>NC_132854.1:41476250-44150000 GCF_048164855.1 Canis lupus baileyi
AATCTTATTGTCCAATAGCAATAATCTCCTAGAGAACGTAGCTAAGTTCCTTTCATTATTCTGAGTATTGTTTAAAATAAGAAAAGGGAAATTATATTGGTTTCACTTCTCATGCCAAATGACAGGCAAGCAAAGAAACATGTGGCCTGTCAGTGAGAGTGAAGAAAGAAAGGGTCAAGTCACATAGATAGGGAATTAGGAAATTTCTGGCGAAAGGGAGATGTGGACCTGAAACATATCATCCTTAGACTTAAGCTATAAGGGACAAACAAAATTTATGCACATGAGAGGCACCTGAATGGCTTAGTGGTTGAGATTCTGCTTTCGGCTCAGGTCGTGATCCTGGGGTCCTGGGATCGAGTCCTGCATTAGTCCCCGTCAGGAGCCTATTTCTCCTTCTGCCTATGTCTCTGCCTCTCTCTATCATCAATAAATAAATAAAGTGTTTTTAAAAAAAAATTATGTGCATGGAATCTGCCACCCATCCAAGAATCAGTTCAGATGTTAGGACAGAGAGACCAGGGTACAGAGGACATTGTATGGATCTGGGCATTTATTTCTCTTTAATCCCTACAAGACCTTTTAAGACCAAGCAACAGTTTTGAGTGAGAGTGAGGAGGGGAGGATACAGAGAAATCCAGTAACTTTACCTAAAGAACTTTTTAAATTACTGTACCATACAGAACTTACAGGACAACATTTTATTTTCCACAAATAATTCATCTAATTAATATTAAAAAGGTGTATATTTTTGTTTATCCATGTACAGTGTGACTGCTATGTTATACATTTCAACTAATGACTGCCATTCAAGTTTGGAGAAGGAAATGTCCATGTGACCTACCTGGAGTTACTGGGGAAAGCTCTACATCTACACAAAAGAATAACAGAATACTTAAAGTACTCTAAATTTTAAATTCATAGGGGGAAAAACTATAAGACTTTCCTAGAAAAAGGAAAACATAAGCAAGGTATGAAAATGAAGACCACAATTAGCCATTTTAACATTCAGGTCTAGTCAGGAACGAAAGAAATGCTAGATATTCCAACTGGAAGGATTTAACCCAGGGAATTTAAAACAGGGAATTGTGTACTAATACACTGAAGAGAGCAAAAGAGGAAGGGCAGGGGGGCAGGGGAAAGTGGTGGCTCAGGGGTAAAAAGGAGAAATGGATTGCAAGTACAAAATAAAGAAACTTTCCACTGATGGTCTTTAGTCCAGAAACAGGTTTTCAATTTTCTGTTGAAGGCACAGCTGCTGGTGGCGGTCCTAGGACCACCAGGAGGCTCCACTAAGACATGTGGTTGTGCCCCAAGTACCTATCTAAGCAGATTACGTGATTTACACAAAACAGATGTGTTAATATATTACTTTTTAAAAACTAATCCTCAGTTGTCTATATTCATTCCCTGTTTCAGATTCTTCTCTTGACATTTTCTCTTATCCCATTCAATCACTCATTAACCTGGACCCTTTCAACAAAGCTTTTCTAATCAAAATCACCAGTGAGCTCAATGTTGCAAAATTCAATAATAAATTTTCAGTCTTCACCTTACTTGACCTTTGGCAGTGTTAATTATTTCCTCCTCTTGAAACCCTTTTTTTCACAGGGCTTCTGAGAAACCACATTTTTCTGGTATTTTTTCTGACCTCCTGGACCATTTCTTTTAATCTCGTTGACCTTAAAATTTTGGCGTGCTCAATAGCTCAGCCCTCAAGCCTCTTTTCTCCTCTATTTACATCCATCTTATTTGTGATCTCCTCTAGTCTAATGATTTTAAATGCCATTACTTTTCTCCTACCTACCAAGGTTTATATCACTGGTCTGCATCTTGCCTCTGAAACAGTCCCATACATTCAATTGCCTATTTGATTAATGTGCTTGGTTGGATAAGAGACATTTAAAATGTGACACATTCAAAACTGATCCTTAATGCTACTCTACCCAGTCTTAATCTCATTAAATGATGACTGTTCTTCAAATTTCTCAGAAAAAAAAAAAAAAAAACCTTGGATTTTCCCTTTACTCCTCTTCTGCCCCAGGTAACATTGCCTTCATCTTCAAAACATAACCAAAATTTGACAACTTATCTGTTCCCCACTATCATCATAGTCAAGCCATCATTTCCACGTGGACTGTTTCTATAGTACCTTTACTGGTCCCCTGCATCCAATGGTTTTCTCTTGTTAATCTGTATTGGATGCAGGGGTCCCAAGCAAAAATATAGAAGGGTAGAGGGAAAATTTCTTTCCCTCTCCTACAATTCCCACTCATACTTGGGGCACAGTATTTTGATCTCATGGCCTCCTTATTTTAGTGAACATACAGATTTTATAATTCCAGGTCAGACAAGTTAACTTATTTTATTTGAATGGCAGATTTGTTTGGAAAAATTAAGAAACAGCAAAAGGTTTGGGAAATGTGCAATTTTAAAATACAGTACATGGCATGAAAAAAAATCTAGTATAAGTGGCAAATAACATGAAATCAAACAGTTAATAATGAAAGGTAAGATTTTCTTTAATACATTTCACTTTACCATTTGACAAATCCATATATAAAAGGCACTAAAGAGGAAATCATCTGTATATGTGAATAAGGTAAATTTATAGATTTATGTGACATGTTTGGACAAGCACCCAAGCCATTTTATAATTTACAGTGAAAAGGGCTTTTGGTTGCAGCTGCAAAATGGGATGTACGCCTGTATAGAGCGAAATTTAACCATCTTGTTTCAGGATGGAAATAAACTTCAACTATTCTGATAATTTTATCTGAAATGTAAAACAAACAAAACCCAATTTTACTTTTCCCATATCTATTTTTAATTCCTTATTGAGGTGACAGAGACTAACAAACGATCTAAATAATGCTCGGCTGTTAACTTTTTTTAATATGCCAAATCAGTTTAATTACAGTTTCTATAAATAATCTATGCAAAATACTTCCCAGAACAGAATGCACTTTTCCTTCTGTGTGTGGCACATTTTAATACTTAAAAGCATTAGAACAGATGTTAGGTGCCTGCTAAACTTGTTTTCAGTTTTCTTTTATTTATATGTTAATGAGAATTTAATTACTTCATGAATACTTAAACAACCTGAGGGTGCCTGATATCATTAGCTTGAACATGACAAGCACCTCAAGTGACCACATGGGAAGACAAAAATTGCTTTTAGTTTACTTGAAGACAGAAAGATGAATTCATTTCACCCCCTGCTATGTTTTACCTGACACACAAAACTGGGAAAGCATAGACTCAATCTTGCTTCAACACGACTGAAAGGATTTCGGCAAAGCACTCAAGAGCATAAATTCTTCCTATTTGGTTTTGCTTCGATGTCTTTTTAATAACTACTCTCGCTATACTGTGCTTTAAAGTCTTATTTCACTAAAAAGTGCTCTGTTAAAGCAAATCACTCTATTTTATGTATTATTTCTACAGCAATCTTAGCGGAATTGGGAACATTTAAGCATTATTTATGGCATTGAAAAATATTCTCAATTTAAGTTCAATCAAAAGGGTTTATTTGGCTGAATTGTAAGAAAGCTTGTAATACAGATAACATTTGTAAATTTTATTATTTCTCGTACCACAAGTGGTAAGTTAAATATAATTGTGCTAATAGCATTTATGATGAAATGTTATATACTTAAATAATGAAAATTATATATAGTGATCATATATTCATTTTTAAATATGCAAATTTTATACCAAAACACTATAAACACTAAACGCTTTCCTTTAGAAAATGGAAAATCATTAATCGACTCACAAATATACCTTCTATCAACTACATAATATCTGGAATGCATGAGGAATTATGAGGAGATATATGAAGATTGCATTACGAAAATGCAATATTAAAAAAAAAACACAGAAGAAATTAGTAGAGTGTTGCAAAGCAAAGGACCATTTCCTAAAACTGTTGGATAGATGTGATTAGATTTGTTACAGTTGACCCAATGTCCTTTGTAGATTTGAATAATTGCCAGAATTTGCAGCCAAGGAATATTTGAAGACATTTCATAAAATGTTGTTTATATTTCTTTCTCTCTCATTTTTTATGAGTAAAGGTCATAACTTATATAAAAAGATCATTTCCCATAAAAATATTAGAACAGTATTTTCCAAAATATTTTCCCAGAATAGGTTTTATTTTAAAAATAGAAAAAGAAAACTTTAAACCTAGGCTGGAATTAAAAAAATAAACAAGCAAGCAAACAACAATAGGAAGAGTTAAAGAGTTCCTCTAAAAGACGGAATTTATTAGAGCTTTTAAAAGACTAATGTAAATTGTGCCTTATGATGGGGTGGGTTGAGTCCTGGGGCCTTTTCAACCCTGGGCTGGTTCTATCTAGTTCCTAGCATAAGCTTCCCACTGCCTTCAGCTGAAGCCTCTGTGACACACAAGTAGCATCATACTTGGCATGTGCTGTGATGTGGCAACACTGGTGTTCCTGGCCTTCAATCTCTAGTAGATCTCAGAGTTATCTGATCAAAATTCCTCTTGAGATTAGTCTGCCAAAAACACTTTGGAAATAGTAGCTGAGGATAATTTCTTTTGCATTTCTCTAATGTGTGGAAAGGTAAGCATATTTATAACTCAATGTAATATTTTTTAACCTCACAACAGAATAACATTGCATTATATAATATACATACGATAATATATAATTATATATATATATATATATATATATACACACACACACAAATTGAATTTTACAAGAACAACATATTGCATGGAAATATTTTTAGTGGGGAATAAAAATCAAGTAACGTATTATCAGTTTAAGTCTTTATTCAACAAAGACCCACATGAGAAGACTCCGAAGAAGGGGGGGAATGGTTTATAGGGCTTTAACAGAAGGAAGATGTCATACAAATTTCACAGAATGGAAGAAATGGTTCTTGCTGATTGCCAGCCATTGTTTGGATAATTTGGGTTTAATTAGGAGGGGCAGAGGGGAACAACTGGAAATGGCAAGAACATGCCATGGCCCCAGTGGAGGGAATTCTCACGTGTCTGTATGACAATTCACAAGGTGACTATTCTACTGGGCATTTTGAGAGATGAATCAAAAGATTTTAATTAGTAATGTAAAGAGCATCCTTTTTATTTCACCAAAAGTAGTCACTTTACTTAATACTCACTGGATTTTCCAGAAAATAATTTTTTGAGCCTCTTTTTGAAAATTTCATGGTTTAACATTTAATTTTACAAATTAAATTATCACAAATTGGTAGCTGTTATCAACAAGATCCACACACTGGCAAAGATGTAATTGAGTTTAGAATAAGGAAGACAAAAACAAGACAAAAATATATTTCTCAAAGTTTAAACACAAAAATTGTTTTTTCAGTGTTGGTTTTTGTCTAATATACCTTTACTCTTAAAATTAATATTTCAGATTATTAAAATTTTAAAGGGTGAGTAAATGGGCTGACTTTGCACCATATTACCAATGAAAAATTTATAATGGACACTTGTTAAAATAATGAATAAGAATTTATTTAAGACTATTACAAGGGGGAGAAGATTGAACTCATCTCTAAAACAAAGGCAAGTGTCTTGCATCCCTAGAATTAGTTAGTGGAAAAGTACTGGAGAACATTACTGGATAGGTTGGTGAATGTGATTAAGCCATCAGTGCTGGCTAATTGGTGCTCATTGAAGTTAGGCTCCCACCCTCCCACAGAGGCTGGCAAATAGGCATAGTTCTTTCCCTGACGATTACATTTCAAAAGGATGGCTCCCAGATCCTTGAGAAAGACACTCTAGGCTTGTAGAAGATTTACATCTCAAAGGGGAAGAGAGGATTTGCAATTGCAAGTTTTCTAAGAAAAGGGAGATCAAATGCTTACAATTGGGAAGAAACCTAAGGTTTAGTCAAGCTGAAAGGACATTTAAAGCTGTCTTTCCTAGTACTATCAAATCATTGCATATCATTGTATAAAATATTGATTAAAATTAACTGGAAAGAAATAGAGAAATGGGAAACAAGCAGTACTGTATTTCTTTATGTGCAAAGCCCACTTTTTAAAAAAAGATTTTATTTATTCATGAGAGACACACACACACAGAGAGAGAGAGAGAGAGAGGAACAGACACAGGCAGAGGGAGAAGCAGGCTCCATGCAGGGAGCCTGACGTGGGACTCCATCCCGGGTCTCAAGATCACGTCCTAGGCTGAAGGTGGCGCTAAACCGCTGAGTCACCCGGGCTGCCCCCACTTTATTTTTTGATAGGAATCTTTAATTTCTGAAAATACTATAAGCATTTAGAAACTTTGGTACAGTGCAAATAATTAGATAAGTAGCAAATCTAAAAGATCCAAATAGAGGAAAAATAATATATATTTAGGATAGATGACACTTATGCCCAACATCACACCAATGGTAGTTTATTTTCTTCAAAAGGAAAAAAACGAAATGTCTTATTTCTTAGCTATAAATTCCCCATCCAGTTCCCCATAAGATAATTGAATTGGGTAAAGCGACTATGTATAACTAACATGCTTTCATGTAAGGGTGTACTTAAATAATTTTCCAATCATCTATAAACATGGTTGTTAAATAGTTGCTTTGCATGAAGGTTCATACAGAGTTTGCATGCCTTTTACAATAAGGCATTGTGGGTCTAAACAATTCCAAGTTGTAATAGTATTCTACTTCATTTTAACTCTTTAAAAAATGCTATATATTTTTTTAAGATTTTATTTATTTATTCATGAGACACACAGAGAGAGGTGGAGACAAAGGCAGACAGAGAAGCAGGACTAAATCCCAGGACCCCTGGATCACACCCTGAGCTCAACCACTGAGCCACCCAGGTGCCCCCCAACAATGCAATATTAAGTCTGTCTTAGTTTAGGCTGTGGTAAAAGAGTAACATAGATTCAGTGGCTTATAAACAACACACATTTATTTCTCACAGTCTGGAAACTGGGAAGCCCAAGATCAAAGCCTAGGCAGAATCAGTGTTTGGTGAGTTCATAGACAGCTGTCTTCTTGATGTGTCCCCACAGGGCAAAAGGGGCAAGGGAGCTCTCCGGGGTCTCTTTTATAAGGACATTAGTTCCATTCATGGGGTGTCCACACTCATGACCCAACCACCCCAAAGGCCCCACCCCCAAATACTATCATACTGGGGATTAGATTGGAACATAAGAACTTGAGGGAGACATATTCAGTCTATAGCTTTCTGCTTCTGCCCCACAATTCACATCTTTCTCACATGCAAGATAAGTTTATTCCATCCAACTATCCCCAAAGTTCCAGCATCAACTTTAAAGTCTAAGTCCAAAGTCTCACCTTAATAACTTTGAGTTTTAACTATAAACTGGTTATTTTAGGAATTATTACAATTTTTTTTTTCAAGTTAGACTGTTGTGCCGAAGATTGCGAATCTGAGAAACCACCAAGGAGCCGACACCGATGCAAGCGCATGAGGGTTTATTAGCAAGCTCGAGCTTGGGTCCAAGTATACCCGACACAGCGGAGCAGGGACTTGGACCCCGAAGTGGGTTACAGCTGGGTTTTTTATAGGCTGGTCTAGGTCTAGGTCTAGGCTGGTCTTCATCCCATCCTTTCAGAAGGGATGGAAGAATTTCTCAAGTTCTGTTTACATTCTGATATGGGGCTTTCAAGGGCATTGAGCTCTGTTCTCACTCTAAGATGGGACTTTCTACCACGGGTGTGGGCTCTGTTGTCTTTCTGATATGGGATTACCTGCCGAGGACATTGAGGACATTCTGCAGTTTTCCCCGTAAAGTTCAGTTCTTATTCACAAGGACCTAAGATGGCTGTACTTGTGCTAATGCTAAACTTTAGGTGGGATGGCCTTAATTTTTCTCCACAAGACTTCAGTGGGTGCCATATTACTTTGTAAGAATCGTAATAGAATAAGGGGCACCTGAGTGGCTCAGTCACTTTAACAGCTGACTCAGCTCGGGTCACTATCTCAGAGAGGTGAGATTAATCCCTGCATTGGGCTCCACACTCAGCAGAGTCTGCTTAAGAGTCTGTCTCTTCCTCTTCATCTGCCCATTGCCCCTCTCATACTCTCTCTTTCTCTCTAAAATAACTCCTTAAAAAAAGAAGAAGAAAGAAGAAGAAGGAGGAGGAGGAGGAGGTTGACAATAGAATGAAAACATTTGTTAGAAGTGATTGCCAGAAATATCATCCAACTCCTTTATGTTTTTCAAGTAAAAAGTGTCAGCAACCCATGTGGGTAATTACTTAAAGTTAGGAGCAACAGAAGTCTTCCCACAAACTGGTACATTGACCAATCTAATCAGGAAATATGGAAAAATGTATCAATGATGATATTTCAAATTTAAATTTTGATGAGGACCATCAGATTCAATGAGATGACTCATGTAACCTAGTGAAGTCATTATAGAAACCGTGATTATATTATTCTATAAAGGCAGCTTCATATTATCAATGGACTATAAGTTATCAAAACAAAAAATTGCAATTGGAAAACTCTTAGAAAGTGACTGAATGCACTGACATGCTTTTTCTTTGCTGATTGTTCAAAACAGAAACATTAGTTTTCTGTATTAATTGTACATGCTTAAGCACCTAAAGTACAGATTTTAAGATTGAATTAACATTAAGTAAACATTAAGCTTTTATTAATATAAAAACATAACTTTTTGAGATTTGATATGACCATAAAGCCATATATTGGGATCTGAATAGTTGAGCAATGATGCAAAGAATTTCGGAGGCTAAACATTGCTAGGAAAATAAGTCCATTAAGAATCTATTAAAATCACAGTTGGCCTATGATAAGCAAAATTTCAATGGGATATATTTCATATTCATATAAATATTTCAATTCTATGTGTACTGATGTACTTATGACAATTTATTTTCTAAAATCTTCTTTCTCCAGGAAATGTCTGAATTTTGTTTGATGGTTTTGTAAAATTCTAATTACTTTGCTTCACAATTTCATAGCCATCCAACTGGTTCTCTTGGTCGTGTCTGATGCTCTGTGGCTCAACACTGTCTCATCCTGATACCTAATTCCATTCCTATGTCCAGCATAAGCAGACTATCAATTAAAAATGCAAATTATGCAGGTATTTGTTCTTTGAAGTCTCATGGAGAAAGAAATCAGGTCATAAGTAACTCACTAAGTTGATAAATTTTATTTTTTTTAATTTTTTTTAAGATTTATTTATTTATTTATTCATGATAGACATAGAGAGCGAGGCAGAGACACAGGAGGAGGGAGAAGCAGGCTCCATGCCGGGAGCCCCAACGTGGGACTTGATCCAGGGACTCCAGGTCACGCCCTGGGCCAAAGGCAGCCACTAAACCGCTGAGCCACCCAGGGATCCCCAGTTGATAAATTTTAAATTAAAAAAAGAACCTTTTTCATCTTTTTGGTTTTTCAAGTTTACTGTAGTCACTTAGAGGAGTTGTGAATATGTATACTCATCCCTTTAGTATCTTCTTATTTAATACATAAATGGATAAAAACAATGGGGTAATAAAAGCGAGTTACCAGATTTATTTTAGGTTCCAAATGAAGTGAGTTCTTTTTAGTATATAGGTTCATAAACTCTTCAAAAGTCAATCATACTTACACAGTTTTTGGGCTTTCAATATGTTGTCTTACTGTTCTTTTGCTAAAGAACTGAAGCAAATGGACTTGCCATCTTCCTACCTATTTCTCTGAATTATCTATTATATCTCACAGTCCCATATATTTTCAAGACATTTGTATCAGTCAAGGTTTTCCAGAAAACCAGAACCGATAGCATGTGGATATCGATGGAAAAAAAATTTATCATAAAGAGTTAGCTCATGAGATTATAGAGGCTAGGAAGTCCAAAATCTGCAATGTGGGTTGGCAGGCTTGAGACACAGAGTGAGCTAATGGTGCAGTTCCTGTCCTAAGGTAGGCCAGATAAAGTCTGAAGGTAGTCTATTATTCATTCTTGCTCTAGGAGGCTGCTCTTTTTGTTCTATTCAGGCCTTCAATTGATTGGAGAGGCCCACCCACATTATGCAAAGTAATCTGTTTACTCAAAGTTCACTGATTTAAATATTAATCTTATCCCCAAATCCCTCCAAATTGACAGTAAAATTAATCAGCACAAAATTTAAATGGCATTTATTTATTTTGCATCTTGTATTATGCTAGGTATTGGAATTTTTCAATGTAAATACTATTAATTGTCTGTATTCTTATTATGCCATCATCTGAAAATATCTGGAAAATCTTTCTCTAATTTTTGAAGGTATGTTTTGTGTGAGGAACTGTGAAGTGTCTGAGATTTTTCTCTATTTGTAAACAAAATAGTAGTCAAAGTATAAGCATATTTGCATGATTTTTGTGAGATCTAATTCTCACAGAATGACAGAAAGAGGTTCAGATAACACTGGAGACACAGTGGATAGCATTACAGAAAACCCCTGAGCATAGGGAATCTCAGTCTCTTATAATGGGTAGTTAACATGCCTGCCCTTTGCTCTGGAGGGAGATATTATCTTTTCAATTCTAGATTGCATGCATGCCTCCTATTTGATATGGAAGGAAGCACTATTCCACAAATGCTATACAAACCTGCCCTTTTTTCCGGGGAGGAAACATTATCTCCTTTTTACAAGGCTGTTTGTTACAGAAACATCCTTAAAAAGGTAGTTCAGTTCTGTTTTTCGCTTTGACATGTAAATAGCTTGGGAATGATCACTTCCATTATCATAGCAAGAAAATAGTAAACTGAAAATTCAACAATGCTTTTTGGAGGTTCATCAAAGAATTGATGTCACAGGGCAAACTTACCCCCCATAAACTAGAATACAGAAAATTGTAGCTTAGCGGAAACAAAACCACTAGCAGGAGCCAGGAACTGGTAGAAAAATCCAAATTGTAATTGATAAACTACTGGAGGCTAAATGGGGAGTAGTTTGGGAATTAAAGATTTCTGGAGGCCCAGTCTTAGGTGGGCCACACACTTTCATAGCTTTATCCCCTGAAGCTCTAACATATTCTTACGTTGAAAACCAAAGAGAAATCTCCTTATGCAGCAGCAGGAGGAAAGGTAACATTCTGAAATATAACCAGATACTTTTGTCCATCAGCCCTCAAGAGAAACTATCTGCCTAAAATAGAAGAACTTTAGTCTGCCCAAGTCTTCCTCACCTAAAAAGAAAAATAAAAGCTAAGGAGCACTTGTTAAATTCACATCTCTGGGAATACACCCCCTACAACACTGAGAATTAATCATAGAATGGTAGAGTGCTTCTCCCCTACATTTCACCACCGCATTGACAAGGCTTCTGTATAATAGCAGAGGATACAGCTGATAGAACCACAAGGTTGAGACTCTATTTAAGAAAGAGTTTCTAGGGCAGCCTGGGTGGCTCAGCTGTTTAGCGCCACCTTCCACCCAGGGCCTGATCCTGGAGTCCCGGGATGGAATCCCAGGTTGGGCTCCCTGCATGAAGTCTGCTTCTCCCTCTGCCTGTGTCTTTGCCTCTCTCTCTCTCTCTCTCTCCCCCCCTCTCTCTCTCATAAAATAAATAAAATCTTTAAAACAAAAGTTTCTAGAGAATCCCCAACACAAGAGAGACAAAAATAGGAACACTGGAGAAGTTTAAAGCTCCAGACATCTACAATTACATCAAAGACTAAACACAGTGTCACTAATATCCCAATAAATATAAACCCTCATGACAAAGGTTTATTTATCTCAGTTTCTGTTCCTGCCTATGTCTCTGCCTCTTTCTCTGCATCCCTAATGAATAAATAAAAATTTTTAAAAATCTACTACCCATAGGTATATCATATCAAAATTGCAGGAAAACAATAAAGAAAAAATCTAAAAGGAAACCAGAAGGAAGACATACCTTACCTATAGAGGACAGAATATAAATGACATTCAGTTGCTCATCAGAAATGAACAAACAAAACCAAACACCATAATACTTAAATGAAGAACATTGGAGGATTAACCTACAATTTCAAGACATATTTTATAGCTCTAGTAACCAAAACAGCATGGCACTGTTGAACAGATAAATAGATCAATTGGTCAATGAAACAAAATAAGGGGCCCAGAAATAGAGTCACAAATATAGTTAACTGAACTTTGACAAAGGAGAAAGGTACTACAATGGAGAAAAAAACAAAAACAAAAACAAAACGGTATTTTTAATGAACTGTGATAAACTAATTGGACATCTATATGCAAAAAAAAAAAAAAAAAAAACCCAGAATTTAAACATAGACCTTATATTTGCACAAAATTTATCTCAAAATGTATCATAGACTTAAATATAAAAAAGAAAATTATATTATTTCTGGAAGATAATATAGTAGAAAATCTATGTGAACTTGTTCCTACTAAAAGCATGATCCATGAAAGAAAAAGTTAAGTTGCACTTCATTAAAATTGATAACTTCTCCTGTGCAAATGACATTGTTACGAAAGTGAGGGAAAAAAAGCTATGCCCTGGAGGGAGTATGTGCAAAACACATAATCGGTAAAACACTTATATTTAAAATATACTAAATAACACTTAAAACTCAGCCATAAGAATATCAACAATCTAATTTAAAAATGGGGAAAAGATCTGAATAGATAACTCCCCAGAGAAGATATACAGATGGCAAATAAGCATTTAAAGACACCCAAATTCATATGTTATTAGGAGATTTTAAATTAAAACAAAAATGAGATTCTATTATACAACTATTGGAATCACTAAAATTAAATAAAAAACTGACAATAACTAATGCTATCAAGAATGAAGAACAGTAAGAGCACTCATTCAATGCTGGTAGGAATGCAGCAGTACTGTCACTTTGGAAGACATTTTGGAAGTTTCCAACATAGTTAATCATACTCTCACCATGTGATCCAGCAATGATTTACCTTGGAATTTACCCAAGCAAAGTGAAAATTTATGTCCACACACAAAAATATTGCATACAAATATTCAGAGCAGCTTTATTCATAATTATCCTTCAGAAAGTGACCAGATAAACAAATATTTCCATACAATGGAATTTTACTCAGCTATAAAAGTAAGTGAGCTATCAAGCCACAATAAAAATAAATAAATAAAAAAAAACATGGAAAAACAGTAAGTGCATATTACTAGGTGAAAGAAGCAAGTCTGAAAAGGTTACTTTGGGCTGTTTTTTCTCACAACACTTCTGATACAAAATCTGTGGGTTTTTCTGATCTCAACCGATTCTCTAATTCTGCAGACACCAAGTGGGTATTCTGTAATTCAGTTCAATTCTGACTCTAATTGCCTGGAGTTAGCACAAGACCGTTCCCACTTTAGAAGCCAGTTGAACTATATGTTGGCAAATCAAACTTAAATAAAAACAAATGTTAAAAAAAAAAAAAAGAAAGAAACCAGTTGAAGTTTCAGGTTGCCACCTGTACTTCTAAGCAACTGGTGATAAATTCAGGAAGTTTCCACAAATCCCTGTGTGTATTTGATAATTTGCTAGAACGCCTCACAAAACTCAAGAAAACACTTTATATACTATTACTGGTTTGCTATAAAGGAATAGCCAAATTGATCTGCATAGTGCAGGCATAGTGAAAAGGACACAAAACTTCCCATACCCTCTCTGGGAGTGTTACTCTCCCAATACCTCAATAATGTTTACCACCCCATAAGCTCCCATCCTTCAGGAGTTTATCTGGAGGTTCCCTTACATAAGCATTATTGATTAAATCATTGGTCCTTGGTCATTGAACTCAAGCTCCAGTCCCACTCTCCTTCCTGGAGATCCAGGGTGATGAAGTTTCAACTCTTTAATCACATAGTTCTTTCCTCAAGCAATCAGCACCAATCCTGAAGCTATCTAAGGGGTCCACCCAAAGTCACCTTATTAACTCAGGTAGGGTTGAAAGGAACTTGTTAGGAATAACAAAAGATGATCCCATAATCCCTATCACACAGGAAATTCCAGGAGTTTTTAAAGCTCTGTATCAGGAAAAGAGCACAAAGACTAAATGTATATTTCTTATTATCATTGCTATATACTGTATGATCCACATGACAGTCAGAAAAAGGCAAAAACTACAGAGAAAGAAAAAGATCAGTGGTTCCCAGGGGCTTTGGGAAGTGGGAGAGGAATGAAAAGGTAGAGCACAGAGATTTTTAAGGCACTGAAACTATTCTGCATGATACTCTAATGGTGGATACATGACATTATGCATTTGCCAAAACCCATCGAATTGCACAACACAAAGGATGAACTCTAACATAAATCATGGACTTTAGCTAATAATAATGCACCAATATTGGTTCATTATTTTAACAAATTATCACACTAGTGCAAAATGTTACTAGCAGAGGAAACTCAGATGAGGAAGTGGAGGTATGTAGAAGATATGTAGTATCTTCTCAACTTTCTATAAACCTAAAATGGCTCTAAAAAAATGAAGTCTATTATTTAAAAAAAAAAAAAAGTAAAAAAATGAGGATAATACAACTATCCTGAAAGATAATCCAGGAAAAAGGGCGGTTGAGTGCCTCTCTTGCAAGATGTACAAAAACATGAAATTCCCATGGTGAACTGTGTCTGATCATTTGGGATAACATAGGGTGTCCAAAATTTACTTTGCATGCCCCAGGTGAGTATTTAGGTGAGATAAGCAATTATCTTCCAAATTAGCTGAAACTGAGCTTCCCTAAAAGGCCTATGTAAATGCTAATTGTGAGAATTCTGGAATTGTGAAAAGAATTGGCTTCAAAAAGATAAATCTATTAAAAGGTTTCCAAATTTCACACTCCAAATTACAGGTTGGTGATGGAGCTCTTTTTTACAAGGACAAAACTCGTGTATGGCCTATCTGCGTAGGAACAAGATTTATTCATGGGAGAATGCTTTCCAATTCCCCTGAGCATTACTCAGTGGGCAGATATTTTAAAAAGAGTGAAAATGGCTGGTATTCTAAAAGGAAGTGATATCTTCAGTTAAGCAGCAGTGGAATGCAACATGGTTAAAAAAAGATTAGATATGGGTGTTGAACATCAAAATTGACTCGTCCTGACGTCTAAGTGTATGAAAACCTCTAGCCTGCATTGGCAGTACTTTCATTTCTATTCTTTCAAGGGTTGTGGCATTTAAATTCCTTCAAGTTCAGTGGTAAAACCACAGCTGTCCATCATCCCTTTTTCACTTGCTTCTGTTGAGAACACCCTGACACAGCACAAAATTTGGGGGGTAGAGCTAGGTAAAGCAAAAACAAAAGCTAAAACAAAAACAAAAACAACAACAAAACACCTTTTAGACTTATCTCCATAGCATTTTTTAAAAACTATTTTATTTATTAACTCATGAGAGACACACGGAGAGAGGCAGACACAGGCAGAGGGAGAAGCAGGTTCCCTGCGGGGAGCCCAATGCAGGGAATCTATCCCAGATCTCGGATCACAACCTGAGCCAAAGGCAGACATTCAACCACTGAGCCACCCAAGCATCCCATCCATAGCACTGACATAGTTTCCCCCCCCCCCTCATTGCTGCTTGCCAGCCCTTATCTCTTCCTTTTTATTTATTCTTGGACCTGTTTGAGAAAGGGAAAAAATACTTCTAGGGAAATGCCAGCAAAGTACTAAAATTTGGCCAACTACTAATCTAGATAGAGACTAAGAGATCATGCCAAATTCCCAGTGGAGTTGTGCAGAGATACTGATGATGTCCTGAGAGAAGTTCATGTTGAATATGTCAAGGGAAACCCATAAGATTTTATATAAGAGGATAATTTTAGCTTTATCTTGAAGGAAGAATAAGCATTTGTCAGACAGAGACAACGAAAGGACACATTTCAGCCAGATATCACTTTGTTCAAAGATACGGAGTAACAAGAGCATAGGGGACTGTGAAAAGTTCTTGTGGTGGAAGGATAGATTTGAGGCAGGTTTGTGAAAAAACGTGAATAGAGAGAGAGTCATGTATAGAATTGGGAAAGAACCCTCTCTGTCATAATAAGGAAATGGAACTTCATCCTATAGTGAAAGGTTTTCAAGTAAAGTGCTACATGAAGGAAAAGATGTTATGAATATGTTTTTAAAGGAGAACTAAGTTTGAAAATGCACCTGAAACATAGGAATGCAGACGTTGGAATTCTGGTAAAAGGCCATGGTGCCTTGACGGAAGGTTTTAGCAGTAAAACTGGAAAAAAGAGTCAGGCTTTGACCTATATATTTCTGAGTTAAAATCAACATTACTCCATTCAATCCATATGACTTCTAAGATATGTCGTGTGTGTGTGTGTGTGTGTGTGTGTGTGTGTGTGTTTAAGATTTATTTATTTATTTAAGAGAAAGAGAGAACAAACAAGGAGGGGCATGGGCAGAGGGAGAGGGAAAGAATCTCCAGCAGACTCCCCACTGAGTGTGGAGCCCTATGCAGAGCTGAATCCTGTGACTCTGAGATCATGACCTGAGCTGAAACCAAGAGCAATCCCTTAATTGACTTGATTCTGATACAGATACACTCAGGCATCCTGATATATCTTTATCTTGTAAAAAATGTTTTAACTTTCATCTTAAAGATAAAACTGAGACTGAGAGAGAAATGTAACTAGGAGAAATATATATATAGGTCATAAGTGTAGCATTTCAAACTAAGTTATAAATATCAAGTCCAAGTTCATTACACTGGAATTAAAGAAACTAGGAATCAATCACATGGTTTGACAATGCATTTTTTTCCTGATTTACAAGTGTACTTTAAGATTATTAAATAATATATTTTTAAACATTTACTAATGAAAATAATACACATACAGAAATATTTATTTCTTCCCTCCGCCTCTTAGAAAGCGAAACAAAGGACCACTCAGTGATTTCACACAAAATTAATACCATTGTAAGCAACACAGTTTGAGAAATAGGACAACACTCTTCTACTTTGCAGCCTATCCTAATCATTATCCCTTCTTACACTTTACCTCCCTCCCTTCCCAGGAAGCCACTATCTTGCTGTTTATGGTAAAAACTTTGCTGTTTTTTTTTTATGTTTTATTTATTTATTCATGAGCGACAGAGAGAGAGAGAGAGGCCGAGACACAGGCTGAGGGAGAAGCAGGCTCCATGCAGAGAGCCTGATCTGGGACTCGATCCCAGGTCTCCAGGATCATGCCCTGGGCTGAAGGCGGCGCTAAACCGCTGAGCCACCCAGGCTGCCCAACTTTGCTATTTTTCTTTGTACTTTCACCACTTGAAAATGAATCTGAATGTTCTATAATATTATGATTTTTTCAATCTTAATTTGATATTAATAAAATGGTACATTTTGTATTCCTTTGTGTTGTTTTCTTTGCTTAATATTACATATGTGCGGTTCATCCACATTTTGATATATATTTGTACTTCATACATTTTCATTTTCAGTAGAATGTAGTTGTATGGCTATACCATTATTTATGTATCTTTTCAACTGTTGGTACAGGTGTATATTGTTTGCCTTTGAGGTTATTGTAAAATATACCATCATGAATATTCCTATAAATGTTCGCCAATGCGCATATAATGTATTTGTGTAGAAGATATGCCTAGGAATGGAATTAATTGTTCATAGTGTGCATATATTCAATTTTGCCAGATAATGCTAAAGCACTCTGCTGAGTGATTATTGTTAGCAGCAATACAAAGAGGTCCAGTTGCTCCTCATCCCTGATAGCAGTTGAGATAGTCAGTGTTTTCCATCTGAGCTATTTTGATGAAAGAGGAATCTATTTGTTCTACTTTACATTTTCCTGCTAGTGAGATTGAATGAATTTTGTAAATAGACAGATCATACTATACAGATATCTCTTTTGTTGTTGTTGTTGTTGTTGTTGTTTTGTAAAGCACCTTTTTAGAATTTTTGCTCATTTTTTTTTAGTCAGTTGTTTTTTTTTTACTTCTTGATTTTGTACAAGTTTGTTATGTTGTCCGGATGCCAGCTTTCATCAGCAATATTTTAATCAGTGTTAAAATATCTACTCTGACATTGTGGCTTGAATTTTCACTTGATCTCTTTTTAAGATTTTATTTATTTATTTGAGAGAGAGGAAGGAGCAGGGGGAGAGATGGAGGGAAAATAGGAAGGAAAGAATCTCAAGCAGTTTCCCTGCTGAGCAAGGAACCCAACTTGGGGCTCTGGGGTTCCATCTCTCCACCCTGAGATCATGACCTGAGCCAAAAACAAGAGTCAGCCACTCAACCCATTGAGCCACCCAGGCACCCCTTCCCTTGATTATTTTTGAATAATCAAAACTGCCAAAGTAGAGTATCACCAAATTTATTATCATTTTATGTATTATTATTTGATTATCACAGATTAGATACTATTTTAAACTCTTTCCATACTATAACTTCACTAAAATTTTCTCCTATATGATTATCTAAAAGCTTTTATATTACAGCTTTCTGATATACATCTAAAATCCACTCAAACTTAGCTTATTCTTCTTCAATATAAAATGATGTAGGGTTGATTTTTTTTTTTATTTCAATATGGATTACCAGTTGACTTGGTACCACTTAATGAGAAGTTTATACTTTCCCTACTAATTTGCAGGGTTTGTTTTTTATGAATCAGGTTTCTACATATGAGGGATGATATTTCTGAACTCCTTTTTCACAGATTTATTTTCTTATTCTTATACCTACAATATACTGATAAACTGATCAGTTTATTATTTTAACTTTATAATAAGGCTCAATATCTACTAGAATAAGTCCTCCTAGCTATTTTTTCAGTATTACCTTATCTTTATTATTTTCATTTTTCTATATTTTTACATCTTGTAGTGTTCCACAAAGAATCTATTGATATATTGATCCAGCTTATAATATTTAGTCTTTGAATTTATCAGCATGTCATATTTCTTCCTTTGTTTTGATTCTTTTATTTTCTCAATGTTCCATAATATTCTATATGCAGAAGAATAAAATTTTTATTTCTAAGTATTTGACATTTTTATTATATCATAAAAGGTATTTATAAAATTCCATTGTGGCAAGAAAGCATATCTCATAATACTTAAATCTAGTACATTGAGAATTGTATTGTGGCCAGAATGTGGATTATCTTGCTATATTCTGCTGTTGTTTGTTGGGAAAACTATTAAATGTAAATTAAGACAAGTTGGTTGATAGTGCTTTTGAAATCCATATTTACTGATTTTCTGTTTACCTCTATTAATTATTGAGAAAGGATATTGAATTAGTTATAATGGTAGATTTGTCCATTTCTCCTTGAATCTATGCATTTCACTTTATGATCTTTATTATATACATAAATAATTTTGATGTATTATGATTCTTGATGAATTGACTCCCTTTGACTATAAACTTTTTTATCTTCAGTGATATTCTTTCCTCTGAAATCTAATTTTCCTAATATTAATACAGCTATCCCAGCTTTTTAGTGCAAGCATAAAATATATTTTCCAATTCTTTTTACTTTACTTCATTTGAGCCTTTTTATTTAAAGTTTGTTTCTTATGGGAAGCATTTGATTTGGGCTTGATTTTACCCAATATGATAATATCTTTCTTTTAGTTGGGGTATTTAGACTATTTAAATTTAATGTGATTAGTGATGTGGTTAGATTTTAATCTATCAGCTTGCTATATAGTTTTATTTGTCCATCTGTTCTTTGTTCCCTTTTTCCTCTTTTTGTGCTTTCCTTTGGATTGCATATTTATTTTTTTATGACTCCATTTGATCCCTTCAGTTGGGTTATTGGATAATAAGCGTGGATAGTTGCTTCAGTGTATATGTTACACCCTTAACCTACGACAGTCTCCTTTAAAGAGATATTATAACACATTATGCATAAAAAGATCATACAGGAGTATATGTTTATTTCTCCCATTCTAGCTTTTGTGTTTTTGTAGTCATATAATTTACTTTTAGAGTCATCATAATCTTTATGCTATATTCTTACTTTTGTTTATATAGTCCAATTCTTATAAGGGGGTTTAATTAATAAGAAAAATACATTATGTCTTTATTAAGTAGTTACTATTTTCTGTTTCTTACTCCTATATAACAAGAGTACTACCATGTACTCTTTTTTTTTTTTCATGCTTGAAGTAGTTCTTACAATATTTTTTAGAATGTAGGTATGCTGTTTATAAAGTATTTCTGCTTCTGTGGGTCTTAAGAGTTCTTATTTCACTTGTGTTTATAAAAGATATTTTTTCTGGCTATAGAACCCCAAGGTTGCCAGTCTTTTGCTTTTAGTACTTTAAAAGTGTTGTTTTACAATATTTTGCTTATTGTTTTGTTTTGTTTTGTTTGCTTATTGTTTTGAATAAGAAATCAGATGTTCTAATTACTTATTTTATTCCATTGTACAAAATCTGGCATCTTCTTCTGACTGCTTTTAAGATATTCTTTTTACTACCAATTTTGAGAAATGTGATTGTGATGTCTTGAAGTTTTCTTCATGTCTGTGGATCTTGAGTTTCACTGATTTTCTTATTTTTGTGAATTTTTAAATTATGTTTGGAAACTTTTAGCAATTAATTTTTAAAATATTTTTCTGTAACTCCTCTTCTTTCCTTTGGTGACTCAAAATATACATATATTGGGCTTCTTCAATTTATCTCATCGCTCACTGATATTCCAATTTTTTTTCTCTCTTTTCTCTGTTTCACTTTGGGTTGTTTATATTGCCGTGTCTTCAAGACTAAAATTTATCAAGATTTTTTCTTCAGTGTCTCTTCTACTTGTGATATGTTTCAGCGTGGTTTTTTATTTCACATAGTGTAGTGTTATTTCTAGAAATTATATTTTTGTCTTTTTTCAGCTTTCACTTATATATTTGATCATAGGTAATTCAGTTATATTAACTATTCTAAATAACTTATCTGCTGATTTTAATATATGTATCATATCTGGGTCAGTTTCAGTGGATTGATTCTTCTCTTCATTATGTGGAGCATTTGCCTGGCTCCTATATGCCTATTAGTTTTTAACTGGATACCAGGCATTGTGATTTTACCCTATTAGGGCCTGGATATTTTTTTCAAAGATTTATTTATTTTATTTTTAGAGAGAGAGAGAGCTGGGGGGAGGGGCAGAGGGAGAGAGAGGAAGACTCTCTGGCAGAATCTGTGCGGAGCATGGAGCCCTGAGTCAGGGCTGAGATCATGACCCTGAGATCATGACCTGAGCTGAAATCAAGAGTGGTGGCTTAACCAACAGAACCACCCAGGTGCCCTTGGAGCTGAATATTTTTAATTCCTGTAAATATTATTGCTTTATCTTTTGTACATGGTTTACTTACATGGAAACAGTTCAATTCTCTTTGGTTTTGCTTTTAAGATTCATTAAATGGAGCCAAAAAGAGTGCTTAGTGTAGGGATAGTTATTCCCTACCACTTGTAGAAGGATCTTCTGTTTACTCTAACCAGTGCTCCATGAATAATATATTCTAGTTGGGAATGGGCACTTCTCCCAGCTCTGTGTGAACTACAGGCTTTTTTCCCCTCTCAATTTTGTAGATGATTTCTTCCTTGGCTTTGTGTACTTTCCTTATATACAAGTGTTAGTGTTCACAAGTGGTAGGCTTTCTGTGGCACTTTGGAGTTCTCTCTCTGACCTTGTTCTGCAAAATCCAGCTTCCTTGGTTTCACTATCCTGTCACTTCCATCAGCCCAGAACTCTAGCGAGGCTGTAATTTAAGGCCATTGTTGATTTCATCTTGTCCTGTCTGATGAAAATAATTTTAATATTTTTCTTTCTCCTCTCCCCTCCTCTCTTCTCCTCTCCTCTCCTCTTCTCTTCCCTCCCTTTCTCTTCTCCTCTCTTTTTTCTCTTTGGTTTTTCCAGGAAAAATGTATTCTGTATGACATCATTTTGTTTGGAAGCAGAACTTTTCTACTTATTTTATTTTTTGGATTCTATAGTTTCCATGTATTTTTTTTTTTTTTGCCATGATCTCCAGTTCTCTACCAAAATTCTCATTTTTTTTAACTTCTTTGATCATTGGATATATAATTTGAAATTTGTGATTGTTTGCTTAATTTGTTTCATTGTGGGTCTTCTTTTATATAGCTCTTTCTTTTTATTACCTCCGCTTTTCACTCATATTTTGTTGTCGCCTTATATGCATGGTTATTTCTAACTGTGTGCCAGATGTTTCATTTACAAAATTATTTGTAGAAATTTGGAAGGAGGGCTAAAATCTTCTTTTATGAAAATCACCGTCATTTCCTAGGAATTAAGCATTTCATATATGTAACAATACAGGTGGTTGAGTGGATTGCCAATATCTTTCACAGCAGTCACAAGAGAAAAAAAAATCTCTATAATTTGTATGTAATGATATCATCTCTTAACCAGTCATTGTGGTTTGGCAAGTATTTGTTCTAATTGACCGACATTGATTCACATATCTGAGCCTGGATACCAAGAATATTCACCAAATCTTTGACTAAGCTTATAGAGGTGAGGTATCCTGAAGAAAATTGTACATCAGAAAAGGATAATATGAATACTAGGTGTGAAAATGAAAGATGTTGATTGATATGTATGATTCTCATGATTTACTGATCTATTGCATAGATTCTGATCTATAATTTTTGGCTTCTTATCTCACCAAAATCCTTGCTATTCTCTTATTTACATCTCATGCCTCTTTCATAGTATAAGATTTATCTTTCCCTTCACAAACTGTGATGTTTCATATCCACTTGACTTTATATCTTCTCTCCCCTCTGCCTCAGATATTCTTTTGCTTTGTCCATCTAAAAAGCCTATACTTATCCTTCAAATGTCTTTTCAAACATGGCCTTTGTGATGTCTCATTTCATTCTGTAAAAAGACTTAGGAACACTCTCTGAGAGTCTCCTACTGTGTAACTTATATGTAATTGAGTTGTTTGCTTCTCTTCCTACTCTATTTTATCTTTTAGACTGCAATTTTTTTAGACTGCAAATTGTTATGTATTTTTTTCTTACAAATTTATGACAAATGTCAAGAACATTGTTGATTCTAAATACTGTCTCTTAAATAAATAAATGTTGAATGTCTTGGCTGAAGGATTGTGGAAACATTTGACTTAAATATTGTCAAAATATGACCTAAAATATGTCTTAAAAATTACATTTGTGATAAAAATCATTCTTAAGAGTATAAAAACTAAGGATGAAGAGAATTGACAAGATAGGAGCTACAAATGGTTATTTTTAAACTCACTCTTGTGGGTGGTCAGGGAAAGCTTATTTTGAAGAAAAGTAAGAAGTAAATATGAAAATTGATATGAGTATGTGAGACTATGTGGTTCTAGAGGGAAAGAATGAGAAATTCAGAACATAACTCCTGATTTTCTGATGAGGTCTGGCTGTTTGTCCCTTGGGTCTGTAAGACACTTTGTTGGCTTATAGTAAAACTCTTTTTTGCTCAAATATATTGATTGACTTTATATTACTTGAAACTAAAAGGGCATTAACTTAGACCATATATGGTGTGTTCTTTCTTTCTAACTAGGCTTGACTTACTTTTGTTTGCATTTCATTCACATTTCCCCTAGGCCTTGAGTAGGGCTTTTAAGCAAAAGCAATATGAATTTTAATTTTATACTCTTATTTCAAGAAATATTATAATAATTATTGAGGACTCTTTAACTATATCTGAGAAGTAGGTAGGAAATTCTTCCTAATAGGTTAAGCTAGGCAACTTTGAGTGTCTTAAAGTGGAAACAACTGAATTACTTCTTTTTTTTTTTTTTAAAGATTTTATTTATTTATTCATGATAGTCACAGAGAGAGAGAGAGAGGCAGAGACACAGGCAGAGGGAGAAGCAGGCTCCATGCAGGGAGCCCGACGTGGGATTCGATCCCGGGTCTCCAGGATCGTGCCCCGGGCCAAAGGCAGGCGCCCGCTGCGCCACCCAGGGATCCCTGAATTACTTCTTGATTTAGACACAGTCCTCTTGTTATTCTGGTAAAGTTCAGACCAATTGTATTTTATGAATAATTTTTTTCATTTGCAGTCTTTTTACCCTGATCAGTGTTCTCAGAATGTGGTGGACAAATCAGTTGGATCAGGGCCATGTTATAGGGAGGATTACAAAATGCAAGTCTTTTGTCTGACCATACTTGCCAGATCAGAAGCCTTGAATGTGGGATCAAGACTGCACTTATAATGAGTACTACAGGTGATTATTATATAGTGTGGAATATATAGATATACTATACAGTACATATTTTAAATAAAGAGTAAATATATAGACTTTATGTTAAAATCTAATTTAGGATGTTCACTTCAAATATCCATTTTTTCTTTTATTTCTTTAAAAGAACAGATCACTATTTTTTATTTTTTTCTAGTAATAAGTGTTATAGAAATTAATAACATCAGTGTTATAATACCATCAAAATTGAAATATATTTCTGAGAAAGGAGATATTTGTGTTTTCTTCAAAACTACCTTTATGTTCAGCACAGATTTTGTGCAAATACCTTGCTCCCTGTTTTTCTGCAGAGGTTTTATAGTTGTGTCTTTAATATTCAGAATGGGTTCCTTATAACTATTTATTTAGGTGTGCTTCTCTGTTCAGTTGGCTTACACTTTGCATCAGAATCACTTGGACTTCTTTATAGGAATGCATGTTTTGTTGAGTCTCATGAATAAAAAACCTTTTGGATTTGATACCTTGGATTTAAAAAAAAAATAACCTATATAGTTTATACTTACACATGTTACAGTTTGGGAATCTTTAATGTGAAGTATATAACTACAAAATATTTTACTACTTTAAAAGTTGACATATTAATATTTCCCAATTATAATTCCTATTATATATTTATTAATTTCATCTGAGTACAAGTTGAATTGATGGAATAGCATTCATTTGAAGGAATTAAATCAAGATGTTCTAAAGATGGTCAAACTAAAATAAATGAATTTTTTAATTTTTAAATATTTTGTTTATTTATTCAGGAGAGACACAGAGAGAGGCAGAGGCACAGGCAGAGGGAGAAGCGGGCTCCATGCAGAAGCCTGATGTGGGTATTGATCCTGGGACTCCAGGATCATGCCCTGGACTGAAGACAGATGCTTAACCACTGAGCCGCCAAAATAAATGAATTTAATAAGACACAACACAGCATATAACTTCATTGGAGGAATTTTATTTTTTTTATTATTTTTATTTTTTTTTACCCTTTTTAAAAAAAATTTTTATTTATTATTTATGATAGTCACAGAGAGAGAGAGAGAGAGGCAGAGACACAGGCAGAGGGAGAAGCAGGCTCCATGCACTGGGAGCCCGATGTGGGATTCGAATCCGGGTCTCCAGGATCACGCCCTGGGCCAAAGGCAGGCACCAAACCGCTGCGCCACCCAGGGATCCCTCATTGGAGGAATTTTAGACTTAAATAGGTCCTGTAAAGTTTTATCAAATAAGAAGTACCCTTCAATGCACTTGACCTTTAATAACCAAAGTCGTCTTAAATTCAGTAAAACTAGCGGCTGTTTTATATTCCTCAACAAAGAAAAATGTCCATTTTATTTAAAGCAAATAAAATTGAACAGATCCCAAAACAATTGTATGCCACAAACCGTTTAAACTATAAGGAAATAATACTGTAATGAATTTTCAAAAGAGTAGGGACAATATCCACACTTTGCAGCAGGTGAATGAGAAATAGTTATATTAACAGTGTCCCAGACTTGAAACATAGCTCATTATACACACCTGCCAACAGCTACATTAAACATTTAATAACAGTAGGATACACCTTACCCTCACAAGTGATAAATGAGGACATTTTAGCATTTTCCTTTTTCTGTGGTGATTTTTGTCTTACCTTGCTAAAAAAGAAAAAGAAAATCTGAAGTTACTACCTTTTTAATCTTCAAAACAGCATTATTAGTTAAGGCAGAATTATTTTTTCACACTTCCAAAAATATATATTTCCCTAAATTAAGTGATTACATATACACAATTTTCATTTTAAGTTTATCTTTGGTATTAAGGACATTTTGTCTTATTTTTAATGGGAAAATTTAGAAGGCTGTTTTTTTTAAGAAAAGGCACATTTTTATTCCTGAAACAATTCTAGAATGTTAGAATATTTATATATATATATATATATATGCCAAATTCTAAATATCCCCTTCCCCTTCCAATCCAATAAATACAATGCAAAATGTTAACAATTGAGTGTTAATAATAACTCTCCTTTCTGGGTTCAATTCATATGCACCTCACACTTTGACACATTATTCATTGCCCTGAAAAGGAAACAGAAAAGAGCAAGCAAGCCAAATAGTGAAGGGCCAAAGAATCACTTCTCTGGCAAGCAAAAACATTAAAAAGTGTGTAGTAGAGATACCTCAGCCTCCTCATATTTCTTTTCATTGTATAACAGCTCTGTTGTAGTAGAAGAGAATGCTAAGTACCCAGTGCTGAATTTTAAAAGAACTACGTGGCTAAATATACTTAAATCTTTCAACACAATGGCAAAGAACACACAGCACCCTCATTCTAGTGTCAAATTTTTTTTTTTAATTTTCATGAATTCAAGATAAATTTCTTCTGAAATGTACAAGTACAGATGATTTCTCTCATCCCACTCATATGTAAGAATTAAATGTGATTCTGAGTTGTCTATTAAGGATACTTTATTTTCTTTTTCTCAAACTGGTTGCTTATAGACAATTATTTTGTCTTTATCCATCTAAAGAATTGTGAACCAAGGTTTTAATACCTCTCATGGAACCTGGTAGTCTATTTTCTAGGATTGGGATGCATCTGTATCTTTGGGGTAAATCCCCAGCAGTGCAATTGCTGGGTCATAGGGCAGCTCTATTTTTAACTCTTTGAGGACCCTCCACACAGTTTTCCAGAGTGGCTGCACCAGTTCACATTCCCACCAACAGCGCAAGAAAGTTCCCCTTTCTCCACATCCTCTCCAACATGTGTTGTTCCTGTCTTGTTAATTTTCACCATTCTCACTGGTGTGAAGTAGTATCTCATTGTGGGTTTAATTTGTATTGCCCTGATGGCAAGTAATGCAGAGCACTTTTCATGTGTTTGTTGGCCATATCTATGTCTTCCTCTGTGAAATTTCTGTTCATGTTTTGCCCATTTCATGATTGGATTGTTTGTTTCTTTGCTGTTGAGTTTAATAAGTTATTTATAGATCTTGGATACTAGCCCTTCATCTGATATGTCATTTGAAAATGTCTTCTCCCATTCTGTAGGTTGTCTTTTAGTTTTTGTTGACTTTTTATCTTGATTAAGTCCCAATAATTTTTGCTTTTGTTTCCCTCGCCTTCATAGATGTATCTTGCAAGAAGTTGCTGTGGCCAAGTTCAAAAAGGGTGTTGCCTGTGTTCTCCTCTAGGATTTTGATGGATTCTTATCTCACATTTAGATCTTGCATCCATTGTGAGTTTATCTTTGTGTCTGGTGTAAGAGAATGGTCTAGTTTCATTCTTCTGCACGTGGCTGTCCAATTTTCCCAGCACCATTTATTGAAGAGACTGTCCTTTTTCCAGTGGATGTTCTTTCCTGCTTTGTCGAATATTAGTTAACCATAGAGTTGAGGGTGCATTTCTGGATTCTCTATTCTGTTCCATTGATCTATGTGTCTGTTTTTGTGCCAGTACCACACTGTCTTGATGATCACAGCTTTGTAGTACAACTTAAAATACGGCATTGTGATGGCTATTTGGGGACTTTTCTGATTCCACACAAATCTTAAGATTATTTGTTCCAACTCTCTGAAAAAAAGTCCATGGTATTTTGATAGGGATTGCATTGAATGTGTAAATTGCCCTGGGTACCTATCTGACTTTTTATAGAAATAGTTTCTCAATCTCTCACACAGATTTTCTGCCAGTGATATATATCTATTGTCACATTATAGTACTCAGGTATAGTTCTCTAAAAATTATAAATATATATGAATAAGTTTGAGATTACTGGACCACAAGTCAGAAAATGTGTGTTTGCAGGAAAGTCACAACTTGTCAACTTGTCATCTCATTTGACTTTATTAAAGCTTTGGAAATATTTGTACATAGGAAACACTTCATGGAAATCTAACATATAAAAATGGAGCTTTTCTTATTGAAGTAGAAGTGGGAACCTCAATTCAGACCACTTGGCTTCCCATTTACCCTTTTGTAACTCTTGAGCAGACACAGAGAACAAACATGCAGCTACATATTCCAGTCCTCTACTTACACATCCCATACCCAGCTCAAAATCTACAAGCAAGTTATTTCCTCAATGATGTCTCACCTTCATCAATCCCCTACTTTGGTGAGAAGCATAATCATCCACTACAATATGGCTTACACCATAACATTGTTGTCTTCCTTGACTCCTGCCTGTCTTATTTCCCGCATAAAATTTGGTATAAAAATGCCCTGTTAATTATAGATCTTTAAATTTCTCCAATAATATCTTTTTGCTTATTTCTCCTAACAAGACCCTGGATAGGCCTTTATCATCTTATATCTGAGTTTCAGCAAAAACTTCATAAGTGGTCTTTCTACTTACAATCATTTTTCTCCAATTCATTTTGTAACTTGATGTAAAATTTTATCTTTTAAAATGAAGATGATCATATCACAATTCAATACAAATTAGTTCAATGGGAACACCTTGCCTTTAAAATAAAAATCAAATCCCTTAATATGATACATAAAGTCCTTCAGTATTTGCTTCTACATTGTTTTTTATCCTCATTTTATGTCACACTTTTCTTTCCAGACTTAAACTAATTTTATTTCATTTTAGTTTAGTTTAGTTTGTTATTTTTTAATAATATAGAGCTTTGAAGCTTTTTTAAAGATTTTATTTATTTGAGAGAGTGGGAGAGTGGGAGGCAGTACAGAGAGAGAGAGAAAGAGAATCCTTGAGTAGGCTCCCTGATGAGTGCAGAGTCCCATGTGGAGTTCAATCCCAATACCCTGAGATCCTGACCTGAGCCAAAATCAAGAGTTGGATGCCTAATCAAATGAGCCACCCAGGTGCTCCAAACTCACTTTATATATACTAAGCTATAGGGTCATATGCTTGAAAAGAACCCTAGAAAACTTGAACACCAAAAGTTTATTTTTTTCTAAGATAACTGAAACTATATGCCAATTTGCATTTCTTGAACACTGTAACATGATAAATACAACTCTAATCAGGAAGTTCCCATATATATCACTCAATAAATATATTTTTTGTCTTATATCTTGAATGATATCTTGAATTTTGCCCAAAATGATAGAGGTAATAAAATCCCCGATTCTTTCATTTGGGCAACTAATTAGATTTCATGATTAGGAAAGGACAAAAAAAGAGATAACTTGTATATGAAGTTATCTGAAGATATGAAGTAATGAAGATCATGGTAGTTGTAGCTGACAGAGACTTTATGAGGGGAGACTAATTTATGGCGAAAGAGATGGCATGTTTGGGACACCCAAGCAGAAGCCACTTGTGGCATTATATAATATTAGGTTTATAAAGGGTTTCAATGGTAATCTAGTTTAATTTCATTTTTATTTGGTGGAGAAAAAGAGGACTAAAATGTTATGGGACTTGACTAAAGCTTCAGCAAGTTAGCACTTGACTCATTTCTCAAGCTCTCAGTGTTTTTGTCAAGAGTCAAGAGTTGGGTGCAATTAGAACTTCAGGTGGAATTTGAAACCACAGACAAATATTTGAGAGTCTTTAAGAATTTGAGGTCTGGGGCAGCCCGGATGGCTCAGTGGTTTAGTGTCTGCCTTCAGCCCAGGGTGTGATCCTGGAGATCGGGGATCAAGTCCTATGTCAGGCTCCATGCAGGGAGCCTGCTCCTTCCTCTGCTTGTGTCTCTGACTCTCTCTCTCTCTCTCTCTCTCTCTCTCTCTCTCCCCCCTCTGTCTCTCAATAATAAATAAATAAAATCTTAAAAAAAAAGAATTTGAGGTGTGGAAATGGCTGAACATCTTTGTTAAATTAATAGAAAGAAGGAGGTTTGGAATATCGCATTATGTTTCTTTGAATTCCTTGAGGCTAAAGTTTATTTCTAATTATTTCTCATTATTGACAGAATAACCGACCAATTGGTGAGGGGATGAATAAGAACAGAAAGAAAAGAAATCAAATAAAGGTTAGTTGAGGGTTATAGATGTGAAGAGTAGAAAGTTTGTTGAGTGAAGGTTTATGGACAGTGTTAGTGTTGCAGAGAGTAAAATGGAAAGAAGTGAAAAAATGTAGAATTTTCTGATTAGCAAATTAATGAACTTGTTAATCAGAAAAAATCAACTGATGAGGGGGAAATTCATTGCAATATTAGTCTGGTCTTATAAAACAAAGAGCTCTTGAAAACACTTTCTGCTTGTAGACAGTGGCAGAATTTTAATTTATAAGACTAAGAAAATGCAACTGATGAGCTAATTGATAAGAAAATGAGAAATCTGTTATACCTAAAATTCTATTCTCATTAAGACTTATCTATCATTAAATATTCTACCTATGTATCATGTATATAATTTATATAAATAAATGTCCATATGAGCATCTCATTTTGAGCATTTATTTTTAAAGCAATTGTTTTTAGTTTCAGCCTTGGGCAAGAACATTTTAATGAATTAGGTCCTTGAGAATAGCAAATGTGTTTTAACACAGAGCCAAGAACAAATTAACCCCTCATTAAAAATTTATCAACCTAAAAAATAAATAAGTGAAACCAGCCCCCTGAAAATTGATACTATATTTTCTGATACAAGTCTTTTCAGAAATCACCCAAATCATGAATTATAACCAGCCAATTCAATCTTGTCATAATTAGTGGGAAAATTTCAGGATAATATATTTTTTAAAAGCCTTAATAAGTTGAAAACTGTGCCTTTATCTAAATATGGGTTAAAAGAAATTACACATAAGTAAGAATAGTTAAGCATAATTTAATATGAACTCTTAGTTGGTCAAAAGCTAGAGAAAGTTAACATAATTGTGAAGGAAATATACAATAATTGAATGGTGGGTGATCTTAAGAATCAGAAACTCATAAAACAAAGGCTGCTGGAAAATTATTCAGGTAACTTTCATTACCTTTATTGTATTATGCAGCTGTAGTGTTGTGTTTGTGGCTTATAGTATTTCTTCCTAGGGGAGGAATACTATATTCTTTTGGAGGTCAAATGTCATTTGAATCAAAGTTGAAAATTAAATCTGAGGTACATAGATGATGAATATTATTATTACATAATTATAAGGTATTCATCTAACAGTGGAATTAAGAGTTACAAAACATTTCTTGAACAGGGAGATACTATTCAATATTTAATATTGTGAATTATCATGATATACTTATGAATATTATTTATGAATGTTAAACAATAATAAAATAAGTCTCTTTATATTTTGTTTCCTCAGTAAAGCTGTAATCCTACTCCTAAATACAAAATATGCATAGTGGAATACATTGGAAATAAATTGGTGGTATTTGTCTTGCTGTGTACATGATAATATCCATTCCAAATCCCTGTGTATCACTTTTTACTATGCCATGGATCTGAGTAGCAAATTATTTGGCTGAACAAAAAGGGGCAAGCACAAAGCAACAGCTTAACTGTAAAACAGTTTGGCAGCAAAATGTAGTTCGACAATTTGTTATAGACAGATCATTAGGTTAATATGAAGTTGTGTGAGGAGGATGGCTAAGGGGAGGTTTATATATCTAGAAATATTAAAAAGCAATTTGCACCAGGCACACATCCTCACCCTGGACTGCCTTTGAACATGTTTACAATCCACTAAGAAAATCTGATGTACATTTTATTTCAGAATTGAGTAGAACAGGTGTTAGGGCAGCCAGGAGTGGAAAGACTGAAGGGATGTGAAGCTGCTAGTCGAACTTGAATAGAATATATCAGCCAGTCTATTAAATATTTATATTAACTCATGTAATAGTTTACTATTTTTTTGATGCAAAATATCTCACCAACTTTTGAATTCCATAAAGGAAGCTAAGTTCCATTTTCTGTCAACATGTTTTTATGGCTCTCCTCTTTTCTTTCCACATTTCAAATTGCTTAGAAAAAAAATAAAATTAAATATAAATTTTCTATTTCATTATATTTCTGATTAAGATTAGATTTATTGGTCAAGGGATCCCTGGGTGGCGCAGCAGTTTAGCGCCTGCCTTTGGCGCAGGGCGCGATCCCAGAGACCCAGGATCGAGTCCCACGTCGGGCTCCCGGTGCATGAAGCCTGCTTCTCCCTCTGCCTGTGTCTCTGCCTCTCTCTCTCTCTCTCTCTCTCTCTCTCACTGTGTGCCTATCATGAATAAATAAAATAAAAAAAAGATTTATTGGTCAAAACTGTAACTCTGAATATACAATAGACGAGTTTGCCTATAAAAACTGCTATATGGATATATGACATCATAAATAAGCAAATGATATGAAAGTTTAAATATGCTGAATAGAACATATGCCTTTGGTTTTGTTTTCAGAAATCTCATGAAATGATTCTGAATATGTGGCTCCCTGTGGGACTTGCAACATCCAGAGATGCCCATCCTTTTTCCCATTCTGTCTCACTCTTCATTCATCCATTATTGATTAGTTTCTCTGCTTGGACGTTGCATTAAGTTATAGATCCAATCTACTTCTGTTTCCTTTTATCCAAATTTCTTGAAAGAGTAGTACACACATGCTCTTTCCCTTCTTTACTTCCCAGGAACTCATCTGCCAACTAAATTGAGTTTTCATCAATTTAATATGTTTGACGGTAATATCCTAATATTGTAAATCACATGCTATTTGTCAGGATTTTTTTCTTGCTCACTTAATAAATCTCTACTCCTCTGGCTTTTTTTTTTTTTGCCACACTATCTTCGTTCTCCTCAGATGTCTTTGGTTAATCCCTCATTTTATCTTGATGAGATTCTTTTTTCTCTCATGACCCATTAAATAATGTTATTACTCAGAATTTTATTTTTAGCTCACTGTTCTTAGCAATATATTTTCTCAGGTGATCTCACCCATTCTCATTTTGTTTCAACCACCGCCTACACTCTACTGATTTCTCAATTCAGTACTCAAGGCCATTACTATTTCCTGAACCACAAACCATGGATTTGATTGGCTTCTAGATATCTATATCTGAATTTTCCATGTGCATCTTATAATCGACATTTATTAACTTAATTTTCACATTTTATTCTTAACTTGTCCCTACTCTACATCTTGATTGGAGATGCCTCCATCAATCCAGTTACTCAAGAGAAAACTGACATTTATGTTAAACTCTTCCCACTATTATATTCACAGTGTTCAATCAAACTCAAAAATTTTCAAAATTCATAGCACATATATAGCTCTTTCCATGTCCTATATCAGAATACTTACTTTTCTTAATTGCATAACTAAAAAGTCTCAATTTTCTTTGTTGCCTGCATTATGGTTCTTATCATAGATTTTCTTCATAATTACTGAGTTAGCTACCTCAAAAACAAATATGATCCCAACACATTCCAGGTAAAATTCTGCAATTATTCCTTATCTCGTATCAAATTTCACCTCCTTAAGCTGACAGAGACTGTCCTTCAAGTTTTGCCTTCTGACAAGTGCCCACATTGTCAGTCTCACCTCCCTGCTCATGGTCTTGAACCCTAATCAACTCCTATGACAATTTCTATGCCATCTTTTTAATCTATAAGTCTTTGTTAAGGCTATTTCCTCACAACATCTATCTGACTTTATCTGACTCATACCTGTTTTTCCTTATGGCTCAAACAGTATATCCTCTCATAAGCCTTTTTTGACTTTTTCACAATATTCTGTATATCATAGTTCTGTATTAAGGCAGCAGAAACATCAAGAATGAGTGGATATTTGGTATATCTTGGGGTTTTTTTTTTTAATGTACAGTGTAAGTGACTGAACTCTGTGTGCAGGAAGTGTTTGCTGCTATAGACGCACTTAGTATAATCTTGAAAGCAGCAGTGATGTTACCAAAGCAGTGTCCGAGGGGACAATGACTGTGTCACTTAATCCTCAGTCCAGATTACCTTCCATCCTTCTGCCGAGTACTAGTTTGGGATAACTTTTTCCAAATTCAACAACAACTACTACAAAAATTAGCAAGATCTCATAGTGAATGAACACACTCACGCTTGACTACTATTACATGTAGTAAAACCAATCTAGTGTCTATTGCAGGTGCTGACTCAGGCTGTTGCTAAGGAAATTGTCAATGCCTCATTGCAACCACCAGACTTTTCATTTCTATGACAGACATACAATTAAGAGATCTTTTTATGCAAAAAGATCTTTGTTTGAGACAAAAAGAATGATTTTAAACATATTAAAAAAAAAGAGCTGTTTTTAATTGATGGGCTAGAAAGTCCACTATGATAAAGAAATAGTACCTGATCAAATTTTTTTCCATATAAATTTAATAGAAAAACTAAGGAGAATGTAAAAAGAAGGAATATATATCCTACATGAGGTTATGTGGGTTTTTTTTTTTTTCATGTAAAATGTATGAGTGATCAGTGAATGACAATATTACAGAAGTGGAATTTTTTGTGACCACAGCAGCTAAAATGGAAAAACAAACTAAAACAAATGACAAAAAATAAGCAGGAAAAAAAAATACATTTGGCAATACATTTCTTCCTAATCTAAATTAGTGAAAATTATTGTAACTGTATTTTTTCCCAAAAAAACAAATCTAGTCATTTAATCCATAATAATTGCTAATTTCCATTAAAAAGCATGTCATAGGAATAAGTGTATTGGTTACATGATCAAAAATCAGACAAATGTTCCTTTTCCATTTAGACCTAAACTCTGAATTTTAAAATTTTAAATGATTAATAAATATTACAAGGATTTGGGGGTCTTTTGGTCTGTTTTAGTTTTATTTTCATAATATGGAAAAGTTTGTCTCAAGTGAAGTTGATGCTAAATCAGTTATTTATATTCTTATGTAACCAAAATATGATGAAAGAAACAAAAGAGACCAAAAAAGACGGTGACATCTTTCTATTTTGTTAGGCGTTTATTTAAAACTTCATTTTCTTGGCTTTAAGAATCAAACAAAATTCTTGTTTAGTTTAATAGGATTCAATTACACATCAAGCACAAGTTTCTCTGAATTTTACAGTAAAAAGAATCAACAAGACATTTTTCATCTAACTGCTATGTATTTGAAAAGATTAATTAAATGCTAAGACAAAATTACATGGAGCAAAATGTAAAGAAAGACTCTATCTTGTACTCTTGGAGCAAATTAATTTCAGTTCTATCGTCAAAGACTAATGAAAATGTAAGTAATGGATTTTATTGGCACTCTTTCTAAGAGTCAAGCACTCAGACACATTAAATTATTTGTATAAATCACTCCTTATTTGAGGGGCGAATACTATTTAAGAATAAAAACCTCTTATATCTTATGTTGTGCTTGATGCAAGAGGTTGATAAAGATCATATCTTCTTTAATTTCATAAGAAGTTTCTATTACTGTTCTCTAGTCAATAGGACATGATCTATCAATTACCTCTAGCTAGGCTCCCAAAACAGAGCCCTATCCATTTGAAAAAAAAAGACAAAACATTATTGATAAATCCAATCTTTTTGGAAGAATTTTTTAAACTTGAAATTGACCAATGAGTCTGTTCTCAAACTACAGTTCAGTTTGTATAAAAATTTTGTGTTTCCTGACTGATGACCAACTTCACTATTTTCTCTCTCTCAGCAGCTGACACTATCTCCTAGGAAGTTTTCCCAATGAAGTCATGACATTAATTTTGGACTTGAAACTCCTGGTCATGTATCCTCAAAATTAAATGCATTATTTTTTTAATCCTAGCTCAGATCATCTTATTTTAACTTGATAATTTCTGCTGCTATGATCAGTTTCTACTTTAATTTGTTATTGTTGACAATATCCATAAACTTGTCTTTCCAAGTCAGTTTTGCCTCAGTACAAGTATTCCAAAGCTAAAGATAGTTTTTAAGTTGCAAGATGATGTAGAACTCGTCAGAAAAATAAATCCTGGGCAGCCCTGGTGGCTCAGGTTTAGCTCCGCCTTCAGCCCAGGGTGTGATCCTGGAGACACGGGATCGAGTCCCACGTCGGGCTCCCTGCAGGGAGCCTGCTTCTCCCTCTGCCTGTGTCTCTGCCTCTCTCTTTCTCTCTGTGTCTCTCATGAATAAATAAATAAAATCTTAAAAAAAAAAAAGAAAAATAAATCCTTCCTCTGTTTCTGGTCCTCTGTATCATTTATCATTGTTACTACTGCCATGGTTATTTATTCAAGTGTACATCAACCCTAACCACAATCCTCTTACTACCATTCATTGTTTAGCATCAATTAAACTTGTAGAGATAAATGAAAATCATAGAAAACTATTGATGGATTACATATTATTTATTTAGTGTCTGCTAAATTAGAAATAATATTCTACATGCTAGAATACAGATATATCTAAATCGATGAAGTGGGTTTTTTTTTCATATATTTTCCATTAAGTTCTTAAACCCAATAACTCATTTTTATTTGAAGATGAAACAAATAATACTTTTAATACAATAAAGTCTTTGAAATGGTCAGATTTATAAATATTAGCATATTCCTGATGTTGACTTGTACAAGAACAAGAAGCATATATTTATTGATTTTTCATCAACAGAAATGCAGGTTTTCAGGCAGCAATCAGGCTAGGAATCTGGGGAGTTATTCAGCCCAGTAACTGAAAATCTGAATTTCCCCAGTTTCACCTATTTTTGCCTATTACCTACCAGCCGACTGATATAGGTTTATTAGTATGACTGAGTCAGTGTACTTGCTTTGATCTCTGCTTCTAACCTTCTAATAATTTCCCCATATAGAGTTTACTCATTGAGGAGTAAATTGTTAATTGGCATTAAACAATGTAAAAATTATTTCACTGACAACACCATCTATATTATCGTTAACTCCAAAGCTGCAATTTAAAGGTCACTGTACCACAGTAATAAAGTGTAAAAGAAGATGATATCAATTTGTATTGTTTGAAATTGAATTGAAATTGCTTTATTGTTTATTTAATATAATCAAGCTTTCACTACTAGAGTGGATGGATTTTAAACTACATAAATGCTTGAGTTTCAACAAATAAAATGTAAAATGTAAAGCTCTGAACATTTAAGGAGAGAAAGAATCAAGCAGGGAAAAAAAGGTAGGTATAATCCAAGAACAAATTTAGATGTGTAAATAAGAAACAAGTAATATATAATCCCAATTAAGTTAGCTAAGATTAATAGCTAATGCTGAGGCTCATTTATATCTGGCTATCCACCCTGCTGGAAAGATAGTTAGAGCTAGTTCATCTTGCAACTCCTATACAATCCTTGTGATCATTTTCCATCATACTGAAAAATCCTTCCTTGTCAAAACATTGATGTAAACGTGGTAGCCCTAAGCAAAATTGCGAAGCAGGTAAAACATTTTAGGTACTTGGTTACAACTTGTAACAGTCTTTCTCCTTGAACTACATGTACCTTTCCTCTCTAAACAGATTCCTTTCCTTAGGTAACTGTCAATTAATTCAATTTAATGATGTAGAACTGTGGTTCTCAAACTTTACTTGCATCACTTTGGGTTGAGGCCACTGTATTTACACTTCTATAAGTTCTCAAGTGATGGTGCTGCTTGTTGGGGAGCCTGCTGGTCAGTATACCGGTAACATAATTAGTGAAGCAACAGGACCTAGCACTCTTGAAAACGTTGCAATATGCAAAGTGTAAAGGAGCTCATAAAAATGGTGTCTAAGGGACACCTGGGTGGCTCAGTGGTTGAGCATCTGCCTTTGGCTCAGGGTGTGATCCCGTGTCTGGGAATTAAGTCCCAGATAGAGTCCCACAACAATTCCCATAGCAAGTCCCACATTGGACTCCCTGCAAGGAGCCTGCTTCTCTCTCTGTCTACGTTTCTGCCTCTCTCTCTGTGCCTCTCCCTTCAAAGGAAAATCAAATTATGTGATTTTTCCCTTTTTTATACAATTTTAGTTGATACTAAAAATGAAAGGTAGAAAGAGGACTGTGGTTAAGGCTGGTATGAACTTGAATAAACAAGCATGGCAGCAATAGCCTTAAATGATGGGACAGAGGAATCAAATTCTTGACACTCAGAAGGGTAGTGATCAGGAAAGAACTATACCAGGATGATGTAGTGGTGATAGGCCTGTTTTGTTTAGTTATTGCAGAAAGTCGCAGTGAAAAGTATTGACCACATGCTATTTCGGAAAGCTAAGTATATCTGTGGTAAAACTACTCAAATTCTTGAAGAAAATATATCTTCACATTTGTACTGATATTTTTTTATATGGAGCATAGTTTGTACACTCCCACTAATTTCCCTGAGTCTTTTCAGATGAAGTAGTCAAACATTTTGCTTTTTGCCAATTTGATAGAGAAAAGTGGTTTTGATTTTAGTTTTAAGTTACCTTTCCATGAGTGAAATTGACTATCTTTCCATATGGTTAAGATTTACTTAAAATTATTCATTTTTGTTATAGTCCTTGTATATTTCTAGTCATGTCTTTTTCTCAGTTATCTGGTGAGTTTTAGGATATTTCATTTTCATAAACTCTTTATAGAGGACGATCTGTTGGTAATCTTTGATTTTATTTTTAAACATTTTTGTTTACTTTATCAGTACTTTTAAGTGCTTCAGAGTTTTCAGTCACACTAAGAAAGAAATTATTTTATAAATTATAAAGATTATTTTATAAATACATTGCCATTTTTTCTAATACTACTATTATGTCAGATATATTCTTTTTAATCAAATTCTTTCCTTTGAAAGAAGAGGGACTGAGGATGGGACGTTTCATGAATAGGCTGATCAGATAATTATCTGCAACAGGTCCCATTTGAAAGTGCAAGATAAGAAAAAAGGAAGAAAGAAAGGAAGAAAGAAAGAAAGAAGAACAAAAGAAAGAAAAGAAAAGAAAGAAAGAAAGAAGAAAGAAAGAAAGAAAGAAAGAAAGAAAGAAAGAAAGAAAGAAAGAAAGAAAAAGAAAGAAAAAGAAAGAAAGAAAGAAAACTGGTGGAAATTGAGATTATAAATGTAAGGAATGAATATCCTAATTATAAGCACCCCAAACCATTGAAAAGGAGTATGTTTCTATAAGCCAGAGTCCCCTCTTAGGCTTTGATGATCTTGGATCAGAGCTCAGTGCCACTCAATAGTTAATGGGAATTTTATAAAAATAGGGAGAAAAAAATCCCCAAAACAGCTAATGTGGCTCTGCATCATATGCTAAGTATGACCACAATGGTTTCTGTGTCTTTGTTTCCCTTCCATATGTTCAAATTGGTAAATTAAAGATGTTGTGAGATCTCTCTTTGTTGGATTTGACATGAGCTTCTAGAACCTAATTTGCAGGTACAAAACTAGACACTGTTTCTTTTTCCTGTATTCATGTTATAAAGAACTTACTTTATCTCAAGGCCATAATCATGTCTCTGAATCAATAGGGAAATTGTCTCTTATAAGGCCTTTTGGAGAAGACAAATGTTTAAAGACAACATCTTGCTATATTCATGAATTCAAAAAGTATAAAAAAATTGCAAGTGTGAAATCATTACTTAAAGTGGCTCATCCAGTATGGAGAACATTTAGAATAGTAAACTATTTCTACTGACAGCCTATTAAAAACCACAGCATCCTAAATTTCTTACCTAGATATTAGGAAATCTAGAGTACATCATAATTTGACCACACTTCTTTTGGAATATGAGGCCGGTTTAAGGTCAACATGTGAATATTCATGCCATTCATACTTCTGTGAATGAAAGACTCTATTCCTCTTTCATTTTTATTATTTTTGTCTGCAAAATGTTTTGTAGCTTTTATTACCAAAATTATAATTGCACAGCTTCTTTCTTGCCAAATGGTACCACAGTGCATTTTAGAATATCCATTTCATACTAAACAATTCTACTTGCAACTTAAAGTTTTTTAAAATTCTGACTCTTCTGACTCTTGCCTCTGCTAAAAAAAAAATCTTGTTCAGTTCCTAGATACTGTTTTCACTTAAATCCTATCTAATAAGTTCACTTACTTTCCCAAGTCTCATGGATAGGTGGCTAGCATTCACCTAGCTCCTCATTAAAATGTTTAAACTCTTTAACACCTGTGTAAAATAACTCCCTCATTTGAGGCTCATGATAGGCGGCTCAAGTATCCACTATGCTAGTTATTGCTGTAATCTACTGACATTTTAACAATACTCCCAGAATTAATTGAAATACTTGGCACCCAGCTCATTATTTCTGTTTTACTTAAAGTTATACTATTCTCTTTGTTGATGTATTGCTCATGTCAATGACCAATACAGCACCAGAATCTAAGAATTTCTGATTATCTTCTACCCCATATGTCTTTCTCTATATTTCTTGGTAGCTTTCTATATCCAAAGGCGCCACCTTAGATGTTGCCACAATCTGCAAATGCTCTGTGTTAATTAAAACTTAGTTTACCTCTAGCATTTCTCTTTCTAATCATACACTCTTCATTTTCTAGCTGGTCCTTATTTCACTTTCACTACATCTGTTTAACACTTATGTTACTAAAGTCCTTCCATTTATTTAAAGTCCACAAGACACAAATAACTCTGATTTTATTCTCTCTCCCTGTCTCTGTCTCTCTGTCTCTGTCTCTCTCTTTATTAACTCAGCAAGGACCCTGAGATGGATCTGTTCTCATCTCTTTGAACCCAATCCTATATGTGTTATCCACAGTATTAAAAAAAAAAATCACTAGTAAACAGGCCCCAGAATTATCTACAATTCTCCCAAGCCCTAAACAATGATGTATGGTTTATTTTTAAGGAAGATTGATTTTCTTCCCAAAATTAAAATAAACTATTGGGGCACCTGGGTGGCAATCAGTTAAGCATTCAACCCTTGATTTTGGCTCAGGTCATGATCTCATGGTCCTGGGATCCAGCCCTGAATCAGGCCATGCTCAGTAGGGAGTTGGCTTGAGATTCTCTCTCTCTTCTCTCTCTGTCCCTCCCTTCCCCACTCAGGTTCACGTGCTCTCTCTCTCTCTAATAAATAAATAAATCTTAAAAAAATAAAATAAGCTGTTTTGTTTTTACTCCTAAACAAGAAGCCATGAAGAATATAAATCTTTGTAGGTTATTAACAATTAGATGCTTTTATTTTAATTTTTAATTGAATTTAAGTTTTGATTTGGGGTGTGTGTATATGAAATTGTAATGAAAAAATTTAACAGATTTTTTAAAGTAAAAATAATACAATATAATATTATGATCCTTCAAGCAAACCTATCTATGAACTGCTGTAGCAACATAACAGGAGGGATGTTTCCTGATTGGTACACCAGAAGAAATCTTCATAGGATAGCTTCAATTTTTCTTGGAACATGAATGTTGAGAGAATAATTAAAATCTATGTAAGAGAAAACTATAAATGTAATCAGAGAAGAAATGAAAACAAGACAATTTCTGGAATGGCGAATACTGCCAAGTAGGTTCTTTGCAAAGTTAATAGCCACAGATGGCTAGCAGGCAGCCTACAGCTTACCCAAAAAAGTGACTGTTTTCAGATGGATTTTTCATTCTATTATTCATCACTAATCTCTCCTTTTTACTTTAACTTCTTGACCCCTTTAAGGCCTTGAGGGAGAAGGCTCTGAGGAGGTTTGCAGATAAATTAGTGGAGGACAGGTGGCTACTAAAGATGTGGCTCCAAGTAATGGTTGGAGTTAAATTCAACAAAGTCTTAAACATGCCTCTAGCTTTTATCCTACAAGAAATAGAGATATGAGGAAATACTATACCTGGTTTACCAGATGCTCTATGACCAATACCCAGAGAGATTGTAACCTTTTTGATCTGTGTACTATTTATATAATATTGAAGTCTAAAATAGCATTAGGTGTCTAGGCTGGCATGTCACATACTTGGCTGACACAGAGCACAGAGGACATGAAGATTCTTGGGTATTTCTTATTTTAAAACTTGATTATTTTTATCATTATATATTTTTGTAGTTTTGATTTATTTACATGGAAATTTAATTTTATCCTCATTCCATTTCATCTTGATGTTCATTTTAACAAAGACTAATTAATTCAGTCAGCTTAATTAATTTATTCATTATTTTTCATAACCATCTACTAAAACCTAAGGAGAACTATAGACACTGGTCTTTGGGGATTATAACTTTTTCACCCTTCCAAATTTGTGACTTTTATCTTTTCCTCTGATTGCAATTGACAGTAGACCTTTCGCATTATTGTAATCTTGGTAACTACACCTTCTAAATTCTCCTGCATATTCTTAACTATAGACAAACTAAGTAATGTTCTTAGAATCCAACTCAAATCTTCTTTCTTTATTTTTTTAAATTCCAGTATAGTTAACATACGGCGTTATATTAATTTCAAATGTACAATATAGTGATTCAACAATCCTATATATTGCTCTGTGCTCTCTTAACCACCTTCAACTGTTTCACCCATCTCTCCACCCACCTTCCCTCTAGTAACCATCTACTTGTTCTCTGTAGTTGAGTCTGATTTTTGGTTTCTCTCTCTCTTTTTCCCTTTGTTCGTTTTAACTCAAAACCTTCTTATTACTCTTTCAGGTTGTAATGCCTTATAGTTGTTTTTAAGGATAGTGTAGCCTTAAAATATCTTCTAGCCTCAGAGCTACCTATGTGACATTTTGACATCAAACTGCTCTACTTTACAACCACTGAATGTACGTTTTTTTTTTCCCATCTATGTGTCTTTGATTCTTGTTCTGCCCTCCATTTATAGTCATTGTTATCCTCTTCATATTTCAGTTCCTGTTCATAATCAACCACCTCATGAACTTTCTACTTAACTATTCAAAATAGAAGTGATTTCACCCTACTTTGAAATATATATCTTTTATATATATGCAGATATAAATACTGTGAATATTATACATACAGTTTTACACAAAGATTTTACTGATTATTTTTAACATTCAATTTTATATAGGGAGATATTATTATACATATAAGTAAAAATTTAAATATTTCTTTAAATAAAAAAAATGGGAAAGCTCTCAAAAACACAATTGTTTCCATGATCAATGTGTGATGATAACTCTTAAGAAGCAGAAAGCATTTTCTAATGCCATAATTCAGGAGTCTGACCTGGCCAGCATTATGTTTGATAATATAATCAATGATGTGAGTCACATCATAGAAAATACCACATTCACTGGTGACAAAATTCCAAGAGGAATATCAAATATATGGGACGATATTTGCAATGAAGGATCAAATCTAATAAGGGAAAAGAAAATGAGGCACAAGACGAGAGAGTATTAAAAATAATAGAGTAGAATTTCATTCTCCAGTCATCTTGCACTTAATGACATCCTATCATTTTTCTAACATGCCAAACTTGCTCCCTCTTCATAACTTTTGGACTAGTTTCCTTGCCCGGAATATGATAACCCAAACCTCTATATGTTTCTTTGTCATTCTCTTGAGGCCATTGCTCAACTATCTTCTTATCACTGTGGTTCCTATAATGGCATTTGCAGCCACCGTGTCTGTTGTTCTCTATCCCTTTGATTTTCTCTTTTTTTTTTTTTTCTGTAGCACTTTTCATTCTCTAGCACAGTACATAATTCATTCAGTTTCACTTTATTGTGTTGCCTCCATAGCACCCGCCACACATACATACACTAAATATGCTTCATAAGAGCAGAACTTTTGATGTTTTCTCCTTCACTTTAGATTGCTAGATTCCTAGTTTCAGGACAATGCAAGGTAAGAATAACTCCTTAAAAATGTTTATTGTATGAATTAATTAATTAGAGTACTAAAATAAAATGGTATAGATCTATTCTACCCAATGCTATTTAGGTCAGAATTAGTATGTTATAAATTCTGAGTTTTGTGTTTTGAGAAAATCAGATTCAGAATAGCCATATGGATGGTGAAGTGCCTTTTGTCAAGTGAAGAAGAACTGGAGGATTTTATTATCTTTAATGGGGAAAGGATCCAATACTAAGTATATAATAGATATCCTCAAATATCCGCAAAGATGTATAAAATGTTCTATATGTCTCTAAGGGTTGTATAACAAATGGAAGTAAAATAAATAATTGAATTTCTGCTCAATATAATAAAGAACATTCCAACATTCAGAGCTGTCCACAAGAAGAAAGAGGTGCATCAGGAATTAGGGTGGCGTTTTAAGCATTATTTGCATCACTTCTTCCCAGGGGTGTTATAAAAGTGATTGAAGAAAGGATTAGAGATTAAACTAGAAAATACAAAGACATTAGATTGCAATACACAGAAAATTTTATGAAAAATAAATTTAAAATATCGAAGAAGTAGAACCTAGAGGTAAAATCTTTAGACCCAGTGACAAGGAAAAAGGTTGATTTCAAAGTTTTGTGATTTGAGCTTGTAGAATATCAAAATATATATTATTATGATGATCATCATCATTGAGATAAATTACAACATAATATTAAACAGAATGATTCAGAACTTTTGTTATCATCCTTCCAACTCTGTAAGTGAATATTATAAAGGAATAATAGTTTATTCTTTATTTCAGTGAAATTTGTTTCCTATATGTTCTCTTGACTTCTTTATAATATATCACTTGTATTAATACAATTTTTTTTACAGTTTATCAGATAATTTTACTTAGAAGTAACTGAAAATGTTTTAAATTAATTTCTCTATTGGGATATTAAAGTTATTCTTAGGACATTATTCTCAAAGACTTGGACGATACTTTTACAAAGGAATAAACATCAGTTTAGTTTATGGTCTTACAAACTATCGCCAAGCTTTTACAATAAAAGATTCCAAAATAGTCTGTTCTTCATGGCATTTTCTGTTGTGCTATTGACTGCATGACTAGTTGAATCAATGGTGCAGAAATTGGTCATTTATATTGCAAAAATCAGAATCAATTGAAAAACAGCTGACTATGACTGTTAGTTTTGTGAGAAATCACATATTAGATTAAGATGACTTGTTTTCATAACCTCAGGAAGAAATCCTAGACAATGATTCACGTACATTATATTATCACTCTATTTTTTATTATTGTTTCATATAATTTTGTTTGTTTTTGATGTAAGTTGATTTTGAATTCTGGGCTGGTATTTTGGATGTCACATGGGAGAACTGCCTTTGAGAGGTGACTTAGATTGAAAACATTTCTTGGTTAGCATCATTGCTTCCTTGAAGGAAATTCACACTTTCAGTGCAAACTGTAAAACTGGTCAAATTTTGGGAGAATATGTCATTGAAGACAGCTGTTATTAAAATCAAGGTATTTCATTTACCTTCTAATGAGTAATAATGAGGTTAATTTAATAATATAATCCATTGTAGCTAAGCTGCATAAGGGAGCACCCCAAAATTTTGCCACCTAATGAAGTGTGGTCAGGAATTTCAGCAGCACTTTGGAAGTCAATACTTCTTCACGTGGTGGAGTTGAATGTCTATGATGACTCAAGCTGTTCGCTTGCTTTCTGGGCCAGTCTAGAGATATGAGAACATTTTGTTTACATGCCAAGTGCCTTCACAGGGTCATCTGGAAGACTCGCTTAAATTAGAACCCTGTTTTAGGACTTTCCTAGTGGTCTCCTCAGTAATATACTACTTTCATGAAGTTCAGTGCTCTAAAAATAAATTTTCCAAAATAGTGGACGTAGAACCTGCTAGTTGTTGTGAAGGCTATACCTGCGGAAACTGGGATAGAATTACATTCATGGAACTCACCAGAGGTTACTGGCCGGCCCATTTTTATTTGGAAGAGAAATAAAACCCAGCTGTTGAAGAGTATTGAAAACTATTTGGCTATCTTTACTCCAAAAACGAACCGAGTTATAATTCTTTAGACAAATGATCTTGAAGTTCCCTTTAATGTTTAATCAGGGAATTAAGCAATACCTCTTTCTCTCTTCCTAGGGCTTTTAAAAATTCATACTTTTAGTCTCAGCAAACGTCAAGGAGAGATTTCATTTCAAATCCAATAGCATGCAAACTCAGCTACTTGGAGTTCAATTTTAGAAAAAAGTCAAGTTTGTCTAGACCCTGCTTAGGTTTCTAAATGAAGTATTTCATTGTTTCTGGATTAGCTGAAACCTGGGTTCACTATTTCAATTTAGTTTAGTCATTCAGTTTTTGTAGCAAATTCTTGAGAATTCATAAGGTTTTGTGATTCCTTTTGAGTTCATCACCAGGTTTCTTTTTAAAATATGACAATACTTGTCAAAACCTGGTGAACCCAAAAGAGCTGGCTGAAGTTCACCTGTTTTACATTCAATTTGGAAGCTCACTGGGGTCTGGCTGAACATGAGATGTCAAGCTAAATGTGCTTGGCTTAAAATGGTAAAGTTAAAGTGAATAAATTCATGCAAATTCATGAAAATCAGCCACTGTATGTTACTATTAACTTCAATAACAGGTAAAATCAAGACCATCAGGAAGTGAGGAACCAGCTCTAGAACAATTTATAAAGTAGATGAAGTTTGTTCTCAAAGCCCTGCCAAATCTGAGTTCTTTTAATCTTGTTTTAGCCTGGCACTGGTTTCTAAAGCAGTCATGCCCTCTGTCCCTGTGGCTCTACAAGGTTCTGAGCACTGACAACTTTCCCCACAAATCTCCCCAGCTCTGGGGATTCTCAGCACTTCTTTTCTAGGTTAAAACTTATTTGAATTTGTTAAATACATATATGTAAGTATTATATTTATAGATAATACTAACATATATGCAATAAATAATATACAGTACACAATAATAAATAACATTATATAGTATAAATATATAATGTATATAGCTGTATATAACTATATGTTGTATATTTAATAATACATCATATATTGCATATATAAGCATTATATAATATAATACTATTGTGTCATACATTTACATGCACAAGCATAGTACATATACTTATATAGACATGTAATGTATATTATATATTATATGTAATATAGAGTATGGCATGTAGTAGCATATTGTGCATATATAAGATATATAATCCATATATATACATAATGTATTTTTTTCTTGGAACTTACTAAGAAATCCTTGAGGTCCATACTATCATTATCTTCTTATACCCAGAATAAAATCTGTTATGAAGGCTTTCAGTAAATATGTTTATTTTCCTTTTTGATAAATTAATGTAATATTCTAGCATGTTAGGCATTATACTATTGGAGTATCATACCTACTTAATGCATCTTTAGCCCCGCCACTGTAATGATTTATAAATATAAAGAACTATAAATTCAATGAATGACATATCTTTGAAGTCATTCTTTAAAATCAAATTAAATCTAATTGTTGCATGGTTTAGTTTTCATCACAGAAACAACTACAACTGTTGAAAAAGAAAGAAACTAAACACATTGAAAACATTTTAAAAAGTTAAAATGGTAAGAAATTGAAAATGCAAACCCATTTTATCTCTATCCATTGTATCTCTCCAATCATAGGCCCATTAGAAAGACTAAATCTTTTACTGGTATTTATTTCTGTATTACAAATCATCTCAAATTTTACAAATCATCTCAAAATAGCAAGAATTCTTGGTTCAGGAATTCAGAAAGACTCAACTCAAGGGTACCGCCTCTCTGTCTATGAGGTTGCTGATAGGCTGTGGTAAGCGCGGGAAGAGAAGGGGGCTTGAGCAGTTAGTGAGTGGGTAAGGCATCTCTCTCTTTCTCCCTAGTCTGGAGCCTCTCAGCATGGGCTTGTGTCAGCTTCCTTGAATTGAGGCTTCAGGACACTAGCTCCTTTGCTCAGAGCTCCTTGTATGCCCAAGATGTCAAAGAAACCAGACACAAAGTGCACCACTTTGAATAGTCTCACCTTACAGGTCATACAGCATCACTTGTACTACATTCAATTAGATGCAAGTGAATCACAGACATGTCCAGATTCAAGAAGAGGAACCTAGAATACTCTCTCCTACCATGAAAACTCACCTGCACAAGGGGGCTGTGTCAAAGCCAAGTTTAGAAGAGCAAGTAGAATGGAAAGTTTTAATTTATATGAACAATCTTGAAAATACATGTAATAAGGAAGGAAGGAAAATATTTATTTATGTTAAAAAATATTCACTAGCAGCAGGAATCCAGAAATATTTCCCTGCTGCTCAGAAACAGAAATAATTAAACAAACAAATCTGAGTCGCTTACAAGTACCTGGCTATTTATTACAAACTTTTTCCCTTAATGGTCTATAAATTCTCCTCTCTAAATCATGCCATAAGTTTTCTTTCAAGTGAACTCTTATTCTCCCTTTTTTTTCCCCTATAATATGTACTCACAGTGTGTCCAACAGGTAAGCATTTTGTTTTCTTTTGGTCTTTTTTTTTTTTGGAAAGCGAGAGCCCACTTTTTGAGATAGACAAAACTCAGGGAAAATCTCTGAACTCTTTGGTCTCCATAGGTTTTCTATTATTGTATCATATATCATTATTATTGTTCCTTAAATTATTGTTCTTCTTCATCTCTTACTCTTCCCTGGGCTATGAAACTTTAAAACATAAGGATTCTTTTTTTTTTTAATTAATTGTTCTTGGTCAAATATTATACAAAGTAAGTGAAATATTTTACATTTGTCTTATTAGAGGAGAATGAGAGTTAGCATTGTTTCCATATCTTACACAAAGCCACTTAAACATAAAAAAGAATCAGTCAGTAATTTCCAACTGAGCAGGTGCAGGGTAAAGCTATCACAAATTTGCATCTTTCATGTCGTATGACAGTTTTAAATGAATGTCTGAAATAACTGAAGAAAAAAGATAAAATCCTAGCCATCAAATTTTCAAGATTTGGAGATTTTCTTTTTATTTTTTTCTTTTTTTTTAATAATACATTTATTTTTTATTGGTGTTCAATTTGTCAACCTACAGAATAACACCCAGTGCTCATCCCGTCAAGTGCCCCCCTCAGTGCCCGTCACCCATTCACCCCCAACCCCCACCCTCCTCCCCTTCCACCACCCCTAGTTCGTTTCCCAGAGTTAGAAGTCTTTATGTTCTGTCTCCCTTTCTGATATTTCCCACACATTTCTTCTCCCTTCCCTTATATTCAATGATGATAATAATAATAATGCATGGTCATTTGCCTCACCTTTATGTCTTGTGCCGTCTCTTAATTCCATTGTCCTTCAGGATCTCTCAATCTTAATATCTCTGGAATTTTGGTTTTGGTTTTATTTGTCTTTCTCAACTTAATCATGACCTTTTGGGAAAACCTAACTCCCAAGTAATTATTTTTACTTTGTCCCTAAAGCTATGCCAAAGGGAAGCACATAGCTAGGTGTGTCAAGAAGTTGCACTTGTTGGGCCTCTTGGGTGGCACAGTCAGTTAAGCATTTGACTCTTGGTTTAAGCTCAGCTGTCAGGGTCGTGACCTCTGAGTTGTGAGATTGAGCCCCGCATCCAGCTCAACACTCACCAAGGAGTCTGCTTAAGATTCTTTCTCCTTCTCCTGCCCCTCTCTCTCCTCAAATAAATATCTTAAAAAAAAAAAAAAAAAGAACTTGCACCTGTTTCTAAGTGACTTAACTCAACAAATAAAAAAGGAGATAATATTTTGTCCTTAAGTTGAAAAATATTTATTGGAACAGTTATTTTATTTTTTATTTAAATTCAATGAGCCAACATATAAAACATCATTAGTTTCAAATGTAGAGCTCAGTAAGTCAACAGCTGCACATATCACCCAGTGCTCATCACATCATGTGCCGTCCTTAGTGCCCATCACCCAGTTATCCCATCCCTCCACCTCCTTTCCTCCAGCAACCCTGTTTCTTTCCCATAATTAAGAATCTCTCATAGTTTGTCTGTCTGACTTCTTCCCATTCCTCTGCACTATTTCTGTTATTTCTCATATGAGTGAAACCATATTTGTCTTTCTCTGATTGACCTATTTTGCTCAGCATAATACCCTCCAGTTCCATCCATATTGATGTGAATGGTAAGATATCACCCTTTCTGATGGCTGATTAATATTCCATTGTGTGTATAGACCACATCTTCTTTATCCTTTCACCCCACAATGGATATTTAGCTTTTTCCATAGTTTGGCCATTGTGGACATTGCTGGAACAGTTTTTTTTAATAAATGCAAAAAAAAAAATCCCTAGTCTGGTCAAATTTTCCCTCTTGTCTAAAGTCTCAGTAAAATAAAGCATAGGCTTTATAATCATGTATAACATGTCTTTGAACAAAGATTTTTTAATTTCCTTAATGTGGTTGTGGAGAAGTTGTATAAGTACTAGAAATAAATTATAAACCAGAAAATGTAATGTCGGCCAAGAATAACACAGCTTCCACTTGTTTAATCTACAGTGGAGAAGACCAGGATAAAAATTAATAAAATTACCACTTAGTATTTAAAAAATACTTATAAACTTACTTTGAGTTTACTTACTTCAACTTAACTGAATGTATGTTAATGCTACATCAGAAAAAAGAAAGTAAAATAATAGCATTTAAAAACCATGGTGAAATGTTTGGACAGGTCACGCTAATATTACTGTCATAATGCTGATTCTCTCAGAGTGATTAGTCTAATTTTCTGAATGCAAGAAAAGGGGAAAAAAAAAACAAGAGAGATAAAGCAGAATGGCACAGATGTCTCAATATTCAAAACGATATTCAGCCTCACCCCTGGTGTGACAGTGAGAAGCACTTCTCCAACCAAGAGAAAGATACAATCCTGGATTTTATGCTATCTTTTTAGAAAGCCCATTTTTCTGGTTTCTGGTCAGCCCACACTAAGTTTCCATGTCTGATGAACTTAAACCAAACTCATGTTGACACAACTTCTTTATTAGACATAAAGCATAAGAGTATCATGAAATCAGATGCCTGTGTGGCTCAGTGGTTGAGTGTCTGCCTTCAGCTCAGCTCGTGATCCCAGGATGCTGGGGTTGAGTCCCGCATCAGACTCCCCTCAGGGAGCCTGCTTCTCCCTTTGCCTATATCTCTGCCTCTCCCTCTGTGTCTCTCATAAATAAATAAATAAAATCTTAAAAAATAAAAAGAATATCAGGAAATCATTTTGGTTTGCTTTCTTATCTGATCAAGTACTTATGTCTTGGTCCATCTTTCTCTATACCATAAAACCTAGCAAAACTCCTTGTTTTTTAAGCCCATATATCACTCACATTGTTGTTTTATTTTGACATCTTCTCTGTTCCCAGAAGTTCCGCTCAAAGTCATAAAATTTGACTTGCCAACGTTTGATTATCAAATGCACTAGATATATACCTAAAAGTGACCGATAATTAACAAGTCCATTGTTCATGTGGAAGTCACCGATAACAAAAGTTGAATGAGAAGTATAATATAGTCAGGGGGCCTTAACTCATAAGTGGCATGAACACAAACTTTAAAATCCCACCAAATTGCCTCCTAAAATCACATGAAATCATGTATGTGTGTTCAAGTGTGTGCCAGTGTGTTTATTTGTGAGAAAGCATTATCTGGCAAATTCCTTTCTATGTTCTAAGTAATTATTGTGTTTAATACATGACTCTTTTCTTCCTAGCAATGTAGGTAGCTCAGACTATGACCATGCATAATTCCTTCTCCACTTCTTAGTTAAAAAATAGTAAACAATCAGATGACTTTTATAAACAATTATTATGCATAAGATCGGCTTATCCTGTTTTACACTCTATGTATGAAAACAGAAAGAAATTTTATTTTTCCAGGTGATCTCTAAGACATAGAAGGATTTTAAGTGAATTCAGTGTACTACTGATAAGGGAAGGGGCTGCAAGGCGGTTTTCAGGGGATGGGAGAGAGAACAGTAAGAAATGGAATAATCCTATTTACTGCTCTACCTCTCAAATTCAAGCTTTCTTAAAAACATTGCTTCAAAAGGGGCAGTTTGTCTCTGATTACTGCCTGCCAGCACAGACTGTGTGCTTCTGGGCAGGGCTGAAGAATTTCCTTTACTACTAATCTTTTATCCTAGAACAGACAACCATCTGTTTCAGAAAGTTGGGGAGGAAGCACTTATTCTAGTCATGGAAACAAACAAATAAACAAACTCGTCTCTCTTAACATTTTGTCTGCCTTGACTCTATAATTCCATTATCCTTTTACACCTAAGGGCACAGATGGGGGCAAAGTTATAGATGTACTCTTAGGGCTGAGTAAATTCAGAGCTTTGAATTTATCACACCAAAGAATCTAGAATAACTCCTGTTCAGTTTGTTTGTTTGTTTCCCTTGTCTTCCACCCTCTGTTGCCCAGCCTTTTTGTATTAAATCAATCATCATCCATCAGTTCTTCCTCTAGTCCAGGTTATGTGATGCAGAAGAATATTCACTCTGCTCTTATCATCCTCAGAAGCAAACATTCAGATGGGATTGCCTTCCCCAATGACCCATAAAACATTGCTTCCATTATTATCTCTGTGTGGGCATTGGAATGTGAGTTATGCCATTTTCTTTCTGTTTCATTCACAAGCACATTTCAAAATGCCAATCAAAATCACTGGAGAAACTGCTCCTATTTGGGGCAAAAATGATGGTCCCTGACAGTATTTCAAATTTTTGGTCATGCACCTCACTGATGCATTTATATTTCTCTTTAGAATAACAATTGGTGGAACCAGTGTTTTTAGCCAAGGAATTCAGGCTGTATTCTGAAATGCATCAGGAATTACATTTTAAGAACTATATTAAGTGATTGTTTTACATGTGATGTATTGCTACTATCTCATTTAAAACAGCTTTCTCATATTTTAAATGGAAGGAGATTTTTGCTGTTTATTTCTATATTGTAAATTGTTTAAAATAAGATGTTGGTAGGTTAGTCATTGATGAAGAATGCATTTTTTCCTCCTTGTTTCAAACCTGATTTGCCATTCTCTGAGCTACAGGAATGGAATTAGAATTACATGTGTATCTGAGATCCATTATCTTTTAGGGGAAGAAACAGAATATGGGATCTGAATACCTAACTCTAATCAAAGCAAACTCTTCCAATTATTTGATTATGCCCTTGGGCAAGTCTTTTGACTCCCACAGCTGTGGTTTTCTTTGGGGCGGCATGCACTAAAATCACACACATTGCTAAAGTGTCAGAAACAAAACCAGCATGCATTCCTCAGCTAACCTCAGCACCTTGGCTCCCTTCCACCTCTCTCCATTCCCCCAGTGTAACTGTGCAGACCTAATGGAATTATATTCAGGCCAAAAGTGTTTTACACTGTTAGGTACTATACAAATTAAAGAAACTTCATTCAATCTAAACTTTTACATTAAATAACTTATCATACCCGTTAGAGACATAGAGTTTTAATTTTGAATTTACAAGCGTAGGATTTACAAGGTATTCCATTACCTTTATTAAATGAAAAACAAACAGCTCTTTCCTTTCTGGTACAGGAGAGGCTTCTGCTTCAGGCCTTCAATTGTCAGTATTTGAATGGTTTTCAAGTTTGTACTTATTCTGTTTACATTTTTATATTTAATGTTAACTAAAGGTACTAAATCAAAACTATCTTTTGGGGAGTACTGAATAAAGTACATAATCTCTCCCAGGTAAACTCATATTGTACTTGAGAAATAGCCTAATTCAACCAAGTCATTTTGCAGATAAGGAAACTAAGCTATAGAATTCTCAAGGAAGGGAACTAGGTGCTTCATTCAGGATAAAACTATCAGAGGGATTTTTAGTAAGATCATTCAGCTAATGATCAGCTGATCTAAGTCCAGAGCTCCGTCTGATGCCAATGAGTATAGTGTTTCTTCTCTCAGCCAATACTTCGCGGCCGACACACACAAAGCCATAAAATACTTTGAAAGTCAAAAGAAAATCAAATCAAAAGAAAACAAGACTGTCATGTATTTAATAGACCTGAATTAATAACCCTGCAAGTCATACCTTATATGTATTTATGTTTACAGGGTGTGAAATGATACTAAAATGGGATATTAAAGACACATTTAAAAGCCAGGCAAGACTAATGAATTTAGCTACGTATCTAAAAATTCTACATATGTGGTTTACGTGGGGCTAAGCATTCTTAAGATATAAACTTTGTGCAAATGATAACTACTAGGAAACTCTTGTGTAGAATAGTAGGATAGTATTCTACAAAAGTTTGCCCAGAGAGCTGGAACTGTGAAGTCTGCAGCCACAGTTAACTTCTGTGAAAACAGAAGTACTTTACAGATACCTGAAAGATCTCTTGGAAACATCACATTTAGGTAAATCAATTGCCTAAAAATGATTATTAAAAGTGACACTTATTTGAAATGATATTATTGAAAATAGTTACAGTGACTTACTTTTCATTCCAAAGAATAATCCCCAAAAGGGTTTTCCTGGTGACACCTCCCACTGCCCATTGGTCTTCCAATGCAAGGCTTAACCAGGCTCCTCTATGATGTACAGAAGATGACTATACCAACATCTATCACCTAGTGGGGATGTCATGTTTTCTTCCATCCTCTGCTCGAAGTTCACTTGTCTTTGAAAGCACAATGATAGAAATATTGTCCCTGCATATGTCACAAAAGGCATATGGGAAAATTACTAATGGTTTTGGGCGGCGGGGACTTGAAGGATACAATGAAATATTTCATGCAGACTTGAGAATGAGGGCCGTTCAGGCAGAAGCAGCTGTGTGAGAAATTTTAGGGAATTTTAGAAGGACATTGCTATCTAAGAAAAACACAGAATACCTAATACCTAATATCTAAGAATACCTCAGGTAGTATGTTATTCTCACTTATCTGACAAGAGAAAGCTAAAGGTTAAAGAATTTGTCCAATGGTTTCCTGGATAATAAGCTGACCAGTTAAATCTGGAGCTTTTTCCCCTAATAGTTCATCTGTCCTGTCTGAACCGTTTTGTACCTCAAAATGCTCTACTGCTGAAAGAGTGCATCATATCATTTGTGTACACCTTTAGGGAAAGTTACTAGGCATAGTTTCATTGATCATTTTAATTAAGATTATTTTTCAAAATTTTCAAAGTGAAATATTTTCTTTCTTTAGTTCCTCCAACTGAGTTTGTTGTTGTTTATCTGGTATTTATTTATTTAGGTAATAAAAAACACATAACCTGAAATCTACTCTCTTAAATTTGTTAGTGTACAGGACTGCTGACTTAAATGCACATTGTTGCATAGCAGATCACTAGAAAGTTTTATCGCATTTCTGGAACTTTATTCCTATGACACATCAGTCCCCTAATCTCTCTCATAGTCCCTGGCAACTACCATTCTACTCTCTGTTTCTATGATTTTGACTATTTTAGACATCTCAATTTACTTCAAACCTCATGATTTGTCTTTTTGTGATTGGCTTATTTCACTTAGTCTGATGTCCTTAGGGTTCATCCATATTGTAGTGGAAGACAAGACTCCCTTCTTTTTAAAAGCTGAGTAATATTCTACTGTATGTATGTACTTTATTTTCCATTTCCATTTGTCTTTTTGTGACCATTTAGGTTGTTTCAACCTCTTGGTTTTTGTAAATAATGCTGCAATGAACATGGGAGTGCAAGTATATCTTTGAGATCTTTTAAAAAATTCTTTTGGATAAACACCCAAAAATGGGATCGCTACATAATATGATAGTTCTACTTTTACTTTTTTGAGGAAACTCAAAAGCTGCACCTTTTTATGTTCTCACCAACAGTGAAAGACAGTCCCGGTTTCTTCACATTCTCACCAACACTTATTACTTTATGTTTTTGTTTTTATAAAGTTCATCCTAAAAGGTGTGAGGTAATATCTTATTGTAGTTTTGATTTGCATTTCCCTGATGATTAGTGACAGCATCCATTTTATGTATTTTCTTTGGAGAAATGTCTTTTCAAGTCCTTTGAAGATTTTTTAATCAGGCTATTTGTTTTTTGTTGTGTTTTTTTCTTGTTTTGCAATCGAGTTACAAGAGTTCTTTATAGGCATATGTCATTTTATTGTGCTTCATTTTGTTGGGCTTCACAGGTGTCATGTTTTTTACAAATCGAGGATTTGCAACAACCCTGCATTGAGCAAGTCTATTGGTACCATTTTTCTAACAGCATTTGCTCACATCATGATTGTGTCACATTATGGTAATTCAGTATTTCAAACTTTGATTGTTCTGGTGATCTGTAATCAATGATCTTTAGTGTCACATTTATAATTATTCTTGGGTATCACAAACCATACCCACGTTAAGACAAGGAACTTGATAAATGTTGTATGTCTGACGGCTTCGCTGAGTGGCTACTCCTCCATCTCTTGTCCTCTCCTTGAGCCTCCCTATTTCCTGAGACACACACATTGAACGCTCAGATGATGGCTTGGATTTTTAAGCAAAAAATGTATTTTTAATTCATGTTAAAGTACATTGTTGTTTTTTTTTTTAAGAGTTTATTTATTTATTCATGAAAGATACAGAGAGAGAGAGAGAGAGAAGCAGAGACACAGGCAGAGGGAGAAGCAGGCTCCATGCAGGGAGCCTCATGTGGGACTCGATCCCAGGACTCTAAGATCACACCCTGGGCCAAAGGCAGGTGCTACACCGCTGAGCCACCCAGGGATCCCCAAGTATATTGTTTTTTAAAAACATAATGCTGTTGTACCCTTAATAAATTACAATATACAAAAACTAACTGAATAAATAATGATATATGAAAACATAATTTTTATATACACTAGGAAGCTAAGATATGTATTTGACTTGCTTTATTGTGATTTTGCTTTATTGTGGTGATCTGGAACCAAACCCACAATATTGCCAAGGTAAGCCTTTATATATTTTGCTTATTATCCCCTTATAGATACATGGTTTGAAAATATTTTCTCCCATTCTGTAGGTTACCTTTTCACTCTGTTGGTTGTTTCCTTTGCTGCACAGTAGTTTTTGTTTAATGAGTCCCACCTGTCTATTTTTGGTTTTGTTGCCTGTGCTTTGGTATAATATCCAAGAAAAATCATTAACAAAACCAATGTTAGGAAACTTCCTCCCTACGTTTTCTTCTAGGGATTTTGTAGTTTCAGGCGTTACATTTATGTCTTTCATCTATTTGAATTGATTTCTATGTATGGTGCAGATAAGGGTCTAATTTCACTCTCTGCATGTGGATTTTTAGCAATGTTTTGCACCTCAGATGAACACAAAAGTTTGGAGTTATTGTAGTTAAAGCACACAATGTTTTCAGGAAGGCTTTTGCTCAATGCATTACACAATTAAAGCAAACAGAAGTAGGTTCAAGGAGTACACAAAATGTCTGTAACCTATTGATGAGACGTCACTTTCTTTTCTTAACATAATTAATTTTATAGTGAAAATAATGCAGAAATGAGGATGGGGAAGTCAGGATTTAATTGAAGCAAGTGTGAAATATATTTTGGCAATTTAGTCTACTATGTTACTGTGTGAACAAGGTGTAATGTAACTGCCAAAAGTATAGTACTAATAGAATTATGGTATCTAAAATGAGATGCTGATAACCTGTCTGTATTTTAATTACCAGGCACTACATATTAAAAGAGACATAGACAAACTAGAATTTGTATAGCAGACAATAGTAAACAAAATCACGTCACAATAGAAATTGACCTAGAAATTGAAGTTTTTACTCTGGGAAAAAGAAAAATCAGGAAAATGTAATATCTTTGGTTCAACTACTAGAAATGTTGTTTTAAGGAAAAAGAATTGGACTTTTTTTTCATAATGTCGATGGGTTGGATCCAAACTACTTAGTAAAAGGCACAAGAAAAAACTGTGTTGACATATTACAGGATACATTTTTTATGAGTATAGATTAATAGAATGCTTACGAAAGGGTAATCATACATTTCTACTCAATAACATGTTGTTCAGATTTGTGGTCATTTCTGTACTCACTCATCAAATTAGTTCATGGTTGTTTATGTTAGGGGCCATGTTAATTGCCAATTAATTACTACCCAGTCGATCACATTGACTGTGTGGCAACCTGAATTGGCCATTTAGCCAAAGGAAATATCTGGAACAGAAGTCTTGTGTTCTGTTTATTTATATTATCTAGAAATGGGCTGAGTCAATAATTTCTATTTATTACAATAAATTTCTATGTATTACTCTAATATAAAACTTCCTAGTAAGAAGCTTAGAATTTCTGTCCCTAGTAGAATCTTACTACAAATTAAATGCAGTAGATGCAGCTTCCAAAATCTGTCTCAAAGATAGTGCTCTATGTTGAAGAGATGCACAATTTAAAGGCTCCTCAGTAGTTTAATGTCTAATGTGATATTTTCCAGCTTGTGCTTCCATAATTTAGACAATTCCAACCCCAGTAAAATAATTTGTCGTAACAAAATGGAGTGGAGAATTGAGACAACAGCAAATATAATGTCTCAGTTATTCCTATAATTGCTTTGCCATTCATTGTTCTACATAGACCTCATTTTGCAAAAGATAGGTTGGGGATAAAGTATCTTTTCTTTCAAAGTTGCTCTTTCTGCTTAGTTTCTAATGTTTTAACCATTCCTAAATTTCATTCCTTAGTGCAAAAAGGGAGCGCAGCAATGCCAAAGAGAGACATGGCACTCAGGGAATAAGGCTGATCTCTCCACTCATTTCCATTTCTATTACGTAAAGTGACTGAGTGTCCTTCTAACAAATTATTTTTTTCCTCTCTTAAAGTAGTTTTGAGTTGTGTTTCACTCACTTGAAACCAAAAGTAATGATAACACAATTATAAGAATGAAGACCATAGAGGTTATAAGAGAGGGGAATGATAAGGCTCTGAAGTGTAGCAGCAAAAATCATTATTTCTGTAATTCTTTCCAGAGATATACATTGCTGGAACAATTGATAAAAACTAACATACTTAGGAAGACCAAAATTCTCATTAATATGCAAGTGTCACACTGGGGACAATTATAGGAGAATATACAGTCCAGATAGCAGATTCATAGCCTATTTAAATTCACTAAAATTCTATGTGGTTTGCATTGGAATTGTCTTAGCTACATGACTCCAAATGACAATTTTCAATACCAAATGATAGCTATACATGGACTTTTAATCTCTGAACATAGTATTTTGTTCCTGGGAGGATATAAGATTCAGAATTTCCTTTAGTGAGAAATCCTCTAAAACACCAAATTTTAAAATTATGAAAAATTTCCTATTGGCTTGACTATGTCATGTTAATATAAGATGCCAGGTTAAAGCTCAGTTGATCTGCTTATTTTGGCTATCTTCCCAATAAAAATATCAGCAGCTAACTAAATCATGCAACAGTCTGGCTTTCATTTAGTACAGAACTGAGCAGACTTTTTCTGTAAAAGCCAGATAGTAAATATTTTAGGCTTTGCCGACCATACGGTGTCTGTCCCAGTACTAGACTCTGTTGTTAGCGTAAAAACAACCCTTAAATAAATGGGCATGGCACTGTTCTGATAAAACCTTATAGGCACTGAAACTCACACTTGGTCCAATTTCTATGTGTCTCAAAATATCATACTCTTCTGATTTAAAAACAATATTAGGCAGGTAAAAACTATTCTTAGCTCATGAGACCCACAGGAACAGGCAGCAGGTTGGATTTGGCTTTCAGACCCTAGTTTGCCAGTGGGTGGTTAAATAAAGCTTTGATTAACTGTTTTCATCTATGCATTTAATCTGTGGCTTTGCTCCCAAAATATCTTAAAGGACTTGAACAAGTTGATTTATGGTTAATTTATGTGGGTATAGTTTCTTCTACCACATGATTAACACCACAATTCGTGGATGTTAGAAAAGAAATATAATTTAGTTGGGGAAATACCAATTCTGAGTTTGCTAACTAGAGGTAAAAAACTTCCCTACAGTCACTGTTTTCCTCATTCTTATAAGGCCAGTACTCAGACATCTTTGTCATGGGCTTAATCACCTGATAACATATGCTTTTCTGGCCTAAAGCAAAAGTTCCAGAAATTTTCTAAGTCAATTTATTTGGTTTTCGATCACTTTTTATTTTTAAACTTTTGTTTCTTTTGCCTTTTATAGTGTTGTTAACCTGCTTGGCCGCAAAGCAGGTACTTAGAGCACCATCTAGAGATGAAAGTTAAAATTCACATAAAAATATAAGGACCAAGAAGCAATGTAACTAGAAGATGACTTTGCAATTTACAATTAGTGTGCAAATTATATTTCCAAATGATTGGCTCTAAGAAAGTCACACATTCCTAATTGAAAGCAAATACTTGTTTAATGTTGATTCTCTGCATGACTTTTCCAAAAATACATTGATTGAACAGCTTCAGACTATAATTTGCATTCCATGCAAATAATTAAGATAATGAATAGATTACTGTGTATTTAATCATATTCATAAAAACCTCTTATGTTGAGTAGATATATTTTAAAAAATCTCCTAAATACCATGCATATAAACATAAAAATATAGAGCAATCAAAATTGGCATGAAGAATTTCTTCCCTAAAGCTCAAACGAATTTATTCATTATCACCAATATATATATATATATTTCTTTTTTTTCTGTGTAAAACCAGAAGTATATTCTAGGTTTATGAATGTAAATAGCAATTCTGTCTCTCAGTTTGTGGCAGCTGATGAAAAAGCTGCAATCAGTTTAAGGAGTTTAGTCTAATTTCCCTATTATATGAACATCTTACTCCACAATGAATCAGAAATATAGCTATTGTTCTACTGAGTTATGATAGTGAAGGGGTCGGGCTTATTTTCTCAATTGAACAGATAATTAGAAATAATTAATATTATTATTTTAAAATAGAATGTATAATGCAACAGATTGTGGTAGTCCAAGCAAAATAATACTTAATTTTGACATTTTAATTTCCTTGTTTCTTGAGAAAGTATCTGTGTTCCATGAAATTGTTAAGGTACCAATGAGGTGCTTTTAAGAACATAGGCACGGGGTGAACTGACTCCCTTTGGCCCCAAGTTTGTAGTGTATTTTGTCTCGGTTACTGTCCATGAAGTTTTATATATCAATTCCCCTTCAGTGCCCTACCAAAAGTATCTACAAGGTAGGATATGTTTCTCTTTCATAAATATAAAAATGAAATTATTGAAATAACAAACATGTAATTCGAACCCAGGTGTACCTGGCTTCAAAGCAAGTTACCTTTCTATTTCCTGTTCTGTCTCTCCTGGAGTAAGATCGGATTCCTTCCGAATGTATAAAAATAAGCTCACTCTAAGAAATTCATCACACACATATGAAGTTATATTATCAGACCAAAGCTTATGCTTACCATCAACAAAATAAATATAGGGAAGTTGCTACAGCTTCCTAAAGCATACTTCACTCATCTATAAAATGAGGATAGCAATTATACCTAAATCAGCTTTTTTTAATAGGTGTATAGAAATCTATGTAAAATATTTAGTATGATGCTTAACATAGGAAAAATATTGGTATAATTCAAATACTGCTGAGGGAAATGAAGCAGAGCACGGATGCCTTCCTTTTCTGCGTGCAGAAAACTAGGAGTCAGATTAGTGGGCATGACTCATGAGACTGCATGATAGTTGACAAAAACAGAGAGAAAAAAACCATTCAGATAAGGAAAAGGCTGTTGAGAGCATCCCACATTACTTACTGCCTGTCATTAATTTAAAAACTAAAATCAAAAGTAAGGAAGCAACTTAAGTCACAACTGCCTTAAGTAAGATGTATGTTTCGAATTTGATCCTCCATCAAGTTTTTGTCACCTCCAACATGCTCTTACTTTTAACCTGGGCGTTTTAGTGTAAACACAGACCAAAATACATATATTTTTAAGTCGAGAATAAATTACTGACCTTTTTTTAACTGTCAGTGTGCTATCACTTTAAGACTTTTCAAATCTAATCCAGTATTTTAAGCAAATTCTGTTAATCCTTCGCCCGCCCAGAGTCACTTTGCTTTCCAGAAGTGAATTTTACCTTTCTTGTTTGTAGATTCTTTCCTAATATGTAGATCATGTGAATAGTAAGGCATGCTCCTTTAATCCCCAGAAACACATGCGAATTTTATCTGCACTTTTACTCTCACATCTGAATATTACACAGTTAAAGTTTTGTATTTTGCAGCTTTGGAGCATATTACTGCAACATTTTTACAATTAGTTTAAGAAATTTTTTCATAATCACAAAATAATTGAGACTTGTGAGAAAATTGAATAAAGAGATGATCTAGGTATCCAAGTTGGAAATTTCAGGGCTTTTTTTGTTTGTTTCTGAAAAGACTACTATGCTATCTATGTCATTGAACAGATGTGTGATCTTGAGGTAATGGAAAGAGGAAATCGGGAAAGAAGGGAATAAGGAAGATATTGTTTAAAATTCCTGATTCCTCACTTTTGAAATTGATAGCTTTGAATCAATCACAATATATCTGAAACTCAGTTTTTGCATTTGTAAGTTGAATATAACATCTGGCCTATTTAAATCTCTAGTGTCAAATTAGAAGACCAAATTAAATATTAGAATAGAACATACTTAATATTTTTAAGACCCAAAACTGTATATTTGTTATTTAAATCCTTTCATTGCTCTATTCTTTAGTTGTTCAGCACTTAATTTGAGAATAATGCCTTCTATTTATAGAAAAGAAAAAGAACAATGAGATACTATCTGTAAAAGGGAGAGCCAATATAGATCTACGATTTCACCTCGAATCTCTCACAACATACAATAAAATTCTGAGGTCACAGTAGCAGTAAGAGATTGTGTGTACGTGTGTGGGGGGGTCAGCTGTGTAAATCCTTAGAGAACGTCTTTTAAATTAGAAGTTTGGGCAATTAGACACAATATCAGACAAGGTCAAATTTTTCTTTGTTAATTGCAAAATTAAAAGACCTCAAGCAGAATATCCCTTAGAGGTTATAATAATGAATAAGGCTGAAATTCTAGTAGCTTATCATATTGGTTTAACTATCACCATAGAATATGGAGAAGGGGAAAACTGACTAAGAAAGAAATATTCTCTTGTGCATCTTCCTATCTCCCTAATGCAGATAAAGCATAAAAGATGACTTCCCCGTCTTTCCTTGCAACATACAAACGGTTAAAGAGATCTTGACCTAGTAGTTATCAGGAGAATTCCACAAGGTTTTTTCTCTTAATAATTTACAATTAATAGAACTCTCTGAGAGTTAATTTATAAAGTCAATGTGCAATGGATCAAAGAAAAGATATACAAGGCCACCAGATACTGCATCTTAACTCTTTAAAATTGAAACTAGAATATATATTGATTTAATATCCCTCTATATCTTTATTTAAATATCTTAAAATAGCATATCTATGGTGGAAATTTAGAAAATGGAGAATTACCATCACAAGTTTGTAGTACTTACTGAATAATTGCCTAAGGATAAAAGGGTTCTGATCCAAATATTGGGCTCTTCTGGTTCCAGATGTATCTCTCGCATGGAGAAGTTAATATCAATCTGGATTAGGCAGGTGAAAATAAAACAGTCAAATCATGTTTCCTGTCAAAAAGGTAGTATAGCATGTTGCACTAAAACTCTGATTCTTGAACCTGATTACTACTCGAATTCAAATTCTGTCTCTTCCAATTTTCTAGCTATTTTCCTGGGATTCACTTAACCTCTCTGACTTTTAGTTTCCTCATCTGTGAAATGAGGCTACCAATAATAGATTCCTCATGATTATTGGGAGGGTTAAATTAGGTAATGCAGACAAGGCACTTAAGACAGTGCTTTACATGCAAATGTGCTTACATATTAGGCATGATTTGACTTTTGTGTAGAATTTCTACAGGGAAAGATGACCAAGCTTAGTCACAGAAATTCAATTCTTCTGGCCCTGATGTCAGCAGCATTTCTCACTCTGAAGGAGATATTCCCCCTTTCTGTGAGGTTAGCTAACATGAATCCATCCCTCACAGACGGATTCGTACTCCAGGGCCAATTGCTGGCAAAGCAGGTTTCTTAGCCTTTAAACTAAGGGCCAATTTTAGACTGTGTTGAACAGAACAAGGTAATGCAGTGTTCTGGGAGACCAGCCAGGATTCTCTGTGAAGTTCCCCTTCATTTCAAATGTAAGCTTTCTTTGAACTACATTAGGTCACCTGAGTTCCCTTCACAATCACCTAGTCAGAGAGAAATAGGAAATAGATTCTTATGTCAGTTTTTCTCCTGTTGACGTGGAGAATGTCCAGAAATAACTACTTCAGAATCAGGAGTGAACATGATAAATACTCAGTTCCAAAGACATCTGACAAAGTATGAATGTTTCTTTTATTGTACCTGTTTTACACTTTTGCTTTATCTCTGTTGCCAGATTACATACTTCTAATTTTTTACAGAACTGACAATTTTAATAAGTAAATTAGCCAAAAACTTCCCCTGAATCTATAATTAAGCATTACAGATCCTATTATTTGAAAAATGTTTTTAAAATTTGTAGCAATTCCCAGGATGCCTGGGTGGCTCAGTGGTTGATATTCTCTCTGGCTCAGGGCATGATCTCGGGGTCCTTGGATCAAGTCTCATATCAGGTTCCCTGCATGGAGCCTGCTTCTCCCTCTGCCTGTCTCTGCCTTGCTTTCTATGTCTCTCATGAATAAATAAATACAATCTTTTAAAAAAGTAAAATTTGTAACAATTCCATAATTGCTAGCAAATAACTACTTTATTCATTTGATTCTTTCATTTGAAACAGGATTTGTTATTACTAATATTCAATAATTTATGAATTTGCTTATTTATGAATCTACCAATTTGTTTTCTCTCTTTCTGTATCAACATACCTAGTTGATATAATTGCATCAAAAAAGAAAAAATGCAAAAGATGTGTTATGGACAGATTCATTACTATTTAATTAAAGTTCCACTAGGCTTTTAAAAAACACTGAAAATAATTACCTTCTTAGTTTGCAAGAATATCAAGGACTTTAGAATCTGAAAAATCACTATATTAAATTTATAGCATGTATTTTTCTTTACCTTTTTTAGCATTATCCTTCTCTTCTGTTTGCCTTAAGATAGAGAAAAATATATTATTTTTAAAATATTGACATTACCAAATAACTAGCAATTACTAAGGAGAGAAACATCAATATACTTTTAATGAAATCAAATTCATAATTTTGTTTGAGGCTTGTTTTTTCAAAACGTGGCTCAAGGAAACCATATCAGTCATCTATAATATTTACAGACTGAACCCATGTCACATCTTTTTTCAAATGAGTTGGAAAATACATGGATGAATAAATATATAAATAATCTGAATTGAACTGAATTTCCTAAGGAATGAATGCTATTTTAGTGAAAGCATGCACCAATTTCTCATGGATCTGTTTTCTTTTTTTTAATTCATTAGGGTCACCAGTAAAAATGATTCAATGTCAATTATGTTCCATGAGGTGGGTGTACACAGATGCAAAAGCCATGACCTCTATCCTAAAAGGTTCAGGTTCTAATAGGAAAAAGAAACATATAATAACTAGATCAAAGGCTAGTGCAATTACATAGGTTTGTATGTAACACAAAGTTGTCTCTGAGAAGTAAAAGATCAGTTATATTTTGAGTGAGAGTCAAGACAAGATAATAAAGGATTGAATGTTGTTTGGATAATGTATTTTTTTAATTCTGTTTTAAATACTCTTCACTGAGGGCGCCTAGGTGGTTCAATCTGTTAAACATTGAACTCTTGATTTCAGCTCAGATTCATCTCAGGGTTGTGAGATCAAGCCCAGTGTTGGGGTCCATGCTGGGAGTGGGCTGAGCCTGCCTAAGATTCTCTCTCTCCTTCTGCCCCTCCCTCCCTCTCTCTGCCTCTCTAAAAAAAGAAAGAAATACCCTTCAACTGAAATATGGCCATGTATCCTTTCTTCATCTTTCACCTAAATAATGGCACACTGTTCTCCTTATGGCTTGCTGTTTGTCTGCCCATTCCCTCAGTTTATCCTCTTCTCTGTGTTTAATTTTTTCCCCTAATGATGGCTGCCTTCATGACTGTAGCAGTTCCAAAATGCTTATCTGCACATGACCACATCCAGAAGCAATGTATAGTCTGACTCTCCGTGAGGAATGAGGTGATTTCTTTACCAGGAACATTCAGCAAATCTCTCCTCCTGTCTTATTTTTGTGATTTGGGTCATTTTTCTGAAACAATCAATTGTGCAAGTTCATTGCCTTGCAATAATTGGCCAGGCCTGGGTACTGAGTGGGTAACATTAGCTTTGTTGGCTTAGCATAACCACACTTCCTTTCAGGATCTGAATGTGGGACTGTGCTCCACACAAACCTGGATTATTGGAAACAATACTGGAGAGCCAGGTATAATATCCAGTATGGAGGTCATTTAAGATAAGTTTAGTGTATGTTACTACTTAGTGGCAAATAATAAGACCCTTGGTAACTTTAGAGGGCACAGCTTGTGAAAGTAATGTGTGCTTGGACTCATAGAAGGAAAGAAAGGTGAGAAAATAGACACAATTATTTCACTAAGCTCAGAGGTAAAGAGGAGAGAAAAGACAGACATGAACAACAAATAAATGCTAAAAGAAGTGGGTGAAAAAGATTTTGTTAAGTGAATAAACAAATAGAAATACTTTCTTTGCCTGACTTATTATATATTATTAACAGAGGGAAAGTATAATATTGGCATGAAATAGTAAATGAATCAGCATATTTTACTGTTTTTATTACATATTGTTTGGAAATACCTTTAATCTGTAATTCTGACTTCAGGTAAGTTGTTTCAATACTTGTAAGAAACTTCAAGCTAATATTGTACTCTTTTCATGATGACCCTTCCTTGTACAAAATTATTCCTTTGACCAACATTTGAAAAGGATGAAAAAGTATCAAGATAAGTGAATATTAAGATTACTTTATTTCATTTTGTAATGAACAGCTACCCTATGCCAAGGAGTGTAAAGGATAGTGATGGACAAGCTAGATAAGGCTCCTCCTCACATGAAAGTCATTTCAGTTAATGATGATTTTGCTTCTGAGAGTATTCACTGACTATGGAGATAAATTTTAGGCTATCTTCAGACTAAAATGGTTGTTAATGGATTGGTCTTTAAATGTGAAAGCTTGAAAAAGCCTGAGAAAAGATTAGTCATTTACAAGTTATTAATAAGATACATTTTAAATAAACCACCACCAAAAAATTACATACTTAGTATTTTAAAAATCTATGTATACAAATACGTACATGTCTTTTATGCACACACACATATTTGGCAGATAATTTTATTTTCTGCATTCGGAAGGACTACTTAATTAATGTGAAAGTAACTGAGGTTAACTCAACACTGCATTTAAAATTTCAAATTGTGAAAACACATTTCCGGCACTGACAGTGATTTCTTCAATCATATTCATCAAATGCATGAAATAAACATCAACGAGTGTAATTAAGAGGCCTGAAATATACATTCTTTAATAATCAGCCTTATGATTTTTAAGGACCAAATGAAACAAAGAAGATTATAAAAGAATTGCTCTTTGACCTCCCTATGGATCAGAGAAGTGTTATGTAGAAAAGATATCAGTATGCAAGTAGAGCAGGCCTCATTAGTTTGCCATCTGCCATGGTGGATAGATGCTAAAATGTTGCCATTGTGAGGTTCATTGAGTGGTAAAATTATAATTAAAAATTATACATAGATTTAAAGTAAAAATCCCAAGGAAAAAAAAAAACAGCTACCAAATGAGGACAAGGATTCTGTATCCATTTGAAAAAACGAGATGAAGATGCATATATATGTGTGTATTTTCTTATATATGTATAAGAACTTACACACACATGCATAGGCACACACCCACAAGTACAACTGCAAATCTTTATAAATTAACCTCAACATGTCTGGTCTCTGTTATGAATTAAAAACAGTTCAACAGTTTTAGAGAACAAAGTCTAATAATTCCATTAGGCCTAGGAAATTAAACATACAGAAAACTAAGCAAGTGATTGTTGATGATTTTGTTATAGTAGTTGAACTTAGCATTGAACAGATATATTTAGAAACAAAAGCCATATTGAAAAGTAATCTATCAATTAATATATATATCAGATTTTTTCAAAGGTAGTAAGTAACCAAGAATTTATTTGGAATAATTTTTATTGCACCATTTTTGTTCTTTTAACAATTTAGTATGTGCATATGACTATGTATTTTCTATAGGGCTTTAAAAGAAACCTATTTTAAGAGAACTTGAAGAGCTTGGATAAATCAAGAATTGATTTTTTTTCTCTTCCTCTCTTCAAACAGAATTCGACTTCTAGTGGGTTGTATATAAAATGCCCACTTAATTATTACACTTATTTTTTATAAGCATAAAAAGGCTTGCTGCAGCTAGTAGCAACCAGTTTTATTTGTACATACTAGCAATTAACCATACAGAAATGGATTTAAAAAAATAATTTCACTTATAAAAGCATCAAAATTAATAAACACTTAGGAATAAATTTAATAAAACAAGAACAAGGCTTATTTATTGAGAGTATACAATACATTATTGAAAAAAAAATTCAAAAAGTCCTAAATAAATGGAAAGACACATCAAGTTCCTGAATCAGAATGCTTAATATTGTTAAAATGTCAGTACTCCCCAAACGGATAAACAGGTTCTACAAAATTCCTATAAAAATCCTCACTGGATTTTTTTTTTTCAAAAGCTGAGATGCTGATCCTAAAATTTATGTGAAAGTATATATGGACCCATGAACAGCCAACTCAATCCTGAAAAGAAAGGACAAAGCTGAAGGGCTCACACTTCCTAACTTCAAAAATCCAGATAGTATGGTACTGGCATAAGGACAAACATATAGATTAATGGAATAGAATTGAGAATCCAGAAATTAACCCTCACATTTATGGTCAATTGATTTTTGACAAAAGTGCCAAGACAATTCAATGGAGGAAATAATAGCTTTTTCATCAAATGATGCCAGGACCCTGGATATCCTCATGCAAAGGAATAAAGGTAGAATCTCTACACAGTCCTTTTTTTAATTTGTCAATGTGCTTTGCATCTCTAAACCTCTGAAATAAATTTAGAAAGAAGGAACACGAAGCTGTTGGTATAAACTACCCCCTTTTGTCAATTGAGGAAACTTGTCCTGATATTCAGTTACAGGGAGAATTAAGTGAGCATCACTTTGTAAATGAAAAAGCACTCCAGTGAGGTCAGGAAGCTCTGTTGGTAACCTCAGTTGTCCCATGTTTCTTCTTCATGTTATACATTTATCATTTTACAGCCTCAGATTCAGGAATCCAGGTCCTGACTGTATTTTTATTGTGAAAGCAATTTTTTGTTATCTCAAATCACTTTCTTGGCGTCTGGTGAGTTGCTCGGTGAAAAAACTAGTGAAACTTTCTTGTGAAATATAAGCAAACCAAATTCAAATGAATTGTAGTGATTCAAAGACATTATTATTTACGGTTGGGAAATAACCATTTAAAAATGCTGACATAAATACAGTTTTTGAAGTACTTAATTTGATAAATATTCCTATTGGCATTTAAAGTTTTAACATGTCTTCCTTGGTTAAAATCTTCTTGGTAGGTTTTATTTCACTGACAGAAATGCTGATTCTTTTCTTTTTTTTTTAAAGTATCTTTCTTTGTTGACCACATCTAGCTAACTTTCTTTGTTTTGATATACTTTGTTCTGTTTGTGATAAAATCCCTTATATGTTTTTATAAGAGGACAGTCGTACGTATATTAACAATTTTTTTCCCCTAAGATTTGCTTACCTTCAGATGAAAAGGAATTTATTTCTGAATTTCTGTTTTGGAAGTTCTTGGAGATATTTGCACAACAGAACTTTGTATTGAAATTTAAACTGGAGGTCAAGAATGATGTTAAAATACATTAATATTTAAAATATTCACACAGAAATGACACAATGGTAGGAATAAAGAATATCAGGTAATCAAAATGTATTAATGACAGTTAACACTAACAAAATTAATTTTTTGTGTATTTTAATATTTATTTTCCTTTTTCTCCATCCTTTTTTGATACTGACTAAAATCTACATACTAATGCATTAGAATTTAGGTCTTGGATCTCCATAAAGATGATTATGCTCAATTTTCACTTTTTTTTTTTTTTGGTGAGAATTACATATTAACTAATAAAAACAGCCCTATTAGGATACCATTGACTGATCTTTATGCAATTCTTTTCCTTTGAAATATTTAACTATTGTAAAAATTAGGAGTAGATAACACTTGTTCATAGTTCTTAATCATGTTTCCTAATTTACCAAAATTATTGCAGAGTTTTAATTATACAGAATCCTAAATTTTAGGCATCCGGACTAATAAAGAATAAGAAAAGTTATGGAAATGAGATAAATATATGACACCTTGTACTCAACATACTGTACTCAGTGACAGAATGGCACAACATATGGAAATCTAAGTATAAAGCTGTATGAGTATAAATTTGAAATTAAATAAACAAGTAGTTCTGGGCAAGCAACTGAACTTGAGAAATCTAACTACAGATGTCATTCTAGAAACAAATCCGGCCCAAAGCTGTAGAAATCAGCAATACACAGCCCCAACTTAATGTGTATGGGGATATATGAATGTATGTATGAGATGTATGTATATACCTATGAAAAAATACATATATATGATGAAAAATGAAAGCATCCATAGCAAAATCAATCAATAAAGATTTTTGTTGGTGGTCACATTGGTTTATCTGGATCACCACATCATTAAAATAACTTCAAAAATCAGTGTTAAGAAGAAGCCATGTAGACTGAATTCGTTCTGTTATGCTCCCCACACTCTGCTAGCTCATATTTTTCTTTTTCATATGTGAAAAGGATCTGCAAGTAATTCACAACCCCTACTGCCACACCTCCACTGTTCAAAACAATATTTCTTTATTGGAATAGGAGGTGAAGAAAGAACACAAGGAGAGGTTGGTTTGGTAGGTGGTAATTTATGGGAAGATTCAACTTTTATTGAAAGAAAATTTTAACAGAGTTTATGGCTATATTTTCAGCAGAAAGAATGAATGAAAAACATTTGGAAAATCTATGTCTAACCAGTAAATACTAATTCTTCAAAATAGGTGAAGCAAACTGGCATGTAAAGGCTGAGTAAAGCATGGCACTAAAGATAATAAGATAGGAGATTTAAGTAGGAAATTGAGTTTCTATTGTAAAGAATCTTGAATATCCTAAAGAGAAATTTGCACTCAGTTTGGTACACAAATTCAAGCAATTGAAAGTTACTGAATTTAACAGGCAGATTAACCAAGCAACATTATCTGCTTTGGATTAAAGAAGAAAGGAAGTAAAAGTACAGTAGTCACTGAAGAGGTTACTAATATAGGTAATAGGATAAACAGAATCTTTACTGTGTTTTGGTTTTTGTTGTTGTTGTTGTTACAACAGGAGTAAAACAGAGAGTTCCTCCACAGAAGATACAGAGGAAGAAGAGTTTTAAAGATCCTGAATAACTTTTGAATGCAAAAAGGAACAACTCAGAGCTCATCCTTAGAGACAAACTAAGATCCTGAGAACAGACACTTGAGTAATTCTGCAAAAAAATCAGACTTTGCTCAGAGCCCCATGATCAGTATTGGATACCTCATCATCAGTACTGTGATAAATGTTGTCAGCCCTATTAGATTCTGGACTCCTGCCCTTGTTTCTCTGCCCAAAATCTGGGCTCTGATACCTGCTGCCTTATGTCTTTTGATGCATACTGTCTCTAAATCCTCTTCTGGTTTGGGTCTCAGTACTCCCTGCTCTGAAGCTGCCTGCTGGAATCCATCTGGACTGTCAAATATATCCTGCACCACCGTGACTGAACATTGTATGCTGTGTGACTGGCCGGGTGCCTCTCACGTCTTGCAACTGAATCGTACCAGTATCCCCACAGTGTTTAATATCCACTTCCTGGATATTTACAGGATGTCTTTCCATCAGACTTACTTGTGCTTTACATTACTGTTTTCATAACCTTCTTACACTTACTACTGAGATGTAAGGAATAAAGGGACATAGGAGAGTAGAAGCAAAAGGAGCTTAAAAATGATTATAAGATTCTGTCTTTGGTCACTGGATGAAACCAACAAATTGGAGTTAAGAAGGAAAAGCTGGTTTTAGAGAGTTTTATAGGAAAGGGATTTGTAATTAGTTTTTTTAAATGTTAAAATACTGTGACTTAATTTTGTACAAATTTGTGTATTATTCATCAAATTGGTTAAAATTAGGGTGTCCTTTCAGTTCAGACTTCTTTTCAATGACATTATTCTAATTAAGTGACTACTAAACCAGAAGCCCACATGGCATTTTGAATTTAAGTTGGGAAACTCACAACTTTTCTACCCTCTACTGCAGTAATTATGTGAACCTTGTGAAGCTACTGTTCCCCAGCAGTCTTATAAGATTAATAAATATTAAATAATTTGAATATAATTGATGATTTTCAAAAATAATAGTTTCTTTTGATACAGCAAATAATTGATATACCAGTCAGTGCTTCCTATTTGTAAATGCAGATGGTTATTTTAATGATTTACTTTTAGAGAAATCATTGTTCAATTCTCTGTGTTTTACTGATATCCTATCCTCATAATGTGGAAGACTTAATTGATCCATTTTAAAATCTTTTCATACAACAAGAATTCAGTTTTTAGTGAAGTAGACTTAAATGAATGGAGCAATATACAGATTCTGCATAACATACATAAAAGTTTTCAAAAAAGATATTAAAATGTCTTTCTCGAATAATGGTAAGTCTAGATTGAACAAAGACTGTTATCATTTCAATGAATACTCACAGCTGACCACAATAAAAAATCTTAAGTTCTGACATTTTCCTCTGACAAATGTTTGTTAAAGTTATTCAAAGCCCAGATATAAAACAATGAGTGGATTTATTCTGCTATATATCGTTTCAGTTCTATTCCAATGGTATGTATTTAGAGAATATGTTTAAGCAGCCTCAAATCCTGGTAACTCTATTTCCTCCTAAAGCATAATGTCTGACAGAATTGTAATTTTGGACGCAATTTCTTAGGCAGCATAAAATACACAAAAATGATCATAATAGTTATACCACACTCTCCGTCAATTGTTATTTTTATAAATGTCAGACATTTTCACAAATTTTTTTGTGAAAGAAAATGTAAACTGTGATTGAAAATTGCTCTGTCTAAACCTTCTATCTGGACATTAAATCTAAGGTGCAACCAAATCAAAGAACCCTTCACATCTTCTCTTAACACAGATAATTTCTCAATAATTTAAAGGGCCATTTAAACAATTCAAAAACAATACCAGAAAAGGTAAGTTACATTGTTCACATACAGAGAAACATGCAGAATGACTTGTATGTATTTGCAATTGCTGCTCAAATCTGGAACAACAATTAAAGTAGCTTAGAAGACTTGTGTTTTATTGTAATGGAAATCTTACAGTATTTTTAACTAGTGCTCAACCTGCCATAATTTTTTTTGCTTTAATTCCGATAACTTCATTTAATCAATATTTAGCATTTTCTATGCAATAGAAACAATTTAGATTTTAAAGATTTTTACATGACATACAACCTAATAATTGAAATACAGGCTGGTGTTGTAGTGGGGATTAATAGCTGTGACTTTTCACAGGGAGAGGAATATTCTATATGAAGTTCTGAGTATGTTGTCACAGAGAAGGGAAACATCTGAAGTGAATAAAATGTAGCAACTGAAGAACCCATCACATAGAGCTATTTCTTGTTTAAATAATCTCATTTTAATTAGAGTCAGATCTAGAAGGATAGGAGGATTTTTTCCTATCAGAGGAAATGTAAAAGGACCATAAAACTAGGAAAGTCTTTTGAAAACTAAAGTCTAAAGATAGAAAACTGCTTGCTAATTCTTCTGCTGAATTTTCATCATAAATAATAAATTTTCACTTGCACATTAAATTTTTTTAAATTTTACCTTTCTTGGAAGATAGTTTCTCTAATAAAAATGTGTCCAGCTAATAAAAGCCATAATGAGGGATCAAAATAGTTAATCTAAAAGAGTACTATTCCTTTGAAAAGATTTTTATGGCATTGTGCTTCAAAACAACAACAAAAAAAGGTAACTGATCAAAGATAAGATATCACCTAGGATGGATTACCTGATAGACACATGACAGTTTTGAAATAAAACTTTTCACATTACTGTTTAATCAGTACCGAATAAAAAAGCAACACAGTAAGAAACTCCATGGAAGTTATTTATTATTTAGTTATTTATTTATTTATTTATTTATTTATTTATCTATTTATTTATTTATTTTAAAAATTTTATTTATTTGAGAGAAAGAAGTGAGAGAGTGAGAGAGAGAGCAGGAACTGGGGGGAAAGGTACAGGAGGGGGGAAGCAGACTCCCCATTGAGTAGGGAACCCAATGTAAGACTTGATCCCAGGACTCTGGAATCATGACTTGAGCCAAAGGCAGACACTTAACTAACTGGGCAACTCAGTTGCCTCCATGGAGGTTATTTAAAACTAGAACAGTAACATGGAGTTCCTGGGTGGCTCAGTTGTTTAAGCTACCAACTCTTGGTTTTGGTTCCGGTCATGGCTCAGGTCAATATTTAAGGGTAGGGGAATCAAGCCCTGCCTCAGCTTTGGTGCTCAGAGCCCAGTGAACTTGAGATTTTTTTCCCCCTCCTCTTACCCCCCCCCCGCTTCTCCCTCCACCATTCTCACTCTGTGTCTAAAATTTAAAAAAATAAAATCTTTGAAAAAGAAATAGAGCTAGAACATCTCTATTTAGAAATGTTTTATTTTTTAATGGTGTTGTGTTTTGCTTATTTTGTACTGGCTACTTCAAAAATAAAAGCTAAGGGTACCTACACACTGCAAGAAAATAAATGGTGACTTAGTGATGTGAGCATTTTTTAATGTAGTCAAATCTAAAATAGTATGTATCCCTACCCCAGAAATCAACATACTCAAATTTCATTCTGTTTTGATCTTTGTATTCCAGAGATCCCAATGTATCTACACTAAGTCTTCCAACCAATTTTGACCCAAAGCAAAGCAATCCCTTTACCTATATGTTTCTGAATTATTAGGGTACTGATAGAATTTGGTAATTCTGAACACCCACTCATCATATGGCTACACAATTCTTCAATTAAAGATAATTCTACACTGAATATTAAACAAATTCTATTTAGAAAGATATAGCAATAATTAAAACTTTGAATTGTGGACTAGTGTGACAGAGAAAAAATTTGGAAAAGTGCATGTAGGCATATCTGTGTGGGTCTGGGTGCGTTTACATGAAAAACTGCCTTTGTAAATAATCTTCTCTACATTTTCAAATCTGCCCTGTCCATCTTCTGCCATTCCCACTTTTAAGTTTGTTTATTTTTTTTAAATTTTTATTTATTTATTCATGAGAGAGGTAGAGGGAGAAGCAGCCTCCCTGCAAGGCACCTGATGTGGGACTCGATCCCAGGACTCTGGGATCACACCCTGAGCCAAAGGCAGACACTCAACCACTGAGCCACCCAGCTGCCCCCATTTGTAAGTTTAGATTATAAATTTTCTTGCCTTAAAAAGAAATGTGTCTCACCTGTTTTCAACTTGTTTCTTCACACTGAAATCTGATCTAAGACAAAATAAGCAGGTGTGGGTGATGGTACCTGCTAAGTTGTTTTCTAAAGGGCCTTGATGATCTTAAACAACAGTAGGTATTTTGGAAAATGGATTCTCAAGACAGAATTATTTGTGTTAGCAAACTTAAGGTAAGTCAATGATTTCGCAACAAATAACATCTCTCGAATTGGAACTATAAGAAACTATTAGTCTCTGCAGTTCTAAATTCATATTCTTCTAATAAAAATATGTCAATTCATATAGTTTGATCATTATAATATGGTGACCTATAGACTTGGATTTTTTTCCAGAATTTTAGATTGACATTTAGAGGTGGTATAGCTGAAAGCGTCCATAAATGATAATGTCTAATCACCACATGAGACAACTGAGCGCTACAGGAATGAATTGGCTTGCAGAATGTTTAAAAGTTTCCCCCGACATAATTTGAGTCAAAATCCAAGTATCCCCATTATCAAACAAATGTTTTTGCACTACATCAGTAAATGCAGTTGTGGCTGGCACCTTAATGTTTTTCATAATAACACATCAAATATCCAGTGTAGTCAAACAACTCTCGGACCATTTTAAGTATGTATTTTAGTGTAATTTGTAAATTACAAAACTTAAAGGATGAAACTGTAGGATAATAGTGTTATTTTAAGATGCTATATTTGTGATGGGTTATTACAGAATCTATAGGAAACCAATGTCCTCCAATTATGAAATGCCATTAATTTAAAGAAGATCAAGGCCACTTGGGTGGCTCAGTTGAGTATCTGGCTCTTGATCTTAGCTCATGTCTTAATCTCGGGGTTATGAGTTCAAGCCCGAGTTTGGGCTCCATTCAGGTATGGCGCCTACAAAAAAAAAAATGAAGATCACACACATTGTATCAGTTTAGTCACTTGGTATGTGATCATTTAGTAACCATATTATGTTTATAGTTGCAGAGAAAAACCACAGAACAAGACTGACAATTTGAGTCATACACAGCACATATACTACCTTCTTCCTTCTGAAAAAAACCCTAATTTCATTCAGATTATCTACCTCATGAGATATCTGACGTGAGATATATGACATGAGAGAACTTTCTGCCACCAACTCAAGAGATGGGTCTTCTTGGTCTAAAAGTAATTTCATTTCACTTCTAGTTACTTTATCAACAATATGCATGTTTCCCAGGGAGGTTCAGGAAAATGTGCTTCTGTAAAATATTCCTTCAAATCCTTAAGAAAACCAGGCTCCACTTACTAGATGTATAACTTGCAAATATTTAACCTTTCTCTGGCTTAGTTTGCAGAAATAATTTTTAAAAAAATTTTATTGATTTATTGAGAGAGAGAGAGTGAGAGAAGCACAAGCAGAGGAGGGGGCAGAGGGAGAGGGAGAAGCAGACTCCCTGCCAAGTGGGCAGTCAGACGCAGGGCTCGATCCCAGGACCTGAGATCATGACCTGAGCTAAAGACAGACTTTTAACCAACTGAGTCACCCAACAACAAACTGACATAAAATAGATAAGTGCATTTTGACATTGCAAAGTTGTACACACTTGAGGACTAGTAATGATAATAAACCCAATGGGTATCGTGAATCACAAAGTTTGGATTTATGGGCATTGGCATTCCACGACAATCTGCCTCTATCTACTAAACCAAACCCTTATGAACAAATCTAGTCTGGTCAATGCCTTTGAATAAACCATTATTAAAATTATTTGAATTATGTTACTCTCTTTGTATGGAACAGCTCAAATCACACTATATCTTTGTAAGTCATAACTGAATTAATTATAAAACTATGAAGATACACTTTTTACCATGTTCTACCCAAAATAATTCCTCTCTCAACTGGACAAAGTTTATGAATAAACACATTTGGTCTTAATCATTTATTTTCTTATAACATTGTATCTATGTTGTTAAATTATTACATTCAATATCTTAAGGCATTTTATTAAATTGCCATCTGTTAATCTATTGCTTTTCATTTTAATGGTGCAAAACTTTAAAATATTGAATTTATTAGTGGTATTTGAATACTTACATTACATATGTACTTTATATTCATATCTGCTTATTTGAATCTTAATCAGTTTAGGGAAATTTCTCAACTTCATCACCTTGAAAGCAACCATGAAAACCTTGTCTTTTTCTACTGCTCTGAATGACCATCCATTATATATTCATACATTTGGGTTAGCCGCTACCTTTATCTAATTGTTGCATCATTATAAATGTTATTATTTTCCACATAATTATGAGTTCTGTGAGTATAAATACTATGTGTTGTATCTTGCATATCCTTCTTCCTCGCAATTTGTACAAGGATTATTTTCCTGAAAAATCCCCATAGTATGATAAAATTGAGAAATTAAAAATCTTTCTCACACATTAGAGTTGCTATACTGAGATTGGAAGTGCATTCACAAGTCTTACAAATATATAAAATGATAAAGACAACATATTATACTATGACTACTTTTTTGTTAGTAATAATGAATACTGTATTTCATACACTAGTATCACTCCCCACCTCATTGTTGCAACGTAAGTTTTCTTTCTTGCATATATTATACAAGCTAAGAAGTGTATCTTCCCTTGGTTGTAGTTTTTCATTCAAATGCAAAAAAAATGCCTTTATGGTTATATGATTCTGAGTTGTTGATTTTTATAAATTGGGGTAGCCCCAAGGATCCAGATACAGAATAACTTGGAAGCTTTGTGAAATTCAGTGAGGAAGGTATTTCTCAGATCCTCTTACAAAAATATGGGCTTTTAAATGTTTTATGTCAAGCATAAGAAGGCACCCCTTCTTTTCAAGTCCTATCTACATCCTTCCCTCCTCTTGGATATGAGTGTAGTATTGTCCTCAGGCTCAGAATTATTTTAATTCAACTCTACTTATTCCTGGAAGAATGACAATCTACTTTTATATTGCTATGTCTGTTATTTTTCCCATTTTTCTCTTAACCACTAAAGGAGTGACATAAAACATATTTTAACTTCAACTGAAACAAAAAACAAAACAAAATTTAAAAAATAAAACAAAACTTACAAGCACAGACATAAAGACGTGCCTGCTAAACACAAATAAGATCATGTCTTGTTCTCAAATGATGTTAATCTTGATCCCCAAATTATAAAAAATGTAAAGTACTATGGAAAAATAAATACGCGTTACTCATTTAAATATAGAAAGAAATAGAAAGATTGCCACAACAAATGAGTTAAGTGGGCTTTTGAAAATATTAAATTCTCAAGTGGTAGAGATGTGTCAGAGTGACCATATTTCTGTAATATTGTATTGATATGTAAATTAAATGATCAATATAATAATGGGATTTAGTAATTTGGCTCTCCTAGTGGTCTATTTGTGTAAGTTATTTGACTTGCAAGAGAGAAAAATACAACATGTTGTCATAAATATAACATCATTTTCTAGCTCCAAAGTAATAAAGTTATTACTGATAACTATTGAATATAAGGCAAATTTAATATTTTAATAGAAAAAATTCACTGCTAAAATTTATTTCATTACTATTAACTTTACTGTTTGTTTTAAATAGACAAAATCACATATCAGTATTAACACCAAAGAGCAAACTGTTGACAGATAGCCAGGGAGGCATGCACTTGTCTTTCAAGTTAGCCAAGGCTTCCCTGAGTAGAAAATAATTGAGTTATGACTTAAGGATGAATAAAAGCAAACGATTGGAAAGGCAAGTATTTCAGAGTGGTGAAAGTGCACGGCATTTAGGAAGTTATGAGCAAAAATCAGTGTGACAAGAGTATAGAATTCCTAGGAGAGAGAGGTTGGAATTCATTTATGAAGGAATTCTGATGCATGCTAAATTTGGAGCTCCAAATTTGGCTGATTTTTATGTTTTGTCTTCATTTTTAAATAAACATAGATTGTTATGTTATGAAGATTCACCTTTCAGGGAATTAACTCTGGCAGCCTTTAGAAAAATAGGAATTGGGAGTGGTAGGGATACTTCAAATACTCCATAGGTAGGGATACTTCAAATACGCCAAGTTATAGAGATACTTTAAATACTCCATAAACACTCAGAGAAAGATACAGGATCACTGAAAGTGATTTTTAGAATTTTAATGTGATTTAGAATATAAAAAATATTTTTATATGCACACACATATAACTAAGATAAGTCTCATAATAAAAATTATTAATCTTACTATATTTGATGTGATCTGATATTTTTCATTTGATTTTATTTTCATTTTAATAGATATTCAATTAGATCCAGTGAATTGATTCTACAGCCAACTAATGGGTTATAATCCACAAAAAAATGCTAGCAGATTGATGATGAGGTTCTGAAATCAAATATGCTGGACAGAAGGAAAGATTTCTAAGTACAAGAAGCATAATCTTAGTAATATTCATTGAGTACTCCTCAGTTGCCAAGCTCTTTAATAAATGATCCTATTAAACTTTACAACCACCCCCCCAAAAAATAATAGACTTTACAAAACCCCCACAAGATAGTTGAAATTTTTTTTCAAGATTTATTTATTTAATTGCGGGGGGCAGAGGGAGAGAATCTTTCACGCAGACTCCTCACTAAGCAAGGAGCCCAATGTGAGGCTCCATCAGATCCCACAACCCATGAGATCACAACCTGAGCTGAAAACAAGAATCCAGCACTTAACAGAATAAGCCACCTAGGCACCCCAAGAGGTGAAATTCGTATCCATTTTTACAGATGAAGAAGCAAAGATAGAGCAAAATAAGTAACTTCTTAGGAACTATAGAGTGAAATGTTAGAGCAGAAATCCAAACTTAGGTTGCCTCACTATGTTTTATAATTATATGCTACTTCTGCTAAAACGTAACTAAAATAGGAATGGGAGATAAAGAGAGGAGTAGTAATTCACAGATAAAGATAAATGATCTGAATATAACATTTACAAAATTAGTATTTTTAATATATGTTAATATATTGGATATAGTTAAAGCCAATATTACACGGACAGTTGTAAAGCCCACCAAACAACTTGTGTAAGTTTAGAGAATGTGCAAAATATGAACTTTTCCTTAATAAAGTAGTTAGGAGTAGCTAAGCATCTTTTAGAATGCTAAATATAATATTTATTTAACAAAATCATACACACACACAAACATAAAGAAATATAAACATATTGGAAAGGTAAAGCAATTGAAGTTATCTATGTAAATGAATTATTTAAAATCAGTAGTGCTTCATAAGCTTTTCTCAAAGATTTGAATGAATTAGTCATAAATGCTTTTAACTCTCAACAATCAATTCTAGGAGGAAACAAAAATTGCTAATATATAAAAAATGTATATGTGATTAAACAAAATAGTTAATATGGATTTCCTGGGAAGGTGGCATTGCAACACTAGCTTATTTTCTTTTTAGACTAAAATGAATTAATTTATTTCCAGGTCTCCTTTTTTTTCCCCACCCAAAGAAAGTCTATGGTTGTTTTAGTAGATTTCTTTTAGAAAGATATTAGGTTTGGCATAACAAAGTGCCATATTATTTACTTGAGTGACGTGTCAGTTCACTCAATTCCAACATTAGTCGTTTAGACCCAGTACTCAGTCTGAATCCTAATTTATTACGTAACAACCAACCACAATGCAAACACGAAAGAATGCCATCTATAATGGTGAATGAGGGACGCCTGAGTGGCTCAGTGGTTGAGCATCTGCCTTCAGCTCAGGGTGTGATCTTGGGTTCCTGGGATCGAGTCCCACATCGGACTCCTTTTAGGGAGCTGCTTCTCCCTCTGCTTATGTCTCTGCCTCTCTCTTTCTATGTTTCTCATCAATAAATAAATAAAATCTTTAAAAAGAAAATAATGGTGAATAATAGCAGCAGTACTTCATCACCATATTAGGTTACACTTAGCTCATGATAGAGCTTTCTAACATTTCTCATGCTGGAAATGCACAAGTGGTAACATCCTTCAAGGTCCAACTTAAATTCCCTGTCCTCTATAAAACATCTGTGTATTTCAGCCTTTTCTTACAAATTCCTATACATTTTTGCTTATAAAACTAAAGTGAACCATATGTTCTTTTTGTGCCCTCTGTAATACTTAACACAAGTATGATCATACAGTAAGTACTGTTGAGATTTGCTCACAAACTACTTAACTTTCATAGTTAATCATGCAATTCCTTGTAATGTTTGTCCACTAGTTCAGAATTTTCGGGCATTATTGTCCAGGATGTTCATTTGCCTTTCTACTCAATTGAAAAGGAAATATATTAATCCAACCTCCCATACATAGGCACCCTCTTTCTATTGAACTAACAAGGAAGATAAAATAACATTCCAAACATTGCACGGAGCAAAGGCAAAAAGTAGGCATCTCTGAAAGGTATTTCCTCTGGACTAATGCAGTCTCTGCCCTGTAATGAGGAAGCACTCTCTAGTGACAAATGTACCCACCAGAATTAACAATGCTTTTCCTTGGCTCAGGAACAGACCAATGGCACCCATCTGCCATTTTACAGACATTTTCTTTTCACAGCAGTTTCCCTTCAGGTACAACTGGCTCTTGCTTTCCTGTTTTCCAGCTCTGGAAATATTTTATGTCTGAGATTGTTTTACATGTATAATCTCATCCAGCATGTTTCAGTTTTATAACTTGATTTATCCAGTTTTGCTTTTACCTGCTGTTATCTCTTCCCTTTGGAAGGGAGAAGGGGCCTGGATTTTTGGCCGAAATATCTTCAACCTGCCTCTCTCAAAGTAAATATGAATTGCGAAAGTAGTGTTTTATTTTGCTTTTGCGTTATGATTGAGCTATGTTGCTTCTCTCTATCTGGATGATAGAGGAGAGCAAAGAGTTAAGTATTCAGACATAAAGATAAAGAGATCCTGGGGTTGTTCTTAAGTTTAGACTTGGCTATGACTGCATCGCTTGGCATGATGTACATGTACTGAACATTTAGTGTAAACATAATTGCAAATACAAATAAGAAATCACTCTTAAAGTTCAACATAAATGTCTTGGGTTTTCTGTTTTCACAGATTATTTATCTGTGTTTCTTCCCCCAAATAATGCATAATCAAGAAATAACCATATATTTGACTTGACATCAAAGTATAAGAAAAGGCTAATGAGACAAAAATAAAGTATGCTTACATTAAAAACATATACATGAAACGACCCTAAAAGAAAGAGTAATTTGTGTAAAGGTCCAGATAAGATTTTTGTAGGCAGCTTATTGCAGCTACAGTTAACTTTAATTCCAGGTCCTTAAATGTACAGAATTTCTTCTGACAATTAAGGTCTCTAAGACTGCCAACATTTTCAGCTACATGCAGGTTTAATTTCAAGGGGACTGTCTTTACTAAAAGTGTCCTTTCTGGAGCTGATTTTATTAATCCCTGTGGGTTTTAAAGAAGGAAGTCACTTTCGATATGAGTTCAACACTTTCAGGTTACCAAAGAGGAAATCTCAAGATAATCAATTCAAATGCTCACGGCCCTTGTTGTGCTTTACAGGGTTACCCCAAGGAAGGTTCAGAAAATTAGGTAATTGACTGTGTCTTGCCTAGAGGTTTCCTCCTGGGTGATTCCGCATTGGCTTAATGTTTTCATTTATTATACTTGCTTAAAATGGATTTAAATAGGATTATATACACGTGTTGTGTTTGGTATAGGTATGAAGAATACTATTCTTTCAATTTCAACTTAATAATAACTTCAAAATAGAGGATTTGTGAAGTCTATTATCAAATATATCTTATTAAAATTTATTCCAGTACAACATAATATGGTGGATATCAAAAGGAGAATCATATTAAAATGCATAGGTATTATTATTAATAGAACCATATTGGGCTTTCAAAAAATAGCATCTAGTAAGACCCTCTAGGATTAGTTTCAGGCCCATAGCTATTTAACATATTTATTAACAATCTGGATAGAGTGCTGAGAAGCAGATGATTCAAAATTGAGAGGAAAAGCAAATACTATGCTTGAAGATTTAAGATTCAATAAAATCTGCAGAGATTAAAAGAATGGGCGAAAGGGTACGAAGTCAGCTTTAGCACATGCATTAGTAAAGGGAGAAGCAAACATTTTAAATTGGAACTTTAAACAGCCTCCTTTTTGTGTTAGATTTGCAATCATGTGTTCTAGCTGAACAGCATTCAATATGTATATAATTAAATTATGTAATTATGCACATTGTTATTTAAGATGCATGCATATACGAATGCCAAAAAGAGGCACTAAGCATTCAGATCTAAAACAATGTCAGAAAAATTGCCAGAGAAGAACTATGGACAAAAGGCAAATTTTATCATAAAATGATAAAATATTCAACAGTTGGATATACAACCACAGGCATGAACTTAAATCATAAAGCAGGATTAAACCACAGCTGGGGCACAGTTCTCTTGTTCTCTATAAAGAACATACTGATGGTCTGGAAAACATATAGGGAACACCCAAAGAGAAAAATAAGTCATAAAATAAATCCTATTATGAAAAATTTAAAGAACAGAATGAGAGTGATGAGAACACAGAGATGATGATGAATAAAAAAAGTACTTATTAAGAAAAAATGCTTTGATCATTACACATAATTACCAAAACACTTATTTTAATTAAACCAAAGAAAATAGAATTTATGAAGCATTTTTAAATCAGCAAAATCCTAGATCATATGCCATCATACACATTCGTTGCTCTGGGCTTCAAGACATATTTTTATGTGGTTCTTCAGGTTCAGATTATTTTTCTATTAATTTTCTGATCTTTTACATTGTGTTTTGTTAGCTACTACTTAGGTTGTTCGAGTAAACTCACTGTAGAGTTTTAGTTTTGAAATGTCCTTTTAAGAATTCTACTTGATATATTTTATCTGGATTTTTCATGATTTTTCATGATTTCATTTTACCAAAGATTCTGAGAAAAAGAGCAGGGAAGCAGGGCTACGAAAACAAAGACAATTCATTATCAAGTCAGAAATAGAAATATCAGCCTAGATAATCTTTCACATATACGATAATGTAAACAGTGAAAATGCAGACATAATTTTCAGAAGAAAAGTTGCTATCTACTGATGTCTAATGGAAGTATTTAAAATTAGCTAGATGTTAGAAATTGTATAAGCATGCATTGAGAATATTCAGGGCTAATTAGGCATAGAGAATATTAGGGAGTGATTAGGAAGTTAATGCAAGGTATCAATTATTTTAACAAAATGAAGAGGGATATAACTGCATTGAATATAAATTGGGATTTCCAGTCTGGAAAAACTTGGTAGGTGTGCACATATTAAGAGGTGATTATGTTGAAAAATCACATTATTTTTCTAAACCATATTTTCATGCTCTCTATTCAACATCTGAAGAAAGTTAGAGGGAATAAAATACTGTGCTTTAAATGTTTGTTGATTTTAAACTAACAGCTATTTTAAAAAAGGATCACTGTGATCAGAATACCTAATAACATTTAATTGTGTTATTTAAGAAGATTTAAAGAGTCTAATTTGTACACAAATAGAACACATTAGTACGTAGAAGATGAAAGAAAGATGATGGAGCAGAGATAACACAAACCCAAGGACAGTGTGGGGATTACCAGGGAGGCTCCATTTCACGTCAGAGATGTGTTACAATCTCAAGTTAACCGGGTTAGTGGTGTTGAGTGATGCATCTCTGGAAAGGCTTTGATAAACCTGAGAGAAGGACAAGTGAAATTTAGTGAGTTACCAATGATTGAAAAATGAGAGGTAAAGGCAAGCATTTTCAGTTGGAAATTAATTTAATGGGTAAAAACTTAAGTGAAGTATGTTTACCAAGTTATACGGGCTTACCATCTGACAGTATGAATAGAGACACATACCATGCAGGATGGCTTCTGTCATGTCACATGCATTCTGCAAAAAATTATCTTATATAACAATTGCAGTTTTTATGACTTACCTTGAAAGCTGTAATTTTTACCTATCTTGTCTAGAGTTTTCTAAGATATTTTCTTTCAGACTGTGACAACTGCCTTTCCTTGAAACCTAATCCTTTATACTTTTTCAGTCAGAATGTACTTTTTTCTCATTACTATTTTTTTTCCTTTTCTGGTTGCTAGTTAGCATTACTGCATCAATGAATAATTAGTTTAAAAATACCCTTTAAATTTATTCTACCTAAAATATTACCCACCCATTAAATTGGAGACAAATCTCACTATTAAGCACACAAGTCCTGCCTCCTTTATGGTCTCTGATACAAAAGATGAGATTATGATTCTTAAAATATTATTCAAAGGAAACAAAATATGTTCTCTTGTCATTAAAATCTAAATTTTTTTAAGAGATTAATTTAGTGACACTTTCTTATCTCATATTACCCTGGGTTACTATTCAACAAAAGAGTTCTTGGTTTTAATGTTGTTTTTATTGCTTAAATAAAGAACAAACATTATTATGCATAGTATTATGCATTCTAAGTGAAAACTGCTCTTAAAATAGATATGTATATTTTATACATATGTTTTTAATTTTCAGGAAGACATTTTAAGAAAATTAAGGCCCTATATAATTATATTGCTATGGCAATGATACCGGATTTCTCAAAATTCTAAATATACAGGATACCAAGTGCTAATAAGAAAATATTATTGAATAGTTTTTGTATCTCTAAGCATATCATACAACCTATGTACTATTTACAATTATATGTTAGAATGATAAGATCAGTGTATGTTAAAAATAGTGGCATTTTCGGAAAATAGTAAGAAATGCTAATAAAAATACCATAAATAAAACAAAGACAATAAGATTTGCGTTTTAGATACATAGTCACTGTTTTTTATTTTTTTATGAAAAACTGACATTTATGCTTATCCTAAGTGCATAATATTTTGTAATTTTTTCTGTAAGCAATTTTGGTGATTTTCGGTATTAGTATAAGATTAATATGACTTTTAAAATACACTGCCTGGAATTTCTGATCCAGAGGCAAAAAGCTACTTTATTTAGCTTAGTTTTACTAATTTACATAAAGTATAAATAAAAGAGTATAACTGAAGCTAAAGCCACTGTTTCTGCCACAAATATGTAAAGCTGAGCTAACTAGCACAAAAGGAGATGGACAATGGCAAAGACATTACCTACTATTGATCCATTTTTTTAATCACTTCTGCTTATGTATTATTTGGTAAAGTTTAATAGCTTTACTACATGAATTGCTATTTTGTATTATACTTTTCTCAAGTATTGGCTTTTTCAGAGTTGATCTTTCAAAGTATCAATAGAGTTTAAATGTTCTATGAACCATGAAATCCCATTGTAATTTATAAAATAGCACAAGAAGTTTTCTTGACCATAGCTATCAAATTTTCATTGGAGCACTGTATCCAGTGGAAGTGGAATATTCTGTATTTCTCAAAAAGTGGATAAAACTCAACAAATGTGGGTAGAGAGGGAAAAAGAGCTTTTTTCCCCTAATAGTGAAAAAAATTTTCAGTGAAAAATCTATTCATCCACTTCTATTTCTGATACTTGAAAAAGTTTAATATTGTAGGACAATGTTTGAAGATATTTGAAATGCAAAATTTACTCAACGAGACTTACTCCCCAAGGTCATGTGTCTTGCAGCTTTGCAAGATGCTGTTTTTGGCACATAGGAACCAGGGCTCTGGTACCAGCGCCTCATTAGCTTCCTCCACAAAGGGATGAATGCCCTTTCAGAAGAATTAAATGAAAAGTCAGATAAAACTAGGGCAGAAATTGCTGCCATGGATACCAAAGCTGGACTCAGTACTATACTTGCATATCTGAACAAGTTGTTGTACAAAACTGCAGGAAGAGCAGGGGGAGGAAGAAAGGAAGTGCTGCTGCCAAAGGAAAGTATTCCAAGGACATAGCAGTAAGCACGACCCTGGTTTAATTTAGCTCTTTCCCAGTCAAAGTCACCCTCACACCATTAGCATGAAGATACTGGTAATGAAGGAGGCTGTTGGGGTGGGGAGGAAGCGCATCAGGATCATCTTGAGACAATCGATTGTAATTTTTACAATATTTAAATGAGGACAAAAATCAATACACCGTAGAGAGATATTCAAGCTCCCATGTAGCTAAAAAATGGGAATGACAAAACTGATAAAAATTAAATTCAAACTGTCAGATTTAAAAGATGAAGATAAAAGAGTAAAGGTTTTGCTAGCAAAAGGAGAGAGATAAATCCAAGTAATATAGTGCCCTCCTTCAGTGTAAGCCCTTTTCAAACAAGAAAAGAGGACAACCGATGCTTACAAAACAAAACAACAACAACAAATATTGGATGAAATAAATTTCATATCTTCAATTATAAAACTTATGTAATAGAACACTTATCAAATGTAAAACGTTACCACCATTTCGAGTTTTCTGGGTAAGTTTTAAAAAGGACTGAAATGTCATGCAAAAAATTAAAACAAATTGAATGAAAATAGTGTAATAAAAAACTACTTTAATGGAACTCTATCTGAAGTTGTGTATTGCTTATTTTTTATTATTGCATTCATTGAAGTAGCTATTGCATGCATTTCATATGGCCATTAAGAAATCAGCATTTGTAACATCTGGACTGTCATCATATTCCCTAAAAACATTAAGTCACCAAGAAAATCTGCTTGACAGAATTATAGGAAACTATAGAATGGAAATAGGAAAGAAATATAAGGTTGTTATGGTGGGATGAAGGGCAATAGGGAATTCTAGAGAGAATCTCAAATATTTTAGATGTTTCTGGAAAACCTATGTTTAAAAAATGACAATGAAAAAAAAGTGACAATGAGCTGTGTTTTGATAGATAAATATGTGTTCACCAGGCAGCCAAGGGTGGAATGGCATTCTAGAGGATATGCAATAGCAAAGTCTTTGAGGTGTGAAACAGCATAGTGAATTCAGGGAACTGCAGGCAGTATTTTATACCTGGAATATAAATTGGGGGAGTTTTAGTAACAGCATGGAGGAAAGTTTTAATTTACCTATAATTGTAATCATCTCTGCCTTCTGTGACATAAATAAACATAAAATCTAAGGAAAAATACTTACTATACAAATCATGAATCCTTTAGCACACCTGTCCAATGCATTTGCAATTCTCAACCCTCTAGTAAATAAAAGTTCCAGATCTGTGCAGTTCAATATGATAGTAGCCACGTGTAGCTATTTAAATTTAAATAAAAAATTCAGGGGCACCTGTTGGCTCACTCAGAAGACATGAGAGTCTTGATCTCAGGGTTGTGAGTTTGAGCCCCATGTTGGGTGTTCAGATTATTTAAATAAATACAACTTTTTAAAAATGTAAATTAAAGATTCAGTTCCTCAGTTGCACTAGCCACAAGTACTCAGAGGATCTATAATTACAAATATGAGGGGTTACCATATTGGATCATGCAGATGTGGAGCATTTCTATCATCTCAGAACTTCATATTGGACAGGGCTGTCCAATTGGCATCATTGGCTATAATGTTTGAAGACCAATCTTTAACATATCTTTCTATGTGGCTTATTATTTGAGTGTTCTTGGACCATATGTGATCAGACTGGTATTTGAATAAAATAAGATAATGTATCAAAAGAGAGAGAGAGAGAGAGAGAGAGAGCACCACTGTTGCAGAGAACAGAAAAGGTAGGTGAAGTCAGATATAAAGAAGGAAATCTCTTCATGAGTGAAGTAATGTAGGATCTTTCATGACTTACTTAGATCTTGAAACATTGTCTTATGGAGAATAGGAAGACACAAAAAATTGAAGCAAAAAGCCCAATAAAATAATTCGTGTATGAAAAAAACAGAGAGGGAGAGAGAGAGATTATAATTTATTGAACTACTTTTTTTTTTTAAGATTTTATTTATTTATTCATGAGAGACACAGAGAGAAAGGCAGAGACACAGGCAGAGAGAGGAGAAGCAGGCTCCATGCAGCCCCGATGTGGGAGTTGATCCCAGGTCTCCAGGATCATGCCCTGAGCCAAAGGCAGATGCTCAACCACTGAGCCACCCAGGCATCCCAATTTATTGAACTTCTATATGTGTTAGCCGCTGTGCTAGCATCGGGACCTACTCTTTGGCCACTCCCCAATCCTTACTCTTTGTGGTGCAGGCATTTAAGACTACTTTTAGGATAGGAGCATAAACTCTCACATTCCTGAGATAAAAGTTTCCATTTCTCTCCAACTTCTAGCAGAAATTTGGGAATCAGCTGCCATAAATGTAGAAGAGGAATGAGACAAAACAGAGAATTTTAAGGAGGAGAAACAGTCACAAATGACAGATAAGATTCAAGTATTATAATTAAAAATCAATTGAATGTAGCTAATAAATATTCACCAGTGACATTTCCAGAATACTTCCAGGGATGTGGCAGTGCCAATACAGTGAGTTGATTTTGATTATGTAGTGTTCACTTTTGTACATTTTATAGCCACAAGATAGGGTTTTGGTACATACTAGGGATAACATACATATACACACAAATGATGAAAAGTGAATCGATTATGCTTAAGGGTATATACTTCTAGATCTATTTGAAAATAGTATTATATTGTGATCCTTTTAAATGTATATTTCATTTTGATAAGCCAATTTTAACAAATATTATGTGTTACTTTCTAATTAGCAACTGAAAATATTTATACAAGCAAGAATTCAGAAAAAACTGAAGTAAAAAATAAAAGAAGAATTAGTTTAAAAAATCTGATATCAGCACAAATCCTTCATTGTTTTGTTGTTTTCTTTGATTTCCTCAGGTGAAAAAAAAAGACAAATTAGTTCAATGATAATACACAAAAATATAGAGACAAATTTTGCCTGTTTCCCTTCTACTTGGTTTTCTGTACCTCTTTGGACTCACTACAATTATGACTAGAAAAGACCTGGGCTCTCTATTCACTATCTTCTGTTGCCATCATTCACACTTCATAAAAAATTCATGCCTTCCTTTTGAAACCCCTTCATGCATAATACTAAGACTTCCCTGTGGCTGTCATCACCTAAAAGGTCCTTCCATTTTCCAGGTTTGAGAAGTGTCTGAAGGGGAAAAAACATATAGATCTAAATATAGATATAGGTGTAAAAATGGTTATAGACACAGACATAAACATCTGTCTGACAGTACTTTTTCTGCAAGTTCAAGAAAGCTTCCCATCTCTCTCTTAGGCATCTTTGGTTCTTCAACATACATTTAAGAAACTATGTACTCATAGGTAAATTTGAGACTTTTATGTAGCATAGATCACATTAGATTTTGTATCTAATTATTATTGTCTGAGAAAAAATAAAAAAATATTTACTGTAACAAGTTATTTAGCTATCATATACTACATTAATTTTTTTCTGTTAAAAATAAGCCAAAGAGATTTAATAGAACTATTTTGTTTTTATGGAGAAAATCTGATTAAGTACCTTAATAAACCAGTTCCACGACCATCTTTTCATTATTATTATCTTGACAAAACAGGTTATTTTTGATCCGATGTCAGAAATCTGCATTGAGACTAGAAAACCTACAAAGACCAGAAGTCTTAACAACAGCAACTTGTCACTTTCAATTTGATATTATATGAGCAATATCTCAAGCTCTTGCTGATGAAAAGTAAACTTCTAGCAACATTGGTTTCTTAGATTACAAAAATTGAAAGATAGGATGACATTGTTTTTAACTTTACATAGTAGTGGTTGAAGGTGAAGAACTGAGGAAAATTACTTCTTATACTATTACTTTGTCTATAAAGAAACAATGCTCAAATTGATGATGTAGTTGTTGCTGTTTTGTTTTGTTTTTCTCCTGGACAGAAAAGGAACTCATTTAAAAATTTTACTGTTTATATAGCATAGTCTGACCAAAACTCTTGGGCACAGGATTTAGCTTACAATTTATTTGCTTTGTTGCAAAAAAGAAAAAAGAGTAACTTTTCATATATCCTAGCTATTTCATGCTTGTGATCATGCTGACTCATACCTACAAGAGATAACTAATTTGTTCATTCACACATATATTCAATGACTGTTTTGAGCACCTACTATGTGCTTTTGTCACATACAAAATCCGTGACCTCTTGAAGCTCATAAGCTAGTGGTGGGGATAAATATAAAGTATACAAATACATGTAACATTCAAGACTGCAATAGACATTATGAAGAGTAAGGGGGATGGGTCAAATTTGATTGGGTTACTTAATGCCTCTTTGTAGAAACAGTAATTAACAGAGCTGTAGATATTAGCTAGGAAAAAATGGTCAGGAGGCATATTTTCAGGTAGAGTTATAAGGCTTTATAATCTTGGCTAAAAAAATTTAGGATCTTATCCAGGTGGAGAAAAGTCACTAAATAATTGAGCATTTGAAAAACTTGATGTTGTGTATTTTATTCGATACTTAAGGAATGGTTTGACATGGTGGCCAGGATTGGAGAAGAGTTGAGAAAGAGATTAGTTCAAAGACTATTTGAATAATAGTCTAATACAGGGTTATGAAAGCTGAGATGGTTACAAATTGAGGAATCTAATTCATATACTGTGTTCAGGATGAGCAAGATTTGACAATGAATAGAAAGAAAGAAGATGAAGCTGTCAATATTGGCTTCCAGCGTTCAGAATTGAGAATTTAACTGGTTGAATAGTAACTGTCCTTACTAGAATAAAGGACAAAGGAAATTAATGTATTTTTGCAGTCAATATCATAATTTTTATTTTACCATGATTGAGATACTAGCAAGATGCCAAGTGGGGATACTCAGTGAACATTTAGACATGTAGACTAGAGCTCAGATAAGGTAACTAAGCTCTTGAATATATATTTGTAAGACGTATATGGCTTTTGAGATTGTGGGAATAAAAGAAATTCATAAAACTAAAAATATAAAAAAAAACTAAAAATATAGAATTATAAATGAGGAGAACGCAAAAAGACAAATTTCAAAATTAACATGACCCAAAAAAAAGACATGTTAAGTGTAAGATGTCAGAAAAGTTTGAGGAACAGAAAGTGGAATTGTAGTTCTCTACATTGCCTTCCAGAAAGAAGGAGCGTGAAATATTGCAATGCTATTGAGAGATTGAGGATAATATAAATGCTATCCTTTGTATTTGGGAATGCATATATCATGGTTACAATGAACAGATTTGGTTAGTTGGAGAGTTGGGGCTTTAAAAACATTACCATGAAAAAAAAAATAAAAACATTACCATGGAAGTTTTCAACAACATGCAAGTTATATATAGTGTTCACTCCATTTTGCAGTTGAGAACACTGAAAAAAGTTGTTACTTGCTTATTGTAAAAAGCTAGTATTTAGATTAAAAGAATTTGCTTTTTTAAAAAGATTTAATTTATTTACTAATGAGAGACACACACAGAGAGAGGCAGAGGGAGAAGCAGGCTCCCTGCAAGGAGCCGGATGTGGGACTCGATCCCTGAGCCAAAGGCAGACGCTCAACCGCTGAACTACCCAGGCATCCCTAGATGAAAGGAATTTGAAGGCAAGTATAGAAGACATAAAAATTTAAGCTTATAAGCCCTAGACAGTACACTTTTCTATACTGACAGGTTCTGTCCCATTATTTACACATTTAATTTGGGCCCTCAGTTTTGACCTCTAGGTGACCTTGAAAATATCGTCCCAGATCTCTTTCAGTCTTTGCACATTCCTGCTTCTTTTTTCCCCTTGCTTCCTTTGAAGGATGTATCCTCTCTTCTTGTCTGTGACTATTATTGAAAATTCAGCTAAATCACCACCTTTCTTGAAGTGGCTGACTGTAACTGTTACTTTTGTCCTCTTCTGTGATTAGTGTCCTCATTCCAGCCTCACACAGCACCTGATACATACCTCTATGATTGTAGTCATCATCAATATGTAATATCTTGCTCATTTGCCTGCCTCCCTTTTCAGTGTGTATCTTCTTATGGTAAGGGAGTGTATTTTGTTCATGCTATTTTGTTATCACTATCTTTTGGGCTACATGACATAGAGTGGATGTCAACAAATGAATGTGTGCATCATGCTTCATAAATTTACTTTTAGGATTTTTAGTATTCATTCAACTCATTGCCCACCTTCTCTATATTCATTTGTTTGTCCTAGTTCCAAGCAGAAACTATTAAAAAATTTTAATATAACCTGATGTTTTTCATATCATTTAAAGTATGAAGAGAAGGATGATATTTAGAAGACAAAATTGAGCCCAAGTATGTGTGGCATCATATTGACATGATTTATATTTGTATTCCAGGTGTAATTTTCAGAATATAATGATATTTGCCATCCTATTTACTTGCCTTGTGTTGAGAAATACAAGAGAAGTAAAATAAGATCGTTTCCCATGGACCAAAAGATACATGTCATTATTTTTTTTCTTTTTATTTGTTTCATTTTCTTTTCTTTCGGGGGGAGGAGGTTTATTGTTTAAATGCACCAATATTTCAAACAAGAAAGAAAATGATAAATAAAAGTATATTATCTTTATAATTTTAAGTTGTCTATAGACATAAGAGTTTATTAAAAATTGTTTGACTACACAGTTTACATAGATTTATTAGAATGACAAGTTAATAAATGCCTTTCTCATTGCTTCCCCACTGCATTACCTCCTTTGGGGTTTTATAAATTCTTTTAGAATTATTTTAAAATATTAATCTAAAAGCATCACTAGTTCAGATAAACAACTGGTCAGTTTAGATTAACAGTTGGTTTCTCTTATTTATTGTTTTATACAACACATTTATTTATTTACTGTCTCATAGTAGAGGTGATACTTTATTATAGTTTCATAACTGCCCAGATTTTATCTCACTGTCAAAAATAGCTGTAACTTTTGGGAAAGTGTGATTTAGTTTTTAAATGTATCAACATATGTAATTTTGGAAGTCTATGTTTAAGATGACACATAATTCTGAAATTTTATGTTCAAGTATTTATGTGCTACATAAAAGATTTATCTAATGTACATTGAGTCAGGAAGTCTGAGTTTTAGTTCCAATTCTAAGGCCAACACATTTAAAACTTTAGGATAAAACAGGTAATTCTCATAGAATTGTCTCCTTTCTTTCCTTTTATAATGATGATATTAAAAAAAAATCTTCAAGTCTTCTGCAGCTCTAAAATAGCACCATTCTATGTATTAGAGAGGAAGTTGCCTCGGATGTGGCCACTATAGGTTTGCTCAAATATTACAATATAAAACAATTTTATTGGATTTCTCTCTTACAGTGATATAAGTTTTTCCTTATCTAAATGCATATTTAAAGACTCCAATTAAAAATAACATAATGTTAATTGATTTGGGTTTGGGCAAGGAAAATCAGGGTTAGTCAATGACATATTTTTGTTTTTCTTGTCTCTCAAGTGTTAAGCATATGATGAATGACCTCTTTTGCACCAAAGGTGCATCCACAAGGTAATTGGAAACATTATTTTCACTTATATATTTTTAATGTACCATATATTGTATGCCTTTGTTCAAGTATCTATATGTCTTATAGTAGGAACAGAATGACTTAAACATACAGTTGTGTAGAACCACTGTTACAGCATAAAGCTTAAAGTATAAAATGAAAGGCCAAAGTTATTCAGAAAATAACTCATCTTGTTTTAGCATGGATAATCAATAAAATTTTTTAAAAGCTAATTATACTCTCACCTCTGTCATTGTACAGAATAGAATCTGGAATCCTCTACTGGCTTAGACCTGCTACTTATCTGTGTCACTTTGAGGCAGTCTGCAGTCACATTTCTTAGTACTAATAAGCAAAGTGAGAAAAACTATGAAGAAGTAGAAAGAACTATGGAAAAAGAAATGGAAATTAAACCTGACAAAGAATTGATGAAGTATATCTGGGTACAATATTAGCTGTGTATATCTACCTGCACCTATGTGTGTGTCTCTGTGTGTAATTCTTAGCCTCTGGTTAGAGGCATGACTATAACCTGGGAGTAGTTTAATTTTACATGGGAGTTATGGCCATCACCTGACATAAATGATGGAAAATAAGATTAATCAAGAAAAAGAAAATGTGCCCCTTTAACTTCATACATAGACTTCCTCCAAATGATGTATAACAGAGTTTAAGGATGAATGAAATTAGCAATTCATGAGAAATATATATGTCAATCTATTGAATATTTATTTATTTATTTATTATTGTTTTCAGTAATCTGTATTGTGATTCCTATAACTTACAGATTGTCAAGTGAAATGTTTTTGTAAATTATGGACTGTCAAAAGTGTTGCTAACTATGAAATAATAATTTCTCTGTAAATAAATACACCAGAACAGGCTAAGGAATTTAGTGAGTGATAAGAAATCTTATTTCATATAAATATACATGCATTGAATATCCACAATGTAGAAGGCACTCTCCTCTTTTCTATGGACAAGATTTCTTTTACTCTTGATTCAATTGGAGATGCCTTTTGTAAAAGTAATTTAAAAATGTACATTTGTGGGGTACCTGGGTTGTTCTGTCCATTAAGCATCCAACTCTTGATGTCAGCTCAGGTCTTGATCTCAGAGTTGTGAGTTCAAGCCCTGCATTGGGCTCTATGTTCTACTTACAAAAAAAAAAAATACATTTGTGCTTAATTTTTCTTTCTGAGTAGAGAAAGATAAACACATAAAAGCAACAGGTAACTACAAAGAATTACAAAAATAATGTATATTTGTTAATTGTACAAATTCTGAGAAGAAAAAATACATTATTTATAATCCAAATATATAGAGACAAAACTATTAAAAATTTATATATGTCTTCAAGACATAAATAAATACAGGTATGGCTTTGAATACAAAGACATTTATACACAATATAAACCTGTGACCATATGATATACACTATTTATAATTTGCTTTTATTGGTCACTAATAGTCTGTAACTACCTTGTGTGAAGATTGTTTTCTGTGTCAACTTGATTGAGCTGAGGGGTTCCTTATATTTGTGGTTATGTCTGTGAAGATGTAGCCAGATGAGATTAACATTTGAAGAAGTGGACATGGTAAAGCAGATTTTCCTCCCCAATCTGAGTAAATCATCCAATCTGTTTAGGGCTTAAATAGAACAAAAACATAAAGAAAGGAGGAATTCATTCCTTTGACTTCCATCCTGTTTGCTAGAGCTGAGACAGAGGTCTTCACCTGCCCTGGGACTGGGATTTACATCATTGGCTCTTCCGGTTCTCAGGCTTTTAGACTTGGACTGAAAGGACAACACTGGCTTTCCTACGTTTCCAGATGACAGATTGTAGGACTTCTCAGCCTCCACAAACATGTAAGCCAATTCCTCATAATAAATCTTTCTCTTTCTTCTTCTCTCTTTGCTTCCCCCTTTCTCTCTGTCTCCTACTGGTTTTATTTTTCTAGAGAACCCTAAGATACCATGCAATAGAAAAAAATCTACTTTTATGTAAACATCTTATAGACTTACCATAATTTCATTTTTCATATTCCACTCTAAATATATATATTTTTTCTCCTTGCAGTTACATTTCTGCAAATGGAAAATGTTTATAATAGCTTGACTTTAGGATCATTCCAAGTTATCCTCCATGATTGTGATAGCATTATAAAACAAAAGTCATTGTATTTCACACAAAACCAGTTTCTATGTTGTAATTCTAAGAATCAAAATCACTATGCTTCAATATGACTCTGTTTTCATTGAAATTTTCATTGTCTGCCTGTCAAAATCAGTATTATTCCTGAGCTCACCATGAAACTTGGAAAAATAATTCCTTTCTTTGACTTTGCTTAAACTTTGCGTATCAGGGAGGGGGGGGCTTCTTATGCTCTTTCCTGATAATATTTTAGATTCTTCCTGACAACACACAGGGGCCATATCACACTATTAATTATGTGTTTGGGACCTTACTTATTCCTAGGAACTGACCAGAAGCTGAGGATTGAGTGGTACCTACATCCCTGAATTCTGCATCAGCCGCGCTTAGTTCATTCATGTGGATACATTCAACAAATGTTTCTGGCTGAATACTTTGACACTGAGGAATGACGCCCTCTGCCCATAGAGAAAACTCTGAGATTGTGAGGAAAAAAATTGAGTGAGAAGAGTCGGTTCTTTATTTTTATTACAAAGCTCAAACCAATATTAAGTGGAATGCCAACAGGGCATATACTATATAACAGAAAAGGGCATCAGTGCAGGTCTACATTATTATGAAATAAATAAAAGGCAGTTTTATTCACACACACACACACACACACACACACATAAAGAACTTGTAAAATAGGCTTTACACAACTGACCCAAAATAAAAATGAAAAAGCCCAAATGTTTGTAAGGCAAATATATTCAATCTCCCCAAGATTGCTGACTACTCATCTGACACATCCTAGAAGGGAAGGGCTTTAGGTAGGTCAAATTAGAGGCAGAGGCTGGGCTGGATGGAAGCCAATAACTTGTATTATCAAAGTGAATATTACTATTTTCACTGATTTCAGAAAAAATAGATGGCTAATATGTATACTTTGTATAATAAATCTTAATTTTTCCTAAAGTATTTGTAATATGAATAAGAGGCAGATGTCTACATGACTAATCAGGGAAAAAAACCTAACAGCAAAAGGCTTTATTAGTTATTTTAAATTTAGGTTGTGAAAGTTTAGAAATTAAAAGAAAAAAATACTTTTAGCATGTTTGTGTTTCCATTTGATTCCTAAGTAATTTTTAACTGCATTAAGCTTTTCGTGGTTAACAATCCCAGAAAGATATATTGCTTACTCAGATTTGCTTCTGAATAATTTCTGATAAATAAAAGACTGTAATGAATAATTTGAAGGTATCTACTTAATAGATGATAGTTTTCTAAAATTATTACCATATATTAGAAGGACAAATATTCTTACTTTTATGAATAAGACAGTTCTGAGTAATTTCAAAGGCCAGAGCATTAAATTTATTTATTGTAAATATCTATATATAAATATACACACATTCATAACTATAATTTAAATAATCAAAGAATGAATAAGACCCACAAAAAACAGTTTATATCATTCTTCCTAGGAAAGGTTTATGGAACTGTGCTTAAATAGTCAAGAACTACATAAACCTTAGCACTTACTCAGTATTTAAATTAGTTTACACATTTATTGTACACTAAATACATGATATTGTAATAAACTTAAATGAGTAAGAGTAAGTTAATTTAGTTGCCATATAATTGTCTCAACAAGGAAAACATTAAATGTGCTTTATTGCCCAAATTTATACATTAAACTCGCAAAGAATTTGAACAATTAACTGGTGTTTAATAAAACAACTATAGTGAGTTGATTGGATATCAATTAATTGCCAAAATTAGCATGTTAATTAGTATTTATTTTAGTATAATGGTAATTATCTAGGAGATTGTTAATTGAAATACGTTAAGCTTTTCTTTTCTAAGAACAGAATTTTATTGATAGCCTTACTTTTAGTAATATTTATATGGAAACAAAATGGACATACTTTATACAATAAAACTCAAGTACTAACAAATGAATTAATATTTAACCCCTTTAACTTACCGAACCTACTTAAATATATGCTATGTGGTAGTAATTCCATCTCTATTGTTTATAAGATAGGCTCCTTTTAGTAGCTCATCTCTCCCAATGCGTAACACTTTAAAAGGTGTAGTTAAGTTCAAAGAGAGTAAAGAGCAATATTTGCTGTTCTTGCTTTGATCCAACTTGGATAACTTGTCCAATGGTGCTGATCAGTTATTCCAATTAATCTTAATATCTATGTTATCACACAAATTGTTCTCATCTGTAATTTCTAAGTACTCATCACTGTGAGGATGGATGGACAGATAGATGGATAGAATAGAGAAAGAAATAATGGACATATATATATATATATATATGGAGAGAGAGAGAGAGTGTATATATATATTATGTATAATTACTTGTTCAAAAATATATGAAAGAGTTTTTACAAATCGTATGAAATTATCACTCAGTACATTTTTGTTGACCTGTTCAACAGAAACTTTTGAACTTACGAATGTTTCTGATCATAGCACTCCTCTCTTTTTCTAAGCCTATTTTTATTTTTTTAATTATTTCTTAAATATTTTATGTATGTATGTATGTATGTGTGTGTATGTATGTATGTATGTATTTTACAAAGGGAGAGAGAGTGAGCAAAAGCAGGCAGAGCAGCAGGCAGAGGGAGAGAGAAAAACAGGCTCCCCACTGAGCAGAGAGCCCCATGTGGGACTTGATCTCACGACCCTGGGTTGATGACCTGAGCCGAAAGCAGACACAACCTACTAAGCCACCCAGGCACTCCATCTAATCCTATTTTTATTTTTTATTTTTTTAAGATTTTATTTATTAATTCATGAGAGACACAGGGAGAGAGAGGCCGAGACAGGCAGAGGGAGAAGCAGGCTCCATGCAGGGAGCCTGATGCAGGACTCGATCCCGATCCCCCTGGGCTGAAGGCAGTGCTAAACCACTGAGCCACCCGGGCTGCCCTAACACTATTTTTAAATAAAACTTCCTTCTTCTGAGTCTTTTCTGGTTCTCATAGGTCTTTTTATCCATGAAGACTTCTTTATTCTGCTGAAAATGTCTTAAATTCAATGTAGGGCAAGAAACAAAACAAACACAGATCCTACAGCCACCATCAACAATAAGAACGAAAATCAAATCTACATGTGGATTGATCAAGGGATGCAGTCTTTCTCAGATACCTGATTAGATGAATCTAGAGCAAGCTTTGTGTGTGTGTGTGTGAAGAGAATAGAAGTTGGAATTTACAATCACTAGGTTAACATTATTAACATTTTTAAAAGAAAGGAAAGAGGGAGTTTACATATGTTGTTTCTAATGTGTTCCACTATATTCCAGTATTTTACATATTTCACTTCAGTTTCAAATCAGTTTCAGAAGATGTTGAGCTCCTAGGTCACATCTAGGATCTGCTGAATTTATTCTTTATTTACCTTTCAAATCTCCCAATCTCCTATTGTCTAGGGATTTTAATTGTAATCAATGGGAAAGATAGGTTGTGATTAGCTTATGCCATGTTGATTGGCATCAGGAGTCTAATGATATGTTTTGAAATCACCAATCTCACTGGTGGTTTTCTGCTATTCAAGATTGTAAAGTGTGTGTAGTTGGTTCACTCATTTTGGACAGTCTTTAGATTTTGGGAAAAATTCTCAAAGCCCAGCTAACATTTTTCCTCTTGCCCTTTTAATAATTATGAGACATGTAATAGCTTTACCAAAGTTTTTTTTCATTTCCAAATATCTGAAATGGTCCATGAAAGTCAATTCAGATTTTTTAAAATTTTATTTATTTACTTCAGAGAACGTGAGCAAGTGGGGGAGAGGAGGGAGGGTGAGGGAGGGAATCTCCAGTAGACTCCATGCAGAGACAGGAGCCTGACTCGGGGCTCAATATCACAGCTCTGAGATCATGACCTGAGCCAAAATCAAGTCAAACCCTTAACCAGCTGAGCCACCCAAGTGCCTCAACAACTCAGATTTTTATAGCCCTTTTGTAGTTAAATAACCATGAGTTGAATTTCTGTTGTTTACATGAAAGAACCCAGAGTTACAGTATCTTAGGAGAAAAAAGAAGTTGCTATGTAGTCAGCCAAATCTTAACTTCTATCTTGTATTGAGCACCAATTTTCTGTACTCCTTGATTCAGCTAGCAAATTTCACTTTGTCATTAGTAAAATGGTGTCATAAAGCATGGGCCATTGGACCTCATCCTTTTTCTAATAACACATAGTTTTGAGCTACCAACTGAAGTAAACATTCAGTGCTTTGCTATGATGCCTAATGATGAGGTTCTTGCTATTGTTCTTGTCAACTGTTGTATAGAGTGACTGCTACCTAATTCATTCATTCATAACTGCTATCAAAATAGCCAATCTGAGCATTTGAGGAGGGTATAGTTATTACTGACTAAAACAGGAAAATCAGTAGAACATTATTTTAGTAAATAAAATGTATGAGTCTGTAAATGCATAAGAATTTTTGCCATATGTGATAAAATGAGCACAAAGGATTATATACAATTGATGAATCACTGAACTCTACCTCTGAAATTAATAATACACTTTATGTTAATTAATTGGATTTAAATAAAAATGTTTAAAAAAGAATTTTTGCCATTTAATCTACTTTGATTGCTACATGACACAGCCCACTATTTCTGTACTTAATATTATATAAGTATTTAGATATAAGACAAGAAAGAGAAGGAATTATCAGTAGTTTCCTTCTGATTTTGGTCAAATATATAAGTGGTCACATAAGAAAATTATAATAATAAATGCATTTTGTTTTCATTTCTTCCAAAGCCAAGATTTATAAGCTTAAGAAACATTAAATAGTAGTTGTTATTTATTATTATAGTTGTTTTGTTATTTGGACATTTTGCCTCTCACATGTCAGAGTAAAAATAAAATGATAATGATGATAATAGTAACCATTCATTGTGGTAATAAAAGTGATTTTTAAGTCTCTCCACACAGTGTCCTGGCACATAGTAGGCATTCAATATCCACTAGACCTAGATATCTTTCAATCACTTCTATGATATTATACTGGTTATCGTTAGTATTGCTTTAAAAATAATCAATTATATTCTGCATATGATGTTATTTTCCTTTTTTTCATATAATAAACATTTAATTTTTCTTCAATGGTCTCTTAAATAATTTGATTTTTGTTTTCTCAGAACTGCTGACATTGTTTATATAAGAACCATGCCCCACCCAATTCCAAAAGAACACAAGGTGACTCAGGGCATAAGCATAATAGGTTCATTAAGAGTAAAAGAAGGTCTACCTGGCTGGGGGTAGACAGGTACTTCCAGCTCTGTCCTTGGCATAGAACACAACAATCCAGCAATAATCTTGGCTGTAAATTTTTTGGCAGCTGAAGCAAGAAGAGAATTCTACTGCACTGGAAAAGTTTCCATTTTCTGATTCCACAAGCTTAATTCTGACTACATCCCTGCCTTCCCCTCCTCCCATGTCCAATCACTCCAGGTCTTAAGAATAGTATTTATATTTATGCCCAGTATGCACTTCCTGTAAATTGAGAGCTGCACAGAAAGCTCGGGTCCCAGTCTGAGCACATCTGCTCCTCAGATCTGGGCCCATAGTAAGTCATTAACCCCAGATCAACCTTCCATCACCTGCTATTCAGTTCTTTCCAGGTGGCCATCTAGGAATGCATTCTGCTGCCCTACTGGGCTCTGATGTTCCTACCACAGCGCATGCCCTGATTCCCCATTCTTGCATTTTTATCTTACTCTTCCTGAGTATAATGTGACACCTTTCTATTCTTTTTTTTTTAATATTTATGTATGAGAGAGAGAGAGAGAGAGAGAGAGAGAGAGAGCAGATGAGTGGAGTAAGGGACAGAGGGAGGGAACCAAGCAAATCCTTGCTGAGTACAGAGTCAAGCAGGGCTCCATCCTACAACCCATGAGATCATGACCCTACCTGAAACCGAGAGCAGAACACGTAACCAACTGAGCCACTCAGGTACCTCTCAGGTCTTTGTATTCTTAACTGTCCATTAATGTGTCTATATGCAAACCTTTACCACTAACCACCACTAACCATCCTCCACTCTTTCTTCTGACCCATCACAGAAGAGTCATCACACTCTCCCTCCTTATCTACCCTAAAGACAGCAGATACATGAAGGCAGGATATCCTCTTATACTTCTTCATTTAGTAGGTCCTCAAATCTTTAAATAGAGAAGGAAAATTTATCTGAGGCAGCATTGTCCGGGAACTAAAAAAGGTAATGTTTTAACAGATCATTATAGAATGCGAAAGACCACAAATAGTACATTCTAAGATCATGCTATGATAGAATGCATCTAATATAATATAAAACCAATCTATAGGCTAAATTCCTTAAACAGATATGCTAACTATGCATCAATATCTTGAATCAAGGGTAAGAGTTTAAAATAACTCACAGAAAAACACACAAATAGGCTGTGAATATCCTTGAAGGATGATTTCTATTGTTGTGCAGTTAGACCTTATTTAGCCAATATTGTATTGATATTTACAGTAACATTAGGTTTAAGGCAAAAATATTTACCTAGCTAGTTTTTATTCACAAGCCCACCCTTCTCATTAAATATTGTTTAAAATGTTAATGCCTGTTTATGAAGTTGGAACAATAATTTTTAAAAGTTGTATATAATTTGATGTGTTTAATACACCTTAATCACATTACCTTCAGTGTCAGAAATATTTATGATTAGGTTAAAAAACACATTTCAAAACCTTCTGGTTAAACATCTCATCTAGATCAGAAAAATGACCTTTTATCGATCAGCAGTTAATTGACTTTTGTCTTTCTATCAAATCAACAACACTGATGACCTTTTGGAGAAAAAGAAAACTGTCAAGCATATCCTTGAAGTCCTTGAAAAATACATTTTTTAAAAGTAATCTGCTTTGGTAAGGCAAACCCCAGTAAAACTCTAAAGTTAACAGAAGCATTGATTTTACTACATATTTCCTCAATTCTTGAAATCTTTTTATGTTCTTGTAAGCAAGCATGTTATATTATTATCCCTTCTTAAAACCTAGGAAATTAACAGTTTGGTATGCTTCAACACCTGAAATTAAGTTGTGTATCATCAGACGATTATTACCTACTGACTTTCAGCAAAGTAATTGTTTATTTCTTACTGCTTATCCAATAATTATAGTGTTAGTAAGACTTTTAAAATTTGGCTTTTTTCAATTCTTCATCTTCCAAAGAAAAAGATACATTTTTAAAATAAAATGACTCACTGGATCTATATTGTCAAAATCTTTATAGATAATTTTTTGTTCACAGATCATTGACCCAATAAACTGGAGTAATTACATTCATTGGAGTCTATTAGATGCCAGACATGTGTGGTAATGACTCAATTCAGCTCTCAAAGTGAAGGCACAAATGGTCAGTCGACTTGTAAAGATCAATTATATGGTGGACTGAAGCAAACATGTCAAGTAAGTGCATATCAAAAACAATGTGCAGTCCTTCAAGTATGAAGATGAAGTATTGACTTCTATACTCTGCTAATTTTCCAGTTCTACCTCTACCTTCTCATCTTATGTTTCTTCTGTCTAAAAGCACAAATTTTTTAGCAAACCAACTGAAATAAACATTTAGTACTTTGTTATGACTAAAGGAGACTAGCAACTGAGGTTATTTTATTCATGACTGTGGCCTGAGTTAAGGATATATCTATGGTATCATTAGAAGGTATAAAGAATATGGAAAGGTATGGTGAGATAGGATTTGTGTTTCATTCTGAGCGGCATCAAAACAATTTTTAAAGATCTTCTGTTGAGAGATAAAGACAAATTTCTCTAAGCCCTGAAGATACCTGTATTAGTAAAACAAATGCACATTAAGTCACAAGAGTATTACTTCCTGTTCTGTTTTTATTCATCAAATTATGAGACCTTCTTTTCCCTTCAGACACCTTTTGGCTACTAACAGAAGTTGTTTAGGACATATTGCCAGCTATTCTTCTTAAAATGCTCTGTCCTGTATTAATCAACTTGAATTCAAATTATTCCTCTTGGGACATTATCTTTAGTGATTTCATATTGTTGATATAATAGCTCTTGTCCTACTGCTACATAATGTTCCACAATAATACCCTTGGGATTTCTCTCTCTTTCTCTCTTTCACTTTTTTCAATTTATGGCTTTCCCTCAGCTTTATTGAGGTATAATTGAAATATAAGACTATATTTATTTAAAGTTTATAACATGAAGATTTAATACATATACATATAGTGAAAAAATTTTTACCACTTAATTAACACATTCATCACCTCATATAGTTACCTTTATTATGTATGTGTGATAAGACTGCCTAAGATCTGTCCTCTTAGCAAATTTCAAGTATGCAGTACAGTATTATTCACTGCAGCCACCAATCCCCAGAATTTATTCATCTTATAACTGGAAGTTTGCAACCATTGACCGCATATATCTGTTTTCCCCATTCCCTAGCTGTTGTATAATCTCACTCATAAGTAGAATCTGAAATGGAAAAATAAAAGTTGGGGCAGCCCCGGTGGCGCAGCAGTTTAGCGCTGCCTGCAGCCCAGGGTGTGATCCTGGAGACCCTGGATCCAGTCCCATGTCGGGCTCCCTGCATGGAGCCTGTGTCTCTGCCTCTCTCTCTCTGTGTCTCTATGAATAAATAAATAAAATCTTTAAAAAATAAAAGTTGAACTCATGTAAACAGAGTAAATAATAAAGTGGTGGTAGTTGACGTTGGACTTTCCACATTGAAATGTTTGATGATCTTTTAAGGACAGGGATCATATGCACATATCTTGTGAACTATTGTATTCCCAATGACAGATACTATATTTGTACATTATTGTTTTTAAAGATTTTATTTATTTATTCATGAAAGACACAGAGAGACAGAGAGACACAGGCAGAGGGAGAAGCAGGCTCCATGCAGGGAGCCTGACATGGGACTCGATCCTAGGTCTCCAGGATCAGGCCCTGGGCTGAAGATGGCACTAAACCGCTGAACCACCCAGGCTGCTCTGTACATTATTTTTTGAATCAATATTCTATACATTCTGTTCTTATTAATACTAGAAGAGAATATGTATCTTTTTACCCCATTTGTGTTATATTTAGGCATCTGAATTCAAACTATCCTATTAGATTCTATGTTAATTAAAAACACCTAAGATCTATACCACATTACTTATTTTTCTTTTTCCAGTGTTCCATTCCTAGGCCTTTGGCATAAATACCATTATTTGATCTGAAACATTCATTCTGAGTACAAGAGAAAGATATTTGTTTTAAATTATTCCTAATAATGATGAAATATACGTTGTACAACCCATTGTACAATCCAATGTACAACCTTGTACGTTCCCAGAGAGAGCACACCATTTCCTTCATGGAGCTAAAAAGAGAGTTTGATGCAGCTCACATTTATAAAATGAAAACAAATCTCTAGTTAAAATTTCATAAAGATTCTTGGACCTTAGAATATCAGTGATCATGGGAGCCAAGAGGCCTACTGCATTTTAGTTTGGGGCCTCTTAAGAAAAATATTAAAAGTATGTCTTCATGATGTAATTATTTAACATTGTCCTAGTCCATAAAATATTCATTTATTTTTAAATTTACTATTTATTAATCCAATGACTTACAAAACAATGAGTTATACTGCTTGATAGAACAGACCTAAATTTAAATGCTACTTACCACAATTTTACTATATGGAAATAGAGATAAGAGTGGATAATGGCTAATAAATTGAAAAATGTAAGTCTTAATATTGCCCTTACAAAACTATAAAGTTGATATATAGGATTTGATATGCATATAAGCATTGGGAAACTAAGAAGAGATTAAATATTTCTTTCTCATTTTTCTGATCCTGCTTTAATTCTAATGAGAAGTGACCTCATTTTCCCTTAAAATTTTTTTTTTTACCTTTATTTAACATCTTCAGGTTAATTACTTGGTGTTTTAGCAGTCTCAATGATGGCCAGTGAGGCTCTACTTTGTTGTAGCTGATTTTTATTATGGATAGGCCAATTTTTGAAATATTTAATGTACTTCAAATCATTACATCTTAACTGTTTTTGGTGTCCAAAATATCTCATCTTTTACCCCATTTGAGCCACTTTAAGCCGGCTCCTAGATTCTATTGATAAAAATCCCATAGTCTTCATGTCCCATCTTTCATATTTTCTGTTCCAAACCTAGAATTAGCCACTTTTTTTTTCTAGTGGGAAGTGGTACTTATAGAAACTTAGAGCCCAGGGATTCTCATTCTTTTAATTGTTATAGTTTTTAAGATTTCTCAGTGCAGGAACGCCTGGGTGGCTCAGTGGTTGAGCATCTGCCTTCAGCTCAGGGTGTGATCCCAGAGTGCTGGGATCGAGTTCCACATCAGGCTCCCTGCATGGAGCCTGCTTCTCCCTCTTCCTATGTCTCTGCGTCTCTCTCTGTGTCTCTCATGAATAAATAAATAAAATCTTAAAAACAAACAAATAAACAAATAAATACATAAATGTAAAAAAAAGATTTCTCAGTGCTCAGAGTTAAAATTACATAATTTTTAAAAGTTAAAAAATAAGCCATATGTTCATAATACTATCACCATTCAAATCAGAGGCTATTAGGTTTTAATTAACTTTCTAGATTTCATGCCTTGATCTCTTTTCTTGTATACTGAAAATCTTGGTTCCTAATGACTTGGGCATAATTACTTACTTGCTTTTTTTGTGTTGTATACATACAATAATTTAAAATAATAATTTCCCGTAATTTCTAACAATAAGATTAACACATCCAATTTAAAATTATTTTGGCGTTTTTCTCCTTTGGATATATCCAAGTGAGAAGTAAAATTTTAACTATAGGCATAACCTGTCAACTCTGCCATCTTCTTCAAATTGTTAGAATTCTCCTTGTTTCTTAATATCCTTTTTATAGAGTATATGTGTTTCAATACATACTCTTTTAATTTAATGATTTTAGCTGAATACCTACAAATTAAAAAAAAATAGATTCCCTGATCCAAAAAAGGCAATATATATGTAGAAATCTTTGAACTATGTTGAAAACAAAATCACAGAAGTTTGGATCTATTATTTTTGAAAAGCATAGGGAGTTTCAACAAGAGCATCTGAGATGTTGTTAGCTCTAAGGCAGCCCAGGGTCACACTCTGTGAGAGTTATCTGACGTTTTGTATTTGTTCTCAGTGTGTTTGTTCAATGCTTTTTTATTTAGTCCTTGTTTTTAATATCTCTTGAACCATATTTGAACTCAAAAACATTGAGAAGATGTGTTGAATAAATGCAAATGAGAACATAATAGTCTTAATAAAGAAGCACATAGCAAAACAATAACATGAATGTTGAATATGCCAATTACCACAGTGCATACTATCATAAAGAGTGAACAAGAAGCTCTGTAGATAGTATTTGATAGTAAAATGCAGAGTACAAAAGGAACACCTAATTATGTGCTAGAAAACCTTGTGAAATAACTAGTAAAATGGATGAAGAATCTGAGTGATAGTAACATCCCTTCCTTCATTTGTTGATCCAGCTGAAGGTAATGACCTTGCTTGCAAAGCTGATGATGGAGTTTGTGAAGAAGAGTCATGAGTCAGCAAAGAAGTTGATATTAAAAACAAGCCTTATATGGTTGAATAAATTCATGAGTTGTGTCATGGTCTGTAACAAAAATGGCAAAGGGAACAACATAGTTGACATTGAAGTAATTTGTATATAACTGTCTCATTTTGTAAAACTGTATTGATGAATGAGAACCAATCAATGAATATTTTCTAGGTATATGAAGTAAATTTGAAAAGCACAGTCCATTTTGTGTATTCCTTTTACAGCAGAAGAAGTGACTGGTCTCAAAGAATTAAAAGACAGACTGACTTTCATGTTCAGGGTAATTGTAAGATGCTGAGTTAAAAATCTTTTAAGTGTAATGTTATAAAAACTTCTAGGTACTCAAAGAAATGATCAAAAGAATCACCAATCATCTGGAGTTGACATTACAAAGTTAGGGTGAAGAAACAGGACTTTCTTGTCTAAGTAAAATATATTTTTTCCCATCATAATGTATTACAAAGCAAGCATATCACAAAGGAGGCCCTGGGCAACAATGACAGTCCTCTTATGCATATGGCCAATCTTGTTCAGAATAGGTAAAAAAAATTCCTAAAATTTTCACTACTCTGAATATGCCATTAAAATCCATGGGCCATAGGTTTATTATAGCTTTCAAGGCATGTCTGCTTATTGCTTATACTCTTTCTTCCAGTATGTATATTCCAACCAATAAGGTTCATTGGGAGGCTTGGAAGAGTCTTGGCTTATAAACAAATCTCTAGAGTTAATTGTGAAAATTCAGTAAAGATTTTCTCCACGAATAATGAATGTTGTGTAGATGAAACAATCCCTATATACTGTTCCTTTTTCCAAGACTAAAAAGATTGTAAACACAGAAAAACGTTCTTGAAAATGAACCTGGGTTTGAAGAAATTGATGAAAAAGATGTCGGCAAGCTTGAAAGTTAATCTCTAGGCAAATAAAAACTATTAAATTTGTTCAGTCAGAACACGATGAGAATAAAGCGAATAGGGGGCAATCAAAACATCAATAATTAAAAAAGAATGTATGAATCTTCTTCTACAATTATGATGCATTGGATATGGCTGTGAGGCATGAGGTAGATGCCAGTAATGACTTATGTTTCTAACTTGAGTATTCAGACTGGTGATGAGACAGAGTTGGAAGGATATAACATTTGTTATGAATATGATTTTTAGCCACATTGAATTATAACTTTCTTCTTATTATCTACCTATTATAATTGACTATACAGTGTTGAAGGTCCATAAGAGTTCAAATAGAAATTAAGTAAAATCAACAAAGCATTTCACTGATTAACATTAAAAAATAAAATTACATTGGGGCACATGGGTGGTTCAGTAAGTTAGGCATTTGACTCTTGATTTTGGCTCCAGTAATGATCTCAGGGTCATGAGATCAATCCCTGCATTGAGCTCCATACTCTCTCTTCATCTCCTTCTGCCCTTCACCACGACCCTTTCTAAAAAAACAAACAAACAAACAAACAAAATTAAATAAAATTATAGGAAAATTTGTGGTGATCTAAGGAATTTCTGTAGAATGAGAAAAAAAGAGGTCATAGGACAATATACACAATATCAACTTTTAAGGCTCAGAAAGAAAAGTAAACCCACGGGACACCAGCATTGGGGGGTGGAGCTCAGGCCATTAAGCATCTGCCTTCCACTCAAGTGATTATCTCAGCATCCTGGGATAAAGCCCCACATCTACTTCTCCCTCTCTCTCTGCTTTTCCTTCCTGCTTGTTCTCTTTTTCTTTCTCAAAGAAAAAGAAATCTAAAAAAGAAAGAAAGAAAGAAAGAAAGAAAGAAAGAAAGAAAGAAAGAAAAAGGAAAATAAGCCCACAAAGGAAATTAGAGAGATGAGATAGAAGTTTAAGAAGAAAAGAAAACAATACTAGAGATGGAGTTACATGGAAGCTTTTACGAACTAAATGTTTGTGTCTCCCTCCCTGCCTCCTTAACCATAATTTTTATGTTGAAACTCTCAATGTGATGATGTTAGGAAGTAGGGCCTTTGGTAGGTGATTAGGTCATAAGGGTGGAGTCTTCATGAATAGGATAGTGTCCTCATAAAAGAGACCTCAAGTTCTTTCACCTCTCTTCTATATAAGGGTAAAAGAAGAAGATGGACACTTGCAAATCAGGAAGTAGGCCCTTTCCAGACACCCAATCTGCTGGCTCTTTGATTTTGTATTTCCCAGCCTCCAGAATTTTAGGAAATACATTTCTGTTGTTTATAAGCAACCCAATCTATGGTATTCTGTTATACCAGCTCAAATAGACTAAGACAGAAGGCAAAAAGACTGTGGACCAATCAACCATTTCAAGGGATGCCATGAGACTAGGCCTGAAGGACTGAGGAACATGCAATTTATTGATATGTGACCTCAGCAAAGGCATTTTTAATACAGTGAAAGAAACATGATTTTCAAAGTGTTTATAATCTAGTTCCAGTATTTTTATGGTTTATCACCCATTATTTCCTTACAAAAAATTCTATTCTAAAGAAACTGATACAAATCAAGATACCTAGATGAAGGCATAAATCAGTGTATTTTGGACATGCTTTACCATTTATCATTCAAGAGTCATGCATGAGTGATAAATGACATACCCTTCTTTTTTCTTTGCCTATCAAAAACCTACCCATTCTTCAAAATATAGCTCAGTGTTGCTTTTTGCATGATACATTCCTTACCTACAAACTCAAAAGCGTTCTCATCTTTTTCTGAAAAACCTACAAACATTAATTTTCATAAGTTCAAGATATAAAATACATTTGCTATATGGTATTTATCTCTTCCCTAATATTTTAAGAACAGAAAAAAATATTACATATAAAAAATAAACTATTGCTCTATAGTTTTTGACTACTCGATAGTGTTTTTCAGTATCTTAGAATTGCAGTATTAAGCTATTTATTGATTGCTAATGACCATATCCTTTTGATAATATACTCTCATTCAACACAAAAATTTAAGGAAGAAGCATTTTACATAATATTGTGACATATTCTTGATCTTACTTTTACTTTTTCATAACTTAAAAATGTTGGAGATTAGTTTCTTTTTAAGTTATTATTTATTTATTTGACAGAAAGAGAGAGAGAGAGCACAAACAGGGAGAGCAAGAGAGGGAAGCAGGATCTCCACTGAACAGGGAGCCCTATGTGGGGTTCCATCCTAAGACCGTGGGATCATGACCTGAGCTGAAGTCAGATGCTTAATGGACTGAGCCACCCGGGCGCCCTTAATGCCAGCTTTTTTTTTATTGATAAATATTATAGTAGATCATAAAATCTATGCAACTTTGAGGCTAAGATCTTTTTTTTAAGATTTTATTTATTTATTCATTAGAGACAAAGAGAGATGCAGAGACACAAGCAGAGAAAGAGGCAAGCCCCTTACAGGGAGCCCAATGTGGGACTCGATACCAGGACCCCAGGATCATGTCCTGAACTAAAGGCAGATGCTCAACCTCCTGAACCACCCAGGCGTCCCCAGGCTATGATCTTATCAAACAAGATGGCTGTATGAAATTATAAAAAAACATGTAAATAACAAAATCCCTTATATATTAGGTGATTCACATTATACGAACAAAACCAATCCATAGTTTGGACACTCCAAGTCTTTATGTTGGACCATCAATATATATCTCATGTAAGGACAGAGCCTGGAGGGAAAAGAAAAATAAGAAATGGGATGATAGACTTCCCCAGAAGTATATTCTATAAACAACAAGCCAAAGCTTTCAATTTCTTAAGAAAATTGAGTTTCGTTCCACTTTTAAAAGCATTTTAAATAATAAACTAGTATTTCGTAAAATGTCTTCATCTTTTTTATAATGAAGTGTTGCAATAGTGAATGTATTACATTTAAGGTATTTATCTGCCATATGATACTGAATATATGATTGATGTGTGTGTATGCATATTTGTATGAGTCTGTGAGTATATACTAAACCAATAAGAACTAAAGTTGAATATGAAATTTTGTAAGTTTTCTTTCAAAATCTCACAAAGTACATATTAGTGATTATGTTTGATTTAGAGTCTGCATTAGGACATACACCATGTTTAATGTTTTTTAGAGAGATAATACCCTCTTAGTGGCTAAGTAAAATAAATTTCAAATTCTGGATAGTTTTGTTTTCAACTTGAGATGCTCAAATCTTCTTTAAAACCTAGTCCCCCCCCGAAAAAAAAAAAAAAAAAAAAAAAAACCTAGTCCCTCGGGACACCTGGGTGGCTCAGTGATTTGGCACCTGCTTTTGGCCCAGGGTGTGACCCTGGAGACCAGGGATTGAGTCCCATGTCGGGCTCCTGCATTGGAGCCTGCTTCTCCCTCTGTCTATGTCTCTGCCTCTCTCTCTCTGTCTCTCATGAATAAATAAATAAAATCTTAAAAAAAAAAAAACAAATCAAAACAACAACAACAAATCTAGTCTGTTTTGTCTTAATAATTGCATTATTTCTTTAGGTTGCTAGTTGAGTTTGGCTACTGGCCAAAAGCACTGGCGAAAAGGCTTCAAGATAATGAGGACTGAGTATTTTTTTTACTCCCCCAGCTTTCTCTGTCCTGGATTTCCTAGGCTGGTTGCCTTCTTTAACCAAAGGACAAAGTTCCAGTGGGAAGCGGAGAGCTCACACATCCTCTCTTCAGGTTCAGAAAATCACTCTATGCTTTTGCCTTTTTAAAAAAATCTGGATGAAGATAAAAACCTCCCAATCTTGCTAGCTCCCCACATACTGTGCTATCTCTTGCTATTTCTCTATACCCTGCACACACCTTTGTATATACTCCTTTTGAATATTTTTCAATTTTCTCTTTCAAGTGTGCTGTCTTTTTCCTGCTGAGACCCAAGGTGGTACATAGTTGCTACTTACACACACACACACACACACACCCTAACGTGGAATGAAAGGATGGGCCAAAAACTGAATGAGTACATAATTGGTTTCCACTAGACCAAGGATGGAATTTCAGCATGACCTCAAGAACGTTAGATCCGGAGTTTAGGTATCATTAGAATGTCTTCAGGAGTCTTTCAGTTCAAGTATGCTTCAACCTTCTCCATTGTTTCAGGCTAACTTTGGGAGGAAATACTGTTATGGATCTATACTCTGTGAAGTTGCCATCAGCTGGATCTTGATATTTCCAGTTCTGAATCAAAATTGCTGTAGAGTTTTCTTGTCCCTGAAAAGTTGAGAGAAGTTGGAACCCTGTACAATAATGAACATCCATCTAAAGTAGCTGGAGTCTGAAAATTAAAGTGGCCACTATATATTGAGGTATTAATCCTTAGAGCGGTATATGGCAAAAAAAAACCCACATAAATTTGGCAAGCAGACATACGAATTTCTCCAGTAATTTAAAAAGATTACAAATTATATAGATTAGAAATTTGGAAGTTTTGTCAAATTTTTGACATTTGTACATTTTTCGTAAGGAAAAAATTCTAACTTTAATGCTTATTAGCAGCTTGTTGGCATTACTTCCTAAATAATTCCTCCACGTTTTCTTTTTTCTGTCTGCTAACATAAAGTTTAGAGATGAAATGAGAAGCCTAGCACACAAGATAACTTGAATAAATATTTATTTGTGCAAAATAATTATATCCATATAATTTTTCATCATCAAGCACTGTATTTTTAGGAATAGGCATTAAACTCAGAAAATTTAACCAAACAATTTATCATAAAATAACATGGATGTTGAACATATTAAAAGTCAGTATTTGGTATGCCTCATATATAGTACCTTATCAAAAAAATCATCTTCTGAGTTTTCTAATAAACACAATTTACCACACAGTCAGCAATAAATGGAATAATCAATATGAAATTTAAGTTAAATATGAACTGAGATAACATCCGTGAAAGTTGAGTAACTATTTTAAAAGAAGAAAATTGAATTAAAAATATAATTAAATGTCATTCTGAATCCTCAAATGGCACATCTCTACGCTATATGTAATTAGAATCTTCTGAAATCTTTTGTAGGAAAATGTAGATAAATTAACAACAAGTTGTTTCTATGATAAGGTAAATTGGGAATATATCTTCCTATGTGAATGGGGAAGGTAATGCTAAAATACATACATATGCAAAACATACATATTCTTATGTCATGTTTGCAGAAAAATATAAGTATTAGAGGGATGCCTGGGTGGCTCAGTGGTTGAGCATCTGCCTTCAGCTCAGGTCATGATCCCAGGGTCCTGGGATCAAGTCCCTCATCGGGCTGTCTGTGGGAAGCCTGCTTCTCTCACTCCCTATGTCTCTGCCTCTCTGTGTGTCTCAAATAAATAAATAAATAAATAAATAAATAAATAACATCTTAAAAAAGAAAAAATATCAATATTTTGGAGTCATAATTTGATGATAATTCTATACAAATAATTGGTAACATGAATACCAAATTGTAACTTTGAATATGGATTTGAACTAAGATGCATGCTTTAGAATAACAGGAAATAAAATTCCCTAAAATAAATTCCAACCCATTGCACAATCATTACATAGAAGCAGTGACAAAACAATATCATGGGTTTCTAGAATCTACGGTTAGAATGTTTACAGATAGTTTACACATTGCCTATTCAGAATGATTGAGCACTGACCTAGTCAATGGATAACCAATTCACAAAATGTAGACTATCAAAAGCTGGTATTAATTATGTTTGAAGCTGGGACATGCAGGTGAGTTGGCTGTTGAAATGAAATTGTATGTCATCCCATAGTATCTTCTAAAATGTGTATGCATGTACATTAAATCTAAGTTACCTATTAAACCTCAATGTTGGGAAGACAAGTATAAGAAAAGTGATAGTGAGCTGTTGGAGAATTTTAAACTGCATTTTTATTTACTATGTGCCCTATATGGAAATGTCACTATTTTAAATATTTATAGAAGTATTTATTCTTTATTAGTATTATGGAAATTTTACTGAAATACTCAAATTAATGTTCCAACAGAGTATATTTTCAAGGCATATTAAGGGAAAAATATCTTCTTTTTAAAATTCTTCTCTTAAATCTAGAATCTAGGATGTAAGGGAGGAGATTTTAAGGCACAATTGGGAATATACTTAAAATTCTATACGTCATATATTTCTTCCCACAGGATTTAACTTCACACTGGAATAGCTTTATGGATGGATGACCTGTGAAATTACAGAGACCTATTCTTTGTGTTAGTTTAGTGCTCTTGTCTTCGCCACCTTGAAATTCCTTTTTTTTTTTTTTACAATAGACTATGTATATTCATTTAGCACTGAACCCTGCAAATTATGTAATCTATCCTGACTCCATCAGTTCAGAGATATTTTTCTTTACTCACTCATATATCTTGGCTCCAAAAATAGTAACTGGTTATAAGCAGGTATTTAGTAAATATTTGTTAAATTAAACTATGTACTTCAAGCCCCGATAAAAGTCTCCAACTACATGACAATGTGCTAATCTACACCCTCACCATTTCTAGGTCTATTTTAATAACATGACTTTCTTTTCCTCAAAATAAAGAAGGGGTGGATGAGTGTATTATCTTCAAAACAATTGATCCTTCCTTGTACATTAAAATCTGGAAATGAAAAATATCCTGTTTTGAGTTATAGAATTGAAAAATACAGTCTTCTTATTTAGAGAAGAGAATTCTTTTAATTTAGTTCAACAATGCAATAAAGCTTTAGAAACATTATCTCATTCTGTCTTCTTACATGATTTATGTTTTAATTGGTGGCTGTGTACTTGCGTTTTCCAGGATCACACATCAGATTTAATCTTTATTCTCTCTCTCTCTTTTTTTTTAAAGATTTTATTTCTTTATTCATGAGAGAGAGAGAGAGAGAGAGGCAGAGACACAGGCAGAGGGAGAAGCAGGCTTCACGCAGGGAGCCTGACGTGAGACTCGATCCTGGGACTCCAGGATCACGCCCTGGGCTGAAGGCGGCGCTAAACCAATGAGCCACTCGGGCTGCCTCTTTATTCTCTTTTTAACTCTCTTTGACAGTTTCCTCATACTCAAGAACTTGGCTAGCTATTTTTAATACTGCCAATAATTTGTAACCTCCCCAATGAACTCTAGGCACATACATAAACATTCTACTAAAGTACTTGTTAGATGTTTCATAGACACCCAGTTCTCAGAAATCCAAGCTTTATTTATTATCCCTTGTACTGTCTGACCCTATTAAACATACATATAGCCCCACAGAATTTTGTTCTGGATTATATAAACATCTATCAATCAATTGGTGTCAATTTGATATCACAGTCTTGTTACTTTCCCAAAACAAAAATTTGAAATTGAAAATTGAAATTTTCAACTGAAAAAATTAAAGTAGAAAATATTTCAGATTCATAATTATACCCAGCATGATTCTTAAGCTTAAATATTTACTGTTGCAGAATCCCCAAATACTATAGTATTTGGTTTGAAGTATCAAGGATGATTAAATCTAGAGTCTTTTATCTTTGTTTTTGCTTATTATTTATCTGATTAATAAATAATACTTATCTTTGGACAGACTATATAACTCTAAAGAATAAGGCATAAAATCTCATGTAAAGGATAACCTTACATGTTTCTCTGACCAAGAGGAAAAAACAGAGTACAGATTTACCTTTCCACATGAAACAACTAACTTGTTAAATGCAAAATACTATGCTTTCAAATCTTTTTAAAAGCTAAGTGACTGCTTACAGTAAAATACATACCTACATACATACAATTTTTGTGTGACTAATAAAAAAAACAGAGATAAAATGTCTGAGAACAAATGGCAGAAAAACCATGAGAGGATGGACATATTCTGCTCTAAGTTTTTAGTACTATTTGTGGAGTGGTGTAATATATATTGAAAGTAGAATGAATTGATTTAAAAATATATACTAGAAAATTTAAGGAATCACTAAAAGAGCAAAACAATTTCTGGTAAATAGTGAAAAAAAATGAATCAAAATGGTATCATGAAAAAATATTCAATAATCTAAAGGAATTGGTAAAGAGGACAAAGAAAAACAGAGGTCAAATAAATAATAAGAGATACGACATTAGATTTAATTCGTCATATAATTATTCATATGAATAATTGAGTATGAATTATCCATTCATAGTCAAATACAACTGGTCTCAAATCCCCAACTAAAAGACAAAGACTATCATATTAAATAAAAACGCAAGACTTGATTATGTGCTGTTTACAAAAACAAGGAAACAAACAAGAAAAACCCCAAAATATTTAAATATAAAGATACTGATAGGTTATAATTTAAAGTATGGAAAAAGATAAATCGTACTCTTATCAAAAGCAAGTTGGAGTATCTATATTCTTTTTTTTAGTATCTATATATTTTTATTAAAAGTAAATTGGAGGGTGCCTGGGGGGCTTCATCAGTTAAGCATCTGCCTTTGGCTCATGTCATGATCCCAGGGTCCTGGGATCAAGCCCCGTATCTGCTCTAAGGAGAGAGCCTGCTTCTCCCTCCCTCTCTCTTCCCCTCTCACGCTCAATCACTATCTCTTTCTTTCTCTCTATCAAATAAATAAATAAATAAATAAATAAATAAATAAATAAATAGCAGATCTTTAGGAAAAAAAAAATTGGAGTGGCTCAGACAATGAAAAGCTGGAAATTGAAATAAAAGAAACTATTTACAATAGTATAACAATGTGGAAGTCTTAGGAATATATTTAACAAATATGTAAGTATATATTTGAGCAAAGGCATAACTTTTACATTGACTACTACAAAACAAATGTTGCTGATAGAAGTGAAAGACCTAAATAAATGAAGAGATATACTATGTTAATGGCTCAGAAGACTCAATATAATTAAAATGCTAATTCTTTCAAAATTGACCCATATATTCAAGTCAACCCAGTTAAAATACAAGCAGGCTTATTTATAATGTTAAAAAGCTAATATGCATATAGAAGAGCCATGTATCTGAAGTAGTTAAAGCAATGCTAAAAAGATTAATAACATTTTAGAACTTAAAGTACCTTAACCTCAACACTTCTTATATAGCTACAGTTATAAAGTTTTTGTGATATTGTACTAAAAATAGACACATAAATTAGTCGAACACAATAGTCCCACACGTATATCAGCAATTGGTTTTTGATAAATATGCTGAGGTGATTCAATTTGAAAATGATAAATCGGTCAGCAAATGGTACTGGAACATTGGATAGCCTTATGCAATACCAAAAAAATAACAAAAACAAAAACAAAAAACCCAACAACTTGGTACTTACCTTATACCATATTCAAAATTTAATTAGGCTTTTTATGTTATATCCATATCTGTATTTATGTCTTACTTGCTTTGCTTTCAAGTGTATCATGGCAAATGTTCAGGGATTTTTGATAATAACGTGCTAGGATTTAGCGAAAAAGAAAAGAAAACAAAAAACCTTTTGAGTTTGCCCTAGGATAAATAAAATTTAATTCAGAAAAAATAAACATAAATGTATCATCAATATAAATGCAAGAATAAAAAATATCTAGGCAAAAATTAGGAAAAAGTTATGATTTTAGCTTTGGTAAATAATTTTAAAATATGATTTAAAATGTGAACAATAACAGAAAAAAACCAATGAATTGAATTTCATCAAAAAATGAGAAGGTAAGAGACAGACTGTGTCCCTTTTGCAAAACACATTTGAAACAAAAAGATCGTATGTAGAATATGTAAGGAATTATTGTAACTTAATCATTAGAAAGCAAACAACCAATTTTATTAAATGAACAAAAGATTTGAATCACAAAGGAAAATATATTGATTGCAAATAATCAGTTACATGCAAAGGTGTCACCATGATTAGTCAAAAAAGAGTTGTAAATTAAAACCACGATTAGATTCCACTACACACATATTTGAATGACTAAACCTAAAATGATTGATCATACCAAGTATAGGCAAAACAGGCATATTAGCGTTTCCATGCACTGCTGGTGGGAATTCAAACTGATAAGATTGCTTCAGAAACGTCCTGGCATTCCATACCCAGGTATTTACCCAAGATAAATAAAAGCATATGCCCACACAAAAAGTTGTGCAAAAATGTTCATACAGGTTTGTATGTATAATGCAAATACTGGAAGTAGCCCAAAAAATCCATTAATAGATGAATGGATAAGCGAATTTTGGAGTGTTAATACTAGTGGATGCTGCTCAGCAATTAAAGGGATGAAATATTGAACATATGCAACAATATGAATGTATCTCAGAAGAAGTATGCCGAGTGAAAGGAGGGACAAAAGAGTCAATTCTTTATTATTCCGTTTATATACGCTTCTAGAAATAAAGATTTGTTTTTTAACAAAAGAAAGTATAACAGTGGCTGCCTAGGGATGGGGGAGTGCTTGAGAAGAAAGCAATTTGGAAAAATTATAAACAGGCATGAGGAAAGATTTGGAGTGTATGTCTATGTCCATTGTCTTGATTTGTTGTGTTTTCATGGGTGAATCTAATGTCAAAATTTATGAATTAGAGTCTGCTTCTCCCTCTGCCTGTGTCTCTGCCTCTCTCTCTCTGTGTGTGTGACTATCATAAATAAATTAAAAAAAAATTTATGAATTAGTTCACTTTTAACTATGTGTAGTTTAATCACATGTTAATTATTCAACAAAAGATTTGAAAATGTCTGTAGCTAATTGAGGCTAGATTATTAAGCTTGGGAGAATGCTCTCAAAGAATACTTTTATCATACACTATTCATACAGACATGTGAGATCTCACTAACTTCATATATGAGAATGGTATGCTTTAAAATGGGAATTTGCTTTTATTTATTTACAAATAGCATTTTAAATGGTTTATTTGGAACCTAACTCAGCTGCATTTTTCCAAGAATTTTTCCCACCCTGAGATGTGACCCCTGAGAACCGTGACCCTTAATCATTAGCCGTACCTGAAGGTAAGAGGGTTAGGCACCTGATCCAAATGGTGTCAAAAAGAAGCTTTGTCTTCTAAAATTGTATTTGGGATTGTGAAACATTAGTGCTTCTCTCTGAATGCTAGATTTGCAAGGCTCCCATATACAGCCATGCACACAGAGAATTGGAGAAAGCTAGCTTGAAGAGAAACAGAAGGGAGGATATGCTCAGAGAGGACCTGCAATAGGATGTCATTCACCATTGTAAAGAGGACCAAGTCACATCTGCCTTAGGATGTAATTGCTTTCTAGTTCCTACTCCAGTCTCAGAAGTTTGGACTATATCTCAGTGAACTACTATCACTTATTTCGATATTTTAATAACATATGTCACTTTTCCTCCTTCCCCCTCTTTTTCATTCTTCCTCCTTCTTTCCCTCTATCCTTCTTCTGTTCTTCCTTCTGCCCATTTTCTCTCTACTTTTCTTCCTCTAAGTAATATGTAATAGAATTTCTATTATTTGGAGACAAAAGATTCCAAAAAAAGGCTTAAAAATTTCATGGGGTTCATACCTTTAATTTTGAAAGTCAATTCCTTTTATTTATATGACAAGTAGTAATTACATCTATGTGTGTATATGTACATGTATATACATATTTCATGAAATGCATAATTTCAAGTTTTAGCCATTCTCTGTCTCAATGTCAAATATTGAAATAAGAAATTGCACCATGGATTCAGAACACCGAGACAATCACTAAATAAAACCTCGTAAAAATGACCTGGGAAAGAGAGTTTTTAAAAACACCCATCACACTGAAATATATGTGTTTTGTTCTTTCTCACTAGGTTGTGATGGAAGGAAGGGAGCAATTTGTTTTAAGAAAACTGAAGAGGTGATTTATGTCCATTCTAGACCAGTGTGGTGAATTCGGTCCTCAATATTCATAAACCAGGCTGTGGTCAGTAGCACAACCTGCTTGACAAACTTTGAGGAAGCTGAAGAGGCCAATGTTCGACACTTTTTGTTGCAGAGAACTGATTTAGTCTTTGCTTTTCTTAGCAGGTGTTGACACTATCATTTTTATTAGGAATTTGATGAAAACATATTGGATGACCTTTCATACATGCTGATGTATGGCCTTTTTCCAAGCCTTTTTCCCTTTCTCCCCAAACAGGATTTGAGGAGCTATAAGCTACCGCCCAATTTCAGCTTTCTCTTTTATGGATCTGTCCCTGAGGCTACATGACAGTTTTGCTGAAATTGAGCCAATGCATCTCAGATGATCACACACAGGGTGGTCTGTCTGCTGCTTTCACTTTCCAAACATCCGTGACTATGTGAAATTGTTTTGTGTTGTGCTAAGAGTACCTTCTGCCCAAATGCCTGTGGCTTCCCTATCTCACCTTATCCTTCAACAGCTGTTTGGGATTCTCTCCTACTGTCATTGCCACCTTTACCGTGAGAAAAATCCCCACAATTGAAGATTCTTTCTTCTAATCCTGCTTGCTGAGTGATTCAGCTGAAGGGCATGAGCCTCATCATTTTTTTCATCTTTCTATTCCTTGTATCTTGCAAAAACGTGACGTTTGGTACAAAAAGAAGTACAAAATAATGCTTGATATATTTTAATGAATTCTTGATTTGGGGTATAGAGGGGGAGGAATAATTTTTCTTCCCAACTTCTTTTCTATCTCTCAGAATTTCCTGGTGAAGAGCAAGGATGATTTAGGATTCATTGAGATTTAAAAGGCCAATTCTATCTATGTATGTTTCATGATTACCTGGTTCATGTCTGAGCAAGTTGGTAGACTATAAACATGAATGAACTAGAATGTACTAAAAAAAAAACAAAAACAAAAACAAAAAAACCCGGCATACTAATTCTTTGAGACAACGTGATCAACTTAACAAAGATTTGGAAGTTAGAAGACCCAAATTTCAAATCAGATTCTGACAACAATCAGTTTTGTCTTGGGGATCTCTGGGTGGCTCAACAGTTTGGCCCCTGCCTTCGGCCCAGAGCGTGATCCTGGAGTCCCCGGATCGAGTCCCACATCGGGCTCCCTGCATGGAGCTTGCTTCTCCCTCTGCCTGTGTCTCTGCCTCTCTCTCTCTCTCTGTGTCTCTCGTGAATAAATAAATAAAATATTTTTAAGAAATCATTTTTGTCTTGATGTACCCTTTTAACATAATTTTGGTATACCCTGTACAATTTAGAATCTTGCCACAAAAACTCCAAATAAAATTTTCTGGGTCCACTTGTCCTTCTTGAATAGTTTCACTTATTCTAACACACACACACACACACACACACACACACACACACACATATTTTCATAAAGAATGCTTATATAGTCTCCATTTAGCCCCTTCGAAAAAACATGCTTTCTGGCATTAGAATGATAGAAAAATTTGCGAAGAACAGATATTAATATGTCCATCCTGAAATAGTCTAATATGTATGTTAATATGCACTAGATTATTAGAATTAATGAAAGCAGCATTATAATGTAAGGAAAGAACATTAAATATGCAGCAAGAATATGAAAGAAACTGACTTCAGAATTTTGGACGTGCTGACTAAAGAGAATGCTATGAAGTTTCCCTGGGGTAGTGAGGTGTTTGTTAGTTTTGAAGAATGAGTTAGAACTGGCCAGGAAGGTGGACAGCATGCCAAGGAGATGCATCATCATATACAAAGATTATCTGTGGCTAGATGAAGCAACTTAAAGATAGTCTGGAGCTCTGGAGCTCCAAAAAAGGAGAGTATGAAGTGTGATGAGGTTGAAAATACAAGTGGAGGCCAAACCTTGCTAGAGTTGAGATCTTCTCACAAGCAATGGAAAGGATTGAAGAATTTTTAGCAAGAAAAGGACTTGATCAGGTTATGTTAATATTAGAGAATACACTGGAAAAGAATAAGAACAAATGCAAAGAGATTACTTGGGAGAGGATATAAGCTAGCCACGTGAGAAGTGCCTATAGCTTTATACAAGAGCAAGGATGTATACCTTTATACAGTGGGGGGAGATTTCCCTACTCTTTCCTCAGTTACCTATTAAATATTATCTATTGAATGGGTTCTAACTAATGGCTTTGAGCAGAAGGGATATGAGCCACTTCTGTTAGTAGCTGATCGAAAAAACATCCAACATGTACCCTCTATGCCCTCACCCTTTTACCAGCGTGATACAGATGCAGTAAGGTCATAGGGAAACACAAAACCATATGACAGAAGGAGACTGCATGAAAGGGAGTCAAGCACAAGCAAGTGTATCACATCTTGGAATATTTTCTGAATGAAATACCTTTTTTAAGTTGATTTGAGCAATTACACATTAGGCAGGTATTTGTTACAGTCATCTAGGTACTCTCAGTAATACAGGTATTTAGTGAATATTATAGAATAGGCAGGACTCAGAAATTGTTCAGTTGGACTTGGCAGGATTCAATTATGTGTGCTGAGAGATTATGGTGAAGGCTCTGGAGTCAGATAACTTAGGCTCATAGCTCATCTCAGCAACTCTCTAATTATGTGACTTTGAGCAAGTTACAAAATCTCTCTATAAATCACTTTAAGTCTTTAAGTTCTGATTACAATTAATAACCCTGGTTATGGAGTGGTGAAAAAGAATACATGAAAGTATATAAATAAATTATTAGGAACATCATCAAGTATATAGAAAGTATACTACACAAGAAGCTAGTATCATTTATATCAATATAGTAATGTTTTATTAATACAACATTGATATATTGGACAGTATTATCAGCATCATTAGAGAGGAATCTGATTAAGAGAAAGGTCACAGGGATATTCTTGGGAGTCTTAAGTTGGATCTGCTTTTAGATAATCAAGCCGAGATGTCAATAGGCAGATGGGACATATGGGTTTGGCACTCAAAGGAAAGGTATAGAACAGAGTATAAGCTAGGAAGTATTTTGTAAGCATTTGATCATTAAAGGCAGGTGTATGGATTTGTATAGGTATAAAGAAGAGAAAAATTAGAGAATAAAGTCTTATGCTGATCTTGAGGAATTAGAGCATTTCATGGAAGGACTAAGAAGGATTACTTTGCAAGGGACCTGAGGCAACAGGCCACAAAGCTAGACAGAGCTATTGTCAGAGAGGCCAAGGAAAGAGTTGTATTAAAGAGAAAGGAAATTCTCAAAGATATTAAATTTTGCTCAGGGGTCAAATAAGGTTAATTACTTGATATTGGTTTACAGACTTGATTTGAACCTCAGTTTTTAGGTTTAAATAATTACTTTCTGATTTTTCCCATTAAAAAACTGACAAATTATTTACTTGCATTTTATTTTTTTCCAGATACATAGTCTTATGATTGTTAGTTTTTAATTTATCCTTTCTTATCTACACCTAGTATTTTATATTTGGTCATTAAATATGATATTGTTTCATTTGGACTTTACTTGAGGCTCCTTTGGGGTACCATTATGATCTGATATTTGCTTAATTTTGTCAAGTTTTAGGGGATCCCTAGATGGTTCAGTGGTTTAGTACCTGCCTTCCTCCCAGGGCATGATCCTGGGGTCCCGGGATCGAGTCCTGCATTAGGCTCCCTGCACGGAGCTGGCTTCTCCCTCCGCCTGTGTCTCTGTCTGTCTATCTCTCTCTCCTTCTCTGTCTCTCATGAATAAGTAAATAAAGTCTTAAAAAAAAGAAAATTAAAAAAAAGCGTCAAGTTTCAAGTGTGCACAATAAGAATAAATATATTCATATTGGTGATGGAAATATACAGCTATTAATCCTAGCTAATTATTATTTATTCAGATCTTCAATAATTTTGCTTATATTTTGTTTGCCAAATCTATCAATTTTTGAGAAACAGATGCTAAAACTTCCAACTACATTCGATGAATTATATTGCTTTTTTTTTTTTTTTTTTTTTTTTTTTTTATGATAGTCACAGAGAGAGAGAGAGAGGCAGAGACATAGGCAGAGGGAGAAGCAGGCTCCATGCACCGGGAGCCCGATGTGGGACTCGATCCTGGGTCTCCAGGATCGCGCCCTGGGCCAAAGGCAGGCGCCAAACCGCTGCGCCACCCAGGCATCCCTATATTGCTTTTTTTTAATATATACTCATGGTCATTGTATTTTATTGAGCAGATCTTTCTTTTACCAGTATTTAAAATCCAACTTTTCCCTGATTATTTTTGTTTCTTTTTTCTCTCGTATCAATTTGTTATCCCAGGTAAAATCCAGCTAGGGTGGGAGGATGAGGCAGTGACTCAGTTCCGACAACTTCTCTCACAAGCTCACATCCACCATCTGATGGCCATTTATTTCCTTCCCATTAGGGGATTCTGCTTAGCAGGGAGCTCTCTGGACTTCTGAATTGATATGTCCTTTGGTTGTGCAGTTCCATGGTGATGGGCTCACGAAGGAGTGTCAAGGGCAGGCTCAGTGACTTTCTTTTCCTTATAAGATCCTCATAAAATCATATTAGTGTTCCCCCATTGAATCCATCCCTCTGACAGCTGGAATTCTATTGCTTGGCATCTCAGTGGTGAAAGAGTGGAACAGGAGGAACTTGGGGTATTGTGAGGGTCCAAAATTTGCACAACAAACAGGCTCCCCTCACAGGTTTTCTCAGAGACAATGGTCCCTCCAACTGCTCTGGCCTGCCATTTTCTGACACTTCGATTTCCCTAGTTTTTTTTTATTTTATTTTATATGAGTATCTCAACTTTGTCAGTCCTCCACCTACAGCATCTCTAGAGTTACACCGGAAAGAAGGAGTCAGCAACCCACATTAGTTTGCCATCTGATTAAAAACCAAAAGTCAATTTTGATATACTGTAGAAATCTAATTCTTCAAACTGACAAATTGATATTTAAATCAGGCTATTGTAATAATCCTCAAGCAGACTGCATTGCAGGTGTCTAAAAATCTTTAAATAACCTCTTCTAACAAGCAGTATGCTGTATATCATCCAAAATGAGAAAGTAAGGATACATGCTTTAAAAAGTGCACATTTAAACTTTTATTCAGGTGAAATATACATAAATATGAGGCTTGGATTCAGATGTTGTCATAGGTTGCTCTTAGGCCTCAGAGTACAGGACTTCACAGTTATTATTTCTGATTCATTCAACCTTATTACTCAAAAAAACAAGCAAACAAAAAAGTAAAACAAGAACAAAAGATAACGAAGAACCTAGACATTTATGGAACTACAAAGATTATTTTCTGACCAGCCCAGTTTTAAAGAGATGTATATAAGACAGCAGTTTGTGATGTCTAACCAAAGACAAATAAAGAGCATGGACTTTAAGAGCAGAATCAGAAAAATCTGAAGCTAAAATGAGAGAGGAGTATGGTAAATGCTAACATCCTTTAAAAAGTCCTTTTTGTGAAGCATGTTATGGAGAAGGAGGAGGAGGAGATGAGGAGGGGAGGGAGGGGATGGGAAAGGAGGAGGAGAAGAACTAGAAAGAAGGGGACTATTGTTGAGACAAATAATATCTCAAGTAAAGATGATATACAAAGAACAAAACAGTCAACTTCAAATGTGGTTTTATATTTTCTATTAAGAACACTGTTTGAAAACTGGAAGGGTCATAATAAACATGAGCAAAGGGAATGAGATTCCCAAGTCTGTGATGAGATAGTTACATTAATTGAGAGCATTTCTCTGGCCCTATATGAATCTCAATTCAGAGCACATGCGCCCGCGCGCACACACACACACACACACACACACACACGCAGACAATACTCAACTAAACTCTGTTTTATCTGATTGAGTAAACTCTGTAGTCCTTGCAGATCAGTAAGATATTTCACAACAGGGAAGACTGATCAGATGGAGAAATCATGATTCCTCATCATTTGGGAGACCAGCAACATTAGCAGTAAGTTGGTTGGTGGGAAGAAGCAATAGGCCTGCCAAACACGTTATCAGTAGAATTTCATTTTTAGGTCAATTTTTAAGTCCAACAACATTTCTTGGATGTCAGTCACAATTTCTATGTTTTTAGGGTTTCAAGTAGAAGTATCACTATCAATAAAGTCAATGACATTTAGCCTTTAAAAATAAAATTTTGTCCCTGACCTCAAATATCTCACAATTTGTGAAGGCAAACAAATGAAAATAAAATAAATGTTTACAATACAGGGAGATCCATAATATATGAATGAAATCTACATAAAATATTTCAAGGTCATCTTTTAAATCTTCTGTATGTAGAGAGGAGACACTAAATTATTTTAAGTACAGAAGTATTTAGAAAGATAACTGGAGCTACTGTGAAAAGTTTGATTGAATTTTACTTTTAGTTTATCCTATAAGATAATGTTTTTTAAACAGGTTTCCACAGAGGCTTTACAGGACTTCAGCAAAACTTGGATTCACTTGTTCTTTTAAAATACGTAGTTAATTCTTGATTATTCTTGACTAGATTATAAATTAACTAGGATTAAGAACTAAGCTCATCCCATAGACAACTGAACTCTATCTTCTCATTACGTAAATTTTTCCCTTGTATGGTATTAACTCCCAAATCAATATCTCTAAGTCCAGAGTTCTCCTAAAATCTGGATCCATACATACAATGTTAGCTGAACATTTCTACTTGGAACACTCATCGATATCCAAAACCCAAGATTTTCCAAACTGAAGTTATTATCCTCTTTAAAAACTAGTACCATCCCATAAGTTTCTTATTCTTAAAAAATGAATAGTACTGCTATCTACTCTGGCTAGAAACAAGAATTAGTTTGAGATCTGTCTCTTTTGTTCCCTACACATGACCAAGCACGACCTCTTATGAATTTTTATTATCTATAACTATTGTTTTAGGCACAGGGGATATTTTTAAATTCAATTTTTGTGTATCATAATATACTTTTAATGGACATAATTTTTGCATAATACAACCATTTTCTATAAATATTTCACTTTTAGAAAGGAAATGATTTTACTCCTTTCTGTTCAATTGAATATGTCATTATAATACATGTGGCCTGTGTGCAAGTAAAAGTTTGAGAGCATCTGCTCTATCTGTGCGCACCACAGGAGGTAGAACTCAAATGAAAAAGTGAATTCATAGCATGCTGTGTCATCATATTATTAAGATAATTTTAGTGACTCATTGTATTCATTAATTTTTTAAAAATATTATTAAATAAAACTGCGCATAAAAAAGTTATACTTAAATGATCATTATTATCACTTTATATAATGGGCGTTCTCCTTAGGTATCATTCACAAAGAAGTTTCTTTGCTTTAAAATGTAAAAAAAAAAAAAAAAATCATTCTGAATTGCTTAAGTAACTTTTCAACAAACACATCAAAGTAATTATGACATTCTAGATGCTACTGAGGAAATCCTGTTCTGTGCTACAATACTAAACTTGAAGGACATTGTGCTAAGTGAAATAAGCCAGTCACAAAACGACAAATACTACATGACTCCACTTATATGAGATATCTCTAAAGTAGTCAAATTCTTAGAAACATAAAGTAGAATGATGATTTCCAGAGGTGAGGGAGAGGGAGAAAGGGGAGTTGTTCTGTGGGTTTAGAACTTGCTTTGCAAGATGAAAAAGTTATAGAGATGTGTTGCACTACAAACTGCATATAGTTGTGCTACCTCACTATACACTTAAAAGTGGTTAGGATGATAAGTTTTGTATGATTTTTTTTTACTACAACAAAATAAGAAAAATTAGAAAATAAAACATTAAAAATGAGGGGCTCCAGGGAGTGGCAGTTTGCCCCTCAGTTTATGTCCAGGTCAGAGGCCCCAGTCTGGGATCTGGTGGAGCACAAGGCAAGATGTGGAGGTGCTTCTTGGAAAACCAGTCTGCTCAAACCAGAGAACCACATGATGCTATCAAATGTGGAGACGCATTGTGGAGGGCAATGCCAAATCTTCACTGCTTATGTGCAGAAAACCGCTAGACTGCGAGACAAAGCAAACTGAGCATGAAATAAGCATGTTTGCCTCTACAGAGACCTCAAATTTAAAGCAGGGCCTGAAAAGTTTGATGAGTTTGCCACACCTTAGGATTATCAATGAACAGAGATGGAAAGATTTGCAGCTGAAGTGGTTGAACCTTTGAAGGTTTATGGTGCCTTTGTAAAAATGAAAGCAGATGACCTCAAAGTGACATTAATAGAAAGGAATAGAGAAGCTAAACAGTTAACTCAGGAAGAACACGTCAGCGAAACCCTGATCACTGATGTTCAACATATCATTTCACAGGCAGAAACCAAATTGCAGAGAGTTTCTATGGATCCTCCCTGAACAACTTGCGTTCTGGAGGAAATTTTTGACAATTTTGGAAAGCAGAAAATAAAAGATATAAAGATTGTATTTTCAGAATGTATCATTACCAAAATGTTATTTCTTGGCAAAGCATTAAAAGTCTACACTGCTGCCTACCAGAACATACAAAAGATTGATGAGGAGGATTTAGAGGTTTTCCAAAATTCTCTATATCCACCAGACCATTCATCCAGTTTAGATTTTTTTTTTCAGTTTAGATATTGTTAAAGGAAATTCAAAGTGGCCCCTTCAAAGATCACTGTGAGGGCGCCTGGGTGGCTCAGTCAGTAAGGGTCTGCCTTCAGTCCAAGTCATGATTCTAGGGTCCTGTGATAGAGTCCCACATGGGCTCCTTGCTCAGCCAGTGTCCGCTTCTCCCTCTCCCTCTGCCCCTCCCCCACTTGTCCACTCTCTCACTCACTCTCTCTCTCAAATGAATAAATCTTTTTTTTTTTTCTTATAAGATTACCATCAGCTAACTGTGTATCTGGAACAGAACAGTTATCCACCTGTCAACTAAGAAAGGATTAACAAGCAGAAGATGAGGAAGAGGACAAATATTTAGACATTACAGAAGAGGAAAATCAATTTTCTTCCATAAACATCACGTTTCAATTTTCATCTTAAATGATTTGGCATCCAGAATTACTAAATTGCAAAACTTTATACTGGCTTCATACATGTTAAATCTCAAAATGAAACCTTACTAGAAATGGAAATTAAAGGAAATTTATGCTGACCAGAAAAGATGTTTATAAGAAATATAAACCAATAATTTCAACACCCAATCTAGCAATATGTGATTTTTGTGTAGTTTCCATTTTTTAAAAAAAAGATTATGAGTTTCAAAAGTATCTCATATCAACACACCATACTTGGCTGAAGTTGTAATAAAAGAAGATGTCAGAAAACAAGAGATCTAAAAATTCCACTTGCTTCTTTTGCACTCATCACCAAAAAAGGAACTCTAGTAATTCTGATTAAATATAAATCCTATTCCATAAGGCCTTAATCAAAAAGACAGGTTTTTTTTCCTTTACATTTTTTTCACTTTTACTACAACTTGAAGTTTCATTATTTGATACGTAATATACTTTTCAACAAGACTGTAATTACTTTTGATTAAAGGTAACAGGAAACTAGGATATCAGTGTCTTCAAAGCACTATGAATAAATTTTACCCTCAAAAAGAAAGGCACATTCAGCCTGATTTGGGTTTTAAATTGAAAATGTTATCATACTAAAGCATTATTCACAATACTACAACTTTTGGAAAGCTATAATTTGGTGGAATTTGCCTAAGAAAACATCATGGAAAACCATAAATCATTAAAAGTCTATAAAAATTTCACCAAACCACCATCTAACTAATGAAACAGTATGTAGTTTTATCCCTGAAAATAATCAATTTAATCAGAGATTTTCAGTATGTCCAAAGCTTTTGTTTCTTTGGATAGGGATTATACTCTTATTATTTCATGGATACCAGTTAACATATAAAAATTATGAAATTTACAAAATCATTTGGGATAATCACAAAAAGCAATTTTCAGTGATGGAAAAATAAAGGCTCTCTAGAAAAAAGTAATAAAAGTGGCTTTTGAAGTTTTGATATAACTTTATGTGCTTGTTAAAGTTATTGAAGATAGATAACAAGGTCAAAAAAATATATGTTTAAGGTTTGAGTTAAATGTGTCCTCATCTTCAAAAAGTACAGAAAAATATCTATGCCATAATAAGTTGTGGGTTAGTTTAGAATTCTTAGTTATTCACTCTTACTCATTCTTAAAGTGAGCAAGCTGATGCCAAAATAATGGACTTTTTCAGTTTGTGGAAAACCACTTAGTTGCTTTGAAATTGTATGTTTAATATAAAGTTATCTTTAATACCAATATTGATTTGAGAGTATTTGCTTGATTTATTGTTTCAAATAGTATTACGTGGTTTTTGTTCTTTGGCCATTATGTCACTGAGTTAGAAATTTATATCAGAAGATAGCCTAATTGTGGCTCCCCAAGTCTAAAAACCCTTTTATAAAAGATTTCCATCTGCATATTATTGAATAAAATATGTATGAGTCCAGAGACAATATCACTCATAATGCAATTTTTTCTAAAATTATGTTTTCGGTAATGTGTATTAAATTTCTTAATGTTTCTGCATTCTCAACATGATTTTTCTATTGATTCAAATTAGTCTCAAATGATGCAGATGCTGGATTAAAATCAACTCCAGTGCTATCACAATGGCCAAGTTCAAAGATTTCCTCTGCCCATAGATTTCCCCCTTCCTAGATGTTTAAGTTCAAAGATTCACTAGATGTACCTACTCTTTAACAGGGAAGGGGAAATACAAAAATAAAAAAATAGTGGTCTATAATATTATCCATATTTTCTAAAAAGAACAATGAGTTTTCTAGTTTTACTAAAACTATGTGAATATTGTGTCATGGTGATGAAGTGACAATTTAATTTCAACAAGACATATAGTACAGGATCTAACTCACATGAGAAAAAAATGAGAGGGGAAAAAGAGAGAGAAGGAGAGAGAAATCCAGAATTACATTGACAAAGAAATGAAAAAAGAATGAATATTTTTGAAGCTGAAGATCATGAAAAATGTGTTTCGTTACTGGCATATCTGTGATAATTATGCTAGTCTCCCATTAGGGATAATTTTAAGCAGAGTTACTAAGTTCTTTTTATTCACTGAATTTACTCATATATAAAACAGTATTGCTATAAATTTTATGATTTCTATTAATTTAACCACAGAATGAATTAAAACCATGGAGTATATGTATTACAGAACTTAAAAATACATTATATTGCCAGAAATATGGGGGTTGATTCAACTTTCTACAAGGTTTTGTTGTTGTTGTTAAGATTTTATTTATTTATTCATGAGAGACACAGAGAGAGAGGCAGAGACACAGGCAGAGGGAGAAGCAGGCTCCCTGCGGGTGAGAGGCCCCATGCAGGACTCTGGGATCAGGACCTGAGAGGAAGGCAGACTCTCAACCACTGAGACACCTAGGTGCCCCCTACAAAGTTTAATGTCTAAATGAAGTTTGTTTCCTTAATCATTTTCTTTCCATATCTTTCCTAACAGTATCCACTCCCGTTTTTTTTTTTTTTTTTTTTTACTAATGTTCATCTTAATATACTGGTAATTATGCAGGAAAAGAGCAAAACAAAATTAAATAAAACAGATCTCATGAAATCAGAAAAAAACAGAACAGAATTGTTTAATTCCATCATTCCAGACAATAAATATCTATTTACCAAAAGTCCACTCAAGTGATTCTTCCTGAACAGAGACATTGCTATTTCAAGACACTTGAAATTGATATCCGCCAATAAACATATAAATGTTAATGGTTAATAATTTTTATATGACCATGCTCATCTCTGGGGTAGGGAAAAAGGAAAAGTTCAATCTGACTTTAAAAAACAGCAATTTCTCAAATGTTTCCAGCACACCAGTGTATCATTATTCTACATGGACTGAAATGAAGAGATATGTTGTGAATTGTAGGAGCAGAGTAACCTATAAAACTGCTTAATTCCAACTCAGTATCTTTTATACTTGATATTCTACACAACCCTTACATAAGCAAAAAGATTAATATAACAAATGCATTTAATTGATCAATAATTTTGAGCAAATCTTTGGTACAATTCATTGGTCTAGACACTGTGAGTATAAATTACCCAAAACAGCAGTGCTATTGCTTTTATAAATTCCAATAGGAGGACAAACAACAGATTATCCAGCAAATATTAAACCACATCCGGGATAAATGCCTGCTAGAAATACGCAACTTGGAAAAATCCAGCAATGAGATCAATTCTAATGCGTGTTAGGGCTTGGATAAAGTTTTCCTGAGAAAGCTACTTTGCATCTAAAATGTGAAGAACGGAGCCAACTAAATATTTAATGAATTCCACGTGAGTGAAATTCATTCAACTAAGATTGAGGAGTCAAATCCTAGTTCTACTGGCACTTTCCTGGTTAACAATAGTGCTATGTGATTAACTTCATGGCTCTCCATTCATTAAGTATAAAAAAGCAAATACTGCCCAGTAATACTATAAACATTTCTCAAAAAAGGTATCACAAAGGAATTTGAAATTTTTAAAATTCTCCAGAATTAATTGATCTATCATGTGTCACTACTTATGCCCAGTTATACATATCTATGACCTCCACATTTAATTGCTGTAGATGGCATAAAGAAGGATTTGACAGGCTGGATGACCATGACCTTACAACAGCTTTCAGTCCAGTGAGTTTTTAAATCTGTTACCTTATCTAACCATCTTTGAACCAGACTGCAGTAGACTCAATCAGATTAATTCAACCCTTCTGGCAATCAATAATGATTTTGAAGCTCAGGACTATTGCTTGCTCATTATCAACTAAAACCAGACAGTCCTTGAAAATTAAATTCAATGGAATTTGATCAGATTTAGGGAAAGTAAAAGGTTATGATTACCCATTTCCTGTGCTTTAACTCAGCAGCTATATCTGATGACTTACAAAATGCTTAAATCTCTGTTTTGATAATTATTTTTTCTTTATTTTAATTTTCTGTAAAATTTGAGGAAAATGATGTGGAGTAGAAAAAATTTTTTTATAAAATTTAAAGCTCTAAATGATTTTGAACATTTCTTCCTTATAAATTCAAATGAAATTAACTTCCATGGGAGGCCCCATCTGGCAGTAAAACTAGGGACACACTATATGCTTTATCCTGTATTTCCTTCCAGCTAGTATAAAACTACACTACCCTAAATATATTTTTTCATTATAAATGATAAGTATTATATTTGGGGGGTAATGCAAATAATTCAGAATGCTAGTGATTTAATGAGATAAATATTTAGTAATGAAACACAAATAGTAAAGGAAATAATCTGAGATCTTTGAATTATACATGGAATCAATTCACAAGGTATGGAGGGAAATTTCTAACAGAAGTTGGAAAGGAAAAGACTGGAGCAAACAGAATCAATCAAGAGTAATTGCTTAATAACCAAATGTGTTAGCAGCAGGATGCAAGCAGGGAGTCTAGAAAAGAAACAAATTTAAAACTTTCCAGACACAGACCAAAGAGCAGCTAGCTCAAAATTGTCAGATGTCTATGAAGGAAATAGTTGGGACCGAAATAGGAGTGGAATATGTGGAAAGCTTCCAGAAAGGAAATGGTCTCGAGGGAAGTTTCTCTGGCTTCATGGTATAGACAAGCTGTCGGAGAACAAATTGTTGAAACGACTCTGCATATCAGTCACTTTCTTGTTGGTTTCCTGAGATCTCTTCCATAGACATAAAATATATCTTATAAAATAGCTGAAATGTCATGCTGAGTGTGTGATGCTTTGGATGTGTTACTTTACAGAACAATCAATAAGCAGAGGTTAGGTCTAAAGACCCAATCTGGATACAAAGTCCTCTTTAATCTTTGCAGTGGTATCAGTAGAAGTGACCAGTGCAAAATATCTAAAAATGTTGTTAAAGGGTGCTTGTTCCATTTTAGCAAGGTAAGGTATAAAAGCTTAAGAGAGTGGCAAGACCAAAGAGAAACAACATATTTGTATGCTACTTTGCTATTCTCTGTACTCAGGCAGCTTCCATTTGTTGCATGTGGGGTGTGTGTGTGTGTGTGTGTGTGTGTGTGTGTCATAAAAACAAATATAAATTAAAAATAAGAGGCTTAATTCTCCCTATTGAGAATAAGGAAAGAAATTCTATTTCTCTTTTCATGGAACGTTTACATTAGAAATATATTAATTGTAAGTTCTTTCTCTTTCTCTTTTAAGTGCATATAAATCTTTTTAAGAGCTAAATAAGCCTCTTGCCAGCTTTGTGACCCAGGGATATCTTGCTCAAGGACCTTTGAAATGTAATCATCAAGGAAGACAGCACTCCTAACCTCCCGTTTCTGTGGGAGGGTAGGAATCTAACTTTGGTGGGGGCTTTGCTGTAATTTGCAAAAATGCCTTCTGTCATAAAGATGTGAAGAAATTCTTTTCCCTTGGGTAAAGCCAATTAGCTAACACAAATGGTCATCTCAATGGCAAGGTGAATCTAGGATGAATTGTGTGCAACAAGTGATGCTATCAAATCCTCCTACTTGAGGACTAGTTATTGTTTATCTTGAGAGCGTGTATGTAAATGAGTGGCATCTGTTTGGCTACATAAAAGGGAGAGTTTTCTTTTTGTCTTTGCACTCTTTTAGTACAGTGTCTGATGGGTGTCACATTCTGGTTTAATTCTTATTCAATAATGCAACTGTTTTCTTTCTCTTCTACCTTTGTGGAGAGGTTTTTTGGCTTGGCAGGATATTTTGTTTTTAGTTATACTTCACCAATAGTGTGTGTATGAGATTGTGGTTTTTGCTTTTTTAAAAAAAATTATTAAAAATATTTTTGGTCTCCTCAAGCACTTTTTTACTTCCTGTAGTTATTCCAAAGAGTCACTTTTCTCTTCATGTTTTCTAAATGAAGTCGTGAAGAGAAAAGCACGACTTCAGGCGGTGACTAACTCTTTCTCTATCTGCAAACAATGTTAACTTAGAGGAAGAGTCTCTATAACAAAGAATGCATAAGTCAGGGAAGATAAATCTTTTCTTCTATTTAAAAAAATAAATCATATTCCCAATCCTTAACTTTCCATTCCCAATTTTCAAGATGATGAAAGGACCAGAGTTTGACTCAAATCAATAATGAAGACACCAAAACCATAAAAGTATGCAGAAGCTGAACTCAATCCTAATGAAAAAGTATGTCTAGACTTAAGCTACTTTAGGGTATAAAAAATAAATGTTTCTTATAAGTGGCAACCCTAAAATGTCTACATAGTAATGGCTCGTGGTATCAATCTACCTGGAAATGTAGAGTTGGGTAGACAGTTTGAGATGTACCTGCAAAGCAAGCACATTCTATTTTAGTTTCTGTGCATACAATCAAGGGGAAATGCTAAAAAGATAAACTTAAAAGAGCTAACGCCATTTATACCACCAAAGCCAACCTGCAGCTGGCTTTATATGCAATATAGGAATAATCTGGGGATATGGTTTTTAAATATTTACATCTCGACAAAATGGAGTCAGGGAGAGTTTTATCCTTCTCAGATTCAGAGGAAGAGGCAGGACAAACTAGATAAACCTCTTTAGTACCATAAATTAACACAATTCAGTAGAATATGTTATCTTTGAAATACTGAAAGTATGCCACATGTAAAGACTGAATATTCAGGAAGCAACATCTGTTACTAAGGAGAGCATAATGAATTCCACAGGTATGATGTGAAGATGAAAAAGTGGTGAAGGATAAACATTACTGTCAAAATGAAAGGTTAACTAAAAATGTGGTATGGAATCCAGAACATTGCAACTGTAAATTAGTCAATACTAAATGGGATATTTGCCTAGGAAAAAAAATATATGTATATTTTGGGCTCTGCTGGCTGTCACATACCATTACACATGGCTTGATTGAATTTAGAGTCTAGCAGAGAAAGGATAGTTACAGTGACATAATATTTTAAAAGACTGAAACTATGAAAAATACTCCGTAACAATTTTTTCAGAAAATGATTAAACATTAAAATATTAACTATTTAGAAATGCATATTAAATATTTAAAATTGTATGAAGTTTTGAGGACAGACTGTCTCTGACTTGTGAGAGTTTAACTTCCTTTTTTTTTTTTTTTCACTTTACAATGGTGCAAAAGTGATATATTTAAGAGAAACTCTACTTCAAATTTTGAATTTTGATCTCCAGGGCAAGATATAGGTGGCGTGGTATTCTCCTGTGATGCAGGGCAGCAGTACTAAAGCCTCAGCTGCCAGTTAGCCACATTATCAGGAAGGTAAACAACCAAGACAGTTAAAACCATTCTATTTGTCACTTTCAGTATAGTATCCAATAAATTACATGAGATATTAAACATTTTATTATAAAATAGTCTATGTGTTAGATGATTCTGTCCAACAGTAGGCTATGTAAGCATTCTGGGCATGTTTAAGGCAGGTGAGGCTAAGCTATGATGTTTGGTAGGTTGGTAGGTTAGGTGTATCGAATACATTTTCTACTTAACTCTATATTCAACGTAACCACAAGTTTATTGGGATGGAACCTCATCTTCAGTTGAGAAAGATATATAATTTCAAAACATATTTCAGGGGCATCTGGATGGCTCAGTTGGTTAAGCCTTTGCCTTCAGCTCAGGCCATAATTCCAGAGTCCTGGGATCAAGCCCCACGTGGGACTGCCTGCTCAGTGGGGAGTCTGCTTCTCCCTCTCCCTCTGCCTGTCGCTCCCCCTGCTTGTGCTCTTTTTCTGTAAAATAAATAAATAAAATTAAAAATAAATAAAAACATATCTCAGCATAAATTTATTCTAGATATTTATTTCCTTTTGTTTTCTGGACTAGACTATATTTCTTTTAAATATGAGATCAATTTTTATATTTTTCCCTATTGAAATTGATCTATGATCAATTTTAAAAATCTTAAAAAACTGAGAAATATATAGGAAAACAAAACTCATCATCATCCTACTATCTTAAATAATGCCTCTTAAGTTTTTTACATATCTCCTAATGATATTCTTCAGTATTCTACAAACTCTTAAAACATCAATTGTCTTGAACTGTTTTTCTTTACCAATGTTTTAGGAATCATCAGGTACTGTCCTTTAATAAGTTTTGTGCCTGAATAAAGTTCACTCCTATAAACATTCTCTTCATTTTCATTAATTACTGACCAATTTATGGGTAGATAGGTAGGTAGATAAGTAGATCCATAGATACATAGATAGATATAGAGTGTTTGTTTCTTCCAAGATAAAGATGAACATGTGTGGAAACTTATTCACCATATCCTGACTTTCCGGGTGTCTGAGAATAGCACTTTCGAGGAAGAAAAGAGCCATAAGGACAGTGTGATCCTACTTAGCAGACTGTGAAGGCTGGGAATATGACCATGAACAATAAGGATCACACTAAGCATGGTTGGGCATAGAGGAGAGAAAATGAATGAAGAGACCATGATAAACCCCTAGGACTATGACTGTGATGGAATACAGCCGTCATGTTAGGGTTTAAGGTGAGAAAATCTTGAGAGATTTGGGCAGTTTCAGAATAGTAAAGGGGATCATCAGGTTTTAAATAATGTTTTGCACTATTTCTAATGTGACACTGTTGAAAGACTAGAAGGTTGGAACCGAGCATCATGGTGTTATTAGCATTGTGTATGCACATCTTTGTATAGATATTTATATAGACATTTCTTGTATTTTTAAGAAAATGTGGATTCATAAATGTGGATTTTTAAAGACAAATGACATAAGATTATAAAGTTAAGCCATACTTTCAATGAAAATAATACCATATTTAGAAAAAAAAACAGTGAATTAACAGGTTACTAAGATAGTTAAATGGTAGTTTATTTCACCAGTGTGTTTGTAGACATTTCTGTTATGATTGGCTGTTTCCAGATCCAATTATTAGAAAAAGAAAAAGATGATCAAAGTAATGAATTACCTGTCTTTTGATGGATTCAGCTCAGATGAAAAAGTCAGTTATCTAATTAATTGTTTTGTTGATTTTCCTACACATTAACATGCAGTTCTTATCTACTCTTCTAAGATCATCTGCAAAAGCATCAAAGACATCAAAGGTAAGGAGAGAGAGCAGTTACTGGATGAATCCTAATAATCAAGTCACAAAGAGTAGGAAGAGACTTTTTTATGTAAATGTAGATTATACCAAATGATCCTAGATTTCTAGAACCAAGAGCAAACTATTTAGCTGAGGAAAAAGAGCCCACCATTTCTCTGGACAATTTAAAAATGGTAAATACTGACAGTTTATTTGAGCCTTTTAAATAAGTGGAAGGGTGACAATGGATGAAAAAAAAATCTCTATTTTTCAGTTTCACTGATGGTCTGCTTCCAAAGTTGAAATTCACACAGCTGTTAATTTTTGCAGAGGGCACTCCTTCTACAGCTGCCCATTGCTTCAGTAGGAGCCAACAAGGGACCATGCAGAGAAATTGATGGAAAACCTGGTAGAATTATAGTCATCATAATAGTCATGGGCTGTACTGTTTGTGTGTTGATTTGAATTAAAATTGATACAGCACACTAGAGACAAAGCCTACCAATACTGCAATAAAGCTCTGCCTGTGTGATATTTTAATTACTTTAAAATGAAATATTTTGTTGAACCACACCAGCAGTTTAAATTAATACTTGTGTAGTAAGTACTGTGGTCCTCCACCCAAATCATCTGTTTAGGGTCAATAGACCCACATGTGGTCACTCAATAGGAATCATCCTCCATTGTGAGTTACCACAGCACCTGGCTGATGTGGGGATACAAAAGCCTGACACTCATGCTTCAATTGGAGCAACTCTGAAGGTTCAGATGAACTCCCAGAGGAAGGGCTGAAGCCTCCATTGCAACTGTGTTGTGGGTGTGTCTGGCCCAATCGTAGCTTCCCATGATGCCATGATGGTATTCTATGGTCCTATTCAGTTAAATACTAATTTAGGTATTGCTGTGAGAATATTTTTTTAGATATGGTTAAAGTTCACAATCAATTGAATACAAATAAGGGACAATCATAGGTAATCTGATTGGGTCTGATTCAATTAGCTGAAAGGTGTGTTCAGAGCAGTCTGAGGCTTACTAATGAAGAAATTTTGACTGTGGACAGCAGCTTCAGCCTATACTGAGAGGTCCAGCCTGCTCTTCCTGATGGACTGTTCTATGGATTTTGAATTTGACTACCCAGCTGGCTCCTACAATGGCTTAAGCTGATTTCTTGCAGTAAATCTAATATATACCTCCTACTTGGTCTGTTTCGCTGGTTAAATCCTGACAGATACACTCCTGAACTTTCAAGCATCTCTCTAGAGCATTTCTGATACACCATTTGCACACAGATCCAGGGATCACAGTCTAAGACAGCATGCTTTCATCCTTCAATTTTCTTCAATAAATCTGTCCAATTCAATGAATTTTTGCTTGAACCAGCAAGTGCTATCAATAAGTTCTATTGAGCAAGTTGATTTTAGGACTACCCTTGAGTAAAATTTTAGTTAGCTAAGTTTGTGTTAGTCATATTTTTAATGCAACTTTCACCCTTTCAGTGTTTCTTAACCAAGTATTTGTTTCATTTTATCCCTTTCAAAATTAATGCCCCAAATTCTTTTTCATCTTAACTCTATCCATCATTTGTGACAGATACTTTCCTCACAAGTTACAGTACTTTTGTGTGATCTGCTTCAATGAAATTCTCAATGCTCCTTAAAAGTACTTCTATAACCCAAGCTACCTGCCTTTTATAATTCTTCACAGAGGCTAATTCAAAATGTTTCAATTATCCTCAACTTCCCATTTCCCTCACTTGAGAAGAGGGCCTCTTTCTCTACTACTTCTTAAACAGAAATAGAAATCATCAAACTGAGACTCTCTCATACAAGCAGCTCATACATACAGTTCTAGAAATCCTGTAATCTTTTCCCCTCCTGTCATGGTGAAAACATCAAAGAACATTCCTCTCTTATTGCCTAAGTGATTCCTTTCCTTGTGCTCTGGCTCCTGTTTCTTGTTTGCTTGAGGGCCTTGATCCATCTGTTTTTCTCTCGTGTTGTAATATAAATCCCCATAGCTTAAAAACCAACAACTCTCTTCATGTCACAGTCATTTCTATGATACCACCTCAAATTTTATAGGAGAGTTGTCTATGTTAGCTGCTCAGCTGTTACTTAATACATTCTAGAAGAGTCCCTGGCCACTAAACTGAATGGTTTGAGATCACTAGTGACCTTAGTGTCAAATAAAATAAGCAATTTTTACTTCTTAGATGCAATGTTTGATACTCTTAAGCACACTTTTCATGAAACAATTTATTCTATAGGCTTTTTTTTCATATTTATGATTTGTCTTCTAAAGTATTTACTATGCAGAATTTCCCTCTCACTCACTCATTCAAGAAGTTCTTTTCAGTGTTTTATTTTGGGTTCTATTCTTGCCTTATCCTATATACTTTTCCTGGATGATCTCAATAGTATTATTTCAAGTACCACATATTTACTGTTAAAAAAAAAAAAAAGGCTCCATCCAAGATCTCTCTCTAAATGTGACATTAACATAAACCACTTCCTCTAGATGTATTCATAATGTATATAGCCCCTATTACCCAGGAAATATGTTTTTCATGTTGTGTCTCTTATCTCAGTATATGCAAATCCTATCCATTCATTTATCCTATCCATCAACAACATTTTTGTTGGCCATATCTGTAATGGGCGCTGCTGGTTAGTAAAAGTAAAGTATACTGTTAAACACACTATGATATTTATAGGACAAGGCCCTACAAGGAAGAATTATGATCAATAATTCAATGGTCAAAATTATTAATAGTGCCAAAGTTAAATTCTGCTTTAGAATCATTCCATCACATAAAACTTGGCATTATACCAAATGTAGAGCTTCTCTGAAATATTTCTAGACTTCCCAGGCCCCCCTAGGGTAAGTGGGGAACCAGCCCTAATATTCTCAGATTAACCAAACTTCTATCAGCTTGTGTTTTCTCTCTCTCTCCACAAAAGAATTCTGTGAAACCCTGAGTTCTTTCCCTCATTTTGCATTCTTTCTCAACAAAGCTAGGCCTTTAGGAGTGTTGTCTAGCTATCAATTTTAAAAATTGAGTTTGATCCTTAAAGTGAAACAAGTATTTCTTTGATACAGAAATTCCCCTTCTGATACATATCTACCCCAAAGCTGCTGATTGCCTTTGTCCCCATTATATGCACCAAATGCTCACAAGACTAAGTGCTTTGATGCCAGGAGCTTTGCATTATTCCCCTCCATAGCTTTAGCTTTTTACCTGTTACAGTGGAGGCACTCAATACTTGCAGACAAATGAAGGATGGATGGATGCTAAACACTGGCATCATCTCCTATCTCAACTCTTTCCTGTTGATTCCTATTGTTTTCTGTTTGTGGTTACCATCTGGTTAGCTAATGTGGAACTAGATATCCTTTATCAGTGTTGGTGACGCTGGTTCCCTGACTCTTCCAAGTACTCTAGATCCTTAGGCAAGCCCCCTTTCTTCAAAGTACTTGTATCTTAACATACTAAAAAATACATATGAAATGTTATTTTAAATGCCCATAGAAGAATACTAGGAGTCAACGTGCTTTCCCTGTCTCTCATTCCTCTTTTCTTCCTTCTTCCTTTTTATGCCCTCTTTCTCAGGCCACAGATATCTTTCCTTTCTCTCATCTTTGTACTTCATATACTTATATACTTTATATACATATATATGGATATGTACCTTTATTTAAGTATATCTTATATACTTATCACTCATTCATATATCACTTGCTTTCAACATCTGCTCATCCTGCTCTGCCTTTACCCCTCTGACTCATTGTCTCATTGCAGTCATTCCTCTCTTCCACATACTTCTCTGCTTTTCTTTTCTTTGTATAACAGTATCTTTGCTCAGAAGTTGTAGAAGCAGTTAAATGAATGGGTTGTATCCTAGACTACTTGGTTCAAATCTCAGCTCTGCATTAACCATCTTGTGACCTAAGGCAAGTTAAATTATGTCAGTTTTCCTAATCTCTAAAAGGAAGATTAAAATTGCATTTAAGAAATAAAGGAGTATAAAGAGTCAATGAGTTAACGGCTGTAACAATTCTTATACAAGGGATGGCACATAGTAATTAAACATATTATTTTACTCTGACTATAAATCTTAAGTGTGCTTATCCAGCCTCCACCTTGCTCATTTCATTTCGCTGTTTCTTTCTCTCCCTCCAATTCTTCCACTTACTTTCTACACACAACCTTTCTTCTCTATCCTTCTCTCTAAAATTCTTCCAATTCTTACATTTGTCATGTAAAAACCGGGAAAGCAGTATGAGAATAAGCAATTTTAATTGCTCCTATCACCAGAGTAAAATTACAGGATTTAAGGGGGCTATTTGATTTCATTTTTTCTTTCTACCTGGACAAAGTATTATATTTAGTCCTGTGATTATTGTTTTTGGGAGTAAGAGTATTAACTCTTTGAACCCTAAGCATATGTCCTTTCTTTCATGATCCAGTGCATTCTATTTATCATTTCTATGATTCAAATTTGCTGCCTTGGATTATCTGTATTTTTCTTCTTCTAACATACATTAAGTCTGCCTTTCCCCCATGCTGTGGATTTTCTTCCACTATTTCCTCTCTAAGGTTATTTTTTTCTTCAATGAATTTCCTTAACAATTTGTAAACTACTTATAAATCTTGTCATGCTATGACTGAGGCTTCCTCACATCATTATCTAAGTTAATCAGTTATAAAAAAGAAATCATATCCCAAGGCAGGTGGTGGGCTTAGAAACCTACAATACCAATAAACATTGCACCTGAGGGTACATGGATCATACTTGAAGAAATCTAGAGCTAAATTCTCACAATTAATCCTTTCCTATATATTTAATCTTGCAAACTCTTAGGGCTACTTCTTTTCCTAAGGAAGGAGATACATATTGCCCTGAAGTGTTATGTTAACTTAGCATTATCTTTCTCATTATGAACGTAAATTCTGGTCCAGGAATTAGGATTTTATCATATTCTTACCTATATCAACTAACTCTTTGGTCAATATCTATTTTCTGTGGTTTAAGCCTAACCCCACTACTTGGTTGCTGGGTAATGGTTAATCCCAAACATACCTTTACACCTACTGTCAAAAATTTATGTTATACAAAGATAACTTCAGATTCCTTTTTAGTAGGTAGACTACATTATTCTCAATAATTCAGATGGGTTGTATTTCAGTATTCTATCAATCTAAATTCTTTAATTGTTTAAAATTACTTTTAGTGGTTTAAAAGTTTCAGGAGTAACCTAGCTTTCTTATGGTCAAGAAAGAGTAATTCATCAGAGAATGGCAGAATTGTAATAATCATTAAAGAGTATTAAAGAGTATCAGGGCACCTGGGTAGCTCAGTTGGTTAAGCATCTGACTTTTGATTTTGGCTCAGGTCATGATCTCCATGCTGGGTATGGGACCTGTATAGATTCTCTGTCTCCCTCTTCCTTTGCCCCTCCTCCTGCTTGTGCACAATCTCTCTCTCTCTCTCTTTCTCTCTTGCTCTCAAAAAAAAAAAAAAAAAAAATTTAAATTAAATTAAAAGAAATAAAAAGAAATAAAATAAAGAGTATCTAGTTTTATTTTAGCAAATTTCCACCTTTCAAACAAAATATCTTGAGGAACTCTAGCATTGGAGGAACTAGGAAACATCAGGGGACCATGGCCAAAGCCAAGGGACTTGGAATTCCTATCATTGTTAGGCATTACCTTTCACTGGTATCTGCCTTGGCCTCTCCTTCCTGTACTAGAAGCAATCAATGATCAGGAACCTCTCCAAAATACTGAGTTTCAATGGTAATTTAAATAAAATGCTTTCTAAATCCTTAACAGATGCTCCAATAAGCAGATTGAAAACCATTGTGCTAATTTAAATCTTGTTTTTATAAAAAGAAAAAATAGAGGGAGACATATATAATTAAGTGACTTAAATTTAAGATTATAAAAATAATAGCGGGGTCCCTTCTACCATTTTATTCAGTGCATCCTTTGACAATCACTTTGTCAAATCAATTTGTTTTAAGTACAAATCTTATGTCAAAAGAGAAGGAGAAAAGTCTTTTCTAACTAGAGATTTCACTTGAAAACAAATTTTATTTGTTAAAAACAAATATTTTTCTTTAAAAAGCTATTAATGATTTTTTGCTATGTGTCTTTCAAAATTTATGACTATTAAGTATGTTGAAAATGTTTTACTTTCTGTGTAAATTGAAGGATAAAACTTTGATAAAAATTTAAAAGAGCAACTATGACAGAAGCTTAACATTAGCTGCAAGCTATTCCTTCTCTCTTTAAGATATATAGTTATAGCACTTTAAAATCAAACTTAGTACATTTTCTGTGCTATGCTTGGCTTTTCACCCTTTGCAATTTACTTATAGATATTCACCCTTGACATATTTATCTGTAGCTACTAAACATCTCATGATTCCTCATATCATAAATTTCTCAAATATATTTAAGAGTTCAAGAGAAAATGGCAAGCCTTAGGAAAAAGGATCTAGCCTACGAAATATGTTTTTTAAAAAAAGAAAATTCAAAAACTAACACAATACAATTTTCTCTTAAGTTTTATATTGGTTTCCTTTAACAACCTTGCCTGTAACCTTTAAAACCCAGTTACAAAGTGATGGTATGTGGCATTTTAGTATATCATCAGTGAGCATGTCGTGCATAACCCATCTCTAGAATGTTCTGTGAATGCTTTTTAATGACTCCAAAGAAGAAGTTAGCTGGTATAAAACAAACTGAAATAAAAGCCTCTGGCAAAATGTTGATGTTTTGATCACAGCTCATGTGAGAAATAAGCACGGGTAGTTTATAACAGTCCCACAAGAAAATGTCGCATGGTATATGAAATATAAATATAAAAATGACAGGAACCTAAGTTAAAGGACGTTTGACAGAAGTACCATATTTTCAAAGTTTGCTTACCCATACCTTTCCTGTCATAAATAACTGGAGTAATATTTGATGAGCAGAAAAAGAAGTTATAAATATAATATTGCTTTGGTACCTGAGGTTAATGCACTTAATTAGCACACTAACATTAAAATAAGACCATCCAATTTGCCTACACAATCAGAAGCAGAACATTAAGCGTTTCTCATTAAGTTGTGTTCCCTTTTCCTCATATTACTTTTCTTCTTCCTGTCCTTAAATTTATGTACACTTCTAGGCTTACTCTTCTTCACGCTTCTGCATGAGAGTCACAAATAGTATTTTAATGAATTCATATCCAATATAATGCCAATCAATATCTCTTCCAAGGAAAACTCCATATTTTTGGTATAGGAATAAGTAAGAAATATACACAGAATTTTCTTTCACTTTAACAATTGATTAAGGCTGCCACTGCTTTCTTTTTAATGTCAAAAATAACCTTTAATTTGGTTGTTAAATTTTCCTTTTCATTATATTAGTTTTTACTCAAATTTCTGAAATATACTCCTTAAATTTGCTTTAAAACCTTATATTTAATTTTAAAACAACTTCCTTTTTGTATTTATTTCCACTATATGACAGTTGGGATGACAAACCAAGGATATGAATATATATTTTGTGTGTGTATTTGTACGTATAAGATACCAAAAAGAATGCTTATCCTTGTGATGATAAATTGTAAGCATAATAGGATGCCTGGGTGGCTCAGTGGTTGAGTGTCTGCCTTTAGCTCAGGGTGTAATCTTGGGGTCCAGGATAGAGTCCCATATAAGGCTCCCTGCAGGGTGCCTGCTTCTCCCTCGCCTATGCCTCTGCCTCTCTCTGTCTCTCATGAATAAATAAATAAGATCTTTAACAAAACAAAACAAAACAAAACAAAACAAACCTGTAAACATATCTACGTGTTACTTACCCAATGGATAAACTGTGCCACCCATTTAAACAAAATAAATTTGTTTTTTCTCCAAGAGTCTGAATACTTTTATGTATGGAACATTTCCCTGAAGATGATTTCATACAGGATTCAGTTTCATTTATTCAACTGCATATATAGATTGGTTTGGCACATTATCTTTGTGTCATATGATGTGATAGCACCATAAAGACACAGAAATATCAGTCCAGGGTGACAGAGCTAAAAAGATATATAAGAAATTGCCAAAACAGAGATCACATGTTTGTATTGTACTTTAGAAACCTCATTTTTTTTATTTGACAAAGGGAAACATAAAACTAGAAAGATTGTTTTATGTTGGTGTTTTTTGTAGGTCATCCCTACAAATTCCCGATCCTCCTCTCTCTTTGCTTTAAACTGTCAGGTATCCCACCGAGTCTTCTCATGGATGCCTCATTGAAAGCCTCTCCATGTGTTTCTGAGAGATGTGAAATCTGTGAAGTGAAGAAACATAAATTACTCCTTTTTACTGGTGGAATTGCCTATCTCACAAGGTTCAGAGGTAAATGTGTTTCCCAATAAATAAAAAATTAGAGATGACAGCAAAACGCATTATTTCAATTCAATTCAGTTTAATTCAATAAAAATTAATTCATCAGCTGGTATGTACAAAGCACCACTTTAAGTGTCCACTTAATCTTTGAAGGAGAATTTTCCTAATTGGAGAAAAAAATAAACAAAAAAATAATTTTTCATATATACCAGTAGGGAGGCAATACTTGTCATGATATATGTTGGACTGACCTGAAAAAAGAACAATGTGAGGAACACTTACATGGTTACTGCAAAGATGTACAATTGCATAACTTCAAAGTGAAGGAATAAAACTGAAGTAAAATGAGCACTGGAATAAAATATTTTCTAATTTTTATAAGAAAATGAAGCAAAAAGTGAAAAATTAACAATCACAGTAACATCATAATTAATGTTTAAGTGCGAGTCATGATTAAAATATACTATAAATGATAACTGATCATGTTTATACTTATAGCATCAAAAATATGCACTGAAAAAAATTAACATCACCCTGAACTTTTGTCTTAACAACTACATTTTATTTATTTTTAAAGAATTTGCTTATTTTTTTTAAGATTTTATTTATGTATTCATAAGAGATACACAGAGAGAGAGAGAGAGAGAGAGGCAGAGACACAGGCAGAGGGAGAAGCAAGCTCCGTATAGGGAGTCCGATGTGGGACTCGATCCCGGGACTCCAGGATCACGCCCTGGGCCAAAAGCAGGCACCAAACCCCTGAGCCACCCAGGGACCCCCAAAAGATTTTATTTATTTATTCATGAGAGACACAGAGAGAGGCAGAGACATAGGCAGAGGGAGAAACAGGCTCCATGTAGGAAGCCTGATGTGGGACTCGTTCCTTGAATTTGGATCACGCCCTGAGCCAAAGGCAGACGCTCAACTGCTGAGCCACCAGGGGTCCCAACAACTAACATTTTAAAGAGAACAATATCATCACTTCATGTTTAAAAATGGCTTTGCAGAAGTGGTGAACCAAGTGCTAGTGTAATGTTCGCGTCCATATCACTATATTTTTAAAGTCTAAATGGAAAAATACAATTTCTAGCATTTCAGATAGATTCCCTCTTCAACATAAATATCTGAAAAGGGAGTCTATTTTTGTTATTGTTGTTCTTGCTGTTTAGACTCATAGAAAAAATACCTTAGAGCTATATTTTGCTTCATTATAATTTAACCTCTGAAAGGCATTGAAGAATAGGGTAAGGTATAAGCTCTAATATCGGGCAGAGATATATTAGATTCCAAGTTTAGGTGATTTACCAAGTGCAAGACCTAGGTCAAGTTACATACTTTCTCTTTGCCTTTTTTAGGTTACTCTTCTATAGAGCATGTAATTATTTTCCTCGTGTTCAATGAATCAGTAACAACAATCCTTTACCCTCCTAAATAGAACTAGTTGAAGCAAAAGACTGAGATATGAGGAGATCAAAATATGCTAATCAATATAATAATATTGATGATAGTGGCCAACATTTGCACATATCATATATCTTGCTTGGTACTCTTTGCATATATCAATTTAACAAGTTTCCAATCCTATCACTATTAAAATTTGCTTGCAGAACAAGGATGTGATTTGTGGCTAAGTGCACTTGAAAATATTCAACACTTCCATTAGCCTTCCCTCCCAGCTCCCAACACACATACACATTCCACTCCTTATTAAGTTATCGTTTATCACAGGAAGAACTGGACAACGGTGGACCTCTGTTGTTGATGGGACATTTACTCATAGGTAAGGAGAAAATAGGCATTTCTTTAGGATATGCTACTCTATAAGAAAAAGGCTGTTTCTTCTATCTTAAAGGCCCTTTAATTTATAGACATTTTTAAGTTCTAAGTAATACTTCCCCTATCATTATAAAAGTAGTTATTTAAATCTCTGATAATATAAAAATTTATGTTTGAACACCTTTTATGAAATGCTTCTCATAATTATGTGTGAGACTTAAGTGAATATGCATTGAAATTTAATTTTTCTCACAGGTATTTAAAATGTCCTGTTGGAAGAAAAGATAAATTAAAAATATCAGGAATGTGAAAAAATCTGTTATTTTTTTCTGGTATTTTTATAAGCCAAATATAATTAGAAATGGCTACCACCTTGATATTCATAACTAAGCTATATTACTCTTATAATAGTCAAAGCTTTATCAAAATTTTATTCCAATTTTGATTATGTATTTAAACACCACTTTTCCCCTGTTTTGCCATAACTTCATGAGTATAAGGTGCAAATATTTTGCTTATTTCAGAATACAATGTTTAAAAATACAGGAATTAATTTTTGATTTTATAATTGTTCTTATCAGAGCTAATAATATCTACAGAACTATTAAATCATAAATGCTATTGTATAGTTGTAAAACCAGAAGAAAATATTTATTTGCACATGAATTTGAACAGCATAAATGACTGGTTTTCCCCATACAGATTTGTTTTATTTTTTTACTGAGCAGGTTAAAGTAATGTAAATTGCATATCATCAAAAAATTTTTAGAGTGCCTGATGTTATAATCTAAAGCATAATGTGCAGTGTAACTAGTAATTATAATAGCTTTGAATGGATTCATTGGTAATTATATATTTTTGAATATTTTATTTCAGTTTTAATGTTATTTAGTCAATTAGAATGATGACATTAATAATAATGACATTATCTGTTAATATTGATAAGCATAGCATGGAGCAAAATGTGGAATTCCCAGAACTGTTCTACTAATCCGCTTTTATAATGACCTAGAGAGACACATTCCCCCAGAAAATATCTCAATTTCTGGGAGACTGTAATACTAACGTACGCTTTATTTATACTACATTCTACCACTGTGAAAGATTGCTTCCAAGAATTCATCTAATAAAGAGTATCTTCATATTTGTACTGAGTGATAAATTCTTAAGTCATGTATCTTACCCTCAATTTATAAAATCACCTATGTTGGTGTTATTTACAGCAGAATGTTTTATTTGCATAGCTTAGCACGAAAGAGGAAAATTAACATACAGGTGAGTTGAAATGAACTTAACACATGAATTGTTATTAAAAGTATTTAAAGAGAAAGACTCCTGCTAACATTATAATTAAAGTAACTCATATCAAAGCTAACTCTTATTATGGTTTTGATTTGCATTTCCCTTATTAATGATGTTGAGCATCTTTTCATGTGTCTCTTGGTCATCTGTATTGTCTTCTTCAGAAAAATATCTATTCAGGTTACTGTCCACTTTTAATTGGATTATTTGTGTTTTTGGGGTTGAGTTGTATGAGTTCTTTATATACTTTGAATATTAATCCCTTATTGGATATATAAGTTTCCAATATTTTCTCATCCAGTGGGTTGCCTTTTTGCTTGTTGATAGTTTCTTTTGCTCTGTTTTTTAGGTTGATGTAGTCTCAATTATTTATTTTTGCTTTCGTTTCCCTTGCCTGAGGACATGGATATAGAAATTGACAGATCTAAGATTGATGTCCAGGAGATTATGGCCTGTGTTTTCTTTTAGGGGTTTTTTGGTTTCAGGTGTTACATTTAGGTCTTTAATCCATTTTGAGTTCATTTTTGTGCATCATGTAAGAAAGTGATCTAGTTTCATTCTTTGCATGTACTTCCAATTTTCCTGACACAATTTATAGAAGAGACTATTTTCTCCCCATTGTATATTTTTACCTCCTTTGTCATAGATTAGTTGGCCACATATGCATGGATTTATTTCTGGGCTTTCAATCTATTCCATTGGTCTGTGTGTCCATATTTGCTCTAGTACTATGCTGTTTTGATTACTATAGTTTCATGGTACGTCTTGAAATCTGGAGTTTTCTCAAGATTGCTTTGGCTATTTGGGATTTTTTGTCCTTTCATACGAATTTTAGGATTTTTTTTTCTTCTAGTTCTTTAACTTATCTGAGAAACTCTGCATATAAAATTCTGCACTACTCTAGTGCAGGTAGAGTAAAAGGGACACAAGATAACTATGCATAATAATAACATTTATCAAAAAAGTATGTTTTTATTTTTGTAATGTTTGATAAGGGGCTGTGCAGGCATAATTGTAAAAGAGATAGACACTGGTCTTGCTATCAAGAGCTTACCTGTTAATAGGAAAATTGTAGTAAACAATAAGGGTATTGAAAGGGTGACTGTCCTGGAACCTTGAGGCTCAGAGAAAACTCTCTATATGCAGAGCTGAAGGAGTTGCGAACATATTTTAAACAAAAGTTCTAAAAAAATAGGAATTAAGTATTATTTCTACAATTTTGTAACAAATAACTGATGGGTGGCTCCATTAATCAGATGGACACATTTGGGAAAGAAATGATGAATAATGTATTTCACAAAGACTCTACAGGCCATTAGGTACATGAATTTGGAATTCAGTAGAAAGCCAGAGTTATAATTTTTTGAGTCATCAGCACAGAGACAGCATTAAAAGAAGTGGGACAAAATGAAGTTATCTGGTGATAATATGAAAAAGGTAAAAATGGGACTTTGGACTAATCTCTAACCCATCACCACTTAGAGATAACGTAAAGGAGATACATTCAATGAGGGAGACTAAGAAAATGCAGCCAGGGAAATCAAAGGAAGCGAAAAAGGATGTTATAAAAGCCAAGAAGAAAATTATTATTATTTGTTGAGAAAGAAAGGGTAAATGTATATCTTGAAAGAGAAAGTAGACAATAAGCCAATAAGAAAATAAAAGTGACTGTTAGCTTTGTCTGCCTGTGAAGCACTGAAGTTCTTAATAAGAACAGATTTAGGTGTGATGGAGTTGAATACGGGTTGCAAGAGAAAAAGAATAAGACATACTCAGAAAATTGATTACCATTCAAAATTCTGGGATTAGTATAGAAAGAGACAAGTGGCAGAGGATGTAAGGAATGAAACTGGGGCCACATCATGAAGAGAATTTTAAGCCCAGTCAGGAATATGAACTTCATCCAGTGTAGTCAGTGAGAAGCCACTGACATGCTTTAAGTAGGATAACGACATGATCAGAATTTGGTTTAGGAATATCATTTCAGCTGCAATTGAAATGTAGATTAGAAAAGTGCAAGTGTGGAAAAGATGGACTGGTAATCTAGGTGAGAGGAAGCAATGTTTTCATAACTGAAAGATTGTGGGGGTAGGTGTAGAAAGATGTAGAGGTGCTGGAGAACAACTTGGGAATTAAAATAACTTGTTGGTAGAACATAGGAGTGCAGGAAGAAAAGAGTAAGGTGGTGCTTAGATCATGACTTGACCAGCTGGGCTAATGGTTATGACATTCACTGGGATAGGGAATATTTTAGTAACAGAAGATACTTTCTTCTGTGCTGTTCATTCTATTTTTTACTTGTCTATGGGCATCTCAGTTATATAACCCCATAGGCAGTTTGGTAGGGAGAGCTACTGAGTGGAGCTCCTGATAATGATCTGGCATGGAGAAATAAGTATAGGAAATAATAGCCTTAGGTTGGAAGTGGATGAGACTTCCAGTTAGAGAACATGGAGATGTAGTCTCTGTATACTCATTTCACAGAGATGTGAAATGAACTAGAAGATGATCCTGGGAAGTTATAATAGCTCTTAAAAAGCAGAGAACATTAGATGCAAAACGAGTTTACAGAGGCAGATATGTATAGAAATTATCATAACATCAGTAAATCTACAGAAACAGGCTAAATCCATTGTAATTAATATGCTAGTTATAAAAATTTTCCTATTTGCATGTAACTAGGAAAATAGTCGTTTACTATGAGATTTTAATATTTGTCTACTTACTAAATAAAAAATAAACTTAAAATTTCCCCTTAAGGGAAATTATTCATATATAAATATGAATGACCCTGCTCAAACTTTCCTTGTGGCCACAGATATATATTTTTCAATTTTTATCACCCTTCAAAAGCATTTCGTATTATCTCAAAACATTACGATACCCAAAAGGGTTTGTCTGTATGTTATAATAATGGAAAAGAGAATTTTAATTTATATTTGTGAAAGCTGTGCTTTGAGTAGCAAGTAGAATTTGCCTGAATTTAAACCAGGTATGGAGACATAGTCTACACTAATAAGGTAATATGCTGATATGAATTTATCCTCTGCTATAGTTACCATTTAATTGTAAATTTTACAAAAGTAATTAAAATGTTAAACTGAAATGTTAACATGATTTAAATTTGGCACATTTCTTTCACTAATCTTGCAGAGTTTCATGAAAAAGTAATCAACCACCACAACACCTTACATTAATAAGGTACTATTATTTCATTTTTTAAAATGAGGACACTGAACCACATACTAGTTAATTAACTTGAGAAAATGAAGAATTAATGAGAGCAATGACTTCAGATTTAGTGAAGGTTAGCAAGGCAAAGTGACAACATATATATTGCTATAATTTACATACTTCACTCATTTAACCTAGTTGGTGTGAATTCTACAAAGGTTATGATCAGTACACCTTGGAGAAGCAACCTAGTTTCTTTTAGTTCCAGAAATCAAAAAGGTGACTCATTATTATAAATGGCTCTCCACAGGGTTCAACAACTTATTATCCAAAATCATGTGCTCCCTACTTCCCAATACCTTATATTGAGACAGAAGAAAAATGAGTTGTCAGAGAAAGGCAAATTGAGGTATGCTCTATGGATAATTAACTCTATTTCTTTAAGTTAGCCATGCAAATTAGTATAAAGCCACAAGTCTTGGATTCAAAATAAATATATATTCTGGTAGATGCATAATTATCAAAAGGCATTTTTGGTGAATATTGCCAGATCCACTTCTGTATTACCTTGTCTTCTCAACAGGTAGAGATTTTTTTTTTTCTCTCTCTCCTGGAGGAGTAGTTCTTCCTCAGGTGTAGAGCAATATTCCTTTCTAAGTCTGGTCCAATTACCTGCACTGTTATTATATGAACTGTCAACTATGCAGATACCTGGGATGCACATCAGACATACTTAATGGTAATATTTTATGATAAGCCCAGGAATCTGCGTTTTTAATTTAGTACCTCAGGTGATTTCTAAGGACATTAAAAATATTTTCTTAAGGGTAATCTTAACCTGAATAAGAGTAATTATAACCTGAGATAGGACATACTTAAGGCCCTTTCAATTCACATTTATGGAAGGAAAAAGAGTTGGTAATTGGATAATTCACTTTATTCTATGAATTTAACCTTAACTCTTTTTTATGCTCTGGTTATCAAATTTGACTTCCAAATTTAGCCCTGCCCCGGAGTTTCACCTTGGTATTTGATATATTTCTAAAATCTCTTTTAAGAGTGGTTTCTTTCTTATCCATAGACTGTCCTCCAAACAATTTGATTGTTAAATCCGACATCATTACCCAGTGGCTGTTCTGTCCTACTCACTGACAGATAAATATATCCTATGCAAAGACTATCCCTAGAGTCTCTCCTTCTGTTCTATCCACTTTTTCTAAAACCTCTAGCATTTGGCCTCTCTCTGCTTTAATAACAATCATACACATGTACTCTGCAGGTACTCTGATGGTTAGACTGAAGCATATTTGTTGGTGAGAGCAGCAGGTCAGCCCTCTCAGGACTTGTGCTAATGGGTCAATTTATAGGATAGAATCTTACTCATTATGCTAGTAAGTTCAATGCACAGAACTTTACTGTGCTCTGAAGATTTCTAAAGTTTAACTTACAAAAAATCACTGCTATGCTGGGACTACAGACATTAAAGGCAACAATTCCTATTTCAGCACTTTGGCCTTAATAATTTAATTTAGGTGAAAGAGACCAAATACAAGATGCAAAAAAATTCACCAAATTAACATCTTTTTGCTATCTATTATACTATAAGCCAAATGCTAGATGCCTCAATAAATACATGTATTTCCTAAAACCTATGTTTAAAGTCTTTACAAAATAGAAGGGAAGATATACGTATAGAACATAATAATTATGATATAGAATTGTGCTGCCCAATTTGGTAGCTATTATCCACATGTGACTATTTTTTCCATTTTATTGAGATAATTATAGATTTGCATCCAGTTGTAAGAAAGAATACAGAACAATCCCATGTACACTACACTGTTTTTCCCAATAACATCTTACAAAATGATATTTTAATGTAATATACAGGATATTGATACAGTCCAGATATAAATTACTTCCATCACGATAAGGATCTCACAAGTTACCCTTTCATACTCAGACCCATATCGCTCCTACCCTACCTCTTCTTTAATCACTAACAACTGCTGGGGTGCCTGGGTGGCTCAGTTGGTTAGGCAATGGGCTCTTGATTTTGGCTCAAGTCAAGATCTCAGGGCCCTGGGATCTCTGCATAGGGCTTACACTCAGTGGGGAGTCTGTTTGAGGAATCTCTCCTTCTTCCGCTGCCCCTTGCCTCACTCATGCTCTCTAAAATAAATAAATCTTAAAAAAAATCACTAGTGACTACTAGTGTTTACTAGTTTCTCATTTCTACAATTTTGTCATTTCAAGAGTGATGAACTCATACAGCATATAATCCTTTGTGATTGAATTTTTTCATAAAGCATGATTCTTGGGATATTCAACCAGTTTGCTGCATGTTTTGGTAGTTCATTTTTGAATGAACTGAATAGTACTCCAAAGGTTGTTAACAATTTACCATCTGAATGATATTAGAACCGTCTCCACTTTTGGGCTGTTACAAATAAAGTTGCTATACACAATTGTGTTATCCATTTTTGTATGAACAAAACAGAAATCTTTATTTCTCCAGGAAAAGTGCCCTGATGTACAATTCCTGGGTCATATGGCAGTTTCATATTTAGCTTTTTCTTTTTTCTTTTTTCAGTAACTACCAAACTGTTATTCAGAAATGTATGAGTGACCCAGTTTCTTTGCATCCTCACCAACATTTGATACTGTTGGTATATATTTAATTTAGCCATTTTGATAGCTGTGTAGTGATATCTCATTGTGGTTTTAATTTGCATTTCCCTGTTGGTTAATGATGTTGAATATGTTTTCATGTGTTTATTTGATGACTGTATATTCTCTTCAGAGCCATGTTTGTTTATGAATTTCATCTATTTTCAAATGGATAAGGGGATATCATGAATAATGTTAGCCTAATTTCAACAAATACAATGAAATAGATAAGTTATTTAGTAGAATAAATTATCAAAGCTAACTCAAAAAGAAATAGTAATCTTAATAGTTCTACATCTAATTAAAATTGAATTGGCAACTTAAAACATCTCACAAGGAAAACTTAGGACCAGTTGGCTCCTAACAAATCTACCTAATATTATGGAAAAAAGAATACTAATTTTGCACATAATACTTCAGATGATTGAAGAAGAGAAGATACTTTCAATCCTTTTTAAGTTCAACATTCCTATGATACCAAAATAAAAGACATTCTAAAAAGTAAAACTACAGACCAAAAATTCCCATGAACATATCTGCACAAATAGGTAACAAAATTTTAGCAATGCAGATACAACAGTAAATTAAGAAGATAATTCAAACATGAACATATGGAATTAACCATAAGAAAGGATAAGTAGGTTTAACACTTAAAAAACAGTTTAATTCCCCATAAAAACAGGCTAGAAAAACTATACAATCACTTCCATAGTTGCAAAAAAGAAAAAAACTTTTGAAAAATTTAACATCTATTCTTGATTTTGAAACTCAGCAAACTAGGAACCTCTGCAACTGATAAATAGCATCTATGAAAAGCCTATGGCTAAAATCATAGTTAATGGTGAGAGAATAAATGCATTCACTTTAAGATGAAAAATAAGACAGGATAACAACTCTTACCATTTCTATTTCATATTATATTGCAGGTTCTAGTTAGTGCAGTACGTAAGCACAAGAAAAATCCAGATGGTAAAAAAAAACTTTCTATTTGCAGATTACATTATAATATATATGGAAATTCTTAGGAATCTCAAAAGATCTACAAGCACTAGTAAGCGAGTTTAGCAATTTTGTGATATAGAATCAATATATATAATCAATTGAATTTCTACATATTAACAATGGATGACTAGAAACTGAAAACAATATCATTCACAATAGCATAGCACTTATAAAATTCTTAGGGATAAATATGACAAATAAATGTACACTGAAAACTAAAAAAATGATAAAAATAAAGAAGACACATAATTAAAGGATATTCATTTTCATGAATCAGGAGACTCAATATTTTTAAGATGTAAGTTGTTATACCTATTTATCTGTAGACTCCATACAATCCCAATCATTTCTTAGCAGAATGTTTTGTAAAAATTGACACTATGATTCATGTAAAAATGCACAGGATTTAGAGTAGTCTAAACAGGGCGGCCTGGGTGGCTCAGCAGTTTAGCGCGGCCTTCAGCCCAGGGCATGATCCTGGAGACCTGGGATCTAATCCCACGTTGGGTTCCCAGCATGGAGCCTCCTTTTCCCTCTGCCTGTGTCTCTGCCTCTCTCTGTCTCTCATGAATAAATAAATAAAATCTTAAAAAAAAAAAAGAATAGCCTAAACAACTTTCAAAATAACTTCTTAGAGAACAAAGTTATAGAATCTACATTACCTGTCTTATTATAAAACTACAGTAAACAATCTTGGTAAACAATTCCTCTTCTCATGTACTGTTTTTTTATTTTTAAGGTTTTATTTATTAAGAGAGATAGAGCATGAGTGGGGAGAAGGTGGAGGGAGAGTTGGAAGGAGACTCTACTGAGCAGAGAGCCTGATGTGGGGCTCAATTCCAGGACCCCAATATCATGACCTGAGCCGAAGGCAGGCACTTAACCAGCTTAGCCATCCGGGCACCCTTGTTTATTTCTAATATACTTAATAAGTCATGTAGGTTAACATAAGCACAGCATTTCACATGAGTATATATGGAAAAGAAAGTTTTTACAAATTCTAAAAAATAAAATACTAATGTCATGTATGACGTTTGTATTTGACACCACAAGCAAAGAGAAAACTTTGTTTACTTTTGATAATCAGCAAATGTTCAAGTTTCATTATAATCTGCCCATTTCTAAGATATTTTACTAAAAAATAAGGGTACTAAAAAAAAAAAATAAGGGTACTTCAGATATTATTAAAAAATCTGTCAAACTTCTGAGACCCACTTAGGCTTTGAATTTGAATTTAGGATTTAAATTGTTTGTCTCCTTTGGAGTATATTGATGAATATAATGATACTGGCAGTGCTTAAACTCTCAAAATAAGTTAGCAGATTTTCTGTGAACTTAAAATTAATTCCCTCATTTTGAGGTAGAGATATGCACTTTCGTGGCTGCAAGATGGCATATTTAATGGTATTCATATCCATGTAGAACTATTAAGTATTTCTCTGTTTAAATATTTATAATTAATTATTCTATACCAGCATGTATTCTATATGCTCTATACCAGCATATAAGTTTAGCTTTAGTTATTATATACAACTTTGAATTAAGTCTTTTAAATACACATCATATTTCAAACTCACCAGTGGTAGTAACAATAAATTATAAAGCATCTAACAACAACAAAAAATGACTTCAAAAAAGTCCTCTTTTAGGTTTATTCCCATTGACCAAATCACTTTTCCAGGAAAATAATTTATTTAGCAATTAAAGACCACATTTCTGTGTGTCTACATTTGTTTGCACAAACAAAACAAAACAATTTGAGCATGCACATAAGAAATTTTCAGGTTTCATCTTGTTTACTGTCACTGGTATTTTTGTGCACCATAGGAAATTCATTATTAATGTTGCAATGCTTTAAGGAAAGAGATGGGTCTCTGTTGTACCCAAGCTTTATTAAAGTGGTGCTGAACATACATTAAATAGTAGGAATATTGACATTTCTCAAAGATGGCCCACAATAAGACATATTTACTTGTTTCAGAAAAAATATAAAAGGGAACCAAAAAGATAAATATTACACATGTAATATTTATTATTTCATGTACAAAAATATATAGCTTTCACCACAATACTGAGATTGTAAGGGCACATTAAACTTTAGATTCTATCCACAAAAGTTGGATATAAGACATCATACCCATTATTAAGGCATTACAAATCATATATTGATGACAGGAACCCTATTACTTTTTACAGTAAATTAAAGTGTTTGAAACCAAAAGACATAAACTTATAAAAGATTTATTGAGTGTGCAATAGACAATTCAATTCAGTCCAAAATGTTTTAATGGGTACTGTGTGTTTGCTTTCTTTGCTTTTCTTTCCAGAGGCAATCATTTCACAAGGACAATCTCAAGGTTTGAAGACATTTTGCTTTCTGACTGTATTGAATGGAAATTTTCTTTGTTTAGTTTATATGTACATACGTGTAGAAAGAAGATTATGATAAAGTAGCAATGCTTACTTATTCACACATTATCATTACACCACTGGGGAAACTGGTTTCGTTCAAAAATGTTTTAGAATGTATCTGCCAACAAAGGAATAAGCTATTATCGGTTGTTTTTCTGTGCATGTCACCTTTGCTTAAAAACCTTGATTGTGCTAGGATTCTAATTCATTGATTTGTTTCAACAGTTTCAGTTGTGGGTATGACTGACCAGTTTTATCAAAGCCGTTTCCTTTCTAGTCAATCAGGGACAAGGAGTAAAAAAAGATACTTATGTATATACATTTTTTTGCCCCAATGATTAGGAAGATAGACATTAAATTATCATTTTACAAAGCTTCTCTCTTTTCAGGCAATTGTAGGATATTATCCACTTAGTTGTTTTGTTCTGTTGTTTTTTTCTTCTGTGAATATTTTGTGACATTTCATTTAAAGTGGGTTTTGAAGCACTAGGCTTACTTTAGAAATAGTCATCAAAACTTGTCATGTATATAATTATAAGGTGCAGAAAAAAGTATATTTAGAGTGTACAGAATTTAATCATTTGAAGGAAAGAACATCTTGTGGTTGACTTTATGAACTCATTACAACTAGGAAATCTCCAGGGTATCAGGATGTTGAGTGATAAAAATGTAATATTCACTACATTGCCTAAGGCTTTTCCTAATTTTTGGTCAAGTAACTTAAAAGTCGTCATTCAGTACAAACTAAAATTACTTATTTAATCCAAATTACATAGGTAAAGATTTAGAAGTTCCTTGTTAACTATATTTTTATTGTATTATTTCAACATTTGAGAGGATTTTACTCTTCTATAGATGATTATTACCTATTAGAATAATGAGCATAATTTTCAAAAGATACTCATAAGAATATTGGGATTATGTGACTTTAGGCTTTTAAACTATATCTGCTTAATACACACACACACAAATGCACACATACACAGATGATCACAGGAATATTTTTTAATGTAAAAATTCATGCTCCAAACTGTTTCAACCAGGTCATCAAGAAGATATTTTTAAAAAATGAAACCAGGTCTGACCTCTGGGGAATATCACTGATTCAGGCTAATTCCAGATCTGTCATCACCATCTGTTTAACATTATCCTCCAATCAGTTGGGGGTTACTAAGATAAGAATTTGCTTAATATCCTTATCTTCTTAATTCTTCAGAATTTTCTAGTGATGTAATCAAAACCCTTCTTGAAGTCAAAACAAATTTGAATGATTACTACCTGTAATTTTATCTTCAAATTAAAATTTTAGGCTAATTTCTCCTTCACAAAGCCTGTTGATTATAACACAAATTCTTGTCATTGAATTTGATTACAAATGAACAAAATGAAATACCGTATTATTTTTTGAAAGCTGTAAGTTGGACATTCTAGTTTCTAGTTTTCTTTTGTCAATGCTCTGTTTTGTTCTTAAATTAAATATATAGGTTACACAAAATATTTAACCTATAAATATCTTTCATATTTTAAGGTACACATAGCAAGTTTATTTTTATTTAAAGAGGTATTTAAAATCTTCAAGTCTTGGGGATTTATCTTTCCAAATTGCCATTATGAGTACTGTTTGTTGTTAAAGTCCTAACTTAGAGTTTACTCTTCCCTCACTCCTTTATAAAGCTATATACCTTCAAACCCTTCTGACACGATCTCTATGCAATTTGATCTTTTTTATCTGGCATTTCTCATAGTCTAGTCTGTGTTAATACTTTGTTCACTCTACATAAATGAAAATCTTGAAAAATAGAATACAGAGAAAGATTTTCATACTTTGTTGTCAGATTTTATGTTAAAAGATTATTCAAAGTTTAATTTTGATAAAATCTGCACTGTTAAAAAGTAGAAAATTAACTTTTGATTTGTAGTATGTTTTAAAGCTTGAGTTTTCCATAAAAGGCCAGTGAAAATTAATTGTGTCCTAAATGGGTATACAGAAGGTATAAAAACTCATTAATTAAAAAAAAAAGAAAAAATTTGAAATATCTAAGAACTCATTATATCCTTTTACTGTTTTCTATTTAAACATTTTAATACTGAAACATCTTCTTTGATTATCATAAGAATGTTATATGTTATATTTCATAGTGATAAAGTGAATATTATTCTGTTCATTTTGGGAAGATTATTAATCTTAAATGACAGGCTATCTATTCTATAGCTATGGTTTATTCTGCTACCCATAAGAATTATCCATAAATTTCTGACTAGATATGAATTTCTATAGACTGACATAAACTTGACTTATATAACAATTTACAATGAGAAGAGCCAAGATATTAAAAGATCACTAGGGGATGTCCACAGTGATGTATGACAAAAATCTGACAAACAATAATCTCCATAAACTCTGTGCTCTGCTTTAGAAATTAAAGTTAATATTTATGAAATGGATACTTCTAAAACTTTTGAGACTCTATACTATATAAAAATATTAAATATTATTTCTTACTAATTGGATTTACAAGGCAAAGATTAGATGTGGTGTTGATGCAAATTAGAGGCAGCAAATTTTATGTTTTTCCTTTTCTGAGAAAATATACTTGAGAAACAACAAAAAAAAGGGCTACTATAAACAGATCTACTGTGAATAGGAAAAAAATAAAAATGTAACCGCAGTAAAAACAAGCAAACAAAATATTAGATTTCTTTTTTGTTTTTATTAAGAAATTATTGTAAACCAAGTATTATTCTAAATAATTATTAATTCTCACAACCCTATAAAGTTGTATTCTTATCCCACTTATTCAAATGAAAAGAGGAGTTGTAAAGAAATCAAGTAACTTAAACAATGAACATACTCTGAGTGATATCATGTAAGTCACAGAATAATACTTAGCATCGAGGTAATCTGCATACAGAAACTGCTCTCTTAATTAATCAGTATTTTTTACTTCATTTTTAAGAAAAACATGGCAAACAAAATTAATTTTGTAACAAAGCTTTAATAATGTTAGTAAAATTGCAACAGAATTTTAATTATACAATTTTGTTTTCAATTCTTTATTTCTTTTTCCTGTATTATGTCATTCAGCAACTTCATTAAGTAGGTGTTGTATTTTCTTCTTTTCCCAGCTAAGTAGGAAAAGGCATAGCAGATTATATCTCACATAGTCAGGAATATGTCATGTAGAAACATTTCTTTCCCTTGGTAGGAATGTTGCCAGAGATTCAATGTGTCAGTTAAGCAAATTCTGGCTATCTGAAAATGGTAGTTATAGTAGATATCTTTCCTTTGAATTAGGGGGTGATGACCCCTTTCCTTCTGAGAAAAAAATTTCCGTTCTTATTGTCTAGTCTGTGAGGTTGGTCTAGTGGTTGGAAATTATAAATGCAGTCCTTTCTCCTAGATACAGTTAATTGCTCCAATAATAGGCATGTCACTCACATGAAAATGATCAGATTTCGGGGATCCCTGGGTGGCTCAGTGGTTTAGCACCGCCTTCAGCCCAGGGTGTGATCCTGGAGGCCCAGGATCGAGTCCCGTGTCTGGCTCCCTGAATGGAGCCTGCTTCTCCCTCTACCTGTGTCTCTGCCTCTCTCTATGTGTGTCTTTCATGAATAAATAAATAAAATCTTAAAAAGAGAGAAAACGATCAGATTTCTTCCATAATATTCACCCAAATTGGAACTAGATAAAAAACAAATTTTTAGATGTGAGCATTGAGAAATGTTGGCCACCAAATCACCTTCTATGTGTAGAAGAATGAAGAATAGGAAGAGAGGCTGGAACAGATATGCAGAATGAAGCTGAAACAGGAAACAAAGTCTTCATGTTATTTTTCTCTCTGGTTTCTAAGGCTCAGATACATTATAGAAGTCTCCATGGGTATCTGAGACTTCAGAAGTTTTCTCTTTTGATTCAGTTACTTACTGAGAGGTATTTTTCACAGCAAATAAAGGATTATAGTAAATGCAATCATCATCTTCTGAGACTGAATACCAAAGTGGCATTGGGTTGGCCTTAGGTTTTAGCACCTCTCATCTCCATCAGTTGACAAAAACACCCTAAATAACAAAGATTTAATATGATGGTTTAATGTAGAAAATTGATGTCTTCTTTTTTTAAATTTTATTTATCTATTGAGAGAGAGAGAGAGAGAGAGAGAGAGAGAGAGGCAGAGACACAGGCAAAGGGAGAAGCAGGTTCCATGCAGGGAGCCGGACTCGGGACTCGATCCGGGGATCTCCAGGATCACGCCCCGGACCAAAGGCAGCGCTAAACCGCTGAGCCAGGGCTGCTCTTTTTTTTTTTTTTTTTTTTTTAATTTATCTATTCATAAAAACAGAGAGAGAGTTGATGTCTTCTTAATATTATTTATACTGTGCATAAAGATAGCTTCAAAAAACTGTTGTTTTAATTTATCTGGAACCATCAATGTAAGTAGTGCTTTCTATGAAAAGTCTACTTTGAGACATGTTCCTAAGATTCCAACCTCTCATACATGCTGACAGACTGAAGTCTCTCAAACAAGAATTTCTAAATCACCTTCGGCCAAAGAATATTAACTAGAAATGGGAATCTGAAAAAAGCAAGTAGAGATGATTACCTGAGCTCATTCAGGTGTGATGTTCACTGTATGAAATATTTGTCTAATATCTGTTTTTAGCAAAAACTAATTGGGAGGCTTAGTCATATTGAAAAAAAAAGATAACTCACAAAAGAACTTGAATTTTAAGGAAAAAAAAAGACTGCTAATTTATTTCTGGCAATGCTTAAGTATCCTAAATAAATATGTCATCTGCTACTGAGCCCACATACTTGAAGAGAGAAATTAACCTAAGTTTAAAAGAAAAAAAGAATAAAAAATATTTGAAAAGACTTGCTTTCTTTTTTTAAACTGAAATATAATTGACATATATTACTTTCAGTTGTATAATGTAGCATGCAACATAATAATTTGATATTTGTATACATTGTGAAATGTTCACTACAATAAGTTTAGTCAACTTCCATCACTGTATATAGTTACAAATTTTTCGATGAGAACTTTTGATACCTACTTTCTTAGTACCTTGAAAATATACAATACAGTATCATTAACCAGTACCCTTGCTGTACATTGCATCCCTATGACTTATTCATTTTATAAATGTAAATTTGTACCTTTTGATTACCATCCATTTCACTCATGTTCTAACCGCCCCGCCTTCCCTCTGGCAACCACAAATCTGTCCTCTGTATCCATATGCTTGTGTTTGTTTGAGATGCCACATACAAGTGAGATCAGATGGGATACATGAAAAAAAAAATATATATATACACCTGCTTTCTTGAAGGGGAAGGACCTCATTTAAGCCTGGATACCCTGAAGAAAAAAGGTACAGACATTCAGAGGAGTTGGTGAGTGCAGTTGGATGATTTGGAGGTAAGAGTTTCTTTACCAAGCAATAACCAAAGCAGAATTCATTGTTTCCAAGGCTGTTGCAAACCGAAAATAAGGCAGTATTGTTTTGTTGAAAAAACGGAGAGAAACTGATAGCAAGGCTACATGAACAGAAGGGCAATCACTCTGGGTTAGATACGATATTGAGGAAAATTTGCAGGCAAAACAGGTTGTTCTGACAGCTAGTCAGAGAAATTGGTCTATACTTTGCCAAGCTTACAGTTTGTTTATGTCTTACCTCATTATAGAAACAATTTGAGATAAAATGTTAAGACTGATAGGGTTGCTCAGGAACTAGTCCCTAAATATTCCCATTAGAATTTCTTAGCTCTATAATAAACCCCTTATATCATTAAAAATGGATCAAAAACATGTGTAGTTCTGTTTCTTACATTCCTTACTGAAGCTTACAGTGCATATAGGCAAAATTATTGTTCAAATTAGTAATGAGGTAACATCTAAGTGATGAGTTTAGGAGTAACAGGAAATGCTCACTCTCAGAATTTATCTTCCAGTTAGTCTGATATTGATGTAAGAATGAGTTCGGGGCAAATGGGGCTAGGCAGGGAAAGATTAGGGAAAGGCCCAGACTCAGGCTTCCAGAAATCTGTGGGTTCTCATAAACCCCAAGGACACCGAAAGGCCCAGAGTCAGGCTCCTACCTATCCCAAGAAAATAGAGATGACAGTAAAAAACAAAGAAAAATAATAAACATGGCTTCCTAGCTCCAAAATGTTAGGGAGTATCTCCCTTTAATGGCAACTAAGTAATCAGAGAAACTCACCAGACCGCAAAGAAATATGTCATTAATGTGTTATCAATAGTTCCTACTCAAACCAAGACTGCACAAGAAGCTCAAGGCCGTGGGCTCCCTGGCTAGGTTCTCAATAAAAGACAGCCACTAAAAGCCCTCAGTGGCAACCCTGTTGGGACCCCTCTCCCTTCTGAGAACTTTCTCTGTATCTCTGTATAATAAACTTCTATTGCTTTGCTCACTCTCTGTTGTCCATATATACATTCTTTGATTCTGTGAGATAAGAACCTAGCTCTCTTGTATCAATATTAAATACCAAAGTTTCAAAAAAATATAAGAAATTCATCCTCTTGATTTGCATTAATTTAGCATTCAGGTTTTCCTTGTGTATAAAATGGATAAAGTTGGAAATCTTACCATATTAAGCCTCTTTCACCAGGTATTGTTATTACATATTCTCGCCCAACAATATGGTTCTGAAAGATTTTGAGACAGGTGCACACTTAAAGAATGGACATGAGAAGTGGGGACAAAGTGCAATACTGGAATAGAAAATGAAGAAAACTATTTATATGGGAAACATTTTTCTCTCTATGCTTCTGTGACACTACCTTCTTTTCTTCATCAACTTTCTTTTCTATACCCTCCTTTTTGTCAGTTTCTTGACTTCAACTATTATTCTCAATAATAAATGTTTCCAAAGCATTGTCTATGTTTTTGACCTTTCTGTTGATCCATAGCCCTTCATTCCCACTGCTTCCTAGACCTATTAACATACACACATGCACACACACACACACACAGACACACACACATTTTATCTCTGAATATATCATTTTTCTCTCAAACCTAAACATTCTATGTCAAAAATTTTACTTTTACGGGCCACAATAACTAAAATATTGAATCTTCTGTCTTCCTTGTCAAAGCAATATTACCAAATATTCCTTTTTTTTAAAAAAAGATTTTATTTATTTATTCATAAGAATACACGGAGAGGAGAGAGAGAGAGAGGCAGAGACACAGGCAGAAGGAGAAGCAGGCTCCATGCAGGGAGCCTGACGTGGGACTCGATCCCGGGTCTCCAGGGTCAGGCCCTGGGCTGATGGTGGCACTAAACCGCTGAGCCACCCAGGTTGTTCCCAAATATTCCTACTAATACTGCCTCTTAGCTCTTTCAATCTCTGCCATCTAGCAGAGACAGCCAGAGCCACTGGCAGGGTGCTCCAATACGAGTGGTGTGACCTGGCTTTAAATCTCAGCAATACCATAGGTAAGCCTTAGGAGTTTGTAAGATTCCTAAGTGGTTAATACTATTCCATACATTAAATTCCAAAACAATATTTGACCTGAACACATTGAAAAATGAATGATTTAACTTCCTTTTCCCTTATTATTATTTTTTCTTTATTTTAATGGCATGATAATCCTTGCATATCTGATTTTTCTTGAAGCAAATGCTATAGAAAGAAATAGGTATTACCATTTCACATTCAGCAATCTGACAATAATTTTAAGGTAACAGTAGCAGGATAGCAGGGATCGGTGAGATTGTAGAGCAAAATGGACTCTACTATACTGTTGTTCAAGGTGCAAATGTGTATTATCATTTTGGAGAACATTTTATAGTATCAGTTTACAGCACAGTGAACTCCCCCTAGTGAAACTCTCAAATCACATAAGTTCACTGTATTAGGGTTTGCCAGGGAAACAGAACCATCAGATGGAGTTAAAAGGAGGGAGAGATTTCTTTCTTTCTTTCTTTTTTTTTTTTTCTCTTAAGGAATTTGCTTATGTGATTGTAAGGACGGGTAAACCCAAAATCCACAGTGCAAGCCAGCAGGCTGGAAGTTCATTATGAGTTGGCATTGCAGTCTTGTCTCCAAAATCTGTAGGTCAGGCCAGCATGCTGGAAACTCATTCTATGTTACAGTCTTGAGACAGAATAGTTTCGAGAAATGGGAGTCTTTTAAGATCTTCAACTGATTGGATAAGGCCCACTCACATTATAAAAAGTCATCTTTTTAAACTAGAGTCAACTGTAAACAGTTAGCCTTCCTAGTAACATCTGGACTAATGTTTGACCAAATAACTGGGCACCAGAATTTAGCTAAGCTGACATATAAAAATTAACTGCTATAAACTAAGTTTTTAGCATGTTAAATATTTCATCCCAAAATTAACTGAATTGCGATCATTTGGGGTTTTACTTTTTTTTTTTTTATCATTTTGGGTTTTAATAGTTTGCCAAGATATCAAGCATCATATAAAATAAACCTAACAGAATGTCCCTATTAATAAAATTAAATCATAATCTTCTTTCAACTATTAAAAGCAATGTATGGTTTAAAGGATTAAAGAATTAAGGTAGTTTCCAGTATAAATTTATAAACTATATATATTATATCTATGGGGAATCTGTTTGGGGTAGCTTAACAGACATTTATTTTGTTCTCAAGATAAATCTCTATTCTTAGCAATTTCCTAAATGTTGTACATTTTTTTTTAACTACAATCTACCTTTCATTATTAATTGGTTTCTTGTTACATAGCCACAAAACACCAAAGATAGTTCTATAGAAGTGGATGACGCTCTTGATGTGAGCTGACAAATGCTGATTGCAGTGTGATAATATTAATGTTCTGGCCAAATTCACAAAGGCTAATTCTTTGAACCTACCAAATGATGCAAACTAAATGTCAATTATTTTTTTCTTCTAAATTTATCTTGCATGTCTCATTCGTGGACTAGAAGCCTTTTTCAAACGCAAGGTCAAAATAGCCCCAGTACTAATATTGATCTAAAATGTGTTGATATTTAATTAACAAAAGGAATCTGGGGGGAATATAGCAGAGCCACTACTGAGAACAGAAAAGAATATGCACATATGGAAGACTTATTTTAGATTAATTTTAATAAAAATAACTGATAAATATCCACTCTCTTGGGCTATAGACAAATTCCTGATTTGCCTCAATACCAGATTACTAGTTACAATTTCACTTTTACAGTTTAAAAAATAAAACTAACAATATTGTGGTATAGCTAATGATTGCTCTTCATTTTTTTTTGTACGGAGGTAGCTAACATTGAAAATTAAAAAAAAATAATAATTTAGCTATTGTGAATAATTTAGATCCTTTTCTAACACTCATCCCATGTGAGAGTAAGCCTTGATATAAAAGAATATGATTGTATATCGGTGGAGATAGTTTTTACAATTGTCATGACTCACTGTTTTCTAGTAAATGCAGAAATAATTCTGAGGTTAATCTTCCATATCAAAATAAAATGAGCAGCCACCTGCTCAATGGCTTCTCACTGCTTCAAATGGGCTGACGAGCCAGAAGAGCAGCTGGAGAAGGAAATGCCTTATGATGCCAGTGGTTTGTTTACCTAATTCCACTTCAACTCCTTTTACTTTATTTTTCAAACAGTATTTATGGTTTTCATCTGATTATAAAACTCTAATGTGCTTCTGTTGAGAACATGCAGAAAATTTGTTACTTCTGTTTCCAACATGTAGAAATTTAGTAATAAATTTTCTAATATTTCAGCATATATACATTTTAGATTTTAAAAATTGGAATAACATTATATATACAATTTCTCACTCAACATATTTAATAAAATATCATGACTAATGTAGAATATTAGAATATTTTTGAAATATGCTTTACTAATGTTGTAATATTATGTCTTTGTCAGTATGACAATTTATTCAATCCATGACTTTTAAATTTAGGTGTTTCTAGATAATTTACAGGGCATTTTTAAATGAGCCCACATAGATATCCATATTACTGCATACTTCTGAATATTATATAAGAATTTAAATTATAGGTGAGGTTTTGGTATGAAGATTTTTGAAAAATTCAAAGACTAACAATGCACATTGTCAATCTGCCCCCTAGAAATTTTAATCAACTTATACCCTCTGCAACACTGAATGAAACCATCCATTCAAGTGTATGATTGTTAACACTAAATTAGCTACTAGCTTCTGCCTTTTCCAAGTTAACAAGTAGAAAATCATCTCTTATTGTTAATATTTGCCTGTGACTTCTTGTGTTATAATATTATTATTTTTGTTGTTGTTATTCCTGTTTAATCAGTTGGAAATTGCCTGCTCTTTTCCTTTGCCACTTTTTTTTTTTGTAGAAGTGTATCATACCACTAAAACCAGACAAATTTTAAAACTCTTTATAGATTGAGAACATCTTCTCTTTTCTGTCATATATGTTCTAAATCTTAGTTCTGAAGTCAGAATAAATTTTCAATACTATATATGTTAGTTTTGATGTCAAACTATTTCACATTTTGATAATTTAAACCACTGATTCCTCTATTTGCCCCATGGTCTTCTATTTTATTTTATATATATATATATATATATATATATATATATATATATATATATCTTTTTTTACATTTGAATATTTCAATGCACTTACATTTAGATTTTTTAAAATTAGGATCATAGCATATATGCATATATATTTTTTCTAGCCAATTAATTTTGTTTAGTAAAAGATGGTGACCAGGGCGCCTAGGTGGCTCAGTTGGTTGAGCAGCTGAGTTTCAGTTCAAGTCATAATGTCATAGGTTGTGAGATCAAGCCCTGAGTCAAGATCAAGTCTCAGTCCTCAGGCTCCCAGCTCAGCTCAGTGGAGAGCCTGCTTCTCTCACTCTGTCCCTCCGCCTGCTTGTGTGTGCTCTCTTGAGCTCTCTCAAATAAATAAATCTTTTGAGAAAAAGATTGTGACTAATTTATAACATTAATATTTTTTAAAATTTATTTATTTATGAGAGACAGAGAGAGAGAGAGAGAGGCAGAGACACGGGATGTGGGACTCCAACCCCGGACTCCAGGATCACACCCTGAGCTGAAGGCAGACGCTCAACTGCTGAGCTACCCAGGTGTCCCTATACCATTAATATTTTGTAAATTAATTTTCCCCCATCTTCTTCTTTTTTTTCTTTTCTTAAAGATTTTATTTATTCATGAGAGACACAGAGAGGCAGAGACATAGGCAGAGGTCAGAAGCAGGCTCCTCAGGGGGAGCCTGATATGGGACTCAATTCCAGGACCCCAGGATCATGACCTGAGCCAAAGGCAGATGCTCAACCACTGAGCCACCCAGGTGCCCCTCTCTTTTTTTCTTATAACCCACTTCCTCCTTCCTTGATATTTGGTTTTGTTTTTGAGTTCAGTATTTTTTTCTCCAGTAAATCAAACAGTTTTTAAGGATGTATTTTACTTTTCATTTTATCTAGAACATATTTATAAAATACAAAAGCAAGACCATGGAATGCTTTACTTATGTGTGTGTGCGTGTAGTGGGTACAGACACTGGAGTGCTAGTGCTGGAAATCTGGTATGCTTATTAGTATTCAACACTAGTGTTTCTCTAATATCTCATTATGACATCAACAAGGAAAGAGTTTCTGAGGAACACTGTTCTGTGGAAAACAGCAAGAAAATGTAAATGTTAATTTTAGACAAATTAGTGCAAAAATTATTCAATGTTTAGAAAAAGAAGAAGCACATCATGCCGGTCCTCTATTCTCCAAACCATAGAATATAATTTACATCTCTTCTAACATCAGAATATATGAAACTATAGGTCAGAAGAGTCAAGAAAATCATCAGTAATCCAAGTACTGCATTTCTTAAGGTAGAGATTACAGGAAATAAAACCAGTACATGTATATTGTGCTCACAACTAACCTGAAAGTTCACACAATGTAGAAGTAAAACATCTCTGGCTTTGGTAGACTTTTGTTTTCTGTTGTCGGCATAGCCATTTATCAGCTCTCTGATATTAGACAACAGTGTTGAACGCTGATCCTCTGTAGTACAGATTCAAGGTATCAATATTGTGTTAGAGTTAGTCATAATGTAGACTTATAACATCTGACATATCATTTGGCTCATAGCAGGTGAATAAATAATTGGGCTAATTACTGTTTCTTGGTATTCTTGGATACAGTTATAAGCTTTCCCCTCATGATCGATTTCCACATATTTAAAAATTCTTGAGGGTATAACTCCTCTAGTTATTGTAAGTTGAATTTCATGAACTTAATAATTAAAATTTCACTTTTACAACAGAATAAGCACTATACGTAAAAAACAAGTTTATTTTTAATATGGTGAACATAGTATTTGTTACAATAATGACCAAAATGTAGTAATTTAAGTGCAAACAATCAAAAAGGTTTTACAGAAAAATATGGAGAGAGGAATAAATAAATATTTTGGTGAACTGAATTTCTATGACCAGGCATGTGAATATAGTTTGTATTATATAATTCCACCAATTTTGCAGCTTGAAATGTGTATTTATTTAAAGATTTTGTTTATTTATTCATGAGAGATACACAGAGAGAGGCAGAGACATAGGCAGAGAGAGAAGCAGGTTCCCCATAGGGAGCCCGATGCAGGACTCCATCCCCCCGACTCCAGGACCATGACCTGAGCTGAAGGCAGATGCTCAACCACTGAGCCACCCAAGTGTCCCTCAAATGTGTATTTAAAAATTTTATTGAATCAGAGGCTAGAAATATTAATTTTCACTTTCCATTTGGAAAAAAATGATTATCTTTATTTTCTGATCATATATATTCATGCTGATATATTAATAAAAACTATTTATAAAATATATATTAAAGATAAAAGGATAATATTAAATTTTAATTATTATCATTTAAAAGTTTTAATTATTATCATTAAAAAGCTTTCATTATTATTTCATTATCATTACTAGCATTTAAAAGTTTCTCTGGCATGGGTATTCATTAAAATGGTCTTTATAAATCATCTCTCTAATTATGTGAATCAAAATACTGATCAAACGTCCTTTCCCAAACTTTGACAATTCACTGAAACAAAACCAATTCATATGATTATACTTACTATGTTCAAATACTTTCAAGTTTTATTTGCAATATTTTTCTGCTTTGAACAGTCATCTATGACTCTGAAAACATGAAGACATTGGCCTAGAACAGTTAGAACTTTTCAGGCTGTAGGGGCAGACCAAATATGTTTGTCCTTGTTGAAATAAACTTCCAGACCCAAGGTGGAGCCTCTCCTCTCCTGTCCCTGGAAAGTCAGCAAACTGAATTTTCATGTTCCTGTAAAAGCTGCTTGACCAAGGACTTGGTCAGGCAATTCCCCCAAAAGCTAAGCTAATTTAGGGCTGTATACGCATTGCCTTGGTCCTTGATCTTTTTAAAGGTCAGAAACACAAGCCGCCAGCCAATCAGGTGCTGTTCCCGCCCACCGTTTCAGCTTCCGCTTCCGCTTCCAGGGTATAAAAGAGCGCCGGAAACCCCCCCCCCCCCCCCCCGGGCTTCTACTGCACTAACGGTGAGGTGCCGGGTTCCTTCCGTCCTTGCGCTGTTTAACCCTGACTGAAGGGCCTCAAACTTGTCACTAAATAGTTTTAGTTTTGAGATGTTGCCGTTCTTGCAAGGAGACGGAACCCAAGACAGCCGCTGGAAATTCCACGGCGGCCCTCCTCCAGGCAACGCTCGACCTCCTGGCTGTTCGGGTTCTGCTTCCTCCCGCTCGCTGAGACCGGTAAGCTTTTCTGAGGTGCGGCTCCTCTTGTTTTGTGTTCCGAGCTCTTCGAGTTTTGTTGCTTTTCAGCCTTCCGGGTGCAAAATCGCGGTGTGAGGATCGCAATTTTTCAGGGAGGCCTCGTGGGGCGCCCACAGCGTTTGGGTTTGTGGATGAGCTCAGGTACGTGGTAAGCGTCTCCGGGAGGACCTCCCAGGTCTCGGGAACCGTGCACAGGCAGCTGGAAAGCTTAACCGTCTGGTTAAGTAGAGAGGATTATTTCCACAGGGCAAAATAATGATCTGAAGACAGCTGTGGAGGGACTCAAAGAAGCCTTGAGGTAAGTCCACTGTATAGACCACTGAGGAACTTGGGAAAATAAATTAAAAAAAAAATTTTTTTTTGGACGGTTTTGACGAATGGCATATCAAAGTGTCAATGGGCACAAGTCATACTATGAAAAGCCATTAGGGCACCCACCACTGTGAAGAAATCTTGTGAAAGGAGTAATCTATTGTCAGTGGACATCTCAGAAGCCAAGTTGCAAAATTGGTGGACAGGCATCAAGGACTTCAAAGCTGTTAGATTACCCACCACCTAACTTTAAGACTCCTTGTGCTAGGATAAGTTGGTCATGGAATGTATTAGATTGACACTAGGTCACTGGCCAACCTCAAGAAAATTTCTGTTATAAAATTTCTTGTTATAAAGATACACTGTGAAACACCACAGTGTTTCTCACCCAGCATTGCACCCCTTTTTAGGTATTCGTTTAGCTCTGAGACACTCAAAATTTAGCTACATAAATGAGAGCCTCCAGTTTCAAGAATAGGGCATGTCATCTTCCAGCATACCTGCTTATTTTATCTTTAAAAACAGTGGTTTTGGTAGCTCTGGATATTCTTTTTTAAAAAAGGCAAAATTTTGCTAAGACAATGTAGCATACAGTGGCCACTATGAGAAATGTTCCAATTAAATACAATAGTTCATTGAAAAAGTGTACTTGAAAGCAAGGCCTCCGAAATCAAACAGAATGGGATACCTAATTTTAATTGGCAGGCAGAAGGCTTTAAAAGTTTTCAAGATTCTAAAATAGCTTAGTTGAAAAATTCATTGCAAAAGCCTAATGAAGAATTAAAGATACAAGAGGCACCTAAAACAAAATACTGTATAAGGCTGTTGAGACCCCTGCTACACCACTTTACTGTTTTTTTAACCTGAGTACACAGTCTACTGATCCTCTGAATTACCTTTCTACTCTGAAGAGACTGGAAGAGTGTACCCAGATGTCTACCAACTCTTGGCCTTATAGTTGTAGTAGCTCCAAGACCAGAAACCTAAAACGAATAGCTGAGGGTTCCTCTTTTTATCCTCTTAGGAGTCTATCATCAAAACACTGGCCCACACATTGATGAGACAGTGGGGAAAAAACTGAAACACTGGGGAAAAAAGATTATCCTCACAGGTTATATCAAAGCCTTTCCCACTACCTGGAATAGCCCTTATCTTCCCTCACAGGAGGGCCACCATATGGGCCTCTCCCAGGGTTGACAGGACTCCAGCGGATTCTCTGGTAAGCCGGTACCAGTTATTCCTTTCATTAGCCAAAGGGAAACTCAAAGGAAAATTAATGGAAAACCTTGCCAAATTTTTGTAGATATCAGAGCTACACTGTCTATTTTAAACCCCACTCTCCAGGGAGCCTGCAGATTGGATTCTGGGAGAACTGGCAAAAACCATTGAAGAATTCTTACCATAGAATTCTTTTTTTTTTTTAAACCAGAGTTCTCTTTCTGGAATCTCTGTAGGGCTTGGTTGATTCAAAGTGCAGATGGCAGCATTAACAAAGCTAAACAAAACTGAAAAGGGAAGATAGAATTCTAAGACTCCTGTACAACCATAGCTGCTGTTTAGGTCTATTCTTCTTTTCATAGTTGTGATTATACAAAAGGAACCAAGTTATATTCAGCTTTTTAGCATAGCATCATAAAACATAAAACAAACAAAAAACCATCCACTTCCAGATTCCCTTTCCAGTGTTTTTACTCAGAATTCACATTCACATACCAGCAGCATAGATTTTTTTTTTTTTTGGCATCTTTTAACATCCTCATGACTCTGATATGTCTCTGTTATTAACTTAAATCATTATATGGGCTTGTAGAAATCCTACTAATCCTCCAAGTCTTGGCTCACATTTTACATTTTAAACAGAGCCTCTGAAATACCAACCAATAGGAAGCAATCTTTCTTTATTCTAAATAACAGGATTAGTATGCTTTCCAAAATGTACTGACTCTCATTTCTCAGGCACAGGTTCTTGGTCTGATTCTGGAAGAATGTTTTACATGTTGGATATTCTCAGTATGTCTCTCCTTGTGTCATTCCCCTTAATATACTGAAATTCAGAGTGAAAGATCTACACTATGTAAGTCTTCCATGTATACATTTATGTACACGTTCACATACAGAAACATTTGCATACCACATCAATGCCTTAAGTATCATATGTAAGAACAGATGAGCACAGATTATAAGCCATTTGACACAACTAAAATCCACATCTACAGTATTTTTATCGAAAAGAACAAGATTTTAGAAGAATTGATTTTATTTTGTAATAACCACCCACTACTATTAGTAATATGGACAACTGAAGCATCATTATTAATATTATTCATCATACTCAGATAATTTATTAAGATGGGTGATCCTAGTGTCAGAGTTAAAGTGACATTTGGGAATTGTTTTTATTATTTATTGTTTTTTTATGCTTTTGAGAATGAGGCTTTATAAACTGAAGCTTTTGTGGAATTTCATTCATTCTACATAAATTTTATCAACCTGTTACTTGTAGAAAATATTTTGCCCTCCAAAATCATTTTGTTACCCTGAAATGGTTACCTTAAAATAAGTATAGGATAATTTGTGTTATTTTTCATAATCAATCTGCATTGTAAATTTCCTGAGTACATAGGTTTTACCTTACCTGTAACAACAACTATAGGATTTTTTTTTATGGTTGTCTTATTGTTTTGAATTACCTGTATGGAGAGTTGTTATAAGCAGAAAGTAAGAGATAACAAGTGTATGTGTTGGAGTATCTATACTACTTCATGTAATCCATATACAGGGAATTTCCATAGGGAAACAAGTTACAATGATTACATATGACATTCTTAATTAATTAATTAATTTATTTATGATAGTCACACAGAGAGAGAGAGAAGCAGAGACACAGGCAGAGGGAGAAGCAGGCTCCATGCACCGGGAGCCCAATGTGGGATTCGATCCCGGGTCTCCAGGATCGCGCCCTGGGCCAAAGGCAGGCGCCAAACTGCTGCGCCACCCAGGGATCCCCCATATGACATTCTTAAAATGCCTGCTCCCTTTTTTTGATAAGGATTTGAGACTTTTACTAAAAAAGAAAGGAAAGGTGAATAAATAAAGGTAAAAACATCTAACAGTATAGAATGTTGTTATGCACTGAAAGAACTGAGTAAGTAGCTGTTGCCAGTTTATAACTTTTTTCACATTAAAGGAATAACTCTGGATTGAGGCTAAAAATGATAATATGAAAACTTTCCAGAAAAATAGATGTTGCCAGGATTTTATAGCTAAAGGTGCAACATAAATCTTGGAGGATCCATTGTGATCCAAAGTGGTTACTGCAAGACAGCATTAATAGTGCATGTCTTAAAATAAAACTGGACAAGAGCAGAGCACTTTAAAATGACTTTGGAAAGAGAAATATCCTTATATGAATTGAAGTCAACGCTCCATAGTAGGACTGTTTATTATTATGGCTTATATTCTTTATAACACAGGACAGTGATTAACAGTAACTATATTTTTAATTATTGGCATTCTATTATCTCAGTAACATGATAGTTACTAATGAGAATTGAAGGTCAGGAAAAAACAGTGAGAGATCTAAAAGCCACTTACCCATGTGTTACTCATATCTACTGTATAGTAACTGATCTATAATTACTTGGTAAATGATGAAGTTAAGCGTTGGAGAATCTTACCACTGAATGCTTCATTTATTTTTGAATTTCATATAGTTGCCATGCAATTAGTATTTACGAAGAATAATTCTCGATTCTCACACCATGACATCCCCCTCATTTCAGTCGATGTCATGATCATCGTATCCATAAATCAGGTCCCAAATCAATCAACCAACCATCAAAATAAACAACCAAAGTCATTCTTCATTACTTTCTCTTATCTCTCTCAACCAATACTATGTTTACCTGAAAATATACTCCAAAGCCCTCGTCTCTCTCTACATCTACTATCACCACCCTTGAGAAAGTGCTATAATTTTTTTCCTGGACAGTCTTAAAAAACCTCCCAAACTGATCTTTCACTTGGAGTTTCATCCTCTGCACTCTAAATTGTAAGGAATGTGACTTAATATTTATTAAATAATAAATAAATTGGGCCATTGACTCCCCTGTTTAAAAATTTCTGTAGTTTCCCATTAGCCTTTGAATACAGGTCCCTCTAATCTCAGTTTTCAAGATCCTACATGAAGTGAAGTGCCTTCTGCCTCCCTCTCCAATCTCCTGTATTACTTTTTTTTATATCTCCCTGCCCTCTAGTAACAAGCTTTTTTTTTTTTTTTTTTTTTTTTTCTAATTACATGCAGTGTTTATTCTACTTCAAGATCTTTGTACAAGTTTCTACCTCTGGGTGAACTGCTCTTCCCCCCGACACTCACATGGTTGACTAGCTCTTGTTATTCAGGTCTTACTTCAGAAGTCTGTTTTGTGAAGCCTTCTCTGACCATACCCTCTGAGGCAGGCTACAGATACTCTCTACCATAGTGCCTGAATTTATTTTATTTATGGGATGTAACACTCAGATACTCTCATATCTGTTTATTTATTGTCCAAAACCTTACTACATACAAAGTCCACAAGGCAGGTAAGACTTGTTTTACAACTTTGAAGAATGCCAAAAGCTAGAAGGAAGTTGGAATGAAAAAGTGAGTTTAAAATTCTCATGCCAGGATAGAGATGGACAGGAATTATTAAAAATATCTCTAATAGAGATAATGCCATTTGAAAGCTGGTGTAATACTCTGACTCAATTTTTTTATGCTTGACTGATGATACCTTTCTAGTGTCAGCCTTCCTTCTTCCCCTCTTAGCTCACAACTAGGCAAACTGATAAGAAAGCTTGCCCCATTCCTTGCCTTTAAGAATCTGTGGGATGTTCAATTCATACAACTCTGCCTACTTAGGAACCCTTTCCCCACCCCCAGCCATAACCACTCATGTTTTTATTCTCTTAAGTCACTCCAGCCAATTTTGGGTTCCATTAGGTAATACCCTGCTCTTCTCAGAAAGTCCCATCACTTTGAGTGATAAATTTTTCATACCATCTTGGTGTGTATCAGTTATTAGTGTTGACATCTGAACTTATTAATTAGGGGGTCTATACCACCTTTCATAATGACCACAAGAACTGATCTTTTGTTAATTGAGAATTTCAAAAATAAAAATTGGATCATATCATTGTAAGACATTTTGCTTGAATACTATAGTATAATGTGGATATTTTAAAATTGTTTCTACTTTCATATGTAACTTCAGACAATATTGTTGATTCTTGCTAAAAAAATTGGGAGTATTTTTCAGTTAAATTGTGAAGCTCTTAGTTTGTATCAAGACTGAATGAATTAATATTGTTTTTGTAATCTTAATGTGAAGTTATGATATGTATTGCATTTATGGAATTAGAACCATATCTCTCCATAGTGTATTTACTTGATTGCTAAAATTAGCATTTTTTTGGTGACATGAATTTGTATTCATTATTAAACTGTGTAATCTAAACATTTGCTACGATGTTAGCAGATCATTATTTTTTATAAACTAAAGTATAATTAGGAAGATGTCATATGAAAATAATATTCAGGAATTTATTGTGAGAAGATGGAAAGGTCAAGATGTGATATGAAACTTCTTTGTAATCACCTTGCTATAGTTACACCTGATGATTGTAGACTATATTACAATAACTGCAAGTCAGTAATACAATAATAAAATCAGAAATTAGTTGGTCATCTTTATCTGTGGTTACTAAAAGACTTCAGGGTGCATTTACAGGGATAAGCACAGAAGCTAGACTTTTAAAAGACTGGCTTAAATCCAGTTTGTGTTGATTAAAATTCATTATTGAAGTCGATAAAACAGCAGCATATACTTTAATCCATATGTTGACTTAAGAAAAAGAAAGTGTTGTTGCTGAGTCTTAGTTTCCATTTCTCTAGAAGGAAGAGAAGTGTACCTAATGCATCTGGATGGGCGTTATTGAGACAGTTGTGGGAGGGATGACTCTTCAGTTTGGAATGTGCTTAGCTACCACAAACTTCCATCAAGGCCAGCATTGACTGTGTGCTATAAACACAGTCTTGACACTATATATTTTGTATATCATGTAATTATGTACTAACACATTTTCTTTATTCTGATTGATGTCTCATTAAAAGACATTCATTTTTTAAATTAATTGATCATTTAAGACATTTATTGAGAGCTATGTGTCAGGCACTATGCAATTTTATTGTTGTCATGCTTAAACATTTTGCTAACTTTTAAAGATTTATTTTAGATAGAGTACATGCATGAGAGCAGGGGAAGGGGGAGAGGGAGAGAATATCCAGCAGATTCCCTACTGAACAGGGAGCCTGTCATGGGGTTTGATCTCATGACTCTGAGATCATGTCCTGAGCTGAAATTGAGAATCAGATGCTTTATTGACTGATCCAACCCAGTGCCCCTGTGCTACTAACTTTTAATAGATAAGTGTTCTGTTTCAGTGACTACCTACGTGAAAATTGTATATAAACTTTCAGAATGCCCCACTTGCTTTTATTTATATTAATGGTTCCCTGGGGATCCCTGGATGGCTCAGCAGTTTGGCACCTGCCTTTGGCCCCGGGCACGATCCTGGAGACCCGGGATCGAGTCCCACGTTGGACTCCCGGCATGGAGCCTGCTTATCCCTCTGCCTGTATCTCTCTGCCTCTCTCTCTTTCTCTCTCTCTCTCACTCTCATAAATAAATAAATAAATAAATAAAAATCTTAAAAAAAAATTTAATGGTTCCCCAGCTGTAGTCTGGATATTTTTGCTAGAGTTTTGACTTAAAAATTAACTTGAGATCCTGTTTAAAATTCAGATATCAAAAAAAAGAATTCAGATATCAAGTCCCCCACCAGAAATATAATATTTTGGGGTGAATCCCAGGAGTCAACATTTTCCTGCCAACTTTGCTAATGATTTCTTTAGAATGCAATATTTGAAAGTTAGAAGGTTGTCTTTAATTATATGGTGATCAAGGATAAGAATAGAAAGAGTATATTGCTCCATAATCTCTGAAAAGTCTCCATGTCAGTGTGCTAGGTAAATAATGAGATTCCTTTGTTTTAGTAATCTATAATCCACATCTTTTATATTAATTGGTAATTCTGTGGAATTTTCTAAATTTACTTTGTAAATGGAATATTTTCCATGTGTTATCACTTAGAAAATTTCCTTGTTTAAGAAAAATGAACATGGGGGCACCTGGGTGGCTCAGTGGTTGAGTATCTGCCTTTGGCTCAGGTCTGATCCTGGGGTCCTGGGATCAAGTCTTGTATTGGGCTCCCCACAAGGAGCCTGATTCTCCCTCTGCCTATGTCTCTGCCTCTGTGTCTCTCATGAATAATAATCTTTAAAAAAAAATGAACATGAAAAACTTCATGAAATGTTTGATATATACTGACAAAATTATTGTATTGATTTATTTATCAAGCCAAGACAGTAGATTATAGAGCTACATCAGGTAAATAAAATTTACAGTTTTTTTTTTTTTATTTCATAAAAAGTAATTGACTAATACTGGGCTTATTTGTATTCTTTTGATTCTTTTAATCTAGGAGAGATGGTTTAATGGAAACATGAAGTTTTGAAAAAAAAACTATCATCAGGAATCAGGGCTAAAATTATTGGTAGATTAGAATTTTGACAAAATTATATTATGGAGTGTTGGACTTCATTTTTCTTAGAAAAATAGAAATATGTATGCATATTTATCTATCATCTCACCTATCTATTGGGAGAAATGTATTCCTATATTGCATGCTATTAAATGATGCTGGACTAATTCTTAAATGAAATCCACTAAAGCAAAGAGACCGTGAGCCAGACAGGTTGGAAAATATCTTCACATACATCACTCAGCTAGCCATTGAAATGAAAAATCTTCCTCATGGCAGATGAACAGCCTGGGGGTTGTTCAGTTTGTCATAGTGGATAAAGGCTTTTTCTAGCACACTGCATTAATTTTTGCCAAGCAAGAGGGGAAAAAAAAGGATTAAATATTTCACACAAGCCCAGAGTGCCATATATGTTTTAAAGTTTGAAGGAATTATATATTCACAGGATTGTTTCTGTCCTTCCCCTGATAATAGTTATATGATGTGTTTAATGAGAGCATAATATTTACTAAAGTTTCAAGTAGACATTATGAAAAGGAATAGCTCATAGGCAAAGATATCAAGCATCATGTGGCAAACAGGGTGACATATTAGTTCCTTGTGATACATCAAGTGCAAATATTACTAAAAATACCAAGTTACAAAAGCTGCAAGGTCCATTCCCTATCCTTATTCTATTCCATAAAGGGAATTGTTCTCCAGGGGCATCTACTGAGAGCGTGTACAAAAGAAATGAGGTTAGTTTTATTAATTTACTTTCTTCACAACTGAATAGCCATAGCGTTATTCTTTCATTCCCCTTGGCGCTACTTTGTTCCTTTCTTTAATAACAGTAAATGTGAAAAATCAGGATTTGTTTTATTCAGCTTCATTTCACTGGGAGCGCTGTAGGGAGATGAGATTTGAAACTGTTCACCATAATGTATAGGATATGTGGATTCACTTTACTGATGATGCGGTATCACTGTAAATGACTCACTTTGGGATATACGGCTTTATCAGAGCATTAAGTCTTGAACTCTTGACTCTCTTTGAGTGGCACTGGCAATTGCTTAGGAAGAATTGCTGAGATCTGTAAGTGGTATTCCTTTTCTCAATGTTCTGTAGTCAGTGCAAACAGACCTTGTTGGCAAACACAGTGACAGCTAAAAAAAGGACATTTGGGATAAGCTTTCTATCATATAAATAAATGTAAGTTTTCCTACAGAAAAGCTAATTTACATGATAACAGGAATCCCCAGATTTTCCATCTGGAGCACCATTCTTTCTATACAGGTACTGAGAATTAAATGATGAAATTGGTCAAGATATTTATTCATATGTCACTTATAGTGTAATATGGAGACAATGAACAAGGAAATATGTGATACCTATATACATGTATATATAAATTTATATTATATATATTTAGTTGTGAAGGGAAGAACAAAGCAATAGCTAAGTGTTGAGAAATACTTTATGATTAGTGAGATTTTCTTGTGAAATAACATTTCAGTCGACCCTTGAAATTTAGAACAAGTCAGCCTTTCAGAATACAGAGAAAATCTTTTTATGAAGAAGGCACAACATATGTAAAGACCCTGAATTTGGAAACATGTTAACACAGAATTTAAGAAACATTAAGCAAAATATAAGAGTAAAAATTCACATCAGTGGGTTTTTTTCACCCATATCTCTTGAATATTTCCTAAAGTCTAGGTACTTTGATAGGCATGAAGTTGTATTAAATAAGTGTCCAAACCTTATATACATGGGGCTCCTAGCATAGGGAGGAATTGAGTAGACACAGGGGAAATAAAGGAGCAATTTGTGACTTACTAACATGAAAGAAAGTTCTTAAATTCTCTGTTCTTCAGTTTGCTCAACAATGAATGAAGAATTAATACTAACTTGTGAATTTAATGATCCTGCAATCAGCATAAAGGCATGGACATTTTAAAACTTATTTGGGAAATTATTTCATGTTTTAATTTTTAAAATGTCTGTAGAAACTCTTGTAAGATCCTATAAAACTCTTATATGGACGGCAAATGGATCTTAAAAATTTGTTTACTTTCTTTTTGGAAAAGCAGATATTAAACTCTTAGCTTGAAACAAACTCTCAAAAGATTTAACTCTGCTGTAGTAACCTATTTAGTTTTGAGAATAAGAAAATCGGTCCTTTTGCTTTTATTTGGCTATGAGAAAAATCTTATAATGTTGCTTACAATGTGTTTTTAGATCTTTAAAATGAGTATATTTATACAAGAAGTAAATATAATCTCTTTGGAACTTTTAGTATATTGTGGAGAAGGTTAAAATCTTCTTTGACTTCTCCACCAATCTAGGTATCTGCTTCTTTCTCAGATATTATCTATCCACTTAAACATTTTACTTCAATGTGTTTTATACATAAATATTCAATAAACATGCTTGTATAGTGTAGACAATATGTAGTAATCTTTTAGATTTATATATTTATCTCACTGTGAATATTTTTCTAGCAATATGATTTTATTATACGGAATCTTCAAAATTTTTAATACATAATGTTATTCATTTAAAACACACTAGGCATGCCAAGAAAACAGGATCGAGAAATTGAAAAATAGAAGGAAAAAGACAAAAGAAAAAATCCATAGTGATCCAGATATTCAAGTGAGGTGATAAAGATATTTATAATTGTAGTTAATATGTTACAGAAGATAGATGAAAAGATGGACAATTTAACTATAGAATTACAATTTATTAACCAATTTTTAATTCAGATATAAAACAAAAAATCTAAAATTAAGAACTCAGATGGCGGGAGGGGCAAGATGGCGGAAGACTAGGGTCTCCAAATCACCTGTCCCCACCAAATTACCTAGAAAACCTTCAAATTATCCTGAAAATTTATGAATTCGGCCTGAGAATTAAAGAGAGACCAGCTGGAATGCTACAGTGAGAAGAGTTCGCGCTTCTATCAAGGTAGGAAGACGGGGAAAAAGAAATAAAGACACAAAGGCCTCCAAGGGGGAGGGGCCCGCGAGGAGCCGGGCTGAGGCCGGGGCGAGTGTCCCCAGGACAGGAGAGCCCCGTCCCGGAGACGCAGGAGCTGCACCGACCTTCCCGGGGGGAAAGGGGCTCCAGGGAGGTGGAGCAGGACCCAGGAGGGCGGGGATGCCCTCGGGCTCCCGGGGACACTAACAGACACCTGCGCCCCGGGAGAGCCCCACACCCCGCGGCCGAGCTCCCTAAGGGCTGCAGCGCGCACGGCGGGACCCGGAGCAGCTCGGGGGGGCTCGAGGGCGGCTCCGCGGAGGGGGCTGCGGGGCGGGAGCAGCTCGGGGGGGGCTCGGGGGCGGCTCCGCGGAGGGAGCTGCGGGGCGGGAGCAGCTCGGGGGGCTCGGGGGCTGCTCCGCGGAGGGGGCTGCGGGGCGGGAGCACGAATCCAACAGCGCAGGCTCTGGAGCACAGGGCGCCGGGACACAGCCCAGGATCCGGCCTCCCCCGGGACAGGCAGAGGCCGGGAGGGCCCAGGACAGCGAGGATGCTCCTGCCCCATCTGAGCAGATCAGCGGCCCCGCCCCGAGCCTCCAGGCCCTGCAGACGGAGAGCTCCGGAGCTACTGCGGGGGCTGACTCCAGGGCTGCAGAGCTGGCCCCGCCACTGGGGCTGTTCCTCCTGGGGCCTCACGGGGTAAACAACCCCCACTGAGCCCTGCACCAGGCTCACACCTGAAAATCAGCACAACAGGCCCCTCCCCTAGAAGACCAGCTGGACGGATAATTTCCAGGGGAAGCCAAGGGACTTAAAGTACACAGAATCAGAAGATACTCCCCCGTGGTTCTTTTTTTTTTTTTTTTTTTTTTTGTTGTTGTTGTTTTGTTTTGTTTTGTTTTGCTTTTTGATTTGTTTCCTTCCCCCACCCCATTTTTCCTTTCTTTCTTTTTCTCTCTTTTTCTTCTTTTTCTTTTTTTCTTCCTTTTTCTTCTCTTTCTCTTTTCTTTCCCTCTTTCTCTCCTCTCTTTTTCTCCTTTTCCCAATACAACTTGCTTTTGGCCACTCTGCACTGAGCAAAATGACTAGAAGGAAAACCTCACCTCCAAAGAAAGAATCAGAAACAGTCCTCTCTCCCACAGAGTTACAAAATCTCGATTACAATTCAATGTCAGAAAGCCAATTCAGAAGCACTATTATACAGCTACTGGTGGCTCTAGAAAAAAGCATAAAGGACTCAAGAGACTTCATGACTGCAGAATTTAGAGCTAATCAGGCAGAAATTAAAAATCAATTGAATGAGATGCAATCCAAACTAGAAGTCCTAACGACGAGGGTTAACGAGGTGGAAGAACGAGTGAGTGACATAGAAGACAAGTTGATAGCAAAGAGGGAAACTGAGGAAAAAAGAGACAAACAATTAAAAGACCATGAAGATAGATTAAGGGAAATAAACGACAGCCTGAGGAAGGAAAACCTACGTTTAATTGGTGTTCCCGAGGGCGCCGAAAGGGACAGAGGGCCAGAATATGTATTTGAACAAATTCTAGCTGAAAACTTTCCTAATCTGGGAAGGGAAACAGGCATTCAGATCTAGGAAATAGAGAGATCCCCCCCTAAAATCAATAAAAACTGTTCAACACCTCGACATTTAATAGTGAAGCTTGCAAATTCCAAAGATAAAGAGAAGATCCTTAAAGCAGCAAGAGACAAGAAATCCCTGACTTTTATGGGGAGGAGTATTAGGGTAACAGCAGACCTCTCCACAGAGACCTGGCAGGCCAGAAAGGGCTGGCACGATATATTCAGGGTCCTAAATGAGAAGAACATGCAACCAAGAGTACTTTATCCAGCAAGGCTCTCATTCAAATTGGAAGGAGAGATAAAGAGCTTCTAAGACAGGCAGGAACTGAAAGAATATGTGACCTCCAAACCAGCTCTGCAAGAAATTTTAAAGGGGACTCTTAAAATTCCCATTTAAGAAGAAGTTCAGTGGAACAATCCACAAAAACAAGGACTGAATATATATCATGATGACACTAAACTCGTATCTCTCAATAGTAACTCTGAACGTGAATGGGCTTAATGACCCCATCAAAAGGCGCAGGGTTTCAGACTGGATAAAAAAGCAGGACCCATCTATTTGCTGTCTACAAGAGACTCATTTTAGACAGAAGGACACCTACAGCCTGAAAATAAAAGGTTGGAGAACCATTTACCATTCGAATGGTCCTCAAAAGAAAGCAGGGGTAGCCATCCTTATACCAGATAAACTAAAATTTACCCCGAAGACTGTAGTGAGAAATGAAGAGGGACACTATATCATACTTAAAGGATCTATCCAACAAGAGGACTTAACAATCCTCAATATATATGCCCCGAATGTGGGAGCTGCCAAATATATCAATCAATTATTAACCAAAGTGAAGAAATACTTAGATAATAATACACTTATACTTGGTGACTTCAATCTAACTCTTTCTATACTTGATAAGTCTTCTAAGCACAACATCTCCAAAGAATGAGAGCTTTAAATGATACACTGGACCAGATGGATTTCACAGATATCTACAGAACTTTACATCCAAACACAACTGAATACACATTCTTCTCAAGTGCACATGGAACTTTCTCCAGAATAGACCACATACTGGGTCACAAATCGGGTCTGAACCGATACCAAAAGATTGGGATCGTCCCCTGCATATTCTCAGACCATAATGCCTTGAAATTAGAACTAAATCACAACAAGAAGTTTGGAAGGACCTCAAATACGTGGAGGTTAAGGACCATCCTGCTAAAAGATGAAAGGGTCAACCAGGATATTAAGGAAGAATTAAAAAGATTCATGGAAACTAATGAGAATGAAGACACAACCGTTCAAAATATTTGGGATACAGCAAAAGCAGTCCTAAGGGGGAAATACATCGCAATACAAGCATCCATTCAAAAACTGGAAAGAACTCAAATATAAAAGCTAACCTTACACATAAGGTTAGAGCTAGAGAAAAAGCAGCAAATAGATCCTACAGGAGAAGAAGAGAGTTAATAAAGATTAGATCCTACAGGAGAAGAAGAGAGTTAGTAAAGATTCGAGCAGAACTCAACGAAATCGAGACCAGAAAAACTGTGGAACAGATCAACAGAACCAGGAGTTGGTTCTTTGAAAGAATTAATAAGATAGATAAACCATTAGCCAGCCTTATTAAAGAAGAGAGAGAAGACTCAAATTAATAAAATCATGAATGAGAAAGGAGAGATCACTACCAACACCAAGGAAATACAAACGATTTTAAAAACATATTATGAACAGCTATACGCCAATAAATTAGGCAATCTAGAAGAAATGGACGCATTCCTGGAAAGCCACAAACTAACAAAACTGGAACAGGAAGAAATAGAAAACCTGAACAGGCCAATAATCAGGGAGGGAATTGAAGCAGTCATCAAAAACCTCCCAAGACACAAGAGTCCAGGGCCAGATGGCTTCCCAGGGGAATTGTATCAAACGTTTAAAGAAGAAACCATACCTATTCTCCTAAAGCTGTTTGGAGGGATAGAAAGAGTTGGAGTACTTCCAAATTCGTTCTATGAGGCCAGCATCACCTTAATTCCAAAACCAGACAAAGACCCCACCGAAAAGGAGAATTACAGACCAATATCCCTGATGAACACGGATGCAGAAATTCTCAACAAGATACTGGCCAATAGGATTCAACAGTACATTAAGAAAATTATTCACCATGACCAAGTAGGATTTATCCCTGGGACACAAAGCTGGTTCAACACCCGTACAACAATCAATGTGATTCATCATATAGCAAGAGAAAAACCAAGAACCGTATGATCCTCTCATTAGATGCAGAGAAAGCATTTGACAAAATACAGCATCCATTTCTGATCAAAACTCTTCAGAGTGTAGGGATAGAGGGAACATTCTTCGACATCTTAAAAGCCATCTACGAAAAGCCCACAGCAAATATTGTTCTCAATGGGGAAGCACTAGGAACCTTTCCCCTAGGATCAGGAACAAAACAGGGATATCCACTCTCACCACTGCTATTCAACATAGTACTGGAAGTTCTAGCCTCAGCAATCAGACAACAAAAAGACATTAAAGGCATTCAAATTGGCAAAGAAGAAGTCAAACTCTCCCTCTTCGCCGATGACATGATACTCTACATAGAAAACCCAAATGCCTCCACCCCAAGATTGCTAGAACTCATACAGCAATTTGGTAGCGTGGCAGGATACAAAACCAATGACCAGAAATCAGTGGCATTTCTATACACTAACAATGAGACTGAAGAAAGAGAAATTAAGGAGTCAATCCCATTTACAATTGCACCCAAAAGCATAAGATACCTAGGAATAAACCTAATCAAAGAGGTAAAGGATCTATACCAGAAAAAGTATAGGACACTTCTGAAAGAGATTGAGGAAGACACAAAGAGATGGAAAAATATTCCATGCTCAGTGATTGGCAGAATTAATATTGTGAAAATGTCAATGTTACCCAGAGCAATATACACATTTAATGCAATCCCTATCAAAATACCATGGACTTTCTTCAGAGAGTTAGAACAAATTATTTTAAGATTTGTGTGGAATCAGAAAAGACCCCGAATAGCCAGGGGAATCTTAAAAAAGAAAACCATATCTGGGGGCATCACAATGCCAGATTTCAGGTTGTACTACAAAGCTGTGGTCATCAAGACAGTGTGTTACTGGCACAAAAACAGACACATAGATCAATGGAACAGAATAGAGAACTCAGAAGTGGACCCTGAACTTTATGGTCAACTAATATTCGATGAAGGAGGAAAGAGTATCCATTGGAAGAAAGACAATCTCTTCAATAAATGGTGCTGGGAAAGTTGGTCATCCACATGCAGAAGAATGAAACTAGACCACTCTCTTTCACCATACACAAAGATAAACCTAAAATGGATGAAAGATCTAAATGTGAGACAAGATTCCTTCAAAATCCTAGAGGAGAACACAGGCAACACCCTTTTTTAACTTGGCCACAGTAACTTCTTGCAAGATACATCCACGAAGGCAAAAGAAACAAAAGCAAAAATGAACTATTGGGACTTCATCAAGATAAGAAGCTTTTGCACAGCAAAGGATACAGTCAACAAAACTAAAAGACAACCTACAGAATGGGAGAAGATATTTGCAAATGACATATCAGGTAAAGGGCTAGTTTCCAAGATCTATAAAGAGCTTATTCAACTCCACACCAAAGAAACAAACAATCCCATCAGGAAATGGGCAAAAGACATGAACAGAAATCTCACAGAAGAAGACATAGACATGGCCAACATGCAAATGAGAAAATGCTCTGCATCACTTGCCATCAGGGAAATACAAATCAAAACCACCATGAGATACCACCTCACACCAGTGAGAATGGGGAAAATTAACAAGGCAGGAAAACACAAATGTTGAAGAGGATGCGGAGGTAAGGGTACCCTCTTACACTGTTGGTGGGAATGTTAACTGGTGCAGCCACTCTGGAAAACTGTGTGGAGGTTCCTCAAAGAGTTAAAAATAGACCTGCCCTACGACCCAGCAATTGCACTGTTGGGGATTTACCCCAAAGATACAGATGCAATGAAACGTAGGGACCCCTGCACCCCGATGTTTATAGCAGCAATGGCCACAATAGCCAAACTGTGGAAGGAGCCTCAGTGTCCATCGAAAGATGAGTGGATAAAGAAGATGTGGTTTATGTATACAATGGAATATTACTCAGCTATTAGAAATGACAAATACCCACCATTTGCTTCAACGTGGATAGAACTGGAGGGTATTATGCTGAGTGAAGTAAGTCAGTCGGAGAAGGACAAACATTATATGTTCTCATTCATTTGGGGAATATAAATAATAGTGAAAGGGAATATAAGTGAAGGGGGAAGAAATGTGTGGGAAATATCAGAAAGGGAGACAGAACGTAAAGACTGCTAACTCTGGGAAACGAAGTAGGGGTGGTAGAAGGGGAGGAGGGTGGGGGGTGGGAGTGAATGGGTCATGGGCACTGGGGTTTATTCTGTATGTTGGTAAATTGAACCCCAGTAAAAAATAAATTAAAAATAAATAAATAAATTAGAAAAAAAAATAGAACGCAGATGGAATTAAAGGTACTTAAGACACATTGAAGACAAGTTTATAGAACTGGTAAATGGTCAATAGAAAATTTCCAAAACAATGTACTGATAGGAAAAATAAAAATGTAAAGGTAGATGGAGCCATAGAAGCACATGGATATCAGCATAATGTTTAATATTCATATAATTGCATCTGAAAGGGTTGGGGAGAATAATGTGAAAAAGATATTGGTTATTGAAAAAAAATTTAAAAAGTAAATGTTTAAAAAGAGAGTGGAAAAAATAAATAAATAAATAAATAAGTAAATAAATAAATAAATAAATAAATAATAAATAAAAAGAGAGTGGCTGTTTGTTTTCCAAAATTGATAAAATCCAGCAACTCAGATTTAGATTCTTGGTGAAATACAAACAGAATATGATAAGATTGCTGAAAAGTAAATTCATAGAGGAAACTTGAAATACAAAAAAATTCAGGGAATGATAGTAAGAATAGCCAATTTCTCAAAAAAAATGACATTTAGAAGACTGTTATTTAAAGTTTGGAAGGCTGTTATTTGAAGTTCTGGATATTGGTCTAGCTGGAATTTGATATCTTGGAAAAATATCCCTGAAAAATGAAGAAAATAAGTTTTTAACTAAGTAAAATAAATTTGTCATCAGAGAACTTTATCTAAATGAAAAAATGGGGCACCTGGGTGGCTTAGCCAGTTAAGCTTCTGACTCTTGGTTTTGGCTCAGGTCGTGATCTAAGGGTCCTGAGATTGAGCCCCATGGCAGGCTCTGTGCTCTGCACTCAGTTCAGAGTCTGCTTGAGTTTCTCTGTCCCTCTCCCTCTGCCACTCTTCCCACCCCCTCTCTCTCTCAAATCTTTAAAAATATAAAAAGAAAAACTGAAGGAAAACTTAGAATGAAACATGGTTGTGGGAAGGCATGGGAAAGGCAAATATGTACATAAAATTAATGGACACAGTTTGAACCTTGACTCTTCAAAACAATAATAGTAATATAGGGTTTAAAACATAAAAATTGAAATTCATTATAGAATTAGAGGCAAATGGTATTGCCATGCAATATAGTTCTAGCAATGTCAGAGAAGTGATGTAATAATAACAGTATGTATTAAATTGTATTAATTGCAAATATGGATTACAATCTATAAAGAAACAACTAAAATGATAGTATATGAAGGCAAAAGCAAATTTAAACCACAATACAAGTACACTACATATCTACAAGAGTGACTGAATGAGAAAGATTGAAAAAAAAAGCATGTGACTTTCTGAGTGGATAATTTTTAATACTGGATTTATATTATTGAGAATTTTAATATGTCATATGACTATGTTGTTAATGTTCTAAAGTATTTCTAGATTGTTTTTTCCATACTATCACTTTCTCTAGTCTATATTTATTTGAAAAGCATATGTAATCTCTTTTTGGAGTGGCATATATATTTTTTACCAAGAGTCTGTTGCAATTAACCTGAAATTATCTTTCACCATTTTCTAAATTACAATATTTTCTTAGTGTAAAATATTAGTTTAAGGATTATTTTCTCATAGAATTTTCTACTATTCTTTGGCTTCTATACTTTTAATTTAGGATTCTACTGAGTTCAAATTATATTTCCTCATGCGAGTAATATATTTTTAAATTCTGGATTTTTAAGAGATATTTTCTATATATATGATGCTCTGCAATTTCATTAAAATATATGTAGATGATACCTTTTTATGTATATTTCCAGTGACTCACTGTAGTTTCCAAATATACACATTGAAATCTTTTAGCAATTTTGGAAAATACTAAGATATTATATTTTCAAATATTGCTTTTCTTCTATTTTCTTCTCTTAGGAATTCTATTCCCTTGATATATATTAGCTTTCATTTTGCCCTCCCTTTCTGTTAAACTTTCTCTTTTTTTTTTTAACTTTGTCTCTCCAAATTACATCTGAGATGTTTCTTCAGATCCATCATCTAGTTTACTAATTCTCTCTTCATCTATGTATTTCATTTTATTGTATCTAATCAATGTTGTTTTAATGTGTACAATTTTATTTTCTAAAAGTTTTGTTTTCTTCTCCAAATATTTCTGGTTCTTTTTGATAGTCATTTAGTCCTTGTTTGTATTTATAATGCCTTATATTTTTACTCATTTTTATTTTTGTTTAGTTTATTTCTGGTTTTGAGACAGAAAATTCCAACATAATGATTGAACCTCTATTATCACTGTTATTTGTTTCTTCCAATTTAATTCATGTTGTCTATTTTTTATCTATGTAATCATTTTTTATTATTGATTTGTACTTAGCTTAATTTCTCAAGTAGGAATCCTTAGAGACTTGCTTTACTTCATGTTTTTTGGCTTTAGTTTCCTGTATTACAGAGAAGGGTATTATATGACTCACACTTTTCATGAGAATGAGATTGGCAATTCCTTTTGATTTTATGTATTTGTTCTATAATTTTGGCAGTTATCATAATAGGTTTAATGATTAAGCAGGCTTCCTAGTCTGAACCCTTATTTACATATTCATCATTTATTCAGTGAATCTGTGATGCTCAGTAGGTTCTGTAGTAGGTACTAGTAAGTCATTAAACACATACTGAGTTTCTAATATGAATGAACCCATCAATGTTTCTGATCCTGGGAGTATAGAAGTGGAAGGAACAGTAATGGTCTCAGTTCTAATGCAGATAGTGATCATATGCACACTAAACAAATAAAGATTTTTATTTTTATGTAATTGTAATACTAAGGACAAAAGGGGAGGTACAAGAATGCAATAGTAGAGCAAACTGACCTGGAAGTTTGATTAGAGAATATTTTTAGTGAAAAGAAAATAAGGTCAAATTCAGAGGGTAAAGGAAATATTCAAGACAGAGGGAAAAGCTTTTCTAAAAATTTTTATCATATGTTCAAAGGACAGAAGGAGGGTCATCGTAAATGTAATGCCAGGAACGAACAGCTACAGAATGAGTGCGGTAAACTGGTTTAGGATGAAACACAGGAGGACAACAGACAGACTGTGGGCTGCATTATGACTTTACACATTATTCTAAGATAAATGAGCCAAAATTGAAGTGATCACATAGGGAACTGATACTGTTATGTTTTTATTTTAAAATATCCCTCCTACTGTGCAATGAAAGAAGTATATCTACATATCTGTATAATTTTATGTGTCATATATGCACGTTTTTTTTTTCTGAATATGATAAGGACAACATGATATATAAGTTGAAGAAACTTTCTATGTGCAGTGAATGAAATATGTAGTGGGTGTTTCTGAAGTGTCGAGTGACAGGATGAAATTTCAAAGTATGTGAGAATTTGAATGAGTTTGTGTATTCTTGAATACATTTTGAGTGGGATAAGAGCAAGTTAAAAAACAAGACTGGATATATAAGTCAGCTGACCTAGCTTTAGGATGTTAGTATTTGTTGATACAAAGAAAGATAGTAAGCAAACTTTGCCTTTAATTAAGGCTCAAATAAATCAATGTCAACCCCCATCAGTGTACTGGTTGATAACTGATAAATCTAATCAATGTTTCACTATTTTAAAATATCCAGATATTTGCCTATAGCACATGAATTATTTGGATGTTTTGCTTTCTTTTCTTTTTTTAGTTTATATTTTTCACTTAGTGGTTATAATCTAAAGCTTGTTTTAGGGATTATAGATATCTCTGGTATTTAGACATATAGATACGGATTCCCTGTTTTCCATAAAAATGGACATTCAAAATATTATTCCAACCCTTTGGCACTTATGCATTTCTTCCAATCTTATCTTTCTCCTATATTCATCTTTCATATGTTGAAAATTAGATCAGAAAGACCTTAATTTCCTCAAAATTTTCTTAATTCCTATGTAACAGGGCATATTATGTACCCAATTAACAACCTCCTTATTTTTACCCATAAATTAGTAAGATTACCTATAAATTAGTAAGATTACCTTATGGTGTTGTGTCAGCAGTATTACCATCTTGCTTTTTTTCCTGTTTCTTTTATGTTAACATTTATTTTAACTACCCAACCCTTTTCTGAGAGGTGGCAAATACTCATAAGCGTTTCTTACATTTGCATATAATAAGCCAATTCTTATAAGCACAGTACTTTTCATTTGAGTATATTTTAAGCAGTTTTGTAAGGGTACAAGAAAACTAAATAAAAGTAGATTGAAAAAGAAGTACAATACATTTTGTAAATTTTTGGAAATTGGTTGAGTTCTAGCATAATTTTGAACAATGGGAAGATGAAAGAGACAGCAAACTTAGTCAAATCCAAGCTTAACTATATTTGAGCTAGATTTATCAATTTATCAAGAATTTGGCTTGCAATGATCATTCTCTAATTTAGCTATAATGATTGTTCTCTTAAATTTCACAATAATGGTTTTTCCTGAGGAATTTGCCAATTCAAAAAGCAGTACCTAAGAGAAAGAGTATTTGAGCAGAACTTTAAGCAAATTCATGGAGTTAATTGGACTAAAATTGGAGGTTAGAGTCTTCCTAGACTTTTTGTCTATACTCATAAATACTCAGAAGTAATGATGAATGGGAAATGCAACAGGTCTCACAGAACTTCATTGTCAAAAACTTGACTAAATTTTATCTATAGTTGCTCATGCCATTACATTGATCACTCAAAATGAAGTTCTCTGGGAAAAGTTTCTCTGGGATAAGTTGGAACATTATCCAGTCTCAAATTAACTATAATTCTTTTTTACCCAAATGCAATGTGTTAGAGTAAATCAGAATAACTAGGTGAATATAAGAAAATTAGATGAGTAAAAACAAAAAAAAAAAGAAGAAAACTAGAAATATACACATAACTTTCTAGATCATGGAATTATCCAATAGGACCTTTGAAATATTTATGATTAATAAATTCAAGGAATTAAAGACAAAGTAAAAAATATCTCAATAGGGAAATGGACCTATAAATGGAAACAAATAGAAACATAAGTGCATAAAATATAATAACATAAATTAAGAGCCAAATGCTTGGATATAATAGAAATACATGCAAACAGAATTACTCAATACAGAACTAGGTCAGAAGAACATACTTATAAGGAGGGAAAAAGAATTTTAAGTAGAGAAAATAATGGAAAGGATATTGCAGATATAGTGAAAAGTTCTAATGCACATGTTATTGAGTTCTAGGAATACATAGAAAGAATAGAACAGAACCAATGTAAAAAATAGTGGCCAAGGACATCCCCAAACTCATGATTAATTCCAACATACAAACTCAAAAGGCAAAACAAATTCCACAATCTGGACAAAAAGAAAGAGTATCACAACTAAGCACATTGTAGTTGTCATTATACGTCCAGTCTTGATCCCAGTAACCAGACTAACGCATACATCTTCACACTAGTATAAGTAGTAGTTACCATTTACTCAGAAAAGCCCACTTCTTCAGACAGTTGCTCTCCGACAAAAGGGAAGCACCTCACTCCGGAGATTACCATCTCCTCCAGGAGAAACTCTCATGCCATTACTGATTAACATAGGTCAAAGTGATAGAAAAGGTTGGAGTTCAAATTCATGACTTAGGCAGATCTAACTCAGTAGTGCAATTCATGCTGCTGGGCTTCCTGAGCATCAGGTTTAAGCTAGATTGCAACTGATGCACTTTTTAATCAGCTTTTCATTTCATTCCCTACCTTGATCCAGTTACTCCCCTTCTCTTGAGAACGCTTCCATAGTAAGTGTCTTGCACAAGAATCACTCAAGTTTTGCTTCCTGAGAATTCTTTGTGAGACATACATCATAACATATATTCTGAAAATTAAATACAAGAACAGAATTTTAAAAATAAACTAAGGAAGAAAGACACACATGCTTCAAAAGAGCATTAAGAAGAATGATGGCAACTCCTTAGTAGAAACACAGGATGAGCTCCTTCAAATCCCGGAAGAAAATATTCTATCCAGATTTCAAGAGGATAAACACTTTCAATTCCTAGAAGAAAATAATCTACTCAGATCTCTATATACCACAATATTTTATCTAAAATATGAAGGTGAACCACATATGTTCTAATTAGAATGCAGACCATTCTCAGAAACAAAATTGTCAATTTTTTAAAAAGTCAAGATTACTTTGAAGAGAAAAGTAAGTACCCTAGAAAAAAACATGTGGAGAAGATTTACCATTTTAAGTTGAACTCTGACTCTTTCAAAAGAAAAAATAAAGTTTTGAGTTCACTGTTTTGGAAATAAAAATTTTGGTCAGAATTTGCTCAATCTGTAATCACCCAATAAACATGATCAAAGGTTGCCTTCTGGCTTCTATTACAAGATGGCAACTATGAGTACTCATTTATCCATAAATGTTAATACTTGGGACAAAGATTTCCTTATTAAAACTATATATGGATGAAAAAAATTTCCGCACATTTTGTATTAGGCCAAGTGTTGCTATTTTAATTACTTAAGTGAAGAAAGATGAATTAATCTTTGAGGGAAGTAGCATTGAATGTATACCAAATTTGACTATTTGATTCATCCAGCCATGACAGTTATAAACTAGAATGCTTAAAAACACATCTATGCTTCTGAGAAGGTAATAGCACACCATGGCTTCAGAGAGAATCTAGTGGTTATCCAGTTGCTGAAACTGGAAGGAACTGAATGACAAGCCATACCAAGAAAACATCTATTCCAACAAGAGATTGAGGTACATAAATATATTTTCAGACAAACATAAACTGATAGAATTTGTCTCTAGAAGACTAAATAAAATATTAGCAGTTATTTTACAGGAAAAAGGGAAGTGATTTAAAATGATAGGTCAGAAATTTAGGAAAGAATTAAGAGCAAGAGAAAGTATAAATATGTGGTCCAACTTTAACATGTATTGACTTTATAAGAAAATAATCTTTGGAGCACTTGAGTAACTCAGTCATTTGAGTGCCTGACTCTTAATTTTGGCTCAGGTCATGATTTCAGGGTTGTGAGATGGAGTCCCAGTGGAGCTCCACACTCAGCAGAGAATCTGCTTGAGATTCTCTTTCTCCCTCTGCCCCTCCTTCTGTGCTCTCTAAGAAGTAAATAAAATCTTTAAAAAGGGGGGGAGGGGAGAGAGAGAGAGAGAGAGAGAGAGAAAGAGAGAGAGAGAGGATCTCATGTTTATCCAGGCCCTTTGAGAAGACAAAACTGAGATAGGTTTAAATATACAAGTAATTCCTTAGACCTATTAGGGAAAATGAAGAGTGTTAGAAGAGGTGGGAGTGGTATCAGACTACAAAGCAGGTCTGACCCTAAATGGAGACCAGGAAAGGTTGGAGGGACCATTTTAGGTTGCACTATATATCTTGACGGGTGGGCAAAATAGAGAAGGAGGTACCAACACCCAGTTATAAAATAAATCATAGGGATGTGAATACAATATAAGGAATACAGTCAGTGACATTGTAATAATTTTATAACACTTGGTGCCTATCCTTATTATGTGAGCATTACATAATGTACAGAATGTTGAACCACTATGTTGTACACCCGAAACTAATAGGATGTTGTATGGCAACTATACTTTCATTTAAAAGAATAAAGGAAAAATAGGAAGATAGAGATTCTAAAACTGTAGTCTACCAACAAAGTAGTTCTATATCCCTCAGGTGTGGACTTGTGCTAGTAACTGTCATGATCAGTTTTTGGCTGGAAGCAGCCCATGGAAATGTAACCTAGAACAAACATAGTGATAGGTTTCAGAGATAAACAGGTAGGTGGTTGATCAGTTAGACTCCCTGTACTTGTAAATCTGATAATCACATTCTCATGGTATACACCCATTAGTAGAAATACTAGGTTATATGGAAGTAATATGTTAACTCTTTAAGAAAATGCTAATCTGGTTTTCTAAATGACATATTTAACTTTCCTAGATATATGATATGAGAATTCTGTTTCATTTACATCTCTGCCATCACTTCATATGGTCATTTTTTTTTTTAGTTTTATTCTAATAGATATATAATTGTATCTTATTAAATTTGTTAATTACTACTGATGCTAAACATCTTACATACTTATTTGCCATCAGTACATATTTTTGATTAAGTGTTTGAATCTTTTTTCATTTTTAATTGCATTGTCTTATTAAGTTGTAGGGATTCTTTTATGTATACTTGGGATATGTATCTTTCCTCAGATGTGTGATTTCAAATATTTCCTCTGTATGGGGCTTATCTATTCATTTTCTTAATATATTTTGAAAAGCAAACTTCTCCAAATTTTGAAGAAGTTCAATGAATCATTTTTTTCTTTTAGGGATCATACTTTTCCTGTTACATCTAAGAAATCTTGGCTTAACCAGGTCATAAAGATTTTCTACTTAGTTTTCTTCTAGAAATTTTATATACATAGGCTTTTTATTTAAGTCTACGATCTATTTTGAGTTAAATATTTATGTGTGTGAAGTAAGGATTTAAGTTCACTAATTTATATGTAAATATTCCAACCCAGCACCATGTATTAGAAAGACTCTCCTTTTTCCACTGAACTGCCCCAATACCTTTTTTGAAAATCAGTTGGTTATATATGTGTGGATCTATTTTTAGATCTTATACTGTTGCTTTAATTTATAGATTTTGATATATTATATATATAGATATATTATGATATTTTAATTATTGTAGCTTTATAATAAGTGTTGAAATCAGGTAGTGTAAGTTTGCCAACTTTGTGGATTCTCTGAATTACTACAAGAATTTCAGGGTAGGCTTCTTAATTTCTCCCCAAAATTCTGTAATTTTGAGAGGGATTATACTGAATTGGTAGGTCATACCTACCAATGTTGAGAGGTGTCAACCAGTGTTGATAACAACAATTAAGTAAAAAAATACTGAGTTTTCCCATCCACAAACATGGTATTGTTTTCATTTATTTGTAACTTCTTTAATTTTTTTTCACAAATATTTTTTACTTTTCAGTCTAAAGGTTTCCACTTCTTTTTTAAAGTATATTTGTTCATATTTTTATTTTCCTGGATGTTATTGTGAATGGAATTGTTTTTCAAATTTTATTGCTCCTTTTTTTTGGGGGGGTTAGTATTCATGTTATATAAATAAGTTAGAGATACTCCTGGTATATTGGCTCTTGTCTTGTTTACTATGTTGTTTATAGCAGTCTGGGACTGTTAGCTCAAAAGCTGCTGGCAGCAAACTCAAATTTTATACATCTTACTGCTTTAAATATATCTCAAGTAAACATTTTTAGCCATTTAGAGCCTTCCTGTTTTGCAAACCCTGCAAAATTGTATCCCACATATGCTAGCCATTGGTAGGACAAACACCCAAGTCTATAAAAGACCCCAGGGCAGCCCGGATGGCTCAGCAGTTTAGCGTGCTTTCAGTCCAGGGCGTGATCGCAGAGACCCCGGATCGAGTCCCACATCGGTCTCCCTGCATGGAGCCTGCTTCTTCCTCTGCCTGTGTCTCTGCCTCTTCTCTCTCTCTGTCTCTATGAATAAATCAATAAAATCTTAAAAAAAAACCCAAAAAACCCAAAAAGACCCCAGGTTGCTGCTGCATCTTGGAAGTTTCTGGCCAAGAAACTCCCTGCTGTATTGCTGATTAACAATGCCGAGACACACAAGCCCTCTCCAATTTGCCTTTCCCCTAGGAGTTCTCTTGCCCTCTTCTCCTTCTGGGTGATGGTCCCATCATACTGCTATCTCTGGAAGGCCTCCTTCTTTGAGGGAATACCTCCCTTATGCAGCCTGTCTAAATAAGCCTTGTCTACAACTGTCACCCTGTGCATGACTTTTTCATTGATCAGATTTAAAAACCTTGACCTCAAGAAATACAGAAATACAACTGGTACATATTAATCTTGCATCCCATGACCTTACTAAACTTTTTAATTTGTTCAAGTAATTTGTGTGTGTGTGTGTGTGTGTGTGCCTGTGAAGTATGCGTGTATTCCTTATGATTGTCTACATGAAGGATCATGTTATCTGTAATTTAAGATATTTTTTAAATTTTCTAATCTACATGATTTTAATTCCTTCTTATTGCTTTATTTAAGTGGCTATGCACTCCAATACAATTTTTTTGGCTGTTTTCTTTTCTTTTTTTTTTTTTTGGTTGTTGTATGGGATCCTACCCTCATGGTTATAGGTGCAAACCAGGGACAAATCTCTGGTGCAAGTGTGGTGAGATATGCTATCTGGACTGCCTGCTCACACAGATTATGTATGCCTTCTTGTTTTAAGTGGAATGGGATATTTTAAAATTATATCTCATATTGCAACATAAAGCAAACTCTACCATGGAATTAAATAGAACAATGATAGCAAAATATAATTAGAAAATCCTCATCGATCTTGAAATTAAGTAACATACTTTAAAATAAGTCACAGAGCAACTAAAAATAGCATTGGAAATTACAATTTCAGTAAGCCAAAGCTAAACAATCTCTTCACAGTAATTTGCAGGAGATTGGAACAGGCCCTGTAAAAAAGACATCTCACTGACCGAAAGAAATCCTAGTCCTTCGAACATAAGGAGAAAACAATTTTAAATTGAAATATAAGAGAATATTTTGAATATATACTATTACACATTGTAGATTTATTAATGTAGCATGTATTACAGACATTATTACAGACCTTATACAAGTATTTCAGCATCATACACATTTCAAGATCTTCTCTATATAGTTAAATCTGTGACAATATCATGTGGTTTATATCTGCCTTTGTTGTTTTGCTTATTCCTGAAACAGATGAACCTCTAAGATTGATTTTAAAAATCTTAAGATTTGTGAACATATCAGACCTCTCCCCTATACTGGGTTTATGACATATATATGAATATTCAAATGAAGTTTAATAGTAAATGAGGGTTTGTCTTTTAAGGCATATATGAAGATTCTTCTTATTTGAAAAAAGTGTAGAATTCAGTTGGAAGCAAACTGAAATCAAAACAACCATGATAATGGAGATTCTCTGTAAACTTAAATCCTGGTTATTCTAAAAAATTCATATTCTTAAGAGTATTTCTCATCTTTACCATAACAATTGTAGTTATTTTTAAATTTTATTTACAATCTTGGTTTATATAAATTAAATTCTTCTATAGACAGAATTTTTAATTGAAAAAAAAATTTTTCAAAGCTAGCATATTTAAGATCTTATTAACATTTTATTTTCTTCTGAAAACTTTACTAATCTGGGAAGGGAAACAGGCATTCAGATCCAGGAAATAGATAGATCCCCCCCTAGAATCAATAAAAACCGTTCAACACCTCGACATTTAATAGTTAAGCTTGCAAATTCCAAAGATAAAGAGAAGATCCTTAAAGCAGCAAGAGACAAGAAATCCCTGACTTTTATGGGGAGGGGTATTAGGGTAACAGCAGACCTCTCCACAGAGACCTGGCAGGCCAGAAAGGGCAGGCAGGATATATTCAGGGTCCTAAATGAGAAGAACATGCAACCAAGAATACTTTATCCAGCAAGGCTCTCATTCAAAATGGAAGGAGAGATAAAGAGCTTCCAAGACAGGCAGCAACTAAAAGAATATGTGACCTCCAAACCAGCTCTGCAAGAAATTTTAAGGGGGACTCTTAAAATTCCCCTTTAAGAAGAAGTCCAGTGGAACAATCCACAAAAACAAGGACTGAATAGATATCATGATGACACTAAACTCATACCTTTCAATAGTAACTCTGAACGTGAACGGGCTTAATGGCCCCATCAAAAGGCACAGGATTTCAGATTGGATAAAAAAGCAGGACCCATCTATTTGCTGTCTACAAGAGACTCATTTTAGACAGAAGGACACCTACAGCCTGAAAATAAAAGGTTGGAGAACCATTTACCATTCAAATGGTCCTCAAAAGAAAGCAGGGGTAGCCATCCTTATATCAGATAAACTAAAATTTACCCTGAAGACTGTAGTGAGAGATGAAGAGGGACACTATATCATACTTAAAGGATCTATCCAACAAGAGGACTTAACAATCCTCAATATATATGCCCCAAATGTGGGAGCTGCCAAATATATCAATCAATTAATAACCAAAGTGAAGAAATACTTAGATAATAATACACTTATACTTGGTGACTTCAATCTAGCTCTTTCTATACTTGATAAGTCTTCTAAGCACAACATCTCCAAAGAATGAGAGCTTTAAATGATACACTGGACCAGATGGATTTCACAGATATCTACAGAACTTTACATCCAAACACAACTGAATACACATTCTTCTCAAGCGCACATGGAACTTTCTCCAGAATAGACCACATACTGGGTCACAAATCGGGCCTGAACCGATAACAAAAGATTGGGATTGTCCCCTGCATATTCTCAGACCATAATGCCTTGAAATTAGAACTAAATCACAACAAGAAGTTTGGAAGGACCTCAAATACGTGGAGGTTAAGACCATCCTGCTAAAAGATGAAAGGGTCAACCAGGAAATTAAGGAAGAATTAAAAAGATTCATGGAAACTAATGAGAATGAAGATACAACCGTTTAAAATCTTTGGGATGCAGCAAAAGCAGTCCTAAGGGGGAAATACATTGCAATACAAGCATCCATTCAAAAACTGGAAAGAACTCAAATACAAAAGCTAACCTTATACATAAAGGAGCTAGAGAAAAAACAGCAAATAGATCCTACATCCAGGAGAAGAAGAGAGTTAGTAAAGATTCGAGCAGAACTCAACGAAATCGAGACCAGAAGAACTATAAAACAGATCAACAGAACCAGGAGTTGGTTCTTTGAAAGAATTAATAAGATAGATAAACCACTAGCCAGCCTTATTAAAAAGAAGAGAGAGAAGACTCAAATTAATAAAATCATGAATGAGAAAGGAGAGATCACTACCAACACCAAGGAAATACAAACAATTTTAAAAACATATTATGAACAGCTATATGCCAATAAATTAGGCAACCTAGAAGAAATGGACACATTTCTGGAAAACCACAGACTACCAAAACTGGAAAAGAAGAAATAGAAAACCTGAACAGGCCAATAACCAGGGAGGAAATTGAAGCAGTCATCAAAAACCTCCCAAGACACAAGAGTCCAGGGCCAGATGGCTTCCCAGGGGAATTGTATCAAACGTTTAAAGAAGAAACCATACCTATTCTCCTAAAGCTGTTTGGAGAGATAGAAAGAGTTGGAGTACTTCCAAATTCGTTCTATGAGGCCAGCATCACCTTAATTCCAAAACCAGACAAAGACCCCACCAAAAAGGAGAATTACAGACCAATATCCCTGATGAACATGGATGCAAAAATTCTCAACAAGATACTAGCCAATAGGATCCAACAGTTCATTAAGAAAATTATTCACCATGACCAAGTAGGATTTATCCCTGGGACACAAGGCTGGTTCAACACCCGTAAAACAATCAATGTGATTCATCATATCAGCAAGAGAAAAACCAAGAACCATATGATCCTCTCATTAGATGAAGAAAAAGCATTTGACAAAATAGAGCATCCATTCCTGATCAAAACTCTTCAGAGTGTAGGGATAGAGGAACATTCCTCGACATCTTAAAAGCCATCTACGAAAAGCCCACAGCAAATATCATTCTCAATGGAGAAGCACTGGGAGCCTTTCCCCTAAGATCAGGAACAAGACAGGGATGTCCACTGTCACCACTGCTATTCAACATAGTACTGGAAGTCCTAGCCTCAGCAATCAGACAACAAAAAGACATTAAAGGCATTCAAATTGGCAAAGAAGAAGTCAATCTTCCTCTTCGCCGGTGATATGATACTCTACGTAGAAAATCCAAATGCCTCCACCCCAAGATTGCTAGAACTCATACAGCCATTGGGCAGTGTGGCAGGATACAAAATCAATGCCCAGAAATCAGTGGCATTTCTATACACTAACAATGAGACTGAAGAAAAAGAAATTAAGGAGTCAATCCCATTTATAATTGCACCTAAAAGCATAAGATACCTAGGAATAAACCTAACCAATGAGGTTAGGTCTATACCCTAAAGACTACAGAACACTTCTGAAAGAAATTGAGGAAGACACAAAGAGATGGAAAAATATTCCATGCTCAGTGATTGGCAGAATTAATATTGTGAAAATTTCAATGTTACCCAGGGCAATATACACATTTAATGCAATCCCTATCAAAATACCATGGACTTTCTTCAGAGAGTTAGAACAAATTATTTTAAGATTTGTGTGGAATCAGAAAAGACCCCGAATAGCCAGGGCAATTTTAAAAAAGAAAACCATATCTGGGGGCATCACAATGCCAGATTTCAGGTTGTACTACAAAGCTGTGGTCATCAAGACAATGTGGTAATGGCACAAAAACAGACACATAGATCAGTGGAACAGAATAGAGAACCCAGAAGTGGACCCTGAACTTTATGGTCAACTAATATTCGATAAAGGAGGAAAGAGTATCCATTGGAAGAACGACAGTCTCTTCAATAAATGGTGCTGGGAAAGTTGGTCATCCACATGCAGAAGAATGAAACTAGACCCCTCTCTTTCACCATACACAAAGATAAACTCAAAATGGATGAAAGATCTAAATGTGAGACAAGATTCCATCAAAATCCTAGAGGAGAACACAGGCAACACCCTTTTTGAACTTGGCCACAGTAACTTCTTGCAAGATACATCCACGAAGGCAAAAGAAACAAAAGCAAAAATGAACTATTGGGACTTCATCAAGATAAGAAGCTTTTGCACAGCAAAGGATACAGTCAACAAAACTAAAAGACAACCTACAGAATGGGAGAAGATATTTGCAAATGACGTATCAGATAAAGGGCTAGTTTCCAAGATATATAAGGACTTATTCAACTCAACACCAAAGAAATAAACAATCCAATCATGAAATGGGCAAAAGACATGAAGAGAAATCTCACAGAGGAAAACATAGATGTGGCCAACAGGCACATGAGAAAATGTTCTGCATCACTTGCCAGCAGGGAAATACAAATCAAAACCACAATGAGATACCACCTCACACCAGTGAGAATGGGGAAAATTAACAAGGCAGGAAAACACAAATGTTGGAGAGGATGCGGAGAAAAGGGAACCCTCTTGCCCTGTAGTGGGAATGTGAACTGGTGCAGCCACTCTGGAAAACTGTGTGGAGGTTCCTCAAAGAGTTAAAAATAGACCTGCCCTACGACCCAGCAATTGCACTGCTGGGGATTTACCCGAAAGGTACAGATGCAATGAAATGCCAGGACACCTGCACCCCGATGTTTATAGCAGCAATGTCCACAATAGCCAAACTGTGGAAGGAGCCTCGGTGTCCTTCGAAAGATGAATGGATAAAGAAGATGTGGTTTTATGTATACAATGGAATATTACTCAGCCATTAGAAATGGCAAATACCCACCATTTGCTTCAACGTGGATGGAACTGGAGGGTATTATGCTGAGTGAAGTAAGTCAATCAGAGATGGACAAACATTATATGTTCTCATTTTTTGTGGAATATAAATAATAGTGAAAGGGAATATAAGGGAAGGGAGAAGAAATGTGTGGGAAATATCAGAAAGGGAGACAGAACATAAAGACTCCTAACTCTGGGAAACGAACTAGGGGTGATGGAAGGGGAGGAGGGCGGGAGGTGGGGGTGAATGGGTGACGGGCACTGAGGGGGGCACTTGACGGGATGAGCACTGGGTGTTATTCTGTATTTTGGTAAATTGAAACCAATAAAAAATAAATTTATTAAAAAATAATGTGATAAAGTAAAAAAATAAAAACACTTTTAGTTTCTTAAGTCATATTAGTATATTTTTTTGTTAGTTGGTGCATTTGATGCTAGGATAGTTTCTAATTAATAGTTCCTTAAGATCTAAATGTCATGAGTCTGGAAAATATATACTTATTGTTTTCTTAAAATTATAAATTGTCTTTAATTTCATGTATTACAATATCAAATAAAGTGATTAGCAGTGAAACTTGGGAATTACTTTCTTTTCCTTTTTTATAGTTTATTTAATGTGGTAAAAAAAAAAGTATATACATTGAACAATTTGAGAATACATTATAATACATAGTCAACCAATGACTTGATTATATGAAGGCCATACTCTAGATATTCCAGTAAGGGAAGCTGGGCTTATATTCAATGAAGGATTCATGGAAGAGCTTTCTCCATCAAGCTTTGAAGAAATTGAGGGACTCTACCAAATTCTCCTGTTAAGCAAGTTCTGAGGCCGGCTGTTTGTTGGGGACATGTTCATTGCTCAGAACTCAGACACCCAACATTATGATCAGATATGCTTAGGTGAAAGGTAAAAGTCCTCAAATTCTGCTGTTTTAAGATTACTTGATCAGTTTGGGGAGGGGGTAGAGGGAGGTAGAGAACGAGAGAGAGAGAGAGAGAGAGAGAAAGAGAAAGGAGGAAGAGGGGAGGAGGGGGAGGAGGAGGAGGAAGAAGCAGGAAAAGGAGGGGAAGGAGGGGAAGAGAGTGGGAGGAGAAGAAGAAGGAAAAGAAGGAGAGAAGAAATTACTTTTAATATAACATATGCCATTGCATTTGCTTTCAGCTCAATTGTGAATTAGATCATTTTTAAACATTCAGTTTTCATGTTTTGCTATGTGTATTATTATAGTTGTTTTCTAACAATGTTATCTTATGTACTAAATAATAAAAATATTAACATTTTGTCTAAAGGGTTTTCCATTTTTACTAATATGTTAGGTATACATAATTGTCACAGTGAAAGAAAAAATAATAAAATCCATTTTACTTATTTATAACAGGGATGAAATGAGAAAGCAAAACATATTTTTCAAATATGTTAAAAATACTTAGGAGGGCAGAATGTCTTGAATTGTCTCTCTCTCTCTCATTTAATGAGAGAATAATACACATAATTAACCATTTCCTGTGAGTCATAATATTAAAGTAGCTACTCAACCTTTCTAACAGTAGTGCAGCTAAGCAAGTAGACTCAGCATGAACATTATTAAAAATATGAAAAGATAGCAATACCTCTCAGTAAAAAATAGCAACCCAAATCATTATATTATCAGAAGGGGAAAATTGAAGTATCATTGAGAAACTATTCAAACTATAGATTGTTTTAAAATGTGATCTCATTTTAATTTGTGTGACAAACCCATAATATGACACTGTAACATGGAGTGATAGCTATCAGTTCAGTAGCAGAGTGGATTAAAATACAACCTGTTTATGAAATCGCCATGAAATTGAATTGAAGCACATGCAGAATTCAACAGATTGCTTGGAAACTATTCAAGTACAAATCTGTTCTTTTCTCAGACTCGCTGAAATCTAAGCTGATTAAAACAAAAATGAAAACAAGACACAAAGGTTTCTAATATTTGCTCTTCCACGTGAAGTAGCCCACCTTGGATATTGCAGGAGTGTTTAGAAAATATCTATGAAAAGCCCTTGCCCATTGATAAAAGAACAGTGTATTAAATTTTCATGCTAATTAGTAGTCTTGATAATGTTACAGAAAGATAAAAATCGTGTGTAAAAATAGCAGTTTTTCCATTGCTAAATTTTTATGCTATGCTGAATCTTTATTTTATGCTGAAGTAGACTCACTGTAGACTTAAAAAAGATATAATCTTCATCTTCATCATGATTTACTGGCATTTACATTCAGTTTTTGGTTTAATTGCTTCTTTGTTGTTTTACTCATCACAGCTAGTGTCTTCTTACTCTAAGTTTACTTAAAGGGGGGCAGCCCAGGTGGCTCAGCAGTTTAGCATCGCCTTCAGCCCAGGGCATGATCCTGGAGACCTGGGATCGAGTCTCACGTCGGGCTCCCTTCATGGAGCCTGCTTCTCCCTCTGCCTGTGTCTCTGTCCCTCTCTCTCTCTCTCTCTCTTTCTCTCTCTGTGTCTCATGATTAAATAAATAAGATCTTTAAAAAAAAGTTTACTTACAGGGTATAGCAGGATTATAAATTGTAAATAGTCTACTCTGATTTACAAAGAAAATATTGTATCTCATTTTAACTAATCTAACCATCCTGAGAAACTCCTCTATCATTTTAATATTGTCATATTTTTTTAATTTAACAATTTGTAGTGTTATAAAGTCTTCTAGTTCATATTTTCTCCTTGGATGATTCAGTGTTGAGTAAATTCTCCCCCTTTACCTGATGCTCGCTCTCCAAGATAGTTTCTGATTATAGAGGTATAGGAACTCATGATTCTAAGAAAGAGGAATCAAGACCTCATGGTGACCTCTGTATTTCTGCACTTATAAACATTCTGGTCTGAAACTGTAATCACTTCCTGAGGAATGACTGTTTCCATCTGAAGATAATCACTTACCCACACATCTTCTTTCTTTAACCAGTCACACAAGAATGTCTAATCTCTACATATTCCTCATGTGTAGACATACACCCCTGGCAGTGTAGACATTTAGTCTCCATTCCATGTTGGATATGGCATGGTTATGACCAGAGTTTATCTCTGGGATATATCAACCATAATCTATGCCAAAGATAACTGATATCAGGCCCAATAATATTCTCTGATTCTCACATTCTTATTTTAATATTTCTGAAATGCTCTTTCCCCTTGACCTTGAATAGGGCAAGAGCACATGACCACCCAAACTGATCTCCAGGTTGTTTCTTCTTTCCATATTCTCTGATGACCAAAGAGAGTAAAATTCTTCCTCTTAGAAGTTGATTAACTCTTCTGTTTATATTCATTCTTCAAGAGGGCAAATAAGCTTCACAAACTTGGTTTAAAACAAGAAAAAGATATCCTCTTTATGAAAAAAAAATTTCTGTGATCTGTGTTTCTTCAGACATGATGCTTGATATAAAATACAGGGATACTGGCAAGTAGAAATTACTAAAGACAAAGCTTATTAATATCATTAAAAAATACTTCTTCCATCAAAAGGGAATTATCAAAATATTATTTTAATTCCCAAAATATTTAGAATCAAGACCAATTTTCTTTCACCCTAATTGGATCTTCTGCAAGTCTATAATGTTGTATGCCACATCTTGCAATAGAGACCCTAATATTAAACTCTTACAGCCTGGTATTTTTTTTTTAACAGTTTTATTTGACAAAATCTACATACAATAAAATGCACACTTGTAAACTTTGTAATTTGGTAAAGTTTGACATATGTATACATACATGAAATGATAACCAAATCAAGAAAGTTTTATCCATAACCCCAAAGGACTCTCTGAGTCCCTTTAGAATTACCTATCCTTCCTATCACTCACTCCCTAGACAACTACTGATTTACTTGCTGGTATTATAAATTCATCTACATTTTCTAGAGTTTTGTATAAATAGGATTATATACTCTGCAGTCTTTCATGTTTGGCTTCTTTCATTTCGTATATAGTTTTCCAAGATTTAGTCATGTTGTTGCATGTTATCAATAGTTGACCTCTTTTTTATTAAAGGGTAGTATTCCATTGTATGAATATACTATGATTGGTTAACATTTTTCCTGTTGATGCATATTTGGCTACTACAAATAAAGATTCTGTGGGCATCTGTGTTTTTTGTTAGATATACTTTCCTTTCTTTTCCTTTCACCTAGGTGTGGAATGATGGATTCTCTGGTAGATACATGTTTTACTTTCTAAGAAACTGACAATCTGCATTCTAAAGCAGCTATGCCATTCTACCTTCCCACCAGCAGTGTATGATATTTCCATTTGATCTTAATTACCATCAACACTTAGTATGATCAATCTAATAACTTTAGCTACTCTAGTAGACTTATAGTAATATCCTTATGGTTTTCATTTATGTTTCCCAGCAGTTACAACAATAGCATTGTCATTTGTCAGATATGTAATATACAAGTATTTCCTTGTGTCTGTAGTTTGTCTTTTAATTCTCTTAATAGTAACATTTGAAAAACAGTTTACCATTTTGATGACATCTAAGTTATCATGTTTTTATGCATCATGATTTCAGAAATATTTGCCATACCCAAGGTCACAAATTTTCTGACATGTTTTCTTTCAGAAATTTTGCAGTTTTGGGTTTCATTCTTTATATTTGTTTAATTTTGTTAAGTTAATTTATTACTTAAATTAGTTAAATTTTGTCTATGGTTCAAGGCATGGAGCACATACCACTTTTTAAAATATGGATATTCTATTTGTTGAAAATATTCTATTTTAATGATTACTTATCCAAATAAGGGCAAGTTTATCCTGGTGGCATGCCCACCAATTTTGATCCTGGCTACAGACCCCAAAGTAGCCTGTTAGGGGATTCAGCTTCAGTCCTTGTTGAAGGTCCTGTCATCTGCCCCATTGGCCAGGAGAGACACTGCCATCTGTGCCCCAAGTAACACTCCTGCTCATTGTAGACTCAATTGTGTGTCTTAAAGTATCCCTGTGACCTGCCTCCAGACCCAATATACCATGGTTGGAGGTAGTCCTACCTGCTCAGGGACATGATGAGAGCCACAGCCCTCCATGCTCCTAGGAATAGGCTCACCAGCCAAGGACCTGACTGCAGACCTAGAAATAGTTCCTAACCTGGATCCATTCCTTACTGAATATTGTCCCAGATTGTCAGTTCTGTTCACCCAGAGATCAGCCCAGGACATGGTGGGAGATCATCCAGACCAGTCCTGTACTTATTTGTGACCTGGTAACTGGCCTGCTGTCTATAGACTTGAGTGTGACCAGGAACTGGCCCCATGACCCAGCTCCAGCTCTTTTTGATTAGAGTCCCAGAGGCAGGGACTTGTATATCCCAGGATCTTCTCAGTGACCAGAGAGGAGCCCTCATAGGCACAAGACAGGAGACGCATACATACACCTTCAAATTCACAGTCCCGAACACAAGGCAGTATGGATCATGAAGAATGAGGCAAACGTGACAGCACCAAAGGAAACTAATAAGGCTCCAGTAACTGATCCTGAGGTAGTGGAGATCCATAAACTACTTGATAAAGAATTCAAGATAATCAACTTAAAGAAGCCCAGTGAGTTCAAGAGAATGTAGATAGACATTAAATAAAATCTGAAAAATAATACATGAACAAAATGAAAAATTTAGGAAGGAAATGGAAACCATAAATATAACCAGACAAAAATTGTGGAGCTGAAGAATACAAGGACTACACTGAGAACTCAGTAGTAGAATCAAACTTGAGTAGGCAGAAGATAGAATCAGCAAACTTACAGACAGGTCACATGACATTAAACAGGTAGAGCAAAGAGGTCTATGTTGACATAATTAAATTATCAAAAGTCAAAGACAGTTTTAAAGACAGCAAGGGAAAATATATTTATCACATGCAAGAGAGCCCTTATAAGATTATCAGCAAATTTCTCAGTAGAAACTTTGCAAGTCAGGAAAAGTGTGATGATAAGTTTAAAGTACTAAAAAAAAAAAAAAAAAAAAAAACTGATCAAACATACTTTACCTGGTGAAACTGTCCTTTAGAAATGAAGAGAGATAAAGACTTTCCAAGACACACAAAAACTGAGGAAGTTCATCATCACTAGACCTGCTTTATAAGAAGTACTAAATGGAGTTCTTCAAGTTGAAATGAAAAGAAGTTCAATAAAAACACAAAAGTATGTAGAGGATAAACTTTACTACTGAAGGTAGATATGAAGACAAACACAGAATATTGTAATAATGTAATTGTGGCACATGAATGACAAAACCAGTAAGAATAGCTATAACCACAGAAATTTAATAGAAACATAATATAGAAAGAAATAGGCTCTGACATCAGTTGCATAAAGTGTGTGTGTGAAGGGAAGTAAAGTGTCAATTTCTATATGCAGTTAAAGTTAGCAGCTTTAAAAAGATTTCTGTAAGTATATCATGTTTGATGTGAACCCCATGTTAACACACAACCAAACAAACGTACAGTAGACACAAAGTGATGAGGAGAATATAAAATGTACCACTATAAAACACCATCAAACCACAGAGAAAAACTGCAAGAGAAAAGAGAAATAAGAGAACTACAAAACAGACAAAAAAAAAAAAAAAAAAAAAAAAAAACAGACAAAAAACAACCATATGGCAATAGTAAGTCCTTACCTATCAATAACTACTCTAGGTGTAAATGTCTCAAATTCTCAGTAGAGACAGAGTGACTGAATGGATATAAAACAAGATCCAACTAGGGGCATCTGAGTGGTTCAGTTGGTTAAGTGTCAGACTTTTGATTTCAGCTCAGGTCATGATCTGGGGGTCATGAGATGGAGCCTCGAGTCAAGCTCCATGTTGCGTGTAGAGCCTACTTAAGATTCTCTTTTCTCCCTTTGTCCCCCATTGCCACTTATGCTCTCTCTTTCTCTGTAAAAAACAGAAACGAGACTCAATTGTATGCCACTGTAAGAGATTCACATTAATTTTTTTCCCATTAGATTTAAAGACATGCTGAAAAAGAAGTAGAGATTTTATATCAGACAAAATAGACTTTAAGTTAAAAACTGTCATAAAAGACAGAAAATTTTGTAATGATAAAAGATAAAGGAGAAGACAGTTGTAAATAGATATACACTGAATAATAGAGCACCTAAATATATAAAGCAGGCATCAGTAGATCTCAAGGGAGAAATAGATAGGAATATAACTATATAGGACAATTTAATACCCTACTTTCAGTAACAGAAGATCATCCAGATAGAAAATTTGTAAGGGGGACACCTGGGTGGCTCAGCAGTTGACCATCTGCCTTTGGCTCAGGGTGTGATCCCAATCCCTGTGAGGAACCTACTTCTCCCTCTATGTCTCTGCCTCTCTCTGTCTGTGTCACTCATGAATAAATAAAATCTTAAAAAAACATTTGTAAGGAAACAGGAGAATTGAACAACACAATAGACCAAATGTACCTAACAGACATACAGAATTTTCTACTCAATGGAAGAGTTATGCATATTTATTTCATGTGCACATGGAATATTTTCTAGGATAGATCACATATTCCGTCACAAAACAATTCTTAACAAATTTCCAAGATTGAAATCATCCCAAGTGTTTTTCTTACCACATTGGAATGAAAGTAGAAATAAATAATGGAAAATAGTAAAATACATAAATACATGGAAACTAAACAAATTTTTGGACAACCATTGTATTAAATTAAAAAATGAAAAGTAATTTTAAAATATCTTGAGACAAATGAAAACAAAAACTTATCAAGATTTATGAGATATAGCAAAAGCAGTACTAATAATGATTTATAGCGATAAATACCTACATTAAAGATTACAAATAAACAACCTAACTTAAATCTCAAGGAATTAGAAAAAGAATATACTAAGCCCAAAATTAAGCAGAAGGAAGGAAATAGGGGCACCAGAGTGACTCAGTGGTTGAGACTCTACCTTTGGCTCAGGTCGTGACCCCGGGGTCCTGGATTGAGTCCATCAGGCTCCTCATCGAGAGCCTGCTTCTCTCTCTGCCTATGTCTCTGCCTCTTGGTGTCTCTCATGAATAAATAAATAAAATCTTAAAAAAAGGAAGGAAATAATAAAGCAGAAATAAATCCAATAGAGAATAAAAAATAGAAAATTAGCAAAACCAGGAGTTGTTTTTTAAAACCTTAAAAAAGATGGAAATCATGCCATTTGTCACAATATGGATGGAACTTTCAGGCATTATGCTAAGTGAAGTAAATCAGCTAAAGAAAGACAAGTTCTCACTTATATGTGGGATCTAAAATAGTTGACTTCATAGAATCAAAGAATATAGTGGTGGTTGCCCATGGATAGGGGTCAGGGGGAATGGGGCAATGCTGGTAAAAGGGTACAGAGTTTAAATTATGCAAGATAAATAAGTTCTGGAGATCTAAGGTACAACACTGTAACTTTAATATATTGTGTTATATTCTTGAAATTTGCTAGAACAAGATCTTAAGTGTTCTCAACATACACACAAATTGTAACTACTAAACATATGTATATGTTGATTAATTTGATTGTAGTTATCATTTCACAGTGTATAAATATACCAAAACATACTTTTCTACTCTTTAAGCATGAACAGTTTTTGTTATATCATCACAAAGAAAAAAAATTGGGGTCACCTGGGTGGCTCAGTGATTGACTCTATGGCTCAGGTCATGATCCCAGAGTCCCAGGATTGAGTCCCGTATCAGGCTCCCTGAGGAGCCTTCTTCTCCCTCTTCTCCCCTGCTTATGTCTCTGCCTCTCTCTCTCTGTGTCTCTTATTAATAAATAAATAAAATCTTAAAAATAAAGAAAAAATGGAGCTTTTAAATGGGATGTCAATCATTCTAATGGTTTTCTGCAGGTGGTGTATAAACCTAGTGTCTTATCCTTGTATTATTTTCAGTGTTGGGTAAATCTTGGATTTCAATTAATAAACACTAATGACACTTATTGAACACCAGGTATCTTATTCAATTTACAGTTTGCTATTGGTGGCATTTAGAGATTAATTAATGGTGACATAGAGAGCATAAGGGAAGTTGCCCAAGGCCTCACAGCTGATAAGAGCAAATTAATGATTAAACCCTGTCACCCTGTTTAAGAGCATGTATTGAAAACAGTAGTCTAATGCCTCCCTAGAAAGATAACTTATCACACTGAGCTATGTAGAGTTCTGTGAATCACCTTGACATACTGTCTGAGCAGTTTTGACTTCTACTGCTCTTTAGCTATTTTCATACTCTGAGAAATGGGATGGGTTAATAAATATGGATTGGACTTTTGAGTCAGTTTATATGTTGTCAGCCACACAGAAGCTGGCAGTATAGTGCAAGCTCCAGAACCAAACTGAACCTTAGATTCTATGGTTTCCTTTTTTTTTTTTTTGCCATGGTCAAATTATTTAATATATCTATGGCCAGCTTTCTGGAGACATGGGGAGTACCAACATAAGACCTCATAGTGATACAGGAGAGCTTGGTTCTTGTCTCATGGAGTCGAAAAATGAATCTTGTGGACAACAGAGTGAGCAGAGATAGAAGTTCATTAAGCAGAGATACTGAGAAAGCTCTCAAAGGTGAGAGCTCCCAACAGGGTTGCCACTGAGGGCTTTTATGGTCTGTCTTTTATAGGAAACTGGCTAGTACTTGGTAAATTTTTTGTCAATATCAGGGTGGATATTTAGAACAAACATGGTAGACTTATAACTATCATAATAAACAAAATGTTTTTGTAAATATCATGAGCCCAAACAAGGTGTTCTCTTCTCTCTGGTTAATATCTCCTTCATAATATTTCTCTACATCTGGCATTTCTGTGATTACTTAGTAGCCATTAAAGGGGTATACTCCCTAACATTTTGGAGCTAGGAGCCAGGTTTATTTTTTCCAATTTTACTGTCTTATCTCTGTTTTCTTGGGATGGGTAGGAGCCTGCCTCTGGGGCCTTTCCCGTTATCTTTCCCTACCTGGCCCCATCGTTTCTACATCAATAGAATCATGCTAAATATTTAATTTATGAAGTCAGTATCATTAAACCTAGTAAGCACTCTGTGTATGAGCATACTTACAGTTTATATTGTAGGCTAAAAAATCATGACATCTTAATCTCTAAAACAAATATTATTCAGTCTTTGTGGATTCTCTTTAGACACTGGCCCCAGATCTCAGCTTAGAATGTATGTGCCTCGGAGGCTTCTGAGTGACTCAGTAGGTTAAGCATAGGACTCTTGATTTTAGCTCAGAACATGATTTCATGGTTGTGAGATGGAGCCCCATATCAGGCTCCATGCTGGACGTGAAACTTGCTTACGATTCATTCTCTCTCCCTCTGCCACTCACCCCTCCCTTAAAAAAAAAAAAAAATGTATGTGCTCCTGCAGCTTTTTTTCTTTTTCTTTCTTTCTTTTTTCTTGCCTTTTCTTTTTCTTTCTTTTTTTTTTTTTTTGTCACGATAAGAAGATTCAAGTTGATTTTGGAGGTCCTTTCCACTAATAACTTTGACTTATTCCTTCCCTTCCTCCCACTGTATCTGAGTCTACCTTCTTACTTATATGCTATTAGGACCTATACTTCGGTGCTCTGCATATCAGTGTAACCTTCCTCTTGTAATACCCTTACCCCCTTCCTGGATTTTTTTTTCCTTTATATTGCTTATTATTTTCTTATGTATGTATTTAACATACACTAATTATACATATTATATGTATAAATAACAGATATATAATATAATGTTATTATGTACTTGACTCACCCCATTGGAATATAAGCCATGTGAGGTAAAAACAAAATCTAAGGGAGCAAAGAATAGAAGTTGGCCTGTTTTTAGTAGAATTCAGTGTTTCCTGATTGTATGTTCTCCTGTTCTTGTTTGCAACCATTCCTTAATTGTTTTTATTGTAAGACCATACTCCTTCAGGGTTTGTACACTTTCTCATGTTAAGAGACCAGAAAATAATGACAACTAGTTAACATGTTCAATCTGAGGTTCAATATTTTTGTGTGTTCTCTATAGCATTTTTATAATGTGAATCCCTTTTTTGTCCTTTATTACATGCAGATTTTTAAATAATTAGTTGCACAAAATATTACTATGGAGACATTATCATATATGCTCTGGAATTACACAGCAGTGGAGAGTAAGCATACAGTTGTCACTGAGTTTAGTCCTGTAATTACCTCATACTTAGCAATGACTCTGCCTGCTGGATGCTTTTCTACTTAAATGGTCTAGGGGACATTAATATTAACGTTACCACATTAGAAATGAAGGGACCAAAGCTTAGAAAAGTTGAATTACATCCAAATTTAAGTGATAAAAAAATAGGTCTAAACTTTTTTTTTCCGTATGGAAAGCTGTTCACTGAACTTGACTGTATGCTCAGAGCAATGTAATGGCTATAAAACACGTATTAGGCTGTCTCCCAGGGTTTAAAAAGCTAGTGTCGATGAAATATCAGGGATGTTATGGCAAAGAAACCAAACTCCATAGTATAAAGTAAGTACTGAATCTAATGGTTCTGTCAATTAATGCCATAAGAATCTCAGGAAAATAAAGTATTAATATGAGTTGTAGACCAGGAAACATAGATAAGGGAAGTAATAATTCAAGGATTTTTTTGTTTTGTTTTATTTTTAAGGATGGAAACCAAAACTACTCCAAGTATTTAAATAGAAAACATTTAACTTAGGTCATTGAACAAAGAGATAGAATATGAGAAACCACAGAAGGTACTATTGGACATCACAGAGATTAGCAACAGCATGGATGGCTAATCACCCCCAAACTACAATGAACAGAATCAACAGTGTTCTTGGACTTCAGTGTGTATGGTTACTTTGTGGAATTTGGGTCTACTGGGGGAACCTGGAGATACACAAAAAATGCAGTAGCGTCTACCTAAGACAGAGAAAGGGGAGAAAATGTATGCCTTCTTACTTCCTTTTGCCACTGCCTCCCACTGGCTAAAGCCAGCTGAAATTTGAATCAGATACTAATTATTCATCAGGAATAAATTACCATTTAATTAAGAAACTCAAGCCTGAGAGCTAAATATCTTGCTTCCTTAATAGAAAATACAATTGGGTGGAGTATCTCCTTTGCTTAAGTATGTTCAATATATAGCTATCATATATAGTAATTAAGGTCATGGATTCCAGAGATTGACTCTTCTTATGCTATCTATTAGGTTTGTGACTTTGGGCAAGTTGATTAGTCATTTTAAACTACAATTTCTTAATCTGTAAAATGAGAACAATATTATTATTTCTCAAAGTGATTTTTATTAGAATCAAATGAATTAAAACTTACAAAGCCTTCCTAACACATAAATGTTGTTAAGGTGACATCTTTGTAGAGATATTCAGTAAACAACTATAGATTGTGCTTTGAAGAAAGACTACATTTTGAGATACATATTTGGAAGTCAGAAGTAGAGAATTGATTAATTAGACTTGATCTTACAGAGGAAGATTCTGGAGAGAAATACTAACAGTTGTGGCAAGATGTTAAGTGAAAACTATAAGGAAATAAAGAGAAGCAAATTAAAAGATGAAAGGAAAAATGAGGAAAATAAATGACCATAGAAGTCACAAAAATACAACATTCGAAGAATAATGCAAAAGGTCAAATATTGCAAGAAATGAGAATTGACACAAAGTGATAGTTTTTGTTAAAAGAGAGGGTTTTTTTTTTTTTTTTTTAATGATAATTCAGAGTCCCAGGTCAGTGCAAGTATGGAGAATGAATGAAGACTACCTGAAGTAGAGAAAGAACATTCTTTCTTTCTCATAATGCGTGATAAGGAGAGTAAGTCAGAAATAAGACATCCACTTGAATATAAACTCATCTTAAAGCGATAAGCAAATCACTTTAGATAATTCAAACATGCAAATTGAAAATCAAAATGCCTTGAACAGGTTTTCTTCTTCCGCCAGAGGATTTAAGAACTTTCTTATTCTTGGCCCTCTGTCATTTAAGTTATGCAGATAGACGTACATGATTTGAAGTTTAACTGTCATCTAGTCTAATTTAGAAGTTCTTCTCAAATTACTATGCCCACATTTACATATTTGTTGAGAATATAAAATTCAAGTCCTAACCAACAGACACTACAAAAAGTTTGACAGAATTTTTGGAATAGTACTAATGGTAAGAAATAAAATTAGAGAATTACAGTCTTAAGAATTTGAAATTGGTTTAAAAGTCATCAAATGAAATACTTCAGTTTTAATTTTCATTAGTTGTAATTGCACATATTTTTTAAATAAAAGTTTGAAAAGGCTTATAAATATGACATTAAAAAGAATTCCCTTTTCTTTAAAGTCCATTCCCAAAATGAGTATCCATTTTTGTAGTTCTTTCTTCTAGAATTCATCTCCCTAACCTACAGATACAAAACTGCTCTTTTGAATTATATATAATACATATCATTAAATATATTATATTAAAGATTATAGTACTCTTATATCACTTTCCTCCTCCTCCATTCTTCATACATAATGATCCTACAATTTTTGTTTAAATTCCTTATTTTGCTTATGAAAATATTATTCTCTACAGAGATAAGCAGTACTCTTCAATAGTATCTCCATTTTGGTACAACTTTCTCTTTTACTCAAATAACTGAGTATGTTTTTCATTTGCATAATTATCTTTGAATTTGTACTAAAATATTTCCAATCCTCTAAAAGCTCTGTAATATACTTATCATAATTTTCCACATATTTAATCCCGTTAAATAATTGAATAGTTCATTTCCCCTATTGGACATACCCTTTCTGTAGCTATTCTTTTCCTCCAGTGCTGTAGACCTAGGATTTCCTTTTATTGTCATCACAGCCCCCCACCTCCATTCCTTCTGCCACATGCACATTTCTTCTTCTCTTGGTTCTGTTTTCCTTAAACATAACTTGCTTTCTTGTTTTACTCCTCTGTAATATCCTGAGAAAGGACAAATGTCAAGTGAAGTTGCTGTGACTGTTCTGAGAATATTTCTTACACTTTAACATTTGATGCATACTTTGTGTAAGTATCAAAATCTAAATTGAAATTTATTTTGCTTCATGACATGAAGGGATTGTACCATTGAGTTCTAGCTTCCAGTAGTAACATTCAGAAATTTGAAATAATTTATCTATTAAATCCTGTTTCAATTTGACACAATTTTAGTTTGTTGCTTCTTATAGAAAATTTTCATTTCTTTCCTCCCAATTTTCTGAAATTTTACACTGACATGCCCTTATATGGATATATTTCATTAACTGAGCTGAGCAATATATATGCCCTTGCCATCTGGAAATGTATGCCACTCAATTATAATAAGTCTTCTTTTACTGTTTTTTGACCTTTTCATTCCTACTCCCCTCTTGGTCCTTCCCAAGATCCACAAAGAACTTGATTTAGTTGGATATTCAACTGCCTTGATTGTCCCTCTAATTATCTTATTATTTTCATCTATTGTTCTTCTCTTTGTCTTTTGTTACAACTTTTATGAGATTTCTGTAACTTTAACTTCTGCATTTTTATTTCCCTATGTTTATTAACTTATTGAACTTTTGATATTCAACATTGTTCGTGTTCTCTGATATTTCTTTTTCTTAGCATAGATACAATATATTTCCTTAGTTCTGAGGATGAAATTCTGAGTTTCTTTTCTTCTTTTATCTAGGCAGTGTTCATCAATTTATATTGCCAATATGCTGATTTAAAAGTGAGACCTTTAAGTGCTGAGTGGAACACTTGTGTACATTGTGGACCTCCCTATATCACATCAGGTAGCTAGTCAGCTTTTTTCACTTGAGGACTCCACATGTCAGTACACGCATATAATTCAGCTACTTCAGAGAAAGTTTCTCTAATTCCTTGTTAAAGGGATATTAAATTGGTTGTCAGGACTCGAGTTGTGATGGAGGGTAAAAAGAGTTGGAAGTTGTGCTATGAGCTTTAAATGAAGCAAACACAAAATTGGCTGAGCCGTGTTACTGAAATAAGAAAGGTACCTTGCTGGCTCTCATCCCTGGTCAAAACATAAGACATCTGATTGAGAGTGTTGCTTTTTAACTATTTATGGGTCAGAAACAAATTTCTGGGAAATTTATATAAGCTTCTCAAAACTGTTTATCAGTAACAGTAATATTGGTGATTTGCAGCTGATCTTGCTGACATTGGAAGAGGGCTGTGCCATTGGGGTTGATTTTATGCTGAGTAAGCCTACAACATCAGGGCATAAGAAACCACAGCTGAGATTCCATCTTGAGCTTCTGTGCTCTGAGGTATTCTGTGCATTTGTTTTGTTGTTGCTGTTGTTGTTTTGTTTTTTTAATTCAGTTCTTGATCTGAGCTAGAAAGTGTATCTCATATGGCCCTTACATAGGGAGAACAACTATAGTTATCAATTATGATATATACCCTTACTGTAATTCTATTGCTATATAATTTGTCATTTTTAGTGTAACTTTAGATTTGTAGTCATTTTGAGTCATAAGCTTTTCTTTATTTTAAATAACAAAGTCTTCTCTAACTGTCATTGTTAGAGTGTTAAGTCCTGTCTTGGGTTATTTCTATCCACTAATTCCCAAGTTTAGTCTCATTCCTCATCTAGACATTTTGCAGTATTTTGGGCTCTCTGTGTCTTCAGTCTCTGGCTCAATATCTACATAGAACATTCGTACTAGTTTATGTGGGAATGATTTCGTTTAGACACTGATTGCTTTAGTCCATTGTTCTTTTATGGATTTGAAGAGAGAAATCAGCTTAGTTTACCTGATTTATCTGCTGAGTCAATTTTGATTTTCTATTCTACCTTCCAGTTATATTTATCATAGCACAGGATTGCAAGTGTCATCTAGTTTTGTTAAAAGTGGAGTTTGTGGGTGGGTTTTGTTTTTTGTTTTTGGGGCTTTTTTGTTTTTGGGTATGTGTGAGGAGTAGTGATTTCTGGAAGGAAAATGTCGCTGTCTCAAAACTAAAAGACTCAAAGGTAGATTTTTATTTTATACTAGACTTGAGCTAATCACAGAGGTAGATTTTTTCCTAGGAAAAATGCCCAAACAAAACAATCAAAAGGACAGTGATTTTTTTTCTCTCAACAAAGCATTTGTTTCAAACCGAAAGGCCACATTTTCCTTGGGAAGCTGTGTGTGTGTGTGTGTGTTGGGGTAGGCGTGTTTGTGTTGTGTGTATGTGTTTTCCCCACACCCAAACATTAATATATTATGGGAAGACAGAAGTTTAGAAACATGAGAATATTTAAGCATGTCAGTAAAAAGAGAAGGAAGTGATGGTCATGCTTTCTTCCATATTGCAAAATGCCTTGGCCCATTTTAACAGCTTTATGTTGTTATAAAAGGAACAAAGGGAAGAAAAATATTCCATTGACACTACCTTTTTAAACTAATGTTCTCAGCGACCTTATCAGTGTGGCTTAGTCAGTGACCAGAAATGCAACAATATTCTTGACTTTATGTCTCAATTCAATAGCAGCAGCAGTAAGATTATAAAGATTGTCAGAGCTTTCTTTCCTTCATTGTTCTCAAGGCAGCCATGGACTTTAAGTTGCACCATAAATGTAAAATTATGGAAAATTTATGAAATCTTACTCATGTATTTGTTCTCTGACTTTTGCACTCTTCAACCTAAATTTAAACTCTCTTCTGTAATAAAACAGATATTACCTAGTTTCTATTCTAGACATAATGCACTATGTGTTAGGTATTCTTATGCTGAGACAATTGTTCATCCCTTTATTTTCTTATTCACTTACTTTGTGTTTGCTCCAAATTCTTGATGCCTTTTAAAATTCTGAAATCTAGGGTTTAATATTGTCTTTTATGTATCAAATATAGTCTACATGGAACCTTTTGTGGTTGGTAATTGGGAAAGAAAGATCTGTAACTAACCTTCTTTAATAGGAGATGCTTGATGCAGTGTTGACCCAGACCAGACCTTCTTGTGAACACTTTTTGGAATTTTACTAACAGGAAGTGGCTCAGAAAATTCTTATCTTGCATTGTTTTAGCAAAATGCCTGGTCTGCCTAAACTGCTTATTGAAAATAAGCTTAAAATTATGGAGTAGTGGAGTCCATTCAGTTGGAAAATGGAAGTTAGTCACTTGTATTTTCTTTCTGCATGAAAAGAGTATATGACTGAGAAGTTTCAAACCTAAACAACCTCCTCAGAACTATGTGGTGCTACATCCAGAGTTAGTACAGTTCTCATACTCAGAAACTAAAATGCATCCTAATATCTGTCAAAGAATTTGTGATAATCAGCATCTGATGGTTCATTTCAGTTGTTAAACTTGGATTTGTTTTTGTTTTTTGCTTGTGTGTGTGTGTGTGTGTGTGTATAAAACCATTAGTATCATCCAATAGTGCTGGATAAAATTCATGATTTATATAAGGCTAGGCTGCTTTTCAAATTTGCATCTTTGTTGAATCACAGCATTAAAAAAATCCCATTTTAGGGGGATCCCTGGGTGGCTCAGCGGTTTGACGCCGGTCTTCAGGGCAGGGCGTGATCCTGGAGTCCCGGGATCGAGTTCTGGGATCAAGTCCTGCGTCGGGCTCCCTGCATGGAGCCTGCTTCTCTCTCTGCCTCTCTCTCTCTCTCTCACTCTCTCATGAATAGATAAATAAAATCTTTAAAAAAAAATCCCATTTTAGCTTTATTGACCATCAAAGGCATTTTTGATTTATTTTAAGCCTAGAGCCATCCAAAATTCCTATGAAGTTATCTTTCTTTCACTTTGTAGTAATATCTTAGTAATTCTATAATTTGTGTTTTATTATGTGTGGAGGGGATAAGGTAGGATGGGATCCAGTGGTGATAGTTACATTTTCTACTTTGGCATTTTTGTCATATTAGAGTTGATTCATTGCTTAGCTAGTAAATAGGTTTAATTTTTATTTTATATAAACTCATCATCAGATTGTTACTTTTAAGTGTTGAAAATGAAGACATGAGAACTAAAGTTTTCATGGGACCTCTTCATGGCTGCTTTGCATTTGTTCATCAATGATCTCTGAATGTGATTCTTTAAAGTGTTGTAATTTATCTCTTTTAACTTTATTATCACACAAGATCTACTGTAACACATTGCTTAGAAAACATGAATTTTTTGTCACATAAACATTACAGAAACATTACATATTCAAGATACAAGATTGTCTCCTAAAGATACTTTCTTGAACACAAGATGCATTAGATCAGTGGTGTTTCTCTGATATGTTTTAATAAGCCTTCAAGATATGTTTAATTTTCCAGAATTTGTTTATAGCAGTCTTTTTCTAGTTTGTAAAAGCCATTTCTTCCTGTTTTAATTATTCACAAATCATGGATATTTTCCCAAAATTATCTATCACTATAAAGATATTTAGATATAATAATCTGTGAATTATATTTTCCTCAAAGAATACATAATTTATTTGATTAAGTACATACAGTACAGAGCAGCATGTTATTTTTCTAATAACTATTTTTCTATATATAATAATAGCTTTATATTTAATAGTATATTTTTGTTTTCACTTATTTTAAAAATTTTATTTGTTCAATGGAGACACAGAGAGATGAGGGAGAGACATAGGCAGAAGGAGAAACAGGCTCCTTGCAGGAAGCCCAATGTGGGCCTCATTCCCCAGACCCCAGGATCACGCCTTGAGCCGAGGGCAGACGGTCAACTGCTGAGCCACCCAGTCGTCCCTAATAGTATATTTTTATATCTAATAATAGGAATACCTATGCTGTCAGTAGTCGTGCCCATATTATCATGCCAACTACAGAAAATCATGACTCATAGGCCTCCTTAATAAGTATTTCAAAATAGATTTTATAAATTTCCTCTTAAATTTCTATAATTTGAATATTATATATTTTAAATTTGTCTAGCCTGCTTACTTTTTCATCAATTCTCCAATTTCTTCTACATTTTCAGAATTCATTTGCATAGAATATTACTGAAACATTCATCATACTTTCAGCTGGTACTCAGATTATTTTACTTTTTGTTTTATGAATATATCAGTTGATTTCTGTTGTCTTTTAAAATGTATGACTTTAACTGATTCACAAGTCCTAAGATTCCCTTAAGAACACTACATATTTGTAAACATGTATATAAATATAGAATATTGAAAACTAAACATATTTTTAAAATAGAATTTAGTCTCCAAAGAGCTCAAGGCATATGATAGAAATCCTTAATTGAGGTACATTATGTTTACTATTTATACCACTGGGTATTATATAATGTAGAGGTGATTATTGAACCATTATTAAACAATAAATTTAGATCAAGATGTTTGTGTTCTTAAAGTTAAAGTTCCTTAACTTTAAGTTTGTTTATCCAAGATTATTTGAAGTGACTTCTAATGGACAAAGGATGTGTACTTAAATTTGGAAAGAAATCCATTTGCTGATATGGATTTAAATGGCTATGAAAGGAATTTTGAAGTTTTTTTTTAATTAAATTAAATTTTTTTAAATTGGAGTTCAATTTGACAACATATAGCATAACACCCAGTGCTCATCCCGTCAAGTGCCCCAATTAGTGCCCATCACCTAGTCACCCCCACCCCCTGCCCACCTTCCTTTCCACTACCTGTTGTTCGTTTCCCAGAGTTAGGTGTATCTCATAATTTTGAAGGTGTTATAACCAATGTCTGCACAGGTAAACTAAACTGACATATATATATATATATATATATATATATATATATATATATATATATATATGATATATAACTGACATATAAGTATACACACACACACACACATATATATAGAATTTTATTTATTTATTCATGAGAGGCACACAGAGAGAGGCAGAGATACAGGCAGAGGGAGAAGCAGGCTCTATGTAGGGAGCCTGATGCAGGACTTGATCCCAGGACCCCAGGATCATGCCCTGAGCTGAAGGCAGGGCAACTCAACTGCTGGGTGGCTCAACTGCTGAGCCACCCAGGCGTCCTGAGATTTGTTGTTTCAAGTCATTTAGATTTTGCAGTTGTTTGTTACTTTAAGAAAATCTAGTGTTTCTTGACTTACTTTCTTTACTATCTTTGAGAATTCAGAGATATTAATCAAAATGTCTACACTATATAGTTTACAAAAATCTTTGACATTTATTATCTTAATGTCCCCTAATAATAACTCAGTAAAGCAGATATTATTCTTATTTTACATGTGTGAACGCTGAGGTATAGTGAAGTCATTGTCTCAAAGTAACAGCACATTTTGCAATTAGTTAGGAAACTAATCTTTTGCATCTAAGTCCTATTCTCTTTTTATAATAGCATGATGCGGGATCCCTGGGTGGCGCGGTGGTTTGGCGCCTGCCTTTGGCCCAGGGCGCGATCCTGGAGACCCGGGATCGAATCCCACGTCGGGCTCCCTGCATGGAGCCTGCTTCTCCCTCTGCCTGTGTCTCTGCCTTTCTCTCTCTCTCTCTCTCTCTCACTATCATAAATAAATAAAAATTAAAAAAAAAAGCAATATAATAGCATGATGCTTTTTTCCCCCTCAGTTGCTATTCAGTTATGCTAATGCCAAAATACCTTATAAAAGCTGTGGTTTTCATGTATTTCTTTCATATAAAATAAGGTGTCTTTTAATTATCAGTAACATTTTAAAATATGTAGTATAGATATATTTCTTCAGGAATATTTAGAAAAAGAATTTCATCCTACCATACAATAATGTTATATTTAAGACTGTCTGAAATACTAATAACAGGAAAAATAAAAACTTTTGTTCAGGACTAGGGTATCAATGAGCATTTGCTAGTGTATTCACTTATAGTATAGTATCTCCCTGAGTATGTCAATCAACTTGGCAAATTCAAGTGCTGACTTCTTATTATGGGTGATGATATAAAACTCAGAAAGCAACTACTAAATTTTTCTCTCAGGTTGTGCCTGCAGCATCAAGTGATAAAAATAATTATAAACTAAGTAAACTTGATGTGCTGCTCAACTCATTGAGAGGATAAATATAGCGGCCCACAATGTCATTTTCACAGTTATATTTCACAGTATAGCCACATATTGAAGGAAAAAAACCCCACACAACTTTTAGCTGCATAGCAGCCTCTAAGGGATCATGGTTTTGTTAATATTTTTCAAGATGCGTAATATCTGAAAGACTTAGTAATTAAGGCTAAAAATTAGTTTGTAACATCTGTGAGAGCATGAAAATAGAACAAAAATTGTCACTTGCTTGATATTGGGTCTTGTAATTCTGTTTAGTGAGAAAATTATTTTTTACCAACCAGTATTTATTCGTCTTCCATCCATAACATAGCTCACTGAAAATGGAAAATATATAAGGCTCACTTCTTTTTGTTCTGTTCTTTCCATGAATTAGGGGTTTTCTATCACTGTCAAATTTCAACCATTGAAACTATTATGATAGGATTTCATTTCCTAACTTAACTCATGATTGATTTCTATCCTTTCTATCCTTTTTTTTTTTTTTTTGCAGATCCCAATATTCACCAGGTCTTTATTCCTGAAGGGACAATCAGATAAGCTTATATTTAAAACAGTAAGAATAAGAATGCTCATTTTAGACATAGTATTAAAAATTATCTTATAGTTATACATTAAAATAGTAGTAACATTTATTAAAATGATAATGATAATAAAACAGTGCTACAGAGGGATGAGGAAAGTAGACCTTGTCCTAACCAATGACCACAGAGTATGGCTGGGCCAGCCCTACCCAGGTACTCTATCTGGGAAAATCCCTGTCGGGTGTGAGGCAAGTTTATGGGGAGAAGGGGTAGGGAGGGGATCCCCTTGGGAAAGTCATTGCTACATCAGATAGTTCAGGGTCTTCTTTAAGGAACCCCCTGCTAGAAACCACCTTTGGTTTCGAAGTGCTCCTCTGGGTATCATGCACTCCTCCGAATTTTCTTCATAGCTTTATACAACTTAATATTCAGGCTAGGAAATAGCACCATGAGTGCTATGTTCTATCCTTTTGAGTCTGGAAAGCTGGATTAATCTCTTCCTCCTTTAATAAGAAAAAGAAAATTTATTATGTTTGATAGAAAGTATACTATAGTAGTATTTTAGCAACAGCTACAATTCATTTTGAATACTTTTTTTTTTAAGATTTTATTTATTTATTCATAGAGACATACAGAGAGGCAGAGATACAGGCAGAGGGAGAAGCAGGCTCCACGCAGAGAGCCCGACGTGGGACTCGATCCAGGGTCTCCAGGATCACGCCCTGGGCTGCAGGCGGCGCTAAACCGCTGTGCCACCGGGGCTGCCCTGAATACTTTTTTTAAAAAGATATTTATTCATGAGACACACACACACACAGAGGCATAGACACAGGCAGAGGGAGAAGCAGGCTCATGCAGGGAGCCCGACTTCGGACTCGATCCCAGGTCTCCAGGATCAGGCTCTGGGCCGAAGGTAGCACTAAACCCCTGAGCCACCCGGGTTGAATACTTTCCCTTGTTCCTTGTATTTATTTACATTTTTAAATTAATATTTTAAAAATGAATAAATAAGTAAATTAATATTGTATTTTTTTAGAATAGTTTAAGGTTTATAGCAAAATTGAAGGCAAAGTACAGATATATCCTGTATACCCCCTGAAGCCATAATACCTACTTTCCCTACCAAACTAATATACTTATAACAATTGATGAGCCTTCACTAACATGTCATAATCAACCAAAGTCCCTGGGTTACTGTATGGTTCACTACTGGTGTTGTGCATTCTATAAGTATGGACAAACATGTAACAGCATGTATCTATCATTATAGCTTCATACAGGGAAGTTTCACTGCTCTAAACATCTGTGCTCACCTATTCGATACTCCCCGCTAAACTCCTGGCAATACTGATCTTTTTACTGTCTTCATAGTTTTATGTTTTCCAGAATGTCATACAGTTGGAATCCTATATAGTATGTAGCATTTTCCTATTGGCTTCTTTCACTTAATAATAAACATTTAAGTTTCCTTCATATCTTTTATGGCTTGCTACCTCATTTCTTTTTAGTGCTGAATAATATTTCATTGCCTAGATCTTCCACAGTTTATTTATCCATTCACCTATTGAAGGATGTCTTGGTTGCTTCCAAGTCATGGCAGTTATGAATATGTGTAAACATCCATGTACTAGTTTTAGTGTGAAGATAAATTTTCAAGTCCTTTGGGTAAATACTGAGGAGCATGACTGATGTTTAGTAGTATTGTTGTTTTAGCCTGAATTTCCATGATGACATATGATGTGGAACAACTTTTTGATTGCTTGTCATCCATTTGTCTTTTTTTTTTTTTTTTAAAGATTTTATTTATTTATTCATGAAAGACACCGGGGGGGGGGGGAGGCAGAGACACAGGCAGAGGGAGAAGCAGGCTCCATGAAGGGAGCCTGACGTGGGACTCGATCCTGGGACTCCAAGATCACGCCCTGGGCTGAAGGCAGGCACTAAACCACCGAGCCACCCAGGGATCCCCTCCATTTGTCTTTTTTGGCAAGGTATTTAATAAGATCTTTGGCCCATTTTTTAATTGGATTATCTGTTTTCTTACTATTGAGTTTTAAGAGTTCTTTGTATATTTTTGATTAACAGTTCTTTATGAGATGAGGCTTTTGCAAATATTTTCTCAGTTTGACTTGTCTTCTCATTCTCTTGCCATTGTCTTTCACAGAGCAGAAATCTTTAATTTTAATTAAGTTTAGTTTTATCATTTATTTCATGGATTGTACCTTTGGTTCTATATCTAAAAAGTCATTACCATATCCGAGGTATTATAAGTCTTGTCCTCTATTATCTTCCAGAACTTCTGCAGTTTTGTGTTTTATATTTAGGTTTGTGATCCATTTTGAGTTTATTTTTGTGAAGGAATTTTCTCTTTGCTGATTTCTCTCTCTCTCTCTCTCTCTTTTTTTTTTTTTTTTGTAAAATGTATGTCCCAGTGGATGTTCAGTTGTTCCAGCACCATTTGTTGTAAAGACTGTCTTTGTTCCATTGTCAAAGACCTGTTGACTGTATTTATATACATCTATTTCTGACCTATTTTTCTCCATTGATAACTTCTCTGTTGTTTCACCAGTACCACGTAGTCAATGATTCTTATAGTTTTATATTAAATCTTCATGTCAGGTAGTGTCAGTCTTCAACCTTGTTGTTTTCCTTCATATTATATTGGTTATTCTGGGTCTTTTGCCTGCTGCATCATTTTTGATTATTCTTTTTTGAAGCTAGTGAAATAGCCTATAGTCCCAGTTGTTGGCATGTCATTCCTGTGACTTTAGTGAATTATCTAAAATAATTGGTATTATGCTTATGACCCTCCAGTTTACTTAAAATATCAAGAAATTTGGGACGTGAGAGGGAATTGAGATCTTGGTTGTCCTGATTACTTCCTAACTGAGCAAGGTGGGGTTTGTGTTGTGATAAATACTCTTGTACTTGGATAAGACCTCTGGTGAAGTATAAACAGAACTACATAAAATCTGGGCACAAACCAGAAAGTGAAATGCAGTGCTGACACCCCATGATTCTTTAATCTTTTTAGCTGGCTGCCCTCAGGAATTGCTTCATGGTTCAGGTCAGTGCTCCAACTTGGACTCAACATTTGGTTTATTGATATTGAAATTTTTGTTCTTGTAAACTTTCTCTTCTCTATAACTCAAAGTTACCAGGACACTAATTCAAATAATGGTCACTCAGCATTTTGCATTGATTTCTATGTCTTATGAGACACCCCATGAGGAAGCTCCAGAAGCTGCAGAACATGTTTGGTTTAAAGGAACTTGATGAAATCTTTTCTCCTCTGGCTCTGTGACCTAAGGCTCAAAAGAAAAAAAAAAAAAAAGAGAGAGAGAACAAAGTCAAAGTCACTTTCCTTCCTCCATGGGACATGACACACCTGGAATGATCCTTCTTGGTGACAAGGGATTAATAATATTTGATGACTGATCATCCCTGCCATGTAAAGTCAATCAGAAATGATTTCTAAAGGTTGATCAGTAGTACTTTCTACTGGTTGATCAGTGATACCTTCAGAGGAAGATGGAGATCAAAAGGGGCAAATGTGAAAAATATGACTGGAGCCATTTTAAAACCGGAGCAGCTACTACAGATAAATTACCTTACCTGTTTTTGGTGGACCTGGGACATAACCTTTGAACTGGGCCTAGTGGCAATTATTTCAAGCAATTGCCTGCAAAGTCAAAGAGAGAATAGACATGCTGCTTACAAGTCTGATGGTTGTGGACTTCCTAAAGATAGAACCAGTAGTCAATCAATGTATAACTCATAGTAGCTTCACATATTAAAACCATAGAAAATTTTGTTTCCTTCAACTCACATAATTGTACCCCCCTCCTTTTTTTTCTTATTAAAAACAAACAAAACCTTGTCTTTGCCCTACAATCAGGACATAATATGAATTTATATTTGAATCTGTGCTCCTTGAATTGTAATTCTATGATTCCTTTGCCATTTGCTTCTCATTGTGGCTCTTATTTTCAGGTTAACTTAGTACATGTGAAATTTCTATGAAACAAGTTTCCAGGTTTTATTTCACTGATTTAATATAATAGGATGGGAAAATATTTAAGCAGTTGTCAACAGAATTTGTCAGATCAGAGAGTAGTCTTTGTTGTGAAATTCTTTGATAAATGCTTAGGAGTAGAACATGGACTTTATAGTGCCTGAGATTCATTATTACAAAGATTTTGAAGGAAGGGTGAAATTGCTCTTAATATAAGGGGAATAATGTCTACATTCTATAGTGATATATGGGAGGTGGGTTAAGCCATATTGGGAGTGTAACAGGAAAGGGTGGGCAAGATAGTGAAAAGCCATCGCCTTTACCATGACTCTTCCCCATAGCATTTAAAGTCTTAGGGATATTTTTATAACGTTCATCATTTTTATTATTACATTTTGTATGTATGAATAGATACATACAGATAAAAGGTCTATTTCACATTGGAGGCTATCCTGCATAGGGGTCATGAATACACATAACTAGTACCATATAGAGCAAATGTAAATCAAGTTTACTTGAGAAAAATACATACAGGTAGAACAACTGCAGGGCACATGCTGTTTTCCAACTTTATCATCCCATAGCACAAGCCAGGCATAAATGTTCTACATGGGTCATGGTCAGTGTTCCAAGAGAGAATAAGCCCCACTCTACACTATGGTACATAGTAATAGAATTGTAGTTTATCATGAATGATTAGCAATACCTAGTTTCTCAAATTAAGAAGAAATGTATCAAGGAATTCTTGGGTTCAGGAATTATACTATAGACTGTGTATACTGAGAGACAAGATATACATACAATGGCCCTGGGAGAAGCCTTGCTACTAGGAATGATGACATCATATGAATGTCGAGCTTAGTTGGACCATTTCTCTGCTAAATTACCAAGAAGAAGGAAATGAGCCTCTAGGGCCATCCATGTTTTGTCTCTTAATGGGTGATTACCGAAATCAAATACATAAATATAGAACTATTTGTTGTAGAGGAGATTATGAGAGTGTTCTTGCTATCCTTTTAATCAGTTGTGAAGATTATAGGAGAATTTTGTTGGGGATATCAGTTATGCTAACTTTTGTTATAGGATAAAACATTATACAACATATACACATATATTGAGTTTATTAAACAGGACTAAAAGCTAATAAACCAAAACTAAAACAAGGAAAATAGCAGTGGTCTGTATATGAATAAGGAAAAGTATGTCTTCACTGTCTCCTTGGTATTTTCTTAAGGCCTTGTAAAGTTGCCCTACTTGGGAAGCTGAATTCAGAGGGAATATTTTCATCAGGTACCTGCTTACAGTTGTCACATGCCTTCTGCCTGTAGTAGCACAGGGCTTATTGCCTTAATCCAAAGAAAAATAGTCCTAATCACTTCTACCTTGCATGTTTGTGTAAAGCACTCATGTTATGTAATTGTACTACACAAGAAATAGTAAAAAATATTCAGTCATAACTTGCAGCAATCCTCAAGCTTAGTAAACTGTCAATTCCATAGAATTGTCCTATACCCTTCCCAAATATGCAATTTATTTTGCTCAGATTAACTTTTACCCACTGTCTTCCATTGCTACTATGGAAATCTTATTCAAATTTGTAGCTTGGGGATGTCTAGGAGGCTCAGTGATTGAGCATTTGCCTTCTGCTCAGGGCATGATCATGGGGTGCCAGGATCCAGTCCCACATCGGGCTCCCTGCAGGGAGCCTGCTTCTCCCTCTGCCAGTGTCTCTGCCTCTCTCTCTCTCTCTCTCTCTCTGTGTCTCTTATGAATACATAAATAAAATCTTTAAAAAAAATTAAAAACAAAAAAGCCCCATCAAATTTGTAGCTTGGATTAAATCCACATTTTCTATTAAGTATTTCATAATTTCCTACACAACAGAATAAATTCCTTCTTTGTACTCCAGAGCATGACAGGATATATAAACAATACCTGAAAGCCAGCCATGCCTGAGTTTAATTTAAGCTGCTGTTTTGATATTTTGGTTCAGATTTTGTCCCCTTTCTGTTTCGCCTGTCTTTAATGTCTCGTTCTTTCTATTTGTGAATGGCAAATGACATGGCATCTTCATAACTAGTGATCAAATCAGTAGTGTATTTCCAATACAACTTCAAAACTTTTAATAAAGACACATTAAAATATAATAATAAATATGTTAATAAAGTAAATAATTTCAGAACACTTAGAAGAATCATTATTTCTTTTGTATCTTTCCAGTATGACTACTCTTTCACTTTCCAAAACTGATGCTTCTATATCTAGGCATCATGTTTCTTTCTATTTAATGTAAGTATTGGTAAAGTGATATGAGTTTTTATTAATATTTGTTTTATGTATATGAGATTTAAAATATTTGTGCTTTTTTAAAAAAGATTTTATTTATTTATTCATGGGACACAGAGAGGCAGAAACATAGGCAGAAACCATCCCAGGACTCCAGAATCACAACCTGAGCCACAAGCAGAGGCTCAATCACTGAGCCACCCAGGCACCCTAAAATATATGTGCTTTTAAAATAATTTGAAGTTTAAAAATGTTTCTTACAATTTGAAGTTGTTAATTACATATATATTCAATATCTATAAAATACTGAAAAATATATGCATTTGAATATTCAAAAATGGACAGGATTATAACATTGTATTTTGTTATGGAACATTGAACATTATGGAAATTGAACATTATGATATATTATATACAGAGTAAAGGCATTCTAAAGTTAGCCCTTTGAGAACATTAGTTCAATTGCTTACTTTTCAAGTAGCCAAATTAAAATTCAAGAGCTGGGAACCTGGGTGGCTCAGTTGGTTAAGCATCTGACTTCAGCTCACATCATGATCTCAGAGTCTGGGATTGGCCTGGTGTCAGGCTCCTTGCTCAGCAGGGAGTCTGCTTGTCCCTTTCCTTCTCCTTCTGCCCTTTCCCCTGCTTGTGCTATCTCTCTTTTTCTCCCTCAAATAAATAAATAAAATCTTAAAAAAAGATTTCAAAGAGGTTAAGTGGCTTATCAAAATCATACACATGTTTAGTGTTCCAATCTATTACAATTGCCTGCTTATAGTATTTCCCATTGAAATTCAACAAATGAGACAAAAGATAAAAAACTATCAAATGTGCTAATATAACTAAATTTTAATTAATTAATTTATTTATTTATTTTTTTTTAATTTTTTTTAAATTTTTATTTATTTATGATAGTCACAGAGAGAGAGAGAGGCAGAGACACAGGCAGAGGGAGAAGCAGGCTCCATGCACTGGGAGCCCGACGTGGGATTCGATCCCGGGTCTCCAGGATCGCGCCCTGGGCCAAAGGCAGGCGCCAAACCGCTGCGCCACCCAGGGATCCCTAAATTTTAATTTAAAACAAACTATTAAAGTAAATAATCTAGCTATCATTTAAATTAGTAATTATAACAATTATTGCAGGCTAAAATTATTAAGGCTAAAATAAATCCAAATCTAAATATTTTCTTCATAAAATGTAAATTAACAATATTGATTTCTGAAGGCTGTAGTTATGCACTTCATTTTTACTACACCGTGCCTTATATGAAACATTATATTGCAAATTTTAGTTTATATGTGTGTGTTTATAAATATATAATTTTTTCAGGGTGAAAAAAAGTTAAAAGCTTTTCCAAGGTGTATTACCTTAGTTTGTGTAATGTCATTTCAATATGTTGACATAAGTAGAATGATTTGATTTTTAAAACTTTAATTAAATATCGGTATCTATTTTATTAAATGTAATGGTAATTCAAATAATGTCCAAGAACGAGCCTCATCTTTTGCAGTCATATGACATAGCCCACATCAGTATAAATGTATGTTTTAGACAGAATCATTCATTTGTAAAATAATTTGTGGTTATCTTCTATAAGGGTAGTATGACAGGAATTAACCTAGATGTAAGGAAGCATTGCTAAATAAAATGCCCTATTCGTTTTCAAAGAGCTGATACTCTTGTAGGAAAAGATTTCTTCACAATAATCTTTATGTAGTTTTCTTATCATTGACATCAGAATCTTATTTTTTCTCAGGTAAGACAGCAGAATAGATGATTTATTCAGTATAGTACATTCAGTCACATTTGAGATTAGAATAGGCCAGAATGTCAAAGGTTTAGGGCAAAGGACCAAAAGGGACTATTTTGTTTTTGTTTTTGTTTTCTTTAAAGGGACTATTTTGATATGAGCAAGATGGGTCTATTCAAGGTAGTCACTGTGATCAGATGATGAAGGATGTTCTAGGTCTACTGAAAAAAGCTCTAGACAGTAGCCGTACAATTGTACCAGTAGCAATTTGTACCAGCCTTCTTGGCGTCTAGCTTTCCTTATTTCTGCTCCTGTGGCTTCCATGGATGTACATGCTAGTAGTTTACTTGGACTGCTGCCTCATCTTTTTTTTGCTTCAGCCTGTGCATTTGCTTCTTTCTCCACTTGGCTCTAATGGTGCAGAGGTTTCTGAGAAGATGATGCTGAGGCTGAGAACCAGAATGTGACTTAATTATGAAATAGGATCTTTGCAGACTTAGTCAAGTTAAGATGAGGTCATTATAGTGGGCCCTAATCCAATATACCTGGCATCCTTATTATAAAAAGGCAAAATTTGGACACAAATACACAGAAGGAAGATGATGTGAAGATACACAAAAGAGGAGTTGAATTAGAAGATGGCGGGAGAGTAGGGTCTCCAAATCACCTGTCTCCACCAAATTACCTAGAAAACCTTCAAATCATCCTGAAAATCTATGAATTCGGCCTGAGAATTAAAGAGAGAACACCTGGAATGCTACAGTGAGAAGAGTTTGCGCTTCTATCAAGGTAGGAAGACGGGGAAAAAGAAATAAAGAAACAAAGGCCTCCAAGGGGGAGGGGCCCCGCGAGGAGCCGGGCTGAGGCCGGGGCGAGTGTCCCCAGGACAGGAGAGCCCCGTCCCGGAGGAGCAGGAGCTGCACCGACCTTCCCGGGCGGAAAGGGGCTCGCAGGGAGGTGGAGCAGGACCCAGGAGGGCGGGGATGCCCTCGGGCTCCCCGGAACAGTAACCGCAACTGCGCGCCCAGGAGAGTGCGCTGAGCTCCCTAAGGGCTGCAGCGCGCACGGCGGGACCGGGCGGGACCGGGCGGGACCCGGAGCAGCTCGGAGGGGCTCGGGTAGAGGAAGAGGCTCCGTGCGGAGGGGGCTGCGCGGTTCCAGGAGCAGCTGGAGGGGGGGCTCGGGCGGCGGCTCCGCGGAGGGGGTTGCGCGGCCCGGGAGCGCGAATCCAACAGCGCAGGCTCTGGAGCACAGGGCGCCGGGACACAGCCCAGGATCCCGCCTCCCCTGGGACAGGCAGAGGCCGGGAGGGCCCAGGACAGCGAGGACGCTCCTGCCCCAGCTGAGCAGATCAGCGGCCCCGCCCCGGAGCCTCCAGGCCCTGCAGACGGAGAGCTCCAGAGTTCCTGCGGGGGCTGAATCCAGGTTTCCAGAGCTGGCCCCGCCACTAGGGCTGTTGCTCCTGCGGCCTCACGGGGTAAACAACCCCCACTGAGCCCTGCACCAGGCAGGGGCACAGCAGCTCCCCCAAGTGCTCACACCTGAAAATCAGCACAACAGGCCCCTCCCCCAGAAGACCAGCTAGACGGACAAGTTCCAGGGGAAGTCAAGGGACTTAAAGTACACAGAATCAGAAGATACTCGCCCGTGGTTCCTTTTTTTGTTTGTTTGTTTTTTTGTTTTGTTTTGTTTTTTGTTTTGCTTTTTGATTTGTTTCCTTCCCCCACCCCCTTTTTTCTCCTTTCTTTCTTTTTCTTTCTCTTTTTCTTCTTTTTTTTTCTCTTTCTCTTTTCTTGACTTCTTTCTCTTCTCTTTTTCTCCTTTTCCCAATACAACTTGCTTTTGGCCACTCTGCACTGAGCAAAATGACTAGAAGGAAAACCTCACCTCAAAAGAAAGAATCAGAAACAGTCCTCTCTCCCACAGAGTTACAAAATCTGGATTACAATTCAATGTCAGAAAGCCAATTCAGAAGCACTATTATACAGCTACTGGTGGCTCTAGAAAAAAGCATAAAGGACTCAAGAGACTTCATGACTGCAGAATTTAGAGCTAATCAGGCAGAAATTAAAAATCAATTGAATGAGATGCAATCCAAACTAGAAGTCCTAACGACGAGGGTTAACGAGGTGGAAGAATGAGTGAGTGACATAGAAGACAAGTTGATGGCAAAGAGGGAAACTGAGGAAAAAAGAGACAAACAATTAAAAGACCATGAAGATAGATTAAGGGAAATAAATGACAGCCTGAGGAAGAAAAACCTACGTTTAATTGGTGTTCCCGAGGGTGCTGAAAGGGACAGAGGGCCAGAATATGTATTTGAACAAATTCTAGCTGAAAACTTTCCTAATCTGGGAAGGGAAACAGGCATTCAGATCCAGGAAATAGAGAGATCCCCCCCTAAAATCAATAAAAACCATTCAACACCTCGACATTTAATAGTGAAGCTTGCAAATTCCAAAGATAAAGAGAAGATCCTTAAAGCAGCAAGAGACAAGAAATCCCTGACTTTTATGGGGAGGAGTATTAGGGTAACAGCAGACCTCTCCACAGAGACCTGGCAGGCCAGAAAGGGCTGGCACGATATATTCAGGGTCCTAAATGAGAAGAACATGCAACCAAGAATACTTTATCCAGCAAGGCTCTCATTCAAAATGGAAGGAGAGATAAAGAGCTTCCAAGACAGGAATTGAAAGAATATGTGACCTCCAAACCAGCTCTGCAAGAAATTTTAAGGGGGACTCTTAAAATTCCCCTTTAAGAAGAAGTTCAGTGGAACATTCCACAAAAACAAGGACTGATAGTTATCATGATGACACTAAATTCATATCTCTCAATAGTAACTCTGAATGTGAATGGGCTTAATGACCCCATCAAAAGGCGCAGGGTTTCAGACTGGATAAAAAAGCAGGACCCATCTATTTGCTGTCTACAAGAGACTCATTTTAGACAGAAGGACACCTACAGCCTGAAAATAAAAGGTTGGAGAACCATTTACCATTCGAATGGTCCTCAAAAGAAAGCAGGGGTAGCCATCCTTATATCAGATAAACTAAAATTTACCCCAAAGACTGTAGTGAGAGATGAAGAGGGACACTATATCATACTTAAAGGATCTATTCAACAAGAGGACTTAACAATCCTCAATATATATGCCCCGAATGTGGGAGCTGCCAAATATATAAATCAATTATTAACCAAAGTGAAGAAATACTTAGATAATAATACACTTATACTCGGTGACTTCAATCTAGCTCTTTCTATACTCAATAGGTCTTCTAAGCACAACATCTCCAAAGAATCGAGAGCTTTAAATGATACACTGGACCAGATGGATTTCACAGATATCTACAGAACCTTACATCCAAACTCAACTGAATACATATTCTTCTCAAGTGCACATGGAACTTTCTCCAGAATAGACCACATATTGGGTCACAAATCGGGTCTGAACTGATACCAAAAGATTGGGATCGTCCCCTGCATATTCTCAGACCATAATGCCTTGAAATTAGAACTAAATCACAACAAGAAGTTTGGAAGGACCTCAAACACGTGGAGGTTAAGGACCATCCTGCTAAAAGATGAAAGGGTCAACCAGGAAATTAAGGAAGAATTAAAAAGATTCATGGAAACTAATGAGAATGAAGATACAACCATCCAAAATCTTTGGGATGCAGCAAAAGCAGTCCTAAGGGGGAAATACATCGCAATACAAGCATCCATTCATATGATTCCGTGGAATGAAATGGAAATATTTTGGAAGAGGATAAGCCATAATGGCAGGAAGTAGATGAGCTGTGGAGAGGGGTTAGTGGATACAGTGTTTCTTTCTGGACTGATAAAAATGTTCTACAGCTAGACAGAGGTGACAGCTGCACAACTTAGTGAGACTAAAATCCAGCAAACCATGTACTCTATTTTTAAAAAATATGTTTTTATTTATTTGAGAGAGACAGAGACAGAGATAGCAAGAGAGCAGGAGCGGGGAGGGGAGAGAGAAGCAGGCTCCCCAGTGAGCAGAGAGCCCAATGCAAGGCTCAATCCCAGGACCCTGGGATCATGACCTGAGCTGAAGGCAGACACTTCACTGACCAAACCCCCCAGGTGCCCCAAACTGTGTCCTTTAACAAGGATGTTAATTATATCTTTAAGAAAACTGAAGGAAGAGGTAAATAAATCACTTTGGACTGTTAAAAGAAAAAAAAAAAAGATACACAAAAGATGCCATGTGAAGATGGAAGAATTAGAGGCTAATACACCTCAAACTAAGAAACATCCATGATTGTCAGCAAACCACTAGAAGGTAAGAACAGGCAAGGAAAGACCCTCACAGTTTTCAGAGGGAGCATGGCCCTGCCAACACCTTGATTTTAGAGTTGAAGTTTCCAGAACCACAAGGCAATGAATTTCTATTTTTTAAGCCACTCAATTTGTGGTACTCTGTTGTGGCAGCCCTACCATACCAATATAGTCAATGTTTCCATTCAGATCTAATTGGAAAGAAAGCTATAGAATCACTTGTTATGCATTTTTATAAATCCTGTGATAGATAATTGAAATAACAATGTGCTACTATTAGCTTTGTATGGTAAGTGCAGTAATGGTCTTATATTTTGTCCTTAGCAAGCACAAGTTATGTGATAAATATATTTTAAATTATTTATTAATTAATTACAGTGGTTAATTCTACTTGAAGATAGGGATACCCAGCATTTAGATTGTACTTATAAAGCAGGAACTATTCTAAAAATTAGATATAAATGCATTAAATCTTTATTACCACCTTGTGATCTAGGCCATAGTATTTTTTTTTAAGATTTTATTTATTTATTCAGAGAGAGAGAGAGAGAGAGAGAGAGAGGCAGAAACACAGGCAGAGGGAGAAGCAGGCATCATACAGAGAGCCTGATGTGGGACTCAATCCAGGGTCTCCAGGATCACGCCCTGGGCTGCAGGCGGCGCTAAACCGCTGCGCCACCAGGGCTGCCCTAGGCCATAGTATTATGCTTAGTTTATAGATGAGAAAACTGATGCACAGAGAATTTGAATACTTTTCTTAAAGTAACAGAATTTTTTTTTTTTTTTTTTTTTTTTTTTTTTAGTAACGAGTTTTGTACATGTGAGGTCTAATAATTCCTGATTCCTCAGATCTGATTTCTGTGCTTCTCTAGTTAGAGGTGAGGATATTTCACTGAAATCTTCCAAGAAAGGATAATGTTGACCAGACTGGAGTAGAAGAATGAGCAATACCATTAGAAGATGCACTGTTGGCAGATAGAAATAAGTAAAATCATAACACTAATACAGAAACACAAACTGGAAAAATCAGTTATGTATTTGTATGAAGTCCTATATAAGTGAAGTTTTTGCAATTCAATCACATTTTAAAAATGGACGTTATTTATATTTTAGAGGAATTTGAAGGAACATCAGTCTTTTGGTGAATGAATCTTTAGCAACACTCTCAATAAGAGCAAAAGATAGATAAAATGGTTTTACATGAATAAAAATATCTAAAATAGATGATAAATGGCTATTATGTGCAAGATATTTTAAACAAAAATATTATCTTGAAATATTGCATGCTAATCAATATTTTTCTAATTTAAATCATGTTATGCATTTCAAAGACTTTTCTGACACCTATAAGCTAAATCAATCCAAACTGTATATATTTTTCTAGTTATCTTTGTTGGCTCCTTTTTAAAGTGAGGTTATTTTTATATAGCCATTAAATTATAAATATTTCATTAAAGATGCTAAGGATATGAAATTCTATTTGATACAAATACATATAGGATACTGTGAGTTGAGATGTAAGTAAATGTGGAAAATTCTTGGGAATAAGGAATGTGTTTAAAAATAAATCAGTCTTTGAAGGAATTTTTTCTCCAACTTTATGAATTGAATGACCAAAGATTTTTTTTTTTTTTAATTTATGATAGGCACACAGTGAGAGAGAGAGAGAGAGGCAGAGACACAGGCAGAGGGAGAAGCAGGCTCCATGTCCCAGGAGCCCGATGTGGGACTCGATCCCAGGTCTCCAGGATCGCGCCTGGGCCAAAGGCAGGCGCCAAACTGCTGCGCCACCCAGGGATCCCCCAAAGAATGTTTTTTAAAAAATCTCTTCTTGCATCATTACTTTTGGAATATTATCAAGATGTTGTCAAGGCATTCTATAAGTTGCAGTGCTTTTACCATTCTATTGAAATATGATTGGCTCTATAATAATTTCTGCCCAAGGAAAAACTGACATTGCTGACTTAAACAGTTCCTTTTTTTTCATTTGTTCATCAATTCTGTTCTAATGAATTTATTCTGGACACTTGGTCTACAGATTACATTCTTTTATGTGAACAAAGGAAATAGTTCAGCACTACATTGGATAATGTATAAATGGTCTGCTATTCTTTGTAGTTAACATGTACAAAATTGCAAATAAGATTTCATTTATTAACACAGTCCTTAATTATCATTACTAATCTTTCAATATCACTTTCTCCCTATTTTTGGACCAACTAACCTTTTTAATCCAGCCTTCTTTGATTTTTCACCTTTTAACTTTAGTTAACTATGTTCCATTTTGCTGCTTTGTTTTTATATGTGGAATCAGACTTTCTCTTAAGATATCTTGAATGGAACTGGGGTTCTTTTTCACTAATGAAGTAATACAGGGCATTTTTGCATCATCGATTTTGAAAGCATCTCCAGTATTTATTTATTTTTAACATAAATAAGCTTCCCCTTATGTTAGACTAATTTTCTATACATTTAATCTGTAGAAAAACAGGATTTATGAAATTAATCTCTAAATCTTGCCACTGTGAGGAATAGCTACATGAACCATGCCAAATGAATTGGTATTTCTATGCAGTTTATATCATACTTTCAGTTTCATGAGTGGAGAAAAGAATAGAAATAAAAGTGATATTTTTATTGGAGTTTAACATACATATATTGTCAGATGGACAAAAGAGATAAATTATCATCATACAAAATGGGAACAAGAGCAGTATATTTGAGATTCAAGTATCTGTGAAAATCTCATTTGTCTAAGACAAATGATCTATATTCTTGAATTTATATTAAAGAAAACTTATTCTCACAGAAAGTAAAGGAAACTGCCTGCATCTGTAGAACAACAAATGTCTCTGATTAAAAGCTATCTCTAGGGATCCCTGGGTGGCGTAGCGGTTTGGCGCCTGCCTTTGGCCCCTGCCTTTGGCCCAGGGCACGATCCTGGAGACCCGGGATCGAATCCCACGTCGGGTCCCGGTGCATGGAGCCTGCTTCTCCCTCTGCCTGTGTCTCTGTCTCTCTCTCTGTCTCTGTCTCTCTCTCTCTCTGTGACTATCACAAATAAATAAAAATTTAAAAAAAAATTTAAAAGCTATCTCTACACAGATGGCATGGCCACAGCTAATGCGAACAGTGAACCGAGGCTGCTTACCCATAACTAGGTCAGCAACACCTGATAGAAATCTTCCCCTAAAATGGAAGAATACACTTTCTCAAAAAAAAAATTAAAAACATTTACAGCTATAGTGAAGTACAATTAATGTACAGTGAACTGAACATATTTAAAGTACATACATACTTTGGTTAATACTGACTTGCATGTACCTATGAAATAATCTCCATAGTCAGGATATTGAGCATATCCATCCAAAGGAAAACTTTTTTCATGGCATTTTCCATCTTTTCAACTGTATTATTTTGTTATCTCAAGGCAACTATTGATATGCTTTCTATCATGGACGATAAGATTTTCTAGAATTTTCTAGAATTTTATATAGTGAACCATAGAATGTAGGCTCTTTTAGTCTCATTTATTTTTCTGAAAATAATTATTTTTAGTTTCATTTATATTGCATATATCAATAGTTACCTTTTTCCCCAATTTTTCAGAATTGTATTACATTGTGTGGATATGCCATAATATTACCATTTGCATAGTTTTTTGACATGAGGTTATCCATTTACAAATTTTCCCTATATTACAAACAAAGTTGCTAATATTGTAAGTGTATTATTTGTGGACATATAATCTCATTTCTCTTGAAATGATTAAGTGTCTAGAAGTGGAATGGTTGGATTATAAAGCAGATATACATATAATATTTCAAATGTCAAACTATTTTCCAAAGTGTTTGTATAGGCTTTATATTCCCCCCTACAGTAGTTAATAATCTACCTTTTTACCAACATGACATGGTCAGTCTTTATAATTTCACCCAGTGTAGTTGGTGTGTACTGGTATTTCATTATGGTTTTATTTAGCATTTTCTTAATGATTACTTTAATGATCTTTTCCACATGATTTTTTCTTTTCTGTGATTTTCTACAAAAATATCTTTTTCTCAGTGTAATGTTTATTCAGATATTTTGCCCATTTTTTAAAGATTTTTTCCATAATATTTGCTTTTTTAATATATCTTAGACATAAGTTCTTTGTCAGATGTATATTTTACAAATACTATCTTCTAGTTGCTGGCTCAAAACTCTTCATTTTTTGGTTCAAGTTATTTTTTTTCCTTCATAATTTGTGCTTATTTGTTGTGTGTAAGTTTTTGTTTGTTTTGCCAAATCTAAGATCACAAAGCATTTCTCTTTTCTGTTCTTTTAGAAGTTTGTACCTTTACTTCTTATATTCAAATCTGTGAGCAATTTCAAATTAATTATTTAATGTGCTATAGGGTCAAAAGTCAAATTTTATTTCTTTCTCATCTAGCTACTCAACTATTCCTACAGTATTTGGCAAAAATTTAAATCCCCCTCCTTGAATTGTCCTGGGAAATATGTTAAAATCAATTGTACATGTATGTTGGGGTCTTGCATAGCCTGTTTTGTTCCATTTTTGGATAGATATAGAGAAGACAGATATATAGACTTCTAATACCATTCTGCTGTGATTATTATAGTTTTATAATCTTAAAAACGGGTGTTGTGAATACTGCAATTTTGTTCAACTTTTCAAGTTTGTTTTGTCTATTCTAGATTCAATCATATTTCCATATACATTATTGAATCATTTCAGGAGTTTCTAAAACATAATGGGATTTTGACTATTATTTTACTATACCTATAGATAAGTTTATGTATAATGGGCATCTCAACAATATTAAGTCTTCCTTCCCATACATATGGTAGATTTTTCCATTTAATTATGTTTTCTTTTGTTACTGTTTAATAGTTTTTAAAGTTCAGGTTTTATGTATTTTAACAATTTATATTTAATTATTACTTATATTTGCTGTTATTGTACATTTAAAAATTAATTTTTTATTGCTAGAATTTAAAATCATATTTGATTTTTTTTGGATTTAACTTCATCTCTTTGCAATCTAGCTGACAAGTTTTCATAATTATTTTGCGCATTCATTAGGATTTTCTACATAGACAATTATGTCATCTGTGAATAAAGTTCTTTCTAACTTAATATTTTTCTTTTTCATATTTTATTGCATTGTCTAAAATATTCAGTTAAATGTTGAATAGAAGTAATAAGCAAGAATATCTTTGCCTTGTCTGCTGAGATGAAAAGCACATTTACTCTTAGTTCTGTACTTTTCATAAATGGCTTTTATCAGTTTAAAGAAGTTTTCTGAGAATTTGTTTCAGGAGGGAGAGGCAGAGGAAGAGGGAAAGAAATTCTTAAGCAAGCTCCTTGCCCAGCACAGAACCAGATGCAGGGTTTGATCTCACAACCTGAGATCATGACTTGACCTGGAAATCCAGTCTGACACTTAACCAAATTAGCTACCCAGGTGCTCCCTGTTTCAATTTTAATTGGGATAATACTGGCCTCACAGAATAAGCTGGTTTGTGTTTCTGCCAATTTATTATTCCTCTTTAATCTTCTAGGGGAATGAGTAGGAGATTATGTATGGAATTAAAAATTAGCATTTACCCAGAAGGGATTCTGCTACTGGAGTTTAATTTGTGGTAAGGTTTCTAACTACAAATTGAATTTCTTTAATAGATATAGGGCTATATGTGGTATATATTCGTTCTTATGTAAGTTTAATGGTTTGTTCTTTATTTTTTTTAAAGATTTATTTATTTATTCATGAGAGACACAGAGGAGAGAGAGGCAGAGACATAGGCAGAGGGAGAAGCAGGGCTCTTCCCAGGAGTATGATGCGGGACTTGATCCTGGATCCTGGGATCACGACCTGAGCCGAAGGCAGCCACCCAACTGCTGAGCCACGCAGATGTCCCAGTTGTTTGTCTTTTGAATAACTTGTGCATTCAACTGTTCTTACAAATACATTGATTAAAAGTTATTTATGACAATCTCTTATTTTTTTCAATTTCTCTAAGAGTGTGTCTAGTGATATTCCTAATTGCATTCTTAGTATTGGTAATTTGTACATTCTCTTTTTTATATCCTGATCAGTCTAATTGGGAGTTTATTAAATGTATTGATTTTTCTCAAGTGAAGAGGTCTTTCATTGATTTTGTTGTTTTCTGTTTACAGGAACCAGTTGCATTGGTTTTGAAATTATCATTCTTTTATTTTCTGCTGATTTGGGATTTTATTTTTTTTTATAGCTGCTTAAGTTGGAAGCTGAGTTCATAGATTTAACACATTTCTTCCTTTCTAATACAGAATTTTAATATACTTTTTTTATATCCTACATGTTTGTGACATTGTATTTTTGTTTTTATTAAGTTGAAAATACTATCTTATATTCTCTTCCATTTATTTCCTTTCAGTCATGGTTCATTAGGAGATTTTATTTAATTAAAATATTTAGGGATTTTAAAAATTATCTTTCCAGTTTTGCTTGCAAATTTAATTCCATTGTAGTACATTATGACCCCTAATATGTTGATAATATTTTTAAATTATCTTTAAATGGTCAACTATTTTTCAAAGGATTTAAAATAAAAATAGTCTTTCATATTTACTTACCTATTAACTATTTTTGGATTTTTTTTTTCCTTTCTGTAGATCCAGATTTCTATTGTTATAATTTTCCTTCTCCCTGGGGACCTCATTTAACATTTCTTTAGTATGGGCTTCTTGATTATGAGTCCTTTCAGTTTTTGTTGTGCTCATATTCCTTTTTTCCTCTTCATCTTCTGAAAAATGTTGGCTAAATGTAAAATTTTATCTTCACACTTTTTTGTTGTTGTTGTTGTTCAATAAAGATATTGCTCCACTGTCTTCTCACTTGCATTTTTTAGACAGAAGTTGGCTGTCATCCTGATCTTTTTTTATGTGTACATAACATGCCTTTTATTTTTAAGTTCATTAACATTTTATTCTGTAATGCCCAAACCACTATTAATCTCTCATATTTTTTAATCTCTAGAAGTCTGGTTTCACTTTTTTTTAATCTTTCTATGTCTCTTTTTAACATTTTAGTCTTTCTTCTGCCTTCTTCAATGAAATAGAATCTTGTCCACTAATTCTGTCATTGTGTCATTTCTGCATTTATTTCAATCCATTGTGGTTTTCTTCCCCTCTAATTATGGGTTGTATTTTCCTTTTTCTTTGCGTGCCTGCCAAATTTTGATTGTATAAGAGACATTGTGATTTTATGTTATGTGTTAATGGTTATTTTTATTTCTGTACATGTTCTTGATATTTCTGGGGATGTAGCTAAATTACTTGAAAAAAATTGAACTTTTGAATCTTTCCTTTAAGCTTTGTAATGTGGGACCAGAGCAGATATTCTGGGATAATATTTTCCTTTACTGAAAAAAAAAAAAAATGTCCTTTTGAGTTCTCTACCTAATGCAGTGTGATTTGGGACACCTAGGTGGCTCAGGGGTTGAGTATCTGCCCTCAGCTCAGGGCATGATTTTGAGTCAGGGATGGAGTACCACACTGAGCTCTTGCAGGGAGCCCACTTCTCCCTCTCTCTGTGCCTCTGCCTCTTTCTCTGTGTCTCTCATGAATAAATAAATAAATAAATAAATAAATAAATAAATAAATAAATAAATAAAATCTTAAAAAAATAAAGCAATCTGATTAAAAAAAAAGATATGAGTAGTAAAAATATAAACAATGCTTGTATGATATAAGAGTTTTGTTCTCTGTTTTGCTTTTGGGAAGTGAGACACCCCGATCTTGGAAAGTTTCTTAACTAATATATTCTGAATCAAACTAAACTAAGATCTTAAACGGGTTCCTCTGCAGATTTCTAAAACTATCTTTGTAGCTCTTTCTTCTTCTTCCTTTTGTAAACATAGATCCTTTGGTGCTTCTTGACTTCCATTTATGTCCCCTCAACTCAAGGGGATAATTGGACTCTATTTGGGTTCTTCCACTTGCTCTACCTATTGGAAACTCTCTATAAGCAATAATCTGGAAGCAAAGAGGCCTAAAGGAATTTGTTTCCTCTCTCTCAAGGATCAGTCTGTCTTTCATATTGCCTGATATCCATTGTTTGAAAACAGTTGTTTTATATATTTTGTCATTTTTTAGTTTCAAAAAGAAAAGTAAATCACTACTACTAAATTCTCACATTAGGTTAAGTAAGGTATGAATGAAAAATATGAATGAATTATTTTCATATCTTCTTACTAGAAGATCAGTAGTGAGGTCAGTTTTGAGCTTGATGAGAAACTTCCATTCTGAAAGACTAATTTTGACAGTAAATTTTTGTTTGACAGTAATACATATTTTCCACATTTTTCATGCTTTTCATTTTGATTAGAAATCACAAAACCATAACTTTTATCTTAAATGATCTTGACATTCCCCTTCCCAAATAGCAGAGTTATAAAACAAAACTAGTTTTAAGTCAGTTTAAATATTAATATTTGGTTGAAACAGGGACTTTCAATTAAGAATACTTATTGTATTTATTGCATAATTCCTATGTACTGTATAGGGGAATGAGGGTAGGAAAACATAATACACAATCCTTGACCTTAAGAAACTTATGTTTCTTCTTTTTACTATAAGCAAAAATATTACCATATAGTGTGGTAATTTTTATAACTGAATATGTGAATAAAATTATTCTTGAATAAAGATATCCTAAAAATTGGTAGTACTCAGATTACTTTATTTACACTTCCATTTTTAAAAAACTCACTTAGCTGAAACATTTAAGCATATTCTTGGCAATTGTTATTTTGAAAGAAAGTAAAAGATCGGAATTTTAAGTTTCTGTTACTTAGTCAAAGAAGTTACTTCATGAAACATTTATAGGAAATTATGTCAAAAAGATTCCTTGCTATGACAGCTTGCTTTCTGGGAGGACACCTTGCATTCTGCCTCCACAGTGATTACCCAGCTACACAAATAGTGTTACGGCTCTATGCCTGGTTTTACACAATAGAGTCAACACCAAGCCAGTTCTTCCTTAGCAAAATTTTTATGCTTCCTTGTCTGCATCCTTAGTTCTAAGGTTCTAGTTTAAAATACCAGATATAAATGTAGTGGATAAACGTGGAAATGGAAAAAATGCATTTAATATGTCCTTTAAATGATAAATCACCAGTTTTTCATCTCAATACATAGGGCTAGTATAGGAAAGCAATTACTTACATGTTATAGGAAGCTTACCTATGAAGGCTAGAGAATATATAGGATAGTTTTTTATGGTAACATTCTGTAGAGAGTAACAAAACGTAATATTTGAAATTCTCCTCCAATAAGACTTGGTTCTCTATATGAAAAAAATAAATGAGTTATTTAGGATGAGTAATTTGTGAATGGATTGCATTGGACAACAGCTGTGAATAAAATTAATAGGAATGTTACAAATAGCAAATATTAACCTATAGACAAAGGAAAATGTAATCTAATTTTAAGTTTGTAGTAATAAAAATAATAATTTAAAAATTATAACAATGGGCAATTAAAGGAATATATTCTATATTTGTCTTATGTTAAAAGTATTCTTTATTCTTTTTAAAAATCAGAAGAAAACTAGATAACATTTTATTTACTAAAATATCAGTTTCTTTTACCTGTATATTTGCTAGTTAGATTCACATAAACATATATTATATTAAAGGCATATGCTATGGAAATATATTCTACACTATAATGCTTCAGTGATGTCCTGTTTTTGAAAGGAAAGTGAACTTTGAACATCATACACTACTATTTCTTTTTCATAAATTAATGAAATGATAAACGTATAACAGTACAAATCTATTGTAATGGTAAATCAGGGTCTATTGTCTACATACAAGAAAGAAGAAATAGTCAGGCTTACATCAATGGCTCATAAAGGACCAAGTTGAGATACTATTTTTGAGATTCATTCATTCAACAATATCTAGTACAAATATATGCATAGAATATAATGCTCAGTATGGACATAAATATTTCCTTCTCCATGGGTTTACAGTCTTCTATAAAAAATAGACATTAACTTAATTATCATATAAAATTGTGACTGAAAAATTATTTTGAAGGAGAGGCTTAAAGTAATATAAGGCCTATAACAGGGAGAATAAGATTTGAATCTCACAGAAGTGTTTATAGGGAAGTCAGTTTGAGTCAGTTTGAATGACTGAGAGCCTATTACAAGAAGAGGAAAGATTGTTCAAAGCAGAAGAAACAGCATGTACAAAGATCTTATGGTAAGAAACAACCTGAAGTGTATACAGGATTGAGAGTTTAGGATATCAAAGAGAATGGAGAGCAGAATGGCTTGATGTGAAGCTGGATAGTAGCTTAGACTGGCATACAAGATAAACTTTGGAGAACCTTGTGTTTTAAGTTAAGAATTTGCCTTTATTTTTTGACCACTGAGAAAATACTTGGCTTTCTTTTTATGATGAATAAAATAATCAATTTTACAGTTTGACATGACAACCCTTGTATTAAGTGTACAAAACTGCTAGGAGAGGTTATTAAAGGAATAAATAATTCAGGCAGTACTTCAGTAATCCAGCTGAGTGATGATGACAGCTCAGACCACGTGATAGCAGTGGTGACATAGATAAGTGAGAAGATTTGAAAATAATTAGAAAGTAAAATGTATACAATATGCATATCTATGATAGAAATGAGAGAATTCAAACTAGTTTATAGCAACAGCAGGCATTGAATTATACACTCAAGTATTTGGACTTGATTAATTCAGCAACAGAAAGTCACTCAACATTCAAAATGGAAATGAACTTTAGGGAGAAAATTGAGGTAATATCTATATATTATCTGATAATAACGTTGCATTTTAAATTGTGAGCCAGTTTGTTGAAGTTTGAAATCATTGGTTTATTTTAGCAGAAATGAATATGTGGTTTTAGAATATGCACTAGAAATATATGAGGCCAAGTTTTGAATAAGAGCTCAGAGGTCATGATTAGAGCAATAATTCACAGTTAAACGTCAATAATTTGTATAAAATGAATGATAAGCAAGTAATGAATGAATGTATGAGATGAGATAAAGAAGAATCATCAGTATCATTATAGGTAGCCAAGTGGTTTAGGATGAGAAAATATTGTTCTGAGAAAACATTGATACAGCTATAAGAAAGTTACTGATAGTCTCTGAAGGAGTAATTTTAGGGAAATTATACTGTCAGAACAAGAAATAACATAGTAATAAAATAGAATGTATCATGACTATTACCACATATAATAAAGTAAAAGAGAAAGCAAAAATAGCCATCGTCTGGTAAAATTCATTAAATTTAGTAGAAATCATTCTACTCTACTGAGAGTCAGCAGCCTAAATGCTCACATTAATAGAGATGCCTCTATATTATGGTTCTTGAATATTGTTTCATCAGTTTCAGTGCTCCTCTAGCTTTTTTATTTTATATTGTCAAATAATTTTTTATTATAATTGAGTTTATGACAATTTTTTATTACTTTATTGAGAGCCGTGTTATTTCAGGAGAATATGAGTGACTTTTATAAAGTTACACAGTATATCTGTGGTTGCGCTATGATGGAATCTTTTTTTCTTCATCTTATTCCCATATATTTTCATTTTTCAAAGATATCTATGTTATTGTGTTTATCCCCAATCATTTCTTAGGTTAGATTAAAACACTTGCTATTAGGAAAGAAAGAAATATTGACTGTACTATATATCCCAAATATTTTTTTCAAGTAAAGGACAGGTACAATCAATCTTACCCATTTTCTAAGTTTATATATTTGTGTGTGTGTGTGTGTGTGTATGTGTGTGTGAAACAATAGCCTTGAGAATTGTCCATAATCTACATGTGCCTTTGTAAGAGAGTGGATCAAAAAACAAAATACAGTGAATTACCTATTAAGGAGATCATTTCACTTCAATATGTTGTCTTATTTGTCGATTCTCTTTATACCACTAAGACATATCACTTTATATGCGTTATTTGTCTGATAAGTATAAAGAGATCCCAGCATAGCTTTGATGTAACTGATATAAACATTGGCTTTGATGGGGAAACACTTTGTTCCTATTAAACTTAAAAAGCATTTATCTGAAGGTTGAAGAGTTAGAAAAACAGGGAAGAATGCCTTGTGTTTTCTTAGCTTCTATCTGTCATGCTTGCTGCTTTGAAATATTTATGTCCCTCATTGTTCTGTCAAGTATAAGACATCCTTGTTAACATTTAGACATAATTTAGGACACATTTCATAAGCAAACTGTTAAATATTTATGCCTACTGCCTATTCCTTACAAAGCACTTCACGTATGCATCCATGTTTCAATTATTAATGAAGTTTGGACAGACCTTGTTTTTATTGCTCTGTTCTTCTGAAGATTAACTTTTTCATATTTTTCCATACTAATATCCTGAGTTGTTTATTATTCGGTTTAAAAAGATTGTCTCTTCTTTTGATACTAAATTTGTTTTGTGGGTACGTTTCTAGAAGAGTAGATTTAAGAAGTATGGGAAGATGCTAACATAAAATTAAGTACCTTACATAACTATATACAAACCTATGTGTATATTTCTGGATTGTTTATGTCTATCAAAACTATTAGTTTATTTTTGAACAGGAAATATAATTCAGGATTAAACAAGGATATTTATGAGATTGTTTTACTTTTTCAAGCACGTGTAGCTAACAGCAATGTCATCTGTAAATATAATAGGAAGCAATATTCTTTATTTGTCTACTTAATACAGTATAGAAAACGCTTACAGTTATGTAAGTGAAACTATCTGAGCTGTTTTTATTACTAACCTTAGAATCCTTTAGTTTTTAAGTTTCTCACAATTGGGGAAATTACTGCACAATTTTTTTTAACTTAATGTCACTTAATGTTGTTGATTTGTAAAACACATGAAGACCAATCATGGAATTAATCTGCCATTTACAGCCTCCAACTTAATTGAGGGAACTTGGCATTACAGTTAATTTTATTTATGGTACATAAATGAATTTATATAATCTCCTGTCTCTGCGTAAATAGGTATAGCTCAAATGGAAGAAAGAGTAAGAGGATTTGGCTCAGCTTTTCTCCCAACATATTTTCCTGTTTTTAATTTTGGAATATCTCCTTTACAAACAAAGGGAATTTTTCTTAAACAGCTATATTAATGAAGCAAATTTTTGGGGGGTTAATTTTTAATGTAATTAACTCTTTTCTAATATCTAATAACTTTAGAAGAAACAATAGTACTGTGTTGGGTTTTTTTTGTTTGTTTTTTTTAATTTTTATTTATTTATGATAGTCACAGAGAGAGAGAGAGAGAGGCAGAGACATAGGCAGAGGGAGAAGCAGGCTCCATGCACCGGGAGCCCGATGTGGGATTCGATCCTGAGTCTCCAGGATCGTGCCCTGGGTCAAAGGCAGGCACTAAACTGCTGCGCCACCCCGGGATCCCAATAGTACTGTGTTAAATAGAAGAAAGTATGGTCTGATAATACTAAAAGCAATAAATTAGAACAGTAGGATGTTGAGTGGCAATAGAAATTTTTTTTTGATAGTAGTGAAATTGATACATATTTTTGTATATTGAAAGGACTATTATGTGTAGGGGTGGAAAAAATAAACCTAAAAAGTAATGATGAAGGATAGAAAGGGAAGAATTGCTGGAGAAGATTCCTGAGTTATACTATAGAAAAAAGGATCTGAGGCATACATGAAGCAATTCCTTTAGATAAGATGTTAAACATTTCTGTCATAAAGAGGTGAAAAACAGATTCTGTGGGTATAGATATAAAGAAGGACTTTTTTTTTTTTTTTTTTTTGCAGTGAAGAGTACATGTGGTCTCTCTTCTGATAGCTTCTATTTTCTCAGGGAACAAAAAAATAATGCATTAGCTGATGTGTATAATCATCTCTGAGAAGGAGAAAGCAAAAAAGTGCAGACATGTAGTAGGATTACTGGCCAGAACTAAAGACACCGCTGGGTCTAGTGATTATGAATTTAAATTAGAACCAGATGTGAGCGGTGAGAGATTTTAATGGTGGCTCAAGAATATAGCCATTAAAAAGAGAGAAGTGGGGCTCTATAGAGAAATGACAGAAAGTTATAACGGAAGATTCAATGGATTAGAGTTCTTAGTGAGGTAAAATAGTTGGAATTAGGATTTTAGTGGGTCCTAGCTGGAAGTATAAAAGCTGGTGCTCAGAGAGTGTGCTATTTGATATTTCAGTTATAAAGTAGGTATGGTTACGGATAATGACAACTTCTAGGGTAAGGCCTTTAAAGACTGTTACTCAGATGTGACTCAAAACCCTTCATGTGAGTCAGAGTGTGATAAAATTAACTGAATATTGAAATCAACAATTTGGTTAGAAGGAATGAGGAAGAGAGAGACTGAGCCAATTGCTCGTGTTTCAAGGAATGAGAAGGAGTGTCCAGAGGCACCAAGAATTATTACAGATATATAAACTAATGTTGTAATCCTCAGTGGAGCTGCAGAGATTTTTTTTTCTTCTAGCTCTTTTAAGATTTTTCTTTGTCTTTGATTTTCTATGGGTTGATTATGATATACCTAGGTGTACATTTTATGGTATATCTTGCTTCATGTTTTCTTAGTTTCATGGATCTGTGGTTGGGTGTCCAACACAAACTTTGGGAAATTCTTAAGTCACTGTTCCTTCAGATATTTCTTTTATTCTGGTATATGCCATTATATGTATTTTAGAACTTTTGTGATTACTCCACAGTTCTTGGATATTCTGTTTATCCTTTTTTTTCTTTGAATTTAGAAGTGATGGAAGTTTCTATTAATAATTTCTTCAAATTCACTGATTGATGAGCCCATCAAAGGCAGTCTTTCTTTTCTGTTGTGATATTTTTCCTTCTGATTCTTTTTTTTAGGTTTTCCTCTCTCTCTGCTTATATTACTCACTTGTTTTTGTATGTTATTTCCTTTGTCTATTAAAGTCCTTAGCATTTTAATCGTTGCTGTTTTAAATTCCCAGTCTGATAATTCCAATATGTCTGCCGTATCTGGGTTTAGTTCTGATGTTGGATCTTTCCTTTCAAACTGTGTTTTTTTAGCCTTTCAGTATGTCTTGTAATTTTTTTGTTTAAAGCTAGGCATGATGAATTGAACAAAAGGAACCTGATAAAGGCTTTAGTGTGAAGTTTTATATTTATCTGGCTGCATTTACTCTTTGCTATACTTGTAGATTTTAAAGGCTAGAATTTCCCCCGGTGTACTTGTTTCAGTCACTCCTGTTGTCTTTGGATTTTTTTGTTTATTTGTTTTTTTATAGATTTCTTTTTAATATGGGAGATGCATAGTTTATTTCCTTGTATTCTTCCATTATTACACGATTGTACTGAAGTGGTGTTAAGGTGTGGGTGGAGGGGAGGCATTCTGTAGACCTATGATTAGGTTTCAGTCTTTTTGTGAGTTTACATCCTTTACTCTGGCCTATGAGTGTGCTGCTCAGTTTTGTTTTCTTTGTACCCACTTCGGTGAGACAAGATGACAAGCTTGGGCTGGAACTTCATATTTACTTTCATCCAGGTCAGTTAGGCTCTGGTTATATCCTAGTTGTTTAGGCTCAGTAAAATAGTTATTCCTGTGGCTCCTGGGTAGCTCAGTCATTTGGGCATCCAACTCTTGATTTCAGCTTAGATCATGATCTCACAGTTGTAAGATTAGGCCCCATGTTGGGCTCCAAGCTCAACCCAGAATCTGCTTGAGATTCTCGCTCTCCCTCTCCCTCTGCCCCTACCCCTGCTCATGCACTCACTCTCTAAAATAAATAAATAAAATCCTAAAAAAAAAAAAAAAGTTACTCTTGAGGTCAGACTATGTTAAGAAAAATGAATGATCAGGGTCAATTTCAAAATGTTTCCTTTTTTCTCCTCCTGCTGGAAGCAAGAAGGACTTGTTTCCTGATCAACATCATAAAGCATCTAGTAGGGCTCCTGGAGATAAAATCCATGAAAGTGTGTGGGCCTCTCTATAACTGGCCTCCCCTTAGAGATTTTAATCTCTCAAATGTGTCCACACTGAGCCTTCAGCAATTTAACAATTGCAGTTTAGAATTTTCTACCCTGGTCCTGCTGCCAATGGAGTTTACAGCATCTGTACTTATGCTCCAAGAAGCTGCGATTCTCTGTATCCACCTGTCCATCTCTTCAATTTTGGAGACAGTGGTTTGTACCGTGACCTCAGTTCTCTGATATATCAAAAAGAGTTATTGATTTTCAGTTTAGTCAGTCTTTTTTCTTCTCTTGTGTATTGTCAGAAGTGACAACTTTAATGGCAGACTGGATATTGGAAGTTCTATGCAGGTTTTTAGGAAGGATCAAAGAATAAGGTGGGAAACCTGAAGTTAAAATTAAGGATTATTCTAAAATTGTATGAAGTGTGAAAGAAAACTCTGTATCTTAAGTCAACCAGTATGTTGCTTCTTTCTGGTGCAGTATGTGATAATCGAAAAATACTTTTAAAAAGAAGTAAATGTTATAGAATACATGATATTTGATTTACTTACAGGAGCATTGAGTAAAATATATGTATATAGTAAATAACTAATTTAAATTATGTATTTCTAACTTGGATGTGTAATTTGCTGCTAACAGTATAATTGAATTTTAGAACACAGTGTCTCAGCAAGCCTAGCAGATTTCCTTCACAGATCAGTAATCCTATCCAATGGTTCCAACAGCTGTACTATAAATATCGGAGGAGGTCACCATCCATCATGGGTGCATTTATATCAAAAGGGCTCCTGGGTCATGATATGGAATCCACATCAACATCTGTGGGGAATGCCAAGCACACATTTTTGGAATATCATGAAGAGCATTGGAAAAAATATAGATAGGCTGTAAAGGTGATAGAATCTTGAAAAGTATACTGTAATAGGAAAAAACTGCAAACCTGGCAAAAACACATTACTTTTTAGCAAAGCACAGATATACTGTTTAGCTCAGCTGGAATCTTTAGTTACTGCCTTAGGCAGCTACAGCACTAAAATGAACAAATATTTTTGTGGGGGCCTGTTGAGATGTAGGAATGGGCTGAATGAGAAGAGGACAGAAATTAAGGAATGAAGGTGCTGAGAGAGGGGATCATAAAAGATAACCAAAGCCAGGCTACAGCTTTAGCAGAGTAGACAACATGGAGGGCTTGCAGCTATTATATACCATCTAGGGTTTTATATATGCCAAGTTCAGATTTTTAGGAGGTTAGACAAATTATCATTATGATATAATCAAGAGATTGCTCATTCTGCACACTGTAATCATAATTTGTACTGTACATCTTTGGAAATTACATCATTTGTAAACATGCTTTTGAGGGCTGATGGTCAATAAATAGAGTTTATTTGCTCCGCCTTTTTAATCTATTGGTTATATACCATACCTTGCATTTTTCCTATAGCTACGTGAGCATCTTAATTTACAAGTAGATGTATAAGATGCCCTAACACTGTACTTTCTGCTCATTTTTCATTTTGCTGCCCTCATTACACATAAGTGTATTATATTAGTAAGCAATAGCTAGCAATTTGCTTTAAAAACTAAATCATTGTTCAGTTATAGAGCTAAAGTAAGCCACCTGTTCAACCTGAAAACACAAGGCTGCAAATTAGAGATGAAATACTTCCTACACTCGTTCCTAAATTCCAAATCCTGGCCAGAGCCTTTGGAAGCAATGAAGGAAAAAGTTTGTGGTGGCTGCAAAACAGTGCCTTTTGAGGACCGGCAGATTATACAAATGAAAGAAAATAATGTCAAAGAAGTTGTGGCGTTTTGCAAGCAACATGTTTCAGTGTATAGAACATTTAATTGAGATTTCACTTCATAAAAATGAATCTGAAGCATTTGTACACAGAGTTCACAGCGATGATTAAAGGAACATTCAATCTTCTTTCCCTGGAAATTAAGATGTATTAGGAGTTAAAACTTTTACAGATTTAAACAAACTTAGGGGAACAAATCAGAGGTAAGGTTGAAAAATGTGTACTTCAAAAGAGGAAAGGAAGATGTGATTTCTATGGAATATGGCCTTAAGTTTCAAGACTGGGTAAATATTATAGGCAAAAGGAAATTAGGGGCTTTAAATCCTTTTAGTATTTTGCTGAGCAGAAAATAAAACAGTTTTAGTTTGGGTAATATGGATCCTGTCTATTCAAGTAAGGGATGATAGAGTTTTCTTTTTAAAACTAAAGAAAATTTTACAAAAGTCCAGTAGTCTCTTGTTCAGGCAATATTGTAAATCCATTTTGAATATGACTTAAGAGTAAAAGGAAATTTCCTTAAAATAGGATAACTTCATCACAATGGTATGATTGTCAAGTCTGAAGCTACATTCCAGAGTAAATTCATTGAAAAGATCAGTGCTATAATTTTTAGATCATAACTCAGATATAGACATAGAATTTTTGTTATTTAGTGTAGAAATAAAGCATGCCATCTACCTTTCATTCATTCATTAACCCATTCTATGATTTGTACATCTGTGACTATTTTCAAGGTAAACCATGTAAAGAATATAGTTATTTTTCTAGCAAATAAAAAAAATAGCATTTTATTTTAGCAAACTTCAATAGACAGTAAAGACAATAAAAACAACTAAGTGGCTTCTAGGGACGAGGTGGCTTTAGAATTGTTAATAAATAGATTAAAGTTAAATCTGTGCTCATGTCTCCAGTTCCCAGCAATCATTTCACAAGTCTCTCTAGTTATATGAGACTAAGAATAGTACACCCAATAAATGTTTTTCAAAATTACTTAAATAAAGGCAATTTTCTTTTCTTTTCTTTTTTTAAGATATATTTATTTGAGAGAGAGAGAGAGAGCACATACGTGAGTCTGTGGAGGAGTAAAGGAAGAGAATCTTCAAGCCAACTCGCCACTGAGTGAGGAGCCTGAGGCAGGGGATTGATCTCAGGATCTGATCCGTGATATCATAATGTGAGCTGAAACCAAGAGTAGGATGCTTAACTGACTGAACCACCCAGGTGCCCCAAGGTAGCTTTTTCCAAATTACTTTTTGGGAGGAAGGAATTTAAATCCAAACCTGGGGCACCCGGGTGGCTCAGTGGTTGAGTGGCTGCCTTTGGCTCTGGTCATGATCCTAGGATCAAGTCCCACATGACTCCCTGCGGGGAGCCTGCTTCTCCCTCTGCCTATGTCTCTGCCTCTTTCCTTCTGTCTTTCATGGATAAATAAAATCTTTAAATAAAAATCAAAAATTAGTAAATAAATAAATCCAAACCTGAAGAAAAGACTTAACTAGATGAGCACTGGGTGTTATACTATGTGTTGGCAAGTTGAATTTAAATTTAAAACAATGTAAAAGATAAAATAAGACAACCATTTTGTAGAATCTTACAACAAATTTGCTAAGAAGGTAATACACCATATGGTGTTAAGAAAAATATGTTCTAAAAGGATTAAATTAGGGACATCTAGGTGGCTCAGCAGTTGAGCATCTGCCTTTGGCTCAGGGCATGATCCCGGAGTCTTGGGATCAAGTTCCACATCAGGCTTCCTGCATGGAGTCTGTTTCTCCCTCTGCCTATGTCTCTGCCTCTCTCTCTCTCTCTTTCTCTCTCTCTGTCTCTCATGAATAAATAAATAAAAATCTTTAAAAAAATAAAAAATAAAAGGATTAAATTATTAGTCATGTTTTGTTGAATGTGAATCCATGTTTGCCAGATGTCAAAATACATATTCTTTTCATTAAGCTCCCTACAAGCATGTACTAATACAGCTTAGAATATGTATATCTTTGCCTGTCTCTCAACAGCTATAGATAGATAGATCTATTGCTATAGTTTATATAGAAATTCTTTATAACTCTGAAGAAAATGTTTAAAAAAACAGTAATAATTATTATCATGCATTTTATACTCATTTTTGTAATTGTAGTGCAAATTTTTGTGACAAAGTAGTAACTTGCTTTTTCATTCCTGTCCCACTTCACTTGTTCCCATTACTTTAATGGTTATTTTCCCATTACTGATACAGTGTGGCAAGTGTCCAGTATGGATCATTGCCTGGCTCCCAGGTTTCAGGCCCTATCATTTTCCTTTTCTCCATGTCTGCCTTCCCTGGGCACCAGTGCTCGGCACATGTCCTAGTTAATTCCTTTCACTCCCCACGTGCCATCAAAATGCAATTTCCCCTTTTTTACATTTCTTGGATTATAGCTAAAAACAATTCAAGTTCATGATTGTGTATTAAGCACATTTAGTTAAAGGCAAACAAAAAAACCCCTCAATCATCCCTTAAGAGGAGTAGGATAGATCCATATTCCCCAAACTAAAATTTTTATTTTATTTTACTACTGAGTCTTCATTAATCACATGTGTTATTAGGATCAAGCTCTAGAGGATTCTGGAGTAATTTCCTGGGTGTGGCTATTGTGGGGACCTGCATGCCTGCTATATGATAAAATAGGATATAGTTTAGATATGTCTTTTTTCACAACATCATCATCTTTCCGTTGTTCCCCCTGCAACCCCCAGCCTCAAAATACATTAAGCAGTTGAGAACCTTTTACTTATAAGGGTTTGTCTAGTGCTGACCTTTATAACTATTGCTGATTGTTTTCTCCCTATTTCATGTTATGACTCAAGGTGACTCATTTTTGAAATTGAATTCAACATAAATTACTTCCAGAAAGTTTTATGTAATAATTTAAAATTAATATCCATTTTTATTAACTAGTATAAACATCTATTGATTTGTTTTTGGTTTAAACCTTGATTTTAGATAAAATATTGCATATAAACTAAATTTAACCTTTCTCCTTTTTCATTGTAAAACATTAACAGTATAATGTAACTAGTTTTGTGCCTACAGGAGACATAAATGTATAATTACGTTAATAACCACTGCCTTGTCAGGTGATAGAAATCAGTAGTTCAAGGAACTCATTTAATATTATAAAAATGCTGCAAATTATATTTAAACTCATGCCCAGGGCCAAAAGATTTTTTAAAATAGCATTATTTCAAAATAAGGAATTGATCATTTTGAATGAGGAAAGCCTTTTGTGTGATTTTCTACATGAACTCAGAATAAAACAATCCTGTTTCCTTTCTCCTTACCTGAATACAGGGAGTGAATATGAAGCTCATCATACTGCTGTGCTTATAGGTGAAGAAAGCATGATCTTAAAGATAAGCAGCCTCTTTAGTAAAGCTCAAGGTTTTCCTGTTCAACTTTATACACCTCCAATCATGTGAAAAACCAAGCCAAAACACTTAGACACAGAAGAAAATTTTAAAACAAAATACAGTGTATTAAAATGAAACACACACACACACTCACAATTCCATTAATTCTTTTCCATGTGAAAAGTTCCAGAAGCAGAGTTTGATTAATTATGATTATTTATAACTTTATTGTATAAAACCTTTTGAAAACTTAATAGTAATATCAACTAAGTTTTCTTCAACTTATTTTTATGGATTCTTCTTTGTTTTTAGTGGTTGTTATTGAATTGAATGTGATTTAGCTGAAAACAGGCTAAACCTGATTTCACAAAATCTGTATATTATTCCCAGCCTGCCATACCAAAATAGCCTAGCTCTAGATCTAATTTAGGAAGCATAAAATTGACTTCTGAAAGGATAGTTAATGATCTTGTGCCTCTGTGAATGTCCAATTTATAGACTGTTCACTGGGTAAATGAGAGATATATTTTTTCTCAAATATTTGCAGTCTGGAAGCTGGACAAATTCTCTGTTTGGAACATTTCATATAAGTTAGTTTTGATACTGGTGAAACAGGGAATCTAGAAATGATGAGATTGATTCTCATTCATATTCACAGTTTTTATTTTTTGAGAAAATTTATATTTATTTCACTTAACTGTAATAGCTCAGATGCTATATTTGAAATAAAGGGTGGTAAAATTTGCTTTCTCCAAATATGGGAATATGGGTCATTATGTCCTATGACAGCAATGATATTGATGTTTATAGACTGACTTTTTTTTATAATCATTAACCAAAGTTACCATATATTTGTTTTGAACCTATGGGGTAATTAATTTTTTCCTGTGGTTATTGAGGAAATTATCAATAAATTCAATCAACTTAAATATATTGTATAGAGTGCTTAATATTGAACATTTCAGCAAAAGGAGCTATTGTGACTAAAATATTACATGCACTTTTTATAATTCTTAACCAAGTAACTAAGAAGTTAAATTAATTTTTTTCCTTTTTTTAAGAAGTTAAATTAAGATAAAGAATTAAAAAAATTCTAGCCACTATTTCATTAGAGGAACTTCCAAATATGAATCCTGTTAAGATGACACACATATTAATTGGCCATGTTGTCCAGATGTTACAAGCCTTTATCTCCTTTCTGCTTATTGCTAAGAGCAACTTGGTTATTGCTCTCAATTTGACTTTCTTATTCTCTGATTGTTCCTTTTCTTAATTGTGTAATTGAAGATTTAACTATGTTTTTATATTTTTTATTCCTTTTCTCTGTCTCTGTTCCTATGCTTTTTAAAATTCATTATTCTCCTCTGTATACTCTTCCTCCTCTTCCTTTATTTTCCACTTCTCTTTTTGTTTCTGTCTCTGCCTCTTGTTTTGTTTTCCATTCTCCCCTTTTCAGTATGTCCCCATGCGCTGTAGTCAGCCTCTTGTTTTTTTTTTTTTTTCCCTCTCTTGAGAAACATGATGATTTGTCAAGTGGTTGAGAATGTGTCTCATAATCAGACCACCTCTCTTCTAATTCTAGTGCTACCCCTTATAGGTTTTATGGCCTGGCCATTTCCCACAACCTTTATATGCCTCAGCTCTTTTATCTGAAAAATGACACAAGTAACAGTGCCCACTTGAAGAGCACTGTTGCAGAAATTATGCATTATTTTACATAAAGCACTTAGAAGAATACCTGGTACATAGTATTACGAAGTATTGATTTTATTTCAGCTTTTATTGACATGTAACTGAGAGGCAATATTCTATTAGTTTCAGGTGTCTATCATAGTGATTTGGTGTTTGTGTATATTTCAAAATGATCCCCACAATAAATCTAGTTACCATCTGTCACCATACAAAGTAATTACAATGTTATTGACCATATTCCCTGTGCTGTACATTTCATCCCCATGAGTTATTTATTTTATAATGGGAAGTTTGTATCTCTTGATCCCCTTCACTTATTTTTCCCATTCCCCAATCCCTCTCCCCTCTGGTAACCACAGGTTGTTTCCTATATTTATGACTGTTTCTGTTTTGTTTTGTCAGTTTCTTTTTTTAAAATTTCACATGTAAATGAAATCACATGGTATTTTCTTTCTCTGCCTGATTTATTTCACTTAGCATAATACCCTCTAAGAGGTCCATCTGTGCTGTCCCAAATGGCAAGATTCAATTCCTTTTTATGGCAGAGTAATAGTCCATTGTGTGTGTGTGTGTGTGTGTGTGTGTGTGTGTGTGTGTGTATCACATCTTCTTGATCCATTTATCTATCCATAGACACATGTTATTTCTATATTTTGGTTATTGCAAATAATACTGCACTGAGTGTGGGGGTGTGTATATCTCCTGAAATTGGTGTTTTATTGATTAAATAATGTAAATATTTAGTTTTTTCTATTCTATTATTATATTACATATATGATTATATTACTATTAACTCTATTTTTCAGTTTTAGATTATTTTAATCATTTTACTCAAATCATAGGGGAATATTTATTGTTGTTCCTTAAAGCATGTTACCCTTTTGATTTGAAAAAGGCAAGATATCTAGTGTCTCCATTCATAAGGAGAGGAAATCCCTTCCATTTTAGAACAACTGGTTTGGGATATAAATAGTTTACTTGAATTTAAATATTTCCCTACCAAAGTTATGGTAAATTATCAGCTAAAATGTAGCATTGTAGTCAAACTATTATCAATTTCAAGCAAGTCAGTACTATGTGATTAAAACAAGTACTATAAGATGGTAAAATAAGTTCCTTCACTCACATATATAGTACCATGATCCCTATGTTCAAAGTATTTCTGGTTTTTCATTGTCATGAGTATGTCCTGTACCCCTCACAGGCATTCTACTGGTGATTGTCTGTGACAGGAATTCTCTACAGGAGATAATTTTGTCCCTCCAGGGACATGTGGCAATGTTTGGAGACATTTTTGGTTGTCACAAATGGGATGTGAGAAGGGTGCTACTATAATCTACTAGATATAAGCCAGGGCTCCTGCTCAACATCCTATAATATACAAGACAGTAAACCACAACAAATTTTCCAGTCTAAAATGTCAGTAGTGGTGAGAATGAGAAACCCCAACATACATCATTCAAATCTTCATGTCTGCTGCCCCAATATCAACTCCTCCAGAGACCTGTGAGAACGCTTTCCTGCCTATGCTGCTTTTCTCCATTGATTTCCAGCTTGCATAAACTTCTAGGTAAAAAAAATGGCACTAGATTCCCTGCAGTCTCTTCTTCACCAGAGACCCACTGCATTTAATTTGGAAATGGGTGATTGCCTTTTTTTTTTTTTTTTAAGATTTTATTTATTTATTCATGAGAAACACAGAGAGGAGAGAGATAGAGGCAGATCCACAGGCAGAGGGAGAAGTAGGCTCCATGAAGGGAGCCTGACGTGGGACCTGATCCCCGGTCTCCAGGATCACGCCCTGGGCTGAAGGCGGCACTAAACCACTGGGCCACCCAGGCTGCCCCGATTGCGTTTCTCTCTAAAGAGCTTTTGATGTAGTCCATAAGAACAGACAACAAAATCACTTTTTCATCTTCCCTGGAAACTTCTAACTTTTGCAACCCTGGAAACTGCATTCAAAATGTCCTGTCTTGGCTATATAAAAATCACCACATGTGGGTCACATACAAATCGACTCAGGTATGAAAATTCAACAGAGCTGCCAAATCATTATTACTTCAGACTTAGCAAAATTTGAATCTTAGTTGAGGCACTGTAATGGCCAGGCAACAATTAAAATATTATTAAATTTTCATCAATTCAATTCACTTGACATTGGGGTAAATTATGTTGTTAGGTGTCAGGTAGGTTTTAATTTAATAATATCATGGAAAACTTTTTTGACATCACTAATCTTGACTCCATGTCTTCTTTCATAAAGGTATTAATAATTAGTTAACTTCTACTGATCGGTCTTGTATCATCTTTAATCCTTAAAAATAATTTCGCTGATCTCTCATATTCTTCCAACTACTAACAATTCATCAGCTAACATTCATAGTTAAAGTTTTTGAAGAGTTGACTACAGATATATCCAGTTTCTCATTTCTCATTTTTTCTTCATGTCACGATAATTTGCCTTCTACACCACACTGTTGCAATAATCTTATTTGTATGGACACCAATCATTTTCATGTTGTCAAGCCCAGTGGAACCTTAATGTACTTACCTTACTTCAATTCTGATATGCTGCTACGGAAGGGCCATCTGCTTTTCTGAAGATAATAATCTTCTCTGGGCTTCAGTTATACCACATACTTGGGGGTTTTTGTTGTATTTTTATTTTTGATTTTGTTCTTGTTTTGGCTCTCCTCCTCAGAGTCCTATACTCATTCCTCCACCTCTATCACAGCTTATGCTTGTTGCATCTCTTCTCTATTCAGTTACCTTGTCCCCATGTCATTCCAGTCTTTAAATTACATGCAGTATGCTGCCAACCCCAAGCCTTTCTTCCAGGTACTTAAGGACTTAATTATATCTTTTTCAGAGACAGTGCGAACCTAATAAATTCTTAACAGAATGCTCTTTCTAAATATTCTGTAAGTATTATTGAATGGGATCTCCATTGTGCCTCTTGTTCAGATAGTAATCCTTATTATTATTTGTGACCTTTCCCTCATCTTCCATTTCTAAGTCCTCTATTTTATAAAAGAATAAAATAGTTCTGAATTTTCTTTATCCTTTGTCTTTACATGAATCTTTTCATTATCATCTGTTTACTAGACCATTGCTTTACCTTGCATCTTTAGTTTATAATGTTAACTTTGCCTGGTCAGTTTTCACTAAGTAAAATGAATCCTTTTTTAAATATAAATTAAGCTGTATTACTCCTGGGTATATGACTCTTTAAAAATTGCCATTTATAACAAATAAAATGTAAACTATTTTACTGTATACAAAAAATTCTATGTGGTTTAAGCCTACCTCTTTCATTTGCATTATTTCTTTCTCTTCTCCTATTCATTAAGACTTGGTCCACTAAAGTCCACTCAGTTTTCCTATGTGGCATGCTGTTTCCTGTCTCCATTCTTTATATATACTGTTCCATCTACTTGAAATGCCTTTTCCCTCATACCTCGCATCATTGATGTATTTTGTCTTCTTAGGGGGCGCTTGATTGCCTCAGTCAGAAGAACATGTGACTCTTGATCTTGGGGTCATAAATGATTACTTAAATAAATAAAAACTTAAACAAATATTTTGTCATCTTAGTTTCAATTTCATCTCTACAGAAAGCCTTCTCTGACCACCGTATCTAAATAATCTTCCACCTGGCTACATTTTCAAATCTCCGCAGTTTTCTTCTCAGCATCAGAGTAAAGCATCACGTGTTGTATTTTCATGTATATTTCTGCGCTTATTTACTTCTGTGTATATTTCTTACCTTAGGCTATAAGTTATATGAATCATGAATTACTTAGGTCTATTTTGTTTATGTGTGTATATCCAACTCCTAATAATGTACCTTATATGCTCACATACATTAAGATAAATATGTATTTTAATAAATTAGCAATCTTACAGGTGCTTCAGAGATGAAAATCATCTATTCTTCTTAAAAACCTTTTTGGGAAATATTAGATAAATAAACTAATAAGAGCTCATGAAAAAAGCACCAAAACAATAATAACAAGATTAGGGATCACTGCACTTTCAAACTCATTCTTATTACCTGATGCTTTTGTAAGATAGCACTTTGAAAATATGTCACACTGTCACTTTTGGTCTTACTCTCTTTGGTCAGGCAAATAGAATGGAATATTTTCCCATCACTATTTTACATTTATTCTTCATTACCTGATGTCCTTCTGGAGATTTCCGCATATTAATAACACATTTCTGCTTCAGAAATACAGAGAAATCTAATTAGCTCTCATATGATAATTTGTCAATGTTGTCGGCATATAACAATGTCACAACTAGTAATATTAATTCCATTTTATAGATTTGAAAACTATGACAATAGATAAGTTATTTAATCTGGATAGATTGTTAATTGTTAAAGTAGCCTAAATGATTCTAGAATATTTTAGCTATTTTTTAAAAAAGTATTTGATAATTTTGTTTTAGGATATAGAAGTGGTAATTTCTTCAGATCATTAAATCCATCAATCTGAACATGTATGCAATCAGAATATAAACAAGTCAGAGATTGTCATTGAAAAGCTGCAGTACCATGTTAAAGAATTGATAATAGTGCTGCTGCTTAGTTTTTTTTTTTATTTTTTATTGGTGTTCAATTTACTAACATACAGAATAACCGCCAGTACCCGTCACCCATTCACTCCCACCCCCCGCCCTCCTCCCCTTCTACCACTCCTAGTTCGTTTCCCAGATTTAGCAGTCTTTACGTTCTGTCTCCCTTTCTGATATTTCCCACACATTTCTTCTCCCTTCCCTTATATTCCCTTTCACTATTATTTATATTCCCCAAATGAATGAGAACATATAATGTTTGTCCTTCTCCGACTGACTTACTTCACTCAGCATAATACCCTCCAGTTCCATCCACGTTGAAGCAAATGGTGGGTATTTGTCATTTCTAATAGCTGAGTAATATTCCATTGTATACATAAACCACATCTTCTTTATCCATTCATCTTTCATTGGACACTGAGGCTCCTTCCACAGTTTGGCTATTGTGGACATTGCTGCTATAAACATCGGGGTGCAGGTGTCCCGGCGTTTCACTGCATCTGTATCTTTGGGGTAAATCCCCAACAGTGCAATTGCTGGGTCGTAGGGCAGGTCTATTTTTAACTCTTTGAGGAACCTCCACACAGTTTTCCAGAGTGGCTGCACCATTTCACATTCCCACCAACAGTGTAAGAGGGTTCCCTTTTCTCCGCATCCCCTCCAACATTTGTTGTTTCCTGCCTTGTTAATTTGCCCCATTCTCACCGGTGTGAGGTGGTATCTCATTGTGGTTTTGATTTGTATTTCCCTGATGGCAAGTGATGCAGAGCATTTTCTCATGTGCATGTTGGCCATGTCTATGTCTTCCTCTGTGAGATTTCTCTTCATGTCTTTTGCCCATTTCATGATTGGATTGTTTCTTTGGTGTTGAGTTTAATAAGTTCTTTATAGATCTTGGAAACTAGCCCTTTATCTGATATGTCATTTGCAAATATCTTCTCCCATTCTGTAGGTTGTCTTTGAGTTTTGTTGACTGTATCCTTTGCTGTGCAAAAGCTTCTTATCTTGATGAAGTCCCAATAGTTCATTTTTGCTTTTGTTTCTTTTGCCTTCGTGGATGTATCTTGCAAGAAGTTACTGTGGCCGAGTTCAAAAAGGGTGTTGCCTGTGTTCTTCTCTAGGATTTTGATGGAATCTTGTCTCACATTTAGATCTTTCATCCATTTTGAGTTTATCTTTGTGTATGGTGAAAGAGAGTGGTCTAGTTTCATTCTTCTGCATGTGGATGTCCAATTTTCCCAGCACCATTTATTGAAGAGACTGTCTTTCTTCCAATGGATAGTCTTTCCTCCTTTATCGAATATTAGCTGCTTAGTTTTATACCTGGTGCAAACACTCAGGTTTATTGTATATTATACAGAATCCTTGTCATATTGGGAAATATTTTTACTGGTTTTCAAATTTTGTTGAGTTTATCAGGAAGGTATTGATGAATAGAAAATTCAAATTTCAAGCAATAACTCCCATAGATTAATTACTTCCCAGATTTACTTCAATAGTTGTTCATTAGATCAAATCTCTCTCTTTTCATTTAAAATCTATACATGCTATTGGGGGAATAAAAATAAAGACAGAAAGTCAATCATCAGGATCCATTACTTTATTTTCTTGTGTCATTTGCATCTCTACACTCTTACACTTCTCTCCTTCCCTAGAGTCACTAGCATAGCACGACTCAACATTCTCTCAGGATTCTCAGTAATGTAGGCAGAAATGAGTCAGGGCCCTGCCTGCCAGATTTCCAGGCATTTTCATTCCCCATACTCATGTGTGACTTTCAGTGTCGTGGTTTGATCATCTATAAAAAAAATAATGCTGGCAACTAAATATTTGGCATGTTTTCAGAATTAAATATAAACTACATAGAAGAGTACTTGGATCAAAGTAATCACTCAATTTTTACTATTACTTATAACTTTAACTGGTCTTCCAGCTTCAGTTTTGTTCCCTTTCAATGCAGTCTTCTCATTTTATAATCTTTTGAAGTCCAATCAAGGTGCTTCCCTATAGATAGATAGATAGATAGATAGATAGATAGATAGATAGATAGATAATAGGTCAGTCTATATGTATCTTATTTTCAGGGTTCATTTCTTTCCTCCCAGAATGTGATATACATAATTTTTATGAGACTAATTCAGAAGCTAGAAATGCAGAAGTGTCTTTTACTCCCTGATCATAGGCTAGCATTATGGCCGGGTAAAATGAGTATTGAGACTATGTCAGCGTGGCACCATGTTCTTTACTTTTGAGACCTACTCAGAATGACAGGTAGCTCAGAGGTGGCTAAGCCTGCTGGATTTACTTAAATATTTAAGTATAAATCAAAATTAAGAAAAAAGGTTTTGAAAATAACTATATATATAGGTAATAATACTCATGAAATGGTGTTGGCATGACTGGTGCTTGGGAAAATTTACCTATGTATCAGACACTCTTTGATTAACTATAGTAAAGCAGGTAATTATACAAATAACATTCTAAAAGGTAACAAGGAGGTATAATGTTAGATGAGCACATAGTAGGTAGGTAGACCTGGCCTTGGGTAATATGAGGGAGACTACTAAGATAAGTAGTCATGAAACATTTAACAGAAAAATAAGCATAAGCGATGTCCTAAGAGATATTAGTAGGTGATACTTAAGTGAAAGGAGGAAGAGAGGAAGTTGTAGAGAGAATGCTCATGGTTCTCTTTCACTTCATAGAATTAGTTGTGCATCTTTTCAACTTGGTTCTTTGTACAAGCTGTTTCCAACGCTTAGGATATATTTTCTTTATAATTCTTTTACTTTCCTTTATTAAAGTTTCCTTAAAGCTTATAATTTCAGCTCAGGTGTCACTTCATCAAAGAAAACTTCTCTGACTCACCAGAATGGATGAAGCTTTTTTATAATATTTTTACCTTTCTCCCTATACTTTTCCTTCAGAGCATTTATTATATCACAATTTGTAATTATAGATCTCTCTGCTTGTTTAATGTGTGTTGTAGGCTATACATGGTAAACTGCACAGCAGCAAGAACATTATTTTCCTTTTTTTTGGCTAGCTGTTTATCCCCAGAAGTCTTATAGACTGTTAGTATGGAGTGCTGAATAAATATCAGCTGAATGAATGAATGAAAGAAACAGTGAAATGTTATAGACAGAGAAAACAGTGTAACAGTGAGAGAAATGCATGTGTTTCATGATGGTTTTATATTATCTCTGGGGCTTTGCAAAAATAGCTTCTGCATAGTACACTGTCTTGTAATTCCCTATTTACTTGTCCTCTCCATTATTGCGAACCTATGAATAGGAACTTTGCCTCATTCGTTATACCTTCAATACTTAGTATAATGTCTATATCAGTTAGAGTCAGGCAATAAGCAGAAATCATACCAATTATTTTAACAGGGAGATTTGATATAAAAACCATTAACCAGGCATTAGAGAATTGAAAAGGCTTCTAGGATGAGAGTGAGGTTTCAAGTTAATAATTGCTGAAGACAGTTATAACCCCTGTGCTGAAGGAAACAAAAGGAAGGCTATGGTATTCTTAAAACTGAGAAGAGGCCCCATGGATCTAGGATTCAGATCTCAGAGGATGAGGAGCCAGACAGCTATCGTGAGGCGAAGCACTGAGGCTGGTTCTGACAGTGTTTAAAACCTGAGCACTGAAATCAACTGCTCTTTCTTGAATCAATTATCATTGTCAAGATGAGAACCATTGCAGGGTGATTTATAGGTATAGGAAACAAAAAGAAGCAAGGTCCTTCTTCCTCTGCCATCCTTTCTTTCTCACTATAAAATCCCATGTTGGCAGAGTCTAGCAGAGATCTAGCTGATAAAAGACAAACGTGGTTTGCAGAGTCCTATCACCAGCATAGCTGGAATATAAAAAGGTGGATTGAAGATGAGAGCTAATAGGTAATTATCAGGCACAGCAACCACAAATATTTTAACAACAAAAACAACCTCTGATTTTTCTTAACAAGAGGCAATTTTCATTTTGTACAAACAAAATTACTCTTTCACTCTTCTCGGAATTATATAAGTCCCCACGATCAGTCAGTAGATCCATACCTGGAGACAGTCACAATATCTGTCTGTAGGCTGCGTTAATTGCTTCTCACATCCATTCACTACCCCCTCTGAGTATTGTGTATCTACAGAAAAAAAGTGTAAAAAAACCACTAACAAAGATCTTTATATAAAATAAGTAGGGAAAGACAAAAGGAGAAAACAAAAATACACAGAAAAACAGATATAACCACCAAAGGAAAATACACATAACTGCTACAGTTGTAACTTGTCATGCATCCATGATTGATCTACCACTATCCTTTCCCTGTTTCCACAGTTCTTAGCTAAAAGCTCAGTAGGTCTAGTCTTTTACCTGCAAGAATGGCAGACATTTTCATTCCTGAAGAGACTGATTCCTTAATGGTTCCTCCTTTGTTTATTTGCTGTAATTTTGTATTAACTTTTACTATTGGACATTAAACTACTAAAAGGCACCCTGTAGAGATTCCAGACATAATCCTCCCAGACCCCTATTGAGGAACAGCAATACTATTTCCCTTTGAAATCTTAATCACCCAGCCAATACAATAAACCTCTTCTTTGCTCGTTCAAGATCATGAAACAACAATAACAACAAACAAAAACAAAAAAGCTAATAGCTGAGTGGCAGTTTCACCATCCAATTTAGTAGAACAATATTGCATCCTCTCTAAAAATATCCCTCTTAGGAACCAAGATCTCCATACCAGCAGAGCTCAAACCTGTGGGAATTAAATGGAGGGAAAAATAGGGTGAGAGATTTTGTGTAATCATGAGAGAAACCGCTCTTATTTTTACTACTTCATTCCCAGACCAAAATACTCTGCACTGTATCTTGGTTGCTGATTCATAGGCTATACTACATTTTATAGGGTAGAACCCCATCCTTCCTGGATGTTATCTCCCAAATGGCATACATTGGTTGAGGCTTCAGAAGGCATATACTTGTTCCAGTAGGCCAGTTACTGGTAGCCAATGGGTCATATGGTAAGACCTATGAATTCTATAGGCATGAGCCCATTGCTATACTACATATGCTGTGAAAATATTTCCTTTATCAAAAGCAATTGTGAGGAAAAAAAAAAAACAATTGTTTACAGATATCCATGTTGGTAAATGAGGTAATTGATCATTCATGGATGGTAGTCCTAGAAGTGTTATGGGAAGGAAATGCAATTCCATATCTACAATGTATTTCTGTTACTTTGAGAACAAAAAGCTAGCCACCTGATGATTTAACTTGTGTGATGTAATCGGTCTACCAGGAAATGCTGCTACATAGATAACAGTGTTTTTTAGGGTGCTGGGTGGCCCAGTCAGTTAGACATCCAGCTCTTGGTTTCAGCTCAGGTCATTATGTCAGGGTCCTGGCATCAAGCCCACATCAGGTTCCATGTTTAGCAAGGGGTCTGCTTGAGGATTCTCTCTCTCAATCTCTTTATCTCTCTCTCTCTCTCTCTATCTCTCTCTCCCCACACACTTCCCCACTCATACTCTCTAAAATAAATTAATAAATCTTAAAAAAAGAGAAAACAATGTTTTTCTCAACTGTTAATAGGTTAATACTTGGTATAGTCTGGTGAAGGGAATTTTTATACTTACATCAGTAACATTATGATATTTTTAAATTAGGTTCATTGTGTAAGCAGAGTGGCTGATGGCTGAATAGAGAAACTGTGGACACAGTATATGTCATATTGTCCACTTAATTATTGAAAGCCTCCTTTGCAGAAGGTGACTACATGGAACACAGTATCTCTACAATCTCTGAAATTGTGCAGAACTCTCTGTAATTTGAGATTTTCGTCCCTATATTTCTTCCTCAGTCCTCCTTGCTACCAGTCTTCTAATCCTATTCAGGTTCTGATCATCAATATACACTGTGAACAACTATTCATGAATCTATGTCAGACTTTACTTATGGCAATTTCGCAGTCCAGATCAATAGGAAAACCAGTTGTAGTTGTACCACTTGCATTATTACCCACTGGAAAGATTTATTTCCCTACTGTCCTTCAGGACCACTTCTGGATTGGGATGTGTCTCTGCATCTATTCAGTTATACTTAGAACCAGTGTAGCATGTAAACTATCTATAAATCAAGAACATGTCTTTTTCTCCTCAGTCAACTGACCATATTTTCCATGAAATCATAAATCTGGGTTAAGGAAGATAGGCAATGTCACAGGGGTTGATACTGATGTAATATGTAATATCAGACTTTCTTAAGCTTAGTTTTTTTAAAGATTTTATTATTTATTCATGAGAGAGACACAGAGAGAGAGAGACAGAGACATAGGCAAAGGGAGAAGCAGGCTCCCTGCAGAAAGCCTGATGTGGGACTTGATTCTAGGACTCTGGGATCATGCCCTGAGCTCAAGGCGGATTCTCAACCACTGAGCCCACCAGGTGTCCATTGAGCTTAGTTTCTTATCTGCTGTTTTTTATTTTATAATAGATGGTTTCTTTATAACACAATATTATAATTTGGTGGAAAATATAATAGCCAATTAATGATGAGCATTTCAATTCACATGATTATTGATTTCCTATTATTAGGCTTATAGTGACTACTAGTGTTGAGTAGAAGCCCAGAGCTATTTCTCAAAAGTACACTTCTCAGCAGAAAACATGAATTTGGTCTCAAAATCTAGAAGTCTGTGCTATTATTTTCTAATCAGGGTACCCCAGGGACTTCATACAACACTTATATTTTTCACAGAAATTGTGAATATCATTGGGTATACTTTCAGTCTCTACCAGTGGTAAATAAAATCTAGGAGGTATTTCTCAAAAGGAGAATAGTTCCCTTCCAAAGATAATATAGAGTTTACTCCCAAACTCGGAGGTCTATGCGATCATTCTTACACTGACTTCCAGAGGTTCAATACATTACATATATTTGCCACAATAACTTTGAATATTATTGGATATACTGGGTATTAAGTCCTAGGTAGAAGAACATTTTTCACTGACTTCTGGACTTGCTGCCAAGCCTTCTTTTATCCTCATCCCTACCCAAGACTGATAGTTTTATGAGATACTTTGTAAGTGGGTTTGAGGAGCATTCTCAGAATATCTCTTGTTTGGAGAGTAGAGGCTATTTGTGGTTACCCTGAAATAATATCTTGAAATTGTACTTTTAGCACCGCAGGGTAAACTGAAGCTATTTTTAGCAATCTTTACAATTGTTGTAGATAGGTAATAGAAACAAATTCTAAGTGAATGGGTTCATGCCAGATAAAGCATGAAGCAATATTTTCCTTAAATATATAATATTTAGAATAGCAACCAGAGTGATCTTCTGATTTAGATGATAGTAAGACATTTCTTCTACAAGATCCATATATTTTTTGCACAAGTAAAAAGCTTTTTCATGTTCATTTATGTAGCAGCCCAGTGTTGCGACTTATAGAAACTGATTGCATTTTTTCCCCTCCATCCAGAAATCCAACCAATATCTATTTTGCACAACTCCATTCTTCCTTTCTGGCAATTGGGAAGGGAATTATATCTACACTTCAATGAACTCATACATAATTAGCTCAGAATAATTTTAAGAGATGGTATCAGTCAGCTTTTCTGAAACAAAAACCTCTTTAATATTTTCCAGAATGGATCTTAATAAAGAAAATCCTGTTTACAAATCAGTTAAAAATTATGGAAAGTGACATTCAGAACATTCTTGGCTTTGCAGGTATTGCAGAAAGCCACCAATAGTGTTCTCAGTTTCTGGCTACATTGAAGCAGTGGTTTGCAAGCTTGTCCAGAGCCTTCTGCAAACCTTGTATTTGCCCCCTGCCAGAATCTGCTACCCCTGCATGAAGATTATCATGGATTTCCTTCCTGTGAAGACTTCCTGACCTGGAAGAAGAGCTCCTCAGAGGAATTAGAACCAGAATCCTGTTAGTAAGCTAGCATGCAAATTGTAGTTTTTAGGGTCCATTTCCTATGCATCAAGGAAGAGTTTAGAAAGGTTGAGGTAGAACTGAATATAAATAGATAACATCTGACAGAGAAATCTTTGGTTGTTAGAATCTGTACTGACTGAAACATAAATTATTGGAATTTTTGAGTAAGTAAAAATTTGTATTTTACCTTGGCATCACAGCATCAAGTCACCGAAATTATATTGTAATTGCAAACCAGGAGGTATTCACCAGACTGCTCAGTAGCTATAGAGTGAATGACAAACAAAATAGTAGGAAAACACTAATCATCTGGAACCAAGAGAAATAAGGGGCTATCTTGTTGAACCTTTAAGAATCCTTTTGTTGGGGTGCTTGTATGGTTCAGTCAGTTAAAACATGACTCCTGATTTCAGCTCAGGTCATGATTTTATGGGTCATGAGATCAAGTCCCTTCCCCCCACCATGTAGGGTTCCACACTCAGCGAGGAATCTGCTTGAAGATTTTCTCCCTCTGCCGCTTCACTGCCAAGCTTGAATGTTCTCTCTCTCTCTCTCTAAAATAAATAAATCTTAAAAAAAAAATAAAAGAAAAGAATCCTTTGGTTAAGGATAATAAAACTTTCTCCAATTTCTTTAAAGTCATATGTGAGTGTGAAGCTTTTCTCTTGGCAAATCTTAGCAATTTCTAAGAAAAAACCAGAAGTGATCCAGAGGGATAAGTATTTGCAGAAATATTTTGAACAAAATATTCTAAAAAGAAAAATGGATAAGAAGAAATTCACCATTAGTAGACTAAAAATTGTAGAGCCCTTAGAAAATGGAAAGTTATTTGGATACGATTGAAGACAGTTGGAAAAAAACAGGCCAGGAAAGATGCAGAAAGAAAACAACAGCAAAGGATGTCTTGTGCCTTCAAATCTTTGCACCACAAAATGCAGCTTATCCAATAAATACCATTTCCCTTGGAGAAAATAGCTGAAAATTAGGACTAACTTAAGGGAGAAGCTTACTAGTGGAATAGAATACATGATATTTAAAACTCATGTAGAGTTCTATACAGAAGAGACCACTTAATTAGGTATGTGACCAGATAAACTGTTCTTCTCAGTCTTTAAGAGTAGATAAGAACTAAAAAGAATAACCAAAGTAAAACCAATGATTACATAAAAACAATATGATTCAGATGACAAAAAAACGTTAAAATAATTTGAAGCTATACTTCACATAAATTTGAAACAATATTGTATCTACAAAATAAAAGCTTTCTGAGTATGGAAAGTATTTCTTAAATATGTATAAATTCTTAGAAGTAATTAATAATTTAATAAAGTATCAAATTATAATCTGGACTATCAGTCATAGAATGGAGAGCAAAGAATGAAATTTAAAATATGGAACATGAGAGAAAACGGAAATGTCCTCTGCCACAAAGTTCCTCCAGTAATGTGACTAGGGTGAAAATAATGTGGTTGGAATAGAATAGAGATGCGTATGGTAAGGGTAGGTAAATGCAAAGAGGAAAGAGTTGGGGAAGTTAGAGACAGTTGTGATGTGTGCAGTGTTTGAGAAATATATATTAAAAACCAATCATGGGAATTGTAATAAGTATTCCCAAAATATCGCTCATGGGGTCTAAAACAAGCAAAATGTTGAATTTTTAAAAATTGAATTAAGCTCCACAGGCTGCTGTTCTTTGACTTTAATGTTGTAGGACTGACTCATGCCATGTGATTTGTAAGAATGATATCTATCACTGTGAAAATTAGAATCAAAATAAGTGTGTTGGGAATGATTAAATTAGTCACTTATTACATAAATGCTTATTTAAATGTTTACTGTATCCTTAGTACTGCTTTAGGTAAAGGGACATAGAATTTACCTTGGAAAGTGGATATTTTAAACATATGATGAATTGGATGTGGGGAAAATAAGGAAAAGTCTAGCAAGAGACACATCATTAAGAGATCCTCAAAAGAAAAAGTGAAGAATTTTGACCAGTCTTTGTGCAAGGGTTACAAGAGAATTGCAGCCGATTCCAGGAGTGGTTTAGAATATTTTGAAATAATTTTAATCCTTCTTTTAAACAAAGGCATTTTGCTACATTGTATAATTTTTCAGAATTGATGCATCAATATGTATGTATATGAACAGAATACTCCAAAGTTAGTGTTTTCTCAACTAAGTGTAAACATAGATCTTTAATAATGATTTCAAGGGACTGGTTTTAATGCTGAGGCCATAGTATCCAAACTGAATAAGTAGGAAAGAAGAGAAATAAAATGAGGGATATATTGAAATTAGAGAAAGCAAAGTTCTGATAGTGTTGTGAAAATGAAGAGTTACATTGTTAGATGGAAGGATAAGGAGGGGTTTTTTTGCTATTAACAGTGGAATATCTGAATGTATGACTTTGGAAAATTTCCAATTTTTTTCTAGTTTATTTTTTCAAGGACAAGAGCCAGGAAGCAGCCATGGGATTCTAGAGAAGAGTTCAAGAGATAAGGTGCTAAAGCCACTGTGGAGAAGTACCCTCCATGTGAACCATAAAATCATTGATAGTGGTGAGCAGAATTGAGGTGAAGAGAAAAAAGTTGAGACCAGGGATTAAACATTTTTGTCCAAGTAAATATGGCAAGAGTTTTACTGAGTACAGTAAGGATAGAGAAAAGGTGGTACAATAAAGTTATGTGAGCTCTAGCACAGTATGGATTTACAAATGATTAAAGTTAAGGAAAGATATAAAAATGGTATTGAGCATCAAGAAAGACATGAAGCCAATTTTTGGACTGTGATGTGTGAGGATTATGAGCTTTCTAGAACTAACGTATTCTCAAGATGCAGCAAAGGCTTAACTTGAGAGATAGGTAGAAGAAACTTGTCAGAAGAATATGAATATCACAAGGGAATTTCCAGGTTGTGGACTAGGGAATATGAAGCTCAGTGGAAAAAAATTAGAGTAAGGACAAAGATAAAATTAGAGTAAGGACAAAGATGGAAGAATAGGTTACAGTAGGTCAGAAATCAACAGGCACCAAAGTAGGAACATGGGTGATAATAGATGGAACTGGGGTGAAGTGGGTTTGGACTTTTAGAGATGACTAAGAGACACAGAGACATTTAAGATGTTCTTAGTAGAAGAGAAATATGAAAATAACATTGAGGCTCTGAACGATTGGCCAAGGGGCTTGATAACCAATTAGATTATTCAGTAGGCAAGCATTCATTGAAGGAAGACAAGAAAGCAGATGGCTAATTGGGAAGACAAGGTAGAGGCATACCACCTGAAAGCCCTCAAGGCTATTTGAAATCAAAGAATAGAATCTTACTGAAGGATAAAGAGATCTGGTTAGCTCCTGGAAAGGGCTTTCTATCACCTGGGTGGGGAAGTATTACTCACATCCAAGAGGAGCCAGACTCCCCTTTGATGTCACCCAAATGGCAGAGAAATGTGCCAGTAGCCTTTTAAAGATGAAAAAAAAAGTGCCAATAGCCTATTGGCAGAAAGGCTGTTGTTTCTCTTCACTGGTTTACAGCCCATTGAATCAGAAGCCTGACTGTGGCCGGAAAAATTAAACATTCAAGCTAGGAGAAAGAAAACTTTCTAATGAACATATTATTCGTTGTCTATGGAGTAAAGTGACATTTATTATAAATTGTACTTGTTAATAGAGTAATAATAAATGACATTGAACTAAAATCAATGAATATTCCATTTGGTAATTTGTGGTTATTGCATAACTTTGTTGATGTAAAGATTAAAGTTAGAATATTGGTATTATTAATAAATACACAAATAAACAATTAAAATTGATTAGAAAACAAGTCATATTTTCCTACTTTGAATTCAGTTCCAGTTCTTCAACTCTGGGTATTTTTCTAATCAGAGAAATTTCTGCATTTAAAGCTGACATTCCATTATGAGGGAAGATAGAGACTTACAACATTTTATGGACTTTGAGTACTTATGGAATGATTGGCATATTAAATAGCTGGGAAATAAAAATCTTTATAGTTACCTCAAAGAGTAGCAACTGGACTACACAGTCTCCTACTCTTTTGCATATCTGAGATCATTTAAAGTTAGGTGATGGACAAAAGGAATATTGCCACATAAGTTTATTCTGACAAATAGATAATGGTTTGAGAGATTTCAGTCAGTATGCATGTTAAATTAGATTCCTTAGAGGTATAATCTCTATAACTGTCTATAATGCTGTTTGCAGATTGATCTCATGAACTCAATAGTGTCTTGGCCATATAATTTACCCAGATCATGACCATAAAAAGCATTTTTCACTGACTATGGCACCATGCTAATACAAACATAGGCATTGAGAGTTGGCAGTTCTCAATTATTAATTTTGTGGAAGCTGATAGGAAAGAGTATGCCAATGTTGTGGGAATTAAAAAGTACTGAATAAATCAGAAAAGAGGTATGCTTACTGTCATAGGAATATAGTATTATGTATATTTTTTAAATCAGGAAATCTGGATGGCCAACTAGTATTCTTTCTGAAAACTCTTCTTGCTATCATAAATCTCCTTTTAATTAGTGTCTTGATATTTAAACAGAGGATTTCTTACAAGAGCTAGTTCTCTGTAACAGTAATAATCAGCATCACAACAATGAGCTTGTATTGAGAATAATACAAGAAGGTCATGAAGAACATGCACTTTGGAATCACATGCATCTGCATTTAATTCTTGAGTTTGCCATTTACTAGCTCTGAAGCTTGGGATTGAGCACTGAAGCTTGACAGCTGCTTACTTATGTTTAGAAAAGGAATATATATACATAATAACACAGACAGTTTTAAAGAGTTTTAAAAGATAATATATGTGAAAAGTTTAACATATTCCTAGCCCATGAAAAAGGGATTCAGAAAGGGGCAATTATTTATTATTAGCATTATTATAATTTGGACCAATTTTTTTTTAAGTTTTTATTTATTTATGATAGTCACAGAGAGAGAGAGAGAGAGAGAGAGGCAGAGACATAGGCAGAGGGAGAAGCAGGCTCCATGCACCGGGAGCCCGACGTGGGATTCGATCCTAGGTCTCCAGGATCGCGCCCTGAGCCAAAGGCAGGCGCTAAACCGCTGCGCCACCCAGGGATCCCGAGGACCAAATTTATCATAAAGAATCAGTTAAAATTATTTTCCCTGGTCATCATGTTAGGTCTATGTATATAAGGGTAGTGTTCTCCCTGTTTTTTCTATATTAGTGACTAGATTCTTAATTATTATGTTCTTAGAAAAGTATCTTTTACAGTAGGAAATAATGATCAAAATTTAAACAGTGCATTATGAAAATATTAATTTATACATTTTAGAGGTTAAGTGTAGAAAAAGATCAAAAAGAAGAGAAGAAGAAATACTATAGACTGTTTACATTCCCCAAATTTAAGACATACTATATTTGTAAATGTTTTGCAGGCACACTTGATTTTCATATCAAGTAAAACTTCTATCATGCAGAAGAAAAGTAGGAAAAAAAAAGAAATACAAATAAAAGCTTATATTTCTTTAATTTATGCATCTGCCTTATTTCCTTTGCACCTCCAATACCTGTTTTTATGTCAATTTAATAACCCAACTGGGTTTAAATAGTTGATGCTTTTTTTTTTTTTTTAAATAGCTGATGCTTTTAAAAGACTCTGTATGGAAATACATGCATAAAATCTTCTTATGCAGTATTTCATATCTCATTTCTAATTTTGTTCTTTGTTCACTTTTTATTTTTTAAATTAGAAAATAAGATTAATGTAAAAAGTTTCTTGTAAATATTCACTATTTTAAAAAAATGTATCGTGAGAGAACTAAATTTGACATGTTCCTTTGATGTGTCATCATGGTATATAGAAAGCTCTTCTGTGCAGAACTAGCATTCAAACCAGTGAGGATGTCATATCCAACCTTATGCTTATTGACCCTAAGTATTGACTTAATACTTACTAACTCCAACAACTGATTTTCACTGCTTCTAAAATGCCACTATGCTTTTTTCAAACCACATTATTTAATACGATTTGCGGAGATGATGATATATAATAATGACTTAACATGGAGATGATGATATATAATAATGACTTAAAACTTCTCTCTACTCCCTTCATTGGATTTAGTTATCAAAATTTCTCTAAAAGGAAGTAAGAAGAGTCTAATAGCTTTTGCAGTAATGTGAGATATTAAAAGGGCATCAGGACAAGAGGGAGCTGCATGAAGAGAATCCAGGAACCCTGTTTATTCACTGCCAAATACTTAAGATGGTGACTCATATTATCTGTTCACGTTTGGCAAGATCTTCGTAGTTGCGTAACTGTGAGACAAACTTTATTTGCTTCAAGATCAAAGGAAAATAATTGAAAAGATGCAAACTGTACCATATAATACTGAGAATATTTTAGGGAATGGTATTTGATAGCAGTCTTATTTGAATTTCTGTAATTTATTTTTTGAAATTGCATTGAAGGTTGCCTAGGATAGATCACAAATTATATCTAACTCAATGAATGAATGACAAGCTCTTTTAATCTTCAGTCATAATTATTTTTAATTCTATAGTATAACTTATTTTCTTTTCTCTGTATTTCTGGGCTACTAATCTAAATAATATTGCTAAGAGCATAGCCATAACTAACATATATATCCCATTTGTGAGACCAGCATGCAGTAATCAGACATTCAAAAAGACACTATCTCTCAGTTGAAGAGTATACATTTACAATAGAATTAAAAATATAGAGCTAGACTTAAGAGAAAGTAAAAAATACTTTTACAAGAAATCAGCAAAGCTTACCAGTGAGATATTTTGAATGTCATAAGTAGTAGAAAATCAATAAAAAACAGTGCCCTCACTTGATCTTTCAGTTTCATAGTATTAATTTTTCAAAAACTCTGCTTATTTTATTTTACTTCCAAATCAATATGTTTACATTGATTGCATCTTTGCTTTACAAAAATCTCTTTTATTTCAACTCTTTAGTGAGTATCAAGTATAAATTATTTTTTATATGTTCAATAAGATTGTTCCTTGGATAAAAGGATAAAAACAAAAACACTGACTACAGCACTTAAAATATAGGGTAAAGGTGAGCTGAATTAAATAGAAAAGGTATCAATCAATCATAGAGATAATTTAATAAATAGATATATAGAAAATCACAGAATTTTATAAAGACTAAGTATTTTCAGGGCTCCTGGCTTGTTCAGTCATTGGAACTTGGGACTTTTGATCTTGGGGTTGTAAATTTGAGCCCCATGTTTGGTGTAGGGATTACTTAAAAATAAAATCTTTTTAAAAAGGACTTCAAATATTTTCTAAAATATGCATTCATAATTTTCTTCCTGTTTAACCATTTAACTTTCACATGTGCTTTGTTTTCCTGCAAGGGCTCACAAGTTTTGTACCATAATTTGTATTTCCTTTTAATCATTTCTTCCTTTTTTGGTTAAGCAGCATTAAAAAGCCATAACCCATTTTTGGGTCTTTGTAACGTGATTGCTTCGAGTGACAGAAATCCAACTTGAACTAAGCTAAGCAAGAGGAGACCATGTATTTGTGTGACAGTGCCCTGCAGACTTGAGGCTGGCCTCAGAACTAGAACTAGAGGCAAAAGTGACTCCACTTTTGTATTTTCTGCTTTTCTCTGTGCATGTAGACTTGTGTCTGTCCTATTAGAGATAGACTTCTTCCTCATGCAGAGGATATGGCTGCTGACAGATTAACTCTCAGTTTTAGCACAATGCAGAAAACAGCCTCTTGCCCTGTCTTCTGATCTAAGAATTCCAGGAATGATTCTGCTTATCCAGACAATTGGCCAGAATTACGCTGGCCAGAAGTTGCAGGTATTATGACTCTCCATCTTTAGAGCAGTCACTTTGCCCAAGTTATAAGGTAATATAAAATACATTAATTTGGGACACCTGGGTGGCTCAGTGGTTGAGCTTCTGCCTTCAGTTCAGGGTGAGAGCCAAGGTCCTGGGATCAAGTCCTGCATCAGGCTCCCCACAGGAAGCCTGCTTCTCCTCTGCCTATGTCTCTGATTCTCTCTGTCTCTCATAAATATAAATAAATAAATAAATAAATAAATAAATAAATAAATAAATAAATAAAATCTTTAAAAAGACATTAATTTATACTTGGGTCACATTTAAGAGAAGGCAGTGGGAAGAAGTTGGGGAGATGCATAATACCCAAAGGAACAAAACAAGAGAGTAATCACCCAGATCTGGGCTCTGGTGAAACAAGTCATAGTAATATGGAATGGATACCAAGTTATATGCTTTACCTATAAGCTGAGAGCAGTTTATTACCAGTAATAGTTTAAAAGATATGGAAGTTTTTATCTTAAGAGTATCCCTAGGTGGTGATTATCCATGGTATAGTATGTTTATGGCTTTTAACATTGAATAGTCAGGGACCTTTACATATGTGATATGTTCCTATATCCTGTCCTTTCTCTTTTTCTTACTTGTATAAATGCTTCATTCTTAGTCCCCTAGAAAAGAGGAGGGTGATGAGAGTGAGTCACTTTTGCAAGATCATCTGACAAGGCAGAAATTATTAAAATGTGGGCATTGATGCAACCCTGTTCTCAGTGTATCCTTTAAGTTTCCAGAGGGTAAGTCAAAGAATGACAAACCCCTCTTGAAGTTTGGATAAAATTAGGTTTCATGACATAAGTATTGCAAAATAAGAGAAATATATACTTTGTCTAAATCTGGTTTTTCTCTTTTATATTTCTCATTTACTTATTTTTTTTACTGATACACCCATTTCATAACAGTAACAATATTACCTAAAGAATAGAACTCATGTGTCTTTGAATGTCTTCCACCTTTATAATAACAAGACTATAGATAGCCTTCAAATTCTCAAGTGTTTTGTTGTCCTAAAGTAGTGCTTTACATGTGTTTGAGAATGACTTCTTCACTTGTATTCACCAGGGAAATTAGTCTTTCCTCATTCTTATCTGTTCATACCAGAATGATTTGGAAACTTTCTGTTCTCATCTCATCTTTCATGATAATGCTGATGTGCATGCAAATTGTGCTTGCCAGATATTTACAAAGATGTCAAATCACCACATATCTGAGCAGCACTTGTGTTCGCTTGATATTCGGGGAGAGAGCCTCTTCCCCAGGGCTGTTCCTCCCTAGACTTGTGCCCAAAGTAAACCACGTATCTTTTGAATAGTTTCATCAACATTTGTACTCATCTGTGTAACTATGGGGAGTCAAACCCATCTCCAAAGCTGGAGAGGAAAGGTAGCCCATATCATTGTCTGAACTGTCTTCTCACAACTACTTATGTTGAAAAGCCTCTCTTCTCAGTCACAAAATAAAGCTTCTACACTAATATTTTTCTTGTACTTGAGGAGCTAGAGATAGTTAGGAGATGCTGCCTGTATAAGCAAAATCTGGGCCTTAGCTCACCAGCCAACAATATCTCCTAACAAGAAAGTAATTCTCATTTAACTGCACCACAGGATGCCCAAATACAATTTCTCAACCACCTACATTTGTATCCAATTGATTATTATTACATTCACCATAAAATTTGTTTGAAATGCCTGTGATACTTCCATTTCTAAAAATATTCATTTATTCATTTATGATTATGCACAATTCACAACTTCAGAAAAAATTAGCATAGGGAAGGTTTTACAATATTGGGCAACAAAAAAAAAATAGAATAATCACACAGCAATCAACCGAAAACCAGTAATACTATAAGAGTGCTCTATTCCTACATAAGTACAATATAAATCAAGACTGTATAGTTCTCATGTGCTGTGACTAGAATATGCTTTGTTGTGGTAATATTCAGAAAGGGGTCCTATTCACATAATCTCTTTACTTCAGAACCAGAAATCTTATGGAGATTTTCTGTTGAAGTCAACTCAAACCAGATGTTGTTAATGTGTATCTTAAAAAAGAAAATAGCCAGTTATTTTACTAACAAAATGAATTTGGGAATAGCAGAGGAATTGCAAACTATGGTGAACCAAAGGTAAGTTTGAAGAGACAAAGAGAAGATCAGATTTTATTAGGCTTTAGGAAGATATTGAGAAGGGTTGTAAACATTTGGAGAAGAACAAGAGTTCTAGCTTGTGGCTAATACTCATTGGTGGTTAGTGCCTTCTTGCTGAGGTGGGGTGGTATCTTCCTTTTCCTAAAAGCAGGAGATGAAATTCCTCTTTGAAAAATGTTGTCCCTTGTCATGATAATTCTTATCTTCCTTCTTTCTGCCAGTTACGTGGACTGCAAGGAGTGGTACCTGTGTGAGAGCACCTCCTTCAGAGCTTCCCAACTCCTATTAAAAGGACATTTCCCTTATTGATTTTCACATTAACCACACTTTGTTCACTGCTCAGTGAAATAGTGAATGTTGAGGATATAATGAAGGAAAGCAATGAATCAGTCAACTTGACAACATTTGCCAAACTGAAGCCTAGGTTGACCCTGGTTACATTATAGAGTTAGTTTCAATGAATTTTAAATAGTTAATGCTATTTTATAACCCCTCTAAGTAGAAATGAATAAAGTGCTCAACCAAACCTAATATATAAAGTATACAAAAAGTATACATAAAGTATACCATGTCTTTCATTTCTTTTCATGCATACAGTATAGTACTTTATTTTTCTTCAAACCTGCTTTTATGCCACGTGTTTTTTTCATTGAACTCGTCAATATTTTACTAACTATAAATATTTTAATTGCAGTGTAAAAATACTCGAGAAAGGAGCATTTGTAACAACAATGACAAAAATATCAACCACAAAAATAACATTTGTCATCTCTTTATATTTATAGGGAGGCTTACTTTCTTCATATGTTCTATAAATTCTGATGCCCATGTGCTTATGTTTATTCTATTTTCTGTTGTATTAGTTGTTACTGTGTTTCTCTTCTATGGCTAGGTATATATGTATGGAGGGGGAGAAGGATTCATCTTCAGAACCCTGCAGCTAGATAGAGAAGAACATTTCAAATATGTGTAACTCCACATATTTGATTTTCTCAAAGAGATTTCTACTTATACAAGATATTCAACTGGTGATACAACTTTTATGAACACTTAAAAAGTCACACATATCTTGATATATAGTAATAAAAATTCCTAAATATAGAATATTTGGCATCCATGTTCCTAAGCTTTTTAGTCCTTTGCCTCTTAGATCTTATCACATAGGGGCTATATGCTCGGATCTCTGGTAGTCATTTTCTGCTCCTCCATTTGTCAAGCCCATCCCTTTCAGACTGTTTTTGGGAAGGAAACACAGTACTATCTATTATTTAAGGCAGTTTCATTCTTTATTCTTTACTAGGCTTAGGGCCCACTTCTGCAAACCAAAATGTTCGTTAATGTGTTAAGCTAAACAAGGCTTTCAAAAAAATAAATAAATAAATAAATAAATAAACAAGGCTTTCTATTTTAACTCATTTCCAGTTCAAAACTTCAATAACCTTTGGTGATACAGTATTTTGTTGTTTTATCTTTAGTAGTATGTAAGTAGAATTGAGCATTAGAGAAATTTAATTCCTACTGATAATAATTATACCATTGCACCCTTTGTCCCAAAAGTTTGTGTCATCTAAACTCATTTTAAAAACCTTAATAGTGTTTGATCCCGAATTAACCATGAAAAAATAAAGTTTCCACAAATTGTATAAGGTCTAGAGTAGTTATTACAACTCCAGTAACCACTTACTGTTAATAATTATTTCTAAGTAATTTCTTATACAAAATCACTTACTTGGGCAAAATTAAAAACTGTTCTGTGTTATTTATTATCCAATATATAATGTTATGTTTGAGAAGTTCAATTATTAAAGATAATATCTTTTTTCTAAGAGAAATATATATACCTGAAAGGCAAAATCTTTATTTCTCCATAATATTATTTTAAAATGTAAAGTATTTTATTTTAAAGTTATTTTTATAACAGAGTACAATTGAAAATCAGTATGCTATAACAGAAAGAAGCAGATCAAGAGTAGAGTGATAAAAACATATTGGTAGTTTTTGAGTGAGAGTAATCTGTTTGATTTGATGCACTCTTGAAGAAGTTAATTTTATTATAAGCCTATGAAATACTATTTCATGAAATTAGAAAAGCTTTGCCATACAGTGAGCATACCATACCCCAAGGTGCCTTTATTTTATAAAGCAGAGAGATATGTCCCAGGTATATTTATAAAACTGGGAACATTTTTACAAATTTCAGTGAAAGACGTCACTGAGGTCTTTTAAGTAGGAAAAGAATAATCACTATGTCACTGAATATGTGTGAAAAAGTATTAATGAACTATGTTTTCCCTATGGCTGTGTGTTACACAATGAATATGGCAGTTAGTGCTATAGCATCAATAGAATAATGCAGTATATGGTTCCCTGGTATCCTGAGCTTATGAGCTTCACTGATCAGACAAAAGTGACTTAGTTTGGAGAAGAATAAGACTCAAGAAGTTAAATATTATTTCAATTTGTGAGAAATCACTTGTTTGGGAATTTTAGATTTTATCTTCCTATGTGACAGAATTGAAATAAAATGGATTATGAAAACAAATGAAATAGTAAAGATTATAATGTAACTCCTAACATTTGCAATCTCTTTCAAATGAAAATGGAGATAAGGGACTTATTATTTTTTAAAATTCAATTCAGTGGTAAGAAATATGCTTTTCTATATTTTGTTTTTTTTGAAATAGTTTTGTTCTCTTCTTGCCTCAAACGTTCTTTCAGGGCGCCATCATGGAGACCCGGGATCAAATCACACGTCGGGCTCCCGGTGCATGGAGCCTGCTTTTCCCTCTGCCTGTGTCTCTGCCTCTCTCTCTCTCTCTCTCTGTGTGACTATCATAAATAAAAAATTAAAAAAACAAAAAAACAAAACAAAACAAAAAAACAAACAAAAAAACACCTTCTTTTCTTGATTGATTCAAGGTAATAATATTATATTAAACTTGAGCTGGAGACATGCATTCCATGTCTTTGATTTAACCATTTCATAATAGAATTATAGATAATATCAAAAATATTGATAATAATGGCTAATATTAATGTAGTATTTGCCATATGCCCAGCAGTATTCCAGAGATGTCATATGTATTAATTTATGTAATTCTCAGAGCAACGTAAGAGATGGTTATTTAACCCCATTTAACTGAAGACAAACTGAGATTCCAAGAATTAAATAATTTGCACAATTTCACATTGCTGGTCAGTCATAAAATCAGGCTTGGACCCAGGTGGCCTACTGTTGAAAGTCTTAGTAACCAACTATTCTTTGTATTCTCTTCTATTTAATTATGCTTTGATGCACAATTTTGAACTTAGTACTATGTGCATTGCATTTATTTAGTAGCGATTAAAGAAGCTATGAAATATTTTATTGGTTATAAAATATGCAGCATATATTTATAGTTTGAGTTTTGCAAAATAAAAGTAACATGTACAAACTGCCTAGAAAATATTTATGATATTTTTGAGTTATTCAATAAAGAACTAAAAAACAATTTTTAAAACAGCAATTTTGCATTTAAAAAATGAAATGAAGACTCTACCCACCCTTCAGCAGAATTGCTGCTGTTAATTAAATCTTTCTTTTATATTAAAATAATAAAAAAATCTTAATGCTGAAAAAAGCTGACTATAGTTTTAAAGGGATATTCTCATTGCCAAAGTGGAAATCAGACCTGTAGATAAGATTCACTGTCTATGAGACATTGTCATATAGGCACTAAATCTATCACAGTGAAAAAGAAATATAAATAATGTATCATAAGTAAATAATAAACATTTTTAAATTCACGAAACTGATTTTATCCCACGAAGTAAAAAAATATCTGCAGCAATATGCTATAAATTTCTCAGTCCAAAATGCCTTGCTATCCGAGTAGCACAAATACAGGAAAAGCATAGTTCAAATGGCACTATTAGCTGAAACAACAATGTCAGTCTTCTTCACCTAATCTCGTAAAAGAGTGCAAATTAGTGGCTTAATTGATTATGTGAATTTCATTTCCTGTCTCTTTCAATCCCATTCCTTGGTAGAACTATGCTAATGAAAAATGAAATGACTAGAGGACAAACAATAAGAAAGAGAAAAAAAAAAGTATGGTCCATGGTTAATCACAAATTAAATTGTGCCTCTTTCTGCTGCCTTCACTAACTTTGTCTAGCAAAAATGATCTTAAGCTTAATCATTGTCTTCTAACTATAAATATCCTAAACATTTTCTTTAATGGAGATTTCTGCAGAACTATTTATTGAATTTAGTTAATGTGGAAAACTTGTAAATGGAATTTCTTTTTTTTTAACAGATTTTATTTATTCATGAGAGAGAGACAGAGACAGAGACATAGGCAGAGAGAGAAGCAGGCTCCCCACAAGAAGCCCGATGTGGGACTCAATCCTGGGACCCCAGGATCATGCCCTGAGCCTAAGGCAGCCGCTCAACCACTAAGCCACCCAGGTATCCCGGGATTTCTTTTAATTAAAAGTCAATACTTCCATTTTGTGCCCCAAATCTTGCAGCCTTCCAAATTACAATGGTTTGACAATTTTTACATAAAATCAAGTGCTGTTTTGTAAGACAATTATGAGAGGCAAATAATATTAGCATGCAAACTGAAAGACTGAAACTTTTTAGTCTTCACAAGGGAAAAAAGGCTACAGTAAAAAATATTTTACAAAATAAAGAATTACCTTTTCTTCAAAATAATAAAAGGTAATAAAGCAAACTAATTTTAAAATAGTTGTATGCAGGTTATTAGTAGTTTTGAATTAGATCTGAAATTGCACGGTACATTTTACACAGTGGACTTTGTTCAAAAATGGTCTGATTTCTTGAATATGTATAAGCAAGCTCAGCATACATAATCTATAAATTCTGAATTTTCTAAAATTAAAAGCATAAGAATTTTGTCAGTTCCTTAATACGTGTAAAAAGTTGTGTGTTTGTGACTTTGGCAGAGGTGTGTGTGTGTCCACACATGAATTCAGTATTTAGTGCTTTGGCACTGCCTTTGCCTTCTGACTCTTTCTCCAGTACCATATCTAGTTACTATTTTTCTAGGAACTCTCAAGGATCACAAAATTTTAAGTCATTGTTACTCTCCATTTTGTATATTCAAACCTTTTTTTTTCCTCTGGGAAATATTAAAGGATTACCATGGTGATTTGATATGTAAATTATTTCTCCCATTAGATTTCAAAGTAAATTTTCCAAAGTCCAAGCTAATTTAAAATAAGATTTAATTTAATATGTTTTAATCGTTGTGTTGATGAAAGGTTTGTGCTCTCCAAGCTCCTGAATCTATTTTGTGGTCTTTCAGTTGTCAAAATTTATTAAAGGGAAACCAGTTTATTGTTGTTTATTTCCATAAATCATAAAAGAATTTGAGTCTGAGGCAATCATATATTTAAGAATTTGCACGTAAACCTAACAGAAAAGTTTATCTTTAAAAAGCCACCACCAAGGATGCCTGGGTGGCTCAGCGGTTGAGCATCTGCCTTTGGTTCAGGACGTGATCCCGGAGTTCTGGGATTGAGTCCCACATCCAGCTCCTGCATGCATGGAGCCTGCTTCTACTCCCTCTCCCTGTGTCTCTGCCTCTCTCTCAGTGTCTCTCGTGAATAAATAAATAGAATCTCTTAAAAAGAAAAGACACCACCATATTAAGCAAATTGTATATTAATATGATTGCTTTGATAAAGAAAAAGGGAAGGCTGATCTTATTAAACTAAAGCGTTTAAATTGTACAACTAACAACAAAAATCATACAGTAATGTCAATATCTGCTTTTCCTTTACTATGAATTTCATTCTATTACAATTAGAACATAAATGTAATTTCCAAACTATCTACTATACTAGAAGAATTTTGGAATGCTTCAGAGAAGGAGAATATATTGGTTCGTGTAATAGAATACTTTTCATTTATAGGCACTTTATATTTCAAATATGGTATTCCTATGGAGTCATAATAGTTGATCCATATTTAATGACGCAAAGCAACCATCTGTAGCTTTCAAATTTCATTTTAGAAAAATCCATTTTAATAAATGTTATTTATTAAAAACATTGCACATAAGAAAATCATTCTTTTGTGTTCATTGCTATTTGCTATAATGAATTATATAGGCAGAAGCACATAAGGCATAATGACCAATATTTTTAGGATGGGCTTAAAACAGAATTTTAAGACCAATCACCTACCGGAGATTTTGCAACAATATTACTTTCTTCATAATTCTAAATAACTATCAGAAACATTCATTTTCATGTATATGGACATAAACGTATAAATAAGAAATTCGCCTATAATCAGTGTTTCCTGCTTCAAAGTGTTCCTTCCAGTCTCTTTTCCTCAAGCACATGACCAGATGCAGAGGGGTTGTTATCCAGTCTTGTGTCCCTCTTCTGCTCAGGAACCCTAGGTAGCTCTGGTGCTTATTGAATACAGCCTGAACTTTTTGGCCTCACCCAAGGCTCTTCCTATACTAGTCCCAGTTTATATGTTAAAAATCTCTTTAAATAATTTAGTACTTACTGAATGCCATGGTTTTCAGTATGTATTTCAGGTGTTTAATTATGTCCCTGCATCAAACCAAGCCGGGTTGTTGCATAGTGGGCTTAACAGGGGAAAGTTACATCAAATTTCCTCAAATAATATATACTTTTATTTGAAAATTCCATGATAGAACATTCTTTCCCTTTCTTAGTTTTTCTTTAAGGTGATACTGGAAATAGCTAAATTATTTATATGCATCCTCACTACAAATTCATATCTGTTTAATTACCAGAAATAATACATAACTCAAATATTAATGGAGTATATTACACCTGAAATATGGAGACAACTATACACAACTCACTCACTTGATTTTCAGAGCTACATTTTAGGAGTAGTTTTGCTGTGGTTTTCAACTTTTCCATTTTGAAAATCACCACATAATGAATTGAATTCTATTTCCAGACTGACTCTTAACACAAGATCCCTGAGTTATCATCAATTAAGATGCATAAGAGTAATTATAAAATGTCCTTCATAATATTTTTTTATTCAGTGTTTAACAACAAAGAATGAGCTCAAAGATTTGTCCCATGGTCTTATTTAATCCTCAAAGCAACCACGAGGTGACCGTTGTTTTTACACTTTTTTTATAAAAGAGGAAAGTGACATACAGTGTTTGACACAGTATTATAACTCCAATAATGGCTGAGTGGGAACTTGAATTGAAGTCACTTTATTGTAAATGTCACTGCCTAACCACTACCAAATAGTATCTCTCTAATATTCAAAGCTAGTTAGAAGCATAATCTGTAATCAAACCATGATTCCTATGTAATCACAGTGGGCTTCAGGAACTTTCAGATTGTTCCTTGAGATTTTCACTATATATTTTTATTTATATTTTCACACTTATATTGAATAATGCTCTGCCATATTGCTTTCTCTTTTTTGGCAGAAACTTCTGGACTTAGCACATGCGTGCTTTGCATTTTTCTCCATTCTGAACTTAATATCTCACTTGTTTCCTTTCAGGCCTATAGATATATACTATAGAGTTTGGCCATCACAATCCAAAGATAGGTCTTAGACATTTTTCTACAACGTACACTACCCTTGATTTTATGAAAATCAAGTAAATATAGCCATTGGTGGCAACTTCTTGGCTTGTAAAAACATTTTCCATACTACTTAGGTAGCCAGAGTTTCATGTTATGAATCAGACTGAACTCAAAATACTGACTTCAAAATTGCCATTATATCTTTAACTATGGGCACTTGCCTATAAATCTTCTGAATGCATTCCAATCTCAGTTTCTAGCTGGCAATTCTGCCATAGTGCTCTTTGGTCTCAATTTACCCACACCTAGAAGCATAGTTTGTCAGGCCTTCATGGTTTAGTGACTAACATGAGAAGGAAGTGGAGAAATTTTACAAGAATTTGCAAAACACTATTAGGATAACTTTTTTTTAATGAAGTAAGAATTTTTTTTTGTGGTCCTCCATTTTCCATGTGATAGCTCTCCTCTTTGCTGTTTCTATCTTGAATGGATCAAAGAAATAAATGTTTTCCACCTCTAGAGTAGAACTCCAAGATATTCTGAAATTGGTATAAATCCACTTAAATATCCTATTCTATGATTGATTTGTGCATGTGCCAGTTTTTGTCTATTTAAACATCGTTTCTTTAAATTCCAAGTTATCTTTTGTTTTCAAAATTCTTTCAGACATTGGATGTAGCTGTATATTATTTTCATCTTTCCTAATCTAGAACATTCCATCTACCTTTCTTTATTTTTACAATAATGAATACATTGAAGATTTCTGGTTCACTGTATTAGTGTATACTCTGCTTTTTGCTTATTTTCTGACTGTTCCCTCATGATTAGATTGATGTCAAGCTTCTGACCAACAAACATAAAAGATATAGTGAATTACATTATGAAACACATATTGTCATGCTACCAGACTTGGCAATACCCTATTTGGACATTTACATAAGTTGGTGACTTTTAGATTTCTCTGTAGTAAAGCAAATACTTCCTTGTTAAAGAATAAGGAAACTATGAGATTGTAATTTATGATTATCTGACTCACTTGGTCACAAAAATTTCAACTGATAGTTTTAACTTCAGTTAAAGATCCTTGCCTGAGTCAGTGATTTTATGGGGGTTATAAGATGGCAATTTCCTAGTTCTATGATTTATTTTACATATATACACTGTCAAAGCTGGTATTCTCCTAAAAGAAGAACTTTCCATTCTTGGATTTTCTTCTCTGTCTCATTTCTTAAAATTATCATTAAGTACTTAAGGATTTTTATTTATTTTTTGTTTTAAAATTCATTAACCTCATTATCTCATTATGCTTTGTGGTGCTCAGATTTTCCCGGATTTGGTTAGAGGAGCCCCTTTGTTCCAGTTTGTATATATATTTGACAATGTTCCATTCCCCTTTGAGGAATTCCTTAATATGGGCAGTCATGAGAAAAGCAATGGAGAAATGCTAGCAAAAGGTGAAATAAATCAATGTTTCTAAATTTCTATTCTGTCTAAGCTTCCAAAACACCTTTGTGACCTTGATTGGAGAGTGGCACATGATGAGTCTGTTGACTCTGAGTGGTGACAGATAGTGGAAAGCCTTATAAATCAAAGCAAGACAGTTGAATGGTATTCCTCATGTTTGGGGAGGATTTTACATGAACAAGGTTTCAATAACATTTATATTTTTGAAAGTTACTATTATTCTTCTTTACAGGTGGGGGTAGACCTGATTATAAGTGTTGGCTCCTAGACAACAATAGATAGATTCTTTTTTTTGGTGGAACTGAAAGTAATGGCTGATGGATTGAATGTAGGGAAAGAAGGAATCAGGAATGCTGTCTAGGTTTTTTTTCATGAGCAATGAAATTTGCTGAAATTGAAGAGGCTGAAAGAGGAAAAGATTGTAGGGCAATGGGAGGGAGGAAATCAAGATTCTAATGTATGCATTTTAAAATACCATATGCCTACAAAATATCCAATGTAGAGCTGTAAGTTTTTGAAGATTTCTGCTGTAGGGATGTAAATTTGAGATTTATCAACATTTAAAGCCATGTTATTAAATGAGATGACTGAGAGAGGCACACATTGTGATAAGTGCCCTGGGTTACTTTATCACTTAGAAATATAGTAAGGGAGAAGCCAAGAAAGAAGTTAAAGAAGGAGAACTCCGTAAAATGAAAGATGAGCCTACCATCTCAAGTTTGTTCATTTGCTAGATATAATTTTTAGAACTTAAATATTTTGTATTCATTTGAAACATCAAATATGGTATATTAAGGTTAAATTAAGTATCCTACTGAAAACATTTCACCTTTAGAGGTTAAGTGTCATCTAAAACTTGGCTTCTCAAAAAGTATTGTTTATATATTAAAATGCAAACATTTCTTATTTGTCAACATTTTTGTTTTTAAGACTTCAAAATTACACATAATTTTTATGTGCAAAACTGTATTACATCCATCATTACAACTGTTAAAAACTTCCCACTCTTTTTAGCTATTATGAGCTAATTGATTTTATAGAGAGAAGAAACCTGTAAAGAGCAATTTTGGAGGGGATTGGAATCATCTGAGAACACTAAGCTTTTGTTTTAAGTTTTAACCACACTATTGAAAATACCCTAAGAGATGGTTTTAAAGCTTAAAATGAAAATTGCTCTTGGGCTGAAAGCTTATATGCCAAGTGAAATTTCACTAAAGTAGGAGTTTATAAGTGCTGACAAGTCCTTAACTATAGTGATGCTAAAAACATTACTATTATAAGAACACTACAGAAGCTATTAGAGCTCTCAAATTCCCCCTTCAGTGTTCACTTACTAAAGGAAAGTACAAATATGCAACAAGAGAATGGAAGAGGTGTTATTTTTCAGAGGGAAAGACTATTGAAATTTTTAAAGTCACTTTGGGATATTACAGGAATTCATCATACAATGGAAGAGTTTCTTCTGTGCCCATGGGGGGGTAGAAGCAAAGCAGAAAAACTACGATGACACAAGGATTTCTAAGACTCTGTTGGACTTCATAAACATTATATTGTTTTATTAAAAGTGAACAGCTGGCAACTTAATGTCCCTCCATACTGGGATATAGTACAAACTTAAGGGCTCTTCTGATTTCCTGTTATGACGCTAATTTAGTAATTGCAAACACAAGCATATATAGGAAATGCTAAGAAAAGCAGATCATTGATTGGCACATTACTTTCTATGATCCAGCAATCATATTTTCATCTTATCTACATTCATTTCAAAAGAGCAATCTTAGTTCTTTTATTAGGAAGGCAAGTCTGATAACAAGTGTGCCATCCTGAAGTTATGATTTTCACCTTTTACCATTATTCAGAAATTCCAGATTATAGCTGGAATTTTCTTCTTTACTTATGAGCTGAGTTGAGCTGAGTGTTTCTCTGAAATCAGCACACACCTATCCTAACATAACTCAGTTTTGTAGTTCAGGAGAGATTTATTTGGGTCTTATTATGTGACTTTGGTTCATTGTGTCTTTATTCTCATCAATAACCTCAAGCACCTTTTGATTATATTCCAGTATATCCATCCTGTTTCCTCTTAAATACACCAAACAACAAATAGAAGTACGCAACAAACTAGCAAAACTGTTCTTTACCTCTTTATGGTCTTACTCCCTTTGAATTATAATTAGATAATATTCTAAATTCTTGAATTTTTTGCATAAACCTTCAGACCTCCCCCGGTAACCCAAGAAACATAGGTTTATTGTAGCAGAACTGTGATGGAAACAATTTCTTGGCATAAAATCCCCAATCTTGGTGAGAATTTTAGACAAAATAATAGGCCAAAAGGGGATAGATTTTTGAGGTAGGAGAGATTTTTACTCCTTTTCAAATTACCATAGAGGAAATCCTATATATTTCAGCATCTCCCTTTCCATCAGCTCTTTCATTTCAGAATATAAACATACCCATTTCCTCCAGGCCCTCCCATGTTAACAAATAAACAAGCAAAAATATTTCCCACATATTCCCCTTTAAACTAAACTAAACTCCTCTTTTAGTCAAGATTCCAAGTTACTGGTAATTCTTATTATTTTTATTCCTGAGGTAACTCTAAGTTCAGTAAGTCAATAGTGCCTGTGAATTCTACATAAATGAATTACTTCATTTATTTTCTTAATATGTTTTTATTTCACTTTTTTATACTTTATTTATTCTGTGTCTTACTTGGTTCTGAAGTTTTATCTTCCTCTCTAGACTATAAATGAATCTGTGGGCTCATCATCCCTAGTATTCTCACATTGGTAGCCTCCAACACCTAAAACAGTGCCAGGATTATAGCTGACAATAAATATGAGTTACATAAATGAAATTATATATCTAAGTCTACATTTTACAATTATATAAGTTTGATCAGTGATATTGTAGAAAAGTTTCATATATCCAGTCTCTATTACTGTTCTTCAAAGCAAGTGTTCTATTATCTATTTTTGGAAAAGAAAAATGATAGTCATATTATAGAATTATTTATAACAGCCAAGATATGGAAGCAGCAGATGTCCATAGATAGATTAAGAAGATGTGAGATATATATGTGTATGTGTGATATATATAATGTGTGATACACACACACACACACACACACACACACACACACACACACACAATGGAATATTACTCAGCCATAAAAAAGCAGATCTTGCCATTTGCAACAACATAGATTGACCTAGAGGATGTAATGCTAAGTGAAATAAGTTAGAAAAAGATAAGTACCATAGGATTTCACTTATATTTGGAATCCAGAAACAAAACAAAACAGATTCTTAAATACAAAGAACAAACTAGTGGTTGCCAGAGAAGAGGTGGGTGGGGGATGGGTGAAATGGATGAAGGAGATTAAGAGATACAAACTTTCAGGTATAAAATAAGTAAGTCCCAGAAATGAAAAGTACGGAATAGGGAAGAGAGTCAATAAATTATAATAATGTATAGTGACAAATGGGGACTGTACTTATCATGGTGAGCATTGAGTAATATTTAGAATTGTCAAATCAATATGTTGTACACCTGAAACTAATATCATATGTTAATTACACGTCAGTGAAAAAGAAAACTGATAGAAATCTATGTAGTTTAGCCAAGGGCATATATAAATAATTAGAATCTAGATTCAAATTCAGTTTAGTCTAATTCTAATTCCTGTGCTTTTGTTTAAATACCTTGCTGGTAAAAAGAGAACAATATAGCAAAGAGAAAAATCAATACTCATGTCTTCAGTTATCTCAGTTGTTTCCTGTACTTTTCCCCTGCCTCTTTGATGTTGATGCATCTTTGGATCTGAATGGTTTCCCTTTGATGCCCTGGTTCCAAAGTAAAATAGCCATTCTCAGAGTTGTTGCATATGTCTTGAAGGCTTCTAGTTTTTGGAGTTAAATTTTCCATTAACTAAATGGACCTTGGGCCATAGTCACTTTGATTCCCCACCTTGCTCAGAGGAATGAATTTTATAAACAGGGTTTATTTTAGTTAACATGACACTATTACCCTTAATATTGTTGAATGGATATTTCCGTATTGCTGAATGTTATGATATTGTATTTATTTTATTTTTTATTTTTATTTTTATTTTTTTTGATATTGTATTTAAAAGTTGTCAACATATGGATACCTATCTGTATATATTTTTTAACATTGTGTTTAAGGCAGACAGATCAGATTCTTAGAGGAAAGATAATATTAAAAACTTATAATTATGTAAAATCTTTTCAATTCATAGGGAGGAGGATTTTTTTTTTCTAGACAGCAGATACATTGTAGATAATTACCTAAGAGAGGTCAATGTGGTCCCAGTAGAGGAGGCAGTTACTTTGTGTATTTGTTAAGTAACATCTGGTTTATTCTCTATCAGTTACAATGGAAAACTCTTTTAAACACTGTCTTATTTTTATAAGAATCATTAAAACCTATGAGTAAAGATTATATGATCACATTTTTACACCTTGAATATTTTAGAAGAGATAAGCTCAGCTAATATTTTTGAAAACTGACATTTTTAGCAAAGGAAATGTTTAGTGAGGGGAATTTCACTGAACAGGTAAAGTATGAGAGAAGGAGGCAGTTCCAGTCAGAAAGGACAGCATGTGCTAAGATGTAATATCGTCAAGGTCATCTATGGAGACTCACAGACTCTACAGTATTCTTATAGAACAGTCAGGGGAGAGAGGTGAGAAGGAGAGTGACCTGAAAAGAAAGATGGTGTAGTCAAGCCTAGTTAAATAAACAGAGGTTCACAGTATGAAAGGCTTTTGAAATGTACAAGAGAGTCTGTATTTTATAATGCAAATCATACAAATACAGTGCTCACAAGGATCAAGCGGAGAGAAAAAAATAGGAGGAGGAATGTAAGAGGAAAAGAAGTGGTGGCCCCTGGTATACTGGATAAACCAAAGGACATTCAAAATTTTTTAATTGAGATGTAATTGGCATATTAGTTTCAGGGGCACAAAGTAATGATTTGATATTTGTAGACCCTGGGAAATGATCACCATAATGAGTCTAGTTACCAATGTTTCAAAAGTATAATGATAAGATAAGGTTTATAGGTTCTTCAGAAAGTTAACTGAGGCAGTAAAAGGAAAAAACAGGATTGCAATTCAAGAGGTCATGAGATGGTTATCTTATGATTTTTTATAGTCACAAATGATTAAGGCTTGGCCTAGAGAAGAGCAGGAAGAAAATAGTGGATAGGATATATTGAAGAAGAAATAAAATGAAAATAAAAAGAAAGTATTGTCCATTGATTGGAGATAAGGCAGATTGAGAGATATAGATTTTATCAGGGGCATCTGTTTGGATGATGATAAGACAGGTTTGAGAGAAGGTAAGCATGTTACAGTGGGGAAGATACAGTTTAGTTTGAATATGCGGTTTGAAATCTTATAGGACAGCTCAATGAACTATCCAGAAAACAATTTTTAACTAGGGTAATGAGATAATATGACTTGTTTGGGTTAATGTATAGATTAAAGAATCTAATTTATAATAAATAATTTATAAGAAATTAAGGCAAAGCGTCTGGAATAAATTGCAAGCGGAGATTGAGAAGAGAGCAAGCTATAAAAGCCCTTATTTATAAACCTATATGCAGATATGTTTATCATTATCGCTTTATGCTTGAAACTACTTGAAAACCTAGATTTTGACAATGTGATGTTCTTTTTTTCTAAAGTTAGGAGAATGGATGTATTTTTTGTTTTACGATTTATTTTGTTTTCTTTGGATTTAAAATTTCTAGTATTATTGCATCAAATTTACTTATGCATTCCCTGTGCCTTAATGTATGATCATTTTTGTGAATGTTCTATTGTGCTTTAGAAAGTATTCTCTATTGTTAGTGTATATGTTTGGTATATTTTCAAAAGCACTGCCTTTAGATAATGTTGTTTATATTTTTTAGTTCTTATTTTTCTCCACAAGTCCTGTTTTATGTGAGTGTGTTTTATTCTATTTATTCTTTTATCCCTTGCATCTTTTCTCATGTTATTTTGTGTGATGGGGTTTGTGTTATATCTTCAATGTAGCATGGGGCTTTTATGTGTTGATATTAAAATCAGTTTTTAAAATTATTCAGCTAAGCCTGTTGATATCATTATGTATTGTAATGATTATTATGTTTGGCTTCAATTCTGTCAGGTTTTATGTTTTAATTACTGTATTTAATATATTAATATATGTTTATTTATATTCTTTCTCTTTTTGTGTTTCCTAATCTTTATTCCTTTGGAAAAAAAAAAAAAAACTTCTGGTATTTAAGGAGACTTTCATTTAATGTTAGTGGTTATTATTTTATTAACATTTTTATAATGCCTGCAATCTGCTTTTTTATTACTTAATCTTATACTATCTGTCAGTTTTAAATGGTATACTTTCCTCCCCGGTTATTACCTCTATAACTGGTAATAATCTTATTCTAATTTATCTCTTTTTCTCTGTTTATGGTTGGTTTGTTTTCTGTTTTTCAGAAAAAAATATTTATCTATTATTCTTCAACTCATAACCATATGACCCATTCTTATTTTAATATTAGCTCTTCAACTGAATAGATGAAATTACTGCAATTAGTAATTTTGCAAATTTTGCCAGGGCATTTGATTAAATGAAACATCCTCTTCTGTTGTAAAGAGTAGTCAAATAGAACTTTCAAAATGTTGGAAATATTCTTCATCTGTATTGTCCCACAGGGTAGCCACTAGCCACACATGAGTATTGAAAATTTAAAATGCACCTATGTCTGTGGAACTCAACTCAGTTAATCAAATTGTAACTAATTTAATTTGAATTTAAATTTAAATAGCCACATGAGCCTAATGCTTACCCTATTGGACTATGCGGCTCTAATAGATTCCTCAGGAATGGTATATATTTATAGTATTTACTAATTTCTGACTCATTGAAAATTGTTTTCTTTTGGTCTTAAAACTTGAAGGACAATTAATATTTTTGGTTTGCTCTTTTTCCCCCTTAAATGTATTGAAATGCTAATTCACTTCTGCTTGGTTTCTATGTTATTTTTCATACCAATGATATCAGTGTAATTACCTTGCCTGTGTAAGTCATGAAAGTCACCAAGGTTGGGATGCCTGGGTGGCTCAGCGGTTGAGCTTCTGCCTTTGGCTCAGGGCGTGATCCCAGAGTCCCGGGATGGAGTCCCACATTGGGCTTCCTGCATGGGGCCTGCTTCTCCTTCTGCCTGTCTCTGCCTCTCTCTCTCTCTCTCTCTCTCTCTCTCTCTCTCTTTCGGTCTCTTATGAATAAATAAATAAATCTTTAAGAAAAAAAGTCACCAAGGTTAAGGAAGCAATTTGATTTTTTAGTAAATATCAGTTTTACAAAAATCATCACAATCTACTTTTAGAACATATGTGGTCTGATAGGATTGTAATTGGCATTGCATTAAATTGACATAAATTTAGGGAGAATGAACATCTCAGCAAAATTAAATCTTTAATTCAGAGAATATAGTATATATTCAATACATTTTATTTAACTTGATCAGTTCAGATCCCTCCCCATTCCTCCAGTATGCAGAGTGGTGTATGTGGTGCCTTGTTACAAAGTGTTAACAAAGAGACAAAAAGATTGAAAGGATAAAAGTCTCTTTTATCCTTTGTATTCTTGGCTGCCCATGGACTTCTTTTCCCCAAGTTTTTATTTAAATTCCAGTTAGTTAACTAACTAAATTCCAGGTAGTTAACATACAGTGTAATATTAGTTTGAGGTGTAGGATTTAGTGATTCATCACTTACAGCGCCCAGTGCTCATCACAAGCGCCCTCCTTAATCCCCATCACCCATTTAACCCATCCTCCTGCCCTCCTCCCTTCCAGCAACCCTCAGTTTGTTCTCTATAGTTAAGAGTCTGTTTCTTGGTTTGCCTCTCTCTTCTTCCCCCTGTGTTCATCTGTTTTGTTTCTAAAATTCCACATAAGTGTAAAATCATATGGTATTTATCTTTCTCTGACTTACTTTGCTTAGCAGAATATTCTCTAGCTCCATCCATGTCATTGCAAATGGCAAAATTTAATTCTTTCTTATGGCTGAGTAATATATATTGTGTATATATTCTATATTGTCTATGTAATTTATCATGTATATATCATAGACTTTTGTTTCATCTCAGTTTTATATGGTCAGCATTTTGCTTCTTTTGCAGTTTTCTTGTTCATCTTTATTTTTCCACTACTGTCATGTTGACCAAAAGTTAAATGAAATCCCTGCCCCTTAAGGATTAAGTTTGAGGGTTTAATTAGTCCTAGTGAATAAAGATGAATGGAAACCAGTGTATCAGTTTGTGGCCTGATTATTTGTTTGTGCAAGATCTTACAGAATTCTCTCCTCTCTAAAATGATTGTGGAATCACATTTCAAAGTAAAACCTGATTAGCCTGAGGCTCAGGACCAATTATGAGCAACTTGCACTGCGAAAGTAGTATGAACAAAAATGTAAATTTATTTTTGTGTTTAGTCATTGAATTTTTGTGTGTGTATGAGAGAAAACCATGTTATATCCTATTCTTCATAATGCATATAGTCCTTTACCTATGCCATTTCAGCTATGGCGGTCTGTGGTTCACTTTGTCATGGATTCAAGTTGATTTGGTCCATATATAACACATGCCCTGGGGAAAGGGGAAGTTTTAAATTCTTTTACAGGCACAGTTCTCTGATGTTCTGGATACTGAAGAGCTGCTCGCAGACCCATCTACATGGCCGACCTAGTCAGTCATTGCTCCTTTATAAATTCTTTGCCAGCTTAGACAGGGGGTGCATTCTGAGTGATAAGGCTTAGGGACCCCCTCTGCTTTCAAATTATTCCAAAATTACCCAGGTCTTTTTGTTATACCTTCACATACAGAATGCGGGTATAACAGAGTGAGACAGGGTGAGGTACATTTCTCAGAGACAAATGACATCTAAATTTATAGATCTCTCATCACAACTTTTTAAAGTTAATAAGTCTGACTTAAGTTCTTCATTAGTTCTATGATCTATGATTGAGGAATATATTACGAGTCATGGAACCGCAAATGGAGCATCACATGCCAAATTGGTCTGCCACCATTTAAAACATTTTTGTTTTGAAATAATTATGGACTCACTGGAAGCTACAAAAATAGTACAGAGACAAACTGCATACTCTTCATCTAAATTTCCCCAATGATAACATCTTATATAACTATAGTCAAATATCATAACAACACATTAATTTGGTTCACTATTAACTAGTCTATAGATTTTATTTACATTTCTTCAGTTTTTGCATGCCCTTATCTGTGTATTTGTATGTATTTGTGTGTGTGTTGCTCTAGAAAGATTGATCTCATGTACAGATTTGCATGTCCACCACTACAAATAAGCAATACATAGAACTGTTTCATCGCCACAAGAAATCTTCTTCATGCTACTATCTGTTGTTAGTAGTAACCACTTTTCTTCCAACCTTATATACTGGAAATCACTAATCTGTTTTTCATCTCTCTAATTTTGTCAGTTTTAAGGATTGTATAAATGGAATCACACTTATAAAACCTTTTAAGATTGCCTCTTTTTCATTCAGCCTAATATTCTTGAAATGTATTCAAGTTGTGTGTATCAATTAATTTTTTCCTTCTTTTTATGATAGTTTTCAATGGCCAGGATACACCATGTTTATTTAACCATTCACTTTTGAAAGACAACCTTTTTTTTTTTTTTTTTGCCATTGTTGTTATTACAACTAGAACTATTACAAACAGTTGTGAGAACATACATTTTAATTTTTCTAGGATAAGTGACCAGGAGTATGATTTGGGTCATAAGATAGATATATCTTTAATTTTGCTTGAAAATATTGAGTGATTTTTCAGAGGAGCTGTACCATTTTACATTTCCACCAGCAGTTTATGAGATATACAGCTTATCTGCACCCTCTCCATCTTGTGTTACTGTCAACAATATTTTAATTTACTCATTATAATTGATGTCTATTTTCTCTCAACTCTTATTTACCAGCTGGTCAACTTTAGGGAGGAAGTTGGCAGTTACATATTCACACATTTTCCCAACTTCATTTTTTATTCTTTGTTCTTAATTTACTGAGATCTCTACTCTCTCCTTACAGTATTCCAAGCTTTGCATTTACATCTTTCTTTCTTTTGCTCAGGGGAAAAAAAGAAAAAAGAAAAACTTGTGCAAAATGAGAGAGCTTTGTTTTCCAGTATATTTAATGTAAAAATGAAATTGTTTTTTTCTTTTTATTTCTCTGGATTCTTTTGGTGACTCTCCCCATTTCCTTTTCATGAGAAAATAAATACTCTCTGTGGCAATAATGGTTTTTAACTCAATGGTAAGAGGATCTGGAATAGAAGGAAAATGCAGAGATGAGAAAATCTTAATTATTATACATAATTTTATCCTTCTGCATTATTGCTAATATATATCATAAATGTCCAAGGAAGGGATATATTAAGCAAAATTATCTACACTTTTTTGATCACTGAATGTTTTAGTAGAGTACAGCTAATTAAGCAACTCACAGCAGTATCTTGGGAAATATTTTTGTAGGAATAATATTAGACATATTAGTAATATTTGTAGTAGGTCAGCATGACATGAAACAATTGTTCTCAAACATTTGTGCATTGGAATCGTCTGGAACACTTCATAAAAAATAAAAATTCCTGGGCTCCAGCCCCAATGATTCGAGTCAGTAAGACTTAGGTATGCATTTATATACATATATATGTGTTTACATATGCACAAGCATATATCTATGAATATCACATATATCATGTGCATATGTGTATGTCTGTATATACATATGTGTATTTGCGAGAAAGTGTGTATGTAAATGAAGAAGTGTTTGATATATTTGTTGTGTAGTATTCACACATACATATATATGCATATTCACACAAACATACACACATACACGCATATGTGTATGTCTCCTCTCCAAACAAACACATAACAAATATATGAAACACTTTTTCATGTGCATGTGTATATCTTGCGAATGCTGGGAAATTTTAAAAATGTATTTTTGTTTCCCGTGGTGATGATTGTGGCAAAGTATCACACACTGGGTGGGTGGCTTTAAACAATAGACATTTATCATCTCACAGACATTTATTATCTAGCCCTCTGGAGGCTTATTCCCTCTGGAATTAAGGTCTCAGGAAAGCCATGCTCTCTACTAGACTCTTGAGTAGAAAAACTTCCTTCTTTGCCTTTTCCTAGCTTCTGGGAGTAACCATAAATTCTTGACATTCCTTGGTTTGCAACTATATAACTATAATCTCAACCTGCATTTTAACATGTAGTTCACCCATGTATTTTCCCAAGGTCTTCTTCTTTTTTTTTTTTTTTTTTCCCAAGGTCTTCTTAAAAGGATACCAGTCATATTGGTTTCAGGGTGTGCCCTACGGCAGTTACAATCTCATCTTAAATAATCGTATCTGCAACAACTTCATTTCCAAATAAGGTCATGTTTTGAGATTTTTATGGGTCCCAACCTCAACATATCTTTGGGAGATAGATTTTAACCCATTAACATATACCTTTTCTGCAAAGGAGGCTATGTCAGGACAAAGAAATAATTTTTAAAAAATATATTACTGCAGATCCACATCTTCCAAAGTCTGTGATATTAAAGATCACAAAGTTTTATGATGTTATTTTGAGGAATATATCTTTTCCCAAAATGTCTACTTTTGATTCTCACTTATTAAATGATTATTGCATGAAATGATTAGATGTATGATAAATATGCTTAATAATCTAGGCCCAGCTGTTTATTTTAACATAAGTCAAAAGAATGTAAGCAGAAATAAAGGGTTAAATTAATAGTCACATATAAAATCAAAAGGTGAGGTGAAAACCTAGCCTTTCTCAAAGGAGTATTTTCACCTTTAAAATTAGTTCATTGGAGATATAAAGTAAATATAATTTCCTAAATGTGGCTTTTATTTTATTTAAAATACTTTATGTGTGTTAAAGCACTTTTCTACTATACAAAATACACAAATGTTGACTTCTGTAGCTTTAAAGCTTCATGATTTCTGAGCATTTCTTCCTGATGAGGACCTAACATGCAGCTATAACTCAGTATCACCTTTTATGTTGATTATCTTTTTTTTTTTAACTTTGGAAACAATCAACTCTATTAACTAATTTATTTTAGTAACATATTCAGCCTGTAACTGCTACAAATTATAGTGAAAAAATTGGATTATTACTGGTATGCAACATAAATTATCATCAAATCATTATGACACACTTTATATAAACAAGACCTCTATGACCTATGTGTTTTGGGGAAAAGTAGCCTACCCCCCCCTCCCCCCCCCCCACACACAGATCTAGCTTGTGACATGACATAAAGCTTAGGAAAAAGTCAGTTTACTGTCAGATTACCACTAACAGTTGGAGTTTTTGCAGACGTTGCACAAAAATATTTTCCAAGCTTTCAAATCAAGGGGCTTACAAAAGCTAAGTGAGCAAACAGCAAAAAATTCTGTGTTCTACATACTCTGATCAGGTTCTGCTTTTTTCTTTTTTTTTTAACAAAAGACAATGGTGTAGATTGCAGATTCTAAGAATCTATTTAGACTAAATAAATCATAGTATGTGAAATGTCACAAAATTAAAGTGATTTTTTCCTTGTAAAAGGATTGTTTGTTCCTGATATTCCAGAGTCCTTCTTATTTCTGTTTTCACACTAATCTCTCCTAAAAACTCTTAAAATCGTTAACCAGTGTGAAGCAGTCATCACCTGTTTCTCAGCAAAATGCTCATGTTTTGACTGGCTCTACAGAAACTGGGTAGTTTGTTATTTGAGGATAATTGTTTTTTAAATGCAGTTGATGTTTTAATATTTTTTCAACTGGTTTTTAAGGTATTACCTATACCATGCATAATTGTGGGTTTAAAGAGTTACATAATTATCCTTGCCGCCTCCTTCCCAAGAATTATAAAAACAGTAGAGGAATTATTTCCAAGTCAGATCTAAATGAACTATTTTATTGCATCTAAAATGAGAGGTTAAAACTTTCTTCACTGCTTCTGATCAGAAAAGGCAAAATGGACCTGTCATATGTGAAACTCTCCAAAACATACTGTTGAATTTGTGAAATAGAGTAGCAATATTCAACAAAATTACTTTGTTGGTGAATAAAGCAAATAGCATGTTGCAGTATATATTCAGGGGACAATAATATCCTGACCAATCAGGTTTTTTAATTTATTTTATTTTTTATTTTTTATTTTTTATATTTTTTCAATCAGGTTTTTAAATACTCTGAACTTCAAGGGAATCTAAGAAATGCAAATAAAATTTTAATTCTGTGTACCAATTGTACCAAGAAAATCAATAGAAAAATATTCTATCTTCAGTTCACAGGAGAACGGAAGAACATAACTGTGCCCAGCTGGCACAGACTGAGTAAATCTTTACTAGAATAGAATCGCATTTTAGTCTCACCTGTGATAAGATAGAAAAGAATTTTTTAGAAAATTTGAATATTATGCCAGAATTGTTCTCGTTCTATGCATTTTTGCATAAAATTATTAAAATTCTAATATCAAAGGATGTAGATTTAATTTTTCATTAACTTTTTTGTCACATAATGGTCCTAATTTAAACAAGCACATAGTACAAGCTGGATACCACCGACCTCTAAATGGCCAGAGTGTAAAAACACTTAGCATCAACCCAGGGATTCCTGGGTGGCTCAGCGGTTTAGTGCCTGCCTTCGGCTCAGGGTGTGATCCTGGAGTCCCGGGATCCCTGCGTGGAGCCTCCTTCTCCCTCTGCCTGTGTCTCTGCCTCTCTCTCTCTGTGTGTCTCTCATGAATAAATAAATAAAATCTAAAAAAAAAAAAAGAAGAAGAAAGAAAGAAAGAAAGCATCAACCCATGTTAATCCTGCTTTAAAGAAAAGAGATGTATTCATGACTTGCAGACACTGTGGTAGAACCTTGCATGATATAATTAAATAAGACAAAACCTGACTCTCAACAAATAAAAATATTTGTTTAAGGAGATGTAAAAATGTGCACACTTTAGTAACTAGAGTATATTACATAAGGACATAAAAAGAGATGGGGAGGATAAGAAAGTTTTCACAAAAGCAAGGGCTCAGGGAGTGGGCCTTAAGAAGAACCCAGAGTTAACAAGCCGAATTAAATGATGAGACAGTAAAAAGAATGTGTTGCGATAAAGAAAGCATTTCTAACTATGTTTTTCATATGCAATGAAATTTCTTAGATTCTGCCTCATTCAATGGAAGGGACAGGAAACGCTTCTGTTACTTGTCTGTCTTTCATTTTGGAAGGTTTATATTTATTTGTCTACAAATACACTGATTCTCTCTTCTGTAATATGTAAAGTGTTAATCCCATTCAGTTCTCTCTCACTGTATTAATATATTTGAATTGAGCTTTTTTATATTTTCTGTTTCTCTCCTTAACTGTTCAGTCTTTCATCTGCCCTCTAAATACACAGGATGCAGCTAAAATAACTTTTTTTTTAACTCTTATTTTAGAGAAATTTTATTTTGGAACACTTTTAGATGTATATAAAATTTGCAAAAATAGTATAGGTGACCCTTGAATGACATGGGTTTTGAACTACCTGGATCCACTTATATGCAGATTTTTTTTTACAATAAATATAGCACAGGAGTATAAATGAATTTTCTCATTTTTATGATATTTCTTAACATTTTCTTTTCTCTAGCTTACTTTATTATAAGAACAGTATATAATACATATAACATATAAAATAGTATTAATTGACTATGTTATTGGTAAGGCCTTCGGTCAACAGTAGGCCAGTAGTAGTAAAGTTTTGGGGGAGTCAAAAACTGCACATGGATTTTCGATTGTGTGATGGTGAATGCTCTTCACCTCTATGTTGTTCAAGGGGTAACTTTACAGAGAGTTTTCCTACACTCATGCCCACATCTAATTTCCTCTATTAACAACTTACATTATGTGGCATAATTGTTAAAATAATTGATACATTATTAACTGAAACTCATAGTTTATGTTTCTTTAATTTTTATCAAATACCTGTCTTCTCTTTATGTATTATATCCAGAATACACATTACACTTAGCAGTCGTGTTTCCTTAACCTCCCCTTAGCTGTGACAGCTTCTCAGACACTCATTGCTTCTCATAAAGTTTGGATGTGCACTGTTCAGGCATTTTTTGACATGTGCTGTTCAGGCATTTAAAAAATTTCCTGCTTTTTCTGATGTTTTTCTTCTGATTACATTGGGTTTATCTTTTTTAGAAGAAGACCACAGAGATAAAATGCTATTCTTATCATATCACGGACACATATTATAAAAATGACTTATTGCTATGAATATAGACTTTAATGACATGACTGAGTAAGGGTTTGTCAGGTTTCTGGACTCTACAGTCACTTTTAAAATTTTCCCATTAAGTACTGTTTGGAAGAAGGTCACTATGTGCAGACTACACTTAGAGAATGGAGAGTTATTTGAAATTACTTTGCATAAGAGATTTGTTTCTTCTCCTCCATGTATTTGTTCAACATTTATATCATGGGCTTACTGATATTTACTTAAGCTCATGGACAAGAACTTTATAATTTATTTATTTTGTTGTTTAAATTATTTCAGCTTTGGCTTTTAGAAGCTCTTTCAGTTGGCTCTCCTGTCCCTTTGACAGGATCCCATCATTGTGGGCTTTTTATTTGAACATTTCCTTAATTTCTGGCACTACAAAATGCTCCATGTTCATCATGTATATTTCCTAGAATCAACCGTTTATCCAAGGAAATGGCTCTTCTTGGTTTAGAATTATATTAAAAACCATGATATTAGAAGTCATGGTGCTAGATGTGCTTGTGCTACTGGGATGTTTTCCATTCTAGGCCCTCTTGGTGATAGAACAAAGATACAAATGTATGCATACTAAACCATGAATAGACACATACTTTATAGATGCTTCTATATGTAACCCATCTTTATCTATATTGAGCTAAACAGGAGTTCTACTAGGTTTGAATGTGTGTGTCCCCTGAAATCTCACATGTTGAAATCCTAATGCCCAGTGTGATGATGGTATCAGGAGGTGAGGCTTTTGGGAGGTGCTTAACTCATGAGGGTGGAGGCTTCATAATTGGGATTAATCCTCTAATAGAAAGAGACCCCATAGAGCAATCCTTCTACCATGTGAGGATAGAGAAGTCTGAAGCTTGGAAGAGGGCCATCACTTATCTGTGCTCCAGAACTGTGAGAAATAAATTTCTGTTGTTTATAAGCTACCCTGTCTGTAGTACTTTGTCAGACCAGCCCTAACTTAGATTCATATGATAGACCCAATGCTAACCCATTACTACCTGAATTATTTTATCTGCCTCTCCTTATTTTTTTTTTATAAATTTTTATTTATTTATGATAGTCACACAGAGAGAGGGAGAGAGAGGCAGAGACACAGGCAGAGGGAGAAGCAGGCTCCACACAGGGAGCCCGACGTGGGATTCGATCCCGAGTCTCCAGGATCGCGCCCTGGGCCAAAGGCAGGCGCCAAACCACTGCGCCACCCAGGGATCCCTGCCTCTCCTTATTTATATCTAAACTCCCACTCTGACAATGAGAAATCTGGCTATGATCAATAGTCGTTAATCACTTGATGCCAGTATACATGGGTAGTGATATCAGAACTATAAGACAGTACACCTCTAGGGAACAATTTTATCATATATATAGTATATTGGTTATTCATTGACAGTTCCTTCTGTAGTATTAAAGACTACTTGTTTCCAAAGTTACTTGGGTTACCACTTTCCCCTACATCCTTCAGTAAGGCAGATTAATCCTTTTGTGTTAAAGTTAGATTATTTTGTCCACATTCTCTATTTCATCCTTCGATCTCAAGTTTTTAAATATTTTAAAAAATTTTTCATGCAGTTCACTCATTGTGCTGTGAAATTGTATGATTTTTGACAAATACATAGTATCATGTAGCCACTATTACAATGTTTAATAGAATAATTTCATCATTGGAAAAATGCCCTGTGCTTCACCCCTTCAAAATTTCCTTCATTTCTAAGTTCCTGGCAAACACTGTTTTGTTTTTTTTTTTAATCATTGCTATAGTTTTGCCTTTTCCAGACTACCACATAGTTATAATTTTATAATATTAAGCCTTTGCAGATGGTCTTTCACTTAGCAATGTCTGACTGGTTGCTAATGAGAAGTCAGCTATAGTTCTAATTGTTGCTCTCCTGTTGGTAAGACATTTTTCTGTTTTGTTTTGTTTTGTCTTCTGTACCATATTTCAGAGATTTTTATCTTTCCTTTGGTTTTTGGCCCTTTGTTATATTCCTAGGTATGGATATATTTTTTCTATTTATCCTGATTGATGTCCTCTGAGATTTCTGGATCTGTGGTTTGGTGTGTGTCATTAATTCTGAGAAATTTCTGGTCATTCTTACAATATTTCTTGTGGTTTGTTTCCTCTCTCCTTTTGTATTTCAGTTATATATATGCTATGCCTTTTGAAATTTTCCCTTAGTTCTTGAATATACTAAGGTTTTCTTTTCTTTCTTTTCTTTTCTTTTCTTTTCTTTTCTTTTCTTTTCTTTCTTTTCTTTTCTTTCTTTTCTTTTTTTTTCTTACCTTTTTGGCATTCCGGAGGTTTCTATTATTACCTTTCTTCAGATTCGCTGATTGTTTAGTCAGCCATATATAGTCTACTTTTGAGACCATCAAAGGCATTCTTCATTTCTGTTTCAGTATTTTTTGAGTTCTAACATTTCCTTTTGATTTTTCTTCGAGTTTTCATCTGTGCTTAAATTACCCATCTGTTCTTTCATGTTGTCTATTTTTTCCCCATTAGAGCCCTTAACACATTAATCATAGTTATTTTAAATAGTGAATTTTAAATTCCCTGTCTTCTAATATCTGTGTCAGGTGTGAGTTGGCTTCTGATGCTTGCTCTATTGTTTCAGATTTTTCTCTCTTTTTTTGCCTTTTAACATGTCCTATAATTGCTTATTGAAAGCAAAAAATGATTGTATTGGGTGATAGAAACTAGGTAAACAGCCCTTTACTCGTAGGTTTTATATTAATCTGACTAGAAGTTTGTGGTGTTTAATTTTGTTATATCCGTAGATGCCGGAGGCTTCACATTTCGCCAGTGCCTTAGTTCTCATCTCTTCTGTTGATTCCGGGCTTCCCTAAACACTCCTCTGAGAGTTGCAGCTTTTTCAACTGTAATCTGTTCTTGTAGCAGAGCCTGTTCCTGGCCTGGTAAGGTGTGTGTTAAGGGGGAAAGATTCCATAATCGTGATTAAATCTCAGTCTTTTGTTGGTCTGTGTCCCTGGCATGTAAGCATCACAAGCGTTTCTCAGCACTTTTCTTCTACTACATGAGACAGAACCTCTCCCAAGGGCAGACATTGGAAAAGTGCCCTTCCTCCAAGGGGGATAAAAATCTGGTAAAGTCTTTTCTCTTGTAGAGCAGACCTTTGCTCTAGGGAACACTCTCAGTATATTTCATCATTATTATTTTCCCCTTTTCTCTGCCAGAGGCAAGAACTTCTCTTTCTCAGATTTTCTCCATATGACCACACAGAGTTTCCACTGGTTGTTCAAGGGAAGTTTGGGGCCTACTCCTTAGGGTTTTTCACTTCCATGCTAATCCATACTCAGTTTCCTGCAATTCGTCATAATTACCATTTAATTATTCCTGTCAGTTTCTGTCTGTAACAGCTTCTGCTCCAGCCAAAGCAGATCTGGGCTATGATTCTCCAGATTCTCCTGTCTCCGTGGATTTTAACATTATGATTTACACTGTGATCTCTGGTCTCTGGCAGGATACAGAGAAGGCATTGGGTTTTTGTTTGTTCAGCTTTTTTCTTTGAAGGATGAGAGTGATGACATCCAACCTTTTCACATTTCAGAGCAGAAACTAGAAGTCTTAATGTTCTCAAAAGTACTTTCCTTCTAATTATATAATTTCCATCATTTCTAGTACAGTTTCACTTGATTTATTTTTCTCTCCTTATGGGCTCTATTGTTTTTCTTTAAGAGTCTTGATAGGATTTTTGTCACCTCAAGACTTGCTATGCTATATAGGTAAAGAGTTTAGTTTGCTGTAAGGTTTCCATTCCTGAGCAGCTCATGAATATTCTGTACAATACCTTGTGAGTATCAAATATTCCACCCTGGAGAATTAGAATATGAACTAGTTCTAGTGTTGTAAGAGGTCCAGGAGTTTATACTCTGCTCTTTTTCTATGGTTCTTGACTGGACTTTGCGTATTTTCCTCATGCAAATATCCTGATCAGTACTCAGGTAAAGATCCAAGGGGATCCTCTATAGATTACTATAGTTCTTCTAAGAAGCTGTTTTATTCCCAGTACTTCATCAGACTTGAACCTCCTGGAATCTTGATAATTTAGAGGGATTTTATCAGATTCCCTGGATTCTCCTTCACCAGGTTGCAAGTATGGAATCTCTCCAGAAAGGGAAAGGTGGCACTCTCAAGACTCACATTAATTTCCTATGGCGGCTGAACAAATTGCCACAAAATTAAACATTTTAAAACAATACAAATTTGTTGTCTCACAGGTATGAAGACTACAAATTTGAAATCAAGATGTAGGAGAGTAAAACTCTCTCTTAGACTCTAGGAACATACTCCCTTGGTTCTTCCTAAATTCTGGTGATTGCTGGCAATACCCTATACTCCTTGGCTTGTGGTAGTGTAACTCTGATCTCCATGTTCTTCCTCACATGGTGCTATCTCCATTTATCTCTGCATCCAAATTTCTTCTTGTTATGAGGACATGAGCCATGAGCCATCTGTAATTACAGACCCTCTTTTCATATAAGGTTATATTCACAGATTCGAGGTGGACATGGATTTTGGTGGGACACTATTCAACCCAGTGCAGAGTTCAGTTTATTTGCTTCTCATCTCTCAAGAATCACTGCCTGAACACTGTTGTTTCATATACTTTTTTAGCTTTTCAATTGTTTCAGGCAGAGGAGTCATTTGGTTCCTTTAACTCTACCTTGACTAAAAGCAGAAATCTTCCACATCATTTTTTTTTTTACCCAGCATATCTCCAGTGTTTTATTTGGGGTTCAGTGCATAGATTTTTTCTTTTAAGAAAATGGCTCACTGCCCGAAACCTGGCTTAAATACTAATAAACTTAAAATATTTCAAAATGGTAGAAACATTGTGGAGAACTGTTGAAATACATTAACTGACATGTAAGTTGATTTGATAAGCAATGAGATTTCAAGGTTATTGAGATTTGAATTGTGCTTAGACACACTATATGGATACAGTGGGACAACCAGAAAGTTAGGATTTCAGAAAGCTTATTGCTATAGAAGTCTAAGGGTTTGAACCAATATGGGAAAGTGTGATTATTAAAAAAGGATGAAGTTAAGTCATTGTTAAGGTTGGATTGTCATCATTTGCCGATGTACTAGAGAAAACAAAAATGTTACAAGTTTCTAACAACACAGTGGTCACAACTGACTACTTGATAAGTATTGCTGTAATGATTCATGATTGTAGTATAAGTAATATTTTCCGGCAATCCACTCATAAGTCCTTATGAAATGTTAAAATGGGGTAAATCATAAGCCATAATGAATTTAGTGGCATAACTGTAACTAACATATATTCTAACTCTCATAATTCCATGATGTCTTTTACCAGACAACTCTTTTTTTTCTATTATGTCAGACTTTTATGACATAAGGATTCTTTGAGTCATTTTATGAATATCAGAGTGAAGACAAAATACTGTCAGTGAGTGGCACACTCTTTTAGATGTCTAATAAATTTTCAGATTTTAGAGTTTAGGACATGGTTTATGTATTTATTCAGACCTTTTCTTAAGCAATATGGAAAATTTGACACTATATGAAATACAGAAGTTGACATTTCATTACTGGAAAAACATGACTCTTGTTTAAAAAATGAACCCAGACATTTGAATCATGTAATATTTTATACAGAGGGATTTAGTATCAAGGGACAAGATAACTAGAAAGAATTATTTTAATAATAAGTAAATAAACCTTATATAGATTTTGAAGTGTTGTAAGAGGTGAATGTATCATTCGAGGAACCTAGAAATCTTTCTATTTAGCTAGGTTTCTAAACTTTCTTATAGCTTTAACAAACTTGAAATTTTTATGTTAATAATCAACTACAAATTTCTAATCAGCTATTCATTGGTATTTTGTTGATACATTAAAATAAGATATATAACTGCCTACTCTATCCACAAATTGTCACAGATCATAGAATATACAAAATTTAAGATAATTATATACCGAATATTCTGTTCAAAAATGTTTAATTACTAAATGAGGTACAATACTAAAAAATGGACCAGAAATTGTTCTTTCTGATTCCAATACCATTCAATTATTAAACATGGCTTTGTACTCAGTTGCATTTATAATGAAGTGTATTAAAGACCGTATTATGTGTTTGCAAAGTGCTGATTTCACAGAGGATAAAGTGTTAATTCTGCTTGGTCCAGAAGGCATATTCTTTACAACCTTTAATTTGTGCCATAAGCAATAAGTTTGTATTCTCCTGGCAGAGATGTGGGAAATGTGCATTCAAGGATGAGAGAACAGAATGTATAAAAGCATGGAAGTATGAAGTAGCACATGTTCAGGGAATGGCAGAAACACAGATTATAACAAGAACAGGGGAAAATAGCAGATGATAAAAAATAAAATAGGTTGGAGTGAAGGACGTTGTACAGTATGTAAAAGAGTCCAAAGGTTAATCCATTGAACGATGAAGTCCCATGTGAAGGTTATACCTGAACATGACAGGTTTCTCTTCCTTTATTTAAATGTTATTGTTTGGCTCTTGTGGATGTAAGAAGCTGGAAAAATGAAATAACCAAAGGTGTAGCCAAGCTTTCTAGCTAAGATGACGGAGACATGATTATACTAACTGATATTTTTGGGAGAAGTGTTTATAAATAAATCATGATTCTAGTTTGTTCCCTATCCTTAAAGTGAGATCAAGTGAAGTAAGTAAACAGATATTTAAAATTGCTATATTAAAAGTAGATGTAAAGATAGTGATATTTCAGTCATTTTCAACACCATTTAAATAGGTACTATTCAGAAAAATATGTGAAACTATATGTATTTTTTTCATTAATTATATATTTGGGATATAGAAACCTACCCTAGTCAAGTAGTCTACCAAAAATTAGAAACTGACATTGGAAAGTCATGGTCATATGATTTGCCAAATCATGTCTTTTGTGTAACCATTCTTTACTTTTTCCCTCCAAGTATAGATTTACTTGTAATTTTAATGTTTGAATTTGGCATAATATTTAAACTCACATGCTTTAGAGTGAAATGGACGTGGGTAGACTTCTTAGTTCCATTTACTTATGGTTATGTGATGTGGACAAGGTCCTCTGCATCTAGGTTTCACTATATTTTTTCTTCTCTAATAGTAGAACCCATGCTATAATGTTACAGGATATTTAAACAAAGTTATACATGTGAGATATGTATTTCAGTGTCTGGTATCTGATAGCAGTTTAAGAAATCATATTCCTTTGAAAGATAGAAATCTATAAATGAGTCTTGGCTTAAATTAAAAATGTGGCTAGGTAGAACTAACTTTGAAATTGGATATGTGTTATTTTATTTTATTTTATTTTTTTCTGGATATGTTTTAATTCAACAGCTAGCTTTTTATTTTATTTAATTTATTTTTAAATTTTTTTAACAGCTAGCTTTTTAAAGTTCCTATTTTCAATGTTCTTCTGTGTAAAAAAAGAAAAGAAATTGTAGATATATCCCACAGAATGTTGATATATATTTTAGATACAAAGAAAAAAATGGATAATTCCTGGAAATTTAATATACTTTAGCTTTGACTTTCTTTTAGAATTTGTGGCCTGATTTTTCATCATTTGGTACATGTTTATTGGGCACCTAGTATGTGGTAGACTGCATTCTATTCCTGGAATTTAAATAAGAAATGGCCTAGTGTTTGCACTCAAGAGATTCAGAGTCCAGGAGGGAAATATATATACACAAAAAACATAATTTAATTTAGGGTTTTTAAATTAAAAAGTGGCATTAAAGTTTAACATTGTGATATAAGATGTAAAATTAAGACTGTCATGGAAATCAAGCACATAGTATTCCTAATGCCTAAAAAATTAGATGTGGAATATGTAAGTATAATTAAACAGAGTGTGGAGGCCGAGAAAATTAAGGCCATTCCACTTTAAGTTCAGCGTTAGCACAAGTACAGCCATCCCAGGCCCCTGTGAATAAGAGCTGAAATTTACATTACTTCAGTTACAGGAAAAAAAACAGCATACAGCTTAACTTCCTAGAAAGCCCCGTATTAGAATAAAAACAGAGCCCAAGCCAGTGGCAGGAAGCCCCATATTAGAATAAGAACTGAGCTCAATGCCCTTGAAGGCCCCATATCAAAATGTAAACAGAACTTGAGGAATTGCTCCACCCTTTCTGGAGGTCCCCTAGATAAGCCCTTAAAACTAAGCTAAAACCCACCTCGGGGTCCAAGTCCCTGCTCTGCTGTGTCGGGTATACTTGGACCCAAGCTCAAGCTTGTAAATAAACCCTCGTGTGTAGGCTCCTCGGTGGTTTCTCGGATTCTCAGTCTTGGGCACAACAAGAGCATTTAATATTGAAAGAGGTTAAAATCAACATACAAAAATCAATTGCATTTCTTTACTCCAACAATAATCTACTGAAAAAGGAAATCAGGAAACCAATCCAATTTATAATAGCATTAAAAAAATAACTCTAAGACATAGGTGTACCTCCATGTTTATTGCAGCATTATTTACACAAACCAAGATATGGAAACAACCTAAATGTCCATTGGTGGGTGAATGGATAAAGAAAATATAATGTATACACACAGACACACACACACACACACACACACACACACACACACACACGCCGCTCACTGAAATATTGTTCAGCCATGAAAAAGAAGGAAAACCTGCTATTTACAACAGGATGAAACTGAAGAACATTATGCTAAGTGAAATAAATCAGACACAAAAACAAGGATCACATAAGTTCACTTACATGTGGAATCTAAAAAAGTTAAATACACATAAGCAGAGAGTAAAATGGTAGTTACCACGGGCTAGAAGGTAGGGAAAATGGGTAGAGGTTGGTCAAAGGTTACAAAATTACAGTTTTATAGGATGAATAAGTCTTGAGACCTAATGGATAAGGTATATATGATTCTATAACATATAGTGAATATCCCACAATAAACATTCAAAATAAAAGATTTGAGTTACAGTCTATAAAAGGTGGAAGTAAGTATGACAGGGAAGCACATTGCCTTTCTCAGCAAATAAACTAATCAAGACTGTATTTTAGGAAGACCAAGACACAGAATATACACTAATCTAATCTAAGGAGGATATTAACATCGTGGCTAATGTTCTATATTCTTTCTCCCTTAAGTGAATATTATAAATATTATTAACCTTTCCCATTACCTTTACAACAAAACTCAGCGTTTTGTATTCTCTAATACCCTATGCCAGGCAACTGTCTTTCTTGAAGTTCTCACTAAATATACAATCAACCATTGCCTTATATTTCTAACTGTAATTTTTTAAAGGTGGATTCAAACATATGAGGAATAGATATGTTTAAATGTAGGTATTTCAAACCCAGTCCCCTCCATTTCTACTCTTACTATTGTCTTCTTGCCTCAAGTTTTGTGCTCTTCCCCAAATCCATCCTCCTTCCTTCAAAAATACTTTTTAAATATAACTTGAATACATTATGTTACCTAAAAGACCTCTTTGTTGTTGTTGTTAGAGACTTCAACATACATTCATTGAATAACATCTAAAACATATCCTAATCTTGCCTTACTTATTTCTCCAGTCTCACTGTTTTCCCTCCATTATTCAGTTCCTACATGTTGGTCATAGTGAAATCCTCATATTTTCCTGCACTGGTACAGTTTGATGTTACATTTTTGCTCCAAACATCTTTATCCTTTTACCTGGATAAGTCCTAGCATGTTTCCAGGATTTGTCTTAGGGTTTAGTTTTTCTGGGAAATCTTCAGTCCCTCCCCACTTTTTTTTTTTCAATTTGAATTACCATCAATTACCAAACTTCATGTACTATAAGTTTTAAATTATGAATTGTGGATTTTTTGGTCAACTTTTCTGTGTAAATACTTTACTCATGCTAACCTAAACTTTTATTAAGGGAAAATTGGAGAGAAAAAGTAGACAGTAACATTAAATGACAATATTACATAACAGACAAAATCTTTGCAAATATGCTTTTTGTTTTCAAATATTTTTCAGATTTATTTATATCCCAATTTAGTATAACATGGGCTCAGTTTAGATCAAAGATTTTCTTGCTATTACAGAGAATTTGGCATGTTTTATGGTAAAGGAGATGGCATAGAGGAAATAGAGTAATTTGCCTCATTTCCAAGCCTAGAGGAATTGTGATATAAAGAGAAAGATTAATGGGCATAAGGATAGCATGGAACTGCAGAGAACAGCATGCCTGACCTACTAAAGACTGGACCTCTGAGGAACACTGGGGAACCTGAGGATAGCTTGATTTTAGGTGAAAGCAAGTCATGTAGAAGGTACTATCTGTCCCTGTGTAAGTTAAAAGGATCAAATGTAATGGTCTTAGTTGTCAAAATTAACTAGGGATTCCAGCAGGGTAAGCCATGCCTATATGATAAAGGGAGTTTTCCTAAAGATATGTGACAGAAGACAGTAAATCTCCAAATATTAATGTGGAATCAGTTTGTCCCTATCCCTTGTTTCCACATGAATGCATAAGCATGGTCCCCACCCTGAATGAATGAATGAATGAATGACCTTATTTTAGGAAAAGAAGCAAAGCTAAGTATATGTTTGTTTGTTTTTTCCAAGTGAGAGTACTATCCTCAGGAGATGTTCACATTAATCCCACATGTTGTAATCGGATAGGAATATTTAGTTAATTATCTTTATTTCCCTAGTGATATATCAATAGAGAATTGGGGAGAAATTACTATTAAAATAATGAAAATCAGTGATCTTCATATGTGATTTCGAGTTACAGTGTGAGTTAATATGTGAACCTTGCTATATAATCATCTATTTTCTTGACAGTTTTCCTATCTAAAATATCAGTTCCTTAATTCATGAACCATGACTTTTCCATCTATATATCATTGATGTCTATTTCAGGACCAGTCCAGTGGTTGTTATAATAACTTCACTATGAAATGTTGGCATAAAGAAATGTTGAATGAAAGGGAGACAATGGCTGATAGACAAAGAGCATACACTACAGTCTAGGAATTATTTACCAATCTACAGTGATGGAAGTCTGTTGAAGAAAAAATTTAACAATGTAGTAACATTACAATATTTAACATCTCAGTAAGGCTCTTCAGACAGCAATCAGAGAATTTATTCTAAGAGAAGACTCCTGGAAAAAGAACAAAACTAGAAGACAGCTATGGTGGTCATGGAAATAAATGTAAAACGTTACTACCATATTCTCAGATTTTGTTCACAATATATAATGTTTACCTCACCCTTCTCATCTTGTGGATGAAGATATTTATGGTTATTGATAGGAAATCTTTTATTTTCTTCTCTGAAATGTATTTTCATATAATTCTCTCTTCTGAAAAGAATGTTTACAGAGTATTAAAAATTTTATCGGGAATCCCTGGGTGGCTCAGTGGTTTAGTGCCTGCCTTCGGCCCAGGGTGTGATCCTGGAGTCCCGGGATTGAGTCCCACATCAGGCTCCTTGCGTGGGGCCTGCATCTCCCTCTGCCTGTGTCTCTGCCTCTCTCTCTCTCTCTCTCTCTCTCTGTGTCTCTCATGAATAAATGAACAAAATCTTTAAAAATAAATTAAAAATTTATCATTTAGGAGATGAAGAAAATGTTACTGAAAAACTAATTTCATATTCCAAATTATATTTTTAGAAGCCTTATATTTTAATATGATTTTCTAAATTATATCAAAAAACCCTTAAAAGATTATTTTTAAGAATTGTAAGAATACAGGTTAATTAGTTAATCATGTCCTACCCCATTCTTTCCTTTTTCCCTCCTGCTTTCCATTTTTCCATCCTTACCTTCTCTCCTTTTCCTCTTTTCCTTTCTTTTGCCTCTTTTTCTGGAAAAAAAAAACCCACAAACTTTTGAAATGGGATATCATCACTGGTGTGTTGATAAGTGATTATTAATAACCAGCTGAAGGTCAGCAGGAGGGGAGGCCTGATTTGTAGCGTTTGTTAAATTTATCATGGTGTAAAATACTGTGCAGTGATCGATTTCAAGCTACCAACCTGATGTTAAATGTTAGCAAAATTCCTGGAAATTTAGCATTCAGTCACAAGCTTGCTCTGGCACACCACATTCACTTTAGACAGCCTACAGGATACAAGTTCAAGATGCCAGAGTGACCTCAAGGGTTGAAAGGAATATTTATGTGGAAAGAAAATGTATTTCTTATTTTATCCTAGAAGCATGAACTTGTGTGAGTAATGGACAGTTGTAGTTCCACCAAGGAAAAACAAATCCTTTAAAGAAGTTCAAACCCCAGCCCCCACAAAAAGCTAGAGTATTTGAAATAGTTCAGGAATGGAATTGTTCATCTACTTAACATGCCAGTTTCTTCCTCTGTGATAGTGTTTGCTGATTTGAAGGCCCTATGTGAACTCTAATGTTACTAATAGTTTTTAAATACCACGAAATAGAAATTATCATTTGAAAGACAGTACTTACCCAGAATAGCGATTCAGTATTTGTTTCAAATTTCAACATGAATGAAAAATTTCAGGTTTTCTGCACAAAATCCTCTAATTATTTTGACTTTTCAGAATAGCCAATATAATTTTCCCTTTATTGATACAGGGAATGTTTTCATTCAGTCTCCATAATATCTCACAATTGAACAATGGAAACATTCTAAAACTTGATAATCAAGGGCTTTGTGCTACTTCTGGTAATAGATAATACCAATGAATATTTATTATGTTAATTTAGCACTTTGTGCTTTTTAAAGGATTTTGACAATGATATTGGCATATGTGTATGTGTTCCCTTTCTGGGCATTAAATGAGTTAGTTGCATGTGTAAATTTGTTTCTGAAATATATTCCTATGCTCTTTCTCTGTTGTAGTTTTAAAATGTATGTTACTGGTTAGTAAATACAAAAAGTTTGTCTAAAATTCTACACATACTATGGCATTATTGGGTGTGTTATGGTGGAAGGAAGTTATATGTGGCTTCAATATTTATTTTTGTAAAAACAGATTTGGAAAGAAGGAAGGAATAGAAAAAGAAAGAAATCTTAAATACACAAATATGCCAGATAATTAGCAGCCTCCCTTTCCAAAGAGATATAATCATGAAGGCAGATGTGTCGAGAATGAATCTTTTTGGTTAGTTTCTTAATTAACTACATTAGTGATGCCATCAATAGTGTGACTAACAACAGAACTTTCATCTTCTGCAAAGAGCTGATGTTTCTAACTTTGCTCTTTGATTGTGCTGTCTTACTTGGTGTTACAAATCAATACTTGTTCAGACATAGAGTAGGTCAGCCCTTTATGTTTTACATGGAGACTGAAAAATGTAGAATAAAACCCACGAGTGTGGCAGGCATGCTCTAATTAATAGTGTGCATTTTTCTTCTTCCCATATTGGTTGGTATATATTTGTGTGAGTTAAAATATAGCACAAACTCTCACCTCTACTATGTAGATCACTCCTGTGCAGTTCTTCACAAGATCTAAGTTTTTAAGTGCTGCAACTGTCTACATTATTAAGATGATATTTATCTTAAATAAAAGTATGACTCAAATTAGTAGTTAATTGAATATTCTTTTTAATTGAAGTACACACACACACACACACACACACATATTTTCTTTCTGGTTTTATGAATGGCTCCATGCTAAATCTCTCAGGTTCCCCCGTGACAAGCCTGTCTTTTTTACCATGATGCCCTTCACCTAAGGATAACCCTTCCTTCAACAATAACCTCTCTTCAACAAATTTCTCACCCTCTTCCCATCCTTTTATGTGCCTGCCAATTCTGAAGGATCTTTCACTTACCAAGGAATACTGTATTTGCATCTTAACTGGCCCTTTCATGTTTAGATTTTCTCCCTTAATACACTCTGGTTATTATTATTTTTTAATATAATTTAATAGCACAAATTCACCATTGTACTCCCTCCCTAAAAATTCTCATACCTATTTTTTGTATGTAGTATTAAAGTGGGTATTATGGAAGAGTGATTTGGGTCATGGAAAAAGTTCCAGTATTTGTGATGCTTGTATTCCAGTAATTAATATGTAAAATTATTAAGGTAAAACATAAATTACACATAATATTTTCTTAAAATCCAGCACAATACTTTCTCTTTATAGATTGAGAATAATCATGAATTCTTGGAAAAGGCAGAGAAATATATTTGCATATATATTAAATACTTTTGAGAACGGTAAACTTTTGAAATAATTTTAATATTTAGTCTCCAAATGTCAATTGTAATTTGAATTGTGTATTGATATATATTTATATATAAATAAAAATAAGACATAAACATGTCTTGAATATAGCTTTTGAAAAATTTAAATGATATGGAACTTGAAATCTTCTATTGAGCATTTGAGTAACACAGTAATTCTAGCTTAGATGGACAAGTTGAATCACAGCTTAAAGAGAAAAAGAAAACAAAACTTTAAAAATCCTATGGTAGGGTGCCTGGGTGGCTCAGTGGTTGAGCCTCTGCCTCTCTGGTCATGATCCCATTGGCCTGATATTGAGTCCACATCGGGCTCCTTCCAAGAAACCTGCTTCTCTCTCTGCCCATGTCTCTGCCTCTCTCTCTGTGTCTCCCATGAATAAATAAATAAAATCTTAAAAAAAAAATCCCATGGTAGATTAAGATAACCTTAAAATGGGTATACATAATAAATTTATGAACTATTTTTAAATGGGAATGAATATTGAAATGGTATCATTGATGAAAAAAACTAGTTCTGGTCATCTCTTTTTTGTATAGTTTTGTCATATTGGTAGATAGTGAAGTATGTATAATTTGTCTTTTGACCTATAAAAAGAAAAAACATTGTTACCCAAATCCTACATGACATAAAAGTATGTCAGTGATTTTACTAACCCATTATGAACATGCCTAGCAAATAATGACAATGAAGACACTCCCCACTACATGCACTTGTCATCAATCCAATTGGCTACATGTCTTTAAATACAATGATTGAAAAAGTCTCTTGATGACTTCATATATGTATATATGCAATAATTCAATACAATTAATAATTTGTGTAAAAGTAGACTCAGTAAAAATAAACTATTGGGACTTCATCAAAATAAAAAGCTTCTCACCGCGAAGAAACAATCAACAAAACAAAAAGGCAACCTATGGAATGGGGGAAGATATTTGCAAATGACATATCCAAAAAATACTACCAAAATATATAAAGAACTTATAAAACTCAGGACCCAAAAATGAATAATCCAATTAAAAAATGGACAGAAGACATAAGTAAATATTTTTCTGAAGAAGATGTACATACAGATGGCCAACAGACATGTGAAAAGTTGCTTAACATCAGTGGTTATCAGGGAAATACAAATGAAAACTGCAATGAGACATCATCTCATATCCATCAGAATGGCAAAAATCAATAGCAAAAGAAACAGCAGGTCTTGGTGAGGGTGTGGAAAAAGGGGAATCCTCTTGAACTATTGGTACAGCCACTCTGGAAATCAATATGGAGTTTCCTTATAAAGTTAAACATAGAACTACCCCCTGATCCAGCAATTGCACTATTAGGTATTTACCAAAAGGATACAAAAATACTGACTTGATGGATATATGCACCCCAATGTTTATAGCAGTGTTATGAACAACAGCTTAAATTATGGAGACAATCCAGGTGAGCATCCATAGATGAATGGAATGGATAAAGAGGGCTGGTATACACACATGTTTATTTTATATATATATAAATACATATGTGTGTGTGTGTGTGTGTGTGTGTAGGACATATTACTATATACACACACACAATGGAATATTACTCAGCCATCAAAAATAATGGGATCTTGCTGTCTTCAGTGATATGGATGGAGCTAGAGAGTATTATGCTAAGTGAAATAAGTCCATCAGAGAAAGACAAATACCATATGATTCCAATTATATGTGGAATTTAAGAAACAAAACAAATAAGAGGGAAAAAATGAGGGAATGAGGCAAACTAAGAAACAGACTCTTAGCTATAGAGAACAAACTGATGGTTACCAGAAGAGTAGGTATTGTTGAAATAAGTGAACTTGTGATGAGCACTGGGTGTTGTATGGAAGTACTGAATCACCACTGTTTGTACACCTGAAACTAATATTACACTGTATGTACTAACTGGAATTTAAATAAAAACTTAAAAAAAATAAACTCAGTTGATTGAGTTAATTACTTCACAAACTATCTGTGATCTTTGTAACATGTCCTACCCTTATTTTATATACCTTAAAAATAAAGTTGGGCCACACATATTTATTAATTTTTTCAACTCTAAAATCCTTTTTAAATAATATATACAGATATATTTCAGGGGAGTTTTTTGATTAAAAAATCATTTAAATAGCATAGCAAATAATATGATAAATTTGTTATAAGTATCTTGTGAACTTCCCTACGTTAATCATTAAAGATAGATTGTTGTTTTTCCAAAAAAAAAAAAAAAAGAAAAGAAAGAAAGAAAGAGAAAACATACAAAAATAAGCAAAGGAACCAAATTAATATATGTACACTTATTCTTTCTAGTTGAATTGGACTTTTGTTTAAGTATAGCATATCCTAAAGTATAATTTTGCCTCTGAGGTTTTATTCACACTTATTGAGCAGTAACAATGATATAGTTTCTAATAAGGGATTTGAATGTGGTAGAAGTGTAGCAAAGCAGTTAGTTCTGCCAATTAGATAAATGTTGTGGAAAGTGAATCTTCTACCACCCTGTGGTAGTTTAGAATCATTGCATATTAGCATACTTCATTTAACTCACTCAGCTTAATTGATGCTTTCTTAATGAATATGCATATCAAGCTATGTCTGTGATATATAAAGAAAGCTTACAACAAAACCAGATGTCCTGCACGTTCTTTTTTGGATTAATAAAATGTCATATATAGACAGATTTTTAGGTTCAGAACCAGGTTCAGTAACCCTTTTTTGCTTGTCATTAATAATTTAATCAGTAGGCTCCAGATGCCTTTTATTATACCTTATCATTTTAGAGATCTCTCGGGGAGATTATCACACTAAACCCAATTCATTTCCACACTGAATTATTTGAGAGCATAATCTGTTTTGGAATTTTCCTGAATTTCTCTTATCCTCTGTTATTGTTTTATTTCTGAATCAAGATAAATTGCCTTCTTTATTTTTACCAAAGAAAAATAGAAATATTATTTAAAAGTGATAAGGATTATTGATTAATTTAGGAGAGGCTGCACAGTATTTTTTATATTTAACTTATGTTCTTGTATTACTTTTGCTAAAATGCTAATTGATGGCACAGTGACAACAAGCTATTACGAGTTAATTTACATTTATAAATTATTTGAACATTTACCATAATCAAGTCATCATGCCCACTGTTGTAATATAAATACTATTCAGGAGCTGTTTTGTTTGTTTGAGATCCCAATCTCTAATGATACCAGGACCCAAACAAGTAATTTGAGTGAAATAGGAAAGAAGAGTGAAGGCTCAAATTGTTTGATGCATTCATGTTTTGCCTAAAATAATTACAACATTGCTTAAATTTCATATTTTGCCATACATAGGAGACCTGGGAGCTAACATTGTTTTGTTTGTTTTGTCTTTATCTTATTTGCATACTTTTACTTTTCTCCCCAACTCCTTATTTCCCAACTAGAGCTCTGATGCAAGGCGTGACATCACATCCCCAGAGAATTTATGTACTTAGAATTACCTTTTCCCTAAATTATCCATAATGCCTAAAAGTACAATAAAAAGTACAGCAGAATACAAAATAGACATCTTTCTAGGGTATATATGAGTGCCTAAGATGAGTAGATTCCCTCTGAATCTGGCAACAGATTTGTGTATTGTAAGACACATGTTTTTATTCGTATATTTAGTGCCAGAAAATGGCTGAAATTAGAAGCTATCCTTTTTTTTTCTCATTACAGACTAGATAGGCCTATTTGTTTTATTCTAATCATTGTTTCTATACCAACTATTGATTCTTTCTTGGAAGGAATTGATGAGCTAATAGTATACCAACATAATCCAGAAATTATGTCTTCACTGTTTTTTTTTTGTATCTTTTAATTATTTTAATAATGAGCAAAACAAAATAAACTTTATATATGCACTTGCACAATTCTTTTAACTTTATGACTGATATCATGGGGTGCTTGGAAATTCAACTTTTCCCTTTTCTGAATTTCCTGAGGTCACTTGAGTTCAAGCCTACCTCTAGGAATTTGAGAACACCAGGTTTATGTAAATTTGGAGTATTTGGTCTAATCCCAACCTAATTATGTTGCTAGTTTCTGGAATGCCATTAGATTTAAATATAATCATATGTAAAGGTGGAATTCTTAGGCTAAATAGTTTTCCTCTCCTTACCCCAGGTACATATTAAGATCATTGAACTAAGGGGGAAAAAATTACTCTTTAAAATAACCAATGACAGGGCAGCCCCGGTGACGCAGTGGTTTAGCGCCGCCTGCAGCGGAGGGTGTGATCCTGGAGACCAGAGATCAAGTCCCAGTCGGGCTCCCTGCATGGAGCCTGCTTCTCCCTCAGCCTGTGTCTCTGCCTCTCTCTCTCTCTCTCTCTCTCTCTCATGAATAAATAAATAAAATATTTTAAAAAATAAAATAAAATAACCAATGACAGTATGTGCTACACAAATTGAATTTTGTTAAGGCATGCATTACCAGACTAGTTTCAGACAAAATTGTTTTCTTAGGAGCAAGTGCCGGGAAGTAATACAGGAAAATTTAAAGAAACCATTGTTTTATTTTATTTTGTTTCTCCATCTTATTCTTTTTATTATATTTACTCCTTTAGTTATTATTAGATATATTTTACTTAAAAGAACATTGCCTACATAATACATTTGCATAGTAATTGCATTATAAAAACTTTAAACTCTGAAAAAGTAGTCAATGAAGAAATATCCTTCCTATGTGGCTATTAACCATAGTTACCACATTATAAGTTAGATCTCTAGTCTTGTTCACTCTACTGCAAGTAGAGTAACTGCAAGTTTGTACCATTATGCTAAGTGAAAGAAACCAGGCAGAGAAAGAAAAAAAAAATCTACAGGATTTCACTTAAATGTGGAATCTAAAAAAGTCAAATACATAGAAGCAGAGACAAGTGGGGTTTCCTAGGGACAGAGGTAAAAGAAATGGGAAGATGGCGACCAAAAGGTACAAAATATCCTTTCTAAATTTTTTTCTTTCTAATTGTTTGTGTCTGTTGTGTGGAAATGCAATTGACTTTGTATTTCACTTATATCCACCCACCTTCTAAATTCATCTCTTAGTTCTATAAATTACTGATACATTCCTTGGAGATTTCATATCTTCTACAAATAACATTTCCTATATTAATCCTTATGAATTTATCTTTTCTTTTTTCTGCACAGGCTATGATTTTCAGTGTTTACTGGAAATGGTGATAGTGAGCAAACTTACAACCTTGATTTAGAGAAAAATATTTCCAACAAGTCTGCATTTATTGTGTTGTTTTTCTGTAGGCTTTTATGATGTTCTTCATCAGGTTAAGAAAGGACCCCCTAAGACAACAAGATATTTTTAAATGAATATATTTTAAATTGTATAAAAGCTTTTTCTGCACCTGTAAAATAGATGCTGCTTTAATCAATGTGGTAAGATGCATTTATAGATTTTCTAAGATTAATTTATCTTTCAATTTTGGAATAAATATGTTAGTCTTAGAGCATTCTCTCTTTTTATAATTTTGACTTTGCTAATATTTTGTCTCAGATTTATGTGTGTGTGTGTGTGTGCACGCATGCATGTGTAAAATGTATCTTTCTGCGATCATGTAATACTTATCCCTTTGGGATACTGTATAGTATTCAAACTATCAATATAAGTATTCCTTTATTTTAGAAAAATGTACTTTGATTTTAAATAATCTCTAATATTTATTTTATTTGATTTAAATTTTTGCATCATATTTTTTCCTAATCACTTTGAATGTTTTATTTTTCTATGTCATAGTCTGCTTACATTATGTCAAGTCTATTCTTCTAGTTCCTGACTTCATTTTTCAGAGCTTATTTTCTAATTACTTTGTGACTGACCTATTCTCTATTATTATTTACTTTTCTCTTCATGCCTACTCCTGGCTGTGTCAGTTCAGTTTTCATGAAATCATGTTTTCTTATTGTATTTCCTTTGAATTCTGATTATGTTTCTGTATTTCACAGAATCCATGGAAAACATTTTTTTTGTTGTGTATATTAATTTCAGTTGTCTTACTTTTTGATCTTTTTTTGGGTAATTGTTGACATATGTTAGCATCCTTTCAATATAGAATTTCTTTTGGATTGCCATTATTTTGAATGAGATCAATTCAAATTTATTTTGGGACTATAAGTTTTACTTGTTTGCTATATTATGAGGATAAGAGCCTAGTGCCTGCAACACTAAGAATTATAGGTTTAAATATATTGTTTTGAAAATACTTATCATCATTCAGCCTCCTGTAATATGTTTGTGTGTTTCAGTTCTGAACTAGCAGCAAGAAGGGCCTGAATCCAAGAGGTCTACTTGTTATAGGCCATGGTGACTGAGCACTTATTTCCCTTGAAAAGACAAGGTTAATAGTAGTGGAGCAGACTGACACTCACACTTTTCTTATACTTTGCACATCAGTCTCTTCAAAAACACAACACATCAATTACTATTTTTTGCCAAGCCTTCCTGGACATTTTGTCAAACTACATTTGAAACACTATAAAAAAAAAGTTTTTAAAAAATTACTATTGGTTTGAGCTTTCAAAAAGTACAACTTAGTGTTCCCCGAGGTCTGAACCTAGGAGTGAGCTCTACAAGATCTAATTTATATCTTATGTGTCACTGTTTCTAAATAGACGGAGATTCAGGGTAGTAAGTATTTTTTCATATCTCTGAGCAAGGAGTTTCCTTTTTGCTGCTCTTTGCTATTTGTTTCAAGAACATTTTTTTTAGGACTTAATCATTATATTTCCTCCACTATTTTATTATGACTGGAAAAATAAAATTAGGGAAATGGTATGCTAATCTTACTAGGTTAGAGTTGCTACAATCAGCTTCACTTAGAGATTAGTCAGTCAAGAAGATTTATTGACTCCACACTCTTATGAAGCACTATGCTAAGTGTACAAAAAGTGTTGCTAAGGATATTAAAATCTACTGAAGGAAACCAGAAACATTTTTTTTTTGTGCTGTATGACCCTGAGAAAGTTAATTGATCTTAAAAAGATTGAACTTCTTTGTTTATAATAAAAAGATAATAATTTATACTGGGCTGCTGTTAAAGTGTTTATGATGTAATAAGGCAAAAAGAGCCTTAAAACACTGGCATTGCCCTATGAAAGATAAAAAGCATTTTCTTAATTTATGTATAATAAGTTAACAGATAAAAGAGGTACATGATATGTAGATATTTTTATTTAGCAATGTTTTAGGAGATGTGAAAATTTGATGTCATTCAAATTGTTGACTAATTGGATATATAGTGGATAACACCTGACTGCTTTGATTATGGCAATGACATATAGTTATACTATGTCCCTCTGTTATATACTCACTGACTAATTTCTGATTAATAAAAATCTTCAAAACTATTATTAAATCCAACATTATTTGAGTCTGTAATCTAGAATTATTCCATAACAGTAGAAAACTGATATTAATATTGACCAATTATATTAATAGAAAAATGATATTAATATTGACCAATTATATTAATACTAGATCAATGATTTTTAGTTATTTTTAGTAAAAGACATTTATTTTTCCTCCAATAAAGAATACTATGAAGAGCTAATATGAAGAATATTAAAACATAAGACTGAGATATGTGGTACTTCATATTAAGAACAAAAGGATGAACTGCTGTCCCATTAAGAGATAGACTCACCACTTTCTCAATTTGACCCAAAAATAATCCTTCAAGGATGAGTTCAAGGACTAGAACAGAATCTATACTATTAACAATACTATTAACAATTCTATTCTGTGTTAACAATACATGTTCTAGGATTTATTATATATATTTATTTTTTTAAAGATTTATTTATTTGAGAGAGAGACTCGGGGGAGGGGCAGAGAGAGAGGGAGAGGCAGTCTTAAGCATATTCTGTGCTGAGTGTGGAGCCACACAGGGGGCTCAGTGTCATGACCCAAGGTCATTATTTGAGCTGAAGTCAAGCATTGGACACTTAACTGATGGAGTCACCAAAGGGCCCCATAGGTTTATTATATAGTTTTTAAATTTAATTTTTAAAAATACTTTGAGGTCATTAAAGGAAGTGATATCAAAATAGAGTGTATATGAAAATGAATTTCCTGAAGTTACACAAATTTTTTTTTTCTTAAGATTTTATTTATCTATTTTGAGAGAGAGAGCTCAGGCATGAGCAGGGAAAGGGGCAGAGGCAGAGGGAGACAAAATCTCAAGCAGACTCCATGCTGGGCACAGAGCATGATGTGGGCCTTGATCCCAGGATCCTGAGATCATGACCAGAGCTGAAATTAAGAGGCAGAGGCTTAACCAACTGAGCCACTTAGGCACCCCAAAGTCATGCAGTTTTTATTCTATGCCTGGTAATATTTAAAGTAATAATTCAGTAGAAAAACAGCAACATTGCAAGCCTGGGCCTTATCTGTGATTAAAGTTTTTATGGTACTTGCTTGGTTGTATTAAATAGTCCAGAGTATTTAAAATTAAGTTCCTGAACATTATTACATGATTCCCCCATTAAAAATGTGAATAATTGTGTTAATAACACATTGAACAGTGATTGGGACATATTTGTATAATAGGTCCTTATCAAATGTTTGTTTAATACATGATAAATGGATAATAAGCATTAATGATAATAAAAAAGCTAAAGATTGTTAAGAGGAAATTATAGCATTACTTTAGAGTTAAGAAACATTAACCTATTTTGTATTTGTAACCTAGTGAGAAAACAATGTATGATGACAATGAGATTCTTAGTGTCTACACTGCCTGATGTGGTGTTTGCTAATACTACATTGCCTAACAGGAAAGGCCAGGAGCTGTGTGGAATTTTCAATTAGCATTCAATTTAATATAGAATTTAACATATACAGATTAATGGCTCAACAAATTCCTGTATCCTACATTGACTTCTGAGCAGTTTTCCTCAAAGTCAGGAGAGGAGAGTGTCCCCACCTACCACTGAGATTCTGGAGTGTAATTATATTTCCAGCATTGAAGGAAGACTTATTATGACATAACTGTTCAAGGTCAGCATTTTTAGATGCTTAAAGAACCCAAGCAATTGTTGAGTGGTAAATTGAAAGGGTATTGAACACAGAGGATGGATTAAATTATTTTAGTAAGTCTTGAAGCATAGTATAAGATAATTTGAAACACTAAGAGAAATAGAAAAATAGTTGGTTTAAAATTATTTTTAATTTTAGTATAGATGCACAATGTTACACTAGTTTCAGATACATAACATAGTGATTCAGCATCTCTATACATTATGCATACATAGCATAGTGCTATGCTCACCCTAAGTGTAACTGCCATCTGTCATCATACAATGCTATTAACAATACTACTGACTAGATTCCCTGTGCTATGCCTTTTATACTTTTATAACATATTTATTCCATAAATGGAAGCCTGTACCCTTCCCTCCACTTCACCCATTTTGCCCATTCTCTGACTTTGTTCCCTCTGGCAACCAGCAATTTGTTTTCTATACTTATAGGTCTGATTCTGCTTTTTGTTTGTACATTTGTTTCATTTTTCAGATTCCACATATGAGTGAAATCATATAATATTTGTCTTCCTTATTGTGACTTATTTCATTTAGCTTAATACCCTCTAGGTTCATCTGTGTTGTTGCAAATGACAATATCTCATCCTTTTTATGGCTGCCTACTATTCCTTTTTATGTGCACATATGCATATATAAATATGTATGTATGCATCACATCTTTATCCATTCATCTATGAACACTTAGGTTGCTTGCATATCTTAGCTATTATAAATAATGCTTCAATAAACATAGGGGTACATATAACTTTTTTAATTAGCATTTGCTTACTTCGCGTAAATACTTAGTAGTGGAATTATTGGATCATATGGTATTTTTATTTTTTTTTAAAACAATAGTTGATATTAATAATGGCTTGTGCTCAGATATAAGATCCCTTCAGTAAATTCAGGTAAAAAGTAAAGCAAGAATCTATTTCACAATTATCTTGTTATTTTTTTGACTGTATAAGGTGTCACATGTTTTCACAGTTTCTTTTAAGTTGGACTCTTTCCTGCACAATTACACAATATTTTTTTTCAATAAAAGTGATGATACTAATCAAGAATTGGAATAAAGAAGAGTGGTGTTCAATATTGAGTATCTACCTTTTCTTCTTTGCATTTATTAGCTTATTTAATCCTTACTCTAGCTCTGAAGAAATTGGGACTTTATCATACACAATTTCAAGATATTTCAGAAATTTTAGGAAACTAGCTTAAAGGCACAAAGCTCTAGTCCCTGGCAGGACTCTGGTCTTTTTTTTTTTTTTTTTTTTTTTTTTCATGGTAAAGACTGCTTTATTGGTGGCAGTTAGTATAAGTAAATAAATATTGAATTTATCAATTACTCATCCATAGAGAGCTGAGTGAAACTGAACAAACTGCCTGCTGAGATGAACTGAAGTCAATTCTACTTCTTGGGAAAAGAAGCCACAGCTAGCTGATACATGGCATATGCTGTTCCACCAATTGTAAGCATCATAGTGGCTCTATATAGGAGGGCATCAGCTACTCCACCCTTTAGAGGCACTGGAATTCCATTATCCTCCTGAAATAGCTTTGTTTCTCTGGAACTTTAGTTTCAAACTGCCTGCATGAAGCAGTACTTATGGTCCTCTGGGCAATCTGGCAAAGAGCCAGCAGATTCCACAGTATCTTGGCTCAGTTACTACCCACCAACTGCAACAGGACTCTGGTCTTTAAAGCCAATGTTGTCACTTGCAAGATAATAGCTGTTCTGTGTTATTTTATTTTAAAAATAAGTGTGTACATAAAATACACTACATGAATAGTATATAATATATCCACACTGGACATTTGATGATGATGAGTGATGTTGAGCTTATTTTCATGTGTCTTTGGCCACCTGTATGTCTTTGGAGAAATGTCTGTTCATGTATTCTGCTCATTTTTAAATTTGATTATTGGTGTTTTTTTGGTGTTGAGTTCTATAAGTTCTTTATATATTTTGGTAGCAACCCTTTAGTGAATATGTCATTTGCATATATCCTCTCTTATTCAGTAGAATGTATTTTAGTTTTGTCGATTGTTTCCTTCACTATGCAGAAGCTTTTTATTTTGATGTAGTTCAATAGTTTATTTTTACTTTTGTTTACTTTGCCTCAGGAGACATATCAGGAAAAACGTTGCTTCAGCTGATGTTGGAGAAATTACTGCCTGTGCTCTTTTCTAGGATTTCCTATGATTTCTGCTATGATATTTAGATCTTTAATTTGTTTTGAGTTAATCTTTGTGTATGCTCCAAGAAAGTGGTCTAATTTCATTCTTTTGCATATATCTGTCCAGTTTTCCCAACACAACTTGTTTAAGAGACTTTTTCCAATTGCATATTCTTGCCTCCTTCATTGAAGATTGACCATATAATGATGGATTCATTTCTGGACTCTCTATTCTGTGCTGTTGATCTATGTGTCTATTTCTGTGCCACTACCATACTGTTTTGATTACTACAGTTTTGTAGTATATCTTAAAATCTATGATTGTGATACCTTCAGTATTACTCTTTGTCAAGAATGCCTTGGCTATTCAGGAGCTTTTTTGGTTCCATAGAAATGTTAGTATTATTTATTCTAGTTCTGTGAAAACTGTTCTTAGTATTTCAATAGGGATTACATTAATTATGTAGATTGTTTTGTATAATATGGACATTTTAATAATATTTGTTCTTTTAATCCATGAAATGGAACATCTTTCCATTTGTTTGTGTTGTCTTCAATTAGATTGTTTTGTATAATATGGACATTTTAATAATATTTCTTCTTTTAATCCATGAAATGGAACATCTTTCCATTTGTTTGTGTTGTCTTCAATTTCTTTTATCAGTGCTTTAAAGCTTTCAGAGTACAGGTCTTTCACCTCTTTTGTTAAGTTTATTCCTAGTTACCTTATTATTTTTGGTGCAATTGTAAAATGGGATTGTTTTCTTATTTTCTCCTTCTACTACTATTATTAGTGTGTAGAAATGCAGTGGATTTCTGTACATTGATTCTGTACATTGTACAGAATGTACATTCTGTACATTGATTTTGTGTGCTGCCACCTTACTGAATTCACTAACTAGTTTTAGTAGTTTTTTGGTACAGTCTTTCAGCTCTTCTCTGTAAAAAGTGAGTTTTACTTCTTCCTCACCAGTTTGAATGTCTTTTATTACGTTTTCTTGCCTGAGTGCTGTGGCTAGGTGTTCTAGTTCTATGTTGAATAGAAGTGGTGAGAGTGGACATCCTTGTCTTGTTACTGATCTTAGAAGAAAAGCTCTCAAATTTTTCACCATTGAGTATGTTGTTAGATATAGGTTTTTTTATATATGGCCTTTATTATATGGAGGTATGTTCTTTCTAAATATAATTTGTTGAGGACTTTTATCATGAATAGATGTATTTTGTCAAATGCTTTATCTGCATCTATTGAATGATTATGTGGTTTTTATCTTTTCTTTTGTTGATGTGTGCTTTATCATACTGATTGATTTGTGAATATTGAATTATCCATGCATCCTAGGAATAAATCACATTTGATCGTAGTGAATAATATTTTTAATTTATTATTGGATTTGGCTTGCTAATACTTTGTTGAGGATTTTAGCATCTATGTTCATCAGAGCTATTGGCCTCTAGTGTTCTTTTTTTGTCGTGTCTCTACCTGAGTTTGGTAACTGGCCTTGTAGAATGAATTTGGGAGCTTTCCTTCCTCTTCTATTTTTTGGAAGAGTTTGAGAAGTATAGGTATTTTTTTAAATTATTTTTTATTTATTTATGATGGTCAGAGAGAGAGAGAGAGAGAGAGAGAGAGAGGCAGAGACACAGGTAGAGGGAGAAGCAGGCTCCATGCACCAGGAGCCCGATGTGGGATTCGATCCCGAGGCTCCAGGATCGCGCCCTGGGCCAAAGGCAGGCGCCAAACCACTGCGCCACCCAGGGATCCCGAGAAGTATAGGTATTAACTTTTCTTTAAATGTTTGGTATAGGGCAGCCCTGGTGACTCAGAGGTTTAGCGCCACCTTCAGCCCAGGGCATGATCCTGGAGTCTCGGGATTGAGTCCCACGTCAGGCTCCCTGCATGGAGTCTGTTTCTCCCTCTGCCTATGTCTCTGCCTCTCTCTCTCTCTCTCTCTCTCTCTCTGTATCTCTCATGAATGAATAAATAAAATCTTTAAAAAAAATAAAATAAATGGTATAATCCTTCTAGTATTTTCTAATGCTAAGTTTAACTGGTAACAGGAGGGGAAATAAAGGAACAGACTACCAAAATAATATATCACTTCATCAATAAATTATTTATGCCTAGGTTTAATAATGTTACATGCTTATAAGTATGTATTTAGGAAGTTATGGCTAAATTAGATAATACCAAATCCTTTGAATATTCTCCAATTTAAGTAATAGACCAAGATTTATAATGAGAGAAGACATAAAATATAATTGAATACATATCTACAGATCTCTGTAGTCAATTTTGTGTAAACTTCATAGACATTTTTCTTTGACACTTGACACTGTGGACATAAATCAGCTATTTTAAGACTTTACTTAAACATCTATTATATAAGAATCCTGATCAAGAAACTGAACAAACTGAAGAAATAAAATTATCTGATATTATTTTCACTGTCCAACTATGAAGAAATAAAACAATTAATAGAAATCTAAGTCTCAAGTACTTAGTCAATTGTTTTACTAAATTTGTTTTTAAAGGTTTTCTTATTTATTCATGAGAGACACAGAAAGAGAAAGAGGCAGAGGCATAGGCAGAGGAAGCAGGCTCCATGCAGGGAGCCTGATTGGGACTCCATCCTGAGACTGCAGGATCATGTCCCGGGCTAAAGGCAGGCACCAAACCACAGAACCACCCAGGCATCTCTTTACTAAAATTTTAAAATTGAAATGGAGTAATCTATAAGAATATCAGAAAAAAATTATATAAATTTCCAGGTAACTAGAGTGAAACAAAATTATTGTTTAGCTATATCAGTAATTTAAATATATGTTTTATCTGAGAAAATGTTCATATCTGGATCAAAATCTCTTCCTTTTAACTAGGAATAAAATTCTTGCAACCAATACACAGTGATTGGAAGTATGGTGGTCTCAAATTATATAAATAAATAATATATAAAAGTTCTTTATTATAATGGAATCTAAGAAAAAATAGATGACATCAGATAAAAGCTTTTTTAGATAAAATACACAATGAATACTTGTGTATATTTCTGATAACTTATCACTTTGAAATTAAAATACAACATGAAGATATGAGGGGAAGGGAACCTCTTCTAACATTTCCTATAAAAAACTAAATAGTGTTAAGATAAAATAAGTAGGGAAGCCCCAGTGGCTCAGCGGTTTAGTGCTGCCTTCGGTCCAGGGCATGATCCTGGAGACCCGGGATCGAGTCCCATGTTGGGCTCCCTGCATGGAGCCTGCTTCTCCCTCTGTCTCTGTTTCTGCCTCTCTCACTATTGTTTCTCTCATGAATAAATAAATAAAATCTTCAAAAAAAAAAAGATAAAATAAGTAGCTTAATATATTAGCTAGCTTTATTCAAAGCCAAACACTATAATGGAAGTAAAGTATATTATCATTAAATAGTTGGGTGATAATTTGAAATCCAGACCATATCTATATTTTCTATCATTACAATCCTCTTCACCTACTAGAGTGATTCATGGTAGGTGATCAATATGTTAAAAAATGAATAAAGAATATGTGATATTGTCACACATGGTTTAAAATAGAGAGAGCACTTATTTGACATTGCCGATCTAAAGAATGTTTTCATAAGAATAGTAAGTATTTAATAATTACTTGTATTTATATTATTTACTTCTATTTAATAAATATTTGATACTAATGTGTGAGTAGTGGGGATCTGTATTTTTTATAACTTACATTTGGACTTATCTATAATTGGAATCTAAAATACATTTGTATAATAGAACGAAAAATGTTCTGCCAACAACATATTATTTAAACAAAATTGCTGTCTTAAAAATCAGACCTGTAAATTTTTTTTATTATTTAAATTCAATTAGTTAACATATAGTAGTGGTATGGGTTTCAGGAGTAGAATTTAGTGATTCATCACTTACATATAAACACCCAGTGCTCATCACAGTAAGTGCCCTCTGTAATGTTCATCACTCATTTAGCCCATCCCTCAACTACCTCCCCTCTAGCAACCCTGTTCTCTATATTTAAGAGTCTTTTATGTCTTGCCTCCCTCTCTGTTTTTATCTTATTTTATTTTTCCTTCCCTTTCCCTGTGTTCATCTGTTTTGTTTCTTAAATTCCATATAGATTTCAGTCATATGATATGTGTTATTATGGAAATCAGCATCTTTCTCCAATTTTAACTTCTCAGAATGCATTTTGTCCCCAACTATCCAGGGTTATTTGATTGATAGCATTTTAGTAATGGACTATTCTACCTGCCTTATACCCAAACCCTACTCCAAGGTCATGATGCCTTCTTTCTCACTCTCCTTGGGTGAAGACTTATCAGTTTATTTTTTTTAAATTGTATCTATTAATTCATGAGAGACACACAGAGAGAGGCAGAGACATAGGCAATGGGAGATGCAGGCTTCCCTCAGGGAGCCTGCTGCAGGACTCCATTTCAGGACACCAGAATCACAACCCTAGCCAGAGGCAGATGCTCAATCACTGAGTCACCCAGGCACCCTTAGCTATTTTTTTCTTTATTTTAATTTAAATTCCAGTTTGTTAACATACAATATAAAATTAGTTTCAAGTGTACAATATAGTGATTCAACACTTTCATACAACACTCCAGTGTTCATCACATGAACACTCCTTGAATCTCCAACACCTATTTAAGATAGTTTTACTTCACAAAGTTGTACTATATATATATATGTGTGTGTGTGTGTGTGTATATGATATGTACATATATATATGTGTTCTATGTATGTCATATATATCATATATGTTCTATCAGTTGTATTACATATGATAGATTCATATTTATCATCTACATTCTATCATAAATGATATGTATATATGTATAAACACACACACATATATATATATGAAGCTCTAGGAATGATTTGTTTTCCTGATGCCCAGCCACTGGAGTGAGTGATGTACTAGTGTAAAGTCAGCCATTGCTATCATAAGTTGTCTTTCAGAAAGGATGACAATCACAAAACACATCCTTTATAAAGATAATAACAGTTGTATTGAAATTGGATGCAGAATAGAAATTGAGAGAATGTTATTATAACAGTTGAAAATTTGGCACAATATTTTATAGTTGCTTCTAAGACAATAAGTCAATAAAGGCTAAATCTCCATACCACTTAGAAAAAAATATATATATAGAAAAAATATATATAATATAGAAAAATATATAGAGAAAAATATATATGTATACATATATATACAAACATGGTGGTAATTATATTACAATTTATATTTTATGAAAAATAAACTTGAATGTAAAACATAACCTCATCAAATAATTGATCTTCCTTTCAAGCCCCCACTAGTAATAGCTTTGCAATTTTGTGGTAGCGAATTACAGAAAATAGCTTACTTCTCTGGTTTCATAAAAGATTATCAATTAACTATGAAACATATAGTTTATTTTCTAATAAATTCTCTAGTTAAACTCCTTATTTAGATAGCTAATTATATTCAACATTGTGTAAAAGTTTTCCTATTAATGATCTTTCCAAATAGTTTGATATGAGAAATAAAGAATATGTCTGCAATTAGAGATGTCATTAAGATATTAATTTTCTTTCTTTAGTAAGTTTTGAAAATCAGAAAATAGAGGAAGAATTATCATTAAAAATTTCTTAATGCAGTAAGTCAATTAAAACTTGGGGAATATTTTTCCTTATATATTATAATAAAATTAAATTCTTCCTAAATTTATGGCTGTTAATGTCAATGGTTATAATTACTTAAAATGCATGACAATAGAATTATTTTATATTGTTTCATCATTAAAGGTTATATGTCAAAAACCTGGATTTGGGTCCCATCTATTAGAACCTTACATTTCCTTTTGTAGAATCTGTAAATGGATTTGTGTCTCACTTATGCCTGCATAAATTTACTCATTTACTATCACACTGGAATGCCATGCAGGAATAACCTATCTGGTTCCTGTTTTGAAAAACTGAAACAATAAACCTTCATTTTTATAGTACTTTAAAGATCACAAGATGGTTTCACATACTTTATGTTTTTATTGTCACAAATGCTCTGGAAATCTTTATTGCTAAATCTTCTTTACAGATAAGGAAATAGAAACCAAAAGGTAATTTAATGTCATATTCCTCATAAGGTTAAAATTTTTTAAAAGCAATGAGTTAAACCAGTCCATCTGATTTTTAATCTATTAATTTTGGCTCTACTAATGTTTATTTTTCTAATACTAACAGCTGCAGAAGTGAAGATTTCACTGTCTCTTTTTCTGCATTTTTTCCCCTAAAGTGATATCCATTCAAATATGATCTTAATCATTCCCCATCTGCTTTGTTCAGCACCCTACAGTGTAAACAGCTTACCATCACTGGTTACTGGTGGATATCAAGCATCCAAAAATATATTTTTAAATTCATGAATCAAATCTTAAGAATAATCTTAAATTATTAATATTCTTAATACTCTTAAGAAGAATCTTGGTTCTTCAGCTGCTACCATGTTCAGGAGCCAGCTGGGTTTTGTGGGGCATGTGAAGAAAGGATTAGAGCCTTTCTTAGCAGGATTAAAGCCAGTGAATGAAAGTTGGTCTTGTAATGTTTTTTTAAGATTGTAATTAGTAATTTAACCCAAAAATAACTCACTTGTAGTGATGAATATGTCACTAAGTCTGGTCCACCTTGTACATGCACAATGATAACTAAATCACGAGGACTATTGCATAACTACAATTTTAAGAAACCTTGGTGTCAGACACATGTTATTGTTAAGTACTATGTTAAAACGTGAAATAAAATAATGTATGTCATAGAACTGATAAAATGTGATACTATTCTTGTAGATATTTTTTGTAAGTATTTTCTAGTATAGTAATGCTGGTGTTAAAATATTCCAGTAATCCTACTCCAGTACTCATTTAGCCTCTCCTTAAAAGTTTTATATGTGATCTCACCATGTTGTCTACCTGCCTGGTTTCCTAGGATCTAAGATCCTGGTTTTAAGGGTAAAATGTGATTCAGCAAAAGCCTCCAAAGACATTTTTCTAGTGTTATGGTGGCATCTAGTCAGATTTATAAGGGTCTCTGTTATAAGTTGGCAAATATTTTGAATATCACATCTGTATTGTAATCACCAATTTGTAAGCCTTTAAAGCTCGATCATACATATATATTCACAGTATACAAAGAGTTCCTAAAATCAATAACAAAATTACAAATAACAGCAAAATATGGAGAAAGGATAGATCTTTATGAAGGAAGATATAGAAATGGCCTTTATGTGCATGGAAAAGGACTCCACTAATTAAATTGTAGACAAACAATTTGAATTACAATGAGTTACCACAATGCAAACACACTAGAAATTCTAAAGTTAAAAATACTGAAACTTTAAATGTTGTTAACTATTCAGAGCATGTGACCAAACCACTTTGTAAAACAGTTTGACAATCTTGTGTAGAAGCATATATACATTTACCATATAATCTAGCAATTCACTTCTGAGTTTTTACACAGGAGTAATGAAAATATATGTCCACACAAATATTTGTATACAAATGTTTTTAGTGGCTTTATTCATAATACTGGAATTGAAGTAGCATCCACTAGCTGAATGAATAAACACTTCATGGAATGTATTTTATAATGGAATATCACTTGGCACTAAATGAAACAAACATCTGATACACAAAAAGCATAGGTATATCTCAAAAATTTGCTGAGAGACAGATCCAGACATAACAGAAATCATACGTTTTTATTTATATGACTCTGGAATAGCAAAATATATGTAATTTTGATTCTAAACTAATCTCTGCTGCTATATAATCTATGCTGATTGGGGACTGCCATGAGGTTTGACTTAGGATGGACTTCGGGGAACTTACGTGGGTGACTGTAATGTCTATGTCTTGATAGATGTAAGGAGTACATACGTTTATATCTATCAAAATGTATCTACTGGGGCAGCCCCAGTGGCGCAGCGGTTTAGTGCCGCCTGCAGCCCAGGGTGTGATCCTGGAGACCCTGGATCGAGTCCCACGTCGGGCTCTCTGTATGGAGCCTGCTTCTCCTTCTGCCTGTGTCTCTGCCTCTCATTCTCTCTGTGTCTCTATGAATAAATAAATAAAAAATCTTTAAAAAAATGTATCTACTGGAACACTTAAGATCTGTACAGCATGGAAATTATGCCTCTATTAAAAAACTAGAAGACAAACGATAAATAAAATATCCTAGGCTCTAATTATATATACTAAAGAATTTATTAATGTCATGTATATGGCCATTTTAGTTATTTTTTTCTATTGATATCACACAGTACCTCCATATAGAACAAATTTGATATGTATGTATAACTAACATATAAAACTATTTATTATTTTGTTAGTAATTTCATAAATCTGAAACCCTTACAGCATTATAAATAATGGTAAATACTTTGGAAACTTACCATTAAATTAATGATCATATGATTTAAATTCTGGAAAGTAGATAATCCTGTAGTGTCTATACATTTTCATATTTGTTTAATTTTTATTTGCTTATTACTTTCTGAAAATGAACTATAAAGTCATTGCTGTAAAGATTGTAAATCTACATGCATTAGGAATCTGGTCATATATTATTTTTTCCCTTGTGTGTGAAAAGTAATATTCAAAAAAGTCATATAAAGTTTCTGTCATTTTAAGTTGTTCAAAAGATGATTACTTTCAAACAGCTTTTTACAACCCCCCTTTTTATTTACTTAACAGAAAGCTAGCTTATTTTCATCTTCAAAAAGTAGTAAATTTTACTTTTAAATTAAAATATTTTTGTGCTTAATCATGAAATTAAACTTAAAAAAAAAAAAACAGAACCTGGAAAATTTTTAAATAGCCTCAGGTTCTGAGACAGTCCATGGCTAGTCAGTTACTTACTGTCTGTTTTATTGGAGATAGAGTAACCAGAGAAAAAAGTAAGGATTAAGAGGAACAAGTTAATGGAATTTGTGGAATACTTTTGTGGTTAAATAGAACATATAACATCAAGGATTATTAATAATAATTTCAAAACATCTGAATTCCCATGGATTATTTTTGTAATAATCTTCTAGTTTGTTTGTTGGAAGAATCTTTTCTGGTAAATTCAACCTGAGTTTGTGTAAAATTGTATAAACATTGGTTAATGGTGAACATACTAACCAATGCCTAAGTTTTGTTGGTGTTACAGAAAGTATGACATTGGAAACTTGTGCTTTGAAGGAGATGGGGATATTCTTTCTATTTTAGCTGTTTTCTATTCTTGTATTATATTTTCAATTTAGGTAGCACTCTTGATTCAATGGATTGTGTTGTGTGATTTGAAATAAAATTGTTTTAATAGTTTCCTAAATGTTGAAGTTCATACCTTATTTTTTCAAATTTCACAAGTTCAATTTCAATTAAAAATTTGTCAAAGATTTTGCTGCTTCTTGAAATAATTTAAAACATATTAGTATTTTGATAGATTTCATCGGTTAGTATTTTCATGCAGAAAAAAACATCACGGCGAACATAAAGACTATAACACTTGATGATGTTATTCTTTATAAAGGGAAAGTTTTCCCCTTGCTTTTAAGTATCACTACTGAATAGTGTTTCTCCACAAATATTACTAATCACCTCAAGCGATTAACAACAACAATGACAAAAATACCATGAACTTTGAGCAAACCACCAGTGAAAATTGAAAAAGGACTAAAAACTTTAAGTGTTTGTGGAACATCAGACTTTTAATGAGCCAACACAGGAAGCTCTTTCCTGGCCAATGAATAATAACACTTGTTTTAACAAACCTATCCAGTTGTATAAATTGATTATTTCCTATCCTGAGTGGAAGCTTTCCATTCCCAAGAGTTTATAATAGTACAAACTCTCATGCCTTTCTAGAACATACTCACCTCCTGCCCTGCATTTTCTCTTTCATGATGAAGTGTACTGAATTTTCATTGTCATTTTACTGGTTTGTCTTCCCTTTCTTGGCGAGTAAATTGAGTCAGTGTGACCCTGCTTCAACCCCACATTCTTTGTTTTATCTTTCACAACATTTTTTTTTTCTAACCCCTTCTTGACTCTTGGATACTCCCATCATTTTTGCTTGTAATTGCTTACATTATCAAAACATTTAATAATATCTCCCCACTTATTTTTTTAGTTTTTGTAATCTCTAGACATCCTCTAATTGTACTGTGACTCTTTTCTCACTATTCCACTATCTATTGCTATAAATCAAGTCCAAGATTTAATGGATTAAAATAATTATTATTATCTCATAATTATTTGGGTTGACTGGATTCAACAGAACAGTTCTTCCTTAGAATCTCTCATGTAGTTATAAGCAGATGTCGGCTGAGGCTCCAGTGATTGGAATGGCCAAGATAGCTGATTCACAAGATTGGCAGTTGATGCCAGCTGCTGGATGGGGCTCATCCAGGGCTATTGACTGGAGCACCTGCATCTGGCTGCTTGATGTGACTTGTGCTTCTAACAGCACAGCTGCTGGCTTCTAAGGAGGAGTATGCAAAAGTGAAATGTTCTGAGAGGCAGAAAGCTGAAGCTACTAGCCCACAAAAAGACATCTCCAGGTCTGGCATAGTATCACTTTCACCATATACCATTTGTCAAAGCAGACACACAGCCAGCTTGAATTCAAGAGGATGCAAAAATAAACTCCATATATTGATAAGATGTCACAAATTCACACTGAAGAAGAGCACAGTTAGGGAGGTAAGGTGTTATGTTGGACCTTGCCACACTAACTTTTAATTTTTCCAGCTAGTAACACAGAGCAAGAGAGAGGACAGGAGAGTGAAGAAGAGAAGAGGGGAGAGAAGAGGGAAGAAAAGGAAAGAGTCACTAAAATAGAGAAGAAACAGTCATTTGGTACTGTACATTTTTGTTTAATGCATCACTATTTTATACCATGGAAATGTTCATCAACACAACTATGTATTCCTGAAGATGGATTTCTGTCCATGGAAATGTTCATCAACACAACTATGTATTCCTGAAGATGGGATTTCTGTGATCATGGCAAATATTTGTTTCCTTATGTGCCTGTAATGTTCTTACGCTATAAGACAGCATCCAGAGTGCTTTACAGACAATAGTCACACATTCACAAACTTCACAATTTCAAGCTTATTTAATTTCAAATATCATTCTCAGAAAGAACACTTGTTTACAGCCACTAAGTCTCTGATTCTGTAATCTCTGATTCTATCTTGGGAACTAATATTTTCTACGACATTAGCCTCAAAAGGCTGACTATGCACATAGGCTTATCTAGTTTCTTTGGGTGGTCAGTTATGGATCAACTGTCCATGAAATTGTCCTGCCCTTTTGAAATCAGGCTGTATTTTCAGATCATGATACCATTTTGGGAATAATTTGTTCTGTGTATCATCTGTACATGTTCATGCTGACAGAGCATGCCAAACAATATTATCTAGATAGTGAATTTCAATATGAGACTTCTTAATGTTGGTTATTTGGGGGTTTTTGCTTGGTTTTTGTTTTGTTTATGTTTTTGTTTTTTTTGGTATCCATCTCACAGCAAGAGCATGTGTGGCTGGATTCCAGAAACCATGGTATATTTAATTTGTAGACAGAAAATTGTTAAATCTTTCTGTTTCTTAAGAGGTAGGTGGGTTTTCTGCAGAGGACTAAAATATTCAGTGCCTGAAGTATTCCTTTATAGTTTGAAAAGCTGTTTAATCTTCAAGTAGCTGTTGCACTGACAGGCTGAGGTAGTGTGCCACAGTTATTATTATTTTGTTCTGAAATGTGGCATGTCTCCTGTTACCAAAGCTTGTGGATGCAAGCAGCAGAAAGCTCTTGCTATGAATGAGCCAAGTTTTACCTGTTGGAACACTAAGAAAATGATGGGTCTTGTGTTTTTTGATCTTTGCTGTAATGGATAAGGCACTATGCAAAGTGGCATCAGACACTTACTTTTTCTCTAATTAACCTTGTTAGTTTTGAATTAGCCTGCCTTCCTGTTTTGTTTTGTTTTGTTTTTACCACATATTCATATATAAAAATTGAGGAAAATGCAATTTACACTGGGTTCAAATCTTGTCATGTTAAACTTGAACACACATTTAGGAAGAGGTAAATTTGTGCAAATGATTTTAAGATAGAATATTGCTAACCTTGTTTATTCAATGATTAACTTTGGGATCAATAAAACTTAAAACCATACCATCTCATTTTAATGAATATAATATTTTGAAGTTATTAAAAATATACTGTTCTTAAGTCTCTATCTCTTTGCTTCACTTCTGTTGATTCCTATTCTGTCATGCATAATATTTGCTTACATTCAAAATTATTACTTATGCTAAATCCCATTACATTTTCTATCTAGTTTTGTGCAAAGTTTACATGATAATAGTCTTGACATAATGTGAAAATAAACAGTAGTTGGAAAATAAGAGGGTACATTTTTCAGCAGTTTTTTTTTTTTTTTTGCTTTATACTTTCTTTGAATCTGAAACCAAGACAATGCATTAATGATTCTTCTTTCTTGCTCTAAATTTTACACATTTAATCTAACTTTTATATTTTATCTCAACCCATTCTGGCCTGCCTCCATTCTTGCTACTAATGTTTTAAGCAGTCTAATAATCAGTATGCTAGATACATAATATTCAAATATATTTGGCAATTTGTATTTTGAGAGAGTATTTCTGACCATAGGAATTTTTTGATAACAAGGGCTGTTATTTATATTTTATATTCTCAAGCTATTACAGAGAGTCTAACTTATAAGCAGTGTATAGTAACTTTGGAGAGATCATTTAAAATGAATAAATACTTTTAAAAGTAAATACTTTTAAAAGACTTGTGATGAATGCTATTATGAACTTATAAAGGCATGCTTCAGTTGTAACATAGAAAATAATATAAAGCCTATTCAAATTTGTATTACACTCCTCAAGCTTCAAACAGTAGTATCCCCTTTTTAAAGTAGTATCCCCTTTATACTTTTTAAAATTGTTTTTCATTATGTAAGTAGGGTTAAAATTTTGTCCCATATTTCTTAAATAACAAGTAATAAGCTGATATAAGCATTTATCTTGTACATATGCCAATGAAACTCTTTCCCCCATACTTGTAGCCCAGGAAAATTCAAAGAGAATGAACCCATTTTACCACTTTTTAAATCTTCTCAGAAATCTTGAATTAGTAGAGGTATCTTTCTGATCTTTTATGTGTGCCTACTTAATCCTTGCTTCATGTAGTAGCTAGCATTCTTTAATGTGAAGAGAAGTACTTCCCACTTAGGACCCACAACTCAGAGTTTGCCTTGTGGCAATGATAAATTTTAATTTGTTTCTTCCAAATTAAGAAGTTTCATAATGATAATAAAAGCAGGAAAAAAAGGAAAGGACAATTGACATGCAAACTAGTATATGCACTTATATGAAATAGAGCAGGTAAATTAGTAAGATGGACTTTCAGAGGAAAACAATAAATACAGATATAAAGAGGGAAAGAAAAGAAAGTAAAGGCATGATGAATACAGCAGAGACAATAGCATGTTGTTTTTACTTCGAGCAAGTATGTAAACATAGATATAGGGCAACTCAATAAAATGATAAAACACAAAACATACAAGAGATGGATCAAGCCACACATTCAGTCACATTCAGAAATGTGTGTCGTGAATTGATTTCATATCTATGTAAGGGGACACTGTGTGTGTGTGTGTGTGTGTGTGTGTGTGTAGTTTTGTTGTTTTATCTGTACCCTGAGCTCCAGTGGCAAATTTGCAATGAAAATACATAGGCAGACTCTGGTAAACTCTGATGGGGAGGAACTAAAATTATTAGAGATCCAGACCGTTTTTTCCCTGGAGAAACGACCCAAGGCCCCACAATAGAGTCTTCTTCAGCTACCTGCAGAAAAATGTGGGGGAATCATCAGGTCAAGCACCTCAGAGCTCCAAATGGGATCCTTCACAGAAATGAGAAAATGGCAGCTCGGCCCTTGGCTAGGCTATGGAAAGTCTCTGATCCAACTCTGTTCCAAATGACCTTGGTCGCTGCTCTATTGGCTACTGTTCTTGGAGATTGTGGCCCTCCACCAAATTTACTCTTTGCTTTTCCAATGACAACTGTGGTAAATCAGACACACTTCAACCCTGGAGCTACCGTAAAATACACCTGCCGTCCCGGCTACGGTAGGGTTAGTTATAAAAGTTCGACTCTTACCTGTCAGGATGACACATGGAACTACTCTGAATTCTGTACCAAGAAACGATGCAAAAACCCAGGAGAATTACAAAATGGGCAAGTGATAGCTAAGCCAGATCACTTGTTTGGATCACACTTGGAATTCGTTTGTTCAGAAGGATATATTTTAATTGGCCCAGCTACTAGTTATTGTGAGATCCAAGATAAAGGAGTTGATTGGAGTGATCCTCTCCCACTATGTATAATTGCTAAATGTGAGCCACCTCCCAACATTGACAATGGGAAACACAGTGGTGGAGATGAAGATTTCTACACATATGGCTCGTCTGTCACCTACAGATGTGACCCCAACTTCTCAATGTTAGGCAAAGCCTCCATTTCTTGCATGGTGGAAAATAAAACAATAGGTGTCTGGAGCCCAGGTCCTCCTATTTGTAAAAAAAATCATCTGTTCTAGGCCAGAGGTTAGAAATGGAAAAATAATCTCTGGACTTAGACCCACCTATAATTACCAAAACAACATGGTATTTGAGTGCAATGAAGGTTATATTCTCAAGGGAAGCAAGTTAATCTATTGTGGAGAAGATGGTGAATGGAATCCTCCTCCTCCCACTTGTGAGCTCAATAGTTGTCCTGAGTTACCAAACATCCCAAATGCCTACTGGGAAAGACAAAACTCGTTCTTGTCAAAAAAACAGCAAATGTATAGTATTGGAACGACATTGAGCTACAGGTGCCATTTTGGCTATGAACCTGCTTCAGATGGTCCTACAACTCTGACCTGTCAGAAAAATTTGACTTGGACCCCACACATAGAATGTAAGGAGATATGTTGCCCAGTACCAAAGCTGGAGAATGGTGAAATCATTAGATCAAGAACTAGTTCTAGGAATAACTGTACTTATTTCCTTGGAGACACAATTTTATACAAGTGTTATAAGAAATACCAACCTGAATCTAGATGCCAAGGAGATGGCACATGGAATCCCAAAACACCAACATGTGATGAAAGTTGTGATTATCCTCCTTTTCTTCCCCATGGATATCATGAACGAGTAAATGGATTCAATGTATTCAAGAAAGAAGAAGTGATATATAAATGTTACCAAGGATACACTTTGGTTGGGGAGCCTAGACTCTCTTGTAGTTACTCACGCTGGTCACCTGCAGTCCCTCAATGTAAAGCTCTGTGTCTGAAACCAGAAATAGCCCACGCGACGCTGTCCATGGATAAGGATCAGTATATTCAATCCGAAAATGTCACCATCCAGTGTGACTCTAAGTATAAGTTGGTTGGTCCCCAAAGTATCACTTGCTTAGAGAGCAGAACCTGGTACCCCGAGATGTCCAAGTGTGAATGGGTGGTCCCTGAAGGCTGTGAACATATCCTCAAAGGCAGAAAGACGATGCAGTGTCTCCCCAACCCAGAGGATGTGAAAATGGCCCTGGAGATATATAAATTGTCTTTGGATATTGAACTACTGGAACTACAGAGAGACAGGGCAAAGGAATCGACTGCGCAGTCATCAGTCTGATTTCCCTCAAAAGAGGGACAAAAATGTGCTGCCTTCTATATAATACAGACCACTTCGGGTTTCCAACTCTCTGGTCCCCTTTGCACCACCATTCAAGGCAATAAATGTCTAGAAAGAATCACTTGTTCACATCTATGCTTTGTGACTGTAAACTTATTAATTATCTTGTAGTTCATGCCTTTGCTTCTGGACACAAAGTGCACATGCTTTTCCAAGTAAAATTTATGGGTCAGAGATGAAAAAAAAAAAAAAAAAGAAAATACATAGGCAGAGTTGAAGTTAAGAAGAACTGAAGTTTTAGTTGTTATCTGGCATATAAATAAATATTTTTGTTTCAATAGAACACTATCTTTACATTAAAGTTTCTCACATTAAATGCTAGTTTTTCATCCTCCATGTGATTATTTCCTATGAGCAAGAACACATTAGTTTTTACTAATTATTGATCCATTTTTCTCATACATGTTTAGATAATATATCAAATCACTGAGTGAATTTTTCTAATGCTTAAAATATTTGCCTTTCTTCCTCAGAAATATTCACTTTTTCTAGAAGTGTAATCAGTATATGTTGTTCCCTCTCTCTCCTCCTTTTCCTTTCTTTCCTTCCTTCCTACTTTTCTTCCTTCCTTCTTTTTTCCTCCCTCCTTTCCCTCCTACCTTTCTCCCTCACTTCCTCCTTTCCTTTCCTTCATTCTTTTCTTTCTTTTTAGCTTCCTAGGTTCCTTCCTTCAGCAAATACTTACTAATATTCTGTATAATCCCTTCCAGTATGGATGTGGGAGAAAGACAAATATAAATGAAAGGAAAAATAAATTAGCCATTTACATGGAGGATATGAATTTCTCACAAACTCAGGTAAACAAAGATATAACTTTGAGAAATACTTATCAGCAAATTTTTTCCTAGTTTATTTTTCCATTCTATGACATAAAATCTATTGTTTTGCTTCTAAGGTAGTCCCATCATTATAGTAAAATTATCATTCATTTCGTATTTAATATCAGTCACACTAAAGACCTTCCCCCTTGTCTTCCTTCCTGCATAATTTAGATTTAGAGAATTCTGTGACATTATGGTATCAGGTGAAAATTGTCATTGTTGTGTACTCCAAAGACATTGGCATGGATGAAATCCCTCTTGACTTAGGATATGAAGTTCCTTGAAGCTGGTGTTAGCTGATATGCTCATTTCCACATCCCACCAGAAGTGTATGGTTAGAGAGATAAGATTTGACCAAGTCTCTATAGTATTTGCAATGGATCACAAATATCATCATCATCATCATTTAGCAGACAATTGTGCACATACGTGTCAATTTTGGAATTACTGTCTTACCAAGCACCTTAAAATATGAGAGCAGCTGCTTGTTTTATATATGGATTTTGGTGAAAAAAAAATACAGTGATAAGAGAGTATCTGGTAGCAGATTCTTGCTTAAACAGGATTGAGTTCCAGTGGGCCAGTAGAGATTTTTCAGGATCCTTAAACTCTAAGAGCAGCTTTTCTTTTCATGTTAATGTCCTAAATAAAATGAGTAGTGGAAATACTCCTTTCTAACAACAAGATACTAAAACCTAATTTTGTAATTAGATGTGAAAAAGAAACATCCTGATAAGGAATCTAAAGGCAGTTAATTTGGTATAAAATCCTTTAAGAATGCATTGTGACAAAGTAAGACAAAAATCAAACAGTCTAGAAAAGGTGAAAAAGTATTTCATTTATTCATCTGAGACAAAATCATCTTTATGAAAATAACTGATTTATTTTGGAGAATAAATTTATTTCTATATTTGAAAGATAAAATGATATAATGAGAACAATAGCTCATATTTTAAATATAATTTGGCTTTTATAAATATTAAAATAGAGTATATATGTACATAATGGTCCAGTTATGTTCCCATGTCACATATATATTTGTGTGCATGTATATTATACATGACATGGGAACGTTGGCTTAACAAACTATGAGCTGATGGTGTGGTTCTCCTAATTAATTTTATGTGTGTTAGAGTCTTAACAACTGCCATAGATTAGCTGAATTTTAAGAAGTTTATTCTCCTCAGTTTTCCGAATATACTTCTCATTTTTGGCAACACTAATTTTTAGCTAAGAGTTATGGGTTTTTCAGCAATCTGAGTCAATATTGTAACATTTGGGGGAGCATGATCTTTCATATAAAATTATAAGCAATGGGTGGGGCAAGGTGGTGGGAGAATAGGGTCCCCAAGTCACCTGTCCCCACCAACTTACCTAGATAACTTTTAAATCATCCTGAAAACCTATGAATTCAGCTTGAGATTTAAGGAGAGAACAGCTGGAACGCTACAGAGAGAAGAGTTTGCGCTTCTAACAAGGTAGGAAGACGGAAAAAAAAAAAAAAAAAGAATCCAGTGGGGGAGGGGCAAAATGAGGAGCCAGGCTAAAGCCACAGCAAGAGCCTCCGGGACAGGAAAGCCCCTCCCAGGAGAAGCAGGAACTTTAAAATCCGCAGGGAATACTTTCTGGACTGAAAGGCGCTCAGCAGGGAAACCGGGCAGGATCCCAGGAGGGGCAGTGGAGCCTCTAGTCTCCTGAGGTCACTAACGGAGTGCGCCCTGGGGAGAGGGCAGTAAAGGGCTGGAGCACACCCTGCGGGGCCTCAGGAGCAGCTCAGGCGGTGGCTCCGGGGTAGGGGGCTGCGGGCCCCACATCCCAGGGTGCCGGGGGACACAGCCCAGGATCCTGCACTCCCCCGAGGACAGGCAGAGGCGGGGAAGGCACAGGGCAGCGAGGATGCTCCTGCCGCCAGGCGCCCTCGGGCTATGTAGATTAGCGCCCCCCATCCCCAGAGCATCCAGGCCTATGCAGCTGGGGAGCTGTGGTAGTTACTGCGGTAGCTGACGCCAGAGCTGGGGATCTGGCTGCCACCAGTGTGATTGTTCCTCCTGGTGTCATCCTGTGCCTGGGACGTAGTGGGGCCACCAAGGAATAGGGGCCTCGCAGGATAAACAGCTCCCACTGAGCCGTGCAGGGGCGGGGCAGCTCCCCCAGGTGCACACACCTGAGAATCAGCACACCAGGTCCCTCCCTAGAAGACCAGCTGGAAGGACAGGGGAAGAGCAAGTTCTTGGCCCAGCAGTGCTGGAAAGCTCCAGGGCAAGTCGAGGGATTTACAGTATATAGAACCAGAGGATATCCCTCCTTGTTTTTGTTTGTTTTCCTCTTTTTTTCTTCCTTTTCCCAGTACAACTCATTTTTAGCCATTCTGCACTGAGCAAAATGACTAGAAAGAAGAACTCACCACAAAAGAATCAGAAACAGTACTCTCTGCCACAGAATTACAGAATTTGGATTACAATTCGATGTCAGAAAGCCAATTCAGAAGCACAATTATAAAGCTACTGGTGGCTCTGGAAAAAAGCATAAAGTATTCAAGAGACTTCTGATTCTAAATTAGAATTTAGAAATAATCAGGCTGAAATTTAAAATCAATTAAATGAGATGCAATCCAAACTGGAGGTCCTAACGACGAGGGTTAATGAGATAAAAGAAAGTGAGTGACATAGAAGACAAGTTGATGGCAAGAAAGTGAGTGACATAGAAGACAAGTTGATGGCAAGGAAGGAAAAAAGAGATAAAAGACCATGAGGAAAGGTTAAGGGAAATAAATGACAGCTTCAGGAGGAAAAAAATCTACATTTAATTGGGGTTCCAGAGGACGCCAAAAGGGACAGAGGACTAGAAAACATATTTGAACAAATCATAGATGAGAACTTCCCTAACTTGGGAAGGGAAACAGGCATTCAAATCCAGGAGATAGAGAGATTACCACCCTAGAATCAAAAAAAACTGTTCAACACCTCGACATTTAATAGTGAAGCTTGCAAATTCCAAAGATAAAGACAAAATCCTTAAAGCAGCAAGAGACGAGATCCCTAACTTATATGGGGAGAAATATTAGATTAACAGCAGACTTCGGGATCCCTGGGTGGCGCAGCGGTTTAGCGCCTGCCTTTGGCCCAGGGCGCGATCCTGGAGACCCAGGATCGAATCCCACGTCAGTCTCCCGGTGCATGGAGCCTGCTTCTCCCTCTGCCTATGTCTCTGCCTCTCTCTCTCTCTGTGTGACTATCATAAATAAAAAAAAAAAAATTAAAAAAAAAAAAAAACAGCAGACTTCTCCACAGAGACCTGGCAGGCCAGAAAGGGTTGGCAGGATATATTCAGGATCCTAAATGAGAAGAACATGCAGCCAAGAATACTTTATCCAGCAAGGCTCTCATTCAGAATAGAAGGAGAGATAAAGAGCTTCCAAGATAGGCAAAAACTGAAAGAATATGTGACCAACAAACCAGCTCTGCAAGAAATATTAAAGGGGACTCTCTAAAATAAAGAGGAAGTCCAAATAAATAATCCCCAAAACAGGGACTGAATAGGTATTATGATGACACTAAATTAATATCTTTCAATAGTAACTCTGAATGTGAATGGGCTTAATGATCCCATCAAAAGACACGCAAGGTTTCAGACTGGATAAAAAAGCAAGACCCATCTATTTGCTGTCTACAAGAGACTCATTTAGACCTAAGGACACCTACAGCCTGAAAATAAAAGGTTGGAGAACCATGTACCATTCAAATGGTCCTCAAAAGAAAGCATGGGTAGCCATCCTTATATCAGATAAATTAAAGTGTGTACCAAAGACTGTAGTAAGAGATGAAAAGGGACACTATATGATACTTAGGGGATCTATCCAACAAGAGGACCTAACAATCATGAATATTTATGCCCCTAATGTGGGAGCTGCCAAATATGTCAATCAATTAATAACCAAAGTTAAGACATATTTAGATAATAATACACTTATACTGGGAGACTTCAACAAGGCACTCTCTGCAAATGACAGATATTCTAAGCACAACATCTTCAAAGAAACAGAAGCTTTAAATGATACACTGGACCAGATGGATTTCAAAGATATTTACAGAACTTTGCATCTAAGTACAACTGAATACACATTCTTCTCAAGTGCACATGGAACTTTCTCCAGAATAGACCACATACTGGATCACAAATCAGGTCTTAACCGATACCAAAAGATTGGGATTGTCCCCTGCATATTTTCAGCCCATAATGCTTTGAAACTTGAACTCAATCACAAGAAGAAATATGGAAGAAATTCAAACACATGGAGGTTAAAGACCATCCTGCTAAAAGATGAAAGGGTCAACCATGAAATTAGAGAAGGATTAAAAAGATTCATGGAAACTAATTAGAATGAAGATAGAACCATTCAAAATCTTTGGGATACAGCAAAAGCAGTCCTGAGAGGGAGATACATCCCAATAAAGCATCCCTCAAAAAAATTGGAAAATAACTCAAATACACAAGCTAACCTTGCACCAAAAGGAACTGGAGAAAGAACAGCAAATGAAACCTACACCCAGAAGAAGAAGAGAGTTAATAAAGATTCAAGCAGAACTCAATAAAATAGACACCAGAAAAACTGTGGAACAGATCAACAAAACTAGGAGTTGGTTCTTTGAAAGAATTAATAAGATAGATAAACCATTAGCCAGCCTTATTAAAAACAAAAGAGAAAAGACTCTAATTAATAAAATCATGAAAGAAAAGGGAGAGATCACAACCAATACCAAGGAAATAAAAATGATTTTAAAAACATGTTATGAGCAGCTATATGGCAATAAATTAGGCAATCTAGAAGAAATGGATGCATTTCTGGAAAACCACAAACTACCAAAACTGGAATAGGAAGAAATAGAAAATCTGAACAGGCCAATAACCAGGGAGGAAATTGAAGCAGTCCACAAAAACCTCCCAAACACAAAAGTCCAGGGCCAGATGGCTTCCCAGGGGAATTCTATCAAACATTTAAAGAAACAATACCTATTCTACTAAAGCTGTTCTGAAAATTAGAAAGGGATGGAATACTTCCAAACTCATTCTATGAGGCCAGCATCACCTTAATTCCAAAACCAGACAAAGACCCCACCAAAAAGGAGAATTATAGACCAATATCCCTGATGAACACAGATGCAAAAATTCTCAACAGGATGCTAGCCAATACGATCCAACAGTACATTAAGAAGATTATTCACCATGACCACGTGGGGTTTATCCCTGGGATGCAAGGCTGGTTCAACACTCATAAAGCAATCAGTGTGATAGATCATATCAACAAGAGAAAAAACAAGAACCATATGATCCTCTCAATAGATGCAGAGAAAGCATTTGACTAAATAGAGCATCCATTCCTGATCAAAACTCTTCAAAGTGTAAGGATAGAGGGAACATTCCTCAGCATCTTAAAAGCCATCCACGAAAAACCCACAGCAAATATCGTTCTCAATGGGAAAGCACTGAGAGCCTTTCCCCTAAGATCAGGAACAAGACAGGGATATCCACTCTCACCACTGCTATTCAACATAGTACTAGAAGTCCTAGCCTCAGCAATCAGACAACAAAAAGACATTAAAGGCATTTGAATTGGCAAAGAAGAAGTCAAACTCTCCCTCTTCACCGATGACATGATACTCTACATAGAAAACCCAAAAGCCTCCACCCCAAGATTGCTAGAACTCATACAGCCATTTGGCAGTGTGGCAGGATACAAAATCAATGCCCAGAAATCAGTGGCATTTCTATACACTAACAATGAGACTGAAGAAATTAAGGAGTCAATCCCATTTATAATAGCACCTAAAAGCATAAGATACCTAGGAATAAACCTAACCAAAGAGGTAAAGGATCTATACCCTAAAAACTACAGAACACTTCTGAAAGAAATGGAGGAAGACACAAAAGATGGAAAAATATTCCATAATTATGGATTGGAAGAATTAATATCGTGAAAATGTCAATGCTACCCAGGGCGATTTACACGTTTAATGCAATCCCTATCAAAATATCATGGACTTTCTTCAGAGAATTGGAACAAATCATTTTAAGATTTGAGTGGAATCAGAAAAGACCCCAAATCACAAAATTCCCCTCTAGGGGAATATTAAAAAACAAAACCAGAGCCTGGGGCATCACAATACCAGATTTCAAGTTGTACTACAAAGCTGTGATCATGAAGACAGTCTGGTACTGGTACAAAAACAGACACATAGATCAATGGAACAGAATAGAGAACCCAGAAATGGGCCCTCAAGTCTATGGTCAAGTAATATTCGACAAAGCAGGAAAGACTATCCACTGGAAAAAAGACAGTCTCTTCAATAAATGGTGCTGGGGAAATTGGACAGCCACGTGCAGAAGAATGAAACTAGACCATTCTCTTACACCATACACAAAGATCAACTCAAAATGGATGAAAGATCTAAATGTGAGACAAGATTCCAACAAAATCCCACAGGAGCAGGCAACACCCTTTTTGAACTTGGCCACAGCAACTTCTTGCAAGATACATATATGAAGATAAGGGAAACAAAAGCAAAAATGAACTATTGGGACTTAAGATAAAAAAGCTTCTGCACAGCAAAAGAAACAGCAAAATTAAAAAACAACCTATAGAATGGGAGAAGATATTTGCAAATGACGTATCAGATAAAGGGCTAGCATCCAAGATCTATAAAGAACTTATTAAACTCAACAGCAAAGAAACAAACAATCCAATCGTGAAATGGGCAAAAGACATGAACAGAAATTTCACAGAGGAAGACATAGACATGGCCAACAAGCACATGAGAAAATGCTCCGCATCACTGGCCATCAGGGAACTACAAATCAAACCCACAATGAGATACCACCTCACACCGGTGAGAATGGTGAAAATTAACAAGACAGGAAACAGCAAATGTTGGAGAGGACGTGGAGAAAGGGGAACCCTCCTGCACTGTTGGTGGGAATGTGAACTGGTGCAGCCACTCTGGAAAACTGTCTGGAGGGTCCGCAAAGAGTTAAAAATAGTTCTGTCCTATTACCCAGCAATTGCACTGCTGGGGATTTACCCCAAAGATACATATGCAGTGAAACACCGGGACACCTGCACCCCAATGTTTCTAGCAGCAATGTCCACAATAGTCAAACTGTGGAAGGAGCCTCGGTGTCCATCAAAAGATGACTGGATAAAAGATGTGGTCTATGTATACAATGGAATATTCCTCAGCCATTAGAAACGTCGAATACCCACCGTTTTCTTCAACATGGATGGAACTGGAGGATATTATGCTGAGTGAAGTGAATCAATCAGATAAAGACAATATATAGTCTCATTCATTTGGGGAATATAAAAATAGTGAAAGGGAATAAAGGGGAAAGGGGAGAAAATGAGTGGGAAATATCAGAGAGGGTGAAAGAACGTGAGAGACACCTAACTCTGGGAAACGAACAATGACTGGGTGATGGGCACTGAGGGGGGCACTTGATGGGATGAGCACTGGGTGTTATGCTATATGTTGGCAAATTCAACTCCAATAAAAAAATATATACAAAAAAAAAAGCTATTTGACCAGAAAAAAAAAATTGTTAGCAATGGTCTTATTTAGTTATGAGATATCTTTATATTTTCTAGTTGTACTTGGTGTAGTGTTACTATTATGATAGCTTTATGTGTTTTGATAATTTTTTGGAACTTTGAAAAGGTGGGATATTTAATGAATTTTATAGTTTTGCAACTTCGGAGGAGTAGACATAACTCTGACTGCAGAAGAAGGGATTTGGCTTCACATAGGCATATGGATCTGACCACATTTTAATCCCAAGCAGAGTGAAAGATTGTTCTAATAATCTTTCAGAGAGAAAGTTTATTCTAATATATGTAGGTACTTAAAAACTTTTGTAAGACAAAGAGAGATAAGATTTTTTTTTTCCTAAAGAAAGAAATCCTGCCCTTTTTAATGACATGGATAGAGCTAGAGAGTATTAGGGTAAGAGAAATAAGTCAGTCAGAGGAAGATAGATACCATATGATCTCACTCATTTGTGAAATAAATGATTTGAGAAATAAAACAAATGGGCAAAGGGAAAAAAAGAGAGGCAAACCAAGAAACAGAGTCTCTTTGTTTTGTTTTGTTTGATTTTAATTTTTTAAATTTAAATTCAATCTGCCAACATAAAGTACAACACCTAGTGCTCATCCCTTCAAGTGCCCTCCTTAGTGCCCAACCCAGTTACCCCATCCCCCCACCTGCCTCCGTTTCCGCAACCCTTGGTTTGTTTCCCAGAGTTAGAAGTCTCTCATGGTTTGTCTCCCTCTCTAATTTTTCCTCACCTAGTTTTAACTGTAAAGAACTAACTAATGGTCACCAGAAGGGAGGTGGGTTATGGGGGGTTAGGTTAATAGGTGACTGGGATTAAGGAGTGTACTGGGTGATGCATGGAAGTGTTGAACACTATATTGTACACCTGAAGCTAATAGTGCACTGTATATTACCAACTGGAATTTAAGTAAAATCTTCTAAAAAGATTTTTTTCCTGATAGCTTTGAACTTTCTAAAGGAAAAGGGAATTGACTTAATGTAATAATTAAAAAAAAATTTAAGAGTAAATTTTAAATATTTGCTTTTTTGAGACAGTGGGGATTAGGAAAAGGGACAGATGAATAACTTTTCATCCTATTATTATAAGGTAAATGTGGGGTAAAGATTAAAATAATGTCCCCTTGATTTTTCTGGTAGAAAAGAGGGTGACATAAGTGGAAATATAAACCCAGCACAAACATAATTAGCTAAATAATATCAGTGAATACAAAAATAAAATTACAGTGCAATACAATAAGGATTACATGTAAGATTTTGCAATGAAAAGCTATTCTTAAATTATTATAGCAGGATTTAATCGAAAAAATATAAATGCTGTTGATACTATGTTTCCATTTTAGCTTCTCTGAAATAGGTTCTCTTTTCTGAATTTAAAGAACTGTTATGTGTGTACACACACCCATACACACCGTGTTCTAATGCACCCAAGAGACAGTGTAAAGCTGTTAAATCCATCTGTTATGAAAGTGCTGTTATACTGTACTTCAGAACTTTAAAAATATACTACAATAGGTATGTGTATATATATATATATACATATATATATATATTGATTTAACAATTTTCTGCATAGACAAAAGAGCAGACTATGTTTTTTATTAGGAAAGCAAAAAATTCGATTGAATAAACATTTGTTGAACACCAATTATATATGAAGTAATGTGATAACTTCTTGCAGAAGGCATAAACATGAGTTAATCCTTCTGTGTAAGAAGCTTGCAATTTAGTAGATAGGATAATGCAGTTTAAAAGTATTTATCCCAAACCACAAAATGGATAAATGGCTGAAACAAAGCAAAAAAAAATTAATATGAGGAAAGAAGCTTAAAGTATTTCTCATGTTGTCTTATATACCTTTATTTTCTATAAGCTATGCTCAGGAAGTATAAATAGACATATGTGCCCCTTGTTTGGGGTAGTTCTGACTCTATTCCATAGTCTAACATATTTTTTCCTCAAATACTGTACTCAGTGACAAAACAATTGTGATCCACTAAACCATATGTTCATTTTAAAATGGTAAAAGTTGATTTTGTTTATTAGTATGCTAGAATATCAAAAGCATTGCTTTAAATCTACTCATCTACTTCCTTTAAAAAAATGACCAGAATCAATCTATTGTTAAAGGCTTTATTTTGCTTTATGCTTATAGTTCTCCCAAAGGTTCATGAAATAGTCTTTTTTTTTTAAATATGTTAATGTAATGGGCATGCTTTCTAAAAGTTTACTTATTTTTTTAGTAATCTCTACAGCTAACATGGGACTCAAACACATGACCTGGAGACCAAGAGTTGCATGCTTTTCAGACTGAGCCAGCCAGGCACCCCTGAAATATTCTTTACAAGTATGACCATGCTACTTTCTGTACTTGAGTTGGTCCTTCTCTACCTTTACTTCAGCACCTCTTTTTAAAGCATTATCATTATCCTATCTAGCTTGAGAATCACTTCCTTTATGAAACCTTTCCTGGTCTCTATTCCTTTAAGCGTCTTGTTTTCGCCTTTGTATTGGGTCCATGTTTTTAAAATTATGTCACACAGAATGATAACGTGTCCTCCACTAGAGGACACAAGATCTGGGTCTTTTTATTTTTGGTGTTTATTTTTAAGCGAGTATCTGAACATAACTGACATTCAATAATTGCTTGGAATCAAGATGCTAGTAACAAAGGTAAGGGCAACAAGACTAGATAGAGATCCTACCCTCCCCCCACTGGATGGCTAAGCAAATTACTGTAGATTTATTATCAATCTTGCACAACCCAGGACTTAAGTGAAGCATGTAAGTATTCTCTTCAAAGTGACCTTTCACATTTAGGGGCCAAATCTTAGCTTTAAAAGTTAATTGTGTATATGTCTATTTAAGACTATTGCTGCTAAAATTAATTATGTGAATTGAGTGAAAAGGAATTGAATAGCACCTTCTTTAAGCAATGTAAATGCTTTTAAGTGTAGACATAGATTAATGATAATCATTTTTTAGGTAGACAACTAGAAAAAGACTCTTACATAATTACAAATCCAAATAAAACACTTATATGTCTCTATAAATTAAGTTACATTTATTTTAGTTCTTTTCAAATAAAGCATATTAAATTTCCATTTGCTATGCTTCCTTTTATCCAGATACATCTGCAAAGATTTATAGGTCTATTTCTTAAATGATCATTTAAAAAATTGCCACTTGGATTAATTATTTCACTAGGAATAATTGTCATTCTCCAACAATTATCTGTAATGTGAACACAGGGGTGTAGCTCATTTGATAGTCTTTGCCCTTATGGGTATACTTCGTAAGGTAAAATAGCAACAATATTATGGTGTTTAAAAGAAATAATAAACATCAAGAAGATGTTAGTATCTTCTAAAATATTTTAAAAATAAGCAGTTCTGTATAATTCTAGCTACCAGAAAGCAAAAGAATCTCACATACTAGAAAAAAATGTTATTTTTTTAATTTAAGTGATTTTTGGGGATGTCTGGGTGACTCAATTGGTTAAACGCCTGCCTTCAACTCAGGTCATGATCCTGGGGTTCTGGAATCAAGCCCCACATAGGCTCTCTGCTCATTAGGGAGCTGGCTTCTCCCTCTCCCTCTGCCTGCCTCTCCCCTACTTGCGTGCTCTCTCTGTCAAATAAAGTCTTTAAAAAATTATTTTTTTTAAAATGGTATAATTCAAAAATACTAGATAGCTATCTAGCTTCTGATAGATGACAGTTACCACTGGAGTGCATTATTTCATTAATATTTGTAATATTTAGGTCATAGACTCATATTAATGATTTGGCCAAAATTTTCTTAAATAATAAATGAATTATGGGGCGCCTGGGTGGCTCAATAGGTTAAGCATCTGACTCTTGATTTTGACTCAGGTCATGATCTCTGAGTCATGAGACTGAGCCCCAGGTCACTCAGTGCAGATCTGCTCAAGATTCTCACTCTCTCTCTCTCCCTCTGCTCCTGTCCATCCTCCTGTTTGCACACAGTCTCTCTAAAATAATAAATAAAATCTTTTTAAAAAATAATAAATGGATTTCTTAAATTATAAGAAGGTTCAGGTAAGGATTAGTGTTATAGTGATGCCCTCAAGGACACAAGTTCTTTCCATTCTTTTGCTCTCACCTTAGTGTACTCACTTTGTTTCAAATCATATCTTCCATTACCATCACCTCCTTCACCCTAAGAGTAAGGAAATGTTTCCACCTGTTTGTGCCACCACAGCTGACTTCATATCTACATGACCAAAACTAGTCACTGAACCAATGATTGGTCACAAGAATTCAATGACATACTGACTTGGATGAAACAGGAATTACCCCTGATGTGGCAACAGAATAATTCACTTTGCTTCTGAATACTGAGTAGCCACAAAGAGTGACTGAAGATAGTTGAGTTTCCCTTAGCCAATTTGAAAGGCAGAGTGGAGATTGAATGGTAATACAGCAACATTGTTCAGGTGTTTAATGTGTTGCTAGAAACAAAACTATCACATGATAAGAACAACCTAAGAAACATACCTCAAAATAAATTCAGAAAGAAAGAACCCTTCCCCGTTCCCTCACATATGTCCAAAGCTATGAAACAAATAACCTAAAAGAAAATTATACTTTGGCCTTCTGAATCTCTCTGTAATCAACTAATGAAGCCCAAAGTTCTGAAAGTATGAAGTAGAAATAAAACACTGATGATTTCCTGATTTTAGTATACCCATTCCCCGATATTAGGGGAGAGCACATGAACTTTCAAAGTAAACAATACTACCATGTATATTAACAAAAACTAGTTTTTCTTCATAGCTGCTTGAGTTATGCATGACCCTGAAGAACTTTGATTGGATTTTATTTTTTAATATACACAGTATACATAATGCATCATGCAAAGCTTCTGGCTTGACCATTTAAGATTTGAAACTGAATACATAATAAATGTCTTGTGAACTTATCTTACTTCCTTTATGCCTTATCTTTCAATGACTGTAGCAATAGCTGATACTTTCTTTCTCAATTGTTTCAAGGATTATTTCTGTACAATCTTTTGTCAGAAGCTAATTTCAGTAAGATCTTTTTACACAATAGCATAATGTTATCCTTTTTTACAATATAAACAACCAAAATTGCTGCTATACTGAAATTTAATAACATGCTTCGCTGAATACAATGAATTCACTTGTTTTTCTGTTTTATTTAATCTTCAAAAGGTACAGATCACCTACAATTTAATATAATTATATCCGAGTATCTAAAATATAAAATATTAATATCACAGTAAGAAAGTGTATAAGTATTTATTTTAAAATTTGCAGGGTCTATAACAACTTTGAAGGATCTTTTGTTCTTAGTCTATTTATTGTGCATGTGGTAACAATGCCTGGATATAATTTTGTTATCATATAAATTTTACTGTCACTGGGTGTCTATTTTTTCATTTATACTTGCAAACTTAATTTGAAAAAGCTTTAGAGCAGGCCTATGAATATTACATGCGTATATTAGAAGTAAAAAAAATGTAGTTGCTGTATACATTATTGAAGACTATCTTGGTAAGAGGTTGCACATTGAATAATTTTTTCTCTTCAAATTCTCCTCATTTTCATGTTAATGTCTTTGGAAATGTCACTTCAGTACTTTTGCGATTACAAACTTTTCAACAACTATCCATAAATAATGCATCAGTGACAATATTGTTCTAATAACTTATTTAGGCCATAATTAATTCACAGCTCTAGGCATATTTAAATAAGGGTCTTCTTTTAAGTTTGCAGCTTTCAGTACTGCTTGTTTAGGCAATCTGAAAAACAAAATTCAGAACCAAAATAGTACACTTCCTGTGGTTATAGTTTGGAATTTGCAATCTACAACAAACATATGCTACTAAATAAATTACCTAAAATATCTAAATCCATGTAGGATGTTTTTCTCCACCCTCCCGTTAATTTGCTCTGGAGTTTTAATTGCCAACTATGGATTCTCCTTTCTTATTCCCTAATTCCCACTTTTCATGCAGAGCAGTTAATGGGGTTATAATCTCGTAATTAAAGAAGATAATTCTAATTTCTCTGATGACTCTTTATTATGATAATCTTGTTAAGATTATGGTGTTTCATTTGTTACTACATGTGAACAGTTGGCTTTGTGGAGGCAGCCTTGCTACTGAGTCAATAAATAATTAAAAAGCAGAACCTTCTAGCTAGTAAAGTCTTACTGCTAATGTAAGAACAAAGTTAGATTTAACTCTGTACATCTACCAAATGAACCAGATTGGACATATCACATATTTAATATGAGTCATCAAATAAAAGATAAAGCTTCATTAAACAAGTATTTGATTTTGTATTTAATAAAGAATTACTTTTCTTAGATTGATATCTTTGTATTGGTTGGCACAGCAAAAACATTAAAAGACAACTCATTAAGTAATTTACCAAACATAGCACTGATATTAGAAAGTTCAAAAGATGTTTCATTCATTAGAATTAGCCCACATCTGTAATGTACTATAAATTAGGTTTGCATTTAAGTTATTTCTTAAGATGTGTTTGTGAAAGAAACATCTTTGATTCTACTGAAGTCCCTAGGGGTCTTTGAACATGGCTGGCCTTAATTTCACTGGTAACTGTCAAAAGTAACAATGCAGTATGGGTTATCGGTATGCCTTCATGAATTATATGCAGTAAGTGGATTTACACGTTGTAAAATGTATCTTATCAGTTTAACATCTTCCATTTGTTGAAAGGATTATTTTAAGCAAACAGTTGGGTGATTTTTATAAAGTGTAGTGTTTACAGAGGAGCAAGCCATAGAAAACTCAAGCAATTAGGACCCAGTAACTTTCTTTTTTAAGAATATCTTGAATGGATCAACATTTAATGTAATAGAGGAAATTAAATCAATTCTCCTATTTAAAAAAAACACTCTGAATGCAATTCTAAATTTTTTTAGAATAAAATAGAATAATATAGGGTTCTTTGGGACTGTTTCAGAGTTGTATGTGTGTAACTATAAATCATAGTTCAACTGAAAATGGATATATATCCTCAGTAAAGGCCCATACCAATTTCTTCTGTCTTATAAACCTCTCCACTATCTGCTCTTCCACACTGGCCTACTGGAAAACTTCAGCATTAATCTTCAAATACTACCATTTTGTCTATCACATAATTTGATGGACAATAAAAATTGTTACATGTTTACTAAGAACTTTTTAGTGAAATGTGTTTTTCCAGGATATGCTAAAATTTGGTTAAATTTGACTTTTTATTTAAAAAATATTGTAGCAAAATGCAGAAAAGTTATAATGTCACAGATTTGGGGAGGATATAAACAAATCAAATGTGTGTTCCACCATTCAAAAAGACACCACAGATACTGACTAAACTGCTTTACTTACCATACGTATTGTGCAATGCAGTCAAGAGCTATTCACTAATTTTTATAAATTTATCAGTCTACTAATCTAAATATATCAATATGAAGTTTTAAGCCTCTGTCATTTTTAATGACACTTTATTAACAAATTCTGTGTAGGAGATTAGGATTATTAAGGTCCTATAGCTGGAAGCCCTTGGCCTAAAAGTCTTAGTAATCTGATTGATATTACAATATCCATGCATTAAAACGATCCATGACTATTAATTCATATATGTAGGTATCATATATCTTTGGGAACTCAAAAATGATCATTGTGAATCACCTTATTTTGTAGATGAGATTTTTCCCAGTATAAGGACAGAGTTTAGGCAAGGGGCAAGAATATTCTTTGATTAATTTCCCCTTAGATATTTGAAGAATAAAAAATAGTCATTCATTATAAACATCCCATTATGTTTCTATACATCACTTCAAACATTGTTGGAGAATTTAGTGGGGGGCTACATTGAATGGTTAAATTGTCCCCTTATATCAGAGTATTTTAGTTGTCAGGAAAATGACTCTACTCTAGGAAATCTAGAGAAAGCAGTGTGGCTGACTGAACTATTTGGTAAAGGTGTTAAACAAGTGTATTCAAATCTATGTTCATTTCCAGATTTCGTTAGAGCAGAGGAAATGAATATATACCTTTTTGTAGTTAAGATGAGATTCAGGAAGAAAAACAAAAGACGGCACAAGTTTATTTTGTATTTTGTCCAATTGAAATGGGAAGAGGTCCAAAAAGAAGCTAGAGTTGTACACTTGGAGGCTAATGATGAAGTTGCAAGCTATCTGCAGGAGTAGAAATGCATCCTTTGGAATCTTGGTGATGAGGAGAACTGCAGGAGAGTGAAGTTATCACGGAAGCTTCACAGAGTTTTACAGAAAGACCTCACCAGAGAAAAGAGAATAGCTTGATCGTCTGCAAGGCAAATGAAGTAAAACAAAACAAAACAAAACAGTTCCTATATAATGGTTACTGACGCTTGCCCCTCTCCTTTCCCCATGACCTAGTCCTGGAGTAGTAAAGCCTTTGTAGCCTCACTCGGGGATGAAAGAGGAAAGGGAGAGTAACAGAGAGAGAGAGAGAGAAGCCTAAAGTATGACCCTTTCTATATGCTGGCTATAGCTTGAACTTTGTTAATTGACAAAATCTTTAGCTAGACTAAAAAAGGAAAGAGAATTCAAACATTTGTGTACTGTCAGTGGTAATATAAATTGGTACAGTCACTATGGAAAACAGTATGAAGTTCCTTAAAAAATTAAAATGATATAATATTATTTGACATTATGTGGCAATTTTACTTCTGAGTATCCAAAAAAAAATGGAAACATTAACTTGAAAAGATATTTGAATACACATATATTTATTGCAGCATTAGTTATAAGAGCCAAGATGTGGAAACAACCTAAGTGTTCATCAATGGCTAAATGGATAAAGATTATATATATATATATATATATATATATACACATATATATATGATATTTAATTTATATATGGACCACATATGAAATATTTATATATATGGAATATTTTCAGCCATAAAAAAGGATGAAATCTTGCCATTGTGACAACATGTGTAGACCTTGAGGGCATTGAAATAAATCATACAGAGAAGGACAAATACCACATGATCTTCCTTATATATGGAATTTTAAACACACCCACAACACAAAACTATGGTCGTAGATATAGGGAGAAGATATAGGGAGAAGATTTTGGTGAGTGCCAGAGATGGAGGATTGAGGGAGCAATTAGGAAATAGGTGAACCATTTTTTTAAAGTTTAAATAAATTGAGTAAAAAGTTAAAAAAAAAAGATAGGAAAGGAGAAAATATTTGTTGTTAAGAAAAAAGTTGAAAAAAAACTTGGAATTTTGCTAACACTTTGTATAATGCATTTTATGAAGTCAGACAGTATTTTTATTTGGTAACATCAGAATTATGTCCATTATTGAAGAGTTGATAGTCATGGAAACTGAGAGTATCTTCATCCAGATATAAGGTACAGTTATTCCCTGAATAATTGTTAAAGGGACATCAAGAAATACAACTAAGGTTGCATTTTAATTCTGTCAGCTGCCGTGCATGTTACAAGCTACATAATTTTCAGATGGTAGATTGAGTCAATCTTTTGTATTAGACTATATAATTTTATGTTAGAGGCAACCAGGGGTGTTGTTAACTAATCAAAGAAAACAGGTGCAAGGGAGTACATAGCTGAGTAGTTACCTAGACATTATGACACAGGATTAGAAATTAATGCATGTGATACAGTTGCCAAGGGAACAAGAAATTGTAAACAATTGTTAAATAATATGAAACTATTTTTCAGGTACTACTAAACATCAAAAGAATAGATCAGAGAAAGGGGAGATAATCACAAAAAGATCGTGAATGAAGTCAAACTTGGTAACTCTTTATTAAAGGGAAGAATATTATAACTGAAGAAATGAAATTGGTATGTGGTCTTACTATATATTGGATATATATTATTTTTTAGTCAACAAATATTGAGCAAAAAACTTTCTGTCAGGAATCATATTGTGTTTTGGAGAAGCACAGATTAAAAAGGAAAGTTTCTTTCTGAAGAGAAAAGAGAATAATTGAAAATAATATTGAGGGATACCTGGGTGGCTCAGTGGTTGGGCGTTTGCCTTTGGCTCAGGACGTGAACCTGGAGTCCCAGGATGGTGTCCCACGTTGGGCTCCCTGCATGGAGCCTGCTTCTCCCTCTGCTTGTGTCTCTACCTCTCTCTCTATGTCTCTCATGAATAAATAAACAAAATCTTTAAAAATAATAATAATATTGTAAATAGGGTCTTGTGTTCAAAGGTGAAGATTATTAGGTAATTTGGGAGAACTTACAGGAGAAACTAACTAGAATTATTACAAAAAATATGAAATGAGTTGAATCTTGAAGAATGGGGAAATAAGAGAGGGAAAGCATTTCAGGAAGAATGAACATGACACAAAACTATATTTTATATATATATGTATATATATACACACACATATATGTGTGTGTATATATATACATATATATATATATATAGACACACATATAAATGTGAAAGGAATGTCTGGCTAAGAAATATAAGCTATTTTATGACTATAGTGTAGAGCTATATGTGAGCATATATAGAACATAACGTGATAGTAGAAGTATATCCAAGGAGTGAATAATTGAGCAGAAGTCAGATATTGAAACGTCACATGTCCTGTCTTCACATTGGGAATGTACACTGGAAGATAACGGAGACCTGACTTCTTCAGAGACTGCAATGCATTGGCATTGCACCAGGTTGGATGTGGGTAGCACAGCTTTCTCCAATGAGGCCTGCCAGGTAAAGCCTTTGTTATAGTTCCTAATTTGGCCTGAAAATCATACATAGGTATTTAGCCAGGAGCCATCCTCCTCAAGTGCCATTTAAATATCACCCTTTAAAAAAGAATCATTGTCTACTTTTCTGTTACTTCTAATAGAACATGTGACATAGAAGTTAAAATGATACTGAGTATTTGACTCTCCATGTATTATATTTTAAACATATTTGTATCATAAGTCAAAGGAAGTTTTTTTTAAAGATTATTTATTTATTCATGAGAGACACAGAGAGAGAGGGGCACAGACACAGGCAGAGGGAGAAGCAGACTCCACGCAGGGAGCCCGACATGGGACTCGATCCCAGGTCTCCAGGATCACACCCTGGGCTGAAGGTGGCACTAAATTGCTGAGCCACCCGGGCTGCCCAAAAAGGAAGTTTTTTAAATAGCAAGTACTCGTAAATAGTTTGGCCATGTGCACTTTGAAACTCTATTTAATGTGCAAAAATGCAAGTTCCGTATATCATCAGAACAACGAACTCAAACATAAAAATTCTCTTCAACATTTAAAGTTTTTACATGCTTATTACTATAATTCGGAGAATATTATGCTTTAATATTAAATTATTTATGTTTACATGTCATTAAAAGATCATAAATGGAAAATTATGTTCAGAGGGGTTTTCACTATTTGATTTTTTAAAAAAATTTATAAGACAGTGATCATGCTAACAATATCAAATACATGTATATATATTAATAATTCAGTCAAAGGCCAGAAGCCATCAATGGTAAAAGTTTTACATCATGTTATTCTTACAAGTATAATGAAGAGCATATTGGAAATAGCTCAAAGGTCTCCAAGAACTTTGGGTTTCATAGATTTTGAGTGCTCCATTGAAAAAAATGAGAGGATCTACTTTTACAGTAATTTGGAGAAGATTTGTGTGTGTGTGCACTTTGGTTTGTGCATTAAAGGCTTACGTGTGTTTTAGTAATTTACCTAGTTTGAATCCAGGCCATGGACACTTTCATACTCTGCAGGTGAGAATGTAAATGCAAGTTTCCAAAGGGCAGTCAGTATCAAAATTTAAGTGTGCATGTTTTTAGATGACTCAGAAACCTTATATCAAGAAATGTTACATAATGAAATAATTTAACAGTTTTTCAGAAAAATATGTAAAATGGTATTCATCAGTATGGCTAGGAGTGAGAAAATAAGAGTGAAACACTTGCTCATCAATAGGGAAATGTTTAGATACATTATATACATTCATAAAAGATAACACTTTGTAGCCACTGTAAGTCATAATGTATATTTATAATCTTTGATATAGAAATATATGCATAATACACATAATACACAGTGAATGAAATAAAATGCTGTGAAACATTATTTAGAATACAGTTCCATTAAAAATACTTACATACATATCAATAACTATAATTGCTATCAAATGAAAGTAGTTTTAATACCACTACTTACGCATTCTGAAAGAGCATCAGAATACATTTCAAGAACCGCTTTTTATTTGTAGAACCATATTGCGGCAGACATGTTCTTGGATACCTACCATATATTACTCATGCTTTTCATCTTTGGTATTCATACCTTGTGTATGATCTTTCCTATCCACATATGGATGTGATCTACAATTTAACCAATAGAATCTAAGCAACAGAAATTAGAAAAGATGAATGTCACTTTATGATTACATTGTGTTATTCTGTCTTCCTATCACTTTTTTGTTGTTAATTCATTACATATTTTTATTTTTTAATTTAAAAAAATTGAAATTTTTATTTAAATTCCAGTAGGTGTAATGTAATATTAGTTTCAAGTGTACACCTTGTCACCTATCCATCCGCTCACCCCTCTGATAACCATCAGTTTGTTCTAATTAAGAGTCTGTTACCTGGATATTTGTTGGCATGTGGTCTTACTAGACACTATAATTCTCCTGAAATATATATATATATTTACTCCACCATATACATGTATATGTATATATACACTCCTCCACCTCTTTATCTATTCATCAGTCAGTAGATACATGGGCTGTTTCCATGGTTTGGCTATTGTAGATAATGCTGCTATAAAAATCAGGGTACGTGTTCCCTTTGGATTAGTATTTTTGTGTTCTTTGGGTAAATAACCTAATAATGCAATTTTTAAATCATAGGGTAGTCTAATTTTTAAGTTTTTGTGGAACCTCTACACTATGTTTCAGTGGCTGCACCAGTTTGCATTCAGTGCATGAGGATTCACTTTTTTTCACATACTCACCAGCATCTGTTGTCTCTTGTGTTGTTGATTTTAGCCATTCTGACAGGTGTGAGGTGATATCTCATTGTGGTTTTGACTTGTATTTCCCTGGTAATCGGCAGTGTTGAGCATCTACTCATGTGTCTGCTGGTCATCTGGATTAATTCTTTGGAAAGATGTCTATTCGTGTCTTCTGCCCATTTTTAATTGGATTATTTGTTTTCTGGATATTGAGTTCTATAAGTTCTTGTATATTTTGAATACTAACCCTTTATCAGATATGCCATTTCTAAATATCTTCTCCCATTCTGTAGGTTGCCTTTTAGTTTTGTTGATTGCTTTCTTTGCTGGGCAGAAGCTATTTATCTTGATGAAATCCCAGTAGTTTATTTTTGCTTTTGTTTCCCTTGTCTCAGGAGACATATCTAAAAAGAAGTTGCTATGGCTGATGTCAAAGACGTTACTGCTTGTGTTCTCCTCTAGGATTTTTATAGTTTCACGTCTCACATTTAGATCTTTCATCTATTTTGAATTTATTTTTGTGTACAGTGTAAGAAATTGATCCAGTTTCTTTGTAGGTTGCTGCCCAGTTGTCCCAACACCATCCATTGAAGAGACTGTCTTTTTTCCATTGGATAATCTTTCCTGTTTCATCAAAGATTAATTGACCATATAGCTGTGGGTTCATTTCTGGGTTTTCCATTCTATTACATTGATCTGTGTGTCTATTTTTGTGTCAGTTCCATACTGTTTTAATTACTATAGTTCTCTAATATAGCTCAAAGTCCAGAATTGTGATGCTTCCAGCTTTGCTTTTTTTTTTTTTTTTTTTTTTTTTTTTTCGAGGTTACTTTGGCTATTCAGGGTATTTTGTGGTTTCATACAAATTTTAGGACTGTTCTAGCTCTGTGAAAAAACACTGTTGGTGTTTTGATAGAGATTGCATTAAATGTACAGATTTCTTTAGGGAGTATAGATATTTTAACATTTAACAATATTTGTTCTTCCAATCAATGAGCATGGAATGTCTTTCCATTTCTCTGTGTCATCTTCAATTTCTATCATTAGTGTTTTATAGTTTTCAGAGCACGGTCTTCCACCTCTTTGGTTAGGCTTATTCCAGATATATCAGATGGTTTTCGGGTACAAATGTAAATGAGATTGATTCCTTGATTTCTCTTTCTGCTGCTTCATTATTGATACAGAAATGAATCAGATTTATGTACATTGATTTTGTAAACAACGACTTTACTGAATTTGAGTATCAGTTCTAGCAGCGTTTGGTGGAATCTTTCATATTTCCTATAGAGAATATCATGTCATCTGCAAAGAGTGAAAGTTTGGCTTCTACCTTGCTCATCTGGATGCCGTTTATTTCTTTTTTGTTTTCTTGTTTCTGAGGCTAGGACTTCCAGTACTATGTTAAATAGCAGTGATAAGAGTGGACATCCCTGTCTTATTCCTGACTATGGAGGAAAAGCTCTCAGTTTTTCTCCATTGAGGATGATATTAGCTGTGGATTTTTCATATATGGCCTTTATGATATGTTCCCTCTAAATCTACTTTATTGAGGATTTTTATCATGAACACATGTTGTACTTTGTCAAGTGCTTTTTCTGCATCAATAAAATGATCATCTGGTTCTTATCCTTTCTTTTGTTAATGTGATAGATCACATTGATTGATTTGTGAGTCAGTCTCGATCTAGACTCTCCTTGCTTGTTCAATGAAGGAAGAACTCATGTTGGGAAAGCCCACATAGTAAGAAATTGCTGGCAGCTCCAGGAATTGTCAGCAGTTTATCAGAACTATAGGAGGACTCCACAGGCTGAGTGCAGTCTCCAGCTGAGAGCCAGCAAGAAGCCTGGGATCTCATTCAATAGCTGCAAGAAAATGAATTCTGCCAAAAACCTGAACGAATTTGGAAGTAAATGCTTCCCCAGTGAAGACTCCAGATGCAAATTCAGGCCTCCCAGGAACCTTGATTTCAGCCTATGAGACCCTGAGCTGAGGACTAGCTACACTGTGTTCAGACTTCTCACCCTGGGCCCCACTACAAGAAAAAAAAAAAGAAAGTAATAAAAGTACTATAAACATCTGCTGTTTAAGCTGTTACTTTTGTATCAATTTGCTATGCAACAATAGAAAAAGTAATTAAAACATACTACAACATATTTTGCTTAAGAGAGGAAGATACAGAGGTAGACTGGAAAATAAATTAGGCAAAAGGGCCTAACATATTTTCAATAAAAAATTAAAATAACATTTGGATTTTTCATATCTAAAACAGGAATTATAAAGATTGAGTTGGCAAGTGTAAATAGGAAACGACTCCAAGCAACTTATGTAGGGCCCAACACCATGACAAAAAGTTAAGATGGAGTGAATGGCAAGCCCAACTTAGTTTTAAGTTATTTTCTTTTATTTTTTATTTTTTAATTTTTAAAGATTTTATTTATTTATTCATGAGACACACACACAGAGAGAGAGAGAGAGAGAGAAGAACAGACACAGGCAGAGGGAGAAGCAGGCTCCATGCAGGGAGCCCAGCATGGGACTTGATCCTGTGTCTCCAGGATCACACCCTGGGTTGAAGACGGCACCAAACCGCTGAGCCACCTGGGCTGCCTGTTATTTTCTTTTAAATTGCAGTAACTTCTCCCTGATATGTGAAAACCTTGTAGAACAATCTCGCTAAGATTCTTTGTTTGCCTTTTAGGAAAAGAATGGAATCAGGGGTCACAGAAGAGAATTGCTAGTTTTCATTTTAATTCTTAACTTTATGTTTTCTATTTCAATTAACAATGATAATAAAAACAAAATTATGACATATTATATTTTCATTTTGAATGACAAAATAGAGAATTTTTAATGCTTTCTAAAATAATAAAATCTGATTATGTTCCTATCTGTGAAAGTCTTCAAAAATAATTGTCAAAAAAAAAATGTCAGAAGCAAATTTTCTTGCCTGATAATTAAATATTTGTTAATTCATCAGCATAATATATTTTCATATAAACAATTACAATTCAGAAATATTAGTGTTATCTTTATATGGCAGGGACTCTTCTAGTTGCTTAAGAAACATCAGTGAACACATCAAGCATTTATAAAAACGACAAAATCATTTACTGTTATTGAGCTTACAGTATAATGGAGTAACCAAAAAGAACAGATAGAGAAATGAGAGTTAATCAGGAAACACAGTTTCATCAAATAGTAAACAATAGTATTAACAATCTTAGTCATTGTAGCTTATACATTGTCCTCTACCATATATATTAAAATATTTATTTACGTTTCTAAGTAAATTTGTGAGAGAGAATGCTGAGTATAGTCTTCCATTACTCATTTATTTATAGAACATCTTTATAAGGGAAATAAAGACAAATCATTGGTCAACTTTCTCACATTTGAAGCCCCTCTTAACATTGTAAAACTTTCAAGGTAATATTTGCCTTCACTACCTTTTCTCCAGGGTAAAATACATGCAAGAGTTGAATAGGAAGGATATAGAGTGGTAGAGTGATTTAGTGCATGGGACAGTAGCCCTAAGCCTCTCCCAACCTCTCTAGAGTCTGGTAAAACCTACCAGAAATTCAATAGTTACTAGAAAATCTGTTTGTTTGTTTTTTTTCCCTAGGACTTCTGGATAAAAAGCGTTATTTTGAGAAGGAGGTTTTGCAGACACTTGCTTTGGTCTGCAAGGACTTTTAACACATCTGCAAAAAAAATGACCTGTAGATTATTTAAAGTCATATACCAAGAAGAATTATATACTAAAATAAAAATAACATTTATATACCTAAATGTTTATGCGCAGGAAATTTCAGAGTCTTCTGTCACTCATATTGTAGTATCTCTACATGATGTTTCTTTTCAGTGGTTACTATACTGTAAAGCTTACCGGTCAGCAAACTCTGCCCATACACATATCTATCTAATACCCCAACTTAATTACAAATGAATAGCTACGTATCACAGACTCTAGCCATGCTATCTAAAAATCAGTGACTCCTAACAATGAAAGCAACAGAGATAATAGTGGGAAAACTCAACTTCAACAATTATAGTTAATGTCAACAGAGAAGACATGTCATTCAGGAAATAAACCAAAATGCTATACCAACAATGTTGAAAGTTAAAAATACAATACAAGTGATTCTGGTATAACCCCCTGTATGAAGCTTAGAAGTAATTATTCCCATCCTCACAAAAAGAAAACAGCTGAAATGAACTGAAAATCAGAAGCTTTACTTAGGCCCATCATAGAAATGAGGACACAGGGCAAGGCATCATGTTCAAACTAGATTCAGGAGAATAAAGAGAGATTCACAGTTGAGATCAGCATAGAAGTGATCAGAAGCTGCTTGAGATAGTGACTGGAAACCAGGAACACTCACATGCTAATTGGTGATTGCAGGAGGCTGAGTGTAGACTACCTTGGGAACTAAAAACTCCTGCAGGCCAAGTTTTAAGAAGACCCCCACAGTTTCATGAGTTTTTACTTTGAGAAGCAACAGAAGGCTGTATGGTGAGAAAAGAGAAAACTACTTAGAAATTAAGAAGGTATCAATAGCAGATATCAAGAATATTTGCAAATATTTGGAGATTAATTAGCACACTTCTATTTTTTTTTAAAGATTTTATTTACTTATTCATAGAGACACACAGGGAGAGAGGCAGAGACACAGACAGAGGGAGAAGCAGGTTCCATGCAGGGAGCCCGACGTGGGACTCGATTCCGGGTCTCCAGGATCACACCCCAGGCTGCAGGCAGCACTAAATTGCTGTGCCACCAGGCTACCCAATTAGCACATTTCTAAATAACACATGGGTCATAGGAAATGCCTCGAGAAATTTTAAGACATTTTGAAGTAAAGGAAAATGAAAATACTATTATGAAAAATGTTGGGTATAGCAAAAATGCTTAGGAGAAATTTATAGCATTGAGTGCTTATATGAAAAAAATGTAAAGATCGAATATCAATAATCCAGGATTCTTCTGTCTTAGGAAAGTAGATAACTATGAGCAATATAAACCTAGGGAAGGAAAAAATAAAATAATAAAAATTAGGATAGAAATCAATGAAAGTAAAAAAAAAAAATTTGTAATTAAAAAAAATCAATGAAGTTGAAACCTACATCTGTTTTTTTTGAAAGATAAAAAAATATATATAAAAAACATCTAGGCAGGGTAAGCAAGAAAAATAAAGGAGAAAACATTCTAATACCAGAAATGAAGAGGAGCCATAGTGAACTCAGGTTGGGAAAATGCTTTGATTTTGAAATATTTAAACTTCTCTTTTCCTGTAGCAAGTATTTGTGAAATTATTCTGGCAAAAAAAGTGAGTATTTTATGATGCTGAATTATTTTGGCATGAAATAATAAGATTTCAAAGTGTTATACAATCCAGCAATTGAGCAATCTCACTTCTGAATATATATCCAAAGGAAAGGAAAATAGAATCTTGAAAGGCTATTTGTATTCCCATTTTAATTGCAGCATTATTTACAATAGCTAAGATATGAAAACAATCTAAATGTCAACAGATGAGTGGGTAGAGGAGATGTGGTATGTATATCTAATGGAATATTATTCAGCCACAAAAAAAGAAGGAATTTCTGCTATTTGTGACAACGTGGGTGGACCTTAAGGGCATTAAGCCAAGTGAAATACTTTGAATAGAGAAAGATACTCTATGATATTACCTAATGTGGAATTTAGAAAAACTGAAACTGGTAGAATGGCAGGTTATTGGGCTCTAGGGAGGTGAGAAAATTGGGAAGATGTTGGTCAAGGGCACAAACTAACAGAAGATAAGTAAGTCCTACAGAACTAATGCATAGGATTGTGATTGTAGTTAACAATACTGTACTATATAATTCAGAATTGTTAAGAGACTAGATCTTACATGTTCTCACCACAGAAATGATAAATATGTGATGAGATAGAAATTTTAGCTAATGCTATGGTGGTAATCATGTTGTAACATATGTAAGTATCAAATCAGCATGCCGTACACCTCAAACTTAAACAATGTAATATGTCAATTATATCTCAATTTTTAAAATTACAAAGTTAATGTCGCAATAAATGATGTGAAAAAATCTAATAAAGGATTTACACAAGGAAAAAAGGAGTAATTCCTGACTTTTAGTGAGTAAAACATCCCAGAAAAGTATAAAACTTACACTTAATATTAGCTATAACTGTTTATGTTATACATAAATGTGTAAGAGGCAAAATGAAAACATATACAACTATAAAGAGAAGCATCTAAACTAGGAGAAAGGAAATGGAGCAGATCTATTTTTAAACCACAACTGATAATTTATTAATGTTTTTGAGAATAAAACTGCATGAAATATCTCCTAACTTGCATTTTTTTCTTTAGCATTCTTGTAACCACAGAGTTTTTGTATCACCAACAGAAGCAGCATCTCCATGGAATAAACATTAGTAGCACTAACTAAAACAGATTTTGCCTTAGTGGGAACCCTGTTTTTGTCATAAACAAAGTGATAGAAATAGTTAAAAGCACAGTGTTCCCCAAACTTGGTACTATATTTTTGAAGATACTTAAAAAATATTTATGTGCTACTTAGTCCTTAGAGGCAAACAACTCCTGCTTAAATGCATAGTTCTTTGACCTTAAACTTGTCAGTATAAAACAACATGAGATGAAATGAAATGAAATGAAATGAAATGAAAAAAATTAAAATTTTGAAATTAAAAATTTCAATTTAAAGAACTGATTTTTTTTCTGGAGAAAAATGAAGTATTGATGTTTTCCTCTTTTGAGTTTATTTGCATTATATTTAAAGCTATTATATTTTCTTCTTTTGAGTTTATTTGTATTATATTTAAAAATATAGATGATGAACATCTCCTACTGTAATATATCAGATATTCTTATCACAAAATTTTGAATGTGTTTGTGGTATTTTTCTCAACAAAGCCTAGTAAATTTAGTTACAATGTAAGGACTATTGAATGGTAAGTATGAATATTAACAAAACTAACTCTTAATTTTCAAAATTGCTTCTGCATAAGTATTTATTTTATACTTACCTCTAAAATCTAAGAGTTAGAGGAATTCTTACTTGAATACTCATTTCTAAATGTGCTTTTTCTTCTGGTCATCACTTTAACAGTCAACAAATGCTGTTTCCTAGATGGGATAAAACATGGCATTTTAGATATTAAAATAAAAACTATTTTGGTCAATTTAAGGAGAAAGTTCATTTATGAAGCTTTTAGTTCTTTGAAGTGAGTAAAATGCATAATCTGAAAATGGATACTCTCTTCCTGGGGATGGGTTGGAAGGAAATATGCACTGATAATTTCTTTATGCAAGGAACTATCATCATCTGAAATTTTGAAATATTAATGTTCTTTTTGCATGGTTTTTAAGGAGTAGGGAAAAAGATATTTGTAAGAAACTCTAGTACATTTTCTGGCCTTTATTCAATAAAGATTCTAGAATAATATTCTATTGTATATGTATACTGCATTTTTTGTTCCACAGAATTATATTTCTATTGGATATTTACAATAATTATGGATCTCAAAAACCCACGGTCATTTGTATCTTCCAATGCATTTGAGAAAGGTGAAGTGTGGATGATGTATTTATTGACAGTAGGGCTTAAAAAGCCTTTATACATTTTAAGAAATGAAGAGAGAAAGATCTCTAAAAATAAAAACGAGACTTTTTCTGAAGAATCTCATATACCTAGTAACTTTCAGAACACACTTTGGAAAAAAGTTCTTCAAGCATATTCTGTGTCCAGCATTGAAATTCCAATCCAACTTTCCCAAACCTATTTCCCCCATAGTCTTTCTCATCTTAGTCAGCAGCAATCCCATCTTCTAGTTTCTTAGCAAAAGCAGCAAGTACACAAACATGTGTTGGCACTCTTCTTTTCTTGATCCTTCTCTTTCTCTCAGGCTACATGTGGCATCTGTCCAGAAATCCTGGAGGGCCTAATTTTGAAATAAAGGCTGAATCTGTTCATTACCCAACTTCTTAATTGTAACACCCTGTCCAGGCACTATCCTCTCAGGCTTGATTATTGCACTGGCTTCCTCATTATTGCAGTGGTCACCTCATTATCCAGATAGCTTCTGGGTTGTTGGAGTAGCCCGTGATTATTGCAGCAGTCCCAAATTATTGCAGTAGCTCCTCTTCACTGTATTATTGTAGTGGCTCCTGGTTATTGCAGAGGCCCCCGATTATTATAGTAGATTCCTAACTGCTCTCCTTTTTTTCCATCACTGCTCTTCCTCAATCTCTTCTGAACACTGCAGTCAGCAAGATTCTGTTAAACCTTTGGTCAGGTCACATTACAGCTCTGCTGAAAATCCTCCAGTGTTTTCCCTTTCTATACACAACAAAAACCAAAGCAGATAGCATGCTCTACAAATTCCTCCACCGCCCGGGATTAAATTCTCCCACTATCATAGTCTATTCTAGCCACACTGGTTTCCTTTATTTGCCTCAAGCATGATGACAATTCTGCGGGTCTTAGTGTATTCTTTTGTTGGGTTGTATCTAAGTCATGTATCACCCCCACTCTCACTTCTGTTCCCAGTGTCCCATTCTCTGCGAGGTTTCCCAGGCTCCTATTTAGAAATGCAGAGCATTCTCAACACTCCCTGTTTGATATTTTACTTGGTACCTATTATCTTCTGTCACACCAGTTTTTTTCTTATTTGTTTGTTTTCTCACTTGTCCCCAGAGAACGCAAACTTCATAAGGGGATGGTCCTTGCTAGATCAAAATCTCTTAGAATTTAAGATATAAAGAACACTTGCAAATATGGGCACAAGTGGGCACATAATAAGTATTTGTTTTATGAGTGAATGCCTACCTGTTACAATCAACTACAGAAAAAAGTGACCCATATCTGCTCCATTTCACCATGGCCACGAGTCTCAAAGGAAATTGAATTTGTTGAGACCAAACCCATTCTGGATAACTTTGGTGGATTTGTAAAAAGCCATCCAAAGCAGATCCCACGGGATGCCTGGGTGGCTCAGCAGTTGAACATCTGCCTTTGGCGCAGGGCGTGATCCTGGAGACCCGGGATCAAATCCCAAATCAGGCTTCCTGCATGGAGCCTGCTTCTTCTCTGCCTGTGTCTCTGCCTCTCTCTCTCTCTCTCTCTGTCTCTCATGAATAAATAAATAAAATCTTAAACAAACAAAACAAAGCAGGCCCCTGCTTATTCTGTAAATACATCATCTTTCTCAAGTCTTCTACCTTTGATATTTTAGCCTGAGCGACTCAGGCGCTGAGAATTGTACTGTGGGAAATGGCAGCATTCCTGTGCTTATGTGGGAATACATGTGAGAAAGGGGATAATATATTCTAACGCCTGGACAGTCTCTCTGGCTGCAAGGTGGATTGCCCTCTGGCAGTACACGTTTTCAACGTGACAGTTTACAGGTGATTTGCTCTAAGAAATGTCCAAGTTTGAGGACAGAGAAGAAGTTAGGAACTACAGTGCATTAGCGAGGATAATTTTCCTTTGCACTGCTGGGGCTGGTATGGGAGAAGAGTTTCTGTGCCTCCTACACTGTGATTTCTTTGGGTTACTCCAATTTTTCAATCCACTCTGATAACACATAGAGTCCTGGGAAATAAAATAGTGAGGCACTAAAGGGATATTCATACCTATAAAAACAACACAGAAAGATCCACATCCTGCCAGATGAGGCCATCCACCAAGAAATTACAGCAGAGTGGAGAGTTGTAATCCACTGTGGTGTTAGGAACTGTGCTAGGAGCATGTTGTAGAGTGGTGGCTCAGTTGTGGAATGGAGGGAAAAATTTTTTTTCAAAACATATTACGAAGGGTAAATACTGAAAACAGTAGAAAACTGACAAGTGTTAGACTCCTTCTTCATAAGACTCAATATCCTATATATTGATATATGAATCAAAGGATGCATTAGAGTACATTCCCACTTTAATTAGTGAGGGCATTGCAATGTACTCATTTCTAAAATGTCACAACTTTTTTAGGATAAGTAGTAGAGATAATAAGGAGGTATGTAACATCTGTTTTCTCTAGTAAAAATACAAAACCATTAGATAAATTTAAGAGCAAATTAGGGGAGGTGGGCGGGGGATTGGGGTGACTGGATGATGGGCACTGATGGGGGCACTTGGTGGGATGAGCACTGGGTGTTATGCTATATGTTGGCAAATTGAACTCCAATAAAAAAATTTAAAAAAATTTCAGAGCAAATTAAAGGAATAAGGTTGTTATCAGAATAATTCATCATGATAAATATTTGTCTTTCTCCCATTTATTTAGATAATTGAAGATTTATTAGAGAATATTTTTCCTATTATTGAAAATCACTGTGTCACTTCACATCTTTATACAACTTTAGACTGATAATTCTCTGAAAGAAATCTAAACTGGGTGCTCTTACACCTATAGTTTTATTATGAATGTACAAGAACAGTAGATTCATCTTAGTTTTTCATTTCTTAGACTATGTGGACAGATTAGATTCATCTTAGTTTTTCATTTCCTAGACTATGTGGATAGATTTATGCTCCTTGGCTCATTCTTTGCTTTATTTTTATTTTTTGTAAAGAAAGTTTTTTTTTTAAAACATTTTATTTATTTATTTATTCATGATAGACACACAGAGATAGGCAGAGACATAGGAAGAGGGAGGAGAAGCAGGCTCCAGGCAGTGAGCCAAATGGGCGACCTGATCCCGGGACTCTGGGATCATGCCCTGAGCCAAAGGCAGATGCTCAGCTGCTGCGGCACCCAGGCAACCCTCAACCTTTAATTTCCATACCAGTTTTGTGGTTAAAACTTGCCTCCTTTAATCCTTGTTCATTGATTTGGCACTATACATAGTGCTTGAATTCTGATGTACAAAATAACCAGGTTTCACTACCTGAACATTCTGCCAGAAATCACAGCCCCCACAATTATACAAGGAAACAGTAGACTACTTTGGCTAAGCATGTTTACATTGACTTATGTGACCTTTGGCATTTTAATCTTTATATTTTTCACTCACCTTTGATATATTTCGAGAATAAATAGAAGGGAAAATATAGAACAATTTTAAAAATCTCATTAGCTCCATTTAAAAGACAAGTGGAGGACTGCAAGATTTCCAAAATAGTTCTTGACACTAAACATTGAGTTAAACTTCACATTATTTTGTCCCTTTATGGTAAATTAACATGAAATTTGGGTGTTACTCCCAAAACTTTACAGTAATTCCCCAAATATTTTCCCCTATATATGTTACAGTTCTTCAGAATTCTTCTACTTATTAGCATTTATCATATGTACAATCATTAGTGCTTTTCATATATAGTACCATTTTAAGATCCAAGAAATCTGAAGTCAAATCCCAAATGATTCCTGTAATTCTCAATAAACAAACTTAAAAACATTGATTTAGGCTTAAGCTTTTGATTTTAAGTATTTATACAGAAAAAAAGTGAGTATAGCAATTACTCAAGCTCCCTTTTAACCGTATTTACCCATTGATAATAAAGTCAGGGGAAATGGTGACTTAATTAAAAAGATTGTTAAAGTGTGTGCATTAAGGACAAAAACATCATCTTAACTATCACTTGGAAGTAATTCCATTGATTTTGTTTTATGTGCATGAAAATCAACAATCAAAATAGTTAATACATAAGTGGATTGAATTTTAAAATTATAGGCTTTACTTAGGGTTTTTTGAATGTGTAGTTTTATATTAAAACATAGTTTTATCCTTAGTGCTACCTTTTTAATAGTATAAAGGGAAAGAAATGTATGAAATTTCAATTAATATTTAATATTTGCAGTATATTTTTGGTGTCATTACTTTGAATGTTATTACATTCAGGCCCAATACTGTTTATTTCATGCTTTAACTAGTCTTTTATGTAATTTAGAAAATTTTGCAAAATTAAGACAAGTTTTGACTTTTTCAAAGATTATTACATGTTTATTTTCTTCAGGTGCTTGCAACATCTATAAAGGGGAAATATAGAAGTAATTTTCTAGTGTTTCTCTAATTTCCATATTTTGCCAAGACTAGATGCTTTTACCAATGCAAAGAAAATTGATATATAATGTTAGTATTTGAAAAGAATTCAAGATAATTTTAGTTTGTCTTTTTCATAGATTAGAACATTGAGAAGCAGATACAGAAAGTGATTTGACAACTTTACACAGTAACTTAAAGGGAAATTGATAACTCATACAGAAATGTGAAAATTTAATTTAACTTGGAAATTAAAGAGTTGAAATAACAAATAAATACATCCTATTTTTTAACACATCTCAGGCATTTTATGTCATTTTGTGTTCTTTACATGTACTCATTCAATTAAATCTCACATTTTCACTTAAGAAAGAATTATCATTATCTTAATTTATGGAGTGGGCAACTCAAATGCAAAGAGATCTAGATATGTTTCCAAGTATACATTGCAGACCTGAGCTTTGAAATCAGTTTTATTTGGTTTCACAGATTAACTCTTAAAAATGACTGCCTATATATACATCAAGGTATCTGTGTATAAAATTTTTACAACTATAGTAAATAATGTCATTCTACAGTTTTGTTTTTCCTTCTGTAATCTCCGCCACACCTCTATTTCAACATTTATTTTCTTCAACCTATAACCTTTATATCCTTCTTCTTTCCATTATTTCTACAACTCCCCATCCTTTCCAAGTCATGGCTATTCCTAGATCATTAAATCTTGGAATTGGATGGGACCTTGGGGGTATGCTCTAACTCTTTCATGTTACATATGAGGAAATTGAAACCCAGATACTTAAAATTGCTTGCCTTAGGCCCTACACCTAGTAGATGGTAGAACCAAAAATGAAAGTATATCTTCTAAAAATTCTATTCTCCTGACAATACACTTCTTTCCCTTCATATATTGTTTATTCTACAGTGGTAGAAGCATGTCAGTCTAAAATTGCTTTAAAAGGATGGTTACAACTTGAAGGAACAATTTATTTTATTTTGTTTTGTTGTTTTGTTTTGTTTCAAGAAGTGACTCATTAACAAACTTGAGACTACAAGCAGTAGAGTGAGCACTGACCTTAAAACATTGGATAGTTATAAGATATAGTTGCTCTTTTATGGTATAAATATGAATCACAATTACACAAGTGATAGCTGGTATATAAACTGTTTAAAATCTTAATCTTGGGACCGCGAGTTCAAGCCCCATGTTAGATGTAGAGATTATATATATATATATACACCACCACCACCACAACAACAACAAATAAGCTTTAAAAAATTAAAATCTTAGAGATGTAATACAATAAATCTTTATATTTTATTCATATTTGATTCAAATTGTTGACCATGTGTAACTGCATGGGAGAGATCTCCTCAATGGAAACTGAAGAAAAGAGACTTCCCAAGTCATGCTGCTCCACCCTCTCCTGGGGACCCCAAAAGTGGTCTTTGAGACCTTTTGCATTCTCCTAGCCAGTGTTCAAAGACACAGATGTGTAGGATTCTGCAAATTGCTTTATGACAAGACTTGGGTTCACACACATCATTTCTAGCCTTACATTTGGGTAGAATCCAAATCATGACCCCAACATAACTATAAGGAAGACTGATAAAGATATATTTCTGTGTGTCTAGAATAAAGAAACTAAATTGGTAAACATCTTGTTAGTATCTGTCTCAAATTAAGTCCTACTGTAGCCTATTCCCAAATGGAATAATGCTGTTAATTAAGACTATGCTCTTTATGTATCAAAAGGAACCAAACAAAATGAATAGAATCAATCTAAAAAATGAATGTTATAAAGCTTGTAAATATAGTTTATCCAGATACATGTTTGCCTTTGACACATAAAAGTACATCCATTTTTTTTAAATTATACATATCCAAATGGTTTTATCAGGCAACTAAGAACTGTCTTTTGTATTTCAAACTATAGTCTAATGTCTGTGTTGTTTCAATGTGCATCCTTGGTATATTTTACCAAGCATGGCTGTGACTAGATTTGGGATGAAAAGGATCATATACCTTTCACCTCTTCCTGAATGCATACTCGATCCTTATTTATTTTGGATATTCATAAAGCTTAAATGTGACTTAACCTTCTGTTTGCCTCCAGAAGAATTCATCAAGTGAAAGTAGACAGTATATCCTATCTCTAAATGTTGTTCTAATTGAAGCAAACTCTTGGCAGATTTTTATAAATAATAGTTTGCATATAGGACCTCTAACTAACTTTTACTTCACTTATATACTTTATTTGATCAATTGTTGTAATATATACTATAATTTATGGTTTTGAAATATCAAAAACATGGAAAACAATACAATGCTAAAAATCTGTAAAAATTTCTGCCTAGCTTACTTACAATATACCTCTTTTTTCCCTGGAATATGATTCTTATTCATAGGACTGAACCCCTAAGACTCATATTTCATCATATAACCTTATTCTGTGACCATAGTTGACTTGGCAACAGTAGGGAGTTGACATAATTTAAGCCAATCAGAATTTGCTTCCTGAAAATGTGAGGCAATTCATGGACTTATATTTGGTTTTATTTTTTATTTTGTTTTTGTTTTGTGTTTGGAACTTTATAATTTTGGCATATAAACTATGAAAATTTGAGCTATCCCTATTCTGCCTTGGGGGTCCTTACTCCAAAAATGTAATAACAGAAAGAAAAGGAAATGAAGCTGATATACAGAGAAGAAAATGAAATGCACAACAGTCTCTGGCTGCTTTATCCAATGACTTAGTCTACTTTCTGTCTAAAATTAAGATCTGTAATATTTTCCTGTGTATTATTCACCTTACATTTGTTTTTTTTTTTTTTAAAGATGGTCAAGCAGGTTTCTTTACTTAAAACCAAAAGAGATTCAACTATAAAAATTCTACTTCAAAATGTCTCTCAGATAAGACAAGTTTAGCACTTGACTAATATGCCCATTTCAAGGTAACATACATTTTATATTTTGCTTTGATAGCAAGTACAAGAAAGGTAGACCTTATAAGTAGAACAATATAAGCAGGAACAATCTTAGTCTTTGACTTTCTATGCCAAGCTATTTAAAACTCTAAAAAGAAGAGGGGCACCTGAGTAGCTCAGTTGGTTAAGCATCTGACACTTGATTTGGCTCAGGTCAAATTGTCAGGGTTGTGAGGTCAAGCCCTCTGTCAGGCTCCACACAGGGGCTGGAGACTGCTTAAGATTCATATTCTCTCTCTCTCTCTCTCTCTCTCTCCTCCTCTGCCCTTCTGGGCCTCCCACCAACTTGCACATATGTTCTCTCTGAATGAACGAATGAATGAATAAATAAATAACTCTAAAAAGTGGAATACATACTGAATTTCCAAGCAATGATAGTTCAAACATCAACATTGGAGTGACCTGCTTAAAAATGTATTTTAAGGGCAGCCCTGGTAGCGCAGTGGTTTAGCGCCGCATGCAGCCCAGGGTGTGATCCTGGATACCCGGGATCGAGTCCCACGTCAGGCTCCCTGCATGGAGCCTGCTTCTCCCTCTCCCTGTGTCTCTGCCTCTCTCTATCTCTCTCTCTGTGTGTCTCAAATAAATAAATAAAATCTTTTAAAAAAATGTATTTTAAAAAATCACAATCTATTTTCTGAATGATTTCCACATATTTACTGGTCTAGGTTCCCAGTGAGAATAGAGCTTTTTAAGAAGGAATGTAGTGCCCAGAAGTTGTTGAAGAATTGGCCTATAGAATCCACTAGAGGAAAACTTATTTTAGCCTATTCTGAATAGACCGTACTAATAAAGGAGTCTGATCTCAAGGTGCAAGAGTGTAATTTTCTCTTTGTTATGGGCCATAATTGGTGAATGTATTAGTATTTGACTGTCAAGAAAAGGCACTACCACTTGTTATTAGCTTCACAAATATATGTAATAGCAACAAACTCTTCATTCACTGGCAGGTTATGACATTGGAGTGTCATGATTTGTAGGAAAGAAGTAGAATATTGTTTTAGTTAGAAATCCAAATATTCCTCTAGCTAACAGGGTTATAGCCAAAAATTTTCCCAAGGACAAAATCACAGCAGCCTATTTATGTATCAGTGAGATGATTTTCTGTGAAGTGGACGTCTACACCATAGGCAGCACACAAAATGCAATTAACTCCTTGATTTAAAATAAACTCTATTTAGGAGATTAGTAAAAGCCATGAAAGAAAAGCAGCTGTCATTTCTGAATGATATAGTGGATTTTTATAAATACAAAATCATTAACAAAAAAATGAATAAATGTCGGGGTACCTTGGTGGCTCAGTGGGTTCAGCTCAGGTCATGATCCCAGTGTCCTAGGATTCAGCCCCACATCAGGCTCCCTGCTCAGTGGGGAGCCTGCTTCTTCCTCTCCCTCTGCCTGCCACTCTGCCTACTTGTGCTTTGTCTCTCTGTCAAATAAATAAATAAAATCTTTTAAAAAATGAATAAGTGTAAAAAATGAATTAGTGTAAAGAAAACAATTATTTTTTTCTAAATTAATAGCGCTTTAGATACGCACAAGCTTTCCTCATCATTTTTTTTTTTTTTTTCTAAATAAAGCCACATTTCTCCTTGTATCCATTTCATTTAAATGTCTTACTGGCTGTCATTTGTAACTTGCTCCTAGGGACAATAAAAAAGATCTGTAGGTTGAATAATTGTTTAGAAGGCTTAGATGATTTATTATAGATTGTTTTAATAAAGCGGTATTCTGAGCTTTGTCTCCCCACCCCCATCTTTGCTGTGTACATCATTGATAATTTGTCCTACTTCAAAGCAAAGGATTTTGATTTATTTTTTTTAATTTTTATTTTTTTATTTGATTTTTTTTAATGTCGAGGAAAGTATGAGAAGCTATACGTTCAAAGTTGTTTTTTTTTTTTTCTTAATTGGAACCTCTCATTGCTGATACAAGCTAAATTTAAACAAAACTCTACATCCCTGAGGCTAGCCTAGAAAGCTGCCTTGAAAACATTAAATTATGATTGCATCTGTTCCATTCATTACATTGGGAGTTAGGATATTCAAGGTAAGTATGTACAAGTGAAACAATATTTAATTCTAGTGTTTATCTTCAGTGAATCCAGACATACCCACAGGTCTCTGGTTTGCCAGTCCTCAATTGAGAAAGCCCTATAAAATGATACTGCAAAAATAAGATTCAGCAATATCCCCTGAAGGATTTATGTATCCAGGAAAGCAGAGATTATGTTTTACTACCTTGGAAACCTCAAGCTCAGATGAAAGATGAGAATAAAACTCTAAAGAAGAATGTAATAGAAGTTCTTTGTGCATGTACATACATGCATCTTTCCACAACTGGCTCCTTACTCACTTGGCATAACTACCTAGAAATTAGAAAATCTTCAGAATCCTGTATTAAATAGCCATCTTGAGCCATAGAGTATTCATCCTCATGAATTCTACAGCTACGGTCCTCTGGACGAAATGGGTTTATCCTTGTGGTTCTTATCCTGTTATCTTGAAGGTTTAAGCAAAATATATTTGGAATATATCATGAAATAAAATTGAGCGACTCATATTTCATGTTGATAATGGAATGGAAAGCTTCAATAATTGCATATATATCTGGAAACATATTCCTGAGTGTTTTTCTTGAAACAGAGACTACTTTCCTTAGAAAAAGAGTCCTGCTTGGTAGTCCAAAGGCTTTTATCATTAACTTAGCCTAGCCTTTACATTGTTGCCCCAAAAGGAGCTATTTTGTGTATCATCTGCCTCTTCTGATGAATGAAGAAACTGATGTGAGAAGTTCTATGGTTCCTAGTATGGTTAAGTGTTATTATTTTAAAAATCTATGGAAGTTATGCATCTTTATGGATTAAGAATATAAAAAAATATGAACTTTTTAATCAGAAAATAGAATTTCCCTCATGCCTCTCCTCAGACATCATCAGTTCTATTTTCTGTAAGTTATTCCTCTTTTTGCCTCTATATTTTAATGTACTTATGTTGTTCTTTTTTTTTTCTTTAGGAGCATAGACACTGCTCTTAACAATAGATAATTGACTCATCACTATGAAAAACTGAGATTTATTATCTTTATATCTTCTCATACTCGATTGACATGTGGACATAAAGTATATTATCCTCTGAGAAACATTTTTTTTTCTGAAGAAAACAATCATAGTTTTGTCCCATTTGTTTAGTTTTCAATTCACTTATCCCTAATTCATCATCAGATGCTCTCCTACAATTTGAAAGTAGGAACAATCTCCGTATGTATGTATGTATGTGTGCATGCCTACATGTGGTGTGTATGTGTGTAGGTTTCTGTGTCACCGTTACAAACGAGTCTCTCCCAAGAGCCTTTCAGCCTTGATTGGTCACTAGCCCTGCTATACATCTGTATTCCAGAGACCCACTACTGCCAGCATTTCAATAATTCCACTCACATATCTCTTTTGTTTGTTCTTTTTCCTGGGGGAGGGGTGCCTGGCTCAGCTGTTTAAGCATGGGACTTTTGATTTTGGCCTAGGTTGTGATCTCCTGGTTGTGGGATCTAGCCCCGCCTCAGGCTCTGAGCTCAGTGGGGGATCTACTTAGGATTCTTTCTCTCAGACTGCCCTATATCCCCTCTAAAATAAATACACAAATCTTTAAAAAAATAAATAAAATCCTTTCTCCTGGATCCCATATCTACTACTTTCTTGCTTGATTCCTGAATTTGGTTGAGTGTATTTTTTTTTTAAGATTTTTAAAATTTATTCATAGAGACACAGAAAGAGAGAGGCAGAGACACAGGCAGAGGGAGAAGCAAGCTCCAGGCAGGGAGCCCGAGGTGGAACTCAATCCTGGGTCTCCAGGATTATGCCCCTGGCTGCAGGTGGCACTAAACCGCTAAGCCACTGGGGCTGCCCAAAACTCAGGTTCTTAAATTATATAAAATTGTTTTGCATTATTTCTTAATTTCTTCCGCTTTATTTCTCTCTTCTCTCTTTATAGAACTCTTGTTATTTATTTAATGGAACTCCCAGACTGATGCACCAATTTCCACCAATTTCCTTACCTTTTCTTTCCTATTTTTCAATATATTTGTTTTGCTTGCCTTTTAGAGAGATATCTTCACTTTGACCTTCAAATTTCTTATAGAGTTTTTCATTACTACTAGTGTATTTGTGTTCTCTGAGTGATCTTATTTTGTTAGAGGATTCTGGTTTTTGTTTCCTGATTGTATTCGATTTCTTATATTTCTGATATATTAATGTGTATTTTGGAGCCTGTTCTTATATAGCCTTTTTTTTTTAAAAAAGTGCTGTCCTGTTATTTGTTTTGTTCTTTTTAATATTACAGAATTTTCTCAAAAATTTTGAGCTCCTTATCTACATACACATATTACAGATAGAGAAGCTGAAAGTTGATTGGAACTTCTAAATATGCAGAGAGATGACTGCTGGCTTCACTCAAGTGTAGTCTGGCTAGCTAATCCTAGGAAACTCTCATGTCAATATAAGTAGAGAAATGTACAGAAATGTGTAATTTGGTAAAGTTTTATAAAGATCACATAGTGAGGCAACTACTGTCCAGAACAAGAAGCAGAATATTACCAGCATCCTAGACACACCATATCACTACCATGCTCCCTCCCAGTCACCACTCCTTGCTGCTCCACAAGGAGCAAGAAATCCACAAAGATTTCTTTCTTTTTCTTCTTTCTTTCTTTCTTTCTTTCTTTCTTTCTTTCTTTCTTTCTTTCTTCTTTCTCTTTCTTTCTTTCTTTCTTTCTTTCTTTCTTTCTTTCTTTCTTCTTTTTCTTTCTTTCTTTCTTTCTTTCTTTCTTTCTTTCTTTCTTTCTTCTTCTTTCTTTCTTTCTTTCTTTCTTTCTTTCTTTCTTTCTTTCTTCTTTCTTCTTTTTAAAGATTTTGTTTATTTATTCATGAGAGACACAGAGAGAGAGAGACAGAGAGAATGGCAGAGACACAGGCAGAGAGAGAAGCAGGCTCCATGCAGGGAGCCTGACCTGGGACTCGATCCCAGGTCTCCAGGAGCACACCCTGGACTGAAGGAGGCGCTAAACCACTGAGCCACCCAGGCTGTCCTCCACAAAGATTTCTAATACCAAAAAATAGTTTCAGGGGCACCTGGGTAGTTCAGTCGGTTAAGTGTCTGCCTTCGGCTCAGGTCATGATCTCTGGGTCCTGGGATCGAGCCCCACATTGGGCTTCCTGCTCAACAGGGAAGCCTGCTTCTCCCTCTCCCTCTGCCTCTCCCCTCTACTGTGCACTCTCTTTCAAATAAGTAAAAAAATATTTTAAAAAGAGTAGAAAAATAAAGAATAAAAAAGTTTCAGTTATAGTTTTAAATATATTTTATAATTTATATAATTGCATGATTTAAAAATTGAATTAGCAGTGGGGTGGCTCAGTGATTTAGCACCTGCCTTTGGCCCAGGGTGTGATTCTGGAGACCCGGGATCAAGTCCCACATCAGGCTCCCTGCATGGAGCCTGCTTCTCCTTCTGCCTGTGTCTCTACCTCTCTCTTTCTCTCTGTGTGTCTCTCATGAATAAATAAAATCTTTAAAAAAAAGAAAAAAGAAAAGAAAAAAATTGAATCAGTAATGACATTTGTTATGTCATATAGCATCTGTCAGGACATGAATGTTAATGAATATAACTGATGCATATGAAATTTTTATTTTAAAAACTGCCATTTTATATACTTTTTAAGTGATTTCATATTAGGCATGAAGAACAATATGATAATCCCGTATGCTATTCTCTCTGGCAGTATATTGATAGTTCAGAATAGTGGCCAATGCTTTGTATTTCAGAAATTTTCTGGAAAATTCTGTTGACTAACAAAATACATATTTTAATTTGGGACTATAATTTACCCCAACTTTAAATAATATATAGTGTTGCACAATCAGAATTGCTTTCGATTTCATGTCATCTTTAAAACTTCATATTATTTATTGTTCAAAATACACCTTACATTAAAATTAATACTTTTGAATATTTAAGTCTGTTGAGCTTAAACTCAAAACTTGATGAAGTCAGAAAAGTGGAGCATGCAACCATGGATTATTGTATATTTATATAAGGTAGGCGCTATTCAGCATACTTTTAATGCATTAAATTTGTTAGGACCAGACACATCATGTATTTCCTAGTTAATCGCTAATTGCAGAATTATTTCATCAACATGAATTTTAATATTGAGAAAAAATTTGATCTTTTGGAAAATAGCAATTTTCTAAATTATACTATGTATACACATATACATTACTGTAATTTCCAAGAGCCTAATCTAATTTGAAAAGTAACTTTTTTCTATCTATAATATAAAGAAATATTCCAATCACGATATATATTATATATACTTCAAAAGATTTGGTTTAAACTAGATATAGTTTGTTCTAACACATGGATTTTAGTTATACTTACATGAAGTTGAAATCTCATAATATGCTTGGTTTCTTAAAAATATTGTATCTTCTTGCAAACTGCTGTAACAAAAACAAAGCAAAACAAAAACCCAAACTCATGCTACAGTTTTTCGTTTTATTTTGTTTTGTTTTGGTGCCGAAACCCGGGATCGAAACTCATGCTACTATTTTAAGCTATTCTATTCCACTACTGTGACAACAGTTGTGAGGTGAACTCATTTGGCACACATTTATTTTGATCCTACTGTACCTCAGGCACACTAAACAAAGACACAGCTCCTACGATTGAGGCACTCCCTTATGTTGATCACAGTGTTTCAAAGTTAAATTTTGTAAAGACCACAATATTTATGTGGGTTGTATAAGACCAAACAGGTATGATTATTTTAGTGTGATTATTTCCTTATTCATATAGATTCTCTTTATTCAATTTACTTTTTGAAATGCATTCTACCATTCATTTACCTATTTGGTAGCAACCGGCAGATGGTATTGTGTTTTCATTATTTTTTTTAAAAGATTTTATTTATTTATTTTAGAGACACACACAGAGAGAGAGAGAGAGAGAGGCAGAGACACAGGCAGAGGGAGAAGCAGGCTCCATGCAGAGAGCCCGACGTGGGACTAGATCCCCGGTCTCCAGGATCAACACCCTGGTCCGAAGGCAGCGCTAAACCACTGAGCCACCGGGGCTGCCCTGTGTTTTCATTATTGATAGAATACTGAAATATAATTAAAACATAAGGCTTAGACCTAGACATTTGATCTCTTAAGCCGAGTTCAGATTATCTGATAGATTCTGATGATAACTCTTTTAACATAATTTTGAAAATTGTATGAATATTTTCCTCTATATGATAGAAGGAAATTGGTGGTGGTTGCAGTTGTGGTATTTGTACTTCAAAGAAAACTAAATATTTATTTCTTCCATTTAGCAACCTATTCTGTACAGGCTCTCATCTCATGCTTCTTATCTCCTCTATTTAGAATTGCAACTGAAAGTTCTGTGTTCCTCTTCACCCTTATTGCTTATTATTACTCAAACCTAATGTTCTGATTTCTTCTTCTTAGTTGATAATATGACTTTAAATTCTATCAACAAACTTCATTAGTTTAGTTTAAAACAATTTGGTTAGTATAAAACATTGTAAAATTAACCTTAACTGGCCATTGAATGTATGGCATGAGAGTACCCCCACAAACTTATTTTGTTTTGTTTTGTTTTTTCAAGGGAAGTCCAATCAGTTAAAAGCAAATAGTCACAAACTCCAAGCATCCCTAAAGGCTTGTGCATTTATTGGAGAAGGTTAAAGAGTTCTTGAAAAATACATTAGGGGTTAAACAGAACGGTGTAGAAAATGAAATGGCCTAGAGGAAACTAGGATGAGGAGGTCAGTTGATGATTTAACCTGGTATGCAGACTCTAAAGCTCTGAGAGAGGAAAAAAATCCTCCAGTGAAAACCTGTATACATGTTCATAAAAATTGAACCTGCAATTCACATAATGTCATCTCATGACTTCCATTTTATTGTAATTTCCAAGAGACTAATTTTATATGAACTGTGATTTTTTTCTTTACATATTGTTTATATCATTTGCTGATGTAGAATTTTATATTTTCAAGTATAAGGACACATTCCAATTATGAAATAATGCTAAATTATGATAATCTGAAAAGTGTTGAAATATAAATATTAAGATATTTAAAACAGAAATAGAGTAAAAAAAGAAAACCATAGGAACCATAATTACTACTAAGTAACAAATGAATTGTTTTTCAATAATTAATAACATGGTTGTTTTCAATGTACAGAAAATTTCCCAAGTAAGAATGGCTATTTTAAGATGTTAAAAGTGTTAAATATTAAAATGTTAGGTTCCTAAACCGATAACATAAGTACATTTGAATAATAATGGAGCCATAATACATTAATAATCAGTAACTATATTAGAATTTGGTATTTACAAAGCTGTCAAACAAACAACAACAAAGTAAATATGACATCCTCTTTTCAATTTATTGCCATTGCTTGATGAAAGTATTTTAGAAGGAGCGGGATGGAGTATCCTTAGGAAATTCTGAGGAATATCTGGCAAGCTCTCAGATATTCCTAGACATTGATACTATAAACTATTAAGGTGGCTTATTTTTTTTATTAAAGTATAATTGATATATAGTATCTTATTAGTTTCAGGTCTATATCAGATAGGTTAGTTTTGCTCCAAATACATTTTCTATTCCTTGTCTTTGATACAGGTGTAGTTTTGACTATTATCAAAACCTGGCTCTGAAACAGAAATAAAAGAGAAGATTGTCCTTGATTTCAAGATGTTAAAATTAGTGGGTTCAGGTGTCATCTACCATCGCCAATCCCATGAATTATAAACAAGAGCTTTTTTTTTTTGTTTTTAACTCTTATTTCCTCTGCATTTATTAACTGGAATTTTTAAAGATTGATTGATTGATTGATTGATTGATTGATTGATTGATTTGAGAAAGAGTGTGAACAGGGAGAGGAGCAAAGGGAAAGGGGAAGAGAGAATCCCAAGCAGACTCCCTGCTGAGCCTGGAGCCCTGAGCCTTGATCCCAGACCCTGAGATCATGACCTGAGCCAAAACCTAGCCAGATGGCCAACAAACTGAGCTACCGAGGCACCCTTGAAATTTCTTAAATAAAGAATCACTTTCCCATGTCAATTTCATTTGATAATTCTAAAATATAGTTTATATAGGAAAAGCAAACAAAAGAGGCATAGTAATTTTTTTTAAATAAAATCTAGATAAAACTTTAAAGACAGAAGGGAAAACATGAAATATTATTGAAATATTTAAGATGAATTGTTAAAAAACGTATTACTAAATTATATTTGGTTCAGTGATCCTCTATTGTAGTTTGTTTCCTAAACATATTCAGAGTCTCCTATTTGATAACTCAAAATCTATTTCATAGTTTCAATTTTGTGTTTTCTTCTATATTTCATAATATTCTTCCTGTTTGTAATGGAAACTAATTTGATAGTTAGATCTTTATTAATCTCATACACATTTATTCGAATGGATTTCAACTTTTTTGACCCTAAGACAGCTTTTCATTTTTTTGTCAATTTGTAAGTGCCTTCTTATCCCTCTAGATTTGTGTTTCTACTATTATTGTTACTATATAATAGGGGAATGATCTAGAGACACAATTCCTAAGGACCCATCTTTTGTACATCTATTTCAGTTACTTTTGTTGTAGCAGCTATGAAGTTACTTGTTGCTTTTCAGTTACTTTTAGAAATCCTTTACAAACCTCGAAATAAAAAAACAGTCTAAGAAATGACATAAACACAAAATTTTTCCCACAACTAAACTATTTGACATAGGTTAAAATTATTTGTTGTGCGTTAAGTAGATCTTTAATGTTTAATCTGCCTTAAATCCTTCATTATTTTTGTAGTCATGCAGTTTTTAATACACACATACAAATCATCTATTGAAATGCTCTTTCAGCAGGTGGAATAATGTCTCCCTAGAGGTATCCACATCCTACTCTCAAACCAGTGAATGTGCTACCTTACACGGTAAAGGGTTTTAAAGTGGCAGATAGTATTAAGGTTTTCAGCCAACTTAAAATGAGATTATACTGAATTCTCCAGATGGGATGAAAATAATCATAAAGATACTTGAATGTGGAGGAAGGAAGAAGAAGAGAAGGTTAAGGTACATAAAGTGAAAATAGCTTGACCTTCTGCAGTTGGTTTTGAGGATGGATGAAGGCTAATGAACAAGGAATATGGGCAGCTTCTAGACAATGAAAAGGTCAAGGAAATGGATTCACCCCTCCAGAAAGGAATATAGCTGTGCTGATACTTTGATTCTAGTCCACTTAGACCTTCAAAAATGTAAGATAATAATATTTGTTGTTTTAAGCCACTAGTTTGTGGCAATTTGTTAGGGAAGCAATGGAAAAGTAATACACTGTTTCTTGTTAACAGAGGAGGGACTCTCTGGTGAAGATAATGAGAGGTTAGAAAGGCTACAACGTATTTAAACTAAAAATATGTTGTCCATGAAATCATTATACTGAAGTGTTATAGAATTTCATGTTTTTCATCTTCCTATTTACACTGTGAATAGTGAATACCAGTTTGTGTTACAGTTCTTAGTTGCCAACAACAGACATTGACTAGATCTTTAGCAGACGAATCTTTTTTTTTGAAGGATATCAGCTGACTTGAGAATTGACAAGATATTTTGTCAGTCACAGAAAATATGCAAGTATTAATTATGGACAGCCATCCCGTGAGACATTCAGCATTGGATGCCGCCCTAGAACATTACCATAGCTGGACTATGAAGGCCACTCATCACTCCTCCTGGATTCTTTTCACCATCCCTGCCACTGTGAGAAGATTTTCATTTGCTCCTTTGTCTTTGAAATATTGTTCAATATTCAGAGTCCCAAGTGTGAACTTCTGGAGGGCCAAACCTAAGGCATGTACATATACTCGAATTGTAGAATTATAGAAAAACTAGCAGCTCACCTTGACTTCTTTAGAACATTAGTCCCTGTCTTCCTCCAAAACTCACAGAGGAGAGTTCCTCAAATCAAAGAGGAGTTTGTTATGCTGATTGCAAAACATCTCAAAGGGTTCCATTAAAATTTTAAAATTCATTATAATTATTGACATGTTTACCATTATGATTATTCCATTGTAGTGATGAGAAGGATGAGCTCAGATTAATGTAATTTGCCCAAAACCATTTTAAAAAGTAGTAATCAGAAACAAACAATCTTCGGATGCCTGATTCTACCTAATTTTCTGCAAATATGATGCTTAAAATTCAGCACAAATTCACCATATATGCCATGCACTGGAGTAAGAAAATGACTATTTTGGGGCAGCCCGGGTGGCTTAGCGGTTTAGTGCTGCCTTCAGCCCAGGGCCTGATCCTGGAGACCCGGGATCGAGTCCCACATCGGGCTCCCTGCCTGGAGCCTGTTTCTCTCTCTGCCTGTGTGTCTCTACCCACCCCCCTCTGTGTCTCTCATGAATAAATAAATAAAATCTTTTAAAGAAAGAAAGAAAATGACTATTTTAAAACTTTAATAATAATTAAGGGTAGGTATTAGCTTCAGAATAATGTGTATGAATTGTTTCAATCAAATAAATTTATTTTGAACATAATTTTCATCTTACATGTTAGGTACATACTTCTGTCAATATAATATATAATTATCATCCATATTATTATGATCAAAACATTAAAACTCTTTGATTTCAAAAACTGATTAAAACTTCAGCAACACCAAGTCCTGACAGTGAAAAAAAGCTTAATCTTGCCAGTAGGACATAGTATGTTCTGTTTACTTAAAGTTTGGTTTACTGCTAATGCTGTAAAACTACAGCTCTCTGCATTCATTTCCAAGAGATTTGTACAAAAGCAGAAGGTCACTGTCCACATGGGGTTTGAAGGGTTTGTGTGGCTCCCATGCAACCTCATGCATGCCTTCATGTATTCTGGATCCTTGCTGACGACCTCCAAGCATTTACCTACCCCCACTTAGTTACTGATGCCAGTCTAATGCTTATGGTACTCAGTCTTTTCTATCCAGCTTTTAGTGACTGCTCTTTCGTCTCCTTGGTAGAGCTTTCCCCTCTGTCACTCTCTGACTCCATTACTGAGCTGCCATTTAATGCCATTGGTCCTGAGACAAAAATGGCGGGAAGTCTGCAGTAAAGGAATTAAACTAGCTAAGGGAGCATTTATCAAGGGGTGTTTCTCAAAGTTTGTTCCATTGGAAATTATTTTTCTCAGAAATATTTTTAGGGGCATCTGGGTGGCTCAGTGGTTGACCATTTGCCTTTGGCTCAGGGCATGATCCCGGGGTTTAGCGATCAAGTCCCGCATCAGGCTCCCTGCAAGGAGCCTGCTTCTCCCTCTGTCTATGTCTCTGCCTCTCTCCCTGTGTCTCATGAATAAATAAATAAATAAATAAATAAATATTTTATTTAAAAAGAAACATTGCTTTAAAAGATTGTTTTTACTAACCCCTACTCTAATGCCCACGGTATTAATTTCTCCTAGCATTATTATTTTATTATATATAATTGTGTGTGTGTGTGTATATATATATATATATATATATATATATATATATACTCATGTGTACATATACTTTGTATATATATATATATATGCTCATGTGCTTTCATTCTTTCATTTCTGTTTGCTTAAGTTGGTTTATATATCCTTTTTAGATAGAGTTCTTTCTACTCTTTTGAATGTCTTACAAGGATTTTGTTCATCATTTTGGTCAGCATGGGATCTATATATAAATTAGAAAATACAGATAAATGAAAAAAAAAAAAACCCACCTGAAATAGATCATCTAGAGATTTTTAAAAATGGGTACTATTAACTATCATCTCAATCAATGGGTTCTGGTCTTCTGACAATATAATCTTTACTTACCTTTTATGAGATTTGACTTCTTTCTTGAAAATACCTATCTTTATTTTTTTTATTTTTTTAAAGATTTTATTTATTTATTCATGAGAGACGCAGAGAGAGAGAGAGAGAGAGAGAGAGAGGGGCAGAGACACAGGCAGAGGGAGAAGCAGGCTTCATGCAGAAAGCCTGAGGTGGGACTGGATCCCGGGTCTCCAGGATCAGGCCCTGGGCTGAAGGCGGCGCTAGACCGCTGAGCCACCCGGGCTGCCCGAAAATACCTATCTTTTTTTTTTTTTTTTAAATTTATTTATTCATGATAGTCACACACACACACACAGAGAGAGAGAGAGAGAGAGAGAGAGAGAGGCAGGGACACAGGCAGAGGGAGAACCAGGCTCCATGCACCGGGAGCCCGATGTGGGATTCGATCCTGGGTCTCCAGGATCGCGCCCTGGGCCAAAGGCAGGCGCCAAACTGCTGCGCCACCCAGGGATCCCTATCTTTAATTCAGTTTCATTTTTCCTGTGTCCAGACGAAATTCTTTAAAGTGCATTTCAATTATAACATGTACTTATTTTCTCTATTTTGGACTTTTATTGACAAAATTCTAATTTTAATACGTTTCTAGGAATGACATCTGCATGTTAGTTATTGCTTCATTATCTTTTCTGAAAGTCCCTTTTGAGCCTTTGTACGAAAGTTTCTGTAGCTTTTTGTCGGGAAGGTACATTGCTTTCCTATGCAATAGCAATGTTGGAAGTATAAGACATAAAAATTATGATTCTTTGTTCATTCAATGTTGATAATACATATTCTTCATAAGAATTTAATTTTAACATTGGAATTGACTTAATTAAGATAGTGTATAGTTAAATCAAAATCTGTTTTTACTTCAGATGGAGTTAATCCTGCTCAGAACACTTACATTAGCTTACAGTTGGGCAAAATCTAACACTAATCCTTTTAATAATAAAGTTTTGACTGTCTCATGTAATTTATTGAATATTGTACTGAAAGTGAAAAACAGAATGGTTGTATGGTACAGAAGTGTTGTAAGTATATCGATTGTTTACCCTGATGATTGTGTGGCTGACAGGGAGCTGTGGTTCACTGCCATTGCCCAGCTTCATGGGACAGTATGGTACCATACAACACTATCCCAGGAAAAGATCAAAAATCAAAATTCCGTATACAGTTTCTATTGAATTCATTATTTTTGTACCATTGTAAAAGTTGAAAAATCATAAGTCAAACCATTGTAATTTGGAGACTATATTTTATAGAGAGAAAAATTAATTTTCCCTTTGTACTTCAAATGATTTCTTTTTTTTTTTTTTTTGCAATTTACATTTCGCTCAGGAGTAATAAGCTGTAATTTCTGATAGTCCACATTATATTTTATTGCAAAGAAATATGCATTCAACAATATCTTATGTCTTTGTCACTTTTGCTTTTTTTAAACACATATAATACTTAGATTGTAGCCCATGTAAAATTACTGAAGCTAAAATACATTATTAACATAAAGCACTTTTAGTTAATCAGTCTTGTGGAGCTCTTATAACAAGTGCTTCTATAAAAACTGCATCACATTTAAATGCTGATTCCATCATATACGCTTCACACTCTTTGTTTCCCATGAAGATTGATTGGTTTCTGCTGCAACACAAAATGAAATTAAAATTTGTAATTTAAATAAATGTAACTTCTCTTATACTGTATCTACTTGAAGTAAGAGCCTCCATCCTCATCTATAAAATCTTCCCCAGAGATAAGATTGTATTTTTCTGCTTATTGCGGGGCATCAGGTCATCAAAATGAGGACCTTAGAAATGAAGAACTAATTGTAGCAAAGCAAGCAAGGCCCTTGGTGGGGGCGGGGGGGGGGGTACTGGAAAATCAGATTTCCTCAATGAAAACAATTAAAAGACTAGCCTTTGGCTTAATAGTATATACTTTTAGTAAAAAAAAAAAATTCAGAATGAGTTCACTTGGATGGTCTGCCAATGAAGTCAATCAATTAAATTAATCAGCCAATCTTTAAAGACTTCTGAAAGATTGTTACTGCTCAAATTTACTCAGAATATTAATGTTATATTATGCAAGCAATAACAAGATTGTATCTCCTTGGAGACGGTTATCATGTCTTGTTTGTATCTTGTTTTTGGGGTTTGGAGTTTTGGACATTTCTGGAAGGGGAGGTAGAATGAAGGATTTATCAAAAACATGAAGATGGATGGACTCTCATGAACAGGAACTTGAGTGTTTGTGTTGATATGGCAAGAGATATAGGCAAGTTGTGTATAGCTCTGGGAATCTTTAAGGCTGATCACATTGAGATTTTGCATGTGTGTGGGTGTTCCTTTTTACTTTTGCTAATGCAAGTTTAGGATTTGTGGAACAGTTCTTTTTCCTTGCACATACTTGTATTTTTATTCAAAGATTATTGATAGCTTCTGCGAGGAACAGTTTCATAAGCCCCCAAATATTAAAGAATCAGTGGATGATTTTATCAACTCTTGATTTCTTTGTTCTACTAATATAGTTAATTCTTTGGAATGAATGCTAAGAGGCATAGTACCAAGACATGAATCATTCCACCCTATGACAGTCTCAGATTAAATAAATTACTCATATGAGTGCATAGAATTTGATTTACTTACTCTCCTGTACTGCACTGCCATATTAGAAACTAGTTTTCTAAATTATGATATATTTGTGGAATTGAGCATATGTATACATTTAATAAGAATATGGAAATATGACACTTTGACTAATTAAGATAGACTTCTTGAGACTATATTCTGGGTCTTGTGTTAGAAATGCTATATTGTGACCTTGGTAATATTTGGCTGAAATTATTAGTCCACTGACTTGCATAGAAAAGTATTTTTACTTCTGTGATCTTATATGAAGGGGAAACTCTGGTCATGCAGACATATTCTCCTTAATGATAAAAAAAGTGAAAATATATCATCTGTATTTTTAAAATTTAGAAAATTATAACCAACACCTATTTATTCGTTTAATACAAATGATAATTTACTTAGTTCTCTTTTTTTGACAGGAGCTGCTTTCATTGATAGTCACATGTATCAATAAAATATAGTAGCATAATTTAATTTTAATTATAGTTTAACTATATTTAAACTCTACAGAATTTACCATCCTTGGAATCTCAAAATATGGTAGGATTTAGGTTTGTCTATTAGATGGTCATATAGATAGATATTAAAGCTTTTTGCCAGCAATGATGAGTAATAACTTTTTCCTATAAGTAAAAATACGGATTTCATATCAGTATTAATAGACAGGAATATTCTCATTATTCATTTTACAGACACTGAATATTGTGATTTTATTTCAATTAATTATCTCTTTAGGTAATACCAAAAGATTTTTTGGTTAAGCAATACCAAAAGATTATTTTTAATACTAGGAGCACACACAGACACACATACACATATTTGGCTTGTATTTAATATTTGGGAATCACTTGCACAAAATCTTAACACATTATTTTATTTAACTGACAACAATGCAGCAAGAAAGAAAGCTAATATTAATGTATTCCTTTTAGAAAAAGAAACTATGACGTAGGTTAGTTTTTAATCTGTATAGATTTACCCAAGGAGAAATCATAGATGTCAAGTTCTAAATCCATGTTTTGTATATTTGTTACAATAAACAGATACTTTTTATTACCTAGGGTCTCCATTTTGCTATCTATAATGCTCCTTTTTCTTTTTTATTTCATATATTTTAGCTAAAGCTAAATGCTAATAATAGTAATACTCTGAGAAAGCAATTTCAGCACAAGAGTAAGGACAAAAAATAGCTTGTAATGGGGATTCACAAAGGAATGAAAATGTTGTAAAGATGGCAGTATGCACACAGAAATGTCAAGATACTATAGATATGAAGGGTCTTAAGTCTGTTTTTGTCTGAACTGAAAGAGTAAACAAAGAGAAAGTAAAATTCATGTAAAAGAATTATTTAATAAAGAACATATTTAGATAAAAATACAGAAGAAATTATTTTTTAAAAGGCAGAAGAATTACCCTAGAAAAGACTAAAAAGAAAGGAGATAAGGAGTTAAGGAGAGCTACGGCATCAGAAAATTTTGAGGTTGGATGTAGGGTATCTGGAAAATAATGAGGCAAGGGAAAGAGAAGTTGAGTAAGCATGAATCAGATTGCTTTGAGTCTATAGGTACAACAAGAACTAAAGTCTTGTGCTATAATAAATGACTTTAAGTGAACTTTTAAGGACAGTGATAAAAGGTTTGAATTAGGCACTAACATGGAAACTATGCAGCCAAATAAAAATAACAAGAATGATGAACAAACAGCACTAGTTCACTTTAAGCCATTTTAAGTTTATATTGAATATTTTGCTGTTTGAGAGATTATTTTTTCAATCTATCTGCCATATCTTCTTGAATGACGTGCATACAGAATTGTCAAAATGCTGAAAGTCTTTTAATTTTTTAATTAGATCTTAATGATTACAATGAAAACCTGCTTTTTTGTTTGCAATACGGTGCATTGTTAAATATTGCACACAGTCTTGTCATTTACCTAGACTTGCCAACTGTGTGCTTGCATAGATAAAAAGGATTTTTTAAGTTGCAGTAAATTTAAAGTTAACAGAGCTCTAAGCACTCTTCAAACAAAACCATATTTTGCAAGACTTTACTAGTTCTCTCAAACAATAAACTAAAATAAGAATCTCTCTACAATATAATGTTTTAAAGGGAAAAGAGAACAAAGCACCCTTTTCAAAATATGTTAACATTTTCTCCAATTTTATTGTGATCAAAAACTGACTTGTCATCGGTATGATCATATAAATGAAAAGATCTATTTTTAATTGTAGAAATTTAAAATTTATGTAGCTCTAAATAGTCTCCAAACTCATTTAAAGACTATTTAAAATGATAAAAATTATATAAATAACATTTTTTATTTTTTAAATAAAGAGCCCCTTTCTATGGAATTCAACAACAGTGTTTTATAAGACTGGCTGTTTAAAAAATGAACCATCAAAATGGGTTTTTAATTATAATAATATGTAGGTCGACAATGAACTAAGATAATAATATGAGAAAAAATCTTTTTCCTGAGTAGAGGAAGTTTGTTGGCCAAAGATATGAATTAGAAATGTCAGAAATTTTGAGGGGACAATTAGTTGAATGGTTAAAAGCTTCCATCCATGAAAAATGTTATTCTTAATTCCACAGATCTACAAATGCTTTAAATGTTTATGAAAAAGTATAACTACTTTCCAAATATATTCCTTTGCGTATAGGAAGGGCTTTACAAGTGTGATGTATTTTTCCTTATTTTAGAACCCAGCCTTTTACATACCTTTATTCTGTTTCAATGATATATTTTATGCATACCAATGAATATACTTAATGCATACATGGAATATAAAGAATAATACAATAAACATCTGTGCACTCATGCACTCTCACTAATTTGAGAGTATTGGCAATATCCTTTACAATCAACACAAGTATTCTGAATATTTTATGCCTTCTTTTTTTCTTGTAATCTCACTATATATACAGTGCAATTTTGAATTTGATATAAGTTGGCTTTTACTGTAAACTTCACTGGTATTTTACAACTTAAAATTATATTTTTAAAATTTCTGCAACTACAATTGAGTCATAATCATTTGTGATTAGAATTTCATTGGACAAACATGTCAACATTTATATCATTCAAATGAAAACAATTAGAAAACTATAGTACAAGTAAAATTTGGCCGTTAAGATCTGTATTTATCTGCTGTCGAAACCTTATTTTAAGCATCATTGGTTTGCATTAAAAAATAAGGTGATACATTTACTATTTTTTAGAAATGTGAAGTTACTTTCTTATTTTATTAAAGAAATGTAAAGTCATATTGATGTATCTTGAACCTTTGATATTACTTAAAATTTTCAATTGTGAACAAAGAAGAAAAATATTAAAAATTAAGAATATATCTGAATTTATACATCTTGGGAGTCTTTACCTACTTTCAGGATAGAAGGAAAAAAATAATGCCAAGTGTCAATGAAATTAAACAGTAAAACAAATTCTGTGTGCCTCAAATTGTACTACCCTAATATTTTTTGTAAAGTCAGCTTCAGAAGTAGAAAATAGGGGGAAAAAGGTAAAATTATATAGAATTACATCCCAAGCACATTCATTTAATTTGTTTTCAATCCCAATTATGCATCTCACTAAATGATACATAAATGTCAGGTTAATTATTAAAATATTAATCTAAAATCAAATTAAAAACAAAATTCAAAATGAATTTAAATTTAAAGCTTATATATTGAACTAACAAAATATTATTAGAGAATAAATTATTATAACTGATTTTTTAGCTTAACCATCATGGACAGAAGATGGGAAAATAATTGCTAGTCAGATTACACATATTTACTGAGTGCCTACAATAGTTGCTCTGCAATGTGCAATATGTGGGCTGATGTTCTGAGTCAAAGAATAATAAAATATTTTAACAGTTTTATAGAACTGAATGAAGGATACATAACCCCAAATTCATTGTTTCCTTTGCATGATACTACAGATATTATTTTATTATTTTAATCAACATTGTTATTATGCTTTGAGATTATTAGAGATGTATCACTAACATGGTTTCCTCAGTCATGGATTGAAATGTTGTATTGGGATCTTTTCATATGGGATTGCTATAAATTTGTGCTTTTATCTGTGATCCTTGGATACTGGAAGTTAGCGTTTGTGAACCCTTTGGAATCAGACTTTGCATAAATATGTGGATGATTCAAGGGAGAAGAACTTTAGATTTTTGTTATATTCTCTAAAATATTAGTGATTTAAGATATCTGTAATCCTGGGACACCTGGGTGGCTCAGTGGCTCGGCATCTGCCTTGGGCACAGGTCATGATCCTGGGGTCTTGGGATCAAGTCCCGCACTGGGCTCCCCACTGGGAGCCTGCTTCTTCTTGTGCCTATGTCTCTGCCTCTCTCTCCATGTTTCTCGTGAATAAATGAGTAAAATCTAAAAAAAAAAAAAAAAAGTATCTGTAATTCTTACCATAATAAATATGGGTCAATCCTACAAAGTTTTTCCACTTAATAGAAGCCTTTGAATACTACATTAGCATTTTAAATGTATACATGTAAAGAAAAAATATAGATGTAGATGAGATGTATTAGAAATATTTATTTTATTGCTTTATCTGAATTACAGGAGAATATGGAAATCAGTTAGACTTTCTGTCCAATTTTATGGCAAGTCAGTTGGGTTCATGTAGTACCCAGGGAGTATTTACTCTGTACCAGACATTCTGACAAGAGGCAGGGATTCAAAGCTCTATAAAATATTATTCTAATCTCTAGCTCTTTGACTATTACACAGTCAAGAAAAGAAGAAACAGATATATGTTTGATAACATTTAAACACATAAAGAAGAAACACATACTTTCTATCTCATATAATGAATAAATAAACTCCAATTCACTAGATTGGCTTAATTTATACATTTACTCTATTTTTAGTGATTGCTACTTTGTGATAGACACAGAATTGTGCCCTGTGATAAATGTTAACAAACATACAGGTTTTACTTTCTCTTTTTAGAATGGAATCCATAATACAGTGGAAAGAAATCCAAATATGAATCAATAGGAAAGCAATTAAATGAATGAGAAAGGCAAAGAGAAGTAATATTCTTCTCCTGGAGTTGTTTAAGAGCAATGATTCAAGTTTTTTGAAAAGGCAAACTGAATGTTAAGGGGGATTCCAGTTATGGAAGTTACAAGGAAAATTGTTATGAATTTATTACTGAAAAATCAATTTTAACAGTTAAGTTTCTTATGAGGGTCTAAAACTAAATATCCAGTATCAGGAGGGACACTGCATTTCTTTGCTAAACATACACAGATTGTGAGAAAGTGACTTGAAACTTTAATAAAAATTTCTAACCTCTGTAGATTTTTTTTTTTAGAGTTTTTTTTAATTTTATTTATTTATGATAGTCATCACACACACACACAGAGAGAGAGAGAGAGAGAGAGAGAGAGAGAGAGGCAGAGACACAGGCAGAGGGAGAAGCAGGCTCCATGCACCAGGAGCCCAACGTGGGATTTGATCCCGAGTCTCCAGGATCGCGCCCTGGGCCAAAGGCAGGCGCCAAACCGCTGCACCACCCAGGGATCCCCCTCTGTAGATTTTGTGGGAAGAAAAGGCACCAATGAAAGTGTTCCTGAAATGTGATTTTCAGTATCATAGAGTAAACTGAATGTGTTGTAGTTGTTCATAAATATAAAATAACTGAGAAATTGAAAAACTCATGGGAGCTCTTGTTATAAATAATCACAGTTCAAAGTGATCTATAATATTCGTGACTGACCTTCATATACCATGAAAAACAAAATTATATCCAAATCAGAGGTAAGGTGCATTCATAATTGAGTGGTCAAAATAATATCACATATATCTCTTAGATTTAGGTCCTGCTAGAAATTAAATTTTGTTTCCACTCTTCTTTACTTTTAAGGTAACAAAGATATTATTTTTCAGGGACTTAAGTTGGTACGTGAATAGGAAGACTGCATTGGGATTTGTCCTGCCTGTATTTACATGCCCTGTATGCAGAAGCCTACTGAAATGAGAGGACACATAGAGTAATATGTCATCACAGAGCATGTTTCAGTACCTCCCACAAGATTAACACTCATTTATAATAGGATAAATGTATAGATTAAGCCAATCTAACAAATTACAGTGTATATATTCAATTGGCCTTACAACAATCATTAAAGAGTAAACACCTTTCTAAATTTAAGTTTGTGCTAGAGAAGCTGAGAGAAGTTTTACTTTAGGATGTCTAATTTACTTAATGACAATTTGAGCTTATCAAGTTGATTTAATGGTCCTCAGAGTGGAGTAAGCACTAGAGCCAATGGAGATCCAGGTCTCCTGGAATTGGTAATTGGTAAATATTTGGGTGTTTTGTGAGATTTAGACCTGGATACTGTTCTGTAAAATCACTTCCATAACACTAAAAATTGTAACCATTTCTTAGGTCTTATCCTACTAAACATATGAGCAATATTTGACACTTTTTAATCACCTCCCTACCTCATCATTTTTTGTTTGTTTGTTTTGAGAGAGAGAGAAAGAGAGCATGAGGGGGGTGGGGGGATGGGGTGTGGAGGAGGGAGAGAATCACAAGCAAAACATAGAATTTGAGGTGGGGCTTGATCCCAGGACACTGAGATGATGACCTGAGCCAAAACCAAGAGAGAGATGAGAGAGTGGCTGCCAATTCCTAAGTTTAAGCGAAGCAGCAGTTACCACAACCATAAAGAAGACGTCTGGAAATAGGATTGCCCTATGAAAGCTATGTTCTTCAGTAAAGTGTTGCAGACAACACATGGTGATCTTACTGAAAAGGACCCAGGGCCATAAAATCCCAATAGTGCTCTCTTCTTGCTCTCTAGACTTCATTCTGTGGTCTCTCAGTATAAAACCCAACTAGAAGTAAGAGGGCAAAGGAGATCCTTGATCCAGTTCATATGGTTTAAATCTGCTATGGTAGAAAGCAAAGTGGAAAAATATGAATAATGGACCCAAGGCAGTTATTTGAAGATACATAATACATGTAGAATGCCAAGAATTAATCATTAGACAGCAAAGAAATGTTCAGTAGTCTGGAGCTCAAGGGAAGAATTAGCACAAGCAATATAAATTAGAGAATGTAGCATAAATATGGTATATAAAACCATGTGACTGGTTGTGTAGTTTCTAATAAAAAAGATGTCAAAGGTTTCATATCTAGGGCTCTCTAGAATTAGGTGAGGAAATGAAAGAAATCAGCAAATAAGACTGAGAAGGATGTCTGATTAGATAGCAGGAGAACCATGAAAGAGTTCTGGCTTATACCCAAGTAAAGACTGTTCAAGAAGTAGGGAGGTGATGGGACACTTGGGTCTCTCAGTCAGTTGAGCATCTCACTTGCAGTAGCTCCTTGTCACACTTAGAGCAAAGCCAAAATACTCACCATGTCCTGGAACTTGATCTGATCCTTATTTTCTGCTACTTATTCCATTCTCCCTCTGTCCATACCAGCTACACAGGATTCCTTCTTAACCCTTGAATACCCCAAGCATAATTTCACTTAGAGTCTTTATTTTTCATCCAAAAGGCTCTTCTCTTAGACATCCTCATGGCTGACTTCTTCACTTTCTTTCCATCTATAATGAAATGTCTATTATCTGTGAGGCAGTCCTTGGCAACTTTATGTTACATAAAACCCATTACACCATTTTCTACCTCTATCCCCTGAATTGCTTTTCCTCCAATATATATGAAGACATGATGAGTATATTACTTTCTCATTAATTTATCATTTTCAGTGTCCATGTTGGTTTTTTCCATAGTTTTAAGTTTCTACTTAGTTCATCAGCTTAAAAAACATGTTGGCTTTTTTTATAGTTCGGGTCTGATGTCAAATTCCCTAATTTTTCAGTTACCTGAAAATGTATTTATTTTATTTTATTTTATTTTATTTTAAGATTTTATTTATTCATGAGAGACACACAAAGAGAGAGAGAGAGAGAGAGAGAGAGGCAGAGACATAGGCAGAGGGAGAAGCAGGCTCTATACAGGAAGCCCAATGTGGGACTCCATCCCAGGACTCCGGGATCACGTGCTGAGCCAAAGGCAGATGCTCAACTGCTGAGCCACCCAGGTGTCCCAAAAATGTATTTATTTTAATCTCAAATTTTAATGGATATCCTTTCTGAATATTGAATTATTGGATGAAAGGTAATTTTGTTGCTATTATGATTAGCTCTTTAAAGCTGTCATGTCATTATCTTCTTCATTATCTTCTGTTCTCAGATGTTTCTGATAATTGTTTCTACCATCTTATCTTTGCTATACTATATGTAATATGCCAGTTTTCTGTACATTTTAAGGATTTTCTCCTGATCTTTGCCTTTTTGATCATGATGTGCCAAATTACCTTGTTTATTAGATATCCTTGGGTTTATTGGATATTTTGATCAAATTTGGCATTTATTTATTTATTTATTTAGTATCTTTATTTCCATCTTCCCTCTCTTTTCCTTCTAGGACTCTTACTATATATATGTTAGACTAATATTCATCCAAGCTTCCTAAACCTCTGTTTATTTTTCTTCAATATTTTTATATATTTTTCTTACGTCTGCTCTTCAGGTAGGATAATGTCTATTGATTTATTTCTTAAGGCCACTTCCTTTTCCATCACTAACTCTTTCCATCTATCTGCTAAGATTATATATGTTCATTCAACAAAATATACTTCATTTAATTCTCTGAATATATTTACAGTAACTTAAAAAATTTTTTTAAAAAGTCTTATTTACTTATTCATGAGAGACACAGAGAGAGGCAAACACATAGGCAGAGGGATAAGCAGGCTCCTCGCAGGGAGCCCAACGTGGGACTTGATCCCAGATCTTGGGATCACGCCCTGAGTGAAAGGCAGATGCTCAACCACTGAACCACCCAGGTGTCCCAACTTTTAATACTTTTGTCTTCTAAAGGCAACTTTCTCAGCCATCTTAGGGAAAGATTTTTCTCGACTTTTTTTTTTTTTGACTCTGATTCACATTTTCATGTTTATCTACATGAGTGGAATTATTGCTTGTATATTGGGCGCTGTGGATGATAAATTGTAGAGACGTTGTACTCTGTTATCTTCCTCTAGAGATTGTTGATTTTATTCTAGTTAGTGTATTAACTACTTCTGATCACCTTGAACTTGTATAGGCTTGGTTTTGTATTTTCCTAGGGCAGATCTGTCTAAAACACATGATATTATCCAGGTTCCTGTAACTTGGTGAGACTGCCAATTTTCAAATTGTGTGCCTATCAGTTTTTCGCAGGGATTTGATTTAGGCTTTGCTAGGGCAGGTCTAGAGTAGGTAGAGCTGTGATATGTCTCAGCTTCAGGACTGGAGTGGCAAAAAGATACTAACAAATTTTCACCACTTGGGTTGAACCATACTTTAAGTGAGCCCTGGCACCGTTTAACTTTAGTTATCTGTCCTGCTCTCAATATGTAGCAGCTGATGTCTGATAAACATTTTTTAGACCTCCTCTGCATATTAGAAGCCCAGCCCTAGTTATGGTAACAGAGAGAATCTAGACCCAGATTACTTGTCACACCTGAAGGCAGTTAACTTCTCTCTGGTCACTTACCTCATAAAGTCCAATCACTTTAGCTATCCCAATCACTGGTAATGACTTCTTCAGTTCAGTGCTACTATCATATTCTGATTAGAAGCAAGCTTATGATGCAGTGGTCCACAGGGAGAGCTGATGTGATCATGGGATTTTTATTCTCTTAGGAATAGAAATTTTGAAGGCTGTTAACCAAAGCTTTAAAAAAAAGTTGCTTTGTACATTTTTTACAGTATTATAGGTTGTTTATGTTTGGATGGCCAGTGTATATGTATATACACGTGTGTGTATCCTTGCTTGTTAAGCTTTATCTTTAAAAGATAAGATAGTTGTGTTAATAAATTTTATCCTTCAAAGATAAGATAGTAAGACAGTTGAATCAGCAGTAACTAAAATGGCTAGTTTGTAATAACTTGATATGAGAAATTAAACCAATCGATAAAGAATGAAAAGCCTTTATTTCTAATGTGACATGTCATGTCTGGAGGAACAGCTTTATTTCTGGGGTTTTTATCATGATGCGTAAGGGAAGTTTCTACAAAAACTAAATGTAAACAATAAACAACTATTTCTGTAATTGCTGTCTTAGTCTGTTCAGTCTACTGTAACAAAAAACACCATAGGCTAGGTTGCTTGTATAACAAACATTTAGCTCTCATAGTTCTGGCAACCATGAGATCTAAATTCAAGATGCCAGCAGATTTGATGTCTGATGAGAGCCTTCTTCCTGGCTTGCAGATGGCTGTCTTCCCACTGTGTCTTCTGTAGGCAGAAAAGAGTGAGAGAGCTTTTAGGAGTCTCTTTCATAAGGTACTAATTCCATTCATGAGGTGTCCACCCTCATAATTTAATCACCCCAAAGATCTCACTGCCTAGTTCCTTCATACTGAGGGTTAAGATTTTAACATATGAATTTTATTTTATTTTATTTTATTTTATTTTATTTTATTTTATTTAACATGAATTTTAAAGAGGACACAATCATTCAGCCCATAACAATTACTATGTGATTGGCATTTTTCATAAGCTATTAAAATTATTTTATAACATGTTTTATTAATGCTATCTTAAGTATAAAGGTGTGGGGAATTTGTTTGGGTTGTATATCCCAGTTGTTATGAATATAGATTTTTAAATTTCATATAAAAATTTTCAATTTCTATATAAAAGTTCCTGAGTTTGCTACTTTCTATTTGTATGACTTTATTTGAATTACTTCATGAATTTGAAACCTGATTTCTTCATCTTTTAAATATTCTAAGAAAAGTGATAAAAAACAGAAGATTGCCAGGGGAAAAAATTACTATTTATTTAAAGTCAGTTTGCTATCAACCCTGTATCTTCTCTCTTTCTCTTTCTCCCTCTCTGTCTCATTTTCAAGATCTGAAGACAAAGATGATATAGCTCCACGCAAATCGTTGGACTATATTTTGGGTTCTCACTTGTCTCCAGTGATCACAATCTTCTTAAAAATTTTTTCCTTAAATAAATGTTATTTTCTAAATAAATGTAATAAATATTTTTGCAATTTGGCCATAGATAAGTGGGCTAAATAAATGTTATGGATTGAACACGTCCTGTCAAAATGTGAAGTCCTAATTCCTACTGTAATGGTATATGGAGAGGGGCAGTTGAGAGGAAATTAGAGGAGGTCAGAAGACTGGGTAATGATGGGATTAGTGCTCTTATAAGAAGAGACATCATAGATCTTGCTCACTGTCTCTCTACCGCCACACATACTGAGGAAAGATTATGTGAGGACATGGGCAGGAGAGAGGCCCTTACTAGGGACAGACTCTGCTGGCACCTTTATCTCGGTTTTCCCAGGCTCCAGAACAGTAAGAAGGTAAATTTCTGCTACTTAAGCTACGCAGTCTATGGTATTTTGTTATGATAGCCTGAGCAGACTAGGAAAATAAATAAGACAAATTTTGTAAATAATTTATCACAATTCTCAATAACTTGCTGTTTCAACATTTTAGGTACTCCTCATTGGTGCTGTCTTTTGAGATCTGGAGTGCATATATCTCTAAGCCAGCAAATTGTCTTGGTGCTTTATCTCCTAGTTTTTCTTTCAGGTGTTACAAAACACATTAGGCATACATCAAAATGTGTTGACTGAAGCCTGCTTTATATTGTCTTGGCCTAACTTGGGAAGATTTATCTATTTATAGTTGTATTAGAGATTTTGACATTTGCCATCATTTTATAGATATTTAACATGTTTCCCTGGGGCTGAGAACAGAATTTCAAAATTGCATTGTTAAAACAGAGACTGAAAAAAAAAATAAAATAAAATAAATAAATAAATAAAACAGAGACTGCTCATGATTTTAGCTATCTTAGATTTGTGATATATTTTAGTTGTCCAGTGTATTCTATATGCCATCCAACTGTCAATTCAAAAATGATCATTTAAAATATTTATTAATTTCAGTTCTAAGCCTTATAGGTAAAGCCTATATTTATTTGTTAGCAATCCACCATCCTGATAAATTCCACAGCTTTTCTAAGAAGTGTTTCTAATAACATTAGCTGTATTAATGACCATATGTTTAATCTTAATTATGTATTTATTCATTCATTTATTTATCAATATAACTTGTTTCTGCCTTGAACAAATTAATAAAGTCTTTGTTATTTTCAAAGATCACAAATTCTGAAAACTTTCCAAAATTTCTTTCTTCTAGTTGATTTAAAAAGAAAAACCCTCTTAACCTATATTTGAATATTTTGAGTGCAAAAATTAATCTATTTTGATTTGTCTCTTCTTGTACCTGTTTTTATTAAACAGAGACATATTTTAAAGCCCTAAGTAAATATATGTGAAAAAAATCCCAATATACTGAATACGGATTGGTTTTCAGGGTCAGAGTTCCATTAGAGATACTGTTCATCTAGATAACTGCTTTCAAAAGTGGCTGAAAATCTCAAATTTTCAACACTCAGCAAATGAATGTGTATTCTTCTTATCACTTGAGATACAAAGATGACTATGACCTAATCTCTATTCTCATCATCTACTGGGTAAAGAGGATAGGTAAACCAATAATTTCAAAGTAAATACTGCATGTTCAAAGTGTTCTAAGAGTACAATAGAGGAAACAATTAACTCTGCCAGGAAAAGTTAAGAAGGAATTTATAGAGGAAGTGACATTTGAAACATGTTCTGAAGCATGAATATTTGTTCAAGAGGAAATGGAAAGAGTGTAACAAAGGGCTTTCTAGATGAAAGATAGGGCATTAACAGAGATAGGAAAGTAAATGGGATCATTGAAGGTCCATGATTAATTTAGAATTTCTGGAGCAGAAAGAACTTATATTGAAGAAAAGTTGGAAGAAAGTTGGGGTGTAGGTTGAATGTTAGAACTAGAATTCAATTAAGATAAATTTATGGTTAGAAAGACTGTCTGGAACTGATCACATAGGACTTTATTATTCTTAAGTGTTTAAATCTTATCTTTGAAATGATATTTTATCCCATAAAAGGAATAAATTGTATGGGTAATATATGTTTCAACCCTAAAATATCAAGAAAATAAATGCCTTCAGCAAGATATTTCTTTAATTTATTCTGTTTGTGTAAAGAAAATATTGCATTGGTACCAGGTGGCTCAGTTGGTTAAGCATCCAACTCTTGGTTTCGGCTCAGGTCATGATCTCAGCATTGTGGTATAGAACTCCACATGAGGCTGTGTGCTTAGTAGGAAGTCTGCTTCAGACTCTTTCTCCCTCTGACCCTCCCCCATCACATGGGCACATGTTCTTTCTCTTTCTAATTAATTAATTAATTAAATATTTTAAAAAAAAGAAAAACATTGCAAATAGTTTTATCATTCTCACCACCCATATGTATCAATATTTATCTCATTTCCCCCCTATTTCTTTCTCTATCTCTAATGCAGAGAGGAAAGCTGACATTGAATATCTCAATATACCCCAAGTAACATTTAGTTTTCTAGTAACATTTTTTTTCTAACTATCTTAATGTTTTGGCTATTTTAATGGGCTTGCAGCAAAATTTAACAATTTTTTACATTATATTTTGACAGAGTCCATTGATTTGTAAAAGATTCATTCACAAAACGCAGGCCTACAGTGGTGAGAAAGTTGTAGGAATTTTGAAAACAATTCCAAGTGATGTTCAATTAAAAGTTATATGTTTTTCAGAATATACACTTTTTTGCCAATCACCCTTCCCATGGAAGTTCATTATTGCTATTCTATATGGTTCCTATTTGGAACACATCTTCAAAGAGTTGATCCAAGCTCTGAAACAACCAGCACATATGTTTCTGGGCACCGTATAGAATGGTGAATGTGTGATGAGAGGGATTTATAGTGGTTCTACTCAATGATCTGTTAAACAAAAGTTTGTCTTCTGCACTGGAGCTCTGGGCTCTACTGGGTTTCTGAAATCAATTTAGTGGCACAAAGGACTGCTTCACCAGAAAGAGAGTAATGGTTCCAAAATAAAATTGCTATAGAATCATTTAGAGGGCTCCTGCCAGTTTTGAAGTTGGGTAGATGAATCCCAGGATGAATAAACAAAAAATGGATGCAGGATGTTGGCTTGGATAGTAGATACTGTTTATCTCTAAAAAATAAAGCACATCTCACTTATTGGAGACTGGATGGACTATGGGTAAAACTGGGAACTCCAGGTTTTCTTTCTCATATTCCCACAAACCCAAAAGGGTTTTTGAGTCTGAGTAAAGAATCTCATCTATCTGAGATATAATTCAAAGGCAATAATAGGTAATGAAGAGAGTTAATAAATACAGTTATGTACCCATGAATAGTTGCGTTTTTAAGACACTGAAACTACTCCATATACCATAACAGTCTTTATATATTTGTCTTTATATATTTGTCAACCTTTATATATTTGTCAATGCCAACAGAGTGCACAACACAAAGAGTTAACTCAAATGTACTTTAGTTGATAATAATGTATCAATATTCAGAAATTGTAACAAATGAAACATTAATACAAGATGTTAATAATAGGAGAAACTGAGTAGAGAAAGGGAGGAGTGAGGGGACATATAAGGGAACTTTCTGTACTTGACATTTATTATTCTGTAAACCTAAACTGCTTAAAAATAAGTCTATTCATTTTTAAGTGAATATTCAAGATTTTTTTCAAAGATCCTGCATGTGGAGCTAGATTGGTACTTGATAATATTTGGGGTTCTCTCCCTTTAGGTAAGAGTGAATATTTTCTAAGGGTTAAGTGCCTTATGATTTTACTTACAAATATAAAAATAGGCAGAAGATAGTTTTTGGATTTTGAGTAACTAAAATGCTGAAAAATAGTGACTACTTGTCTTTTGTGTTCGGCTTTAACTAACCCCTTCTTCGATGGGGCCAGTCCCACACTGTGAGAGACAATAACATAAATTCCTGACTCAGAAACCTATAATGGTGAATTAAGATCCTCAAATATGGAAGTATGAATCTAGAGATTCAATGGAAGATAAAGAGAAATGTGAAACTGCTTATACTGCCAGTGGAATAATGTTTTGTGGTGACAGAAGGCCTAGCAATTTTCTGGCCAGATGTTCCTGTTGCCAAATGCTCTGACAGTCTCATTTTTGCACATTTCTCTATCCTATGTTCTCTAATCTGTGATCAATATTAGTGGTTACCCCATAAACATCCAATATATCAAACTTTTGTTTAAAATAACCAGAATCATTTTCAGTTGCTTGTAACAAGAACAACTAATGCCATTGTTAATATCATTTTATTATCATTATTTTTTATTAATACTTATTTTCAGCCTATATAAAAAGAGGCAAAAAGTACAACATAATAGGAAAAACAATAATTCTGTGCTATTTGTATATCGAACAAGCAATAAGTTAGCCCTCATAAATATAAAAATTTTGAAGTGGTAATCCATATTCCCATAATTTAGAAATAATTCCAATTAACAAAAATATATAAATGTGTACTTTCTTTTGTAAAGCTAACAAGTATCATCAAGAACATAGTCCTCAGAAAAGAAAATCAAAAGTTTTCTCATCAATAAAATTTCAAAGTCAGCTAAATAGTGCTCTGTGGGTAGCACTACTCATTAACCTTTTCATAATATATACAGCCCTAAAAGCCTTGCCATTTTACTATTCACATATCTTCATTATAGAGCTGTCAATGTTTCTGTGCACAGAACTCTTTTGGTTCTTTGGCGACAATTAAAGTGCTGTGATCACAAGGAGGAAAGGGTGAGAATAGACAGGGATATTTTCAGGCTAATATGTGAATGCTTATATATGAATACAATATTCATTTGAACAAATTTAAGTTATAAAAATATCCAGCTTATGCCATATTGCCATAAGGAACTCACTGAATGAGTTCCAATCTATTGCGAGGCTCCAATCTATTTCCTTAAGTAAAAGCAGATATACACAATATATTTATTTGCTAGGAAATGTATACTATAGTGACAAGCATTAAAAAGTCTCAAAATATGACATTTCTACTTTATTAAACAAATACTTTGTAACATTATATGGAAATTTAAACTTTTTTTTTTTGGAAGTTCAAGAAGGAATGTATTAACATAATTCCACCGTTTGAAGGCAGAGATTAGACTGAGGAAGATATTATGGTAAAAAGGCAAAAAGTTTATGTGTGCCATAAGACCCTAAAACACAAATTACTGATATTTGAGATAACACGGAATGATTCTAAATTATTGTGAATTTAAATGAACTCAAATCTTTATCCTTACTTTTATGCTTTCTAGGTAATAATACAAGGTATACACGGGAGAACACTTTAATGAAAAGCAATGTATGAATACCTTGTAGTAATGCTGCCAAATACATAGTTAGCTGATTGGAGAACTATGTTTTGGGATTTTTTTCTGAAATAAATAGGATGTTATGGTCATTTTAAAAAATGTGTAGTGCTTCGCTATTATTGTAATATTTGTAATTTCTATTTTCTCTTAAAAAGTAGAGAATCAAGGAAGGCATATCATCTCACTAGCAAAAAACAGAGAATTGTAAACTATACAGTGTTCCCTTGTATATAAAACAAGAAATGGCAAATTACTATCTCCTATAAAGGCATTAGAATAGTAGATGTTTTATTTCTGTTTGTGCTTTTTTAAAAATTAAATTACCAATACCAAGGAAGCATGATATCATTACATTCTGAATTAAAACATAATTCTAACTAACCATTGACTTTTGTGAAATGTAAACACATTTAAATTGCACTCTTTTAAGTAATGGACATCCCCAAAAGCAATTTATACTAGTTGGTTAAAAGTCCTCTAGAGTTCTCTGTTTTAACATTAAAGACTCATCCAGGGTTTTTCTCTAGCATTTTCCAAAATGTTCTGCATGACTGCTGAAAGATAAGATGGTTAAGTAAATGAACAATATAACACTACACAGCTGCATGGACTTTATTATGTGGGAATATCATAATTTATTTAATGATATGTTAAATTGTTTAAACTCTTTCCAATATTTTAAAAATTTATGAAATATAATTTTTGTTATTGTTGAATTTAGGTTTATTATTTCAATATTTATTTTTAATTTTTCCAGTATACTTTCTGTTTCTCTGTTCATCCTTTTCCAGTCTCATTTTGCAATATTTCAATTCATTTAACTTTATCTTCATTTACAATCTTAATGGCTTTTATTTATTTCCTTGATTTGTTGCAATTTTTAGGACTCCCAGTAAAATGCTGACAAGAATGGGTGAAGTAGGATATCTTTTTTCTCAAATATTACAGAGAAAACGTCATTGTATCACTATTCAGTGTAGTATCAGCTATAGGTTTTTCATAGAAGCATTTTATCACATTGAGAAATTTCCAATGTCATGGGATACATGAGAGTTTATAATTATGTAATTTTAATTATGCAATTTATGCAATAGTAAGTAAATTTTTGATTTTTGGTGAGGTGTTTTATAGAATAGGGAATTTTATTTATTTGTCCACCAAAAGATTCTTTTTAACTAATAAATATGTTAAGTCAGAAATTTTAACGTACAGTTAGGGTAGGTTAGCACAAGTACTAACCTTAGGATATACATGTTTGCATGAAGATTTTATAGTTATCTATTTAACCTGATCAGATACTTAGAAGTACTACCAGTACCACACACCATCTATGATGAAGTTTTTGTCTTTGATCACTCAATAGCTTTATTTTTTAAATGGAACAATTGGAATTTTGAATCTACTATTATGATTTTTGTACTCCTATTTCTTTTTCCCTTATGTTTATTTCCATTAACTTTCAAGCTTAACAAGCAGCCTTTATAAAGTTTTAACAATTTTAAAGTGTATCCCCTGCTGCCCTTGCCATACTTCAGAGCACCAATATCTCCCAGAAAGGCACCAGTATCTCCCAGAAGGGCACTAGTATCTCTGAGAAGGGTACAAACTTCTGGTGCTTTGATTTTTTGCACCTGCTGCACAGAGGATGCCTCTTGATTTCCTGGCCCTGGAAGCCAGAGGTCCTTCATTCCTGGTCACATGGGACAATAGTAATAAGTGTCACCAGAAAATACTTCATACCCCTCTCCAGCCCCCCAGTTTTTGTGACTTCTGCCTGGGGTACCTCTACATTGCCAGGCCCTAGTGGGCAGTAGAGCTTAAGATTGCAGGTCCCATAGGACTGTAACTAACAGAGCAAGAGATCTTCAACAGTTACCACTCTCAGGCCACAATAAGAGGCAGTAGACCCAGGACCTCTGTTTTTCTATAAAAAGAAGTCTATTAGCTAATTATCATGACTATGGCCAGAGAGACAGTCTTCTAGTTAAACACACGTCTAGGGACTGACCATAATCATAATCTTTTTCAGACCTTGGAGAGTGGTTATTACCTTCACACGAACTTTCTGCTGGGCTATAGAGTGCCAGTCTCTCCTGGAGGGGAGGGTGCCCAGTTTTCCTGGGTCCTGCATGACTGTGGCAATCAGGGATGATTCTTGGAAGGCTACAACCCCCAGGGCATTGAACAGACAGCTAACTGAGACACAACCTCCAGTTTTTTCTGTGAAGAAGGCTACATTGCTTATCCCAGAGCTTCAGATTGGCACACATTTATTGGACTACTAAACTGCTCTCAAAGAGCATAGGCTGTGGACATCATCTTGAAGCTCTCCCTGTGCCTTGCTCTAGTTCACAGGTATCTCCTAGAAAGAATCATATACACTCATCTGGAGCCCTGATTTTTACAACTCCTGCCCAGGAGACACCTCTAGATCATCTACTTCTGATAGCTATTGAGGCTTATGTTTGTGGCCCCTCAGGACTATATATTTGCATACTTTTAAAGGCTGCTGCCAAAGGGCCTGGCTTCCAGTCTGCCTGAATCTAAGTGCTATGATCTTCTTTGGAAACATTGCTAGATCTTAGCACACCCTCAACTCCTGGGAGCTATTAAAATATAATAGGCAGCTTGGATAAGCACAGAAGTTTAAGAGATGATCAAGAGCTAAGGCAGGGCTGAACAGAAGGCTCACCTCCTAAATAGGGCCTTTCCCAAGACTGGGAGAGGTGTTGATTTCATCTATTATGTAGAAACCAACACAGAGAATCAAAACAAAAGGAAGAAACAGGGAAGTATGTTTCAAATGGAAGAACAGGATAAAGTTTCAGGAAAAACCCTAATATAACAGAGAGGAGTAATTTACCTGATAAATAGTTCAAAGTCATGGTGAAAATGATGCTCACTAAACTGGGGAGAAGAATAGGTAAGCACAATGAGAACTTCAAAACAGGTGGAAAATATAAGAAAGTACCAAATAGAAATCACAAACCTGAAGAATACAATAATTACACTGATAAATACACTAGAGGGTTCCATCATCTGCTAGATGAAGCAGAAAAGTCAGTCAATTCACATACAGAGCAGTGGAGCTCATCCGATCAGCAGAAAAAAAAAAAAAAAAAAAAGAATGAAAAAAGTAAAAATAGCTCAAGGAATTTATGGGACAGAAAAAAAAAAACTGACACATTATAGGGCTTCCATAAAGAGAAGAGATAAAGGGACATATCGTATTTGAAGAAATAATAGCTGAAAACTTCCTAACTTGGAGAAGAAAACAGACACCCAGATGTAGGAAGCCCAGACAATTCCAAAAAAGATAAACCCATTCAGACTTACACCAAGACACATTATAGTTAAAATGTCAAAAATTAAAGACTAGGGAAAATATTAACAGTGGCAAGAGAAAAACAACTTGTTGCATACAAGATATTTAGCAGATGTTCCGGTACAGACATTGCAGGCCAGAAGGGAATATAGTATGATATATTCCAAGTACTAAAAGAAAAAAAAAAAAAAAAGAATTCCAACTAAGAATATGCTACCTTGCAAAGTCATGGTTCAGAATTGAAGGAGAGAGTTTTCCAAACAAGCAAAAGCTAACAGAGTTCATCACCACTAAACCAGCCTTACAAGTGTGGGACCCAGGAAATTTAACAAAAATCCCCTACCCCTGGACAAACAGAGCAAGACTAACTCCATTTTGTGCTGCACCCGCCACCTCCTGTATGACCCCCACATGACCTGCTTATTGCTTAAGGCACTGCCCCACTGTAGTCAAGCTGTTGGGCGCACCCTAATTGGAAATCGGCTCATAACAATGCACCCCGACTTGTGCCCACCAAAACTGCCGCCGATTCTGACCAAAATAATAGGCCAGCTCAAATGGATACTATAGGGTAAAATGTAATTCAATCGGCCACCTGTGTGTGGACTGACATGACTGCAACTTTCTGCCTATGTTACAATCCCATTGGCCACTGGCCCCTATAAAGCTGCTACACCTCTTAGTCTCGGGGTCCAAGTCCCTGCTCCGCTGTGTCGGGTATACTTGGACCCAAGCTCGAGCTTGTAAATAAACCCTGGTGTGTTTGCATCGGTGTCGGCTCCTTGGTGGTTTCTTGGATTCGGAATCTTGGGCACAACAAAAAGAAATGTTAAAGGAACATTTTTAAGCTGAAAAGAAAGGGTACCAATTAGTAACAAGAACACATATGAAAGAACAAATCTTACTGGAAAAGTAAGTGTATTATAAAAGTAGTAGATTATTAAGCCAATATACAGATTAAAAGACAAAAACAGTAAAAATAACTATGATTACGAATATTAGTTAAAGGATACACAGAATAAGATGTGAAATGTGATATCAAAAACATAAAACAGGGGAATCCCTGGGTGGCTCAGCGGTTTGGTGCCTGCCTTTGGCCCAGGGCATGATCCTGGGGTCCTGGGATCGAGTCCCACATCGGGCTCCCTGCGGAGCCTGCTTCTCCCTCTACCTGTGTCTCTGCCTCTCTCTCTCTGCATCTCTCATAAATAAATAAATACAATCTTAAAAAAAATAAAAATAAAACATGGGTGGGGAGAGTAAAATGCTGAGTTTAGAATGAGATCAAACTTAAGCTGTTATCAACTGAAAATAGACATTTATGGATATAAATTACTATATGTAAGCCTCATGGCAACTGCAAAGAAAAAGAAAACCTGTAGTAAATACACAAAAGAGAAAGAGAAATATAAATGTACCACTATAAAAGTCATCAAACCAAAGAGAACAAAAAAGAGAAGAAAGCCAGAGAGGAACTACAAAAACAGCTATAAACAATTAACAAAAGGAGAGTTAAATATCCTTTCAATAACTACACTAAATATAAATGGTCTAGGGATCCCTGGGTTGCTCAGTGGTTAAGAGCCTGCCTTCAGCCCAGGGCTGATCCTGGAGTCTCAGGATCGAGTCCCACGTCAGGCTCCCTGCATGGGGCCTGCTTCTCCCTCTGCCTATGTCTCTGCATCTCTCTCTCTCTCTCTGTCTCTCGTGAATAAATAAATAAAATCTTTAAAAATAATAAATATAGTCTAAATTCTCCGATCAAAAAAAAAACATTGAGTAGCTCAATTAATTTTTAAAAGATTTTTTTAATATTTTATTTATTTATTCACGAGAGACACAGAGAGGGAGTAGATTGGCAGAGACACAGACAGAGGGAGAAGCAGGCTCCATGCAGGGAGCCCGATATGGGACTTGATCCGGGGTCTCCAGGATCACACCCCAGGATCACATACCCGGGCTGCAGGCGGCGCTAAACCACTAAGCCACTGGGACTGCCCGACACACTTTAGGTACAAGGACACACACTGAGAGTGAAGGGATGGAAAATATAGTATATGTAAATGCAAATCAAAGAAAACTGGAGTAGCTATATTTACATCAGACCAAACAGACTTTAAAACAAATAACGGAGGAGGGGCAAGATGGCGGAAGTGTAGGGTCCCCAGGTCACCAGTCCCCACCAAATTACCTAGGTAACCTTCAAATAATCCTGAAAATCTATGAATTCGGTCTGAGATTTAAAGAGAGAACAGCTGGAATGCTACAGGGAGAAGAGTTTGCGCTTCTATCAAGGTAGGAAGACGGGGAAAAAGAAATAAAGAAACAAAGGAAAGAAATACTTAGATAATAATACACTTATACTTGGTGACTTCAATCTAGCGCTGTCTACCCTCGATAGGTCTTCTAAGCACAACATCTCCAAAGAAACGAGAGCTTTAAATGATACACTGGACCAGATGGCTTTCACAGATATCTACAGAACTTTACATCCAAACGCAACTGAATACACATTCTTCTCAAGTGCACATGGAACTTTCTCCAGAATAGACCATATACTGGGTCACAAATCAGGTCTTAATCATTACCAAAAGATTGGGATCGTCCCCTGCATATTCTCAGACCATAATGCCTTAAAATTAGAACTAAATCACAACAAGAAGTTTGGAGGGATTTCAAACACGTGGAGGTTAAGGACCATCCTGCTAAAAGATGAAAGGGTCAACCAGGAAACTAAGGAAGAATTAAAAAGATTCATGGAAACTAATGAGAATGAAGATACAACCATTCAAAATCTTTGGGATGCAGCAAAAGCAGTCCTGAGGGGGAAATACATCACAATACAAGCATCCATTCAAAAACTGGAAAGAACTCAAATACAAAATCTAACCTTACACCTAAAGGACCTGGAGAAAAAACAGCAAGTAGATCCTACACCAAGCAGAAGAAGAAAGTTAATAAAGATTTGAGCAGAACTCAGTGAAATCGAGACCAGAAGAACTGTGGAATAGATCAGCAAAACCAGGAGTCTGTTCTTTGAAAGAATTAATAAGATAGATAAACCATTAGCCAGCCTTATTAAAAAGAGAAGACTCAAATTAATAAAATCATGAATGAGAAAGGAGAGATCACTACCAACACCAAGGAAATACAAATGATTTAAAAAAATATTATGGAAAAAAAAATAAAAAAAATAAAAAAATATTATGGATAGCTATATGCCAATAAATTAGGCAATCTAGAAGAAATGGACACATTCCTGGAAAACCACAAACTACCAAAACTGGAAGAAATAGAAAACCTGAACCAGGGAGGAAATTGAAGCAGTCATCAAAAACCACCCAAGACACAAAAGTCCAGGGCCAGATGGCTTCCCAGGCGAATTCTATCAAACGTTTAAAGAAGAAACTATACCTATTCTACTAAAGCTGTTTGGAAAGATAGAAAGAGATGGAGCACTTCCAAACTCGTTCTATGAGGCCAGCATCACCTTAATTCCAAAACCAGACAAAAATCCCACCAAAAAGGAGAATTACAGACCAATATCCCTGATGAACATGGATGCAAAAATTCTTAACAAGATATTAACCAATAGGATACAACAATACATTAAGAAGATTATTCACCATGACCAAGTAGGATTTATCCCTGGGACACAAGGCTGGTTCAACACCCGTAAAACAATCAATGTGATTCATCATATCAGCAAGAGAAAAACCAAGAACCATATGATCCTCTCAATAGATGCAGAGAAAGCATTTGACAAAATACAGCATCCATTCCTGATCAAAACTCTTCAGAGTGTAGGGATAGAGGGAACATTCCTCAACATCTTAAAAGCCATCTATGAAAAGCCCACAGCAAATATCATTCTCAATGGGGAAGCACTGGGAGCCTTTCCCCTAAGATCAGGAATAATACAGGGATGTCCACTCTCACCACTGCTATTCAACATAGTACTGGAAGTCCTAGCCCCAGCAATCAGACAACAAAAAGACATTAAAGGCATTCAAATTGGCAAAGAAGAGGTCAAACTCTCCCTCTTCGCCGATGACTTGATACTCTACATAGAAAACCCAAAAACCTCCACCCCAAGATTGCTAGAACTCATACAGCAATTTGGCAGTGTGGCAGGATACAAAATCAATGCCCAGAAATCAGTGGCATTTCTATAAACTAATAATGAGACTGAAGAAAGAGAAATTAAGGAGTCAATCCCATTTACAATTGCACCCAAAAGCATAAGATACCTAGGAATAAACCTAACCAAAGAGGTAAAAGATCTATACCCTAAAAACTACAGAACACTTCTGAAAGAAATTGAGGGAGACACAAAGAGATGGGAAAATATTCCATGCTCATGGATTGGCAGAATTAATACTGTGAAAATGGCAATGTTACTACCCAGGGCAATTTACACGTTAATGCAATCCCTATCAAAATACCATGGACTTTCCTCAGAGAGTTGGAACAAATTATTTTAGGATTTGTGTGGAATCAGAAAAGACCCCAAATAGCCAGGGGAATCTTAAAAAAGAAAACCATATCTGGGGGCATCACAATGCCAGATTTCAGGTTGTACTACAAAGCTGTGGTCGTCAAGACAGTGTGGTACTGGCACAAAAACAGACACATAGATCAATGGAACAGAATAGAGAATCCAGAAGTAGACCCTCAACTTTGTGGTCAACTAATATTCGACAAAGAAGGAAAGACTATCCACTGGAAAAAAGACAGTCTCTTCAATAAATGGTGCTGGGAAAATTGGACATCCACATGCAGAAGAATGAAACTAGACCACTCTCTTTCACCATACACAAAGATAAACTCAAAATGGATGAAAGATCTAAATGTGAGGCAAGATTCCATCAAAATCCTAGAGGAGAACACAGGCAACACCCTTTTTGAACTTGGCCACAGTAACTTCTTGCAAGATACATCCACGAAGGCAAAAGAAACAAAAGCAAAAATGAACTATTGGGACTTCATCAAGATAAGAAGCTTTTGCACAGCAAAGGATACAGTCAACAAAACTAAAAGATACCTGCAGAATGGAAGAAGATATTTGCAAATGACCTATCAGATAAAAGGCTAGCATCCAAGATCTATAAAGAACTTCTTAAACTCAACACCAAAGAAACAAACAATCCAATCATGAAATGGGCAAAAGACATGAACAGAAATCTCACAGAGGAGGACATAGACATGGCCAACACGCACATGAGAATATGCTCTGCATCACTTGCCATCAGGGAAATACAAATCAAAACCACTATGAGATACCACCTCACACCAGTGAGAATGGGGAAAATTAACAAGGCAGGAAACCACAAATGTTGGAGAGGATGTGGAGAAAGGAGAACCCTCTTGCACTGTCGGTGGGAATGTGAACTGGTGCAGCCACTCTGGAAAACTGTGTGGAGGATCCTCAAAGAGTTAAAAATAGATCTGCCCTATGACCCAGCAATTGCACTGCTGGGGATTTACCCCAAAGATACAGATGCAATGAAACATGGGACACCTGCACCCCCATGTTTATAGCAGCAATGTCCACAATAGCCAAACTGTGGAAGGAGCCTCGGTGTCCATCAAAAGATGAATAGATAAAGAAGATGTGGCCTATGTATACAATGGAATATTCCTCAGCCATTAGAAACGACAAATACCCACTATTTGCTTCAACGTGGATGGAACTGGAGGGTATTATGCTGAGTGAAATAAGTCAATCGGAGAAGGACAAACATTATATGGTCTCATTCATTTGGGGAATATAAATAATAGTGAAAGGGAATAAAGGGGAAAGGAGAAAAAATAAGTGGGAAATATCAGAAAGGGAGACAGAACATGAAAGGCTCCTAATTCTGGGAAATGAACTAGGGGTGGTGGAAAGGGAGGTGGGCATGGGTGGGGGTGATTGGGTGACGGGCACTGAGGTGGACACTTGACGGGATGAGCACTGGGTGTTATTCTATATGTTGACAAATTGAACACCAATAAAAAAATAAATTAAAAAATAAAATTAAAATATAAAATAAAACAAAAACTGTGTAAGAGACAACTAAGAATATGACATAATAACAAAGTGATCACACAACAAGAGGATTTAACAATTGTAAATACCTATGCACCCAGTGTAGGAGCAATTAAACATATAAAGCAAATATTAAGAGAGGTGGGAGTTGGAGAAATAGATTTTTTGTTTAAATAAGTTGAATTAAAATAAGAAATAAAAACAGCTGTTGAATCAAAATATACTACAGAGATGTATACAGCAAGCCATGGAGGAAACCAGAACTCAGTACTATGTCCATTAAAAAAAAAAAAAGTGGTTTCCAGAAATTTACATTTATAAATTCAGGAAACAATAATGAGAATTAATGAATGTATATCTTTGAATATAAAATTTTGATGAATATGTCACCATTACTATTTTTGTCGTCTTTGTATCTTCATGAAGTTGGCATTAATACTCTTCATTGACAAAAGTAATATCAAATAGAAGAATAATAGGAGGTGAAAACTTTCATTAAACTTTCCATTTTTATGAATTCTATAACATGTGAAGTCTCTTTTATATCAACCTAGAGCAGTTTAGAGATTCCCTCTAAAAAATTTTCTTCTGGAAAATTAAATTACCAAATACTCCATATCAAGTGCTTTTACTTCTTTTTCTACAATAAGATCACCATAGACAAGAAAGAATAACTTTACTGTTTAAAATAAAATTTCATATTTTAGATGGGTTAACAGGATTGTTCTATAAATTGAGATATAATACTATTTTTAAAACAATAAAACAAAAAGCATACCAATAAAGTTGTATGTACTTAATGTAAGACTGGAATGTTTGACATTTACCATTATTTTATAATTTCTGATTTTGGCTTTTGAATATAAGGGCATGCATTACTTTTCTCCTTAAAGAATTACTGTTTTTGAGTATATTGACTAGGTAATCTGAATTTTAGTAGTCATCACAATAGTATGGAGAACTGAGACCCACCTCCAGAAATTCCTAGTATCTTGGGGTGCATCTCATACATTCACATTATTATTATTATTTATTATTATTTATTATGTCATTTATTATTCATCTCATGATGGTCTTCAGAGCTTTAAGTAACACTGGGCTAATAGGGTAAGGTATGTGGTATATCATTACTACTCATTGTATCATTCATGTTCTACTAAAAAATTGTAAATATTTTATATTAACATAACTAAAGAAAAAATATACTAATATTTTCTATATAAGAACTTGGGTCTAAAGTGAACTTTTAAAAGAAATACAAACATAGATACAAGTTGGTAACTTGTTTAGGAACAAAAAAAATTTGTTTCTTTAGGTACCTTAATTCAAGCTACCATTAATTCTTGGGGCAGCCCCAGTGGCACAGCGGTTTAGTGCTGCCTTTGGCCCAGGGTGTGATCCTGGAGACCCTGGATCGAGTCCCACATCGGGCTGTCTGCATGGAGCCTGCTTCTCCCTCTGCCTGTGTCTCTGCCTCTCTCTCTCTCTATGAATAAATAAATAAAGTCTTTTTAAAAAATTCAAGCTACCCATTAATTCTTATCCAGTGTTCTGTAAAGAATGTCCTAAATTGGCCTTCCTGCCTATAATCTCCTTATTCTTTACTTAAATCTTTATGTCATTCTTCCTCAGGCTGAAGTCCAGATTTATAAATTTAGCTTAAAATATTGTAATCATCACATTTGTACTTCATTCCCCACCAAGCTTTGAACACCTCTGCTCTCAACTTTAGAGAAATAATTAATTCCATCTTTGTTTACTAACCAGGAGATTATTCCTCAGCCTGGAACTTATTCCAGAATGGATATATGAAGTGATTATATTATGAAGAATAATACAAAAGAATAAAAATTAAATAGGCTAACCTGGGGTGGGGGGATCAGTTCTTCAGGACTTGGTCATTATTCCCTACTATCTGCTCCTCAGATTTTAAACATTATCTTTCACAGATTTGTAAGGTAAGACTAGACCTTGATTAAAATGTTCTTTCAAAATATCACTGAATCTAAAGTTGAGAAAAAAAAAAAACACAAAACCGCACAAATATCTGCAAATATCCACAGACAAACAAAACAAAACAAAACTCTGAATCTAGCCTTCAAAAATCTAAATCATTTTTTGAAATTTGGGCTGGATCTTTGATTTTCTTTTGAAGGGAGAGAACAGACGTTAAATACAGATGTAGACTTAAAACTATATCACTATTTGTGACCTGTGAGAACTTAGACATGTTTATTAAGCACTTTGTGCTGTAGTTTCTTTCTTTAAAATATCAAAGATAACATCTCAAAGTACAGCACATTCTCTAATGTAATGGTAGTAAATAATGTCTTTTTTCATTTACTTCTTACTATCAAAATGTTTCCAAGCTAATTCTATAAAACCATAATAGTATTTTTCTAATCACTAGGATCCACTATTTAACTAAAGCTTTTTCTTTTAATAAAGGTGATAAGAAATAGCTTTAGTTTCTTTTTTTGATGGCCATCAATCAGCTAGAAGCGCTATAGGATAATTAAGGGACTCATGAGAGAATATATACCACTGAGTTGCCATATGTATCCATACAGTGATAATTTATACTTCTCTTATCCTACCACCTTTTTTCTTTCTTTGACCTCTTTGTGTTATTTTTAAAGTTAGAGTATTCAAAGCTTGCTTTCATTTAAAATCTTATTGTTTTCTTAGCACTGGTTTGACTACAGTTGTTTTGTAAAATAATTCACATTGATAGAATATAGTTTTATCATTTTCGTGATGGCCTGTGTAAGATTCCTCTAGTACAAATGATTATGAAAAACCAAAAAGGGAACTCGGAGATTCCAATTATAAAATATATAAGATTCCAATTATAAAATAAATAAGTCATGGAGATGAAAAGTACCACATAGGTAATATAGTCAATAATATTGTAATAGTGTTTTATGGTGACTACACTTACCATGGTGAGCACTGAGTAATGTATAGAACTATTGAATCAATATGTTGCACAGATGAAATTAATATAGCACTGTGTATTAATTACACTTCAATAAAAAAGGAAGAAAATTTAAAAATAAAAAAAACAGTGATTAAGGTACCGGAAGAGAGGCATAATTTTTTCTAATATTCAAATTATTTAACTACATTATTTTCCTATACAAATAGATGTATAGAACTAAGATATATACAAGAGTATACAACTATTCCTATACAAATAGATGTATACACGCAGCCCCAGTGGCTCAGTGGTTTAGCGCCTCCTTCAGTCCAGGGTGTGATCCTGGCGACCTGGGATCCAGTCCCACTTCCGGCTTCCTGCATGGAGCCTGCTTCTCCCTCTGCCTCTCTCTCTCTCTCTCTCTCTCTCTCTGTGTGTGTCTCATGAAAAAAACAAATAAAATCTTAAAAAATTAAAAGAAACAAATAGATGTATACAACTATATTTGTCCTTTTAAATGAATGAGATATTAAGTAATGTCATATATTTTTTAAAGATTTTATTTATTTATTTGACACAGAGAGGAAGAGCACAAGTAGGCAGAGTGGAAGGCAGAGAGAGAGGGAGAAGCAGGCTCCCCTGCTGAGCAGAGTACCCAAAGCATGGCTAGATCCCAGGACCCTGAGATCATGACCTGAGCCGAAGGCAGATGCTTAACTGACTGAGCTACCCAGGGACCCCAAGTAATGTCACATTTGTATTTAATGAGCCCTTACTATTTTTACCTATTTCAGTAGTTCAATTTTTATACTAACATAATTAAAACACTAGGAATACAGCATATCAGCATTTACAAATACACATCTTGACTGTATATTAGTCAATGTCATACTCTGTTAGTATTTATAATCGATACTTGGCATTGCAAAACAAAATAAATGGATTCCTTTAAATTGACTTTAAGGGGTGCCTGGATGGTGAAAGTTTGGTGAAAGCAGCTGACTCTTGATTTCAGCTCAGGTCATGATCTCAGGGTCCTGGGATCAAGCTCCACATGGGGCTCTGTGCTCTGTTTGTCTGCTGGAGGATTCTCTCTCCCTCTGCCTCTTGCCCAGCTGGCACTCTCTCTTTCTAAAATAAATAAATAAATCTTAAAAATACATACATACATACATAAATTGATTTTAAGATAGTATTCATTAATAAGAAAGAATAGAGAAAGAAAATGATTGAAACTAAGTGAGCCATATGAAGTAGACCCTTCCTTCGTTTTTTTTAAACAAATAGCTAATTAGATTTATTTTCCTACATTTTACATTCCCAAAAGAAAAATGCTGTGTAAAGTTTTATCAATCTCATTTAAAAAATTAAAAATAAAGAATTTCATTAATAACTGGTTTTCACTTAATTGTTAAAAATGATCAAACTAAGCTTTTAAAAATATAATCTTCATTAGTATAACCCATTATCTAATACATTAGTACAAATACAAATTTTCCTGTTTCAAGGAGTTTTTAATGCTAACAATTTAAATCTCATACAGTTCAAGTTTCTGTAATTTATCTTTTTAAGTGTAAATATATATTATGCATTCAGACAATTCTTCAACACATTTTAAGTGTCCTCCTTTTGTGTACATGGCACTGATGTAAGGCCTGAGGATGCAAGAAGTAGAATAGACAAGAGCGTGTGAGGAAAAACAAAAGGTTAAGTATTGTTGTTCTAGAATGTCAAGCAAATTATCCAGAAATGGTACTGGGAATTATTTCTATATTGAGTATATGATAGAAAAATGCCTTTAGTCAATGTATTTTCATATACTATACATGTAAATTAATTAATTCCTTGGTATCAAGTAGATGGGAATGACATGCTCTTTTGAATTATATAATAATGTCTTAAACTTCAGGTTTTAAAAAATTATATTCCAAGATTGCATTCAATGTAATATTATTCCTTGCTATAAATGTAAGGCCACGTACTATACAAAAATATATTAGCTTACATAGGAAAACTTTTATAATTGTGTTTTTAAACAAGGCTTTCAACTTGTGTGCAAACTAGAGACTTGGAAAATGCTAGTGTGGATTACAAATTTGCTGTTTTATTTTATTCAGCCCTAATGATTTTCATTATCTCCTTAGTTGATAGAATCCATTTCCAAAACCAATAATCTCTTGAAATCCACTGAGCCACAAATTACTCATTAGAGAAAATTTTCAAAGATCATTACCTTTACCATAGATTTTCGTTTTTCATCTCCTGCATACTCACTTGTAATGCTTCTCATAATAAGGGGAGGGGAGATTATATAGTTACATAGAATAATTGCAATAAAATACAGACCAATGCCTTGTTTACCACTAGAATCACTACATTTTATTAAAGTCAATATTGCATCGTGTTTAACCTTGATTTTGTATTTGCAGATCTAATATGTTATCATTAAAATATAAATGGGCTATTAATTACACTGTTCTGGTAGTTTCTGAGATATCTTAGGATTTCATTATAATTTTGGTAAAGGGGCAAATGTGTATGAATATTTGATTAACTTCCTTTTAGAGTTGAACAGTAATTAGTAAGGGAATTATTTAACATATTTAACTTAGGACATTGCTGATAAAAAACATTATTTTACAAGTATTAAAGTTTCCTACTTATAAGTAAAAATAAATGCTTCATTTCTTAAAAAATTATAAATCTATGATGTGACTCATTAAGAGAAAAAAATCTCTCTTAATATGAACTTAACCACTTTTTTTGACAAGAGTTAAGAATGCCACTTTATTTTATTTTATTTTATTTAACTTAATCATTTTGAATTAAATGAATGTTGCGCTCACAATCTCTGTATGTATATTCAAATACTCAAAATGCATGGGGGAGTGACTAGAAGTTCAATAAAAATATGAATAATTTTGTCATATAATGAATGTTGCTATTAAGAAAAATTGCATGCCATTTAATGATGTCTTTGTGTTTTAAGGACAGAGCTAAAGACGGATTTTGTAATCTATGCTTTGGAAATCTTGGTTTGAGTATTGATAGTGTGATTTATTAGCCTTGTGACCCTGGACAAGTTATTTAGTTTCTCTTCCATTTTCTCACATACAGAAGAGAAAATTGGGTCTTTTTTACAAAGCTTTTACCTCAGTGCTTGACATATGGACATTTTGATGGATATGTGACTTTATTACTTTTGACCAATCAGTCCTACATTTTATGTTTTGGGCCTTCTCTAAGTTGTGATTATTAACTGGCAGCAAACACTGCCTCACACCATCAGGGTTTGACAAAGCTAGTTGCCTGCTTCTCAAGCCTTCATTGCAAACAGTACACAAGCATGTGACTCAGGTCCTGGCAATCAGAGGCATTGTGCCAACATGAGCTTAGGAGCTGCTGGCAGATAAAGATTAAAGAAAAACAAAACAAAACACTATTTTGTTGGTGTGGAGAGCGGAACAAAGGAGCAGATCCATTACCAAAAGCACTTTGGGGATTATTACGGGAAAGGCTAGTGTTAGCCAATATATACCAGTATGTTTGCACTGGTCATTAAAATAAGGTTTGGGGCACTTTTCTCTGTTTAGCATCTGGCCTAATTCCCAGCCTTCCTAATGATTCTGTGAAATGCCCAATATCTCTTAATAAACTCCCTTTCTGCTTAACCCAGCAAGAGGTGCTTGAAATGCTTACAAATAAGAACACCCTCTGATGCAGAAAATGGTCACTGAATGTTAATTACTATTTTCTTATAAAGTAGAGCAAATAGTTCATAGGATTTACTCAATGGATGTTTGAAATCTTTCCTTTTTTAAAGAGCTGGACAAGATGGCCCTCACTTTACACATTATATCTAACAGGATTTTGTGATTCTGTGAGATACATCACATATACCTGGTGGATTTTGAATATTGGTGCTAGCACACAAGAGCAAATTATATAAATAAACAAACAAATAAATAAATGGATGCTGCCCTCAAAATCTCTGTATGTATATGTAAATGCTCAGAAAGCATGTAGAAGTGATGATAAGTTCAATAAAAATACGTGTGCCTGATTGTGTCATGTAATATATGTTGCTATTAAGGAAAATTACAGGAGTGCCTGGATGAGTCAGTTGGTTGGGTGGCCAACTTTTAATTTCTGCTGAGGTCATGATCTCAGGGATTGAGCCTCATATAAGGCACAGAGCTGGGCGTAGAGCCCGCTTAGGATTCTCTCCCTCCCTTTGCACTTCCCCCACTTCGCTCTCACTCTTTCTCTAAAAAAAAAAAAAAAAAAAGAAGAAGAAAGAAAAAAAATTACATGCCACTTAATATAATATATATTATATATATTAATATAACATATATTATTCTGAGTTTCTAAGTTTCTACCCCTACCAAGGAGTGGGAGATCAATCATATATATTTATAAGAAAGATGAAAAAAAAAAGTAAAATACTCTTGTACAACTGCAAATGAGAAGCAAGCAGAAGACAAAAGAAAGTTTGATTCTCAGCTTTGAGAAATAAACAGGACATACAAAGGTTCAATAATATATATTAATAATATCTTATACTTTGCAGCTATAGTTTTGCTTAAAACAGAATAATATTTGAAAACATTCAGAAATACTACATTTTAATTATTTTTTGTCATGCTCACTCACATTAGGTAAAACAGCTTGTTTTCATGTCATTTTCCTATATAGGCCTTGTGCTAATTAATCCGGCCATACAAAGCCATAAAACGTACACTAAAAAGACATAAAAAATAATTGACCTCCCTAAGGCAATGTTCATGGCTTTTCCTGGTAGGATACGGATTCATTAAAGTTCTTGCCATTACTTGTATTCATTAAAGGATGAAACAATCTATTTTGTCATCAACAGACCAAACTTTCTAACTTCTCACTAGGTCCATAACATTTTGTTTAATTGGTCTGACCCTGACTTTCCTTGAGGCTTCTCAAAGAAGAAAGTGGGCAGATCCGTGTGGAGGGAAATTAAGTGGGCTTGGAACTAGCTCCTGAAATGGCCCTGGTAACTGTAGAAGCAGAATATAAGAGAGTTCAAGTGAATATGAATAATAAGTAGCTGCTGAACTGCTAGAGGTCCCAGTAAACAACAGCAATTCTGGTGACTGTTAGCAGATGTTGTAAACTTTTTGAGTAATAACAAAAACTATTACATTAGTGACAATATTTATAAAGGTTCACAGTGTAAGATATAATGTAAAATATAATGTAAAAATATGCTTGTAATAAACATAACTGACATAGCCTTAATATATTATTGTCCTTATAACATGAAGAATAATGACTACAAAAAGGAAAACACCAAAACAGTAATAGAAGGACTTCAAGGAAGAAACACAAATTGCTAATAAATAAAATTATGCTTATATGTCCAAGAAATAATATATATTATATATATATAATATATAATTATTGAAATTCACACGTACCATCTTTTTTCCCTGTTTGTTAAAAATTGACAAACATTAGGAAAAAAAACAATCAGAAATTCAGTGCTGGAAAGCTGCTATGGAATTCTCAGCCTCACACACTGCTAGATAGGATAGAAGGCTGTCTGGAAAGCAGGCACCAGGAGCCCTTAGAAGTATATCCCCTGGGGATCCCTGGGTGGCTCAGCGGTTTAGTGCCTGCCTTGGGCCCAGGGCGTGATCCTGGAGTCCCGGGATCAAGTCCCATATCGGGCTTCCGGCATGGAGCCTGCTTCTCCTTCCTCCTGTGTCTTTGCCTCTCTCTCTCTCATAAATAAATAAATAAATAAATAAATAAATAAATAAATAAATCTTAAAAAAAAAAAAAAGTATATCCCCTATGACCAAGTGAGTCTACTTCAAGAATCTATCCTAAATGAAATATTAAAATTTGGGGCCCCGGGATCCCTGGGTGGCGCAGCGGTTTAGCGCCTGCCTTTGGCCCAGGGCGCGATCCTGGAGACCCTGGATCGAATCCCCCATTGGGCTCCCGGTGCATGGAGCCTGCTTCTCCCTCTGCCTATGTCTCTGCCTCTCTCTCTCTCTCTCTGAGTGACTATCATAAATTAAAAAAAAAAAAAATTGGGGCCCCATATTTGGGCTGTGGTCTTCTTTTTAAGCAAAGAATTGCTAGATTTATAATAAAATTATTGCATAATTTAGTTTTTAATGAATAAGGAAGACAATACAAATCTTATATAGTATGGTATATATACATATATGCACACACATACATATATTTATATATATAAAATCATCATATACACAAATATATACATACCAATCTATATGATTATGTGCACATATTATGTGTGTGTCATACCTGAACCTATAAAAAATTTTTGAAGGAGTATTTACAGTAGCTGTATCAAGGAGGCAAGATATTTTAAAGGGGTATTTACAGTAGCTCTATCAGTTAATTTATATATTTTTTATATTTCCAGTATAATTAGCACACAGTGTTATATTACTTTTAGTTGTACAATATATATAGTGATCCAACAATTCTATATATTACTCAGTGCTCATCATAAGTGTACTGTTAATCCCCTTCATCTGATTCACCTATCACCTCACCTACCTCCCTTCTGGTAACCACTAGTTCTCTATACGTGAGATCATGTTTTTTAGTTGGTCTCTTTTTCTTTATTTTGTTTCTTAAATTTGATTTATGAGTGAAATTATATAGTATTTGTCTCTGCCTGCTTTATTTCATTTAGCATTATATCCTCTATATCCATTATGTTATTGCAAACTGCCAGATTTCAATTTTTATGGCTTAGTAATATTCCATTATATCTGTCTGTTTATGTATCTATCATCTATCTATCTGTATCTTTATCCTTTCATCTATTGGTGAACACTTTTGGGTTGCTTCCACACTTTGGATATTGTAAATAATGCTACAGTAAACATAGGGATGCATATATCTTTTCAAATTAGTGTTTTCATAATCTTTGGGTAAATACCCAATAGTGGAATTACTGGATCATCTGGTAATTATGTTTTTAATTCTTTTGATGAACTTCCCAATCTGTTTCCACAGTGGCTGCACCAGTTTACATTCCCCCTAATGGCACACGAGGGTTCCTTCTCCTCCATTCTTCGTCAACACTTGTTGTTCCTTTGTTTTTGATTTTAGCCATTCTGACAGGTATGAAGTGATAAATCATTGTGGTTTTGATTTGCATTTCTCTAATAATAAGTGATGTTGAGCACAGGTTCTCACAGGTGTCCATGTAACTAGGCTGGGGTGAGGCAGGGGAGGGAAATGGTACCTGCCACCTCCTTTGTTCTTGCAGAAGTCTCCCAAAGATCCCTGTCCCTCTGGCACAGGCCCTGATATTAGAAAACAAATCTCTTTCCCATACATTCCAGACATCTTTTGAACTGATGTCTCTGCGCTGTATCTCACCGTGGCTGTTTATTGTACCATCATCCTCTGGTTCTCCCCAAACCAAGCCTGCTAATTTTTAAAGTTCTGGGTATTAAACATCACTGATTGTAAGAACATGAGAGGTTAAACACCTCTGGTTTTTGAAGCCAAATATTATGGGGATTTGTCTCTCCTGTACATGAGGTGCCTGGTGTGGGATCTGCCTTTCTCTCCTCTCCATGCCTGTGGCATAACTAATTCCAATGGACAGTCCCATGGGTTAGTTTGGCTCTCAACCATATCTCTACTCTTCTTACCCTCTTTGATGTGGCCTTTTCACTACATTTAGCTATAGAGAATCTGACCTGTTAGTCTTCGGGTTGTTTTCCTGGTTATTTACACTGATATGGATTTTATATAGTTGTATTCATAGGAGGAGGTGAGACTAGGATCCTCCTGCTTTGCCTCTACTACTTTTTGTTTTTGTTTTTTAAAACTCACTTCCTTCCTTCATCCCACCATTTCCTCCATCATCCATCGGCTGAACACACAAGGGTGGCCCACCACCCAGTACATACACACACACACACACACACACACACACACACAAGCAGCCAGTACAACACCTGCACACCCACCTTAACCGACAGGAACCTAAAAGCAAGGCCAGATGCAAAGTCATCAGAAAGAGACAAAGAGAGGGAGGTAGAAGAGACAGAGGGCAGCATACTCCGGGCTTAGGTCTTTACAGCAGGGCCCTTGAATCTGCCATGACCTTTGATTGGGTTGGTGGTGGGGAGTAGTTAAGGCAAATAGCTGAAGATATTTCAATTGGTGGTACTCCCAGTGACTCACTGTTTCCTTATTGCCACATGTTTCCAGTAAAAGCCATTTTCCTCTATCAGGATCTGCTTGGGCAGCATGTGAAGTCATCACAAATTATCTTTTATCCCTTTAAAATATCAGCAGATTTTTTTGGAGTTTCTAAAAAGCTAAGAAAGCCACACCATCTCTCAGTTTTGGCAGAGAAACCCTTTTTTCTTTTCTTTTCTTTTCTTTTCTTTTCTTTTCTTTTCTTTTCTTTTCTTTTCTTTTCTTTCTTTTCTTTTTTTTCTTTTTCTTTTCTTTTTTCTTTTCTTTTTAAGATTTTATTCATTTATTCATGAAAGACACAGAAAGAGAGGCAGAGACATAGGCAGAGGGAGAAGCAGACTCCCCGATGGGAGCCCAATATAGGACTCGGTCTCAAGACCCTGGGATCACAACTGAACCAAAGGCAGCTCAACCACTGAGCCACTCAGGTACCCTGAGAAACCCATTTCTTTCAAGGTGTCTATCTTCGCTTTTCCCCCTTGCTCTCCCATAGGAGTTCTCGGAAGGTTAAAGCTCAGATTGGGCCTCTGCAAAATGTCCACAGTCTCTGCTGAGGTGCTCTGGAATTTTTCTGCAGTCCTAACTTCTGCAGGACACTTGAGTTCCACTGATGACAGCCCAGCCATGGTGAGGTGGCAGACCCATGGCTCAGAGCACTGAGTGCCAGGCACTGAGCACCCAAGCACCTAGTTCGGAGTACAGTTGCTGTGGTTGGCCTCTTTTTCTTTATGATTTTTTTGCCAAAATTTCCAAATAGAGCAAGTTCTTCAATATGCTGCAAAACATATTTTTAATATGCTGATAAGATGAGAACTTCAATTCTAACATCTTTGAAAGAACAGAAGTTAAAAAAAAAAAGTTGTTAGTCTTCCAAAGCTGATATTATGAAACTCAAATGCTGGGTGTATTTTCATGTGTTAGCTGGAACACCTTCCTCTCAGTAACACTTGCCCACTCTGGTGCACCAAAGGAACCTGTGGTCATAGTATGATTTTAAATTTTCACTCCTTACTCCAAAGGATTTAACATAATTTCCTCAGCCCCCAAAATGTATAGTTACAGAATCTGTCATTTTTACTTTAGATTTACACTGTTATCTGGCTTCCCAGTTCATAGTAGCAAAATAAATTGGAAATGTATGTGTATGTGTATATACATTGGGTGGGGTGAGTGGAGGATGTGAAGAGAGTACTGAGTAACAAAAGAAGCTATCTTGATAGTTTTATAAAGAAAGAGGATTTTAAAAACCACACTCCTTCTTTTTCTTCCATTTCAAAAATTCAATCAATACAACTCTGTTCTTGTTTAAATAGTAATATCACATATCTCAGTAATCTCTAAGTATGCTGCAATAATGAAAGTTTTTATTGCTATATCTGTATCACCAACAAATATTCACTTTTCTTTCCCTACAATTCATTTATTCAGTTAGAAAACTGAATTACTTATGTTATAAGCATTTCTATCTAGATAAGCTTATTGTGTGCCTTTAACAAACTCTGAAGTATAATTTATTTTCTAGAACTCCCTACAGGATCAGGCTGAGTCTGGGACCTCCTCTGAAAGTACGGCTTCACTTCTTTCCCTAACCTGACCTGCTTCCCCTACTCTCCTGTATTTCTATTGTGAGTGTACTGCCTTAATAAAACACTTGTCCATAAATTGTCATCTCAGGGTTGGTCCTGAAAAACCCAAGGCAAAACACTTCCAGAATGGAAAAGGTGACACAGGATGCCAGTTTTTAATAGGGGTACAGCTTACTGCTCTACTTAAATGGGAAACCAGCATCTTGAATGCAATTATCTGTCAGACCTGAAGGACCATTTTAACACAAGAATTTATCAATAACACAAACAAAAATGATATAAGTAAAAGGAATTAAGCACATGTTATACAGTGAACTTTGTGAAGAATAAACAAGCTAAGCATGGTTGCTTGTTCCACTCTCTCTCCTACGTCCCTTGTTATCTACCTCTGCCTTTTTCTCTGGCCCAGGAAGTTGACCTGCATTTTTTCATCATTATAGATATTTTCATCATTATAGATAATTCTTCCCATTATAGATAATGGGAAGCCTCGTTAGGAGATCATAGGGAGCAAGGTGATGGCTTTAGAGTATTCATTCCATTGGCTACCTTCTTATGAAGTTTGTTTAGGCTTATAACTTCATTCTTTTTTCTTTAAGATTATATTTATTTTATTTTTTATTTATTCACGACAGACAGAGAGAGAGGCAGAGACACAGGCAGAGGGAGAGGGAGAGAAGCAGGCTTCATGCAGGGAGCCTGCCGTGGGACTCGATCCCAGGTCTCCAGGATCACACCCCAGGCTGAAGGCGGCACCAAACCGCTGGGCCACCGGGGCTGCCCTTCTACCTTCATTCTTGACCAAAATCACATTGATCTCAAGAATGCTAATCCTATCCAAGCTCTGTTCTTCTGACTCCCATGATGTATTTCTGTTGGTTACTGTATCTGACTTCTGATAGAATTTGCCTCCCCCCCCCCCTTTTTTTTCCCTTTGGGCTTAGGGATGGTAATAGCTTGCTACTATCAGCCCTGAGTTATTTCAGTATCCTGTGGTTTCCCTAAAACTATGCTTTTGTAAACATTAAAATTGTAAGTATTACTCTCATTCTCCCATTTCGAGTATGCCATGCTTTTCCTGTTAATAGAAGTATGCGCCTAAATTTACAAATACCTATGTTTGTCATTTTTTAATTATCTTCTCTTATTTCTATATAAGTGGCCCCAAATCCTATGTAAATATAACTTCCTTTATCATTTTAAATTATATATATATATATATATGTCCAATCTCTATGTTTTTTCTTATACAATTTTAAACAATCTCATACAGATTTAAACATGTAACAATGCAATTTCTTCTGGTATGAAGACTGTTTAATCTAATTATGGTCATGTCTTTTTATTCATACATCAAGAGTCAAGTTTTACTAAATTATATTTCTGGAGCTATAACTAACACTGTTCCTTCTAGATACTGTTTCATTTGAATAATATTGATCTTCAAGGATATGTACTCCCCTTTAGTGGTCTCTGTACAGTTGTTATGGTTGCCATTTTGTTCTGGGAATTACTTCTACCTATACTGGATCTCTAGAGCTATATGAACTCTGATTAGAAAATTTCCTTACCTTTGCCCCAGAAATAGAAAAAAAAATAGTTGTATTTTTTATGATATATAAAGATGTCCAATTAGTATAAAATTTTTAAAAAATCTTCCAAAAGGGCAAAAATCCCTGAAATAACAAGTAACTAGATATGGCTACTTTAAACATTTGAAGCATTCTTCATGTGAAGGTTAAAGACACATGTTCATTGATCCATAAGGTCTTTTCAGGCAATCACAAATTCAGTTTATATCTTTATTTTTTGTTTTAGAGTTCCATGATGCATAATAAAAATTATATATTGCATTAAGTCATATCTAATTACGAACCAAAACTATTACTTAATTTGATTAATATATTCAAAATCTCATTACCTGGGAAAAATTTTGACCTAGTTAATCAGCATATATTCATCGAACACCTAATATATATAAAGCACTAGATTTAAAGTAGTAAAAGAGAAAAATGTTTACTCCACCTTAAAAGGAATTTTATGAAGTCCTGAATTTATTCATTCAGTCTTCAAATATGTATTTTTTACAGGCACTAGGAGACAAAGCAGTTCTATGCAGCTTCTTTATCCATTATGATTTCAACACATTATTTTTTGAGTCTACTTTATTTTATCTTTATTAGCCTGATAAAACATTTCTTGGGCAAGGTTTACTATATTTTCCTTTGTGCCAGGAGTCCTTGTCACAGTTCCTGTCCCATACATAGTATTTGGTTCATTATCTTATTTCTTAATGCTCTAGTAATTCTAATCTATCTCAGGGGAATAATTGCACTACAGGTCTTTCTTCTTCAAGCCAGAAAGGGAAAGACCTGAAAATACATTTCTTAAGCTAACACAGAAAAAAAAAAAAAAAAAGAAAGAAAAAGAAAAGATAATCCTAAAAATTCCTTGAAGTTTTACACTTTCTAGAGTCTTATAAAGAAAAGAAGATTTAAAAAATAATCAATGCCTTTTGTATTCTTCCTTCTGTTTTTTGAAAAGTAGTTAATAAATAAATAAATAAAAGAATATATATTTTTAAATTTTATTACTTTTGCATATACTTACTTTCTGGAACAAAGATACTGAAGTTTGAGTAAGTCTTTACCTTTGGTTTAAGCCACGTTATAAACATACCTCATGTAAAACCACTTAAATTATTTACTTAGTCATTTATCAATTCATTTATTTTTTTTAGTATTTATATTCCTTAACTTCATTTTCCTTCCTCCACAGAATAATTACATATAACACTTATCATTAAAGAGATTGTGAGCTATAATGAAAAAAGAATTTATAGCACATTTTCTAGGGAATAAAATTAATAAAATAATTCAAGGTTTATGATGCATTTCTTAAATAATTACTAAATAGTAGTTTGAATATTGAGACCTTTAGTTTTTATGGAAAACAATATTATGGGATGAACAGAGAAAACAATAGAGATTTTAAGAAAAATAGGAGATTTAAGATGAATTATTAAAAGTAGACAAAGTTTAGTAAGGTGTGAGTTATAGGAAGATAGACTAGAAAATGTGAGACAGTAAAATAGTCGCATAATTATATAGACATTCCAAAATACTGAGCTGTGAGATAAGTTGAAACAACTAACTTAAAACAGACTAAACAAATATCAAATAACTTCTGATATTGGCAAAATAAATGGAATAAAATGTACACACTGAAACATTCCTCTAAATTATTTAGGTCTTTGTCATTTGATTTGATTATTATAAGGCAAGTTGAGCAAAATTTTTCTGAGTATATACTAGTAATAATTATTTGAATCCTCAATCTGGGTGCAAAATTGAGTGATTTATCCTTAAGAGATTACCACTTAAATGACACAAGTTAGCCTAGCCTATGGTTACATAATGTACACTCTTAAACATATCTATATTCACTTTATGTTTATACACATAATTTTACATTTAACAGGATATGTTCACTTTGAATGAGGCACCCCCAGAGAATAGATGCTAACTGCTCTCACTCATTTTGTAACATGAGGTTCAAACCACCTAAACAGGATCTTACAAAGGAGATACTTTTAACAGATATGGTCACTTATTTGACACCACATCTGAGATCTGAAATTGAAAGAGTAATTTGGAAGTTAAAGTGAAAATTTTATTTAGATAGATTTGTTTCCAAATTTTACTGAAGTGAACTGTTGTCAGGGGGCACTTCATGGATAATAGCCAGTGAAGTTTCACATGGACCCACATTCAGAAGAGACCTGTACTTGGGGCTAAATATTCTATGGTCAACATGTTAAAACTCTTAATATTATCTTAAATCTGTGCTTTTAAGTGGAATCCATAGGACAATGGAGCATGACCCAGGGATTTCAAGCCTCACCTGTGACCCTGCCTCCTGATCTTCCCTGAGATAGGTTCTTTGCAGCCAGCATCCTTCCTCTTCGTGCTAAGGACCCCACTCAGCCTTCTTCCCACCCCTGCCCAGCTTCCACTGACACCTTCTGCCTAGAGTATGTTTCAGGTCACATTGACATGGAGAACCCTGTGTTCTGCCATTATTGTCTGCCCCAAATGGACACCTGGATACAGTCACAAAGGTGGTCAAAGTTTGTTGCATGTGTCCTATAGCATCTTGGAGTGGGGCATGCCATGAACAGCCTGCTTTGGGCTGTCAGCACCACAGCACATTCAGTTGATGACTTAAAGGGGTTAGTTTTCTCATGCACCCTGATCTAAGAACTTAGCATAGCTTAGTCACTTGGTGATGGCTTGTCTGCCATGGGTAAGTGTGATTGGTCGACTTCCAGCCAGGGCACTGGCATCTGTCTAGCAGCCTACGGGAGAAGGGAACAAGTAGCCAGTGTGCTGCTCATCAAGATGTGGGCAGGACCCTAGCACTAGTGAGAGTTTGCATTGCAGCCTCTGAATATTCCTATGTCTAAGGGAACTTGACATTAAACAACAAATAAGAAATATTATGACAGGTGGACAAAAAGACTGTGGAAGAAGGGATTTAAATAGCTAGCTAGCTAAATAGATAGATATAAATTTATCAATCTATCTAGTTAATTAGTACTGTTAAAAAGGAAAACACAGACCCAGGATAGAATCACTAATACTAGGCCAAGTCACCAAACCAGGGCTTAATAAAAAACTTGATTGAATTTCAGCCTTCCACAGAAATGTCATCTTAAAGGCCAGTCAGGAGTTTTCTGGTCAACACCAAGGAGGTAATCTGTCACATAGCCTCTTTCCATACCCTAAAGGAAGATGAGGCAATCAATGTGATAGGACCCCCTGTTCTTCCCCTAAGGGAAGGTGACCTTGCTTAAAAATTTTTTTTCTTGGGATCCCTGGGTGGCTCAGCAGTTGAATGTCTGTCTGCCTTCAGCTCAAGGTGTGATCCTGGAGTCCTGGGATCGAGTCCCACATCAGGCTCCCTGCAGGGAGCTTGCTTCTCCTCCCTCTGCCTGTGTTTCAACCTCTCTCTGTGACTTTCATGAATAAATAAATAAAACCTTTAAAATTTTTTTCCTTTTTATTTGCTAATAACTTTCTTGCCCCTCTCTATTTCCTATTATAAAACCTTCCATTTTTTACAACTCCTTGGAGCTCCCCTCTACTTTCCAAATGGGATACTGCCCAATTCATGAATTGCTTAATAAAGGCAATTGGATCTTCAAATTTACCTTGAATGTCATTTTTAAAACATTTATTTATTCATTTTGGAGTTGGAGGAGGGGCAGAGGGAGAAAATCTTCAAGCAGACTCCCTGTGGAGTCTGAGGCAGGGCTCAGTGTCAAGACCCATGAGATCATGACCTGAGATGAAACCAAGAGTCAGATGCTTAACCGACTGAGCCACCAAGGCACCTCTTGAGTTTCATTTTTTTAACAAAACTTTTTTCTTTCTTTTGAAATAAAGGTTACACATTTAAATTATGCATGAGAGTTGACACTTGCTAGCTTATATCTCCACTGCCTGCAGAGGAAAGGATGCATGACCTTCACTTATTTTCTTTTATTTGTTCTCACTGTTTTGCTTGTTTTTTTTTCTTTTTTCTTTTCTTTTTTTTTTTAATTTGGTAACCAAATATATATCACATAGCAGAGAATGAGACTATAGACATTCTAAATCATTCCCATGAGATTGCTGAGAGAGGGGACTCCTCATCACTCCTTAAAAAAATAAGGTGACCAAAATGCCAAAGTTCTCAGTGCTAAGAGAATAAATGAAAATGATCATCAGGAAGAAAAATTGCACACGTCAAAGGAAGTCTGGTCCAATATCCCCAGTGAGTGTTTCTAAAGAATTCGCAAATAAGCTCCAAAAAAGTAGCTTGCTTTTGTTATCTGCCAAGCTAAGAGAGTGTCAGTTTGGTGACCGCTAAAACTGGAGGTAACAAAATCTAATCACATTGATGCCAGAAAAAGGAGACCTTTTTTACACCTTACCTCTTCTGCTTTACTATCTCCTTTCAACTCTGGAGCCACCAGAAGCAGGCTAGTTAATTAGGAAAGGGTAATAGAAGAACTAGACAGGTAAGAGGGATGAAGTTGGCACAGTTACTTTTCCTTCCAAAACACTTGGCAGCAGGCTTGAGCTAGACTAGGTAAGAAAATTTAATTTGAAGCTTGGAAATTGGTCATTACCATGGACTGGATACACTGATTACATAGCAATGTTCTTGTGACTGAAAATGATGAGAGGACTTTTTATTACTGAAAGGAATTACAGTCATTCTTAGATTTGGCCTAGATTTTACCACAGTAGCAAGTGTCCAAGAGCAAGTTCATAAGGGCAACTATAGTAAAGGTAAAGTAGTACAGTGTGATTATTTGTTTGACTCACTGTGACATATGTACCTGGAATTAGTAATTGCATGCCAAATCAATAACTTTAATTAAAACAGTGTAAATTTGGGTAAACAATGGCTATTAATTTAATTTCTACATTTTATTTACATCTAATACTGGTAAGATTATTTATAACTGAACCTAAATAACAGATACACAGTAATTAACCATCTTTGAATTCACCAATAGAAACATAATTTTATAACTTATTTGCAAAGCATTCTGAACAATAAATTGCTATTTTTTTTAAAGTTCTGAAACATTTGGTAACCATAAATATTACACATTGATTTATAACTTCCATTTATCTGTATAAAATAATCCATATATCATTTATCCAGAGTGATTTTTAAATTTCTCAGAATGTCTCAACTCACATTTACGCTAGGAGAACTAACTCTAAGGAGATGCAAATAAGAAAGTATTTATTTTTTCCTGTATTCAGGAACTTTCGCCCCCATATAAAGAATTTCCAAAATGTACTTGGCAGATAATCCCACTGCTGACACTGACACTTTTCTGCATGTTTTTCAGAGTCTGTAAATATTTCTCTGAATGGGATTTTAGAAATAATTATTCCACCTGAATAAATATACCCTAGGGCTGTTCAAATATCTAAATATTTTGGGCAAAAACGTTTGCAAGAAAACTATATATACACATTCTGTACTCTGAATGAAAAAAATAATAAATAAACAAAAATTAAAATGATGGTATTACATATTTCATAAAATAAAAGGAAATGGCAGAGTATTTCCTGGAAAATAAAATACTCATTCAGAAGGCATTGTATCTTCAAGTAGTGGACATTGTAGTGGGAATGATAGACACATTAATGTCTATCATTATCTATTTATAATGTCTATAAATATCTATTTAGTAGAATAAGTGCTATATTCAGATGTGCAAAATCTTTGGGGACTGTAAGGGAAATTTGGGGAATGTAAGAAATAAAGAAAGAAAAGATCATGTTTAATAAAAGACATTTGTTCAAGACTTTATGAGGTAAAGATGCCCTAATTAAGATAGAAGAGAAAGACATTATAAAATATAAATAAGTCAATAAATAAGTCAATAAAGAATAAACAAATAATTAAATGGGCATCTTGACTTTAATTAGGGAAATTTTGATAACATCAAATGTGTGTGTGATGTTTGAGTGTGGGGAAGATACAGAATAGAAATCAAGTTTGACACCAGACTGTCATAGACTTTGTAGGAGTTTTCTACTTTATCATGTGAGACAATCAGCTAAATTTTTTTCAGCAGATAACTGGAACCACTATGAAAAAGTGACTGCAGAGGTAAACGAGTGGAAAGCAATCTCAGTTAGCTGACTATTGGGAAAGCCTACATGAAAGACCACTGAGAAATAATAATATTATGGCTAAAAATGGATAAACTTGCGAGATACTTGATTGGTGGCATTGATAGGATTTAGAAACTAAGGAGACATGTAAATTAGAAGAAAGTAATGGAGAAAATTAAGACTCCAAATTCTTGTTAAAAACCAGGACAAGGGAATTAAATAATAAAGACAAATCTCTCATTCTCACATTATTTAAAATATTCTTTAATCTCCTCAGATTGAAGTGCCATCACCCCTTCTCATATTTTCTTTTATTTCAAATTGTCAGTTGGTTGAAAGAAATATTCTCATCCCTCACTACCAGGTGACAAACACATTTTCTTCATTATTCTCCTTAGCCTCACTTATTACCCAGGAAGAGGCACTCACTGACTCTAATTCCTCTATCGATATTCTTAGGTCATTTCTCTGCCTGTCTTCATTATCTACTTACTTCTAGGTCATTAATCTCATCCTTTCTACAAATGCCACCCTATCATTAAAATATGTTTGGCTCTCTCCCTTCTGAAGACTTGGGAGACATCCCATGTACTTTTTGCCTTACCTCCCTATTTCACTTCAGAGCAAAAATTTTTCAACAAGTTGTCTGTATTCATTGTCTAAATATTTTCATGATCATTGTTTCTCACCTTTAAAATCTGGTTTCTATCTTCAGAACTGTGATCATAATCCCCAAGTTACAAAATCCAAAGAATGCATTTCAGTTTGATGTATTAATACATTCAATGCATATTGCTATGTATCCCTTCCAATTAAAAAACAAAGAAACAAACAACTATTGGCCTTACTGACACTAAATATGTTTTTTGAAGTTTTGCAGGAAATATTAGTCTGACCCGAATTCTGTTCGCTATAGTCATTCTTTAATTTTGGTATTTATTAGTCCAGGCCTACTTTTCCCCCCCTTCCTGCTCTCTCTGTCATTACATGATGATGTAAAACATTGTCTTTGAACCAAAACTCAACTGGATATTTATATTCAGCACATGGTGTATTAAATAAAACATCAATTATTTTTGTGGAGAATTAACTCTCCACCACCGATTCTCCATTCCTCTTGAGGAAGATTCCCGAATATGTAGTGATGACAATTCAGTGATCCTCCTACCACCTAGAAAGGCAAAGTGGGTAAATCCACTTTGTACCTGCTCACTACTACCTGACACAGAGGTTTTTGCCCCTGGATTGCCCAATCAGACATTTCCTTTTGGAGCTTTTAATCTGGAGTTAGGAAAGTAGACACGGATCTTAACTAATGTTCAGTGGTTATATTGGAGATGTTTAGACAGATTGCTCATGATGCCAAGCTCGCTAGGAGTTCTGGGTTCCTGTCTACTTTGTAAGCCTGAAACACGTCATAGCATTTCACTAGTTCTGTGAAAATAAATGTCATTATAAGAATGCACCTTTTCACCTAGGACAGAGACCATTTCTTTGCTTGCTAGAAGAATTACCATAATATACAAAGGACAGTGTATGTAAAAATGTAGACATTTGGCTTCCCTTCAAAATTAGAGGATCTGACAGTTCCCTAGTGTTGAAGACCAGCTGGCTCCATTAAGTGAAACACGTGACCTCCAGTTCTAAACCAGCCCTACTATTCTTACATTTGGAAAGCTTTACTTGCTTTTGTTATCCAACAACCAGGGTGGTATTTGCTTTGTGAACTACAGTTTGTACTTTTCCTTAAGACATCTCCTTCATTCTCACTGCTTTGTGTGTCATGTGTGTGTTAGAGCTGTAAAATCTAATACATTGTATACAGAACATATTTTTGAGCTTCAGATCTATTTTTACAATTGCCTTTTATATATCATTTTCAGGGACCTAATATTAAAGATGATCAAAACTGAGATCATCACTCACTCAAAAATATCCCTACTCTTCTTTCTATTTTCACTTATTGCTTAAATGTAAACATATACAGAGTTAGAAATATGGAATATCACTGACTTCCTCAATTGTATGCCTAATTAATAATTGACAACCTCTCAATTCCATATACAAAGTCTCTCATGTTTGTTTATTCTTCCTCTTTATCCCCTCAGCCTGGTTCAGGCCAAAATCATTTCTTATGTAAAAATTGCATTTTAGGGAATCCCTGGTTGGCTCAGTGGTTTGGCACCTGCCTTTGGCCCAGGGTGTGTGTGATCCTGGAGTCCCGGGATAGAGTCCCACATCAGGTTCCCTGCATGGAGCCTGCTTCTCCCTCTGCCTGTGTCTCTGCCTCTCTCTCTGTGTGTCTCTCATGAATAAATAAATAAAATCTTAAAAAAAATAAAAATTGCATTTTAGCTCCCACGTGGAAACTTGATTTCCAGAAATATGTTTTCTGCATCATGCTTAGATAACTTTGAAGGTAAGGGAAATCTAACTAATACCCCATTACTAACTTCTCTTTTTAAAATAATATCTAAAATTTGTAGGGCGCCTGGGTGGCTCAGTGGGTTAAGCATCTGCCCTGGTCATGATTCCAGGGCCCTGGGATTGAGCCCTGTATCAGGCTCCTTGCTCAGTGGGGAGCCTGCTTCTCCCACACCCTCTGCCTGCTGCTTTCCCTGCTTGTGCTCTCTCTGTGTGTCAAGTAAATAAATAAAATCATTAAAAATAAAATAAAATAATATCTAAAGTTCTTAACATTGCTTAAACATCCTTATCTGCTTCATCCTATCATACTATTTTAAATTTTATATATCCAGATATAACATATAGATACAGTTGGATGTTTGTATATGGAACCCAGACAAATGGATACAATCTTTATTTCTAAATCACTCAGGACTGAAGAAGTAAATTAAATTTGATTGTGGCATGCAGGGTATTATTTCAGGTAAAGGAGAAGAAGCTGTTCATGTACCCTCAAGATATTGTAAATAGGTGCTTAGAAGTATAAACATATGTACCTGAATAGACAAAATCCAAGAAGAGCCTCCAAAGTATTCACTAATCTAAAGTTCAAGAGAGAGAGAATCTTGCTGGAAATCAGTGAGATATTAACTAAACTAACATTTTGAGACTTGCAGTGTACAACATATATAACACTTGCCTAGATCCCTGGCATCAAGGAGCTTAAAACTTAACAGCAGATATAAGGAATTATTTAAAAATCCACAGAAGTATGATAAAGGCTATATGATTTGGAAAAGACAGGTACCTAAGGAGTATATATCACTTTATTTTGCCATATCAACCTTGAATATTTCCTTACCCAACAGTTTTAGGTATCTTTTCCCAAAGTGTGACACCAATAGGATGAAGTTATGTAAGATAATTTTTAGATGCTACATGCTACCATAATGACCCATTTCTGTGCACAGTATCACTGAGCTTGGCATGGACCCAGAGAGACATAGATTAGAAAGATCTGAGATCAAAAAATAATAAGGGATGAAAATATTCCAGATATTTTAAGTCATATTAAAACTTTGAATTTACCCTGAGTGATATGAGGAACCATTGAAGTTTATTGCAGAGGATTGTCATGCTGTAGATTATAAATTCAAAAGAACATTATGTCAGATATTGATAATAAATTGTGGAAACCATGGAGGGGGATAAATAGATCTAAGAAGATCTTAGATCTATTTATCTAGATCTTCTGCTGTGAGAAGGCATTTCAGATCCCTGAAATGAAGGTGATGGTGGCTCAAATAAGGAGTAGCAGTTGATAGAATGAGAAATGTGGATTCTGGACGTACATATTTTTTCCTTTAGAATAATATATTTTTTAACTTTTTATTTTCCATGTTTTCCCCTAAAAAGACATTTTCTTTAACCAAAACTGAAAAATCAGAATAATGAAATTAACTTTGATACTGTATTTTTATATCTGCATATATTTTGGAGGTGGAACCAACAAGATTTCTTGCCTATTAAAAGTGTTTATAAATGGGAGTGCTTCCGTTAAGTGTCCAACTCTTGATCTCAGCTCAGGTATTTTTTTTTAAGAGATTATTTATTTATTTGAGAGAGAGAATGCATGGGGAGTAGAGGCAGGGCAAGATGGAGAAGCAGATCCCTGCTAAGCAGGAAGCCCAATGTGGGGCTTATCCCAGGACCCTGAAATCATGACCTGAGCTGAAAGCATATGCTTAACTGACTCGGCCACCCAGGTGTCCCTCAGCTCAGGTCTTGATCTCAAGGTTCTGAGTTCAAGCTCCAACTTGGGCTCCACACTGGGTGTGGTGCCAACATAAAAAAATAAAAGAGAAAAGAAAAGAGACAGAAAAAAATCTATTTATAAGAAAAAAGGATTGAGGATGATTATAATGTATTTGCTCTAAACTCATGGAAGGTAGAGTTGGCACTGATGAAAATGGGAAACTTATGGGTGGAGTAGGTCTTGGGTGTGGGGAAAAATCAGTTCATTGTTGAACATGGAAAATTTGAAAAGTCTTTTCACATCCCAGTAGAAATATCAAGTAGGCTATTTGATACCTTACCTTTTCGAGACAGGTCTGGAAAGTTGTTTCTGGAAAGAAATTAAGATTAGTCCTCCTGCCTAGGGAAAAAGTGAGATAATGGTGAACAAAGCAGGAAAGCCACTTAATGTTAGAGATAAAGGTAATCGGTTAGTCTCATGACAGATAATCTCTATTTTGATAAGGAAATTGTCACAGAATACATTTTTAGAAGTAGGTTTGGTAGTAAATGAATGCTCACGATTTTGAATAGTTTATAAAGGGGAAAAGGAAAAATCACAAATATGGACACCTTTAATTTTTTAGAGATGCATTGGAAAGAAGAGAATGGAGGCTAAGAGTGGGCAGTCAGAACTGAATATTCTTGTTCAAGCGATATACCTATGTATACAGGTTGGGTAGAATAGAAAGAGAAGAACAGAGGAAAATAGAAACATGACAGAAAGAAGGGTAAAAAACAGGAAGAAGACAGAACATATGAGCATAAAACTAGTGTACTGGAGATATGCAGGGAGATCCAAGGCGCATGTTCAGAGAAGTATGGAGTCCTATGTTTCAATAGTAGAACAGTTCAGACTGTTAACATTGTCTAGATTGCATCCCAGGGAATCAGGTGTTGAAATGGACATGAAGCTTATTGAACTGAAGGATGCTCATTTCAGGAAATAGATTTAAGGATATTTGACAGGGGCAGTATTCAAAAACGAGTGAGTAAGAGGCAGTTTCAATTCTGCATGACTAATTTACTTAAAATATTGTCCTTGATGGTAAAGAGCCTAAAATTGTACATCTACTTTTTCATTTTTTCCCTTTTACTTCACCTTGCAGAATATTTTCCCTTACATGTAAAGTGATTTTTCCTTCCTGGACTATTGAAAAATCCTCAGTTTCTATTTATTTGTTTCATTTCCAAGTGAAATTTATTTGTATTCTTTATAGCCACTGTGAGTCGATAAATAGAAGCAAGTTTCAAGGTATTCTCATCTCAGCTAACAAGTAACTCTTTGGGTAAAACTATAAAAGTGCCCACCTCTTATCTTTATAAATTTGCATGCATTATGTTTACATGATAAGCTCTGATAAGTCAACAACCCGTTAAAATTTCTAAATCTTATCAAAGCTCTTTCAAGTTATTGAGTCTCCTAACTCCTAAGAAGAAAAACAAACAAACAAACAAACAAACCAAAAACCCAAAATGTAGATTCTATTGATGTACTGCTAGCCTTACATGTCAGTGAAAGGATTTCTAATCTGGGTATTTTATTTCAAAATAAACTTTTTGTGTGTGTCATGTTTTCTTCCCACTGGTAATCTTAGACTGGTATCTTCATCTGCCATGAGTAAAAATGCTGTTATTTGCTAGCACATCATTAATGTCCAGCAGGAGTATAACAAATTACACCTTTTCTCTGCAATTTTACTCTAGCACTATTTTTTTTTGTTGTTGTTGTTAAAATGTATGAAACTAGACTTCCACTTGGCACAAGAGCACAGAGATATTTGATAACTGTCAAGGACACTAATACATTCGCAATTGTGGTTATCATATTATTTTTGGTCTGCTTGTAGAACGGGCCAACAAAAGAATTCCCAGTTGAAAGTGGGGCAAAGTTAGAATATGTATAGAAATATGGCATGGCCCATTTGTGAATATATTTACTAAAAACAGTGCAATTTAGCCATTTCCCAACATAGAGTGCTGGAGTCCAGTATTGTTAAATTATTCAACTGAATATTCATAGTAGACATAATCAAGGTGATGTGGGTCATAAGACATTTTTTACATCCTTGCAGGTGTCCTTACAAGGAAGGTTTTGTTTGTTTTTGTTTTTGGCCATAACTTGCAGGGAATGGGAGTATACATGAACAATTTATTACAGTATATTTTCTCTGTAGGTCATAAGAATCAGGAATTGGGAAAAGCTATCAGGCATAATACCTGAGTTATAACAAATAATTTTGGTCATATTAAATATACTAACACTCCATCTCCACTCTCTTAAGGTGTTAAATGATAGAAATTTTGTGGGAAGCCTAATGAATGTCAACTTTTCTTTTATTATATTTCAAAATGCTTTCAAATCAATTGCCTCATTTTATCCTCAGAATAACTATGAGCTAATTAATGTTCACATGCTTTCATTCTCTCTCTAACCTTTTACATATGGTCCATATGGTTAATCACCAATTTTTATCACTTAATTCAACAATAAGACAGCCTGATCATATTTTTACTCAGAAAATATCCCAACAGTCTCACTTAATTTTGCAAGCATGAAATCTGGTTGAGATAGCTTTGGTGCTTCCTGGGAAACCCAATGTATCATGCATTTTTGATATATGGATAGTCTGTAGTATGAAATATATAAAATTTGATCAAAAGGTATTCAGCCTTTCTAGAAAAGCTTCCAACTGAGATAAGCAATCTCATTGTACTTTAGTATAGTATTTATTATATTATTTTGTATACTTGTTTACTTTTCTATCATAACAATTGATACTGATTTCTTAAAAGCAGAAAATATGCCTTCTAAAACTTTCTTTGTGTGGAGCAAGACCTATGGCACCTTTTGATACTCAATAAATTTTCATACATGCATGATTGGAACTCTCTCCTTTTCACTCATGTCTCCCAAAGATTTCTTAATTGTCTGGAGAACCATTTTGGGAATTCAGGTGACCCAAGAATCTTGAGATGTATCCTAAAGGCAATTAAAAACCTGGAAAGAAGGGCACCTGGGTGGCTTAGTGGTTGAGCATCTGCCTTTGGCTCAGGTCATGATGCCAGGATCCTGGGATTGAGTTCTGCATCGGGCTCCCTACAGGGAGCCTGCTTCTCCCTCCACCTATGTCTCTGTGTCTCTGATGAATAAAAATAAAATCTTTTTTAAAAATCTGGAAAGAAGATAATGGGAGAGAATTACCATGCTTTCATTCTAGGAAACACTTGGAAAGCTTTATTAATTCTTCCATCTTTTCTCTACTTCCAAACACCACAATTGCCCTGCTTAGGTAATGATGCCTTCATTAACAAAGATTATACCATATTCACAAGCCTTAGTTGCCAGACATAATGTTCTTGAATTGTGCTTGTTACTCAAACTTGCTTCCTAGCAAAGGCGCCAAGATCTTCTGTTGCTCAATTCTTCCTTGCTTATACTAATTTATATCTATGTTTACTCTGAATATTTCATATCTTGTATTTAGATCATAGTCTATAACTCTTGCATATAGTCCATGCTCCCTGTTTAGATTATATTCCACTTAGCACGAGCTTTAGAATCTTTTTTTCAACTTTTATAATGATGTGTTATAAGCATATTTCAACCCCTAGATTTTCTCAGTATTTTAACTTGTATTCCTGATGACTTGTGATTTGTAGTTCAGAAGCTTTAAAGGGTCTGTAAATAATTTAGTAAGATATTTTTCATTTGAAGAATTGCTTGATTTATTTTAAATTTGTGTTACATTTAAAGAAAACATCATATGTTATCGAGGGAATATTCTGTCAAATATATTTTAGAAATTATATTTTGGCCACTAGAACTGCTGATTTTTAGTATTATATATTATTAAAGAATAACAAAGCAAAAATACAAAAAATTATTTTTTAAAATGTAGGGACTCTAGAAATGGTACACAAATCAGTAGTTAAAAGCTATTTAGGGTGGGAAAGAGTCATAGGCGAAGAACAGAGGACAGTTTAAGGGGATCAAAATATTCTGTATGCTGCAGTATTGTGGATACTTGATGTTATGCATTTAGATCTTTACTGCACAGATTGAACCTCATCATATGCAGATCTAAACATTTATTTGGGAGACTGGGCGATACCAGAATGGAGCATTGAATATGATGAAACAGTCTAGTGGTATTACAGGTGTATGAAATAACACCGGTACATGAGGGAGAGATGCAAATGATACTGACCTAAGTAGCTTTGGAAATAGCATATTCTGTAAGAATAAAGTCAAAAGGAACCGAACATAAGAATCCTACTTTAATGGATAAAATTGTTTCTCATGGGGTTTTGGTTAAAAACTCTGAAGCCACTATATGTGTATACTGGAACTAAACAATTAAGTAAATGAATGACAGATGGTAGGAGCTTGGACATATGGGTGATTGTAGGACTTGGGCAGGAAATACATAATATGAACTTGGAGCATCTTGTCATGCCAGGAAGCAGAGATGTACTCAACAGCAACAACAACCGCAGCACACAATAATGAGTTTATGTCAAATATCAGAGCTAACTGAAAAAACTACCAGTGGACAAAACTAGGAAAATTTGTGCAAACAAAATAAATCCAGAATATTAGATTTTACCGAAAGAATTCATGCATCTATACTTACATACATCAATGATAAAAATAAATAAATGCATGAAGTAGAATATACAAATCACCTGTGAAAATTGTAATTTTTGAGGATATTTTATCTTCAAGGAGGTGATTCATAACTCCTCACTCCTTAAGTGTGAGGCTTTTTTCCAAAGAGCATAGTATGAAACTGGAAACAACAGCATAGCTTTACAGTAAAGAAACCTAACAAACACTATTTCAGCCAGATGACCAAGGTTAATATCAACAGTGATCAGTCATGTTGACAGGTTGTACTCTTGTTGTGATGGTGATACTTGTCGTCTGTAGTATTCCTCCTCAAACCCATAACCCACATCTAATCTTAAGAAAAATAACAGGTACATCCCAGCTGAGGAATATTCTATAAAATACATGACTTTTGAAGTTGTATTTTTCCTGACAAACAGTATTGACAAAGATATGCATGAGCTTTTGATCCATTTTTAAAATCTCTTCTTTCATTAGGTTTTATAACACTCTGTTATCTTCCTTTAGGAAGAAGTTATGGGTAGTGTTTTGATAGTTTTCCTCTAAACAGTAGCTTAGATTTAGATATAATTGCTCATATTCAGAATCATCTGCCCACTGGCATTTTATTTCATGTATAAAACTCAATTTTTCACTTTATATATTTCTTCATTCTTCCATTGACATACTCCTTCTGTTTTTCTATTTTTTATTCCTCTATTAATTAATCTAACAGATTTTTTATTTAATATTCAATATATCAGGAGATTTTCTGTGCAAGAAGGAGATAAAAATTAACAAATAAGACTAATTTTTGCCATCTTGGGGTTTATTTCCGTATGAGGTCTGGTGGGGATACAATAACAAAATTAGATTATACTATAATTTCAATGACAATAAATGTGATAATTTAAGAATGAGTTAAAAGTTGGGGATGTGAATTGGTTTTAATTTAAAATAAATTATATGGGCAGCCTGAATGGCTCAGCAATTTAGCGCCGCCTTCAGCTCAGGGCCTGATCCTGGAGACCCGGATCGAGTCCTCGTCAGGCTCCCTGCATGGATCCTGCTTCTCCCTCTGCCTGTGTCTCTGCCTCTCTCTCTCTCTCTCTCTCTCTCTCTCTCTCTCTGTGTCTCTCATGAATAAATAAATAAAATCTTAAAAAAACTAAATAAAATATAATAGAAGGTAAAGGATTAAAATGTGTGATCCACATGGAATCACTCTGCCCTTCCAGGTTTACATATGTGTGAAAATCTCTGCTTTAGTTCATGAAGGCATTCAATACAGGGGAAATAGAAAAATACAAGGGCACAAGATGAGAGCCATATGATGCATCTAAATAAAGGTGCTATCATTTTACATATATGATACTGACATAGCTTTTGACTAATTTCATAATTTCAAACTTTATACCATATAATGGCCCCTAATCACTAATTATTGACTAGGTTAATATGTACACCAATGAATAATAGTCAAAAGAATGAAGAAGAAGCTTCCAATGACATATTAAATCTATTCATAATGAATAAGTGAAAAATAATCTCAAAGCTAAAATGTATGTATAAATACCAAATGAAGATAGGAGAGTTTAGTACACAGAATAAGTACAATCAATTTTTATACGCTTTTCAGAAATAGGTTTTAAACTTCTATAAACCACTGTGGTGATTGGAAGATCACTTAGCAAATAATATTTCTGTTATTAAATCTAAGAAGATGTTTCATCCATTCTCACAAATTTTCCAATGTTTATTTTAGTTTACCCTATTATTATAAAATATTTCTTATAATGTCCTTTAGATATTGGTGCATAAAATGCTACCAATTATTAGCTTACAATGTATACTGCTGAATTTTCACAACATCAAATTTTATTTTGCCATTTTGAATTAATATTTTTACCCTAAACCTGTGAGAAATAAGTTGGATTGGTCAATCTTTGAAGTCAGGACCTCAAATTGAAGAACAGTAAAATCCCAGTCTTTGAAATACAAAAAGCCTTTTAACAGAAGAATGTCATCAGTGTTCCATGGACCTTTGAAAATTATTTGTGGAAGTTAATATGAATAAATGATTTCTTCAATGTTAGAGTTTATTTTTCACTTTATTCACAAAAATGAAATAAAATAAAATATATCCCTGGAATACTGCCCTTTCTTGCCGCTATCTGGCAATAAAGAAGATGATGGCTTGTTTAAAGCTTAGAGAATACAGTAGATGGTAGAAGAGAAAGCAAGAACAGGACAAAAAATATCCCAGTAGGGTGGATTTTGATCAGCATATTTTCTCTTAAATAACTTTTCATAATTTATTAGATGGTAAAAGCTATTCTGAGATTCCAGAACAGAATGAGTTGCAAATGAAGGACCACATTTGGAAATATTTAAGCCTTTTGTCCTTCCATGTTACATTTTATCATCGTCACTCACAAAGCTGGCACCATAGTCTTCAGTTCCACTCTTTTTTTCTCTGCAACAAATACTATTACGTGGAAACCACAGAAATAGAGTTAAAATGAATGTGCAAAATGTGCAGACTAATCATTCCATTTCAAAAATTCAGGATTGAGTATTGCACAAAATACTTTTTCATTATTTCTAATATTTACTAGCAAAAATATCTCACAAACATAAAATATTTAGCCAAGCATGTTAGTTTTTCAAAATATACCACAGTTCAGTAACATATCTCAACATCAATAAACTGACTTTCTAGGAAAATATATATGATTTAATGTTAATTACATTATAATTAAAAAAATATATTATGTATACTGCTTAGTATGTATAATTGGCTCACCATATACAATTGTATTGATGAAATAGGCATTTGTGGGGAGAACATTGGAATTTGTCTCTCTCCTTCCTAAACAATACATGTTTATTGATAACCAATTTTATCATTAATTGGTGCTCTTAACATTATTTACTAAAATTGAAATTCAAATAAGTGAAATTAGAACTTTTTTATATTGTCTTTTGAACTGAATATCATTATGATTATTGACGAGATTCCACTGAGAGTAGTATTTACCATCTTAATAAAAGTGGTAACACATAGAAGGACAATGCAATAAATAATTTGTGAAAGTTGAAATGTAAATGCTATAGTAGAGCTGACAAAGGGAGAGATTATTTCCAACTAAGATACTTTAAGTATGCCCTATGCAAGATTTGGATCTGAGCTTCATCATAAATATATGGTTTATTGGTTCAGACTTCATTGCATATATAGAAATCAATAATTTAATTAGGCAAGGATATGTATAAGCATTAAGAGACTTACAAATTGGAATAATTTTGGAATAGCTTCAGGTATGGGTTCTAGGCTTAACTTCTGAGACTGCTTCTGAATTATCAGAAGTTACCATCTGATTGAAAGGAAATGTTTATTTTCTAAGAATTTATTGCTTTGTTCCAAACCCATCTGGGTGTATTTCATGTTTCTCCAATTAATGTCTGCTGTAGAATTCATGGAGCATACATATCTGCAGTAGATAGTTCGGACACAGATGTAGACCAAAATAAAAAAATCTATTTGCACTGCATTCTAGAACAGCTGGAGAACTTTTCTTGCCCAGGATACCTTTTTATGCTGAGAGTTATTAGTGGTCATTGTATTAATGAAGAGCAGTGCACTCAGATGTGGTGCATGTTTTCTCCAAAGCCTAAAGAGACTCAGTCTTGCCCTATTTTCTTATTAGTTCAGATCTCAAGGCATAGCTATCTGTTATTCACTTTGGAGAAGTATGCTAACATGTCCCTAACCTTGCAACACAGACATCTCAGGAGCATGGGGACACCTTCGAATTTTCATTAGTGATCTGGGCCAATATAGTGAATGTCCATGCATATTAATTATAAGCAGAATGGGAGTGTTTGACATAGCCCCAAGAAAAATTGTTATAACTTTGAATAAAGGGACTCTGCCGTCCTTGTCATGGGAATGCAAATAGCTTCTGCTTTTCTTAGTTTTATTCGCAGAGATAAATCATTTACAAAGTCATTGGTTATTAAACAGATACCAGGGATGTGTTGGTTTGTCTAACTGTCCCACTCAAAGAGTCTATATCTGAAACATCAGTTGCAACTGGAATCATGGCCCCATACAGCTTACAATAATCCACTATAATCCTTTAAGATGCATCTGTCTTCAGGAAAATCATAAAAGGATAATTAAGTGAGAAAGTAAAAGAAATCTTTTACCTTGATTTCTTTCAAATGTGTAAGGTACTAATAAATAAGGCTATTCCAAAAGGTCTTTACTGTCTTGTTCAATAGTAAAATGTCACTCCAAAAATTTCCCCGTGGCTTTTCTAATCATATTCAGCTTCCCAGCTAAAACTTCCTTAGATATATAGTATAAGAGGCTGAGGAAGTCTGCAATTTAAAGCAAAATATACCAAAAAATAATATTAGAGAAAAGAATCATAAAGAATATGTTCACTTGTTCCTCATATTCATAACAAAATTTCCAGTGTTAGAGAACAGAAAAAAAATGGAAGGAAATAAATTAATGAAAATAATAGAATAGTTTTTTTTTTCTCAATCAGGTGATAGTCATTATTCTTCTGCTTGACAGGACTAAAGGACTGCGAAGCTTGTTAAAAGCAAATTAACTTAGAGATAGATATGTTTTGCTAAAATATCAGAATCCTAAATACAAAAGAAGATTGTAAAATCATCCAGACAGAAAAGTGGTTTGGTTACAAAATAAGAAAGATTAGATTTGAATTAGACTTATATTTGTATGCTTATAAACTAGAAAATATTAAACCTCTTAAATTTCGAAAAAGATTTGTCCCCAAAGTTGAATTAAAGTATATACTTAAATATTTTAATTAAAATATAAATCTGGTGTGAGAAATAAAATCTGGTATAAGAGAAAGAAAATAAAGACAAAAATTTTAGACAAGCATTTATACATTCTTCTATGAGAACACAAAATTGAAAAAAAATTGGAATATTCCCGCAACTACTACAGCTAAGGACATTACGTATCTCACTCAGAGGAAAGAAAGATGCCCTGCATTCAGATATAATCTTAAAAAAATATTTGTCTACCATGTTGCCATTTATTTTCTATTGTTCTTCTTTTCCCATTTTCCTTAGAATTAATTTAAATATTTGTGATATTCCCTTTTGAATCTCTACAGTTTTGAAGCTGTAAATAGTGGTAGCTCTAGATATTCTAATATGTACCCTTAACTTCTCAAGGTTGTCCTTCACATAGTAGAAAATCATTTTATGTATTATGTAAGAAGTATTCCCTTTATCCTTACCCATACTTTGTGTCATCATTGTCATATTTTGCTTACAAAAGTAATAAATTCTACATTACATTGTTTTTCCTCAATGAAATGTCCTTTAAATCGTTACTAATATTGAAAGAATATTTACAGTATGTTAATCGTTCCATTGCTTTTCATTCCTTCATAGATTTAAGTTCTTTTGGAAGTGTAAATTCCCCTGCAGAACTCTGCAAATGAAAATATGTTTTCCTTCTGAATTTTTCTGAATTGATAGAAGGACTATCAAGATTCCCAGGCAGATCCACCCACTATAACTAAACAAGTTGTGTTGCTTCCAAAATGTACTTCTTTTGTGTCTTGTATCTTGATTCACCTTTCTTGGCTCCAGCAATAAATCTAACCAGGCAGGGAAGATCATTTTTTCTTGTTGACTCTTTCTGACTCTGTTTGGTTTCTTAGCCAAGTCTGATTACATTTTGTAAATGAGCATCATTTTGTTTCCTCTTTAGCAGCAACATTGGGAGGTTGGCTTTGATTATATTATCTGACCATATGGTCTTTTTCAAGTGATGGAAAACACTGGTTGTATCTTTCTGTTTATCCCTTGTGTTTGCTTGTGTTGAGGACTGTTATGTTTTGATTTTTAGAAACTACTCACTTTGCCAATAGATCACAAGAATATGATTTTAAAAGATAGACGGCTGATCTCTAATGCAAAGATGATAAAGTGCGCATATTACATATTAAATCAATGATATGTATAATCCAATGATCAGATAAAACTCTTAAAGTTTGTTTTGTTTGCACATTCTGTGAACTTGAATTACTTTAACAAAATTAAATTAAAAATCACTCGAATGAAGATCAGTTCTTGCTTCAATTGACATCTCAAGATTATTCATGTTTACCTGACCATTCCAACCTAAAAGTGATGCAGCTGATTGCTGATTTTGTTTGAAATACAGCAAATGTTTCTTGTATTAACATTTGACCAATGGCCAAAATTGAAAAACCAGCTATTGGTTCTTTATATTTCTTTGTGGTGAGTGTGTGTGAAACTAATTTTCGAAATGCATTTTCCTCTTCAAAAAGAAGATAATTAGTTTTTATTATAAGTTTGCTTCTCATTGTAGCTCTTTTGTGTCTATGACTGGCTCCTTTTTAAGACTTTTGGAGATTAATTGGTCATATGAATCTTTCATTTGTGTGTACTATAGAGTTATCTAATTGGAATAGATCTACCATAAAGGGGTTGAAATGTATGCAAAGTTTTAAAGATTGGAACCATTTTTGCATGGTGTAGAGAGCAGAGAGCTCTGACTTAAAAAGAAAAAAAGGGCTTTTTTTTTGGTTTGGATGAAAATTGTATGAATGAGTCTAAATTAGTGTCAGAATTAAATGTACATGAAATGAAAAAGAGTACTTCTGGCTTGTAAAGTGCTCTTTGCCTGACTTAGATATCAGACGGGTTCTAATTGCATGGTTTTTGCTCATTTCTCTTGAAAAAAGCAAGACAGCCACACAGAAATACACAATGTCTAGGCAAGATGTTTGTAATAACTCTCTGGGCCTGTAAAAATTGTTAAACTTTATCTTGATCCAAAATCTCTAGACTGGTGCTTTGATGAACAACACAAATGAAATAGGAAGACATATCTTCTAACCCTAAACCTCTTATCCTAAATTTCTCTGGCTTTTAAGCTCTATACACAGAGTGAAATGCCTGCTCAGGGCTTAGTCTCAGATAAAATAGACTATGAACTGCTACAGAAAATAGCCATCTTCAAATTTCTTCTAGCTTACCTGAGTAGTTCATAAGATTTGTTTTGTGTGTGTGTGAAATATTTTTTTTAGGACTTCAATTTTATTATTCTAATTATCATTACTATTATTAATAATATAACTCATTGGGATATTTTCTGACTAAACAACAGTACAACTCAAAAGGTAATGGTACAGTTGCTAAGAGTAGATCTTAAAAATTCTTATCACAAGAAAAAAATTCTAAGGAGATAGATGTTAACTAAACTTACTGTGGTAATGATTTAACAATGGATATATATATATATATATATATATATATATATATACATATATATATATGATATGTTTATACCTTGGAGGACTAATACAATGTTAATATAAATTATATATATATATATAATAAATGATATCAATAAAGTGGGAAAAATGTAATGGTAGATATGTCTCCCTCCAAATCACTGCTGAAACATACTGCCTGCCAATAGCCTTAGCTTTATTATTGGAGAGGCTGTCTGGAGTAGGAATCTGTATAAAATTCCTAACTTTTTAGACAAAAGGCTCACAAGATGGGAAGATTTTTAGCCAGAGGGTAAGCTAAGGAATTCCCAGATACTTCAAAGGTACCAATGTGGGGGCCTGTTTCAAATTACTGATTTCAGTCTGGTTGGTGGATAAACTTGGCACAGAAGTGTAGCACACATATATAAACCTCTGGGGGTACAGGGGGTGGGAACCCAGTCAGGGGGATCTAATAGATGCTATCCAATCAATTCCATGCCATTCTGTAAGACAGGAATTAGAAAGAAGCATGAAGTTAGAGTAATATGGAGATTCCCAGCAAAAACAATTTTGTGTTAAGCAATAAATAATGTAATTATAAAAAATGTTTCTTTTCTTTTTGTCATATAGCTGTGGAATATGCTATTTTTTAAGATGAAAAAGGAAAAGAATCTCCCAGCATTTTGGCTTACTATAGCTGAAAACAGCATGCTAATTTTGCCATTTGGTAAAGAAAACTAATAACAGACCATACAAAAAATATGCAGGTATACCTCCTCCCCCTACATTGTAATAGAGTCACAAACATGATTTCAGTAATGCATTCTGGAACCACAGAAGCCCTGAGGTTTAGAGAGAACACAGTGTGGCCAAGGTAGAGCCTTCCTGCTGTCTTCAGGAAGGTTATTGTTGAAATATCAGGAAATGGAGTATGTTAGAGGAATTTCCAGACTTTGAATATCAGTAAGACTTTTTCTAACATGAACCAAAGACTATCACAGAATCAACCTCTGTGGTGAGTAATTCAGTTGTGGACAAACCTGGGTCATTTAGTTTTTAGCGTGCCTACAGTCTAGAATTTACACATGGCAAACTCATTCGTGTTCTCCCTATGCCTTTGGTCTCAGTCTTTCATGAGAATTGGAAGCTGGATCCAGAGGCTTGATCAGATTCAGAATGTATCTGACAAGACTGTTGGTGGTATTCTTTGCTCTTTTACCTGGTAATACATAATGGTTGTTTTTTTTTTTGTGACAGGAACAGCCACTAATGCACAAATCTAGGTCCTTTAATGCATCACTACATTGTTTTTGTTTTTAGCTGGAGTGATAATATTAGAAGATGGTTCTCCTCTTCTATTATTCAGTTATCCTGCTGTTACTTAGTGGTATAGTTGATATAGGAAAGGAGAGAAAAATCCTTGGTTTTTTCCTTCTTATTTAACAAGTTGTCTACATAATGAATTGGTGTCCTATTATCTGAGAAGGTGCTTGTTTGGCTTTCATTTCTCTTAATGTCATTATAAACTCATGAGGTTAAATACAGTTGATGAGTTTCAATTCATCGCATTTATTATTAAATTTCGAATTACTTCTTTTGACCAGTAGGAGTCACTTTAGTTTGACTCCTAAATCCTTTTGTCATGACGATTGAGTTTGATAAGTTTGATAACATCTTTAATTTCTATTTTATTTACACTCTAGAAATGTTCATTGCTACTGGGTTGATCACTAAAAACTTTGTTTTTTTTTTCTTTAATTTTAAAACTCCAAAAATCATGCTTAAATTTTTTTTATAAATAAATAGATATATGTAATGATTAAGGTTCACAAATCTGAATGCCTTTACTTTTTCTGAATTACCTGATAATACTCACTTGATTATTTTTCACATTAACTGGGGAAAAAGTGGGCTGCATTATAATTATTCTGTGCTTCATATTAACCAGAAAATTCTGATAATTTTTACCGATTTTCTCACAACTCAGTGATATTTGTATATTTTAAAAATATAAATAAAATCCTTTTTTTTGAGCTAGGAATGGGTATCAGTTTTAAGAGAAAATTTAATACCAATATTTTAATACTAATACTTTTTTAAAAATGCTGATTCTGTTCTATGGCTTTAGAAAACATGCCTTTCCAACACACAAATGTAGTCCAAATTTGTAATTCATTCAGATACTGCAGAAATGAGTAAAGTTATAGCATCCATTTTAATCAGCTGATGGCTAAGGGTAGAATAACAGCCATGATGTTCTTATGGTGTACATAATTTGGTTAAAATAAAATGTTTTCCATTTTTGCTAGAATTCAGATTGATGATATCACCATAGCTGTGTCAAATTTTCCTTTCAATCAGTTTAATTTCATGAATTCTTTCATCAAAACTCGAAATCACTTGCATTAAAGAAATGTGAATTTAAACAGTTGTTACAGAATACTTTACAAATATTGAAAGACCAATCAAAATTAACAATTTCTAAATGCATTTTAAAAATTTGAATCATTAAAAATAAAAACAATAGGACTCAGAAACAGAATGAACTTAGAAAGGTCAGGACAATTGTTACATATGAGCAAGAGTATAATCTTGAACATGTGAAAAAAAAATGTTTGAAAATTTGGTTAAGAGTGGAAGATCAGAGGTAGAGATAGGTGATTTAGTGAATTCCAGTTGGGGATGGGTTGTAATGACTGCAAAATTCTTGTCCAACTATCCACAACTTAAACTTAGGAAGGAGAGGCAATGGGGACAGAACAGAAACTTTGACAGAAAGTAAATGGAAATGTTTATTTACAGCAAATTGCCAAAATGTAAATGAATGCAGCAAACAAACAAACAAAAATATTGGTAGGGAATGAAGTAGTATCTTTTAAAGAATCTAAATTGTGGGTATATAGATCGAAAAATAAGAGAGTAAATGGAAATGAAGACAAGGAAAATGGTGACAAATTGTAGTCAACTCAATGATAGCCATTCTAGCAAATACTGGAATGGTGATTGTTAGACAACGGGGGTGGTAAAATGGCCACTTTGCTTTCCATTTCCTTTTCTTCTTTATTCCTTTTCTCATATCTATACATAAATACAGTCACGTTAAAAAAAATGCTGATATGCAGTGACCCAGCAATCTTGCTGTAAATACTGAAATTACTATGATTTGTTTCCAAATAGTTTGGCTAAAACTCAGTGGTAATTTATCAAATGGTTTTAAAAATCTTTGTGTAGTTTCAAGAAGTATCTGTTTTGCTTTGAGAGAGAAAAAAATTGTTTCAGCCTGTCTGTGGTCAAATTGATTGTCAACTTGGCCATATAGTTGTTAGTTTATGAATACATCCAAATAACTATTGTATGTTCAGTTAGCACGATTTCCTCTTTAGGAGAAAAGTTTGTAACTGGAAGAGCAGGGATTCTCTCCTACACAAAGGAAAATTTTAGGATGTACAGTTGTACTTTGCTTCCCCAAAGAAACCTGCCTTTAAAGAAATTTTTTTTAAGATTTTATTTATTCATTAGAGACACAGAGAGAGAGGCAGAGACATAGGTAGAGGGAGAAGCAGACTTTCTGAGGGGAGCCTGAAACGGGACTTGATGCCAGGACCCCAGGATCATGACCTGAGCCAAAGGCAGACACTCAACCACTGAGCTACCCAGGTGCCCCAAGAAACCTGCTTTTTTAAACAAACATAAAGCCTATAATGATTTTATAGACTATATTATTAGGAATTGTTTTCTAACTGACATGATTGAAAGTTTTAGCACACATATTAAATAATTCAAATACTGGATCTATGCATGTTTTGTTATTACACAACTGCTACCTCCATATCCTGAATTCTCATGCTTTTGCCTTTTTATGATATGTTTTGATGAATAAATTTTTCTTATAAATTCTCCCAAATAGGCAAAAATAAAAGATAAAAACCCTTGGAATATGGTTTTAATTCAAAGGAAACTGAATATAGGATTTAATGGTTTGTGTCAAGTGGGACATATCAGAAAGAACAGATAGTAATAACAGCTAATATATGTGCTGATTTTGCTGCCAGTCAAGCAGTTTTATATTTTAAACAGCTTTATTGAGATGTAATTCACAAATCATAAAATTCACCTACTTGAAGTATGCAGTGCGATGGTTTTAGCATATTCAAAGATATATGCAAACACCATTGAGTCAATTTTAGAACATTTTTATTATACATAAAGGAAACCCATATCTTTTGGCTATCATCCTTTTATTCTCTTCATTCCCTGTCCTCCATCCTAAGGAACTATTTTATGTTTTTTTTTTTTCCTCTATAAGTTTGGCTACTCTGGATAATTCATGTAAATGAAATCATAGAATACATACTTTCTGTAGCTAGTTTCTATCACTTAATACAATATTTTCAAGGTTCATCTGTGTTATAATATGTCTCAGTATTTCATTCCTTTTTCTGACTTAATAATATTATATTGTGTGTATATGCCACTTTTGTTTATTCATCCACTAATTCACGGACATTGGAATTGTTTCTCCTTTTGGTTATTAGGAATAATGTTGAACACCTTTTTTGTGGACGTGTTTTCATTTCTCTTGGATATAGTGTTGGAAGGGAAAATTGTCTCTTTGCCTGACTGCTTAACTCAGAAATCAGTCTTCTCCTGCTCTTGGACTGGGACTTAGACTCCTGGTTCTCAGGTCTTTGAACACAGATTCTAATTTATACTATATGTTCTCCTGATTCTCAGGCTCTGGACTCAGACTGGAACTGCACTACCAGCTTTCCTGGGTCTCCAACTTGTAAACAGTATATTATATTTTCAGTCTCCATAATCTTGTTAGCTAATCCTTTAGATAGATAGATAGATAGATAGATAGATAGATAGATAGATTCTTGTATTGGTTCTGCTTTTCTGAAGAACCCTCATTTATCTGGGCACTGGGGCTCCAGGATTTGTGGTATTAACTGACATACCAGGCAAGATTCTCTCTCTACCATCAATATATTTGAAGACAGGCAGGCTAAAGTGAGTTATTGTAGTATAGCACAAAAGTTAAAGATTTTTGTAATCAGATACCCTAGAAAACAACTCATAGATTTGTCCCTCAGTTTATGTGTAAGCAAGTAAATAACTACCATTGCAAAATGGAGAAAATCATCATTTTTCAAAGATTCTGTTGAGATACATACTTGTATATGATATATAATGTGGTAATTTGGTTCCAGGGATGTAGTGTTTGTTGACATAGCTCCAAACTAAATACTAAATAAACCCTTTTGACAAGATGTGTCAGAAGATTTATGATTTAAACATGTAGTTGGCAGGAAGGATTTTTGTCATATATTGACACCCATAAGAGTACTTTATTAAGTGTCAGTTTACAGAAATTCGACAACCAGGTATTCACTGTATTTCTGCTGCTTAAAAGCTTTCAACATCTTTCTCTCCATTTCTATATTTTGGGGCCGATAGGTGTTGTCACTGATTTCAATAAATAATCTATAAATTATTGTACCAGTCATGTTTCAAACTGTGCAGTGGATAATGAAACTCCATTTTTAAGTCTCAATTTTGTAATATAGGACCTGCCCTTAGGAGATAAGGTGGCAAAATGAACTGAACACTAGACAACATGAAGTGCTATAATTCTAAGAAAAGCTGTTCTGGTTCAGGGTTTGCCACATATATCACTCTATTATCTTTATTCTTTTCTACACTGTGCCCATTCACTATCTAGGATTCATTGTCTTATGAGTTGACAAGAAGTGTGGCTGCATACAAATTTTTGTGACCATGATAAATATGAAAGAAAAGATAATGATCTTGTATTTATAATGGTATGGCTTATCTTTGCATGTAAGCATGCTCATGCACATATGATTTTTCTACTAACATAGAGAGTGTAACTCTGGTATTCTTTTATTTTAAAACAATCAGTTTTCTACATTGTTTAAAGATTTTATTTTTTTAATTTTTTTTTATTTATTTATGATAGAGAGAGAGAGAGAGAGAGGCAGAGACACAGGCAGAGGGAGAAGCAGGCTCCATGCACCGGGAGCCTGATGTGGGATTCGATCCCGGGTCTCCAGGATCGCGCCCTGGGCCAAAGGCAGGCGCCAAACCGCTGCGCCACCCAGGGATCCCAGTTTTCTACATTGTTAAATAGTAATCTATCTATACACTTTCAAAGCATTCGTCATTTATTATCAAGAGTTTTTGTTTTTACAAGCTAAATTAAATTGAGGGGAAATGAAGCAAAACTGTTCTTTTGTGATTCAATTACATCAATTAATTTATGCAATGCATTGTGACTAAAGAGGTATGTATTTCAAGAGGAAAATCAATTCAAATACTACTTTATTTCTACAATTATAATTTTTTCTGTAAACCTATCAGGTTGACAGTGTGTACTTGGCATGTCTTAATGCAAAGACAAAGTAGCTCTATGTATGCGCTTTTTAGCTGGATTCAATCCAGTGAATATTGAACTCTCTAGTGGATAGGACTGATACTAAATTGGAAATTGATAAGATTTTTTTAAACTGTAGCCACTTAAAAAAATACTACTTCATTTTCCTGGTAAAAAGCGGCTAGTGTCTTTAAGCATAGTCCTAGTTTTTTGCTGATTAGGTTCACTGATTAAGTTTCTCTACCTGATTAGCTTTGCTGGGCTAAATGTAGGTCAAACTTGCACTAGAAGAACTTGTAGCATTTAACTATTATTCTAATGCAATTAGTCTATAGGGCATTATTTTATGTTCCAGAGCATGAATAACTTGAAATTATCAGAAGTAGCTATGGTTACAAAATGGTGATTAATGCTAGATACTAAAATTCCCATAGCTACATGATTCAAACAAACAAATTTCAATTTACAGAAGGTCCCAATGTCAGCATAGTTCAACAGGCATAATCTGTGGGTTTTGAAGAAGTATACTAAGGGGAGCACCTCTCTACTTGCTAGATGGGGTGCTACCCCATTCATGAATCATTTAATAAAGCCAATTAGAGCTTCAAATTTACTTAGTTGAATTTTGTTATGTAACAGATTTGGAGGCAGCAACAGGATCTGAAGCAAACATCAACAGCATGTGGGGGACAGTGAGAAACACAAACCTCGTACCTGTGAATCCTTTGAACACACTTTCTCGATGTTTACAAAAGCTATGGGTAAGTAAGCTCCTCTAAGTCTGAGCTCTGCTCGGTTTTGCGTTTGAGCTCTGGATCTATCTATATGGCTTTCCTTTACAGAGTGGGTCAGCCTGAGTGGCAGAAGGGTCTTCCTGAGCCAAGCCCCCTAGCTCTTCATGCCAAAATTACCCAGGTGAAAAATCTCAGTGTGGTTCCATGGGGGTTAGTGGTGGTGTGTGCAGGGCCTTCTTACAGTCAGGAAACAGTACTGCTAATATATTAAGGTAAATGTTTGTCTTTCTTGTGTGTGTGTGTGTGTGTGTGTGTGTGTGTGTGTATGTTTTAAAGATATTTACTCGTGAAAGACACAGAGGGAGGCAGAGACATAGGCAGAGGGAGAAGTAGGCTCTTTGCGAGGAGCCTGATACAGAACTGGATCCCAGGACTCCTGGTCCACCACTTGAGCCAAAGGCAAATGCTCAACTACTGAGCCACTCAGGCATCCCTGTCTTTCTTGTTTTATGTAAACAAAGGCTATTGCTAGTGACACCTCAGAGGCCAAAATCTGCAAAAATTGGTGGGCATGGGTTGAGCATTAAAAAGCTGTGAGAGCACTCGCCATCTCAAGAAGACTCTCGTGGTAAGGATAACTTGGTTATGAAATAGTTTAGATGGACACTAGGTCACCTACCAACCTCAAGAAAACTTCTATGCAACAAGAAACTCTGTAAAACATGGATGATGCCCAACCTCACAGCACACAGCCCGTCCCTTTAGGGTATTAGTTGGGCTTTGAGAAACCCAAACTTTCAGCTGATGAAATCCTTAAATTCTAAACAGTCAAGTCTGCTACCTTCCAGCACACCTGCTTGTTTTATTTCTAATAACTATAATCCTGGAAGTTGGTAGATATCTAGCAAAGTGAAAAAGATGTATTGAAAATAACCGAGAATTAGAGTGGCCATTATGGGAAATGTTCCAATTAGACAAGATGTTTACTTAAGAGGTACACTTAAAAATAAGAGTTCCCAAATTAAATAAACATAATAGGATGGCTGTTTTAATTCATATGTGGAAGCTTCCAAAAGCCTTGAAGATTCCAAAAGAGTCTTGTTGAAAGATTCATTACAAAAAGCTAATAAAATTAAAAACATAAGAAGTACCTATGGAAAATGAAAGAAGTACTTAGTACTTAGAAGTACTAAGTTACAGGTTTATTTTCTGATTCATTTTCAGTTCTTGATTATTTGGAGTATTTTTCTCTAATTTATGAATGAATCATTTCTTCCATAGGTATTGAATTCTGGACTATGTAATATGTTTAGCAAAGCATTGTTAGGATAATTCCCAGGGAGAAATTTGGTATTACAACAGTCAACTGCAGTTAACTGTTGGCTTACTTTTGGTATTCTTTTAAAACAAAACCATGAAAGAAAGTTGAGTTATTATGGAGAGAAGAGAATTGAACTTCTTTTTTATGATGGAGAAAGTTGGGAAAATTTTCCAAAGCATTTAGAATAATGTTGTTCAGAATGTTTTTGAGTACCTGATATGTATCAGGTATGAATTAGAAACCATGCAAAAATTTCTCATTTTTGTTTATTAGTGAAGAGGGAAATGGGAAAAACAAAAGAAAACAACAGCAACAATAATAAGAAAAACATCCCCCACAAAGTGACTAGGTTGGCTAGGTGGCGAAACAGCTGGGCCTAATATACATAGTGGTGGCAAAGTAAAATTGTACAGTAAATTTGGGAAACAGTTTGACAGTTTCTTATAAACTTAAACATACACTTACGTTATGTTCCAGGAATCTCACTTTTAGATATTTACTCAATGAAATGCAAACATGTTCACATAAAACCTAGCAAGTAAAGGTTCATAGTAGATTTATTTATAATGATTTTAAACTGATAACCACCCAAATGCCATTCATGTGGTGAGTCAATAAGCAAACACACTGTGGAATGTCTAAATAAAGAGAAAACCTTATTAAACATACAAAATCATGGATGAAAACACAAGTGTATCATGCTATTTGAAAATATCCAGACTCCAAAGTCTATATCCAATATGACTCCATTGATAGGACATTGTGGAGAATGAAAAACTAAAGGAACAGGAAATATCAGTGTTGCCAGAGGTTGGTAGTTGAAGAGGTTTACTACAATATGGCACAGGAGAATTTTTGGAGTAATTCAACTGTTTTGTATCTTGATTATGTTGGTGGCCATATGACTGTGAGTGTTTTTCAGAACTTGCAGCACTTAACACTAAAAATGATAAATGATAAATGTCATCGTATGTAAATTAATTTAATAAAAATGAGAAAATGTTGAAGGAAAAAAAGTCTGGTACAGAGTCTAGTGAACAGATGTGTTACTTCCGTGATTGCTATACTTATAGAATTAAAGATTATATGACATGCAAAAGAAATGGATTAATCCTAACAATACAATACTCAGTTAAAAAAGTAAATCTCTAAAAATTCTTATAGCATCATAGCCATTTTATAAAGTCAACGAAAGCTAAGCAGCATTTTTTCCTTTTAGGAATTCCTATAGTTAAAAAAAAAAAGGAATTCCTATAGTTGTGACTCGTTTGTGTGAGTGTACATGTGCATGCTTATATGTGTGTGCATGAAGTAAGACAATGGTCTACATAAGATACAGGATTGTGGTTTCTTTTGGGTGGTCAAAGGGCAAGAGCATATGCCAGCTTCATTTTCATTAGTGGTGTATATGTTGAGTATTTCCCTGTGGTAAACAGTAAATATGTTACTTACTTTTATTCTATGGATGAAATATTGTATGATAAAAATTTTAATAATAAAATAATAGCTTCTTATTGACAGCACATGTGTAGATACTTCCAGTATCTTTTATTATTGAATACTGAAGGACTGGAATCAGAGACCTTCATTTAAAATTAGTCTTTGTTGTGTTGTCTTGTGATGTTTCACAAAAAATTTAGTTGACTTCAATAAACCAAACTTTTTTTATAACAAAGTAACAGGTATTAACAGGTATTTAAACTTCTTAAGAAGAAAAAAATATTAGTACTAGAGTACCTAAGGTTTCTAATTACTTGACAAATACAAATAATGCATTTTCTGTAATGGTCTTAAGAAGTTAAATTCTACTATGGCAAAACAGTGGAGATAATGATAATAAAGAACTTCATTATCTGAAAATTCATTTTCTGATTTTTTAATATTTTTCTCAGTTATCCTAATGTGTTAAATTAAAAAATCATATTTAACTGAAATATTTGAGTTCATATCCTCATGAGATGTTTGCCAAGGATCAAATTCTTTGTTCACGTTAAAAAGAGGAAATAACTTCAGGCATAAGATAGCTATGAATATAAAATAATTCCTAGGGAAATATGCACATATTACTTCAAATTACATTTCAAGATTACAAAATCATGGGAAAAAGTTGCCTTTTGGAGTTAGGTAGTTTTTCCTATCCCAGTGTTTTATCAGGTCTAAGTTATTTTTTCTTCTTCTGTGCTCTTGTAAAACTTAGTCAAAATCATGATTCAGATAGAAGGAAACTAATGTGCTTATGGCAAGAACTGCAATTTTCTCAAAAGTGAGCAAGCAAATTGGATTATTAGCACTTAGAAAATGTATGAATATTCCACTCCACTATGGCTTTGTCTTCTGCTATTTGTGGAGAAATACTCTTAACGCAGATTATTTATCCTGTTAAGAAAATAATTGGTACACTTGAATACTTATTTTCTTTCACAAGAAAACAGTATTATTAGGCCAAAAAAAAATGTAGATTCTTTGCAAATAGATTTTATTTGTTTCTCTCTGTTTGTTATTATAATAAACATTTGATATACAAATTAAGCATTTTGAAAAAAATGTCTAGAAGAGATTATAATTGTTTTAACGGGAGAAATTTTCAAATTCCAAAGAATTAGTTTTTATATCCAAAATATTGTTTCATTTCTAAAAATTTTCCTTAAAAATTTTGAGTGATTTAATATGACTGTTAATAGTATATAAAATGTGGTAATTTGCAGATGATATGGTTATATGCTTATAAGTAATTTAATTATATTTAAGAGAAATGCAAAAGTAAAGGCACTATTTTTCAGAAATAAAATGTTGCCTCAAATATTTTTACAAGCCAGATAAAAATTACTTTTGGGATTTACACTGAAGAAGCTAGATAATTACCTCTATTCTTCGATGCAATTTTGTATACTTAATTATATGCAATTATTTTCTATTATTATAAATGTTTCTCTCCTCTCTCTCTCTCTCTATCTCTCTCTCTTTTACTTGAGAAGGGGGCACTTTAATAGCCTCAGAATTCCATGACTTTTAAAGCTTAAAAAAGACAAATCAGGGTGCCTGAGTGGTCCAGTCAGTTGGGCCCCTGGCTCTTGGTTTTGGCTGGGGTGGTGATCTTGGGGTTATGGTATCAAGCCCCTGGTTGCAATCCACATTAGGTGTGAAGTCTGAGATTCTCTCTCGTTTTGTGTCCCCCTCTTCTAAAATAAATACCTCTAAAAAAAAAAAAAAAAGACCGATCCAAACTCTTTGTTGCCTTCTCTGAGTATGATGTCTATACCGAAGAAACAGAAGCATATTTATGATTCTCTTAGTTGTCCACAGTGACATAACTAATTAAACCAGTAACTGACAGTCATAAATGCTTTTCTGTTAATTGTTGGTATTTTTGCAATTCCCATGTATAATATTCAACAGAAAAATTGAAGCACTTATGGCTAATTAAGAAATAGATCTTTTTTTTTTCCATATGTAGAAGGGAAAGAATATAAGAAGGCCATATCTAGCATAGTATCAGGACTTGAGGAAAATATGGGCTTTTACCATAAAGTTAATTAAAATAAGGTCAAAATATTAAAACAAAAATCATTGTAATCACTTAAATTAGGTTTGCTTTACATGTATATTTTTCTTCTATAAGCAAATTGGGACTTGAAACTTATAGCTCATTTAAGTGTCTCTTATAACTATCCCAAAACAAATCTGAAATACATATTTAGTAATTTTGGAGTTTGTCATAGATCCCAAGGTGTCTAGTCAACTCAGATTTTTCAAGTCTTGTGGAAAAGAAGAATTTATAGTGCCAAAGAGCTCACAGGATGGGTTTGGATCAGAAACACTTCAAAACAAAAAGATAATGTTGTCAGCAACAATTTATTTCTTAAGTTTGCCTCCAAATCCCATTTTCCCAAATAGATTTGGATGAGATCAGAGAGCTTGGTTCTCAGGAAGGTGAGGGTTATAGGAGGCAACTTTGGAAGTTACTATAATTAAAGGATTTCAAAGAGTACTGTAAAATCCGCAAACTCTGAGAATAGCTTGGTGTGAATTTTTTAACCCATGTGGTATAGGGAATGTCCAGGAATAAAATATAATAATGCCAAATTCTATGACTATTGGTCTCTGCTTTAACTTATATGTGATTTCTAATCATAAAACCCTGTAAGATCAGTGTACCTTTAATATGCTTATCCAGCCTGTAATAGAGGAAACTGCTTGGAAAAATTCCCCACTATTTCATGATGTTTGTTTAAGTGAACTAAGTATTACCATTGTTTTTAGCAAAGTAAATTTTCCAAAGGGAAAAAAAAGTCTTCATATTAAACACAGAGAAAAATTGTATTACTGAGATTCCAGCATAGAAGTTGAGAGTAGTTCTATTTAAAAAAAAAAAAATCTGGCTCAATTTTGTATCAAGGAGAAAACTTTCTGATTCTGCCAGCTAGATTTAGAAATGACTGCCCAAAATGCTGTGAAATGCTAAAATAACGGCTGAGATATACAGATTTCCTAGAAGTCCCTGGAAATTAATTTATAGATTTAGGAACACCAAAGTCTGTGACCCAAGAAGGAATCAATTATAGTACTTGACATCCAGCCCTAGGATCATTCCAAATTTGTCATTGAAACAAGATGCATTCTTAGATGGAATCATTTATCTCTGACATTCAGAGTATAATAATAGCATAAAGACCATGAAATCTCACTTTCCTACAGGAATTGCCTCATGCTAGGCATTGTTCTAAGCACTTTATATTATTATCTCACTTACTATTTTCTTCATTTTCCAGGAGAGGAAACTAAAACACCAAGAGAATGAGAAAGTTGCCCAAGAGGTCATAGCTAACAAATGGCAACGCTGTGCCATGATCTCAGGCTGGCAACTTTCAGAAACTTGAGTTGTAATCAATGCACTACTCTAACTTTTAACAGAGGAAGTAACATTCCTGGAGTAAGTTTTCAAGATTTCCTATCTTGTAACATTGAAGTTCAAGTGCCCAGTAATGAATACAAAAGCACACTGTAGCCTTTTGTATATTTTATGGTAAAGTAAAATAACTCTATATTCTAGAACTTGGGTTGTCATCCTCATAGAAAATGAGAAAAATCATTCAGCTTGAAGCCACCTACAAACTTTTATAACCTAACACACCAAGATGCCTTTAGCCTTTATTCCCTTACAAACAAATAACATTTATTAGATATGCATTAAATTACTATTGAAGAATAACAGTGATTAGTGAAAATAATGCCTCTTTTTATTTTCCTGTAGAAGCCCAGACTTCACTGACCTGAAGAAAAAAATCTAGCTTCATAATAAGAAGTTCTGGTATGTAATAAGAGGTGCCTACCTAGGGAGTTAAACCAATTAGCACTTAGAATCTAGACTGATGAAATTCCAACTGGTTGCAAACACTCTTTAACTCCTCTTTTTCATTTTTTTTCCTCTGAAGACAAAATGGTAGCAATAAATTGAGGTAAAGGGCATAGTTGTGATAATGTTCTGTTCAAATTCATTTGGCCATTTAGGTGGAGTTCTTTTATTTAAATTCGGTTTTGGACTTTTGACATTTCATTCCCTTGCTTTTCTTTCCAACACTCAACAATATAGACATCCCAAAATAATTCTAGGTAGACATTTATAGTGCTTTTTCTACTCTAAATGTGCTGAGCCCTCATGGTTCCTTTTTTGAACTATACATATTAATATAATTTATTTTCAATTTGATTTTCCTAATAACCAATTAACAGATTTCTGGTCTGTTTTAGATCTGCCTTTCAATCATAATCAAAGGATTATTTTTTTAACTAGGAGAAAAGCTGCAAAATCAACTTTAATTTGGATTATATTCAGTGAAAAACTTTGTGAATGTGACAAATTGATTTTATGGATGTATAATCATTATTAATCATCTTTCTACTTTTCATCATCATTGAGCAGCCAAATTAATCAAAATTTCAGAATATCTCTGCCAACTAAAAATAAATTACAACTTTTACTAATGTAAAACTAAACAGGTAATTTGAAAATGTATGTATAGATAGAGATTATACAGAAGTTTTGTCTTAATTTGAATGAAAAAAGGTAGTAGAAGTAATATACTTGACAACGAGATAGTATTATGTAGTTCTGAACAGCATATTTTTTGTATTTTTCCTTTATGTGCTAGGTAATTAAAATCCTTCATCAGTTCTCTTCGCCTTTATCACAGGCTCTTTTTATTTCACAGACCGTTTCCTCAACTTCATGGTGTTTTTGATCTAGTGGTTTATAACAAATTCCCAAAATACATTTGGATCCATTGTAACATCCAATTTCTTGCCAGAGTGAGTCTGACCTATCCTATTCTCACTTATTCTGCTCAGCTGTGTTATTTGCAACCTTTCCATTTCTGGTGTCAACAAATGTATAGAAGACAGAATGCCTCATAAGTGGCATATTGAGAATAAAGTGATGAACAGATATGATATGAAAAATATCAAGTTCCAAATAAATGTTAATGAGTGAAGCATGAGCTGTAAACCCATAAAAATTTCACATCAAACCAACTGGTTCTCATACTTGTTGCCCTCAAAGTTGGTTATTTACCAATACAGTGTGTAGGTCACTATTTTATAAGTACTGAATGATCAACATTAGCACAAATTAATAATAAAATTGCATCTGTTTTGCTGTCCCACTAATATAAGTTCAATTGTATTTTTGTATTGATTGACTGGCTTAACATTTTATACTACATAAGCATATATAATTTCATTTATTTAAAAAAAATTTTTGACAAAGTTTGTATGCAAAAATTTGTTATAGCTCATTCAGTATTCAGAATGATTTGTTCAGCAGGATGTGAAAATTCAGAAATAATAAAGAATAGAGGGTGCAGTTTGATATTCTTAGGCAATAACAAAGAAAGGGGAAATAGAATGGAGTCTCTGGAGCAAATAGTGAGTAAGTTCAAATACTGGAAGATTTCTGTTTGAACAAAACAGGATTGCAGTGAAACTTCATGCTTGAGTGAGTCCTGGTTTTAGTAGCTGCCTCACCTTACTTTTAGGCATGGTCACAATCAGCCTAATTAAACCACATTTTAATAATATAATTTGGTTCACAACCATGATTAACTATATCACTAAATGAAACTATTCTTTTACTAAGGAAAATAAAACTCACTCTGCTATGGCTTTCATAAATGGTATAGACTACTAACAATTAAGGAAGATTGCTACATGAATTATAATTCTTGCCTCTTACTACCAACCAGGAAAGGTAGGACCCTTTTCTGAAATAGATTGGGAAGGATTTCTCCCCCAAAAAAGGAATGGATTGGGAGTGGGAAACATAATTCTAAATCCCAGAGCCTTTGCCTTCTTTCTCTACCTACTCTTTCACCTGTGGGTGTTTTATAAGAATTGTCAATCCCTTTAGCTAGCTTTTTCCTTTGATAGCTTCAAATGAATATACAGGCTCTTTTAGTTTTAATGGAAATACTACTCATCCCTGCAGGGGAAAAGACAGGATAATAAAACATAATGAAATGAAAAAAATTCTGTTTCGGTCAGGACAGACTATGTTATGCTGTGACAACAAACAATTCTCTGACCTCAGTGATTTAAAGTTTAGGTAAATTCTACAAATCTAAGCAGTCATTGGAGAGACTACCCTTTATAGGCAGCTCAGTGAGCCGGGCTGAAAGAGACTCCACCATCTGGAGACATGTACCTAGAATATACAACTTTCTAGTTCTGTGAAGTTTGGTGAACCATTCAAACCTTAGATAAGTAGCAAAGTATAAGGTTATGTTAGCCTTTGTCATGTGATCAGAGTGGGTTGCCTATCAGATGTGGAGACACAGACCAACAATACAAGCTATTTTAACAAAAAGAACAACTTATTATACACACAGTAGGAGACATGATAGTTCTAGTCTAAGAAGGGCTGTCAAGTGCAAAGAAACACCTCTCTATTCAAATGCTGCCCGATAAAATTAAAATTAAAGGTTCTCTTTGTCATCCTCTTTGAGGAAAGGTTAAGGTATTAGGGTGAAGGGTATTAACATTCTCCTAGACTGCTTACTTTGATTCTCCTACTGCTTACTTTGATGACTCTTACTTTTATGTGCATCATACAATATACCTTCTCCACATTCTACTTATCGATTTTTCCAGTAACAGACAACACTTTTTCCCTGCCATCTACTTACCAGCTAACATGCATATACACACTTACACACAAAACTGACAAATATTTTGTAAATATAATCTCTGGACTTTGGGGCTCTGGCAGGATTGCTAGAATAGCCTAGTGGTTTAATTGAGAAAGGGGAAAGATTAAAATAAAAATGAACTACATCCTCCTCTTGTTTTTTGCTTTTTTTTTTTTTAAAGGTTTTATTTATTGAGTCATGAGAGACACAGAGAGAGAGAGAGAGGGAGAGACACAGGCTGAGGGAGAAGTAGGCTCCACGCAGGGAGCCCTATGTGGGACTCAATCCTGGGACTTCAGGATTACGCCCTGGGCCTAAAGCAGGCACTAAACCACTGAGCCACCCAGGCGTCCCCTCTTGTTTTGTTTTAAGGCAAAAAGCAACAAAAAGGAGTATCTAAGAGGCTTCTAGGAAAGGAACTCTGGCAAAGAAAGTCAGGCCTCTAGGATCTCTCAGTACAACTTATAATTCAAAGAAAGTTTGGGAGGGTAACTTTTAACTTGTAACTCAGAGTGGGAGTTTAGGATTAGCGGGGAGTATTAGGACCCTGGACATGAGCTAAACTCTATTGGTAAATTTCCCCAAGTGAGAACATTCCTTACTCTTGCATCCACCTGAATCAGGGCTCCCTGTAGCATCCAGTCTCAGATGCTGCCCAACAGATGGCTTACAACTGGTATGGGTTAGGAGACTCTTCATCTGTACTATAACTGGGGACACCTGCATGGAAGCCCTGTGGTTTGGTTGCCTCTACCTGGGTCTTCTGTGTCTGCCATTGATCATGTGCTTCATAATCTTACTATATACTTAATTAAGCACAAGCAGAGCACTAGATTTGAGAAGGGAGGTTACAACCTGCCAAACGCAATAATACCATATGGTAGTTGCAGAAAAGGAAAAAGAGGGAGTATATCTAGGTCACTTTTCAGAATGGCACACTTTAATCTATTCCTTGGGCCCAGATACTATACCAGTTACCTGGCTGGCAACAGCTGAAAATGAAGGCTGTCCCCAACTATTTAAGCCATTGTACATTCTATAGGACTTGCAAGTGTCCTGGAGTTAGTGTTAATATGAGAGTGAGGCTAATGCCTCTTGACATGGAGAATTATTAAGGACAATAGAAAAGTGAGTGGACTCATTGTAAGTGGGATGAACAGCTTTTGTTATGCTTCCTAAATAGGGAAACTGTGATAGTAGATCAGATGGAAAAATATCTTATCTATCTTATCTTATATATAAAACTACACACAAGATTTTAGGAGATAATGCTATTTTATCCAGTAGGCAGAGTCAAGGTACAAAATAACAGGGAAGGTCTAACACAAGTCCCTTGATTCAAACAGTATTTCTCAGTTGTTAAGTAAAAACACTTCATTCTAGGTTAAGAGGATCTTCGAAGACACAAAAAAGCAAGATCCTCCTTACTTATTTTATATTATTATTATTATTATTATTATTATTATTATTATTAAGCAGCTTCTTTGCACATGGGTTATGGGGCCTCACAGTGGAACTAGAGTAGATTAAATGAAACGGTGGCACTCTCTTTAGACACCCATACCAACTTTGACCATATAGTTGTTGCCCTGTCAACAAGGGAGTGGATAAAATAACTGATTTGTTAAATTTATTTTCTTTATCCCACTAGCAGAAGTTAACTGCGTCTACAATCTCCACATGGGAATACCTATGTTTTAGGTCCTCACTGTTATGATAAGACTGAATAAAAGGGGATTGAGTGGACTAGTTAGAAGCCTATAGAGAGGACATCCCTGGGGAATGGAGAGTGTCCATATGATCAATTTCCTGTGGTACGTGTGTAGAATAGTCTGTCAGGTAAAAAGACAGCTTTCCCATTTCCCAAAGGCATCTCTAATTTCTGATCAACAGCAACCTTAAGAGCACTTATAGTTTAACAAACAAAAATGGAAGGCTCTCCAATTCAACAATGGTACCCACTGGAGTAAAATATTCAATAAGAAATAAGAAACATGAATAAAGATACGTGATTTTTTTGGTTGTTGTTCCCAGAGACCACTACCATGAAATACACAGTTTGTCTCACTGGTACAGCTGAGGGGAATAGTTTATATGCAGCAAAATACACATATTCCACAAAATTTCAAAATTTCTCTAGGATGGTTCAGGCACAGCTTTTCATATTCAAACCTTGACAATAAGATGTAAGAGCAGAAAGTGTGTGTGGTCTTTGTGTTTGTATGTATGTATGCATGCTAGTGGCCATGGTAATAATATCAAGCTGAATATTAGAGGGAGTAATGGGTGATGCTACTAAATTTTTGAAATGCATATTAAAGAAAGATTAATTCAGGTTTGTTTTTGTTTGTTTGTTTGTTTGTTTTGCTAAAGACTGAATAAAAAGTTAGGGATAAGAGTCCTAAATGCTCTAGCATCATGAGGTTGAGATGGGTTTTCATCTTGAATATGCCAAGACAGTATAGATCTTGGAGATGAGGTAATTACAAAGGGTTCAGGAAATATAGCCGAGTGGCAGAGAGGAAGAAATAATTATACAAATTTTATACTCATGTCAAACTTGCTTCAAGGAGAGAGTAATTCTTTTGAAAATTTCAAAAGTTATGTCCTCAAGTGGCCTTGTCTAGCTAAAAGGAGTTTACTGGTCATACAGATCCAGGATCTGAGATGTTGCTGAGAGATCACCTGCTCTAGTATTACAATATGGTGATACCTTTACATATGGCTAAGGATCCCTGAGAAATGTTCTAGTCAGTGAGCTACTGAATGTGATTAACAAAAAGAGGCTGTTGAACTCTCCAAAAGGAGAAAGAAGTATAATTGGAATTTATAAACCACATTTAGGTGGTGAAATGTGTCCAAACATAACACGTTCAAGAGCTGAATCACATAGTTTAAATTATTTTTAACTTTTGTGTTAGAGTTTGTGATACAGTGAGTTTTGCTGAAATTACTGTCACCTATCAATTAAATTGGCCTTATGTTTATGTAATGTGGAATTGAAAACATACTTCACTAGGTTAATGAGAAAGTGTCTCCACACATCAAGGATTTTTAAATACTAGTTAAGGACGCATCAGTGAGCTGATTGACAGGTAGCACTTAGCCATACCTACCATAATAGAAACAAAAGAAGAATCAATGATACAATAAGAAACAATGTGGAGAAATAAAACTATTGCTTTTGTGTTCATATTCCCTCCCAATCATTGTCCTCTACTACCACTTATAACAGAAAAAAAAACACTGTCTATAATGGATTCCTTTCATCTGGGAGTTCTTTCTGTTTTGTTCTTCCATTTGAAGGGAGGAGATGTAATCACATGTATCTGTGACCATAAATTGGATTTGAATTTGAACTACTTATGGATGATTCTGTAAGAAATGAAGGTGATACCTTAATTGAATCTAAATCATTGTTCTCACCCATCCTCAAGCCTGAACAAGGCTTGTTCTCATTCATTGTTCATGGCTGTTTTTCAAACCAAGTTTTTTCACTTTCATATTTTACATTTGTTTCCTTATTCTTTGTGAAATTCTGAATGGAGCACCTATATTTTTAACATTTATTCATCTTTTAAAATGTTTATTGGAGTATAATATAAACTACTAAAGAGTGTGTACAAGAGTATAGTACACATACTTTTGACAAACTGATTTCATTGTGAAACTAGTAGCCTTGATCAAAAATCATAACCTCTTATAAGCCCTCTCATAGTCCCTTTGATTCTACCCTTTTCTTTTCTTTTTTTGTTTTGTTTTGTTTTGTTTTGTTTCTACCCTCTTCTAAAGCAGTATTCTGTATGGGATTCTACAGTATTTCTTCAAAATCATACATTCTTTTATGTCTTGCTTCTTTCACTCATCATAGTGCTTATGAGATCTACTCATATTGCGTGTAGTCCAAATTATTCATTTGCATGGTTGGAAAGTATTACATTATATGGATATGCTGTAATTTAATTTCCATTATAATATTACTGGGCATCTGAGTAGTTTCAAGTTTAGGGTCATTAAAATAGTGCTATCATGAATATTCTGGTACTTGTCTTAGGGTTAATATATGTTGTAAATGTTTCTATTAAGCATGTACTTAGGAGTATAAATATCAGGTTAAAACATATGGAAGTGTTCAACTTTATTTTCTTTTAAGATTTTATTTATTTATTCATGAGAGAGGCAGAGACACAGGCAGAGGGAAAAGCAGGCTTCCCACAAGGAGCCCAATGTGGGACTCGATCCCGGATTCCAGGATCACACCCTGAGCCAAAGGCAGATGCTTAACCGCTGAGCGCCCAGGCGTCCCTTAAGTTTCCACTTTAAAAGATATCATCAAGTTTTAAACTTTTCCAAAGTGATTGTACCAATATAATTTACCACCAGCAGTATATGAATATTTATCATTTCACATTGTTATGGATACTTGTAATTATCCTTAAAACTTTTATCTTCTAATGGCTATATGGTAGAAACATTTTACTTTTGAATTGCATTTTGAGCTACAAGTTTTGTTTTTGTTTTTGTTTTGTTTTGTTTTGTTTTGTTTTGTTGCTACAAGTTTTTTTTACAAAGGCTAGTTCAGTGTTGGCTCAGGTATTTTGGCACTTAGAGATTCCATAGGAATTATGTACTAATAATTTTTCAAATTTCTTATTTTCTCTTTAACCTAGCATTCACTTTGTAGTTTGTTAGTTACCAGATATGATGATTTTATTTGATTAATCTATTTGATTTCTAATATTCTAATTGATTTCTAATTTTATTGCAGTATGGTTAGGAAACATGGTTTTATGAAGTTTCTTTTGAATGTGAGATTTTCTTTTCTCTAGTGCATGGTTTGTTTTTAATACACCAAATGTATTCTCTATTTGCAATGCATAAAATTCTATAAATATACCAAAATTATTTGTGCAAGCCTAGGCAATTCCATGTTGCTGCTAAATAACTCACAACAACGAATACCAATTATCATAAGTTCGAAACTCACAGAATTAGTGGATATTAAAAGTGAAAGGGACGGTACAGACTTTGATTTTTTATTCTAAAAATGCCTTTTACCTCTTCAAATTTGTGGGCAGTACTGAGTCTGGTATTAATGTTTATTCCAGAATTGAAAATCTTTGCTGTAATAGGCCTGACCTGCAGTCCAGTTCCATTTGATGCATATACCTGGAGACTTGTTCTCTTGAGTTCAGTAGCCATCTCAAGCATGCAGTACTTTGGATCTCAAGATATAAGCAAATGGTAAATTGATTTATAATATATCCTGCTTCAGCTTAGAAGATACTCCATGATTCATTAAACTTGACTTTAATTAATGTAGCCTCTGTTAGTACAATTTGATTATTACACCTGTAAAATATATTTCTCCAAGCCACAATGTCCTACTGACATAATGAATGTATTTCATGTTGATCATATTTGTAATGTCATTGTACACCTTATAGTTGGAACGTTCTCTTACTGTTTATCTTCCCCTTTCTAAGTATGTACCTTCATCTCTGGGTAAGATCACCATTTTGGGGATCCCTGGGTGGCGCAGCGGTTTAGCGCCTGCCTTTGGCCCAGGGCGCGATCCTGGAGACCCGGGATCGAATCCCACGTCGGGCTCCCAGTGTATGGAGCCTGCTGCTCCCTCTGCCTATGTCTTTGTCTCTCTCTCTCTCTATGTGTGTGACTATCATAAATAAATAAAAATTATAAAAAAAAAGATCACCATTCTGCTCTTAACTTTTCTTATCTGTTTATTTTTATTTTGTCAATTAAGATGTGATCATCATATGAAAGATCATAGCAATACAACAGAAATATGATAATATTTCCACTTTTCAATGAATTATCTTCTGAGATTGTATTCTGGAATAATTATACGTTAAAGGTGCTCTGCACTGAAATGCCTACACCGTGCCTAACACAAATGCTCTCAAACACCAGCATAAACACACACATACTCCAGTGTTTTGGAGGGGAAACTACAGCATAGGAAACCAGCTCCCATGGTAAAATTTTGATTATGTGGGGAATGTGACTGACAAATCATATGCCTGACCTTGGTCATTTTTGAGTGAGATGTGATTCACAGAATATTAAATAATTAAGACTTTAGAGGTTATTGCACATTCACAAAGTAAAAACAAGCAGAAACAATAATATCATAATACATCCAAGTACATTCAGTTTTATAAAATTATAAAATTATATTTTATAGTTTGGGTTATGCTAATACAGTTCCTACAGAATTCTATAGGTTTATTTCTCAGATGCCACAGAATAAATACGAATTTGGAACTCATGTGGTGAACTGATAAAATATGGGAAACTATGTTACTGAGCACATGATTTATTTTTTAAATTTTTTAAAGATTTTATTTATTTATTCATGAGAGACACAGAGAGAGAGAGAGAGACAGAGACACAGGCAGAGGAAGAAGCAGGCTCTTTGGGGAACCTGTGGGACTCAATCTCAGAACTCTGGCAGACACTCAATGACTGAGCTACCCAGGCCCCCTTACTGTGCACATGATTTAGAACTAAATATCCCCAGTACAGAATTCATGATATGATAATGGACACTAGGTGCCTAACAAGAATTTATGAAAAATGAAAATTATATATGGATATTTTCTAATTAATGTTTTTTAAATTTTAGAAACATTATCTAATAAACCTTTTTTCATTTATAACTATGAGTGAAACAAAAAAGAGATACTGAATATAATAATATTGGAAAGTAGCACATGACCAGAAGAGCAAACCATATAAAAAAGGTTAGAATTACAGAAACATTTATTTGCTATACATGTCATTAAAATTATATACTCAAGAATAACATGCACTGCACCATTTATTAAAAACATAATAACCTAACAACCGTATAAAATGCATGGTATCATGCTTTCTCCTCTTGATATCATTCAGGAGATTTAATTTACGTTATTTGTTTTCTAAAAACAAAGTGAATTCAGAAACCATCTTACCATAAGAATTTTAGTAATAGATTTTTTCATCTTTTCCATATGGCAGAGCATTGAAAATCCAAATTGTAAAAAATACACAGAATGGCACATTCTGTCATGCCTTTTGTTGGATTTCTTTATTTATTTATTAGTTTGTTTTTCCATTTGCCCAGGACTTTCAGTTGTTTCAGCCTCTGGGAAATATCCTCACATTATAAAACCCACATACAATTTAGAATGATTGACAGGTTCCAATGACGAGGGATCAAAACCGGACCAGAGGGGGCATATATGTCAACAATGATGCACAAATGTATCCCGGATATTCACAGAATTCTTTTATATATGTCTTACTGGGCATACATTTGGCATCAATGCCTAATTTGCTTAAATCTGGGAATATATTTCAAACACCAGAGAGAGTAAATAATGAAGTAAAACTGAAAGGGTAAAAATGCATTGACTGAAGAAGCACAGCTGATAATACAAAGATGTGCTGCCCTGAAAGTGAATAAAACAACAGAAGATTCTTTCAATACTCCTTGAAAGGTAGCGTGATCAATAATAGAAAACTTTGTACCACTGAGGCATAATGGAAGGCATTCAATGAGAGCAGAATAGAATATGAACGGAAATAATAAGCTTTTTTCTGAGGTTATCAGGAAGGAAGTTGCAGATAAGATGTCAGAATGGAAAACAAGGCTTCACAGAAGCCACATGAATATTCTCTCTAAAAGAAGCACGTGCAGGTGGAGACAAATATCTGTGGACACAATGAGAGTTCTTGATCACACAATACATGAATAGATGTCAAACATACTTGTAAGGAACGTTTGAATGCGGAATGGTTGTGAGTTAATAAAGTAAAAGCACAAGTCCTTAATTGGTGTGAATATTTACAAAGTATCTCGTACTATGTCTGTGGTAATTAATTACAGGATTGAGCTGAATAGAGGATGCACAGAATAGTGAAAATTTGGATGTCACATTTTTTTCTCATTTAGAGCTCACTTTTCTCTCTTACTTTTCTTTAAAATTTCTCTGTTGAATACTTTCCTATTTTTAATATAACCTTATCATCCTTTACTGTGAACCTCAAGTACTGTATAACTCACCAATTCTGATTGATTAGGGCTTGCACACAGGCATGGCTTCAGGGTGTATGGGCTGTGCAGTCGCCCAGCACTGGCACTCAGAAGGACCCCACACTCAAATTTCATACTCTACTGTTGCTGACTTGTTAATTCCTAATAATTTTTAAATAAAGGAATCCACTTTTCATCTTTCACCGAGCCCTGCAAATTATGCATCTAGTCTTGCATGTGTCACCTTGAAGTTCAAAATCTGTTCTGCTCTTTTCTTCCACTTCAACAGAGGTGTATTTCAGGGAGATTCCTTTGCCCGTATAACTATCTTCAGAGTAGATTGCTATCACTCTCTCATTTCCTCTGGGTGGAAAATTTCTGAGGGATATTCTAAATTGTCTAGAGACGTGACATCATATGATTATTATTGTTGCCTAAGGATTCCTCCTTATTGTTTTTCTCAAGGATTTTATTGCTGCAGATTAAGTTAGAAGACTCAGGGCAACATAGATTTGTGAGGAAATGATGGACGTAATGTTCTTAGGGTTATTGTGGGGCACGCATTGGGAGATATCTAGGAGGCATTTGGTGAAATGGCCTGAATTTAGGAGACTGGTTTAGCATGGACATTGTCAGCCTTTCTGATTTTCACGAAGCCATGGCTGTGGATGTCAGCTAGGGATGAATGTGCCAGGCCAAATACCTGGGAAGTGCTAATTTCAAGGGTCTCAATGAGAAGCCCACATTAGACAAATAGAGCAGCAGAGATGTAAAATGAAAGAAGCAAAACTTGAAAGAGAATACAGCAATAATTCAGCTCACCTTCTTTATATATTTATGTTACTGTCAAATTGTATTCCTCCACTTTTTGCAAGACATTTACCCTGTTTCCCATATATTCCCAACATTTTTGGTCAAAATGTTTTTTACATTAAAGATCACGCTCAAATACCACTCTTAGTACTCTATTCTCTGATTTTCAGACAGGGGTGTTAGTCTGCAAATATTCCCAGAACTTTCTACTTCTCTTTTATCTCATAGTTTGTCTTTTCACTGGAGTTTCCTGTGCTTTTCTCACTTTTCCTACTGTGCTATAAGATGGTTTTATGAATAATCCTTGCCTAAATATCTTTGTATCTCCATCAGAAAGTAATATAGTCCAGTGTGCATATGAATACACATATGATATGTATTGAATGAAGAAGAAACTTCTAGATTTGAGCTGAGCCTCTCCAGCTATGCAGAGAAGCTGGTGGCCCTGGCCCATAGCCTGTAAGTGCCTCTGGGCATTCCAGTTCAGAGCCTGCTGAGGCCAGTCCCATGCAGGGATGTCACCACTGGATCAGGCATGTTGGGGGTATTGACCCTTTTAGAATGGTAGTGCCAAGTGGAGATGCATTCCCTTGTCCCTCACCTGAAGGTCCAGATGAGTTTCCAGGTACAGAATGGTCTTGCCTGCCTCAAATTTCCCTGTACTCTGCAGTGTACTTCACAGTCTTCTAGGACCTCTAGAGTGAAGTTCCTTGTGAATGGGATTCTAACTTGGTTGGACCATGGGGCGGAGTGAAGCAAATAGCAATATATTTTGACAAAGCAGATTGTCAAATTCAACAGCAGGTCCAGGGCATCCATTAGTGGTACAGGCCAGTGTTAATCACTAGCCTGTTAATCACATCAACTGGCCACCCTATCATGGCCCCAGCTGTCCTTTGTGGACTGGGTCACATCATCACACAAAAACCTGTATCTGGGAAACAGAATCTGTAGCAGATTTTGTTGGATCTGTGGAGATAGATCCAGCTCCGAGGAAGAAAAAGAGGAGAAATGTTGCAGGTGCAGGGCCAATAGCACCCCACTCAGCAGATTATCATTCAGCAGCCACAGGCAGCTTGCAGTGCCAGCCAGAAACAAACACGGCTGCAGATCACTGTCCAGGAGCAGCAAGTAGCACAGACTGTTGAAGGGCGGACCACCTTCTATCAGCCAGTTGATGCAGATGGCATCATTCTCTAGCAAGGCATGACCACCATCTCAGCAGCCAGTTTGGCAGAAGTACGGACTGTTCAGACAGAGGCCAATACCAACAAACCAGCAGTGGGCAAGGGCCTGCCATTATAACTCTACCAGTGGCAGGCTATGTGATCAATTCAGGAGGGACAGTAATTAATGATGGTGCCTGGAGGTGGCTCTGTGCCTTATCCAAGGTATACCTCTACCTGGGATGGAGATGGTTGAAGAAGAGCCTCTTTATATGAATGCCAAACAGCACCAGCATCTTTGTAAGAGGAAGCAAGCCTGGGATAAACTAAAGGTGAAAGGGACATTCCAAAGGAAAGAAGGAAGTACCTGCATGAGACATGCCATAGCACAGCAGTGTAGTGAAAAGGGGCAGGACGATTATTCTCTCCAAAGGAAAAGCACTGTTGCCCAGGTGTTGGAACTATACCAAATAAATTTAAAAAAAACAACAACAAAAAAAAAAAAAAAAAAAAAAGCAATGGTACAGATCATCCAACTGTTCTCACATGGCCAGGCCATGTGATGCACATGATCAAGGTTGTATTCCTTGCCACTGTTTCCCACTGTTTTAGAATATTAATCAACTCTTTCGAAGGGATACTCACAATCTCATTCTGCCCTTTCGTACAGAGACCACTTAGTTTTTATTAAGAGTCTTGGTGTTGTAATTGCAGCAACGTCTGGCAAATTGAAATGGCAAGCTTTTGTCTCACCCTTTCAGTCCAGACCTATTTCAGGCTGTGGATAACATTGACATTTCACAGATTAGGATGAATCAAGGGACCCATGCCAACCCAGCAGTACTACGTGAGCACTTATGTTGACTGGGGAAGCAGGCCACCCAACTCAGCAGTAGAGAACCTTCTCAATCTAAACTATAATCATGGAAGCCATAGCCCACTCATTCCCACAGGAATTGGGTTAAACAGCATCTGTCCTTCTGGTTGGGTAGCCCATTCTGACTAACTGAATGGACATATTGCATTCATGGATGGCTTCCAGACACAGAAACTCAATATTACTTGGAAATAATAAATTCTCTGAGGTTTATTTTATTTTTTTTTAATTTTTTTTTAATTTTTATTTATTTATGATAGTCACAGAGAGAGAGAGAGAGGCAGAGACACAGGCAGAGGGAGAAGCAGGCTCCATGCACCGGGAGCCTGACGTGGGAATCGATCCCGGGTCTCCAGGATCGCGCCCTGGGCCAAAGGCAGGCGCCAAACCGCTGCGCCACCCAGGGATCCCTCTCTGAGGTTTAAATGCATACATACATTACATATGTATATGCACACATACATACATATATTGTTTAGCTTAAAATAATGATTCTCAAAGAGTGCTTTGAGAAACAATAGTTCAGAGTGTGTTAAGAATTGTTAATGTCTGTGATACCTGGGTGTGTCTGCCTTTGGTTTAGGGCATGATCCTGGAGTCCCGAGATTGAGTCCCACATCGGGCTCTCTGCATGGAGCCTGCTTCTCCTCCCTCTTCCTATATCTCTGCATCTCTCTCTGTGTCTCTCATGAATAAATAAATAAAATCTTTAAAAAAAAAGAATTGTTAATGTCTGGCAGAAGGGGTCCTGTGATCATTATGGTAATATAAATGTTGAAAACTAAAGATATTTCTATACTTCTAGACTTATCAGACCCTCCAGTGTTTTTAAGTTTAGTGAAGATCTAAGGAGGTAGAGTGTGCAGCACTTGCCAACATTATTTTATGTAAATCAATTTATTTGTTTCCAACATCTAATGGAACCAACTTTTCTGTGAAATACACTTTAAAGAATATCAACTTAAGACTTAATAATTTTTTTCTTATGAAATAAAAATATGAAACTACTTGCTCATATACACATGAAAAAGGTGACACTGTTAAAATATTGAAATATTTGATAAAAGTAAATATATGTGACTTTTGATCTGATTTCTCTATATAGTGATGTTTTCACTATATAAATAATATATACTTGTAATATTGTGGCTACTGGTTATTGTAGTTCCATATTTGTATTTCTGAAATCATAACTTTCAATATTCTGACCATACACTCTTTTTTCCTATGTCTTCCAAACCCTTATAACTCCTAACTCTTTCTAACTCTTACTACTATGATCTCATTAAAAGTTCCTACTTATTTTCAATTCTCTCACTCAGATCATTTTTTCTTCACTTCTATCCATAATAACCCAAGAAAAAGGGAATATACTAAGGACTGTTTCACTGTGGATATTTGCAATGCTTAGTGTAGAGATAAATAAATAAATAAATAAATAAATAAATAAATAAATAAACAAACTTAAAAAAGTTTAAGAAATAACAGGTATTGGCAAACCTGTGGAGGAAAGATAACACTTTTAAACTGCTGATGGGATTGCAAATTGGTTTAGCCTATGAAAACAGCATGGAGTTGCCTCAAAAATTAAAAATTTAACTACCATATGATCCAATGTCCCATTTTGTGATATATATCCAAAGGAGATGAAATCAGCATCTTGAAGAGATACATACACTCCCATGTTCACTGCAGCATTATTTACAATAGCTAAAATATAGAAATGACCTAAATGTCATTGACAGATAAATAGAAAAAGAAAATGTGGTCTATGTATAGACCAATGAAATATTATTTAGCATTGAAAAGGAAGGAGATTTTGCTATATGCCAGATACTGGTACTTCCATGACACCACTTACAGGAGGTATAGAAAATAGTCATATATAGAGAATTAGAAAGTAGAATGGTGGCTACCATGTGCTGGGGGAGGGGCATGGGAAGTTGCTCTTTAGTGGACATAAAATTTCAGTAATACAAGATGATTACAGTCTAGATATCTGCTTTAAAAAACACATAAATAAAAATAAAAAAATAATAAAAAATAAAAAACACATAAATAAAACAAACAATAGCAATAATATGATAAAAACCCTTACCTCATCTGTTAATTAGCAGGTGAAGAGAGAGAAAATGAAGTTTATTTCCAATTTCTAGGGCCGATGTCAAATGTTGGTAATGTTAGATGTGGTCCAGTGAACCCATGTCTCATAAATCTTACCAATCCAGTAAAAAACTTCCTCTCCTAGAAAATAACCACAAAGGAGAAGTAGAAAGAAGGTAGGGTATTTATTTGCACTCTAACTTCCGCTTTCCAGTAGTGTGGGGAGAAAGCCTCTTCTCCTATGTGTAAATATAAATATGGTAAAATAGGCATTCCACTCGACATTTAGCATCATTAGAACCATACGCTTCAGGGTCATGCAAATATCTATCCTTCTTAAGGTCAGTTACTATAATATAGTAACTAAGATACTACAATATCTTCTCCTAATTGGCACTTACGAGCATCTTACATGTTTTAATTTTTCTTTTTAAATATTCTTTCTTTGCTTCCACAACTGATCTTCTAATTCTCTTCACCTTTCCTCCCCCTGATATATCCATGAAATTCCAGTCTTAATTCTCTTGCCTTTCATTCTTTTCTGCTGCCAGTGTCTACCAAAATTTTTCATTTTGTGAAATATATAGAAAATAGAATAAATATTTTCCTAGCCATTAAGTTAAGAAAATTGCTTAACCCTAAAGGCAACAGGGTCAGCAGCTACAACAGCCTTAAGCCCAACTCATTCACCATGAAGGCTGAAATGGTCAATACCTTGGCACTTTTCTAACACATTCTTAGAACACTTGTGTGCAATGACAAAGTAGTTGGTGGGTTTGCTTACATTTTATCATGGATTAATCTCATTGAAATCTTCTATCATCTATATGCTATCAGCTTCCAAATCTATATCCTCAGACACAAACTCTCTTTTGAGTTCCAGGTCTATTCATATAACCAATATCAAATGTCCACCAGTAATCTCAAATTAAGCCATAACCAAAAAATTTCCCCCCAAACCTTTCTCACCTACTTTGACTAAACTGGGGTTTCTTAATCTCAACACCATTGACATTTTGTTCCAGAAAATTCTTTGTTGCTGGAGGCTATCCAGTGCATTGTAGAATGCAGAGGCCAGCATATCTGACTTCTACTCTAGATGCTAGTAGCATCTCCCCCCAGCTATAACAATCAACAAGATATTGTCAATGGTACCAGGTGGGGAGAGGGCAAAAATTGCTACCAGTTGAGAACCACTTCATTAAAATGTTCAGATCAGAAAAACAAAAGCCATTTTAGAGTTCTTTATTTATATTATGCCCATTATTTTAAGTGTGTAACAATTAATTTATTCAACAATTATTTTGGTCTTCACTGACACTAAATTGTTCAAGACTTTTGTCATCTCCAGTTGGACTCTTTCAGTTGTCTCCTAGTTGGTCATCATCAGTCTTTTGAAATTTACAATAAATTAGTCTCAGCTACATCAAAATGGTATTTCTGAACTATAGAATTAAAAAGATACTAGTCAATTAAAAACCTTTCAATAGTTCCCAATCACAAAGAGGGTAAGACCTAAACATGGCCTTAGTCTTAGGATATATGAAAATCATATGATTAGCCTCTCCACTCCCAGTTAATGAAATCCTGTGGAAAACCCTAAAACAATATACAGAAAAAGATTAATATTGAAAACAATAGTTTCAAATTTTTAAAAATTTGACTGAAATGCAAAAAAAAAGGAGTCTTCAGTAGTGTAGAGTGCTATACAGAGATTGAGAAAACTGAGTTTGAAAAGTATCCATTAGATTTATTAAATTATGTAATTTAACTGAATAGATGAGAGTAGAAGTGAGAATTTAGTTAAGGAATAAAAGTTGAGGAATGAACAGATTGTGAGGCAGCAAGAGGAGAAAATCATTTCAAGGTGTTTGGATATAAAAGAAGAATAAAGCTTTATATAATGCTGATTATAGAGTAACTGATGGTGGGTGTTTTTGTGTTTATTTTGAGATTAGAAATACTTGAACAATTTTTGGGTCAAGAATAATTAACAGAAATGGGGTAGATAATGAAAAACTAGAATTGCAAAAGGATAATGAGTTGAAAGTTAGGGAAGGCCATCTTTCTTCCATTTTGGAAATGTTGAGTTGATACATTTGTGATATATATGTTGGAAATGCCCAGGAAATATTTGGCAGGTGAATATATAGATATTCAACAGGGTGGAGAGGTCTGGGAAACATTATCATAAATACAGATATTAAAGATGTCTGTAAAAAAATAAAATAAAAAATAAAAGCTATCTGTAGCCCTCATTTTCTATGGAAGAAAATGGATCTTCCTCCATATGGATCCTTCCTCCAATCTAAAGGTAATTTCTGCAATGAGGATTGAATTTCAGCCCTTTTGTGCTTTAATGAGATACTTGTTTGAATAGTGTTCATTTCCGATTATCGTAATCTGTTTTAATTTGTGTGTTTTTATTTCCTGGTCTGGATGGTGGAATAAATAAATGGCAAATTAAATAATAGGATTTAGTTATATGACCTGAGAAGTCCTTTCTATTTTCTTTCTTGACTATTCAAGCAGCCAGAACACTTTTTGAGGTAGATTTTAATCAAAAGGTTGGAAAACATGGCTTAAGAAAGAGTCAAATGAAGTCTGAATATATATTCTAAGCCCACAGCAAAGAAAAAACTGACTTTTAAAAACTATGGTGTTAGAACTACTTTGGGGTCCAACATTGGTTTTGAATATTAGTAGCCAAAAAGCCTGGGGGACCAGAACATGGGTTTATCATGTGAAAGAATCTGTGGTAACATAAGGACAGTCTCCACAGTAAGACAGAGGATGAAATAGAATCATATGTATAAAATGGAATATTACTCAGCTATTAGAAATGACAAATACCCACCATTTGCTTCAACGTGGATGGAACTGGAGGGTATTATGCTGAGTGAAGTAAGTCAGTCGGAGAAGGACAAACATTATATGTTCTCATTCATTTGGGGAATATAAATAATAGTGAAAGGGAAAATAAGGGAAGGGAGAAGAAATGTGTGGGAAATATCAGAAAGGGAGACAGAACGTAAAGACTGCTAACTCTGGGAAACGAACTAGGGGTGGTAGAAGGGGAGGAGGGCGGGGGGTGGGAGTGAATGGGTGACGGGCACTGGGTATTATTCTGTATGTTAGTAAATTGAACACCAATAAAAAAAAAAAAGAATCATATTAAAATGCTAATGGTACTTAACTAAGGCTGTCCCAGTGCTGGAAAGTGGAAGTAGATGAGATAGAAACTGTAAGATAGATGTAGGAATTCAGTAGCAGAAGAGACTTCTTCCTGTTTTCCTTCTGTAATTCTTGGAGCAGGCAGTTTCTCAGAATGGGAGGTATGGATCTAGATAAGCTATAGCAGAACAGGGTGTCAGAAATAAGAAGGAAAATGCGTCCACTGCCTGAGTTTCCCTCAAAAGATAATGAGAAACTCAGAAATTTTTGAATGCATAAAAGCAGTCAATTTATAAAAAATAGAAGAAGTCATTAATCATAAGTAATGGAGTTATCTTGACTTTTCAAAATTAGATATTTAGCCACTTAGCAGAATTTTGAGTGTGTAAGGTTAGAGGGAGAACTGGTCCAAACTTAAAAACATAAAATTTGGGCAGCCCCGGTGGCGCAGTGGTTTGGCACTGCCTGCAGCCTGGGGTGTGATCCTGGAGACCCAGGATCAAGTCCCATGTCGGGCTCCCTGCATGGAGCCTACTTCTCCCTCTGCCTGTGTCTCTGCCTCTCTCTCTGTTTCTATAAATAAATAAAATCTTTAAAAAAAAAAACATAAAATTTGCAGCATGTGGGTAGTTCAGTTAAACATCCAACCGCTTGATTTCATCTCAGGATATGATCTCAGAGTGGTGAGATATAGATAAAATTGTACTATTCTTACATTTTTAAACATTTATTACATGTTTAGTATATTCCAGGGACTGTACTAGGTTATAGAATTTAGAGGTAAATAGATCCATGAAGTCTCTGATCCTATGGGTCCTACAATGGATGAAGGAGGAAACGTACCAAATAAGTCCTTATGCATTCTATCTGAATATTATAAGAAAAAATCAGGCCACTCTATGAATGTATAACAGGCTGACTTAACATGGACATGTGAGTTGTAAACAGCTGCCTGGCCTTAAACTAGGGCCTTAATAGTGAATTAGAGTTAATTTGGTAAAATGACAAGGTAATTGCAAGAGAAAGAAATGGGAAAAAATAAAAACAAGAAATAGTATACTTTAAATATATAAATAAGGTAAAACTGAAACATAGGAAATGAGAATCAATGTGGGACCATATGAGGCCACTATTAGTATAATACTCTGTGGTTTCATTATGCAAATATTTTTAAGTGCAGCTGTGTTCATAGTAATAAACAGGTTCTTCCATAGAGCCTATCATAAGACAACACATAAATAGACCTTTTATAATAATACTCTATGAGCTATAGTGTACAGGTGTATAGATGTCTGGATAGCACTTTAGTCTTTGGCATTTAAGAAGCCTTCCTAAAAAAAGAAGCATCTAAGCTAGTTGTGATTATTGGGGAAGAACTAAAAATTCAAGGCAAGGTGAAATAATGATAACAAATACTAGAGCAAAAATAGGCAATTGCGTGGAAACAAAAGTATAAAAATTTCATAGAGTTTATAATCCTACAATGTGAATTCTGAGGTGTACTAGTAAGGAACAGAAGTAAGTCACAGAAATATCATGAAAAATTTGATCTTCCCATTTCATGGAACTTATACTTTTTTGCTGAATTTCAAGGATATTCCAAAAAACTTTAAGAAGTTAAGTCAGATTTGCTATATAAAGAAGACAGTGTACATATGGATTGTAATTTGTGGGCAAAATAAATGAAAAAGAAGAGCAATTCAGAATCATCACAAAATTTCAAGAGATAAATTATAAGTAAAAGCAATGGCATTTATGCAGTTGCAGCAAACATAATCGATCATCTACCCAAGACTCATTTCCCTTTTGCACTATTTGAAGTACTCAAATTTCTGTTTAAAAAAGCCTCTGACTCTTGATTTGACTCAGGCCCTGATTTCAGAGTCCGGAGATTGAGCCACACATTGGTCTCAGCTCAGAATCCACTTGAGATTCTCTCTCCCTTTCACTGCCCAGCTTGTGCTGTCTCTAAAATAAATAAATAAATCTTAAAAAAAAAAAAAATTCCCCTTCCCCATATATCTCAATATAACCTGGAAAAATTTCCTCCATCCCCAGCTGGAAAGAGTGGGCATGGCTGATTTAAATGAACCTCTACGGGCAGCCTGGGTGGCTCAGTGGTTTAGCGCCACCTTCAGCCCAGGGCCTGATCCTGGAGACCCAGGATCAAGTCCCACATCAGGCTCCCTGCATGGAGCCTGCTTCTCCCTCTGCCTGTATCTCTGCCTCTCTCTCTCTCTCTCTCTCTCTCCCTCTGTGTGTGTGTGTGTCTCTCATGAATAAATAAATAAAATCTTCTAAAAAGTAAATAAATAAATGAACCAGTACTTTGTATTTCATTGGGCAGTACTGATTAAATACTGGGCAAACACGAAATTAGGTGACCAGTCTTGCTGGGAACATTGTAACTAATGGACTTTTTCTCAGGGCATGTGCGAGAACCAGAACTGCTAAAGCCATTACATTAATACTAAGTACATTAATAGTAAAACATGATTATGCACAAAGAATCATAAATACAGCAAAACCATGACTGAAGCATGACTTGTCACAGCTCTACTTATAATTTAAGCCACTTTGTGTTGGGTTTTGGTTACCTTCAGCAGGAACCATCCTAAATGATAAATATGTTTGGAGTCATCTAGATGACTCACAATTATATTTATTTTTTTTAAATTTATTTATTTATTCATGAGAGACAGAGAGAGAGAGAGAAAGAGAGAGAGAGAGAGAGGCAGAGACACAGGCAGAGGGAGAAGCAGGCTCCACACAGGTAACCTGATGTGGGACTCAATCCCAGGTCTCCAGGATCACACCCTGGGCCAAAGGCAGGTGCTAAACTGCTGAGCCACCTAGGAATTCACCACAAGTACACTTAGAACATTATTTATATCTTCTTTTAGAGGATCTCGTCTCTCTTTGCCCTCCATAGGTTTTTAAGAATTATTACATTTTATAAAAATCTGTGAAATTGAATAAGGCAAGTTTAGGCAGAAAGGGAAGCATTAACTTTCAATGTCCTTGCTTTAGCCTATTTTGTCAGACCCTTAAAGTTATTTTTATATTGTTTTGGTACTTAATTTTTTATAGCATGTGAAAACGTATTTGTCTGCTAGGGCCCAGAGAGAATTACAGAGAAGGCTGACAGATGATGCTGTCATCACTCTAAATGTCATTAGCCTGGCAGTTCTCTCCAGAGCAAACAGAAGTACATATATAAATGGGGGGGAAAATTGAATGGCAATATAAATATTTTTGTAGTGATTTAATGATATCTAGTCACAACAAATAACGTTCTCTACATGCTTTATATTTAATATGTAAACTAACATGAATGTTAAACGGTACTTTTTCCTATGCACCACAATAAATATATTAATAATAAATGATTTGTATAGCACACAGAATGAAATACATGTTTTTACTCAAAAACTATGATGAGTGACACATTATTTTAATTAGAAATGTTTACCAAAAAAAGAGCTACAACTTCCTAGTTAAGCATTTCACTGCTTTAAAATATGTAGCAGTTGTACCTAGCATGGCAAACAAGAATCAAGACCTTCTCTAAGTGGTAAGTCTAGTGTCCGGCCTACACGTATTTTTCCTGTTTTCCTTATTCATGATGCAGCCATGTTTGTAAAACTGTGATTTTTAAAAAGGAGTACATTCATCTCCTTTTGTCATTTTTTTAATAAGTTAATTTTTTATTGGTGTTCAATTTACCAACATACAGAAAAACACCCAGTGCTCATCCCGTCAAGTTTCCCCCTCAGTGCCCGTCACCCATTCACCCCCACCCCCCGCCCTCCTCCCCTTCCACACCCCTAGTTCGTTTCCCAGAGTTAGGAGTCTTTATGTTCTGTCTCCCTTTCTGATATTTCCCACACATTTCTTCTCCCTTCCCTTATATTCCCTTTCACTATTATTTATATTCCCCAAATGAATGAGAACATATGTTTGTCCTTCTCCGATTGACTTACTTCACTCAGCATAATACCCTCCAGTTCCATCCACATTGAAGCAAATGGTGGGTATTTGTCGTTTCTAATGGCTGAGGAATATTCCATTGTATACAAAGACCACATCTTCTGTATCCACTCATCTTTTGATGGACACCGAGGCTCCTTCCACAGTTTGGCTATTGTGGCCATTGCTGCTAGAAACATCTGGGTGCAGGTGTCCCTGCGTTTCATTGCATCTGTATCTTTGGGGTAAATCCCCAACAGTGCAATTGCTGGGTCGTAGGGCAGATCTATTTTTAACTCTTTGAGGACCCTCCACACAGTTTTCCAGAGTGGCTGCACCAGTTCACATTCCCACCAGCAGTGTAAGAGGGTTCCCCTTTCTCCGCATCCTCTCCAACATTTGTGGTTTCCTGCCTTGTTAATGTTCCCCATTCTCACTGGTGTGAGGTGGTATCTCATGGTGGTTTTGATTTGTATTTCCCTGATGGCAAGTGATGCAGAGCATTTTCTCATGTGCATGTTGGCCATGTCTATGTCTTCCTCTGTGAGATTTCTGTTCAAGTCTTTTGCCCATTTCATGATTGGATTGTTTGTTTCTTTGGTGTTGAGTTCAAGAAGTTCTTTATAGATCTTGGAAACTAGCCCTTTATCTGATACGTCATTTACAAATATCTTCTCCCATTCTGTAGGTTGTCTTTTAGTTTTGTTGACTGTATCCTTTGCTGTGCAAAAGCATCTTATCTTGATGAAGTCCCAATAGTTCATTTTTGCTTTTGTTTCTTTTGCCTTCGTGGATGTATCTTGCAAGAAGTTACTGTGGCTGAGTTCAAAAAGGGTGTTGCCTGTGTTCTCCTCTAGGATTTTGATGGAATCTTGTCTCACATTTACATCTTTCATCCATTTTGAGTTTATCTTTGTGTATGGTGAAAGAGAGTGGTCTAGTTTCATTCTTCTGCATGTGGATGTCCAATTGTCCCAGCACCATTTATTGAAGAGACTGTCTTTCTTCCAATGGATAGTCTTTCCTCCTTTATTGAATATTAGTTGACCATAAAGTTCAGGGTCCACTTCTGGGTTCTCTTTCTGTTCCGTTGATCTATGTGTCTGTTTTTGTGCCAATACCACACTGTCTTGATGACCACAGCTTTGTAGTACAACCTGAAATCTGGCATTGTGATGCCCCCAGATATGGTTTTCTTTTTTAAAATTCCCCTGGCTATTCGGGGTCTTTTCTGATTCCACACAAATCTTAAAATAATTTGTTCCAACTCTCTGAAGAAAGTCCATGGTATGTTGATAGGGATTGCATTAAACATGTAAATTGCCCTGGGTAACATGGACATTTTCACAATATTAATTCTGCCAATCCATGAGCATGGAGTATTTTTCCATCTCTTTGTGTCTTCCTCAATTTCTTTCAGAAGTGTTCTATAGTTTTTAGAGTACAGATCCTTAACCTCTTTGGTTAGGTTTATTCCTAGGTATCTTATGCTTTTGGGTGCAATTGTAAATGGGATTGACTCCTTAATTTCTCTTTTTTCAGTCTCATTGTTAGTGTATAGAAATGCCATTGATTTCTGGGCATTGATTTTGTATCCTGCCACGCTACCAAATTGCTGTATGAGTTCTAGCAATCTTGGGGTGGAGGTTTTTGGGTTTTCTATGTAGAGTATCATGTCATCAGCAAAGAGGGAGAGTTTGACTTCTTTGCCAATTTGAATGCCTTTAATGTCTTTTTGTTGTCTGATTGCTGAGGCTAGGACTTCCAGTACTATGTTGAACAGCAGTGGTGAGAGTGGACATCCCTGTCTTGTTCCTGATCTTAGGGGAAAGGCTCCCAGTGCTTCCCCATTGAGAATGATATTTGCTGTGGGCTTTTCGTAGATGGCTTTTAAGATGTCGAGGAATGTTCCCTCTATCCCTACACTCTGAAGAGTTTTGATCAGAAATGGATGCTGTATTTTGTCAAATGCTTTCTCTGCACTAATGAGAGGACCATATGGTTCTTGGTTTTTCTCTTGCTGATATGATGAATCACATTGATTGTTTTACGAGTGTTGAACCAGCCTTGTGTCCCGGGGATAAATCCTACTTGTTCATGGTGAATAATTTTCTTAATGTACTGTTGGATCCATTGGCTAGTATCTTGTTGAGAATTTTTGCATCCATGTTCATCAGGGATATTGGTCTGTAATTCTCCTTTTTGGTGGGGTCTTCGTCTGGTTTTGGAATTAAGGTGATGCTGGCCTCATAGAACGAATTTGGAAGTACTCCATCTCTTTCTATCTTTCCAAACAGCTTTAGGAGAATAGGTATGATTTCTTCTTTAAACGTTTGATAGAATTCCCCTGGGAAGCCATCTGGCCCTGGACTCTTGTGTCTTGGGAGGTTTTTGATGACTGCTTCAATTTCCTCCCTGGTTATTGGCCTGTTAAGGTTTTCTATTTCTTCCTGTTCCAGTTTTGGTAGTTTGTGGCTTTCCAGGAATGTGTCCATTTCTTCTAGATTGCCTAATTTATTGGCGTATAGCTGTTCATAATATGTGTTTAAAATCGTTTGTATTTCCTTGGTGTTGGTAGTGATCTCTCCTTTCTCATTCATGATTTTATTAATTTGAGTCTTCTCTCTCTTCTTTTTAATAAGGTTGGCTAATGGTTTATCTATCTTATTAATTCTTTCAAAGAACCAACTCCTGGTTCTGTTGATCTGTTCCACAGTTCTTCTGGTCTCGATTTTGTTGAGTTCTGCTCGAATTTTAATTAACTCTCTTATTCTGCTGGGTGTAGGGTCCATCTGCTGTGTTTTCTCTAGTTCCTTTATGTGTAAGGTTAGCTTTTGTATTTGAGTTCTTTCCAGTTTTTGAATGGATGCTTGTATTGCGATGTATTTCCCCCTTAGGACTGCTTTTGCTGCATCCCAAAGATTTTGAATGGTTGTATCTTCATTCTCATTAGTTTCCATGAATCTCTTTAATTCTTCCTTAATTTCCTGGTTGACCCTTTCATCTTTTAGCAGGATGGTCCTTAACCTCCACATGTTTGATGTCCTTCCAAACTTCTTGTTGTGATTTAGTTCTAATTTCAAGGCATTATGGTCTGAGAATATGCAGGGGACGATCCCAATCTTTTGGTATCAGTTCAGACCCGATTTGTGACCCAGTATGTGGTCTATTCTGGAGAAAGTTCCATGTGCACTTGAGAAGAATGTGTATTCAGTTGAGTTTGGATGTAAAGTTCTGTAGATATCTGTGAAATCCATCTGGTCCAGTGTATCATTTAAAGCTCTCGTTTCTTTGGAGATGTTGTGCTTAGAAGACCTATCGAGGGTAGAAAGAACTAGATTGAAGTCACCAAGTATAAGTGTATTATTATCTAAGTATTTCTTCACTTTGGTTATTAATTGGTTTAAATATTTGGCAGCTCCCACATTCAGGGCATATATATTGAGGATTGTTAAGTCCTCTTGTTGGATAGATCCTTTAAGTATGATATAGTGTCCCTCTTCATCTCTCACTACAGTCTTCGGGGTAAATTTTAGTTTATCTGATATAAGGATGGCTACTCCTGCTTTCTTTTGAGGACCATTCGAATGGTAAATGGTTCTCCAACCTTTTATTTTCAGGCTGTAGGTGTCCTTCTGTCTAAAATGGGTCTCTTGTAGACAGCAAATAGATGGGTCCTGCCTTTTTATCCAGTTTGAAACCCTGCGCCTTTTGATGGGGTCATTAAGCCCGTTCACATTCAGAGTTACTATTGACAGATATGAGTTTAGTGTCATCATGATATCTATTCAGTCCTTGTTTTTCTGGACTGTTCCACTGAACTTCTTCTTAAAGGGGAATTTTAAGAGTCCCCCTTAAAATTTCTTGCAGAGCTGGTTTGGAGGTCACATATTCTTTCAGTTCCTGCCTGTCTTGGAAGCTCTTTATCTCTCCTTCCATTCTGAATGAGAGCCTTGCTGGATAAAGTATCTTGGTTGCATGTTCTTATTTAGGACCCTGAATATATCGTGCCAGCCCTTTCTGGCCTGCCAGGTCTCTGTGGAGAGGTCTGCTGTTACCCTAATACTCCTCCCCATAAAAGTCAGGGATTTCTTGTCTCTTGCTGCTTTAAGGATCTTCTCTTTATCTTTGGAATTTGCAAGCTTCACTATTAGATGTCGAGGTGTTGAACGGTTTTTATTGATTTTAGGGGGGGGGATCTCTTTATTTCCTGGATCTGAACACCTGTTTCCCTTCCCAGATTAGGAAAGTCTTCAGCTATGATTTGTTCAAATATGTATTCTGGCCCTCTGTCCCTTTCAGCGCCCTCGGGAACCCCAATTAAACGTAGGTTTTTCTTCCTCAGGCTGTCGTTTATTTCCCTTAATCTATCTTCATGGTCTTTTAATTGTCTGTTTTTTCCTCAGTTTCCCTCTTTGCCATCAACTTGTCTTCTATGTCACTCACTTGTTCTTCCACCTCGTTAACCCTCGTCATTAGGACTTCTAGTTTGGATTGCATCTCATTCAATTGGTTTTTAATTTCTGCCTGATTGGATCTAAATTCTGCAGTCATCAAGTCTCTTGAGTCCTTTATGCTTTTTTCTAGAGCCACCAGTAGCTGTATAATAGTGCTTCTGAATTGGCTTTCTGACATTGAATTGTCATCCAGATTTTGTAACTCTGTGGGAGAGAGGACTGTTTCTGATTCTTTCTTTTGAGGTGAGGTTTTCCTTCTAGTCATTTTGCTCAGTGCAGAGTGGCCGAAAACAAGTTGTATTGGGAAAAGGAGGAAAAGAGAGGAGAGAAAGAAGGAAAGAAAAGAGAAAAAGAAAAAGGAAAAAAGAAAAAAAGAGAAGAAAAAGAGAAAGAAAAAGAAAGAAAGGGAAAAAAAGGTGGTGGAAGCAAACAGATATCAAAAAGCAAAAAAAGAAAAAAAAAAAAGAAAAAGAAAAAACCACAGGGGGGTATCTTCTGATTCTGTGTACTTTAAGTCCCTTGACTTCCCCTGGAACTTGTCCGTCTAGGTGGTCTTCTGGGGGAGGGTCCTGCTGTGCTGATTTCCAGGTGTTAGCAGTTGGGGGAGCTGCTCTGCCCCCTGCCCGGTGCAGGGCTCATTGGGGGTTGTTTACCCCGTGAGGCCCCCGGAGGAACAACCCCAGTGGCGGGGCCAGCTCTGCAGCCCTGGAGTCAGCTCCCGCAGGAACTCCAGAGCTCTCCGTCTGCAGGGCCTGGAGGCTCTGGGCGGGGCCGCTGATCTGCTCAGCTGGGGCAGGAGCTTCCTTGCTGTCCTGGGCCCTCCCGGCCTCTGCCTGTCCCGGGGGAGGCGGGATCCTGGGCTGTGTCCCGGCGCCCTGTGCTCCGGAGCCTGCGCTGGTGGATTCGCTCCCGCCCCGCAGCCCCCTCCGCGGAGCCGCCCCCGAGCCCCCCCGAGCCGCTCCCGCCCCGCAGCCCCCTCCGCGGAGCCGCCCCCGAGCCCCTCCGAGCTGCTCCCGCCCCGCAGCCCCCTCCGCGGAGCCGCCCCCGAGCCCCCCCGAGCTGCTCCCGCCCCGCAGCCCCCTCCGCGGAGCCGCCCCCGAGCCCCCCCCGAGCTGCTCCGGGTCCCGCCGTGCGCGCTGCAGCCCTTAGGGAGCTCGGCCGCGGGGTGTGGGGCTCCCCGGGGCGCAGGTGTCTGCTAGTGTCCCCGGGAGCCCGAGGGCATCCCCGCCCTCCCGGGTCCTGCTCCAGCTCCCCGCGAGCCCCTTTCCCCCGGGAAGGTCGGTGCAGCTCCTGCGTCTCCGGGACGGGGCTCTCCTGTCCTGGGGACACTCGCCCCGGCCTCAGCCCGGCTCCTCGCGGGCCCCTCCCCCTTGGAGGCCTTTTGTGTCTTTATTTCTTTTTCCCCGTCTTCCTACTTGATAGAAGCGCGAACTCTTCTCACTGTAGCGTTCCAGCTGGTCTCTCTTTAAATCTCCGGCCGAATTCGTAGAAATCAGGATGATTTGAAGGTTATCTAGGTAATTTGGCGGGGACAGGTGACCTGGGGACCTACTCTCCCGCCATCTTCCCCTCCTCCGAAAACATTGTTTCTCTCCTTTTGTCATTTGTTTAACTCTCTCTGTCTGAAAGGTTTTCCTTCCCACTTATTCCAACTTGTGACCTGCTTCTCATTTGCCAGCCTTAGCTCAGATTTTACTTTAATCAAATCTCAATTGAGTTTCACAGGTGGCAGAAGTAATAGACTTCTTTCTCTGACATTTAATAAGACGGTTCCAGTATATGAGAAGGTAATCTGACCAAATGCATTTCCTTAGTATTTTGTATATATCACCATTATAATGCTCAGTAACAAGGGTGGATTTACCATAACACAAAGGAAACTTACCACACAGAGCTCCTCACTTGCTCCTTTGAAGTATCTGTAAAAGGTTTTTTATTTGTATTGTGTAACATTTTTCTTAAAGAGCACCCCCAAAATTGTAGAGCTTTCAAACCCAGATACACACTCATTCTTCATATTGCCTCATACTTGTCTAAGAGATTTTCAATGAGAAAGCTCTTGTCTTACATATGTTTACTGCTTTAGTGATTATCACTCTTTTGTATAGAGCAGAGTCAATAAAAATATTTTAAATAAATCATATCATTGACTTCATAATGGAGTTGGGTATAAAAGTGGAAAGAAAATGAGAGAAAGGTGGAGGGAATTCCTTTAGAAAAAAAAATAAAAAGACAGAGAAGAAAAGTTGGTACATTTACTTACCTTACACACTAGAAGACAGGACCAGAAAGTGCCAGGTTAGTCTTCAGGTAGGCAGCCAATTTGACAACTGAGTTTTATTTAAAATACTGCTTCAAGTTTGCGATAAACAAGGAAATTCATTTGCTGGGTTCAGTTTTTCAGCTGTTTGGTTGTGTTTAATAGACAAAATCATTTTCACATATTTTGCATTTTGGAAAACACTCTGTAAAACATTGGATTATTTGAGAATATATACCTTGGGGAAACAGGATATAGTGCTTTCTCCGACTCTGACACTACTCTATTAATATCCATAGTCCGCTTTCAGAAGCAGTTATAAACTAGACTTTAGTTTCTACAGTTCACTTGTTCCCATATTTGTAGTGGAAGAAAAATTGTCTATTATTCATGTATAAATATTCAAGGTTCGAGTTCAGTTGAAATAGAAATATACTTCAAAACCTGCAGCAAATGAGAAATTCTTATTAAAATATATTTTTTATTTATTTATTTTTTTTATGATAGTCACACACAGAGAGAGAGAGAGAGGCAGAGACACAGGCAGAGGGAGAAGCAGGCTCCATGCACCGGGAGCCCGATGTGGGATTCAATTCCGGGTCTCCAGGATCGAGCCCTGGGCCAGAGGCAGGCGCCAAACTGCTGCGCCACCCAGGGATCCCGAGAAATTCTTATTTTAACATTATTTTAATGAGATATTTGATAATTATTAATAGTTTATATTGCTAGAAATGTATACTCAAATTCCTGTGATGCAAAATGAAGTGAATTTCATGATCTCTGTATCTACTGTTCTTTGTTTCTCTTGACTCCTATTCTTCAGCCATTTTCTTTATACACACCATCTTAGCACATTTGTTATAAGTCTTTTCCCCTTCTCTCAAAAATATTAGTTAATTTAAAAGGAAAGTTAGGATGACTAAAGTTAATATTCTTAAAGGATTTATTTTTGGTGATGTTTTTAATTTAAGTATCTGTTTTAAGCTAATAGTTGCTACACATTCATATCTCTATTTTGTGTTAATTCCTGTTTATATTAATAAGCCATTGTTTCACTTCATAAAATGGAATAAGCCTCAAATTATTTTCTTTTTTGTTAAAATATGTCTTCGTTGTATTCTTAATAATGACCTACATTTTATATATGCATATAACTATTTCCTGAGGTCTTAAAGAAGTTCCATTTGGAATATAAGCCTGAACATAAGGGAACAGGTATATTTTGCATTATTACCCTCCCCTGTAAGGTATTAATAATATGCTTCACCAGTCTTAATTACTTCAATGACCTTCTTAATTTAACAAATTCAACTTTCTTCATTTGTAATTTTGCCAGAATAATTGGATAAGTAGGCAATGCATGTACCTAAACAAATTAGGTGTTTTAATAAAACTTCATTATTCACAGTTCATTAGACAAAAAGTTTGATTTTTTTATTAATTTCAATCATACCATAGAGTAAGAGTTCAACATTAAACACTATACTTTGTCCTTTTAGATTTAAAGTTTTCACATTGTGAAATACAATCAATTTCAAATTAGTGATAAGACATTTATATTGTATTAGAAGGTATCATTTCCATTTCTCTGAATTTGAAAGAAATCAAAATGCACTTGATAAGAACAAGGTCATAGAACTAATGAAAATTAAAATAGCCTTTTTAGAACCAAATTTGTATGATTTTATGGGCTCTAGTTGGGCTTTTATAAGTGGTTTGTGTCTATTGACCAAGATAACTTTAACATTTCCCTCAGCTTGACTAAATTTTACACGGTCTTCTGACTCTAAGTTCCTACCTCCCTTTTCTTAGAGTATTTACTTCAGAAAACTTTTAAGTTCTTCCTCTGTCCATTTGAAGTGTAAATCTTTTAAAAAGCCTTTGGCCAGTTTTACAACCTAAAATGTATTTTTCAAGGTCCTGGGAGACATCCTTTTGAAATGTGACCATCAAGGAATATAGCCCCCATTATATCCCAGTTTCTGGGTGAGAGTAAGTGCTTTACTGAGGCAGATCTCCAAAAAAGAGGAAGGTAGAGTATTTCCCTTCTGCATCAAATGGGATTATTTCATAGACTCATGATGTCAAGTTGGGAATGTGTGTGTGTGTGTGTGTGTGTGTGTGCATTCCTCAAATTAATTGTGATTATTTAAAAAACAGTGTTTGATACTTACCTTATAGAAGTTTATTCCAGCCCAGAAAGAGGTCACACATAATAAGTTCTGTACTGGTATAGAAGTTATTCATTCAGTCAACAACTGTTTATTGAGCATTTGCAGTGTGCCAGAAATTGATTTTACAACAAATAAGATTGACAATTTCTCCGTGATCTTGAAACCAACAATCTGTTTAGAAGCACAGAATTAAAAAGTAAATAGTTTTTTTGGGGAAAAAAAGCACAAAAACAAAACTAGATACTGTAGCTGAACAGAGCCTAGAATGTATATGCTAGATGAAGCAGTCAGAGGGCAGCCCTGAGTAGATGATATTTCAGTAGGGATCTGAATATTGAGAAACTGCCAGGCTTATTAAGATCCATGAGGAAATGTTTTAGCAGGCAGAGTTAGAGGAAGAGTAGTAGAGGAAGAAATTGAAAGATGGGATAAGGTATGAGTGGACTGGGAAAACAATGATGAAACAGATTCTAATAGCTAATAGTGTAGATGTAAGGATGAGATAGAATGTCTTAGTATGAATTTTCTGTAAGTAAATAAATGAATGATTTGATTACTCAGAAAGTTTGGGCCCATGGAAAACTTAATAGAGATTTATATTTTCTCAAATATCTCTCCTTAACAGCTATTAAGAAATGAGATCACAGTTCAGCAGAAGAAAAAAAAAATGAGGCCAAAAACATGAAACTGTTCCTTTTTTCCAAAAAAAAAAAAAGCTTTAAAATATCTACCGCATAGGGAAAATGAAATAGTGAAAGAATCCCTTGGCTTCAGAACAAAGGTATCCAACATACTTGGAAGACTGTGTATTTGTGTATAAATACATATATACATACATATATATATGTAACGCTTTAGTTAATTTATGTGCAATCAAGAATATAAGTCCCTAATGTGTATAGGATATGAAGATAATTTAAATCTATATTTAACTTGTATAATTTTAAGCACGCAAAGGTTTTCAATTTTTTGGCAACTTTCAACAATCATGATTATGATTTCTCTACGTTTCTTGAAGAACTCTGTCAGATACTGAATTTTAAACTTTGGCTAATAATTTTGCTTTCACTTTGGGCAGTGGCAGTTCTTTTATCCCAAACTGGCTGAAAAATATAGTGGTTAAAGCAAAAATAAGAAAAAAGATAAAAGTATACTAAAAGACAGTATTGGATAGGAATTACTTGTGACAGTATATGTACTTGAATTTTTTTTTTACATATTGTTTATGCAACTGTCTAGATTCTTAGTTTTCCCCACCAAAGCCTATCAGTGTTTACTTAGTACTCTGACAAGTTTAAAAAATATCATATACATATAATCTAACAACCCCTGGATAGCTATGAGTTTACTAAACTATTGAGAAGAGTGGCAATTTTTTTTTTGCTTATCTATTATATACCATTCATTGGTAGCAATATCTCCATATTACAGATCACAAGAAGCTGAAGATCAAAAAATTTATCCTATGCCAATCTGCTAAGAACTGATAGAGTCAGTTTTTCCTTCATTTTTTATTGGAATATAATTAACATATGGTGTTATATTAGCTACAGATCTATAATTTAATGATTCAATAATCCTATACATGATGTTCATCAAGATAAACGTACTCCTAGGCCCCTTTATCTCTTTCACCCATCTTACACTCACCTCCCCTCTGGCAACTACCAGTTTACTCTCTGTATTTAAGAGTCTGTTTTTTTGTTTGTCTCTTTTTTTCTTTGTTTGTTCATTTGTTTTATTTCCTAAATTCCACATATAAATTAATCATATGGTATTTGTCTTTCTCCAATTGACTTATTTCACTTAATATTTTACTCTCTAGATCCATCTATGTTTTAAAAATGACAATATTTTATTTTTTTTATAACTAATATTCCATTATATATAGCACATACACACCTACATGCGTATACCCACATTTCTTTATCCATTTATCTATCAATGGATACTAGTTGCTTCCATAGCTTGGCTATTGTAAATAATGCTGCAATAAAACATAGGGGTGCATATATCTTTTCAGATTAGTGTTTTCATTTTCTTTGGATAAATACCTAGTAGTGGAAATACTAGATCGTATGGTAATTCTTTTTTTTTTTTTTTTAAGGAACTTCCATACTGTTTCTTTTTATTTTTTTTTAAGATTTTATTTACTTATTCATGAGAGACAGAGAGAGAGAGAGAGAGAGAGAGGCAGAGACATAGGCAGAGGGAGAAGCAGACTCCCTGTGGAGAGCCTGATGTGGGACTCCATCTCAGGACCCCAGGATCACAACCTGAGCCAAAGGCAAATGCTCAACCACTGAGCCACCCAGGTGCTCCTCCATACTATTTTCTACAGTAGCTGCACCAACTTGCGCTCCCACCAACAGTGGTTCCTTTTTCTCTATGCCCTCACCAACACTTATTATTTCTAGTCTTTTTTTTTTTTTTTTTTACCCATTTTGACTGGTTTAAAGTGATATCTCATTGTGGTTTTGATTTGCATTACCCTAATTACCCTAATGATGGGGGATGTTGAGCATCTTTTCATGTGTCTGTTGGCCATCTATATGTCCTCTTTGGAGAAATGTCTATTCAGGTCCTCTGCCCATTTGGTTGTTGGTTGTTGTTGTTTGATTGGTTGTTTTTTGGTGTTGAGTTGTGTAAAATCTTTCTCTATCTTTAGGATTTAACTGAATAATTATAATTTAACATATATTTAGAAAATATGTATTTAGAAAAAATATAAAGAACCTTTCCCTTTTTAAAAAAAACTTATTATTTTTCATTTTTCTTCAGGCTATTAAAAAGTAGACTTCATTATTATTAAAATATTTGAGAATGATCTATCTTTGTAATTGTTTAGAGTTTTATTTTATAATAGCAATTACCCTATTAGATTATCCAAATTAAAATCTGGTATAACATGTGGAGGAACAATAGTTCTTGAGAATCAAAAATGGCAGCTAGAAAGTAAGTTGAGTATTTAATAATTCTTTCATTGGCTATAGTTTACAGCCTAGTTGACTGTTTGTGATGTGTTGTCCTTAGTTTTTATTTCATAATCTTGAGGCATTTACAGGCATAGATTTTGGTTTGCTTATGTAGGCTCTAATACTTATGTTTGCATTAGAGACACTTCAGTCCAATGGCCTCCTTGTTTAAATAATTTAACACTACTTACAAGATACATGAATAGTTAAATTATTACCATAAGTATTGATAAATGCAAATTAGGAAAACCACTGATGTTGAAAGTAACAGTCATACATAGAAGAGAATAAAATCAAATCAACAGCCCAGAAAAACAAAACAAAACCCCATGAGTGATCATTTCAAAGTATGAGTTGAGGTAAACACATGGGCTTGTGTGTATGGAGAGTCTGTGATATAGATTCCAGTACCAGGTAACTGTTCATCATGTGAAAACCACTACTAACCAAATCAGAGACAACAAAGACTACAAGTTTAGAAGTAAAACAGAAGAGAAATGCCCCCCTTGCAGCCCTTTAATTCGCATATAGAAAAATAGATATTATCCTAGAAGTGATTCTACCACTAAAAGAAATGGAAAAAAAAAAAAAAAGGAGGGGTGACGATAATAAGAGTTTGATGAATCACTGGTGTACTAATGTGATATTTGTACTGCTAATGCTAAGTGATTGAACTAAGTTTAAAAGAATTTAATTTTCATTATAGATTTTTGAAGTTGCTACTATTTAATCATTTAATAAGTTTTAAGTTTTTCTTATCGCTACTATATTTTGAAAACATTGGGAACTATCACTTAGTTGTTATTATTCATTCAAACACTGAATTTCTTCCTTGTTTAGTAGTCGACGTGAACCCCTCAGTTCTCTGAAGGGCTCATTACAACTCTACTTTTTAAACTTAGGCCAACCAAAGAGAAACTTAAAGGTGGTTTTTAGTTCATTTGCACCATTTAAGAAGTATATTAAACAACAAAATTCAACTGAATTAATGTTAAACATCTTATTGTCTTTCTTCAAAGATTCCTAATTCAGGCAGTGTCCCATCTAGCAGATAGTAAAGGAGCTCTGAGGAGCTGCACAAAATGGAAGACTTTATAAGGCAGAAGGAAGCAGAACAAGGAAATTACTAGCAAGGAGTGGATTATTTCAGGCAAGGTCAGCTTCCTTAGAGGAAAATGAGAGGTCTAACAAACAGATTACTTCACTAGTGCTGACCAGGAAATTCCAGACTGATTGGTTAAGATTAGACTCATGGGAGAGGCTGAAATTGCAATTAGGTTAGGTTAAGGCATGATGTGGTGACAAGGTTTGGCACAAATGGCCTCAATTGGGGCCTGTTCTCTAAAATCTTTGCAAATCTCCTTTGTCAGAGGAATTCACCCTGTAACTGTAAAAATACATATTCTCTGTTGAGGTTTCTCTAGACTTCCTTTTATTGCTTATGATGAGGTGAACATTGAGTACTCCATGCTCAAATTACCCATGCATTTTACAGCACTGTTTTAAAATTAATACAATGAGAACTCCATATGCTCTAAAATCTGACTCTAAAAATAGTTTTATTGTGATGGGTCATAAATATTATAATTTAGTCTATTAATTATTTAATATTTCTTTAGATGGAAACAAATTACAAATATCAAGTAGCTCTGGAAACAATAACTTAAAAATATTTTATTTATTTATTTGAGAGAGAAAGAGGGAGAGAGAGAGCACAAGCAGAGGGAGCAGCAGTGGGAGAGGGAGAAGCAGGCAACCTGCAGAGCAGGGAGCCCTACTGGGAGCTTGATCTCAGGACCCTGGGATCATGAACTGAGTCAAAGGCAGCCACTTAAGCCACAGGTGCCCCAAGAACTGGCTTCATAAAAGCTTAATTTTTTGATAAAATAATCCTTTACATAATTTATATGGAAAGCCAAGTTGACATAACTCCTCATTATATTGTTGTAGGAAATAATTTCAGAAATAAAAACATGCTCAAATGCACTAATATTGAATTATGCCATATTTTAAAATATCTTAGAGTGTCATATTTAATTAAGATGATTGTTAATCTCTTGAAATAATCTTTTGTGAATATATCATGTCAGTGAATTGTTTCCTTTGTTTTGCTCCTATTTTCTAAAGTGTGTATAACATAATCCTTATGGATTTATTTTAGCAGAAAATATTTCTTTATGTCCTAGAATATAGTCTCCATGTACTAGAAAAATGTGTGTGGGGAAAAGAGGTAAATGCATTAGAGACAACCTAGCCTTAGTAATGTTCAGAACATATATATACATATATATATATATGTATATATATTAAATATCCATTTGTATAGAGATGAAAGAAATTGAAATAATTTTATTAGTAACTCAGTGGAATTTATTCGTTTTTTTTTTTTAAGATTTTATTTATTTATTTGTTTGAGACATAGAGAGAGAGGGGGAGAGAGGCAGAGACACAGGCAGAGGAACAAGGAGGCTCCATGCAGGGAGCCCGACGCGGGACTCAATCCTGGGTCTCCAGGATCACACCCTGGGCTGAAGGCGGCGCTAAATCGCTGGGTTGCCGGGGCTGCCCTATTCTTATTTTTGAACACAATTGCAACCAAAGCAAAGGGAAATCTGGCAAGTTTAGGTAGTCTCATTCAGTATTTTTTTTTTTTTTCAGATTTGAGGACAAATACAAATTAAAAAATAAGAGGTTTAATTATCCCTGTTGAAAGTAAGGGAAGAATTAGAAAATTTGTAATAGAAAACAGTTCTCTCTTTGAAATGTGTATAAATCCTTTGAAAAATTACATAGGCCTTTTGTCAGCTTTATGACTCAGGAATGCCTTTCTCTGGGACTCAGGAACCATCTCATAGAAATGTAAGCATCAAGAAGATGGCACCCCTGTCTCCTTGTTTCTCTGATTGGGTAGAAACCCAACTTCAGTGGGCACTTTTTTCCAGATTGCAAAACTATCTCTTGTCTTAAAAATACCAGAAATTTGTTTTTCTTCTGTACAAAGCCAATTAGCTAACACAGAGCATAATCACTTTTACCAGGTGAATCTAGGATGAATCTGGGTGACAAATGGTGCTGTCAAATCCTCTTACATGAAGACTGGTTATTGTTTATCTTGAGAATATGTGTGTAATGGTTTTGCTCTCCTAAGCTATATAAAATGGTGCTATTTTTCTGTCTTTGCAATCTCTTAGTGGATGCCTGTAATGTGCATCAGATTCTAGTTTAATGGTTTTTCAATAAACCGTTTTCTTTGTCTACTACTTTTATGAAGAAGTTTTCTTGGTTGGGAGAAGATTTCATTTCTAATTATGTTTCCTCAACACGGGTCATTCTTAAACATCTTTGTTTCCTTTTCTGTGCTGATTTGCTTAAGCATCAAAGGTATTTAAAAAAAAACACCCTCAAACTATATAAAAGCATCAATGTAGATAATATCAATTATCAATGTAGATAATAATTTAACTATGCATTTATCTTAATATCTTTGGAAACTACCAGTAGGAAATTTATGTATCAGAAATAGCTTTTCTAAAACCACTGTAATAGAGTTTGAACTATAAGATTTTCAGTCATTTTTTAGACCTTATTCTTTTAGAGCAGTTTTAGGTTTACAACCAAATTAAGAAGAAATTTCCCATATACTCCCTGCCACCACATACATATAACCTCTTGTGTTATCAACATCATTCACCAGAATGGTACTTTTTTTCTTCCAAGGATAAACCAACATAGACACCTCAAAATCATGCAAAGTCCATAATTTACTTTAGGGTTCACTCTTGGTGTTGAACATTCTATGGATTTGAACAAATACATATATAATTATTTCAGTCATTTTTTTAGTGGCTTTTTCTTTCTCTACAGAATCACACGCTGGAATCAAAGTTGATTCTTGAATTTTCCTTGTAGATCTTGAAATTTCCTTGTCATATCCCAGTGATATTTTTTCTTTCTTTGACAGGTTATTCTTAGTAACATCACACTCTTGGTCATCAATTTTGAGCCACCAGGTATCATTTTAACTGAAGCTTCAAATTCTAACGATTTTTAGAAACCCCATATACCCTGCAAATAAAATATGCAGAATGATTTCCTGACCCCACTTCAAGAATAACAGTACGTTCCCCAAAGAGTTGCCTCTTAGATGATTGATGACCCCATAAGGCCCTTTACTATCACATAAGTATATAATGTAGTCTAAGTTTACATAGTATAAATATAGAGCTGGAACAAAGAGCTTGATGATAACATAGATATTAAGTTGATAAAATTATATTAAAATGTTATATTCTGTTCTAGGAAAAATATTTTAAAACACCGGTCAGATGAACTTTTTAAACTTCAGTTCTTCCAAAGAAGATTCACAAATATACATGTGTTAGTAGATTTATTTTAAAAAGAAAGCTAGTCTTCTAGTGATTTTTCCATCAGTCATTTCTTTTACATCCTGGGATGATTAAAGGTGGGAGTGGATGACAGTGTTTTCACTTCCTTGTGTGGCTCACCATTTGAACAGTGGCTTCACTTCCTTGTGTGGCTCACCATTTGGCTCTCCAGGTAAGCCTAAACTGGAGAGAGAAGGAGGTATATAAGCTTCATCATTTCCAATGGATGACTCGAAAACTCTATCCATTCCAGTGGAAAATATGGCACTATAATATTCAGATAAGGTTAATTTTAGCTACAGTAATAACAATCCCAAATATCAGTGATTAAATGAAATCAAAGTCTATTTCTCATTAACTTGGAAAATTATTGAGGTTTTGTTTGTTAGGCTTACCTGGGAGTCTACCCCTTAAGTGATAGTTCATCATTGCCACCAGAAAGAATATCATGAAAAAATAAAAAAATAAAAAATAAATAAAAATAAAAATAAAAAAAATTAAAAAAATTAAAAAAAAATAAAAAAAAAAGAATATCATGGACAACTTACTTGAATTAAATGAACATCAAAAAAAATTATTTCCCTAAAGTTTTATAAAAAAAAACAGATTGCAATTATTAAAATAAACTACTAGTGTTTTTATATTCCTAAATAGTTTGATATTTAAAAACATAATTTGCACAATAGAAAAGTGTAATATCAAAACCATAGTTGTCTATAGATAAATTATTACTATTTAATTGAAGAAAGCATACTGTTTTCAGTGTTAAAAATCTTTTAAAATGTCCAAGAACTTTTTTACTGACATCAAATTTTTTAAACTCATGCTCAATATTTCAATACAAAAAGGGTTTTCTCAGACATTGTTATCTTGTTTTATTTTAGCTAAATAAATGCAAAGTTATCTAGTTATCAAGTGAAAATTTTTGTTTAAACAAACTTGGTAAACACTAAATTATATATGCTTTTCTTTTCCTTTTACTTCCAGTCAACCAGAAAGTTGGAAGCAATCATTTAATGAGAACATTATCCACTAAGCCCTTTAGGCTCACACTGGCTACCTTTGTATCAGCTTTAAACTTTAGTTCATTTTTTGGCCATCTCATCTCCCATGGGCTATAACTTCCAGCCCATTATGAAGATTGCTTCTGCCCTTGCTGATCTTATACTCATTTATGTTATCCATGATTCAGCTAGGCTTAATTTTGCTAGCAAAATCTTGCAAGGAAAAGCTTGTAACTAGCGCCCAAATACATATACTTTGTGAAAGGAATACAATCCATTTATGAATAAATGAATTTCAATATTAAGAGATTGCCCTACATAAGAAAATTAAAAGTATGAAACTGCTTGCCTGAATAAAATATTTGAAAGTTGAGAGCCCATTAAGTAATCAGTGTATTCATTTCTCACACTTCATCACTGTGAGAGAACAATTAATTCAGCCTTGGAAAAATGTTCATAGGTGTCCAGAAATTTTCCTTCAACTCATTCTACCTCCCACTTTGTGGATGAACATTGTTAAACACTCCTGGGGATGAGAAGACTATACTGAAGTGAAATCTTTATCAATAATGGCAAAAGAGAAAGGAAGGATAAATGACCAGATAATACAAGTAGGTCAAATGGCAGCTTGGACAACAACAATTTGGATTATTATTTATCTCTTGTTTGAGTCCATGATGCTAGTGTGCTGATTTCATAAATGATGATAGAGCAATGTTTTTGAACCAGTATTTTTGTTGTTGTTGTTCTGGTTACTCTCATTTCATTAACATGTCACAAAGAAGAATCTGATAATCAGTTAAATAATGAGGTATAAGAGACTCTTAAAAGGAGCACATTAGCATGGCAGCACAGCATGTCAGAAAACACTCAAAGAAAATTCAGCTTTTTTTTTTTTTTTTTTTTTTTTTGGTAAATGAAGAAGATAACAGACTGTTTACAGGTTTGTTTGTTTTTTTTTTTCTCATCAACAAGTACACATGGGACATATATACTGTTGCTCAATTTAAGAACTTTTCTAAGTGAAAGCTATAGCCTAATGATACAAGAATGATCTTCCAACTGTGAGACTAGAGCAAACATATTTAAAGTAGAATTCAAGCAGAAAGAGAGTGGTTAATACAAGAGTATCTATTGAGCTAAAATATTTCAAATTTTAGGACTTGACTTATTAAATGTCACTGCACTAAAAGCACAAGGCAATGCAGTCCCCAGGCTTCTATCCATATTCCTTAGTGGGTCATAGGGTGTGAGAGACATGTACAGTGAACAGAAATTAGTTTGTGAGTTGTAAAGTATTTACTCTTTAGAATAATATAAGGAAATAAGTTACCATTACCATTATTTCCTTAAAGGACATATTTTCTACCTGAAATATATGAAAGCTGCAACTTCAACTTAAGTTTCAAAATAAATATATTTTTTAATTATATTTATTACCTGAGTGGCTCAGTTGGTTAAGCGTCTAGCTCTTGATTTTGGCTCAGGTCATGATCTCATGGTCATAAGATCAAGCCCTATGTGGGGCTTTGCACTCAGAATGGAGTCAGCTTGAGATTCTTTCCCTCTCCTCTTCCCTCCCCCTTTTCTCCTCCCCCTGCTCATGCACTCAATCTCTACCCCCTCTCTCAAATAGATAAATAAATAAAATCTTTAAAAATAAATAAATTAAATAAATTAAATAAATATATTTATAGTTGTCAAAACTAACCCCATATTCTTCATTTTTCTCATTTTGGTCTGCATATAAGAAAATGTTACTGTTTGGCATTCGGGAACCAATGACATACAGTGGTTTCTAAACTTATTTAAGATGCTACTTTGGGTAACATCTCAAAGGATTGATCGGTAGTCCATGGAACACACTTTGGAAAATACTTTTCTTGACAAAATATCATTGAGGTTTGTAATCAATAACTATTATTAAAGACATTGAACATGATTTTGCTCTTGAGAATAATACATATGGAAGAAAAAATATATATACATTAAAAAGTTTTAAAATGCATGTGGTAGAATGAAATAAACAAATGCAATTCAGTAGTCACCTTCAATTAGGTGAAAAAAACAATTTAAAAATAGGCTACAAATACCTTACTTAAAAGAATTTAATGCAAGGCTTTTTAAAAATAAGAAGTGAAGTAGAAATAAACAATGTAATATATTATTGGGCATGGCCAGGGATCAGCTCATCACTTGTTTTTTCTAAAAAGGTTTTAGAACCAGCCATGTGTATTCATTTATATAAAATATGATTACTTTCATACTATAATGTAGACTTGAGTAATTGTAACAAAGACCATATACTCACAAAGATAAAAATGTTTATTGTCCAGTTTTTAACCAAAAATGTTTGTCAGTCTCTGGGCTACATCAAGAAAAATATATTGTCTGGATCAAGATAAGTAATAATGTCTATGTTCTTCATGTTGCTTCCAAAACAACAATAAACCCCTATCCATTCTTTAGGTTTCAGTTCAAAAAGTCACTTTATCAAAGAGGCATCCATGACCCTAATCCACATAATATTCCTCTTGTATAAAGGATCAGAGTACCTTGGTTTTTTTTGTTTTGTTTTGTTTCAGTAATTATCACAATTATAAACAAACTTTTTAGTATGATTATTTGATTATTCCTTTCTCCCTCATAACTAAAAGCTCTATACCAGAAGATATATATCTATTTTGCTTACACTCAATAAATATTTATTGAAAAAAATCAGTGGACAGTACAAAAATTACAAGGAACATATAAAATAAAGGTAAATGCAGTAAAAGAAGTAGAAACATTGTGCAGCATGTTGAAATTGTGGGGAATTACTGCAAAAAAAAAATCCAAACTAAAACCAAAAACTTCCTTCCCCTCTGCCAGTCAGATTTATTCAGAAATAAATAGGAAAATAAAGATTTGATAAATGGGATTGTTAATTTGCTAATACTTTATCTCTGAAGATAAAGAGACTTCTACACAGGATCACTTGCATGAGTGTACAACTACAAGATACCAGAGAAGTAAGTCATTTATCACATAGCAGGAGCAGATCAAAATACAAATGCTCTGCAGAAGGCATATCTAATAACAGCAACAACAAATATTTTCACCAAAACTTTTAATAAATTCACCATTCGGATAAATCCCTCCTACTTCCCTCAGCAAAGTTGAAGCAGTGAAAGGTCAATGGTTTTACTATGCTGAAGTTACCCCAAATGGAAAACATGAAATCACAAAGAAAGGAAGCTTCCCTTTATACACTGGAAAGTAGATGAAATATATGTTGGGCAGTTTTTAAGCACACACACATTAAGGACTGCTATGTCTTCTTGGACAGATAATAGCTTTATGATTATGGAATGCCCTTCTTTATCTCTGATAATTCTTGCTGCAAAGTCTACTTTGTCTTAATATTTCCCCCTCCTTTTGCTGGAAACATGAAGGTTTGTATTTCTCTCTTTACCACGAGAACCTGGTGTTCTCTCTAGGGTTAAACCCATAAAAGTATTGTTGCCCTCTGAGAATGAGGCCCCCATGGAATCACTCCCTCCCATGCTTGTCCACATTCTGCTGGGAGTAATTCATCATATTTTCTGTTTATGTGGACTTTGCTGTTTATAGCTTCAGTAGATTCTACTCTAGACAAGCTTACCTTGAATATGATTTTCTGTGTTCCCTTTTTTTCTCCAGGTTTCAGAATGACATTTTCCTTGTGACTTCAATTCTCTGATAGATCCAAGAAAAAGTCACTGATTAATTAGTTTTTACTTTTTTTCTTGTCGTAACAGTAGTAATGATGCATTCCAGGCTCTTAATACATTGACGCTTAACTGGACCATCCTTTCAAAGATACGTGTATTCAGAACAGCCTTAGCAAAAAATAAAGATGGTTACCTCCCCTGAGGCATAAGACAGACATGCTTATAGTCTAGTGAATAAATATAATTTCTTAAAAGGGAGGCATGTTTAGTATCCTTTGTAAAATATTTGGATTCCCTATGCTCAGGATTTTGTAATGTAATCTAGTTTGTGTGCAGGTGTTTCCTGTCCCTTTTCACATCATCCTGTGGGATGAATATATGAAAGCTGAACCGAAATATATGAAAGCTGCAACTTTCAGGTAACCAGCATAAACATTGTTATTGCAGGCTATTCAACTTACTATGAGTAGTAAAATGTCCTTATGTTTATGTTTAAGTCTTACATCTTCTAACAATGAATTTAGGACAACTAACAACTTAGATTGGATCAGTTGTTCTCAGATATTTGCTTCAAAAGCATGCACTAGATTCATTTATTTAAATCCAAACCTCAAAAAAAGAAAAAAAAAAGAAAAAAAAGAAAAATAAATAAATAAATCCAAACCTCAGACTGTGATCTATCTAATGTAAGGCTACCCTTGATTCACTGGGGTAGAGTTGCAGTAGATTAAATGGACTTGTTGTTTATGTTCATGCTGCATGAAGTGGACTCTGCTATCAGAGTGATCCAACTGGAAAAGGTAGTAAAAACCAGGTCTTTGACTTTAGTTTAAATGTTCAATAATACAACCTTTGTCTTGGAAATCATCCATTCAGCCTCATACCACTTTAGTTTTTATGGATGATAGAAAGGGTTTACGCTTTCCTCTTGGGAACCCAAACATAGTCTTCCTTTGTAAACACATCTTATTACACTTGAATTAATGTCTCAGGGCAGGAAGAGAGGTCAATACATAAATTTAGGGAAAAATCCACCTGGATTTTTAAGGCAGATCTTGTTGGTTTATAGGATTTGTAGAGATCAGGTATGGAACTTTGGTGTACATTATTGAACCTCATCCTTCTGTTTGAAATTCCATTAATAGTAACCTTAAGTAAATTCTGTGAGGCAAATTGAATGGATTTGGTAACAGCAAACATCCATCAGATTAATCAGAGACACCAACAAATGGCATACTCAAATAATTTATCAGAAGCCAAGAAGGTAAAAAAAAATGGAGGTGAATATTCTTGGGAGATAATTCTTCATGAGCTTTTCATGTTTCTACATGACTAATGAGAAGAGTCATTGATTATCAAGGCTATCTTCTCAAGGATGCTTATATCAAAAATAGTCTTGGAAGGAGATCATGAGCCTCTTCTTTTAAAACAAAAAATTGTTTTGATTACATCCTTAGAAAACAGAGACCGTGTTTTCCTCTAGGGAGAACCACAGGCATTTTCACTATACGTTATTAAAAAACTGATCACTAACCTCAAAGTTTCTCTCTTTTTCTCTCTCAATGCAATCTTCTCCTTGCTTAGATTTCATCCATCCTTCTTCATACAGCCCTATAGAAATTGTTACTGTGGTACTAACACAAATGTTGGTACTAAAACTACTGCTTTTGCTCCACATAATAAAGCTTATCCGTCTCTGAAAGAGGGGTCTGGAGTCTTCTGCCAGCATCCATAAATTGGTGGCAGGCTACATTATAAACTAAAAAAAAAATGTTATGAAATCTCAGACCTCCCTCAGTCTTGACAACCATACACAAGTATTAAATCAAATAGTTAACAGAACTAAATGTGGAATACTTACAAATATGGGGAAATAAAGAAAGTAAAGAAATAAAGAAGTGTGTGATCTTTCATGATCTTGAAAACTATCCTAAAAGAACACAAACAAAAAATTAACTATTAAGTTACAAAAGTGGTAACTGAAATGCAATTAAAGCTAGGAATTTAATTTCTTCAGCAAAATGTAGGGTGAGCTAAGGAAAATTTCAGAAATAGTATTGCTCGAGATAAATGAGAAAAACAGGAAATAATTATTTCAGGTTATGCCATGAATGTTGAAAGGAGACAGAAGTGATATTATCACCAGGTAGTAGTAAATGCAAAATTTCTTTTTGAGACCCCAGAATTTCTACAAATTAATCTCAATCAATTATGGGATTACAATCACATTATATTTGAGTATTATAACTTGCAGTTAGACGGCCCCTATGCCCCTAAATATTTCTAGTATTTCTTAGGAACAAAGACGTTTGCTTATATGACCGTGTTGTACTTATCAAAATAAGAATAAAAACTTATCAATATTAGCAGTCATCTAAAACTATTATTTATTCTACAGACATTTTCATTATTTCTGAATTGTTCCATTAATGTCTTCTATAGCAAAAAGAAAGAAAACTAAACTAAACCCGTATCAATCCTCTCTAACGTGTTGTATCTAGTCCTCATTCTCATCTGTCTTCTAATCTGCAAAAGTTGACAGTCTTTTATTCTCTTCATTGACCTTAATCTTTTTAAATGAATGCAGCATTGTCTTATACAGTGTTCCATGATGTATATTTGTCTGGCATTTCCTCATTATATTAACGTTATGCATTTTAGGGCAAGCATATAACATAAGCGATACTGATTCTTTCCAGTGTATTATATTACAAGGCCTTTGATGTTGGTTTGATTTGATTACCTGGTTAAGGTAGTTTTGCCAATTTACTAGATTTTTTTCCTTTTGTAATTAAAAAGTATGTTGTGGGGGCACCTCAGTGACTCAATCAATTAAGCATTTGCCTTCGGCTCATGTCATGATCTCAGAGTCCTGAGTTCAAACTCAGCATCTGGCTTCAGCAGGGAGTCTACTTCTCAGCAGGGAGTGTGATTCTCCCTCTCCCTCTGCCCCTCCTGACCATTGTGCTCTCTCTCCCTCAAACAAATAAATAAAATATTTTAAAAAAAGAAAATATGTCGGGGGTGATCTTTGTAAATATATATCTGTTAGTAGTCATTAAAATTTAATTCAATGCAGTTTACTCAAGTATTCATTGATGATTCTCATCTGATTATCCCAATAGTCATCATTTTCATATTTATCAGTTGACATTAAAATATAAAAAATGTCTCCTTTAAATATTCAAATTAATTGATTTTTAAAAACTATGTTGTTATCCTGTGGCTCCACATTTTCTTTAACGTATTTCATAATATGTCTGATTTATAAAGATCCCAGTTAAAGAAGGACATGCCTATTATATAATTGGTCTGTCAAATGAAATTGCTTCAAGGAATACAGTTTGGTGGGGATAATTAATAAATTGATTAATCCAAGCCTATAACATCCCCAAATATCTGGGTAGCATTAATCATCAAATTCATATTAAATAAAAACTGACCTGTAAATAAATAAAATATAAGACACAGAAATTAAATCATTAAATCTGCCATTTTCCTTCTGTAAAGGTCACTAGTTTCTCTTAGATGCAGGATACCTCAGACAAAGAGTATTATTTGAATGTCAAATTTATGTACTTGCTTTGAAACTATGGAGAACTATTCTGTAGTATTCAACTTTTTTTTTTTCAGTAAATATCCACAATACTTTCCCTATTAAATATTTTAGAGCTGTGCCATTGTCATGCAATAGCACTTAATTATCTATTTGTGAAGTGAAAGAGGATAAGCAGCCATATGTATCCAAGCATGAATTAAGTATATTAATTATCTTACAACCCTATCCATTTATGTTTTTAGAAAGTCACATGCATAAAATTATGATTTGGATTAAAGTTTAACCATAGCCAGTGATGTTTCATACAAAATTATCTTGTGATAGAACATTCTGGAAATTAGACTAATCTGAGGCAATGCATGCAATGAAACTTTTATGGAAAGAACATTTCAAGAATGCTGAGAACCATTTGTTCATAAACATGGGCTGAATTATTCTCATTTCTCCCCAAAGATTCGCTTTTCTATATAAATAGTTTTGATTTAACATAATGTGACAATTTAAATTTTCTCTTCTTAAAGTAAAATCTCAGTTGGATTCAAACTCTAACTTTTACCCTTTTAAGAGTTATGATTTTCTATGATTTTAATGTGAATTTTCATTTATTTTTCCTCACAATAGAAGTTTCAGATATTTTGTATCAAAGTCTCAAGAGAAAAAAAAGAATTAAGTCCTTTCAACTAAGACTGTCCAGTCTAGGAAAAATTCAGTTTTAGAGTGCTACCGAATTTATGTCTGGTTTTCTTTCAAAGCTGTATTAATCAATATTAATAATTCTCCCCATAACTTCCCCTCTTCCCATTCTGAGAACATTTTTTCCCCTTTTACAAACACCAATCCCTGGTTTATTAATACCTGCATGCTTATATAGAGTTACTATATTGGTTAAGCATAAATTTACTTTTAGACCTAAGATGACCTGTAAAAATTAAATATAGCAAAGTATTAAGTATTAATATTGATAAAATTACATTATTCATTAATTTTATATCTTTGGATATAATTTATTGAAGTTTATTGTTTCATTAAGAAATGTAAAAGTACAAAAAAAAAGAAAATTAAAAGTACAATAAAGACAACCTAACATTTTAATTCAATGAGCTGTTTAATATATGATCAACTTTAAATGTAATAGGTAAAACCACACCAAGATTTAGAGTATAATATATGTAGTATAATGTATTTATATATATGTAAATGTGTGTGTATCTTACAACTACACAACTAACAAAAATAGGTCCCATATATCTGTAGCACCTAGAACCAACTACATATTTTAATTAATGTACTCTTTTACTCTACTTTGATCAATGATTATATTTTATAACATTTTCTAATTTAATTCAATTTATATCTAGATGTGAATATGCTGATGAAACATGGTTCTCTCAGAGTTATTTATAGTTTTAAATATAAAAAACTATTATTTTTTGACAGTCAATGCTCTTCTTTCAAAGAAGAAAAATGATTATAATAAATATTAGACTCAATAATATATATAAAAACAAGACCCGGATGAATGAAAATTTTACATTCATTTCACTTATAAATTGAACATAAGCGATTAAGAGTATGGACTCTGTATTGAAAAAAGAGAGTAACCCCTGACTTATTTGAAAAATGAGAACATGAGAATTTAAAGAAAGCTTTCAATATCTCCAGTATAAGTTTAATAAAATCTATTAACGTCATTCTCAGTATTATGAGCATGTCAGAAATACTTCAGACTGAATCAGTCTTGCAAAAGTGTATCACGGCCAATATGGCAAGACATTGATATGGATGATAGGAGAATCACACTGAAATAAAGTGGAAGAGCCTCAGATTGGAAGCTATATAGAGTAAATTTCAGGCCTATATCTGCTCCTAAATTCAGTTGCCATTTGAGCAAGTTAGGTAAACTTCTGCCTCAAGCTCTTCATCTGTAAAATATGAGCTAGATATGAAAGTGAGAAAAATGGTATCAAAATATATGGCTTCCAAATTCTTCATTCTTGGAGTCCATTTTCACCGGAAGGAGAGACTAAAGCTCATTAAATATATTTTGATGTCGACCCCTGAAATAAGGCAGAGACCAAAGTGAGGCCTTCCCAGGCAGTATTTATCAAAGCAGAGCTTTGACTTCTAAGAGATTGTTCTCAGTAAGATATGCTCTCAGCCAGAAAAGGTACAATCCCATTTGTCTTTTCCTCTAGCTTCTTCATGGTCACTAGTTTGTAACACTTCACCCTTTGGAGAAATAAATGCCTGATTCCTGTCAGCCTCATTAATACTCCCTTCAGTGAACTCCTGGCTGATGCCCAGCCAGGGTGCTTTCCTTCAGATGGAGCCCAGCAATAATGATAGACATAACTGATTGGACTGGGCTTAGATTTTTAACCATCTGGCTTCACAGCAAAGTCCCACAGCAAGCCTGTAGCCCAGTCACAAAGATAACAGATTCCTGTTTCAAAGAAAAGTGTAAAACTGGAAGAGTAAGATATCTCTCTCTTCTTTATGTCCTTAACACAGGTCTAAATGTATAAAACAGCATTTAAGTTAGGCCCATCGTACTTATTTTTTTATAATTTTGTACATGTTTTAAATCTGTTGGACTTGATTTAAATTAGAAAAGTAATGACTCTTTCCTTTTTGAGTGTTATTTACCAAATCGATCTTCTAAAAATGCTGCTACTTCATAGTCACAATTCATAGCAAAATTACAGGTAGTAAAGAAACAAATATTGAGAAACACTCATCGTAGATGAACACTCTGGTGAATTCATTATTTTTCAACTTTGTTACAAATTACAATAGAGAATTTCTTTCTGTACCTTTGGAATATATATAATTAGTGAAGTAGAATGGAAATTAAAGTATATAGTAATTATGTACTTCTAGGCAGAAGTAGTAAAAACTATTTGTGTGTATACAAGGAGTTTTTTTTAATTGAAAATCTTTATTTGGAAAATTGGCACATACAATTATATGGAAGAAGCCATCACCCATATTTGTTCATTTGCATTTAGTTAATTCACATAAAAGTTTTTAGAAAATTAAAAGCTAGATTGTATATAAAAGGTACACTTTTTGAAGGACCTCAAAGATAATACCTTCTATTCATTTTCCACAAAAAGGCCAAAATACAGCTTGCTTATGAAGGTTTTTAACCAATTTAAATTTCTAACAGAGATATGAACGCTTAACTTAGCAAAAGTGGTATTATTTTCAACCATTCTTTAAAATGCAAACACATTCAAGAGAGCAACAATTTATACCAAACTGCTGGAAAAATATTTTTAATTTATGTTCATACTTTACCATTAATATGCATATGTAGGGAACTTGCTGTTATTAACTCAAGTGAGTAAAGTCTGACATTTTAATAGAGTAAGAAAATATTTTATTTCTACACCGTGAAATATTTCACTGGCCATCAAAAGCATGTTTGCTAGCTGTTTCTGCTTTATAAACTGGAATAGAACTTCTGTTTGCCGGATGACCTATTATTTAGCTGATTCATGGATGTTTTTTATGATTTAAAGGTCAGCACTATCCATTAAACTTATTACATGAGGCAGTATCTCGTAATCAAAAGTGCTTCCGTTTTTAACCTCATTAATTTTGCGTCATGAGGAAGAGGAAGATTTTAATATTTTAAAACCGTACTGACCATTTCAGAAAAGGGAAGGAGCAAGTGTGATATCTACTTTACTTCTTAGAGAATACTTGAGAGAAATTATTTTACCCTGTTATTGTAACATTGGGGAGTTTGTCATTTCCCTTTTTCAAAGGAAAGTTTCCAAATCGTATCAATCAGTTCTTCTTTGGTCAAGAGGCTTCATTTTCCCTTTTTGCCCATTTACCATGTTCTTTTGAGGGAGACAAGGATCTCCAGATTTTTGTGGGAGGTAGGATTCTAACACAGACACTTTGGTCCCAGTTCTCAGACATTTCTTTTTCTTCCAGATTGAGTATCTTCTTTCTCTCCTTCTGTAACATTTCTAGTACCTCTGTTCCTTACACCTTAATCAAATTTGGCCTTTTGACTCTTTCTTTCTTTCTGATGCCCTACTACCAACTCCATGCAGTCCTTGGGAGAGTTAAACAACAAAACAAAACAAAATTGGATTGGCAAGTTTGTATCTAGATCTTCTTTAGATTCTGGCTGCTTTAAATTAATATTTCTGATGTAGGGAGCAGAGGGGGAGGTAGACTTAGGTCTTCTGTTACTTTTTTAGACCCCCACATGCTTCATTTGGTGATGTGATATAATATTTTGGGACATAGAAAAAGTACTCTTTCTCCTGACTGAACACAGCCAGAACTATGATCCACGTTTTCCTGAGCAAAGAGCAGAGTGGATGTGATGTACCTGCTGTTTTTGTGCTTTGTGTTTAGGTAGTCCTTTTAGATACTAATAAAATATGCAGGCAAGTTTTAAAATACTAATGTAAAGCATATAATAGGGACAGTCAGAGCTGCTTTTGTCATTCTAGAAAAATGTTTGTTAGCATTGTGCTTCCCCACAACTCAAATACATATACACTGATATTTACATTTTTCTTCCTTTCTCTTAAATGTGTGAATATTTAATATAACATCATAATTTGTGGTGCACCAGGGCAGTTAACTTCTGTTTTTTGGTATTAGAATTTTCATATTTTGTAAGTTTAAAGTAGCAATGGTTTCATTTCTTAATGACCTCTTATACTAGAATACAGGTTTATTTCTCACACCTTATTATGCTTTTACAACAGATTAGGATTAACACAGAGCACAAGTTGGGTCAAGCTTTAAAATACTAATACTCTATCATAGAAAAGCAACACATTAAAAAAAAGTTTAACAAAAATTGCATCAGTTTTCATATCAGTTTTCATACTCACTAGTTAGGTGAGTTATATGTTCACAACATTTTGTGTGCCATTAGTTTCATTTCTCTTTTGAATTTGGGAAGTTTAGGGGTTTGAAGAAATATCTAATTCACCAGATTAGTGAACATTTTGTTTCCAGAGTTCAAATTTAATTGTTCTTTTAGCAGTTTAGTTTTCAAATTATATTGAGATTTCTTTATGCTTTTTATTTTCACACAATTCTCTTGAAAATCAATGATGAATAATAATCAAATTAGGCAAACTAAACATACAAATTGTATACAATAACTTCTGCTTACAAGAACCCTGGGACTATTTTTTAAAAGCAAAGCAAAGGGGACAAAGAGGTTCTATTGACAAGTTCTGAAAAGGGCACTGGGGTAGCTCAGTTGGTTAAGTGTCTGCCAGCATTTGGCTCAGGTCATGATCCCAGGGGTCCTGGGATGGAGTCCATATCAGGCTCCTTGCTCCACCGGGAGTCTTCCTTGCTCCTCCTCCCACTCATTCTCTTTCTCTCTCTCTCTTTCTCAAATAAAAATAAATACAATCTTTTTAAAAAGTTATGAAAAAATGAATAGTGGCCCTATCTGACAAAGACATAGGACCCAGGTTTGTGACCTTCTCTGGGAGCAACATCCTATAGTTTAAAGAAAAGCAATACTTTAGAAACATTTTAATCTTACTATTTCCCTTTGAAGTTATTAAAGGACCAAACTAAGATTTAGAATTACAACTAAACATTTTGAGTGATTTTGAGAGTTCTCCGATATTTTCCTTAATAAACTGAAGCTATTATGTTAAAAACATAGAAAATGGAAATTTAGGCCTCTGTGTGTGTGTGTGTGTGTGTGTGTAAATGAAACATGTAAATTCTACATGCCAATAAATTTATTATTTCTCATAAATATATATTCTTGAATATGTTTTCAAATATGTCTAAGTTGTATTCATATGTACATATGACCCTCACAAATCTAAATTTACATTTGCAATCATAATTTTATTTGAAAACTATCTCTTGTTAAAAAACAAAATTCAGCTGAGTAAATTTAAAGATGTAATTGGCTTTATTTGATGATTCATGAATCAAGAAGCATCACATTTAGCAAACAAGAAGGAGCTCCCAGATGCTGTACAAAATGGAAGATTTTTAAAGGCAGAAAGGGCATGGGATAAAGAAGTCATAAACGAGAGAGAATTATTTCCGGCAAGGTCACCTTCCTTTGGGGATAGGGTGAGGGTCTATCATGCAGATCACCTCACTAGTGCTGACCAGGTAATTCCAGATTGACTGGTTAAAGGTCACATTCCTGGGAGAAGCTGAAACTGCAATTAGGTTAGGTATTAAATTTTGGTTTGCTGACATGGGGTTTAGCACAAGTAACACCAGTTAGGCCCAGTTGTATTTTTTTTTTTCTTTAACATTTTATATATAAAGATACAATTGCAGAATTTTTCAATGTAGCTATTTGAAATATGTAGAATCAACATATGTGGTTATCAGAACATTAATTTTTTAGCATTTTGTTTACAAATATAGGTCAGAGAAAGTTAATTGCTCTGTTAGTAAAAGCAAAAATGAATTAAACTTGAATGAAATTTCTGGAAGAATTAGACTTTGATGACCTTTTAAAATCACCACTGTTAGTGTTATATTTTGCTCAGTGAATTTTATAATCTGTATTATCATCATAATTTCTTTTTGGACTTTTTATTTTCTTTTAACAGGTTTCTATCCAATAACTTAGTGCATTTCAGTCAATAATCTCACATAAAAGAATGGAAAAAAAACATACCATTGTTTATTGCTGGGATTGTATTAAAAATCAAATCTACATAGCTTAAAAAAATGAAAATGTAAATAATAATTTAGATAATTTAAGAAATACAATAGTTTGTTACCATAACTATATTGCACAAGTAATTCTTCTAAATGTCTGATGTTATATATCAATTTATGTATCATTGATGAATTTTATTAACCATAATGGTTATTAATAAACTTGAAAAGATATGGATTTTCTAATAATTCTTGATAGAATTTAATGAGCTACCTTTTCATAAGGAGCATCTGAGAAGAAACACTTTAATATGTAATATTTACAAACAATTCAAATACAAAGGATTATTATATAACATTTAAATTTACTGTTAGTTTATTTCAATTAATATTATTTTTAAAATTATACTTTTTTAAAGCTGATTTAATACAAATAGTTCTAACGCTAAAAATAGTTCTATGGAAATTTTAAAAATTATGTACAAGGTTAACTTTTAGAGTTAGAGCAATTCATTAGAAACTAACATATGTTGTGCTAAATTAAATTTACTCTGCTTTCTGGGCTAATTTTGCCTAATACTAAGTTAAGAAATGCATTTGTAAAACCAACACTACATGGGATGCTAGGTAACAGCTTCTCTAATAATATCTACTTTTCATTAATGCATCACCAACAACTTTCTAAAAAAAAAACCAAAAAGAATCTTCTCCTTAAATCAATATTGTTGCTTCTATAGTTGAATAAAAATTCCAGTCTCAATATGGCATATCTTGAAAAATTGTATTGTCTTTTTCCTTTCATTTCATAATCACACTTTTGAAGATGCTTTCTCTTCTGAGCAGGAGTGAATAAAATATTCTGTAATTACCCATATGTCTACATACTACAACAAAATGACAATTAAAAAAAAATGATGGTCCATGAGAAAAGAGAAACAAATGAGGTGAGATATACTATTTCCTAAGGTTTGGGCATAAATCTAATTCCAAGACAGTGGCTCCCATAACAGAGTCCAGGTATCTTGTTCAATTGAGGAAAGAGATAATGAAGTGCAGGTTACAAAAGAAGACCAGAAAATTCCAAGTATAGTATATGAAAGAAGAAATTTGCACATAAAAAGGACTTAAGAAACTGTGATCAGGGACTTTTTGAGTGTTTGACTGAAAACCAGTCTATGCATTTGTAGGAGAACACACGAGATTAGGAAAGAATAATTTCCAAAGAAAGGTCAATTTCCATAAAGTTGCAAGTTGAATACTTCATAGAGCTCATACAGTTCTAGAAATCAGTTGAGTTCCATCTGTCAAAAATGGAAAATTCTTACTAAATGCATGGGGCATTAAATGTACACCTCAGAAGAGTTTACGTTACTAGTGATGCTAAATAAGTTCTAGAATGAAGACTGTCACAAAAGGAACAAATCTATGCACATGAATATAACTGCCTTCCAGAAAATATCAACCATCTTTTAAATGAGTAACACAAAATTCAGCACTTTTGCATGTAAATCACAGTGCCCAGAATCCATTAACATATTACTAGACATATGAAGAAGCAGGTGAATATCACCCATAACCAGGAAAGTGGCATACAAATGACAAAGGTAGAATTAACAGAAAAGAACATTGAAAGAACAATTTTAAAAATGTACCATATACTCATGAATGAACACACTGAGGAGAAAAAAAAGAATATAAAAAATAATCAAATGGAACTTATAAGGATGAAAAATACAATATATGAAAAAATTCATTTGAAGGGCTCTAAGAAAAGATAGAAACCACAGGGAAAAGAAAATCAGTGAATTTAAATGTGTAGCAAAAAGAGCTTTCCAAAAGAATATACGTGAAACAAATACAAAGGGTGTCAGTAATCTGTAGTACCCTATCGCATGATGCAACAAACACACACACACAGAGCTCCAGAAGGAGAGGTGAAATAGCAGAAAAACTATTTGAATGCCTTAACTGCTGAACATTTCCAAATTTGTGGAAATCTGTAAGGGTAGAAATTCAGACACTAAGCTTAAAACATGATAAACTTAAAATCACACCAAGGCACATTACAATTAAGCTAATGGAAATCAATTATTAAGAGAAAATCTTAAAAGCATGAAAAAATAGGAGACAAATTACATAAGGAGGGGAGAAATGATAAGAATGGGAACCAACTCCTTACCAGACATAATTAAAGTAGAAGACAATGTAGCAATAACATTAAAGAATTGAAGGCGGGGGGGGGGGGGAACTGCTGAATTAGAATGCCACACCTATTAAAATATATTTTTATACTACAGGTAAACTTTCTTAAACAAATTTTGTTAGCAGATCTTCACTACCAGAAATATTATAGCAAGTTCTTCAGCTGAAGGAAAATTGTATCAGATAGAAAATTGGATCTAAAAAAAGAATGAAGAAAACAAAACAAAAAAAATGGTGTATATGTAAGTATATATAAATGCTCAAAGCCAATAAGCATTCACCAAATACCTTCCTTTTCTCTTCTTCTATTCACTCCTCAATATGCAGAAATTTGGTATCCATCCTTACATGTCCACATCTTGGATGACATCTTCTAATAACCAACCCAAAATCATTATCAGGGTTATTTACTTGCTTTTTCAGCTGTATATAATGTTTTGTGGCTAAAGTCTTTCTTTTGGTTGGTTGAGTGAAGTAAGTCAGTCGGAGAAGGACAAACATTATATGTTCTCATTCATTTGGGGAATATAAATAATAGTGAAAGGGAATATAAGGGAAGGGAGAAGAAATGTGCGGGAAATATCAGAAAGGGAGACAGAACGTAAAGACTGCTAACTCTGGGAAAGGAACTAGGGGTGGTAGAAGGGGAGAAGGGCAGGGGGTGGGAGTGAATGGGTGACGGGCACTGGGGGTTATTCTGTATGTTAGTAAATTGAACACCAATAAAAAATAAATAAAAAAAAAACACCAAAAAAAAATTAAAAAAAATAAAGTCTTTCTTTTGGAAACTCATATTGGATTTCCATGAGTGAACCTTTCCTGATTCTCCTTTTCTTATATGTTTAGTTTTCTCTGTCTTGGAGCACCTGACTGGCTCAGTCCAAAATGCACCCAACTCTTATTCTCAGGTCATGAGTTCGAGTTCCACATTGGGTGCAGAGATTCCAAAAACAAATAAACTTATTTTTAAAACTTTTTTTTCTCCTGTCTTATCACCCTCTGAACATCCCATAAGAACGGTGTTCATCAGTATTTCCAATTTGTCCATCATTTTACGTAGGCACTTTCCACTAACAAAATTATGTACTCACTTGGTTATTAACCAACTGCATGTTAATTCCCTCCAATTATTTATCTTGCATTTGGAGAATAGTGCTAACATCTCGATTCATATGTTTAATTGTTAAACTTTATTTACCACCACCAAGTCTCAATCTCAAAACCTCTGGAATGAACACAGGATCTTTAATTGCAAAATGTGTGTTTTTGCTTTATATTTATTATACTGTTTAATAGTACCTTCATTCATCTACTTGGCTAGCCGAAAAATTAAATATCCTTCTTTTAGCTTCTTGTTATGTTCAAACAAAAATATATTGAACACCTTCTACATATCAAGTACGTCACTGTGCACTAGAAATATAAAAATAAAAGATAATGTCTATCCTGATGGAGGCAAGGCATATGAGAGACAATAAGTAAAAATACAAAACAATGTGGAAAAAGGCCATGAAAATGAAGTAAGTAAGGAAATATTCAAAGCACACTGGAGTGGTCAGTTGAGACCTCATAGATGAAGTAATATCATCGCCTGTTATTGAAAGTTGAATGGAGTTTGTGAAAATGAGAAAACAACAACAACAGCAACATGAGAATAGTTCAGGCAGAGGAAACAGGATATGTGAAGCCAGAGAGTTTTGGAAGAGAAAAAGAAAATTATATGAATATGAGTAAGAGGAATTAGTTGAATCTTTGGCAGATTTGAAGCAGCTTAAGCATTTTTATTAAGGACATATCAACTTAGATATTAAGGGCATATCTATTTTTACAAGGATGTGTCTATATAGAGAGACTGAAAATTAGGGAATTCACAATCTTTAAGAAACAGAAAGGCAAAGTCTCACTTGTGTTTTAGAAACATTAACAAAGGCGTATAAAAAATCATCATGTTGATAAAAATTACTGGTGCAATAAAACAAACTTCTCTACCTTTCTTTTAAATCATTTCCCTATAGTGATTTGACCTCTTTGACTTTGCCACCCACTGCACTCCAAAGGGAGGCTAATATGCTAATCTAATCGGTCCAATCCAATTCTCATTTTGTTGGCTGATTTATGCAGAGTACTGAATTAGATTTACAGCCCAAGTGAATTTAATATGTCCAATGATTAACACGGGAGGAAACAACTAAACAAAACAAAAACACCTTGTGGGGAAATCACAACCCTTGTGAGATTTGGATATTGGTTTTTAAGTCACAGTTATAGCAACAAATATTATGGGCTGAAATATGATAGGTGGTATTGCTGGTTTGGACCTTTAATTATTAGACACAGGGAAGGGTTTTATTTGGATTATAAAAGATTGGATGAGCCCTCAAGTTATACGGCCCCCAGTAGGGCTTTGGCAACAGAGGAAATGACAATAGGGTGGAAGAGTCCAACATGTGAAAGAGAAAAGAAGCAAGAAGGAAAGTTCAATTCATATAGATCATGAAAGTTGGGGTTACCAATAGCAAATGAGTTTCTTCTTCCTCCCTCCTTCTGCAACAGAATTCTGTTCTTGTTGCCAAAAATAATCATTTCATATGCACTCTGTATTCATCCCCTCTCCTTATGGAGTTTAGTCCTTTCATCAGTTTCTCTGCCACTCCCTTTCTTCCTTCTGAATTGTTTTCAATAGCATACAAATACTGCTTAGTATTCTCTGCCCAACAGTACTCCTTTAGCTTATTTGGCTTGTTGATTTTGGCCTTTTCTTTCAACTAGATTATAAATTCCACTAGGGCAAGGACTAACACTATTTGTTCAACTTGGTATGTCTAGTACACAGATCAGTGCCAGAACTCTAAGATGCATCCTGAAATTAGTGGGGAGTCATTAACAGAGATTTGAGCAAGGCAAATGACATGATCAAATTTCCATTATATATTGTTCATGGGTCTACTGGAAGAATGGAGAGAAGAGAACATAGCTGTAGGGACACTGATCTATTACTTGGCTGCTGCGTCTCCTGCATCATTAATTTCATCCTGTATGTGATCATTCCCATAAGTATGAAAACCTACTATTGCACTCTCAAAAGCCATCAAGGACCTCATAGCCCTTCCAGCACCATCCCTGTTTGCACACTCTCTAAAACAAAACCAAAAACTCTTAAAACATTAGAGGTATTCTCTTGTATATCTCTATTCCCAAATTCACACTTCATTCTTTCCAATTTATAAAAATATGTAATAACTTGATTGGCTTTTTTCAGTTACCATTTGATGAAAAATTTTCCAAATCTCACCAACATCCCATGGAGGTAGAAACTTGATGAGAATATGTTGTTTTACCTGGACTTTGGTACGATGATGCCAGATAAACTGCAATTAATTAATAAGTTTAGGAACAAAAAATAATGTAAGCTAATGATGGATAAATTTAGAACTCTATACATTTCTGTCTCTGGGGGGAGGTGTGTATGGTAAAATGTACATTAAAGAGTCAACAGGCTCTTATATATTAGGTTTGCTAGATTGTGTTGCACATTATACAGTATATTTTGGGTAAATATTTGTAAAAATGTTCTCCTTTCAGATCAAGAATCTGTGGCACAAAGAGTAATAATTTGACTGGTCATGATGGTATATAATGGTAAATGAGAGTTTTGTCCTAGGTTGTCTGACTTCAGAATAAAAAGTATTATAGTGTCTCCTTTGAGTAAAATAGAAATAAGGGTAATTTGTGCCAAAAAGAGTATTCCACATTATTTATCTTGACCCTTTAGCAATTTTCATTCCAGAAAAATATTCAAGGCAAGATCATAGCTTTACTTCATGAGATGAAAATCAAGCTTATTAATATTAATCATACCTAGCATTTTTGAATGCATATTACCTATATATCATTATTTACAACTGAAAAGTTTTTTGTAAAAATTTTTAAATGTAAAGTATTCTTAGCTTCCTTACAACACTATTATAATTTCATCTAAAACTTGTTTCAGTAACCTTTAGGCCAAAACAGTATAGGGCAAATATCTCCAAATATACTGTACTATATTAGATTAGATCCTATTTATAAGACTCTTAAGGTTGATGTTAATGATGAAACACAATAGTAAATGTACAGAAGAAAAGTTTTTCTACTATATTTAATATTCTGATGCAATACTAGGACTATAGTTGAGAACTTTTGCCTATTCCTTCATCATATTATCAATTTTCTTTGACATAATAACTTAAAAGTAATGAGATCAAAGTAAGATACACTCTGCAAATGTGAAAACAAATTTTACTAAGCAGTTTATTGGAAATACTCTAAAAATGGTAGTATCTTATCCAAAATTTTTAAAACTTACCTAGTCTCTTTGTCTACTGAATAGTTTTTTAAAAGATTTATCAATTTATTTGAGAGAGAGAGAGAGAGAGAGAGAGCAAGCACAAGTCAGGAGAGGGGCAGAAGGAGAGAATCTTTAAGTAGACTCACCACTGAGCACAGAGTCTAGGTGGGGGCTCCATCTCACAACTCTTAAGATCACAACCTGAGCCAAAACCAAGAGTCTAACACTTAACAAACTGAGCCAACCTAAACCCCTGTCCACAGAATAGCTTTTAATGCTTTTTCTCATTAGCCTCAATCTTCCTTCATGGGCTTACTTTGTACCATTCTTTCCACCTAGTGGTGTAAGCAACCTAGACTGTGTCTGTGAATTTTTGCATCCAAATTACTTTCCCTCTCGATTTTTCTATTTGAGTCAGGTTATGCAGAATTTTGTTCTTTCAAACCCTAACAGGTATCCAGAAATCCTGAGGGGGAAATGTCATCTTTAATCAAATCTTAAATTTTCAGGAATTAAGATTTTAAATCAGTCTTCAATGGTAGCATTGTGCCAGCTGTCTTGAATTTCCAATAATATTTAATTTTTCTCATTCTTCTATGAGCAGTTATGAGCCACAAAGTTCCAAAGACTAACTTTAGATGTGGCTGAACACTGAAGCCTTTACCACTGCACGCCAACAGAAGCTTCTTGGTTTTCTGCTTATCTGTGTGAAATTGTGAGGTTCTGTTCAGGGCTTCTCAAAATTGAATATACATAAAAATCAAAAGGGAATCTTGGTAAAAGATAAATCTTGATTTGGTAATTGGGGTGGTATTTAATAATATGCATTTCTAACAAGTTTTTATAATGCTGCTGGTCTTTGGGCTACATTTTGAAGAACAATATTTTCACGTATGCAACAACCCATGTATTAAATTCAGTCTCTTCTATTTCTATAAGCAAATGTGTCTGTAAATAATATGTTCACAATCTAAGATATGGTAGACTTTCTAAACTTCTTAGGAGACACTAAGAAGTGTTTTAAATCAAAATACTATATACTATTTCAAATAAAATGCCAGGGCTCATCACCTTTAAAGATTTGTTTATTTATTTGAGAGAGAGAGCATGTGAGTAGGAGGAGGACCAGAGGGAGAGGGAGAAAGAGAATCTCAAGCAGACTCCCTGCTGAATGCAGAGCCCAATGCTGGGCTTAATCCAAGAACCTGGAGATCATGACTTGAGCCAAAATCAAGAGTTAGATGCTCAACCTACTGAGTCACCCAAGTGTCCTGGCTCATCAACTTTAAAGTGGCCTTTGCTTACTCCACTAAATGAGGAGATTAACTAGTTTTTTTTTTACCCTATGTCATGCCAGTTTCTCTTCATTTAGTAGGTTCTTCTTTCAACCTCCCTTTTCTCTCCTTAATTTGTACTTCATCATTGCCTGATATTATCTTTACAGGGACTTACCCAAGCCAAGAGGATTCATCAAGGCACTTTCCTACCAAAAATGGTTTCTCCTATAAGGGAAATTCTGACACCAGTTATCAAGAAAATAATTACCTCATTATACAATACAGATAACATAAAATCATAGGCTCCAAGGTCTCTATATTACTAAATGCATTTAAGACTACTCAAGATTTAAAAAAAAAAAACACCTTCATAAAACTAAATCTAGTCATTTAAATCATTTGAAAGAAATAAGGATTTTTCTATGAAAAACAAACAAAACAAGTTTTCTATGAAAAACTTTCAAGTTGGCATGCAAACATCTAAATAAAAGGTAATTTGATTTTCACTGAAATATTATTGGCTACACATATCTGAAAAAAAAAGAGCCATATTGTATGAGGAGTATTACCAAAATACTACTTTAAAAAGTTACTCTCATCAATTAAATTCATACAGGGTAAGACTTTCAAGGACATTAGAATTATCACATCCATGAATGTGCAGGAAGTTTCTCCGCAGTCAACTTTCTGCTAAAGTAATAAAAATAATCTATTGATTTCTATGAAAAATCATCTGATATATAAAGAATGACAAATCTTCCTCTGTGCTACTATTCCCAGTGTTCTTTGGTTCTTTGTCCTTTTCTCTCATTGAAGAGTAGCAGTTCTCTCCTGCACTCTCTGCCTGCTTTCTGCTAAGAATAGACAGATCTTCCATCATATCCTCCAGCTTTATGACAGTCTGAGAACCTTCTGTTACACCCACGGTTTTACCACACATTCTCTTATCGACTTAGAGGAAGTACACAGACAAACTTCACAAGCAGAGTAACATTTATCCTTTAAATTCTTCACTTGTTGAAAAATTATTCACTTATGCTATAAATATCCTTCTACAGCAATGACCTGAATTTTTTGACTAGGAATAAATTTCCTACTATAAGAAAAAGACAGCAAAGAGTGATACATTAATGATACTAGAAAGAGGGACCTATTACTTCTACAACTCACTAAATTTGGACAATAATATTCCCAAGCTACACATCACATATTTCTTTACTTTTAGAATGTCTCTCCATTAAATAAATCTAAAGATACAAGGTGATAAAAGATATTCATTTGCTGACAGAGGAACTATTTTCATATATACCTTTTTTGTTCAGATCTCTTGTGGTCTAGTAGTTTCAGCTTCTTAAAAACTATAAACACAAATTTAAAAATTACAAAAAGGAGTATATCTTAACCTTTTGAATGATGAAAATTCCTAAGCGTGAGATATATTTTTAAGACACACAATAGAAGACTTACTACAAATTATTTTATGCATTTAAAAGACATTAAATTGGGGCGGGCACAGGGAGGAAGGAGGCCCGGGAGCTCCGCGGGCGCTAAGTGCGGTAGATCGCAACATTTGAGTACTTTGCTTGGATGATTATTAGTTCTTTTTATCACCTTGACCCAGATCAGTATTATAGCCCATAAGAATGGCAGGAAATCTTCTGAAGACATCATCTTTGTCTGTAAGGACAAAATTACTACATCAAACTGGATTGTCCCTTTATAATACATCTCATGGCTTCCATGAGGAAGAATTACAAACAACAACAACAACAACAACAACAAGAGTTTCCTGGTGGATCCGTTGACCTTCAGAAGGAAGACAGTGGCATTGGTATTCTTACCCTGAACAACCCAAGTAAAATGTATGCTTTCTCAGGTGTTAGGATGCTACAACTTCTGGAAAAAGTGATTGAATTGGAAAATTGGACAGAGGGGAAAGGTCTCATTGTTCATGGGGCAAAAAATACTTTCTCCTCAGGATCTGATCTGAATGTTGTGAAAGCACTAGCGACTCCAGAGGATGGAATGGCCTTATGTATGTTCATGTAAAACACCTTAACAAGATTTATGAGACTCCCTTTAATAAGTGTTGCACTGATTCAAGGTCGGGCATTAGGTAGAGGAGCAGAGGTTACTACAGCATGTGATTTCAGGGGTCAGAAATCTACATGTGGCTTGGCTGGGTGCCTCTGGCTCAGGTCTCTCATGAGGCTGTAATCAAGATGTCAGCCAGGACTCAACTGAGGGAAGATTGTGTGGAAACTCACTCAAGAGGCTGTTGTCAGGTCCTCACTGACTATTGCTGGGAATATGAGTTTCTTGAGCTTGCCTGGGCTTGCCACAGGGCTACTCACAACCTAGAAGCTTGCTTCCTCCAAATTGAGAGGGTTCTAAGAGAAAGAAAATAGACAAGACAGAAACCCACAGTCTTGGAAGGGACATCCCATTTCTTTTCCTGTATTATTAGTTCAGGGTCACTAGGGGTCACTAGGTCCAGTCCACATTCAAGGGGAAAAGATGACATACACAAGGATGTAAACACCAGGGGCAGTGATCATTGGGTATCATCTTGGAGACTGCCCACTTGAATAGACATAAATATTGTTCTAATTTAATTTTTTGTGTTATATGTAGTAGATTTAGGTATCAGTGTTATACTTCATTAAAAAAAATTGGAATGTTTCCTTCATTTTTTATCTCAGATGGCATCAGAACTACACAGTCTATAAAGATTTGGTAAACCCTGTGAAACCATCTGGGTCTGGTACCTTTTTGATTTTGATAAGTCCGATGACACTATAATTATTTTGGCTTATAAGTTTTTTATTGTTTTTTTGCTTAGAGGTACCGAGGTTTCTCTATATGTAAAGTCTAATAATTTATTAGGATATGTCTGAGGTGATTCTTTAGAGTCCATTTTCCCAGGTATCCAGTGAACGCTTTCAATATTTGTTGTATCAGTTTCAGTTACTCCTATAGGGCTTATTGCTTATTTCTCTAACTCCTTTTTCTTCTTCTTTTTTTTAACCAATTCTCATTCTCTTGGTTGTTTTCCTGCTTTTTTAAAAAGCCCTAAATTAAATTGTTATTCAAACGTAAAAAAATAAAATAAAAGACATTAAATTCACCATAGAAGTAAATTAGAAGTAATGATATGCTACATGAAGGAACAAGGGAGAGGTCAGGATATTTTTAAATTTGACTAAAGGATTATGTGGTGGGACCTTAGGTGAGTATAAGAGCGTTAGCAAAGATAATTATATGGTAGTGATTACCATATGTAAAGAAAATGAAAGTTGTTGGTTATGTACAAGAATGTATGTGGAGGAGGTAGCCAAGATGGCAGAGTAGTAGTAGGACCCTACACCTGCCTCCTCCCTCAAACGTAGCCAGATAAATATCAAATCATTCTGAATACCCAAGAAATTGATGTGAAGACTGACAGAACAAACTGTACAACTAGAGGAAGAGAAGAGGCCACATCGAGGAATGTAGGAAGTGAAGAGATGTGGTTTGGGGGGGGAACAGATCACAGGTGCTACAGAAGGGAGGAGCCCTGATTTTGGAAAATGGGGAGAGAGGAGTACACAGGGGATCACACAAGGAGAACATTGCCCCAAGGCCATTGACTGGGAAAATGAGGGGGGCTGATTTTTTTGTGAGTTTTGCAACCACTGGAGATCAAAGACTAGAGTTTTAGAGATCTGCAACATGACTAGTATAGCTCCTTGAGGGCACTGCAGTGCTTCTGGAGAAAAGACAGGCAAGTAACCCAGGCTACCAGGTGCAATCTGAGGATTACTTGGGATGTACTTGGGGAGACTGTTTCTTCTTCTTGGAGTGCATCTGAGAGAGGTGGCATTGCCTTTTGAGGACAAAAGGCCATATATGAAAAACCCACAGGTGATATCATCCTCAATGGGGAAAAACTGAGATCATTTCCTCTACAGTCAGGAACAAGGCAGAAATGTCCACTCTCACTACTGTTATTTAACATAGTACTAGCCTCAGTAATCAGACAACAAAAAGAAACAAAAGGCATCCAAATCAGCAAGAAAGAAGTGAAACATTCACTATTTGCAGACAACATGATACTCTGTATAGAAAACCCCAAAGACTCTACCAAAATTTGCTAGAACTGATACACAAATTCAACAAAGTTGTAGGATACAAAACCAATATACAGAAATCTATTGCATTTCTACATACTGATAATGAAGCAGCAGAAAGAAAAATCAAGGAATCGATCCCATTTACAATTTCACCAAAAACCATAAGATACCTAGGAATAAATCTAACTAAAGAGTTGAAAGACCTGTTCTCTGATAACTATAAAACAATGATGAAAGCAATTGAGGATAACATAAAGAAATGGAAAAAACATTCCATGCTCATGTATTGGAAGAACAAATATTGTTAAAATGTCTATACTACCCAAAGCAATCTACACATTTAACACAATCCTCATCAAGTTACCACCAGCATTTTTCACAGAGCTAGAGCAAACAATCCTAAATCCTTTTGTGTATGGAACCACAAAAGTTTTGAATAGCCAAACTAATATTGAAAAAAAAAAAAAAACCAGTGCCAGATGCATCACAATTCTGGACTTTAAGTTATATTCAAAGCTGTAGGGATCAAGACAGTATGGTACTGGCATAAAAACACACATAGATCAATAAAACAGAGTATAAAACTCAGAAATAGACCCACAAATAAATGTCAATTAATCTTTGATGAAGCAGGAAAGAACATTCAATGGAAAAAAAAAAAGACAGTTTTTCAACAGATGTGCTGGGAAAACTGGACAGCTACATGCAAAAGAATGAAACTGGACCACTTCCTTTCATCATAGACAAAAATAAATTCAAAGTGGATAAAAGACCTAAACGTGAGACAGAAAACCATCAGAACCCTAGAGAAGAATACAGGCAGCAACGTATTTGACATTGGCCATAACAACTTCTTACTAGATACATCTCCTGAGACAAGGGAAACAAAAGTATTAATAAACTATTGAGATTTCATCAAGATAAAAACTTTCTGCACAGTGAAGGAAACAATCAACAAAACTAAAAGGGAACCTTTGGAATGGGAGAAGATATTTGCAAATGACATTTCTGATAAAGGGTTAGTATGCAAAATATATAAAAGACATAAAACTCAAACCCCAAAATCAAATAATCTAGCTAAAAAATGGGCAGAAGACATGGATAGACATTTTTCCAAGGAAGACATACAGATGGCTGACAGACACATAAAAAGATGCTCAACATTATTTACCATAAGGGAAATATAAATCAAAATCACATTGAGATATTACCTCACGCCTGTCAGAATGGCTAAAATAAACAGCACAGGAAACAGATGTTGACAAGGGTGTGGAGAAAGGGTCACCCTCTATTGGTGGGAATGTAAAATGGTTTCCTAACTGGTGCAGCCAGTTAGGAAAGCAGGCTTTGGACAACTGTTTCTGGAAAGTAAGGAGATTCCTCAAAGAGTTAAAAATAAAATGACCCTATGATCTAGAAATTTTACTATAGGTATGTATTTACTTAAAGGATACAAAAATACTGATCTGAAGGTATACATACACCCCAATGTTTATAGAAACATTATCAACAATAGCCAAATTATAGAAAGAGCCCAAGTATCCATCAACTGATGAATGGATAAAGATGTGGTGGATACATACAGTGGGATATTACTCAGTCATCATAAAGAATGAAATCTTGCTATTAGTGACAACGTGGATGGGGCCAGAATCTTATGCTAAGTGAAAGAAGTAAAAAAAAGATAAATACCATATGATTTCACTGAGATGTGGAATTTAAGATATAAAATAGATGAACACAGGGGAATAAAGATAGGCACACCAGAAAACAGACTCTTAACTATAGAGAACAAACTGAACGTGGCTGGAGGGAAAGTACATGGGGAATAGGTAAAGGATGATGGGTGAGGCACTTGTGATGAACACTGGGTATTATATGTGACACTTTACTAAACTCTATACCCAAAACTAATATCACACTGTATGTCCGCTAATTGAAATTTAAATAAAAACTTGAAACTACAAAAGAAAGAAAGAGGGAAAGAAAGAAAAGAGGTGTGTGCATGCACATGTGTGTTTGCGTGTTAAGGTTTTTAGAAAGGTAAGGTTTTTATAAATTGTTAGAATTTACATTTTTTTTCTTTTTTAGATAGATAACTAATTGTGCCAGCACCATGTATTAAAGTGAACATTTTATTATACCATAAGGTCCAATACCAAGAATAAATTTTATTCCTATTTACTATATACAACTTCAGTATTATACTACTTTGTTTACAAAAACCCTTTAAGTTTTTTATATGATAAAGCAAACTTCCTTCCCAAACTTATTTTAATATATTTATCAGTCTCCTCAATGAGAACCCTCAACTTTGAACTTGGGTTTTATGGTTGGATTAAGTGTGTCTCTTGATGATTAGGTGATTATTGCATGTAGAAAGGAGATTGTCTTTCCCTTTTATGGTCATAGTGGACTTAACTACTTTTCAACTTTTTAAATTTGGTATAACCATGTAACTTACTTTAGCCAGAAATGGGCTTCTTGGTGCTTCTAGAAAACAAACAAACAAACAAACAAACAAACAAACAAAAACACTGAAGAGCTAGTACATGATTAACTATATTCTCTTTCTCTGGCTAAGAAGACTCTAAGGTCTTAATGTTGTAATGGTGGTTTCATTACATGGAGTAGTTTGTTAACTAGGTCATGAATGAATATGACAAGCACTGCTCTTCTACTAACAAAGGTTTTATCATTGTATCAGACACATATTGTGAACATGAAATCAATCTTTGATGTTTTTGTTTTCAATTTTTATTAGACTTTATTTTTTTCAGAAAACTTACAGTTTCACAGCGAAATTGAGCAGAAGATACCATGATTTCCCATATACCACTTGCCCTCATACACACAAAGCCTCCTCTTCTGTCAATATCTGTGATAGAGGGTATATTTTACAATTGAAAAACTGACATTGACACCTCATTATCATCCAAAGTCCATAGTTCACATTACGGTTCACTTGGTGTTTTATATTTTATGAGTTTGGACACATTTTAATGATGTACATCCACCATTATTGTATCATACAGAGTAGTTTCACTGCCTTAAAAGTCCTTTTTGGTGGGCCTATTCATAGTTGCATTTATAACTGAAATGATAGAAGCTTAAGTTGAAAATTATGAAAAACTAATTTAGTTATAGTCAGTTTATGACTATAATTTGAGGAACCATAAAATGGCGTAGATACATGAGAAAAAATACTTTTTATCAAATGAATCACAGATAAGGATGTCCAGGCTTGAGATTCCCACAAATATCAATTTGAAAAAGCAAGAATTGGGAAGGGTAGAGCACACTGTCTTCAATTTAATTATTGCATGCTAAAAGGATTTTCAAGATACAGAAAAGAATAATGTCATATGCTTAATTTAATTTTAAATTTTGTTTCTATTGTTATCTAGTAAACTGCACAAATATTAGTGGATCGGTTCAATGAATTTTGACGTATGTTCATTCTGGACTAGACTCCAATCAGAACAGAATGCAAATTAGGGAATCTCCACATTCTAAAACAGTGAAAAATCAATTGATATCAATTGATTTGGTGTAACGATAGGGCAGAATGGCTGTGGTGGCTGATAATCTGTTTTACTCTAATATCTAGAAATCTAAAAAGTTTAGAAAATTTTTCTCTCTATATTGATTGATGCCAATGAATACATTTATAATACTCCACCTACAAATGAAATGTTTAAATATTAATTATATCTCCAGTTTAATATAACATTTGATTGGCATTTATTTGCTGTTGCTCTCCTATCACAATATTATTTTTATGCCTCTTTGGCTTTTATGAAAAAGAGTTGGCCCAGTTACCTGCTGTCAACTTATAAGAACATTATGACATCAATTTAAACATGTTGAATAAATCTTGTGGAATCCTATAACTTTAGTACCCAAGTTATGTCCAACACCAATCTTGTAACAAAAGATTAACCGGTTGCCTCTATTATATGTGTCAGAGAAGCAAGAGAATTAGAAAAAATTATTCATGTATCAGTATTGCCTGTTGAGTAGACGGCAGTATGTTGCTCCTTCACTCTATTCATTTCAATGAAAGTAATAAGTGGCTTTTAACATTCCAGTGTCACCAAGGTACTCGGCACAGAGCAATGTGAGATGCTTCTTGTAGCATTTGACCTGTATATCCTGATGCTTGGGAAGCCGGCTAAGAGACTGGCTAGAACTAATTGTGATTTCTAAGTCAAGGATAAAAGATGCCATCGGAGCAAATTAAACTTCCAGAATACAGCAGGGCAAAGGTGATGAGATTTCCCATATGTTATGAAGACACGGCAAACATTAATTTTAATAGAGTGGGATTGAAAACACCTCACTCAAGAGGGTTACCTGTCATGGTGAAGTTTCTACACAGGCATAAGCTAAGGGAAAAGTGATAATATATCATCCAGAGAGTGCATCACATGTTCCAAGGATATACAGTCTCATAAGCCCCTTGGTGCTTGAAGCAACTGCACAAAACAAAAAGTTAGCACCAAGGTCAGACTACCATAAAACTCGTAATTAGGACTTTCTGATTGCTTCTCACATCTCCTTCCATATGTCAGTCTGGAGGAAACAAAGGCAGAAGAGAAAGCTTGAAGTAGGAAGGAACAAGGACATTGCGTGTACATCATCTTTTTTTCCCATTGCAGGTTTCTTTGTCCGGTTCAAGCCAAAGAAGAAATGTAAACTGAGCAAGTGATGAAAATTTTTTTATTTAGGCTAAGCCAGCCACTTTAATAAGTGAAACAGATAGATCTCCTAATTAAAAGTAAAGAAAAAGCTATGGAATATACTCAAGATGTCATTCATGGGTGAAAAAAAGATGTGAAAGATGGTGTGTTCAAACAATAGAGGTGGCAGAAAAAAAAGTGTGATACCTTATTTACTCCATAAGGAGTTCATCTCACTACGTCTAATAGTTTACAAATAAATGCAGATTTATTATTTTTAAATAATAATTAGGAGATATAATGCATAGTAAGCATGGAAAGACCCTAAGATAATTACTGATTTCCTGGCATTTTGAAAAATATAGTAATGGACATGATTTTTTCCTATCATAGCACAATAGAATACAGGACTAGAGAATAAGAGCACTTTATAAGGAAGAACACTTTAAAAAGTCAGAACACATTGATTTTAACAATTAAAATTAAAATAGCTATGTTATGAATCTTGAAAATCTTTTCTGTCCTAGGAAACATAAAAATTTTATTGTAAAAACAAAAAATTTTTGAGAATGTCTTTTTCCAAGTATAGTAAACTTTCCAATACAAAAATTTTTGTATTATATTTCTATTAAGAGAAAAATTTACTGAAAAAAATGAGGCATTTACGAGCCTATATTCCATTTGTAAAATGCTGAAAATAAAAAAGAGGAAGGAAAACAGTTATTTGAGAGCCATAATAGGAGATAACACTAAAAAAACAAACAGAGACTATATTTTTCTGAAAATGCTATTATTTGGCATGTCTTTTATTTAAATTTTTTTTTTTAAAATTTATGATAGTCACAGAGAGAGAGAGACAGAGAGAGGCAGAGACATAGGCAGAGGGAGAAGCAGGCTCCATGCACCGGGAGCCCGACGTGGGATTCAATCCCAGGTCTCCAGGATTCCGCCCTGGGCCAAAGGCAGGCGCTAAAACACTGCGTCACCCAGGGTTCCCTGGCATGTCTTTTAAATATTAATTTCATCCAGTTTGATCCAAAATGAATTATAGACTTAATTTGAAAACAAATGGACTGAACAAACTTGGTTTGATTAGACTTAGTGTAAGGAAGTAGTGCTCCAGGATGAAGGTCAATGGCTTTTTCCAGTATCAAAGTCATGAGGGAGAAACCCCCCAAAAATCGGAGGAAGATGGCAGATTTTTCCTTATTCTCAAATCACTCACTAAGCTCTAGGATAGCAAGATAAAATCCTGATCCCCATGTGTTTTGCCTGTATTAAACCAAAAATATGATAATAATGATCATATTTCCTTCCCTCGGGAAGCAGCACGATGCTGAGAAAAAATAATCCAAAATTTCAGTAATTATCATTGATCATAAATAATATAAATGTTAAAATATCCAATTAAATGATTATATATGATAAAACATAATGCTAGGTTTGTAAATTCTCTTGTCATTTCTTCTCTTTACATTCTCCAAATGACAAGTAAATGGAAAAGAAATTCAAGAAGACAACTAAAAATAATTCCAAAGTCAGACTTAATTTCTTGTAGATATAGAATTAGATACAACAGTTCTAATTTTGCTTTAAGCAAGCTTAAAAACAGAATTTGTCATATAAATAATCTAGTATCCAGATCTATGTTATTATCCTTCATAATGCTTCTAAATAAATACATATCACATTATAATATATAATTTATTTTTAGGACCAAAAAAGAGGAGTAATTTGTAAAAGGTTGACTATGTGGCAGACAATAGGATATAAGTTACATTATATGTATTTAATAATTATAACTTAAAACTGTTTATCTTGACATATTGATAAATTACAAGAAAAATTGTGTCAGTTTTAACTTGTCAGAAAAAAAAAAAAAAGATGGTAAAATTTCCATTGTCCCAAACAAAATCATACTATTCTTTTGCACAAAAGACAGGTCTCTCAAACTAGATAATTGAGAGCTAATGACTAGAGGATATGATTTGGTTAAACTGAAGTAAGTAAAACTGACATTCCCTGCTTAACCTAAGCACTTTGGGGTGCAGTAGCTATATGAGACTTACTATTGCTATTGTATTTAGAAAACACTGGGTTAAGAGACTTATTTAATTATTCTTGTAATGTAGTGAATAAAGCCTAATTTAGTTGAACAATATTGTATCTGTTAAGTATTCTGAAAATAAAATTCATTTTAAAAATGGAGAAATTTATTTATAAATTAAAACCAGCTTGACATAAAAAAGATTTTATGTGTTTTCCCAGGCATTAAAAAAAGAAAAGAAAGATATGAAAATATATAAGATTAATTTAGCATACCAGAAAAAAAAGTAAATATGACTTGTTTGAGAAAAGCAAGTTATATAGCACAGTGTATAATGTAATTTCATTACTATAAAAATACATAGACACAGAAAGCATAACATAAAAATGTTGTTAGTACCTAGAGAAAGAGAGGTGTGGGATATTAGGAGATTTTATTTTCATTGCTCTATAATTTTTTATTGAAAACAGTAGATGATGTTTAAAATTTATTTTTTAAATTTTACTTTATTATGATGAGAACACTTAACATAAGATTTACCCTTTTAACAATTTTTCTTAAATTTTGACAAATATGAAGAAATTAAAGATCCCACTCTTGAACAACCAGTGAGACAAAGAAGAAATCAAAAGAGAAATTGGAAAATATCTTGGCAGAAACAAAAATGAAAATGCTACATGCCAAAAGTTATAAGATGCAACAAAAAGAATTTTAAGAGGGAATTTTATAGTGCTAATTACTACATTTAAAAATACAATAAGATCTCAAATAAACAACTTAAAGGAACTGAAAAAAAGAGCAAACTAAACCTAAAGTTAGCAGAAGAAAATAACAAAGATTAGAGGAGAAATAAATGAGAGACCAAAAACAGTAAAGAAAATCAGTGAGACTGAGAGCTTTTTATTTTTTTAGATAAACAAAATTGACAAGCCTTTAGTTTGACTAAGGAAGGAAGAAGGGATATTCAAATAAAAAATTAGAAATAAAAGAAGAGTTGTAACAGATGTCACAGAAATAAAGTATCATAAGAGACTACAATGATTAATATTTGCCAACAAACTGGATAACTTATAAGAAATGGGTAATTCCTAGAAACATATAACATAAGAAAATTGAATGGTGAAGCAAAAGAAAGCCTGAACAGATTAGCATGGACATTGAATGAGTAATCAAAAGCCTCCTAATAAGTAAGTCTAAGAACAGATAGCTTCACTAGTGAATTCTACCAAATATTTAAAGAATTAACACCAATCCTTCTCAAACTATTCCAAATAACTGAAGTGGAAAGAACATCTCCAAATTTATTTTATGAGTCCAGTGTTACCCTGATACCAAAACAGATAAAGACACCACAAAAAAAGAAAACTGCAGTCCAGTATCCCTGATGAATAAGATGATAAGATGCAAAAATCGTCAACAAAATACTAGCAAATCACATGCAACATCACATTAAAGATATCAAATACTCAGGCCAAATGAGGTTTATCCCTGGGATATAAAGATGGTTCCACACATGAAAACTAATCAGTGTTATAAATCACATTAACAGAATAAAGAATAAAAATCATAGGATAGTCTCAATAGAAGCAGAAAAAGCATTTGGCACAATTTGAAGACCTTTCATGATTAAAAAAATACTTTAACAAACTAAGCAATAAGAAGAAAGTCTGAATAAAAAAGGCCATATATGAATAGCCCACAGTTAACATCATATTCCATAGTGAAAACTGGAAGATTTCCTCTAAGATCAAAGTCAAGGCAAGTACATCCACTTTCATCACCTCTCATCATCTCATGATACTGGATTCTAGCCAAGCAAACAGAAGAATGAAATTGTATCTTCATTTTACACCATACACAAAAATCAATTCAAGCAGGTTAACAACTTAAATGTACCATGTGACTCTGTAAAACTTCTAGAAGAAAACATAGAAGAGAAGCTTCATGACATTGGTCTTGGTGATGATTTTATGGCAAAAGCACAGGCAACAATTACAAAAATAGACAAGACTACCTCAAACTGTAATGCTTCTACACAATAAAGGCAAGAATCAACAGAGTGAAAAAGAATGGGAGAAAATATTTGCAAATAATATATCTGATAGGGGTTACTTTCCAAAATACATAAGGAACTCCTGTATCTCTGTAGCAACAATAACAAACTAAACCCAATTTTTAAAATAGACTGAAGATTTGAATAGATATTTCTTCAAAGAAAACATACAAATTATCAACAGGTATATGAAAGATGGTCAATGTCAGTCATCATTGGGGAAATACAAGTCAAAACCACAATGAGATACTGCCTCAAACCTGCTAGATGGCTATTCCACCCAAAAAACAAAAGACAAGTGTTGGCAAGAATGTAGAAAAATTGGAACACTTATACACTGTTGTTGGAAATGCAAAGTCTTGAGGCCACTATGTAAAACAGTATGGACAGTCCTCAAAAAATTAAAAGTAGAACTATCATAGGATCTAGCAATCACACTTATGAGTATTTATTTAAAGTTAAAACAGGATCTTGTAGAAATATTAGCACTGTCATATTCATTGCAGCCCTATTCACAATAGTCAAGACATGGAAGCAACCCACCCGTCACCAAATCAATGGATAAAGAAAATGTGGTATACACATACAACGGGATATTTCCCAGTCTTAAAAATAAGGAAATTTTGCAATATGCAACAACATGAAATAAACCTTGAGGACATTATGTCAAATTAAATAAGCTAGTCATAGAATGATAAATATTGCATAATTTCACTTGGTGGATTGGTGGTTACTACGGGGTTGGGTGAAGGAAGAAATGCAGAATTGCTAATCGACAGGCATAAAGTTTCAGTTAGGCAAGATAAGTTTAATAAATCCGTTTAACATTGTGCCTATAATTAATTAGCAATACTGTGTTACATCCTTAAATCTTTTCTGAGAGAGTAAATCTCATGTTAAGTATTCTTACAATAAAATAAGATTTAAAAACTTTAAATATTGGGGTGACTGGCTGGCTTTATTGGTGGAGCACATGACTCTTGATCTCTGGGTTGTAGTTCAAGCCCCACATTGGGTATAGAGATTATTTAAAAAATTAAATGCTTTTAAAAAGCTTGAAATATTAAAATTAATTAGTTTGGAAATGGGTATAAACATGAAAATTTATCAAACTTTTATAAAAATGTTATATTTATTGGTATGCCCACCTTTGCCACTCTTTAGTACATCTTCAAGGAAAAGCAAAAGCAAAACAAATAAAAACAAAGATAGGTAAGGAAAAAGATAATAAGAAACTCTTCTATTTTGGTTCATATTCAACTATCTAAAGCAAGAAACAAATAGATGATCTTTTCAAATTCCTTGCAGCTCAAAATATTTTTTTTTTTAAAGAAAAGGTCAAAATTAACCACTAGCTCAGATGCAGAGCTTGGGTTGGTTGGGCAACCAGATAAACCTAGCTCAATTTTTAAGCTCTATTAATAATTAGTTATATTACTTGCAACCTATTGCTTAATGCTGTTGTGCTTCTGTTATTCTGTCTAAAAAATACAGATAATATGCCTCTCACGGAGTAATATTGAAGATGAAAGAAAAGCATTTGGTCCATATTTTATAATTTTTTAAATCTTTTATTTTCTTGAATGATCTTTCATTTTTAGGATTCAGCAAAGTTCTTTTTTTATTGATTAACACCATAGAAATTTCCAATTAATATTTCCCAGGAATTAAAAAAAAATTTATCAGCACTCAGTGATAAATTTCCTGAACAAATTTATATTTTTATTTATCGTGTTAATTTTTATGAATAACACTAACACTGAATACATTTTAATCTAAATTACAAAAATATCATTTATGAAAAAAATAGCAAACTAGTTGTAAATTGAAGCTGAAGTAGGGATAGTGTATTTATGCATCACTAAATTAGTAATATGATCTATTAAGATATTAGAATTTATAGTTATCCATCATTTTATGAGTCTTGCTATCTGATAATATTTGATAAAGCCCTGATGATGCATGTATACCCAGTTAATGCAGATAGATAGAAAGTAAAAAAAAAAATCAAACCTGTTTTCATAATGGACATATTACTCTTCATCAATGTCAAATTTTACTTTCTTCTCCAGTGAACTGATAATTACATCATTATTTGCCTTTAAATTTGAAAGATAATCTATTTGGCTTATACATCTGGCAATTCATGCCACAGAAATAGATGAGGTTGGGCCTTTAGATTTATCATCATAGCCACAAGAGACATTACTGAGCAAATTTTGTTCAGTAAGAAGACTTGATGTTTGGCAGTACATTGTCATGCACAGGCAAGGTCATGCAGGATTAAAGCATGCTTGCTAATTGTTCCTGTTATGATTGATATGGGCAGTCTTTTCGTTTGCTAAAACTATTCAGAAGTAATTCTAAAATGACCTCTCCTCATTTTACGATTTTATTGACACCAAAAAATTTTTGATATGGCAGTGACATGGGCTGTATTTATGTACGCTCTGTATTGTTTGTATTTACTCAAAAACAGATCATAGCTAACAAAAATAATATAGGTTAAGATTAATTTACATTTAAATTACAAAATATTCTTTAGTTTTTTATTTGCATTTGATAACATTGAGTAAATCTGATTAGAAAGTTATTCACATGTCAGCCGTAATTATGACTTTGGTGGTTGGAATAAATCAACAGCACCTTAAAAATAAATCATTAAATCACTTAGCTAATTCTAGAGTTGTTACATATTCTTCCCATCTTTTGCAATCTCTGTTGTAATTACCACAGAAAGAATATACATTGGTGGGCTTGAGAATTATGTTTTATTATTATTGATGCCTTTACTGACATTTAATTTGTTTTCACCAGAGTTTGGATAATTTCAATTTGTAATTCTTGTCAGTATAAAATAAGCAAGCTATGAAACTGATTAAATAGATTTAAATAGCACAATTAGAATTAATTTGGATAGCATATAATTTCTACAGATAGAAAGTAAATATGTACCACCCTAGTCATAAATATTAGATATTTTTGAGATGTGGTGAAGTACAACAATTTGGAACAATCAACTGAAAGTGAAAATGTAACATTCATTTTCATGAAGAAACCACACTGTTTATCCTTATTCAGACTAATATAAAACATATGTAATTTATCAACAGCTATCTTCATTTGTACCAATCTGGAAAAATAACATTAAGATTATCTCAAACAGTTCTTTTAAAACATATAATACTTTGAGGAAATATGTATTAAATTAATGTAAACTTAATTCTTAGTTTAACTGATCTACAATGACAGTTAAATATAGGAAAAACTATGCTTTGAATAAGCAATATGGAAAGATAAATATCATATGATTTTACTCATTTGTGGAATTTAATTTTTAAAGGAAAATAGAGACAAACAGAATAACAGACTCCTAAATATAGAGAACAAACTGGTGGTTGCCAGAAGGGAGGTAGGTGGGGATGAATGAAATAGCTAAGGGGATTAAGAGTACATGTATTATAATGAGCACTGAGTAATATATAGAATTGTGGAATCACTATATTGTAGACCTGAAACTAATAGAACACTGTATGTTAATTATAAATGAAAATAAATAAATAATATGTATTTACACACAAGCTGTGTACATCACAATCATATAAAAAAGTTAATATATCAATAAATACATAAAACAGTTTGCTCTATTTTGTAAATAACTATATCCTTCAAAAGCTGCCATTCTAATTTTGGTGACCACATTCAAAGGGGATTTGGGTAAACTAGAAAAGAAGTACACAAAGTGAGCATACAAAGATCAAATGATACCATGATCAAATAAATAGGGATTTCTTCCATAATAATGAAATTAATTCCTACCTGACTGAGCTCTAATTTATAGAAATATAATAAAAAGCAGTTTCTGGAAAGCACTAGAAAGAAACAGAAGGAATCTCTGGATGTGTATAGACTTAAAACTGAGGAATTGTGTACTGAGTTTCCATTTTGAGGGCCCAGTAAATTAACTGACAAGTGTACCAGGTGGAGAGGTTCAAGGGATTTCTAGCAAGGTGATCCAGAACACTGAGGCCCGGGAAATTCTGGTAGGTAAATAAACATCAAATACTAGAAGGGAAAGAGCCAGAGAGGAGATATCAAATTATAACTATCCATAATTCTGATTAATCTTTAAAATATTCATGTATAGGAAAGCCTCAAAATCGCTCAAACAAAAACAAAATATCTGAACTGAGACCAAAGAGGTTACTGCAGAGATAGTGTTTATAGTTGAATTCCAACCAAAATCATTGCATACTAAAACAAATAAACTGAATTTATTCGAAAATTTATCCAGAATCTTCACAACTTAACCTTCATGAGTGTAGAATACAATCTAAAATTGTCCTAATACAAACCATGAAGAAAATGTAACACATATTCAAGTGAAAAGGGTATCAATTAAGATTGACATTGGGATAATCCAAATGTCAGAATTATTAGGCAAGAGTTTAAAGCAGCTTCTAAAACTACCTAAAATAAAGTAAAATAAGTATGCTCCCAGTGGAAAAATATGGAAAATTCCAGTAGATACATAGAAATTATTTTTTAAAGAATCAAATGTGTAATTGTATAGCTAAAACTCATAATACCTGAAATAAAAATAATAAAGTGGGTGGATCAATAGAAATCATACAGAGTAATAAATGAAGGGAAAATAAAATGAAAGTGAACACGGCCTCAGAAACCATTGGGTAATATTTAATTATACAGCATCTGGACATGAATAAAAGAAGAAGAGACAGTGAGAAGAAAAAACCATTTGAGTAAACAATGGCCAAAGAGTTTTCTAAAACTGATAAAAGACAAAAACTGATAACTAAGATATTCAAAGGAGAAAAACCCAGAAGGAAGCAACACTCATGCATTAAAAAGCCAAGGGAAAAAAAGCAAATTTGGAAAGCCATAAGACAAATTGAGACATTACATAGAAGAGGGGAAAAATTTTGATGAATGGCTAACTTCTCATCCAAAGGAATCCAAAACAGAATGAAACATCTTTAAGAAAATCACTGTCAGCCCAGAATTCAACATTTAAAAATATCTTTCAAAAACGAAGATACTTTTAAGATTAATAAAATAATTAAAATTTTTCCACCAGAAGATTTTCACTACAAGAAACACTAATAATAAATGTCCTATAGCCTCAGTGGGAATGATACTAGGTAGAAATCTGCAAGTCAGAAAGGAATAGTATGCACAGAAATGGTTACTTCCTGCATCAATGCTAAAGATTATACCTAAAAAAGAATTATTCCTTTTGTGTTCCTTGTGCTACATTAACTATTGAAAGCAAAGTTAGTAACATTGTATTGTGGCTATTATTACACACACAATTACATGTATATATGTATACATATATACACAGACAAAAATATTCGTCAATTATAGTATAAAGCATAAGAGTAATATTAACCTATTTAATTGCAAAGTTTCTACATTTTATACAAAGTGGTATAACAGGAACACTAAATGAACCGTATGACTTAAGAGTCTATATTGTAATCCTAGAAAAGACACACTCACTCCAAAATGCAAAATGTTTATTGCTAAAATGGCAGTGGGAAAATAAAATTATTAAAAATATTAAATATAAGAACTAATCTTCATTATCTTTCCAAGTTTTCTATAAATCTAAACTGTAAAATAACACTTAAACATGGAACTATTCATTTATAATTTGTATGTAAAGGGTATTGCTATGTCAGAAACTGAATTTCATATCATTCTCTGAAGACGTGCAGGGCATTTCACGGAGGCTAGATGTTATGTATGCATGCAGTAGGTGCAGCACAGGGGAGGGACCCCAAAATTATACAACTTTGATCTTGTATAGAGGTGCTGGTGATCTTGCTCATCCTCTGCTCTGGAGACAGAAAGACAAAGAAAAAGAGAAGCCTTAACTTAATCTTATGTCTATTTTGCTTATCTTTATTTAGGTTTATTTAATTATTTTCCTTATCTTTATTTCACTTATCAATGTAAGCAAATCTTTCTTGAAGGGAAGGAAAGGTCTTTACATTCTGGAATGTCTTTGAGAAGAATGATTCCTTTACACTCTACTATCCTGGAAAAATCTCCTTATATAAAAATGTGTTAAGTTTGCCATAAATGCCTTTGCTCAAGTGACCTGCAACATATAATTTACTTGGAGAATTGTCTCACAAATGTATATCTATTTAATAATCTCCGAATTGTAATATGCATATTAAAAGTCATTTATGATAAAGCATAGCATTGTGAATCAGAGATGAAGCTTGCAATCCTTAGCTAACCCCAGTTTCAAATTTATTTTCGCATTTTATTGTAATTATACTGTAAAACAAAATTCTCACTCATAGAACTAGACACTAATGACAACAGGTTTTATTTATTTTAAAGATTTTATTTATTTATTCATGAGAGGCACAGAGAGAGGCAGAGACACAGGCAGAGGAAGAAGCAGGCTCCATGCAGGGAGCCAGACACGGGACTCGATCCTGGGCCTCCAGGATCACACCCTGGGCCAGAGGCAGCTCTAAACTGCTGAGCTACTGGGACCGCCCTTAGAGCTTAACTTGCAATCTTGTTCTTGAGAAGCTTGACAAAAAGCAGATATTTTTGTTTTAAAGTTATATCACTACCATTATAAATGCTGCTCCTTGTAATAAATATAAATATCAAACAAATGCTATTCAAAATTTAAAGTAAATACTGAAGCTTTAATGTGAAGGAAAGCACTTAGAAGTTCCTGGATTAAATGTGGCACAGCATACATACTCTGTAGCAGAGCAATTGTTAATCAATTCAAGGGTCTGAATTTAAAAATGAAAAGTTATGGGTTCCATTCTTATCTGTAATAGAGAAGCTAATATTGAATCTCTGATACATCCTTTCCTAAGGGGAGTCAGCTAGCTAGCTGGTTAATAGTTAATTACACAGATACCTTCCTGCATGGATGGACAATAATTTGCCCTTATTGAATAGTCATTTATTTTGGATATGGATTTATTTCCCTGTTTGCTGTGCTTTTGTAATGACATTGAAACTCACTGTAATTCTCATTGTTTTGGGGGTGGTAGCAAAATTTCTGATAAGCCATTTTTAAAATTATTATCTTTTTTAAGCTACTCTCATACCTAAGGTTCATAGAGTTTTGTAAAACAACTTAAGAAACGTGCTCTTCTGCTATGGCTTTACAAGCCAGTGATTCTTGTCTCTAAGTTGGTGTTCTAAATTCTTCTATTTAATCTTATCTTTACAGTAACAAGCCGACCCTAACTGACAAGAATATACCAATTATCTCAGCTGAATCACCAGAAAAAGATTATTATTTCTTCTCGTTGTGATGAGACACCTGTGTCAATGAAATGTCGAATCACAGCAGCTTTATTTGCCATAAAAGCACACCAAATGCTGTACTAATGTGCTGTCATCCTGATTTCAGAAATCCATTATCTTTAGGTCATAAGCTGAATTTGAAAACAAACTAATTGTTCCTTATTTTTCTTCCATGTCAATAGGACAATTTATTGTTTTGGTAATCTATTGCTGAATAACAAACCTCCTCCAAACTTATTTGTTTAAAACAATGATTTGACCATGTCTCTTGATTTTCTTTTTTTTTTTTTTTTTCTCTTGATTTTCAAAGTTGACCGGACCCTACCTCGATGGGCAGGCCATACCTCAATAATTATTCCGTTGGTGTCATTTGAGCTCTGTCAAGCGGATCTACTTACCTTGTCACTTCACCACTTACCCAGTTGGGAGCCTTACTGTCACTGTGCTCTCTCTCGATCTGGAAGCCTGTGTTCTTAATGGGGTCACTCAGGAGGCAGGAAGGGGTAGCTGCCACTCCTCAGTCTGAGTTCAGAAATCTTAGAATATTATTCAACAGCATTATATTATTCAAAGCGACAGTAAAAGAATTAGAAGCAGCTTACAGGTAGGGAAACTCGTATAAAAAAATAAAAACAATGGTGTCCACGGGCACTTTTTGATAATATTAAATAGTAAGTGGTCAGTTGAATAATTTCATTCATTCAATTGCCCTGGTATGACAGAGCTTGCTAAATTGAAATTACCTTCAGGTGTGGAAGCACAGTTTAGATTTTCCCTCCACTATAGCATCACACAAAGTATCAAGCAAATAAATGATAATAGCTATACATACTCATTGATCTATTAGTGAGCAACTCATAAGCCTTTCCTCCCAATAATATTTCACTCTTAAGTTGTGTCAGTGATGAAATGTCTAAGACTCCAAATTTCTATGATTAGTATCTGTTTTTGTGATAATATGTAAGTTAATCAGAAGGACCGTGTCAACAAGGAAATTTGTTTCCTGAGAAAAGTAGTGCATCAGCCTATTATGATATACTCATGGTTACGAATGACCAATCATGAACTCTGGGGTATTTCTAACTTGATGTCACAGACATACAATTACATTTGCAATAATAGCCTTTCAACCTAAAGCAATATGCTAAGATTTTGATAAATGTCCTAAGAAAGTATAATGATGATTCTGAAGGAAATCTCTAACATCACGGGCATTAAAGGAATTTAAAACTAAGAGTATATCCTCGTTTAAATCCTGGTTTATGGGAAATAGTGAAGCATATGATATGGACATCTACTTTTTAAAACGTATTTCAGAGGGGGAAAAAACGTTTTCTTTAAAAACACATTCCTTTGTCTGAATAAGAAAATAAGCTTAGAACTTGATCAAATTAAAGAGTATATTCTTTTTTTATTCTGATTTGTTAATATTAACCCATGAAAGCCATTCCCATGAATCCTTTAACTTAGCAAACAGTAAATATTCCCCAAAATTATAAGAAAGATAACAGCCACTCAACACTGATAAACTCCTGAAACATTTTCTTGCTTTGGTTCACCAAGATAGACAATAAATTTCAGCCACTTGTCAAATACCCTGATGAGATACATGTTATAAATATCTAATACTGTATTTATATGGTTATTAGTTGGAAATTTTTAGAAAATTCTCATTCACTTGACTTCTCCTATTACATATGGACATCAAGCATTTACTTTTCTCTTTTGAACAACAGATATAAACATTTTATTAGCATGTTTAAAAATAATTTTTTATTAGCTGTGTTCACATTGTTTTTTCCCACTTTTCAGCTGTGTTAACAGTAATTTTAAAGTGTTCTGCAAATTTAAGCAATATATATGCCTTTAAGAATAATATATATTTTTATACACTAAAGAAATATATAAATGAAATTGGAAAATAATTCTTAAACAGCTAAACTCTTAAATATATAAGCTGCTATTTTGTTGTCCTAGGGTTTCAAAACTTAAGCAGATAAATACTTCCCCTGATATTCTACTTTGTTTTTACTTTTGAATCCTAAACTTCCAATTAAAATTCTGTATTGTCAATATCATTGAATATCAGGAATATTGATTCCCCAAATAAAGCTACACTTTCATTACTTCCTATAAGCTAGTGTACTCTGTTTATGGTTACTCTTCTCCGAAATAATGAGATGGAAGTTTGTTAAAATCTCTCTCTGTCTCACACACACACATTCATATATATATTCAGTTCCAGGCATTTTCACAACCCTTAGTGATTTTACAGTGCACAAAAGATTTAATCTCATGGTATTTACTTGCTTAGATCTTGATAAAATTAAAGCATATTATTAGGAAAAATTATTTGCTAAATAAATAGACATATCAGCAACAATTTCTGATCATTATATAAGAGTTAATGATTTTCAAAAAAGTGACTCTACCCAAAGTTTCCTAGGAAAGGAAAAAGAAAAAAATTACTTTCCTTAGAAATAGTGAAACAAACAACCAAAAAAAGAAATAGTGAAACACATACAGCCTGTACAAGTGTGTTTATAGCAGCCCTCTCCATGATTGACAAGCACTAGCAATAACCAACCGTCCTTTAGTGGATGAATTAGCCAAGCACCAGTGGTGTATCCATACAATGAATTACTATTATCAATAAAAAAGAACAGAAGATTGTTGGGTAAAAGAGACAAGAATCAAAATGTTATATATTATTTTGTTCCCTTTATATGAATATATATTAATATGAAATTAAAAGAACAACAACAGCAAAAAAAAAGAAAAGTGATGGAGAATAGATCAGTGGCTAATAGGGCTCAGAGGTAGGAGGAGGGTGTGGCTTTAAAGGGATAGCAGGAGGGTGTTTTGGCGGTTATGGAACTATTCTTCATTTAGGTTATTCTGGTTGTTACATGAACCTATGAATGTATTGAAGTTAATAGAGATTTATGCTAAAATTTCAATTTTTACTGTATAAGAATATAAAGAATAAAATAAATAAAAAATGCGGTCAGAAGAAAAATGGAAGAAAGAAATAGTGATTTTTAGTACTCAATCACCATGTGTTTCCATTTCAGCTTTGTCCAGAAATACTATCAGCTGCATTACACATGGCAATAATTCAGACAGTATAGACCAATATGCACCAAAGTTAATGCCGTTTATTTATTAATTTATTTATTAACCAGGCATTTGAACATTTAGAAACAATGAATTTCACATACAAGCCATCAAAACAAATTTCTACCTGCAAAAATGAAAAAAAAAATCTACTACTCATTCTTGATGAAGCTAAACATCAGAATGGGACAAATAATAGAAATTCAGCAATAAGTGGCATAAAGAGGTGCTATACCCAACAAGAAAGATGCAACCAAATCCTCCTAAGAAATGCTTTCTGAGAGACACAGAGAGAGAGGCAGAGACACAGGCAGAGGGAGAAGCAGGCTCCATGCAGGGAGCCCAACGTGGAACTCCATCCCAGGACTCCAGGACCACCTCCTGGGCCAAAGGCAGGCGCTAAACCGCTGAGCCACCCAGGTGTCCCCCCACTCTTGGTTTCAGCTTAAGTAGTAATCTCAGGTCATGAGACTGAGCTCTGCATCAGGCTCCACGCTCAACAGAGTCTGAAATTCTTTCTCCCTCTCCCTCTGTCCTCCTCCTGTTTCTGCTCTCTCCCTCTTTCTCTCTCTCAAATAAATTAATGTTTTTTAAAAAAAATATTTTATTATAGATGTAAATTGTGCTAGGCACTGAAGGATGTAATGTAAGAAAGTAAAAAGACTGAGGCAATATGGCATAAAGATATGTGACAAAATCTATGAATTCATGAGAATGAATGATGATGTGCAGGACTTTAGAAAATTGTTATCCATTGGGTTTATTTCTATCATCATCCCCTGGAAGTAGACCTTAGAAATTTCCAAGCTGTGCTCAACTCTAGAATGTAACTCGGTCAAACCTTCATGTGAAGTTATTGTTCCAGTCTTACTGAATCTACAACATAATCCCCTCTAATATATCTGTTCTTTTCCAATAGGATGAGGTTATTCCCACTTAAATATTGAGTATTGTTTCCTTTGACTACCTCTTTTTTTGTTTCCTTCAGTCATATCTTTCCTTTCTAATGTAGTCTTTGATCTTTCTGGAGATGTGGGTATTTTTTATGTGTCAATTAATATTGCAAAATAGAAATATTTTGGTCTTATTTTATAGAAAGCAAAGGATTGTATTTGCTTGAAGAATAGGCTAAATTAGCTTTAGAGTTTTCCCTTAAAAAAGTCCTGTTTTTAAGGACTTAAAACTAACCATTCAATATTATTTTTATTGAACACTTGATTAAAGTTTGATTTCTTCATGACTATATCTATAATAATTAGGTTAAATATACCTTTACCCCAAATTGAAGGAATATAAGCAAAGACATTGACTATAAGATTATTTATATTTGATTGCCAGACAGTAGGAATATTTTAGTTGCTTTTTCTTTGATTTGGTTATTTCTTTTATATAGACAGAGTGCAACTAGGTTTCACCCATCATGGCTCTCATAAGCTTATAACAAACAAATGGTAGTAGATTATACAAAACTTTTTGAGATCCCAGATTGCCGTCTTTTGACCTGCCGTCAGGAATAGGCTATATTTACCTTGATTAAATGAAGGTTTCCACAGACAACCTTTTATCTTTATGCCACTGAGTGTTCTGATCCTTTTACTTCAAGGAAAGTAAATTTATTACCAGAGGTAACCTTGTGGCAGGTTCAGCTGGCATCTGTATCCACTTGAAAAGACTTGTTTTTCTGACCATCATGTCAAGTGTGCTCATGCATGGCTTGTGGGCAATATTGTAGAGTATTCGAAATTTAACATTTTTACAGTTAAACTGTATGTAACATTCAATTGATAATTATCAAAATTAAGAAGAATCTTTATGTGCTTGAAAATATTAGATTTTGTAATTCCAGTAAAAAAATGATTTCCATTAAGCTTAATCCATGAAACTCTCTTTCCTTCTTTTGTATCATCCCTATTATCAAAAAGAAAAGCCTTCATTTAGTGCATATTGCATGCTTATAAATAAATCTTAATAAAACATAAAATGGCCACTATATATTCATAAAATAAGCATTGATTAAACAGGTATCTTCAAATTAACTTGCATTCTTTCGTGGAAAAAAACCTGACATTCACATAAGAAATGTACATAAATAATATAAAATCATTAACAATGGATATAATTTAATTTTACTATATTTATATAGAACTATTAGGCTTCTTTGTCCTACCAGTGATAATTTTTGGGAAAAAATTAAAATAACTCTTCTAAAACCTGTATTTAAAAAAAATTAAAGAAAATAGGACCTAGGTTATGACTCTCATTTTTGAGATGAGAAAACAAGCTCAGAAATAAAGGCAAGTGTAGGAAACAAATTAATAAGTTGTAAGGATAGGAACTAAACTATGGTTGCCATGACATCCTAATACTTCTGGGTTTTGCCAACCTAAAGCATTATGATAAGTCATAAGAAGTATGAGCTTTAAAAAGAATGAGTCTTGCTTTAAATAAACTTCTGCCAAAAAAATAATAATAAAATAAATAAATAAATAAATAAATAAATAAATAAATAAATAAACTTCTGCCATTATTGGCTCTGCTTCCAATAGTGCTTGATAAAACTGTCTATGACTTGGCATTCTTATCAGCAAAATTGGAATAATAATGGTAACCTATCTCATAGATATTATGAAATTACTTGAAATAATGTATAATACCAAGTCTGTCACATGGCATTTAGTACAGATCAATAAATTTTAATTTCATTTCTCTTTCAAGTAACCCCTTTCAGGGTATATATGTATGCAATGTATGTGTATGCACATTTTACAGACATGAATATATACATATATATGAATATTTATATATACCTGAGTGTGTGCATGTATACATATATACATATGTATGTATTATGTGTACACCCCCACATACATTAATTTATTGGAAAGAGCTGGAATATGAGATAAATTTTCTTATGTAAATACATAGTAAATACATGTATACAGTAAGATATTTCTCACTTTCGCTAGAATTAACAATGACCAACCTTCACCTTTTGGCAATGTTTGAAGCATAAAAGATAGTTCATTCATATTTTCCCCACTTTTCTACTTGTGTAATGTTAAGGATTAGAGTCTGGTGTACACCATGCAGCCAAAAATCATGGAAAAACCTTGCAGTCCTAGTGGTTTGCATTTTATCTACATTAACTCTTCTTAATTAAGCTGAAAGTATCACCACAGCCTTTTCCAAGTAATATTGAAGCAGTTCTTTGGCAATATCATTAAATATCCTGTAAGTCCAAAGGAAGTACAACTCTGGGTTAGCAGAGCAACACATTAACATTTTTCTTTTGTTGCTTTTATTTTCTTTAGTGAAGTAAAATTAAAATTTCTTCTTCTCATTTCTTCATTTAGCTTTCATTTATATTTCATTTTTTTTCTCTCTTAATTGGCATTTGTACATAATGGGTTTTAATATAGCTCTTCTCTTAATTTGCATGAATATTTAAGCTCTGACATTTTACAGCCTTCCCCCTCATTTTTTTTTTCTTTTTCACCTCTTTATTCCCTCCACCCCACAACCTCTGGCAACCAACACTGTGCTTCTACAAATTCAACTAATTTTGATTCTGTATATAAATGAGGTCATGCAGTGTTTGTTTTCTGACTTCTATTACATACTTAATGTATGTTTGATTTATGATAAATGCAAGTCAGATTTATAATATCATTATCTATGAAAGCAGAATGTTAAGAGAGGGCAAATACAAAAAGAATCATATTTGTTTTATAACTCCCCATCCTACTCTAATCTTTTCCACTTAATTTGTTACTTCAGATCCTGGGTATGGCTTGAAATACACAATTACTGGTGCGCTTTTCTTCTCCAACAGCACTTTTCTATGCTAGTAAACCAGGAAGAACTTTTCTGGTTCTTAGAAAGCTTAAGTAATCTCCTAGACCCTTGGATAGGAGTAAGTCTGGGGTGCTCTTTGAAATATCAATTAAACTACCTATACCAGAGTATTTTATAAGAAATTAGTGGTGTTTCAAATTATGTATCACTATTAGAAGAATGCAAGATATGAAAGCTTTTCATTTAGTGAATTTTTGGAACAAAATTTTACTAAGTAATTGGTAAATATTTCCCATAGGAAATGTACCATGCTGTTACATTAACAATTTGTGAAGAGAAACTGTCTTTGGAACAGTGACACATAAATCACATAATTGCAGTGAATCTCAATATTTTATTCTCTAATATGAAGATAATATTTTCTCTCCAAAGTTACATTAAGAATTAAATTGCACACTTTTTTGCAAGTACTTTAAAAATATTGAAGTGAACTATGTCAAACATATAAAAAATAGCATAATAGGCAGCAATGTACCTATTTTCCAGATTCAACAAATTTAAATATTTTTAATGTTTGCTTCATATTCTTTGCAAATAAAATATTAAAGACAGTGTCACTTGTTTCCATCCTGACCCACTTATACTCAGATCTCTCTCTCACCTTCTGTGCAACTTTCTTATTCGTATTTCATGTAGCCATTAAATATGTAACCATAAAAATATGCAGCCCTTTTTTTTCTTTACTTTTCTTACAAGATCTGTCATACATACCAAACAGTGTACTTTCTTACTCAATATTTACTTTTTTAAGATTTATTGACATTGATGGAATCTTTATTTTTTTTTAATTAATTTATTTATTTATGATAGTCACACAGAGAGAGAGAGAGAGAGGCAGAGACATAGGCAGAGGGAGAAGCAGGCTCCATGCACTGGGAGCCCGACGTGGGATTCGATCCCGGGTCTCCAGAATCACGCCCTGGGCCAAAGGCGGGCCAAACCGCTGCGCCACCCAGGGATCCCTGATGGAATCTTTAAAGGCTGTTTCATATTCTATCAAATAAATATGGAATCAATTAAGGATTCATTTTTACTTTTTAGAAATTCTCAGCAATCCCTGATTATTTATTTATTTATTTTTAATTTTTTAATTTTTTTTGCAATCCCTTATTTAAACATAGTGAATATTTTTTCAAATAACAGGGATCTGACAGTACAGTCTGATTCTAAGTAATGTCATAATGAATCCCATCTCACCTTTTTTCCATCAGTGATCTCGGCATTTATCCTCAGATTTGTAACCTCATAATTAGAAGATAAGGTTGAAATTAACTGCATCGTGCCCTCATTCTTAAGCAGGAAGTGGGTAGATAGAAATCCTCTGTCCTTTTGTCTCTCTGTCTCTGTCTTTGTCTCTCTCTCCCCTCCCACCGACCTCTTTCTTTCTCTCTGTCTCTCTCTTATACACAAGCATTTCTTTTATATAGGGAGAGAAAGAACTTTCTCAGAAGCTACACAGCAGATCTCTTCAAATATTCTTGATTAAGAGGCAATTCACATGGTCACTCCAGATAAAAAAATATACTTCAGAATTATTTTTTACAGTAGAATGACAAAGCAGTAGCTTATTGAAATTAGCATGTGGGTGGCTAAAAATAGTACCTACCAATAATATGCTACAATTTAGTAAACCAGTATTCTATCGATCAACATTTTTAGCCTTTTTTTTCAAGTTTTACTATCACATGAAATGCCAAAACAAATATCTTTGAGCATATATGTAATGAGAACATATATATGTGTGTACATATGCATTTTGGCTGCCTGGTGTATGAATCCCTTTCATAGGATTAAGACACTTTCCACTTTATGATTGTTGGTGCAATGTAGAGTTTACCACCCACTACAGAAGCTGAGACTAACAGATAATCTGTATAATATAAGCCTCATTTTATTGTGCTTTTCCTCATTGTTCTTCACAGATAATGCTTTTCTTTTTTCTTTCCTTTTTTTTTTTTTACAAATTGAAGGTTTGTGGCAACTCTGGGTTGCCCAAGTAAGCAAATAAGTCTGTCATTGCTACTTTTCCAACAGCACTTGTTTAATTTGTGTCTCTGTGTCACATTTTGGTAATTCTCTCAGTATTTCAAATGTTTTTGTTATTATCCTATTATGGTGATCTGTGAGCAGTGATTATGACTCACTGAGATTTCAGATAATGGTTGGCATTGTTTAGCAATAAGGTATTTTTAATTAAGATATGTACAGTTTTTTCAAAAGATTTTATTTATTAATTTGACAGAGAAAGAGAGAACACACAAGCAGGGGGAGTGACAGAGGAAAGAAGCAGATTCCCAGTTGAGCAAGGATCCCAGGACCTTGGGATCAGGACCTGAGCCAAAGGCAGAGGCTTAACCAACGGAGCCACTCAGGCGCCCCAAGCTATGTATATTTTTATTTTTATTTTTTTATGTATATTTTTAAAGACATAATGACATTGCACATTTAACAGACTACGGTAGAGTATAAACATAACTTTTATATACTCTGGAAAACCAAAGAACTCCTTTGACTTGCTTTACTGCATTATTCACTTTATTGATGTGGTCTGGAACTGAATCTGCAAGAGTAATCTCCAAGGTATACCTGTACCTGTTTGGTCAAATGACCTATACTTTACCAATTAAATAAGCCTATTCCCCAGAATCTCCCTCTGTCCAATGGTTGTTGGAAAAGGTGCAGTTGCAACCCACTGAAAGTGGAGAGGTCAATAGATTAGCCTGGATTAGAGCTAGTTTGTAATTGCTGTAGAAGCAATATCCTCAGAGCAGGTGCCACACAGTGGAATCTCATTCCGTTGACCTAAGTGCCAGTGTATAGAAAGAGTGGGCTAACAGCAAACTGAGATACAGGGGCATCAGTGGAAAATAGGGCACTCATGCAAGTAGGAAGCATGGAGCTCTCCATGGTGTCAGCGTAGAAAAGTCTGCAAGGAGGTTGTCGCCAAGCCAGGTCCAGGTTGTAAGGCTGCCGAGGAAACTCCTGTCTGGGATAGACCATGGCAGGATGTTCTCACATCCACAACTCTGCCTCCACTATGAGCAGTCAGAAGTTTTAGGCCAGCCCTTCTCCTGCAGTGTCCATCTAGCACATTCTACTGAGAAGATTTGACATCACGCTCACTGTGAAGAGGAAATACATAAAGGAAGAATTCCTCCCATTTTGGCCAAGCATATATTGAAGGGCACATCTGGAACTGAGAGGCAATAAGCAGTTTACTGACAAATGTATGGCATGCCAGGGAGTATATTAGATACTAAGATGTCATAATAAAGATAAAAGAAAAAATTATTGTCCCTATAGAAATTATGTCTAGTAGGGATATGTTTGTTATATTATCCAGACATGATTGTATAATTAAAGGTACTATAAAACAATAAAGGTTTATGAAAAAAAAAACAGACTGCTCTGAAAGTATGACATTTACTGAGGTTAAAAAAAATAACTCAAAAAAACAAACAAACAAACAAACAAACAAAAAAAAACTCAACCACCAGGCATATGTTTGGGAGATTAACACTTTTCTGTCCCCTGGATATATGAATACGAGGAGACACCAATATTCCTATACAGAAAGAACAGGAATCTGTGCTACATGCTTAATGTTGAGAGTTTATTGGCATGACAGATAATACTGAAATGTGATAATAGATGAGCTTGACAAGAGAGAGAGCAGGGAAAGATACAAAGCCAAGTGAAGGAATCTCTCGTTTTTTCATTTTTATTGAATATTTTTGACATATAACATTGTGTAAATTTAAGGTATACAGCATGTTAATTTGATACATTTATATATTATAGTATGGTTGTTGTTTTAGCAGTACTTAGCACCTCTATCACATCACATAATTATTTATTTTGAGTGATTGGGATGATTAAGGAATCTTTCGATAAACACACTTCTAAACTGATCATGATTGGTTAAGACATAAATTAAAATTTATCCAAAGATTTTAAAAAATGTATTCAAAAGATGAAATGCAAGTCATTGCCAGCATCCATTATTATGGAATGTTGGTGGCGGATTCCAGAAGTCAGAGGATTAAACAGTAAACAGTTTGGGAGAAATGAGGGTAGAGACGATAGATGGGAAGTTACAACTGGTTGTAATTTACAACTCTCTACATGAAATTTAAAATTAGGAGATTTTGCATTAAAATTTGGATATAAGGGGATCCCTGGGTGGCACAGCGGTTTAGCGCCTGCCTTTGGCCCAGGGCGCGATCCTGGAGACCCAGGATCGAATCCCACGTCAGGCTCCCGGTGCATGGAGCCTGCTTCTCCCTCTGCCTGTGTCTCTGCCTCTCTCTCTCTCTCTGTGACTATTATAAATAAATAAAAATTAAAAAAAAATAAAATTTGGATATAAGGCTTCCTTTGAAAAATTGGAAGATTTATCAATTTCTGCACGTATTTGCGTAAAATAATATTTGACAGGGCTGTAGACCCCTGCTTCAGGTAATCTGGGCCATGAACTCTTTAAGGCATCTCTCTCAATACTGAACAGCTTTGCTCATATTTCCAAAAGGCCTTTCTAGCCATTTGAATTTATAAACTCTGCAAAATATGCAACTCTTTCAAGGTGATGTGGGAGAGGGAAAGGTGATGTATGATAATAGAAGAGAGTGACAGTTTCTTGTATCTCATTTCCTCTTTCCTGTCTTTCCTTCTTTTTAAAAGAAAGTGAATAAGCATTTGCTAAAATGAAGACGTGTACAGGCAGATAGAAATGAACCCATACATAAGGAAAAATTATAGCTAGAACAGCAAAAACTGTACTCTGTGTCTGCCTATTTTATTTTTGGCATAACACTGAGCTATTTAAACTCTCTGGTACTGAATGCCTTCACTTATAAAATGTGAATTACTACCTTACTGCCTGAAGTTATTGTGCAGATTAAATGAAATCAGACTTCCACATCTTACAAAAACAATTTATGATCAAAGATTCAAAAATATATGAAACACATATATTATTAATATGTTGGCCAAGATGTCATAGTAGCTGAAAAGGAACTAAGACTGGATCACCAAGTCAGTCCTTACATAGTCGCAGGCCATTTCACCAGGCTGGTGGTGATGGTAACACATGTGGGAAAAGCAAAGACAAATGAAATCCTGCACAGTAACTACCCTACACTGAGATCTAAATGGTTTTACTTGTAATTTTTTGTGTTTCTACAGTTATATATTGCACTAAACTGTTATTTGAAATGAATAGAATTACTTTTCAAATCAAGATCTCAAATCTTTTGAGGGGATTTTTGAAAAGTTCTTAAATTAAAAAAAAAGTACCTAACAGAATTATTTTTCTATGTCTGGTAATACTTAATCCATGAATTCTCAGGATGGTAAATCTTAGGATTTCATTTTTATTATTAGAAGAAAATATAACCAAAATATTGTTTGGATTCATCATGATACAGTATTATATTTTTCATTTTGACTATCTGGCAATGATTATGATATGTTTTCTTTCTGTTTAAAGTAAAAATGCTACTCCATTTTATTATGTTACTAATATTATATTTTCTAATATGTTATATAAGAATATCAATATTTCATTTTTACTTTTTGCAACATTTTTATGTTTAGAATTATTTTCATAATGTCAAATAATATTCCAGTGACTTTTCTTGCATTAAATAATCACTAAATAGAAAAGGATTTAACTAGATTTTATGCAATGCATTCAATTCTTACACATTTTGTTAAATAATTAACACAAAAGCATCATTATCATTAACAGACGTTCTGTTAATAATTATCTAATGATATAAGTACCAGGAAAAAACAGTAAACACAAACACTTATTCTGAAATGTCACTGATGAAATGTTATATAGAGATTCTCTCTTTTCTTTTCATAACTGTAATATAAATTAGCTAGCAAGTCTTATGCTCCTTAATAATTTGAGAGAGAATATTAATCTTAGAATTTATTTAAATGCAGATATATTTTAAAGAGTACATATATATGAACTAAACATTATACACACAACATGCAAGTGCTCTGCATATCCTCCATTTTTGCCATAAATGTGTAAATAAAGAAACATGGATAGCTTTTTTCCATACTTTGGTATGTAAATTTGAGTTGTAACCAGGAACTTAAATATAAGGAATCCAAGCTATGCCTTCATGATTAAAGAATCCATGGAGACTCATTGTGGAACCGCGGAAGAACAAACTAAATCGAAAGAGGAAACTTTCACGGGGTGTAGTAGAGTGAAAGGATAGAAACCAGATTCAGGGAAGCCCCGGGTGGCTCAGCGGTTTAGTGCAGCCTTCAGCCCAGGGCCTGATCCTGGAGACCCGGGATTGAGTCCCACCTCAGGCTCTCTGCATGGAGCCTGCTTGTGTCTCTGCCTCTCTCTCTCTGTGTCTCTCATGAATAAATAAAGTATTTTTAAGAAAAAAAAAAAAAAAAACAAGATTCAAAGACAACACAGGTTTTAGTGCTTTGAGCATTTTTCACCTGTTGACTATGCCTCTAAAACCTGCTTTCGTACATTTACACTCAGTACGCCTTGACACTTTCTGATCATAAATATATTAGATTGTAACATATACAGACTCAAAATTCAGGGAAGAGAAAATCATGGAAGGATTAAGTAGAAGACAGGCCTCTCTGTGCATGTGTGTGTGCATGTGTGCGTGTGTGTACACGCGTGTGTGTATACATGCCTCTGTGCATGCATGTGCGTGTGAGTGCACGTGCGCGTGTGCTTGCGTGTGAGCGTGCACGTGTGCATGTATGCGTGTGTGTAAACTCTTTTCTCAGCCCTTAGCATCTAAGTATGGAGGACATTGTGATCGTGAACTTGATGGAACATTAACAGTCCTATTTAGTTCTTCTATTTAAGCTTCTAATTTTTAGTTGCTTTGCATTCATAATGACAATTACACACTTTATGCTGACTTAAAACTCTGTTCTCATATCACCAGCTTTACAAGTGGGATGCTATACTGATACTAGTAAAACAGTGAATGTCTTTATGCTTGAATAATTTGTATCTTAACATTTGAATTGAAAAAAAGAAACCTAAGAAAGGCCACTTTCCTAGAACTGAAAGAAGAAAGAAAATAGGTAAATGGCTATTTTATTTGCTAGTTAGTATATTCTATGTAAGATCAATGTTTTAAATGTTCCTTAGCAGTCATGTATGAAATGCCCATTTATCCCTATTTTACAAATAAGAAAATAAGTTTTAATGAAATTAGGTCATTAGTCTTTAGATTTCACACCTAGGTGAGAGTACAGCTGAGATGAGAACCATTTTTTTTTCCTTAAAAGTCTATACTGTTCCTATCACCCAAGCCTGTCTCCTAAAACATAAAATTGTCCAGAATTAATTATTGATGCATATGACATCGATACTAAATACTTGGAAAGTTGTTTTAACTGACCTTGTCAAGATTTTATGCTGCACTGATTAAAACAGTCGACAGTTAATACTCTAGAAAGATTCCCTTTATGTATTGCAGTCATTAATGTGTTCACATACCACTCTAAATTTTTTCTTTTTCAATATAATTCAGGTTAAATTTTAGATTATCTATCTTAAAGAATAAAATATTATTGACAGTTTTAGGAATGTTAACCTAGATATCAATCAATTCATATGAACAATCGAATTTATATCCATGTCAATTATGGCTCATCAATGTAAATTAACTGCTAACTTTGTAAAAGCACGCTTAAATCTGTTCTACAACACTTACCAATAGTTGCATCCTAAACTAAATACAATCACATTTCAACTCGGTGGAATGCTGTAAAAACCATCTTCAAAGGTAATATTATTCAGATTATATTCTTTACAGTTTGCCTGTCAGTGAGTGCAAAATAAAGTATTGACCTGTATTGTATTGGTGCATAATTATTAGTAATCAACAATCATTAATAAAATAATCACTAACACACTATCTTGAGAAATCTTAGACAATTTAGAATATCTTTGTGTATTAAAAATTATGAAAGACATACACATTAACATAATATTTAGCTGCCTTATAACATTTCTATACCAAAGCAGGCTATAAATAAATGAATACATAAATATGAAGTGCAGATTTACTTAGGTTTTTTTTTTCTGCGTAGGAAACCATTAATAAAATATAAGGAAGATAAGCTTTTTGAAATTTTTTTAATGATATATATACGTACTCAAGCATACTTAGAGTTTAATTTGATTTCTTACTTTCTGTTAGTATACACGATCATTGACATTCCCTATTCCAAAACAAGGAATGACAAATTATATGAAACACCTACATTTTTTTCTGAATAAACACTGGGTTAAATTTTATTGTTCCTGAATCAGGCGAATCAAATGATTCTATTGAAAGTGCTTTCACACCCTGAGTTTCTGCTCTTCCTTATTCGGTTCTGTCTTAATTAATTACCTTGATCTTCATTCTCTGTTAAGTTGAAATATCTCTCTCCTTTTTATCCATTTGTTAAACATGGAATATGATCTCCTATCCTAATAACCTGAGAATAAATCAAACGATAAAAAAATTTCTTAAAAAGGCTAATTGATTGTGAAGCCTTTATATTCCACTGGAAATATTTTTTGATTAGAGAAGGTTTAAGTTGTTCATCTTTATATGTCATCAGTTCATTAGGAAATGCAACCTGCATTACCCAAGTTCAAGACTAACGTCCAACAGGAACCATAAACTCTAATCTTGCTAGATTGAGCACTGCCCTTTATCTTCTTTCTCATAAATGTAAAGATAAAATAGAGACTCCGCTGGATGCACCCTTTAGCAATTATTTCCCCTATGATCTTTGCACTGGGATAAGGGCCACATGTGAAAAGACTTATGCACTCTGATAAAGATTCTCAGTATGAAGCCAGCTTTGTTGTATTTCATTCTGACAATTCTTACACAGACGTTTTTTGGTGTCTTGCTAATTTAAAAGGTGCCACTTCTTATAAATGGTTAACTATTAAAGTTTTTGAAGCTTTGGCACTGTTCTGCCTTTGTCATTGACACAATCAAAGAAAAATAAAGGTCTCTGGCTGAGGTGAAAATTGCATCATTTACATACCTTGAAAACTCAGGAAAGAGTCAATTCTATTGTCAAAATAAAGTGCATTACAGTAAAAAGATTAGGCAGGAAAATGATATTTATTAAGGTAGTTATAAACAAATGCTTTGACTTCATGTCTCCTATGGCATGCCTATATTTATTGCAGGAACTGAGAGTGTAAATATTTACTCTTTATATGATATGGAGATAATTCAGCTCAAGGACAGGAAAGCACTCTAGTTTTGCTGTGTGTTGGGAGATCTTCCTGCATCTTTAACATGTAAAGTGAACTTAATATTTTGTATTTTTTTAAATGTCTTCTCTTACTTTATTTCTAAATAATCATTTTAATTTTGTGCTTACATTATGTTATAGTGTAAAAGGCTATATATCTATATCCTTTCATAATTTGTTTACAGAATAAACTTAGAACTAAACGAAGTTTTACCCATTGTAGAGGAGGAAGATCTTCCTCTGCCCTGTGGTCCTTCTAGCTAGACTTAGAATCATTTTTGACAGATTAGAAAGAGGGACACCTGGGTGGCTCAGTGGTTGGGTGTCTGTCTTTGGCTCAGGGCATGATCCTGGGATCCTGGATCGGGCCTGCTTCTGCCTCTTCCTAAGTTTCTGTCTCTCTGTCTCTCTCTCTGTCTCTCATGAATAAATAAATCTTTTTTAAAAAAGACAGATTAGAAGGAGAAAATCAAATTCAATAGGTGTACGTAGGTGTATAGGTGTACTTAGGTGTACATACGGGGAAATTCACGCAGATGTGAAATTCCAGAAACAATGAGGTGACAGTGAAGCTTGTATGAGCAAAGATCAGGGGTAGGGTTTGAGGAAACAAGAGAAAGCTCATTTGTAAGGTGAAAGATGTGTGGAAAAACAAGGTAGCCCTATTAAGCAAGTAAGTTCCTTAGGTAAAGGAAGATCTCTTCTAATACTTCTCTTTCCATTGCAGGCTCTCCTTCCAATGTAAATTTAAGCAGTTGAGGGGAAGACAGCCTTTCCTGCATCTGCTGGGTTTTGATTACTTTTAACTTAGAATAATCTTTATGCCAAACTGGCAAATTCTGGGATGTCTCATCCTGCACAGCTTCACCTGTACTTTACCTGAACTTAATTTATAAAGTTTTATGAAAGTCTTCTTTCCCACTCATGATAACGTGTCCTATTCACTGACAGTGGTTTTAGTTTTCTTTTTTTCTGTTTTAAGATTTTATTTATTTATCTGAAAGAGAGAGGGCATGTGAGAGAGCACAAGTTGGGGGGACAGAGGGAGAAGGAGAAGCAGACTCCCCCCCTAAGCAGGGAGCCTGAATGGCTGGGAGCCTGAATGGTGGGTGGGAGGCTGGATGCCAGGACCCTGGGATCATGACCTGAGCCCAAGGCACTTAACTGACTGAGCCACCCAGAAGCCCCTATTTTTAGTTTTCTATAACTAATTTGGGATATGTACAAAGATCTTTGTTCCTAATACAGAACACATATATAGGCATGCAAATGAGGCATCTTATAATGCAGATCTGAAAGGGAAGAATATAAATAACCATAAAACAAACACTAGTTTTCAGGGTACCAATAATTTGTAAACAAGCTCTTGCTCTGACAGAGGCACTTTCTTGAAAGTCTCTGATTTTCATTATCCAGATTACCTCCCACAACAGAATGCTTTTGATAACTTTCTCCCAACCAATTAGTTCTCTGGCTCATCAATATTTCTGCAGAGCAAAACAAGAGAGGTCATTTTGATTTCTATCATAATATACAGATATCTACCATTTTAAACTTCTACTGAAAGACAATTCAAACTATTAGATTATTATTTTTCACAATCTAGTGCCATTTGTCTGAAGTATTGAAGATTATTGGCTTTATAGTCAAATAAAGAAAAATACTATACAGTAGCTAGCCAATAAGAAAGTGGAGATCAGTTTTCTCCCTAACATGTATTCTTATGATGAGGAAAATACCTCTTCCCATCTCTACTTCCAGATACGCAGAGAACTATGGAAGATTTTGTTCTTCTCTCTGTCATGAAACACCTAATGGTGGTTTCTTACACAAAGCTCAAGATTGAAGTGTTCTTCCAATCCTGACACAAGAAATAACTAAGAACCAGAAACTTTCCCCAAAATATTGGGGGGGGGGGGCAGTGGTGAACTGTTATATTGAGACAGTTAAATATTTACTATCACTTGTCAATAAAATGAAATTTTGTTTGTCATGCTTGCTCTGTAAACATTTTTAGGTAACTTTGGATAGAGCATTTTATATATATATATATATATATATATACACACACACACACATATATACATATATATGTATATATATGATGTTTATATAATGATGGAAAATATATTAATATTTAAAAATATAACACTGCTACATGAGTTATCTTCTGTACCCAACAATTTAAAAACACCATTTTCTCAGAATTGTGTGCATCAGCAGGGCAAGTGGGCAAGATTGTCCAACATGGCCTCATCTACAAATTTGGTATTTGATGGTGGCTTCTGCTGAGATGTCTTAGTTCCTATCCACATGGCTTTTCATATACTATCAGTCTCGACTGCTTCTTTCATGGTGGTGCAGCATTCTGACAGGGCAGGAATGGAAACCACAAGAATTTTTGGCACATTCTCTTGGCCAGCATGAGCTAGAAAGCCAGTTCAGTTCTTAGAGGTGCATAAATGGATTGCTACTCAGCAGTGTAGTCACCTTGTAAGGAAGGTTGTGAACACAGAGAGAGGTTATTTGTTCAGGACTATTGTCATAGAAGTCTCTTGTAATGCAAAGAGTATTATTTATTTTTTTTTTTATTTTTATTTATTTATGATAGTCATCACACACAGAGAGAGAGAGAGAGAGAGAGAGAGAGAGAAAGGCAGAGACACAGGCAGAGGGAGAAGCAGGCTCCATGCACCGGGAGCCCGACGTGGGATTTGATCCCGGGTCTCCAGGATCGCGCCCTGGGCCAAAGGCAGGCGCCAAACTGCTGCGCCACCCAGGGATCCCCAAAGAGTATTATTTAATTTGAGATATTTAATTGTAAAATTTGGTAATGGTAAAATGGTAAAATTTATCTAACTATATACCTTTAACATAAACACAAAGGTAAAGTTATTTCTTGCTATTCGTTTCCTAATGATGAAAAGCATCATATGGAACTAATACTAAAATGAAAAACAAAAACACTTATACCATGTAGCATTTTTCAAAAATTGTCTCTTCAGTTTACCCACATGGTTTAATAATAAATTATTATTGAAATGAAAATATATAATTAAAAATTTCTCGCTGAGAACTACAAATTCACAAGATAAGGCTGTAGATCTCCATGAGACAAATGGATCACATGGAACATTGCCCCTGAAAGTGCCTACAGGGCAGAGTGCTTAGATTATAACATGTGATATATGAAGGAGAAGAAAGAACTTTTATGAATGAGAATTTGAAGTGAATTGGAGAAACTTTTGGGAAGTATGAAGTTCATTAATTTTGTATTATTCCTCTTAATGATAGTTCTGAGTTGCCTAAATTTAAGGACAAACAAAAATGTTACTAAAAATCTCTGTTCTTCCTAAAGGTAATTTTTTTTTCTCAAGTTTTCAACTTGAGAAACTCATATGTTATAAATCACATCCAGGAAAGTTTGTGCAGAGTAGGATTCTTTTTTTAATGGCACCCACATTATGTTTTTTAAAATCATTTTATAAATACATATTTTTAATAGCATAAGAAAAGAAAGGGTTTTGTATCCCCAAATTTCATAACTATTTTTTTTTAATCCAGCAGAACATTTTCCTGCTTACTGATCTTGCTCTTTCTCTAGTTCAGGTTTGTTGATTATTTCATGCTGTTAAGAATATTTGATATGATCCCATGACCAGCAAGACCCCAGGAGAAAATGAAAAGAGCTATATCAATGGAGAGGCTGGCGGTCTCCCACTGCCTTTTGCTGTTCATACATTGCATTTCTTGGGTTTCAAAATAAAAGACTTTACTCTCTCCATAGTGTTTTCCATTTATATAGATCCTAATAGTAGAAATGTAGAGATTGTATACATAATGCATTGCCAAGTTTGATAACACTCATATAGACTAAGTAATGACTACAAATTACTTTTCTAGAATATTGAAGAAGGTGTGCTGATAAGTTATTTTTTATTTTACAGATTCATTTTGTTACTTTTCTAAAGTGAGCAACAAAAGCTCTTTCTGATACATTCCAAGAACTGGTCTGCAGACATAGTATACCTCAGTCAAAGAAATCAAGCATCCTTCCCTACAGAATCCTTAATAGTTACTAAGACATATGTTACATGGAATGTACTATATAACGATTTTAAATAGTTTCTTATAAAAGCAAATGTATGTTATTAGAAAGTAGTAAGTAGTAGTAAAATTTACAGTTACAAAGGGATGCTGGGTGGCTCAGTGGTTGAGCATCTGTCTTCAGCTCAGGTCATGAACCCCAGAGTCCTGGGATCGAGTCCCACATTGGGCTCCCTCGAGGGAGGCTACTTCTCCCTCTGCCTGTGTCTCTGTCTTTCTCTATCATGAAAATAAATAAAATCTTTAAAAAAATAAGGTTACAAACAGAATGATAAATGAAATAATTATATAAATTATAATAAGTGTGATATCATGAGCTTACATATAATTCTCCTATGTCCACAAAATGTCTTTAGGAGTCTATCTGCATAAAAGATTAAGGAACCTTCTGAGAAAAGTAAGGGGAAGAGATGGTGAGGAATTTTTCCAAGAGCAGTTATCTTCAGCTTGGGCGGGGGGGCGGGGGGAAACCCGCAACATTATTTAACAGAACATGGTGCATGCCATTCAGAGTAAAAGTCCCCATCCCATTTCACACGCAAGTACACCATTCTTCCCTTCAAGCTCCCTAGGGAATAGCCAAAGTAGGCTGTTAAAAAAAATTAAAAAACAGAAGCATTTTCAAATGAAAAAGCTGTGAGAAGATTCCAATAACAAGCCAATAGTGCTTTTCTACCAAAATCAAAGACTGTGTCACAAAAGTTGAAATAGGAATTTTCTCCCCTCAGGTGGGCTGAAGTGAGGGCAGGCCAGTAATACTGGTTGCCAGGTTATTTCTGTGGATATCAACATAAGGCAGAAACTGCACTAAAAGTATTGTCAACTACAGAAAGAGTTACTTCTAGCTTCTAGCAGACAGCCTGTACTTAATACGGTTTCATTAAATATTTATGCCATGAATGATACACTAAATTGACCCAGCATAGCCAAGCTTAAAAAAGAGGTAGTGGTTTCTTCAATTGGGCAAATAATGCCTTTGAATGGTGGTAGCAATATAGATGACGGAAATAGTATCTTTCTTTTTTCTTGATTAATGATGATTTTATCAGTTCCAGAACACAATGTTCGTAACCCTAGAGGGAATACAACTCAAAAGCATTATAATAATACTGTTTCTTTAATGGCCATCTTTTTCAGGTAGCAGGGATGATGCTTCACCAACAGACAGGCCTTGCCAACAGGAAGACCTGAGAGAAAGAAGATGGAATCATTAAATCTAAAATGGTGGTCGAGGGAAGCTTTTTAAAACACACAATAAGGCATTACATGGGCTCAAATACTTTTAGGGGGGATTATGAGGGTAGACTGGTCTTCAAATAATTATGATAGGTACTAGAATCAGCAGTATGTTGCCTGTGTAGTTGACATCTCACACCAACAATTTAGAGTCCAAATTTGTTTAATATAGAAATTGAATGATTATGTCTCTTAGCCTGTGTATTGATAAATGAAATGTGTGGTTATGACCTCCCTGGAGCTTCTAACCATAAATGTAACCCAATTACCTATAGCATATGGTCATATATCAAAGGGCGCTTTTTAGAGTGATGTGGGAAGCTTTTAAAATATATTGATGCCCAGACCCCATCCTTGGCAACTTTTAGGTGGGGGCAAAGTATATACTTTTTAAAAAATCCCCAGGTAATTCAAATATGCAATCAGGCTTAGGAACCATCTATCTAAAAGATGCTTTCTCTGTTCTTGCCAAGAGTTATACATCCCAGTCTTCTGAAAGCAACTTCATGGGCTCTTGGTAATGAGACATACATACTCAAATGTTTATAATAGAACTCTAGTTGATTGGAGTGAATTAATCAATTAAGGTTACACAGCGGAGCCTCCAATTCCCAGAAATACTTTATTCCATTGGCAGAGTATTTCTTACGGAAGTTCAATGAGCTTATAGTTGTACTTCTTGCTTAGGGAATTATATCTTTTTAAAAATAGGCTAAAAACAAAAGATAATAGAGTATGAGAGGAATGGACCATGGAATATGTTAAAGCCTAAGTCCAACAGCTATTTTTAGCATAAATTATAAATTAATACTATAAATCTCAGAGTTAAGGGTTGCCTTCAGCACTGTAGAGTCCATGCTGTTTCATCAACATCATGATGGTTTTGGAGTGACTGGTTGGCTCAAAGTTGCCAAGGATGGGGTCTGGGCATCAATATATTTTAAAAGCTTCCCACGTCACTCTAAAAAGCACCCCTTGATATATTACCATCTGCTATAGGTAATTGGGTTAAGCTAGAGTAGGCCTGGGGTCCTGAGTTTAAGCCTCATGTTGGGAGTAGAGGTTATGTAAGAAAAAGCCATCATGATGGCTTTTCCCAGGTTTTCTCTATTGACTACTTGATTATATAACATAAAATGGTCAACTGTGCCAAATTCTGGGGTTTATTTACTATTGTTTAACTACCAATAATCCTTGAAGATAGTAGAAGACGGAGAGGGGTTGGCATACAGCTTAGGGATTCTCCTGTTTTTCATCTATATGAAATAATGTAAAAATTTTAACTCCCTAATTATCATGGGTGAGGATGTAGGAAAAGAGGAGGGATATTATAGGGGGAAAAGGATGCAGGTGAACAGGAAGAGGTCAAATAAAAGGGGAAGTAGGTATGTAGAAAAGCAACCGGGCAGAAACAAAATGGAAAAAACAGGGGGCAAATTAAACAGGAGAGTTAAGGGCAAGATGAGAGTCCAAGTGTCAGCCCCCCTTCTCCTTTTCTTCTATGCAAGCCAGATTTTGAGCCCAATCCCAGTTTTGGCAAATCCATTTCAGTATTTGGTTGTAGTCAGCAAAATGATGATTTTCAGAACCTACCCATCCTAAATGGGAATAACTTATTGTTTCATATAATTTTTGAAAGCATACCCAATTTTCTAAATGGATATTTCCTGAGGCATTATTAAATACTTACCACTATGGGTCTTTCATACTCTCTTAGAATTATCTTTTTCAAATTCAGTGACCATGCTACATTCTTAAATTTATATCAAGTATAATTACATTAAGTTTATTTTATACTTTGTTAAGCCAGTGCAGTAATAACTTTTTTATCTCCAGATTAATTTCTTTTACCCACAGCAGCAAACCATGCTCCAAACAGCACAGCTTTTTGAGACTATTATTATGCATGCACAGCTGCATCTTGCCTTAACTAGTGTCTGTGATTATTCAGTACAGAATTCTGCATATACTCATTATCCACAGGAGAGTCTTCCTCCTCTTTATTTGTGCACAGCTCAGGAGTGAGACCTCCTGCAAGTTGCAATTTAGATGTAAAAGGAGTTTATTTTAGGAATGTTCATCTTTCAGCACAAAGGGGTACATACCCTTGGTGAAGTGCATTCAAAACTTCCAGTTTTAATGAGAGTTCTATGTGTACATCAATAGGAAATGGGAAAACCTTTGGTCACAGACAACGTCTCCAGCAGCGCGAAAGGCATATTCACTTTCTGATCTAGCTGTTATCAAAATCAGCATGAGTCCTTCTTTCTCAGGTAGGAACTGCTGGATTGGGAACCTGATGCTGGCTCCTCAGGGAACATAATACGGAAGAAAGTTATCGAAGATAGATCATAGAATATTTATGAAGAGCTCATGTCTATATTGTGCTTTACTAGTGCCTGTGATACAAATAGTGTAGAAAACACTGTCCCTCCATTTTACACAGATTTCTAATTTGACGGAAAACTGGCAAATAACCTGAATAGCATATTTAAGTATAAGCGAACACACAGAGTAGGGCAAATAGTCTTTGTAAGTCCATGTATATCAAACTTGGTCAACATTATGCCTGTTCATTTAATTTTTACCAAAAGTTGCTCATTTAAAATTTTACATATATTTATTGTTCTGAATATTTGGCAACAGTGGGATACAAGCCAAATACATGATTTGTCTTCAGGAACTATTTGGGAAATATATAAAGAAACATCAAAAAGTACTTACTAATTCAAGTAGGACACGCTGGAGTGCCAAAACATATTTCACAGATGTCGCTCTTGTTTAGGATCAAGGAAGAAAGAGATTCAGATGATCTTTTTGGACAAGAAGTTTTTCCATTATGAGACAAATAGTTGTTTAGATTTCTGTTAGGCATGAGAGAGGAAAATATTATGTTTGGGAAGAGAGTTTGAGTAAAGCTTTAAAATAAGAAATGAAAATGAATTATAAGGCCTTCTTTGAAAGAGGGATTGTGTTAGGGATTTGAAGAGATGAAATTGGAACAACGGATGGAATTTATTGTGCATGATCTAGAATGTCAAACAGGTGTTTAAGCATGTTTCAGAGGAGAATTATTAAGACTTTGAAAGCTGCACAAAAATCTAAATTCATTTTATTTTAATAATCTAATATTTCTAGATATTAAGTGACAAACTTAATGCAGCCTACATGTAATGATACATAAGAGAAGTTCAACATCATGATGATTAGAATAATAGTAAATACATAGAAGTGATTGCTGGCAGGGCAATATTCAAAAAGATAGTCTCCAAAATCTAACTTGAACTTGGAAAAGATTTTACTAAATTATTTAGAATAGAAACAAAGGTGAAGATGGCATAATATTTAAAAGGAAAGAAAAGGACTGGGTTGCTTAGGTTGTATTGAGAGTTTCTTAAACTTCTGTGTATGATAACTCACATGGGTCACCGTGGAGGGGCAAGAAAGCAAAAGACAAGTTTTTTCATAAACTACTTTTACTGGGACATGGATCATGATAACCTCTGTTCTGGACATTGCTCATTTGACCACCAAGATTTTCTAAAGCTCAGGGATGCAAACTTTATGTAACTTAAAGCAGTTGAGCCAACCTTAAGTAAACTTCAGTTTTTAATGAGAGTGTTCTAGGAGTAAAATAAGCCTCTGTTGAGTCATCCACATCTGATGTTGATGTAAAAGTGAAGAACAGTACCTGCTTTTGGTGACAACAGTAGTGGGAGATTCTATAAAAGGTCTGAGGTCTATTTAGAAAATGAGTCACTGCAATATGAAGCCTGCTTTTATCAAATGATATAATATCATGTATGGTTTTCCCACAAAACAAAACAATAAATTTAATTATACCAAATCCGTTTAAATCTAGCCTAATCTGTATCACATAGGACGCTGAAATGTCCAGTCCAGAAATCAAAAGATTGATACTAAGAGAAATCAGCAATTCCTATGTTCTTCTGAATCTCCACTGTCCGTTTTTCCCCTTCAGATTCTGGAATTCAGATTATTAATTAAACATATATATAAATCAATAATATAAGGACAACTTATAGTTTATTGCTAAATCTAGACACTGTTTTAAAAAGGATGCTATTAGGGATGCCTGGGTGGCTCGCAGTTAAGCTCTGCCTTTGGCTTAGGGCGTGATCCTGGAGTCCTGGGACTGAGTCCCTCATCCGGCTCCCTGCATGGAGCCTGCTTCTCCCTCTGCCTGTGTCTCTGCCTCTCTCTCTGTGTCTCTCATGAATAAATAAATAAAATCTTTTTTAAAAAAGGATGCTAGGCAACCCCGGTGGCTCAGCGGTTTAGTGCCGCCTTCAGCCCAGGGCGTGAACCTGGAGACCTGGGATCGAGTCCCACGTCAGGCTCCCTGCATGGAGCCTGTTCATCCCTCTGCCTGTGTCTCTGCCTCTCTCTATTAATAATAACACCAATATACCAGGTGTAAACTAGCTGTCCCCTCAAATTAGGACATATGGCACCCTAATTATAGAACATTAGAAATTTTTCTTCCACATCTTTTTACTCTGGATAATTTAAAGTTTCATCTAAATAAGTGAATCAGAATGCGATGTTTGTGAATAGTCATAGAAACATTTTTCTCAGTAAAGAATCAACAGTATTTGGAAACCAACAATATACTAGGGAGGGGAGTTAAAGATTTGGAAAAATCAAAGACGAGTTAATCAGGATGCTTTCACCGTACAGAACAGAAAACAGATAGTAGTTTAAACAGATATGGGATTGTTGCTCACCTGAGTCTGGAGTAGGTGGCTGCTAGCATTGCTTTAGTCTTTAAAGGCTCAATGATGTTTTTGATATTCTTATGGCCTCTCCTTCATGGTCACCGATAGTTTCGAGCCCAAGTTATCATACGTATCTTACAGGAAGAAAGAAAAAAGACAATTCTTTTCTAAAATACTTATCCCATGCATCATACACCTCAATGAATAGATCTCTGCTACACAGCTATGGGAGATTGAAACAGTGCTTAGGACGGCAGGGATAGGGAACTGGGATTATATCAATCAATATGGTATGACACGATGATGTTAAGATTTCACATCAATACAATTTCAGGAAGGCAATGCCACTCATTGGAATAGGGAAGAGGAATCTTGTTTGCTTTATAAGAGGATTTGAGTGTTTTAATATAATCAGTTTGATATAAAGACTCTAAAAAAAAAAAAAAACCTTCCCATAGAGAATTCAACATATGAAACTGTGGGGCATAAAGAACTATAAATTGCAAGTTGAGAATCATATGAATTAAGCCATGGTACAACAATATCATGGGGGACAACAAACGCAGACTGGTAACAGGGAAGGAAAATGTTTTGTTCTATTTATTAAATTACTTCTCTTCTATTTTGTGTTTTATGTTTAATACCAAATATAATTATACCAAAGATAAACAAACAATGGCTATGGACTAAATCTGGCTCCCAGTCTTTAAAAAAATTTTTTTTTAAATAAAGCTTTATTACAACATAGTCACTCTCATTTAAGTGTTGCCCATGGCTGCTGTTGTGTAACGATGACAAATATAAGTAGTTGTGACTCATTATTTGCTATCTAGCCCTTTACAGAAAATATTTTCAACCTCAATTTAAAGTAATAGGGATAGAACATAAATGCCTATATTTTTTCTTAAATGTATCTCATTGAGAAGTAAATAAAAGTTTTATAGTGAATTTGGAGCTACTGAAACAAATCTTTGAGTATTTCATGTAGTCATCAGAATATGTTATGATATGTTTTTATTATCTGTTTTCGGGTGAGCTTAGTCAACTATATCATTAAGTTCATTAGCATTTTCAAATAAAAATAGTCTGATTTAAATAGAATTGAATTTTTCCTGTTATTTTTAAAGTTACTTATTTAATAAAAAAACTACTGAATGAGATAATAAAATTCTGAGAGTAGTAAACATATTTATACATATTTCTTGTAACTCTTGTCTTGTTCTGCAACCAAAATAAATATTTCCTTTAATTTACATTATTAAGTATTCCTATAGATTTTATTCTTTCTGAACCCAGATCTCTTCTATTTTTTTTGCATTCTCCCCTGAGAGTTCTAAACAGCTACAAAGAATTGAACTATTGACTCAATGTTGATAAACAATCATCATATCCCTATTTTTGGCTGTGAATTCTTTTCTGAACCAGAAGGTGGTTTGTGCAGATTCTTAGAGGTATATCCAGTAAGTAGAAATTCTGCAGATAACTAAAATCTAGTATATTCACAGTACAAAACATGATCTCTCATGACCCTCCGAAACATTTAGGTCCATTGGCCAAATCAAGACAATCCAGATGAAACTTGAGTGGCGTTCTGGACAAGGGTGAAGAATCTGTCTAAGCAGCTTTAGCTCTGGTCAGTGGCCCAGATTTAAAGAAGATGCCTTCTAAATTCCACTATATTTGGTACACTTTTAATGTGTATCAACACAAACAAAAAATTAGAATACCAATATAAAATAACAATAAATGATTAAAGGAATTATTTGCACTTCTAATTTTTCACAGAAATATTAGCATTAATTCAATGCTTGAAAAGTCATTAGATGCAATAGGGATAAGAAATGGACAAGTTTACATAAGATGAAATTCCTGTGATATTCTCTAAAGAAAAAGTATATTTTTAAATAGGTGATTTTGTCTCCAAAAATATATTTTATGTGACATGATGAAATGAAATCCATATAATCATAGAAAATATTTTCTCTGTGTTGTACATAAAATAATTTCTATTCAAATCAGAGCTACTAATTTTATTTATTTTTTTAGAGCTACTAATTTTAAGAGATTTAAAAATAAGAGCCTAAAATATAGTTCAGGACATACTCATATTAAATCGTAAATTTTGTTTGAATTCCATTTTTAGAATGACAAACACTTAAATTAAAATTTGATTAACACAATATAAACATCATTAGATCTAAACTCTAATCAAAGGGAACTGCCATTATACCAGTATGGATAAACTACTACTATAACCTGACTCTCGGAAGAGACAGGGATTAAAATATAGCTGCAAAAATCAAATTTTCGCTTCCTTTAAAAATCTACAGAGGCAAAAAATTGTAATGTGTTCTTCTAAAGCATCTCTGTTCTTAGGTTATAGGGTTCATTATGGTGAATTCATTACCCTACCTTCTTCTATAAGTTATCTATAGGAGTTTTAGGTTTTACAACACATCATATATTTCCATATAGCTTACCCTGGTGGATTGACAAGAGTTTCAAATAGTATAAATACATGAAGAGATTATAGAAGAATAAAGTACTTAACAAAAGTATATTGGAAATTAACTTGGAACTTGACACTTTATTCTCTATTATTCCGTTTTTCACCTTATGGATAGATTATCTTACCAACTGCAAATCTCTCCTGGGCAAGAACAATGCGTTTCAGTATTAAGGCTTCAACATACTACTGGGAATACCACCAGAACTTAATTTAATGTAAACTAGTAGTAAAACAATCTAGTGTATTGTGCTCAAGATTCACTTTTATAGCAGTTATGAGAGTACCCAGCATATTTATAATCACATTTCTGTGCCCTTGAGGAAAGAGTGAATCTTAGATGGAGATCTTATCCTAGTTTTACATTGTTAAATTTCATTTACATTTCATCTTACACTTGTCAATATAAGATGCAAATCTCTGATGGTTAAACTTGTCTTAGTATTATAATATTCTACATAGGTACTTATTAATTATATATAAGCTTTCATTGTCCCAATTGTGCTAAAATGTGTGTCTGTAAAACTGTGCCAATGTTTTCATTTTCCGCGTATCTTTGTTTGCTTTCATTCCTAGGTTGTTTCATTGTAATGTGCCCTCTATACTATGCCCAGTGAATTCATTATAGGGATACTAAAATATAATTACTGTATTAACCTAAAGTTATTTTTGAGTGCCTTCTTAATACAAGTGACTTTTTAAGTTATATTACAATTAATCTTTTTTCTCCTTAATCCTCAATCATTCTTAATCATGTTTAAATAGTCTTAATCATGAAACATTCTTAATCATTCCCAAATACCTTTAAACATTCTTAATCATCCCATTCTTAATCATTCTCTGCGTTTCAGGGATACTTAGAGATGCTGATAAATGTGCTATCTATATCTGGCCTTGATGTTTTAATGTCTCATGATTTCATGTCTATAGTTCTTCTGTTATTCCTTTTCTATGCAAGATAGTAATTAATAAGTTCCACAGGTGTGAACATATGAAAATCAATCTTCAAAAAGGAGATTTTCTGTTTACCTAGATAGATTTCCATTATATACTACCAAAAGTTTCTCAGCAATTGCTTTGTTTTCTGACCCTCTTGGTGTTGTATTGATCTTCACTGGCAAGAACATTTTTACCATTCTTTACATGATTAGTTTCCCAATGGTAGAACAAGAAATAAGAATTGTTCATAAGATGTCAGGCTCTATATGTGTTGGAGAGAAAGCACTGGAAGGAGCTAATGGTATTCCTTTCCCCCTCTTCTGAAGCCAAACTTTTTGAAGATTTGAGACTATGATTATGGTAAATTAAAAGTTAGGCACTAGAGCCATGTTTCTGAAATTGTTTTTTTGAACATTTCATTCTCTTCATTTCGTACATAGCATATCCATAAATTTCAAGACCAGTGGTTCAGTTTTGAACTAGAAAAGCAACTATTAAAATTGTACCTAGAATATTGAACAAATAGACATAATAATGTACCCTGTTCTTTAAAACAATTCAAGCGGTGAGAAGCAAATTGCACATATACTGTGTAATAAATAATGATTGAGCCATAGAATTATCTTTGACACAGACATTGATTTGATAATTTGCTCTATACAGAAAATAGAAATATTTCTATTTCTAAATAGAAAATATTTTTGAAATTCTGAATTCATTTTGAAGGTATAAAATGTGGATGATTTGATATACATTATAAAATGATTACCTTAATTAAGTTAATTAGCACATCCACTACCTCATATAGTTAACATTTTTGTGTTGCCTATGTGGTGATATTGTGGGATTGTTAAGCGTGATGGTCAAGAAAGAATTCTTGAGATGTTTTACGGGGCAACTAGTAAGTTTATTTAAGTAGCACAGGGATAGGACTCACGGGCAGAGAGAGCTGCACTTTTGCTATATGAAGCTAGTGGTTATATGCTTAGTGCTCGGTGGGGGAGGGAATGTGCAGGGAGTATTAGATCATAAATGTCTTCTTCAAATTTCTACTCATAAAATTACTTTCGTAGGATTCCTCTGGTGCTTATCATTCAGTGTGATATTAACTATTGGTGACTACATGGCAGTCATGAAACTCTTTAAGAATGTAGCAACCAGCATATATTTGATCCTTAATGAAACCATGCAGGCTATAGATCAGCCTTCTGGTCTACAAGTGAACATTTTTCTGCTTCAATCCCTCATCAGTGAGAACACTTAAGATCTACTCTCCTGACAAATTTCAGATGTACAATACGGCATTTTCAATTATAGTCACTATACTGTATATTAGATCCCCAGAACTTATTTATTTTCAAAGTAAAAGTTTGTACCCCTTCACAATTTGAAACTTACAAAAATAAAGTCAATGAGGATATTGTTATTAAATTTAATTTGTTCCTATAGCAGAATTATTAGAACCTAGTTCGTAAGTGTACTGACAATTTTTTAGATGGCTAATAGAATTTTAACAATAAGATTAATTACTATGGTATTTAATGTAATACATAACATATAAAGGTAAAATAGCAGTGATTATGATACTTAGATCTTAATCTACTCATGAGAAATGTTATTTTATCTTCATTTAAAAAAAGTTTATGATTTCAAATTAAAATTGCCTTACCTAGGACAATAACGTACTTTAAAAGTATTTCTACAAGATAATTGACTGCTTTAAAAACCATAGTTATGTGTTGTGAGGTTTATAATATTTGTATAAGTACATCTATGACAAAGGTAGCATAAAGGCTGGGAGAGGGGAAACAGAAGTATACCATTGTACAGTTCTTAAACTTCATGTGTGGTGAAATACCCCTTGGAGATATCCTATGTATACTCTAAAGCTCATCCCTTTTCAGCACTCCCTCTCCTGGATAACGTATTTAAAGAAATATGATGAATAGTTTTAATAGCATGTTATATATTGTCAAAGGAAGGATAGTGGATTGGAAGATTCCCACTTTCATATAAAAGAAACAATGCACTGAGATAGAAAAAGGTTGAAAAAATTAAGATGAAAGGTATAGAGTGAAGGTATGATACACATGAAACTAAAATGTAAGAATTCAAAGAGAGACAGAATGGAACGGATGAAGAGATACATGGTAAAATTCTGCCAAAATTGATGTAGAGGCATTAAGATTCAGGTTTGAGAAGTTCTGTGAATCCCATCCAAGATAAATGCAAGGAAAACTACAGATTGCCATGTCATAAGGAAAAAGATAAAGAGCTAAAGGGCATTATCTTAAAGTAAGCAAGAGCGACATCTACTGCCAATTCTCAAGAAAAAATAAAAATTAAGCAAAAGGAGGACTACAATGTCATCATATATACTCGAATAGCAAAATAACAATGAATGGCAACCTAGAGTTCATCATTGCAGGAGAGAGGGGGAGCCTCTCCAATAATAAAGTTGAAATACACGTATTTTCGGATAAATAAAAACTGATAGAATTTGTCACTAACTTTTATGGACTGGATTTGGAGATAAGGCCTTTAAAGAGATAACTAAAATTAAACGAGGTTATAGAGTTGGACCCTAAGAAGAGGGAGAGGCACCAGGGATTTGCACACAGAGAAGAAAGGCCAGCTGAGGACAGAGAGGGAAGGTAGCCATCTTAAAGCCAAAGAGAGAGGCCCACTAACTCTTTTACCTTGAACTTCCAGTCTTTAGAGTGGTGCAATATAAATTTATTTTGGTTAAGTCACTTATTTTGCTGTATTTTGAAACAGTAGCCCTAGCAGAGTAACATACCCACAAACCCACACCACTTTTCAGATATGATATAAAATAAAATTGTGTGATATGACAAGAAAAAAATAACATAAATGCTTTCACAAATCCAAGTGGATATTGAATGAATAAAACAGTAATAATAAAAATTTACTGTGTGTTTAAAGAAGGTACCATATTAAAGCACATGACAAAGATGGCATATGTAGCAGGAGGGAATTAAAGTTAACATGTTCAAAAGATCTTTCTTTATATAAAAAGGGGGGGAGATATACAGCATCATTATTTATTTTATTTTATTTTATTTTACTATTTTATTTTATTTTATTTTATTTTATTTTATTTTATTTATTTTATTTTATTTTATTTTATTTTATTTTATTTTATTTTATTGAGGTATAATCGACATGTAGCATTATATTAGTTTCAGGTATGCAATGTAATGATTCCATAATTGTATATATTGCAATATGATCACCACAATAAGTCTAATTAACATCTGACACCATATGTAGTTACAAAGTTTATTTTTTTCTCATGATAAGAACTTTTAAGAACTATTCTTGTGGTTACTTTCAAATATGAAATATAGTATTATGAGCTATAGTATTATTATATTATAGTATTCATATAACAATTATATTATTATTAACTATATGTGCTATACATTATATCCCCAGGACTTATTTATAACTAGAAGCCTGTACCTTTAACCCTTTCACTCATTTTGTCCATCCCCCATTCCCAGCCTCTAGCAACCACACAATATGCTTTCGTATCCTATTAAATTTATTTTACTTTATCCAATGGATAAAATAAAGAGGGTTTTATAGGATAAAAAAAATGACATGTCTGTTTCAGTAAAACACTGACTACAATATAAGTGACTTTTTTTCTAGAATGGTTCTATACAAAATGGTAAGACTGGAAACAGGAAAGTGTGGCTATACAGTAAAGTGTAAAATGATGGTAAATTCAATTGTCCATGGTGACAATGTGATTCAAAATAGAAGAAAATACTTAGGAAACATTTATCATTTACACTTAAAAGGAATAGGTTATTAGGATTTGATTTGTAAGGGGAAGAGAAGAAGGATTGTCAAATCTACTGATGGTTTTCCAGTTTGGACAACTGGAATGACTTTGACAATATTCATTACTAAATGATACACAGAAAACCTTAGGTATGTAATCATTCATCACAGACTTATTTAGGTTATTTAGTGTCTACTTATGATGGTAGACACATCCACCCAAACCATAAGACCAATGAAACTGACCCTAAGGAAGACTAATTTTATTATTGTGTTTTATCAATGCTGTTGTTTAATAGTTTTACTATTTCCAGCTGTTAACAAATGTGCTCTGTGAGAAATTATCTTTAATTAACAGAAAATATAGTGGCATAATATATCAAACCAATGTTATGTAGCTAACTTCATTTTTCATTTTCAGAAGTCTCTTGGTGATTTTGGACTGAACTAAGGTGTTCTTCACAGTGAGTTCCTTAAGTATTCCTGGAAAGTTCCCAGAAGCTTTGTCCTACAAAATTTTTATTGAAATACATATACCAAAAAGTGCTGAAATCTTAAGTGTACTTAATAAATTATCAATCATATCATTGAAGAGTGAGAAAGTATGAAGCAGTAGCCATACAGGAAAGCAAAGCCTACATGCATTACATACTCAAGTAGAAGAGAGTTGTACTTCTTTGTAAATACAGTCTATCTGCAAAGTGGAGACCTAATAAAATACAGAGTTTGGAGAAGTTTAGGGATTGGTTGCCTTTCAAAAGGAAGTGTTGATTAATGTCAGCCATGGAGGTGTGGTTTTTCAGATGAGACTGTTGATTGGTTGACAGTGTATTCATTGCCTTGAGGCTTTAACTAATTAGCTCACTTCCAAAAGTATGGGGCTTTTACTGAGAATTTACTTTTCCAAGTGTGTTATTGGGTCAGAGCACCCATTGAGAGCAGCTCAAACTGAGGCTGGTCACCAATTAGCTAAACAAGTGTAAAACAGAATCTGGTGGTTGTTTGCTATCTTGGCTACAAAATAATCAGTCTTCCTGGGAACATGGAAATTTAACAAAAATATTTATGTGATATGTAAAGTATACTACTTAGTGTATACAACTTGATGGGTTTGGGAGTAAGTATACATATGTGAAACCATTACCACCACCCCAAACCACGAATTGATAATAAGATAAAGCTTTTCACTTGAATGAAGTAGAAAAATGAATGAAGGAGAGAAACCATGTACTTTGAAAAATGTGAGATTTGGTATTTTAAGTGACTATGCTCCCAATAAGCTATGTGACCTTGGGCAAGTCACTTAATCTCTGGACTTCATTTTCCTCATCTGTAAAATGGATGATGCGTTGGCTCAGCCTATCCCACAGAATTCTAGGAAGCTATGAAATAAGATAATGAATGTGTAAGCAAACTATAAACTGAAAATCATTTCAGTACACAGGTGAAACTATTATGATTTTTTAAAAGTGTATTGTCAATTACTTTCTGAAAAAAAAGTTTAATGTGAAGCACCTCCATATACATGGACTACATTATGAAATATAGAGCACTACCGATACCCTACAAGACTTCTTTGGGTATCACTAACACCTCCCATTCCAAAGCAACTAGTAGCATGGTATACAACTTCATAGCTGTTAGTGATTGTGATAGTGACACCAGTATTTGAACTTTAACTTAGATTTAAAGCATATATGTTTTTACACTTAAAACTAATATTACACTGGGTGTTAATTAACCAGAACTTAAATAAAAACTTGAAACATTAAAAAAAAATATTTCCCTCTTTGTCAAAACCAAGTGTCTACATAGGCCTTGGCCGTTTGCTGTCCTCATCCTGTCTATCCTGAGTGGATACCACAATATCTAATTCCTGTACTTTCATAACTTTATTTTTACTTTTTTTAAGATTTTATTTATTTATTCATGAGAGACAGAAAGAGAGAGAGAGGCAGAGACACAGGCAGAAGGAGAAGCAGGCTCCATGCAGTGAGCCCGATGTGGGATTCGATCCAGGGTCTCACACCCTGGACTGAAGGTGGCGCTAAGCTAAACTGCTGAGCCACCAAGGGTGCCCCTCTTTTGTAACTTTAGGTAGCTATTTTCTCTCAACTTGTTCTTCTTTGAGATTGTATTGGTTGGATCTATTTGGTGCTTTTAATTTCCACATACCTTTTAAAATTACCAATTCAATTTCTATCAAACATTACTTTTGTGATTTGCAAAAATTATGAAGAAATGACTTGGGAAGAAATTAAAAAGCAGTTTTCCAATCAATATATATGGTAAATCATTTCATTTACATAGAAAATTAATTTCTATTTATTTTTGTTCAATAATTGTATAATGCTACATATCTTTTTTATATATTGGCATTCAATTTTTATATTCTATACATTTTGTTTAAATTTAATTTTCCTTTTTAAAATAAAATTCCATGTAAATTTATATGCACAGACTTTGTATCCACCTACCCTGCTAGTTTCACTTAGGATTTTTAATCATTTATCTATAGATACTTTTTGATCCTTTTGTGCCTAATTATGTTTCCTGTCACCAATAATTATTTTTATTTCTACAGCAATTCAAACTTCACTATAGATAGATACTAAAATGTGGATATATTTGCTTATTTTGCTTGTAGTTTTGTATGAGATAGCATCTCCAGGATGACATTGAAGAAAATGTTGATAGATACATTGATAGATAAACAGATATAAAGATATAGAGATATATTTGTTCATCTTGCTTATTTTATTGTACTGGGTAGTATCTCTAAGATAAAATTAGAGAGAATGTTGACAGTTAATACCTTTGTCTTCCCAGTTCTGTGGGGCAGGGTGAGGAATTTTGAGAACATTCTCATTTAGTATGTTTGCTGTACATTTTTGTGTTTCATTTTGGTCACAATTAACATTTTATAATTTTTATGGCATTTGGTTGCTATGAGTGGATGATAATAAAAGTGGTCTTTGTGAATATTAAATCAACATCTGCTTTTGGAAGGAGCAAAAGATTCGTTGTGATACATTATCCATTTTGTTAATTTATTGCTTAATTAGGTTTTCACATATAGGCAGATATTAATTATGAAATCTGATGTCTTTTAATAATTTCAAACATTCTCAGCCATAGTTTTTCAAGCTAATGCTACTTGCCTCATTGTCTCTTACATTCTAGGACCCTGGTCACACTATTTTAGAACTTTTCACAGGAACTCTTATATGTCTTAATCTCTTCCCTTTTTTTTATATCTTTATAATTCTTCTTGATAAATATTTACTTCTGATCCACTTGATTTTCATTTCAGCTGTGTCTAATTTTCTATTACACCATCTATGATCTTTAAACTTTGCTAGTTTATTTTTGTTCTAGAATACCAACTGTTTATTTTTGTCATTTACTACACGTTTTCATTTAACTTTAAAACTGTGTGTTTTAAGCTTTTCTTACATTTCTTTGAATTTTATTAATTATATCTGTTTTATTTTTTTCTAAAGATTTATTTACTTATTTTAGAGAAAGAGCCTATGAGCAGAGGGAGGAGGAGAGAAGGAGGGAGAGAGAAAATTCTCCAGCAGACTCCCTGCTTAATGTGGAGCCTTATGTGGGGCTCAATCCCAGGACCCTGAGATCATGATCAGAGCCAAAATGAGGAGTCAGATGCTCAACTGACTGAGTCACCCAGGCACCACAAATCATATCTGTTTTAATTCTCACATATGAAAAAAAGATAAGTGCTATAAGATTGTTCATCTGTTTTTTACATTTTGTTTTTGTCTAGTGATTTTTGGTTATATTTTTCTTCCTCATGTGTCTAAATATACATGATTGAAGGGTAAACATTGTTCATTTGAAGTCCAAAGACTACCTTGGCTTCTCTCAATGACGTAGTCTTCACAGATCACAGGAATGATTTAAAATCTGTTCCTATGAGGACTACTTTTGATTCTATATATTTGTACATCAAAAGCCTGGGAACTTTACACTGGCCTCTTCTCCTTAGCACTGCTGATTTCTTTTCCTTTCTCCCTTTATATTCACTAACCATCAAAAAGCTCTGCTATGCTTCTCAGTCTCCTTGCATTATTCAGCCTTATTAATCCCTCATGCTATAAAATATCTAAGCGAATATAGACATAATAATAAGGAAGTTTCCTCCTTCATCTACCACTGTACACAGTACACAACAGAGTAAATAATTTAATTACTATGATTATGGCAAAATTGAAAGTTTTAAATTTATACCTAAAAGAAAATATCAATATGAGTTTAATATACAGAAAATGCATATATATACCTGCATATATAGCCAACAATGAAATAAACAAAATAAGCAAAAGGGATATAACATTTTCATAAAGATGAAAATTATAACCAGTGAAATCAGTGAAAAACTAATAATGTTAGCTCATTTTCATTTGTCATTTAAACATGAGTCCCTTATCTTTGAAACAGACCTGTCATCTTTCTTTGTTATCTCTTATATTTGATGAATTTTATTATTTATTTTTCATTCAAGTTAGGTTTTACAACACAAATATTTTCCAACTTTAAATTACAACTATTTTTATTCATTAATACAGTGAGCCAGTAGTTGCAGTACTCCTGGAATACTTTTGATTTTCTTTTTAGTATTATTGCATCTTTCTTAAAATATATGTAAATGTGTTTATGTTTTATAGGTGTTTGTAAGTCTAGATATATTTTTTTCTATCTTTGATTCATTTATTTACATAGTAATTATTATGTTAGCTACTATTTATTAATGTGCATTGAGGCTTCCAGATTAAACATAATGCACTCTTTTATACATATTCTCTGTTTGCCTGAGGGTAATATTAAATAAATCTTACAGAGAGCCCAAATAATGAGCAAACAAGTAAACCCTCCTGTATTTTCCCTGTTTATTAATATTAAATTGCAGCATATTTTTCCAGTATCTCACTGCACTTCAAATCATTTAAATTTGTGGAGGATATCCTTCTAATCTTATATATTTAGAAGGTTGCATGTCTTTGTCATCTTTTCAAATTATGCTTACCCACACTTTGTCAAATATTCATTACAAATATTATCTCTCAGTTGTGGTTTATCTTTTAATTCTCTAGTTTTCCTCTGATGAAAAGAATTTAATTTTAGTTATCCAAATATTTCAATATTTTTTTAGGTTTAATCTCCTCTGCACACTGTTTAATAAATCTCTAGATGCTGAAGATGTGAAGATATTTTCCATTTTTTAGAAGCTTTATATATTAGCTTCCGTATTTAAGCTTATTATATACTTTAGAGTTTTTAATGATGTGAGATAATGTTTAAGGTTTACCCTGGTCTAATATGAATATCAAATTTCTCCAGCACCACATACAAAACAATAAGTGACGATTTTTCTTTTAAAAAAAATATATTTCATATATGCATATAGGAGTGAAACTGTTTCTGGACCTCTTTCTTCCCCCTATTTATGTCTACTTTTTTGCCTAATAGTATACTATCTTAATTTTTGTAGCTTTATAGAAGGTGTTGATATATGGTAGTGTATGGCCTCAAACTTCAAATTGAGTTGACTGTTCTAACTCCTTAAAATCTTCTTGAAATTTCTACAAAATATTAAAATACAACCTAACAAGTTTTTTTTAAAAGGAAAGCTTTCTGTCTCATGTAAAATATCAGAGAATGCACACAGAACTGCCTACATTTATGAAGTCAACAAATTATTTCATTTAGAAATAAAATGAGTAGATTAAATACTTAAAGGAAAGGAGGATGACTGTTATAGTAGGAGAAACACCAATAGTAAAAAAAAATGAATTGGAAAAGACAGCAAGAGATTAATTCAAAAACTTTAAGAAAAAAGTAAACATCTAAATATCTAGAAAATTTAATCATAAAGTTATTAAAAATAAACTTCAATTAAAATAAGCCCCCCCCCCATAAGGGCTACTCACCTCTGTACAGATTTACCTCATGTACAATTTCATTGTACTCATACAATGGAATTCAAAGTTTATTAATGCAATACATGTTTGGAAATAATATTTCCATTTTTGTAACTAAGATTGAAGGACCAAGAAAAGTCACAAAGCAAGAGTAATAGTAATAGGCTAAAGAAGCATTAACAGAGGAAGGTAGGAAAAGTTACACTTTATTTTAGAAAATTTTGAGGATCGTCAAATATCAAGGTATGAGAACCATTACTTCCCTTTGATGCTATAAAGATAGAATTTAAATTCAAAAAATGCCATTTCAATCATTTGTTTTCTTTTTTCATTGTGTTCCTATCTTAAGAATAACTGATTTTGCAAATCTAGGGAAACAGTGATTAAAATTTGATATTTCTCATTTAAATCGGTAAATAATTCAGCATTCTAGAAAACAAAAATTTTATGTATTTTTTTAAGATTTTATTTATTTATTCATCAGAGAGAGAGAGAGAGGGAGAGAGAGAGAGGCAAAGACACAGGCAGAGGGAGAAGCAGGCTCCATGCAGAAGCCTGATGTGGGGGCAGCCTGGGTGGCTCAGCAGTTTAGTGCTGCCTTCAGCCCAGGGCCTGACCCTGGAGACCCAGGATCGAGTCCCATGTCAGGCTCCCTGCGGGGAGCCTGCTTCTGTCTCTGCCTCTCTCTGTGTGTTTCTCATGAATAAATAAATAAAATCTTAAAAAAATATTAAAAAAAAAAGAAGCCTGATGTGGGGCTTGATCCCTGGACTCCAGGATCATACCCTGGGCCGAAGGCAGGTGCTAAACCACTGAGCTTCCCAGGGATCCAAAGAAAAACAAAAATTTTAACTAAACATTATAGAACAGTTTGGGTTCTATGGTAAAAGGCTATAATGTATGCAATGGAATGAATCATTTGAATAAAGATATATTTTTAAATGGAAGTTAGGTATTAACCATAAAGCACTTAAAAATGTATTTAAAGTACTAGAGCTAACCAAACATACACAAAAATATATGTTTGCACAAGCAGTAAGAGAACATAATAAATATTCATTACCAGAAAGTGTTGAGGTATCATTCTGTACTTTTATTATGCTTATTCAATCTCACCTTGCTTCTAATTATTCTTCATTTAACTACTTGTGTCTCAGAGGTTTTCTAATATAAAAAAAAATGCAGCTTGAAGCAGAATCTGAATGCTCGGATGCCTTCAAATTCATACACCTGGACATACTTTCGCAATTCATAGAAGCACTTTTGTGAATTACCACTGCCTCAGTGAAATGAGGTGAAAAACTAACATTGCTTTTTTACCTGAGGCATCATCTTCAAAGAAACATTAGGAGCCTGAAAATGAGGTTCTTTAATTCTTCATTTGTCATATTCTTCAATTTCTTAAAGTAATCCTCTGCCATTTTCTATATAAACATAACATACCCACCTTCCCGGATATTCTAGGAATAGAACCCAAACTGGTCTGTGAAAGCACCATTGTATGAACATGTGGATTACAGCAGCTCATAGTACTGTTTTCTCTGCTTACTTACAAATCTAATAGTACTGACTTTAGTTATCCATATAATACTGTCACATGGAAAAGAGCTCATTTCTCAAATTATTTTTTCTCCAAACAAACTACAGTAGAATAAAATCATGCTCCATGGCTTTATGAGAAATGCAGGGCTATAAAATATATAAGCTTAGAGGTTTTTAACAACTTAGAAGACAAAGAGATAAAAAAAAAAAAAACCTACCTTGACCCATATCCATCCTGTTTTTCATTTCTTTAAGGTTTTCCTCAAACTTTCTATTCATCTTCCTACTCTCCCCATGCTATCCCAAATCCATAGATTCGTCTTTAACTCAAAAATTGAGTTACAGAAACATGCCTTTTTTTCCTCTGCTGGTATAATAGGGATTGTTTATTTCAGTATGCTAAGTTTCCACATTTTCTTAGAAGGACCGTGATTCCTAAACCTTGGAACCATCACTCCTAGGGGGAAGTAGTAAGTTGAACACATTTGCTTAGAGACTGTATTGATAACAGTGGACAGAGATATTAAAAGAATTGTTGAATACATAGGAAAAATTACTTTTATCATTCAATTCTAGTTATTTTCAGGTGATTGGAAAAGGAATTTCACTGCATAACACACTAGAGTTATTAGAGTTATTTTTTTAAGTTTTTATTTAAATTCCAGTTAACATACATGTAATATTAGTGTCCAGTGTATAATATAGTGATTCAGCACTTCCATACAACACCTATTGTTCATCACAAGTGCCCTCCTTAATCCCTATCACCTATTTCATTCATCCCCCCCACCTCTCCTCTGGCAACCATTAGTTTGTTCTTAACTATAAAGAACAGTTTGTTCTTTATAGTTGAGTCTGTTTCTTGGCTTGCCTCTCTCTTTCTCTCTCTCTTTTCTTTGTTCAATTGTTTTGCTTCTTAAATTCCACTTATGAGTGAAATCATAGGCATTTGTCTTTCTTTGACTGACTTGTTTTGCTTAGCATAATACTCTAGCTCCATCCATGTTGCTGCAAATGGCAAGATTTCATTCTTTCTTATGGCTGAGTAAAGTCATTTGTAATGGAGATTTCAAGCAAAAATTCAAAACCGTACATTTTCCCATAAAATAAAGCAAAGAAAAGGACTGGGGTTTTTCAGTATGTAAATATGCTTGCATACTTCGTTGTGCCTAGATTATTGAATAAATATTTTAAGAATTTTAAGAAAAAAGCAAAATAATTTTCAGTAACTAAAATCAGATGTATTTAACACTTAAAATATTATGAATTTGTTTTGGGAGCATTCGTGTGAAAGGGGGAAAGATTTCATTAAAATATGGAAGATGCAAATGTTATGGTCAATAACTCACAAATCTCACGGATTTTCAATTGCCTCATGGAATAAATGAGGAGAACAAAAGTTGTTGACATAGCTTGATGAATTGATTTATTTAATGCTTGTTTTGAAGGAGTGCCCAACTCAAGCTTTTTGGAAATGTTGCTAAAGTTATAATTTTTCAACTCTCATTTGAATTAAACTGTCTACCAATATCTGGTTCCTTACTATGAAGACATATCATAGGAACTGAATTAAGTAGATGAAAAATGTAGCTTAAATAAGCAAGTTATTAAGTTTGCTGTAATAAAGAGGAAGTAAAATTTCTAGCAACTAAGAAGAAACCTGATATTTCAAAATAAATAGACCATTAATAGCTAAACTCATGACTTTATAGCTATGTTCACTAATTCTCTTTATGTATTTTATCTTATATAATTATTCACTGCAAACGCGAAATGGTTATGACACTAGTCTCCTTTCTTAGTTGAAGATTTTGGAGGCAGCACAGTGCTTTTCTTGGTAGATGCTAAAGAAAAAAGTACCTTGTCAATGTTAAGCTTCCTTCTTGCTTGTGCTGACTAAATCTGCTCTAAGAATTCAGACAAATGTCCCAGAATCATCAATGCATTTCTCATTAACCTAACTGGTCCTCCTATCTTCAGTTCCTTCACCATCTGGCATATTTTCTCAAGGTGACTCATTACTGTATAAATTTTATAACACTTGAGATGACACAATGCTTTTCTAAGTCAATATGCAATAACAAAGTATATTTTCCAAAATAAGTAATTCTCCAGAGGTCACCATGTATTGTACCAGAATTCTTGGTAGTTGATGTACTTAGCCTACATTTTAAATTAACTTAAAACAGCTGTGACAAGCACAGGAAAATGCTGCAGGCATGAGAAAAAGTTCATTTCACAGAGAATTAATTAAATCAATCAGGATAAATCTGAAATATGGCAGGTAAATGAATGGAGGATCAAAAGACAAATATTCTCTTCAATATAAGCAAATATTTTTACTGTCAAAACTAAAAATGGATTATGACTAAGGAAACTGTAAGTATGTTCTGACATTTGTAGAAACAGGTTATAGTAATGGCCAACGGAGGCAGTCTGGAAACTGATAGACTGATCTGGATAGAATATGACATAATTATGCTTAATGTATATTATCATTCTTCCCTTATACAGACAGCTCCGTAAAATAGGCATTAATCCAGGAATACTGTATTCCAAAGTCAAATGATGTTTTTATGATTCAAGTAAAACATAAAAAGTCAGTAAATAAGTAGATACATTATACTTGCTACTAAAAGACTGAACATTGAAAAGGTGTCAGGAAACACATACTTTACAATTGGTCCATCTGCTCTTTATGATATAGTTTTAAATATATATGTATTCCAACATATATATGTCTTGATGCCATCAATATACTCAATAAAAGGGCAGCCCCGGTGGCGCAGCAGTTTAGCACCGCCTGCAGCCCGGGGCTGATCCTGGAGACCTGAGATCGAGTCCCAAGTCGGGCTCCCTGCATGGAGCCTGCTTCTCCCTCTGCCTGTGTCTCTGCCTGCCACCCCTACCGCCCCCCCGCTCATAAATAAATAAATGAAATCTTTAAAATATATATATATACTCAATAAAATTAATTTTAACTTAATGTCAACTTGAATTCACTGATAACATAATGAAATCATGATGATATCTTTTAATGAGCTTTTAAAATGTCATATACTATCCTACACTATTTTGTATACATTAATATTTTTAATTTGCACAGCTTACTGAGAAAGCAACTATTATTTTTTCTATTTATCAGTGAAGAAAGTGAGGCTTAGATTTAAATAATTTTCTCAACTTGATAACAGTTACTAATGTGATACCAGTTATGTCTTGATTCAAAATAAAAATTAAAGGTCAACTTAAATTATGTTTAAAATTGTGTGCAAGTAATATTATTTGTCATTTATTTGTTTCTCTATCAACTTCATTTCTTACAAAATCAAAATTGGCAAATATCTTGCCCCTGCAAGCCATTTAGTCCATTCTCAAAATTAAAAAGAAATTTAATATTAGAGTGTTATATTGCCTACAAATGGAATATTTTATGGATGACATTCAAGCTTAAAGGCATCAATCACCTGACAAGTGCCATTTTGAAAAAAAGAATAACACATTTAAGAAATAAACTTGGAATGAAAAGAATGACTTCCTTGTTTGGACTCATCACAAGATTAGAAGTAAAAAGACCAGCAGTGGCTCTACCACTAAGAATCTCAACAATGCATTATATAAAAATATCTGATATTTTAGATCTCATTCATCTCTCCTTTCATTTACGAGTATTACACAAGTACTTAGGATGTGCTAAATCCAGAAACGGAACTGGGAATACAGTGAATGTATCAGAGCCATCGGACCTACTGATGACATTTTTAAGCATTGGATTGCTTGAGACAACAGGAAGTGAGTGCAGAAATAATGAGAGAAAGTTTGATATCTGCTTTCTTAGACATCCTAGAGATATGAGACCCATAAAATAAGGAAGGATATTGAAAGGAAACTGAAAAGCAGCTGCCAGTGTCATAGAAGCAAAGGCAGTGAAAAATGGTGTCATAGATCAGGGAATTAAATGTTTCTAGTAGGAGTAGCGAGACAATTTGACTAAATCAACTTAGATATGAACTGATGATTGACCACTGGATTTGAATGAGTAGAGGAGATTATGGCATATGATATTTCTTTGGAGTGAAATAAGCAAAACCTGACTGGAGCTGGTTGGAAAGAGAATGGAGAAGAGTTTAGACAATATGAGACAAGCATGACAGATAAATCAGGCACTAGAGAAAAAAAGAGGCAGGATAAAGGTGTTTTATATATTTATTATTTTTTTTAATTTTGCTTTTAGTCTAGGAAATACCATAATATGTTTCTATGCAAATAAGAATATTGCTGATGGAAAAAAATAAAAAAATAAATTAAAAAAAAAGAATATTGCTGATGGAGAAGCAAGACAGGGAAAATGCAGTAGTTCTCTCCATGGTTCTTCTCCTTTGATAATGAAATAAATACCATGGTTGTACATCTGTAAGAAGATGCTGTGATTCCATGGAGCAGAAAATAATTTGAATAGCTATTCAAAATAATGGGAGAATGAATGGAGTAGGAAAAAGGGTATGATCATCAGAGAGCTCTAAGAGCACCCCTGAATTCTGTCGTCAGGATATTAAAATGAGATCATTCACCACAGTTTTAAGTTTTTCTCCTTCAAGTTCACTTATTTAATGATAACTTATAGCACATGATTGGTTATAATAATATCATAACATACTTTTTTCAACTAATAAAACAAAATAAGGAGTGGGTATTTGTGTTGAGACTTTGTGCACAAGTGAAAGATTGAAATGCAGTGTCATTAAATTTAACTCAGGTATGTAAGGAAGACAGGTATTAGGGCTTGGAGAACAGGGAAAATAATGGTAGTATCCATGGATTGAATGGAAGATGGAATGATGTAATAATGAGGAAAAGTAAGCTGTTACTGGTAAATTTCAAAGCCTACAAGACTGATCTAATGTGCCTGAACAGTTGCTGAAGGAGAATTCTTCAAAAAGCCATTATGTCTAAGTGGATATTGAAAACACAGGGTATGTGGATATAAAACTAAAAATAGTGAAATAACTAAAAATAGTGACAAGAATAGTGTGGGAGAGATAGACAATGAGCTGATGACCAAGTCATCAGAGAATGAGGGGAATTGGCCTGAGAATCTATAAATAACTGGACCAAAAAGTTATAATATATGGCATAGACTGTTGTCATGGGCTTCAAAGTAGCTGAGGGTTGGGGTAAGGTATTTATTGGTCTGTTTACTATGATGAGAAAAAAGGGAGATATTTAGTCCACCTCCAGACCCTACAGTATGAGTGCAAGAGAGATGATAGATGATTTTAAAAGACTATGTGGAAAGCATAGGGTATATTTAGAATTAATATTATATACATACTAGCAGGATAGGCATTGTGAGTACAGCTTAGGAGCATATGGCATCTGATCTTAATGATTGCAATTTATCTATCAAGAAATTATTTAAAAGAAAATGAAAAGTTTAACAAGAATAAGTCATAAAAACATGAATTAGACTACAGATCATTATGGGATGAATATAAAACTTTTGGATGAAGATTAAAAAGAAGATGGACCAAGATCATATGAGCACAAAAGATCCTTCTTGATCCCAAATCAACTGGGCTTGGTGAGCTAGTGAACTGTTTTGCCCCAGATATTTCCTAAGAGTCCCTGGTGGCGCTCTGTATACTAACCCTTAGAGGAAGTTTCTTTGGTAATCACACTCTGATTATAAATACCAATGGCTTATCTGCTATGTTGGAATCATGTAACTCGCTTCCTAGTCCAGGATACTTGTACATTTAAAAAAATTATGCTATCAGTGGGACACCTGGGTGGCTCAGCGGTTGAGCGCCTGCCTTGGGCCCAGGGTGTGATCCCGTAGTCCCAGGATCGAGTCCCATATAGGGCTCCCTGCATGGAGCCTGCGTCTCTCTCTGCCTGTGTCTCTGTCTCTCTCTCTCTCTCTCACTGTGTCTCGCATGAATAAACAAACAAAATCTTAAAAAGAAATGTTACTAGAGTGGTTGCTCAGGGCCTTGTCCCATGCTCTCAGTAAGGTTTCCTTACTCTCTCAAAGTAGCACTTCTGTTTTTGATACTATGAAACAGGGGCACAAGCAATTCAGATAACTAGTCAGAGGTAAGAAAAATCAACCCCGAGAAATATAATAAAACTTTATTTATTTTTGCAGAATTACATGGTAGGCACATAATATAAGCATGACTAGTTCTTGCAATTATATTTAAACTAAGAAATGAAAAATTGCAACTTAAAAATCAAAGGAATCTTGTAATGATATTTTTGCAATTGCAATTTATTGGACACCATAAAATTGACAGCTTTTTTTTTTTTTTAATTTAAAATAGCAGTTGTAGTCCTTGATTTTTTTGGAGGTTGTGATATGTAACAAAGCATGTTGGGAGCAGTGTCTGGGTGGGTCAGTTAAGCATCTGACTCTTTTTTTTTTATTGTTCAGATTAATGTTATTTTGTTCTCTAAAATGTAAAAAACAAGAAAATGCAGTCCTCAATTTAGTGCTATTAAGGGTCATCAAAGTCTTTGAACAATAGAAAAGTTTATGCTTTCAAATTAAAAAACTAAACATGTATTGCAAACATTAGATAATGTTAAAATTACAGAAAACAAAATATTCAGACTAACCCCATGACATTCATATTACACCAGAATTTTGCCTGTAATAAGTGAATTTTATCCCAAAAAGTAGTTAAGTCCATGCTCGCTGAATTCCTAAATCCCATGAATGAGGATGAACTACACAGTGCATGCTTAGCAAACATATACATACATTAACCCTTCTTAACTGCCCCTTTCCAAAGCTATGAGGGGTAGGACGGTTGAAAGGTGGACATGTGGGTAGCCCTGGTGGCTCAGTGGTTTAGCACCGCCTTGAGCCCAGGGCGCGATCCTGGAGACCCAGGATCAAGTCCCACGTCGGATTCCCTGTATGGAGCCTGCTTCTCCCTCTGCCTGTGTCTCTGCCTCTCTCTCTCTTCCCCTGTGTCTGTCATGAATAAATAAATAAAATCTTAAAAAAAAAAGAAAGGTGGACATGTGCACAATAGGCACAATTCTCCAATTATAAAAACTCATACATGTGACTTTTACTATGTCTTGGGCAAGAGCTAAGATTTTATCTGTGGGAACCCACCTGTTAAAATAACAAAAATCAACAGCAAATGATTTAACATAAAATATACAAATTTCTCAGTAGGAGGACTTCCACAGGACAGGGAGAAGGGGGCAACAACTAAAACTTTTCCTTTTCTTAAAAAGGAACACTCCTCTTTTATTGTCTTTGCTACTCAACGCTCAAAAACAAATCTGTAGAAAACTATGAACACCAGAAAAGGACCAGAGAAGATGTTATGATACAAAGTCTTCAGACCTATTCTGAACGGCTGGCTTCACCGAGACCCTTCCTTAAGAGGGCTGAGGGTTTCCCAGGTCCACTAGGGAAAGCCGATAGTCTCAGATCCTCACCCCTGCTTCACCAGATGACCCCAGGTCGCTCGCTGTCAAACTTAATGGAATTGACCTGGATGGAAATGGAGCCTCCCCGAGAGCTGCCCCGCTTCTTCTTGGTTTTCTCATACTGGAATGATTTGCCTTTGGTGAACTTCAGAACCTGATTGGCGTGCTCCCCCCAGTCTCCAGCTGTACCCCACTTGGCATTGAAGGAATTGTCTGCCACTCGAGCATCTACCTCAATTTCCTCCTCCCTGATCCTTTGGAATGGGGGTGATGCCCTTTTCTCTCCTTTCTTCCTTCTTGGAAATGTGTTAGGGGTCTGGGGCTTTATCCTCTTGGCTTGAGGAGTCTCTGCCTCCTTGGCAGCCTCATTCTGCTTCCCCTTCTTCCCTGAACCTGGCTTAGAAACTGCCACTACTGCCTTTTTCTCTTCTTCCTCACTGCTATCTCCATCTGCTTTTCCCTTCTGGGTATTCAGTGCAGAGTCCCATTGGTCTTGAGGGCTTGTAGCCTTACAGTGCCCTTGCCCTTAGGCTTCTCCTTTTCCTCTTCCTCAATGGAGTCATCAGAGGAAGAACTGCTGCTGCTCTCAGCCTTTGCTTTCTTTGTGGAAGCAGCCTTGGAAGAGGCTACAACTCTTGCCACCTTCTGTGGCTTCTTTTTAACTGGGGATTTTGACATCTTCTCTTCCTCACTGCTAGAGCTATCTGAATCAGAGCTGCTGTCCCCATCACCCTAGGAAGCCTGTTTGATAGGCAAAGAAGGAGCTGCCTTAGCCACTGCCTTGGGCTTGGGGGTGACCAGGGTCTTCTTTGTTTTCTCCTCTTCACTGGAGCTGCTATCAGCCTTTCTGGTCAATGGCTTCTGGCCACTACCTGCAGGTTGCTTGGGAGCTGTGGCTGGTTTAGCCGCAGGTTGCCTGGGAGTGGTAAGTGGCCTACTTGATAGATTCTTGGTGGTACTGGTTGGCTTGGCAGGAGCTTCATCCTCAGAACTGTCAGAGTCTGAGCTGTCTGAAGAGTTCTCTGGTTCTTTCTTTGCTGGAGCTGGTTTAGTGGTTGCTTTAGAGATGACTGCCTTAGCTGGGGGTTTCTTTTCTTCCTCTGAACTTGAATCAGACTCATCACTGCTGTCCTCACTGCTCTCCACAGGCTGTTTCTTCTCTGTGGCTTTCTTGGGAGACTTTCTGAGGAGGCAGCAGAAGGCGGGAGGACTGAACTATAGGGACCTGGTTTTTTCTTCATGTTTTTTTTCTGCTCTTTCTCCTCCTCCTCCTCACTGCTGGAACTCTTTTGGGTAGTGGTGGCCCCTGCTTTCACTGGGGACTTGACTACAACTTGCTTTTTAGGTACAGTCTTCTTAGGTATGGCCCCTGCCTCTTCCTCCTCCTCCACCTCCTCCTTTTCCTCCTCCTCCTCCTCCTCTGAGTCATCATCACTGCTGCTGCTGCTGCTGCTGCTGCTGCTGCTCTTACTGCTGGCTGCTTGCCATTGGCTGGTTTAGGTACCACTCGAGCTAGTGTACCTGGTTTGGCTGAGGCTTTAGCCTGAGCTTTAGCTGCCACAGGTGTTGTCTTTGGCTTCTGGTTCTTTGGTAATTCATCTTATTAGCTGGAGTCTGAATCAGAATCCGAGCTCTTGGCCTTCTTTGGAGGAGCTTTGACTTCCTTGGATTGAGGCTTAACTCTCTTCTGAATAGGCTTTTTCTTCACGTCCTTTTCCTCCTCATCACTGGATTCTTCACTGTTGCTGCTCTCTGCTGCTTTGGCTGCAGCCTTTCCAGGATGCGGAGGCAAACTGGCCCACTTGGCAGGTACAACAGTTTTTTTAGCTGGCGGCCCTTGGGCATTTTCCTCCTCACTGCTGTCCTCACTGCTGTCACTGGGTGAAGTCTTCTTCTTACCCTTCTTGGTCACTGGTCCATTTGCCTGTAGATTCCACTTCAGGGCCCTGGTGGACTTGAGCCAGAAGCTATAGATGTCCACGAGGGAAGAGGCGTTGGAATCCTGTTGGGTAGCACCTGTTGCCTTGGTGAATTTATTGACCACCTCCAGGAGCTGGTTATCCTGCAGAAACCTGAGCACAAGGGGTACAGGTCGCTGGGAACCACGTGGTGCAAGCCGGGTCTGCCATCCTCTGGGCAATATGCGTCACTCAGCATCTGACTCTTGATTGCAGCTCAGGTCATGATCTCAGGGTTGTGAGATCCAGCCCCACGTCAATCTTGTGCTGGGTGAAGAGCCTGTTTAAGATTCTCTCTCTCCTCCTCTCTTTGTTACTCCCCCATTCAAAAAAAATCATACTGGGAACAATAATAAACATTAAGTTTGTTCCAAATAGGGAATATATGAAGATTATTTTTGAATTAGTTCTGTTATGACTGTGAATTATAAAATACAATTGTTATATTATAATTTATTTTTATTAATTCTATTTTTTACACAAATTCAGAGAAAATGTGTTAAATAACGTTCTATTTATTTTTTAAGGGTTAATGTCAATAGGTGTCGGTTATTCTATTTGTTCTGTGAAAATTCTTATGGGAATGTAGAGATTAAATTATGACACCATTAAGAATAAATCTGTCCTCAGAAGTTTTTGAAAATAAATCTACTCAGAGGTCAGAAAATCACAAGATGCATGTGGATGGGAAATGTGTCTGTGTTGTTCATTGCTGTATTCTCAGAACCTAGAAAAGTAACTGGAATATAGTAGCCACTTAGTAAATATTTTTGAGTGTATTAATAAAAATATACCTTATATCTGCGAAAGAAAATCTTTCTTTTACTACTATCCAAAGTGACTTTGCTAGGAAACTTTGAGTACACATTTTAAGTCTGGGTGAATAAACAGGTAATGTTTTTTTTTTTTTTTTTTTTTAAAAACATAAACAGTAACTTGTTTTAATATTTGAAATTAATCTGAATAAGATTTTGTGAAATACATGTGAAAACAATTTTGTTTGTTTTCAGAAATGTAACGTGCTGTACATTCATCCTTGGAGGAAAGTTATGCTTGAAGAGATTAAGTCATATACCATTATCTAAAGATGTAAATGCATCATTCTAAACAATTTACATTTAGAAATGTACACCGGTGAAAGTGGCTGTGTTCATTTTGAATTCTGACCATATGATCATCGAGTCATGGGCTATATAGTGTTCATCTTGACAATGCTACAATAGACCAGCTCAAATACTTGGCAATCTATCTTAGAAAAGTCCCTAGAGAGACATCCTTCTCCACACCTTCACTATGATAAAGTTTGAATATAGGAAGAAATTCTCCCCTTTGTTTCATCTAACTGATGGGATCAGGTGAGAAACATTATCCATAGTACTCATGACTGAGTTTATTTTTAGCAATCTCTTATAAACAATAGTGCCTCTTTAAACTTTACTTGCATCCAATTTTTCTGCATGTGTCTGATTTTATCGTTTGTACTGAGGTTGATTTTGTTGTTTCATGGAGGATTTTTGTTTGTTTGTGGTGCTTTTGCTGCTACCCTTGCTTCCCCTCTTTGGGGTATGTGTGTGCATGTGCACGTGTTTAGGGAGTGTGCTGTAGACAAATTTCAGAGCTCTGAATCTCATGATGCTTCTGTTGAAACAGTGAGAATATCCAGAGCTGACCTCAGTCTAACATAAATTAAAACTGGTTAAGGAAATAGGAAGAGAACCAAGCTAACACAGCTTCTAATAGTCCCATAAGGTGTTACAGTTCATCTGATGAGATGATCGGGCTATTTCATTAATATGAATCATTATGCTGTGTCTTAACATCCTGCAAAGTAAGACTATTTACTTTCGCTCCTAGAAAGCAGCCACATTACCATCGGTGATAATTGTCATCATTAAAACAATACCCTAGTAGAAGGCTAATTTGGGGGCTCTTGTATTTCATTCATAGGAAGCATGACATAATGAGTGGATGTTACACTTACTTTAACAGAAGCACCTAATAATAATGAACCACTGGAGAGCCTCCCATTGGGAAAAGGCTCATGGACCCGTACAGAATTCCCCCACAAAGTGGGTTTAATGCATATATAAGTATAGTCATAACAATTTCAACTTGTTTAGTTATTTGTGTTTTAACAAAGAGCAAACAAGTACACCATAGTTATATTTTGAGTTTGGAAAGGGACATTATCATCAACTGTTTTGTTTTAAATTATATTGTACTCCTTGATTAGGGAGAAGGTATGTTAAGTATATCTCTCTTACCTGGTAGACTTAGAAGTTATTGACTAATTGATTTTAAAATATTTGATGCAGCTGCGTGGAAATAGTGGTGTAAAAATACAGTAAGTTTCAAGGTTTTAAATATCTTGACTATGCTTTGTGTTTGCACAAAATCATCTCTTAGATCACTATTTCTCTCCCTTGGCTGCCCTTTAGTATCACCTGGGAACTTTTAAAAACCCCGATGCCCTGGATGCAACCCAGTCAGATTAAATCAGTATCTAGAGGGAAAGGACCTCGGCATCTGTAATTTATAAAGCTTCCCAGGTGATTGTACTATACAGACAAGGGTAAAAGTCACTGAGAATGACCTGAATATGTGATGAGGCTTCAAGCTAACTTGGAAAATTTCTCAACCAAAAAGATGAAGATGGGAGTTAAAGCATGAATTTTAGTATTGAACTATTAATACAAATGTTTTTATTTAAGGAAATGTGCCATAATTTGAATTATTATCCTAAGCTACCAATCTTGAAGAATTACAACTAACATTTTTTTCACTTGTCTGTGTGCTTTTTCCAATTAGAAAAAACTTAGTGTCATCTAAATTTGTTTTATTTAACCCTTAATTTAGATAAAAGGTCATTTTACTAAAATAAAATTAGACTTTTCTTTATTTGTCCTCAACAAGGCACAATGGAGATTTTACATATATATGTAAATATTATATGTATATATGTAAATGATATGTATGTAGATATGTAACTAATTTTTCAAATCATTTTATATTTTTAATGCAATTCTAATGAGAATTCCAGTTGGATTTTTTTTAGCGGGGGATGGGGTGTTGACAAAAGATTTAAAAGTTTATTTGGATGAATAAATTGGTGAGAATGACTTAGCAGATTTTGAAATAGAGCACTGGTGATACATGACTTCTTAACCAAATGTTAAATATATTACAAAGCTGTATTGAAGCTACATTTAACAATGAAAACACTAAGCTGGAAACAGACTTTAGTTTTCATAAGAATATAATATTTTATGAAAATAGCATTTCTAGTCAGTGGAGGAAAGACAGGTTATTCAATAAATGAGTCAGCTCAAAATGGTTAACTGTACAGATAAAAAATAAAGATTACTCTTTAAGACCAATCACTGAAACACGTCCTAACTAGATTAAAGAGTATAATATATAAACACTTAAACTGTAAAAATCTGGAAGAAAATATGAATAATTAATTTACTTCCTAAGTGAGAATATATATGTACATATATATCACTTTTTATCAGAGATTATGTAAATATGTATTTGTCTCTATTACTTTTCAAATGAGAGAAGAAAATTATGGTTTCATTTTATTGTATGAAGTATCTTAAAAGTTTAATTTATCACACATCAATTTGCATAAAAAATAGATAACAGGCTTTGCATAGGAAAGAAATGAATATAACTAACCTTTATATTCTTAGTCTCTGCAGCTGTCTAGTCAAATATTTTGAGTTACAAGATTAAATAAAATTATAAAATAATTAAATGTTTGTATATCTCATCTATTGATTGTAGCAGTAACCTGTTTGTTTTATAAACAATAAAATGTTTCTCATTCTAAAATGCATTTTGACACCTGCTGTTTTATGAAATAGTTATTATGGCTATGAACTGAATATAAATGTGATCACTTAGAGTGTAGCAAAAAAAATGTGGTCAAAATTGAATCACGTATTTTTTTTTAAAGCCCTTTCAAGGTTTAGTTATTTCTTTTTTAAACATTATATAAAAATAAACAAATGGTATTAAAAATATAAAACAGAGCAGCAGCTTTTAAAGTTCAATTGAAAAAATACTTGATTATATTGGTAATTTTTCATATTCACTAGGTTATTTGAACACAACAAGAAAACTACTTAAATACTGAGACTTATGATGTGTTACCTAGAGTATAATGGTTATGCAGTCATATCACAATGGGAGCCCCCTAAGGACACTGTAGGTATAGTGGAACAAACAAGAAATAATTTTTCCTTATAACCTGGTTCTGAGGGATAGATGCCTTTAGTTAGTTGCTGCAGCAGAAGATAAATTATAGGACTCTCCTGAAACCAACCCAGGGTGCTTCATAGAGAGCTTTCCACAAGTTAAGATGTGACAGATGAAAGTAAAAAGGTGTCTTAAAAGTTAGAAGGTTAAGTTGTGTTTTGGAGAAAGGCAATTACAGGCAGCGTTTTGCCCTCTACCTGGCCACTTAAGAGTAGTCTTCACTAATCATCAGGGAAATGATGATTTCACAATGAGAGATTGTGAGAGATCTCACCACAATGAGAGATCACCTCACACCTACTAAAATGGCTTTTATTTTATTATTTATTTTTTTAAAATATTTTATTTCTGAGAGACACACAGAGAGAGGCAGAGACATAGGCAGAGGGAGATGCAGGCTCCCTTGATGCGGAACTCGATCCCAGGACCCCGGGATCATGACTTGAGCCAAAGGCAGACGCTCAACCACTGAGCCATGTCCCTAAAATAGCTTTTATAAAAAACACAAGAGATAACAAGTGCAGGCTAAGATATGGAGAAAATGAGATATGTACGCTGTGGTGAGAAGGCAAAGTGGTACAGCCATTATGGGAAACTATATGGAGCTTCCATAAAAAATTAAAAGTATAACTACCATATGATCCACTAATCCTACTTCTGGGTATATGTATAATGGAATATTATTCAGGCATTAAAAAGAAGGAAAATCCTACTATTTGGGAAAACATAGATTGACTGAACATTTCGATAAGTAAAATAAGTCAGGCAGAGAAAGACCACTATTGCATGATCTCACTTATATGTGAAAGCTAAAAAACAAAAAAAAACAAAAAACAAAACTGAACTCATAGAAACAGAGAGTAGATTGGTTGTTGACAGGGGCAAGGGGATGTGAGGTGGGGAAAATGGGTGAAAGTGGTCTAAGAGGAAACTTCCAGCTGTAAAATGAGTAAGTTCTGGGGATGTAAAGTACAGCATGATGACTATAAAGAACAGTACTGTATACGTGCACGTCGCTAAGAGAATAGATCTTAAAAGATCTCATCATATACACACACAAAATGGTAACTATGTGAGGTTATGGACATGTTATGTGCTATAAGTAAACTAACTTTATTGTTTATTGACAATTATTTCACTATATATATTACACGTGTATATAATATAATATGTGTAAACTCATCACATTATACAAACACAAATTATTTATTGAGGAACCTAATTTTGGGAAAATTATTTATTATAAGAACCAGCAAAACAAAGAAATGGATAAAATAAGCATTACCTGATATGCAATAATTTCTAATAATTTGGAGGGTTTTTTTTTGTCTCCAGAAATGCTTTAAAAGAGGGCTGAAAAAAAAGAGGGCTGGGTAGTATAAGTAGAAAGCAATATGATTTGAAAAAGATACATAACTACCAGAGATTTAAAATTATTTGGATGTCAAGACTAATGATGCCACAATGCATCAGGAAGGCATGAAAAGATTTGCTACTCACATAAATGGGACTTTCTGGTTTAGTGGTTAGGACAGGGGATTGCAATGAGGATTCCCATGGAGGAACCCAAGCATGAGTGTTTGCAAGGAGTCTGCAAGCTTTATCTCTTCGTCCAGATATAGTGCAAAAACAGAAGGGGACCATGGGGCCTGAAAACTGTCAGTGATCAAATATCAAATACAGAATCATTTAAAGGATTGTATCTTACAAATAACTTTCTAGGACCACAATGCAATTAAGCAAAAATAATTAAAGAAAACTCAGGGGAAAAATGTCTTTGGAAATTAAAGTCATTATTTCTGAATAAACCAACATTAAAAAAAAAAGAAAGAAAATCTAACAAAGGGAAGAAATCGCACTAACACCGTTTTCTATAAAGTGATAAAGATTAAGCTATAATGATTATAGTGTGCTATTGGTAAAGACATAAATGAATTGACCAGTAGAATACCAGAAAAAAACAAGAAAACAAAACAAAAAACAGAAAAATCAAATAAAAAAATTGAGGACACTACTAGAAGGAAGCCTTATGTAAGCCAAGAAGAGGTTCCTTTTGAAAAACCAATGCTGATGGCACCTTGATCTTGGACTTCCAGTCTTAAGAACCATGAGAAAACACATTTCTGCTGTTTAAGCCACTCAATCTGTAGTATTTCATTAAGGCAGACGTAGCTGTTACTATGCCGCATAACAGAATAGTACTAAGTAGGTTCTTAAAAGCAATTTGTTGGGGGAGGGGGTGCGCTTGGGTCACTTGGTTGCTTAGGCATCTGCCTTTGGCTCAGGTCATGATCCCAGAGTCCTTGGATTGAGCCCTGGATCAGGTTCCCCGCTCAGCAGAGGGTCTGCTTCTCCTCCTCCTTCTGTCCCTCCCACTGCTCATGCACACTCTCACTCTCTCTCAAATAAATAAATAAAAATCTTAAAAAAAATAACACTTGGGGTGCTTAACTGACTGAGGCACCCAGGCACTCCTCTGCATTTATCTTGAGTGGAAGGGTATTCCTATGTACACTGTCAGCATCACTACACTGAACACGAGTACTCACTGTCTTCACTTCTAGGTGAGTCATTCCCTGTGCGAGCCTGGCTCTTCATTTACTCTCTTTCTCATCCATGGTTTACAGTATAAACTTTATAACATGGTTCCTTTGGGACATAGTTTTTCGAAACTCTTAACAGGCTTTTCACTGTTTAAAAAATGCCTGCTTTGAAATTTAAATTCTGGACTTTCAAGACTGCTCTTCTAAGTCTAGATCATATTTTGAGAGGCTATGACTATCATTACTTTTTTTCATTATGTAATCTTGCCACCAAAATTTGAATGCCTCTAATTAAATAAGAGTTGCTAAATGTGTCAGATTAAATTACATTATGCTGCTCTAGAAAACAGTCTAACAATCACAGAAGCTTATAAAAATAGTAATTCATTTCCTTTTCTCAGTTCATTTCCATTTTGGGTAGCTGGTTGCTCTGCTCAATGTCATCTGAGTTTCAGGATAAATGGCAGCAACTTCTATCTTGAACATTTCTACACATTACAGCAGAGAAGAGACATGTGCACTTGATTGTTAAGTTTTATGCCCCAACGTAACTCATATCATGGTTTTTTTTTTTTTTTATACTGCGTTGCCAATGTGGTCTCACTCCATTTCTGAGTTAACAGGGAGAAATTGTGGCATCAGAAATTGTAGCATACGGAAAGGGGTGAAAGGAGGGAAAATGGAATGTTTGCGAATCTAGCATGATCACATCTATGCAGGGCAGGTTAAATTATGCTGCCATATTTTTTTGCTACTAATGCCTATTACTAAATACTATATAAAAGATTTGCCAAGAATAGCACAAAATGTTTTACATCTATCATCATAATGAACTCTCATCATAATTTCATAAGTAAATTTTCCTAGACAACACAAATTTTGGTGATAGTTCTTGTATGAACCCAAACCTGTGATTCCTGGTCCTGCGCTTTTGGACAAATTACTCTAGCACTTGTATTTATGAAATATGAATGGGTATATATTGTTTCATAATTATAATGGATTGGGCGTGTATAGTTTGTCCATTTCAATAGTGGCCCTTCTAGTTTTCCCATTTATAAAATCCCATTATACATCCATTCAGCAAAATATATTCTGTTTCATATGTGACAAAAATAATTCCTCTAGGGCACAGTGTTGAATGAACCAAACATGTGGCTTGCCATTATGAGGTATATTTCTAGTGGGTAATACAGACACATAATTAAGGTGATGAGTAATTTCTAGAGTATAGCTATAGTAGTATAAGGAGTAGGAGCTCTTTTAATATCTGCATTTAGACACTAAGAACCACTTTTGAACTGAGACCAACTAAAAGGTATCACATTCTGCACCATTACTATGTAATAAGGCAATTGTTTCCTCTTTAACTCCAGGACACCCAGAGCACCTTTGTGCAGTAAGAAGTGATCAAAGTTTTCTATCTACTGATGACTAAAGTACAACTAGAGTTGTTTAGCACATTCTCAAGTATTTTTTTTTTTTTGACTAAGCAATTTATCAAAAAGCATTGAGGTAAGCATGTCTGAAAGATGGTGAGCTTTGCAGAAAGAGTGTTAATATGCTTTGGATCCCTAAATGTGATGACTTCCCTCCCACCTCCCACAACTTCTGTCCCTCCTGTATAATTCTGCTTGAACACAGGCAGTTCTAAAGAGCTTGCAGTCAATGAACTGGTGCACTTTGTGGCCTGTGGTAAAATTGCTCTTCATTAAGTCCCTTCCTTTTGAACTTGGTTTGCATGGTTGTCCTTGATTCTTCTCCCTTGTCATTCTCAATATGGCACGAGCCTTTTCTGTCACAGTCAATACAGAGTTGTGAACCTTATTTTTCTGTATATAGCAAAAATAGATGTAAAAAATGATATAAATTCTTCCCCTCATGTGATCTAGACATTTGAGTGCTCAAACAAAATTTTAAATAGCATATAAGGTTACTTTCCCATAGAAGCAACCATGTGTATACCCTTTTTCTCCTCTAAATTGAAGTTTGATTTTTTCATTTGGAATTCTACAATGTGTATTTTTTGCAAGTTATATGCAATTATTATTTTATAGTTGGCCCTTCTAATATAGTTTGTACTGTACAAGAAGCATTTTTCTTGCCAAAGTTTTAAGATTTCAGTAATGACTATAGACAAATCATAATTTTAACTAAGTTCTTTTCACAAGTAACGAGTAACAGTGTATTGCAGGTAAATGTTTGGGAAACTAATTTAAAAATACAAAGAGGGAAAACCTTGAAAGGTCATAGGTTATCTATAAATATTTATGTATTTGTTGTAGGAAAATATTTTATTCTCTATTTCATAATAATAAATATTAAATAAAAAATTTCCACAACTCATAAAAGTTGCTACATCAAAAGGAGTCTGTAATTTTTAATTGTCCCAATGGTGCCTCAGCAATTAACCTGGTAATTAATACAATACACAAGTTAAAGAATGTGTGTGTGTATGTGTGTGTGTGTGTTTAACTACATAGAATTTCTACTGACAAGATTACCACTTTTGGCAAAATGATTGCTGACTATAAGAGATCACAAAATCAGGCATAGGAAATGAAAAAAATACATCTAAGAGGGACTTAAGAGAAAATACTCTCATCTCAGCCATTGATCATTCTCTCATGAGAAGAAAAGAAAGTTTAAACATTCTTTATTTCTATAATTCACAATAAGAGAATTCCTCTTCTAGCTAACCCAGACTTTATTTTGCAACTTAATATAAGTTCTTCCTGGTGTCTTCGCTTTTTTGCCTATTCTCTAAGTTATAGCTAAGAAGTAAAATAATACAATAAAATAAGTTATAGCTAATATTACATTATTTACTCATTTCATTTTACTCATTTCTTCTAGTGGGATAAACAGGGATTATAAATCGGCATTTATTTCTGAAATATTTTATCTGTACCTTCATATTTCACATTCTATTGACCAATAGATTTTATAGTTTTTACATTGTCAGACACTGGCTCAGAAATTTTTATTTAATGCCAACAAAATGTTGTTTATTTTTATTATTATCTGTAGTGACATATACCAATGTGCTATTCCAGGAGGTGGATATATATATATATTTTTTTTTGTCAGCAACATATCGGTAACTATACTTTGAAGAAAATATTTTCTAAGAATCTGTGGAATGAATTGTATTCGTGAATAATTCAGTTCTGATGAGAAATTGTCTACACTCTATTCAAAGTTTCATTAAGTTTTTTTAATCCAGGCAAAATATCCAAGATTATAGCTATTAATTGAAATAGAGGTCTGGAATTAATCACATACTGTTTATTAAATACAAAGGTCACTCTCTGTTCTTGGTAACCACATTTTACTGTTCTGCCAATATGCCTTTTCTGATGCCACTTTAAACTTTTCAGTATAGATGCCCCACTGACTCTTAAGTAAACTTAAGAGTTTATATTTAGATATATTTGTTAAACATCATATGAGCAGATGATATGACTGTATCAATGATAGTTGACTTTTATAAAACAGTTTGCTAATAGTAAAGCTAACATATGGAGATTTATGTATTGTGTTTATACGATGTATTCCCTATTTAAATAATGGCCAACGATATTTTTTTAAGTTTTTTTTTTTAAGTTTTTATTTTAATTCCAGTTAGTTGACATGCAGTGTTATATTAGTTTCAGGTGTACAATGTAATGATTCAACACTTTGTACATCACCTGGCACTCCTCAGGCATGACATGTACACTCCTTAATTCCTAATGCAATGCATTTTTTAAATCCCAAAGAGTATCTATGCTTATCCCATTTATTTACTGATTCTGGGATTATGAAGCTGTTCTAAAAATGTATAAGTTTCCCCATATTTCATTTCCTAAGCAGTGTAAAAAGCCAAGACATAAATAAAAAGAGAACAAAATAACTTGTAGCAAATAGGATGTATACAATATAATTAATATTTAATATTATGATTTACTATAGCTTCCATTTACATACTAACTTATAATTAACATAATTATTCTTGTTCATAATTTCTCCTCTTACTCCATTTATAAGGACTTCCATTGACTAACATTTAACATAATACTTAATGACTCATTTTAATTTTTTTATTGAAGTTTAATTGATGTGCCATTAATTGTACATATTTAGTGTACAGTTTGATGAATTTTCATATATGCACAAACCCTGAAATGAACATTGCAGTTAAATTAAGGAATATATTCACCAACCCTGAGAGTATCTTTTGCAATCAGTGAAGACCATTCCCCATAACTGCTAGTCATCCTGTCATTATAGATTACTTTGCATTTTTTAGAATTTTATATAAGTGAAATATTAAATATTGCATCCTGTGCTCATTTTGTCTGTGTTTTTTTCACTCAGCTTGTTTTTGTTCCCAGAATTATTCACATTTTTGTGTTTATCTATAGTTTATTCCTTTTCACTGTTGAGTAATATTCCATTTTATGGATATACCAGAATTTTTTAATCCATTCACTTTTTTTGATGGATATTTATGTTGTTTCCAATTTGAGTCAAGTAAAAAGAAATAGTAGAGACTATATTATAGAAAATAGAAGGCCAAAGTTCTTGTCATTTTAAGAAACTGTAATTTTTGGTGAATGGAAATTTGCTCTAGCTTATACATGTATGCCAAGTAGTTGCTCTTTTACAAATAGAACAGTAATATAAAATATTTATTTGTGCTTTAAAGAACCTTATTATGTCTTTGGGGTTTAGTCTCTCAATTTATAAGAAATGTCTGAGACAACTGTCATGATGTGATTGGATAGATATTCCAAACAATTTCTTCATTATTTTCAACCATGTGCTACATGGGAGTATTTTAATAGGCTAAATTTGTGTATTTTGAAAGGAGGTATGAATTTTAAGGGTTTATTTTTTGAATATTATTTGATTGTATGTGGAGAGATACTTTATAAACATAAAATTGTCCCAGTATTAACTCATATTCTGAAGTTTTTAACATGATTCCAGTAATACATGTTTTAAAAGATAACTGATTGTTGGGATCCCTGGGTGGCGCAGCGGTTTGGCGCCCGCCTTTGGCCCAGGGCACGATTCTGGAGACCCTGGATCGAATCCCACATCGGGCTCCCAGTGCATGGAGCCTGCTTCTCCCTCTGCCTATGTCTCTGCCTCTCTCTCTCTCTCTGTGACTATCATAAATAAATAAAAATTAAAAAAAATAAAATAAAAGATAACTGATTGTTAATTATCCTTCTGTTTTCTACTTGGATACTTAGAAAAAAAGAATGACTTAATATGTAAGAATACTTTTTTTTATAGCTTTAATTCATTATTTTAAGGATTAAAATTAACCAATAGTCTATAAACATCTCCATAACTTAAAATATTCCTTTACTTGGTAATTTTTACCCTACCCCAATTTTATTAAAGAGATAAAAATATTTGAAAGCCATTAATTTAACATTTTAAGAGATTTCTCTCTACACTGACATGCTAAGTCTGACCCCTTCATAAAAGTCACCCTATTAATTTTGTAGTCTACTCTCTGCTAAACCCTATCATCAATTGCCTGGATCTGCATAATGGTCTCCATGCTGCTCCTTTGTTTCCATTCCTGCTGTGGGGCACCAGAAAGATGCTTTGAGAACACAGATCACCTCATGGTACTCCTTCGCTTACAACTTTCTCAGAGTTTTCCAATACAATTTTTAAAAAAACAGGAACTTCTGGCAGCATTCTACATGTTCCAAATGAGCAATTTTTTATTCTGGGCATATCCATTATGCCCCCAGGCGAACAAGAGTTATGATTATTTCATCCCATCTCAAGAATCTAGAACATCCTGGCACATAGTAGCTACCCAATGTATGTTTGTTAAACAGATGAATAGAAGTTTGCCATTTTCTTTCTGTAATGCAACTGTATTCATATATCTTGCTTATTTAAGCTGCAGAAAGTTTCATTCAAAATAAAAGGCAATTGTCTACTGTAGGTAAGGACAAAATAAGTATCCATTATAATGGCAAAATTTTCCCAGTGATGTCTTTTGGGAAAGAAAATTTGCAAGTATGGCTATGCCCAGGGGCTAGAGAACAAAAGGGGTATATTGAATGTTTGCAAATATACTTTCTGTGTTAATGTATTGGAAGGCTTTTTGTTTTTGTTTTTATTTTGTAAACACTGCACACTAAATTTGCTGAAGTTGAACTTTATCCAAAAATCTAAATGGAAGTCTCAGATAAAGACATAGAAGGGTGAATATGGTGAGGAGTAAAAGCTTCAGGGAATTTGTTCTCATTTGAATAGGGATGTTGCTAAAATTGGATTTATTAAGTGTGAATGTCTAAGGAAGAGTTCTCTGAACTGTTCTTTTTACTAGTGTAAAAGATTTGTCTGCTACTCTTGGATATAGTCCCAAGAGAAGAGTTCCTTTTGAGTCTGGTTTCTCTGTTCCCTGAGGCAATAAAAAGCAATGCCTCTGCTATGTTTTATTTATATCAAGCGGTGAGAAATTATGCTGAAATCTGTCTGAGAATTTTTTTTGGACTTCTATTTTCTATACTATAGTCTTTCCTAATTCCACTTGACTTAAAACCCTTGTTAAGGATGATGCACAAAAGCTATCATGATTTTTCTGAGTTTGAAATAGTGGCTGCTAAACTAAGGACTTGCAGAATAACTATGTCCTAGGGATGAAATTCAATTAAATAAAATCTATTCTTTCAATTAAATAATATAGCTTTGAGAAGATGGTGTATTGTAATCTAAAAGCAGCATCATTTTCCTTAAATATTGAAGTTATTGCTTTAGTAAACAGTGTCAAGTAAACCTAGATAATGCTTGACCTACATCTTTTTTTTTTCATTTTTTTGTGTAGGTTAAGTGTTCACTTCAGCATTAAGTTTGTATACCATGTGTTTTATGTAGAGATATAATTTGATTTACTTTGAATGCACCTAATTTATTTATTTATGTGCTTCTGAAGTTCTTTAACAATTGTCTTCAAACATTCCAAAATATGTTAGTATCCTGTGATTGTTGATGCAGTATGAATGGCATAGATGTGACATTCACATATACTTTTGCTACATGATATATACATAAACATTTAAAAATATTTACTACATCTAAAACATACACATTAGTGTGTGAAAATGATCAACGAACTAACATCCATCCTATATTTGTCACAAGAATGTTTATAGTAAAAATTCCCTAAATTAAACCAGAAATCGGTGAACCACTTTTTCAGAACCATTCCTGAAGTTTTTGAAAGGTAAATATGACTTTGAAAGATTTTTTTCCAAGTTTTCTAAGAATGGATTCATTCTCCAAATGTGCTGCCTATACAAATGCAATTGCCATTAATTTTTATACTTACTCAAACATTTTTTTCCAATTCCTATAAAATCTTTTATATGTTATCAGGACTTTATGTATTTATACATTTATAAACCATCATGAGTAGACTTTTATATTTATTTATTTATTTTTAAATATTTTATTTATTTATTTATTTATGAGAGACACAGAGAGAGGCGGAGACATAGGCAGAGGGAAGAGAATCAGGCTTCATGCAGGAGCCCGATATGGGACTTGATCTCCAGACCCCAGGATCATGTCCTGATCTGATGGCAGACATTACCCCTGAGCCACCCAGGGGTCCTAAGTTTTATATTTAAATAGTAATAGTAATTTTTATTAGCAGCTATTGAGTGGCTTTCCTGTGTGAGGCACTGTGATAATTTGTTTTACAAATTGGTTCATATGGAATATTTGTCTATTCACAAAATTACACAAGGAAACTTTTCTTATTATTCTTATTTGATAGAGGACAGTGAGGGAGTTATGTGACTTGGTCAAAGTTGCACACCCAGTAAGGAGAAAAATTGGAATACAAATCAAGTTATTCTAATTTTGCACACCATAATCGTAATACCATACATCATGTTGAAACAGGAATTTTTTGTGGATGAAGATAATTATGATCATAATGATAATGTTATATGGTATAGACCATTTCAGTTTTAAACATCTGCTCAGCAGACATGATTTACCCCACTTGCATATCCTCTGGGGAAAAATACAGGAAGCCTTACTTTGGGTCTGATACAAGCTGTGTCCTCCAGGTTCTGCTTTCCAATCATGAATATAATAGTTTTGTTACTTTATCTCTCCACCTCTCTTAGGGGAAACCTCAGCATTTGGGGACTTTCACTAGATATTATATAAAACCCTATAAATGGCCAAGAAAAAAAAAAACAAAAACCAAAAAACAAACAGTGCTAATTAGATGGCGCTTTCCATACAATTTATGTTGGTCACTATAAGAAGAAGATACAATTTCGAACAAGCAACAGCAACAAAAAATATGAAAACACTGAAAGTAAAATTGTCATTTATTCAGCTTAGGTGCAATTAAATAAACCAACTAGGGGCATTCCATATGGAAGGGGTAGGCATATTTGAAGTGAGGAAATATAGTGCAGTGGAAAACATAAAAACTTTGGAGTCAAGTACAGATGTGTTTCAATTTACTTCTCCTATTTACAATACTTTCTTTAATAAATTACATATACAATCAAAAGATCAGTTTATTTATTTTAAACTTAATTGCTGTTAAAATAATTAGTCTTTATATTTGGTTCTTAACAGTTTTATAATGTGTCTCTGAATTTTAGGGGGAGGAGTGCTATTTCCTAATAGGATTTATAGTGATTTTTAATTTGTATCTCAATGTTTTTTTCATGACTATCATGAAATTTCCAGGCAATACTTCAAATGTTGGTTCTGACTTATTTTCTTCTGCCTGACTTTCTAACCAATCATCACTCTGTGTGTCTTTTTGATTCTATCTCCTATGACTCCTAATACTTTTTTCTTCATTCTGATTATTTCTTTCTTCCAGTTTTCCAGTTCACTAATTATCTCTTCAGTTTTGTTTGGTGAGCTTTTCAATATATCTTGAGTTCTTAGTTTTATTTATTGAGTTTGGAATTTCCAATTCTGTTTATTTCATTTGTTACATCATTTCATTTCTCTGCCAAAATTTCCTCTTTAAAATCTATTCCAATTAAATCCATTCCAATTCAGCAGAATTAAGATTTGCATTTTTTTTAGTAGTATAACAAATGTGTCAGCAGGGTCTCACACTAGCACTTAACCTATTTCCAAAATAATTTTCCAAACTGTATTCTTAACAAAATATTTATACAAAAAAACATTTCCTAGGCATTTCAGTTAATTATTGTTCTATAATAAACTACCACAAATCTGTTACTTAAAATAAGAACATTTATTATTTCTCATTAGTCTGCAGATGATGTAGGCTCGTGAATTTTCTTAGGGCTGACTATTGATCTTCTCAGACTACACCCTTGTTATAAGTTAATGTTTTGGTTCTATGCTGACTGCTCTAGAGCAGTCTCATTGGACAATTCATCTCTGACACACCTGTACTTCCAACAGGCTAGCTCAGGCTTGTTCTCATGGTAGTTTCAACAGAAAGTAGAAGTGTATGATGACTCTTGAGGCCTAAACTCAGAACTAACATAATACCACTTCTCAAAGTTCTATTGGCCAAAGAAAAGCACAAAGCCAGCCTAGAATCAAAGGGTGAAGAGACCAATTCCATTTCTTGATGGGAAAGTTTGCAGTTACATTGCAAACTACAAAGGGAAGTCTGGAGAAAGTGAACATTTTTCCATTAAATCCATTATGTTATTTTGTACTTGTAATTTTGAGTTTACTAAAGCTTAGTAGCTTTAGTTACTAAGTTTACTTGTACTTAAGTCTTGTTACTAAAGTTTACTATATAGCACAGTGATACTAAAATTTATGTCTAAAGGACTTTTTAAATCAAATAAGAATGTGCAAGAATATTTTAATTACTATGTAAAATGATGATACTAATAAGTAACAATAAAGGTTTTATCAACAGGTTTATTAGCACATTAGTTTAACACTAGTTCATAAGTTTTAAAAACATTGTGAATAATTTAATTGAGTACAAAGTAAAAGACATAAAATTTCAAGTTATGGAATGAATGTCATGAGAATAAAAGGGACAACATAGAAAAAAATTCTCCCTTTCTCTATAAATAAAAATTATTTAAAAAAAATGATTTCTGTGAAACTTGATATTTTCTATAATTACAATAGGCAAAGAGTAAAATTATCATAAATAGTTATCAGAAGAGTTTAATCTTGTCTTATCCTTCAAATGTTAGACAATTTTAATATTGAACCTTACAATTTATATATTTGCATTTACACATACAAATATAATACTAAAAGACTTTCAAGAAATAAGAATATATGTTTTAAAGTATATAACTTTTAGACAACTTTAATGCTATTGGAGAAACCAAAAAAGTAAATAATTTTTTTTTGTTAATTCACAGACTTTAATTCAAACTTTCCAGTGCATAAAGGATTTTAGATATGCATTACTGAATTAATTTTGACATAGTACATTTTATAAGCCCAGTGACCTCAATTATAAATAATGAATGATTGCAAACACTCCTAATCCAAAGGCCTGGTATTGCGTCTTAATTTTTGAACACAATTCAATACTTAGTTAATAACTTTAAATCAAGGTCATCTTAATCACAAACTCTCACATCATTCATCTTTATATCTGTATTTCATAAAGAAGGAAACTGCTTCTCTTCCTAAAATGCTTTTTTCAGCTCCTAAGAACATAAACATAAAATATAAATATATTCTTAATTTTCTTATGAGGAAAAGGTTATTCTTTTCTCCACCAACATTCACCAGAATAGAAACAGAACATTTTTATCGGGTTGCTTTAGTAACAGTCAAATGATTTGTATTGAAATGATATATTTTAATTCTTTAAAGTTAACACATGGTTAAGAGAATTCTATCATCTGCTGAATAGTGTATTCTTAATACTTGGCAAAATGTAGTTACTTTACAAATATTTGTTTAAAGAATTATATTAATCATAATTGAAAGTAAATATTAAACTGTCAACAAGTTTTAATTTAAGTTGTTAGGCCATATTTAATTATCAAAGACTTTCTTTAATCATAGACAAAATGAGCATACAGGAAGTAAATTAGTCCAAGGGCAAGTTCCAAAACAGAAGGTTTTTTTTTTTCTCTTCTATTTTACTTTCTTCATACTCTCACTAATTTTCCTCTTTCACAGATCATTTTCTCCTTTCCTTTCACCCCCCATCCCTTTCCTCAACACACAGGTATCCAGAACATGAGTACACAGTACAATCAGTGCATTTACTGAGATCTGATATTCTTTTTCTTTTTAAAAATTTTTATTTGAATTCCAGTTAGTTAACATACAATGCACTACCAGTTTCAGGTTTATAATATAGCAATTCAACAGCATACAACACCCTGTGCTCATCACACCAAGTGCCCTCCCCAATTGTCATGAGTCCTGATATTCAGATCTGATATTCTTAAGTAGGTACCGTGTGTTGTCTACTGACATTAAGTCTTGCCCATGAAACTTCATTCCTCTGATTTCTGTATCTATAGAGATTAGCTGAGATTTGTAGGTCACAAAAAGGGTGTCACATAGGCTTAACACACCTGCAGAGATGAACGACTTTGGATAAAATAGAGTAAAATCTTGTTTAGAGAAACAGAGCTTGAGAAAAAATGGAGTGAAAGAAAGTGTTTCACTGAGTATGAGACTAAGATTGCACCCCATCTTCTTCTCTATTCCTGTGGGAGAATTCCTTCAGAAAATTAGAAAGAGAAGACCAAGAAAAGAAAGGTCTCTGCTTTCTCTGGAGTTGAAATCTATGTTAACAAGTAACAGCACCTGCTGAATTCCTCTCATCCTTTAAATTCTCTGGAAAGAGTGAAGAAAGAGGGATTGTGACTTGTGATTTTTAAATAATAACTTATTGATATGGTCATCCATCTCATTTACAGAAATCTTATAAGTTTGTTAAAGATAAACAGGTATATGGCAGACATGACTTTGCTTTTGGTAAGAATCTTAGTTCTCAATATTATTTCCTATTTTCTCAGTTGACTGTTTTCATGTTAATGAAATCTTTGAAATCAGACACTATTGAAAAGACAAATGACTTCACCTCTCATAATCTCTATGTCAGTGGTCCCTGTCATCAACCTCAGGTTTGGGAATTTTCTGGGAGAGCTCACAGGACTCTGCATGCACTCATATTCATGGTTATGACTAATTGCAGCAAAGAGGGTACAAAGCAAATGCAAAGGGAAAAGGTACACAGCAAATTCTGGAGGAAACCAGACATAAGCTTCCAAGAGTCCTCTTCCAGTAGAGTCACTCAGGACTTGTGTATTTCCTCCAACAAGGAATTGTAACATGTGAAATTCTGTGTCCCAAAAAAGCTCATTACTTAATGCCCATATGCCCTACTTTGCACCTACCAAAATTCTAAACTCTCAGAAGATAAGTACTTAAAATAAATTGTATTATTTGCACAGTTTAGGCACAATGAGCTCATGAGTTCTGAAAGTGGTGAGATCCTCCCCAAATCCAAGTTCCCAAATGCCTATTACAGACAGCCTTGCAACCAGTTCATTCTAAGGCTAGTCTCTATGCTCGTTTCTAAATAATCCTCATTTGAAAAATGATAAAAATGCTTCTTTTGAGATGCAGTGTATTATATATATATTTGTGTGTCATGTTGCCGGGATCTTTATCACATCTTGTGTTTATTATTTTGAGAAACTATTTGTTTTTATTATTATTTTTTTTATTATTAATATGAATCATTTCTCTATGTAGTTTAATAAGAATTGAAAAACTATTTGTTTTTATTAATATGAATCATTTCTCTATGTAGTTTGACTAATAAGAATTGAAAAAGTTAACCTTTTTTTTGTTCTTTCAGTATTTATAGATCTTGTCCTTGCATTTTGTCAAATAGTTTTCAAGTGCACTCTTTGCCTTTCAAAGGGTCAGGCCAACAAGCTTTGCACTGGTATGTGAAAATTGTAGATTGCTGCACTAATGTGTCAGTCAAGATGAACTTCTGTTGGCATATTATGTATTTTACCTATTTGTGTATTTAATGCTTGTTTGTACTCACGAAAAGTAAAGTATATAGAAGCAGGAATCTTTTTTCTTCACCATTGATAGACCTACAGGATCTGCAGCAGTAAATAGGGAAGTAATGGATGATGGATAAATATTCACTCAATTAATTAATTAATTAATCTATTAATATTACTGGTAACCTTTTAGGTTTCAGCTCATTCTTTATCCTTTTCCTTCTCTGCTTTCTCTTACCTTTTCCTCATCTTCTTCCTTCCTCTTCTCTCTCATGCTTTTTGGCAATCTCAGCAATGCATTAAAACATATAATTTGACAGTATCAACCATGATCTGGATGTTGTACAAGAGTCTCTAATAATATCAAGACTGCCATACCACATAATTTCTAGAACTGACTTCTTTAAATCATTAAATAAATAATTGATAATATTTGTTTTCTGACACTCATAAAGTAGAATATAGTTAATTTTGTATACACTATATAAAGTACATGCAACATATACATTAAAGTTTATATATTAAGTTTTTCAACTTAATTAGTACTCCAATTTAATTTGTGGAAGTTTTCTTTTATTATTTTAATAGAAAATTATATTTTATAGAGATTTTTAAGGTAACTAAAATGATTTATCTGGTTTATGTAATGATGTCAAAGAATCTGAAGATAGTAAGAATCCCCAAGTAATGCCTGAGGTGATATCTATGATTATTTGATCAACCTTATAGATCTACTGCCACTTCCAGTATGTCTGTAGCAAATTATTATTTTAGTGGCTCGCAAAGAGCTGCATATCCTGATATTGAAGCCCCTTTGTAGATTCTTCTAATATGAACTCTGGTCTTGGCCTGTGGTTTGCTTGAATCAATAGAACATTACAGGAATGATACTGTTCAAGTGTCAGACCCAAGTCTTAGGAGTTGCTGCTTTTGTGCTCTTGGAATGCATGAGCCTCTATATAATTGGTCTGGCTACCCTGTGGCAGAGGCCATGTGGAGATCAATGTGGAAAGGACAAATGGAGGGGGAGAAAGGCTCATTCAGCCCTAAGTCTTAGCTGAGCACAGCCCAACCACTAGCTGAATGCAGCCCCATAAGTGACCATCATCACAATACTAGGATTAAAGCTGCTCAGATGAACCCAGTCTGTACCAAAAAATCATGAGAAAATTTTGTAAGCCACTAAGTTATAGCTTGGTTTCTTTTATAGCAGCAGATAGCTACAATAATGCCTTTGAGCAAATGGAACTACTTCCACATCTCTACTTTGTCTTTTACTGCAGATATTTTGAAAATTCTTAAGATTTCCAACTTTTTTTCTTCAAATGCCTGATATACTTTTACATTTAACTAAAGTGAGAAACTGCTAGAGTGGAATCCGCAGCCTTGATGATTATGGTCTGCTGATTCAAAATTTCCTCATCAGAATATGTTCTCACATCTTCAAAAATAGAGCACCCACAGAAGAATTTTGTAATTTCTCCCCAGATGAAAAAAGGGGAAAAATAAATTTATATGAAACTTGAATCAAATAGAATAGATTTTTGTTTGTAAGAGCATATACATAAAGAAATGAAAAAAGTAATACTAAACCAATCAAGAACCTATTATTTATTTTCCTTCCATAAAATTTCAATTCTTTTTTCTTCATATACTAAAATATCATTTAAATAACAAATAGATATACATATTTTAAATATTTCATAATATATTTTAGCATTCTAATATTATTTTCTAAGGACTTAAATATTTATTTTGAACGTGGATGAGCCGTATTTTATTTTATATGTATTTCAAACAACTTCTTTTATGTAAAACTTAGGTTAAAAATAAAAACAAAATAGTTTAGAATTGGTTATGTTACCATGAATACTTCAGATTTCATCAATCCAGGAAGGTCTTTTTCTGCCCCTTCACTGGCAAAAGGTTTGAAGTTATAGCTTGGCCTGATAGAGAGAGAGATAAATATCTAATTTTTGTATTAAATTAAGAACTCTTCTTCTGTGTGGAAACCACTGGCTGTATAATTGTCTATTTTAAAATAAAAATAGCCCATAGTCTGCAGTATCAAACCTGGTAACTCACTGAGTGTGCCTTAACATCCATTAAAAATTGGAGTCTTCTTTAGGCAGTACGTTGCCACTGAAAAATTTTTGGCAGATAATAGATATTATGAGGGAACTATCTCAGAATACTGAATATAAAGGTATCTGTGATAGAAGGAATAACACCAATTGGTATACATTTGTTATAATGCTTTCAGAAAGATATTATCTCAATTCATCCTTGTAACCAATTTGATGAAATTTTCAACTTTTCACATTTATGGGTCTTGCTCCTTAGCTCCTAGGGAAACTATACTTTAACATTTACCAAAGTCAAAATGACTTGACCAAACCTCAAAGCATGGGCTCTATTTCCACCCCAAGTACAATTGTGTGTGTGCCTCATTTTAAAACAAAGCAAAACAACAACAAAAACATAACAAAACAAACGACAAAAACAGTATTCCAAACATAAAAACAAAATAACCTCTCTAGTTCCCATAAGATTAGAGTCATATAGCCTTGTACATACTAAAAACATAAGATAAAGTTTGTAACCTTCTGGATTGTCCTGCATCATAATGATTTGTGATGCTTTATGTAAAAAATATATATAACCCTGCACCAAATGTTCCTTCCCTGGAGCACTCTTTTCTTGGTGAAGATGGTGTGTCCTGGGCAGCTGTCCTAACCCGGGCTAGAATAAAACTGTTTACCTTTCTCTTTAAAATTAAAGAAAGGGAGAGGGTGTTCACTTTGCATGGACAGATGTATATATTAGGTTTTTGTATGAGTCAGATCAGGCTGCCTTAAATAAACACCACAGACTAGGCGGTTTAAAGAAAAGTTTATTTTCTAGGAAAGCCAGGAATCCAAGATCAGGAGGCAAGCATGATCTGGTTCTGGTGAGAACTTTCTTCCCGGCATGCAGAGAGCAGCTGCTTTTGCTCTTATTTATTTATTTATTTATTTATTTATTTATTTATTTTTTTTTTTATTTTTATTTTTTTTTAAATTTTTTATTGGTGTTCAATTTACTAACATACAGAATAACCCCCAGTGCCCGTCACCCATTCACTCCCACCCCCCGCCCTCCTCCCCTTCTACCACCCCTAGTTCGTTTCCCAGAGTTAGCAGTCTTTACGTTCTGTCTCCCTTTCTGATATTTCCCACACATTTCTTCTCCCTTCCCTTATATTCCCTTTCACTATTATTTATATTCCCCAAATGAATGAGAACATATAATGTTTGTCCTTCTCCGACTGACTTACTTCACTCAGCATAATACCCTCCAGTTCCATCCACGTTGAAGCAAATGGTGGGTATTTGTCATTTCTAATAGCTGAGTAATATTCCATTGTATACAGAAACCACATCTTCTTTATCCATTCGTCTTTCATTGGACACCGAGGCTCCTTCCACAGTTTGGCTATCGTGGCCATTGCTGCTAGAAACATCGGGGTGCAGGTGTCCCGGCGTTTCACTGCATCTGTATCTTTGGGGTAAATCCCCAATAGTGCAATTGCTGGGTCGTAGGGCAGGTCTATTTTTAACTCTTTGAGGAACCTCCACACAGTTTTCCAGAGTGGCTGCACCAGTTCACATTCCCACCAACAGTGTAAGAGGGTTCCCTTTTCTCCGCATCCTCTCCAACATTTGTTGTTTCCTGCCTTGTTAATTTGCCCCATTCTCACCGGTGTGAGGTGGTATCTCATCGTGGTTTTGATTTGTATTTCCCTGATGGCAAGTGATGCAGAGCATTTTCTCATATGCATGTTGGCCATGTCCATGTCTTCCTCTGTGAGATTTCTCTTCATGTCTTTTGCCCATTTCATGATTGGATTGTTTGTTTCTTTGGTGTTGAGTTTAATAAGTTCTTTATAGATCTTGGAAACTAGCCCTTTATCTGATATGTCATTTGCAAATATCTTCTCCCATTCTGTAGGTTGTCTTTTAGTTTTGTTGACTGTATCCTTTGCTGTGCAAAAGCTTCTTATCTTGATGAAGTCAAAGAAGAAGTCAAGCTGCTTTTGCTCTTGATGACTTCCTCTGTTTGGGCAGAGAGGAACAGAAGTTTTTTGGAATCACTTTTTACAAGGGCACTAATCCCATCATGAGGGCCCTATCTCCATAACTTCATCTAACTCTAATTACCTCTCAATGGCCTCATCTCCAAATCCCATTGTAATGGCAGTCGGGGCTTCAACATATGAATTTGAAGGAAGACCTAAACATTCAGTCCATAAAAGATTCATTTTCACCATTTTACAGATGAATCAAATGATTATTAAAATGATTAATTAACTTGTCCAGATCATACAGATTGTATCCTCATTCTAAATCCCCTTCATCTTGTTGTTGTTGTTGTTGTTATAAGAAGTATATTATAATTGAACACAAAAAAATTAGGACCAGAAATGGAGGATTGTAGAGAATGTATTGTAAACAGGCTGTTAAAATAAAATTAACAGGATTTGGCTATTAATGGAATGTGTGTTTCAAATGAAAGATTTTCTTAAACTCAAGATGTTAAGTTTGAGAATCTACTACAAGTCTCATGAATTAATACCGGTGTGAAATCTTAGGCAATTACTTAACCTCTTAAAAGTCACAGCCATCTCTGTTAAATTGAGATGATAATGAGGGTTTGTGTCAGCCTTGAAGTCCCAATTACCTCATGTTTCCACTTCCTAATCTCTCTGGAGTTCCATCTGTGTTTGGTAAAGACGGTGTGATTCTGGTTTATTTCTGTTGAAATCTCCCTCTGCATCTCTGTAGGCATTTCCTACTCAGCTCATCCCATTCTCCTAAATAATTTATTTTGTTGCATACACAGTTCAGCCTTGAAATTTATATTGAAATATTGAACTTCTTCCTCTTTTACTAATGCTCTTATCTTTGTAGTTCTTTAAGGTTTTTTATAAGTGATTTTTCTGTTATTTTTGTGATACATAGATAGTGAGTGTATTCCTTCTATTAAGGACTTTTCTGTTCAGTAGCAAAGAGGAGATACACACATAAAGAATTACATTTGAAATTAAAGTGATTTCAGATCATATGCTATCCTATCTAAATGAATATTCTATGGAAATTAAAGAGAAGCCAGGTTGAGATTATGGACATGAGATTTTGTCATGAAAAAAAAAAAAAAACCCCACAGAATTTGAAATAAAATATGATGGCTAGGAAAGATTTGGCTCTGCATTATGGAGATGAGGAAGAGCTTTAAGTCAGGAATAATAAGAGAAATGACTGGGTCCATTAGGGGAAGAATGAGTACTTAGGTTTGGTGCATAATGTTGTGGAAAATAAAAAGCAGGCCTGGGGATGTGCCTATCAATTTTTTATAGTTCTCCCAGACGTTTGTTGTATTTACTATACTGAGAAATTAATTAAACAAAATACACAGCATTTGTAAATTTTAACCTATTTAATTTCCATGTTCATAATAAGGCCTTAGGTTTCAAATGATAAAATGGAAAACCATTATTATGTTATTCAAAGTGTACATTTATCTCCATGATTCATTAATGTCGGTTTCAACTGTTACGTTTAATATTTTGAAAAAGAATGGCTGCAATTATTTGCTTTGCCTTGCAAAGTGACTTTGCAAATCATCCCAACAAATTGAGTCTATTCCACCTCACAAGGACTGGCCTTGTAATATGCTTTGGTCAGCCAAGTGTGCAAAACTGAGTGTGTTAGTTCTGAGCCTATTCCTTAATTTACCTTATGGATTTCTCCTCTTTGTTTTGAACTCCCCAAAGACTGCTTATAAATAAGCCCTAACTAGACTGCTGGAGCATAAAAAAACCATGTGGAGCAGAGTTGAGTCAACTGTTTTATCCCTGTCACGTTCCCAGATACAGAGAAAAGCCTAGCCAGGATGAGCAGCAGTAATCCACAGCTGACCCTTTAGCTGACTTCCAAAAATGGAGCAAAACTGTCTTGGAACAGCCATCTCCCACATGACTAAAGATTTGAGAGCAAAGCAAGTGCAGGTTATTTAAAGCCACAATATGTTTTGTACAGTACGTTATGTAGCAATGATTGATTGATACATTACCAGGTAGATAGTAAGTACCATTATTCAGAGCGAAATTTATGATTTATTTATTTATTTATTTATTTATTTATTTATTTATTTGCAAACACTGGTGTACCTATTAACTAAACTAGTGATTGGAATGTGTATATTCATAAAATATTTTTTCAAAGATTTCATTTATTAATTTTAGAGGAAGAATGAGAGAGAAAGTGTGCTAGTAGGGTAAGGAGGAGAGAATTTCAAGTAGACTCCTTGCTTAGCAAGGAGCTGGATGTGGGGCTCCGTCTGACAGCCTTGAGATCATGACCTGAGCTGAAAACCAAAAGTCAGGTGCTTGACTTACTGAGCCACAAAAAAAAAAAAAAAAAAAAAAAAAAAAAAAAAACCTATACATAAAATATTTTTAAATAAATGAATAGTTATAGGCACTTGAAAAATAAATAGCAATGAAAAACTGCTTCATAATATAAATGAAACAATGAATAAAAGAGGTGGTCTTCATTAACTTTAGTTATTAATATAAAGTAACAATTTCCTTATTTCTCCAATTTTCTTTTTATGCACTATTTGTTATATGCTTTGAATAGCACAGTACTTGGAACATAGCAGGAATACTGTAAGTGTTTGTTTATTTTAATAAGAGATTTTAAAATATTGAAGAGTTCTTGAGTCTTGGGTAATTTACTAACTGCAACTCACTTGTTTAAAATATCTTGTTAAATTAGGTCCTTTTTCTCCCTTTCTATCGATGACAAAGAAGACTTGGTTAAACTGCAGGCAGTAATACTATTATTCAAGCCAAAATCCATCAGACATCTTGGCCCAATCACTTTTTATTCTGTAGACCCATTCAGATAATTTGATACTGAATATTTAACTTAGAGAATTGTTTCTGAAATTTCTTAAAATTTCAATATCTAGCATATTTTTTATCACTATAGGAGCTAGTGACAATGTAATAATAGATTATTAACACAAAAATTATTATTTTAGGGGTGCCTAGGTCAGTTAAGTGTCCAACTCTTGATCTCAGTTCTCAGGTCTTGATTTCAGGGTCATAATTTCAAGCCCAACGTTGGGCTCCACACTGGATGTGGAGCCTACTTTAAAAAAAAAAGAAAATTATTATTTTAAAACTGTCATCTTGGGGATCCCTGGGTGGCGCAGCAGTTTGGCGCCTGCCTTTGGCCCAGGGCGCGATCCTGGAGACCGGGATCGAATCCCACGTGGGCTGTCGGTGCATGGAGCCTGCTTCTCCCTCTGCCTGTGTCTCTGCCTCTCTCTCTCTCTCTCTCTCTGTATGACTATCATAAATAAAAAAAAAATTTAAAAAAAAGAACTGTCATCTTCTTCTATGTGTTTGTCATTTGAAATTAGCAGCACTAATCAAAATATTCAGTGATCTAGAATAACTCATCTCTGTTTTGTTTATATGCATGTATGCATGTATATATCTATTTGGGAAAAATGTGCCAGGTATTATGAATTATGCTGTGGATATTTTTTATTTTATTTGTTCTTAAAAATTTTTATTTATTTATTTGAGAGAGAGGGGGAGAACACACAAGTAGGGAGAGGAGAGGGGAGACAAAGGGAGAGGGAGAAGCAGACTTCCTGCTGAATACAGAGCCCAATTCTGGGCTCCATCCCAGGATCCTGAGATCATGACCTGAGCTGAAGGCAGACGCTTAACGTACTGAGCCACCCAGACACCCTGGATACTTTTATTTTAAATACAGGCATTGTAACTTAAGAATAGTAAAATAAATAACAAAATATTTCTGACTGGTTCAATTTTTGGAGATTATTAAAATGATCATTTGAACCTAATTTGACAGGAATTATTGAACTGATCAGAAATAAGTATACATAATTTAATAGAATGACTTTTGTTATTTGCTTCATGTATTCAATTTCTTTAAAAAGCTTGAAGAAGAAAAATCATACTTTCATAAAAGATAAAACATAATTTTGTTAAAAATGACTTAAAATATTTATCTATAATCATAATTATATATTTCTGTTTTGAATGTTATAAATGCTATAACTTATAGAAAAGCTTGAAAATATTAAAAAAACCATATCATTTACATTTTTTTTAAGATTTTAGTTATTCATGAGAGACACACAGAGAGAAAGAGAGACAGTCAGAGACACAGGCAGAGGGAGAAGCAGGCTCCAAGCAGGGAGCCCGACATGGGACTTGATCCCCGGTCTCCAGGACCAGGCCCTGGGCTGAAGGCGGCGCTAAACCGCTGAGCCACCCTGCTGCCCTCATTTACATTTTAAATAAAGCAAATTTAACTCTATCTTGGTATAATATTTATTTTTACCTAAAAAATAGAAAATAAGCCTATAAAAATAAAATATACTGACTCTTTTAATATATATGTTCCAAACTATATAATTTTAAGAAAAATTTGTTAAAATTGTAAGAATGCCCAATTTATTATATGCAAAGCACTATTTTAACAAGATTATTAGAGTTATGTCATAAATACACATGAAGTATAACATATAAGAGGTATATATATATATATATATATATATATGGTATAATTGTAGCTACTAAAATGTAGTAGCTATGTATATTTGAAACTATTGCATCCTAGTTGTTTAATGAGACAGATGTTAATTCTTTCTCCTGACAGTTATATTTTAGGGAATTCCATGTTATTGATGCTCCATCATAGATTATAAATTAAGAAAAGGCTACACTTTAGAGAGTGCTGATTTATTTCTTTGCAAAGGGCAGATAATTTTTTAAAAAGAGACTATTTTAATTACTCCTCTAATTATAATAACATACACATGTGAAAAAGAGTAGCCCAGGGAAAAATTTTACCCTGAAAACAAATTGAATGATAAGGATATATGCAAATTTTGTGATGCATTGTTAAGTGGAATTTGACTATTGATTTAATTGAAACACATTAGTTGAGGTCAATGTATTAATAGTGAATTTAGGGACGCTTGGGTGGCTCAGTGATTGGGCGGCTGCCTTTGGCTCAGGTCATGATCCCGGCATCTGGGATCGAGTCCAGCATCGGGCTCTTAGGAGGAGCCTGCTTCTCCCTCTGCCTGTGTCTCTGCCTCTCTGTGTGTCTCTCATGAATGAATAAATAAAACTTTTTTAAAAATAGTGAATTTACTCTGATATGTTCTTTGGTCAAGGTAGGCTGGCTATGTTATAACAATGGCAAATGAATGTATGTATTCATGTATGTATGAATGAATGTATTTCTCAATCCCAAACATTCTCCATCTTTTAAGCATTTTATGTTGCTTTGGTCTTAAGGACCCTTCCTTATAAATATTTCCTTGCATGCTTACATGGACTGAATCTGGAGAATCAAGGATGAGGAATCAAACGCTTCTACCCAGAAGAAAGAGCTATTATTTTTGCTTATATTCATTGACAGAAACAAGCTATGGTCTTATTTTAACAGAGATGGCAAATTCCACTTTTCCCTGGCCAGGAAGAGGGAGGGACTCAAACAATGAATTAGCTGAAAAACATTTACCATGTCATGTTTAGGAATCACAGTAACATACTTAATTTTATTAGAGGTAGCATACTTACTTGAGGAATACAACTTTCTAAGGAAAATTTTTGGCCCCGGTGGGTAATGAAAATCATATACGATATCATAGAAGTTATTCAAAGTGAGCGTCTCTTGAAAGCTTCACAACTTCAAAACACAGCACCTAAAGCTGCGTAAAAAAATGTGTAAGAAAATTGTTTTTTTTTTTTCCTGCAGAATCCATGTTGATTTATGAAGGCATTAATTTGTCATTTAGCTCTTAAAATTGACTATTAATAATCCTTGACATTAAAAAGATAAATGTCTTTTTCTTTTTTACAATTAAAATAAATCTATGGCATTTTCAAAAATCAGATATATAAGTTATAGTTATGACAGGAAAAGCATTTCCCAGAATTTTCTTAGGAAAATATATTGCATTAAAGCTAAGACAGTACTTTAAGAATACTCCCTTTTAGAAATAGTCAATCAAAAGTGTAATCCAAATGACTTAATATTATTACAACCATGAACCTACTGCAAAATGTCCTGATTTAATTAAGTGATAAGAGGATCATTTAACATTGCTCCTAAAAAATCTCCATCTTTGAAATAATTTATCATTACTACATATTAATTGAAAATCATTTTTATTTGTGACATTATAAAACTATGCACTTGAGTTAAATTTTTAAAAAATATAATCAGATGAGCCAGTATTAATTTGCAATGTGAGGAATGATTGTTTCATATTCATATTATAGAGATTTGTCTATGGCATAAGAGCCAACTGATATTCATGAAGAATATATTAAAGCCAGTTGTCAAATTAACCTTAGCTTCTATGTAATAGAGCAAAACATCATTGTTTGGGTGTGAGGGGAAGCCTACTCCTACTTATTTTAAATTCCTTGAAAGCTCTTACTGACATTGACAATTACCATCTTTTTCTATTTTTCTAACTTTTATCTATGAAATATTTTCTAGTTTACTGTGGACTACAAGATGTCTACTTAAGAAAAAATAGTGGCAATTTAGCTGTTCAGAGTTGTTTTCTGATAAATATTGTTGACACAAAATGAACAAACTTTTTAGAATTTCTAAAAAGAAAAAAGGAAGAGAGTTTCATTCGAGCCCAAATAAGGACAGCTGCCCAGAATACACAATCTTCACAAAGAAGAGAATGCTTCAGAGAAAGAGTGTTTAATACAGGGTTATATATGTTTTTCATTATATCAAGAGTTACAAATCATCATGATGGACATTTCAAAAAATCACAAACTTTATCTTATACTTTTAGTGTATGAAAGGTTGCAGGTTTCGGAGGTATGGGAACCAAACCTAGGGAGATTATTTTTACTCTTTAGTAAAAATTTTAGTTTTAAATGTTTCCTTTAGGTTATTTGCTAACAAAGAAGATGTTCAAAGTGTGCTCAGGGCAGAAATAGAGCCCATGCTCTGAAATTTTGTGAAGTCATTCTGACTTTGGTAAAAGTATATACCTTCCCTGGGAACCCAGAAGCAGGGCCCACTAATATTAAAAGTTGAAAATTTTTATCAATGTGATTCCAAAATTGTATAAACTATATTACTCAAATGCTTCAAGACTAATCAACAAAATTGTATTTTGCATGTTTTTCATTGCCTGCACCCAATGGTAAAAATTCTTTAAAAACATTATAAGAGTTGCCTGGGTGGCTCAGTCAGTTAAACATCTGCCTTAAGCTCAAGTCATGATCCCAGGGTCATGGGATTGAGCCCCTTATAGGGCTCCCTGCTCAATGGGGAGTCCGCTTTTGCCCCTGCACCTCCCCTCAGCTCTCTCTGGCTCTCTTTCTCTCTCAAATAAATAAATACATAAATCTTTTAAAAAATAATAAAAGAAGAAAAATAAGAAAGGAAAAAATGATGGTGAGCAAGACAAAGGAAAAAGTTACCATGGAAACTGAATTTACTGTTAGCAATGACGTGAACTTTTTTCTGTGTTCCACAGGTCAGGAAAATGATGTTTACAATTTTAATTAGACCTTAGAAATTAATTATGTAACTTATTACATTAATTCTAAAGTCTCTTAAAATTTAAATTTTATTATGCACTTCACTAATTACATAAGCATTTTTAAAATATGCATTTAGGATTAAAATTTTGACTGTAATTTCTTGGTATGGAAGATTACTAAATTTTTTCTTAGGTCATGTAATACATTTCCCTTTTTTCTATGTATATTATCCTAATGAACAATTTGGGATGTTTCAATCAGAGGATCAACTCCTAAACCACTCTATTGAAAGTAGCAAAATTAGTAGATATTAGAATAAATGGAAAATCCAAGCATAAGGAATGAGTTATTAATATTATGAACATTTCTGACAGGTGGTAAAGGCTGTAGGGTTATAACGATCAATGTAAGGGACGCCGGGGTGGCTCAGTGGTTAAGCATCTGCCTTTGGCTCAGGGCGTGATCCTGGAGTCCCGGGATCAAGTCCCACATTGGGCTCCCTGCATGGAGCCTGCTCCTCCCTCTGCCTGTGTCTGTGCCTCTCTCTCTCTGTGTCTCTCATGAATAAATAAGATAAAAAATCTTAAAAAAATCAATGAACAGTATAGACATTTTTCAGATGTCAAAATCTCACACTGGAAATGTAAAAATGTTTGGGAAAATGTATATTTAGGGACAAAAAATACTTTGTTCACATAAAGTGTCTAGACTCTGTCTTTTAGTTAAAGGAGGAAATTATAGACCGTATAATCTATAGTTTCACATATATTATTTTTTGTATTTAATATTTTAAATATTTGTATTTTATTTTATATTTTCCTCAATTTCAAAATACACTAGAAAAATATATTAAAATATATACAGATTTTTATTCTTATTTCAAAGCATTTTATGTGTTCTTGTTCGATAAAAAACATAAAAAGCCCATAGCTTCCTAAAATTTCTAATTCTATACTTCTACAACCCTAGAATGACTTCACATGTTAGGATAGTTGACATATTCGTAGAAAAATTTCAAATTATAAAGAGCATTAGAAACCCTGCAATATTCTTTGTGTCATATCCACAATGCTACTTTAAACTTTTCAGTGTGGTAGGTGTATCAGTAAAATTTGGGATTTCCCATAATTTTCTAAAAAGCGATCTAATTTGCAAAGCAACAAAAAGCAGAATTTAGACGTTTTTGTTAGCTGATTAACTTGAACCTCTTCACTGTCTTAAATGTATTATTTAGCTCTTTAAATAAGGCCATTTGTTGTTATAGTTCCCACTTCACTGACAGCAACAACTATACAAGTCACTTGATATTATCATTATGTTGACTATTGTCTCATTCAGTCCTCACAACATCCAGGTGTCCATTTCTCCATCATTTGATTGACTGATTTTCAGTTCTCATATCAAAGATTAGAACAGGAGACATAAAGAGGTTATTTGACACGCGATGTCAGACAGAAAAACCTTTGATATTGAGGATTGTCAATAATTATACCCCCTTTTTAAAGATTTTATTTATTTGAGAGAGAGAGACAGCAGGGGTACCAGCAGGGGGGAAGACAGAGGCAGAGGGAGAAGCAGATTCCCTGATGAGCAGGGAGCTCCACTGGGGCTTGATCCCAGGACGCTGAGATCATGACTTGAGCCAAAGGCAGACACTTAACTGGCTGAGCCACCCAGGGGCCCCAGTAATTATCCCCTTCTGAGTTAAGAAAAGAAAATATAGTTTAATGTATTTTTTTCAAAGATATCAGTTTGGCTTTATAAACAATACCATGAGCAAACAAGTAAAAGAAAGATTTATTAATATATCCTTATCCATGACAGAGGTATTTTAAAATATCATGCTCTTTATTGTCTTTAGATAACTCACACAAAAATATATCTGTCTTCTAAAATTATCTTCGTAAGTATGTATTAATAAAATTTAGAAAAAAGAACCTAACTGAGTGTGTTGCCTTGGTTTCTTCTGAGAAGTAAGTTCTCAGAACATGATGGTAGTATTCTAGTCAGGGCAGTTATACTTCTGCTTTTTCCACAGGAAGCAGTAATCACTGTTTCTGAGCAGCTGCTGTGATTTCAGACTCTCTGATAAAGGTTTCACTATTTTCAGACTCTGTCCTGATCAAGTCAAGATATCAAGTTTTGTCAAACTGCTGAGATATTTAGAAACTCAGCAATCGGATTCACTAAATAATCCTTTACAATAGCAACAAGACTCCTAGGACACTTTCCTTTTTCAATAGGTTTAGGTGAATCATCTGATTTAGCTTGACCTCTTGTCTTCCTGCACCAGCCAAGACAGATTCCTAATTTAAAAATACCTGGGGAGTAAAATCGGTAGCATCTGGAAGGGAAGGCTTTGTAGCATCTGGAGTGATGAGAGCTTTTGATCCCCATTTCCCTGTAGGTCTCTGACTTTGCAATTACATTTGAAGGACTTTTCTATTGAATAATAGCTCCAGTCAAAGTGATATAATCACAGGCAAACACACAACGTTCACCTGCACACATGCACACACACAAATTCTAAATGGAGACTGCTTTTCCTTGTTATTTTTCTACAATAAAATAAATGTTATTCCTGGCTTACGTAATTTTAATCAGCTTATTTATGGTGCCCTGACTCTTATTAAGAAGTTCACAAATAATCCTCTTCTGATAGGTGTTTAAATTTCATAACACTTGCAAAGGGTAAAACATACCATTATCTAATATATGCAACCAAAATACCATAGCATCACCTGGTATGGAAGGTGGCCATTCTTTCAGTTCCTGCAATTGATGGGCATTCATTTCACAATTGGTGAAAAAGTTTCTGTCAGTTATTTTCATATTTGCACTGAAAAGTAGACAAGCACAAAGATAAAAGAGGGAAAGACAATGGGAACCACACAGCATGCCCCAGGGACTGCTATACTGAGAAGGGGGTATATAAACCAAGACCTGGTAAGGACGAAGTTAGTCAACCAGACAGGTCTGTGAAAGATCCCATTGGGACAAAGGGAAGAACAAAGCCAAAAGACTCGAAGAGGGAGTGTGCCTGTGTTCGTGTGTTTAAGAAACATGGAGAGTAGTGTAACTGAGCAGAGTGAGCAAGAGGGTGAGTAGGAGGCACAGAGAGACGGGGATAGAGAAAAGCACTGATGCTCTAAGATCCTGGAAGGTGTCTGGCTTTTTCCTGTGAGAAGATGTTACTACACAGAGGAGATGTCACACTTGATCTCACCTACTTTGGAAGAGGATCACTCTAATTGTTATGTTAAGCATAAACTAAAGGGATGCAAAGGTGAAAAATCAGAAAGAGGGCTTAGGAGGCAAATCACAGTGTCTCAAGGAGAAGATGCTGGAGACTTGGCCCAAAGTAGAGGGATTGATGTAGATGATTTGAAATAAAATGGCATTAGCCGTGACTGGATTTGATGACCGGCTGAATGTGTGGGACATATTCAATAAACTGACACAGCAATAAAGGATGATTCAAAGGTCTCTGGCCTGAAAAACGGAAACAATGAGGTTACCCTTTATAGGAGAAAATGCAGGGTTATTCTTAGAAAACCTCATCTGTGATGATGAAGAAACACCAAGAAAACTGGTGCTCAAAACTATTTTCTTTCACAAGCCTGCAATGGTCTCTGAGACTTCTTTTATTTTTTTATTTTTGAGAGAAAGAGAAAGAGAGAAAAGAGTGAGCAGGGGGAGGGTCAAGGGAGAGAGAGGAGGAATCTTAAGAGGACTTTCGGCTGAGTGCAGAGCCTGCCTGTGGGGCTTGATCCCATGACCCTCCGATCATGACGTGAGCTGAAATCAAGATTTAGATACTTAACCCACTGAGCCACCCAGATGCCCCCCAGTCTCCGAAACTTTAACTACACTTGAAAGTAAGGAATTTTCTCCAAAAGTCTTATCTCAAATCAATGTTTCTTGTGTAAAGGATTAAAGCAAAAAGAGGAAAGAAAACAGTACCCATTTAACAAATTACTACGGAATAATTTGTCAAATTTGTGATTCTGAGGATTTAAACTACATAAAATGAACAAAGGATACAATAAAGGGTATGGTATTGATATTAGGAAAGCTTTATGAAGTATTAAAAGGTAGTAAATCCTGAGGCTAGGATGAAGGTGTTGAAGCCAATTAGAATAGTGGATAAACTGTTTAAGAAACAACATCTTTCAGGTTGTACTACAAAGCTGTGGTCATCAAGACAGTGTGGTACTGGCACAAAAACAGACACATAGATCAGTGGAACAGAATAGAGAATCCAGAAGTGGACCCTGAACTTTATGGGCAACTAATATTCGATAAAGGAGGAAAGACTATCCATTGGAAGAAAGACAGTCTCTTCAATAAATGGTGCTGGGACAATTGGACATCCACATGCAGAAGAATGAAACTAGACCACTCTCTTTCACCATACACAAAGATAAACTCAAAATGGATGAAAGATCTAAATGTGAGACAAGATTCCATCAAAATCCTAGAGAAGAACACAGGCAACACCCTTTTTGAACTCGGCCATAGTAACTTCTTGCAAGATACATCCACGAAGGCAAAAGAAACAAAAGCAAAAATGAACTATTGGGACTTCATCAAGATAAGAAGCTTTTGCACAGCAAAGGATACAGTCAACAAAACTCAAAGACAACCTACAGAATGGGAGAAGATATTTGCAAATGACATATCAGATAAAGGGCTAGTTTCCAAGATCTATAAAGAACTTCTTAAACTCAACACCAAAGAAACAAACAATCCAATCATGAAATGGGCAAAAGACATGAACAGAAATCTCACAGAGGAAGACATAGACATGGCCACCATGCACATGAGAAAATGCTCTGCATCACTTGCCATCAGGGAAATACAAATCAAAACCACAATGAGATACCACCTCACACCAGTGAGAATGGGGAAAATTAACAAGGCATGAAACAACAAATGTTGGAGAGGATGCGGAGAAAAGGGAACCCTCATACACTGTTGGTGGGAATGTGAACTGGTGCAGCCACTCTGGAAAACTGTGTGGAGGTTCCTCAAACAGTTAAAAATAGACCTGCCCTACGACCCAGCAATTGCACTGCTGGGGATTTACCCCAAAGATACAGATGCAGTGAAACGCCAGGACACCTGCACCCCGATGTTTATAGCAGCAATGGCCACGATAGCCAAACTGTGGAAGGAGCCTCGGTGTCCAACGAAAGATGAATGGATAAAGAAGATGTGGTTTATGTATGCAATGGAATATTACTCAGCTATTAGAAATGACAAATACCCACCATTTGCTTCAACGTGGATGGAACTGGAGGGTATTATGCTGAGTGAAGTAAGCCAGTCAGAGAAGGACAAACATTATATGTTCTCATTCATTTGGGGAATATAAATAATAGTGAAAGGGAATATAAGGGAAGGGGGAAGAAATGTGTGGGAAATATCAGAAAGGGAGACAGAACGTAAAGACTGCTAACTCTGGGAAACGAACTAGGGGTGTTGGAAGGGGAGGAGGGCGGGGGGTGGGAGTGAATGGGTGACGGGCACTGGGGGTTATTCTGTATGTTAGTAAATTGAACACCAATAAAAAAAATAAATAAAAAAAATGTTTTAAGTGGATAGTGAAAAAAAAAAAAAGAAACAACATCTTACCTACTTCAATAATTTGTTTATATGCTCTCATTCTTTGTTAATTCAAGACTGAAAGTAAGGTAAGTGACAAAATAGAAGCTTATGCTTCATTCTCAAAGTGGATGCCCTACTTTGCATTCCAGGTTATTCTTTCATAGGACATTGTTAAACATTTAAATAGTGTAGGATAGTGAGAAAGGTTGTTTTATGGATGGACACATCAGATTTAAAAGCTAATCCTGTTACTGTTACTGTAAGAGTTCTGAACACCTAAGATGATTTAGTTAGCATTTCCATGTGATAAAATAGAAAATATAGAAGAGTGTACTTTAGCAATATTTAATGATAGTCACATACCTAATGTCTATAAATTTTTCCTATTATGCCTCTTTTTAAAACCTCCTGAATTATTCAAAACTGAATATAACTGACCAGCACACTTGCATCATTCTCTACACACTGTGTTTATCATGGTTTCTTCAGGTGCATTACATTTTTGTAGGCCATGGTCTTTGATACGAATACTTGGGTTACTATTGGATTCTGTACTATAAATTTTATTTGCTATATTTATGATTTTACTACAGCTACCATTGATTTAATTATATGTAAGTATCTCCACTAGCATTGGGGGAAATTAGCCCTTTGGGGCAAGTTTCACAATTAGTAGTAAATATTGTACATTTGTATATTATACATTTGTATGTGGAAATTCAATACAATGCATTTTTTTAAACAAACAACCAAATATCGACTATCTTGGGAAAATGTTAAATATAAATCCTCTAGGTTGTCTTTTGCAGCTTTTCTTGAAATATTCTTTCAAATAAACATGCTTGAGATGGACTCTTCTATTCCAATGTATTTATTGTTTTTTCCAAAGAAAATTAAGTTCAATACATATTTTTGAATTGCTAATATACACAAGGCATGGTCATTTTAGGTATCATGTAGTCTTTTGTTAAGGATACCATTAAACCAAAGGTATCCATGCTACTAGTAACACAGGCTAGGTGATTATGACATCATATTTCTCTTTGATCCAAGAAGTACAGAAAATCACACAGTTATTTTCCAACTATCCAAACTATCCACATTACAAACCCACAGACTGAATGAGTACAGGATTTTATGTGAGAAGACTTCACCTTGTTACATACAGATACAGCCACATTCTCTGACACAGTAGTGTTCAATAACAATGTTAAATAATTAAATAATCGGGTCTTATAACCACCCAGAAATCTTGAACAAGTAACTAAACTTTTCTCAGCTTTCATTTCTTCATTTATAAAAAAGACACTAACATACATCCAGGCAAAAGAACAGGTGATATGTGAGTGATAATAAAGGGTTTTTTTTCCCCAAGTCATTTTTCTAATTTCAAATGAACATGTTAGAAAAAAATAATTTAAAATAAGTTTTAGATATACATTCACATCCAAGACTACCTAGCATGAATTATTCTTACCCATTCTGGATTGACCATATACTCATGTCCAAGATTTCTTGGAACATTACAAGACCTTTGGATCAAAGCTATGGAATATATTAAATAAAAATAAATATTGTTCTGTAATCATGAGTCTATGAGTTGATTTGGGAGCTGACACCACTCTGTCAGCATTATTTAGTAACAGTGACTGGATTTTTGATGTGAGCCTGGTTTTGGTGAAGCCTGAGGGGTTTTGACAGATTAGGCTGGTCACATAACTGGAATGTGCTTATATAACCAGCTTACAAAAGGAATCACCACCATGTGTGCAGATTTTGGATTTTGTTATACTGAAGGGCATCCACACATGCTGTGCCTGAGAACTCAGGATACCTTCAAGAGTGCCAACCCTTCTCCTGTTGTTAGTGTCCTAACTCCTTTGCTTGTACAGGAAAGCTATTCTATGTGTATATTTTTGAGTGCAGTGAGTCACATTAGAGTAATTAATGCATACTTAAGGCAAAAACCAAGGCAGGTAAATCTAGGTGCTAGAAATAAAAATGGAATCCAAGTCAGAAAAGTAGCAGAAGCTAACATTTCTTGATGATCCTAGGAATTAGTCATAGGTTTTAAAGGCCTGTGATGAGGAATTTGAATGCCTCTTATATGAGGACAAGGGGTCTAGGAAATAGATGCCTTTTAGCTGAAAAGCCCCAGGGCTAACATATCTTACAATGCCTGAAATCACGAAGTATTGCCTTTTCTAGGAAATTAGAGCTAATAGAATGTATTACATTTTCCTAGAGAAGTGACAAGGACTGAAGCATGTACCATTCTACGGATAGAAAAACAGTCACTTGCCAGACATTGAAATTGTTCTCGTCCATCCGTATTAACATCAGCTTAGGGATGGCATTTCTTTATAGTCTCAGGAGATGACTAACAAAATCCAGTGGCTATATATTTCCTTGTCCATCTCCAAAAGAGAGAGAGAGAGGTCATGTATGGATGCTCTCCTAGAAAAGTACAAAAAAAAAAGGAACTCATCCAGACACCTCTAGGCTTTGAATTGGGTCAGATCCCCATCCCCAAGAGCAATTACTGTAACTGTAGAATGAGAATGCACAGATTTGGGTTAGTTTCTTCCAAAGCACATGGGATGCATGAGTGGAGATTTATAGACCAAATGAGAATGATCAAAGTAGAGGGAAGGCAACTACAATTTTTACTTCGCTAGGAAGTTTAACAACTAAGCCTTAGAATGGGTGCAATGAGGAGCTTTTCCAGAGGCCTCACAAATGTTTCTTAAGATTCTCCTTTATAAGAAAAGTACTTAAAATTTTTTTGACTGAGAGACAGAAGGAATATATTTTACATTGTAGTTTAATTATATATATATGCGTGTGTATGTACATGTAATACACATATTAAATATATATAATATGTATATAATATGTATATTATATAGATAATTATATATAATTATGGTTTTAACCAGCAGACTGATTTAATCATGCATTAGTGGATCTTCCGGCTGCAGTTTCAAAAAAAATCTTCATTAGAATGCTGATATATAAATGAATGCATATAAATATAAATATCAAGGCACTCCATCTTAAAATTAGTTCCATATTTCAGGGCATGTAGGTGCCTCAATCTGTTAAACAACTGACTCTTGATTTCAACTTAGGTCTTCATCTCAGGGTTGTGAGTTTGAACTCCACATTGGACTCCATGCCAGGAGTGGAGCCTACTTAAAAAAATTAGTTCTATATTTCAATTTCTATGAGAGATAATATAATTGGCCTAAAGTGAGATATTATGGCTATGACTTTGGGAACCCAACCCAGTCTACATTGACTATTCACAGAAGGAGGAAATATATGAGCCCAGCAGCTATTCCAAGAATTTTATGTTACAATATCATGTTTCCCCACGGAATAATTATTTAGTAGCCTGTAAGGCACTTTCATTGTATTCCAACAACCCCTCAACTGACATTGAGCACTATAACTACTTATATTTATTCTTCTTGACAGAGTATCCTTGTGTTTCTTAAACATACTACACTAAATTGAATAAGAAAGTTTAGGAAAGAGGTTCTGAATTTACTTGTTTTGTGATTGTGTGTGTGCACGAGAGAGACAGAGAAAAAAGGTGTGTATTGTGCATGTGTATGTGTGTGCACGCTTCTCGGCGTCTCACTGAGTTGGATAGGAATTAATCTTTTTGATCACCAAGTTCTATAGCAAAACTAGACGTGTTATTCTATTTAATCCCCTCATGGTAACCTGGTGAGTTTGGTATTATTTTCTCTATTTTACAGATCAGTAAACAAGTCAGAGTTTAAAGGGGTAACCACAGATCACATACCTGGTTAGTGATGAAGCAATAACTGGAATCCAATTCCAAAAGTTGTATTATTTTACTGGAGGACGTGGGGCAGGGGGAGTGTTATTCAAATCCATGTAATCCTTCAATAAATTTATTCAGAGAGGAATTAGTGGGGTTTCTGTCTATTAGCACTAAACAATCCAGTATACAAAATCTGGCCAATGCAGTGAAAGAGACAGTGGAAATCATTCAGTGTGTTTGAGGTATAGAAATACTGTGCCTTGTTTTAATTAAGGTGATATTGCTTTTTTTTTTTATTTGAAATCAAAGGTCTTCTGTGGTTATTATTCTGTGAAAAGTTTAACATAGAAAAAAAGGAGGGGAAAACACAGAGAATGTTGCTGTCTTGTTATTTACAGTAATACCCTTTTAAATATTAGTGCAGAAAAATGGAGACACAGCCTTTGGATAAAAAAATAATCAATAAGAATTAGACTTCCTTCCAGTGTAGGTAGTGAAAGTAATGAGGTCACACAAATCTTGCTGTTTGTGTTTTGCTCTTATATACACTGAAGCGTGTTTCTATGACTAGTAATTCAAATCTTTTAATTAAAAACATCATTATTTCAGTTCAAGAGCAAGATATGTCAGTGGGACTGATGATCTTCCTATTTTTCAACAGAATGATGAACCTCTAAGGTTGATTCAAGCTCCTGCACTCTTATTAAAAAGCCCTTGACAAAGGTACCAAGTTTTGAAGCAATCCTATCCTTGAGGGGTGATTTAAGAATCTTGGTTTAGAGTTATTGGCTCGCTATTTTTAGAACTTCCCTTCTCATGTATCTTTATTGATTCAAAGTGTCATTAAATTTCTGGAGCTGTAAAGAAATTGTCTGCTCACAACTCAAGGATTTTCTACTGTGGACAAAATCTTGGATAGTTCAGTTTTTCATTCTGTGGAACCAAGAGAAATTGCTCAAGTGAAGTTTAAAGTGCTGAGTTAAGAAATAGCCTTGAGGTTTTACTAAGTAGACACAATATTTATAGTTGACAGTCTTTTACAGTTTCCTGGAAAATATTTGTTTTCAGGTCCACTTAACTAAGAGTTAGTTATAAAGGGAGGTGGATGCTTTTGCTTGTGTACACCAGCAAACTCAAAGCAAAACATAAATACTTCAGTAAAGAATACACTAAAATAAAAATATCAGAACAACATAATCTAGAAAACACCATTGTTCCATTATAAATCTCTTTTAAGCTCATGAGCTAGGGTGGGATCGAATTTCTGTAGCAATTGGTCCACCCAGGACTTTGGCTCTCAAGATGCAGGCTGACCACACTGCAGCAAACTGCGCCCCCTGGTGCGTACAAGCCGGATAGCCACCTTGCTCACACCAGCAGGAGCAATGGTTAGAGCAGAAATGCAGATCACACAGGGGAATGATTATACAAGGACAGGACACAAAGAACTGGCATGGCACTCAACACCAGTAGTGAAAGAGAAAAGGACTGAAGTGACTAATTTTGGTGACAACAGATGGGGGCGGGGGAGAGCAAGGGAGGAAGAGACAAGAGAAGAATAGGGGTGCCTGGATGGTTCAGTGGCTGAGCATCTGCCTTTGGCTCAGGGCATGACCCTGTGGTCTTGAGATTGAGACCTACATTGGGCTCCCTGCATGGAGCCTGCTTCTCCTTCTGCCTGTGTCTCTGCCTCTCTGTGTCTCTCATGAATAAATAAATAAAATCTTTAAAAAATAAATAAATTCATGAACAGGATAGAGAGATAGTAACATGAGTGTGTTCTCTGAAGTTTTTGAATACTTCACCAACAGCTTAATTCTAGGAAGAATAGAAAAGTAGAGAGGAAAGGATATGGGTTCAAGTAATACTACAAGTAACATGTAACAAAAGCCAAATTAAGAAAAAAAAGCCATAAATGTATTGCTTAGTGCAATAAGTATTTATTTCTAATTCACATAAAGACTGACTTCCAAATCTATCCCTGAATTCAAATGTCACACTGAATGTCATTCCCTAAGATCTCAAACCTTGAGTTACATTTTAAGGGAAGCTGGCATCTTATTAGAAGGATGGGTAAATGGCAAGTGTATTATAAAGCAGTTATCATATGGTTTCACTCACGTGTGGAATATAAGAAATAGTGAAAAAGATTAAAAAGGAAAGGAGGGGAACTGAGTGGGAAAAATTAGAGAGGGAGGCAAACCATGAGAGACTCCTAACTGGAAAACAAACAAAGGGCTGTGGGAGAGAAGGTGGGTGGGGGGATGGGGTAACTGGGTGACAGGCACTGAGGAGGGCACTTGATAGGATCAGCACTGGGTGTTATACTATATGTTGGCAAATATGACTTAAATAAAAACAAATGTAAAAAACAACAAATGAAAAAGCAAATAAAATCATGGGCTAATCCTGAAAAAAAATTAAAAAGCAGATTTATGAATAGAAAAAAATAGAAAAACAATAGGAAGTAAACTGAGTAGTTTTGAACATTCAAATATATTTACTCTAAGAAAATGCACAAATTTTTGGCATAGCATGGAATGAAAATTAAGTGTCCTTGTCGTTGAAGGATTTATCTGTTCATGGCATCCTGCCTCTAGTACTATGGTGGAAGGGGCAATATAGTCTGACCAGCAAACAATACTGTCCCTTCTAATCTCAAGGTCGTCTATCCACGACAGCTCTGTCACTTCAGAAGAAAGATGATTCTTAAAGAATGACCACAGTTTACAGTAATTTAATTAATAGGTAACTACAAATTCACCTGCTGCTCTAGATTTCTTTATTGAAGAAATCAAGGCAACTTCTGACATTTAGTGCCAGCAGCTTAGCAAATGATTTTCCTCTACCCCAACAGAAAAACGTCACACCTTATGTTTACATCAATCAGGCCCCTATAAAATACCAGGAGTTTAGAGTTGAAAGAACTGCAGGGTTCGGATATTTTTTAAGAAGTCTGCAGAGAGATTCAAAGACAAAAGGGGAAACAAAAAAACAAAGACAACAGAGGAAATTTTAGCCACTGACACTATGGTAGTGCAGACCATAAACAATCTCACTCCAAGCCAAATGAACATAAAACCTCACATTAAAGACCTAGTGTCTTTTACCCAGTACATTATGTTCAGCTATCTACAAAAAAGTTACAAGGAAGCTAAAAGGCATAAAACACTCTGAAGAGATAAAGCAAGCATCAGAACCAGACTTAGATATGGCACAGACTTTGGAATGATTAGACAGGGAATTTAAAATAATATTAATAATGTCCTAAGGTCTGTAATAGAAAAAGATGACAATGTGCAAGAATAAATGGGCAATGTAAGCAGAGAAACAGAAACTCTCAAAAGAATCAAAAGACAGCCTAGGAATCGAAAACACTGTAATAGAAATAAAGAATGCCTTTATTGGTCTAATTAGTGGACTGGCCATCTCCAAGGAAATAATGGTGAGGTTGAAGATAAGTCAGTAAAAACTTCCCAAACTGAAAACCAAAGAATAAACTGGGGAAAAAATGAAACAGAATATACTATGACTCTGGACAATTTTAAAAGTTGTAACATAACGGAAATACCAGAAGAAGAGAGAATAAAAGAAGAAATACTTGAAGTAATAAGGGCTGAGAATTTTCTGAAATTAATGAGAAACACAAAACCAGAGATTCAGAGAAACCATAAAATACCAAGAGGATAAATATGAAATAAATCAACATGTAGACATATTAAAACTGCAGAAAATCAAAGGCAAAGAGAAAATCTTGAAGCAAGCAGAGGAAAACACCTGTAATCTATAAGTTTTCTTTTTCTTGGCTTAGGTAATGATTATTTGATAATGTTTGCTCTTTTATACTCAACAAGTACATTTTTCATGTATTTTTCTATATACTTATTTTCTTCCATATGAAATTTTATTTAAAATGAATTCCAGGTGTGTTTTACTATAGAATCATATGTTCCTAGCACTTTTTGTGTTTTTAATATTAATCATAATAATTCTGCAATCCAATGAATATAATTACAATGTGACAATTATTTGGGAAATAATGTATGCTAGTGTCTCAATTATCACTTTGATTCTTGGATTTAGAAAATTCCTTAGAATATATTAAACACAGTCTGATCCATTATCAGCTGTCCTTTTTGTATAATTCTTGATGAGGGTTTATTTCATCTGAGTTTGGATACTTCATCATTATCTTCTACCTATCACTCTTGTAACAGATACTGTGTTATTACCAAGAATTAAAATGTGATTGATTTGCAGTCTTTTCTGTCAAAGAGCTCACAATGGCATGTGGGGGAAAATAACACAATTTTAATAACATTATTTTGTATATAAATATAGCACATGCAATAAATATCACATCTGAAATATGTCACAGAAGATACAGTTGCATTATCTTGATGAGGGTCCAGATACAAGACAATAGAAAGAGTATCAAAATGGTGACATTCACGTTTAGCTTGTAAAGTAATGTACAATCTTGAAAACTGCAGTGTCAATGGAAAGACAATGGGAAAAATCCCCCCAAAAAGGCATGGAGTTTCTATAAAAGTGGTTGTTTATTGCTGAGATGTATTTTATATGGGAAAATGGTATAATATAAAACCAAAATATAATTTGGGGCCAATGGGAAAGTGTAAATGTCAAGGTAAATAGTTCTATGAGGAAGCAGCCCTAGTTATTAGAATATTTTTATAAACCTGGAAAATGCTTTTTATTATTTCTCACCTAATTCCCCAGGTTACTACCCCTACTCTGATTTTGATATTGGACATCCTTGTCTTCATCATGATCTTAGTGAAGAGCATTCAGTCTTTCATAATTAAGGATTATTCTACCTGTGGGTTTTTTAGAGACTCTTTATCAGATTGAGGAGCTTTCATTTTCCAATATGTTGAGTCATTTTATCAACAGGGAGACGGGTTTTGTTAAATGATTATATTCCATTTCCTTTGAGATAATCATGTGGTTTTTGTCCTTTATTTTATTATTATGGTATACTACATTCATTGATTTTCAGATGGTAATCTAACTTTACATTCCTGAGATAAATCCCAATTTATCATAAGTCTTTTTATATGTTTCTGGAATCTGTTTGCTAGTGTTTTGTTGAGGAATTTTGTGTTTATATTCATAAAAGAACACACAATAGAATAGAGTAGGCTTTGACATTCAATTTAATCCAAAGTTATCACTCTATCGTCCTATGCCCATCTACTGCCTTCTGATTTACTTTGTTCCTGAGGCATTTTATAAGGATGATTGATAGGTAGACAGATAGATAGATAAATTTCTTATAAATGTTTCAGCCAAATCATTTCAAAAATTCAATGTTATTGATTGCTCATGAGAAAATTCAATTTTACTTATTAGGATTTGTTAATTTTTGTATTTCAGATTTGAGATTTATAAATGATGCACTATAATTATTCAGTTAACCTGCATCGATTGTGATTAATCAGGTTTTAAAATATATAAATATATAAGATTATATGCATTTAGTAAGTTCAAACAAAAATGTTGTCTCTGATACAATCCATAAAGGAAAATTTTAGTTATCAATTAGGTAATACTGCAAATAAAAAGTATATCCATAACGTACCAAGCTCTTATTCTTGCTAAACAGGCATATAAACATTTAAATTTTAACTATTATTATGAGAAATGCCACTCAGCCAGAAATCAGATGAGTCTTAAAAAGTTTTAATGCCTTTTACATGTCTTTTATTTTCAGGAAATATAATCAGTTGTGCAGAATGATTTGTTTCAATAGTCAAATGGATTGATCACAGTGTATACATTTGTATCTATTTTGTTGCAAATAGTAACTCAGTGATTTTTTCTCTTTGAAAAAAATCATATTAACTAGGTATGTTGTTTGATATCAATATTTTAAGTGAAAATTTCAACAACAAATATGATGATATGTAGTTACTTTGTTTTGAGTTAATTCTTCATAGACACCTCTGACATACCACTAACTCCATTCTTGCTCTTATTTTCCACCTGTTTTCTAATATTAACTCAAATAGTCTAATTTTGCCACCTAAATGCACAGTTATGTAATTCTAGACCTCTACTTTTTCTAGACCTTTACTTCCAATATAGTTATGGTAGTTCTTGTGATTTATTGTGGTGTCTTAGAATAGAGTAAGCACTGAAATTATAAGTCAGACGACTTTTTTCTGTAAGTGACCATTTGTAGAAATCTGGGTGTGTTATCCAACCCTCAAAACTCAGTTTATCCACAAAATGAGAATAATAATAGTTTTCATTTGATCGTGTCATGAAGACTAAATGTAAGAATATATTTGAAAATCTAGCATAGAATACATTTCATGACCAATATTTTTTAAATGGCTATGATTTTTCTTGTGAGAGGTAATACAGTGGATAATTTAAAATACATAATTTAGATTCAGCCTTAACAGATTTCAAATCCAAGCTCCTTTGCATATTTGGTAATTATTTTCTTTATCCCCTAAATTATTCATCTGTAAGATTGTTAAGTGCTAGGATGAAAAGTAGAATAATACATTGGAAAATTTTACCAGAATGCTGACAAATAGTGAATTTTATTAATTCTTCACTTTCTCTAATTCCCACTCTTTCCCCACATAGCATTCAGAATAATTTCTTTTATATATATATATATATAGGCAGCCAGGGTGGCTCAGCGATTTAGCGCTACCTTCAGCCCAGGGCGTGATCCTAGAGACCCTGGATCGAGTCCCACGTCAGGCTCCCTGCATGGAGCCTGCTTCTCCCTCTGCCTGTGTCTCTGCCTCTCTCTCTCTCTCTCTCTGTGTCTCTCATGAATAAATAAATAAAATCTTAAAAATATATATATATAAGTGTGACCAAGTCACTCCTAATAAAATCCCACTAATATAGTAAATAATCCTTACTAAGAATTTACTTCTGGAATCATCTCACACTAATGCCTCCTCACTTTGTGCTAGCACCTACATACTTCACTTGCTTTTACTGAGTGAGTATCATGTTTTTATTCAACATTCTTTTTACCTGTCCTCTTTTCTAACTGAATGGTTTTTATGTTAATTTATCTGGAGAACACCTACTGCTCTAAGATTATTTTTTCAAATATCACTTACTCTGCATGGTCTTATTTGTCCATTTCTGTTAAATATATTAATCTTTAGAGTGTCAAGTAATTCTTTGTATTCCTCTTTATAGCAACCTACATTGTATTTGTGATTTATATCACCATTTTTAATTCTTCTCCTGAATTAATGACAAAAACTATTGTAAGGTTTTTTATTTGTTTGCCTTTGCACTACGGAGTCATATTAGAGAAAATCACAGATGGTAGGCTCTCTTTTGTTGGGTTGAATTAAATAATGGTTAGGTTGTAAGCTGACATCCAGCCAATTAGCATTTTTTATTCACTCATTTATTCATTCATTCATTCACTCATTCGAACAATCTTCATTCATCAAATATTTATGGAACTTCCATTATATGATTATTCTAGGCTCACTCATGGGCACAGTAAATTGAGTAAGACTTATTCCTCAAGTAGCTTAAAGTCAGTAGTACAAGGGAATGGGCAGCTAACACTGTGTTACTAAAATTTAATATTGGTAGAAGGGAAGTCTGAAAAGCAAAGTAGAAACATTAGAAATATTAGAAAAATATTAGCAGATGAGGAACCTAAAATAGGGAGTTTATCCTATTCTTTCCAGGAAAATGTTTAAAGAAGCAAATAAAAAAGGGCAACAGTGAAGTGCGTTATTCTGGCAGGATTTTGAGGGCTTATTTAAAATGAACAAGACCTGAACATGTAGATTTTTTATTTTTATTTAAGAGTTTGTTTCAAACATGTGATATAAAGCAAGAGGCTTACAATGTAGTAGAAACTGATAATGGAGTAAAATAGCATCTGGAAGGAAACAGGTCATAAAAGCTTGGAAACACCCCAAGGAGACCATTCTTTCTGTACTATTGAAATAATGACATTCAAAAGAGCAAGAATGGATACATGCAGATGGTGTTATGAGTCTGGAGTGGTAAGTGGAGGGACTTCATACCTTCCAGTATAGTCTTCTGTATGAAAGGGAAGTAAATGACCCCAGTTGGCATGCCTTCTTTCTCTTTACTCTTCAGAAACAATCCAATGAAGAGTTCATAACCTGTGCCTTGCACCTCCACAGATTCTCTGAAAAGGCTCATGGCCAAGATACTAGCCCTTACATTATGGATGGCCCCTTTTAGCATTATGAGGTTATAAACATCATCATTTACACAACTGAATGAGACAGCTCTGACAGTTGGTCAAATAAGTGCTCTCTGTGTACCTTCCAGTCATATGTATTACATACTCTACCTCTTGCACTTAGTGTTTTTAATTTTAAATTTCCTTCTGTGTTGTATTCAGCAATACTTGCCTGTCCTTTCTTTTTGCTTCTCATTAAGTGTGGTTGAGTTTAGGTTACTTTTTTTTTAAATCCATAATTACTTGCATAGTATCTTAAATTACAGAACTTTAAAAAAATTGCTCAAATGTTATCTCCTTAAATAAGCCTTCAATAAACACACGTATAAAATTGTTTTCTGAATCTCCTCCCCACACTCATACTACCTTCACTTTCTACTATTTGTTACTACCTGATATCATTCGTTTATTTTATATCTATCTTGTTAAGATGAAGGCTCCATGAAGTTTACTATTTGCTTTTGCCCTTGATGTACCTGGCATACAGTAGATATGCGATAAATACTTGTCAGATAGATGACCCCTGGGTTAACCAAAAAAACTCCAGATAATCCAGTTTAAAAATGGATAGGGAATCTGAATAGAAGTTTTCCAAAGAAGACACAGAGATGGCCATCAGGCACATGAAAAGATGCTCAACATCACTTATTATCAGGAAACGCAAATCAAAACCACAATGAGATATCACTTTACACCTGTCATAATGGCTAAAATTAAAAAAGCAAGAAACAACAAGTATTGGTGAGGATGTGTAGAAAAAAGAAGACTTATGCAGTTAATGAATACAAACTTGTACAGCTACTGTGGGAAACAGTATGGAGATTCCTCAAAAAGTTAAAGCTAGAAATATCATATTATCCAATAATTCTACCGGGTACTTACCCAAAGAAAATAAAAATATTCATTCAGAAAGATATATGCACCCCTATGTTTGTTTCAGCATTATTTACAAAGGCCAAGACAAGGAATCCACTTAGATGTCCATGGATAGATGCATGGATAAAAAAGATATGAGTTCTATTTATATATGACATATATATAAAGAAGATTTGAGTTATATTTATATATGACATATATAAAGAAGATATGAGTTATATATATATATGAGTTATATATGTATATTTATGTATATATTATGTATATAAGAATATCTAGCATGGATGAACTGCTAGAGTATTACAATAAGTGAAATAAGTCAAATGATTCACTTATATGTGGAATCTGAAAAGCAAAACAAATTAACAAACAAAAAACAGAAACAGACTCACAAATGCTGAAATGAAACGTGGTTGCCAAAGGCGGGGAGGAATTGAGGGAAGGAGAGAAATGAGTGAAGAGGATTAAGAAGTACAAACTGCCAGTCACAGGAATAAAAAATTCAACACAAGGAATACAGTCAATAATATTATAATAACATTGTATCATGACAGATGGCAACTGTATTTATTATGGTGAGCACAGTGTATGGAATTGTTGAATCATCATGTTGTACATCTAAATATAACATATGTCAACTCTGCTTCAAAAAGAACCCCAATGTTTTCAAGAAAAAAATTTTATGAGTCTGTATGATCAGCAAATTTTGATCAGATTTTTCAGGCATTTTCTGCACCTTCAAAGCTGTTTGCAGCCCACAGTACTCACTTCTCTCCCCTCATTATGCTAGCCAGTCAGTCCTCTTAAAAACCATTTGATGTGAGCAAGGGGATAAAATAAGACATAGTTGCAAATACACAAACTGGCGAAAACAGCATTTTCACCTGGACTTTTCAATCATATTAATGAAATTTTATATGATCAAAAACCACAGAATTTTTAAACCTTTATTTCCAGCTGTGAAGAAAATATAAAAGTTTTTACTCCAAGTCTGATATGCTTCTGTTAGCCTGATCTAGATGTCACATTGGCAGTAAAGACATTATTGGTGGAAAATTATAGATAATAATATATTCTCTTTATGTAGGGAGAATATTATTGTAAGAATGTTTCTTATGAAAAAAATCATAATTACATTTTAAATATTAAAAACACTACCATTAATGTGTTTTCAGAAAAAAAGATCACAACTGCGCAATGAAATGTAAAAGACTAATACAGTTTGGATTATTTTAAATAATTAGATAGCAATTCATTACAGTATGTGAGTATTTGACTTTCAAATTAAAAAAAAACACTCAAAAAACAAGAGCAGAGTAATAAAAGACATTCCTAAACAGTTGATAAAACAAATTTAATATAATTGATATGAAATGTTAAGTATGTAAAGTAAGAATGTTCAAGTGTACCTTAATATACTTTTAAATTAAATATCCAATTTTGGAGTAATGAAACATTCCTTACATAGATATTTATGTTGACATAAATATGAAAAACATTTTTGGAAAACGTGTTGGCAATACAGCTTTAAAAACTTAAATTATTTATATATACCATTTAAACTGAATGTTTGTGTCCTCTCAAAATTCATCTGTTGAAACCCAGTCCCCAAGGTGATGGTATTAGGAGGTGATTAGGTTTGGTAGAGCCCTCATAATTGTGATTAGTGCCTTACAGAAGAGACTGCAGAGAGCACCCTTATCCCTTCTGCTCTGTGAGGTTACCACTAGAAGATGAGAAGATAGCTGTCTATAAACCAGACATTGAGCCTTCACCAGACCTTGATCTTGGACTTCTCAGACTACAGAACTGTGAGAAATAAATTTCTGTTGTTTATAAGCCACCCAGTATATGGCGTTTTGCTATACCAATCTGAAATAGACTAAGAGAACCATTTTGTACAATAATTCAAATTTAATAATAATTTATACAAGGTGATAGGGAAAATAACATAATTTAAATAAAGAAGTTTCAAGCCGTATTATCTGTAATTGTAAATATGTAGAAAAAAAATCCAAATTTCCAACAATATAGAACTACCTCAGTGGATTTTAGTGTATATACATTAGCTTGGGTGTGCATACATTTAAAATGAAAATAATAGACTACATGTCAACATGAAAAAATATATACATAAGTTATTATGAAGCAAAAAAAAGTACATAAAATTTTATATCCTGTGATACCAACTCCATAAGAAGGGAAGAATTGAGAGGAATAATCATTCACCCTGCTGCAGTAATTCTGTTAGCATAGTGGTTTTATGAGTGGTTTTGTTTGTATATTTGATTGCTTCCATATTTTATATCATATAGTATTTTTTTACTGAAAAAAAAGATTATTTTTTGACATTTAAAAAGCCTTTGGAAAATTAAGATTAGGAAGTGTTTCTTTTTTATTTAAATATTTATTCCTAGTTTTTTATCATTTGAATTATTCCATAAATCATCTTTTAAAAATATATAATGGAGTAATTCTTCCTCTTTCTGTATGGAACTTTATCACATCACAACTCTGGATTAATGATTTTCTTTTAAAATAACTTTATTGGTTTATGCATTTGATCAATCTATCGTTGGCACTATAAATGCACTAGAAAGGAACCCAGGGAGCGTTCTTAAGTTGATATATAGCACTCAGCCTCAACAATTTGCAAACCCAGCAAGTTAAACTACCAAAGAAAAATTAATAAATGTAGGAGTTGAGTTATTTTCTGTTTTTCATATTACCCATGCCAGTTTAAAATAGAATTGCCATAGAAATAAATTTTGCTTACTTTTACCTGAATAATTCAAAGAACGATTGATGAAAAGAAGATATTTTTGTTAATCAAATATCCTCATTTTTCAAAGTTCTATTAACTTTCTATCAGTTTCCTACTTAATATAATACTCACTCACAATTTCTGACAAAGGTATCGCATGTGATTTGCCATAGTGTTTTTACTGAGCTATTACCAAATGATAGTGGCATAGAGTATCTTATTACTATGGCAAGTACTATTAACGCTGCAATTAATTCAGAGAAATATTAGTTTTACTTTCACTTTTAGCATAAAAGCTAAATATTTATTTCTAATGGTTGTTAGGTCAGAAGAAATACATCATATTTTATCAATGAAGTTTAATGGAAGCAGCGACCATGAAAAAAATATATATGCATACATAAGTTTAAAACAAAATAAATATGCACACACACAAATATGTGTATACTTGAAATTTGATGGAGAACACGTTTATATTCTCTGAGGTAGTCCTTTCCATCAGATTTCATACAGATGATTTATATCTTTTTCTGGTTTTTCTTGCATTTGATATGAAAATGTGTGAGTATTCTATCAAACATATATTGAATATATATTAATTATGTGTCACTTGGACTTCAACATTATTATATGATAATATATGATAATATAATAAAAGATATATGATAATATCTTTAAGCCCAAAAGTAGTTTATAAATGAAGACATTTAACCTAATATATAATATATTATTTTGTTTAAACTCTTATCTATATCATGATCACTAAACAACTTTATTCTTAGTTTGACATATATATTTAACAGAAAGTGGATACAAGCAGGTCACTGAAGAGAGCAATCTGGAAATATTTGTGTGTCTGTGTGTGTGTGTGTACTATAGTAACTGTACTTTTGAATAACGTTCTGAAGAAATATGCATATAGATTCATAAAGCATACATATGCAAAGATATTTGTAGCAGTTGCTTGTGGTGGTGGAGCATAGGTGGCAATGTGGGTTTTGGCCAAGTAGTACCATGTAGTTGTCAGAATCATGAAACTCAATGTATAGTCAACATCATGGATATAATTTAAAATACAGTGGGAACACACAGGTGATAACCATATATATTATGGTGACCATTTTGTCATTTATATAAATGTTAAATCACTATGTTGTGCACCTGAAACTAATACAATATTGTATGTCATTTATTCTTCAATAAGAAAACAAAACCAAAAAACCACAATGCTGAATGTAAAAGAAAAATATATATACTGAATGAAACATATAGATCAATATCATTGATAGTGATTTAAAGTAAATACGAACAAAACAACCCATAGGCAAGGATGCCTATTAGGACAGTGAAAAGTGAATAGGAAATGGGGACATGCAGAAATGATATAGAAAATACAATAAGCTTTGTCTGTTGTGATTGAACTGAAAATGTAATTAACTAAACTTTCTCTATCAAAGGCTTTGATAGAATCCTGTTAACTCATTAATTTAAACAGATTCAATAGAGAAAAGCTACAATCCTGCCTTACAGTGTCTTCGATGAATTACTTAACGACTTTTACTCTCATTGTTCCTTATCTGTGAAGAAATTCTCTTATTTAATACAAGATTTCTAAAGAGGGCATTTTAAAAACATGCTTTGACTGAGATGGGGACTTTGAACTGCAGTCCTCCAAACTTTGATGGGATTTCTCCCTGAGTACAAAGAACCAGATTAGATTTCAGGTTCTCTTTTTGGTTAATTTCTTGTCCTTTGCCACCACCAATACCACCTTAATTAGTTTAACAAAGCTGTTTCTTCAAACTGTGGGGGAATTGTAAGATGTACAATGATCAACTGTAGGGTGACTAATTCTATGTAGTTTTCTTTCAAGGTTGTGCAAAGACACCTGCAGTGTAATGTTTTCTTAGAACTGTGGACGAGTCAAACACTTGGGTCTGCTGAGTAGACTTGATAACAAATGGTAGCATTAGGGTTGGCTTGCTATAAAAGTCATATGAGGGATCAAATCATCCTCGTGTCCATTCAGCAGAATACCAGCTAGTATCCACATGAAAAAAAAACAAAAAACAAAAAACACCTCTTTAAGAGAATAATTGCGAAGGAAGACAATTGTTTTATAGATTTGCCATGACTAGAGAGAAGAATAGTGAACAAAGAGTGCATATGGTGATTTGTTAAAATACATATTTAAAAAGTGCATGACTGGTCTTTGAGATATCAAACATCAAGTTTAATCAAAACAATAACATCTTAAAAAAACGCAAAAAAACAAACCCAATAACATCTAAACACATTGAGGGACAAGATCTGTTTCTTACTTCTTAGAGACTTCTTGATGTTTCTTTTTTTTTATTCTCTTTGATGTTTCAAGGGAAAAGAAGGTGAATCTGAAGCTGTTCTCTCCAGTTCTTTCCATTAAATCACTGTATTATAATTTTTGCATTAATTCAAAAAGTTGCATATCTAAACCTTGTTGGTTATAAATTTGTTTTCCCACTGGTGTCTCCATATTACTTAGGAGAAAAAAATGACAATGTCTGTATTCCAGGACTAGATTAAATCACAGATGACACTTCAGGAGAATTTTTTAGAAACTGCTTGAGTAAGAAGAGATGCAGCTACAATGTAATCACAGCAGAACCTCTTAATCCATTTTATTCAGGTAGGTAAGGTTATTCAATTTTTCACAATATTTTAACTTGTGCCAAATTTGTCCATAAAATTTGGAAGCTACATCTAAAAGACTTAGATGTAGCTTAGTACACATTGCTGGGCTGGGACCTATTTGTCACCTGGGAAGATGATATTTAGTTTCTACCCAGCAGGGAAAATAACAACAGCAATAACAGCAAACCCATGCTGCTAATCTCTAAGCACACTTTATCCAGGATTACAGTTTACCAGTAAGGAAATTGTTTAAACGCCTGGGAGGGTAACGTAATCTTCCCCAGTGCCTGCCCCAGGAAAAAATTGCCTGAGACCTCTGGCCTCTCCTCAGAAACTGGAAGCCTTTGGAAAATTTATTTATATTTATAAATATTTTTATGTAGTGAACACTAACTAAATAATATTTACGTCTGCAAAGGAGCGTGGGAGAAATTCTGTTGATTATGGTGGCCACCCTAGTTCTGCAACAGGTAAAGAATGACTACATGGCAAAGTGCTAAGATAAAGGGTATGAGAAGAAAGAACAGAAGTCATCTATCCTAAATTCCACTAATATTTTTAATGAAATAGGTTAAAACACAAAGTCAATACATCTGTTTGAATTAAGAAAATAAAAAACTTTCTGAACTCACTTCAAAAACAAGATCTGTGTCATATCCTTTCCTACAGTTTTGTCCTCTCCTGAACTCAAGTCAGTCTACTCAAGTCAGTCTATTCATAAAAACCACAGCAGGATAAAATAAAGATTTTTAAATAAACAAAAATTCGGGATCTGGGAAAAAAATATGTCTTCTTTGTGCAAAGATTGAGCACCACTCTTGGAGAATCACCGTGACAGTGACAACTATAAACGTCAAGTAATGCAGGCATACTCTATTGAAGATTCAGTACCAGAAGAAGAAATTTTTTGGATGACATACAACCCTTAGGAAACTGAAAAAAAAAAAAAAAAAAAGCACCTTTGTTTCAGTAGCAATTACATTCTCTTTTTGTAAGATTTTATTTATTTATTTGTCAGAGAGGGAGAAAGAGAGAGCACAAGTAGGGGGAAGGGCAGGCAGAGGGAGAAACAGACTCCTTGCTGTGGGTTCGCTTCCCAAGACCAGAGACCATGACCTGAGCCGGAGGCAGATGCTCAACTGACAGAGCCACCCAGGTGTCTCAGTAATTACATTCTTGAACATTTCAATGCACATTAAAATTGTTAAAAACTACAAATTTTTTTTTCTTCTTTGCATACAAGTACTTGACTGGAAGCACATAACTATATATTTTTCTGAATCCAGCTTTTCTTTCTGTATTCCATATCTCTTTGAATTATATCACTATCTGGCCAATCACTTTAACAGATTCCTGGAATTTTTAAAAATAAAATATACCTCTTTAATGTCTCTCCTGTTCAACATGTATTCTCAATCCCAACCCTCCTAAAATGTAACTTTACTCCATTCTCAGGTGCTTGAGTCACTGCAGCCAGTTGATACCTGGCTTGCAGCTTTGTCTCTTTTCAGTGCATGTTCCAAACTGCTTCTAAACTTATCTTTCTAAAGCAAATATCAGATCAATCTTCTTCTCTTTATTATCAATTAATTAATTATGTCATTTTGCCTACAGCACAAAGTCTAAATCACTTACTGTGGTGTTTTTAGCTTTCCGGAAAACTCCACCCATATTGGCTTAAATAATATGAAATTTATTAACTCATATACTTGGAAGGTAGAGTGGTCTTCAGGGTTTGCTCATTTCAGTGAATCAATGATGCAGCAAAGGCATAATTTCTTTTCATTTGTTCTATCTGCTTGTGTTAGTTTCAAGTTTATTTAATGCCTGTTTCATTTGTGGATTTAAGATGGCTTCAAATAGATGTCAGACTATACAAATCTTTATCCATTTTTGAGAAAAAAGGAAATATGATTTTTAATCATGAAAAATGCCGTGAACTTCCTCCAGATTTGGCAAATTGGGGCAAGTTCTTAAACCCTAAAGTTGATCACTTTGGACAGGGGGATGTTTCTTTGGATTGACTCAGTTCAGTTAAACTGTACCTGGCCCCTGGAACAGTATCTAACTAATAAAGGTAAGGTGCAGTGGATGGTGGAGAAATCACCACAGTGTTTTCCATATGCACTAATGTGACAGTGATGCGGGAGCGCTAGGTTCTTGTCTCCTGGAGTCAAATAATGAATCTTGCAGACAAAGGGGAGTGAGTAAAATGGTCGATGTTTATTAAGTAGGGATACAAAAAATGTTTTCTGTAGATACCATACTATCAAGAAAAAAATTTCTCAGTGGTAAATCAAAATTTGTTGAATGAAATTTTAGCAAAGATTTCTTAAATTGTATGTCTCTACCATTTTAATCTCATACAGAGGAGGAGAAGAAAGTATATGTTTGAACTTTTGGCTTAGGGCACCGAAGCAAGCAAATACAGAGGATCATATTGACACTGAAAATGCTAATGATTACATTGTGAACAACAAATGTTTTTATTTACTACAAAAAAATAAAATAATCTTAAACGATTGGAAGGTGATTCAAGTAGGGAGCTGTGATGAAAAAGAAACAGTTATTGCAGAGAAATAATAAATGCTTGAAACTTGAACTAATCAATGAAAATGTATGAACTCTCAGAAAGGAGGACTTTCTTGAATCTACATAGTCTTGAGGGATGTTTTTTACTCTATCTCATGTAAAACTCTTATGTCCACAGGACTTCCAGACACATAGGGAGAAGGATAAAATGCAAATCTTTATGTAAATGTAAGTTTTGTTTTGTTGTTGTTGTTTTGTTTTTAAACAAAGCAACTAGATAAGAAGAAAGGAAATGATAATGATGTTATCCATTTCATTTAAAGACACATTGTGCCTATTAGAAATGACTTCAATTCCCTGAAAAACAGTTATAAAGATTAATATAAACTTCATAGCATAAATGGTAAATGAACCATATATTTTTGAAAGTTTATAAATTCTTCATAATGGAAAGATTGAAATCATATTATCATATTATACACAATGAAATGTATAACCCAACGAAGTGAAGTCCAAATATTTATTTTGGCTTAAATATTGATTAGTTGGTTGGTTGATTGATTCAATGGATTTTTATGGATAAACTATTTTAGACACTACACTCTCAACAGTATAAAAAAATTCATATGATATAAACCATTCCTCAAGGATGCAGTCTTACCAAAAAGACATATACATAAACTATAGTTTCAAATCAGGATTACATTTTAAAACTTTCTTATAATGCTCTAGAGGCATAAAGAAAGTAAAATAACAGAATGTGAGAAAAAAAGTATTAAAAAATAACATTTTACAGAAAAGGTACTATTTGAACTGACCCTTGAAAGATGTGTTAGTATCACTGTGTTCTGGTAATCTATTGCTTGCAAGAAATAATCCAATACTTAGTGGATCAAGATAATAATTGTTACTTTATTACATCTCACAGTTCTGGAGGTTGCCAGTTTCAGCCAGGCATTTTTTTTTTTTTTTAGCCAGATAATATTCTTTAGGTGTCTCTAATGAGTTATATTCAGATGGTGGTTGGTGCTGGAAGTACATTGAATTGTTCCTTACTTGTGTGAATGTTGGTTGATCCTGTGTAGACTGAGACCAGAGCTGAGGCTTTCACTTAAAGAAAAGAAACAGATAAAATAAAAAGCAAAATAAAACAAAAACATATCTGAGGTCTTTTCATGTAGTATGGGCTTTAAAAGCTTATTATGATCTGCACATACAAATATGCCTGAAGGACATCGGAGTCAGAAATTATGCAAGCAGATCATAAAATAAGAAAGCACTCCTGGGCATGTTGTGATATTTCCTGCCAACAGGGTATATGAAAAGATAGTAGTAAAAGTCAGAGATGACTACATATTTGGAGATCTGAATGAGTATAAGATTATGGTACTAATAAAATGTGAAATTCACATTCAGGAATTGATTCTGGAAAAGATGAGTTCAGGTTTAGTTTGGGTGTTTGAGATGCAGATTGGATGCCAGGTGGACAGAGTCTTACAGGGAATTGAAAGAGACTGACTATAATTATAGATTTAGGATATATAGATATATTTAGAGATAAATGATAGATGATACATACATACAAAAACTTAGATTAAATGAAATTCTGTTAAAGAAGATTTTTGGAAAAGTAGGAGGATATTTTCACTAGATTATTTTTTCTTCAACTATTTACCTATAACCCCACTGTCCTAACCAGAGATCCTGAAAAGGCAGCCAGCAAGATAAATTGAATTCATAAATATGAAGTCATGTTTTGTTTAGCTAGCATAGTTTTTAAAAAGCTAAAATTTGACTAACTTTAAATGTCCTGCATGATCCATTTATCCAATTGACCATAATTATCATTCATCCTGGCACAAATTTATGATTCTTTCCTACCTGCAATAACTAGAGCTTGAGACCACCACTTGCAACCAATTTTGTGTATCAACTGTTTACTTAGAATGCCTTGAATGTTTACTTAGTCTTTTCCAAAAGCAAGGAACAACTTTGGGTATAGTGCTACAAGTTTAGAGTGTGTGAAAATGGCTATGATATAGCAAAAAAAATTAAGAGAAATATACATATCACCACACCACAGTACCTCTGTGGTGAAAGACCATTTTTACCTTAATCCTTTGTGGAGTGATTCTTTTATAAAATGAAAATAAGTTCTAAGAATATTGGACTGAAATTAAACATCAGTTATACAAAATAGAAGCACTGTTTTTAATTATTGGATTCAACAAACATGAAGTTACATTTTAATAAATGTAATCTGAACAAACCTAACATAGGAAAAAGGAAAACAAACAAAAAATATCTGAAATGACTTGTTTCCTTTTAATCACAATAATATATCATTGGGGATGAAAGATAAGATTTTAAGACATTTTAAGCAAGTTTAGTATACTTATTTCGAACATTTATCTGAAATGAAATGTATAATGTATTTTTAATCTTTAATTAGTAGTTCTTTTTTTAAAAAAAAAGATTTACTTGTTTTAGAGAGAGAGAGTAAATGAGCAGGGGCAGGGACAGAGGGAGAGAGAGAAGGAATTTCAGGTAGACTCCCTGCTGAGTACGGAGCCTGATGTGGGGGGCTCAATCTCATGTGCCCTGCCCTGCGATCATGACCTGAGCTAAAATCAAGAGTTGGACACTTAACTGACTGAGCCACCCAAGTGCCCCTAATATGTAGTTAGGTCTACCATCTGCCCCCCCCCCAAAAAAAAATAGAGTTAAACTTCTGTCTCTTTCAATGAAATAAGTTGTTTCTGGATCCTAAATTTCCAGTATGTGGATGTTCTTATTTGAATTTGAAAATAAACTCAAAATATTATATTAAGTATAAAGTGTTTAGGGAATCGTCATTTACTTCTTTGATTAGTATGGTCAAATTACAGAATATTTCTTTTTTTTTTAGAGGGAAACGTGATTGGAGGAGGAGCAGAGAAAGAATCTTAAGTAGGCTCAATGTCTAGTGTAGAGCCAGATGTGGGGCTCCACATCACAACCCTAAGATCATGACCTGAGCTGAAATCAAGAGACAGACACTTAATAGACTGAGCCCCCCAGAATATTTCTTAATAATGTCTTAAAAATATGAAGAAAGCTTGTTCTTTCAAATGTCTCATTTTCATTTCTGCCTTATCTGCCTTTGAAAATCATGTTCCATGCTTGCCATGAATGGAGGTTATAAGCTCATTAAAATCATTTTAAGGCCAGTTGTTCAACTAACATCTCTAAAAATTGGGACAAAACTGGTTTCTTTTTATGTGGAAAGTTCATTCCAGAAATTTTCTCCATGATAGCCAATGTACCTAAGCATGTAAAAGTTTTTAATGATCAGATACTAGCCAATCTGATCATAAAGAAAATAATCCCAAGTTTAATATGGTATTCATTTTGTAGTTCACCAAATACCCTATTGAATTCAGCTGATATGTTTGATTTTTTTCAAGACTTTCTCAATGAAGGATGATATGTATTGATTAATTTGCATTTTCTGCAAGTTCCTTGAACTGGTAACTACCCTAGAATGTTTATCTATCATTGCAGCTGCATTACCAGAGCATTTTCATTTTTAACTTACATTCCAAACACTTGGTGATAATGTAAGTTTTCATTATAGAGGTCAGAGATAGTCTTGTTTGTTTTCACTACATTTGGGGAAGAAAATACTTTTTTCTTCATAAGCACACCATGCTTAAATTACACAACTGCTAAATTAGCAACAGCTATATCAGTATCAAACAGCAAATAAAAAGTACTTTGTTAATTTGATTTGTCCTGAGTTAGTTTTTTATATTATTAGACAGCTCCTGAATAGATTATTGAATAAACTGAGCTATATTGTCATTGAAAAGTAGGACTTGGGGACACCTGGGTGGCTCAGTGGTTGAACATCTGCCTTCAGCTCAGGTGGTGATGCAGGGTCCTGGGTTCAATCCTGAATCCTGGGTTCAATCCCTCCCCAGTAGGGAGCCTGCTTTTCTCCCTCTGCCTTTGTCTCTGCCTCTCTCTTTGTGTCTCTCATGAATGAATGAATGAATGAATGAATGAATAAATAAATAAATAAACAAATAAATAAATAAAAGTAGAACCTGAACTACTCTTTGCCTCAGAGTCATAACCCAATGTTTCCAGAAATATTTCCATGATACAGTCTTTTACTAATGTCTCAGCAATCATATGTATATTCAGTATTAGCAAACAAAAGTGTTATTTTATAGAAAAATTGGAAAGCATTAATATTTACATGTTAAATAGTGAAGATCTGCTTCTGAGAGATTTTAAGCCAGCACTTATTCTTTCAAATAATTCCTTTGCCTTTAAGTCTATTGGTATAGTTTGTATATAAATACCTCTTCAGATTTTGATGATTTGGTTGCACAATTAGCCAGTACATCTTGGAATAACATAATTAGTTTTAACGTTTTACTGTCAATTATGACTATAAAAACAGGACTTAGTTCCATGAGGAATAATATTTCCAATTAAAACTAGTTTGAACTACTTTGGTCTTCAATTCCTGGAATCATTTCCTTTGTTCCTCATTTCCATTTCCATCATTTCTATCACATTCCAGAACTGTGTCTTTTCTTGACAAAACGTTCAGAGAAGCTTTTTTACTCTCAATAAATATGGTAATACACTTTTTGCTTCCCTAATTTAGCTAATAATGCTAAAATATAAAGGCAATAACTTTATTTAAAAAAGATTAGAAAAATTAAAAGAACAAATTACTAAAAAAAGAAAAAATTACTTAAATCTTCTTATATTATAATTTTAAGTAAATGTAGACAACCTAACTTTGAAGCATCACATGCCATAAGCTGGTCTGATGCACATGACTGGAATTTAGCTCACATCACATGTGATACTATCTTGCCAACAAGAAAATCCACTATTCCATGCTTGAATGTAACAACATAATTTTTCTAAATAAAAGTTACTAAATATTATCAATGTTGATACAATGGACTGGTAAACAGCAGATCAAGGACTGATTCTGGTTCATCACTCAAAGTTTGAGTAGAAATGTCATAAAACAAGTTAATTCAAATTCATGTGTGTGTATGAACAAGATAGGAAAGAATCACTGAATATATATTACCCTAGGCACTGAGAGATAGTGTGGATTTTTATATCATGTGATAAAGTGCATTTAAATGAAAAAAGTTCCAAAGCTGGTAGTGATAAAAATATATTTTGTGTAGAATAAAATTGCCTAAAAAGAAATAGAGGGTATTAAATGTTAACATATATCTTATATTTTCTCGTTTTTGTTAAGCATTGGGAAAATATTGTAGTCTTCTAAGCGTGGGAAAAAGGATACAACATTAGTTTGTTCTGCTATTAGTGTGATTAATGAATATAAATAAGACATTGATCAGTATGGAAACAAGTTTGGAGGCCTTTTTACAAATGTCCAGCAATTGATGTATAAAAAGGTTGATAACAGACATGAAAATGAAGAGGCTATGCATAGAAGATTACATAAGTAAAATCAGCTTCACTTGGTGATCAAGTAGTTTATCAGTTAGAACTTTTTTTTTATAAGCAAATGATTCAAATACTGATATTTAAGCAGAGAGAGTTATTGAAGTGAAAATGAGTAATTCATAGAATGTACTAGGAGGGATAAAGGAACAGGTACAAAAGTATAAATAAAGTGAAGCCATGAATCCTTACCCTCTTCAAAAAATAAGCCAAATTCACACCACACTATTAGTTCACTTATTTAAAACAATTTCACAGTGTGGTTGTGAATATTAAATGAGATAAGCAATTGCAGATTTACTTCATATAATGTATTTGACACATTGGTCCTCAGTAAATATAAATTTGAATCTGTTTTTTAGTACTTCTTCAATAGTACAAGATTTCTTCAATCTGAAAATAATATATTCCTTCCATCTCACCTTCACTTAGTGAAGATCCTGCAAGGAGGATATTTCCAGGTCTCTGTATTTGATCAGTTCCAGGTAGCAATCACTCTGATTGAAAATAAACTTATCTGGTTAAAATTATTTCTTCATCATTTCTGATGTTATAAAGTACAGTTGGGGATACATACACACAGTTGGGGATCTTCACATAAAAACGATATAAAATACATTTCAATTAATGTATGAAAGACTTCTATTTTAATTAAAAAGGTGAATTCCTTCATAAGATATTTAGAAATGAACTAGATCAAATATACACGATGAAAGCTGATTTTACAAACTTTATTATTCTGCACAGTTCCTTAAAAACAAAAAAAGGCATTCTCTTAAGAATTATAAAAAAATATGTGAAGTAATTTTGTCCCCCAAAAATATTCTGTGGCGATTTAAGAGGCATTTAACAGATACTTCAGATGATAAAAAATGCATATGGTTCTGTCTTCTGGACTATCTCTGATGAATAATAAAAATAATGGATCAACCTTCACTTTTACCACAGAGATAATACTTTGCTGTACAAACGTATGATTTCATCTATGAAATTACCTAACTGGTTTAACATGGTTAACTATTGCTTTTACAAAGACTTATAAATTTTTAAAAAAAGAAAGACATTTTTTTTCTTCTGCATCTAGTTTTCTGATATTAGATCTTTTCAAGTGCTTATTAACAATCTTTTCACTGTATGGAATGCAGCCAGAACAAATCATGACCATTCCTGTGCAAGAATAAATATGAGCTATTGGCTAAAATAAAGATTGTTTACACTTTTCAATTATTTGTGTTAGTGCCAGTTTTTAAATACTAGCTAGCAAGTATTTTAAATATTCATGAGTCATCTACAGTAGTGAAGAAAATTATTTTTCTAAACTATGTCAAGAAAATTATACTTAACAGTAAATTATCTAAGGACTTTTGTGAAGCTCTATATACCATGAGTATTACTGCTGTTAATGATATGCTATAGCAAAATCAGAAACTTGAAAAATGATTGAAATTAACATTAAACTTAGACTATAAGAAATGGTATAAGGAATATAACTCAGACTGTAAAGGAATGATATAAACCTGCTGACTAAATATCTCATTAAGGGATGTTCTCAATTTTGTTTTAGTTTTATTGGGTGATTTGATTCCAATTTATCCAATTCTGTTTCACATTTCAACTATTTCACTTGTCATACATTGAAGAATTCATCCTGACTCATTGTATGGTTGATAAATGGCCTTTAAAAGATGGTACTGGCCTGCCAGTGATGACCAAAAAAAGATGAATTCCACCTATTTAGGCCAAGGCCTTTAGGAAAAAGCAAAAAAGAATCACTGGGCTATTTTTTAGGATTGGAATAGCCTTATGGGAGGTGACAGTCAATGATTTTAACAGTCAGGAGTCAACCTGACATCCCTGGGTCTAGGAGTCAATCTATTTGAAGTGAGGACAAGACATTGGAAAGTTAATTATGGAATAGCTATTGTACCCAATGGTGGTCATTATAGTCCACAAGGGAAGATGTTATTCTGCCCAAAAGAGGAGTGATAATCTGGTGCCTGCATTGTCTCTTTGGTTGTCAGAATCTTTTTAGGACTGAAATATTATTCAGGAATCCAAGGTTTGTCATGATAGGAAAAAGAGAAATCATTTGAGCAAATGAAGAGTGCTAGCAATTGTGGGCTAGCAGTGAACTAAAGTTCAATAGAACCTTAATAGAAAGTTATGGAATAGAAATTCCCTGGGCTACAGCGTGTAGAAAAGAAATTCACTAACTGCAAAGCCAATTGCAGATTCACTAACTGTAAAACAAACTCTGGCAATTGGTGGTGGAAGCAAAAGAGACCTTGAAATTCTAAATGCAAAACACAGATCTCCTACAGAAGACCCACAGTTGGGAAGTGGTTTCTCTGGAGATGAAATTCATGCTAAATGCTACAGATCTTCTGGTACTGTCACACACATTCATGGCCATTTTGTCCTCATGCTGCCTTGTGAGGTTTCCATTTACCTGATAAAGCCCAATCTTTAAACCACATCTCTTCAAGTTATGGTGTTCATTTGGATTACTGTTAAGATCAGCAACAACACTGAAAGGGCTTCCCTCAGAGGATAGGGCAATATCTTTGATAGATGGGCAGGTAGATGGATAGAGATATAGATATCTCATTGCTTGTTTTCTCCTGAAGGCTCTAGCGAGGAAGAAGAGGTATTGGTCCCTTCAAGGTAATCACTACCATTTGCCACTGTTAAAGATTCTATTTGATGTATTTTGGTTTCTCATTCTAAATTACTATTCATTTGGTGCCTATTTTTACTTTTAATCCTACTTTTTGCATTTTCCTGCAAGGTGGCTCTCAAAATTATAAAGCTTTTAGAACTCACAAAATCTCTCTGCCATTGTGTTAAGAGATAGGGAGTGTAGGGGCTAAAAGGTATGATGGTTATTTTTATATGTTAGCCTGACTGGGTGCAGATACTTGGTTAAATTGTGATAGGTCTGTGTGTCTGTGATAGGTCTGTGAGAATATTTCCGGATGAGAAGAACATTTGAATTGGTAGACTGAGTAAAGCAGTTTGCTTTCTCCAATGTCATTGGGTCTCATCCTGTCTGTGAAGGCCTGGATAGAACAAAAGCCTAAGAGACAATTTGCTCTTTCTGCCTATCTTTGATGTTGACACTGGTCTGGTCTTTAGACTTAATTTAGACTGGAAATATACCATCATTTTGCCTAGGTCACCAACAGCAGATCTTGAGATGACTCCTCCTCAGTAACTATGTGAGCCAATTCCTTATAACAAATGTGTATGTGTGTGTATGTGTGTGTATCCTATTTATTTTGTTTTTCTGGAGAACTCAGACTAATACAAAAGATAAATCTATGCTCCTTGATGGTTTCAATAAAAAAATTGCCATGGCCATTTTGTTCATGAAGAGTTATGTGCAGCAGGCAGACAGAGATGCATATTTCTTCAGCTCAAAGAGTAGATTGAATTTACAGTAATAGGGTTTTTTAAATGCCAGTTTGTCTTTATGTGCAGCTACCTGTCCCCCTAAAATTTGCATGCCGAAGTCCCACATTCCAGTACTTCAGAAAGTAAGTGTATTTGCATGTAGGATCTCTTAAAAGGTACTTACATTAAATTGAAGTTGTTTAGGATGGTCCCTAATCCAGTATGACTGGTGTCCTTGTGAAGAGGAGTTGGTACATAGACAGTGACGGAAGGAAGAACATGTGAAGACACAAGAAGAAGATGGCCATCTACAAGCTAAGGAGAGAGGTCTCAGAGGAAACCAATCCTGCCAATACCTTGATCTCAAGATTTCTAACCACCAGACAAAATAAGTTTCTATTATTTAAGCCACCCAGTCTGTGGTTCTTTGTTATAGCCCTAGCAAACTAATATAGTAACTTAGTTAACACTAAAATTTAGCCACCATGTATGGTTTCGACTCTTATCTTTGTCCTTCATAACATAAAGCTTCATGCTTATCATTGTCAAAAATTAAAATAGTTATTTTCAATAAAATAAATGTAAACAACATGCAATAATGATTTGATGTTTTATATAAAATAATTATTGTGTAACTTTTAAATTTATAAGTTTTATTCTACTTTTCACAGATTGGTCATTGGTATATAAAATGCTTTTTAAATTTTTGTGGATTGATACCTAAAATTATGCATGATATATACCTTAATTAATATGACTTTGAATGAATTATTGATTCAGTTTCTTGACATGAAAGAGATTTTCCTCTATTATTGTTTTTTTTAAATTTTAGGAGTGCCCTGAGATATATCTCTAAAATATTCATCTGAGAAATCTAATAGCTTTAAATGGGATTTAAAATAATCTTTCACAAAAGAGGCATTAAGATTTCAGAAAAGAAGTTTGGTATTGGGAAAAAATATAAAAATGGCATTCCCTAAGTGATCTTTATAAGACTAGTTAGTGCTGAAATGAAATGAAATGCTCAGTTATTCAGCTTATTTTATGGTCTCTATCACCACTGGATAAAGACATTTTATAGACCTATTGGGCTTAATGCAGAGTATGTAAGAAAAGAATAGAATATCTTTCAAAAGAGCTTGTAAGTGTTTTTTAAAAAAAGAAACCAGTTTATAACATGAGGGCATCTGATTATTTGATGAATTACATAATGATTAAACTGTGATTTTAATATTATGTCATTTTGAATCTGTTCTTAAATATTAAAAATATTTTTTATCATATTTGTTATTATTGCTTTCAACATATTCATGAAAATAATCTATTTTACAGGTTGTTCTATGTTTAGTAATTGTCAAAATTATTATTTGAAGCTCCTCAGTAGTTTGTACTCTGCTACTCTGATCTTTTAATGTTGCTACCCCCCCCTTTTTTTCTTAACAAGTCAGAGAGGATTTTCATCTTTAAAATGAAGTTTGATTATTCAGCACCACAGGTTTATGGAAATACATTCACAGCTGTTCACAAAGCTCCCAGATAATCTGAGAGGGATACAACATAACACATCATGTGGTTGCTACAAACATGTCACAGCATACAGATGGGGTCAAAAGTCAAAATTTCTCAATGACATTATCATCTAAGTAGCCATGCTTACTCCAGACTTCTGAATAAATTGAAGAGAATGGATTAATGATAATATCCTAGGTAATGCACTGAAATATTACATTTGATATATATAGCACATTCCATAATTTTGTACATGTAAAATTAACACAGACCTGTCTTGTGTTACTTATGAAAACTAATCAGGATAAAAAATACACAAGAATGCAATACTGATCTCACCTTCAGATTTTATTAGTTTGAAAATAAAAATTTCAGGGGCACTTGGGTGGCTCAGTTGGGTAAGCGTCTGACTCTTGATATCAGCTCAGGTCATGATCTCAGGGGCAAGTTCTGTGTAAGGCTCCATGCTGGGCTTTGAGACTGCTTAACATTCTCTCTCTCCTCTGCCCCTTCCCTTCCTCTAATATTGTTTCATATACCTATATATACATGTACACCTATGTTATATGTAAAAACATACATAAAATACAGTATGAACACTGGTTGTTATTCTGTATGTTGACAAATTGAACACCAATAAAAAATAAATTTATTTAAAAAAATATGACACAGAATCCAGGAAAAAAACTTGAAAAGTTACTTAGATCTGACTACATAAGCATTTTAAAAATTCTATATGGCAAAAAGAAAATAAAGAAAAAACCAATCAAAAGACAAAAAAAAATTTGCCAAGAGGGTAAATTATATTAAATGCTTTTACAACATACACAAAATAATAATAATACTTCATTGTAAAGAGGGCAGGAGGAAACTTTGAGAGACATTGATATGTTTATCTTTTGTTTGTCTTGATGGTGGTGATAGATTCATAAGTGTATACTTAACCAAACTCATTGAATTGTTTACATTAAACATGTATAGCTTTTACATGTTAATTATACCTCAATAAAATGGTTTAAAAATACAGTATGTATTGCAAGTCAGTGTATATAGATACATACTAGTATGCATATGTGTGTGTTATTTGTGTATGAATGCATATACACACACATACTGATCTGTACATTACCAACCAGTCTTTTTTTAGAGGTCATGGAACAGAAAGAATCATAGATTAAACAATTCCAATTTGAACTGCATGGCTTATTGAATCTATCTAAGTCAAAGCAAGAATCAAAGAGAAAGAGAGATAGGTTAACATGCTCAGGATATGGTGTAAACAGGATGGAAGAACCACATTTCCTGAATTTCATATTGTATAGTGTCTACATGTCTTATTCCTTTATCTCCTGCATCAGCTTTCTCCACTAATAGTGTGATTTTTGAGGATCAAAGTTCCCAGTAGGTGAGAAGCCTTAGCAGATAGTGTATATAAAGCCATGTCACATTTGTTCAATAGAAAAGATGCAGAGGCAAGCACATCTGGCTACAACTGTAATTTGCAGATAGCCTGATGACAGTTATGATGAGATTGCTGTGGTTTGGAAAGAAGACATATGAGCCAGAATGAATGTTATCATTGAGTGGTTGATTTAGAGATGTCATAGTTGTCAATATGGAAGTGACAATGTCCCTCATGAATATTTAACAGTTATTCGCTACTGCCATGCTTTCCTATGTATAATTAACATTAATTAATTATTTGTTTATACTTTGGTTCTACTTACATATGTTCTATTAATTCCATCTCTATTATAACTTGGAGATAATTTTCTTAATACATTGCATCTCCATATACTCACCCCCCACATCAATAGATATCAGCTCCTATAATACTGGCTTCAACTAGTTTCTCCCATCCCCCACCATTTTATCCATCATTATTAGAGATTGCATGTGTAGAAGAGAAATATTTAATAAGTACAACCACAGACATTTTCTCACACCTGGGAAAGTAATAATTATTATTAACTTCATTAAGTAAGTAATCAGTGTTCAAATTTCCCTAATTGCCTTGTGATTTTCAATTATTGTCTTATCTTTCTCTTCTAACTCAAGATCTAAATTGTTTTTGTTTAATATACTTGCTGTATCAATTATTACTGCTGTATAATAATCCATCCCAAAACTCACTGACTGCATTTTTTAATTGATTTCAGCTAGCCTCAAGGACTCTTCTTAAATTTGACTGGAGGTGAGCTTATTGACGCTGGGGTCAGCTAGCCTAGCTCAGTTCCCATCCACAGTTTCTCACCCTCTTCCAGTAACCTATGGCCTAGGCTACAAGGTTCTTATTTCCTGCATAAACTCTACTAATACTTTTTTTCAATGTTCCACATTTAATCTTCACATTTTAAAAAGTACAAAGTGCCGTTTAAAGGGTTATAAATAGGGGCAGCTGGGTGGCTCAGTGGTTGAGCATCTGCCTTTGCATCAGGGCTGGATCCCTGGGATTGAGTCCTTCATTGGGCTTCCACAGGGAGCCTGCTTCTCTCTCTGCCTTTGTCTCTGTGTGTCTCATGAATAAATAGATAAAATCTTTAAAAAAAATAAAACTAAAGGGTTATAATTCCCAAATGGAAATTATAAGCAAAGCAAAGATATGACTTGGCTACATCCACTTGTCTTCAATAACAGATTCTTACGGGGTGGCATCATCTTGGCAAATGATTTATCATAAGGTTGAGGCCTTCAGACTTTCATTCTCAAAACCCAAATTAGCAAGACAAAAATAATGAATTTCTTCCACTAGACAGGGTCATAATAGCAAAAATCACAAAGTATATGAATGAGAAGCCAATTAAAGCAGAAGAGTATGCATGCTTAAGAGGATGGAAATCAGATCCAAGGAAGATGTTACTCACCTCTCTAATACATATCTACTGTTATGTGTGGACCTCTAGAGCCCTGAGGACAAGGATTCCTCCCCCTTCAATAGGGCAAGAATAAATAGTGCTAGTAATTGTCTCTCTAATGCTTCATTTTTGTATGTGTATGTACTTTTGTTGTTGATGCATTCTGATGATGCAGGACATATTTTATTCATCAAACCGCAGAAGTTATTAGTAAACTGGATGTGAAGTAATTTATAAGAAATATATATTTGGTCTTCCTCCCCTTGTCTGGCACAGAGCTTCTAGATTCATCTGTGCATTTCCTAAGTGAGGAGAGTGCCAAAGATGTCTTTTGTTATGTTAATGAGGTGACTTTGGAAACCACCAAGGTAATGTAGAGATGAGGGCTGGTTGCCAGGGGATCCAAACCTGGATCAGAAAGTCAGAAAGTGGGAACTTTCAGTTCCCTCCCATACCTTTGGGGAGAGGGGTGGTGCTGGAGGTTAAGTCAATTGTCAATGACCAATTTTGATCAATCGATCAATTATGATTATGTAATAAAGACTCCCTAAAAAGGCAAAAGGATAGTGTTTGGAGGATTTCTGGTCTAGTTAACATATGGAGGTGGGAAAGAGTGGTGCCCTCAGAGAGGGGATGGAAGCTCTGTACCCTTTCCGCACACCTTGCCCTATGTTATCTGGCTATCCCTTAGTTATATCCTTTTATAATAAACCAGTAATCTAGAAAGTAAAATACTTCTGTGAGTTCTGTGAACAGCTCTAGCAAATTAATCAAACCCAAGTAGGAGGTCGTGGGAAGCTCTAGTTTATAGTCAGTAGGTGAGAAGTACAGTAATAACTTGGACTTGCTATTAACATCTGAAGTGGGGGGGTGGTCCTGTGGAACTGAGTCTTTAATATGTGGGATCTGAAGCTATCTCTGGGTAGATCAGCTCTTCGTCTGCTCTATCTCTGCTCTACCTCTTAATGCTTCGACGCGGGATGACCTAGAACCCTGCCACTGAGGGGACACAAAACCTGAAACATTTTCCTGAAACAAGGTTTCATTCTTCCTTTTAAAGATAATGTTCTATCTTAAAATAATGTTCTAAAAATTCTGAAACATTTCCTGAAACAAGTAACCATTCTTCTTCTTTTTTTTTAAATGATGTTCTACTTATTCAGTTCTGATCCATTACAGATAAAATTTAACAATTGCAGACAATGTTATTTTCACATTCTTAGGAAATAAAAATAATATTTTTGTCCTACTACCATTGAAACAAATTCTACAAATCTTTGAGAATTCTTGAACACTGGAATCCGTGCTTGAAGAAGAAAATTGGTTCAAGACGTTTGGTAAAATATCTGGGAAAGATGGGCAGAAATCAAAGACTATGTTGTCTTTTTTTTTTCTTTTCCAACTTTAACTGAAGCAAGACATTTTGTGAAATTAATGTTTAAGAATTATTTTTATTTCAAGAACATTCATCACAGTTTTCTTTAATTTTAAACTCCATATTTATTTTAAGGTAAACATAATATATTTCAGACTATATTTGGGGTTAACTTACCTTTTTTGAGGTGAAACACACACTAACAAAATTCTTGCCTTTGAATAGGGCAAGAAAAAATAGTTTATATAAATAGTTTATGTAAATAGCTTATAATTAACCATTATAAAGTGAAAAATTCTGTGGCTTTTTATACAGAGTGTGGCACTGATGTGGGAAACAAAGGCAGAAGGAACTGTAGATAAAATTAAATGTCCTGGGCATCCCTCGGTGGCTCAGCGGTTTAGCTACTGCCTTCGACGCAGGGCATGATACTGGAGACCCGGGATCGAGTCCCACGTCGGGCTCCCGGCATGGAGCCTGCTTCTCCCTCTGCCTGTGTCTCTGTCTCTGCCTCTCTCTCTGTGTCTCTCATGAATAAATAAATAAAATCTAAAAGAAAGAAAATTAAATGTCCTTATAACCTGCAGCCTATTGACATACACTTGAGGCAGACAGAGTATAAAGTTCGTCCGGGAAGCTCCCAACTGTTTTAATGTTAATGCCTTGGTAGAGGGAAAAAAAATCTTAGTTTGACCACAGCAAGGCCTCCAGTATCCTGTGATCTTCTGCAGCATATGAGACTCCTTTTGGAACTTCCCTTATCTTTACCTCCCCTAACTCCATTATATATATATAATCAGTTGCTACTCACAATCCCAGTGCTGCTCTTTCTGCCCCCAGGTCCTGTCCCTGGGCTTTAATAAAACCACCTTTTTGCACCAAAGAAGTCTCAAGAATTCTTCTCTGGCCATAGGCTCCGGACCCCACCAACACTTCTCCAAAAACACATCATTACAACCATTACCTCTAGTTCCAAAACATTTTCATTACCCCTCAAGAAACCCTGTATCCATCCTTCTTGACATTTAAAGGTATTTGGGGGTTTTGCTCTTGGTATGTTTGCTTATTTTGTAGGTATACTCTCTGGGCTACATGTTTTTATCCTGTATGGCCTATAAAAGAAACACATTTTTTTTTTAAAGAAACACACTTTATATCTCAGATTTGTTTTTCAACATTCAGATTTCATAAAACTTGTCTAGATACTGTGCATGTGAAAAAATGTGCAAAAAGAATATATGTGTATGACATTTTTCTAATTGATATTCTTTACATTAAGTTATTTACCTCTAAATTTTTAAAGTATGATTTTTAAAGCTTTTGTAGAAAATGGTTCGTTTTAGATCCTCAGTAAATATTGGCTGAGTGAATACTCACTTCCTAGGAGAACTGAAAAAAACACACACACTTTTTTCTATTGTGTTTGTTTTATCTGAGAAAAAATAACTTCAGTTATGGAGTGAGAGAATGGTAATATTAAAGCAAATATTGCCAGTGAAAGACATGTTGAACATTCCTTCTGAAAGTGCGGAAACGGGTAAAAGCAGTCAGGCTGCTGCTGACAGTTTAGCCAAGGGTGATAATCCTTATTTCATCAGCTACATTTAAACAACTGGGTTTCATATTTCCTCCAAAGCACTTTGCACATGTCACAGCACAAATTAGTGAAGTCTAAATTTCAGCTTACGGCTCCATGTGTCATTTAATAGCATACATTTGCTAACTGTAGCCAAAAAGCAGGCTTCCATCAGGGACTCTGCAGCTCCTCATTTACATAAGAATGGGAAGTTAATTGTGTTACAGATATTCTGGTCTCCCCAAGGAGTTCATTAAGCATGCTGAACATGCTGAGATTATAACTTAACTGTCACTTCTGAGAAATTGGGAAAATTCAACTTCAGATACAACACCGTTGGCAATAACAAGCATAATTTAATGTATACATTGCTCTGAATCAGAGATAGGCTTCCATTGAAATTTATAATGTCTCTGATTTCTGTATTCATTGCAAAATAGTACATAATACCTGGGAATTAAGTGATCTAGAGACCTTTCCACCCACCTTACTCTTGTTCCTAAAAATATGGGTACCTTATTATCCACTGGTTGCAGGTACTTAAAACATTTGGTGGCATTATGGGGTCAACTGAAATGTCTCATTTGCATTAATGAAACTTGTAAGAGTAAATATGAAACAAAAACGGAAAAGGTTAAAAAGGAATGTAATTTGCCATTAATTTTAAACAAAATTGATAAAGGTGTATGTCTGGATGCATATATATATATATATATATATATATATACATGTGCATACATAGATACATATATATTATATTAGTAATAATGATTTGGAAGGAAATTTGATTTTATAAACATGGTTCAAATAAGCATAAAGATATGGCAACTTCGGATTGTTTTCTACTATGACAAAATGTCTGTGCTAGAATACCGGGAACCTACTTAAATGATTCAGTCATACAGTAAAAATGTTTTTTTTCCCTTTATCAGGTGCTCTATCCATTTAAGAACAGAGCACAGAAAAACAGCATTATCTTCCAGAAAGAAATGTTCTAATGTTAAACAAATGTCACTCAAAAGCGACTTATAGAACTACACTGCTAGAAAAAAAAAATCAAGACTTCTTCACTTTTTGTATTTTACCTCATTTTTTCTCCTCTGGATGCAGCTTTTCTCTAATGTGCTCATAACAGGAAAGTTATGGTGAGGAATATTCAGTGTCAGAACAAGCTGAGTATTTTACTATTTCTATATGTGTCCTTGACTAAGCTATTTATGCCATTTTGACTCCATTTATTTGTTGGTTTTTTATATATCATTCACAAATGTCACTCCTTAATATACAGTATTCTGTGTTACATCACCTAGTTTTATACTTTTTTTTTTTTTTAGTGTTTATCACTTTCAGAAATATTCATGTTTGCTTGGTAACTTATTTCCGCTCTAAAACATAAGAGTAAATTCCATAAAAACAAGGACTGTATCTTTTTTATTCAGCACCATATCTGTAGTGCTGAGGATAATGCCTAACACATTCAAGGTATCCAGCATAGCTATTTATTGAGCCTCTGGTATGAGAGATGGCAAAGAATAAGATGAAGTCCCAGCTTTCATGGAGATTGTATTCTATGGGAGGTTAGGCGGGAGTAGGCTGGGAAGACAGGCATAAACGGTGATGAGTGCAGAAGAAAATTTAAGCAAGATGGGAGAGTAGTGGGGAAGAATGGAAAAGAAAATTTAAGCATGAGGGGGAGAGCAGTGATTGTAGGGTGTATGCCTGGTGTAATAGAAGACGTTTGTTACACTTCTCAAAATCATCTTCTCTGCCAGTATACATTATTGATATAAATTTATAAACTCAGAATTTGCAAGCAGTATTGTTAGTGTTTCTTGAATATAATACTTTCACAGTTACTATATGAAGTAAGCAAATCAGTCATTATACTTGATTAGTAACCTTCTAAAAAATGAAGGTTTTTTTTTTTGTTTTTGTTTTTTTTTAACTAGTCATTTACTTAGAGTGAGTGCATTCGAGAGGTACATTTCACATCCTTCTCTGAACTTGTCATGTGGTTCTTCGACAACCATAATAGAATTTGGAAAAGCTAAGTCAGAAACCATATTTGGGCTTCTCTTCTGGTTTATTTCTAGAATGGGCAAATGTGACTCTCCAAAAAGGAGAAATATTTTGTGTAAAATTCTTCCTGGTAAAACTGCCCCTCTCTCAGTCCTGAAGCAAATTAAATCAATTAGTTGATGAAAACTAAACCCTTCTGTAGGCTGGCAACAATGTTAAATATCTGTTAGGTTGCTCTTGCCTGGCTAAGAACTTTGTTCACTTGATTTATAGCATGCTTTTCCTGTATTTTAATGCTATATCTTCCTTTTAAATATTTTTTTCTTAATGTGGAGAGCATTAACTCCTTTGAAAATTTTGTCTAGTCTAGTTGCACGAGTAACTGATTTATAAGTGAAATCCTTCTAAAATCTTTTCAAGTGACTGTTGTGGTTTCCTAATTTGAACCACCAAAATCCACTTTTTTGCTCCTTTGCTTGTATCATGAACTTCTCAGTATGTACTTTTTTTATACTGCTGAAAGACAGCTGATTTCTTGGGGGTGGCTATCAGTTCACGTTTGTCTTCCTCAAGAGTGGTTCCCTGATGTTTTTTTCCAGAGGACTTTGAGTAAACCTCAAGGTCCACTTAATAAAGGTAGTGTCAGTGTGAAAAGCGTGGTGTCTCCGCTCCTGGCACCATCACAGTAAAGATTTAGAGATTGGCACCCAAAGTGAAAGCGGAAGACAGGTTTATTAAAGCAAAAGTACACTCTCCAAGGGAGAGCCGGCAGTTCCCCAAGATGGAACTAACACCGAGGTTGTTTTGGGATTGGATATCTGTCTTTCTGGGCTGCTCGAGCTGTGGCATACAGTGGGATGGTCTCTAATGGGGGCTGTTTCCAATCATTTGGGGGACTCTTCCTATAGGTTGGGAGAAGGGGTTCTTGACTCTACAAGGTTTTTACTGGAGCTGTCATGGCACAGTGAGGGTGGGGGGGGGGATGTAACCGCAATACAAAATTATAATGAGTCTAGAGGTCACCCTGAGGCAGAGGTAGAAGAGGAGAAGAGCATGTCCTGCACCTACGGCTCTTGATCTGTCAGTCCCAAAGTCTTAGAAGCCCCAAGGTCAGGATGCTGTGCCCTAGGGCTTCCAGTGTATAACCTATTTACCACCATGTTTGCCTCTTAGCTTGGGGCTTTCATCATTCCTCCCTCAAGGACTTGGGACTCTGCCTCTGGGCCTTCCTTTAGATGCTCATATCTAGCTTCTATCTAATAGTAGCATTTCCCTAAATAATACTAATACTAAACTGACGGATACAAATATCCATTTGATTTGATTACTGAAACACCTCATTTAGTGGCATATTGCAACTATTTTCTTCCCAATCTATCTTCCTTCCTATTCTCAACCTCACTTACTGCCCCGGCCACTTGGGACCAGCATTACAAATGTATGGTGCACTCTTCCTTACCTTTACACACACACACACACACACACACACACACACACACACAGTGTGATATTTTAAGTATACTTTTCCAAAATTATATGAAAGTACCAAAATTTCAGTGTATTTTTCAACTAATTTTTACTAAACATTTTATTTTGCATAGTATCCTTTTGGTTAATTATTGAGGTCTTTTAACTCACATATGGTGCACATTCTATGTCTACACCACCTTTATCCACCCACTACTAACAACATTTTCATTATTTTCGTATTGTAAGTCTATAACCAATGGCACTATGTGTATTCTTATAGATTTTCTGTATACCAGTGTAAAACATTCTGGGGTTAGCATGAGTGGATTGTTGAGATATGCATTTCCCCTTTAACTAAAACTGCAAAATCACTATTATGAATGAATTATTTACGTGAATATCTGCAGTATCTGAGTTTTTTCTTCACAATCTTTCTGTCTTTGGATTCTAATTCAACTTCTGCTTTCAAGTTTATTTGGGTAAATACAGATAATTTATTGCTAGTTCCTCTGATCGATAGTGAGATTGAGCACCTCTTTATATTTATTGACCATTCACTTACATATTCTGTGGACGCCCTGTTTCTTTATCTATTTTTTTCCCCAGATTATACACATTTTACTTTTAAATATCTGAGAATTTATAGTCTAGATATAAGCTTACTAATATTTGCATTAATTGTAGTCTATTAATAAAAACGTTATCTATATTATATATCGTGTAAAATACAAATTTCTCCTCTCAGTCTACCACTTAATTTTGAACTTTGTATATGATCTTGTATACCATAAAAAGGAGTTATATTTTAATACAGTTAATCTTTTTCATCTCTTTTCTGTATATTTAATGTTTTTTGAGATATTCAAGAAAATATTTGTGACTGGGTACACTTCCAAATATCAAGTTTTTTATACTTACGTCTCTCATAAATTCATCAGCTGGTCCCTCTATTCAGTATTAGTATTCTTTTTAACATTTTGTATACATTTGTCTAATATTTGTATATTATGCTGAGTTGTTTCAGGTTTAAGCACAGTATTTCATAATTTCCTTGAGAAAAGGCCCTCTGAATGTATGTTTTCATGTGCTCAACATTCTCTTTGAGGAGCAGTAAGAGGATTCTGGGATATGACATGGCCTTTGAATAGAACTACAATTTGGCATTTAAGATACATTGAATATGAAGCTTGTGAAGCCTTATCTCCAGGATAGGAAGAAAAGATTTATAGATGATATAAATGAAGGAAAATAAAATAAAAATATGAAGGATAGACTGAAAAGAAATTTCACATGCTGCCATAAATTGGATTGATCCCTGTTAAACTTTTTTTCCCAAAAAAATAGCAATACCTTTCACCTACTTCAAGCCAGAGTGGTTATATGCCAAAGAGTAAAAAATGAGGTCTTCCTGAATATTCTGCTTAGCTAAATAGAGTGAACTATGTTCCATAGGTAGTTTGTTGGAAATTCAGCTTAACCAAGAGATTTTGGCAAACTTCCTCTTTGTTGCCTTCTCACTGCCTCTAATTGCTCCTCCAATTACTAGGAAGAAAATATACAAACATCTTCCTGTTAAAAAAAATTTAAACTGTAAAACAAAATGTATTCCCACATAACAGATGCTCATGAAAACAAGCAAAATGAGGAATGGGGTAGAATAATTACATAACAGATGCTCATGAAAACAAGCAAAATGAGGAATGGGGTAGAATAATTAATATCTTTAAAAGTATTTGTCTGATTTCTTTTGACTGAGACTGATTTATTTGGGACTCTGATTCATGGAATTGTGCTTATTCTCATGGGTGATTATATATTATTTTGATTATTGTTGTGATTACCGTTGTGTAAAATGAATTTGGCGGTCCCAACCTAGTGTTAATTTCCATTGTTCTTACACAGTGTGACGCATTGGAATCAATGGTAGAAGAACAACAGAAATTGGATAAAAAAGTCACAGTAGATTTATATTCCCTGGATGCTCATTTCCTATTTTACTGCCAGAAGAAAATTGTAGTAGATGTTGACTTCCCTGGTAAATCACAGAAGGCATGTAAAACAGGCTGATGATTTGAATTCCTTAATATTTGCCTCCAAGAAAAATATAAAGACTTACATATATATAAGGAACGTATTATACAATTAAAAAAAATTCAAAGGACTTCAGTTTACCAGTTTATTTCATAACATATTGTATTTTGCTTTTATGTCATAGAGTATTCTTAATGTTACTTGTATATTCTCTTTGAGGTATATTTAATATCTTAATTGAATTTGAAATCTCTAACTTTAGATGATTATTTCATTACGTTTTTATTATTTGAGGTTTTAAAATTACCTATTCAGGGGGGCCTGGGTGGCTCAGTCGGCGAAGTGACTACCTTCGGCTTGGGTCATGATCTCATGGGTCCTGGGGTCCATCCCTGAGTCAGGCTCCTTGCTCAGTCAGAAGTCTGATTCTCCCTCAGTTCATGATCCATGCTCTCTCTCAAATAAATAAATACGATCTTGAAAAAAATTTAATTACATATGCAAAAACAGACCCATTCCAACTGTTTAGATAATCAAATAAATGTTAGATGTTAGCTCAAAATAACCTATCTATCCCACTACAAACATTAGAAAAGTTACATATTTGTCATTTAATTGATGTTTTTATTTTGTCTCTGTCTTGCCAAACAATTAGTTGGTTTTTTTCTCCATTAAATTAATTTATTTAATGTAACAGAGACAAATGATCAGGTGTTATGTTTAAGAGAGAGAATAAACAGCAAAGCAGTTAAGTAAATGAGGAAAAAAGCCCAAGATTGAACTAAACTAATTGGTTTGGTGGAACATCATGCTTCATTCCTAGGACTACTTTATAATTGCTCATTGACACATTTTATAAAGTAAAACAACTGAATTTGCTCACAGGATTAGCAATTAAATTGTTTTAAAAAACGACACACTGATAATGTATTGATGATAAATGTTCTTCTAGTGGGTGTAAACGGATGGTGGAGGTCTGTAATTGCAATGTTCAGTTTCTCTTAGATAGTTATGTCACCTGCTCATGTTGAAAGCATTTCTAGTCCTTGCTCACATTTGCTTCACAAGAATCTACACTTTTTGGCAGTGAGTAATGTTTTAACAAACATATCAACTGTTTTATTCTTTTTTTAAAGATGTTATTTATTTATTCATGAGAGACACACACAGAGAGGCAGAGACATAGGCAGAGGGAGAAAAGCAGGCTCCGTGTGGGGAACCCAATGCAGGACTTGATCCCAGGACCCTAGGATCATGCCCTGAGCCGAAGGCAGACCCTCAACCACTGAGCCACCCAGGCGTCCCTCAACTGTTTTATTTTTAAGAATATCTGCAAGACCACAGCTTAATTCAATAATACTTATATTTCTGAAGCCCTTTCAAAACAAGTATATAGGAATTGTCACCATATAAAAACAAAGCAAAATTAATCTCACTTTTTAAAAAGATTTTATTTATTTATTCATGAGAGACACACAGAGAGAGAGAGGCAGAGACATAGGCAGAAGGATAAGCAGGCTCCATGCAGGGAGCCTGATGTGGGACTAGATCCCAGGACTCCAGGATCACGCACTGAGCCAAAGACAGACGCTCAACTGCTGAGCCACCCAGGCATCCCTCATTTTTTTTTTTTTTAAGTAAGCAAATCTTAATTCTGACACAAAATTCTTGAGTATCAATCTCCATGTTATCTTTGAAGCAATATTTACTAAGCATTGTATTTCTGGTACTAAGTGTATAGAATATAGCACAGAAATACATACGTGCTCCCTGCCTTGTGGAGCACCAAGTCTTGGTGCTCAATCACAAAAGAAAATCTAAGGTAAATGTGGGCTGACAAGGTGATCTGTTTTCTAGTTCTCATCCTATAATCAACTAATGTGATTTTGAACAATATTCAAATTATATGGCCTTCAGTTTTCTTATCTGTAAAATAAATCTGCTATGATTTCCAAGGATACTAAGATTCATGAGAGTATCTAAGTCAATGTGAAATGAAATTGGGTACTGCTTGAGGCTGAGGGGTACAGTACTTAATAATGGATTTTAATTGTGCTAAATGCCTCAGAATGTAATATAGGTGACTAAAGTTATGATGGAAGTACCCATCATAATCAAATACAGCTATTTTAGTTTTTGCCTTGTAATGGTGATGACCTTTTTTTTTTTAAGATTTTATTTATTTATTCATGAGAGACAGAGAGAGAGAGATAGAGATAGAAAGAGAGAGAGAGGCAGAGACACAGCCAGAGGGAGAAGCAGGCTCCACGCAAGGAACACAATGTGGGACTCCATCCCGGGTCTTTAGGATCAGGCCCTGTGCCGAAGGCGGCACTAAACTGCTGAGGCACCCAGGCTGCCCTGGTGATGACCTTTTAAAGAAATATCATCATATTGTGAATTTTTAGCTCAAAAAAACAAGTTGAATTCTGGAGACCTAGTAGTTGACATTATTATATATTTTGAGCAATGAACTAATTGAATGTTCCATATGATTAGGTGATGCTGTTATTCTCTCACAATCCAAAAGTATATTTGCAGACTGTTACTCTCCTAATAGACTTTTGACAAGGTATACTTTGTTTGGAAACAATGTAGTATTAACACATGATAGCTAAACCCACTCAGAACACCTAACTCAGTAGCACTCAATATTCTATCAGCCACTCTTCTTACTAAATCCCTATCCTATCTGATATGTCTCTGTTAAGGTGGAGTTGTGATAGAAGCATTCTGTTTTCTCAAGTACTCAGGTTCATTAATACCAAGGTTGCCATTTATTAGTTACTGGGATATTACGGTCAGAAACTGATGTCTATAAAAATCCAATTCAGATTCCCAGCACAAGCTTTGCACATTGTCTATCATCCTTCTGTTAATGCCCTAAATGGGACTATTTCCCATCTTCTTTCATTCTATTATACCTATTTTTATTTATTTCCTTGCCTCTGGGAATCTCACCTTTTTGACTACTATCTTACTTATTAAAACAGCATTACTATAGTCTTTTTATCATGGTGGTAGTATGTGTCAACCAAGGCAAGAGTGATCTGCTGCCGCTCACAGGAATCATGAAGATGTAGCAGAGGGTTATAAATTTCACTTCTATCTCCCTTCTGTTAGTTCTTATCAGTGAAACAATTCCAGGGCTAATGGAAATGAGACTGTAAAATGTGCATCCATAAAACTTGATCATCTTCTGCCCCATAGATGATACTGAGAAGAAATGCTTTGCTATTACCTTTAGGCAACAGGAAATAAAAGAATTGGAGTAGTAGCTCCAATCTGTGGGGGATTATTAAATGATCATCTTAAATATTGTTGTTCCCATTCCATTTGCTAGTTACAATCCCTCTATCCATAAATAAATGTTAACTCTTTAAAGCAGGTTCATGTAAAATCAGAGCAAGCTTAATATTCAAGATGCCTTCATAAACTGATATTTACAAATGTGAAGTAAGTGATTCAATTTCTAAGTATATTTAACACAAATATTTTCCTACTTATTTATTTCTCATAATGCCAGTTTTCCAATTAAGTAAGATTTGAGTTTACCATCTGTTCTCATTTTGTAGGCCTGTTAGATAATTAAAAATGCATCCTAATCTGCAGTCTTCTAAATACCATGTTTTTATTATTGGCACCAGAAACAAAATCAATAAGTGCAGAAAATATGAATCTAGTGGCTCTAGATTGATCAAAATAACATTTATATAGTCTCAGATTTTCCCCCGAAAATTATGTGTAATTTTTAAACATCTGAATTATACATTTTAAGTTTTACCCACATACTTTGAATCATCTAAATTTATTCATCATATTTGCAAATTTCACCTGTAGCATGATCACAAATAAGAAATTCAATTCTGATTTTGTCTAATGCAACACAAAGCCTTGCTGTTGCAACTAGTCATTCATGACACTGCTTAATAGTGTAACAAATCTAAGGGATTTTGTGCCTGGGACCTAAATGTCAAGGGGGTTGAGGAGAGTTCTACACATGCCTATATATGGTTCAGTTAGGAAAATGATTTGGTCATTTAATGTCTCACCAGTTGTGGTTCAAAGTATGTATCAGTTAAGGATAAACCACTGAACAAGGGAGAATGAGAAGGATGAAGGGTAAGTGGGTGTCTTGAGCCACTCTCCAAAACTCCTGCCACAAGATGCAGATACATTCCTTGGGCAATAGGGATACTGTGTATTGTTTCTGTGTTCTCTGAATTGTTAACAAAATTATATAGTGGCAGTGTTAGAAATGAAGACTTAGTCATCTCCTCTGCATTTTAATTAGAAATCTTTCTCCTTTCTTCTCCATATGTCTTTCTTTTATAATCCCAGCCTTTAGATTGGAAATACTAGCAACTTTTATAGTCTCCTCAATATAAAATGCCATTCTTTGTTTTATAAGATTTTATTTATTTATTTATTTATTTATTTATTTATTTATTTATTCATTTATTTATTTCAGAGAGAGTGTGAGCAAGGGGAAAGGCAGTGGGGGAGGGAGAAAATCTGAAGCAGACTCCTTACTGAGTGCAGAGCCCTACGCAAGGCTCCATCATAGGACCCTGAGATCATGACCAAAGCAGAAACCAACAGTCGGATGCTCAACTGACTGAGCCATCCAGGCTCTAAGAATGTTATTCTTTTTAACTCTGAGTCTACTCTCCAAATAAATGTTATATCTTGAAATTCCTAAGAATGTTTAAAAAGTAAAATTTATATTGCAACAATGAAGTGTACATTCATTCTGCAGTTATTTGAAAGATGAAAACGATATAGATATATATAATAATATAATAAATGTGTATATTTTGTCCATCAATTATGTTTTTAATGTTACTTTTTAAAAATATGCAGGGGGCTTTAAAGACCATTTAGAAGTTTACCTCATCATCTCACACTATATGGATAAGCTAATAGCATGATATTTTTTAAAAATTTGAAATTATTGATGACTAAATAATATTAACAAATGTATCTTTTTTGTTCCTATCTTTATTTTAAACAGTTTCCAACATGGCATTTCATAGTGTGATTGGTGATTTTAGTCATCAATAGGGTGGAGCAGATACAGTAATGTTTAAGGAAATAGAATTTGGAATTAGACTAATAGAGGAGTCTGGATTAATAACTTAGTTATATGAAATTTTGAATAATTTTCTTGTCATATCTGAATGAGCCTCAGTTTCATCATCCGAAAAAAAATAGTGATGATGATATATTCTAGGATGATTGGGAAAAAACTGGGAGTGACCCAATGAATGCAGAATATTTAATAAGGTGTGTAAATAAATGAGCTTTCACTTATAGAAAGTTACAAAGGTTAAATACATATCTTATTAAAAGAATTTTGTGCTCAAACACTCAAAGAACTTACTAAAAGAAGCACTATTAACATAATAAAACTCCTAGGGAAAAACACATACCCTCCAATGGTGACAGGACCGTGGATACAGTAGAAATAAAATAAGATTTTTTTTTTTGCCTAGTAGTCAATACTTTATTTTAGTCAATGTATCAATATTTAAAAAAATACATGTTTTAATTATTAATGATGCTAAGAAGTAATTACGCTTGAAGAGTACTACAAAAAATATATTCTAGTCTCTAGCATTCTTACTTATTGAAAATGAAACATAGGATACTGAGGATAAATGAGAAAATTATCAGAACCAATGTGATATTCATTGAATCATCACAAATGATTTGTAATTATCACAAAATACATTTCCCAATAAGTCAGAATAAATGAGTTCAATAGGTATGAAGAAAAATGTATGTCTATTTGTAAGGAAGGAATGATTATAGCTTACTAAGTCATTATTCATAATTGAAATCAATTAATTTGCAAAATGATTATTTAGTAAATTACTTGTTCGTATGATCAGAACCTAAATTTTTTCACACAAGAAAAATATTTAAAACTGTCCTCAGTTTCTATTGCATAGAATAATATTCATTACTCAAAAGTTTTTCAGACAGTAATAAGTACATACTGATATAAAAATATATCTAATGTGCCAGAATCTTTTGTTTTCCCTTCTCTTAGTCACAGAAATCCAGTTCTGTTGGAAGAACAACTTCCCTGAATAAAAAGCTATATTTTCTATTGCTTACTGCAAATAGGGATGGCTAGTTGGTTAAACTGTAGTTGAAGAAATATAAGCAGAAGTTGCTGAGTGGTGCTTTTAGAATCATTTCTTAAAAAGGGAACTGTCTCCTTATGCATCCTTTTGCACTTGTCTCATTGCTCTTTTTACTTCCTGGACCATGAATATGTCTGAAGCTTCAGCAGTCATCCTGTAAAACATAGGGATAAGGGCTGAAAAGAGCATGGAGAAACCTGGGTCCTGATCACTCGGTCTAGCTATCAAAAAGCAGCTTCCAGCATTTTCCTGGAGACTTTTCCAGTATTTGAAAGTAAAATAAATATACGACTTGGAATTTTTTTAAAATTTTGTTTCCTTCCAACATGCTACTGAAATCAATTCCTAATACAAAGGAATTCTATATCACCTTTAATCAAGTGTAGTTTGGTGAGAGATTGAGATACTTAGAAACAGTCTTAGCAAGTATATTGGTTTTCTATTTCTACATAACAAATTATCACAAAGTTAGAGGCTTAAAACCACACCATTTATTATCTCTCTGACTCTATTAATTTATTATCTCTATCAACTCTCGCAGTTTCTGTGGGTCAGGAGTCTCAGCACAGCTCAAGTGAGTACTCTTCTTTCAAGTTCACATGGTTATTGGCACATTTCAGTTTCTTGCCATGTTTCTCTCTCTCCCTGGGCAGTTCAATCATAGCAGCTTGTTCTTCAAAGCCAGCAGGAGAGTCTATCTAATGCATATACAGATAGATTACTATATATAGCCAAATCACAGGGATGACATCCCATCCCCATCACCTTTGTCATATTTTACTGATTAGAGGTGGGTCACATCTCAGTCTACTCAAGGGGAGAATATTTATAGGGAATAATACCAACAATTGGAGAACATGGAGTCCATATTAGATTTCTGCATAGCATTCCCAGTAGACAAGCATATTTTTGCAGAGACTCTGCTTTAGTTTCTACATCTTTTTCTGCACTGGTGTACTATATAGGATATTTTAGAAGGCTTTTCAGAGAACTCCTTTTAACACTTCCTAGAACCCCTTAAACACAGATCTCAGAATAAGCCCATCATGAAATATATTCACTAGCCTCTTCAAGTCTAAACTATAGTCAAATCTAGCTTTCTAGGGATAACATTTCGTACTGAAGAAGAAAAACTCTCACCCAACACGAACTACTCCTTATCAAGTTTCCAAACTTAATACCTAGAGTTCAAGATTTCTTTAATCACAAACACACATCATACAAGTTTACAATGAAAAATTTCTAGAAAGGGGAGCCTGAGTGGCTCCATTGGTTAAGAATTAGACTTTTGGTTTCGGCTCAGGTCATGACCTCATGGGTTATGAGACTGAGTCCAGTGTGTGGGGCTATCTGCTCAGCGCAGATTCTCTCTTCTGGCCCTCCCCCCCTCATGTGTGCCTGTGTGTGTGTGCGTGTGTGTGCGCGCACACACATGCACGCACATCCTCTCTCTCTCAAGTAATAAATTAATAAACCTTAAAAAAAAAAAGAAAAAATTTCTGGGCAGAGACATCTCTCTAAATTTAACATTAAGAAGTTGATCTCTCCCTCTCGTGATCCTTATGCTGAGGCACTTCCTGTGAAAACTACCTGACAGTATTCTATGCATTCAAAAACAACAAAAGAAATGGCATTTGTGGTAGAAGTTGTTGCTCCTCAACTCCCTACCAAAATAAAATTTAAATTTGTATACTTTTTATGTTGGAATCTCAGAATTTCATTTTGTTTGAATGTCAGAATCTGGCAGTGCAATCCTGCTGTGAATTAGGTTGGCTACTTTAGCCTATAAACAACCAGGAGGTGTTATAATAGATGCTGTTTTCAAAACATGAAAATAAGTAAAAGTATATTGCAATAGATAAGCCTTTCTATTCCCCCCCCTCCCACCGACACAAATACACACAGATGTATCAGGACATTTCAAATTATCAATTTTTATATATAAATATGTTTAATCTTTTTCCTTATGAGTTTAATTTCTTAAAATGAGTATAAATTGTGAAAACTAAATAAAAATAATACATCAAGAGAAATTTCATGCACTTTATATTGTGTGGATATAAGTTCTATTAACGTGACCAAAATATGGAAAACACTATATACTTTGTGTAAATTGTATGTTAATTATAACACAGTAAAGCTGTTTGTTGTTATTGTTTTGAGAGCCCTAAGAGAATGAGAAGACTAACCACACACTGGAGAAAATCTGTGAAAAACTCACATCTGGTAAAAGACTTGTTATCTAAAATACACAAAGAATTCTTAAAACTCAACAATAAACAAACAACCCAATTTTCAAATGAGCAAGAGATCTAAGAGACACTTCAGTAGAGAAAATAGACGAGGGGCAAATAAACATATGGGAAAATATTCAACATCAGCTGTCATCAGGAAATTGAAAATTAAAGCAGTGATGTATTACTACACATCTATTAGAAGAGTCAATATCCAGGACACTGCTAACACCAAATGCTAGAAAGGATATGCAGCAAGAGCAACTCTTATTCATTACTAGTGGAAATATAAAACAACACAGCTTCTATTGAAAACAGTTTGGCAGTCTTTTGCAAAGCTAAACATAATTATCATATGATCTTTTGTATTTACTCAAATACGTTGAAAACTATGTCTACATAAACCTGCACATAAATGTTTATGGCAGTTTAATCCATAATTGCCAATACTTAAAAGACATAAAGATGTCCTTCAATAGGTGAACAAAATGTAACACAGTGATACAAGAAATATTATCCAGTACCTCCTCAAAAAAGAGCTATCGAGCCATGAAAAGAGCAGGAATTTTAGTTTTGTATTAATGAGGAAATAAATCTGTCTGTAAAGGCAATTACTGTATGATTCCAATTATATGACATTCTTGACAAAAGAAAACTAAAAATACAGTGAAAAGATCAATAGTTACTGAAGGTTCTAGGAGAGGGAGAGAGAAATGAATAGACGAAACACAGGGAATTTTTAGGGTAATAAAAACTTTCTATATGATACTGTTACGGTGGATATATGTCACTATATATTTGTTAAAACCCAAAGAATGTACAACCAAAAGAATGAACCATAATGTAAAGTATGGACTTCAGTTGATAATGATATGTCAATATTGACTCACTGATTTTTAACCAATGTATACCACACAGATACATGATGTTAATAATGAGGGAAACTGTATATATGTTTGGGGAGATAGATAAAGTGATATGTGGGAACTCTACGCTTTCTGGTCAAATTTTCTGAAAACTTCAAACTGCCTTAAAATAAAGTTCGTTAATTAAAAAAAACGGACTATAGAAATGAAAAAATACCAAAACAGAAATAACAAAATGGAAGGGCTCAATGGTAGAGATGACAGTTGACTGAATCACTGATCTTGAGGACAGATCCATAGAACTTACCCAACCTGCACAGAGAAGAGAAACTAGACAATAAATGGGTCAATAACAAAATTTCCAATATTCCTATCATCACAATCCCAGAAAGAAAAGAAAAAAAAGAATGAGATAGAAATTCTATTTAAAGAAATAATAGCTGAAAACTTTCTCAAATTTCACAAAAAACACAAATTTATAGACCCTAGAAGTTGTACAAGTCCCAGATAGGATAATCCCAAAGAATGAACGTCACAGACACATTACACTACTGAAAACTAAAGAGAGGATAAACACAACATGAAACAACAAAATAAACAAACAAGAACAACCAACAAACAAAAAACAAACCCTGAAAGCAGCCAGAGGGAAATGTAGGTACAGAATGCCAGAGAACTAAATGCCAGAGAATGCGCTTGGAACCATGGAGGCCAGAACACAGTTTTTCAAGTGCTGAAAGAAAACTATTATCAATTATGAATTCTATAACTAGGGAAAATTATACCCTCAAGAATTAAGGGGACATAAGGACATTCTCAGATGAAGGAAAACTAAAGAATATTTAGCTAGAAGACCCTTGTTTAAGACTGGTTAAAGGAAGTTCTTTGAACAGAAAAGACATGAAAAAAGAGAGTCCTGGAATATCAGGAAGGAAGAATGGTGCAAAGTGCAGAAGTATAGGTATATACCATCGAGTATCCTTTTCCTCATGAATTTTTTGGCTTGTTGGATGGCTGAAACTAAACTTATACATTATTTGATAATCAAGATGATATTTTACTGGATAATGTAAAGGAATATACATTGAAACGAGATTTTCATACTTTACCTAAAGTGGTAAAAGAACCTGTGGACTATAATGCCACACACGTATATTTTAATACCCATAGCAAGAACAAAACCAATACAAATACACTCAGAAACACTGTACAAATGGTCCTCACCTTATGATGGTTTAACTTATGATATTTAAACTTTATGGTGATACAAAAATGGTATGCATCCAGTAGAAACTACATTGAACTTGATATTTGGATCTTTTCCTGCGTTAGAAATATTTAGTAGAAGGGCACCTGGATGGCTCAGTGATTGAGCGTCTGCCTTTGGCTCAGGGCATGATACCAGGGTCCTGGGATCAAGTCTCACATCTGGCTTCCTGCAGGGAGCCTGCTTCTGCTTCTGCCTATGCCTCTGCCTCTCTCTGTGTCTCTTATGAATAAATAGATAAAATCTTTAAAAACATTTTAAAAAAAATATTTGGTAGATACGCTTTTGTGATTCTGGGCAGAGGCAGCAAGCCACGGCTCCCAGTCAGCTACATTATCATATGGGTAACAGTGATACACTTACCATTCTGTACCTGTACAACCATTCTGTGTTTCACTTTCAGTACAATATTCAGTAAACTACTACATAGTCAACACTTCTTATAAAATGGGCATTGTGTTAGATGTCTTTGTCCAACTCTAGGCTAAAGCAAGTGTTCTGAATACATTTAAGGCAGGCTAGGCTAAGCTATTTATTATATTCAGTAGGTCAAGTATATTAAATGTGTTTTCAATTTATAATATTTTCTTTTTTTAAAGTTTTATTTATTTAAGTAAACTCTACACCTGATGCAGGGCTTGAACTCATGATCCTGAGATCAAATGTCACTCTCTCTTTTGATTGAGTAGAGGCACTCTTCAACTTATGATATTTTCAATTTACACTAGGTTTATTGGGATGTAACCCCATTTAAAGTGGAGGAAGATCTTCAGATAAAACAAGATGAAATCTTAAAAAATATTCAGGTTAACACATAAGAAAGCCAGAATACAGAAGCAAGGAAACATAAAGAAAATCAATAATAAAAATGGCAGAGTAGAGCACTAACATATACATCTAATTACTTTAGATGTACAGGATATAAATACACAAATCAAAAAACAGATATTAGATTTAAAAATTTGTCCCATATATATTCAGATTACAAGAAACTCACTTCAAATTCAATGATATTGATATTGATATTGATAGATGAAAATCAAAGAATGTCAAAAAAATAATACCAGATGACATTAATTTAAATAAACACAAGTGGCTATATTAACATCTGGTAAATTAGATTTTAGAACAAATAAAATTACTGGAGACAAGGACATTATATAATGATAAAAGTTCAATCCAACAGGAAGACATAAAAATGTACATACTGAAAAATAAGCTTTTTTTTTGAAAAATAAGCTTTAAAATACATGAAAAACCAACTGAGTTGAAAAGAGAAATAAGCAAATCCACAATTAGTCTTCAACACTCCTCCCCTGTAAACTGATAAAACTGCTAGAAAGAAAATTAAAAAGGACAAAGAGGATCTGAACAACACAATCAATAAACAGTATTGTTATATATATATATATATATGTATATGCATAAAAAAATTCATTCACCAACAAGAGAATACACAATTTTATTTTAAGCACCAATAGGACATTCACCAAGATAGGTCATATTTTGTATCATAAAACAAACCTCAATAAACTTAAAAGAATTGGCATCCCACAGACTGTATTCTCTGATGAAAATGGAATAAAACTAAGAATCAATAACAGAAAGGCAACAGAAATCTATTGTATCTTTTAAATTATTCATTGATTAAAAGCAATATTTCCTAGTAGTCACTGCTTCATTGTGTATTTCTGTGTCTTTGTATGTTTTGAACAGTTTAAAACAAAAAATGTTTAGGATGATGCTTACAAAACAAGAAGCAGAGTTAGTCATTATTTTAATGATGTTTAAAACTCTTAAGTCATTGTTTATCTTTTCCCTTTCAATATATCTAATAGTTCTTGTCCAGGTAAGGTGATTATTCACACGTGTATCTGATAAAAAAAAATCTAAATATCCTAAGTTAAATTTTATATTAAATTTGTCATATTAAAACAACCAATTGGGGGAATTGGAGGAAGGTGGTCGAAAGGTACAAACTTCTAAGTATAAGATAAATAAATACTAGGGATGTAATGTACAACATGATGACTACAGCTAACACTGTTGTGTGATACATAGAGTAAATTCTAAGAGTTCTCATCACAAGGAGAAACTTTTTTCCCTTTTCCCCCTTTCCTTTCTTTTTATTGTATCCATATGAAGATGGATGTTAGCTGATCCTATTGTAATCATTTCATAATATATAGAAATCAAACTATTATGCTGTATGCCTTAAACTTATACAGTGATATGTCAATTATTTCTCAATAAAACTCGAAGAAAATAAGGATGAAATCTCTTCTCTCTCTCTCTCTGTCTTACTCTCTCTCTCACACACACATTTATAAAATGCCAGTTTATTAATCCTGAAGTAGCAAGCATGAAAGATGTTGCGAATTACTTGAAATGATTTTACAGGAAATGCAGAGTAAGATCAGAGAAGGTCAATGTCCATATATGTTTATGTGTACTGTATGCTAAGGGTAGCAGCGCATTGTTGCTGAGATGTGATTGTGTGTAATTTGAAAATTAGATTGTATACATTATTAATATTTAATATTCAATAATTTATTGTTAGTTTGATCTAAACGCTATAGGATTTCACATGCCTTTAATCTTAATAAATCTGGCTGTTATGGATGAAACATTTGCAACCCCCCAAAATCATATATTGAAGCTCTAACACCCAATGTGATAGTATTTAGGGTGAGGACTTTGGAAGATAAGTAGGCTTAGATAAGATCATGAAGGCAGTCACTCCGATGGAATATGCCTTCATAAGAAGAGGAAGACACACAGAGCTTTCTTTCTCTATACTACATAAGGATAAAATGAGAAGATAACTGTCTGCAAGCCAGGAGAAGGGCTCTCGCCAGAACCCAACAAGGCTGGCATCTTGATCTTAGACTTCTAGCCTTCCAAACTGTGAGAAAATATGTATCTGTTGTTAAGCCACCCAGTCTATGGTACTTTTTTTCTGGCAGCCCAAGCTGGTGTGGAGACTGTGACAGGTACTGGGAGGAGGAATGATCTAGAAATCTTAACCTGGAGAATAAAGCAGATACAAAGAGCGTGCCTGGCATTTTAACTTAAATAAAGACATGAATGATAAGGAGTCAGAGAGCTTTACAAAGAGCCAAGGTAAGGCTTTCAGGAAGAAGGAACAGCGAGTGCAAAGTCTGTTGAATATTAATGAAAATGCTAGGGAGGCTCCATATTCAGAGCACCAAAAGTGATGGAGAGACTGATAGAAGTTGATGTTGGAGGGTGGGTTGGAGTCAAATTGTGCAGGATCTTTTCAGACATAATAATATATTGGAGATTATTCTCATTGCATATGCCATTGAACAGTTTGAGCAGAGTCTGGTTTACACTTAAAATGCTTTCTCACTGGGAGGTTGGGGTGGCAGAAATGAAATAAGGAAGACCAAAGAGGACTGCAGAAAATAATGTGAGAGGTGATAGTGATGTGAATTAACATTATGTCACTGCAGGCAGAGAGTTCAACATAATACTTGTTGAGTAGAACTAGCAAGATTTCCTGATGGATCAGACTTCAGAGATTTTTATATAAGCAACCAAATGGTTAGTTAGTAGTATCCTTAAGAGGAGAGGCTGAGAGAGGAAGATTCGGGAGAGGGAGAAAACAGTTCCAATTTGGACATGTTGACCTTGAGATGTGAGTTTAGATAAAGATTGTCTCATTGACCAAACTTTAGACAGGCTTTTTCCTGAGTCCTCTTTTCTATTAGGCTTCATCCTTGGGCTTTGTCCTCAGCCTGCCCAGCCCAGTTTAGCAATAATCTCACTAAGGGAGTGTAGTGAGAATCTCCCCCCAGCCCTTGTACTGCTTATATCTGATGCCCCTTGACATCTGTTTAAATTCCTCATTCTAGCCCTTGATATCTGATTCTCTTGGCCTGCCTTTTGCACAAATCTTGTTAAGTCAATTTATTAAGACTCTCCCTATTCATGATGTCTCTCGTCTTAGAAATTTTCCATCTCCTGACCCCATCACTCTGCTCTTTGGCTATAAATTCCCAGTTGTCCTTGTTGAAATTGAACTCAGTTATACACTAAAATCTCTTCTCTTTATTGGAAGAATACTGAATAAAATTTGTCTTTATTGTCTTCAACAAGTGTCTGGATCTATTTTTCTTTAATAGTTTGTATTAGTTTCTTTAATAGTTTGTATTGTCTGGATGGCTCAGTAGTTGGGCGCCTGCCTTCAGCTCGGGTTGTGATTCTGGGATCCGGGATCGAGTCTCACATCAGGGTCCCTGCGAGAAACCTGCTTCTCCCTCTCCCTGTGTCTCTGCCTCTCTGTCTCAGTCTGTGTCCTCATGAATAAATAATAAATCTTTAAAAAATAGTTTGTTTTATTAGATGATCTCTGATAATCAAACACAAATGTAAATCTTCTCTACCAAAAACACATTTTCTGTAAAGCAGGTAGCCAGCTTGAATGGGTTTCTCAATTTTTCTACCCCTCAGAGAATCATGTGTTAGGCAAAAAGCAAACACTGCATCCAGCGGTATGGGTGTTACCATTAGAAGCTGCTCATGAATTCGTACACCATCTTCAGCACTTGGACTCCCAATAACATTGTGTAACATTAAAATCGACACTAATTTAAACTTAGCTCTGAACGAAAACATGTTTTTAAAGGAATTATTTTGTAAGGTACAGAAAACATCACTATAAGCAGTATATTTTATTATAAAAATGCTGCTTTTGCAGGTGCAATAAAATTGTTTTTTTTAAGTTGTATTGACTTACTAAATATAGGTTAACATAGATAGAGATATGCATTACACTCCTAAGTTAGAATTCTAAAAGCTGAAATATTTGTTTTTTAATAATACCATTCTTCTTTTCCTTAATGAGAAAACTACAAGTCATGTAACCATTTCATCACTTACAAAATGAAGAAGCAGGTTAAAAATTCTACTGTTGTTTCCATCAGTAGGTATAACATCAACGGTAGTGAGATAGAATAAGGCATCGGATTTCACTGGGCAAATCTGTTACCTAGGCCTGCTGTCCAAAGCTGCTTGCCTCTACCTTGGGTTGATATCAGCCTGCAGTGGTAACTGGTATGTTTGCTATTCAGCCTGACATACACTCCTTGCTGGGAATTAGATTTGGAAAGAAAACCTAATGACATTTCCTACCCAATATATCTGATGGCAGCAGAGTAGAAGACAATGCTATGCAACGGGTTTTTCCCTCCCTGTGTAATGTCAGAGCAGAAATCTTTGGCATGGAAGTTGCTTACAGTAGACTTGTGTCACTGTTATAACAATAACAACACAAATAATATATTTTTTTAATTTTTATTTATTTATGATAGTTACAGAGAGAGAGAGAGGCAGAGACACAGGCAGAGGGAGAAGCAGGCTCCATGCACCGGGAGCCCGATGTGGGATTCGATCCCGGGTCTCCAGGATCGCGCCCTGGGCCAAAGGCAGGCGCTAAACCGCTGCGCCACCCAGGGATCCCAACAACACAAATAATAATAATAATCCAGTGAATGCTACAGCACACCCAAAAGTCTTTTAGAATAATTTAAGTGACAAACGACAAACATTTCAGCTTACTTGCAGTTTGTGGACATTTCTTCCCCTAAAAAGTAATAAGGATTAAGTTTTCTGGTCCAATTGATTTGTATTTTTTTAAGATCACAAATCCTTTATAGTCTCATGTATTAATAATAGAAACAACTTGCCACTAAATCATAGGTTTTTCTTTACTTACATGAACTGGTGAATGATTTTCGTTCAACCTGGAAACGTTCCCTTCACTTCGTAACAATCAACTTAAAAGTCATTAAGTCTGTAAAGCTTTATCAGGCTTTCTCTTTTAGAGTAACTACTTTAATACCTCACACTATTCAACAACATTTATTATTCATATAATACATTTATTGAGTGTAATCGCACATCTTAAGAGAGAAAATATAGTAAGTTAAGAGAGATTTGTTCTCTTTCTAATAGGGTTTACATGCAGGGGTAAGGTGGAGTTCAAGTGAATAAATAGGATAACAAATTATGAGAAATGCCGTGCAATTAATATATTGGGTAGTATATGACAAAATATGTGACTAAGTGAAGCATATTCAAGGGATTAATTTACATAAAATAATCAGAAAAAATCCTGCTTAAGGAAATGTCCTAAGACTGAAAGATAGGAATATAGATGAACTGATGGGATCCGATCAAAGAGCAGTCCTGGAACTAGGAACAGCACGTGCAAAAATCTTAAGATAAGAAAGACCTTGACCTGTTCAAGGAACAAAATGACACCTGTACAATGATCTTGAGGATCTCTGAGAAAGGATACTACAACTTATAAATCTTCTGATTCCTGTCATCTAGCAAACACTTTAAAAGAAATACTACAAAATTGTTTGGTTAATAAAGAATAAGCAATTGACACATATATTTATAAAGCTATAACAGGTTTTTTAAAAATTATCATCTTATGAAAGGATATTAACATAATAAAATAATAGCAACATAGGACAAAGTATAATTTTGCTAAAAGTATATGGTAGAGGCAGCTGAAATTATAATGGACAAGGGAAATTGGTGCCATTTGTTAAAAGTCAAGGAAATTTTATTATTTTTGAATATAAAAACAGATTTGAGCTTTTCCTAATGACCAAATCTTTAACTTTAAATGAGAGTCTGAAAATTTGAGCTTTTGTTAATAAATTTTAAACACATCATTTTTTAAAAATGGTGGTTAAAGGTTAGTATGTCTGCATGTTTCCCTTACATTGTGAAAAATAAAGTAAAGGCAATTATTAGTTAATGCTGATGTACTAGATTTAAGGAGAAGTGTATTTGTTGAAGATTAAAAAAAGCGAATAAAACCTTATGAGAGGTTGAAAAGTCTTTTATGATCAAGATTGGTTTTATACATTTCTCTTTTAAGAACTTCTCAACTTGTGCCATGTCCTTTCATTTATGACATATTTATGAATATTAATTTACATGACACTATATGAAAAAGAATAAACAGATCTAGACCATTTTTAGGACCAAAAAGATTTTTGGAAATAATCTGATATTTTTCAATTAAATCACCACGGTCTTACGTGCAAGCTTTAGAATACATCCTATTGGAATTAATTAATTGAAAAAATCAAAGTCTTTCTATATTCATAATACTTATTGAGACCACAAATATTCAAATAATAAGTTTTTTGAAATTTTTTAATCATTGAAAAATCTTTTGAACAATCTTTTTTTTATAATAAATTTATTTTTTATTGGTGTTCAATTTGTCAACATACAGAATAACACCCAGTGTTCATCCCATCAAGTGCCCCCCCTCAGTGCCCGTCACCCATTCACCCCCACCCCCTGCCCTCTTCCCCTTCCACCACCCCTAGTTCGTTTCCCAGAGTTAGGAGTCTTTATGTTCTGTCTCCCTTTCTGATATTTCCCACACATTTCTTCTCCCTTCCCTTATATTCCCTCTCACTATTATTTATATTTCTCAAATGAATGAGAACATACACTGTTTGTCCTTCTCCGATTGACTTACTTCACTCAGCATAATACCCTCCAGTTCCATCCACGTTGAAGCAAATGGTGGGTATTTGTCATTTCTAATGGCTGAGTAATATTCTATTGTATACATAAACCACATCTTCTTTATCCATTCATCTTTCGATGGACACCGAGGCTCCTTCCACAGTTTGGCTATTGTTCTTTTGGACAATCTTAAATTTACTTTTAAGCAATGCATGTTCCTATGAAGACCGGGCACCCAGTTGATAAACATTTTCCTTTGATGCTATTTGTTTTCATTCATACAGATTTTCAGTATAGATCATCTAGTTTTAATGTAGTGCTGACTTTTATGCCCTGGAAACTACAAACAGCCCCAGGAAAGTGGTTCTGCTGAAAAGCTGAGATTTATATTTAACTGAGATTCCCCAATGTGTTTACTCTGTGAATATATTTAGCAAATAAGCAAAACATTAGGAAAAGAGAGGAGAAATAGTTAACTCGTGAATAAGATCTTTTATATGGCTATTATGTGCCTTTATATTCCCTAAAATATTAAATAAGTTCAGGCAATAGTATTTGTTCTTATCTTGATCTTCTCTGTTGCTCTTAGCAGAACTATAGCGAACACAGTAGGTACCTGATAAATACTGGGTGAATTGAGTGTGTCATATTTTAACGATCTTTTGTCTTTTTTCTGAGAAGTTACCTTTAGTTTTTTATTCCAGATGGAGACTACAGATCAATAACTATTATTACCCAGAAATGGGGCAAGAGATGAGCTATTTGTTGTCAGGCTAAAAGCCCACAGACACATCTTCTATCTATTAAATAAAAAGAAAATTATAATTAAGCCCTAACTTAAAAATAATTAATTGATGGAAATGTGAAAATCTACCCCTGAGACAGAAGAATCTAGATTTGCATTGTTCTGGATTAAGAGATATAGACTAGACTAGATGTTATTGTTAAATAGTATATTAAACTATGTTGAATATATATAAACTAAAAGTACATTAATTCATTGTTCCTTCATTTAAAAATAATAGAGATTTTGGCCAGCACTGTTGGAGGTACGAGATAAAATGCTCTGAAGGATACAATTTTCTTAGTCTCATGGAGTTTTTATTTTTATTTGGAATGAAAAATGAGGAAGGAGGATAACGAATGAATGAATAATTATATGCTAAATAGTGGAAATTGCTAAAAAGAAAAAAAAAAGTAAGGTAAGGGGGATTGTGAAGTGCCAGGTATAATCACATTGCTATTTTATAGAGTCCTTAAGCATTGTAACTAGGGTATAAAGGGTAGCCAGGAGGACACCTTTTTGCAAGAGTGTGATTTGAGCAAAAATCTGAAAGAAGAGAGGAAGTGAGCTGTGCATGGGGACGGAGTACTAAGTGCAAAGGCCCTGTGGAAAGTGAATGCTTGAAATGTCCAGGAAACAAGAAGATTATTTATGTCTAGAGTGGGAGTGACTGGGCTGGACATCAAGAGAAAATGAGTTTGGAAGGGTAATTACAAAACACTAGGCACTACTTATTCTAAGGAATATACAGTTTTATATAATAATAAATTTATTTTCTGAATGTTTTGTTGTATCTTTATATACCAATTATGATGCTAAATGCCTAATATAGATATCATTTAATTCTCATAATTATCCTGTAAATAAATCTTAGAGAAGTCATTTAATATTACAAAATTATGAAATAAGTAAGTTCCTGAAGTGAGGCTCCTTTTACAGCCAATGTTGTTTTTTTCTTTTTTACTCATTTTGAAAATTTTTTATCATTTATTAGTTTAATTCCTTTCTCTTACCTATCTATATTTGGATGGAAAGACCCAAGTCAGAACAATATTTAGTATGCAAGGAATAGAGGTCTTGTCTGTACTGGAGTGGCTAAAGAATGTACCAAAAATCATTCTAATATCCAATTCACTGAATTGCACCTATTTGTCATGGTGTGTGATAAGTATCTAGCAACACCACTTTTGCACTTATGACCTGTTCAAATTTTATGTCCTATACAAGTGTTTGCATGCTGTATAAATCCAGTTGCAAGTTGAATATCTGAACTCACAGTTAAAAATTAATAGATTAATGATCTGAACTCACAATTTAAAAGTAATGATCCTTCCACTACAGAGGAATAAGCACTAGCTAGGTGAGCAAACAGAATGTAAGTTTGATTCTGAATTCATATTTTACCCAAATATAATTGCTTTTGATCACACCAGTTTCAGAAGAACTGCTTTTCATTCAATGCCTTTCCATCACTCCAAAATATGAAAAACGAATAGGAAAAGGGAATGTACATTAGTGTTTAAATAAAATGAGAATATGGAATAAATTTGCCTATCAGTGGATCTTACATTGTTCAGATAGATTGTTGATGAACCAGAAGGTTCTTTTGAATTAAATCACCAGTCATCTGAAGCTCTTTCAGCTTAGACAGCCCAGCAGTGACTTGTAATTTCTGATACCAGTGACAAATGACCTAAATCAAAAATATTGGATTTGCATATTCATAATGCAATTTGAGTACTAATGCTCTTGACCACTAGGGAACTCTTGATATAATTATGTTAATTTCCAATATGTTTCCCAATGTTCTCTCTGTACCAGTGATTGCTTACATGAAAGTTAATATTTTACATTTAAAATAAAGTATGAAAATAAATAGCATAGTTTGTTTCATAGAAGCTGTATTATATTAGAAAATATATTCACATAAGCAAATACGAAGATAATTGACAGATCGTAGTTGAATTAATATCAAGAGATTTGTTTATATTTAAATTGCCTTTAGATCCTGTATTGTAACAGTTCTATGAAAAATTCATTGGCTAGAAAATACTGCAGTTCATTTGGCCACCTTAACAATCAATGCGATGGTTTCTTGAGCAATTTGACTGCAGCAATATATATAGAGGATGTAGACAGACAAAATAAGTGAATTGACATGCCCTTGTCCAGTGCAACCTCAGAATAAAGCCTTGACAATTATCAAGCAAATTTTATTTCATTTGTGAATAATTAATAATTAATGATGTGAATACATACAAGACCTGGAAAATAAGTAATATAAAAGCCACCTTTTGTTTGACCTACAAACATAAAATGCAATTCAAATATGAATGTTTCCTATCAGGTTATAGGGAAGTAGATATGCACATCTCAATGAAAACACATTTTCATGTTCTCTTCTTTTTGAATAATCTCAGTAAATTCCTTTCATGGAGAGGTTAAACAAACTTTTTCCAATTTACCTTGGTCTCACCCAAACAAGAATATCAAATATGTTTAACGGTAATGCATATAAAATACTTAATACATTTGGAACTCTCTTTTTAAATATAATGATTGAAGATAGAAGGGCATTATAGGAACAATGAACAAAAACAAACACATGAATGGTGTATGAATTTGAGATGCTGTGAATAATAGTGTGTTCACTGTATGATGATTACAATGTTAAATTCAGAAGACCAACTTTATTGTGTAGATTAATCTAAATAAATATAGTAAGATTCTTTCTGAATTTTGGATACATAATAGCAAATGTTCTTATTGAACAAAAAGGAAAGGACTTGCTGATTAGAAGACCAGAGTTCTGAAGCTCTGCTTTATAAAGGTGTCTGAGAACTTGCACAGGGTAACATTTGAGTTCCTTAGTGGTAACCTTAAGAATAAAAAGTCATTGCTGAAGTTAAGAAAAGGACATTTTTGTTCAGCAAGATCTAACTAGAATGAATAACAATGAGATCATTAATCAAAACAATGCCAATGTCCAAGATATTCCAAAAATTTAGAAAAGAAGGGCATTTCTGCATGAAGAACCACATGTCAAAGAAGATAGTGGTATAAAGGGCCAAGAGTTAAAAAAATAAAAAATCACCAAGAAGCCACTGTGAAATAAATTTGCATAATGTTGCATTTCACCTTTCCCTAGGGGGAAGAGGACAATTGTCAGTCCTAGCCAGGCCATCCTTTATAATTATAAGCTGTAACTATTAAATGTAAAATTAAGTAGGATAGGGTGTATGTGTGTATTTAACTGTTTTGTTAATGTCATACTAAACATACAAAAGAAAAAAAAACTAAAAAACCTTACAGTCATTTTATTTTATATTGATCCAATGAGTTATGGCTTGCTATTTGTTGCTATATAATACGGTGTATAGCTTTTGTTACTAAAACCGTGCTGAGGACAGGATCTGTAGCTCCTGACTCCTAAAGTATTTACATTTTCTACCAAATTTGAAGAATCTATAGGTAGTCAGTAGGTGAAGCCAAAAATTGAGTTATTATCTTAAATAAAGCCTTTTCCGAGGGTCTATTTTCTTTCTTCTCTTCTGCAATATTGTGCAATCTTTCTGATGGACATCTTTCTTTGCTTTTCTAATGGTGCTCAAAAACGTGGTCAATGTGGAAAGTTTATGGTTGGTTGATTGATTGATTGATTGATTGATTGATTTTCCTGCTGAGCCTTGCTCACTGGCCTGAATTTCACGGTCTCTTTCCTCAATCAGAGCTGCTTGATCAATCTTCCTTGATTTCATTGTATTTTCTTTCTACAGCTGTGTCGTTCCATGGAGGACAGTACTATGTATAAGACCAGATGCCCTAAGTTATATGGCGGATGGTAAATGTCCCCAAAATAGGCTCAAAGTCTATCACTAATCTACACCTTCTGCCTCTAGAGCCTATATTTCACCTGCCAAATCACATTTTATATTTTAAAATGCATTTTCATTTCAAAGCAGTATGCAACTAGAGTGTATTTTAGCCATACTCAAGTAAATGGAAATAATCATCTCCCTAGCTTTTTATAGTAGTTCAATCTAAATCACAAAGTTTGGGAAAAAGTATATTTTGCTGGGATTCTTAATTTTAATGAATTATGACTTACAAAATTCCTTAAATTCAGTGCGATATCTATATTGAAATAATAGGGCACAAACTAACCAATATTTTCTAAAAATTTCTTTGCCACTTTACATTAGTCCAAACATTCCTACTTCCCATAAATCAGTTTCTTCAACAAAGATAAAAAAAGGATGGTTTTAATGGTAATGATATACATTAACCAAATGCAATTATCTAAATTATATCTTCAACATATATAAATAAATTTTGGAGAATGATGAAAAAGAAATACTCGTCCTGAAAAATTCAATGATGGAATCATGAATTTTAAGGTTGAATCATTAACACATAGATGATGAAGTAAGTTTTATTTCCATTGTTCTTTTTAAATCAAGGGATGAAAAGATAATTTCTTGACTTTATTCATACACTTTGGGATATGATAAATATTAGATAATGTATATAATGACTGAGGGCTTCATAGAACCAAAGAGTAGATTATCTTTTTTGTTTTGTTTTGTTTTTTTTTGCTTTTTTGTTTTAAAGATTTTATTTATTCATGAGATACACAGAGAGAGAGAGAGAGAGAGAAAGAGGCAGAGACACAGGCAGAGGGAGAAGCAGTCTCCATGCAGGGAGCCCGATGCAGGACTCGATCCTGGGTCTCCAGGATCAAGCCCTGGGCCAAAGGCAGGCGCTAAGTTGCTGAGCCACCCAGGGATCCCTAGATTATCTTTTTGAATAATTTTCTTATGCAGTTTTATGTAGCTCTATTGCATTCATTTTACATATTAGTCATAGCACAACAATTTATATTCTGGCTATCCACACCTGAGAAAGAAGGATATGTTCAAGTTTTAAAATAATAACTTTTATCTGCTAAAGCCATTTCTATCTAGATACAGTTAGAGCAGTGTATATATGAAACTGTCAAGTTCAATTCATTTACTAATGACTTCAGTATCTTTTCTGATGGCCTAAATTTCATTGAACATCAGTTGAATACTATTGGCTACATAAAGCAGATTCATTTCCAGCATGTCACATTTCTGTCAACAAATAATCTAAAAACTCATCATTCTCTACATCACATTCTGCTTTGGATGAGCAAACTTCACATTGTGAGACAATGTGAGCTATATGTTAAACTGACAGTAGAGGATCCTGGATTTAATTTGCTAAAGCCATATATTTTTAAAATAGACTCAGAGAAGGTAACTTTAATCCTCAAACCCCCAAAGAATATGATTGTGTAAGGAGAACTGTATTATTGCATCAACAAATTTGGTATTAACTATGATAGGTGGGTAAGTTTTAGATTTAGTTTAAAATCCCATCTACTTATAATTATTATAACCTACATTAGGATAAGTAGTTATATAAAGCCCATTTATATGTGTATTTGCTTTAACCCAAGAAAACAACCAAAAACATAAATGTACAAAACCATATGTGCACACACACATACCTACCAAAGTAAGATAAAAGATTATTCACCCTATTTTTAGTAAGAGGTCATATGTCTACTATTCACAGAGGCAAACAGTGATTTGTGGAATTAAACTATTTTTGTTATAGTATAAATTCACCTCATATTTTAAAATAGAATAAATACCTCAGTAATTTTAAACTTCTACAAAACAGAAAATGTCATAAATAAGATTTTTTAATGCATCCATGTCTCTTTCTCATTTTCAAACTCCATTCTCTTTTTCCAAGTTTGCTTTAGATTCTAATATATTTTTTTTTAATTTTTATTTATTTATGATAGTCACACAGAGAGAGAGAGAGAGGCAGAGACACAGGCAGAGGGAGAAGCAGGCTCCATGCACCGGGAGCCCGACGTGGGATTCGATCCCGGGTCTCCAGGATCACGCCCTGGGCCAAAGGCAGGCGCCAAACCGCTGCGCCACCCAGGGATCCCTTGCTTTAGATTCTAAAAAGTAAAGCAAGGAGTAAACATACACATTATGGAAAATGCTCATTTTGCTCACCACCATTTTCTCTCTCCCTAAAATTTTGTACTTCTCTATCACCTCAACAACATTTTATTTATTTTTTTTAAGATTCCATTCATTTATTCATGAGAGACACGGAGAGAGAGAGAGGCAGAGACACAGGCAGAGGGAGAAGCAGACACCACACAGGAAGCCCGACATGGGGACTCGATCCCGGGATCTCCAGGATCACCACTCAGGTGGAAGGCAGGTGCTTAACCCCTGAGCCACCCAAGGATCCCCTCAAAAACATTTTAATGTCATTGATCTAAGCTATAGCAACTTTTAATATTGCATCCAATTTCATTTTATGCTAAGAACTATTGCTTTCCTTGACATGTTCATTCTTATTGGCAGCATTATAAATTTTACTAAAAAGTAAATTTTTAAACCTCTTCAAGGGACATAGTGTAGGTATGTGTGTTTGTATGTGTGTACATATCCACATATAAAGGGAAATAACTTAGAGCTAGATTTAAATGAAAGTAGTAAGCAGGCAGCTGGCCATATACAGTCTCTAAGAGACTCACTCAGACTCATAGAGAATGTAAACCAAAATGAGTTTACTTTGAAATAGCACACATCACATTTCTCTTTCAAAAATGTAAGTGTGCACATATACATTTAAATAATTACATGTCATTTTAAGTGTCTTAAATGCGAAAAAGAGGAATTTTCATTTCTAGCATTATGGTTACCTGGTACTCTGACCACATCTCCAAATGTTACCTTTACAAAATTTGAACCTATGAAAACTGAAATTTGTTTGTCCAGTTCAATAGATTATCTATGTTCAAGATTTCACTTTGTTTTAACCTCTGCATAGTGTACATTTTGTGGTAGTTTGTTAAACATTGAAGTCTGAAGCCAGTACTTACCCAAAGTACCTGTTTGAAAGGAAAAAGCACCTCCCTATGCTCAATTTACAGAACTGGGAAGACAATGGCTATATTATTAGTATATCTAATCAGAATGCTATAGAAAAAGCAAAAGAAAAAAAAAGTCATCTTGGGTCACCTGGGTGGTGCAGTCGTTTAAGACTGGAACTTGGTTTCGGCTCAAGTCATGATCTAAGGGTCATGAGACCGAGACCCATGTTGGGCTCCATGCTTAGTGCAGAGTCTGCTGAAGATTATCCCTCTGTCTCCCTTGCCCCCCCCCCCCGCCAAGCTCTCTCTCTTTCAAATAAATAAATCTTAAAAAAAAAGAAAAATTTCATCAGAAAGACATTTAAAGAAGTAAGATTTGAAATGTTTTCAAAACCTGAGATTCTGATCCATAGATCCAACCAAACTTGTGAAGGATGCATGAGAATAAATCCACCCCTAGCACATGAGAATAAAACCACATATCCAAGAAGAAAAAGAAGAAATCTAGAGACCAACAAGTGGCAGAGGGTAGGGGTGAAGGGGTAGGGAAGAAAGATGATACGGTGTCTTCCAATAAAATGTTTACTGCTGTTTTCTTCTCAGTGGGATAATACACACATATGTATTATATGTAACATACATATATTAATTTTATGAAAAAACATGACTTTCCACTTAGAACTTAATTAGATTTCATAATAGAGCAACAGCAAATTTACTTTCAGAAAAGTGGAGAGATTTTGCCATCCATAGACCTCTTAAAGAATATTTTAAAAGCTATATTTCTGGAAGAAATACAATGATCATAAATTTTAAAAACTGGGGGGAATGAAGAACAACTTAATAAATGTGTGGTGAATATAAGTGAATACCAACTGTAGAAGTGAAATTTAAGTTTTTCCCTTGGAGTTATAAAATGAACTAAAGTACAGAACAGTAGCAGACAGGTTATGCTATTTGCAGACTCTTTGTATTTTCCACAACCAGGATGTTTCAAAGTTGGTTTGACCCAGTTGCTCACCAATGTCAACAAGAATACAACTTTTTAAAGAGTCGTATACATGGATAAAGATGTGGATATAGGCATAGGTAGAGTTATACATGACAGTAGGCCCTGAAGATATCAGTTCATCACATTTGTTTCCGTGTTTAAGTCCCATCTAATAATTGTTCCCATTTAGCCCATTTTTTCATTTCCATTCTCCTTCCTATTCCATATTCTAGACAGCCACATAAATGTATGTACTATCTACCTTTTATGTACTTTTGCCAAAGACTGCAGTTTCCTTATCATGCATTTTTAATGATGGTGAATTATATTGGTGACCCAATGCCTTTCTAGCTCCCTTCTCTGCCTTTTGCATTCACAGTTCCATTCTAAGGCCACTTCTCTTTCTAGTGCCATACCTTCTAGGGCCACATTTTTGTATTCATGCTAACAGAGTATTTATCCCTTAACTATTACAAAATTAAAAAAAAAAAGATTCTGAGTTTTATTTTGATTGGGCCAGCTAAGTCAAGCACATAAGCTTGAACCAACACTGATGTATAAGATAAGGAATTACACTGCTTTATTTAGGCCAAATAAATGTTTAGACAAGGAGCCAATTCTACCTAAACTATAAGTTGACTTTAATATGAGAGAATGCTTGTTCTCCAAAGGAAGTCTCAGTGGGAAACTGGGGAGAGAGTATAGATGCTGGATACCAACAAATAACTGTCTTTTGGATTGGGGTTACCCCAAACATGTTCTGCAGTCCTGAGTTTGTCACTAAACTAACAAGATAGGTAAAGAAACTGGGGATATGTTTGTTCAATGTAAATGTATAGATATTCACACTCAGAATCCTTATTTCACTCCTAGCAACAAAATGTTATGTATGTAAGAACAGTTTTCTAAATTATACATCTACCAGGATGCCTTCAATAATCTACACATAAAATTAAAAAAAATATTTTCTGGGGCACCTGGGGGGCTCAGTTTGTTATATGCCTGCCTTCAGCTCAGGTCATGATCTTTAGGATCCTGAGATGAAGCTCCACATTGGGCTCTCTGCTCAGCAGGAAGACTGCTTCTCCTTCTGGTCTTCCCCATGCTCAGTGCTCTCTCTCTCTCTTTCTCTCTCTCAAATAAATAATCTTAAAAAAAACCTTAAAAACAATATTTTCCTTTTTCATTCTGTGATATTTTTCTGATTTATTGATTTAAATATTATGTAAGATTTATTAAATCTAATATTTAGAACATTGAGGACTTAATTTTTATATCTTTGTTTTCATTGAATTTTTGTATTTGTTCATTTTTATTTTATTTTGCAAAAACAGGAGAAGCAAAGAAAATAAAGCTAAAACAAAAACTTAGTACTTCACCACATACCATTTATGAAGCACTGTTCCACTGGATTAAATTAAATCAATGGTTTTCAAACCATGTAGTGCCAAGTGTCCCACGTACTTCAGAAAATGATTTTTATCAGTTTTACTCATTGAATAAAGGAGTCCAAGGACTGTGAAATACAATTTGCAATCCCCTGAATATGATGCTCTGTCACTATTTGATCTAACTTCTATTCTTACAAGAAAGTTCCATTAAAAGTAGCTATTTTCTATGGGATTTTCAGATTTGTCCAGAGCTTAATCTCTTAATTAAAAATGGAGTAAGATAAATAAAGTAGTTCAAAATATAAAACTAAAAGGTCCTTAAAACATTAGGAACAATCTCTATGGAAATTATAAATGGAAAGGTCTAGAATAATTTCATTAGCTAGTGAATAGGAGGCTGCCATGACTAGTGTATATAGCCCATGTAGTCTGTAGGGTAAACCCAGAAATAGTGAAGTTATAGCTCATGAGTAAAAATTTGTACTTCTTCTCTTTAATTCCTTTTTCTTTATGTTTGAGGTAATAGTATGACTTGATTCTTTTCCTTTATTATTTTCATAAATATCTAAAGGAAGAAACATTAAAATATGCTTATTAAAAGTATATACATACATAATACACTGTTATGTTTTATTAATATACTTTTTTATATCTAGAAACTGACCCCAGATGTACTGTGAATGTTTTTTGTTCACTGATAAAATTATTCACATTCATTTTCATAGGACTTAATCATTCTTAATTATCCTCATATTTAATAAACCATGCTAAAATAGAAGTAATCATGTTTTTATATTTTTTCTTAGTGTTTCCTTCATAATTTTTTTAAAATTATGTCTTATCAGAAGGAAATTAAACTGACTTTTATTTTTTTATTTTTTATTTTTTTTAATAAACTGACTTTTAAAGTTGAAAGTTAGGGACGCCTGGGTGGCTCAGCAGCTGTGTCTGCCTTCAACTCAGGATGTGATCCCAGAGTCCTGGGATCAAGTCTCACATCAGGTTCCCTGCAAGGAGCCTACTTCTCCCCCTATGTCTCTGCCTCTCTGTGTTTGTCTCTTGTGAATACATACCAAATGAATTTCACCATAATACAGAAGTATGACAAAACAAAAGTAAAAAATAAGAGTATGTGTTATAGGCTATCTTCAGCAATTATTGCCAAATGGTTCTAACATTTTTATGTGTCATAGTTTTAAAGGAACAGAGAAATCTCAAGGAATATAGAGAAATGTTTCCTATCTAGATTAAAATTTGGCTTATTTTAAGTATCTGTTATTTTTTAATACAATATATTCTAGGAAAAATCCATATTTATGTCTATTACTATAGTATATGATTGAACTCAAAATAAGATTTATAGATGCATTTAGAGTTATGGAATTATTTTATAGTTTTATGATGGTTAACTTGTATCTTATGATTTTTATGTACAAAAGCCCGGGAAGATTATTACATGGTGTTAGCAGACAGGACTAAAAAGACGACTATATATTCGAAAATTAAAGAGAAATAGCCAGAGAATTCTAGTTTTCACTCTGCTTTTAATAGAAAGCTATTTAACCTTGAGCAAGTCTCCCAGTCTACCTTAGTTTATGTATCTGTAAATTGATAGGGTTGAAATAGAGGAAGCTTTGTTTAGGCTCTAAATTCTCTAATTCTATGAAATAGGTATTGAAGATTAGTAGAGTTAGAAGGGACTCAATGCAATCCCTACTCTTCTGAAGTTAGTTGAGTGAGTACGTATTAGATGGGTGCCAGGAAGCATATTCAATCAAAGCATTATTTTGACATTCATGCAGAGGATTCTTCTGTTTTCAAAGTCATCCTCATTTCAAACAGGACTGAGGTAAGAATTCAGACAAACGTTCTTCAGCTTCAGCTGTGGATAACTTTCTGAAGGAAGTGACTCTACTTGAAAAAATAAAAAATAATAATCTATAGATGTATCTGCAAATTATTTGAGAAGTTTAATGACTGTTAGATTCTTTTTTTCTTTTTAAAGAGAGGAACTATGTCTTCCATTTTATTATCACTTAAAGGCCTCTCTCTGTGAAAATGTAGTCTCCTGGTTCCCACCTGGTGTGGGAACAATATTTTGGTATGCCATGATATTTCATATTTCTTATAATCCTTTTGGTACAGTGAGTTGAAAACTGAAGAAATGACAAAAGGATATAACAGTTGTTTGAGTTAGGTTTTATTTGTTTGTTTTTGTTTTTGGAGTTTATCTTCGTGCAGACAGATCAACAGAGAAGTAAAATGATTTAAGCACCCATCAATTTAAGTTGTAAGGCTGACTTTTACTGTATTGTCTAGGTCATAGTGGGAACTCAACAAATGTTTTTTGAAGCAGTTACCTATGATCTTGTTTGTTTGTTTTTTTAAGTAAACTCTACCCTCAGTGTGGGGCTTGAACTCATGACCCTGAGATTGAGAGTTGCATGCTCTACTGATTGGGCCAGCCAGGCACTCCCATCTATGGCCTTTAAAAAAAAAATAGCCTCATATCTCTCTGTGATTTTGCTGTGTTTCCTTTTCAAGCATGTCTTTCTCAATCAGTATATTTCATCTTAATTATGAGAGGTGTTTGAGATCATAAAACTAATTTTGGTCTTCCCAACATAGCCAAAGTTTTCTTTCTCTTTTTGAAAAAAATTAAAACTCGTCAGTGATGATTTTGAGCATCCTATTAACTGCCAAATTATATATTCTTCGTAAAAGAATTTATCATGAGGCGACTGGGTGGCTCAGTCAGTTAAGCATCCAACTCTTGGTTTCAGCTCAGGTTGAATAAAAGAATTTGTTACATATGTAGTTAACTGACTTATATGCAACCTAATGCTATCTAGGAGAGATGCAGTATCACTTCCTAAAGTTCATTTTTCATTCAGTCATTTATCCAATAAACAGATATCTCTCAGTATCTATTAAATATAAAGACCAGACATTCACATTTACCTTTACTCTTGCCTTAAAGCTAAAGTAACTTATGTAGACCTATTGGTAAGAGAAAATGAACCCTAAAAGAATCATCTTTTCATACAGAAGATAAGAACCAAAGATTAAACCTAGGGTTTAACTATCTCCTATTTTCATTTAACGTGTTCCAATTTGTGTTAATTATTTTATTATTAAATATTAATGATAGTATAATCACTATTATTCACAGCTATTATGACATCTGCGGTGACTAAGACTGACAACATAGGATTTAGCTAAAGTCACAGAAGCAATAGTAACAGTGACAGGTTCATATAAGCTGAAACTCAAGATTTAACTCTAAACCTAATGCTTTTTGGATTATACCACAGAAACTTCAAATAATCACTTTTGTGTTATAGGTGCTCCCCAAATCTTATGAACTTAGAAAGAAAGCTATCAGCCAATGAGGAAAGTTTCATAGATGCAAATAGCAAATTTCTGATCTAACAAGGAGAAATGAGATTTCTGCATGGAGAAATACACTGCAGAATAAATGACAAGAGAAAAAAAAAGAATTAGGAAATTGCAGGATAGAGAAGAGGAAATACCATGTAATTCCGTTTAAATCGGATATTGAAAAATACCAAGAAATAATGAGACACTAGGAAAGGAGGCTAGATATGGAGAATGAGCATGGAGAACCTTAAATAGCAGGCCGGGAATTTTTGTTTTTTCTAAATGCATAGGGAAATCATTAACATTATTTGAGACCGGAAGAGGATAATAGTGAGTTCAGAGCCATGCTTCTCATAATTCATTAAGAAGGCATTTTAATATAAATTGGAATGGCTAAAGAAAAACACTAGAGATGTTGATAAGTTTAGGCAGTATGACAAAAGGACCTGAGCTGTGGAGTGATCAAGGAGATAGAAGAGCCTGCAACAGGTTCACATGATGAATAAATGAGAAGAAGAAAAATAACTCTGAGTCTTTGTGCTCTAGAGTAGAAAAAACATGGGGACACAAGTATATGACAATAGTCAGGAAAGAAGACAAATTTAGTTTGGTATATGTTGACTTTCGGACATTAGACACTATCCCAAAAAAAGATGATCAGCAAGGAAATGTGCTAAGATACTGTGATTACATTAATATGTGAGCTCCTACAGGCTGTGACCTTTTTGTGTTCTAAACAGGAATCACAGAACCTCAAAGCTGTGTGTGCCTAATATGACTTTTTACAGTATAGGTTCTAGACAGATCACAATCAACAGATAAGCGCTACAATTGCTTCCTTTATGTCCCGTACATATTATGCATATTTCTAACTTAGCATCTATAATCTTATTGCAGTCATATATTTAAACAACTGTCTCTTCTTACTAGGCTACATATGCATTTTGAAGGCAGAGGACATTTCTGAGTCATTATGTTTCTTGCACATAACTTAATACTTGACGCACAAAATATGCTTAATAAACTCTTAGTGAATAAAAAGTGAATGAATGTCACATCAGAAAAAGATGTGAGGTCTTGTAGTAAACCTGACGTGGGGAGTTGCACCACATTTTTAATTAGTATTGTTGTATACTGTCACCATATGAAATGCCCAAACTCTCTGGTATATGCATAAATATATAAAACTGACTAGTCCTAACTTTTGCTTCCACTCCCTCTTGTATCTGAGACAAGATTCTCATAATTAGGATTCTGATATTTAAGAATGACTGCTGATTTTATGGACATTCTTAATTATAAGAATAGTTCTTTTTATCTGCCATTAGTTTTTAAAGTTATGCTATCAAGCAAGATTGCTCAGTTCTACTTTCCTTATTATAAATTATTTTCTTTTCTGAATTATTATTTAGTGTTTGTGTACGTGAAATGAATAACATGACACATGAGTAACAGGCCCTTCCAATACTAAAAACATTAATTTTGTTATCCAATACAAACTTTATTTTCACTTAACCTGACTGAAAATGAAACGAAAAACACATTTAAAGTGTTAGTGATCTTTGTCTATTTACTAAACCTCTTTAGATCTCACTGATAAAAGCATTAGTTTTGTCTTTTTCTCTTGGCTTATCAGCAGCTTTTTGAGTTCTTCACAGAAGCAGCAACAATGGAAAAAATTCCAGTAACATATTAGCTGATACCTTCTCCAGATGGCAGTGACTCTATTAACAGCAGGAAAGCAAACTTAAGCGCCCAGCTTGCATCCAATCCAGTACAAAGATACTCTAAGAGAATATCTAAGTTGGGTCATCAATTAAATTCACTCTGAGGGGCCATTAAGGTATAATATATTGTCAGTTCAGCTAAATTACAGCCCTAAACAAAATCGGCTTCATTTGTCTTCTGTCTGTAGCTCCCCCTGTTGGCAATATCATGCTGTTTACCCACAGCAGATGGAATAATACCCAAGAGCAATGGCGAATAACTCATCATCTGCAAGGTCAAGCCATCTTCATATTTCTATCCAGATGCTTGTGGGTTCCAAGTTCTAATACCATCTCTCACAATTGAAATACATTGGTAATAAATAAATTCAAGGGAAGTATTGCCTCATTTGGAAGCCAGGTGAATTCTCTATCAGCATCTCTTATTTTTCAGATCAGCCCTTCATATAAATCTTCATGAAACATGTGTGCAGTTCATCTTTCAGAGTGTTAATGGCTAGCTGTGGCTTAAAATATTATATTGTGAGCATTTTATTCAAGAGCTACTGCAGTTGATTAATTCTCCAGAAAACTTTGTGGAAAGTTAGTAGAGAGGAATTTAAATGTTGTCTGAATGAACCTTTCTTGTTTTTGCAGACAAACTCGGAAGATGAAATCAGGGTTAGCTAACATAGGAGATGATGCTTGAATTTTTAGAGCTTTATGAAATACAAGATATTAATGTTTATTCTTCACCTCCTTGGTAATCTGCTGGATACCTAACTGTTTAAAGAAAATGCATTGACAAACATCAGAGTTCAGAATCTGAGCAGTTCACCATGCAAGGATAATTAAAAAGAAATTCCATTCTTAACTCACACATGTCAAAGAACATTAAAAACATCTAATTCATAACCACAGCAATCCTCCTGAATAGCTGCATTTCTTTTTTTCCCCCAATTTTCTCATATATCACACCCTAAAGAGCCTCTCATATGCCAATTTGTCTCCACAAATCCTTCTATTTTCTTTTTTTTAAAGATTTTATTTATTTATTCATGAGAGACACAAAGACAGAGAGGCAGAGACACAGGCAGAGGAACATGCAAGGAGCCCGATGTGGGAATCTATCCTGTGACTCCAGGATCATGCCCCAGGCCAAAGGCAGGCGCTAAACCGCTGAGCTACCCAGGGATCCCCAATCCTTCTTTCTCAAGCAGATACTTCAAAACTTTGTGCAAATCTAATTTTTGAAGAAAAAAAAAAAGGTAGTTTCTGTCCCTCTTACCCAGTTTAGAAATTACTCATTCACTCTGAATTAAGTTTCTTATACCAAGATTGGTAGTATGAACAGGCTTGCAGCTGTAACACTCTCTTTGTTGGGGAAAAATGAATACATGTGCTTTGGAATATTCTCTCAAGTTAAAGACAATCATGTTTAAACTTATTACCTTTGTCATTATGTTTATAAACTGAGGTGATAAAAGATACCAAATGATAAAAATCTGATTGGATTTTGGAAATTCTGTTTCCCTGAATTTGTATGTTTCATTTTATTTTTTTTAAAAAAAGATTTTATTTATTTGAGAGAGAGAGAGAGAAAGAAGAGACAGACAGAGAGAGAAAGTGCACATGAGTGGTGGGGAGTGGCAGAGGGAGAGGGAGAAGCAGACTCCATGCTCAGCAGGGAGCCCGATACAGGGCTGGATCCCAGGACTCTGAGGTCACAACTTGAAGAGAAGGCTGACGCTTAATCAACTGAGCCATCTAGGTGCCCCTCTTATGTTTTATAAGAACTTAACTTTTACAACTAGAAAATTTTTAACTTTTATCAAGCAAAATGTTTATAAACCCCTTCACGTATCATTTACTTAACAGAAAGTCCACTTACTTAAAGTGTATCTTTCGATGGTTTTTAAGCACATTTACAGAGTTGTTCAGCCATGACCATAATAATTTTAGAAAATTCTGATTTTCTCCAAAAGAAACCTTGAACTCTTTAAGTCATTCCCCAACCTCACCCCTCCTCCACTAATTAGAAACCACTAATATACTTTTTATCTCTTTAGATTTCCTATTCTGATCATGTCATATAAATGAAATTATTCAATATGTGGCCTTTTATATCTAGCTTCCTTTATTCAGCATATTTTTTCAAAGTTCATGTATATTGTAGAATATATCAGTATTTTATTTCTTTTTTATTGCCCAATAATATTCCATTGTATAAATACATGATATTTTGTTAATCCATAAACACCTTAGGGAAAAAAAAAAAAAAACAGAGTCAATGCCAGTGATCATGTGTTAAACAATATTCTAGCTCCAACTTGAAATGTACAAGTCATAAAAAAGACTAATTAGTTGGACTTAATTAAAATTAAAGCATACTGAACCTCATAGGACACTATTAAAAATGAAAACATAACCCATAAAATGTAAGAAAATATTTTCAAATTATATATCTGATAAGGGACTTGTATCCAGAATACATTAAGAACTCTTGGGGTGCTTGGGTGGCTCAGTCAGTTGAGTATCCATCTCTTGATTTTGGCTCAGGTAATGATCTTAGGGTTGTGAGATCTGGCTCCATGCTCAGTCGAGAGTCTCTGGAGATTCTTTCTCCCCCTGGCCCTCCCTCTCCTGCTGGTGCTTTCTTGATCCCTCTCAAAAAAAAAAAAAAAAAAAAAAAAAAAACACCTTATAACTCTATAATAAAAACACTATATAATTTCAAAGTTAGACACATAATTTGATTAAACATATCTTCAAAAAAGACCTATAATGACTAATTGGCACATGTCAATACACTCAACATCATTAGTCAATAGCAAAATGCAAATCAAAACAATGATGAGATACCACTTCACCCCCACTGAAAAGTCAATAATGAAAATATAGATAATAAAGCATTGATCATGATATAGAGAAATTATAATTCTTATGCACTGCCAATGGGAATGTAAAATGGTGCAGCCACTTTGGATAACAGTTTAGCAGTTTCTCAAAATGTTCAACATAGAGTTACTATGACTCAGAAATGCCACTTCTAGGTTTATACCTTAGAAAACTGAAACATATGTCCACAGAAAAACTTATGTGTGAATGTTCCTAGGAGCATTATTCACTATGTCTAAAAAATAGAAACAACTCAAACTGCTTTCCAAGAGTAAAATTACTAACAAATCTTAAAATGTGATTTTTAGGGCAGCCCGGGTGGCTCAGCGGTTTAGCGCCACCTTCAGCCCAGGGTGTGATTCTGAAGACCCGGGATCGAGTCCCACATCAGGGTCCCTGCATGGAGCCTGCTTCTACCTCTGCCTGTGTCTCTGCCTCTCTCTGTGTGTCTCTCATGAGTAAATAAATAAAAAAAATCTTTTAAAAAAATAAAATAAAATGTGATTTTTATAAGATTTTGAAAAAGCACCTGCTCAGTGGAAAGCCTGCTTTTCCCTCTCCCTCTGCTGCTCCTCTTACTTGTGCTCTTTTGCTCTCTCTCTGTCAAATAAATAAATAAAATCTTAAAAAATAGATTTTTAAAAATGTTGTGATAACATTATTATTGAAATACGGATTTTCCAGTAAGGAGTTTACCCAAAAAATTAAAAAATAGAAATATCATATAATCCAGTAATTCCACTACTGGAAAAGAAAATGAAAACACTGATTTGAAATGATATGCACATCCTTGTTTTCACTGAAACATTATTTACAACAGCCAAAATATGGAAGCAACAACCTAAGTGTCCACTGATAAATGAATGGATACAGAAAATGTGGCATTTATATACAATGGAATATGACTCAGCCATAAAAAAGCAATATGGATGGACCTTGATGTATTATGTTAAGGGAAACATCAAAGACAAAAACCATGTGATTTCACTCGTATGTGGAATGTTTTTATCTATTTTTTATTTATTTATTTATTTATTTATTTATTTATTTATTATTTTTTTAAGATTTTATTTATTTATTCATGAGAGACACATAGAGAAAGAGAGGCAGAGACACAGGCAGAGGGAGAAGCAGGCTCCATGCAGGAAGCCCGACATGGGGCTGGATCCCAGGTCTCCAGGATCACACCCTGGACTGATGGTGGCACTAAACCGCTGAGCCACCCGGGCTGCCCTTGTATGTGGAATCTAAACAAAACAAAACAAAACAGAAACAGAAACAGAAACAGACTCATGAAGAGAGAAAAAAGTGGTGATTGCCAGAGGAGAAAGGGTTGGGGGAATTGGCATAAGAGGTGAAGAGGATTAACAGGTGCAAACTTTCAGTTATAAAACAAGTAAGTCACAGGGATGAAGAGTAAAGCATAGAGAATATAGTCATTAGTATTGTAATAATGTATGATGATGGATAGTAAGTGCACTTATCATGGTGAACATTGTCTAATGTATAGAATTGTTGAATCACTATGTTGTGAACCTAAAACTAATATAACACATTATGTTCACTGTTTTTAAATAATAAAAAATTTAAAAAATAAAAAGAAATTTGTTAAAATAGCAGCTTTCTAAAACAAATACCTAATATTTTATCATAAAGCATCATTTTATTGTATACATCCAAAACTATTCTTTTGCTTACTGGGTTTAATTAACACTCAGGTGGTTTGTTACAGCTTCTCAAAATAAAGTACTTCATCAGTGTCTATCCCCTCTCCAGCTCTATCAAATATCACTTCTCAATCCCTGCCTTGCCAGTATCTTCCTACAAACCCATGTATACATGCAAACATTCTGACATAATCATTGTTGAGTATCCATGAAGAAATTACAATATGATTGCATATTTCCTCTCATCCCTTTCTAAAATACACATCCTCCCTTTTCACCCAAATATCCCTATGTATATATAACTTAATTTTCTTTTAATGAACTATTTGTTCATTTAATCAGCATTTTTGGGGTAGCCTGTCTTGTACCAGGATACTAATTTAGACTCTGAGGTACAACAGCTAAGAAAAAGAAAAAGAAACAAATATCCTCTGTAAGGAAATTAAATTCTAGTAATCCTAGATAATCCTCAAATAGTACTTTCTCCAGAAACTGATATGTGACCACATCACCTCCCAACACCACAACCACCTCCACCATTATCACCACTACGAAGTTTCTATGTGATTCTCTTTAGATGAGCTCATAGTACTTCATACTTCTTTCATCATATCATATATCACACTATACATAATCTGAATACCTGTGCAAAATAATGAAGTGATTGAACTGAGACTTGATGGATGAAGAGTAGTTTTCTAGAGCCAACCTCTGGTGGTATGGGGTTCTATCAGAAAATATATATCAGCTATATGATGCTTAAGTGGGGACATGTATTTCCATATAGAGCACACATATAAAACATTTGTTGATTTGGCTCCTTGATTTGACATCATTATCTCAATCAATGGCTCTGCAAGGCCTAAGTCCCTTTTTGCATACAGATGACTCTTGTACTACCAAGTAAGAGGCTTGATGCTCTTGTTGAAATTTTATTTTTTTTTTTAATTTTTATTTATTCATGATAGGCACACAGTGAGAGAGAGAGGCAGAGACACAGGCAGAGGGAGAAGCAGGCTCCATGCACCGGGAGCCCGACGTGGGATTCGATCCCGGATCTCCAGGATCGCGCCCTGGGCCAAAGGCAAGCGCCAAACCGCTGCGCCACCCAGGGATCCCTCTTGTTGAAATTTTAACAAAGCTCTCCACTAAAGAATGTATACTATTTGCCACTTTTGCCAGGTTTTCAATAGCTTTTCCGAAAGAGTTATTAATATGCAATTGCTATTCCTTGCCTTTGCCTAGGAGGGTATTAGGGTATTTGCATATACATATATATAGAGAGAGACATCTTAATTGCTAAAAAGATGGATATTTGAGCAACTGAAAAAAAAAACTATATACTTAAAATTTTTATATTCACATGGGACGGAGATTACCTCATCATGAGTGTTTAGGCACTTAATGACCCAGATTTTTTCCACTTCATAAAATAGAATAAGTAATGTACATTTTCATACTCCATTAATTCAGGTGACTCAGGTACCATTTAGTAAATTAATACTTAAGTGCACTAAATCTGATATACTTACATCAAAGTAAATTTGATGAAATAAACATAGACTTGAGTGCTAGCTATACTTATTACCTATCATGTTCTTGCTTGTTGTCTGTACTCTGAAATCTGTTTGTATTTTTTTTCCTTTAATGTAAAAGGACAAGTGCTTCTCTTCCTTTGTCTCACCACAAACAGGGCTGGATCAAATTCCAAGGAATAGAAAGGCAACATTATTATTTATCACAAAGCTTTACTTCATAATAATAGGGTACAGGGAGGATTTATCAGATCAAAGAAGAGAATTCCACCTCAAACTGGCTTAAAGCAAAATAAAAACAAAAACATGAGGTGTGGGAGATTCACTGACTCACCTAATTAAAAAATACTTATGTAGATTAGGCATGAATGAATACAGGATTCCAACCATTCCATTATAACCCATCCCACTCTTTTAATTCGGTTTCATATATATATTTAAAGATTTTATGTATTTATTCACGAGAGACACAGAGAGAGAGAGGCAGAGACACAGGCAGAGGGAGAAGCAGGCTCCATGCAGGGAGCCCGATGTGGGACTAGATCTAGGGTCTCTAGGATCATGCCCAGAGCCGAAGGCAGATGCTCAACCACTGAGCCACACAGGTGCCCCTGTTTCTGATGTATTGACTTTAATCTCAGGAGGATTCTTCATGCCCGAGACCTATGTATAGTTCCAAAGATAACTGCTACCTCCTGTGTTACATCCTACTGCTTACCAAAGTAAATGATGGCATCATGTTTTCCCTGATAGTGTCAGCAAAGATAGCTTCAAGTTGAACAGAACTAGTCACGCTGGCAAGTAGGCGTTGCAGTTTCAATGATCAGTTATAGCTGCCTCCTGGAAGGAGCTAGAGGATTACCCCACCCAAACTACAGAGGCTGAAAGTGAAGGAAGTACAAGTTATCCACTAGAAAATGGATGCAGGATGGAAAAAATTCAGAAGTCTACCTCAAAGCCCAATATGCTATTAACATTCAAAGCTCATCCACACACAGAAAAAAAAACTTTTCCATGTAACAACCAAAGATCCATTTTGACCTTTCTTTATCAAATTTAGGTGCCCACATTGACTGAATTTAGTTTTAAGTTTTGGACTTTGAATTCTTCCTTTCCTTCTTACCACTTGAATGACAAATGACAAATGCTCTAGTTAGGAATTCTATGTTAAGGGCTAAATTCAGGAATAGATATTTATTTGATACAGATTTTGTAAGCTATGTAAGTAAAAGAGCATTAAAGAATTAATTAACATACAGTTTGAGATAGGAATAACGATGTTGCCAGTTTTATCCCTTATCCTTGAAAGATCTGCTTATACAAAATTTGCTGAGATATTTTTTGTTCCACTGAGACACTTTTATATAGAATGCCCCACAAAAAGTAAAAAATTCCATTTTTAAGTGGTAGATGATACTTCTTCAATATTGATAACAAGATTCCAAGGAGTAAAATATATTTGCTATGCTTTCAATGAAAAAAGGTTAAGAGAACAATAAAATATATCGAAAATGCTTAATAAATGAATTTCCATTGAAGAGGTTAAACATTGTAAAACACTGAAAACAATTTTATATGATTCATTGAAAACCTTAAAAATGAGAAAAATATCTAGATTTCTGTTATAAGTTTTGGGAAGCTTTGGTGCTTACAACTCATTTTTTGGCTTCCTTCTGATTTTGGCTACATGGTTCTAGTGGACTGCTTGGTGCACACTGACTTGTACAGAGAAATGAGTCTGTTTTTCTGTCCAAGGGATTTTATATTGTTATACAGGAGCTTGTTCAGCATACATAGCTACAATCCTGATGAGAGAAGAGTTAAATATCTCTGAAGGAGCAGCTAACAAATGAGAGATGGAACATGGCAGCTAAACATCTCTGCTTTGTGTAGATGAGTACAATGAATTGCAACCCCAACCACTAAGGATCTAGAACAAAGAAAGGCACGCTTTTTTTTTTTTTTTTATAATAGAGAAGAACCTAATTCTTGTAAAAGATCTCCTGAGTCTATAATAGAGACAATACCTTCCCAAGGGGCATTGAGGGATGAAGCTATCAAAAATGAGCTATACGTGTATTTTCTGATCCACTGAATCATAATTGTCAGGCAATCAGTGTAGTGAACCACTGTACCATGGAAATGATGCATTTGGGATTGAAGCCAAGATTGGAGGACAAATCACTTAAGTGATTTCAATAACCAGCCAGACCCCTTGGTAACTCACCTTTGTTACCTACATCTATTGTTCAGCCTATTCCTTTAGCCTTGTGGCTACAGTAGGCTAGCCCAAAAAAAAGTAGGTTGGTATGAGCTACAATTTCTACTTCTGCAGTTGATCTTGAGGTGTTGATTGTTATTATTTCCTCTTCCACCACCAATTCCAAATTTTGATGGCTGATAATGAGGGAAATCTAGATTAGTGGGTGAAGGGAAAATGATGAATATTAGTTGCAGTTTCAGGAGCAATATCATAAGTAAGGACTAATATATTCTTCTAAAATTTTGATATTGTCTACCTATATTTGAAATTGCAGTTAGGTAAAACTGGCAGAATGAGTGACAGTATGGATTTAGTATGGGTCTAGGGCCATCTACACAAAGCTGCACATGCTTTGATACAACTTCTCCATCCTCTTGGACCACCTCAGATTTCATCCCCGGTTGTGGAAAAGAGCTCAGTGCATGACAGTCCTGACAAGTGATACCTTAAAGCACTAATAGAATGGATCTCAGGTTTTCTGCCTCAAAGCTCCCCTTTGAAGCCCAAGATGCTGTTCAGGTTAAGCAAGCCCAACTCTGAAATGAGAAAGTTAATTCCAGGGGCTATTCTCAAAAAATAGGGAAAGTGGGCAAAGGCATATATGCTCTCACATTTCATCCTTCGGAAGAAAGGATCAGGGAGGAACTCTACACATACCTCAGAGGCCCTACTACAATGACCTTTGTAACCAACATGTATTAACATTTTCTCCACCACTGTCTCATCCTATCTGTTCAATTTCCATACTCCATTTTGTCTTATCTAACAAAGCAAATTAATGCAACCAAGACAGTCTCAAGCTATACTTTTGGGGGATCCAAAAAGTAATAGTTATTATAATGGCTAGCATGCATTATTGTCATTGGATTTTCATTTTCAGCAGTATTTTATTTCTGCTTGGAGGACACTGAAAGGGCAGTAAAAAGTAGCTGCCTTAAATATAGGACTCTATCTTTAATATTTTATAAACAGCTCAAATTCACTGAAAGATTATGCTTGATACTTTGGAGGGAGTGGAGAAAGCAAAATTACCCTGTGAAATGAAGAGAAGTAAAGTTCTGAACCCTAATAGCTCAGTGGGTCTTGTGAAGAAAAGAGCTGTGGGATGATCTCAGGGAAGGTGTCTGCATAGCATAGGCAGGCATGGGTGTTTGCACTCCGCAAAGTTTGTCATTATCCACAGGTAAGCAGAGAACTGCTTGACATCAAAGGAGCACTGAGGGTTTCAACAAAAGAAATGTTGGTAGTAACCATATTTGATAGATTAAAATTGCCTGCAATAATTAAACATCCCGAAAAAAGAGATAAGGGGAGGAGCAAGATGGCGGAAGAGTAGGGTCTCCAAATCACCTGTCTCCACCAAACTACCTAGAAAACCTTCAAATTATCCTGAAAATCTATGAATTCGGCCTGAGATTTAAAGAGAGACCAGCTGGAATGCTACAGTGAGAAGAGTTCGCGCATCTATCAAGGTAGGAAGACGGGGAAAAAGAAATAAAGAAACAAAGGCCTCCAAGGGGGAGGGGCCCCGCGAGGAGCCGGGCTGAGGCCGGGGCGAGTGTCCCCAGGACAGGAGAGCCCCGTCCCGGAGGAGCAGGAGCTGCACCGACCTTCCCGGGCGGAAAGGGGCTCGCGGGGAGGTGGAGCAGGACCCAGGAGGGCGGGGATGCCCTCGGGCTCCCGGGGACAGTAACAGCAACTGCGCGCCCAGGAGAGCCCCACACCCCGCGGCCGAGCTCCCTAAGGGCTGCAGCGCGCACGGCGGGACCCGGAGCAGCTGAAGGGGCTCGGGCGGCGGCTCCGCGGAGGGGGCTGCGCGGCCCGGGAGCAGCTCGGAGGGGCTCGGGCAGAGGAAGAGGCTCCGTGCGGAGGGGGCTGCGCGGTTCCAGGAGCAGCTCGGAGGGGCTTGGGCGGCGGCTCGGCGGAGGGGGCTGCGCGGCCCGGGAGCGCGAATCCACCAGCGCAGGCTCCGGAGCACAGGGCGCCGGGACACAGCCCAGGATCCGGCCTCCCCCGGGACAGGCAGAGGCCGGGAGGGCCCAGGACAGCGAGGACGCTCCTGCCCCAGCTGAGCAGATCAGCGGCCCCGCCCCGGAGCCTCCAGGCCCTGCAGACGGAGAGCTCTGGAGTTCCTGCCGGAGCTGAATCCAGATTTCCAGAGCTGCCCCGCCACTGGGGCTGTTCCTCCTGCGGCCTCACGGGGTAAACAACCCCCACCGAGCCCTGCACCAGGCAGGGGCACAGCAGCTCCCCCAACTGCTAACACCTGAAAATCAGCACAACAGGCCCCTCCCCCAGAACACCAGCTAGACGGACAACTTCCAGGAGAAGCCAAGGGACTTAAAGTACACAGAATCAGAAGATACTCCCCGGTGGTTCTTTTTTTTGTTTGTTTTTGTTTTTGTTTTTGTTTTGTTTTGCTTTTTGATTTGTTTCCTTCCCCCACCCCCTTTTTTTCTCCTTTCTTTTTCTTTCTCTTTTTCTTCTTTTTTTTTTTCGTTTTTTTTTTTTCTTTTTCTTCCCTTTCTTTTTCTCTTTCTCTTTTCTTTCCTTCTTTCTCTCCTCTCTTTTTCTCTTTTTCCCAATACAACTTGCTTTTGGCCACTCTGCACTGAGCAAAATGACTAGAAGGAAAACCTCACCTCAAAAGAAAGAATCAGAAACAGTCCTCTCTCCCACAGAGTTACAAAATCTGGATTACAATTCAATGTCAGAAAGCCAATTCAGAAGCACTATTATACAGCTACTGGTGGCTCTAGAAAAAAGTATAAAGGACTCAAGAGACTTCATGACTGCAGAATTTAGAGCTAATCAGGCAGAAATTAAAAATCAATTGAATGAGATGCAATCCAAACTAGAAGTCCTAACGACGAGGGTTAACGAGGTGGAAGAACGAGTGAGTGACCTAGAAGACAAGTTGATAGCAAAGAGGGAAACTGAGGAAAAAAGAGACAAACAATTAAAAGACCATGAAGATAGATTAAGGGAAATAAACGACAGCCTGAGGAAGAAAAACCTACGTTTAATTGGGGTTCCCGAGGGCGCCGAAAGGGACAGAGGGCCAGAATATGTATTTGAACAAATTCTAGCTGAAAACTTTCCTAATCTGGGAAGGGAAACAGGCATTCAGATCCAGGAAATAGAGAGATCCCCCCCTAAAATCAATAAAAACCGTTCAACACCTCGACATTTAATTGTGAAGCTTGCAAATTCCAAAGATAAAGAGAAGATCCTTAAAGCAGCAAGAGACAAGAAATCCCTGACTTTTATGGGGAGGAGTATTAGGGTAACAGCAGACCTCTCCACAGAGACCTGGCAGGCCAGAAAGGGCTGGCAGGATATATTCAGGGTCCTAAATGAGAAGAACATGCAACCAAGAATACTTTATCCAGCAAGGCTCTCATTCAAAATGGAAGGAGCGATAAAGAGCTTCCAAGACAGGCAGCAACTAAAAGAATATGTGACCTCCAAACCAGCTCTGCAAGAAATTTTAAGGGGGCCTCTTAAAATTCCCCTTTAAGAAGAAGTTCAGTGGAACAGTCCACAAAAACAAAGACTGAATAGATATCATGATGACACTAAACTCATATCTCTCAATAGTAACTCTGAATGTGAACGGGCTTAATGACCCCATCAAAAGGTGCAGGGTTTCAGACTGGATAAAAAAGCAGGACCCATCTATTTGCTGTCTACAAGAGACTCATTTTAGACAGAAGGACACCTACAGCCTGAAAATAAAAGGTTGGAGAACCATTTACCATTCGAATGGTCCTCAAAAGAAAGCAGGGGTAGCCATCCTTATATCAGATAAACTAAAATTTACCCCAAAGACTGTAGTGAGAGATGAAGAGGGGCACTATCTCATACTTAAAGGATCTATTCAACAAGAGGACTTAACAATCCTCAATATATATGCTCCGAATGTGGGAGCTGCCAAATATATAAATCAATTATTAACCAAAGTGAAGAAATACTTAGATAATAATACACTTATACTTGGTGACTTCAATCTAGCTCTTTCTATACTCGATAGGTCTTCTAAGCACAACATCTCCAAAGAAACGAGAGCTTTAAATGATACACTGGACCAGATGGATTTCACAGATATCTACAGAACTTTACATCCAAACTCAACTGAATACACATTCTTCTCAAGCGCACATGGAACTTTCTCCAGAATAGACCACATACTGGGTCACAAATCGGGTCTGAACCGATACCAAAAGATTGGGATTGTCCCCTGCATATTCTCGGACCATAATGCCTTGAAATTAGAACTAAATCACAACAAGAAGTTTGGAAGGACCTCAAACACATGGAGGTTAAGGACCATCCTGCTAAAAGATAAAAGGGTCAACCAGGAAATTAAGGAAGAATTAAAAAGATTCATGGAAACTAATGAGAATGAAGATACAACCGTTCAAAATCTTTGGGATGCAGCAAAAGCAGTCCTAAGGGGGAAATACATCGCAATACAAGCATCCATTCAAAAACTGGAAAGAACTCAAATACAAAAGCTAACCTTACACATAAAGGAGCTAGAGAAAAAACAGCAAATAGATCCTACACCCAAGAGAAGAAGGGAGTTAATAAAGATTCGAGCAGAACTCAACGAAATCGAGACCAGAAGAACTGTGGAACAGATCAACAGAACCAGGAGTTGGTTCTTTGAAAGAATTAATAAGATAGATAAACCATTAGCCAGCCTTATTAAAAAGAAGAGAGAGAAGACTCAAATTAATAAAATCATGAATGAGAAAGGAGAGATCACTACCAACACCAAGGAAATACAAACGATTTTAAAAACATATTATGAACAGCTATACGCCAATAAATTAGGCAATCTAGAAGAAATGGACGCATTCCTGGAAAGCCACAAACTACCAAAACTGGAACAGGAAGAAATAGAAAACCTGAACAGGCCAATAACCAGGGAGGAAATTGAAGCAGTCATCAAAAACCTCCCAAGACACAAGAGTCCAGGGCCAGATGGCTTCCCAGGAGAATTTTATCAAACGTTTAAAGAAGAAATCATACCTATTCTCCTAAAGCTGTTTGGAAAGATAGAAAGAGATGGAGTACTTCCAAATTCGTTCTATGAAGCCAGCATCACCTTAATTCCAAAGCCAGACAAAGACCCCTCCAAAAAGGAGAATTACAGACCAATATCCCTGATGAACATGGATGCAAAAATTCTCAACAAGATACTGGCCAATAGGATCCAACAGTACATTAAGAAAATTATTCACCATGACCAAGTAGGATTTATCCCTGGGACACAAGGCTGGTTTAACACCCGTAAAACAATCAATGTGATTCATCATATCAGCAAGAGAAAAACCAAGAACCATATGATCCTCTCATTGGATGCAGAGAAAGCATTTGACAAAATACAGCATCCATTCCTGATCAAAACTCTTCAGAGTGTAGGGATAGAGGGAACATTCCTCGACATCTTAAAAGCCATCTATGAAAAGCCCACAGCAAATATCATTCTCAATGGGGAAGCACTGGGAGCCTTTCCCCTAAGATCAGGAACAAGACAGGGATGTCCACTCTCACCACTGCTATTCAACATAGTACTGGAAGTCCTAGCCTCAGCAATCAGACAACAAAAAGACATTAAAGGCATTCAAATTGGCAAAGAAGAAGTCAAACTCTCCCTCTTCGCCGATGACATGATACTCTACATAGAAAACCCAAAAGTCTCCACCCCAAGATTGCTAGAACTCATACAGCAATTCGGTAGCGTGGCAGGATACAAAATCAATGCCCAGAAGTCAGTGGCATTTCTATACACTAACAATGAGACTGAAGAAAGAGAAATTAAGGAGTCAATCCCATTTACAATTGCACCCAAAAGCATAAGATACCTAGGAATAAACCTAACCAAAGATGTAAAGGATCTATACCCTCAAAACTATAGAACACTTCTGAAAGAAATTGAGGAAGACACAAAGAGATGGAAAAATATTCCATGCTCATGGATTGGCAGAATTAATATTGTGAAAATGTCAATGTTACCCAGGGCAATGTACACGTTTAATGCAATCCCTATCAAAATACCATGGACTTTCTTCAGAGAGTTAGAACAAATTATTTTAAGATTTGTGTGGAATCAGAAAAGACCCCGAATAGCCAGGGGAATTTTAAAAAAGAAAACCATATCTGGGGGCATCACAATGCCAGATTTCAGGTTGTACTACAAAGCTGTGGTCATCAAGACAGTGTGGTACTGGCACAAAAACAGACACATAGATCAGTGGAACAGAATAGAGAATCCAGAAGTGGACCCTTTATGGGCAACTAATATTCGATAAAGGAGGAAAGACTATCCATTGGAAGAAAGACAGTCTCTTCAATAAATGGTGCTGGGAAAATTGGACATCCACATGCAGAAGAATGAAACTAGACCACTCTCTTTCACCATACAGAAAGATAAACTCAAAATGGATGAAAGATCTAAATGTGAGACAAGATTCCATCAAAATCCTAGAGAAGAACACAGGCAACACCCTTTTTGAACTCGGCCATAGTAACTTCTTGCAAGATACATCCATGAAGGCAAAAGAAACAAAAGCAAAAATGAACTATTGGGACTTCATCAAGATAAGAAGCTTTTGCACAGCAAAGGATACAGTCAACAAAACTCAAAGACAACCTACAGAATGGGAGAAGATATTTGCAAATGACATATCAGATAAAGGGCTAGTTTCCAAGATCTATAAAGAACTTCTTAAACTCAACACCAAAGAAACAAACAATCCAATCATGAAATGGGCAAAAGACATGAACAGAAATCTCACAGAGGAAGACATAGACATGGCCAACATGCATATGAGAAAATGCTCTGCATCACTTGCCATCAGGGAAATACAAATCAAAACTACAATGAGATACCACCTCACACCAGTGAGAATGGGGAAAATTAACAAGGCAGGAAACAACAAATGTTGGAGAGGATGCGGAGAAAAGGGAACCCTCTTACACTGTTGGTGGGAATGTGAACTGGTGCAGCCACTCTGGAAAACTGTGTGGAGGTTCCTCAAACAGTTAAAAATAGACCTGCCCTACGACCCAGCAATTGCACTGTTGGGGATTTACCCCAAAGATACAAATGCAATGAAACGCCGGGACACCTGCACCCCGATGTTTCTAGCAGCAATGGCCACGATAGCCAAACTGTGGAAGGAGCCTCGGTGTCCAACGAAAGATGAATGGATAAAGAAGATGTGGTTTATGTATACAATGGAATATTACTCAGCTATTAGAAATGACAAATACCCACCATTTGCTTCAACGTGGATGGAACTGGAGGGTATTATGCTGAGTGAAGTAAGTCAGTCGGAGAAGGACAAACATTATATGTTCTCATTCATTTGGGGAATATAAATAATAGTGAAAGGGAAAATAAGGGAAGGGAGAAGAAATGTGTGGGAAATATCAGAAAGGGAGACAGAACGTAAAGACTGCTAACTCTGGGAAACGAACTAGGGGTGGTGGAAGGGGAGAAGGGCGGGGGGTGGGAGTGAATGGGTGACGGGCACTGGGTGTTATTCTGTATGTTAGTAAATTGAACACCAATAAAAAAAAATAATAATAATAAAAAATAGAAAATAAAAAAGAAAAAGCAATTTGAAAAAAAAAAATAATTAAACATCCCATATTCTAGAAAGAAAAGTGGGAGTAGCTTCAGTAATCAATAATATGGATATTTTCCATATTATTTTGCATGGGTACTCTTAATCAGGATTATATTAATATAAGAAATTAATCTGAGTTTATGGATTGAGACTCACTATGTTTAATGCTTTACTCTGATTAATCAGTTTAGACTTCAAATAGTCTTATAAGGTTGTTATTGATGCTTTGTGTGTGCCAGGCATTTTTCTAGATCAGCATAGTCAAATGTAGGGTCATCAGAGTAAAGCATCTTCTATTTCAGATTAGAATGAAAACAACAAAAAATTGGGTAAAATTTTAAATGTGGAATATTATCATTTTCAAGACTCTATATGATAAAATTGAATTTTATCAGTTCTAAGATCCATATTTTTATCTAAATATCTATAAAATTAGAATATGTCTAATAATTGACGGCTTACCATACTTTAATTGACACTATTTTTTAACAGTGTTTTCTTAGAGGTACATAAAACATTAGTTTGTCTTAAATTGAAGTGGCTTAATTAGATAAAACTGAAAAGGACAAAATAAAAACACAGACAAATACAGAAGAAAATAGAGACAGAATGTATAAATTAAGAATATGGAAACTGATAAATGAAGGACAAAAAGCAGAAGATGAACACAAGAAAATATAGAGACCTTATCAGTGGAAGGAAAGGAAGAAAGTAAAAGAAAGATAAGGGCATGAGAACGAGGAGATGAAAGAAATCAATCTCACAAGAAATGCAACTCTTGTCAGTTATAGGTGGGAGAGATGTTTCATTTCAGACAGCAGGAAATGAAAGCTTGATAGGTGAAAGCTGAATGGACCCTACCAAGAGTTTAAATGAAAAAGGTGACCATTTTTATAATAAAAAGGAAAGTGAAATATTTTTTTTTATTTAAGCTTAAGTCAAGGGTTATTTTTTAGTGCTTCTGTGTAGCATTGTATTTTCAGCAATTATCAGTATGTTAAAAATAAGATTTCAGATAACATAGGAGCAAATGGATAACTTTGTTGTATTATACTGCTCTGAGAGAGTTTATTGTGAGATGTAAATTATTTTCCTTGATCTCTCTGGGTCTATCAGGTGAACATATGACACATATTACCTGTGGTGCCTCGTTAGGCCATGGTAATGTACTGAGACCGAGATTTCCCAAAAGGAGAAGAGAAAACCCAACGTATATTCACTTATCCTTCCATTCATTCATTCATTCATTCACTCACTTACACATATACATTCTTAGTTTATTCCTGTTACTATGCTAGGCTCCGGAAATTTAGAAGTGAATTAGATACAGTTCTTGTCCTTTAAAATTGTGAAGTAAAAAACTAGGAGAGAGAGATAAGAAGTCAAGATCATTAGAGAGAGTGATAAATGCTGTCACTGATGTATGCACAGAGTAGCATGTTGGGGAAAAGGGCTGGGAAGAATGAAATTTCAAGACAAGAGTAGGAGGAGGCCAATCAGTGCAGGACTAAGAGGGCAACTAAGAAAGGGCAAATCTAATTCTATTTACATTTCAATGAACATCAGGGTGACAATTATTAATGGGCCTTTAAGAATTCTTGTACTTTTGTTCCTTTCTATGTTATATTTACCATGGTTTTCAGATAATTAGTTTTTTTTTTTAAAGAGCTTTGAAAAACTGATAGTGTTTTTTTCTTAAAGAAGAGGGAAGGGCACAAGTAGGAAAATATTTCAGGTGGACAAATTCCATCTTTTACCCTAACTACCACATAGATGTGTGTCTTAAGGAGAAATATATTTTCTCCCCCTCAGATACACAATACACACACAGAGTTATTTTCTGAAGTTTTTGTGAAGTTCCTTTTGGATCTCGGAAACACAAATACACTCAGGTATACTACCCTCAGAATCAAAGAACACTGTAAAAATACACATAAGAAGCATGGAAGCATGTAAACATTTCCTGGTACAAAAAGTCATCCCTCCTGGTATGAAACTTCTGAATACGTTATGTGACATCTCAAATGGGATTTTGGATAATCCAAGATAATCTCCCTGTTTTAAGGTCTATAACCTTAATTATATCCACAGTTGGGCTCAATCTAATTACATGAGCTTAAAGCAAAGATTTTGCTTCAGCTACAATCAAAATGTATGGCAAAAACAAAATTCAGAAGGATTTTAAGCAGGAGACTGCTTTGATCACCCTTTGTTATCTCTGAGACATAGGGTCCCTATGTAAGAACTAGAGAACTAGAGAGAGGCATCTAGAATTTAAAGATGAACCCCAGGTGACAGCCAACAAAGAAATGAGGACATCAGTTCTACAGCTGCAAAGAATTAGATTCTGCCGACAATGTGAATAAGATTGGAAGCAGATTCTTCATCAGGGCCTCTAGATAAGAGCCTAGGCCAGCTGACGCTTTGATTTTGACCTTGTGATACTCTAAGTAAAAGCATCAACCAAATTAATCCAGACTTTGGAACTATAGAACTGTGAGATAATAAATTTCTGTTTTATAATCTAATAATTTTTTTAATGACAGCAACAGAAACCTAATATAGCCCTAAAAAATCACACCTCCCAAAGAAGAGGAGTGAATAGGTGTGGTTTTATACATTCTATATGTGGTGTCCTTAATTGGCACAGTGCTCCAAAAAGTCTGTGCAGTATGTCATGGTCTGGCCTATATAGCTAGCTGCTATAAGAAGCACTAATCTTTGCTCCATTAAGTTGTGGTCTTGGAAGCAAAGTCACAGACCAAAAAGCAATGCAATATCTGCAAGGGAAACAATCTCAGCCACGTTGTTCAGAAAATGGTCATTACAATCACTAAGGATTTCATATTCTGCTCAGTAGAAAATTCCTTAGTAAATTTTGCTCTTATTCCATATGGCAGTTTGAAATATGCCCCCGTAGTTTCTGAAATTCCCTTGAAAAGGAAGAAGGCTTCTTCTTCTTTTGAATATAACTTGGACTTAATACTCACTTCCAAAAAATACATGTATTTAAAAATAATAATAAAGTAAAAGTATACTACTTTGGAGAGTGGGTCATAAAAGGCATCACACCTTCTTGTTTGTCTTTTCTCTTGGGTCACATGCTCTGGAGGAATGTGAGGTTACCCAAATGTAGCAAGAGGCCCACATAGGAAGGAACTCGGACCCTGTGCCAAAACCTCTGGGAGTGAGTCATTCTTAGTCCTTCTCTCAGGGAACTTCAGCCTGAGCTGGCTTATAGATAGCAGCAACCCCATCTGACAGGTTGAAGGTCACTTCATTAGAGTCCCTGAAACAGTGCAAGACAGATGTGTCACTTCAGCTAAGCTCCTCATGAATTCTTACCAAAAGAAAATAAGAGATAGCAAAGTTTGTTGTTTTAAGGGCTACGTTAGGGGCTGCTAGAGGTAAATAATATATCCTGCATAATCACAATTTCTATTTTTCAGTCTCATATTTCATTCTGAAAAAAGTGGCATCAACTTATTATTAATGATATTTCAGATTTTTTATGTCCATGTGAAGTGTAAAGTATAAAATCAAATTATCCCAGTTTCTATACCAAAGTGCTTGTGACTTCCCATTTGTACTGCCATATTATATGCAAATAAAAGCTGAAAAAATGACTTAAAGATCTATTGGTTCAAAGCAGATTTTAGCATTTGTAATGTGATCCATCTTTCTTAAGCTGTTTGCTTTTCTCCCCACCCCTAACTGTGATATAAGGTTATTAACTGCTATACACAAATCTCCACTTTCACTGATGCTAGTAGTTTGTAGAGAGAAAGCCTGTAAAGTGAAAGAACAGGATCGCTTACCACTCTAAATTAATATAGCTTAATGGAATTGAACAACTTACTAAATCAAATTGTTTTGCTATCCAATGCCTAACATCTGAGTTTTATTGTTTTATTTGAGTTATTTAAAGGAATTCAAAAAGGACTTTTATGTATATGTCAGCAAATGCAAGTGACAAAACATAAGATTGGAAATCTATCTGCTGCATATAGGGTAGAGACTGGATAAAATGAGTAATAATTTCAGTAACAAATAAATTATGATATGTGACCTCATTGTTTATAAATCTTCTCTAGACTTTGAATATCATATAAAGGTCAGTCATGGCAACTACTATAGTCATGTTCCCTTAGCAAAGGTGCCACCCCATGGCAAGTTTCCTACTTGAGCCACATTCCATCACATATCTGTTGGCCACAACTAAATGGACCAGAGATCAGTTGATCTAGGAGACATAATCCATAAGCCAGCCAGAAACAAATGAGGTAGTCTGGCATGAGAAGAATTATATCCTCAAAGAGGGACAGTGCTGGACATAAGGAAATCCTCTCCTTTGGCAACTGTAACTAGAAAATATGAATGAATCATGCAACACCTAATCAGAACAGACAGTGAAACTGAGTACAGATGTAAGGCATGAAGCAGGAGAGACAATGACAGTAAGAGGGCCTAAGTTGTGAGTACACAGAAACTACAAATAAGCAAAAGCCAAGGTCAAGAATTTATAGAGGGTACAATGACAGATGCAGTGAAAGAAGAAGAAAGAGAAGAGATATGCCAATGATGATAGAGATTTGTAGATTTCTAGTGACAAATTATATAATGTAAAGCAATATTAAACCCTTCCACTCTTGAAGTGTCTCTACATGCCAAGCTTTACTGCTATCACTGTTATGAGATTTTATGTCCATTATGTCTACATGTATTTTTAAACTATATCTGCACTGCTTGAGTTAGACTAGATCTGTTTTACTAGCAACCCTAAAATAAATGCAATTCAATGATGCTTGCTGAGTACGATCATTAGCATTGTTTTTCTATATCCCCAAATGGTGTGTGGATTTTCATGTATGTATGTGTGCACAAGCCAGTCCCCTTTACTTTCCACACATGTCATTATTTAGGTCCTTATGGAGAAAAGTGTATAATTTCAAAAATATTTTCACTATTTGGGAAAAAGTATATTAATAGTGTACTGACTGACCTCTTCAAGGGCTTTCAAACTCCATGTTTTAATTCTAGCAAGTGCTCATTAAGATGTTGTATGTGTGTGTGTATGTATGTATGTGTATATATAATGTAGGAAAATTTGGAGCCTTTAGATTCTTTTTGTGAAAAAAGAAAAAATATGCTTTAATTGATATACTCATAAATATTGCTAAAGAGATATTATTCCTACAACAAACTAGACTTTAGAACACTAGATTTAAATTTGCTATAATTTTATCTGTATGATCCTAGGCAGTAATTCAGTCTCTCTGAATCTAAAAGGAATAATTTGTAAGATGGGGTTGTGTGACTATGCTCCTTAATACATGGTATTCTTATGAGAAGCAGGTATGGAAGTACTTCATAAATTTTAAGAGAAAGCACAGATACAAGATATTGGTATTGATGTCACTCTACAAATGACCATCAGCATGCCTGCCTCCTTGGGAATGAGTTTCTTACTTGCCATATGCAATGTCCACATAACTCAGAACTAGACAATATTGAATATTATTGAATTAGGAACAGCAAATTCTATGACATCTTTATCCCAAATCTAGTTGCTTAATATATCATAGTATATAAGAGTAGTTATTATTTATTTTTTCTTTTTAATATATCTTATTTTTTTCTATTTTTATTTATACAATAGCTGTTATTCATCTTATAAGCAAAATCTTCTATTGAATAGAAAAATAGGTTTTCTTCTCTAAAAATAATTAATAAGGAATTTCTAAATTGGAGAAAATAATGTAAAGTAACTTTTATTCAGTTTTATGATGGCCTTATTTGTTTACAAATATATATTTAATAAATGTTTGGTTGTCAAACATATATCTCATTTCCTTGTTTCAAGCTGATTTCAACTAAAGAAGAGACAAATGGAATTACAGTTATATTTTAACCACACCAACAATTACAATCATTTGCCTCGGTTGACTTTCCATTTCCCTTTAACCATATCATTTTCTCAGTTCTCTCTGAAAACAGATTAAATCGCTATTTTAGTAAAACACCTTCAACTCTCCTGATCCACTCCCCTTTATCATATATCTTAGGCCAGAGACACCACACGGTTCAGCACACATCCCTACTTACTTCCATCCTAAACCTTCACCACCAAACATGGCTGAAGGAAATCATGTTGCTTATTTTCACTTTAAAATCATAATATCTAACATTTAGGAGGACATAATGGAATTTCCCCTCAATTTTCAGATCTCCAAAACTCCCTCTCTGTTCTCATTTGTAAATGATAGTCTTTATTCCAATCTTACTAAGAAGACCAAAATCATCTGAAGAAAGCTTACACAGCGCCTATTACCAAAGCCCCATCTCTGCCTCTTTCATCACTCAGGTTTCTCTTCAAGTATCAACAAAAGACAACCCCTTCTACACAAGAGATCCATATCCTCTATCCAATTAAAGGATATGGCTTAAGGAATTCTCAGCAACTGTTTCTATCTTTCCAAACAACATAAAAACATTGTTACATCTCCACTGGTTTTTCAAAAGTCTTTTTGACCTTGTTTCTCTATTTAGCTACTAAACTGTTTTTTTTTTTATTACAGAAAACAATTCTTGAAATTGCTTTGCTTAGTATACTCTCTCTAAATTCTTTTCCTCCACTCTCTTTGAACCATCAAATCAAGCTCTCATATTAAAAAAAAAAAAAAAAAAAAAAAACAACAACAACAACTCCTGTCAGGGTTTCCAGTGACCTTCATGTTGCCAAGTCCAGTAGTTAATTCTCTGTCTTCACCTTATTTAACTTACCAGGAATATGTGATCACTCCCTTCTGCTAAACTTATGCCTTCAAGTGGCTTTGGAGACACATGCTTGCTTTGCCTTCCTTCTTTCTCAATGATTACTTATTCTTTGTCACCTTTTTGGAGCTCTCTCATCTTTCCCTGTCTAAAAATGTCATTGTTGATTTCTTCTATGATCAAAGTTTATAAATTACCATATATATGCTTATAACGATGTGGTATCACCAGCATTAAGTTCTGCCCTGATCTCTCCAGTCTTAAGTATATAATTGTCTATATAATTTGTTGTCTAATATCTAAACAACATGTCCAGAATTCAGTTCCGATTCTCCCTTCCCTGTCAAACGCCCTTCCTACAATCTTCCCTTTCTCAGTTACTGACAAGGTCAGCTTCAGTTGCTTTAAATAAAAACCTCAGTTGACATTCCAGACATACCCCTTTCCTTCAGAGTCCACATTGATTCCATCAATATATCTTACAGGCTTTATCTCTGAAGCACTTTACAAATCTGATCACTTTTCACCACCATACCTGCTACTGTCTTAATTCAGGTCACTCTCTTCCCTTGCCCCCACTTATCACAATGGCCTCCTAATAGTTTCCAGCTTCTTTCCTTCTCCCTTCATTCTATTCTTAACCTTAGCCAGAGTAACTCTGACATAAAACAAGCCAAATGATGTTACCTCTTTCTTTGATGTGCCCAATGCTTCTAATATCACTAAAATAAGGCAAAACTTATTTAGCATATTGTTTTTATCTTTCTGAGACTCTTATATTTTATTATCTATAAAATTGGTGTCAATGATATACTTATTACTTGAGAAAGTTGTGAGGATTAATATTAAGATTTGTTACCTATAAAGCACATAGTAAGAAACAATATTCAATGACTAAGCCATTGTTATTATTTTTGTTCCTTCATGTTTTTGATCTGGCTCCCTATTTGGTCTGTGATATATGTCTTAAGAATATCTTAATATTTCGCATTTTCCTTTTGATTGTCTTTTTTGCTTCTCAAACTATAATAGCGTATAAATCCAGTTTTCTTGACATTAGAGCTGATAGATTACTTTATTTATTATACTCACCCCCAAAAAGTTAATCTTTGGTAATTATATAATATCTTCAATAACAGGCATATTCAGTGCCTTAAATTTTGAAAGTGAGTTTATGTAGTATAAATTATAAAAGTCCATAAGAGAGATGTTGATAAGACAGAGGAGAGTCAATGTACCTTACATTTCACAATGTATATAGGTTCTTACCTCAGTGTGTGGAAAGTCACTTGGAGATGAGATGCACTCCTATTTTTCTTAATATGTTAAAAAAGTACAAAATGTTGCCATTTTATTTGAAAGACATGTTTAAAGAATGTTTTAAGAAGCTTGTTTGCAAACATAGGCACAAAATCATTTCTACTTTTCCCTTAAGGTACCATCACTGCAGTTGAACACACACCTTCATTCAAAATTTCAAGTCAAAGCAACCACTTATAGTGTTACTTCAAGTCCTCATAGGCTCTTGAGCAATGGTGCCTGTATTCATTATTACTTCCTCTAATTCTGACTGATTAGATCATGCTTGATAAATAAGAGGCAAGTTTCCCCACCATTTTAGCCAATCATGCCATTACCTCATTTGTATATAAGGGGATTAGTCAGGCTGAAGAGTGGAGTGAGGGAGTGAGACTCTTATTTAATTGACCAGTTGAAGAAATCAATTGGGAAAAGCAAAATGTGCCTTATAGTAATGAGGAAGAAATGGACATACTGGAATCTAAAGAAAATAGGTAAAAAAAATTAAGAATGAAGCAGGATTAACAAAAATGGATGTGAAGTACATGAGAAAATACAAAGTGTTTATAAAAACAACAAAACAAGAATAATAACAACAACAAAAAGATTATGCAATGCAGGAGAGGCAAAAATCAGTGTAGGGCCTTGTCCTATAAGAAAATAGTAATATTAAGCTTATAGAGCGCAACTGAAGAAGAGGTTAACATATGTCAGTGTCACAATAACCTAGAGACAAGGTCAATACTACAATGTTTCTAGTTAGTATACTGCTGGGTACCTGTTGTCTCTGACTGTGGGAACACAATTTAACTTAAGTCCATTCTTAGGATCATTCTTAAGTCTTATATGATCCACCAAAATTGAAATAGTACTCATTATGGAGATGGATGAATTTGGTAGCTTTCTTACGATATATTTACAGCAAATCTATTTGCCATTTTACCATTGGAGGGGAGATTTTTGGTAAAATTGTCACGAAGTTTGCTTACTTACAAACTTCTTATAGTTAAATTTAGCCACTGAACACTATTTTTAGAAAAAGGAACTTCTTAATAGGTTTTACTTAGTATCTGAGTGATATTTATATGTAAGGAGTAGGATATAATTAGTCATTACTAATAATCAGAAATCATTAGTAAAGCAATGTAATCAATTCAAGAAGAAATCAATTTTAGGTAGGCTATAAAAATATTTGTTAAGATTATCATATCATAAATCCAAATTACCTCCATATTTTCTTGAGCTCATTAGATTGTATTTATCTATAGTAATTTCATGTATGAAATTTAATTTTTAGAATTTCTCCAAACACAACACAACACACACACACACACACACACACATATATATATATATATATGAAAATTATATATCCATAGTGCCATCTTTAAGGAAGATTCTCTTTATTGATAAAGGTGAAGAGGAGGGATGAAAGCCTAGAGTTTGAGTATAGAAGCAGCAACACAGATAAGAGATAAGGAACATTTATTGAGCATCCACTATATATTAGGGATTGCATATTTCTTGTAAATGTCCCTGCTAATCAATGAGGCGTGACATTTTTACCTGTTAAATACAAGAGTAAAATGAGGTTTAGCAGTTAGGAGATGGATACAAAGTCACAATGGCATTAAGTTGGTATTTGAACTCAGACTATTATGACTCCTAAATCTCTGCAATTAATATAAATTACACAGCTTCTAAGTGGCCCTTCTTGTACCTTCTAAAATGGCCTGGATAAAATTATTTTGGTTTTTACCTCACAATCTGCAAAACGTAAGAGGCTTTATACTCTCAAACTGCATCTGGAAAAAATACATAAGTGAAGGCAAATATACTGCATTAGTAAGCAAACACCATCTTATTAGGGTCCAACAAAAGCATAAGCAATTTTAGCCAGGTAGGCAAGAACTTGAAAAGCAGACCCGAATTTAAGTGAGCAAATAGAAAACATTTTATTGCATAATTCATGGTAATAAAACCCAGAGGATTTGGTCTTTATCAATGGAGATTTTCTGAAGCAAAATGGAGAAATAATCATACTTTTTCTGTTCTTGAAGGAAAATAGAGAATAAGGGGTCATACTATGTACAAAATAAAAATAGTTGGCTGCAGGCAGACTAAATCACTAGAAAATAAAAATTGGCCAGCTGGCCCAAGGACCTTCAAAATTCTTGATGGTGGTAGGCTAATTGTATGTGTGTGTGTGTGTGTGTGTGTGTGTGTGTGTGTGTGAGAGAGAGAGAGAGAGAGAGAGAGAGTGAGAGAAAGAGAGAACAGAATCTGTCAAAAGATCTGGGGTATTTCATCATCAGTCGGTGTCAATGTATCATTAGACACTGACCTCCATTTAGAAATCTCAATCTTCATCCATGTCCACCAAGCTGCTATTGTACATCAACATTAAAGGTACCAAATCTGCATGTCTAGATCAGAACTCCTTCTTTAGCTTCAAATTTCGATTTCCAAATTGCTATTAGTGTCAATTCTCTTTGTGGATTTTTTATATGTGCTAAATTTGAACTAGAAATTGAAATAAAATAATTGATTCATGTATTAAAATAATAGTGAATTACTTCTCTGAGATAAACAGCTTCTCCCTGTACCTCTCACTTCAAGGAAATTATAAGAAAAGATGCACATTGAATATAGAAAACTTTAAGCATCAATCTTTGCACTAACAGCTTAGATTCTTTAAATTTTCAAGTGATCTTAACCTCAGAAACATAATTGTTACTTAACTTGAGTTGAATATAATGACTCCATTTCCTTACTATTTAAAAGCAGCTGTTTTAGTTGCCATAAGAATAGAAAAAATAATTGAATGAAGAAAGGAAAATAAATAAATAGGCTAAATATAATTTGTCTAAAAGTCTTATAAACATTAATAAAGCACACCAGCTTGATAAAGAAAACCCCAGACACAGACATATTTTCCTATCTTACTGAGTGGGGAAAAAATAGGGTGAGATAAGCTTAATCTCCAGAAACAGGTTAAAAAAAGTCAATATTGCAGCTTGATAAATAGAGGATAGAATTTTGAAAGGTTATGGAATCTTCTTTCCTTGAGGTCATTAGGAATAAGATTCTCATTCTCAGGGAGGACTCAGATGTGTTTTACACTGAAGACAAGAGAAACACTAAGTGAAACTCAAGGTGACTTCCCATCTTATTTTTGTATTCTAAGGAATGATGCATTTATTTTTGAACCAATATTTAGAATCAAATATAAAGAAGTCACAGAGACTGATCCAGCAGCAATAGACAGAAAATGTTCCAATAATTCTTGTAAAGTAGCAGGGAAAGCAGGTTATTGTATGTGTGAGTAAGCCAGGGAAATAATGGCTGGGCCTGATTATCCCCCTGCCCCAAGTGGACATGCCACTGCTACGAAGAAATTCCATCTAGTCTTCAAAATAAGTGTGAACTGAAGTAATGTAAAGAGGAGCTAGCCAAGCACAGCTAATCAAAATCCATCAGAAAGCATTATACTTGGCATTGTGCTTTGTTTTGTATAGGATCAAATTAAATGAAACTTGTGCCTTACCATCCAAACTCCAGCTTCCATCTGTCAGTTACACTTTGGCCTGTTCTGATATTAAGCAACAACAACAACAACAACAACAACAACAACAACAACAACAAACACAAAACAAAAAACAAAAGAAAAACAACAAAAAGTACTTCAATACTCAATAGAGAGTATAAATTTTCTGAAATGGAAGCACCTCTTGCTGGTTAAGTACAACTGAACCTGTGGTTTCTCATTCAGATAAGCCTGGTCAAGAAATAAGGAAAAGCATGGGGAAAATAAATACACAGAAAAATTCATCTTTTGTGTCAAAAACAAAAAATCCATGTGGTGCCTTTCTTTGCACAAAGGGGAATAAATTACTTAATATTGGATAACCATCAAAATTTTAATGAGGTTTTGTATCTCTCTGTCCTCTTATAGATGATATAAAAAATTCCTGAAATGGTGGCAGTGCTAATGAGTTTATCACCACACTGTGCTATTGCTTTATGTATATCCAACACATCTGCCTAAAATGACTCCTTCACAATCTCACAAGGGAGGACGGAATCATTTGTGACAAACTTGCATTGACGAGGACAAATTCTGATGTGAACTTTGCTAATGGGGTTTCATCTTATGATGGATATGAAACGTGGGAGGTCAGCAACACCATCTTAGTTGAAGGAGAACATAAGGACACACTATTTATCCATGTTCAAAATTCACGAACAGAAGACATTCTGTTTTCAATCATGATAAACTGTCAGCAGCAAACTCACAGAAGGGTATTTTCAAGTTTGTTCTTTCTGAAAAGTCATTAAACTGACACACATATCACTTTGGTTTTGACATTTGAAAAACACATGGTACCTTTATACCAGAGACTAATGAAGTTTAATTCACTATATTGCTATTCAGGTGTATACACCTGATGTATATACCTGACATGTATCTGATACATCTCTCTCCAGACTCCCGGCTAAGGCACAGAAGACCACAGTCGCTAATGCACACAGGCCAGCATACACTTCATGGCACAGTCCAAGTAAGGACATAAACATGTTCACAGAATTTTAGAGTCACTGAAGAATCAGAGTGAGCTGCTTGAACTTTATTTATCCTGGTATTGTAGCATGTCTTAGTATTATTGAATGACTGCTTTGATCAAGAAATCTAAGGGGCTCTACATTAAGTCAACCTTTATTCTTGGAGAGTGGCACACACAACTTTCAAGACGAAGAAGAATAGCTAAGAGATGTTTCATAAAACATTGTACCTAACACAAATGACTCTTGGACCCAGTTCCCAAGCACTCATGGAGTAAGGCAAGAGGCCTACAGACAGAGTTTTAGAAAGTGTATGTTGGGACATTGAGGACCTCAGATTCTTTTTATATAAGCCAAAAACAAGGTAGCAGTAGAAGGCTCATGACTGTACTTTTAACATAGGCCTTCCACAATTTTATAGGATCATTCATAGGCAGCAGCAAGGTGCCAACAGCAGCATCACTTTTTCAGTGGCCATTGGCATTATATTTGCCACTTTCAGTTCAGAATATAGTATAAGGTATCACCCTTGTGAAATGGAGCTGGAAAGAAGAATGGAGTATGCCAAGTTGTGAAACACCACTTAGATGATCAAAGAATGGTTTGGCAGAGGTGTGAAGGGAACTTGAGTTCTCACAAGGCAGGCAACATCATATAAATCCTGCTTGTTTTCCATTTATGAATGTCTGTGGATCAAGATCAACAGTATCTCAGAAACACAGATTACATACAAATAAGAACACCAAAGCATACTGTAGTCAATGTGGAAGCAGAATTTGGATGTCTTAATACCAAAATCAGTATTTCCAACTTTTGGGTTCTCTGTCATTACCCAGACGGCCACTTCTAATACAAACACACATATTGAAGATTCAGTCAGCCTGCAGGAGATGATGTAAATGCCCTGTCCATATCCCTCTAAGCCCACTTCAGCCAGTTTATGCATCTCTCTATCTCTATTCTTTCTAGAACACTAGATGGCTACTCTGTCTAGAGGTTAGAGGGGCAAAATGTATCTGTGAATTACCACCCTTTACTCTCCAGACAAGGTCTCCCTCTATCCCTTACCCACTCAATCTTTTACCTCCTGGCCCACTGAAATACTTAAATACCCACACCCCTGACACCTCAACAGTGTTTTATAGCATTTCTTAGGATTTCCCTATGAGATTAATAATATTCTTTTTCTGACCCTCCTCCTTTACCAGCTTTATTTCCTACTTACTCAACTTCTTAACTGTGTTTCTTGAAATTTCAAAATAAACTACATGCATTTACATTCTTTTCTCAAGGTCTGTTTTTGGGGAAACCTGATACATTGTTCTATGACTATTTTCTCAATATTTCATGAACCAAAATGTAGTAAAGGGCTAAACATACATGCTTATGGAAAGATTAAATGAATTATAATGATGTGTGTAAAATTAGGGGCTTATTTTTTGAAGGAGGCTTGCCAGATTGTTTGTCTAGCTAAATAGCTAGCAAAAAAACCCCAAAGAATTAGAAGAAGATAATGGAAGGGAACTTTGGTCATTTGGTGATGCTTTCTTTACAACATCACTAAAAGTGTTTGAAGTAAATTTGCAATGCTTTTCCTTTATTAAAGATTTTCTGTAATATGGTGGGCATCTAACTGTAAGCAGAATATATTGGAAAATTTTAATATAAATACACAGCTTTGCTTGAAAGTAAGGACAGGTTTCCTGTAAGGTTTCCATCTGTTTACACACAGAGATAGAGAAATAGTCCCAGATATAATGAAGTGATTAAAGGGAAGTGATGCATTGGAATACATGATGATGGACAAACTAAGCTTGTCATAGAGGTTCACTATGCCGCTACCAAAGTAATGACATGGACTGTCTTCTTTACAAATGGAAAGTAGAGCTATTATGACAAATAAAGAAAAATAAAATAATAAATAAAAATTTAGAGCTTTCATTTCCAGAACCAGAGAGTGTATTACTTGAATATTAGCATAAGCTAGATTTTTTGATATTGCTTTTTATCATAATTTTTGGACCAGCACCTCAAGAGGTAATCAGATATTCATGTCACCATTAGAAATAAAAGAACCTATTTACCTCATTATGATCTTATAAAAATACACAGAATGTTTATTTAGAAAATAAATTTAAGAAATACCAGACAATGTAATAGTCTTAATTATTATACACATACCATCTGTGCATTGTTCTCACATAAATTCGGTATAACCAAGCTTCTGATATATTTGACTTCCTCCAATCCTTACCAGCAAAATGGAAATCCAGGCCATTTGTATATAATGGCTGCAATCAGAATTTGTGTAGTAGAAAAATTTGGAATAATTCAAGCAATAAAGATTTCAGGCGAAAGTAGAGAGAAAATGAGAGAATATTACTGAAGTAAAGTTTGTACGTATGTGCATGTAAGGCAGCAGTAAATGTTCTCTGCCTTAAAACTCCAAGGTAATGTAATCATTTCCTCTTAATAAGTAATTCAAAGCTAATATTTGCCTTTATTATCTAAAATGAAATAACTGAGTATGTTTCCTATCATTTTAAATCTGTGTTTGATAATTACTCCATATTTTAATTGAGAAGGTGCCTGGAGATAGTGGAGGAAGAAAAAGGAAAGTTACGACATTCATATGTGTTTCTTTGTAGAAACACATATACTTTCATTATGAAACAAATACACTTTCCTAGTAACTGTGAAGCATGCGTGGGGTAGTTTGCTCCTGATATTACCATACAGGAAGAATCATCATACCTAAGAACTGCTCAACATATTTGAAGTTAGGAAACTTTAAAAATGTCATTATTTTCAAAATGCATAAAAATGTCCTTTACCTAGAAAGTCACAATAAAAGCATATTTCAGTATTTTCTGCCTTCATTTGGATATTTATCATACCAAAGCTTCAGGAATTGCAAGGAAAACTGGGATTTCAGGATTTCACTGGACTTACAGTAACTCAAACCTATATTTTTAATGTTTTACTAAGTAATAAAAGAGCTCATAATATATGGGACTAAATAATTATTCTAAGGAGCACAAAATTTTAAATAAATATTACTGAAAATTAGAATTGTTAATAAAATAAATCCTTCAAACTAAAAAACCCTTTGTATATAATTTAGGTATCTTTCATATTTTCCTTACATTTCCATGTTTATGGTATTTTAATTTATATATATAAACTGGACACAATATTAAAATTGTGGATTCTATGTACAATATTTTAGTTTTTTGGGCAAGTTAATATACTAGGTTTTATAAACTATTTTATTTATTAAACTAATATTTATTGAATCACTATTATATACTAGGTATGATGCTAAGCCTTGGATATGTGACAGTGGGACATTTTTTCCCAGCCTTATTGAAATATAATTAACAGATACAAATTGTATATATTTTAGTTGTGCATCATGATGACTTGACATACGTGTATACTGTAAAATAATTACCACATAAAGCTATAATACCTCATATAGTTACCTTTATTAAACAGTAACTTTTTTTAAAGATTTTATTCATTTATTTGAGAGAGAGAGAGCATGAGCGAAAGGAGGGTCAGAGGGAGAGGGAGAAGCAGACTCCCCACTATGCAGGGAGCCCAATGTGGGGCTCGATCGAAGGACCCTGGGATCATGACTTGAGCTGAAGGCAGACACTTACCCAACTGAGCCACTCAGGCTACCCTTAAACAATAACATTTTAAAACAGACAAAATTCCTGATTTCATAGAACCTACAGTCTCAGGTATAAGAGAATAAATATTTTCTTGTTCTTTTCTTCCTTGACATCCAGTAATTTAATTGGGGTCTTGTTTGTGTTTTCCACATATCTACAGTAACCTCATACTCATGTCTGACCACCAAAATAAAAGTACATCCCAGTACTAATACAGAAAAATGATCATTTGAATTATTAATAAGTCCTACAAAGAGACAATTAACTAGCTACTTCACTGTAAGAGAGTGCTTTATATTAGTTGATCAGGTAATTAAAGGATAACTGAATTTTCAGCTGAATTATTTAAATAAATGAACTATTTTTATTTTTAAATTAAGTTAAATCAGTGTTAAAATGTCAAGACTGAATTCCAAGCAAAGATGACACAGATATGTCTTTTTTAGGCTCCTAGTTCATTTTAATTGCACTGATATACAGTTTGAAACACTGATACATCTGCAGACTGTGGAAGTTTGGGATGGAGATAAATCCTCAGTAGAATACAGTCAAGCAGCACAGTGGATCTAGTAAAAGACCAGCTGACACGGAAACCTGAGGACATCCAGTTTAATGATCTCTTCTAAACTAAGGTAGGCATCTCACTTGAATTACTATTTAAATTTTATTGGCATGAACTATCACAAAGATTCAAAGCAGAGACTAAAGATTCACACTAAAACATTTAAAAAAATTTTAAGTCATTGCTGGGATCCCTGGGTGGCGCAGCGGTTTGGCGCCTGCCTTTGGCCCAGGGCGCGATCCTGGAGACCCGGGATCGAATCCCACGTCGGGCTCCCGGTGCATGGAGCCTGCTTCTCCCTCTGCCTGTGTCTCTGCCTCTCTCTCTTTCTCTCTCTGTGACTATCATAAATAAATAAAAATTAAAAAAAAAAGTCATTGCTAAGTCACTCAGCAAGTGCAGGATAATTACAAATATCACAATTTCCATCTGGGTTTCATTGAGGAAAGTTAAATAGTAAACTTATCCACAAAATGAGCTTTGTTTGGTTTCTTCAAATTTATGTTATATTGGAAAGAAAATTTTGACACAGAGAAACTCGAGTTCTAGCTCTGAATGCTAATAATATTTGGCAAGTAACTTAACATCTCTAAAATCCATTGTCCTCAGTTGTGATAATGAAAAAAATACTTCATACATGTTTTTTAAAGGATTGGAGTCAGAATATATAAATCATTCTGAACAATATATGATATATGATCATGATCCAATAAATTTTTAAAAATACTCGTACACAGAGATTAATATAAATAGAATGATAATCTTCATTTCCAATTTGAGTACCTAGCTACAGATCATATCATTCCATCAGTTCTATTACCCAGTTTTGTGATTTCAGAAGTGATTAAGATTTCTCATTCTGTTCAGGTAGTTTGAGTGCTTCCCTGAGAAGTGATGACTCAGTTGAGATCTGAGAGCAGAGGACGAAAATGCCAAATGGAAGTGGGGAATTCATGCCAGATGGATGTGTGGACAATGCTTCCATGACAGAATGGAGTGATCACGGAAGTAAGAGGGCCATTGTTGTTGGAGCAGAGAACCCAGGGGATGCTGGTGAATGATAAATATGGTATCAGATATGAATAAGTAAGGGACAGACCATGAGAAATACATCTAGGAATAATGGGAAGTTTCTGAATTATTTTTATTACAATTACAAAATGATCAAACTTGTCTTTCAAAATGATTTCATTAGCTGTAATATTTTGAATGGTCTCAGTTAAAAAATATTGATTGACAACGTAGAAAGAACTAGTGACAATGATATATTGTAGTCGCTGGAGAAGACAAGTACCACCAGATCATAACCAAAATCAGAAGTCAAAATGTGTCTCTCAGAATCAGCTAGATTCGTGCTGCTGGAGCAAACAATATCAGAATTTCTCCAGCTTAACACAGCACAGGCTAAATTTTCATTTATGTTACATAGCTCTTACAGGTCAGCTGCAACTCTCTCCCTTGTCATCTTAACTTTGGGTCCCAGCTGATAGAGCAGCATTTATCTAGAGTGCTGCTGGTAGTCCAAGAAGGAGGAAATTGGCAGAGGGTATGTAGGCTCTTAAAGCTTCTGTTCTGCAGTGACACATGTCATTTCCTCTCATATTTTATTGAGCAGGTCACAAAGTCAACACTGACATTAATGGGATGGGGAAGTATCCAGGAGAAATACTTCAGGAAAGCATATTGGACTAGACTAACAGTCTACCACACAGTAAGGAGGTTAGTCTTTATCATGGAAAACCTATGGGGAACAAGTAAACAATCTCAAATAGAAATGCATTTTAAGGTAGTGCTTACATATAAAGGCATCAAAACTAAGTAAGGACTATATAGAAGTCAGTATCTACTACTCATTAAGCCACAAAAAGCCTATTATTCTGTTTTCTAGACTATGTATCTTAAATAAGATAATAGTTACATATACACACATACATACATATATATAATTATGGGGTGGCAATCACGAATCAGACATTCCCAGTAAACTGCCTGATTCAAAATTGTCACTTCATTATTATAGCTAACATTATCCAAGCTACATCGTATTCCTTTAAACAAACAAGTAACGCTGGAGGCTCTATCTGCAGACTTGGTCTAGCTGGTTCCACCAGACCTATTCTATTGTTTTTGGCAAGTGTATTGTAAACTATACCTGTTTATCCTCCCATTTAAGTTTGTTCAGGCTGCTTCTCTTACTCTGTCAATGAAACTCTAGGAAGGCAGTAGATGTTTCAGATTTCAGATTCCTCGATCTTGAATTAAAACTTCTAAGACTGACTTTTTCTTTCATATTTCAAAATCATGAATTTTCATACACTTATATTAATAAATATATTTTATAGTAAAGAGTTTTCAGGACAGAACAGTTCAGGAAGAAGCATTGCTCAAGGTCCTTGTGTACAGAGCTGTATAGTTTGTAAACGCATTGACATTTTATCCATTATTTACTAATGACATAATCAACACTACCAAAATAAATGACCTCCATGATGCAGCACCTAAGCAAATTTCAAACATTTATTTTAAAACATAGTAAGAAACTACTGTGAATATAATTATGGGTCTAATGCAACTAGAATTTGTGTTCACAATGACAACAGACAATAGTCATTAACTGTATTGTCTACTCTGGTGTAGATACTGATTCTGTTTTTGATAGGGTTCATTTAATGAGTCATTTATTTTATTTCAAACTTAAATGCATTGTCAGTGTAAGCAGTGAATGTGATTGCACATGTTTATGTCTAGGCCCACTGGTGAATCCAGACATCATTCGTGGGCAATGACATGCATATAAAAAACAATGAACACTCAAATTATTGAATAGGGGAGTGATGTTTCCTGCTCTTTCCATAACAAAGGGAAGCCTATTAGTCAATGAATGACTTTTTCAAACTGTGGTAATTCAGTTAAAAACAAATTTTAAAATTTTGTTATTTGTGGGGTATTTTGGCTATGAGATAACAAAGATGGAAACTCCAGCACTGCAAATAACTATAAACTATCAAAAATGTTATAAATGTTAATTTACATTAATTTTAAAGATTTATTTATTTATTTATTTATTTATTTATTTATTTGAGACTGAGAAAGAGAGACTGCATGAGCTGGGGAATGGGAAGCTGGGGGTGACAGGGAGAGGGAGAGAGTATCTTAAGCAGACTCATCATGCATGGAGCCTAACTGACTCAGGGCTCAATCTCATGACCCTGAGATCATGACCTGAGTCAAAATCAAGAGTCACATGTTCAACCAATCCAGGCACCTAGGTGTCCCAATTTATGTGAATTTTAAAGTAAATTTTTTGTTTGCGTGTTTGTTTTTAGCTAAAATAGGGATAATCTAGCTGTCGTCTATGCTTATCATTTAAATTGTCAAAAAGAAAAAAAAAAAAAAAAAAGCTTGGCTTCCCATAGAGTGCTGAGTATAAATGGAGCATGCTCATATAATGCTGGGCATGGGTGAATCTGTTATTTGGGTAGCAGACTAATGTGGGGCTAGCATTGTAGTTGACCAAAGTAGTGGACAGCAGGAGTCTAGTTAAGTGGGAGATCAGGCTTTGAATTTGGTTCTTGGCTGGATCATTTTATACTAAGGAATTTAACCTCCACTGGAACTAGCTATTGTCCCAGTTCCTGAGAGGTAAGCTCTAAACCCTCTGACTTTCCCAAGTGATGGGAGTGTCTGTTATTCATGGAATGACCACACCAATAGTTCATGTTAACAAGTTGACTCACAATGGACTCCTCAATAGTCATGTTAGGGAGATGATGTAGAATGACAGCTGGCCACATAAAACAGAATAAACTGTGGCCACATGAGACCTCTGGGGAAGGCAGGGGCATCAGAGACTGAGTTCAACCATGTGGGTAATGAATCAGTATCTACTTAATGAAACTCTCAAGTTGAAGTTCCAGTGAGGCACTGGTACTGGAAATGCTTCTCAAGTTGAAGTTCCAGTGAGGCACTGGTACTGGAAATGCTTCATACAGATTGCCAGGCAATCTGTATGTTTAGAAGTGTAATGTTTAGAAGTGTAAAGCATCCTTGAAGATAATGAAAGCTTCACATTTGGATATCTCCCAGAGTTCACTTTATGCATCTCTTCGTTTGGGTCATCCTAATTTGTATTCTTTTACTATATAAGATTGTAATCATTAGGCACAGCACTTTTCCAAATTCTATCTTTTTAGTGAGTTATTAAACCTAAGAATGGTTGAGGAGGACTCTGGATTTTTAGCTAGTAGTCTGAAATGACAGTGGCTCTGAGGACTCCCCGAATTCAAGGGGCACCTGAAACGAAGGCAGTTTTGGGGACTTTTCCTTCAGACTTTATGTTTTGACTAGACTGTGGGATAGTTATTAAGAGTAAATCGGAGTTATGGTATTGGGTAAAATAGGACCTGAACTTAGAGAAATTAGAGGCCTAGTTACCAGAACTGTGTTGCAAGGGATATATATTCATGACTAGGCTTGGGTCACATTATTAGGATCTCATTAGTCATTTCATACTCTGAGGCCCATCTTCATTGCCTTTACCTCAGCTTCATTTAATCCCTGTCTATTTTTAGCCCAAGCTATTTCAGATTTAGCTTTTATTTATATAATGAAGTTATTTAATAGACCAACAGAGAGGATTCTCAGGGCAAAGATGGTATAATATTTATATTTGTTGTTCAACAGTAATAGAAAACTTAATTTTCTGGTAAACTACAAGTCAGCATATATAATACTCTATGGAATAGTCAGAAAATAATAAATTCTATTCCTATGGTGTCATTTATATAAGCCAATGCTGGAAAACTATTGCAAACACTTCATCAATATTAAATATAAATTGAGTTGGTATTATCATGATAAATGAAAAATTGTGTATTAAATTAGATCTAAGTAGATGCATTTGAAGTTTATCTTTTAAGTATATAGTATACATTTTTAAAAAATATTTATTTATTTATTTGAGAGAGAGGGAGAGCATGTGATCAGGGGAAGAGGCAGAGAGAGAGAGAGGGAGAAGAGACTTCCCACCGAGCAGGAAGCCTAATATGAGGGTCCATCTCAGGACCCTGGAATAATGAACTGCGCCAAAGGCAGATGCTTAACCAACTGAGCCACCCAGGTACCCTTATAACATACATTTTAAAAAGTATATGCATATATTTTAAGTATACACATTGTGTACATTTGTATTAATGGTATACAACTAAAGAAATTATATGCATTAAGTATATGCATTTTAAGTACATGCATATATTTTAATGATCTTCATTTGAAATGTAACTTGAAAAAATTAGAAGATTTAATATGGTTACAATAATTAAAAATTAAATATGATAGAAGTGTTTTGAAAGTTGGTAATTTTGTGAAGAAAATGAAATATAATTGTTCTCATATATATATATATATACACACATATATACAAATACAGATTGTTAGAGATGACCAATTAATTTAGATGTATCTTTAAGGAAATGTTTATACTATGATCATTTTCTTTTATAAACTTTTCAAGTTTTCAAGGGAAAAGTGTTTTCTCTATGGTTCTCTTCAAGAACTAATAAAAGATAATTCCTACTGAGTACTATATACAAATGTGGAAGGATGATTTATAGGATACATAAAATATCAAAATCAGGAACATGTAAATCATGTTTATAAGAACTTTTTTTAACAAACAGGAATATACAAACAAATTGTCAAAGTGCTCCTAAGGAAACTGAAGACCAAATGGAGTACAAAGTAGACTGTAGCATATTCTAAGCACGTATTTCTGCAAAGCCAAAATCAAAAGTAACACTATTATTAGTATTTGAGATGAGAAAACAATCAAGCGTGTCCTGATGAATGCCAGGATTGAGCAGCTCACTGTCAAGATATGTTTAGGTTTTACTAGAGTAGAGGCACTACAGCAAAATAATGGACTGTGTACATAAAGATAGTAGATTTAATTGAAGGATGCCAGCTGTGTGGCAGGTAATACAGTTCACATGTTATATATTCACCCTCTTCAGAAGAGGCAACACTGTCCCTGACGTGAAATAAAAATAGCTATATTATGGCTTTTTAACCCCTGATTTTACTTGATCAAATGATTTTTAAATAGCTTCGGGAATGGCTCCACATACATATCGATATGAAAATACACTAAGCACCTCAAAAATAAAGATGATAATTCTTTCTAGAATTATCATCTGTACACATTTTACAGGGAGTAAAAAAAAGAGTATAAGACTTTTTCAAATGCATTTTCACAAGTAATTTATATTCATCAGCTTCAGGTATTTAAACAGTAAAAGAACTAATGAAGCACTGGTGACTGAATACCTATTGCTATGTTCCTTATTATTTTTCTTCTTAAGCCTTAATGAGCTGTAATTACAGTCGCAAGTATTTTGTCTCAAACATGCTTTATTATAACAAAGAGTAGTGACAAGGAGCTGTATCTCACTTCATGAACAGCAAACTTACTGCAGATATGTAAATGAGAAGCTACAAAGCTAGAGAAGAGCCTGGAGATATTAACATCTGTGTGAACGAAGCAGCCATTTCACAACCCAGTGGACCTTAAACACAGCAGACATTGAAATCTGTTCAGTACATGGGGTGGATTTTTAAATATGTTCAATTACTGCTTGTCTCCCAGCTGCTGTCTGAACATGGCCTCTGTAATATTAGGGAGTCTACTTTGACATCATTGGCATATAAAAACCATGTCCTTGATTAATAGTTACTACCAGACTAAATGGCCATTTTAAAAGCCTAAGTACAAATTGGAATTGCACATGCTCAAAGCCTTTCCCTTTGTGTGAAGAAGTCGGAATACACTACTAAGAAAGGCAAGATGAGAAGAATGGCTTCTGACAACTTTGGTTATTTTTTGGTGTCAATTTGAGAATGGATATTCCATAAGCCTGGTTTATACATGAATATATTTCAACAACAACAGCATTTAAATCAATGAATGTTTTAGTGAGATACTTGGAAAATCAAGACCATTTTTTACTAGAAACAGTTCAATCATAAGGAAATAAGGAAATCATTAAGGCTTATGAGCCTTATGAAATTTCAGTTTCATAAGGAAACTTTGAAACACCATGTTTACTTCTCTTCAAGACAATTTTTTAAAACATTCCCTTAATGTTTACTTAAAAATAAATGAAACCTTCAGGAAATTTGTGATTATTTTTTAAGCTGTGTTAGGTTAGTACATTAGGAGTATTTTGAGGGACCAAGAATAAATGTGAAAGATATAATACTTAATTTTCAAGTATTGAAACAACCATCATAATTTTTTAAAATTAATAAAATCAAATTGACATGCCATCCAAGTTATAAGAACCTTTCACAGTATATCATGAATTCCAGTCTATTATTGATCTTAAAGTTTGCAACTGCTAGTTTCTCCAATATAATTGACAGAATAACATTCTCTACTCCTAGCCTTTTTATTAAAACCATTATTGGTGCTGAATATTTGCAAAAATGCTATTGCTGTCATTTGAAATGCCAATTTCATGGCTTTATGAGTATATAATGTTAGTAAATTAGTACTATTTTCTTTATGTTTGATGTTTTTGCCATTATAATACACTATTTCATCATTAGCCACATTTTAAAAATCTAGGTGACACATATTTTAAAGTTTATACAAATCATTGTAAAAATGTCCTATATATTAGGCTGTAAGAATCCAGGGTAAGTAATAAATATTTTAAACAGTCACATAGACTACTTAAACTCCACCATTTACTTCAATAATTGAGAAACTCCTTAGGCACATTAGGGATGATAGGTGGAATATGAATCTTTGGCTTTGTACGTGTATCAGGCCACGTGAGTGAGTAAGGACATTGGATGGCACACTTTTAGAGGCTATAACTTCCTCAGAATTATGTGGCAAGTTATTTTTATTACTTCCAAAGCATTTCTATAATGTCACTTCTTGGCCTTTAACAGATTAATATTTTTATTTCCACCGTGTGAAAGGGTTGTGGGTTTGTATGTAAAATAAGTTAGAGTTAATTAGTGGAGCTAAACTTTAAGGAAGCCTGTGTAGGTGACCCAGGATTTGAGGGGTATTATGTTAATAATAAGTTTTGAAGCTTAAACCTCTTCGTTTTCCCTAAGACGTTGAAAATTTGTACTGAAATAGTATAACAGAGATTCTAAAACGTGATAATAAGTCAAACATAGTCATCATTTATTTGAGGCAGTATGCCGCTGATTGCCAAAGGTCAAGTCTGTCAAATATCTCAAGAAAAATATTTCTCTTGAAAGAGAATTCCATATAGTATAGTTAGTTATTTCATCTGGAATCGATGCATTCAGCAAAAGTGGCCGTAAAATTATATTCCTATTGCTTAATGTTATAAAAACTCAGACAGTAAAGGGCAGTAAAATACATGAGCACATTCTCACAATGGACCAAGTATGCCCAAAACTTTGTTCACATTGTGTATATATTTCTAAGCAAGATGTTGTTCTTTCTTCTTTAACATTACAAAACAGTTTTTATTCAATCATTCAGCAAATGCCTCATATATATACATATATATATATATACATATATATATACAATATATAGAGTACAATTGTTATAGAGTACAATTGTAGATTCTGGAGATTGAGAAAAAACTGCCTTTACGGAGTTTCCTGGCAGTGTAGTTTGGCACAAAAAAAATGAATAAACAAATAAGCAAATATAATTTAATTAATGGCATTAATTTTTAATGGGTGGATAGGGAAGGCCTTTCTGGGGACACACCATTTAAGCAAGGATTGGAAGAAAAGGTGAGAATGAGTCAGGTGGATAACTGTGAGAATAGTGCTAAGCAGACACAACAGCAAGTGTAAAGTCCCAAGATGGAAATGTGCCTGGTTTGCAACTATTGGGGATTTTCTTTGTGATTCTTCTCTTGATAGAAACACATTTAATTTCATGATTAAATATTTACTAAAAGAAAAGAGTAAAAGAGAAAAAAGAACCAGAGAATATTGAAGTTAAAAATAATCGAGAGAGGGGTACCTGAGAGGCTCAATGGTTGAGCTTCTGCCTTTGGCTCAGGTCTTGAAACCCAGATCCTGGGGTGGAATCCTGTATCAGGCTCCCTGCAGAGACCCTACTTCTCCCTTTGCCCTCTGCCTATGTCTCTGTCTCTCTCTGTGTGTCTCTCATGAATAAATATAAAAATCTTTTTAAAAAATCGAGAGAGGTATACCTGGGTGGCTCAGTTGGTTAAGTGTCTGCCTTTGGCTCAAGTCATGATCCCAAGGTCCTGGGATTGAGTCCCGCATTGGGCCCCTTGCTCAGTGAGGAACCTGCTTTCGCCTACGCCTGCTGTTCCTTCTGCTTGTATTCTCTCTCTCTCTGACAAATAAATAAAATCTTTTACAAAAATCAAGAGATAGAAGTCATTTCTAAAATATTAATATTGATTTAAAAATAATGTAAGTCAAAATTAACTGTTAATATATTTAACAAAATATTATATGACTGTATTTCAACTGATCTTACAAATGACCTAACACCTACAAAGATCAAATCAAACTAAGATGCAAAGTTTATAGTTAAATCAGTAACTAATCATTGGTTATGGATATATATTGTGTTATACAGAAAAAAATGTGGTGCCTCAGCTCCTCCACATCCTTCCTATTCCTACTCTTTTAAAATCTCATTTATTCTTTTTTGCCCTTTACTTATTTTAAACCTCACATACCAGAAGATTCTGACTCTGATCCTCTTTTCACAAGTAGAGTCATCTTTTGTCATCATGAATCATATCATGTGTTGCACCTGCTGTACCCCCTACAATGGTTTCTGATTATTCTTACAGTAAAATCTAGATTTGTTATGGTGTATAAACCACGTGTTACTTAGCCCTTGGTTATTTTAACCTCATTTCATTTCAGTCTTTTTTTTCAATTTGCCAACATATAGAATAACACCCAGTTCTCATCCCATCAAGTGCCCCCCTCAATGCCCGTCACCCAGTCACCTCCACCTCCTGCCCACCTCCCTTTCTACCACCGCTAGTTCATTTCCCAGAGTTAGGAGTCTCTCATGTTCTGTCTCCCTTTCTGATATTTCCCACTTATTTTTTCTCCTTTTCCCTTTATTCCCTTTCACTATTTTTTATATTCCCCAAATGAATGGGATCATATAATGTTTGTCCTTCTCCGACTGACTTATTTCACTCAGCATAATACCCTCCAGTTCCATCCATGTCGAAGCAAATGGTGGGTATTTGTCATTTCTAATGGCTGAGTAATCTTCATTTCACTCTTCTTGTCACAGATGACACATCAGTTACACTAGTCTTTCTTTTCTTAAATGGATATAGAAATGGAAGCATATTTGTGCATGTCTCTGTGTGTTTTTGCATGGATATTCTACCTCTGTCCATTAAGGGAGCTTAGAAAAAAATGGCATCCTGCAATTAATGAGAACATCTAGCACTTAGATATTGGTTTCTAAAAATCATATCACAATAAAGCAAACAAGCTTCTTGGATAAATTCCAGGACCATGACTGGGAAAGTCCTATTCAGATAAGCCTGGAAAATCTTGGGGCACCAGAAGTAAGGAATGGCTTTAGAAACCAATATGAGCATATCCAAAGATTATAGGAGTCATTAGAAAGAATCTATCAATGACCAAATAAGAGCGATTTTGACCAATAAACAACATTGCTATAGGATTATAATGCATACAATAAAGTAAATATCCATGATTACATAATGATACAAATAATGAAGCAAACAAATTAATGAAAAAGATAAGAGAGTTCTTCCTTATAGTAGAATTCAAATTAATGAATGTGAAAGAATGATGGGCATAGAAAAAAATCACTATTTGGCAACTATCACAGTTATAATTGTGGCAGGCAAGAATAACTGAAGGGTGTTAAATTGGATGGGTAAATGTATAATGATAAGCAGAATATTTTCATAGCCTCAAAATATCTCCCCATAAGATAGTGAAAAATTAGTAATGGAATCTAGAAATTTAATAGCAGAGAATCTTGGGAGGCACCATCTCAACAATATGTTAATATTACCAGTAAAAAGTGGTAGGTAATATCAACATTATGTACTTGCTGATATGATATCCTGAGAAGAACAAAGCATCACTTCTTATACATTCCTGCCAAAATTGCACAAGTTCAGCTAACCTGAGGACACATTGCATAGATCCATGTCAGGGAATAGTCTATGAAGTAATCAGCCAGTACTTTTCAAATGTGTCGAGGCTGAAAGACAAAATTGAGGGACTGTCCCAAACTGAAGGGGACTAAGGATATGTGAGCAATGTTAAGTCCTGAATAGATCCTAGATCAAAAGAAATACAGTATTAGGGCAACTGGTAAAATTTGAATAATATGTGTAAATAATTAACAATACTGTAATGATGTTAATTTCCTGGTTTAATAAGTGTACTATAATTATTTAAAATGTAAAATTAGGGGAAACAGTAAAAGATACATATAGGTTCTTAGAATATCATTTTACCCACTTTTTTGTAAGATCATATTACTTTTCTACTTAAAATCATTTTATAGTTTCCCACTTGATTCAGAGCAAATTTCAAAATTTTTAACCTGGCCTACAGGTGCTACATGATCCAGACCTAGCTACATAGCTGATCAACTCCTTTCTATACTCACTTCCTTGACTATTTCAACTACAAAATGCTTCTTGTTTCTCTTTCAAAATTCTAAGCATGTCTTTCTTAAAGGCCTATGATTGGGCTGCTATATCTGTCTGGAAGGCATTTCCTAAAGTACCCCCGTGGATCCCTTCCTTCAAGTTTCTATACCGTCTGACATAAAATGACAGCTCCTCTGCCTCTGTCATCACTTATTATCCATTTAATCAACTTTGTTTTGCTTCATAGTATGTATCATATTTTGACATACTGTGTCATCCTTATATTATTATTATTTTAATTTCTTTTTTAGTAGGTTCTATGCCCAAGGTGGGCCTTGAACTCATGACCCCGAGATTGGTAGAGATCGGTAGAGAATTGCATGCTCTACCAACTGAGCCATCCAGGCATTCCATACTTTTTCTTTTTTTTTTTTTTTTATTTTTTATTTTTTATTTATTTATGATAGTCACACAGAGAGAGAGAGAGAGAGGCAGAGACACAGGCAGAGGGAGAAGCAGGCTCCATGCACTGGGAGCCCGATGTGGGATTCGATCCTGGGTCTCCAGGATCGCGCCCTGGGCCAAAGGCAGGCGCCAAACCGCTGCGCCACCCAGGGATCCCCCATACTTTTTCATTTTAGTGTCTTTACTCATGTATCAAAAGCAACTAACTGATTAGACTCAAGACTCCACTCACATAAATAAGATTGTTAATGGAAAGATGGTGCCAGTTTGTGATTACATTCCCAAACATCTGTTACATCTATGTGGAACCATATAATTATTTGTAGCATACGAAATTTAAGCTTAAGTGTTGTGTGTGTGTCTTCTGAGTTAACAAACATGTGTGCTATCCGAAGAGGCAGTTTATTTATTTATTTATTTATTTATTTATTTATTTATTCTGTCACTTAGTGGTGAAGACTCTAAAGACCAAGAAGAGCCCTGGTCACAATATGGAAGATCATTTTCCAAAATTAGGCAAGTGAAGGCCCAAGGGGATTTTTAGTAGACTGTGATGTAAGAATAAAATAAAGATTGGTTATGTTATGTAGCTGAAAATTTGGAATCTATATTTTACAACATCTAGAATTACCTCAAATTATAATGAATAATAATGAAATGTATTTGTTAAAGATTAGCTGTATCATTGGCTTGGTATATGGCATGGAAGATGAAATGAAGCAAAGTTTTTAATATGACATTCAAGGCTCACCATGCACTCACTAAACTACAGATCTAAACAAGGAGGTTGGAAAATGGAATGCTAGTTATGTCTCTTGTTTATCTTAGTCAAAGATGAACTTTTAACTTTTAAGCATTAGAACAATTCTCAGGCATTGAACTTGCTAAGGCCAGAAGCTGAAAAAGTTTGCAGCACCTCATGAAGGCACTTTTTTTTTACTTAATTAAAATGTTTTATTTCTTTAATTTAAATTCCAGTTAGTTAACATACAGTGTACTATTAGTTTCAGGTGTACAATACAACATATACCCATTGTTCATCACAAGTGCACTCCTTAATCCCATCACCTATTTCATCCATCTCCCACCCCTCACTCTGGTGACCATCACATTGTTCTCTATAATTAAGAGTCTGTGTCTTGGTTTGGAAGAACATTTTCTTGCTACAGCTTCCAACATAGCCAAGGAGGATAATGCACAAGGAAGACCTGCTCCCCTTGCCACACAGGGCAAAGACTCACAGAGAACAATGGATTTAAAATTTTCTACCAGAAAAAAGAAATCCTACCTATCCTAAAAGGGAGTGCTGTCATCCTTTCCAACTCAGACTTCATCATCACTATGAAGTAGTAAGTGCTCTGTGATCTTAAATCTTTGCTTTTCTCAAATTTGTTGTTGTTGCTATTTGTTTTTGATTATGGTTTTACCTTGTCCCAGTTCCATGCCTATATATTTGGAGTTTGGGAGCCATAAACATGTACCTATTTTAGCTCACATTTTGCTAGTCCAAGAAGAACTACATCTTGATCTTATGGAGACAACTTCTCATTACCTGGACCTTAAATTGGATGCAGTTCTTAGGGCAGTCTGCGTTGTATTCTTTGGAAGAAGAATAAGACATTCTGTGTTTGAGAAGAAAAGTAGAAGAGAGATTTGTTTATCACCATGGTGGACAGATGCCATGACAGTTAGCTGGCATACACGTCTTGTTCTCTTCACAGGGCCTAATTTTACTTGGAACCAATTGTGAAGTCAGGAGCCATAAGGGATACCTTGAGCCATATTCTCATTGATGAAACATCAGCATTTCATCTGGTCCCCTGAAGTTAACTAGATAACTATCAAATCATTCTGAACACCTATGAATTCAACCTGAGATGTAAGAAAAGAATTGCTGGAATTCTACAAATAGAAAGTGACCAATTTTGCAAGGTAGGAGTTCAGAGAAGTGAAACTGAGGTGACATATTGGAAGATAAATGACAGGGAGTAGGGGGCCTCTGAAATCTGGCTACCCAAAAGTGATAATAGCCTTGCGCCATAAAATTAGAACCTTTAGAAATCTGCTCCAGTGAGAGACGCCCCTGCCTGAAAGGTGCTCAGTAGTGAAGTGGGGCTGAATCTCAGGTGGGACAGTATGGTCTTAAGATGTCCAAAGTCACAGAAAGAATGAATCAGGGTGCCTGAGCTAGCGGAGTTCCCAAGTATTGGAGCAGGGAAACCGGTTATGGTCAGCAAGCCCAGGAAGAGGCATTCAACTCTGTTTGCCATAAACCATGAATGGGGGACCAATCAGGTGACCACTCTCCATGTGGGGCCCTTGCAAAAGACAGGAACATTGTCATCCTTCACCTTTCCTGGGAAGATTGGTGTGGTTATGCATCACTGGAGTCTGCATAGTTTGGCACACACCAAGTGCGTTCAGCTCCAGAGCTGGAGATTGGGATGCGTCCATTTTTATCTTCACCCTCTAAAGAAGTGTAAAAAATCTTCAGGGAACAAAAGCCACAGAGAGCAATTGTCTTACACTTTCCCCAGCCCCCTGGCAAGGGGTGGTGAACCTACCCAGGCAAAGACACCGGAGAATCAGCACAACAGGCCCCTCCGCAGAAGACCAGCTGGAAGAACAGGAAACAGCCAATTTAAGGATCACAAAGGACTGAAAAACTCCAGCTCTAGGGGAAAATAATATATAGAATTTGAGAGTTTTTTTTCTCATGATTCATTTATCTTTCAGTTTAAGATTTTCCATTTCTTTTTTTTTCTTTTCAACTAGTTTCTTATTTTATCAACTCTGTTTTTAAGTCTTTTTTTTAACTTTCATTTTTTTACATTTGGACTTTTTAGATATATTCTTCATTTTTGGTTTCCTTTCACTGTATTCAGTTTTATCTTTGCATGTATATCAGTTTTGCTTTCTTTACAATTTTGGGATTTAGTGTCTTCTAACTAGACCACTCAGACCACCCTGTTTTGTCCACCCTAAGAGATTATATTCTCTCTCCCTCTCTAACTTTTTTTTTTCTTTCTTATTCTTTTCTTTCTCTTTTCTGTTTTGGTTTCTGACCTTTCCAGATTTGTCCAGTATTTCACTTGGATCGTGGTTGATATTTTTGAATTTGTGCACTTGTTCATCTATTCTTCTCTGGGTAAAATGATTAGAAGGAGGAATTGACAACAAAAGAAAAAAACCAAAGGTAATACTCTCTGCCACAGATCTAGTCGATATGGATATAAAAAAGATGTCAGAGCTGGAATTCAGGATAACAATTATAAATTCCTTACTGGGCTTGAAAAAACATAAAAGACACTAGAGAATCTCGTAGTGCAGAAATTAAACGTAATCAGGCCAAAATTAAAAATGCTCTGAGATGCAATCTAAATTAATGCTCTAGCCATGAGAGTGAATGAGGCAGAAGAGAGAGTAAGTACATAGAAGACAAGTTGATGGAAAAGAAGGAAGCTGGGGGAAAGAGAAAAGAAAGAACAACTAAGGGATCATGAAGGGAGGCTTTGAGAAATCAGCAATGCTTTAAAATGAAACAATATTAGAATTATTGGAGTCCCCAAGGGAGAAGTAAGAAAGGGAAGGATGGAAGGGATATTTGAGCAAATCCTAGCTGAGAACTTCCATAATCTTGGGAAGGAAACAAGTCCAAGAGGTAGAGAGGACCCCTCTCCAAATCAATAAAACTATATCAACACTGAAATTTAATAGTGAATTTCAGAGATAAAGAGAAAATCCTTAAAGCAGCTTGAGACAAGAAATCCTTAACCTTAAGGGGCAGGAACATTAGACTGGCAGCAGACCTACCCACAAAAACCTGGCAGGCCAGAAAGGTCTGGCATGATATATTTAGCATACTAAATGAGAAAAACTTTATCCAGCAAGGATGTCATTCAGAATGGAAGGAGAGATAAAGAGCTCCCAGGACAGACAGAAACTGAAAGAATCTGTGACCACTAAACCAGCCCTGCAAGAAATATTAAGGGGGATCCTGTAAGTGAAGAGAATGTCTAAAAGTAACATAGACCAGAGACCAGAGACCAGAGACAATCCACAGAAACAGGGACTTTACAGGTAACACAATGGCACTAAATACAAATCTTTCAATACTTACTCTGAATATAAATGGGCTAAGTGCTCCAATCAAAGACACAGGGTATCAAGATTAGATTCAAAAGCAAGACTCATCTATATGCCATCTACAAGAGACTCATTTTAGACCTAAAGACACTTCCAGATTGAAAGTGAAGGAGTGGAGAACAATTTATTATGCTCATAGACCTCAAAAGAAATCTGGAGTAGCAATCCTTGTATCAGACAAACTAGATTTTATTTTTATTTTTTCAAAGATTTTTATTTATTTATTCATGATACACATAGAGAGAGAGAGAGGCAGAGACACAGGCAGAGAGAGAAGCAGATACCATGCCAGGAGCCTGACATGGGACTCGATCCTGGGACTCCAGGATCATGCTCTGGGCCAAAGACAGGTGCTAAACCACTGAGCCACCCAGGGATCCCCTACAAATTAGATTTTAAACCAAAGGCTATGGTAAAGGGTGAAGAGAGCACTATATCATATTTAAAGGCTCTATCCAACAAGAAGATCTAACAGTTATAAATATTTATGCTTCTAACTTGGAGCAGCCAATTATATAAACCAATTAGTAACAAATTAAAGACACACATTGATAATAATACAATAATAGTAGGGGACTTCAACACCCCACTCACAGCAATGGACTGATCATGTAGCAGATCAACAAGGAAACAAAGGCTTTGAATGACACAATGGACCAGATGGACTTCACAGATATATACAGAGAATTCTACCCTAAAGCAACAGAATATACATTCTTCTTGAGTGCACATGGAACATTCTTTAGAATATATCACATACTGGGTCACAAATCAGGTCTCAACTGATACCAAATGACTGAGATTTCCTTGCATATTTTCAGACCACAGTGGCTTGAAACTTGAACTCAATCACAAGAGGAAATTTGGAAGGAACTCAAACACTTGGAGGTTAAAGAGCATCCTATTAAAGAATGAATGGGTCAACCAGGAAATTAAAGACTTTTAAAAAAATCATGGAAACAAATGAAAATGAAAACCCAAAGGTCCAAAACCTTTGGGATACAACAATGGTGACCCTAAGAGGGAATTATACAGCACTACAAGTCTCTCTCAAAAAATTAGAAAAGTCTTAAATACACAAGTTAACCTTACACCTAATGGAGCTGGAGAAAGAACAGCTCAGGAGGAGAAGAGAAATAAAATATTAGAGCATAACTCAATGAAATAGAACCAGAAGAACAGTAGAACAGATCAATGAAACCAGAAGCTAGTTTTATGAAAGAATTAATAAGATCGATAGACCCCATAGCCAGACTTATTAAAAAGGAGAAAGGGCCCAAATTAATAAAATCATGAATGAAAGAGGAAAGATCATGACCAACATCAAGAAAATTCAAACAAATTTAAGGTTATGAGGAACTATGTGCTAACAGATTAGGCAATCCAAAAGAAATGGGTGCATTCCTGGAAACTTATAAACTACCAAAACTGGAACAGGAAGAAACAGAAAATCTGAACAGATCTATAACCAGCAAAGAAACTTAAGCAGTAATCACAAACTTCCAAAAGACAAGAGTCCAGGGCCAGATGGTTTCCCAGGGGAACTCTACCAAACATTTAAAGAACTGATACCTATTCTTCTGAAGCTGTTTCAGAAAAACAGAAATAGAAGGAAAGCATCCAAACTTTTTCTATGAGGCCCACATTATTTTGATCCCAAAACCAAACAAAACCCCACTATAAAGGAGAATTACAGATCAATATCCCTGATGAATGTGGGTGTCAAAATTCTCACCAAGATACTAGCCAATAGGATCCAACTGTACATTAAAAGGATTACTCACCATGACTAAGTGGGATTTATTCATGGGCTTCAAGGGTGGTTCAACATTTGCAAATCAATTGATGTGATATATCACATTAATAAAAGAAGAGACAAGAACCATATAATCCTTTCCATTGATGCAGAAAAAGCCTTTGACAAAACACAGCATGCTTTCTTGATTAAAACTCTCCACAGGGGGATCCCTGGGTGGCTCAGCAGTGTAGCGCCTGCCTCCAGCCCAGGGTGTGATTCTGGAGTCCCAGGATCCAGTACCATGTTGGGCTCCCTGCATGGAGCCTGCTTCTCCCTCTGCCTGTGTCTCTGCCTCTCTTTCTCTCTCTCTGTATCTCACGAATGAATAAATAAAATCTTTAAAAAAAATAAAACTAAAAAAAAAATAAATTAAAAAAAATAAAAAAAAATAAAACTCTCCACTGTATAGAGATAGAGGGAACATACCTCAGTATCATAAAAGCCATCACAATGCCTGACTTCAAGCTATATTACAAAGCTGTGATCATTAAGACAGTATGGTACTGGCACGAAAGCAACACATATGTCAATAGAACAGAGTAGCAAACCCAGAAATGGACCATCAACTCTATGGTCAATTAATCTTCAACTAAGCAGGAAAGAATATCCAACAGAAAAAGGACAGTCTCTCAATAACTGGTGCTGAGAAAATTGGACAGGCCCATGTCAAAAAATGAAACTGGACCATTCTCTTATACCATACACAAAGATAAGCTCAAAGTGGATGAAAGACCTAAATGGGAGATAGGAATCCATCAAAATCCTAGAGGAAAACACAGGCAGCAACCTCTTTGACTTCGGCTGCAGCAACTTCTCCCTAGACACGTCTCTGAAGCCAAGGGAGACAAAGGCAAAAATGAACAACTGGGACTTCATCAAGATAAAAAGCTTCTGCACAGCAAAGGAAACAGCAAACACAACTAAAGACCATCTTTGAATGGTAGAAGATATTTGCAAGTGACACATCAGATAAAGGGCTAGTATCCACGATCTATAGAGAACTTATCAAACTCAACACTCAAAAAACAAGTAATTCAGTCAAGAAATGGGCAGAAGACATGAACAGATGTTCCTCCCAAGAAGACATACAAATGGCCAACAGACACATGAACAAATGCTCAGTACCACTCGGCATCAGGGAAATATAAACCTAAACCATAATGAGATACCACCCTATACCAGTCAGAATAGCTAAAATATAAGACAAGAAACAACAAATGTTGGCAAGAATGTGGAGAAAGGGGAACGCTCTGACACTGTTGGTGGGAATGGAAGCTGGTATAGCCACTCTAGAAAATTGTATGGAGGTTCCTCAAGAAGTTAAAAATAGAGCAACCTCACCACTAGCAATTGTATTACTGGATATTTACCCAAAAGATACAAATATAGTGATCCGAAGGGGTACCTGCACCCCAATATTTATAGCAGCAATGTCCACAATAGCCAGACTATGGAAGGGTCTCAGATGTCCATCAGCAGATGAATGAATAAAGAGGATGTGGCATATATATATATATATATATATATATATATATATATATATATATAGGAATATTACTCAGCCATCAGAAAGAATGAATACCTACCATTTGCATCAATGCGGATGGAAATGGAGAGTACTAAACTGAATGAAATAAGTCAATTGGAGAAATACAATTACCATATGGTTTCACTCATTTGTGAAATATAAGAAACAGCGCAGAAGGGAAAGGGAAGAGAAGGGAGAAGGAGGGAAAACTGAATGTGAAGAAGTCAGAGAAAGAGACAAACTATGAGAGACTCTTAACTCTGAGAAACAGAGACTTACTGGAGGGGAAATGGGGGGGATGGGGTAACTGGGTAATGGGCTTTAAGTAGGGCATGTGATGTGATGAGCACTAGGTGTTATTACATCTGAAACTAAACAAAAAAAAAAAAAAAAAAAAAAAGGAAATGATTTGTCCCTTTCAAGCTGAAGTAGTTAAGAGGCTACCATGTTTTCCCCATGCTCTCTTTTCCCTTCAGCCAGACAAATGGAAAGTAATTCACGAATATGAGGAGATGATGCCTCTGGATGAAAGAAAACCGTTCACTTGATTTAACCACATGGATCCCCAACTAGGAATAAGCTCACTGTTGAGTGACATAAATAAGAAACCTTTAGTTTTTTAACCCATTGAGGATTTTGAATTTAGTTGTTAAAGCAGCTAGTATTACCTGAACATCTTTAGAATGTTAATTTCATGAAAACTATTTTGTTGTTTCCTGCTTTATCCACACATATAGAACAGGTACTAGTTCTAAATGAAAAAAGAATGGAATAATGAGTGTAAAGAAGAAAATAAGAGAGAAAGAAATAAATGAAAAAAGAAAGGACTAAATATAATTATTATCAACTTATTTCCTTATGTGAAAATATTAAAAATAACAATAACAATATACTATTCAATATCACCATAATTGAAAATTTTGTTATTATCCCAATAAATATTTAAGTATTATAAGAACAACTAACCATAAAATAGATCCCAGTTCTTAAAATTGCACACATTTAATTGTGCGTGTGTATATATATAGCTTTTTGTTTTTACTTCAGCTTGCCAATGGCAGATTAAAAAAAAAAACAGCTTTACTGTAATCCTCATGAGTGTGTGCATTGATATTTGTGAACAGATCTTTTTAGAAGGCATCACAGGATTTTTTAGTGAATTTAGGGTAGACTTGAAATTCTTTACCTTTTAATGAAATGTTGAAATCTCAGCACATTGCCTGATATATAGTAGACATTACACAAAATTTGTAAAATTTTATTCTTCTCCTATAATAGTAACTACTGAGGAAATAGGTCCTCTCACTCATTTATAATGTTATGGAAATGAAAACAATATTCATGTATGACTTATGAAGCTCCATGTATATCTCATTTTCATTTCATTTATGAAAAAAGGCACATAGCTAGTCTGTGGTACAGTGATCTTAAAACCTAGGTGTAGTTTTTCCCCACCATGTTCATTATGATTCCGTAAGATGTCTGATAAGCTCTCTCCTAACCTAATACAAAGGGTTGCAAATAGTTATTTTCTATAGTTCTGTAAACTAAGGGAGAGAATCAGTTAAAGCTTGTTATAATATAGTGTTGGTACATGACTATTTATTCAACAAAAGAATGGAGGTGAGTAAAAAAAAGAGAGACAATTCTTTCAAAATTCTCATAGTGTAGGTTATATTCCTCTATCAAGATTCAAAAATAATACATTCCTATTAGAAACCTAAGACAACAAGACCAAAAACAATTTTACAACAGAATTGCCCAATGTTTGCATCATTGAGGACAAACATTTAAGATTATTAAGCAAACCTAGAAATAACTTTAATAGCAAGGAACAAAGAATTAATCCTATTCTAAACATAGAAATGTACTGAATATTATTTTACATAAAAATAAAAAAGATACTTTTTGGCTATTTGAAGTCAATTAAAAGTAAAAAGTCATTGTTTTTATTTTTTTAATTTTTATTTATTTATGATAGTCACAGAGAGAGAGAGAGAGAGAGAGAGAGAGAGGCAGAGACAGAAGCAGGCTCCATGCACCGGGAGCCCGACGTGGGATTCGATCCCGAGTCTCCTGGATTGCGCCCTGGGCCAAAGGCAGGCGCTAAACCGCTGCACCACCCAGGGATCCCTCATTGTTTTTATTTTATAAACTCAAAGTAATTACAGTGCAGCTGGGAAAATATACCTAACTGTTGCAGTATTTTTTTTAAATATAGAAATCAATGATTTTCCTCCAAAGGAAAGCATTTATCACACAATTATAGAAAATTAGATTATAACATTTTACTACAAAGACAATAATTTTGAATCATAGAAAAACAGAAATTATTCACATCAAAAAGAATGCTTTGAGAAAACTCAGCATTCTGAATGTTAATTTTGGTAGCATCAAATTGATTGAGGCATGACTAATGTAATAAAAGCGAAAGCAAAGAGCACCTAAGGCATTATGCATTAAAATCCAAGTGAGAATTGAAATAGAGAAGCAGATATATAGAGAATTATAGTAAGAAAAAGTATAATGTTCTTATCTATGATACTGCAGATTTATTTTGATCTTTTTAATATACTAATCTCTTTATTTAAAATACCTATGTTGAAATACATTATATATGCAAGCGCGTATGCTTGGATAGTGTAATCTGTGAGTTTATATTTTATAAAATTTGTATCAGCAACCTGTTACTCTGGCTTTAGAGACCCTGCTATAAAGGTTAGTATTATGTGGAATAAAGGTCTCTGTAAAGAGAACTATAATTGCTGGGTATTGGTTCATATTTACAATGACATACCATCATACTAGAATTAATTATTTAGTTGTTTTTACTAAAAATACTAGGATATGTTTAGCCTTAAAAATTACATAGACAAGTAAGTGAAGGAAAGGAAATACCTTTGTTTCACATACATAAACTTCCAAATTCATTTCATACCTTCCCACATGACAACCTAGGCCAGTTACCTCATTGTAATCATTTTTACGTTACTTTTACACCTTATGTCATACAACCTTTCTTGACACTAATGATCTTCCAATTGCTTGGGCAGTTTATCATCATGACAACAAAAAAAAAAACAAGCTCTAAACTCATATGTTTCATGAAGCCTTCTCTGATTCACTTCATTTATTTTGCTCTACTCCTTAGTGTTTTGTTCTAAAGAGCATTTTTCCAAAATAAATTTCTAATTAACTCCAATACAGATTTTAATTTGAGTGCCAACTGATAACTTTCAATGGATACCTATACATTTATACATATACATATACATATACATATACATATACAGGCTGTACATAGTCTCTTCATTATCTGACCAGATCTCTGGTACTCAGTTTAATTGCTTGGCATATAGTAGAACCCAAGAGGTATTTACCAATGGGCATCATTCCCTTTGTCTCCTATTCCCTGACATCCATTATTATCCAGTTCTCATTAATATCCAGTTCTCATAATATGCTATTTCTCACAATCCTGGAATTTTTTACACTTTTCTTGTTATTACTCTTCCTAGATAATTCTTCATAATTTATTTCATGACTAACTGCCTCAAAGATGAATTTCCGAGATTCACTGAGGTAAGTATGTTGGTATTCCTCAGAATTAACCAATTGTAAGAAAGTGCACTCTAAGGAAAGGCAAATCAAAATCTTCAGGGAATTTGACAGGAATTTAATTTTATATTTTTTTAAATGAAAGTATTTGTTTCATGCAAACTGAAGAGAGCAATGGTTGACAAATTTCTCTCAGTTGGTGATAATAAGCTGAATATAAAGTATCAATTTTAAACTTGGAATTGATTTTCCACCAGGGAGGTGTTCTTTTCATGGAGAAAAGAAATGTATGCAATTCTGAGAAAGTTAAACATTTTAAGTTTACCATAAAGGAATATACATTTTAAAGATTATTACACTCTACTAAAACAGACAAAACATAATTTTTGGAATCACATATAATTTAACTTGCCAAACAATTACAAAACTTCTGAATCTTTCTTTTAATTATTAGGTGCAACTTTAGGTGGTGCAAGCCACTTAATTTCTGAGCTTACAAATCTTCCTTAAAATAATGGGTGTCCTCTTCTTTTCCATATATGCTTATTGGGTTCAGCAATGTGTCAGATGTGTCAGCACTTGGAAAATAATCAATTATTGTTAGTTTCTTCTCTACAATATGAACCATAATCTCCTTTAATAACAAACTGATGTTGAACGCCTACTATGCATTTAGCACCATGACAGGCCATGAGGACACAAATCTTAACAAGATCTATTCCTTTCTCTGTAAGAAACTTACAAGTTTATAACAACAGCACCACAGACTTGAGCAATATTTCTAATGTCTATCCTCTCTGCTACCCAAGGATAATAACTAACTTCAGATAGCAAGCTTTGCATATGTAGGTTATAACACTTACATTCTTTGGCAAACATGTATTAACTTTCCTGTACCTCCCATCATTATTATGGATGTTCTCAAAATTGGAAATTTGACTTATTTTACATGCATCCCTAGAAACTTGCATTGGTGGACACATGGCGTCAACATAAAGAAAATAAAAAAAACTATTGTCTATATGAAGGAATAAATCAATAGTCATGTCATCTGGATCATGTAGTTTCCAATTTAAAGTTTATTTTATATCAGGTTCTCAAAATATTAATTTTATCATTATAGCCTGAAGAAATTTAACCTGAAGTCATTGAAAATAACCAAATATGCAAAATTTCTCCTGAAATAAAACTCACTTTTTCTATATCTGCTTTCTAAGTATTTTCTCACATACCTAAACATTAAAGTTGTATCATTAATTTAATGTACATTTTAAGAAAATATATTTATTAAAACACAGTAAATAAATTTTAAGAAAATATACACTTTTTTGGTCATGAGTATTGCTCTAAAAAGAACAGAAAAAAAAAAAAGAAAAAACTATATTAGATGCTATGTGAGGCAGAAAGGATAATGAACCTTCCGAAGATATCCATGCCTTAATCCTAGGAACCTGTAAATATATTACCTTACATGGCAAACATATAGTTTTTGATAGATGAGTTTAAGGTTTAGAACTTTGAAGTGGGGAGATAATCCTGGATAATCAGAGTGGACCCAATCTAATGACATAAATCATTATGAAAGGGAAGAACCTTTCCCAGCTGTGATCAGAAAAAAGAGAGCAGGGAAAAGAGAGAAGCTACCTTGTTGGAGGAAAGGCATCACAAACCAAGAAATGAGGAGAGCCATTAGAAGCTGAAAAAGGCATAAAATACCCTCTTGAGCCTCCCATCAAAATGCAGCTGTACAATGTCTTGATTTTAGCTCAGTGAGACATGTGGGGAGTCCTAACCCATAGAACTATATGGTAATAAATCCATCTCATTTTATATCACTAAGTGTGCAGAAATCTATTATGGCAACAATACAAAACTTACACAGTATGTAAGACTCAATTTCAAGTTAACTGAGTTTCCACATATGTGCAAATGAAATTTGAGTCTCAGTAAAATTACAAATTCAGTGTGAAATATCAGTTTACATTTATACATTGATTAAAACTCCAATATTAAATCTATGAATCCCATTGATTTATTATATTTAATAAATACTTATGGAAACAATTTATATAAATTCTTGATTAAGTACATATATGGATAGGTCAGTTTATACCATGTTTACTTGGCTGTAGTGTCTCTTTTATTAGAGTAATACTAATTGTTTTGCTCAACAAGGCTACCAAAGACTTAGTTCGGTTAAAATAACAGTACTCAAAGTAATTCTAATTATTAGAAAATATAAGCATATTATATTTAAAAGCTCATTAAAATATATAAGTGGATGCAAGTTAAATGAATTTTCAATTAAGGGTTATTCTCTTTTTCATTCAAAGTTGCATTAAGGCCAAAATATAGTTTGACACCATAAAACATAAAAACAAAATCAGTTCCCCAACTTTAAAAAGCCTCTCACAAAGTAACAGCTGCATTAACAGACACTTTGAGTTCTATTTATAATAAAAGAATATGAAATTGTCCCCTGGCAAATTGATATTGCCTGTTCTGACTTCACCACTGTCTCAAAATTTAGCATGGTTCATGAGGGACAAGTGATTGTAAATGTTTGATTCAAACTTTTCAGTATTTATTTTTTTCCCAATGTGAAACAGAAGAAAGGATATACAGTATATGAGACATGGTATTATTAGACCTGCTTTCACTTCCATGTCTTCATCTTCCTACTTCCCCACCATAGATTTACTGATAGTTCTAACCAAAACATCAGTTTTAACATATTGAGTCAGTATCATTAAATATGCATTTATACTTAAATAAATGTGCTAGTGGACAGCTGAAGTGTTAGCCAAGCTACTTAATAAGCATCATATTCAACTGATGTGCACAGTAAGAAAAGTAATGTTTAACTCAAGTAGAAAATGAATTAAATTAAAGCTTATTTATGAATGATTAATAGAGTTTGGTTCACAGTTTGCTATATAATTTCATTCATTTGTTTAAGTATCCCTTCATTTATTCAGTAAACAACTTTTTAGCAGATAAAGATCTGGGAATACATCAATGAATATGGCACCATTAACTGGGAGCTCAGCATGCAGCATAAGAGAGAACATCAAAAAATAACATCCTACATTACCACAACAAAAAACCAAAGCAAATCAACCCCACCATTATCATGGTGTTTATATTCCCAACATATTTGGGGTCAGGGACAGAAAATACCTATTAATGATGATAAATGCCAATTATTTTCAAAAAGTTTAAGACTTTGGGTAAAATCATATAAAACAGAAGCAAAAATAATATAATGCATTATAATGGTGTGGAAATAAAGGGTTTAAGTTTGAAATTAACTATAAATTCTTTATTAAAAATTCTAAAGAATAATTTCACTAAATATCCAAAAATAATAGCATCTAATAGTTGAAATACAGATGCACTTAGGGATAAAAGCTGGAATATTCTTAGTACACTCTGTGGTGATTCTGAAGTTCATTGAAATAAGATTATTCATTTTGGACGCTACATTTGAAGTGAATTTGATAAATTAGAATTCCTTCTGTGGAATGTAGGAAGGGTATTAAGCAATCTGAAAAATTTAGTTCACACACACACACAATGATTAAAAGAACTGGGTAGAGTTAACATTGAATATTTTAAAGGAGCCAAACAATTCTCTTCACATTTTGGGGAAACTGTCATTGGAATAATGGAATTCGCTTAATCTATATTTCATCAGAGACAAAAATAGAAAGAGAAGGTATAATCAATAAGGAGACTCCTCCCCATAGTATTAGAATTTCTAACTAATAGGGATCCCTGGGTGGCGCAGCGGTTTGGCGCCTGCCTTTGGCCCAGGGCGCGATCCTGGAGACCCGGGATTGAATCCCACATCGGGCTCCCGGTGCATGGAGCCTGCTTCTCCCTCTGCCTGTGTCTCTGCCTCTCTCTCTCTCTCTCTCTCTGACTATCATAAATAAATAAAAATTAAAAAAAAAAAAGAGTCCATTCTTTAAAAAAAAAAAAAAATTTCTAACTAATAAAACTACTTTCCAAATCAACAAAAGGTGCCTAAAGTACTCAGCACCATCCTGAGAGAGTTTGCTGACAAGGGCTGGGTGCATTTTCATGGCAATGAAATTATACAAGAAAATGATAATCTACTCTTAAATTTAACTTGAGGAAAACTGGGATTCCCTTCATCACTGGAAGGCTATTATTTTGTCTCTAGTTAGGTTCTGAAGACAAATATTGCTTTCCTAAATTTATTAGGCCTATTCTCTACAGACACTCATTTCAACATGACATTTGAGGGAGTAGTATCAGGGAAGTATGAGACATTTCAGGGAATTAATGGGTTATATTTTTGCTCAGAGGAACTCCTAGTGTGCCTACCTATTTCTTATGCTTAGAACAAATAAGCACGATTATTTTAAGAACTTTTTTCTCCTTAATTTTTCTACCCAAGAGATTGCTGAGATAGAGATCACCTAGAAAATATTAAAGATAAAACCTAAACTGTACCAGGGACACATAGGAGGTTAAAAGACTTCCTAATCTTTGACATTTTATTCAAGTGGTAAAAGGTTTCCATCTTCAGCTTGTGACTTTTTAATCTTTATTATACCACCATGACAGCTCATCAATTGAAAGGAATACTTTTGGAAAGGTCCCTTAAAACTGTTAATAATAATATTAATGATCCTTTCCATAATGAGATGAGCCACTCTATTTTGACAAAGGTTGGATATCTATTAAATGACTCCCTCTGTTCCTCCCTCCTCCCTATCCCAAAACCACACAAAAAGCAGTCTAGAGTGTCATCAGTATTATCTGCCAGACTCAAGAAATATATGAGAACAGTTTATACCCTTTGTGACTTTGGTAATGTTGTTTTTATGGGTAAACATCAATAACAATTTATATTTCATATTTTTAAACTATAATGCTAGTCATACTTTAGATAACTCAATTAATTGAATTTTGTATTAAAATAAATAAGTCTACATTTTCATCATTAGGATGAATGAACATAACTTGATGAATATTTAACTTAACGAATGCATTATTAAGAGGTTATTAATGGACATTACATTACTAGTAAGGGTCCTCCTTTTAGCTTCACTGCTAACACAAAAACTTTCTACTGTCTTCTTGAGGGCGCTGCTTCTGTATTTCTAAATAACATACTTCTGTTTCTTTAATTTAAAAATTTTAGACCTTATTTATCGCCATAATGTTATATGGTAAAAGAAGATCACCATTGTTTCAACTTCTCATTTACTTGTCCCTGAATTTTCTGAGTGATTGCATTCCGATTTTAATTAAATCATTTCTTTATGTTTCTATTATGATGACTATATAAATACTGCACAATATTGAGCAACATGGTAAGTTTCATACTCCTAGCAGTTCCTCCCTCTGCTCCCTTAATGTTTCTTTTTTCATGGTAGTAGTTTACTTGTTTCTTTTCTGTTGGAGAATTTTCCAAAGTAGTAGTGATATTTGCTGTCATTTAACTGACTTCACATTTAAAAGTCAGAAGTAAATGTCTGATTGAAAGTCGGCCTCCAGGGGATCCCTGGGTGACTCAGTGGTTTAGCACTTGCCCTCCGCCCAGGGTGTGATCCTGGGGTCTCAGGATCCGGTCCCACATCGGGCTCCCTGCATGGAGCCTGCTTCTCCCTCTGCCTATGTCTCTGCCTCTCTCTCTCTGTGTCTCTCATGAATAAATAAATATAATCTTAAAAAAAAAAAAAAAAAAGAAAAAGAAAGAAAATCTGCTTCCAGAGGAAAAACCCAGGTACTTTCAGGGTAAGGTAATAAAGTGCGGGAGTTTCTTTTGTCAAGATACTACCAAATGCCACCGCATATCTGAGTTCTTTCCTTTGTGAATCTAGCCATCTTATGTCTGCAGGCCAATCTCTCAGCTGCTGTCATTTGGGACAAGAAAAACCTCATTCTACTGTTGGATCCTTTCTACTGTTCATCATACAGAACTTCTCATGTCATTGGAACATTCCGCAGGACTGTCTGCTGAGAGTTTTACTCCTTTTGTGGCTATGGGAGGCTGACTGGTTCCCTTGCCACTTGGGTGGCTGCCTAGAAGTCAGTGCCATTATTGCATCTGTCTTCAGTTATCCAAGATTTCTTGTAATTACTTGTTGACTCTGTTTTATTTTCCAGTTGTTCCTCGTGTACTAATGTCTTCAACTTTATTTTCACTTTAGTGTAGTTTCAGGATGGGAAAAAATATATATGGCTAAATTGTCACAGTTAATTAGAAGTTAGATGCCTTTTCAATCTTAAAAGCTCACATTGCACAAGGGCAGAAGCCAAATCAGGAGAAGCCACGGGACTACTTATTATATATATGGTTCCAAAGAAACAACTGTGGATGTAACCACAGATCTTCACTCACAGGAAACTGCTTAACTGTTTATTATCTCTCTAATTTAATGAACATGTATTCTCTCATCTTCAACTCTTGTCTTTCTTTTTGTTTTTTTCTTTCCAGTTTTATTTTTTTCTTTACATTTATTTTTTTTATGGTGGTCAGAACACTTATTTGATATCTAGTCTCTTAAAATTTTAAATGATACAGTACAGTATTGTTTAGGACAGAAACTGTTTACAGTAGGTCTCTAGACTTTATTCATCTGACTTAACTGAAATCTATACCTGTTGAACATAATCCACTATTTTCTCTGCCCTTCAGAACCTAGCAACCAGCACTGCATTTTGCTTCTGTGAGTCTGACTATAGTAGGTAACTCATAAATGTGGAATCATGCAGTATTTGTCCTCCTGTACCTGGAGAATTTCACTCAGCATAATGTCCTCTGGGTTCACCCACTTTGTTGCTTTAACAGTTATTTCCTTTTTTTTTTATGGCTGCAAAATAGTCTATTGTGTGTGTATATATCACATGTTCTTTATCCATTCCTCTATCTCTGCAACGGAGCATAGGATTGCACATCGCTCTTAGAGATCCTGATTTCAGCTCTTCTGGATATATACCCAGAAGTAGGATGTTGGATCACATTGTCATTCTATTTTCAGTTCATTGAGGAAATTCCGTAATGTTTTCTATAGCAGCTGCACCAATTTGCATTCATATTGACATTGCATAAGGATTCCAATTTCTCTACATCCTTGCTGACATTTATTTTATTTTCAGTAATAGCTATTCTAATAGATACGAGGTGATACCTCATGGTGGTTTTGATTTGTATTTCCTTCAAGATTACTATGTTGAATATTATTTTCATGTACCTGTTGGCCATTTGTATGTCTTATTTGGAAAAAATGTCTATTCAATTCCATTGTCCATATTTTAATTTTTTTTAATTTTGTTTTTTGTTTTTGCTATTGAGTTGTTAAAATACCTCATATGTTTTGGATATTAATCTCTTCTCAGATACATAGTTTATACATATTTTCTACCTTTCTACAGGTAGGCCTTTAGCTTTGATTGATTCTTTTGTTGTGCAGAAGATTATTAGTTTGATATAGTCAAATAGTTTGATTTGTTTATTTTGCTTTTGTTACTTGTGCTTTTGGTGACAAGAAATTTTTGTTAAGATCAATGTTATGAAAATTTAATCCATTTTCAGTTTATTTTTGTGCATACTTTAAGGTTCCAATTTCATTCTTTTGCACGTGGATATCTGGATGTCCCGACATCATTTGTTGAATACACTCTCCTTTTCCCATTGTGTATTCTTTGTACCTTTTTTGAAGATCAATTGACCATATACATATCCAATATACACTATAAACATTACAAATGAATCACTTTATTAATTTCTGGAAGCCAATTTCACAGATTTTTACATAGACTCTCCCCTACATTGAAAGTACATTCTTCACCTATATTAAACCTCCCAACACTAGATATTATCAAGCTATTGGCAACTGGTGAATAGATTTATTTTAGATCACCCAAGTGAATCTGCTAGACTTCTTCTGGTGTCCAAATATTGTTACAGTGCTCTCATTGGCAAATATTACCTTTGAAGAAAAAAAAATTTAAATTTTATGTATGTATGTATGTATTTATTATTTATTCATGAGAGTTAGAGAGAGAGAGAGAGAGGCAGAGACATAGGCAGAGGGAGAAGCAAGCTCCATGCAGGAAGCTCGATGTGGGGATGTGGGACTCGATCCCAGGACTCTGGGATCATGCCCCAAGTCAAAGGCAGATGCTCAACTGCTGAGCCATCTGGGCGTCCCACCTTTGAGGAAAAGTTATTCAAAAAAGGGTCAAACTTGTCATTCTACTCATCACATAACTACCACCTTCCTCAACTCCTACTACATTATCAATTTCTGGTCTCTTATTAAAGTTAAGTTCGAGAGGCACCTGGGTGTTTAGGGTCCGTTACACATCCGACTCTTGATTTTGGCTTAGGTTATGATCGCAGGGTTGTGACATCGAGCCTCAAGTTGGGCTTCATGCTCACAGGGGAGTCTGCATGAGATTCCCTCCATCTCCCTCTCCTCACTCTCTCATTCAAAAATATATAAGTAAAAATTTTAAAAAGTCAAATTTGAACTTTAGTGCTATGATTCTATAACTCCTTCTGTCTATTCAATCCCAGTTTTCTAGTCTAGAATTACCATCCTCACAGTTCCATTTACTAATTCTTTTATTATTCATAAATTTAAATAAACAAAATAAAATCACAAAAATAGATGTCCAAAATTAATTTTAATATCCCTTAACATTCATTAAATTTATATATTTTTTTACCAACTATTACAAAAAACTGGCTAAGAAGGATGCATAATTGTATAAAACTAGTTAATGATCAAAATTCATAATTGGTAAAAACTTTTTAACAAAGATTTATTTATTTGAGAAAGAGTGTGTGCATAAGTGGGGGGGAGGGGCAGAGGGAGAGGGAGAGAATCTCAAGGAGACTCCCGCAATGAGTGAGCAGCCCCATGCAGGGCTCATCTTATGACTCTGAGATCATGACCTGAACCAAAATCAAGTCAGATGCTGAACAAACTGAGTCACCCAGGTGCCCCAATTGCTGAAGACTTTTTAAAAAGGGTATTTACAGTATATTTGGTAAAATGGTTTAAAAAGCTTTATCAAATATATGTCAAAATTGTTTTTAAAAATTAATGTTCCTATTATACTGAGTTACATGTATACACATGGCAATCTAAGTATTTGCTACTGGATCATATAACTTAATATATAAAGAATATTAATACAGTGCAATGACATCATAAATAAATACAGTTGGTTAAACTACTAAACTCAACTTATTTTTTAAGGTTTTGTTTATTTATTCATGAGAGACACAGAGAGAGAGGCAGAAATACAGGCAGAGAAAGAAGCAAGCTACATGCAGGAGCCTGATGTGGGACTCAATCCAGGACTCCAGGATCACACGCCGGGCCAAAGGCAGGTGCTCAACTGCTGAGCCACCCAGGCATCCTCCAAACTCAACTTCTAGTGGAAAAAATTATTAGCAAAAGAGGAGATATATCTAATTCAGACTATTATTTTTCTGTCTTGATTTATAAATACAGGATGAAAAAAATAATAATACAATTCATTTATCAAAAAGTATTGAAGAAACTCCCAGATGATATTAATGTAACAGTGGATGGGGCATTAGGAGTTCTGTGAACAAAATGAAATTCTTTTACTATATTGCTTTAAGCATTTACTAAAACAGAAAGGTAGCAAATTATTATAGAATATTAATTTGTGATAACATGGCCATATTTATAGATAGAATTTGAAGTCACAGAAAATGAAGATTTCCACTAGTGAGTATCATTTATATTCTGAAGAATAAACTTTATATGTAGAATTATGTTTACAAGCTGTTCTAAACCACTGCCTTTCTTGGAAGTTCATCCTTCCAGACAAGAGCACTTTGTTTCAGAGCTTCCTGCTGAAAGCCTTGCCATATAGCTGACCCTTTTCTAGGCCTATCACTCTGCTGTTCTGAGCTGTTTGATAACTGGTAATGGCAACTGGAGATGTGATCACATGGCAAAGGACAATATAATGTGAAAGTTATCAAGCAGTAGAAGATAGAAACAATAAAAAAATGACTGATATTAAAAGCTTCATACATTCTCCTGCATAAAAAAACTACTTGACTATGAACAACTAGACCAAGACAAAAAAAATCTCTATTTCCATAAAAATGTCATTATTCAAAAAAATACATCATCATCTTATCTTCATTCCATTTTTAGGACAAGCTGGATGAGTCTGTGACTTAATAACTTAACTTGCCCTGGATGAAAGCAATGCTATGAATTCTGAAGACTGACCCATATTCAATTCAATTTGAATCAGTTCAACAAATATTCATTAAGAGCCAAGTACAAGGCATTAGACAAGTCATGTTGGGAAGTACTCTGGTGAATAAGATGTACAATGATGAATAAGAAGATATCATTTCCTCCACCAAAGGAGATAACATATTTATGTAGATGTCAATATGGAACGTAATAGATTTTGTAAGGGAAACTAGTTTTGTGGAATTATGTAAGTAAAGTACACATCAATATAAAGGGAAAGGATTCAGAGGTATATTATTTACTTAGATAAGCACAATCAAGGAATTAGAATATTGACTATGACATCATCAGAAGAGTTTTTCTAAATTATGACCTTATAAAGATAATAAAAAGTAAGCAAATAAAAAAAATGTAAATGACCAGTTGCATTGTACTAATGGTATGTGTCAGAGCTCTGATATTAATTTGGAGTTTTCTTATTTTAACATAGTATGGTTTAGGAAATCACAGTATTACCATAGCACTTGTCATGCCAACAATTTAAAGTGGCACTTCCCCTACTTTAAAGGATAAAAAAGTTTAAGAATGGTATAAAGGGTTAGTTATTCAGAGAAAGAACACCAGAGAAAGCACCAGATGGAACTTGTTCAAAATCAAGAAAAAAGCAAAATTATAAAATTTTCTGTAAACTACAATATAATTCTGTATAGGGTAAAAGCATAAAGCTTTTTAAGGAATGTGAACATTTTCTTAAGGAAGGAAGTTTTAAAGTTGAAGAAAATAAATGATTAGGTTTTCCTTAGGAAAACATGCATTTGCCTAATATTATAATATAGTTCAAGGAATATCATTATCACAGACATATTTAACAATATTGTGAATAAAACACTTTTCAAATTTATTGATATCGGGTTTTGAATATTGACTATAATAGGTAGAGTTCTCAAACACTCAGATTAATAGCATATAGTTGTGATTATAAACTAGTAGGAAGCATATCAGTTTTATATATATAGGGTTTTTCCTCATTTCTATAAATCTTGTAGTTCACTGTATGCCCAAAATAAGGATTTGAACTTTGAGGGAAATCAGTTAAAATATTAAATATATATCTTGATTTTATAATCCTTACTGAGCATGACACAACAAATGAAGAATTATTTATACCTTTTTACAAAATTCTCAAGATTTCCCCAAAAGTAACAGTGATGTTTCTCTTACATTCTCCCAAACAAGTGGGCTCACTCTGTATGGGATTTTCTTTTCTTCTTTCTACCCAGCTGTTTTATCCTGTATTGATTCTTTTTTTTTTTTTTTTTTTTTTTTTTTTTTGTGACTATCTTTCAGGTTTTTTCTTTGATGGCTGGAGGTTCAAGGAAAAAACAGATCTCTGATTTTAGTAAACTTGCTTAATCACACCACCCTTTGCTATGTTATTATAATAATTGTAATTTGGATTACTTGATGTTTAAAAATATATTGGTGTTTCCAAATGTCATATAAATCCCAATGTGAACTGACTGATTTTTAAAAAATTTTCACCTACTTTCAGAGTGAAAGTCATAGTGAGATCACTGCCACTGATAATGCCATTCCTTTCTAAAGAATGATGTGTAGACTTCACTCTATATTTAAAGGTGAGTATATAAACTCAAATCCCAGTTGCTCCACCCCAATTGTAAATTCTTCAAACTATTGTATTTTTAGATACCCCATGTAACATTTTTCATTTGTTCATGGAGCAGTTAAAAATAAAATAGGTACAAAGCCTTTGACTTTTCTCACTGAGTGGTGAAGTCTATACATCCTCTTCTTGACTGGGTAAACTTGTGACTTCAGGCTCAGTCAAAAAAAGGTAATTATGCTCTCACTTTGTCCACTGGAAAATTTGCTAGAGTCCTAGGCTGCACTACAGCAACTTTCATTATCAAAAAGCAACCTATAAGGTTGTCCAAGACATATGGTGGGACCTAATGTAAACACTCATGAAGGGCCCTATATTAGCTGAAGCCTGACAGCTGGTATCAGCTGCTGGCCATGTGAATGATCCATCCTGGAGACATTGCCCAGCTGAGCCTACAGATGAACCAGCTTCCCGTAAGATTTTCTTTTTACTTCATGGAAGATGCCAATCAAAAACTAATAGCTAAGCTCTTCCCAAGCTCCTGACCTATAACATGATGAGCAAAATAAAATTGTTATTTTAAGTTGCTAAGTTTATGGTTTTACACAGAAGTACTTGCTATAACAACCTACCATGCTTCATCAGGTAACGATATGGACTTGTAATTTCCTACTAAAAATCCAATTTATAGAAATAGAAAGTTAAGCCCAAAATATTAAAAACCTGATATTTTTCTAAGAAAGGTAATGTCTATGTGTACACCATGAATAAAAGAAGCAATCAATTATTTGCATATAAAAATGATATCATTATAACTACATATGCAAATATAACTGATTATAAAGAACATTCATGTAAACATTGCTTTTATCTACACATCACTAAATAATTTGATTGTCTTCCATTAAAGTGACTATTTACATATTGCATAAGTTTATTCTATTAATAATAAACATAAGCTCAGGGTTAGAATTAGGCTTTGTAAATTATATACAAGATAAGATATAAGTAGTAGTTTATATAAATGAAGAGTGTAGTATCAGTTTTCCACAATACACAATGATGGGTTAAATGAAGGTAGTATATATTGTTTTGAATCTCGGAGCTCCTAAAATACCTAAAAGTAAAATGGCTCCAAAAATTTCAAGGTAAACAATATCTTTTTTTTTTTTTTAAGGTAAACAATATCTGTTAAAACTTTGGAAACTACTGTGGCAGATGCTAAGTGATGATTTTTGATAGAAACATAAAGATCTGTTGTCTACATAGAGCCTAACATATGATCAAATCCCAGTGGATTCATGAAATAAGTGGTTACATTATCTATTTATTTGATTCTAGTTTATACAAACACTAACAGGATGTCAAGCTCACTGTGATTTCCATTTATTTCTTCTATGAGTAGCAGTGGTTCTGGTAATTGCAGATGAGTAGAATCACTCTAATCAGACTACCCTTGTCAGAATGCACTACTTACATTGATTGTCTCTATCCATTAGGGGATGCACAGAGAAGAAAGGAATTTTGAATTTAGCTAGCCTCACTAAACAGGAGAAATTCTGATTAGAAATATAACTTATTATTGCATAATTATTAATGATTAAAATTTCTATATTGCATCAATGCAGTTTAAATGTTAATCTATAAAACACTATTACCTAAATTAAATATATATATATATATATATATAATTTCTAATTAATGACTGGTTTAGAAAATATCAAATATAAATAAATTATAACTAAATGATATTTCAATAAAATCTTACTTCATTGCACTTGATCCATCGGAGTCTAATTCTTAGAAATTACTTGTCATACATATACATACATGTTAAAATCATTCATGGACATGTATGCTTTCTTTTTTGTCTCTATTTATTGCAACAAAATTAATAGTGATATATATAGGCCCAGAAGTTTGCATATATCCACAAAATATCAAACATCAGATTTTACAAAAGAAACTATAAAGTTTCTAGGTAATTATGGATTTAGTTTAGATGTTAAATGATAGTTGCAAATGATATATTAGAAATTATCCAATTTATAAATATTTCCTTATTTTATTTTAATTCCAGTGTAGTTAACATATAGTGTTAGTTTCAGGTGTACAACAGAGGATTTCAACACGATAAGTGTACGCTTAATGTCTTTTCTTTTTAATTTATTATTTTTTTTTGCTTAATGTCTTATACTGAAAAAGCCCATATAACACCGTTTGCATTATAGTGTGTTTGAAATGCAGAATTTGAAAATCCATAGAAGTAACTTGAATAAAGGTAACTAATTCAAAGTAACATTTCTTAACACTTTAATCCTTTTTAATGAAATAAAGAATTAAAGGAAGTATATCCATGTGTATACATACAAACGCAAAAGTAATTGTTTTTATTAGCAGAATTTGACCAAGACGCCACATGGAAAAATAATGAAAAAAATATTTTAGCTAGAGGATTGTAATATCTACACTATCATATTTCTAATATTGAAATACACTGAACCATCTACAGACATTTATAACTATCACTCTTCAACTCTATTTCTTTAAATTTTTGAGTGACAGTTTAAAAATTTATTTTATGATAAGCATCTCCTGAATTGAAATTTAGCTAATCCACATAAATATGAGCAGTCTTTTATTCAGGAAAATAACTTATCGGGTAGCCCCGGTGGCGCAGCGGTTTAGCGCCGCCTGCAGCACAGGGCATGATCCTGGAAACCCTGCATCGAGTCCCACATCAGGCTCTCTGCATGGAGCCTGCTTCTCCCTCTGCCTGTGTCTCTGCCTCTCTCTCTCTCTCTCTCTCTCTCTGTCTCTATGAATAAATAAATAAAATCTTAAAAAAAAGGAAAATAAATTATAGAACTAAGAAAAAGAGTCAAGATTATTTATTTTGCTTCTCATCAACATATATATCTTGAAGCTTTATTTTTATTTATTTTTTAAAGATTTTATTTATTTATTCATGAGAGATGCAGAGAGAACGAGAGAGAGAGAAAGAGAGAGAGAGAGAGAGACAGAGACACAGGCAGAGGGAGAAGCAGGCTCCATGCAGGGAGCCCAACGTGGGACTCGATCCCAGGCCTCCAGGATCATGCCCTGGGCTGAATGCGGCGCTAAACTGCTGAGCCACCTTGGCTGCCCAAAGCTTTATTTATAAATATAATAAATTGTTCTAAATTGCTGGCTAAATATCAAATGCACAAAAATACACCAGCTAAAAAATCTGTCAACATGTTTATAGAAGGTCTATACTAGTAAATGTTTTGGAGCAGAATTTATGTAATAAAGTGTGCTGCTCCTACTTCACAAAAGATTCATGTTAATTGTACTTGGATTTGATAATCCTATAATAATTTATTCCAAAATATGAAGAGGGAGAACACTAGACTATTGAAGTATTCTTTCTATAGTCATCTAAAAAATGTTACTTGTTAATTAGCTTCCTGTCAGAGCATAATTTTACGATAGTTAGGATTTTTAGGTTATATATACATATAAATATGTATATGTACATATGTGTGTATCTATATATCTATATATCTATATAAATTTATTTTTTATTTTTATTTTTATTTTTTATTATTATTTTTTTTTATTGGTGTTCAATTTACTAACATACAGAATAATACCCAGTGCCCGTCACCCATTCACTCCCACCCCCCGCCCTCCTCCCCTTCTACCACCCCTAGTTCGTTTCCCAGAGTTAGCAGTCTTTACGTTCTGTCTCCCTTTCTGATATTTCCCACACATTTCTTCTCCCTTCCCTTATTTTCCCTTTCACTATTATTTATATTCCCCAAATGAATGAGAACATATAATGTTTGTCCTTCTCCGACTGACTTACTTCACTCAGCATAATACCCTCCAGTTCCATCCACGTTGAAGCAAATGGTGGGTATTTGTCATTTGTAATAGCTGAGTAATATTCCATTGTATACATAAACCACATCTTCTTTATCCATTCATCTTTCGTTGGACACCGAGGCTCCTTCCACAGTTTGGCTATAGTGGCCATTGCTGCTAGAAACATCGGGGTGCAGGTGTCCCGGCGTTTCATTGCATTTGTATCTTTGGGGTAAATCCCCAACAGTGCAATTGCTGGGTCGTAGGGCAGGTATATTTTTAACTGTTTGAGGAACCTCCACACAGTTTTCCAGAGTGGCTGCACCAGTTCACATTCCCACCAACAGTGTAAGAGGGTTCCCTTTTCTCCGCATCCTCTCCAACATTTGTTGTTTCCTGCCTTGTTAATTTTCCCCATTCTCACTGGTGTGAGGTGGTATCTCATTGTAGTTTTGATTTGTATTTCCCTGATGGCAAGTGATGCAGAGCATTTTCTCATATGCATGTTGGCCATGTCTATGTCTTCCTCTGTGAGATTTCTGTTCATGTCTTTTGCCCATTTCATGATTGGATTGTTTGTTTCTTTGGTGTTGAGTTTAATAAGTTCTTTATAGATCTTGGAAACTAGCCCTTTATCTGATATGTCATTTGCAAATATCTTCTCCCATTCTGTAGGTTGTCTTTTGAGTTTTGTTGACTGTATCATTTGCTGTGCAAAAGCTTCTTATCTTGATGAAGTCCCAATAGTTCATTTTTGCTTTTGTTTCTTTTGCCTTTGTGGATGTATCTTGCAAGAAGTTACTATGGCCGAGTTCAAAAAGGGTGTTGCCTGTGTTCTTCTCTAGGATTTTGATGGAATCTTGTCTCACATTTAGATCTTTCATCCATTTTGAGTTTATCTTTGTGTATGGTGAAAGAGAGTGGTCTAGTTTCATTCTTCTGCATGTGGATGTCCAATTTTCCCAGCACCATTTATTGAAGAGACTGTCTTTCTTCCAATGGATAGTCTTTCCTCCTTTATCGAATATTAGTTGCCCATATAGTTCAGGGTCCACTTCTGGATTCTCTATTCTGTTCCACTGATCTATGTGTCTGTTTTTGTGCCAGTACCACACTGTCTTGATGACCACAGCTTTGTAGTACAACCTGAAATCTGGCATTGTGATGCCCCCAGATATAGTTTTCTTTTTTAAAATTCCCCTGGCTATTCGGGGTCTTTTCTGATTCCACACAAATCTTAAAATAATTTGTTCTAACTCTCTGAAGAAAGTCCATGGTATTTTGATAGGGATTGCATTAAACGTGTATATTGCCCTGGGTAACATTGACATTTTCACAATATTAATTCTGCCAATCCATGAGCATGGAATATTTTTCCATCTCTTTGTGTCTTCCTCAATTTCTTTCAGAAGTGTTCTATAGTTTTGAGGGTATAGATCCTTTACATCTTTGGTGAGGTTTATTCCTAGGTATCTTATGCTTTTGGGTGCAATTGTAAATGGGATTGACTCCTTAATTTCTCTTTCTTCAGTCTCATTGTTAGTGTATAGAAATGCCACTGACTTCTGGGCATTGATTTTGTATCCTGCCACGCTACCGAATTGCTGTATGAGTTCTAGCAATCTTGGGGTGGAGACTTTTGGGTTTTCTATGTAGAGTATCATGTCATCGGCGAAGAGAGAGAGTTTGACTTCTTCTTTGCCAATTTGAATGCCTTTAATGTCTTTTTGTTGTCTGATTGCTGAGGCTAGGACTTCCAGTACTATGTTGAATAGCAGTGGTGAGAGTGGACATCCCTGTCTTGTTCCTGATCTTAGGGGAAAGGCTCCCAGTGCTTCCCCATTGAGAATGATATTTGCTGTGGGCTTTTCATAGATGGCTTTTAAGATGTCGAGGAATATTCCCTCTATCCCTACACTCTGAAGAGTTTTAATCAGGAATGGATGCTGTATTTTGTCAAATGCTTTCTCTGCATCCAATGAGAGGATCATATGGTTCTTGGTTTTTCTCTTGCTGATATGATGAATCACATTGATTGTTTTACGGGTGTTGAACCAGCCTTGTGTCCCAGGGATAAATCCTACTTGGTCATGGTGAATAATTTTCTTAATGTACTGTTGGATCCTATTGGCCAGTATCTTGTTGAGAATTTTTGCATCCATGTTCATCAGGGATATTGGTCTGTAATTCTCCTTTTTGGTGGGGTCTTTGTCTGGCTTTGGAATTAAGGTGATGCTGGCTTCATAGAACAAATTTGGAAGTACTCCATCTCTTTCTATCTTTCCAAACAGCTTTAGGAGAATAGGTATGATTTCTTCTTTAAACGTTTGATAAAATTCTCCTGGGAAGCCATCTGGCCCTGGACTCTTGTGTCTTGGGAGGTTTTTGATGACTGCTTCAATTTCCTCCCTGGTTATTGGCCTGTTCAGGTTTTCTATTTCTTTCAGTTCCAGTTTTGGTAGTTTGTGGCTTTCCAGGAATGCGTCCATTTCTTCTAGATTGCCTAATTCATTGGCGTATAGCTGTTCATAATATGTTTTTAAAATCGTTTGTATTTCCTTGGTGTTGGTAGTGATCTCTCCTTTCTCATTCATGATTTTATTAATTTGAGTCTTCTCTCTCTTCTTTTTAATAAGGCTGGCTAATGGTTTATCTATCTTATTAATTCTTTCAAAGAACCAACTCCTGGTTCTGTTGATCTGTTCCACAGTTCTTCTGGTCTCGATTTCGTTGAGTTCTGCTCGAATCTTTATTAACTCCCTTCTTCTCTTGGGTGTAGGATCTATTTGCTGTTTTTTCTCTAGCTCCTTTATGTGTAAGGTTAGCTTTTGTATTTGAGTTCTTTCCAGTTTTTGAATGGATGCTTGTATTGCGATGTATTTCCCCCTTAGGACTGCTTTTGCTGCATCCCAAAGATTTTGAACGGTTGTATCTTCATTCTCATTAGTTTCCATGAATCTTTTTAATTCTTCCTTAATTTCCTGGTTGACCCTTTTATCTTTTAGCAGGATGGTCCTTAACCTCCATGTGTTTGAGGTCCTTCCAAACTTCTTGTTGTGATTTAGTTCTAATTTCAAGGCATTATGGTCCGAGAATATGCAGGGGACAATCCCAATCTTTTGGTATCGGTTCAGACCCGATTTGTGACCCAATATGTGGTCTATTCTGGAGAAAGTTCCATGTGCGCTTGAGAAGAATGTGTATTCAGTTGAGTTTGGATGTAAAGTTCTGTAGATATCTGTGAAATCCATCTGGTCCAGTGTATCATTTAAAGCTCTCGTTTCTTTGGAGATGTTTTGCTTAGAAGACCTATCGAGTATAGAAAGAGGTAGATTGAAGTCACCAAGTATAAGTGTATTATTATCTAAGTATTTCTTCACTTTGGTTAATAATTGATTTATATATTTGGCAGCTCCCACATTCGGAGCATATATATTGAGGATTGTTAAGTCCTCTTGTTGAATAGATCCTTTAAGTATGATATAGTGTCCCTCTTCATCTCTCACTACAGTCTTTGGGGTAAATTTTAGTTTATCTGATATAAGGATGGCTACCCCTGCTTTCTTTTGAGGACCATTCGAATGGTAAATGGTTCTCCAACCTTTTATTTTCAGGCTGTAGGTGTCCTTCTGTCTAAAATGAGTCTCTTGTAGACAGCAAATAGATGGGTCCTGCTTTTTTATCCAGTCTGAAACCCTGCGCCTTTTGATGGGGTCATTAAGCCCGTTCACATTCAGAGTTACTATTGAGAGATATGAGTTTAGTGTCATCATGATATCTATTCAGTCTTTGTTTTTGTGGACTGTTCCACTGAACTTCTTCTTAAAGGGGAATTTTAAGAGGCCCCCTTAAAATTTCTTGCAGAGCTGGTTTGGAGGTCACATATTCTTTTAGTTGCTGCCTGTCTTGGAAGCTCTTTATCGCTCCTTCCATTTTGAATGAGAGCCTTGCTGGTTAAAGTATTCTTGGTTGCATGTTCTTCTCATTTAGGACCCTGAATATATCCTGCCAGCCCTTTCTGGCCTGCCAGGTCTCTGTGGAGAGGTCTGCTGTTACCCTAATACTCCTCCCCATAAAAGTCAGGGATTTCTTGTCCTTTGCTGCTTTAAGGATCTTCTCCTTATCTTTGGAATTTGCAAGCTTCACAATTAAATGTCGAGGTGTTGAACGGTTTTTATTGATTTTAGGGGGGGATCTCTCTATTTCCTGGATCTGAATGCCTGTTTCCCTTCCCAGATTAGGAAAGTTTTCAGCTAGAATTTGTTCAAATACATATTCTGGCCCTCTGTCCCTTTCGGCGCCCTCGGGAACCCCAATTAAACGTAGGTTTTTCTTCCTCAGGCTGTCGTTTATTTCCCTTAATCTATCTTCATGGTCTTTTAATTGTTTGTCTCTTTTTTCCTCAGTTTCCCTCTTTGCTATCAACTTGTCTTCTAGGTCACTCACTCGTTCTTCCACCTCGTTAACCCTCGTCGTTAGGACTTCTAGTTTGGATTGCATCTCATTCAATTGATTTTTAATTTCTGCCTGATTAGCTCTAAATTCTGCAGTCATGAAGTCTCTTGAGTCCTTTATACTTTTTTCTAGAGCCACCAGTAGCTGTATAATAGTGCTTCTGAATTGGCTTTCTGACATTGAATTGTAATCCAGATTTTGTAACTCTGTGGGAGAGAGGACTGTTTCTGATTCTTTCTTTTGAGGTGAGGTTTTCCTTCTAGTCATTTTGCTCAGTGCAGAGTGGCCAAAAGCAAGTTGTATTGGGAAAAAGAGAAAAAGAGAGGAGAGAAAGAAGGAAAGAAAAGAGAAAGAGAAAAAAAAAAGGGAAGAAAAAGAAAAAAAAAAATGAAAAGAAAAAAAAAAAAGAAGAAAAAGAGAAAGAAAAAGAAAGGAGAAAAAAAGGGGGTGGGGGAAGGAAACAAATCAAAAAGCAAAACAAAACAAAAACAAAAACAAAAACAAACAAACAAAAAAAGAACCACCGGGGAGTATCTTCTGATTCTGTGTACTTTAAGTCCCTTGGCTTCTCCTGGAAGTTGTCCGTCTAGCTGGTGTTCTGGGGGAGGGGCCTGTTGTGCTGATTTTCAGGTGTTAGCACTTGGGGGAGCTGCTCTGCCCCCTGCCTGGTGCAGGGCTCAGTGGGGGGTGTTTACCCCGTGAGGCCCCAGGAGGAACAGCCCCAGTGGCGGGGCAGCTCTGGACACCTGGAGTCAGCTCCGGCAGGAACTCCGTCTGCAGGGCCTGGAGGCTCCGGGGCGGGGCCGCTGATCTGCTCAGCTGGGGCAGGAGCGTCCTTGCTGTCCTGGGCCCTCCCGGCCTCTGCCTGTCCCGGGGGAGGCGGGATCCTGGGCTGTGTCCCGGCGCCCTGTGCTCCGGAGCCTGCGCTGGTGGATTCGCGCTCCCGGGCCGCGCAGCCCCCTCCGCGGAGCCGCCCCCGAGCCCCACCGAGCTGCTCCTGGAACCGCGCAGCCCCCTCCGCACGGAGCCTCTTCCTCTGCCCGAGCCCCTCCGAGCTGCTCCCGGGGCCGCGCAGCCCCCTCCGCGGAGCCGCCGCCCGAGCCCCTTCAGCTGCTCCGGGTCCCGCCGGGTCCCGCCGTGCGCGCTGCAGCTCTTGGGGAGCTCGGCGCACTCTCCTGGGTGCGCAGTTGCTGTTACTGTCCCCGGGAGCCCGAGGGCATCCCCGCCCTCCTGGGTCCTGCTCCACCTCCCCGCGAGCCCCTTTCCCCCGGGAAGGTCGGTGCAGCTCCTGCTCCTCCGGGACGGGGCTCTCCTGTCCTGGGGACACTCGCCCCGGCCTCAGCCCGGCTCCTCGCGGGGCCCCTCCCCCTCGGAGGCCTTTGTTTCTTTATTTCTTTTTCCCCGTCTTCCTACCTTGATAGAAGCGCGAACTCTTCTCACTGTAGCATTCCAGCTGGTCTCTCTTTAAATCTCAGGCCGAATTCATAGATTTTCAGGATAATTTGAAGGTTTTCTAGGTAGTTTGGTGGAGACAGGTGATTTGGGGACCCTACTCTTCCGCCATCTTGCTCCTCCCCCCCGACTGATGTCCTATATAAATTTATTTAAATTTTTTATTTACTTATTTTTTAAAGTATGCTCCACACCCAGCATGGAGCTCTACAAAGGGATTGAGCTCACAACCCTGAGATCAAGAGTTGTATGCTTAACCAACTGAGCCACCAAGGTGCAACTAGGATTTTTAGTTTATATTTTAATCAAAGATCATGGACAGAACTTAAATTGCTTGATTGAATGTTGCCCTATGTGAATGAACAAATCTGACCCTAAGTCCTACTGACAAGACTTAAGACTTCTCAATACATCTAAAAATTCTGGACAAGTGCTAAAATATTTTTTTCTAAACTCTTTAATTTTAATCAAAGAGCTTACATTTTTCATGAAGTTTTAAGGAGATAAAGATAGGAAATGTGGACTCTCTATCTTCAAATAGTGTAACTTTGTAATGATGAAAAACAAGTTAGAAAATGATAAATTTTGAACTTCATTGTCTATACTGTTTTAGTTCCATTATATGTATACTGTGATTTAAATCCATATTAAGAATTATAAGCTAAGCAGCAGATTTGTAGATGTACATGTTGTACAGATTCGACCAATGATCCTGTTTGCTAGGAGAGTGACTGAGATACTAGCAACCTAGACAAAATCTTTATTCTGAGACTAAAATGGTCACTCAGTTCTTACCGGGAAGGTGCCTCATCAAGGGAACAGCTCTGGCAAAGACCTGCCTCACTCCTGGTTAAGGCTGAGGGACTTTCTAAAAGGCTTCTGTTCCTTTGCTTTGCTGCATGTCAAAGGTTATACAAAATGTGGAGTCTGGATTACAAGATAGTCAGTCTCAAGTTTTAACTGAGTGAAAATTATTAGCCAGGGTAATTTTCCAGGGATATTGACTAAACCAAAGAGATTTTTTAAAAGAAATAATATCTCAAATTGATGGATTACTTTTGCAGAGCGAAGATTAATTAGCTTCTATAGAGAAGGGTTTCAAAATTTAAAAATGAATGTTAGCAATAATTAGGAGTAATTCCAATCAAACTTGTGAAGCCCAGATGGTTGCAGAATCACTCCTTGAAGTTGTTTATAAAATTTTACGTTTTTCTTAATAATTTAAAGAACTGCTTGCAGAAAGGGCATGAGAAAGTAACAACAGCATTGCAACACACATTCTGTTTTCATTTAACCTTGAAGGCGGAGACATTCCTTGCTGTTCTAACATAGAGAGTAGACCAAGTTATTTGTTGTCACTAACATATCAAGTCACTTGACATAGCAACGGGAAAATAGTTTCAAAGACTCAGCAGCTAGGAAAGTAAACAAACTCATTGAAAAACTAAGTGTCCTAAAAAAAACCTATTATCTATTTCTATCTAAAACAATGAAAAATAAATACTATTCCAGGAATTCATCTATTTATTATTTTCAGGGATAAACACCAAAGAGTTTTTAAAAGTTATATTGTGAAAATTTTATTTTCCCCTAGTTTCCCAGTTGTTCTATTATACAAGGGCAATTATGCCTTGAGTCTCTCCTTAGTTACATGTTTAACCTTTCAGGAATATTATTGGCAAAGGTATGTATATACTATTAAAAAGTAGTAATAATAAAGAAAACTAAAACCTTTAGCAGAAAACATTAAGAATCAACAAAGAGAGTCCTTATTTTCTACTCTGTGTCTAACATGGATTTTACCTCAAGTGTTTTTGAAAGTAGAAAGTTCTCCTTGGTTTGTCCCTCAGTATTTGTATTATAGAACTTCCCCTCTCTTAATCCAAAACCAACAGTATTTTAACTGCAATCTCACTTATGAGACTTACCATATTTAAAACTTAATGGGACCCAAAATGCTTACTAATGATACTCCACAAAGGCAAATGGTTCACACAATTTTTCAATCCCTTTATCTTCCTCCTTCTTTTCTCCTTTCTCTTCCTCTTTTTCCTAATACTTATGAACTTTTATTTCCATAAGATATTTTATCCTCCCCAACCTTATTTATCTTTCTTTTCTTTCTTTTGTTCTTTCCTTCCTCCCTTGCTTCCTTTTTGCCTTGCTTTCTTTTCCTGGCTTTATGAAATTATTCACATCTTTCAGAATATTTTCACAGCACTTACACTGCCCATTAAAATTTGTTAATATCATGTCTTTGTTTATATTATTCATCCCCCATATTGTTAGTTTCCTGAGGAGAAATTCTGTATCTGCTCTACTGGGTAACATTAGAGCCTTTTATATTATTTAGGCTGTTTTCAATATATATTGGTTAAAATGATGGATGATTAAAGGAGAAAAAAATGAGTGGGAAATATCAGAAAGGGAGACAGAACATGAGAGACTCCTAACTCTGGGAAACGAACTAGGGGTGGGGGAAGGGGAGGTGGGCGGGTGGGGGTGGGGGTGACTGGGTGATGGGCACTGAGGGGGGCACTTGATGGGATGAGCACTGGGTGTTATTCTATATGTTGGCAAACTGAACACCAATAAAAAATAAATTTACAATAAAGAAAACGAGGACAGGAGACACTGCTCAAGAGCCAGCCAAGTCCCTCAAACAGTGGGATTCTATGCCTTTCTTTAGTGATTTCCTGGGCAATTAACAAATAGATTGGTTTGCTAATTGTTTCATTCTATCTGGACCTTTTTTGTCTTCCTCGTTTTTCAAATAACCACACACACACACACACACACACACACTTACAGAGAAAAATATGAGTATTGGCTACAAACTGCCTATACTTGAACTCTGGCTCTCTCCTTTATGAACTGGGTTCCCTTGGTAAGTCAATTTATTACACAGCCTCAAATGAAACACTTCTACAAAAATAACATCAATTAATCTAGAAGTATTGATATGAGTATTCAATGTGATTAGAAGAACCTAGTGTCTTGCCTAGAGTCAGTGGGCAATAAATGTTAGATTATTTCTCTTCTCCCATCCTTTGGTCTATTTTCAATTCCCATCTCCCCAAAGTTCTCTCAGTGTCTCATCTTGAGAATTAATATTTCCCATTGTCCCTTGTAATACATAATTTATCACAGAATGCTATGTTCCATTTAACATTATCTGTATTTTTTCACAAACAATTTAAAAAAATAAAAAAAAGGAACACCTTTCTGTTGTTTAGACTCAATGTCCCTGAAGTAGAAACCGTTGTTTCACTCTTAAAGCAGTGGACACAGGGAAAAAAAAGCAGTGGACACAGTAACACAAACCCTATAGATACTCAACAATGTCTCCCAAAGATAACTATTTTTGAAAGTGATCATATATTGCATGAATATAAGCAAAATAAAAATATAAGTTTAAAAAATAACTTCTGTATGGCAAATGAGCAAGAGAATGCATAATGGACACTAATTAGTACAGTGTTTTTACTTTGCGTTTTTATAGGAATGCCCTTCATAAGACAAGTTAGCATAAAGCATTTTAATAAAATTAGGCCTTTCAAAATAAGTTTGACACTTTTAGCACTAAATGAAGAGAGAACTTTTGCAGAATCATTTTGCATTCTAAATAAAAAGTAAGTTATGATCTTATTCCCTACTAATTATCTTGTTGCAATTATCTTTGTCTGTAATTGGTAACAGTCCCTTTTTATCATTTTATTCCAAATACTTAGGATACAAACTTTCTTTAAACATTAACAGTCTAAAACTTAAATATATCTTATCAATGAGAAAATTCTTTTTTTGGTTTCTTTTTATTGCCCTTTTTCCCCTTTTCATATACAAAAGAATAAGATAATTTGGAAACGAAAAACAACATCAGCAACAATGATACCAACAACAAAACAAAATGAAAGTCTGCAATAATTTTCCTCATGATACAACAACTAAGAATGCTCTCTTTTAAAAAATTTTAACTGAATTTATGTTTTAGAAGTTTTAGACTCACAACAAAATGAAGCAGAAGGTACAAAGATTTCCTATACTGCCCCCACACATGCAGAATCTTCTTCATTAACATCCCCCACCAGGGAGGTACATTTTTACAACTGATGAAACTATAATGACACATCGTAATCATCCAATTCTATCATTCACATTAAGGTTCACTCTTGGTGTTGGACATTCTCTGAGTCTGGGGATATGTATAATGACATGTATCCATCATTACCATACTAAACAGGGGATTTTCACTGCCCTAAAATTCCTCTGAGCTCTATCTATTTATCTTTCCCTGATCCCAAATCCTGGCAACCACTGAAAAGACCTTTTTTTAACCATCTCCCTAGTTTTGTTTTTTTTCCACCAGAATATCATACATTTGGAATCATATTGTATGTAGCCTTTTCAGATTGGCTTCTTTCAACATAGTAATGTGCATTTATGATTTTCCTGTTTTTTCACGGCTTGATGGCTCATTTCTTTTCTAATACTGAATAATATCCCACGATCTAAATGTACCACATTTTACTAGTTCATTCACCTACTGAGGTGAATCTTGATTGTTTCCAAGTTCTGGCAATGATTAAAGCTACTATAAATATTCTTGTTTAAGTCTGGGTATGTATATAAGTTTCCAACTCTTTTGAGTAAATACTATAACAAGCACAATTCTTGGATCATGTGATACAAGTATGTTTAGCTTGCTACGGAACTGCCAAACTGTCTTCCAAAGTGGCTGTATCATTGCATTTCCACCAGCACTAAATGAGAGTTCTTGTTGCCCCATAGCCTCACTAGCATTTGGTGTTGTTAGTACTTTGGATTTTGGTCATTCTAATACATGCGTAGAGGTATGTCATTGTTTTCATTTGCACTACCCTAGTGACAAATGTTGTGGGACATCTTTTCATGTGCATATGAGACAGCTTTCCTCTTTGGTGAGCTGTCTGTTCAGGTCTTTGGACCTTTTTTAAATTAGATTTTTGTTTTCTTATTGAGTTATAAGGCTGCTTTTTTTTTCCTTTGTGTATTTTGGAAGAATCACCAGATATAAATTTAGCAAATATTTTCACCAGTTTAACTTACATAACTTTTATTTACTCTTCTGCGTGTGTGTGTGTGTGTGTAGGTAGGTAGGTAGGTAGGTAGTGTGTAAGTAGGTACCTAGTTTGGGCTATTGTAAAAGGTAATGTACCTGTGAAAAAAATGTATGTCCCTAGACTGAAATAAGTATTATTGCCTGAAGCCATAACTTTAGGTAATTATACTGTTTTCTTTCTTCTAATGAACAGATATATCTTCCGTTTCATAATAGTGTCTGAAAAAAATCAAGTTCTAAAAATATTTATAAAATTAGAATTTTTACTGTGTTAAATTTCTTTTTGACTTACTTATTATCTTTTCTAAGTAAACCTCTACTTCTTTTTTTAAAAGATTTTGTTTATTTATTCATAGAGACACAGAGAGAGAGAGAGGCAGAGACATAGGCAGAGGGAGAAGCAGGTCCCCTACAGGAAGCCTGACGTGGGACTCAATCCTGGGTCTCCAGGATCACACCCCAGGCTACAGGCGGCGCTAAACCGCCGCGCCACCGGGGCTACCCAAACCTCTACCTTTAAAAAAAAAAATTCACTTCTGTTTCTATCAACTCAAAAAATCAATGGGTACTCTTTAACCTGACCCATTTTCTTTCTACTCCATACACTTTTAAAATGTCTACTTCATTTTCTTTGACCAGTAATTTCTATTTATTGTTATGGGTTCAGCTATATTAAAATTATTTACTGATTATGACAAGTTCCATACTTTTCTCCTTTGCAAGCCAACATTTTCCTAAAATAAATACCTTATTATATATGTTATGATGGTTTTAGTGATAGAACTTAAAAGATATAAATAATTATGTAGAGTACACACTATGTTTATAATGTGAAAATAATAAAAATGTTGCTCCTTCACCAATTATAATGCCTGTCTAGAAGGTGCTCCTGAATTGGAAAAAAAAAAAAAAAAACTTGTAAACAAGGTTTAAAACAAAAATTAAACATTTATTAGAGGCAATTTCATTAGTTAAGAGGCAAATGAATTTAAAAAAAAAAGGTTGTTATAAAATGTTTGACCTGGTCACATGTAAGAAATGAGGAAAGAGATGATATTTGCTTATGAAGCTTATATTGGCTAGAATAATTCTGACCATGACAACTTTTTGGCTGAAGGTGTTAGGATATTAAAAATTTAGATGGTACATCTCTATTTTAGTGCTGTGAAACATGCTTATAAATATTATATATTTATATGCTTAAGAAATAATTCTAGGTCAACTCTGTTTATGTACTAATGTAGTATGAAATGGAAGACAATTAAAAGAACCAAATCGTAACTATGTTAAGAGCCATAAATGTTATGCATTTCTTCAAAACTATTTATCAATTATTTATTATAACTAGAAGCATTGTGTTACTTGCTGGGATACAGAAATAAAATAAAGGAAAGTATACTCACCTAAGAAATTCAGCTTTGAGGGAAAATTGATAATAAGGCACATATTCATTTATTGTTTTATTCAATAGATCCTTCAATTTGTGGGATCAGATCTAAAAGAACAGATTATAGTAGCATTCATGTGGGTGAGGAGAGTCCAAGTCAATACATTCTCAAGTCCTTGTATTGTTCAGAAGTAAGCAAAAGATATTGATCAACTTTTTATTAAAATAAACATTTAATAAAATAAACATACTAGCATTTCTATTAAATAAAAAAATCTTAAGAATATTAAAGCAAAAAAGTTCAATGTGGCAGAGAGAAAGAATAACTTATGAAAGAAACAACCGAACAGAAGAAAATAAGATTTATAATAAAAAAAGAAAAGCGGCAAGAAAAAGTAAATACACACACACAAACACACACACACACACACACATAAAGGTAGAGGTAAAATATTGTATAAATTTAAACAACAGAAATAAACCCAAATGTATTAATAATCACAGGCAAATTTACTTTTCTGTAAATGACTGAAAATGTAAATTTGGATTATATAAAATAAAGCTATAAACTATAAGAGATATAAAGAGACATAGAAAGTTTACCCTAAAGGTTGGAAGAAAACATAAAAACTAAAAGGAAATTTTAATATTAACAAATAAACTATAGAGAAAAGAAAACTATTAATAGAAACTATTAAAAATGGAGATAATCCTGAAATTATGTAATGTATGACAAATTTAAAACATGAAAACAAAATTTATTGAACTACAAAGAAAAATTGACAAATCCATCTCACATATGGAAATACTTAGATGGTTCTCTTAAGTAATTTATAGATGAGACAGAAAGAATAAATTTCAAGGATAAAATGTAGCAAATAAGCTTATGTAATATATATAACTCTATTATATATATAACATATGTTAAGTTTATTATATATATATATATATGTTTAACACATTTATAAATAAGCAACAATTGGAGAATGCAAAGAATGCTCTGATGCAACCTCTAACAAAATATCAATAATACTTTTCACAGAAGTAGAAAAATAATCCTAAAATTTGTGTGGAACCACAAAAGATCCTGAGTAGCCAAAACAATCTTGACAAAGAACAACAAGGCTGGAGGTATCATAATCCCAGATTTCAAGATATACTACAAAGCTGTAGTAATTAAAACAGTAAAGTACTGGTACGAAAACAACACATAGATCAATGGGACACACTATAGAGTCCAGAAATAAACCCATACTTAAATGGTCAATTAATCTACAAAGGAGGCAGGAACACACAGTAAGAACAAGACTTCTTTAACAAATGGTATTGGGAAGGGATGCCTGGTTAGTGCAGTCAACTGTCTGGCTCTTGGTTTCAGCTCAGGTCATGATCTCAGGGTCATGCTGCTGAGCACAGGGCCTGCTTGAGTTTCTCTCTTCTTCTCCCCCTGCCCCTAACCTGCTCCTGCTCACATGCTCTCTCTCAAATAAATAAATATTTTAAAAACCCCAAACAAAAACAATTGGTGTCAGGAAAACTGGATAGCTACATGCAAAAGAATGAAACTGGACCACTTTCTTACACACAAAAATAAACTCAAAATGGATTAACGAAAAAAAAATGGATTAATGACCTAAATTTGAGACTGAAAACCGTACAACAAAACCAGTAATTCCTTTGACATTGGTCATTGAAACATTTTTCTAAATAAATCTCTTTAGGCAAGAGAAACAGAAGCACAATTACACTATTGGGAATACATCAAAATAAAAACCTTTCACGCAGTGAAGGAAATCATCAATAAGCTGAAAAGGCAACCTACCAAATAAAATAAGGTATCTGGAAGAGATAGATCTGATATTATTAGGGGGTCAATATCTAAAACATGTAAAGAACTTATACAACTCTTCAACAACAACAACAACAAAAACCAAAAAACAATCCTATTGAAAAGTGAGCAAAAGATCTGGACATTTCTCTAAAGAAGACATCCAGATGGCTAAAAGACATAAAAAGATGCTCAAGATTACTAATCAACAGAGAAACATATATCAAAACCACAGTGAGATATCACCTCACAGTAGGGTGAATATTATCAAAAAGACAAGTAATGTTATCAAAAGACAAGTTGGCAAGGATGTGGAGAAAAAGGAACTTTTGTACACTGGTTGGGGGAATGTAAATTGGTACAACCACTACAAAAACAACACTGAGCTTCCTCAACAAAATTAAAAATAAGAATACCATATGATCCAACAATTCCACCAGTAATTGCACTAAATCTGCATCATTTACCCAAAGAATACAAAAACACTAATTTGAAAAGATATATTCAGGGTGTTGGAGAAGATGGTGGAGGAGTAGGGTCCCCAAGTCACCTGTCCCCACCAACTTACCTAGATTACTTTCAAACCATTCTGAACACCTATGAATTCGATCTGAGATTTAAAGAGAGAACAGCTGGAACAGTATGGAGAGAAGGGTTTTTGCTTCTAACAAGGTAGGATAGTGGAAAAAAAAAACTCAAGTGCGGGAGGGGCCCCTCAAGGAGCCGGGCTAAGGGGGGCGTGAGAGGCCCCCCAGCTTTGCAGGCCCCGAGGACTGGGAGCTGGTAGTTACTGCGGGAGCTGACTCCAGGACTGGGGACCCGGCCACTGCCAGTGGGGTTGTTTCTCCTGGTGTCACCCTGTGCCTGGGACAGAGTGGGGCCACCAGGGAGCAGGGGCCTCACAGGCCTCTCAGCTCCCACTGAGCTGTGTACCTGGCAGGGGGCGGGGCAGCTCCCCCAGGTGCACACACCTGAGAATCAGCACAGCAGGCCCTTCCCCAGAAGACCAGCTGGAAGGACAGGGGAAGAGCAAGTTCTTGGCCAAGCAGCACTGGAAAGCTCCAGGGGAAGTTGAGGGATTTACAGTATATGGAACCAGAAGGTATTCCTCCATTTTTTTCCTTCCTTCTTACAGTACAACTCGTTTTTATATCAGACTGTAAATTTCCAATTTTTTTCCAGTTTTTCAATTTTTTTTCTCCTTTCCCACCTTAACTACAATATTTACCACCTCTTCGTTTTTAAAATTCTTTCTTTTTGACTTTTGTATTTGTACAGTTACAGGTCCCAGATATATTTTCCACTTCCAGATTCCCTTCAACATACTCAACTTAATTTGGGAGATATACAAGATGTGTTTTTTTGTTTTGTGTTTTTTGTTTCCTCTCCCTCATTTTCTTCTACAATGGCAGAAGTTAACATCTTCTAAAACATGACCAGCATGCACCCAGAACCAAGTGGTATACCGTGCTGGTTCACTCTGTGAGATTCCTCATTCCAATTCTGTCCCTTCTTTAACCTCATTTATGTTTTGGTGGTCAATGGCGGGGTTCTACAAGTATTTCTTGTTTATATAAATTTGGGACTGACCATCTTCTAATATACAGAACTTAATATACTCAGAAACAAGAGGATCACCCTCTAGAACCCATAAGGTAGACTACATTCTCCCTCTACTACAACTTCGTCATCACCACCATCTCCCAGTCCCTGCCTTTTTTTCTTCTCTTTTTTTTCTCTTTTTTCTTTTTTTTCTCATCTTCTTTGGGATTCTTGGCCTTTTCTATTTTACTGCTTTGTTTTAAAATTTGTTTTTCACTTTAGGGGTCCTTTTGTTTTCTATTATTCTGACTTTCTTTTCAATTTCTGGTCTCTGACTTTGGCAGAATCATCTCAGGTGAAATTTACTTAGGTAGTGGTTAATATTCTTTTTTTTTCTTAAGATGTTATTTATTTATTCATGAGAGACAGAAACAGAGAGAGGCAGGGACACAGGCAGGGGGAAAGCAGACTCCACGCAGGGAGCCTGATGTGGGACTTGTTCCAGGGACTCAAGGATCACGCCCTGGGCCAAAGGCAGGTGCTAAACCACTGAGTCACCCAGGGATCCCCCGTGGTTGATATTCCTGAGTCAGCCTGCTCCTACAGCCACTGTACTGAACAAAATGACTACAAAGAAGAACTCACCACAAAAGAAAGGATCAGAAACAATACTCTCTGTCACAGAGTTACAGAATTTGGATTACAATTCAATGTCAGAAAGCCAATTCAGAAGCGAAATTATAAAGCTACTGGTGGCTCTGAAAAAAACCATAAAGTATTCAAGAGACTTCATTTCTGCAGAATTTAGATCTAATCAGGCTGAAATTAAAAATCAATTAAATGAGATGCAATCCAAACTAGAGGTCCTAACAATGAAGGTTAATGAGGTAGGAGAAAGAGTGAGTGACATAGAAGACAAGTTGATGGCAAGGAAGGAAGCTGAGGAAAAAAGAAAAAATAATTAAAAGGCCATGAGGAAATGTTAAGGAAAATAAATGATAGCTGTGTAGGAAAAACCTACATGTAATTGGGGTTCCAGAGGGCGCCGAGAGGAACAGAGGACCGGAAAGCATATTTGAACAAATCATAGCTGAGAAATTGCCTAATTTGGGGATGGAAACAGGCATTCAGATCCAGGAGATAGAGAGGTCTCCCCCTAAAATCAATAAAAACCATTCAATACATCGACATTTAATAGTGAAACTTGCAAATTCCAAAGATAAAGAGAAAATCCTTAAAGCAGCAAGAGACAAGAGATCCCTAATTTATATGGGGAGAAATATGAGATTAACAGCAGACCTCTCCACAGAGATTTGGCAGGCCAGAAAGGGCTGGCAGGATATATTCAGGGTCCTAAATGAGAAGAACATGCAGCCAAGAATATTTTATCCAGCAAGGCTCTCATTCAGAATAGGAGGAGAGATAAAGAGCTTTCAAGACAGGCAGACACTGAAAGAACATGGGACCACATAACCAGCTCTGCAAGAAATATTAAGGGGACCCTGTAAAAGAGGAAGCCCAAAGAAATAAACACACAAAAACAGGGACTGAATACGTATTGCAATGACACTAAATTCATATCTTTCAATAGTAACTCTGAACGTGAATGGGATAAATGATCCCATCAAAAGATGCAGGGTTTCAGACTGGATACAAAAGCAAAACCCATTTATTTGCTGTTTACAAGAGACTCATTTTAGACCTAAGGACACCTCCAGCCTTAAAATGAAAGGTTGGAGAAACCATATACCATTCAAATGGTCCTCAAAAGAAAGCTGGGGTAGCAATCCTCATATCAGATAAACTTTATCCCAAAGACTGTACTACAAGATGAAGAGGGACACTCTATCATTCTTAAAGGATCTATCCAACAAGAGGACCTAATAGTCATGAATATTTATGCCCCTAATGTGGGAGCTGCCAAGTATATCAATCAATTAATAACCAAAGTAAAGACAGATAATAATACACTATACTGGGAAATTTCAACATGGCATTTTCTGCAAATGACAGATATTCTAAGCACAACATCTCCAAAGAACAAGAGCTTTAAATGATACACTGGACCAGATGGATTTCACAGATATATACAGAACTTTGCATCCAAACACAACTGAATACACATTCTTCTCAAGTGCACATGGAACTTTCTCCAGAATAGACCACATACTGGGTCACAAATCAGGTCTTAACCAATACCAAAAGATTGGGATTGTCCCCTGCATATTTTCAGACCATAATGCTTTGAAACTAGAACTCAATCACAAGAAGAAATTTGGAAGAAACTCAAACATGTGGAGGTTAAAGAGCATCCTACTAAGAGATGAATGGGTCAGCCAGACACAGAGAATTAAAGAGATTCATGGAAACTAATGAAAATGAAGATACAACCATTCAAAATCTTTGGGATACAGCAAAAGCAGTACTGAGAGGGAGATACATCCCAATACAAACATCTCTCAAAAAATTGGAAAAAAAATACACAAGCTAACCTCCCACCTAAAGAAACTAGATAAAGAACAGCAAATAAAACCTACACCCAGCAGAAGAAGAGTGTTCATAAAGATTTGAGCAGAACCAATGAAATAGAGACCAGAAGAACTGTAGAACTGATCAACAAAACCAGGAGTTGGTTCTTTGAAAGAATTAATAAGATAGATAAAACATTAGCCAGCCTTATTAAAAACAAAAGAGAAAAGACCCAACTTAATAAAATCACAAATGAAAAAAGGAGATATCACAACCAATACCAAGGCAATACAAACGATTTTAAACACATATTGTGAGCAGCTATCCGCCAATAAATTAGGCAATCTAGAAGAAATGGATGCATTTCTGGAAAACCACAAACTACCAAAACTGGAACAGGAAGAAATAGAAAACCTGAACAGGCCAATAAACAGGGAGAAAATTGAAGCTGTCATCAAAAACCTCCCAAGACACAAAAGTCCAGGGCCAGATGGCTTCCCAGGGGAATTCTATCAAACATTTAAAGAAGAAACAATATCTATTCTACTAAAGCTGTTCCAAAAGATAGAAAGGGATGGAATACTTCCAAACTCGTTCTATGAGGTCAGCATCGCCTTAATTCTAAAACTAGACAAAGACCCCACCAAAGAGAATTATAGATCAATATCCCTGATGAACACAGATGCAAAAATTCTCCACACAATACTAGCTAATACAAACCAACAGTACATTAAGAAGATTATTCACCATGAGCAAGTGGGATTTATCCCTGGGATGCAAGGCTTGTTCAACACTAGCAATCAATATGATAGATCATATCAACAAGAAAAAAAATAAGTACCATATGATCCTGTAAATAGATGCAGAGAAAGCATTTGACAAATTATAGCACACATTCTTGATCATAACTCTTCAGAGTGTAGGGATAGAGGGAAGATTCCTCAGCATCTTAAAAGCCATCTATGAAAAGTCCATAGCAAATATCATTCTCAATGGGGAAACGCTGGAAGCCTTTCCCCTAAGATCATGAACACAACAGGGATGTTCACTCTCACCACTGCTATTCAACATAGTACTAGAAGTCCTAGCCTCAGCAATCAGATAACAAAAAGACATTAAAGGCATTCAAACTGGCAAAGAAGAAGTCAAACTTTCCCTCTTTGCAGATGACATGATACTGTACATAGAGAACCCAAGACTCCACCCCAAGATTGCTAGAACTCATACAGCAATTTGGTACCATGGCAGGATACAAAATCAATGCCCAGAAATCAGTGGCATTTCTATACACAAACAATGAAACTGAATAAAGAGAAATTAAGGAGTCATCCCATTTACAATTACACCCAAAAGCATAAGATACCTAGGAATAAACCTAACCAAAGAGGTAAAGGATCTATACCCTAAAAACTACCAAACACTTCTGAAAGAAATTGAGGAGGACTAAAAGAGAAGGAAAAATATTCCATGCTCATGGATTGGAAGAATTAATATGGTGAAAATGTCAATGCTACCCTAGGGCAATTTGCACATTCAATGCAATCCCTATCAAAATACCATGGACTTTCTTAAGAGAGTTTGGAACTAATAATCTAAGATTTGTGTGGAATCAGAAAAGACCCTGAATAGCCAGGGGAATATTGAAAAAGAAAACTAGAGCCAGGGGCATCACAATGCTGGATTTCAAGTTGAACTACAAAGCTGTGATCATCAAGACAGTGTGGTACTGGCACAAAAACAGACACATAGATCAATGGAACAGAATAGAGAACCCAGAAATGCACCCTCAACTCCATGGTCAACTAATATTCGACAAAGCAGGAAAAACTATCCACTGGAAAAAGGATAGTCTCTTCAATAAATGGTGCTGGGAAAATTGGACAGTCACTGCAGAAGAATGAAAGTAGACCATTCTCTTACACCATACACAAAGATAAACTCAAAAAGGATGAATGATCTAAATCTGAGACAAGAATCCGTCAAAATCCTACAGGAGAACACAGGCAACACCCTTTTTGAACTTGGCCACAGCAACTTCTTGCAAGATACATCTATGAAGGCAAGGGAAACAAAAGCAAAAATGAACTATTAGGACTTCATCAAGATAAAAAGCTTCTGCACAGCAAAAGAAAGAGTCAACAAAACTAAAAGACAACCTACAGAATGGAAGAAGATATTTGCAAATGACATATCAGATAAAGGGCTAATATCCAAGATCTATAAAGAACTTATTAAATTCAACGGCAAAGAAACAAACAATCCAATCATGAAATGGGCAACAGACATGAACAGAAATTTCACAGAGGAAGACATAGACATGGCCACCAAGCACATGAGAAAATGCAATGCTTTGCATCACTTGCCATCAGGGAAATACAAATCAAAACCACAATGAGATACCACCTCATACCAGTGGGAATGGTGAAAATTAACAAGACAGGAAACAACACATGTTGGAGAGGATGTGGAGAAAGGGGAACCCTCTTGCACTGTTGGTGGGAATGTGAACTGGTGCAGCCACTCTGGAAAACTGTGTGGAGGTCCCTCAAAGAGTTAAAAATAGACCTGCCCTACGACCCAGCAATTGCACTGTTGGGGATTTACCCCAAAGATACAGATGCAGTAAAACGCGGGGACCCCTGCACCCCAATGTTTATAGCAGCAATGTCCACAATAGCCAAACTGTGGAAGGAGCCTCGGTGTCCATCGACAAATGAATGGATGAAGAGATTTGGTCTATGTATACAATGGAATATTCCTCAGCCATTAGAAATGACAAATTACCCACCATTTGCTTCAACGTGGATGGACCTGGAGGGTATTATCCTGAGTGAAGTAAGTCATTTGGAGAAGGATATGGTTTTATTTATTCAGAGAATATAAAAAAAATAGTGAAAGGGTTTAAAGGGTAAATGAGAGAAAATGAGTGGGAAATATCAGAAAGGGTTTCCGAACATGAGAGACTCCTAACTCTGGGAAACGAACGAGGGGTAGTTGAAGGGGAGGTGGGCGGGGTTATGGGGCTACTGGGTGATTGGCACTGAGGGGGGCACTTGACGGGATGAGCACTGGGTGTTATATGTTGGCAAATTGAACTCCCCCCCCCAAAAAAAAAGACAAAAGATATATTCAATCTCATGTTTACTGAAGCATTATTAACAATAGCTGAGATATGGAAGTAATCAAATACCATATGACTTCATTTGTATGTGGAATCTAAATTAAAAAAAAAAGAAGTGAAACAAATAGATACATAAATACAGAGAAGAAACTGAGTGGTTCCCAGAGGGGAGGGGATTAAAGGAATGGGCCTTATACATGAAGGAGATTAAGAGGTACAAAATTCCTGTTACAAAACAAGTAAGTCACAGGGATGAAAAGTACAGCATATGGAATATTTTTCATCAATATTGTAAAAACATTGTATATTGACAGATGGTAACTACACTTATCATGGTGAGTACTGCACAATGTATATAATTATTAAGTCACGATGTTGTGCACCTGAAACTAATATAATATTGTATCTCAACTATCTTTAATAATAAAAATTTAAAAAAAACAAAGAGTGCTCAAGCACAAAAAATAATGTTTGGCATCACAGCTATAATATTCTCTTAATTAAATAGCATAATTATTTTATAAAATGAAAACAATGAGAAGAACTTCACATTTTGTAGGATAAAAGAAATATTTCAAAATGACTGATGGGTCAAAGAATTGAAAATGAGAACTAGAAATAAATTAGAACTGTTGGTAACAATATCATTACAAATCATGGTTTGTAGGATACAGGTAAAACTGAATAAGAGGATATTTTATAGTCTTAAATATCATGAAAAAGTAAGGCAGAGATTAGGAAGTTACATTAATTCAACCTAGAATTTAGAAAAACTAGCCAACTAAATGTTCAGAAATCAAAAAGAAAAATTAATGCAGATAAAAGTAGTATTAAAAAAAATAGAAAACAAGGACACAATGAAAAGAATAAAAATACCACAAATTGGTTTATTGAAAAGCCTAAAATGTTAAAAAACATTTAGCAGAACTAATAAAATAATAACTGAGGAAAAACAAACAATATTAAGCAAGTGAGAGATCTAAATATGAGAGAGAAGGTAATACTAAAAATTTTAAAACTATGCAATTAATTTTATAATAAATGTGAAATGCATGAATTACTGAAACCATATAAATTCCCAACTATTTTCAAGAGTAAGTAAACATAGTGAAAGTAATATAATAATTAAATAAATTGAATTTCTAGTTTCAATTCTCCCTATGAAGAATACATTGCACTCAGCTGATTTATATATAGATTCTATCAAATATCCATGGGGCAATAATCCCAATCTTGGATAAATATTTTAAGGAAGTAGAAAAAAGGGCAAAAAAACAACTTCATTTTCATTGAATGTAGGTAACAGTGTATAAATGAATAACACAGAGAATGACTTCAATGTCACTGATAAATATATATGCAAAAATTCTCATAAAAATGGACAAAGAATATGGCATTGCCCTAAAAAAAACATGACCAAGAAAATCAGAAGACAAAGCAAAGATGACTGGGAGAAATATCTGCAAAGACATTCGTAGCAGAAGACTATTATCTAAAATATATACAGAACTCTAAAAATTCAGCAGTAATTAAATGAACCACCCAATTTTTTTAAAAAAAGTAGGGAAAATCCCTGAACAAACACTTCATCAAAGAATATATACAAATAACAAGTATATGAAAAGATGGTCAACATCATTTGTCTGTAGAGAACTGCAAATTAAAACAAAGAGATACCACTAAAAACCTATCAGGATGGCTCAAATGCAGAACACTGACAACATTAAGTGCTGGAGAGGCTGTGGAGCAAAAAGAACACTCATTTGTTGGTGGTGGGAATGCAGAGCGGCAAGCTGCTTTGGAAGACAGCTTGGCAGTTTCATACAAAACTATACTTCTTCCATATAATCTAGTAATTGTGCTCATTGGTATTTACCCAAAGGAGTTGAAAATATATATCCACAAAGAAAGTAGCACACATGTTTATAGCAATATTACTCATAATTGCTAAAGACTGGAAGCAACCAAGATGCTCTTCCAGCATTCCAGTGCATGGATATCCATTTATCCATTCCAGTGAATGGATAAATAAACTGCAGCATATTTCACATAATGGAATATTATTCAGTTCAAAAAGGAAAGGAACTCTCGATCCATGAAATGAAATGGAGGAAACTTCTGTGCATTTTGCTAAGTGAAAGAAGGCAATCTGAAAAAGCTAAATTGTGTATGATACCGAGTATGTGACATTCTGGAAAAGACATAATTATAGAGATAGTAAAATGATCCGTGGTTGCTAGAGGTTGGGAGTGAGGGGAGGAAGGGGTGAATTAGCATAGCTTAGAGGATTTTTAGGGCAGTGAAAATACTTGCATAATATATGGATACATGTCATTATACATTATACATGTATACATTATATATATTTCCAACCCTCTACAATGTACAACACCAATAATGAACCCAAAACTTTGAGAGATAATGATATGCCAACGTAGGTTCTTTTAATGTAACAAATGCATCACTATGGTTAGGGGTGCTGATAGTAAGTGGGGGTGCTGTGTGTATTTGTGAGCTTGGAGGATTTATGGGAACTCTGTACTTTCTGTTCATTTTTGCTGTGATTTAAAACTGCTCTAAAATATACAATCTATTAAAATTTTTTTTAAGTTTTTAATATGAGGGCAGGCAATGGGATTGTAAAAGCCAAGTGGAGCCTAGCAGACATGACAACTAAATATAATGTATCCTGGATGAGATCCTGGAATAGGAAAAGGCTTTAGGTAAAAACCAGAGAAACCTGAATAAAATATGGATTTCCTGTAAGGAAGGTAAAATGTTTTTAATATTCACATTTTTAAATAGAAATCTATGTGACTGTGAAGGAATCTTACATAATACTGAATTCTGTCACTACATGTTAATTATTGCATTTGTTCCTTATCATTTTCCCCATGATTCCATCAATGATTCTATCAATAATAATTATCATTATTGTTTAATTGTTTCTCTCCTATTTCATCCATTAACATTATGTGGGCAAATATTTTGTTTTTAGCTTATATCTGCATCTATTGTAAGATGTGAAATGTTTTTGCAAATAAATAAATATTTGCTAAATGAAAAAATGAGATTTTTCCTCCATCTTTTCATTAAACATTCATATTTATGGTATTATCAGCATAATAGTCACTTGAAATAAATTCTTTATTTTATCAACATACAATGTTTTACTTTGGTTTCCTATATCATGTTAATGTCAGCCAGCACTTATTTCTTCATTTCACCAAAATTTATATTACTTCTTTAGTGTATTCACTTTAAATTGGTTCAAAGCACCTGAAGTGCTTTTATGTGGTTATATGCAATTTACAAAAAAAATACAAAAATAAAAAGGTAGTGTAGTTGTTGTCTCAGTTAAATGAAAGGATTAATAGGTGGAGAGACACTGTGAGATGAAATGGTTATCCAAGTTTATAGAGACTGTAAATGTCAAAGCCAGAATCTCAAGCCAGAACTTCAAATCCACTGCATTTTTGATTGCAGCATAACTGCCTATTTATGATGCACTCTCTAATTTGAAGTGGTAGGGCATGGATTGATCGAAATTTCTTTAATAAAATATGTGATAGAAACATTATTACCCTATTTTTCATTCATTTATAAATGAGTGGAGAAATAACTGAGGATTTGCACCCACCTAACAGAAAGAAAGGTGATTGAAAACATTTCTGGGACTCATCAAATATAAAATCAAGGGGATATGACCTTACTCTGAAAGACTGAGGTCCTGTAGGCATCAAAGGAAATTCTACCCACTTACAATATTTGATATTCAACAGCATACAAGACTCTGCCCTTCCATTTTTCTTTTTTTTTTCCACCAGTGGTTTTCTTTTTTTAATTTTTATTTATTTACGATAGTCAGAGAGAGAGAGAGAGAGAGAGAGAGAGAGAGAGGCAGAGACACAGGCAGAGGGAGAAGCAGGCTCCATGCACCGGGAGCCTGACGTCGGATTTGATCCCGGGTCTCCAGGATCGCGCCCTGGGCCAAAGGCAGGCGCCAAACCGCTGCGCCACCCAGGGATCCCTGCCCTTCCATTTTTCAAATGTAAAAGAATACAAAGGTAGATACAAAAAACCTTGAAAGAGAGATGCTAGCTGGTGAGTAGTTCCATGTTAAGTAGATTAGCAGTGTCCCAAGCAATTGCTCTCTAAATAACCTTTATACTTTCAGAATCTTTATACATGTGTGAAATGGTAAATATTAAAGTTAATATTTTAATCATATGTAACATTTTGACATGCATTATTTTTCATTTGTGATTAAAAATACTGAATTACATTTTATGTAATTGACTTCTTTCAAGTTCTTGCACATATTGGAGGAAAAACAGTACCTACTTGCTGTGATTGCATCACTTCCTCAACAATCAGAAACATGTAAAACACTGTCTACCTCCTTTCACCAATTCAAATTAAATCCATCTACCTAAGTAAAAACTTATTTCCTTGCACAAAAGCAAAACAAAACGAACAACTAAACTAAACACTATAGCTGCAAATTTAAGATACAGTTCCCTGAACTCATGAAGTTTGCAATATGGTGTCTCTCTGAAACTCAAGAACTGTTGTGGCTCCAGGAAGGAAAATTTTGGTTGACTGGTAAAATGTTTGGTAGTTAAAAGAGAGACTCATTTTTTCTAGATATAAAAAGGCCTCTTTGTAATAAGATGATTTGAGATTATAGCCTCCCCCTGCCTCAAGTCTTATTCTATTTTCCTGCTATCACAGCATAATTTCCTAAAAAGTGCTCAAAGTGAAGATTTAATATTAATATTAAACAAATGATTTAATCTCAACATCTTCTTTGGCCTAAAATATAGATAAGGGGAAAAAACCCTTTTATATAAATTTTATCCCCTAAGTCCATGAAGCAATTACCAAATTCCTTTTCATAATATTATTACATTTTTCTTAGCTTGGTTACACAGAAAGCTTAAAATTATATAACACAATGATGAGCATTTCATTTGATTGATACTATTTTTGAATTCACATTATTTTTTATTCACGTGTATGATTTTTCCCTGTGCGCACAGTGAGTGATGAGAAGGAATAAATCCCAAGCCCATTAACACTCTGATCTCTGGCACCATATGTTTCTCAGTAATTTTGTGCCCATTCTTTTGGGTATTTGGTGTGATTATTATTGAACAATATGGGAGCACTGAGAGCATGGGTCATGTTTGTGTCTATAGTTAGTGGCTCCTTTATCATATTAAAACTTACTCCGTTATAAAAAATGAGTAAAATGTTTGCTCACATATCAGAATTAGAAAAAAGGTGTCTAAAAAAAAAAGGAAAGAAAATAGGTATCTTAGGTAACCAAGTTAGCTTTGGATTGTAAGTATTTTTGAGATCATTTTATATTAAAATTATCCATATGTATTTCAAATTTGACTTTCAAAAACTGGATGAAAAATATATAAGGAATTCTTATTACCATTAAAAAGAGGAAGTAAATTTGAGATCGAGATATTTGGAGTTATTTTATTAGTTTACAAAAATCTTAAGAATCTTAGATTTAAAAAGTTAACCTCAGCAAGGTTTGGAAGACAAATGTACTAAAAATTTGTGTGAAATAACAAATCATAACTTTAGAGTATCTTTTTGAATATTAATTATAAGCTAACATTTATTTTTAAACCAAATGTGTATGTACATGTATGTATGTGTGTGTGTTTAGAGAGTTGTTTTGATAGGGTTTCTTTCTCTTTGCTAACAAATTTCTTTTCTGAGAACCAGGTAATTAATCTAGCATGTCAACAGCATACTTGTCTAATTGCTTTTTTTTTTGTACTGGTGGGCCATACCACCTGGTCCAAAAGCAGACCTGCCACTTCACAGCATATGCCTGTCAAGGAATGATTACCTGACATGAGCCAAATAAAAGTACAGCTAAAGAAGAACTGCACTAGAAGTTAATAGGCAATCAAGTTAAATAGTTAAGGACTCTATTCAAAACTATTAAAACTATTACAATAGAGGAGAGAAATTGAACTCAACCCTTTTGAAACAAAAGTTGGATTTTTTTCAGTTTTATTGAGGTATAATTGATAAATTTTGGAGATATTTAATGCATACAGTGTGATGATCTATGTATACATTGTGAAATGATTACCATAATCAAGCTAATTAACACATCCATCATGTTACATAGTTGCTTTTTTTTGATAAGAATAATTGAGATCTACTCTCTTAGCAAATTTCAAGTGTACAATACAGTATTATCAACTATAGTCCTCATGCCGTACATGAGATCTCCAGAATTTATTCATCTTATAACTAACTGAAGGTTTATACCCTCAGAGCAGTAATTATTTATTTCCTCTACTCTCCAGCCCCTGAAAAGCACTACTTTACTTTTTGCTTTTTTTATTTTGACTTTTTTAGATTCCACATGTGATGAGTTCATGCAGGGTTTACCTTCTGTGCTTGGCTTAGCATGTTTTCCAGTTTTACCCATGCTGTCATAAGTGACAGGATTTACTTATTTTCTGTCTGAATTATATTCAATTATATAGGACAATCATTAAAAGATGGGATCGGCTAAAAAAAAAAAAAGCTGGGGATAGCTAAGAGAAAAGTACTAGATTAGGTCATCTGTGTTTGCAAATTGTCACTTATTGAAGTAGTTAGGCTTCTACTCTCCCATAGAGACTGGGAGATAATGGTTCCACCTACTTCAGTGATTACATTTCAAAGGAGTATCTCCCACATCCTTAAGAAGGACATTTCTGGGTTGTAAAACTGGCATGAGTCTGGGAGAAGATTTACATCTCCAATGGGCAGGGAAGAATGTGCAACTAAAGTAGATGCTCCTAAGAAAAGTCAGAGGCCTTGAATCAGGAAAACACCTGCATGAAAGTCTAGTCAAGCTGAGGGAAGTGTTAAGAAGGTCATTTTAGTCAGTTCTAAAAATTAAGTAGAAAAGTATGCCAAAGCTATTCTTTGGTAAGGTATTCTAAGTTAAAAGTCAAGAATAAAATGACAAATTCCAAGTATACTAGTATATCTATCTATCTATCTATCTATCTATCTATCTATCTATCTATCTATATTTAAAAAAGAGACAGGAACAGGGAAAAAGTAGGAAATAAAAGATTGTTAGAATTTCAATTTTGAGTTCATATTTATACAATCTTAAACAGCACATAAATATTGACAGGGCAAGTCTATTTAGAGGCTCTGAATATAATAGACAAAATATAAATATTCATATAAATAAGGGTCTTAAAAATAAGCTTTATCCTTTGACATTTGTGTCTTAAAAATGGGCAAGTAATTAATACCCTGGACACATTTTGGTATTTCCAGTTTCAGAATTTTGGCTTCATAGCCAAAATCTGAATTGTTAATTCCTTACTGAAATAGACTATAGGAAGAAAAATTGGTGTTCTAGAGTCAACTATTTATATAAATATATACTTTCTAAAATTGGGAGCTAGTCACACATATTTAAGTATACAATTATCAAACCTCAAACTATGTGTTACATTGAATTTCGACTGGGAATTTCTGGGCACAAAATGTGTTATCCAGTTAATTGGGCGATGAACTAACAGGGTTGCCAAGTTATATTAGGCAATTTCACAGTACTCAAAGGGCAGCTTAAAATTTCACTGCTTAAACTGAATTATAAATTATAACTAAAAAGTGATAGTCTATGCCTTTGTAGGGTCTCTTTATTATTGTATTCATTGATTTTCATAAACCAAACAAAGACAATTTTGAATTAAGTTGACTTATATTCAAAAGATTATAACTGGTAGAAGTAGATATGCCTATAAGATCATGTTTTGGTCCACATATAGCTATAAAATTGATTTAAAAGGCATGGTCATTACTCTGGGAAATGAACAAGGGGTAGTGGAAGGGGAGGTGGGTGGGTAGTTGGGGTGACTGGGTGACGGGCCCTAAGGGGGGCACTTGACGGGATGAGCACTGGGTGATAACGCTGTATGTTGGCAAATTGAACTCCAAAAAAAAAAAAAAAAAAAAAGGCATGGTCATGTATTGCCACAAAAGAAAACTAAACTTTTACACAAATTTAGGGTACTCAACTTTAAGTACTCAAAAATAATAGCTGTATTTTACTAACATAAATGACTGCTGAATCCTTCATTATCCAGGATTGCTTTAGGCTACCTTCCCTTCAAAAGACAGACTGGGTAAACATTTGCTAACACTCTGTGTATATGCGTTTTGGGCGGTGGGAGACAACATATCAGAAGAGCAGAATTTAGAGGAAGAAGGGAAAAAAAGACAGCAAAAAGGGAGTATATATAACAATGCAGGTAATCATTTAGTCAGCAAAATGTCACCAAGGAAAACTTTGGAGTCAGAGAGTCCCAAGCAGTCCAGTGTGGAGAGATGAAGAGAAGAGGCCAATCAATCTGTCTGTTGGCTTCTTCTTCTTCTTTCTTCTTCTTCTTCTTCTTCTTCTTCTTCTTCTTCTTCTTCTTCTTCTTCTTCTTCTTCTTCTTCTTCTTCTTCTTCTTCTTCTTCTTCTGATTTTATTTATTTATTCATGAGAGACACACACAGAGAGGCAGAGACACAGGCAGAGAGAGAAGCAGCCTCCATGCAGGGAGCCTGACATGGGACTCGATCCTGGGTCTCCAGGATCACACCCTGGGCTGAAGGCGGTGCTAAACCACTGAGCCACCCAGGCTGCCCTGTCTGTTGGCTTCTTTGCTAATAGGAAGCCCTATTATAATAATTCTCCATCACTGCATTGTGTTACTTTCCTCCAGAGTACATATTGTGATTATTAAACTTTTTAAAAGGCTTTCCTTAGCTCCTGCTATTTAGAACTTCTGCTTTCAAAACAGTCCATCAAGGTTAGAATATTTTAAACACATATGTCTACATATATATAAATATATATATGTTAAACATATATATAAATATATGTTTATATATATATAATCATTTAAAATGAAACATTAAATGATTAATTTTACCTTTTTCCTGATATCTGATTCAAGAAGTATCTATATATACGTGTGTGTGTTTATTTTTATATGAATCAAGAGAAAGAGAGTGTTCGAGAAATATTAGGAACTGTAAGCGAGAGTTCTAAACACAAGGGGAGACAAAATATTTTGATTTTGTTTTATTTTTTTTCTCCTACATAACAGAAAACTGATTATTTTACTTTTCACTGAAGAGAAATAATACAGTACATAAAAAGCATTTATAACCTAAATTGTAATCTAAATGTCACTGCTTTTATACTTCAAAATATTTAAAATTTTCTTGGGACCTAATTGAAACAGCAATGACTCCTTTTGGTAATGAAACAAAAATAAAACATGTGAAGACTTTATTTACATAAGACAGTATAGCGTGATTTTGCTTAAAATCTGCTCTTGGGAAAAACATAGCCAAACAATATTTTTGAAAGCCAAGGTCATGTTAAGTGGTCATTTGTTCATATAAATGTCAACATGAATTTATATTCATGAACTATTTTTCTAATAACAATTATCACAGCCCTTTTAAAATCACTTTGTTTAATCTCAAAAGTTTTTTTTTTTTTTTTTTTTTTTTTTTAATCAGTTTTCTCTTTTCACTCCAAGCTCTTGACAGTAGAGTCTCTGGTTCTCTCTTCCACTGTTTATGTGTGGACTTATTCTGTTTAAGGCATAGTGGTGTTAACACACTATTTGCATACAGAGTTCAAAATCATTTTCTTCTCCCTCTCTCTTTATTTGAGTATGGTTTTCTAAGTATTTATTTTAATTCTAGTTAATTAATATACAGTGTTATATTAGTTTCCAATGTACAGTATAGTGATTCAGCAGTTCCACACATCACCCCATGCTCTTCAGGACAAGTGCACTCCTCAATCCCCACCACCTATTTAACCTGCTATTTACAATAGCCAAGATAGATACAGAAGCAGCAAAAAATAATTTCTTACTAAGTATTTTGCAATGTAAGTCCACTGGGTTCACAACTATTTTATAAAACATAAAATCCCGAACATTTTCCCTATAATATAAACACCTACCCTGTGATGATTCACCATTGACATCCCCATATTCTACTCCAATGTATGTATAGACGATTCTCTCTGACAATTTGTTAGAGGTTGAGTGTGACTTTGAATTAAATTCACTGTTTATTTGTACGTTATGGTGAAATTTACATCCTGGAGACTAACATTTAAGAATGAATTTTATTCAACCCACAGACTCAGGCTCAGAATTAGCATCTACATCTGTGTTAACCTGTTTCCTTGCATAGAGAAGTCAGTGTTATCTAATCTGTCTTGCTATTAACTGTATGAAAACATTTTGAAAACTTGGCTCCCTGAGTCTTTTATGGCTCAAGGTAAGTTAATTTGAGAATTTATATAATTTCAGGTATTTACTGTACTACACAATTGTGAGCCTTGCAGAAGCTTTGCATCTGTGAGAGTTTCAAAACTGACCTAGTCTTTCCAAACTATGGCAGTTCTTTTTAATAACATAACCTCATTTTGGCTAGAAATATATCTATATTTTCCCCAAATTTTGAAAATATTTGAAAATAAGCAATTTATATATGTATTATGTATTTGTGTATGTATGTGTTCTTAATGATTAAATAATTATATGCTACATTTATTTTTATAGATATAAATTATTATACAATCATTACAGAATTTGTAAAAATAAATGAGTACAGACAACTTGAAGGGTATGTACAATCAGTAAAATCATCACTTTGTCTTGTCAAATTCATTTCATTTAATCACTTATTTCAAGAGCTAAAATGTCAATGTGTCCAAAATTGTAGAGCCAGTAATTTTAAATATGAGGCTCAGTCTAAGATTAATTAAATTATAACCTGGCCATTCATAAATAAGTCCTACCCTCTCACACTTATCTGCTTCTTTTGCATATAGATTACTATGCCAAGAACACGTTGACCTAGGCAGCTTTGATCCGTTTTGTCATCTTTGTAAACCCTAAACTCAATTTCCAGATCCAATTAGAAAAGATGATCTGTGAAATCTCCCCTAATCTCTCAGACTCTTCTATGATATAATAGAACTCTTAAGCGACCACATTCTTATTTGGTATTGTGATAATTTTTCATTGCTGTAGATTTTTTCTTTCAGAACATTTATTTGTAGATCTACTGACAAAATTCAGTACTTAGGGCATATGTCAGCCAATATGCAATAAATGAACCATATTTTCTGTAATATATCTATGTTAAAACATACTTTATCCCTTAAAAATGGAAAATGGATGAAAAAATAGTAATTCCTTTTGTATCCTGTCTATCCCTATGAATGTGTATTTTGGTGGAATTCAATTTAAGGTAATTAATATGTTTCAAGTATGTGAGCTGAATTGTGGAAAGCATAATTTATTATTCACTACTGTTGCTGTTGTTGTCATTATTATTGTATGTCTAGCCCTTAAGTTACTTTTCTTGAATAAAATAAAGAATAAACGAATTTCTCCTGAGAATTTCCATGAGTGTTAATGGATTCTTCTTTAGAATACAATCAAGAAATCCTCCCAAGGTCTAGAACAAAATTCTTAATACTGCCATTAAAACATTACACTATGTTTCTCTTATCTCAATCTCTTCGAAAAATTTTTATCAGTTGGAAGTTAAATTTTGGATACTTATTTTTCTTCAGCCTGGTGAAGATGTTAAATCCTTGTCTTCATGTATTGTTGATAACGATTGGCACTACCTTAGTCTTTTTTTTTTCTAGTTCTGTAAACTGAATCTCATCTGTTCTCTGTTACCTCCTTCTACACTTTCTTTTAGATGTACCGCAGCTTCTGAATCCATCCTACATGCCTCATATCAAATTTATGTATTCATTATAAATTATTTTTCTCTCTGGCTTATGGTCTTTATGAACACCTGAGTATATCATCTTACAACCCACAAATTCTATTTTCAACTATAGCCAAGAAAGATTTTATGTTCTCATAGGGTTTTAATTTCCAGGGCTCTGTTTTTCATTCCAAGCTTGCTAATGTCTTTATTTAAAAAAATCTGTTTCTTCTTTTCCATGTCTGTTTACTTCTGTTTTATAGTATCTTGCTCATTGTGAAGGAAGATATTCTTTAATTAGTCATTCCAATAGGTGCCTCACTCACAAAAATCAGAAATCTTAAATAGTGTCCAACTTTATTAACAATTTCAAGAATACATGCAATTATGGCACAACTTTTCCTATTACATTAAAATGTACTGGTTGAGATTTATGATGCAGGTTGTACATCCTTTACATAAAGGAAGTTGATTCACATATGAAACACCCCCAGTTTATATTCTGATAATTACACAGGTAACATTAAAGTTTTAAGGTGCCTTATCAAAATATAAATCCTAAATTCAGAGACTATAAGCAACCTAGAGAGAACAACTGTATCCTGCTGAGAATATTTAGTAGAAAAGTACTATTCTTTTATTAATGAGATTTGATCAGGTCTTTAATTTTTTGTTTTTTCCTGTTTCAGGAAAGACAGGAGGAGGGTGAGAGGGTTAAACTTTCATCCCAAATATAGCTTCCCAAATATGCCATTGTAAAGCTTTGTCAGACTTTTTGATAAAATTAGTTTCTCTACACTTAAACTGAAATATTTATATTTAGGTTCTTTTCCTTCTGTGTTTTTAGAATTAGATTTATTCATGTGCTTTGGAGTTTTGGTTGTTGTTTCGATCTCACTGGGAGGATAGTTTTTTCCTTCTCTTTTTTGCTTTCTCTGTGCTGTTTCTTCTCTACCTAATGCTTGTGTCCATATACTCCATCTTATAAGTTTTCAGGTTGATAAGGACATTTTTAGGTGCCTTTAACTAAGCAGGAACAAAATTCTATTTCTATTTTCAGATCATTATTTTCACTGTTTTATGTTTTGGCTTGATTTTGAATGTGTTAATTATATATTTAACCAAGCTATGTAGTTTTAAAAGTATTTCTATTTGGAAATTTTATTTATCATAAATATATATTTCCAGTAGAAGAAACATATCAAAGGAGGAAATTATGGGTCCAACAATATATTAGTTGCATATTTTTATTTTAATTTGTATAATTAAGCAAAGTCACTTAGAATTTAGATCTGAATTACCATGGTAGAAATACTTGAAAGCATAACTCAGTTATTTACCCAATGATATGAATAATTTTAAATACACCTATTTACATAAAATGAAGAAAAGAAAAACTTTTTAAAATTCAAATAAAAAGTATATGATACTCTGATTTTCCAATGCATTTTCTGATTTTAGTATTCAGCATTTAGTATTAAATTTTAATTAAATTCTAGATCAATAAAAACAATTCATCTTATCATAAGTGAAATGAGGACAGCTCAAATTTATCAAGAGATGGGTGTACATTCATTTGGATAAAATCATATATTTGGGGTAAATATATGATTGTGTACAAGATTAAGGCAAAAAATATAAAAACCACAGTTCTTAGATAACTGGTATCCATTTTTCAAAAGCAAGTTTTTATTAGCTCTATTTAAATTAGTTTCAATTGTTTTGAATAGGAAGCCTTTGAACATGTAATTATTATTACTCCTTATAATAAACATTATATGGTATTTTTATTTATTGAGTACTTACCATGTGCCAGATGTTAAGAGCTTTATAGATTATCTACATTTATTTTACAACAGTCAAGCAAATTAAGTGTTATTTGTGATTCATTTTCCAAATTAGAAAATCAAAGGTTCAAGTAGGGTTACATAAGTCATAAATGGTAAGAGATCAAATTCAAAACTAAACTCCTAGCCACTGGCTATATTATTTAATTAACCACATTTAATGGCTGTATTCTATGTCTTTTGAAACCTTCAAGCAGCTCTAAAATGATTCCTAAATTTAAGACATTCCATCCAATAATCTTTGATATATAAATATAAATTTATAAGTTCTTTCCTAAGTGCTAAGTGTATCATAGTGAACACTACAAGAGCAAATTAAATTGAGACAGAATTTTGTTTAAAATGTCTTCTTTGTGTTTATGAGAGAAAACTATCAGATATGTATGAATTCATTTCATTGTTTCTCAATACAGAAGCAGAAAATAATGAAGGTAGAAACCTGAAGCCTGGTTATGTTATTTCTTAAAGACCAAAGAAAAACAACTGGTAACAATATGTTCTTGAAATTTCAAATTGTATGAAGTAAATTTCAGATACACTGTTGCTAACACAGTGAGATGTAACTCTTAAAATATGCTATAGCCCTAGGTTGAATGACATTAACAAAAATGGTTTAAAAATCTGTAGACTGTTAAATGCAACATGAGTGAGCACACTTACCTTTCTTGCATGTGAAAGGTAAAGGTGTTCCTTTTGTGTGCACTAATAGTTTTCTTTTCTTACTTTATTTACAATCTTAGTGATAGAAATATATTCAGTTGTAGTTAATTTGTAAGAATTAAACTTTTTTGCACCATCTATTCTATTATGTAATTAAGACCACAAACTGTTGTTCAAAGAGTGAATAGCACATTATTTCATTTTCCATACGTAACCTACACTTAGAAATTCTTATTGAATACGTACAATGTTATTATCAGAGCACAAACCTTATCTACTTTAGTCTCACTATATGCACAAAATCTAGTAAAGAAAACGATCATATAAAGTATGCATAGTAAATATGCACTATATTAACAAATCTTGGATTCAAAAGTAATCTTTAAACTGAGAGTATTTTATCAATGTATGCCACCTTTGAAAATAATGATGATAAGAAAGAGAAAGGAAAATTTTATGAATAACATATTTTCAGCAAAGATTTTCATAATAGTTAGATAATGATAGCGTATATCGAGTTTAAGTGTATAACTCTCCTTTAAGCAATTAACTATATTAATGCAAGTATTTTCTGGTGATGGTATTGAGTTAGTGGTTCTTTAGTAAAAGCAAACTCTGTTTATCAGGCAATAAAACAGCCGTTTTAAAACATTTCTATTTGCAGATACAGAAACTAAGTCAGATTTGGGACAAGCACAAAAAGTGTGTTCACTAGATCACATCACTATTATATGATAAAATATGATTTTACTATGGGTCATTTGCATCCAAAGCCCAATATCTATAAACATCTTCTTACTATTTATCATTTCCTTTGGGGAATTCCCTGGAGAGCACCAGCTGATTGAGACAGATAAAGACAAGCTTTTATGGTGGAAATTGTGTGCTCTGGCAGACTTAAAGCTGCCCAACTCCTTAGCAACTTGGTTGACAAAAGAGAAGACCTCTATAAATCAGTCCACTACGTTCATAGAGTTAAACTTTATTTTTTAATCTTTTAAAAATTTTAAAACTTTAATTCCAGTGTAGTTAACATACAGTTTATATTAGTTCAGGTGTACAATATAAGATTTCAAAAATTTCATGTACGACTCAGTGCTCATCAAGATAAGTGTACTCTTAATACCTTTATTTCACTCATTCCCCCATGTCAACAGACATGGTCAACAGACATGTGAAAAGATGCTCAACGTCATTCATCATCAGGGAAATTCAAATCAAAATCACAATGAGATGTCACCTCACACCTGTCAGAATGGCTAAAGTCAAAACACAAGAAATGACATGCAGTTAAACTTTAAAAAGTTATGTTGTACCACTCATAGATAGCACTAGTTTCATTTCCAAGTCTATTAGATAAGATTTAGTGGAGTTATGAATCCTTGTCTGACACTGTTTAGAATCATCCAAATTATGAGGACAACCACTAGCATATTTGATAAATATAATTTCAGAGGGCAGGTTTAGTCCATATTTATTGGTTAATGCGTGTGAGTTTGTGTGCATGTGTGTGTGTGTGTATAATTTGAGAACATTTACGCTCAGAGCAAAGAAGAGTACACTTCTATGCAGTATACATTTTATCAGGTAGTTATAAAATGGACAATACAAGTTACTCTAATGTGTTACATGGCAGTTAAAAAGAGATTAAGATCCTATTCTCTCATCTCTCTTGATACTGAATTGAATAAATTAAGCAGCAGAAGTTTTGTATAAGAATGATTAGCAAGTGGTTCAGACAGACTTCCCCATGAGATGCCTGTCACCATGATTTGTTATTAATATACTTAAAAAGAAGGACAATAGATCTAGTTCTTGTCCCTTAGGTGCTTGCTTTCTACTGAATAAACAACTTACCCAGAGCTACTGATAATAGAACAAACTTATGGCATGGATTTAATAATCTTCATTATATTCTGAAAGCTATATATAGGTCAAAACTTGTTTATTTTATAAGGTAAAATTATGATTCTTTATTAACATCCAATATTCAACATATTGTTAGAGAAGCAAGGTATGAATATAAAGGTTAAGAAATGTTCTTATAAAGTAAAAGAGGAATAACTCAAGAATGATGAAACATTGGAATTAATAATTATCCATCTTAGCAAAACAACATGTCTTATTTGGAACAACTGAATTCTTCTTTCTACCATTAACCAAAGCAATACTATGGCAGAGAAAAAAAAAAGACATTAGAAATAATGACAGTCTGGAATGTCTGTACAAATGCGAATTGATTTGGCTTTCCCTGGAGATCTCCCTAGGAATAAAATGGGTGTGTGACTTTCGATAGGGTAGCCTTAAGATGAGTGTGTATAAGGTCTAATTGAAGGATTGTAACAGCTGACAGAGATAGCATCAAATTCATCTTATGTTCCAATTTTGTTCCAACTTGTTGTTTGAGATGATTAAAATTTATAATTTCTTATATTTCTACTTGTTTGCTATGTTTATCTGGATACATAACCCTGCATTTTTTATTTAAATATAAAAAGTTATATATATACAAAGTTTCAGGAAATTTCAAAATGTCTGTATATGTGAACCAGAAGTAGGATAAAAGAGAAGACTATGGCAGCATAAGATATAAACAAAGGGATAAGGGCCCCTATGAGAAAAATATGATGAAAATTTCTATGGGGGTTTCAGTACCTTTACATTTAGAGAAGCAGGATCCAAGGTAATGGTATTTTCTCTCAGGCAAATGAATCTGTCCCTATGCATTATGTACTCCAAGGATGCCTCTGTTTGACCCTTCTCCATTTCTGTATCTACTAGAGGCACAAAAGAAACAGGACCTAAGCTAAGGTAAAAAATGTTAGATAAATATATGATAAAGGAGAGCTAAAAATACTGCATCGTTTGCTGAAGGATATAGATACAGTTCTGTCTTGTAAGAATTTGAATTTCTGAATACCATATTATAAAATTTAAAAATTTATGAAGAAGGTAAGTAAGAAATAATGGCTTAATTTGTGACAATTTTCAAAATGATTTCTTCAAATACAGGTTCTATCAATCTTTTTTTCTTTTATAGTGGTTAAAGACTTGTAACGATCACAGAGTTCTCTTTAGCTTTCCTATGTTATAATTCCAATGAGATTAATTTAAATTAATATCTACATCAGATTAAATTAAAGGAATGAGAGACAACATGAAATGTGGGAGGTTTTGCATGTATTATCTTGATATTGCTTGGCTAATGGGGAGGCACAAGATGTGGATGCAATTTGAATGTTGATATGTTAAAATATCCTTATTTCATTTTGTTTTGGTATTCTAATTCCCTTATCTTAGCCTCTCTTTCCCAAAAGTAGTCACAGAAGAATTTATTTTGACTGAAAGATTGATTCACATTGTTTCTTTATTAAAATTTAAATGTAACTTTTCAGAAACATGTTTGTTAATCAGTATGAACCCCTAAAGAATTTGCTAGGAAAAAGCTTGAAAAAATAAACATTTATTTGTCATTTACTTTGTGGCCAACACTATGCTAGACAAAAAGGCCCTGAATTTAAAAAACACAAATTCTAGAGGAAGATTAGAAAATTAACAACTACAGTACAATATGATTAATACTAATATATGTTTGTAAGGTAATAGATATAAATATTATTATTATTCTGAAACATTCCACACTCCACACAAACCCCAACTGTAACACAAACATAAATTCAGACTTTAATTTTATTTGTTCAAAGGGAAGCGTTTAATATTTAAAACTTCATGAAAACATTAGCATTTTGGATTAAAATTTACTTGCTTGTAATTTACTATATGTTCTCCTAAAATCAAAAGAAAACATTATAAACAACTCCTTATCTTGATCATATTCTCATTATAACCCAATCTCCGATGAAACATCTGTCAGCCCAGACTTCACCTTCCATGCATGATGTGGATCATGAGGATAATTTTAAAATGAAATGACTACATGATTGTGGTATCACAAGTAATACTAAATCTGGTGCTTTCCTTTCTAAGGATTCATCCAGAGATAATAGTGAAACAAGACAGAATATTGTCAGACTAAGATGAATAGTTTTATATATTTACAAAAAAGCTTCTATTAAAGTATTTCATATTTTTTAAAGATTTTATTTATTTATTCATGAGTGACAGAGAGAGAGAGAGAGAGAGGCAGAGACACAGGCAGAGGCAGAAGCAGGTTCCCTGCAGGGAGCCTGATGTGGGACTCAATCCCGGGTCTCCAGGATCATCCCTGGGCCAAAGGCAGGCGCTAAACTACTGAGCCACCCAGGGATCCCCAATATCTTCATTTTTAAATAGGGAATTGATATAATTAATGCATAAAAATGTTATTTGAGTTCATTAATTTAGTTGATTGTAAAATGTGTTTAATAATACAGTACTACCATTGATAAAAATTAATTTCCAAAATGTCATTATAATACCTGGTTTTTAAAATGAGGTTTTATAATAGTATTCTGGGGTCATCACTTCCATAAATTGCACTAGCTATTGTATCAGTGTATGCAAGTAAGTGTAATTCAGCCAAAAAGCCATTTGAAGCCATCTTAAAATTCAGTGAAATGTAAAAAATGCCTATTCAAATAGGAATAGATACAAATTATTTAAACATTCAGCATGTGCTATTCTCAATAGAAGTCAGCTTTTGGCAAAAAAGGACACATTTTTTAGTTCATAATGCATGTAAAAAGTAGTTTATGAATCCATATATATTATTTGTGGCTTAGTTTAAAAGTCACTCCTTTAGTAGAGTTTCCTACATTGAAATTTTCTGTAATATGTTCTCATAGCACTTCATTTTTTTTCTTTACCAGCATTCATCACGAATATTAATTATAACATCATTAACTTAATATCTGTCTCCTATTAGAGTGCCTGCATCATAAGTATAGGAACGATGTCTGCTTAAGGACTTACAAAGTATTTGCTGAATATATAATTGAAAGAAAGAATTAATAGAAGGGGTTTAATTCATATGTAATAAAAAGGTTTCTAAACATTTTTAAAAAGAAATCCCTCTAAAAATGTTGCACATCTTTTGGAGAGCTAACAATTTATAGATGGCATATTAAAATTCTCCCTCTGCCCATGTTTTGACAATTACCATTTTATAATGCAAATCAGTTTCAAATAATGAAATTAGCCTAGCAAAAATGACATTTTTTTTTCCTAATGTTTAATACTAGGTTCAAAGATGAAAGATTCTAAAGATCATGGAAATATCCTAGGCACAATGTAGCTTACACCAGAAAAAGCCTGCTTCTCGATTCTTGATGTCAATATTTTATTGATCATTGGAAAAAGTAAAAAAAAAAAAAAAATTTGGTTCTCAAAATGTCATTTTATAAAGTAAGCTTTATTGCTATCATTTATACATAATAAAATCAAGTTATTTTAAGTACAAATTATATGCATTGGACATGTGCATACATTAATAAATTATATGCATTGGACATGTGCATATATTCTTTGTATCCTAATGCACTTATCATCACAATAAAACAGAAACCATCACTCCAAAAATTTCCCACATGCTCTTTTCCTGTCAATTACTCACATTATTGACCAGGACACAATTAGGGAACTTCATTGTTAAGAGTATGTTTAACTTCATAAGAACCTGCCAAATTAGGAAAGGCTGAAGGGAAAAAGGAAAATTTTCTAAGTAAACTTATGAATTTAAAATCACACATGACAATTTAGTAAAAGACTGGCCTCATCACCTACAATTTTTTTGGAAAGTTAAACAGATAAAAAGAACACCAAAATTAAGTATATTTAAACCAACAGGCTTCCTGCAACTCTCATGGTCAACCCTTCTACCTTTACCCCTAATAAACCTGCACTTTCCCTTCTCAGAAAGTCATAAGACTATGTCCTGGGGAGAGATTACCTACAGGCTACAAAAAATATTTTCACTTATGCAAACTGAACATTTTTTTAGCTGAACACTAAAAAAATACTCAGAACTCCTGTTTTATCATCAGTAACTACAGATTGCCTATCCTCACCACCCAACCAATCCACTCTATCTAAGCTAAAACTGGGTGATTTTGTGTTCTAAAAAACATGGCAGGAAAAGTATAGCATCACTAAAAGAATTTACCTGTACAGAGTAAAATAAAAAGCAAATGATCTATGGATAAATCTTGGCCAAAAAAAAAAAAAGCAGCCATTTTCATATGACAAGAATTGGATAATTATTTCTATGAAAAGATATTTAAACCAACATCCTTCAGAAAATCTTCATGGGTAGAACAATCCTCAGATATTGTCTGCTGATTCCAATCAGAAAAGGAAGTAATATTCTCCTAGATGTCTAAAACCCTCGATTGTCACATTGTTTATCAGATACTTTTTTCTTTTTGTCTTATTTTTCAACTCTGTGATTGATAGCTTTATACTTTCAGCATTTCCTATCATATTCCCCTTACTGATAATAATGGCCCTGGTCTGTGCTTTGCTAGGAAACTTCATCACTCTATCATTTACCTTTCCCAAATTATTGTTATTACAGCAAACATAAAAAATCATGGGGATATACCACCGTATGCCAACCCTTTAAAAAATTCATATCATGGAAATGCCTACCTGATACTAATGCTACTAAAATGATTTTTAAGGATCAACAAATAACTTTAAGAAATCCTGATATGATGCCTATTAATAAGCACCCCTGACATTTTCTATTACTATACAGATCAACTAGATCTGCCCAACTCCAAAATTTTACCCCAGCTAGGATTGCTTTCCAAGTTGTTTCCTTATGGTAAAACTACAAATTAATAGGACTTACAGTTGAAAATATGTTTGTTTCTTGGCATTTTCAGAAAACCTATATATGTAAAAAATGTGTTCTTTTGCAAGCAAATGATAAGAATGAAATTTCCTTCTTTAATGGAAATTTGCACTTATTTCTTGATTCAAAACACTTGATTCTGAGTCTTGGCTTAGGGAAATGCAATCTTATTTTCAGTGTAAGTGAGATTATTTCAGTGCTTCCTCTTGGTAACTGATAAGAGAAATGTTCCAAACGTAAAAGTTAGGAATTTTTTTTTTGCTTTTTTTTATATGAATGGTAGAATTGCCCTTTTAATAGAAATTTCTAGCTTCCTAGGGAGAGATCAGTATACACTCTTTCATGTACAATTAGTCTGCATCTCACGAACTTATCCTTCTTCTCCCTGAGGAAAATTCTCAAACCGATCAAAAGACTGGGAGAAAGACTTAATTTTTAAATCTAATCTTGAGCTTGTGTTAAAAGAATGGAAAAATATTGTTCTATTTCTTCAGTTCTTCCAGACAATTCTCAATACAATTTGGGACTCGCTGATATCCTTTTGTACTCACAAGCCTAAGCATCAGTGGAAACATATCAAGATTTAAGTCGATGAGATATTTTTTCCAAATATCCTTTCCTTTCTAAATTCAAGAATCTTGTCACTTGAAATAAAAACATTTCTCTAGGGTATCACAGAGATGTCTACACATAGTTCAAGTGATATAAATTACCTGCTAATTAAGGCTAGTTTTCCTGCTATTCTTCATCTTGAAAGCACTCTGGAAAATATGGCTTATCATTTTTCTAAAATTATCCTTTCTCATCTTTTAACTCATACATCTTAAGATTTCTTGATGCCTCTTCTTCTGATAAGCCACTGATGTCTACACATAGCAGGTGACTTTGGTTATTCAGGCTTTCACACAGTTCTGTGGGTTTTTTTTTTTTTTAACATTCTTGAGTGAAATATTTTTAAAAATACAGATCCATTTTTTGGTGTTACCTAGAACTATTTTTTTCAACTACAAGAATTTTTGACACAGCATCTCACTTTGAAAAGAGCAGTATTATTATAATAAAGTCAGGAGTTTCTTTCCTTATAAGGGAGGCAAAACTTCTCAAGAAGCCAAACATCCTGATAGGTACAAACACAGTAATTCTAAGGCAGACATTTTGCTTCTAAATAGGAAGACAAACTATTAAACATATTTTGGTACTTCCTTTTTTCAGGTGTTCTTTTTGGGAGATTATGTTGCATTGAATTTTACCATGACTTACAAATCTGACAAATACTACAGCATGGCATTTATTGGTGAAATCTGTTGACTCATCCACCTGCATTGAAACGATTGTTTTCAGTTTATTACATGAAACCTCTTCTGCCTCAGGTGACATGTCATCAATCCACTGAATACACTGATGTAAAAATATTGTTTGTGAGTGGAAACTTTCCAATTTCTCATTTTGCATCATATGTCAGCATTTATTCCCTATAACTTTACATGCTAAAATTATAAGGTTCTCAAGAGCTCTGTGACTTTTCCTTTTCTAGCCACCAAGTTCTGTTTTGAGAAATTCTACTATTTGAGCCTTTTCACTAAATGCTCCTCTTTTTAAACAAAAGCTTTTCTGTTACTTTTGTACATAAAGCAATCAGAACTTTTATTTGTAAAATGCTGTGATCTTTAACAGCACGTCTTTAATTTTGTTGGAACCACTGCTGCTCTTTTAAGTGGTCTACCATGTACATAAATGCTATGGAATAAGCCTCCTTAGATTGCCAGTCCGTGGAAATCCATTGATAAGTAGCTTTCATTTCAAAGACTGATTTTTGGGCATGTGCTCCATGTGGTACTAGTGCTGTGATTAGTGTCGTGACTCCAGAGATGGCTATTTTTAATCATTAACCTTAGAAAAATTGTCTGAACACCTAGGCCTTGAATTTCTCTCTTTCAAATTGCTCCCATCTCACTGTTTCTTCACATAGAAACTCATTTAATTGTAACAATAACATTTGCCATTTTAAAAATCCAGTTCAAATAAATCAAAGTAAAACTTACAGAGATCCATTTTACCAAAAGTGAAATAATGACATTCCTGTGCCCTCTACTATAAATTCAGTTAAAAAGCTCAACATTTTTTTAAAGGATTTATTTAGGGGCACCTAAGTGGCTCAATCGGTTAAGCGTCTGCCTTTGGCTCAGGTCATGATCTCTGGGTCCTGGATCAGGCCCTGCATGGGGCTCTCTGCTCAGTGGGGAATCTCCTTCTCCCTGCCCCTCTACCTCACCCCCCTTGCTCATGTTCTGTCTTTCTCTCAAATAAATAAAATATTTAAAAAGGAAAAAAAAATATTTGAGAGAGAGAGAGAGTGAGTGGGGGAGGAACAGAAGGAGAGAGAGAATCATCAAGCAGCCTCCACACTGAGCCTGGAGCCCCACATTGGAGCTGGATTCCAGGACCTGGAGGTTATGACCTGAGCCAAAGTCAAGTCTGCTGCTTAACTGACTGAGCCACCAGGCACCCCAAATAGTTCAACATTTAAGATAAAATGAATTTATATTATAATTGTTGATATCACCACACAGTTTGATGAACCACAATGTTACATTAATATTTTCCCATGAAGAAAGTCTATTTAACAAGATTTTAGGGCAGCCTGGATGGCTCAGCGGTTTAGCGCTGCCTTCGGTCCAGGGCCTGGACACCCGGGATTGAGTCCCAACATCCGGCTCCCTGCGTGGACCCTGCTTCTCCCTCTGCCTGTGTCTCTGCCTCTCTCTCTCTCTCTCTGTCTCTCTCTCTGTCTCTCTCTCTCTCTGTATCTCATGGATAAATAAATAAAATCTTTAATTTTTTTTAATTATATAATCTTTTTATACTTTCATTCTCATTATTTATATTCTGTATTTGATGAGACACTGACATCATCATACCTTCCTCTAATTCTTTAAGCACATTTTCATTAATTCTTTAAACACATTTATAATAGCAATTTTGAATTTTTTCTTACTAAGCACTCTACAGCCAGTTTACATTGCCTTCTTTTTGTCTCCTGTGTAGAGATTATTCCTCTTTTTTTCACTCCAAGTTCTGTATGTATAAAACTGATATTCTGCTAATTAATTGTAGCAACTCAGAACACTGAGCTCCCCACTTTTAGGGCTTGTTGCTATTTATGTGTTTGCTGTATATTTGCTTACCAACTCATCTGAACCACATCAGTGAATTCTATTCTCCCTATAATGACACCGGTTAAAGGGCTCAGTCTTGGACGTACCCATGATCAATATGAACCCCTCTCACCAACTCTATGATAGCAATGTGTTCAGCTGGGCTCTCTTTGGATCTTTCCTTGATCTTACTATTTACCTTCTAGCTTTTGTCTCTTTATTGGTATTACACCCTTCTGTTAGCCTCTACTAATTGCTAGCTGATTCCTCTATTACTTTTAACAATGCACAGGGGCATAAATTGCTTTATGGTCTAAAAATTAAATTCAGAACCTTTTGTATGGTTAGTTAAGAAGACACATCTTTGAGGATTACTCTGGATCCAGGAGGGCCCTCTTTAGATGTCTCTTAATTTCATTCTCTCTGATAAGTTTCTAGCTGGTTTGAAGTTTAGCTGTTCTCATCGAGCACTTAGCCTGTTCTTTATTGCTCACTGCAAAAATCTCCATTGTTCTTAATTGCACCCTTAAGACTAAATCTCTCAAAGCTTTTTCCAAATATTCAGTCCTCACTAAAGTCAGTTACCTTTGGGAGAATTATAGTACTGTCTGTTCTCATGGCTTACCTCTCCCACTGGACAGAAACACTGTTCTACCCAGAGGTTGAATCATGTGGCACAGCCTACTTCTCTCAAGAGCGACATACCTGCTGAGCAGAGTGCTCGGTGGGTCAGGAGCCCCAAGTTTTCTGGGTCTGCCTCTTCCAGTGTGGAAACTGCCAGACAAGCCAGAGTGAGGGAAATCAGGGCACAATATTCTCAGCCTGCCTTATTTGGGCAGTTTCTGCAGTATAGTTAGAGGCTGGGTGACGGAAGAAGGCAGCCTCAGATCTCTCAGCAGCACTCTCCTGAGAAAGAACTTCTCTTACATGAGTCAGAGATGAGTGGCAACCTACCATTCCTGAAGAGAAACTATCATCTAAGACTGGAAGCAGGAGGGAGAGGGAAACCCCATCTTCTTGATTGTACCTGCCCTTGGTTAAAGCATCCATCATGCTAAGCTGGGGATGAGTGAGGGAATGGATCATGACTCAGATGCAACAGGCTGTTCTTGTTGTTACCGTAATTAAGCATATTTTCCCAAAAAAGTTGTTTCCTCGATTTTTATGTGCTCTTAGGACAACTGCCAGAGATATTAAAATGGGGTGTGTTTGTGTTTATAGATTTTTAGTATGATTATTGCACTAGAAAGGTTTGTGGAGTCTTCCTATCATTCTAGAAGTGTTTCTCCTTACTCTGAAATATAGCAAAGCACAGTTCTATCACATATTGCTATGAACACACTCAACAACAACGAACTTTATGCCTTATTAATGAAATCATTTATTTTTATAATGAATGTACATATTTTGTATATTTTTCATCTCTAAAGGTACAAATTTCTTCATATATTTATTTCTCACTATATAACATCCAATGTTATGTGGGACATTATTTTAAGTACTTTTATAATTTATCTTTGGTGAATAATGTTTTCCTTAGCTGTAAGTATACATTCTAATTATCTGTCAAACTTCTTTCCAGTAATTTGTTACTTGCATTCTAGCTTTTTTTTTTTTTTGACATAGAGAAACTCTTATTTGTATATATTTAAATATTTTAAGATTTTTCTTTTGTGAATTCCTTCATTGTTTATGCTTGGAAAAGACTCCTCTTTTCAGAGGCTTGGAAAATATATTAGATTTAATTTACTTTATTCATCTGATAATTATCTTTATGACCATGCTGAAGCAAGAATCTAAGCAGATTTTCACTTTTCAAAAAAAATCTAGCCATTGATCCAGCTTCTTTGAGCATCTTTTCCTATCGATTACAGATGAGATGACATATTTTTCCTATGCCAAGGTGTTGAATATTGTATACTATGGTCTCTCTACATTAATCACTGAGGTTTGATGTTTCAATATTAGGCAAAATTTAATGTATTTCTTTCAAAAATTTAATTGTTCTTGCCTAATTTTTCTAGGTATTAGAACCACACTATAAAATGAAAACATTATTTTATTAAGAACTCAGTATTACACAAAATTCAGATGGAAGGATCCAGGAATGCAAGTATTTGGGGGCAAAATATTTCAGGCAGTAGAAATACCAAATAGGGTTAGGTGGGATAATGCCTATAATGTTCCAAACAAACAAACAGAAAATGGCAAAATACTGGAATGAAGTGATAGGGGAAAGGGCAGGGGATGATGTCACTGAACTAACAGTGACAGGAGACCACATCACATGGAGACAACTTTATTTTCTGGTGAAATAGGATGGAATAGATTGGTTTTAATTAAGCAAAAGTGAAACAAAACCAATGATACAGAGAAAAAAGAATGCAGAAGCACCGTCCTCTAACAGACTCTTGTGCAAAAAGAAGAGAGCTCATCCCAGCAAGGAGCAAAGACATTTCGTCCATGATAACAGCAATATAGAAGTTATTCAGTTACAGACTGAAATGGCAAAAGAGTAATGAGAGTTTGTAGAACTCCAATTGTCACTTCCAATTGTCTAAATTTTCTTTCTAAATTAGGTATAATTGTCATCAGCTATGAGTGAAAATGCGAGGGCATGTTGAAAGATTCAGAAGAGAAGAGATAAGAAAATGTGCAATTATTACCTAAGGGAGCGAGGAATAGATTGGACTAATGTCTATAGAATATTTTATTTTTATGCCTTGCCCATGACCAAAATTTTATCTACCAGGTAAAATGCCAAAAATGTCTTCTAATAAGTCTAAAGGTTTCCTATGTTGGTTTGCTTAATTGGCCTGGTTTTGATACCAGATTTATATATGCAAGCATCAAATAATTAATTTGATACATATTTTGGATCATTTTTAAAACATGGGAATTTTCTCTCATCAGGAAGTTTGAAAGAAAATACTGAAGAAACCATTTGGGCTCAAACATTTATGGAAATAGTATTTTATCAATTAAAAAAACCTTAATGGTCTCCAAGGTTCTATACTTCATGACAACTTCTAGCTTATATTTTGAATAATTATCTAGTCAGTTTTATCATAGGATATAGCTTATCTTTTAATTAAAATAATCAATAAAACTCTTTTATCTCTTGCTTGACTCATTTTCCAGTAAAATTATTTTCACTAATCCAAACTGTCTCTTTTGTCAAAAAAAAACCCAAAAAATTACATTAAACAGTGATGTGATATTGAAATATATTTACTTTATACATTAAAAACAATCACTACATATACATTCAAGTACTTTGCCTATTTAGAATTTAGCCCCATTCTGCCAAGAATGTGAAAGCAAATAAAAACTAACCCCGGGAATGTTATTCAATAAGGATAATTATGACCCTTTCATGACAGGACTTTAAATCCTGTCATCAACTAAATCCACTGTGAAGAAATATTTTTATGCTCTTCAAAGCATGAATGATTTAACACATTTTTACGTTCTACACTACCTGGACACAATAAGATAAGTTAAATATAGAATTGCAACCTTTACTTCAATTTTGTTGCTTTTATGTATTTAAACCTGACCATTAATGCACTTTTGCTGATTTAATTTCCTACACAATCATACTTAATTGCCTGCCATGTCATATAATGTTCAATAAAGCAAAGCAATGAAGCAAAAAATAGCAGGACCTCTTAGAAAGGTTAAAAGGAAACCTGTATTAGGACAAGAGTGAATAACACCTCCATGCTAATTACCATTGAATGGCTGAAGCTTATAAATAGTGAAAACTCACACTAACTCTATTAAAAGGTAAGTTGAGATTTTATGTGGTCAGGTAAATGAATAAAACTTAGTAGTTATATTCTTAATATTAATGTCTCCTACTTATTAAATTTTTATTCAAAAGATATGTCTCAGGAATGATAGAATTCTACATATAGTTTTTTTTAAGTTATGGAAATATAACTTAAAGAATATAAAGAATGCATAAAGTTGAAAAATATCACAGGGTAACAATTCTCATTTACTGCTTCAGAAAACTTTCTGAAAGACCATAGATATATTCTTTTAAGAACTGGCCAAAAAATTGTTTCATAATAATTTATTTATTCTCTTAGTCCCTTTCAGCCACTGTTTTCACTATCTACCTAGCTCTCTGAGCAGCTATCTATATAATTCTGCCCCACTGTTTCCCTCCCACGCCAGCAGTCTTACTATCCAAAGTTAAGAACTGCATTTGTCAGTTTTAAAACTATATTTTACATCAATTTTCATGCATTTATTCTCATGTTTAGTGTACTTACATTTGAAAATAAATTGTATGGTTATCACAGTAGTGATAAAAAATCACAAAACACATTATTTAAGGTGCCTCCGCCAATGTTATAAACTGAGACAAAGTGGACATTTTAAACTATGTTGAAGCATGGGTAGAATTTGAATATTCAAAGACAGAGAACAGGTATATTTTAGAAAGTGGATGGAAAATGGGACAGCACTTGCAGTTGAAATCAGTATTGAAGTTAGGAGTTCAGGTTTAGTAAAGTACTAATTTTTGAGGTGGGGGGTGGTTGACAAAATTACTAATTATTACTAACTATTACTAATAATTGCTAATTATTATTACTAATTATTACTAATAATAAATAGTAATTAAAATTACTAATTATTACTAATTACTGCAAAATTACTAAAATTATTAATATAAAATGTTTGCAATTTGGGAAAATGGTTGAAAAAAACTACTGAATTATTTTTGTTACTTTGCACAAATACACAATTATCCCAAAATTAAAATATAAAAATATTAAGAACACTTTTCATATAGTATATATGCACTTCTGATTTATTAACAAGAATTAGCAGCAAGAAGCACTAACATAATAATATCTGAATAATAATATCAGGGTATAAATAATATTTCTGTGTATGTGGAACAACTATAGCATTTTAAAGTGACTATGATTTCTATTATTGATGAAATTACAGATGTAACTAGATTATTTGAATTTTTTCTCTACATTAATAATTGATAGAAAAGTTAAATTTAAATAGAAGTTAGTGAAGGTATAAACATGCACATCTCCCCCATTCAGTTCTATAAACCTTATTCATGGACCTTATTTTAGGGATCCTGTTCAAATGTTTCCCAGCCTCAAAAATAAAGACCTTTCTCTACTTCTGACTATACTCCATTTCTCAGTTTCTCATTTCATCAAAACTTCTTAAAAGAAATATTTACTCTGGGGAAAAAAAAAAAGGAAATTTTACTCTGGCTCCATTTCTCAACCACAATCAGGAGCTCAAATTCCGACTTTTTTTAAATGAAATTGTTCTTATAAGGTTAGCAACAAATTTTATTTGCCAAACTCACTTGTCATTTCTTTGTCTTTTTCTTATTCAAATAATCAGTAGCATTTTTACCTAGTTTCACCATTCTGTCTTTGAATCATTTTCCTGTTAAAGCTTTTTTTATTACCACCATGCTCCTAGCTCTCCTATTATCACACAGGTTCCTCATCCCTAATTCTTTGACTCCTTCTCAGTTTTTTGTTTTTTGGTCCCTCCTCATACATTACCAGAGGCCACTAGAAAAGAGCATACACAGAAATCTGTGTCTGTATGGTTCACTCAGCATGAGTTAATGGTGAGTGGAAAAATTCTGGAGATCAATAAATACTTATTATATAAAATGTTGTTTTATGAATATGGATAGAATCCTAATCTGGAAAATATTGCTCTCTAAAAGGCAATATTGTGGTTTGAGAAATTATATACTTTAGACTACTAGAATTGAGTGTAGTAATATCATTTAGTGGGATGATAACTTTAGTCTTTTCTAACCATTGGTATTGTGCTTTAATTTCTCTCAGTGAAACAATTTTACCCTGTTTTTATCACCAATGCATATCTTGTGCCTGAAGAGTGCCTGGGGGAGTAGTGGCTGCTCACTGTTTTGTTGAATAAATAAATAAATCCATGAGTAGTCACTATCTGTGCCTACTTCACATCCTTAGATTACAGAAATGTGAACTCTGAATTGAGAATTTAGGAAGGTAGACGAGAGGAAACGGATATGACCTACACATACTAAGCCAGTATCTTTCACCAGAAACTGAAGCATCAAGCTCATTATCTGTATAATGTGAAAATGAATAAAGGAAACCTCATTTAAGATGGAGCTGTGAAGCCAGATGGGGGAGCTCTCATGCCTTACCACAATTGCAGACCACAACAGGAAAAAGCCTACTTTTCTACTCAGCAGGGGAAGGAAGGACTTCCCCTCAACTAGCAAATAATCAACCGAAAAGAAAATACCACAATTCATCCAGTGAGAAACCAGTGCCACCCCTGAACTCCTGCTTTCTTCCAATGGACTTTCATTCAAAGTAGCCCCTCCAAAATTCCTCTTTTTTGTCTATAAAGTAGGTTCATCTTCTTTGATCTCCAATTTGCCTATGGCTTGCCATAGCTTCCATATTCTGAATTATTATGCTATTTTCAAATAAACCTGTTTGGTTGGTAAAATAACTGGTTGTCTTACTTTGAAGACTGACAATACAAAACGCTATTAGCAGGGGTTCCTGGATGGCTGGACTGGTTAAGCAAGGGACTTGATTTTCCCTCAAGTCATGATCTCAGGGTCCTAAATCCACTCCTATAGCACTTCTTGTTGGGTAAAGCCTACTAAAGATTCTTTCTCTTTCTCTCTCTCTCTGTCCCTCCCCCTCACTCCCTCTAACAACAACAACAACAAAAAACCTACTAGCATTTCTTTTAATTTTTCTAAATTAATTTTAGTCAAATTGTAAATGCATTATTTTTCAATATTTTCAGGTAACATTAATAGCCTAATTTAGTATTTTGTTAAAGAAATCTTATTTTAATAACCTGAAAGAGAGAATGTATGTAACCTTATTTGAAAGATCTTCCCTGGCTTCAAGGGATAAATAATACAGAGGAATTTATTATGCCAATCTGACAAAATAATATTTTAAATATCACCTAAATGTGTCAGAAATAAATTGCCTTTAAGAATTATCTTCACAAATAATTTCCAATCTACTTTTAAAAGAAAAAAAATGCTTTAGGTATCCTAATATATTTTCTAGAATGTCACAGGATGCAATTAAGTGCTTCTACTTAATAACTTTGTTCATTGGACAACAGTGGGTAACTAGGGGATATTATAAAAATGTTTACCATTGTCTATCAAATTAAGAAATTTAGCAAGTAAAACTAGAGACAAAAATTGTTTGTTCCTGTCTTTCTCTATGTCTCATCAAATCATGTCTGATTATAGCTAGATTCCCTAGTATTTAACTATTATTGAATGCAGTAATGAAAGAAGCCATGGAGATACTTAATTATCCACACAGTGGGTGTCCAATGGAGAAGCTTCTTTTTAACCTTTTCCTCTGTGATAAGATAATTACTGTCTGGTGCAATTGCTACTAATATAAATATTCACTGATTGCAAACTGTGGCCTAAAGGCTGTTACTGATAAAAGCTTCTCTGTGACCCTGTGGGGGTGCCATTGCTCATTTCTAAACAAATAAGGCCTCATCAACCAAAGAACCATCAGTGTTTCCATATCCAGAAAATTTAAATAAAATTAGGAGATAATTTCTGGCAAAGCATTATGAGTCTATTTTACTAAATCAAATATTCAGTAATGTTTCTTACTTTTTATTTAAAATAGACCAGAATCATCATCCATGAGAATATGAATCTGTGTTAGGATGATTATCTTGTTATATTTTCATAAATTATTTTGAAAATGTAATGCACATTCTTCTCTCTAGGCAGTATTTTCTAACCATCTATATTGTGTAAAGAAATATTTCCCTACTCAGAGTAGGAATCAATTAGCATATTCTTAATATACTAAATACTCAACAAAATATTGATGATAAATACCAACAGATGTTACATGTATGCTTCATCAATTCAGTGCTGAGAAATGTTAAAGAGTTTGACCCTTAGAGGTTTCACGGTTCTTTGGAATCAACAGAAATAAAAGTTTGTCCAATTTGGATTTTATGCCTTAGTGTTAATGTCCTGCTCAAATTCCTTGAGCATTCGTAGTTCACGTATGTTGGGACTTACCTTCCTTTGAGAATTAGAATATGTGACTAAAGCTTCTCATTATGAATCCCATTATATTGGATAACAAAATGTGTACTGTAGCAAAATGTGAGAAAGAATATTTTAAAATAAAAATGGTTTTTGTTCCCTGATTTTTTGGTACAGAATACATGCCCCAAAGGAAACACCGTTGCTTTCCATATTCATGAGTAAAGCATATCTAGAATGGAATGCCAGTATAGTTCCTTTATGAAGATTAGGAAAAAGGGACTTAATAAGATAGTAATTAGTACATGAACATATTAAAATTTCCTTATCTCCCAAATCCTCCTCATGGGACTTCTGCAGCTGTTACCCAAAATTTAGCAAAGTCAACATCTCCACATGCCTTTACTCACTGAACTTAAAATTTGGCCTTATTCTGAAGACACTACTTTCCCTGCCATCCTTTTGAGTTGTGGTTCTTTTCTCATAGCTTAGTATGAAAAGAGACTGGGTCACTGTCCCTGCTGTCCACTCATCCATCCCCCTATCTTCCTGTGAAAAAATCCAGCAAATGAACCAACACCTCTGTCTCTGGAATGGGATCCAAGCTATTAATGTAAATTTTTTCCACACACATCAATAATTTTACATCTGTTGATCTTCCAAAAGTTATTTTAAAACTTAAAACTTGATCCAGTTTTTTTCTCCATTCCATCCAATCCTTGCCATCATCAATAATAATTTTAATATCATGGACTCTCAGCTGCTTGACCAATTCACTTTTGAATGAAATTCTAAAGAAGGAGGAGGAGGAGAAAGGGGTGGAGTATGGAAACAATAATGGAAAAAACAAAAACTCAGTTTCGTATTCCTTGCCAACTTGCAGTCATACTCTGCTTTTCTTGGCACTCATATTTCAAAGTATGTTCTAACCTACTGCCTTTATTTTCCTTCACTCCAATCTCATTTGTCATTCATGACAATGATATCTCTAAATGCAATAGATATTTTATAAAGACTTCTAGTTCTTCACCATAATTTGTGTTTTTCTTTCTTGAGCATATAGCTTCTTTCTTAGAATTAAGATGTGGGTACATAATAACAGTTGTAGGCTATGAGATTTAAGTTGATGTGTCATTTATGAACCAATAATTTTAAGAAGATGGGTTTCTCTATGTTCTTTTGTTTTCCTTTCTGTTGCCTGAGCAAAGACAAAGATGAGAGACATTGGGGATAATAGGAAATAAAACATGAGAGGAAAAACATCTCTGAATCATTGCATGGGGGAGATTCTTTCATTAACTAGGACCTTACAATTGGTAATACAGAATAAATGAGGAATACACTTTTATTGTTTGAAATACACATTTTTGTGTCAAATTTTCTGTATCCTAGGAAACCTCACAAATGCAATAATTTATTTGCCTTAAATATTTTATCCTTATTATATTTGACATCAGCATTCAGCAATTCTGATTAGATGTCCTTCCTGATACTGGTCCTCACTCACTTTCTTCTTTTCTTTGCAGAATTTTCTACAGTCTTATTAAATTTTAGTGATTTTCTAAAGCTTGGGTGAGGAATTACTCATTCTATTTCTTGAAGCAATGACTTCAGTTATCACATCTATGTAAAATCAGAGTCATATGATCTCCAGACTCATACCCAACTTATCACTCATACTTTTAATGTAGCTTCACAAGGTCATGTCCATTGTGCAAATATTGAAATTTTGATCAATGTCCATTTGTCATAGTTATTCCCAAATATTGAGAAAAATCTTGAAATGGTTACAAAAAGATTATCCTTCTGTAATCTCTGGAAATCCTATGAAATCATGTTGCCTTGCATTGTCTTTAAGTCATTGACAACTCTCCAAATAGTAGAGAACTAATAGCAATCTACATTATTCTTGTCGACAGAAATGCAACTAAACTGTCTGACGCAGAGTCAACTGATTTCCATCCCCCCTTGTGAAAGAAGACACCTTTACAACTACAAATTAATTTCAGCATTCCTGATTGCCTATATATTTGGTTATGCTCTTTTGAGTGACTATTATTTCTTAATGAGTAAAATAAAGTTAACTGGACTATAATGTTAAAGTTTTGGCATGTGTCCTTTTTAAATTTGTTTGAATATCATGATAATGCCTTTAAAATATTATTTTAGTAAAAGTTATCTTTATCCATTAGATTGCACAAAATTGAAATAAAAACATCACAGTATTATTCTTCATCTATATCATCAATTCTAAACCAAATCTTGTTTTACTTCTTAAATTATTTTAGTGCAATCTACCCTCCATTGTTGCCACCTTAATCAAAATTATCAATATCTTTCCCCTGGACTACTGCAGTAGATATCTCACACCAATTCCCACCTTGCTCTAAATTGTTCTATACACTGTACACAGAAAAAAAATCATTCTAAAATCCAATTGTGTCACTTGCACACCCTTATATTAAAAGTAAAAAAAAAAAAAGGCTACTAGAATAAAACTCAAAATATTTAAAGTCTTGTGTGTTCTTCATCCCCTCGCCTCTGAAATTTCATCTCTTACTATACGTTTCACACTTTCTCATGTTTGCCTTATATCAGTTCTGATTTGAATTCATTCTTTGAAGTGCAAGATCTTTGAAAAATATGGTTCCTATGACTGGGAATGATCTTTCCACAAAAGTCTTCTCCAACTGGTTATTTTTTACTCAGAATATATAGTAACACATGTCCAAGTTTTTAATAATGCCTCCAATCATGAGGATTCTTTTTAAATAAAAAATGCATCTCTGTAGCAAGTTGAAAATTCCAATTAAGAAACAGACATATAAATATGTGAATTTATTTGTCTATAACTCATTTTACTCAGGCCACAAGTCCTCACTTCTGTTAAGTTGTAGAAAATAATACATAATCTTCCTATCTGTAGTAATTTTCTAGTTTTAGAATTAATCATTTCAAGTTGTCACTTATTATCAATTTGAGTTTTCAGCTCATTAAATTCAAGATTATTCTTCCCCTTTCTCTATGTGGATAGTTTAAGTTTTTGGAAGGAGTTGTTATATATTTTCCTAGATGTGGATAAGATACACTGACCACATGTAGCTGTTCTTAGCTCATCCTGGGCATTTGGTATTTTGTCAGTAAAAAGGTGAGGTTTCTGGGCCAACTATATTCTCTCATCAGAATGGCCATGTGCTATTCATTATTCTTATCCTAACTTCTGGGTTACCTTGCTGTCCATCAATTATCTCAGCATTTTTAGGTCCCTTTTCTTTTCTAATAAAGGTAGGAAGTAATGTAATATGTTACAACTTTTCTTGCATCCTTGATAGCCAAGTAGTGATGCTGGTCAGGGATTTCCAAATTTATCTGGAGTTTTAAAAATATCTACTCTGGTACCCACTACACATGTATGTACACACCCACACATACATACATACACATATATACACACAAAACCAAGGTTTGGGGACACTGGAAAGGGAGAGATACAGGTGCTTTCTCAGCCATTCACTTCTCAATAAATCCCAATTATGTATCTATTAATATGACTTTCCTGTGTTTTCTTGACCTGCATCTTAAATTTCTAAAAGTAGTTAAGGCAAAAATACAATTTGAGATTTTTATTTAATACTTAGAGACTGGGCATTTTCAGGAGGTAACTAAATTTATACTTGCCTCTGCTTGAATGAATAAAAGATATTATAGTGTGGGTTGTTACTGGAATATTTTAAGTCTCAATTCTCAAATATATCTTCAATTTGTCTGAAATTTTTAGATTTCAGTATCTTCATCTACCTATAGGTTATATATTAAGCTCTATCAATATAACTCTTAATACTATTCTCCAATATTGCACTCTTCCAAAATTATCTTTGAAAAAACACATTCTGTTTCTGGTTCACTGAATTACATGTGCAAATTTTCAGTTGTTTAGGTTACTGATACAATGTTAAGAAAAAATTAGGGTGTACGTATGTGTATGTATATGTGTGCACACGTGTGCACTCATGGGTATATAGTCATGCATGCACGTATATGTGTCTAATTCTGGATAGAAATAATTTCTTTTTTGTTTCTTAAATTCTAGCTATTAAAACATTTTCAAGACCAGTAAAACATTTTCAAGACCAGTTAATTTGAATACAAATAAAAGATTATTCTCAAAAGAAATGGAAAAAGCAGCTTGGTTGCTTTAGATAAAATCTGTTTGGACTTTTAAGTTTTCCTATTCTAGTTCATGCTTCCATGTCAGAGAATGATTGTATGAATCTTAAATGCAAATCTGTGTATTGAAAATAAGATTTAAATTAATGGACCATTATTAATAGACATCCTTTATCTTTAGAATGTTTATTTCTATTTCTTAATACTTTTTTTTCAAAATAATATGAAGAAAATTTAACAATCCAGTAATGTATATCTGTAATGCACAGAATTGTGCTTCCCTCCAAAAACATTCCATCTACTGAAGCACTAGCCCCCTATGTTGCTTCAGGGAGGCAATAAAGATTAAACGATGGGTGGAGCCTTAATCCAATAGGACTGGTGCTTTCATAAGAAGAAGAGATACCAAAGTGTTCATGTTGAGATGAAAGGCAACGTGAGTCCACAGCAAGAAGGTGGCTATCTGCCAGGAAAAGAGGCTCACAAAAGACTAACTTGGCTGGAAACTTGATCTTGGACATCCAGCCTCCATAGTTGTGAGGAAATGAATTTCTCTTGTTTAAGCAACCTAATCTGTGCTATTCTATTTTGGTAGTCTGTTATATCCTTAAAAAAGATGAATGCAGTATCACTGAATAAAAATGTTCTGGAAAGAGAACACTTTCTGGTAAAATATAGAATAAACCTACTCTCTAAAATTCTGATGATATATAGTCTTATTCCAATTTATCATTAGAAATATTTTAAACTTTAAGATGGTAAACAAAATAATAAATACATTATTAAATGAAAAGGAGAAGAATAATTTTTAATTATCTAATTCATACCACATGTACCAATGAAAGAAAATCAATTAATATCTGTGTAACTCAGTTTCAATGAATAAAAGTATTTTTATTAATGGGGTACCTGGTTGGCTTAGTTGGTAGAGCGTGTGACTATTGATCTCAGGGTTGTAAATTTGAGTCCCATGTTGGGTGTAGAAATTACTTAAAAAACAAAATCTTTTGGGGCATCTGGGTGGCTCAGTGGTTGAGTGTCAGGTCATGATTCTTGGGTCCTGAGAGAATCCCACATCAGGCTGCTTGCAGGGAGCCTACTTTTCCCTCTGTCTGTGTCTCTGCCTCTCTCTCTGTGTCTCTCATGAATAAATAAATATTGTCTTTAAAAAAATCTTTAAAAAAAGATTTTTTTATTAATTAATTTATTTGAGATGAATCAAAAATAGAATGGAAAAAGCAACTTTCATTTTTCTAAGAACTATTTAAAAATAAAGAAAATAAAACAAATAGAACAAAAACTCTTACTGAATCATTGCAGAGTATAGGTGATTGAATTCAACATCAACAGAAATGTCTTATAAAAATCAGTATAATTACTCCTTTTGTAAGAGTCTTAAAGGCCCCTATAACTTATCCAACATAACTAGTTGCTCTCTAGCTCAGAAGTGTTGCCTAAAGGAGATGTTTAAACCTAAGTTGTCCTGTTCAGAATGATAAAATCAAGTGTCCTTTTCCATCAGAGAAATATGTCTTAATACAAGAAAAATAAGAGCGCCATCTCAGTTCCTAGCCCTCTTTTCTGCCTACTGCTTTCTTTCTCTGAACTTTGCTTAAATCACTTTTTCTCATTATTCTGATTTTGAATACACATATAGGTCCAGATTATGAAAATACTGAACAACTTTAGTACTTCCCCTAACTTGGTCTTTTTGCCTGTTGAGTCTAATACACAAATTTTATATCTGCTATCTTCTTGGATGAAACAGAGTATCATGGCTAAATATATTTTTATTGCAGTTCTTGATGACACTGTAGATAGAGAATAAGATGGTGGACACTATGGGCAAAGAAGGCAGAAAACATGGTTTCTTTCTTTTTTTTAAGATTTTTATTTATTTATTCATGAGAGACACAGAGAGGGAGAGACAGAGACAGAGGCAGAGAAGCAGGCTCCATGCAGGGAGCCCTATGTGGGGCTCTATCTTGGGGACTCTGGGATCACACCCTGAGCCAAAGGCAGATGCTCAACCGCTGGGCCACCAGGTGTCCCAAAAACATGGTTTCATCAGGATGTTTCATGGTTAACAAAAGACATGCTGCCAGCAATCTTCCCTATTTGAAACTAATTACAAACTTTAATTACATGTGAAAAAAATCTTCACAGCAACACACAAATTAGTGTTTAATTGAATATCTGGTCATTGTATCAGAGCCAAGTTGACACAACAAAAGATCACCACACTTTCAGTGTAGTATAGTAAACCAAACAGGTGAATTAGTGGTCTAATTATCCCATCACTTATTTTGCAAATGAAGGGAAGAAATTCATTACCAATCAGGATCAAAACTTTAATATTTGTAGCAAAAGAAGTTTAATTATTTTCAGATTTGTCATCTCTTAGCTGGGTCTTGATATGACAGATGATTAAGGATTTTTGGTTTTATTAGAATAAGCATCCACCAACAGATAGCAATGGTAGCTGAACTCATACTAAATTAGTATAAATACGACTGCTGTTGTTTATACATGTAAATTCCTTTTTTAAAAAAAGATTTATTTATTTATGATAGACAGAGAGAAAGAGAGGCAGAGATATAGGAGGAGGGAGAAGCAGGCTCCATGCTGGGAGCCCCACGCGGGACTCGATCCCAGGACTCCAGGATCGCGCCCTGGACCAAAGGCAGGCGCTAAACCACTGAGCCACCCAGGGATCCCCTATACATGTAAATTCCAATTGTACATGTCTGCCTTTTCATGGCAAAGATCACTGAACTTTGGACTTTAGTCGCTTGTAGACATTTAACAGCATCACATGACTAGAATGATCCAGTTCTCAGGGGCTTCTCTAAGAATTATAAAGTATGGATTGAAAGACTGAGCAATAGAATCCCACAAATGTGGACACTCCTCTAAAGTCTAGATACACAAAACCATGGTGTCCAATGTAATGACAGAAGTTTAAGAGAAAGTCACTTAAGTTTATATACCTAGTGGCTAAAACCTGAGGACATTTAAGAGTACAAACACTTGTCCAAAAGAGTAGTTTGTTATTAAGGATAATAACTGAGGTAGAATAGGAAGTGTGATTTTTAGCTTTAGCTTATATCAGGTGAAATAATAATTTCTTCTGAAAGCCCAATATTATCTTATATTGAGTAGGTGTGAACTATATTGATATCTTATTTCCACTATTATTTGTTAACTTAAAAGCAAGGATAATGTTACATATCATTTTCAGGATGAAAAAAAAATTCCACAAAGTCCATAATCCCACATGCATTACAGATAGCAGATCACGCAGTAATATTAATGATAACACTTTCTTTTATTGTAGAAGTTTCCAAACTTTATCAGTTCATCACAAGCTTAGTAATTTAGTGATTTTTTTTTAAGTATGCTCTTAGGCCAAAAGAAATACCTAACAGTCTTGTTTATTAAGATACTATGTTCAGTTTACTTAATGTATAATTGTATTTTAACAACTAAGTAGTTGTTTGAAAAAAATACTCTTGAATTTAAAAGATATTGTTTTTTAAAAAGATTTATTCATTTATTTGAGAGAGACATAGCATGCATTCACACATACACACACATCAGGTGAGGGATGGAGAGCAAGAGAGAGAGAGAGAGAGAGAGAGAGAGAGAGAGAATCTTAATCGGGTTCTATGCTCAGTGTGAAGCCTGACATGGGGCTCGATCTCTTGACCCTGAGATCATGACCTGAGCCGAAACCAAGAGTCAGACACTTAACTAAGTGTGCCACCCAGGCACCTCTCTCTCTCTTTCTCTCTCTTTTTTCTTTTAAGATTTACTTATTTATTTGAGAAAGAGAGAAAATATATTGTTAAACATTGTTAAATAACCACAATTGTTAATGAGTTGTGTCGTTGAGAATGGGCACTGTGTATAATATGATTGAACTTTAAACCTTCATTTCTCATTCCATATTAATTTTCACATGGTGTTCACTTTTTATCACAATAGTTGCTAAAAACAGCTTAACAAAGATATGATACATTGAAACAATTGTAGCACTAACATGAAAACTATGAATTTCTCTAACAAATATTTCATGTACTTTTCTACTGTATTGAATGTTAACACATTTCTCTTGAACATTTAAAATATCACGCTGTGCTCCTGTGAGTTTGCTGAAGTACCTCTGGGTACTTTGGTGCGCGTTTTAAAATTAGACATCCTATTAATCTGGCACTTACTATTTATTACTATAATTTCTTGTTATCTTATCAGCCAATCTAGAAAGTATAACTCTTAGGTTTCTAAAATTTAGCATCTCTGTACCTGGAAAAGATACTCCAATCAAACAGAGTAGACATATACATATATACCTAAAGTGTATGTATTTTTAAACTTGTGAAAGGCAATAACTAGTGTCTCTTCTACATTCATAGTCTTGTCATTAAAAATTCTAGCTGTTAATTTTCTTCCTGTAAAAATTTTATGCTTTTTTTACTCCACCATAGTGTAATCTATAATGTACATCCCTAACTTTTAAAATTGCCCACTCATGTTATAGCTTATTCCCTAGTAGATAATTATCTGGTAGGTTTGTAGGTTACTCAAGTTAACCTGCAGATACTTCTAGTACAAACTAAAGAACTACAAAAGATCTGACAATCATCTCTACAGGAGATTTTTCTTTCACAGAGATCAAGTGTGTTTATGTTATTGATACTTCAAAAACTTGAAAGCCTTTTATCCTTGGATATGTTTTCATTATTTCAATATACAACAACTGAATATCTAGTGAATGTAAGAGAATTTTATAGTCACTGTATGAAATGGCAAGAAACATGTTTTTCCCTGAAGACCTATTCCAAATTTACACATAACCAGGAACCAAATTAGAATGTTAAGTGTTTGAGAGAAGCTTTATAAGCAATGTAAAATAGTAATGTTATTCAGAAGTCAATAAACTTCAGAACTCCAACAATCTTAGACCCTAAGTGGACTGCTTTCTTAAAAAATTCAAGGTCAAAGTCACATGTCAACCTTTCTTTCAAGCACTCTTGAAGAGTAATTTTAACTGAGCCTATGTGAAGAGAAACACTTTCAAGATCTTATTTTAATGGCACATTTAAAGAAAAGTCAGATTTAAGTAATTCTTCTAGAACTGGGTTTATAAGAAATTTGATGAATGGCTTCCAAATTCATCTGGACCTTCAACCCTGCCTCATAATCTTAAAATAGACAGTGAAGTAGCTATTACATTCCTTACTATCAGTAACCATTCCAATTCCTTATCACATTGTCAAAGTACCCAATTCTAGTGGTTTTCTTTCATTCATAAAATGTGAACTTAGTTGTTATCGAAGGGAACAATTTGGAAAACTGCTAGGACTTCTCATATATTTCTACTACCATGTGATCACATTATTTGCATCATCATCCATATGTTAACTACATCTTTACTTGTCTGAATCAATATAATGCATTTGGAAGGTATATACTGTTTTAGGAGCCTGTAAAAACAGGGTATTTAAGAATTCCGTGTTCAGAATCAGAACAACTTGGTTTTAAATTCTAGATTCCTAATTACCTAGTTGGAGATTTGCTTAAGGATATTACTTACCATTCCCAATTTCAAATTAATATATTAATAATAATATTTAGCTAATAAGGTTCTTGTGAATACTAAAATATAAAGTCTCTGACACTTAAAAAAGTGCTATACTTGGGGTAACTGGGTGATGAGCATTAAGGAGGGCACGTGATGTGATGAAGATTGGAAGTTATACCCAACTGATGAATTATTGAAAACTACATCTGAAACTAATGATGTACTTATATGTTGGCAAATTGAATTTAAAGGAAAAATAAAGAAGTGCTTTACTGTAAAACCCATACTATATATTTCATCTTGTCAGATTTCCACATGTATGTGGTATATTAGAGTATTTCCAGCTATTCTGAGCATTTTCTTTCTGATCTTACACACACATATACACACCCTTTCCCAATTTTTTTAAATTTATTTATTCATGAGAGACACAGAGACAGAGAGGCAGAGACACAGGCAGAGGGAGAAGCAGGCTCCATGCAGGCATCCTGATGCAGGACTCAATTGGGAACTCTGGGACCCCCACCCCCATCCCGGGGCCGAAGGCAGGCACTGGGAGCCACCCAGACCCCCCTTTCCCAATTTTAAGCTCACCTCTACCAAAACACATTTTTGTAATTTCCCTGTCAATCTTCTTGGCAAATTAGTCTGCCCTTGATCTTTCTAAATCTCTAATGCCTCAGTTCAATTAAAAATTATTTTTCTTCATTGTCCCTTGCCCTTAGACTTCATTAAGGTCAGTAGAGACTTATGAATTTCCAAGTTGAGTAGGTACCTTTATTTTACTTTTTAAAACTTTATTTTGTGTGTAGATCTTATACATAAAAGAAGGTGTGACTATAGCATTTGTGACTACAGCATTTGACAATCATTTCAACTATTTCTTTTCCTTGACTTGTATGGAAAGGAAAGGTGGTTTTGTCACAGTTCAGTTCCCACAGTTTGAACTGTCTCCTCATGAGGAATCACTTGATAGCTCCCACAGGCATATGGTAACACTTCTGTTTGAGCTCCTGTTCCCACCTCCCCTTCCTACAACCAAACTACACTACCCAGGCTTCCTCCTTTTGGCTATTTGTCTGTATTTTTGGAAATGTGACTTGAGTGCAAATAAAATATATATACCCCCTTCAGGAGTGGTTTATAAAACTTCCTTGCATGTTTTTCCATGCTCATTTACTTTCTACTGGCTGAGTATGCTAAGAGAAAACATAATCAAAGATGGAAGGAGTCAGGGTTTATGAATAAGTACATGGAGGAAAACAGACCTAAAAACCTTGCTCAGTATCATTATACAAATAAAAGAAATACATATATATCTTATGTTAACCAACTTACAATTGAGGTATAGTTGGCCCTAGAAACTAGCTTGTCTTTACTAAAACATGATAAACCTCCTAGGATCTGCAACATGTCACCTTTCCACCTTCCACTGTCAGCTACGTATACATTAGTCTTCTAACATTGTCATAACTTACATATTTCAAATTTCAAACAATTCAGCTCACTGATAATTTTGCAAAACATCAAACTTTGTGTTGATTTCAGTATATTTCAGTTATGTTGTTTTCAAATATTTAGGGATTTTCTAGATAAATTTATCATTATTTTTTAAAGATTTATTTATCGAGAGAGAGAGAGAGAGCATGAATATGAGGGGCAGAGGGAGAGGGAGAGAGAATCTCAAACAGACTCCATGACTGAGCCTGGAGCCCAGCAAAGGGCTCAGTCCCAGACCCTGAGATCATGACCTGGGCTGAAGTTGAGAATTGGATGCCTAATCAACTGAGTGAGCCACCCAGGTTCCCCTAGATACATTTATTATTGACTTCAGGTTAAATTTGTTATAGTTTGAAAAAATATTTTGTATCTTAGTCTGTTCTGGTGGCTAACAAAATAACACTGACCAGGTAGCTTATAAATAACAGAAATTTATTTCTCATTGTTCTGGAACCTTGAAGTGTGATATCAGAGTGCCAACGTGGTCAGATAAGGGCCTTCCTCCCTGTATCTTCACATGGCAGAAGGGGCTAGGAAGTTCTGAAGAATCATTTTTATAAGAGCAGTAATCCCATTTGTGAGAGTGAAACCCTCATGATCTAATGAACCTCCAAGGGCCCACCTCCTAACATCATCCCTTTGGCATCAGGAGTTCAAAATGTAAATTTTTTTTTTGGGGGGGCGTACATTCAGACCATAGCATTTGTATCATTTTTATTCTTTCAAATTTGTTAAAGTTTGTTCTCTGGCTCAAAATATGATTTGTACTGGTGAAATCTTATGTGCATTTGAAAGGAATATGTATTCTGTTCTTGTAGAGTAGACCTTCTTAAAATATCACTTAGGTCCAGTTAGTTGATAGTTGTGCTCAGGTCATTTCTCTCTTTTCCTACCTATTTGTTCTATCAACGATTAAGAGGGTAGGTGCAAGTCTCTAATTGTGGATTTGTCTATTTCTCCTTTAAGACCCATCCATCTTTATTTTAAGTATCACTTGAAACTCTCTTGTTAGATACATACAATAATGATTCTTACATCTTCTGGGAGAACTGACAGCTTTACATTATGCAAAGTCCCTCTTTATTCCTGAAAATCCTCCTTCCACTGAAGTCTACTTCATTCTGAAATACAGTTACTCCAGCTTTCATTTGCTTTGTATTGAATATCTTTCTCTACTTTATTATTTTAGTACCCATGTAGACTGTACCTTGTACAAAACATGCAAAAAGTTTATTTCCAAGCTCAAAGTGGGCAAAATTCCAAATGTCAATCACTAATAGAATGGATGAACAATTGGTAGTGTAGTTATAAAAGTGACTACTACTCGCAGCAATAAACAGGTACAAACAACTGGTATATACAGTAATTTGACTAAATCTCAAAGGACATTGTGTTGAGTGAAAGATGGCAGACAGCGAAGGAGACCTTGTATAGTTCCATTTATTTGACATTCCAAAGAGACGAAAAGAATTTATGGGGATAGAAAATGTTTGCTGACAAGGGTGGGGGAAAGAATGACTGCAAAGCATCATGAGGAAAATGTTGGTGATGATGGAAAGTTCATATTGTTTTGAGTCATGGTCAGATGGCAATTTACCATGGTCAGAACTGTCAAATTAACAAGCATAAAGTGTGTGCATTTATTGAATATAAGTTATACTTTCATTAAAAATCAAATTCTTGCTATGGATATAAATGTGCTCATTATATCGGTGAATATATCGTAAGGGAGGCAGTGTAGTTGTTAAGAACCAGGGATGGAGGCTAGACAGACTAGCGTACCTTTCCCAGCCCCAAAATTTCAATAATTGTATGGAAATTTCCATCTCTCAGTTTCTCTTAAATCATTGTTAAAAAACCTTTTTCTCAGATCTGTTCTGAGAATGAAGTGATATTGTGCTTGTAAATCACCCAGCATAGAAGCTGAAGAAATGGAAGATTGTCATAACTATGTCCCTCAATCCCTCCGTTGTTCTGTGTGCGTGAGCCTTCTAATTCCCTGAGACAGTACCTGAGCATCTTCTTGTATGAGCAACAATTCCTTCCTATCCTTGGAAAACAAATTCCCTACTGTCCTTAAAAAATGACTTTAGCATTGTGTGGGAAGGGTTTTCATCCCTTCCAAAAAATATGCCTTTATATTTAGATATGCTGAATTTTTATGAATATAAAGTAATATTGTTTTAGTTTGTGATATGGATATCAAAAACTATCAAATACTTACACTATTTGTATACATAACCTTTTCGTAACATTGATCCTAACTGTGTGAACAAGTAAGCACTATATGATTTATTTTGCTTATGGTTTATTTTTTCTCTGCTGTTAGATATATGCTATATATTCTAGAGTCATGCTTCTCAGCCAAGTACCACAAGTTCTAAAGTTTTACAACACAGGTAAGATTAGGTCAAGGGATGTTGGTGATAAAGTAATAGTCTAACGACAGGGAAATAAAGGAAGTGAATCTTGTTACTTTACATTCTGTGTCGGGGAAAGAAAAGATAGTGAAAAATAATGGACATCAGAGATTCATGATTTCATATCCAATAAAAGGCTATGTCTTATAGTACTAAAATTAGATAATATCACACATCATATTATTCTTCTAGAATGTTATTTAGGTTGGACCACACTATTAGCCATGTTCAAGAAACTTTTTTCCTCGTTACATTGCTAGTTAAACTCTGTGACATATGAATTCCTCTAAAAGTGTGTTGTGATATTTCTGAGGTGGCAGTGGAAAAGAAAGTTATGAAGCTTGGTATTTTCATGAGCATTTCCCCCTTTCTTTCTCTTTTTATTTTCTCTAAACAGGTAAATGTTGAAAACCAGGACCCAGGATCTGTATCATCAATTAGACATGACATATTTTAGGGGAAAAAAAGATAAAATAGATTCATGCATATTATAATTAGCTAAGCCCAAATCACAGAGAATAATTAAAATATTCTTATGCGAAACTAAACAGAACATACAAAATAACAGACTACTCACCTGGAAATTAGAGTCAATATGGTTCTGTCTGTCTGCCTCTCTGTCTCTCTCTCACACACACATACACACATTTTTGGATGATAATCTGTTTTTACCAGGATTAATCATTATTTTGTTTTGTTTTTCCTAATGAGCATAACCCTAATAAATTTTTCCAATTATAACTGTACTTAATATCTATAGTAGGGTAAAAAGAACAGTTTTATAACAAGCCCCATGTTTTGGCACAGAACAAGAATCTAAAGCAGAAACATAAGCCAGCGTAAATAAGTTTTAAAAGTGCTGCACTCTGAATATTCTGTTTTCTGAGAACATACACGAGGGTCAAGAAGGACCAAGTCCTGACGCAGGCCACAGACTGCTGTTATGTCCACTATAATTTTAGCTGCATAACTTATCTAATGGTTGGTGGATTTTCCACAGTAACCACTAAAACAAACTTTATAAAAGAAAAAAATACTGTAGTTTAGGATACTATCTTAGAGAGAATCATCTGATGATGACCTGGTCATCTTTCATTTACAAGGCTATAATATTCAACAGTAACCTAGGGTCAAATCTGTCATACTAAAGCCATAATTTGGCTGTTTTGTGAATGTCATGAGTTGGGTTACTTTCTCCTTCTTTAAGTGACTCTGATCTAAACCACTCTGCCATGAAGAATCAATACCTTTTTTACTAAATCTAACAAAATAAAAATTATTAAACTTGTTTTTAAGTAGATTTCTTTAAAAAATAAAGCAAACACATTGAAGCATGAATAAACCACCTACACATTTTGGTGACTTTTTTTTAAGATTTTATTTATTTATTCATGACAGACACAGAGAGAAAGAGAGAGGCAGAGACACAGACAGAGGGAGAAGCAGGCTCCATGCAGGGAGCCTGACGTTGGACTCGATCCCGGATCTCCAAGGATCACACTCCGGGCTGAAGGCGGCGCTAAACCGCTGAGCCACCAGGGCTGCCCTTGGTGAGTTTTTTTTTTTTTTTTAAGTGAATACACCTACGTAACCACAACTCAAAGGAAAAATTAAAATAAAATAAGCAAGCACCCAAGAAGCCTTCCTTTTGAGAGTTCCCACACCTAGAAAAGTAACTAATCTGATTCCTATCATTATACATTAGTTACATGTACTAACATCTGTTTTTGAACTTTGAATAAATGGGATCATGTAGTATATACTCTTGTATCCTGCTTTTCTGATCAATATTATTTTTGTGATATTCATCTATGTTATAAAGGGTAACAGCATGTTTTTATAACACTACGAAGCTATGCTGCAATTAATAATCAATTATAATCCTGAATGACATATAAAGTATTTCCATTCGGGGGCTATAATGAAAAACATAGCTATGAACATTCTTTTAATGTCTCTTGATGCACATATCTGAGCATTTCAGTTGCGTATAATAATTGAATTACTTTAGTCATGGACTGCATATAACTTCAGCATCACTAGGTAACTATCAGAAGTTTTCAAAAAATTGGGCCATTTTTTTTTCCTGCCAGCAGCACATGAGATTTCCAGGTGTGCCACATTCTTGCCAACATTTGGCAGCATGATATTTTAAAAACTTAGCCATTCTGCTAAAATAAAATAAAAAGCTTAAGAAACAACAAGTGTTGGAGAGGATTGGAGAAAAAGGAATCCTCATGCACTGCTGGTGGGAAAGGGAACTGGTGCAGCCACTGTGGAAGACAGTATGGAGGTTCCTCTGAAAATTAAAAACAGAAATACCTATGATCGAGAAATCATACTAGTAGGTATTTACCCAGAGAATATGGAAACACTAACATGAAGGGATAAATGCACCCCTATGCTCATTGCAATATTATTTACAATAGCCAAATTATGGAAGCAGCCCAAGTGTCCATCAACAGATGAATGGCTAAAGAAGATGTGGTGTATACATATAGATGCAACGGGATATTATTTAGTCATAAAAAGGAATAAAATCTTGCCATTTGCAATGTGATGGACTAAGAGACTATAATGGTAATCAAAATAAGACAATCAAGAAAGATGAATAACATGTGATTTTCCCCATATGTGGAATTTAAGAAACAAAACAAATGAACATAGGAAAGAGAGAGAGAAACCAGAAAAACAGACTTTTAACTATAGAGAACAGACAGTTACCAGAGGGGAGGAGAATAGGAGTATTGGTGAAATAGGTGAAGGGGATAAAAATATACTTAACTTGAGCACTGAGTAATATACAGAGCTCTTGATTCACTATATTGTACACTTGAAACAAATATAACACTGTATGTTAACTACACTGAAAATTTTTTAAAGTAGTAAAAAGAAAAAAATAGTCACTATGGTTAGTATGTAAATTGATCGCATCCTCATTTTAATTTGCATTATCCTGGTCGTAAGTGATGTTGAATACATTTTCTTCTCCTTATTCAACATTAGGATCCTTTTATTTATTTATTTATTTATTATTTATTTATTTATTTATTTTAAAATTTTATTTATTAATGAGAGACACAAAGAGAGAGACAGAGGCAGAGACACAGGCAGAGGGAGAAGCAGGCTCCATGCAGGGAGCCCTATGTGAGACTCGATCCCAGGTCTCAAGGATCATGCCCTGGGCTGAAGGCGGCTCTAAACCACTGAGCCACCTGGGCTGCGCCAGGATCCTCTTTTTAAAAGTATCTGTAAGCATTTTGTCTCTGTTTGTTTTTAAATGGTTTGCCTTTTTTTAATTAAAATGTGAAAAGTATTATATATTCTGTTTATGAATCCTGTATGAAATATATTTTTTTTAAATTTTTATTTATTTATGATAGTCACACACACAGAGAGAGAGAGAGAGGGGCAGAGACACAGGCAGAGGGAGAAGCAGGCTCCATGCAACGAGAGCCCGACGTGGGATTCGATTCCGGGTCCCCAGGATCGCGCCCTGGGCCAAAGGCAGGCGCTAAACCGCTGCGCTCCCCAGGGATCCCTGAAATATATTTTTGATAAGGATTTTGCCTCTCACTCTATGGCTTATCTTTTTACCAGCTTAAGAGCTTTCGTTTTATGACCTAAAGTTTTAAATTCTAGTTAAGCTTAGTTTGTCTCTTTCTTTTATGGTTTGTTCTTTTATATCTTCTTTCAGAAAGTATCTCCTCCAAGACAATAATGTTATTCTTCAATATAATCTTCTAGTACCTTTATTGTTTTACTTTTTAGAATTGAATATGTAATGCATATTGCTGAAAATAGGAGGAAAGTTTCAATCATTTTCCATGTTTATCCAATGAATGAGCAATATTTATTGAAAAAGGCCACATGTTCCTTCTTTCTTCTAAACTCCAAGGTATCGCTGTCTTAATCAGGTGACTATATGTATAAGCTGATCTCTGGATTTCCTATTATGTTCCACTGTTTGTCTCCTTTTATACCAATAATTGAGTTTTTACTAGTGTAGTTTTATTAAGGATCTACATATAAGAGTGAATTCTTCAACTTTGTTCTTTGTATGTATTTCCATACCAGTTTTAGAATCATCTTGTAAATTCACACAAAATGACTGGACATGTATACACGCTCACACAATCACATGTACACTCCTTTGGAGGGAGTGCACTGAATTGAGAGGGGAGAGATCAGTCTGGGGAGAATTCATGTCATTTCAATGTCTCTTCCAATTTAAAATTATAGTATATTCCTCCAGTTATTCAGTTACTTCTTAAGCTTTTCTTAGTAAAATTTTATAGTTCTTTGGTTTAGTGGTTTTCTACATTTTTGAAGATTTTTTTTTCCTGAATATTTGATGTATTTCATGCTTTAAAACAGTACATTTTTACTGGTTTTGGTTTAATTTTTTGTTTTTGCATATAAAATAGTATGGTTTTGGTATTTACATTTAGCTAGTTGGTTTTTTAAAATTTCATTTATTAAACACTTTTTTATGGAATGCTTTTGGTTCTAAATAAAGATTTCTTTGATTCCAACACTTTTTCTCTTTTAAAAGTTCAACTGGACCTTTCTATAGGCTTTTCATACCACATTTCTTAGAGTCTTGACAAATGTCTAGTGATCGATATGGTAAACTAATACTTAAAAAAGTTTAAAAGTAACTTGTGAGGACTGGTTTGTTATCTTCCCTAGATAGTCATTTTATTGGAGAGTTTTTTCAGCGACAGTGACAAATCAAAGGAATGACTCTATTGGAGAGGGAAATTTTCCCCTCTATCTTCATATATTCTCTGACTGGTCAAACAATTAACATGAAATAAGACAAATTAATAGAAAAGCAACAAGTTTTATTATGGAACCTCAACAAGTTTAATTATGGAACCTCATAAACATATATGAAGACTCAAAAGGCAGGTAACTGAGACTTCTACAACATCTTGAGCTAAGGGAAAGGGTAACAAACATCCCGGAGATACAAAAGAAAGGAAAGTCATTCAAAGGTAAGCAGATGAGATGTTTGGGAAACAAAGGTTACCCCATTATGCAGGTAAGTTTCTTAGGTGAAAAGGTCATCTCTGATAATAGCTGCTTTCTTAATACAGGGTCCCTTTCCAATTTAGCAGATAAGCTGCAGGAAGAGAGCTATTCTTGAATCTGTTGGGTTTTGATTGCCTTTAGCTCAAAATAATCCTCATGACAAAGTGGCATATTTTGGGGTGACAAATTCTGCTCTCCTTCAAGTCTATCATTGGGACACAGAGGAAAGTTCTTCTAAGATATATCTGCAGGCACTTCAATTATCCCTCAAATCACATATTGTAAATGACAATTTATTTTACCTATCTATGTAGCCATACCAAATTATACAGTCCTGTACCTAACTAAACATCCTAATACCCTATTAATTTATTTCAAATATTGTAATACAGAATGAAGATACCACTGTTTCTACTTAACTTGTAGATTAACATTATATCTCCAGTTTATCAAACTCCATGTTAAAAAGATAAATGGCTATCCATTGTATTATAAAACAAGAAGAGGCAATGAACAGTATCAATTGCATATTTCAGAGCAACTGAAATTTAAATGCTTTCTAATTAGCCTATTCATTTTCAAAATGTGCTTCTTTAACCTACAGTGATCCTATCAGGGAATCACATAACAAAATGTCAGTGGTCATGAAACGTTTCCCTGGTAATCTAACTGTTTATACTCTGAAAAAATAGTTAGCTCTGTAATCTTTTGTTTTAGTAGTATTACAATGTTCTGTTTATAACACTAATTTTATATTTAACTGATGAATTCAAGTCACAATATCAAAGAAAAAAAGAAGGCAATTTTAATTAGTGAATAGAAGAGAGGCATTCTAAATATTAAGATAATTCTATTTCTTTTTACGCATAATGTAGGGGTCAAAATCAGGCTGCCGCAAGATAGGTCAGTTTAGCATGAAGCTTATTTTGAGTTAAAAGCAATCAAAACCCAGAAGATTTAGGAAAAGCTTTTTTCCTCCCCCCTCAACTGTCTAAAAAGAATTTAGATAGAGGAACTGTTCTACGATGAGAGTGTCACCATAGATAATTACATTACAATATGAAATAGGTACGATAGGGAAGAAGCTAGCAAGGTCATTTGTCCTGTTGTCTCTGAGAATGGTCTAGCAAACATTTGTTTACCAAACATTTATTCTTTTTCATCTTTCTATACATTGCATTTCTTCCCTTTGCAGTCCCCGACACCTACCCCATTTTCATTAATTCATAATGACATATACTTCTCATGTTGACTGGCTGTTTTTGGAACTTTATGTCTGTGGACTTCTTGTATTTATGAAATTAAATTTGATTTTCTCCTGTTAATCTGTCTCATGAAAATTTGATTCTTAGTCCAGTTAGCAGGACCTTGAAAGGTAAAGGAAAGTCTACCTCCCCAATAATATAAAAAAGGATTTAAAAAAATGAATTACAAAAATGCCTTTCTGGGTGAGGTTGGAGAGGGTGATGTTTTGCCTTGTTTCAGCCCTCATACTATAAACACATTTGTATGTGTGTGTGTGCGTGTGCAGTCTATTTAATGCCACCTTTTTTTTTGTATTTTCATGTTTTTGTTGACAGTTTTGTTGTTTAAAATGATTCTTGACCATAATACTAAAGTGCTCTCCCTAAGCACTAGAATGCTGTGAAATGCCTTACAGAGAATATACAGGTGTTAGATAAGCTTCATTCAAGCATCAGTTTAGTACCATGAGTTCAATGTTAATGAATCAACAATATATTTTAAGTGAGGTGAGCATAAACACACATAAAACAAAGTTATATACTGATCAGTTGATGAAAACGGGACCAGAGATTTGCATGATCTTAACTCTGTATTTCCCCTAAGAGGAATCATTGATTATTCACGAATTTATTGTTTGGAGCAATTTTATAGAACACAACTACTGTGAATAATAAGAATTGCCTGTGTTTAATTTAAAACATACTTGTACCTGGAAAATCAATTTGCAAAGAATTACTTACTAAGCATTGATAATATTTTGGGCATGTCACAGATGCATACCATCATCAGAAAAAACAGTATAAGACAATGTGAAGAAATTCAACAGATAACTTGTTAAAAAGCTGTCCCATAGTGTCAGCAAATTTCAATAAGAAATAGACAAAAAAATTAAAAGAATCAGTAACAGTAGAGATATTACTATAAAACTTTTAGAAATAGAAAGTATAAAGGATCTTTCCTTGATAACTTTGTTCTCTAAATTGTAAAATAGAACTCTTTAAAAGTTGCATAAAATACATATGTACTACTTAATAAATTACAAACTAAACACCTACGTGACTACAACTAGGTCAGATCTAAATAATACCAACTTTTGCCAGCTCTCAGAGAACCTCAGGGGCACCTTTCAATCAGATCCTGCTATCCTTCCTAAATCTGAACCTGTCCTGATTTTCATGGCACCACATCTCTTAAAACTTTACCAGCTTTCTTGCATTCTTTGAAATATTAAATAATTCTGATTATTTACTTTCTTTTGAAGTTATTTTGGGATTTAATCTCACTTTTTCATGTGGGGTTTTGTATATATTACAATGTTTCATTCTTGATTTACTAAAGATAAATTTAATTGGTACTTAGACATTATACACAATGCAAGGACCATAGGACACTTTAACTGTTATTTACCTTCCAAATTGTGTGATGTTTATGTGACGTTGTGCTGAATTTAGATTATATATGTGTGTATGGCTTTGTATATTTAACTACACAAGCCATTAGTATTTGATTAAATGAATGTAATATCTGGATTTAATGACATATTTACCGTTTTTGGAATTCTTCATTTCTCCCTGCTATTCTAATCTTCCAATTGGGATATTTATACTGCCTCAAGGAAGTCTTTTATTGTTCCTTTATTTCTGAGGTGCTGGTTACAAAAATTTCCAAACACTATTTTTTTGTCTAAAAGAATCTTTATTTTACTTTCAATAGTAGAGAGGTTTTTTTTTTTTTTTAATTTAATTGGAAATCGGGTGATTGTTTTATGGCATACAGAAAATACCATTCCATTATCCTGTGTTTCTCATGGTTGACAAAAGGACAATTTAATAGTTAACTAAAGACAACTTGCTACTTTCAAAGTAAAAGGTCATGCTTTTTTGTGCACCCAGGTACTCAGTGGTTGACCATTTGCCTTTCGCTCAGGTCATGATCTCAGGGTCCTGGGATCAAGTCCTTCATCAGGGTCCGTGCAGGGAGCCTGCCTCTCCTTCTGCCTGTGTCTCTGCTTCTCTCTCATGAATGAATAAATTAAATATTTTTTTTAAAAGAAAAGGTCTTCCTTTTTTTTTTTTTTTTAGCAATTTCCTCTATTATATCTACCTTTTTGTGGATTCTTTTGATCTACCTTGTTTGAGATATTGGAGTTCTTCTTTTTGTGGATTGTCATCTTTTATTATGTATTAAATCATCAGACATTATTTCTTTAGTTATTTCTTTTGTTTGTCTTCAATATCTCTAAAGAATCAAACAACAAAACTTCACACTGTACTATCTATCGCTTAGCATCTTTTCCTGATTTTCTATCCTTTTGATACCTATGCCTCATTCTAACTAATTTTAATAATTAGCAGCTTTTAGCTTTAACTATAGAATTTCCATTTATTTTAAAAATCTATGTCCTCTTTTACATTTTCTAGTTTTATGTTGAAATCCATGTTTGTGTTTATGTTCTTGATTATAGTAAGCAGAATGGTATTAGAGTCTATGTCTGAATTACCCAATATCTAAAGTGCTAATAAGAGTATTACTGCTATTTTTATTTGTATGTGTATGCATGTGTGTGTTGGTCTTCTCATGAACTTATTTATCTTGGATCGGGCTGTGGACATTTTAAAAACTTACATGTAAAAATTATCTTTAACTTCCATTTTTTCCTAATTATCATATTTTCATTTGCCTCTGAAAGACACCAGGGACAATATTATTCTTGTTTCTCATTATTCAGATTTTAGGACTTAATGCTTGCTAGCCTGTTCAATCAATGAAAGTTGGTTAGGGAAAGCAGGTCTATTTCTAATTCAGCATAATTCCTGGAATCTCAACATAAGGCACCTATTATCTTATGAGATCTTCTATCTTCATGGAGTTCTGAAATTCATATTCTGACAAATTCAGCTGCAATTTAAAGTTAGAACCAGCATAATTTTTGGTAGGTAACATGTTAAGTGTAAGAGAGTAAACTCAAAGTCTTTTGCAAAATTTTGGCTTGAACAAATAGGAAGATGTTATTACCATTAACAGAAATGGAAAATAGGAAGGTTGAGAGAATCTGGAGGATAAAATTAAAGGTTATAGAAATATTAACTCTCACATGTCTAAAAGACATCCAAGTAAAGATGTTGAGTAGGCAGTGGGATTAAATGGAGTTCAAGAAAAGCTAGGATATAGACACAACTTGTAAATTATTGGTATAAAAATACTTATTTAAAGCCATAGGACTAAATGTTAGTAAGTGAAGATACAGAGGGGAAAAGTTCAAGAATGAAGCATTAAAGTATTCCAATGTTAAGATGCTGGAATAGCAGAAACTGATGAGCTGCAATGAAGTTAAAAGGGAAGTATATAATTTTAGAAATCAAATAAATAAAGTGTTCCAAAGAGGAGTGAATGATAGTAAGAAATACTGCTGATAAGTCAAATTAAGAGTAAGATAAAGAACTGACAGATTTATAAGGATGAAAGTTATTGATAACCTTAACCAAAGTAATATTGGTAAAGTTATGGGCTAAAATTATGATTATGTGACTTCAAAAAGGAAATGGGAAGAGAAGAATCATGAGAGTAAGAATACACATACAGCTGGAAGTAATTTGTTATAAAAAGAAGTGGAGAATGAACAAGCAGTCTACGGTGAAGAGAGAGATTTTATATTTTATTTTATTTTATTTTTATTATTTTTTAAAAGATTTTTTATTTATTCATAAGAGTCACAGAAAGAGAGGCAAGAGACATAGGCAGAGGGAGAAGAAGGCTCCTCATAGGGAGCCCGATGCAAGACTCAATCCCCGGACCCTGGGATCATGCCCTGAGCCAAAAGCAGATGCTCAACCACTGAGCCACCCAGGCATCACTATATTTTATTTTATTAAAAATGTTTTCATCGTGGGAAAAATAACAGCATGTTTGCACATTTTTTTAAAGATTTTATTTATTTATTCATGATAGTCACACAGAGAGAGAGAGAGGCAGAGACATAGGCAGAGGGAGAAGCAGGCTCCATGCAGGGAGCCCGATGTGGGATTCGATCCTGGGTCTCCAGGATCGCGCCCTGGGCCAAAGGCAGGCGCCAAACCGCTGCGCCACCCAGGGATCCCGCATGTTCGCACATTGATGGAAATTAGAGAAGTGGATATTGATGTTGCAAGGAAGAAAATAACAAATCACTCTAACAATGTCCTTGAAAAAGGAAGATAAAGATGTATTGTGCAGTTCAAGGAGTTAGTCTTAGGATGTGAACGGTTTATTTCTTATGTTAGAAGGGAATGCAAAAAATGCAGGGGCAGATGCTAGTAGGTGTAAAATGTTGTAACGTAAGCTTCTCTGGAAGTTCTCTTATGGTTGTGATAATTTTCTTTGTGAAGTAGGAAGCAAGGTTATTATCTAAGTGCACAGATAAGGAGGTGGTACTCTTAGTCTGAGGGAAGACTAGAAACATAAAGTAATAATTTAAAAGTGCTAGAGAGTGAATGTTTGACAAAAATACAGTACAATTGCTTGGCAACATTGAAAACCCACTTGAAATTAATGATCATGAAATAAAAGCCAGGACAGTCAGGATGGATAGAGTATTTTTCTCTAGCCAGTTAAATAGAGATGAACTTAAACCACTGCAAAATGAGTATGGATAAACAAAAGAGCAGCAAGCAAGTTGAAGGTATGTTAAAAAAAGAGTGGCATTATAATAATCTATCATGGTATTTAAGGAGAAACAGGAATTCCTGAGAAGAATGGGGGGCAAAAGGTAAAATTACTGAGATTAAAACCTAGTGAGGCCCAAGACTGCTTTGGCAATTCGGAGGAGTTGGAAAAGGGAGAAGATGCAAAACCAGACTGGGATTCTTTTGAAATCTACTGTGGAAGCTTAATTTTATTAATAATAAAAATTGTAGGGTGTATGAAATAAAAAACAAATTAAGATCTAATAAGGAAAGACTATTTGAAGCCCGATGCAAGACTCAATCCTTGGACCCTGGGATCACACCCTGAGCCAAAAGCAGATGCTCAACCACTGAGCCAAATTAAGATCTAATTAGATCTATTAGACCAAACTAAATTAAGATCTAATAAGGAAAGACTATTTGAAAGAATTACTCCAAGGGAGTGGAGAGGGAATATTGGGTAGGGAAACCCTCAAGATAGGGACTACTAGAATAGAGAGAAGCTTGACAAGATTTGCAGACATTTCAGGGTTAAACACAAAGTTTTTCTTTTATGTGGAGGAGTAAACAGGGCTAGAAAGAACTGAATCAGAAGAGAAATGAAAGAGTGACAAGACAGGATACTAGACCACTGGAAGTTTTCCCAGGGGTAGGGAGTGGGAGGGAATCATCTTTTAGGGATATTGTTGTTTGCTGGCCCAGTTTAAAGGTAGGTCAAAGTTCAGGGAAGGAGGTAATTTTCACCACAGTTTGGCCAACAAGCATTTTCTTTCTACTGATCAGTGAAGATAAAGCAGTTCAGCTGATCACTTATGATACAAAATATAAGAATCTGGAGGGTTTGTGCCTTGCCTTGTCATAAGTAAATAGAGGGTAATATCCATGAGTCTTATCTGAGTCAAAGGGGGAAGGATAATCTTTGAGTCCTTTACCAGAGCACAAAAAGGAGTGTGTGTGTGTGTGTGTGTGTGTGTGTGTGTGTGAGAGAGAGAGAGAGAGAGAGAGAGAGATGGAGGACAGGAGAGTATTCCTTTAATTTTCTTTTTTTTTTTTCTTTTTTTATTTTTTTTTATTGGTGTTCAATTTACTAACATACAGAATAACACCCAGTGCCCGTCACCCATTCACTCCCACCCCCCGCCCTCCTCCCCTTCTACCACCCCTAGTTCGTTTCCCAGAGTTAGCAGTCTTTACGTTCTGTCTCCCTTTCTGATATTTCCCACACATTTCTTCTCCCTTCCCTTATATTCCCTTTCACTATTATTTATATTCCCCAAATGAATGAGAACATATAATGTTTGTCCTTCTCCGACTGACTTACTTTTCATTCTTTTTCAGAAGTACAGAGGTTAGGTGAATTCAACATTGTCAAGTATACCAGGCAGACGTTATATGGTAGAGAACAAGATCATTAAAGAAGAGAAATTCCAGAGACCGAATTAAGAAAGGGATAGTGTCAGAAAGCTGAAAAATTTTTACAGAATAAATGGATGTGGCTCAAATATTGCTTGATGACTACTTGATAAGAAAATAACAAAGCTGATAAAAATAGCCATAATTAATTGGAGAAGAAATACACAAAAATGAATGAATTATTTAAATAATCAAAATTTTAAAAATGAGATTTAGATAATGCCTACTTAATAGTTTTAATATTTAACCAGCAGTTACAAAATTAAAAAAACACATTATCTTACATTTATGACCAAATTATTTTATATAATTTAATTATCCTTTCCTGTTGCCAAAAGAAGTATGTTTTACCTGCAATTATTTGCTTTAAATGCTAAAAACAGCAATATTGAGTGTTAGGATGTATGAAAATGATAGTTTCTGAGAATACTACGATAATACAACAAAACTGAATGTCTCAGATGTAGAGAGGTTCTAACTAATGCATTTGCATTTTCTTTTACAAAGCAGTGTTTTTCTGTTCTTTGAAAAGCAGAAGGTAGGTACATTAAGATGTGTAAAATGGTGTTTGTCCCTTCATATTAGTCTCGTCAACATTTATCTGTTCATATATACTACTTCATTATTCAGAATATCTCATTCTGTGAATATAGCATAAACTAGAAAAAAACTTTTTAATAATAAACTTATTTTTTATTGGTGTTCAATTTGCCAACATACAGAATAACACCCAGTGCTCATCCCGTCAAGCACCCCCCTCAGTGCCCGCCACCCAGTCACCCCCACCCCCGCCCTCCTCCTCTTCCACCACCCCTAGTTCGTTTCCCAGAGTTAGGAGTCTTCTATGTTCTGTCTCCCTTTCTGATATTTCCGACACATTTCTTCTCCCTTCCCCTCTATTCCCTTTCACTATTATTTATATTCCCCAAATGAATGAAACCATATAATGTTTGTCCTTCTCCGATTGAGTTACTTCACTCAGCATAATACCCTCCAGTTCCATCCACGTGGAAGCAAATGGTGGGTATTTGTCATTTCTAATGGCTGAGTAATATTCCATTGTATACAAAGACCACATCTTCTTTATTGTAGTCATTTGCCTGATATTTATGAAGGTCGTGTTTTCATTGAGGCAGTTTGATATAATTTCAGCCACCTGTGTGATGTTTCCAATGTAATCAAATGGGAGATTTGATTCACTTTTATGGTAGGAAGAAAAAATTAAATCATAGGGAAGCAGTGTTTCATCATGTAAACATTGTCTAGAAGCAGATTCAAGTTCTTTTGATTCTGAGTTAGGATAAAAATGTCTTCCAGACCCTGTGGTTATCATTCCAGTTGTTTGTCCTTTAGTTTGTATTATAATATTCTAGTGAATAATCAATAAAGTCTATTACATAAAAACATGTTTTGCAATTATTTTTGCTTCATGTTTCATAAGCCATGTGAATGATGTCTGTCTCTTTCAAGCATAGATTTTAAAATTTAATATTTTAGCAGAATGTAGTCAAATATTTAAACTTCAGATGAACTAGTTCATTATATTCTTTATACCACCTCTTCTACAATAATCCTCATTTATTCAATATGTGTTAATATAATTATATCATAAATTAAATATATTATCTTAATATGTGTGTTTTATATTATAAAACCATATTGTATATAATATATAGTAGATGTTTATAAATATATGTGTATGTATAATTAGATATTAACCTTAAGCAATGGAAACCTGGTCTAATAAAAAAGTGACACTAAAAATATTGATGGAAATTAATGATGATATTGTTAGAGGAAATATTTATTATAATTAGTCATATTTTCCTAGCAGACATCACATACAGTAAGAAACAAAATTGGCCCAGTAATAAATAAAAAGTTATATAGATGCAGCAATTCATTACTGAGTCTGAAAAACTGATTAATAACTGAGATAATCATTGATTTTTGTTTGATGACAAAATTATTTCAATTCACATTTTTAAAGAATACTCAAGACACATCTGTTTACATTTTTGTTCCTGTAACCCCATTTAAAAATGGCATAATAACAAAGAATTAGGTGTATAACTTTTTAAGGTGATCCTAATGCATTTTTCTCTTGCTTAAGATTAACAGGTTTACCTGACTTTATCCACATTATAAAATATGGGAGGAAAGTGGTTAAACCATGTAGGTTTAAAGGCCACTGCCACCACTTAGATCTTCACTAACACCTGCAGGCTATTGAAACTCTGTAGGCAGCTGCTTCTTTATCTGCATAATGGACATGTTAGTAGTTTCTCCATCATAAGGTTTGTGAGAAACAAGAAAATTTATAAAATGTACTTAATATACTTCCTGGAATAATAACCTCAGTAAATGCTAGTTATTGTTAATAAAATTACTTGAAGTTTTTGACAATTTAATTAAAGAACATGTGCTTTTCAAGTTAGATTTGTAGAGGTACTTACAAGTTTTGAGCATGTTGTTGGTGTGGCTGTTATTAACGTTTTTAATATGTTGCAAATATGAGATAGAAATAGGCAGCAAATTCTGGTAATAATAGACAAATTTCATTATTTTTTTTTCATTTATTTATGATAGTCACACAGAGAGAGAGAGAGAGAGGAAGAGACATAGGCAGAGGGAGAAGCAGGCTCCATGCACCGGGAGGCTGATGTGGGATTCGATCCCGGGTCTCCAGGATCACGCCCTAGGCCAAAGGCAGGCGCTAAACCGCTGCGCCACCCAGGGATCCCCTCATTATTTTTTTAGAGACTTATTTATTAGAGAGAGAGTGAAAGGGAAAGCATAAGTGGGGGAGGTGCAGATGAGGGAGAGGAAGAGAGTCCTCAAGCTATCTACTGAGTGCAGAGCCTGAGGCGGGGCTCCATCCCAGGACCCTGAGATCATGACCTGAGCCAAAATCAAGACCCATCCGCTTAACTGACTGAGCCACCCAGGCATCTCCAAATTTCATTGTTTTAACTGATATTTAACATAACTGAAATTTTTGTTGTCTTATTAAAATTGTAAATATTATTTCAGTCCAAAATTAATTATTTCACGTTGGTATTTCTTTTCATAGTGAAACATTTATTTTAATATTTTAAATCATAATCCTCACTTAGAATATTGCAACATCCATACATTTGCTTGCTTGGTTAAGAAATCATTGAAATATATATTATTTATCATATATCCATTTTCTTATGTAAACAAATTGATTAATAGAAAATAAATTATTTAGAACAAAGATTTAATAAGGTCACAAGTGATCTCAAAAGGCACTGTAGTTAGACTTAAGAATCAGACATGTAATTTAAATTCTTTGTTTTCTTGTGCTGCTAACAATATTCAGCATATTTGTGCATCTTTCTTTTGGACATTTACATATCTTTTTTAACAATAAAATTCAACCCTAACCTAAGTTATCCAGAGTTAATGGTGTATTTACTCCTGACTTCAATTAGGTGAATTAGCAATAAAAATGTAAGTGATTATAAAATAGAGTCAACTAAGACCATTGTGTCTGATTTCACTTTGGTTATAAGCTCTATTTCAAAATTCCATTAGCTAAATTAGAGGTTTATCCTGTAACCCATTTCTCCTACACAAATGGCAACTCTGCATTTGTGCTGATTGTTACTGTATAATTTTATGAGTTTGTCATTTAAAAAAATAAATGTAATCGTACCATTGTATAGCAGAGAAAATGAAGCTATTCAACTATATACCCTACTACCTCACAGATATTCACATGAATATTACATATTTTTCTACTGAGTGGTTGTGGGTATAATGAGATTACACCTATTCCTAGTACCTTTCTGGATAATAAGAAGCCGCTACTGTACAAGATCATTTTCAAAGTCATTGAAAAGTAGAAAATGACTACAGCATACCAATAATGAGGGCACAAGTAAAATTGCTATTAAATTTCTTCACTCTATAGTACCAAACTGTATGAAGAAAAATCGAGAGACACCCATTATTTTTTTTTATTATTCAGCTAATGAGAAAATACATGGCAAAAGGATTTTAATGGCCATTTTTAGGAAGAAATAACCATGACTTTTACTTCGGAAAATGCTATAAAAGATTAACACTTTAAAACAAGGTACCAGTTTTATTTACCAGAATAAGTAGCACTGATTTAAATTTGGTATAGGCTTCAGAACGGAAACAATTATTATATATTTCACAGTTTATAATAGTACCAGTCTTCATATACATATTACAAGCTAAGCTCAGCAATGATGGTTAAGCTCTCTACCTGCAGAGAAGATTTTTAGAATATTGATAATCCTTCTCTAGATGTTTCCCTTTATCTCCATCTATAATACTTAGCTAAGCCAAGTGTGGATAATGACTTCTTTCTTCATAAGAGGCATAGAAAACACATAGGATAAATCAAAAGCCTAATTCTGTTTATAATATTTTCTTATTATTTGTTCTAAATAGCAGCTGCCCAGATTATTTAAATACTCAAATTATCCAAATTCTTATTTTCCTAGGTTCCATTCCTTCATGTCCGTTACTGTCATCCTCATGATTTAGTCACCAAAGCATCTCATAATTTTTTCTTCTTTCTTACCAGTTCTGCACATTCTGTAAGATATACTAGCATATGAAACCTTTTCTGAATCATTCCAAATTCAAATATTTATCTGATTCCTCAACATTAACATTGATATAAATATTCACCCTGTGTACCAGGTGTTGACCTCACTATATTCACTCTTTGAGAGATCTTGAGTTGATCTGACTCAATTATCTGTCGGCTTTTGCAAACATTGTTACCACTTCACAGCCCTGGCCACAGGGAACATTAACCTTGTCCAATTCTGACCATAAACTCTCCTGAGAACTGTGTTGCCTTAGAAGATTTACTGAGAAATAAACAGCTTTATAAGCAGAAATGCTTACCTTTGTCAAGAAGTCACTGCTCAGAAAGGAATTACCTCTGGGACCAGAACCTGAAAAATAATGACTCATTTTCAAAACAGTATGGACATTATTCCTCTTATATTTTAAAAATTAACAGAATCCAAAGTTATTGACAAATTTAAATCATTAAAACCCTTTTTGGATTTTGCTCTTTAAAAAAATATTAAGCCTCTCACATATACTAATAAGAATTTAGAAGTAATGGAATAAAACATACAAACCATGTTACTCAAATATCACAAGGTTTCCTATGATGGTTAAAACTTATTTGCAGTATTTATATTTTAACATTACTTATGAACTGGTTAGTGATTTAAGAAAGAAGTTGAGCTAAAAAGTTAAGCCAGATATCCATTTCGAAAATTATCATCTTTTTAAAATACTGGCATTATACTATCACTATGACCATTTTTTAATTCCTTAAACATATAAGCCCCTGTAAATACTTAAAATGTTTTCAAAATGTCTGAAATTTCGTGGCCATTGCTGCTATGATGGAATATTACTCAGCTATTAGAAATGACAACTACCCACCATTTGGTTCAACGTGGATGGAACTGGAGGGTATGATGCTGAGTGAAGTAAGTCAGTCGGAGAAGGACAAACATTATATGTTCTCATTCATTTGGGGAATATAAATAATAGTGAAAGGGAATATAAGGGAAGGGAGAAGAAATGTGTGGGAAATATCAGAAAGGGAGACAGAACGTAAAGACTCCTAACTCTGGGAAACGAACTAGGGGTGTGGAAGGGGAGGAGGGCGGGGGGTGGGAGTGAATGGGTGACGGGCACTGGGGGTTATTCTGTATGTTAGTAAATTGAACACCAATAAAAAATAAATTAAAAAAAATGTCTGAAATTTGTAAAAAAAAAAAAAACATGTTATTACTATTAGCGGCCTCTCTTTTTGTTTTGGTGTATAACACATATTACAAGGTCTAAACAATTACAATTACTGAATCTACTGGCTATACATATAAACAGAGGAAATATTACTGGAACTGATCCAGTCGATAGCATCGTAAGTAAATGAATTATGCTAAGATTACATTATAAGCTCTTAACGGAAATTAGAAGTTACCCTATAAACAAAAGTAAACAAATTATGAACAACAAAGCAAATTAGTTTAAAGAATTTCTGGCATGCTATAAACTTTGTATTAGCTACGATAAAATTTTATAAGCTAAAAATTATTCTTATGTGAAAGAATGTTATCAAAGTATTTCAGCTTTTTAAGCCAAAACAGAAAAAAATCAATGAGTTTGCTTTTTAAGACAATTTCTATGTTTCAAATAGAATTGTTTTTCTTCATAATACTTTATTTTTCATACTTTTTGTTATTAATGCTGATTTTCATTTATAACCCAGCTAGACAAATTCATCTACTTGTGAAAATGATCTTTATTTATGCATCTTAAATCCCATGTGCCTTTCATGGGTTTGGGTAGGTGAGCTATTATTTATGTTTTACAAAAACTATAAAGTATCAATTAAACAATAAACTTAACACAAAATATTTTAAAATTGGATTTTGAAATATACTAAATTTATTTTTGCCTCAAATTAAAAGAATGAAATTTTTACCTCAAAAAAAGAAGATTTTTAATGAATTTGGAAGAAAGTATGTGAATTTTAAAAATATTTTTTTGTGAAGTAAGGGGATCTTTCTAAAAATAAGATAGAAAGCTCAGATGCTATAAAAGAGAAGTAAATTTAACTTCATAAATATGTCTGCATAGTGAAAATCTTAAAAAGTTCAAAAGATAACTTTGGAATGAAATATGAATAAATGTCTTAAAATAATTTCCTTAACATATATGTATAGTTCTTAAAACTATTGGAAAAAACACAAACAACACAATAAAAATATAAAAGAGAGGGAATAACTTATTGACAAAACTATGTACAAATTGCCTTCACTTATGAAAATATGTTAAACATTCAGCATAATTTTACAAAATGCAAAATAAAACCAAACTGAAACACTACTTTTCCTATCAAGATAATTAAGGACCAAAAACTTAATTCACATTGTTAGTGAAGATGTGAAGAATATGAACTTCTTTGGGGGATAATTTGGCAATATCTATCAAACTCTAAAATACACAAAACCTTTGATCCAGCATTTAAGCTCCTAGGAATTTCTGTTAAAGATAGACATTATAATATGCAGGAAATCACTAGTACAAAAATATTAGTAACAACACTGTACTTAAAGAGGGAAACAATCAAAAATATATCTCAAGAAAGAACAGTTAAAGCATAATTCTATATCCTGTGATGTAATGTCATACCACGCACAGCATACTCTTTTGGTACCTTGCTCAGATCCCTTCACAGCCAGATTAACTCATATTCCAAGTCTGTGAGTTTGGGCACCTAGGAATTTACAATTTACAGCAGTTTACAATATTTCTAGGGAAATGGCTTCAATAACTGTAATCACCTCATCTGGGAACTATAGTTCCATCTAGGAGTTACAAGGACACTTGGTGGCAATTAGTTACTGGTACAGCAGTACAAAATCAGGCCCCTTTGCTTCCAGATGAAACAACACTGCGGCACTATGCATACCATAGAACTCCTCATCATTCAAGCTGAGGATAGACTTCAGCTAAACTATATCTGGGTTTTCTTTTTCTCAGAACTTATCCTTTATTTTCTTAAAATTTTCTCCTGATAGCATTCCTAGTAGAGCCCTCGTACAAGAATTCTTATCACAGGATCTACATCCAGGGGTTCCTGACTCAAAATATATCACTTTTTAAAAAAGGAAGTCCTGGGGGGACAGTGGGTCAGTGCTCTTTGAGCATCTGCCTTCAGCTCAGGTTGTGATCCCAGGATCCTGGGATTGGTCCCCAATCGGGCTCCCAGTGGAAAGCTTGCTTCTCCCTCTGCCTATGTCTCTGTCTCTCTGTTTCTCTTTTGAGTAAATAAATAAAATATTTAAAAAACAAAAAAAAGTAAGTCCTATTGTATTATTATTGACTAGTCACTAAGAATATTAAATGCAATTGAAAGGTGTAGCGTGAATGGCCACGATAGCCAAACTGTGGAAGGAGCCTCGGTGTCCAACGAAAGATGAATGGATAAAGAAGATGTGGTTTATGTATACAATGGAATATTACTCAGCTATTAGAAATGACAAATACCCACCATTTGCTTCAACGTGGATGGAACTGGAGGGTATTATGCTGAGTGAAGTAAGTCAGTCGGAGAAGGACAAACATTATATGTTCTCATTCATTTGGGGAATATAAATAATAGTGAAAGGGAAAAGAAGGGAAGGGGGAAGAAATGTGTGGGAAATATCAGAAAGGGAGACAGAACGTAAAGACTGCTAACTCTGGGAAACGAACTAGGGGTGGTAGAAGGGGAGGAGGGCGGGGGGTGGGAGTGAATGGGTGACGGGCACTGGGTGTTATTCTGTATGTTAGTAAATTGAACACCAATAAAAAAAAAAAAAAAAAAAAAAAAAAAAAAAAAAAGAAAGGTGTAGCGTGAACTCTCATTTTTAGAAAAAAATAATATGCATGCATGAATATTAATATGTTATTTGAGTATGATACCTAAGAAACTGTTTAAAATGGTTGCCTAGGGGTTAGTGACTGCAGAAACAGGTCTTCCTTTCAACATGAACATTTGTTTTAACCATTTTTTTCAGTTTGGAAATTTTATAATGTAAATAGAATTGAATTGTATAAAGTTAATTTAGATGGCAACATGAGCTATTTGGTACAAATGAATATGATTTCTGAAATATATTTTTATTAAAAAAAAATTTATTTTATATATAGAGAGAGTGAGTGCAGGGGGGAGGGGCAGAGGGAGAGCAAAGGAAAAACTTAAGCAGACTGTGCTGAGCATGGAGCCCCATGTGGGCCTCAATCCCGTGCCCCTGAGATACCGACCTGAGCTGAAACCAAGAGTCTGGACACTCAACTGAATGTGGCACCCAGGGGCCCCTAAAATATTTTTTAAAAAGCTAGTAATGCTTAAAAAGACTTGCAGATACAAACATGTATATATTGTTCATTTATATAAAAGGTAATAAACACATATATCCTTGAAAATTAGAGATGTGTTTATTAGTAACAAATATAAAATGTAAGTATTGCTTGGCAAGCTACAATAAACATTTCCTTTATTAACAATGACAAAACAAGCCCATTTTCTCACTTGAAGTTTTCTAACTTATGTTTTTAAGTTGAAAATTGTATTCCACTCTATTTTAAAATTTCAATATGAGTTGATTATAGGTTTTTAAACATACTAGTGGCCCTTATAAATTTAGAGATGTGAAAGCTAGAGATTTACAGAGCTTGGGATCTCAGGTCACAAATATTTTACCAGGATTATTTTGTCCAGCTTATTTTGTACCAGTCTGTCTTTTTATGTGAATATATCAGCAATTAAAATGACTTCTATAAAATCACAATCATGATCATTTAAACTTTAATGAATATTACTCTTTAAAAATCTTCTTTTTTCAACTTGTTTTCCATGTAAACTCTCAGAAGGGGAAAATTATTTTCGAAAAAAGTAATTTTGGTGGCTGCACTTTGCAGGTCACAGTTAATTATAGAATCAATATTCTGCTCTCCAGGTGGTCAAGCTACACAAGCCACAAAGCTATTTTATCACATTAGTCAAAGTTACATTTCTGTGAAGCCCAAAGGAATGGAATAGATTGAATTTACTTTATAAGTTGTAATTATCATGGAATTGCATGTTTTTATAGAAAATATCATTGTGGTTATAATGATGTTGTTCTAAGCTCTTCATGTGCATTAATTCATCTAAAGTTCACAGAAGCTATATTGATTATATTGATTGCATTAGTTTTTCATGTCTGTCACAGTATTTGTTATTAATATACACACATTTAATTCAAATTCAAAGATAACTTGAACATATTATGTATTCATTGTTCTGTGTCTGATTTCAGAAGTGTCAAATATGTATATATAGATATACAAATATAAATATATAGATTTATACATATTTTACCTTAAAATTTTCACATTGAAAAAATCAGTAGGGATCTACTCAACAAAACTGAATATTCTCATTGTCCAAATTGGCACCAATATTTACCATCTACATAAAAATATTTAATATTCATATATTTAAAAATGGCAAATAAAATAGTAATTCTTGAGATGGAGGTTTAATTTTTAAAGAAGCAGATTAGCATTAATCAAATCATCATAAAATATATAAAGCAAAATATGACCAGGTTCTACGGAGGAGAAGACAGAGCTGAAACACATATGAGATAGTCCAGGAACATTCTAGGAGGGGGAGCAGGAAATACTTTCCTGTTTTTGTTTGTGTTCACAGATATATATTGGTCCATGTTTGCAACTCATATTCCCAAAAGATGCCTTGAATTACATATTAAGGACATTGATTTTTCTTCTTTTACTCTTATTTTTGTGAAAGTGCCAGCAAACATTTCTTTTGTTTTTCTTTTTAAGATTTTATTTATTTGTAAGTGGGGTCCCAGACTTGCATTTCTTTTTTATTTTTTAAGATTTTATTTATTTGTAAGTGGGGTCCCAGACTTGCATTTCTTTTTTATTTTTTAAGATTTTATTTATTTGTAAGTGGGGTCCCAGACTTGCATTTCTTTTTTTTTTAAGATTTTATTTATTTGTAAGTGGGGTCCCAGACTTGCATTTCTTTTTTTTTTTAAGATTTTATTTATTTGTAAGTGGGGTCCCAGACTTGCATTTCTTTTTTTTTTTTAAGATTTTATTTATTTGTAAGTGGGGTAGTGCCAGCAAACATAAGACTAGGCCAGTTATGGTAGCTTAGCCAATGATTCTTCAATTAAATTAGAAATATTTGAAGTATCTTGAAAATAAGTGCATCTTCAATCTCATTGAAAGCAATGTCTTAATTCAATATTTATATATAGTATAGAAATTAATAAAGTGACTGTTCTCCCAATCTATAATTTTATGTGTGTGAAATAGGTACACACACATGCTCATGTATACACATATGCATGTATACACTATAAACGAGAAAGATGAAGATGTCTATATTATAAAGTACATAACTGTCTATCTCGCAAATGTCAATCAGTGAGAACATCATATTTTTAAAAGATCTTTAAATAAATTCTAATTGATAATTTCAAACTTCAGATAAATTTATTTTTCTTAAAATAAATAATATGGGATTTATTTTTAAAATAGCAAGTCCTGAACTTCCAGTTACTGTAGTCCAATTCCTTTTTAGAAATTATAATAATAAAATTTGAAGAGTCAGTGCTATAGTTAAAGTCATAATTGCAAATGGTGGTAGAATCAATGATTTAGTACCAGTAGTATCTTAAGGACCAAATAAAAATAAAAATATAATTTGGTTAAAACAGAGCTAAAATCTTTCACTACATGTCCCCCAAGTAGATACAAACTGGTGCAATTCCAAGATAATCCATAATTTTACAATGCACAAGGAACATTTTAAAAATAGGACTCAACTTCAAGGGAGATATTTTAAAACATCTTTAAGTGTCATTTTGGCTCATTTTTTTGTACATCAATGTCACATTGAATTAGACAGTTATGTTGTCAACAAAACAATCTGCATTTAAATTCTATTTTATATGTTGGTCAGGGAAAAGTGCTTTTAGTTAGCTCTGGAATCTAGCAAAAAAAAAAAAAAAAGCAAACCTCAAATTATTTGGCTCTTTACATCATGTAAAATTACAATTTGTGTACTTTATTCATCCATCACCTATTTGGCACCTTTGTCAGAAAAATGTTAATGAAACTTGAAGATTGATGGGGCATGATTATTTAAAAACGTACATGATTACTTAAATAAACATATTTAAATAGGCTCTTGTCTATGCCTATATACTGCAACAGTCAAATATACTAATTTAAGACATAATATATTAATATTTCATTTAAGTAGGGATAGTGCTCAAATGCGTATTTTCTGTATTTCTCCATTTTTATACTCAAGTAGAATATCATTTAAAAATATAATGCTAAATATTTTATCATTAATGCATCCATCTTTTAAGAAAAGTTTGGACACATGAATTTTGGCTTTGTCCACACAAGAGTATAGAAAACACTCTGTGTTCTCCCGGTATCCCTCAGGATCCCTTTATTATTTTCCTACACTCTGGGTATTAGTGTGATTTCCTACATAAGAGCAGCACCTGTGTCTTTCTGGAGGTCTGACTTTAGTAGCCAGAATCCCCTTTTTCTGGTGCAGAAAAAAACCTGGGAATTTATATTCTTCCATGCACAGATTCGGAACGGTCACTATTGGGTCTTAGAGTAAAAACTCCAGTAATCTTGCTCATAACTGGGACAATTCAAGGATGTCACCTCAACAGTCTAGAATTTTCTTATGTAGTTGAACCCAAGCTACCCTTTAGGGAGTTGTGCTTGACATAACCCCTTTCTTTGTCTTGCTTTGCTACTTTCCCAAAACTTTCACCAAATCTTCATTTTAGGTTTTGTTTCAGAGGAACCCAAACTTTGACATAACTCAATTAGATGTTTAAAGATTGGCAACTTTCATGAATTTCTAGGTGGAACTCTAGGTCATTGCTTTCAAAAGCCCGTCTTCTTCAGATTTCTGTTGAAGTCTCTATACATTTACCCTTAACAAATATTATTTAATGATTTTTTAATCTTTGCATATTAACATGCAAAATCTAATATAGTTGTTGAGCTGGAAATTCAGATCATATATTTCTTTTTCAATCACAATCTGCTTAATATTTATTTTCAAATTTGAGTAGAAATCAGTAGTGTTTCTTAAGTATATAAAACATTTTAGATAACCAGAATCAGATTGCCAATCCCCAGCCAGATTAACTATAATTCTGGAACCCTTAATTTGTTATATTTTCTCAGTGATGTTCAAAGTCCCTTCCTTATGTGAGCAAAATCAAATTTTCATTCATCAAGATACAAAAATATGCAATCATTTATACAGGTTTACTATGTATTTCACATGTTTAGGTCCATATTCCCATTCTTTGATTTTATATGGTGGAGAAGATGAAAGTAATAGGTGAACAAAACATTTTGTGTATGCTATAATACTGCCTTCCCCAACCACTGAGTTTAGTACTTAACCTTTCTCACATCACATTTGAAGATGTTCCTCAGAAGTATATTTTTGAATTCTGCTATATATTTTATAAGTAATCAATGAGTCTCGGTTACTCCTCTGGTCATATTATATGTGAATTAGTAAACATAAACCAATAATTATATTTCCCTCCTGCTTTTCTCATTGATTTTATTGGTGAAAATACAGTGTGAATTCATTTTTGGGGTCTTCTTATTCCACTTGCTATGTTATCTATTTGTGATTTCTAGGCATTTTTCTGATACTTGTTCTCTGATTTTTTTTTTTTAAGATTTATTTATTTGAGATCAGGGAGGGTCTGAAGGAGAGAGAGAGAAAGAATCTCAAGCTGACTTCCCAATGTGCACTGAACTGATGTGGAGCACCATCTTGTTGACTCTGAGATGATGGCCTCAGCCAAAATCAAGAGTCAGATGCTTAACGCACTGAACCACCCAGGCACCCCTGAATATTTTGATACCTGTTTTCCAAAAACTTTAAATACCTGATTAATATGAGATTTTCCTTTCCATATTAGTGAGCCCCAAAATGATATGAGATTTTTATCAAAATTCTCATCTCTATCACACTTCTTTTTAGTAAAAATTAAACCAAAATTTTCACTTTTTCTCAACAATTTTTATTTCTCCAAAGAGAAGAAACTGTCAAATGTCAAGAATTTATCAGTTATTCTATTTTCAGGTGTTTTAATTTTCATCATATGTAAATGTTAAAGCAGGAAAAGGAACAACTTATTTGTGTCTTCATACAGTTTGATAGAATATTGATAAACAGCATACTTTAAAATGAAAAGATATTTAATCATGAGGTGTAATAGTGAACATGATGAATTCATTCAGTAAAGGTAATGTTAAGAACCATTTCTTTACATGGTAAGTGTAAAAAGATAAGATAAATATGTGCCTACACTCATCGATCTTATACTTTCATGGGGAAAAAAGTGACCATATAGAAGTAGATCAATCTGTAAATAAGGTAACTCCTGGTAGAAAAAAAAAAAAAATCATACACTAGAGCAGTGATTGCCTATTCTAGCTGGGCAAATCACCTGGGGAAATTTTTAAAACTAATGAGGCCCTGACTTCATCCTAATATTTTTTAGTTTAATGCACCTGGGGCATGGGACCAGGCACAGGCTTTTTGTTGCTGTTGCTTAAATTACTCAGGCGTTGCTGTTTTGTAGGAACAATTGAGAACCGTGATGGAAAATTATAGGGATGTACAAGCTACTTCAGGTTTCCTAGTCTAAAGAAGACATGTTTATGAAAGTTGCATTTGAACAGACTATTTAATGATAATAAGGTGCCACATATGAGAAAATCATGGGGAAGAGGGTTGCAGGAAGAAGCAGAGGCTAGTTCAACACCTCTGAGGCAGGTGAGCCACAGAAGCTGGAGGAACAGGGAGAAGGCGGGTACATGATGAATGCTGCACTGAGAGCACAGGAGATGAGATCAGATAGATCAGTAGCTAGGACACGAGGTCCTTGTTACCCACGGTAAAGGATTTTGAATTTCTTCCCTGTAAAACTGAAAGCCACTGGAGTGTTTTAACTAAAGTGACATAATCTGATTTATATTTGAAAAAGATGCTGGCAGTTATATGAAGAATGGATGGAAAAGTCAAAAATGGAAATGAGAAGGCCATTTGGAGTATTGAGTATTCAAGAGGAGAGCTACCTCTTTAAAACTATAGCCAGCACGCCAGCAATTGCAAGATGCACAATGGTACATGATAGCAATTTATAACAGAGCAGTCAGAAAGTCGTATGCTAGTTTTGCTGGCAAGTAGTAAAGTGGATGAGTGATGAACTGGACACAAACAAGATGACATTTCTCTACCGTAAAACTTCTTTGGTTGGCCTCACCTTAAATTACTGCAGCATTCAACTGCAGGAACTCAGAAGAATAAAAACACTGAACCACTTTGCTCAAATCTCCTCCCTTAAAATGTTTTATGTTCCTTTATCTAACAGACTCTTTGTACTGGTAAGGGTGTACTCTTTTGTGAAGTTATATCTTTGTTATATCAATTGAAGTAGAAACATCCAGTGACTTCACTTCAATAACTAAAAAGCTCAAATAGGATCACTTCTTACACTTTTTATTTCTAAGAGATCATCATGGGAAGGTATGTAGAAAACAGTAAAACGTCCTGTAATGAAAATGTCATCTTTTGTTGTTCAGTTGAAGCTGAAACATAAAGTTAAGTGTGGGTTCTGGTACAACAGACACAGAATTTTAATAATAATAATATAATAATAATGATTATTTGACAATATTGAATTGTCACTTATTGAATTTTTACTATGTGCTAAGTCTCTACTATTTATTGAATATTTACTATGTGCTAAGTCCCTGTTAATTCACTAAGCATTTTTTAAAACATTTTACAAGAAATGAGATATTTAAATTTTATGAGTCCTTACAAGATAAGTATGCATTGTCTTCAAGGTTTAAACACATTTATATATAGAGAGAGAGAGAGAAAGAGGAAAAAAATGCCAGCAATTGTAATAAGATGCACAATGGTATATCACAGGATGATGAGAAATATCACAAAATAAGTATCATCAGTCACTATAATATTTATGCTTCAAAAAAGGAATATTTATGTTTCATTAATGAATGCTTTAAAACATATACTAACAGGGTTTTGAAATGTAAGCTATTTGGCTATGTCTTATTTAACTATTCCTTTAAAGACACTGCCTGCCCTGGTAGGCTTATAGTTCTTTCAATAAACAAAGTTTCCCAAGGAAAACAGCAGAGATGAATTCTGAGGCAGTAAATTTGTGTAAGGATCATTGAAATGAATGACCTAGAGTGAGTCACCAGGAGATGGAGCCTACTTACAACCAAATGCAATTTCAGAAAAATTCCTCCTTTTAAAAAATAATTTCAGGGATCCCTGGGTGGCGCGGCGGTTTGGCGCCTGCCTTTGGCCCAGGGCGCGATCCTGGAGACCCGGGATCGAATCCCACATCGGGCTTCCGGTGCATGGAGCCTGCTTCTCCCTCTGCCTGTGTCTCTGCCTCTCTCTCCTTCTCTCTCTGTGACTATCATAAATAAATAAACATTTAAAAAAAAGAATAATTTCAGACACCAAAGCAGTAATTTCAAGTTACAGCAGCTCATATTACTAACTTGTTACAAAGAAAATGCACCCCCACACCCCTCCCCAGTAAATTATGATTTTACTTCCCCACCACTTGAGGAAAATGACATATTGGTAATTAAGACAAAGAGGCTCTGTTTGTGGCTCTTCTGTATCAAGAACACATTCATGACTATACAGGGGATGTATTCTCTTTGCCTGAAGTATTGTTATTCAGGAGAGAAGAAAAAATCATAATAAAAACAATACTGAAAAATATTATGTAAATATAAGGTTTTTGATTTATTTCAAAAAAATGAATCATCATAATTATTATTTTTTGTCACATCACTAATTACTGTAAAAACTCTGCGCTATGATCTATTTTAAACATTTCATACATATTAACTCTTTCAGTTTTTGCAACCATATGATTAGGGAAGAATTAGTATTCTCCCTATTTTAAAATTCTAAAACTTGCCAAGGTCGCACAGTTGGTGAAGTGAATCTATTCTCAACTACTAAACATTCTGCTTAGAAATGTGATAGTCTGGAAAGCTGACTTCTTATGGATAAAAAAATAACAATATAATAGAGACAGAGGCAGAGATAGAGTGTGATAGAGAAGTATCGTGAGATTAAAAACTTAATGGTTTATTTTACTATTTTGAAGTATGAACATTTAAAACTTTTGTACTTTTATCATCTCAATACTGGTTATGTCACACAAGAGCATCTGTTTATTCAGTACATGATCTCTAATGTTTACAAGAATCAATATTATGGGAAAAAATTATAATTGTCCTATAACACATAAACCTTATGATATGAGTGGTCTCAAACATCAGCAACTTTCAAAGATCATACTTGGTTGCTGTAGAGAACAGGACACCCACAAGTTTAAGGTTAGGGGTATATTCAAATGTTCACTGTTCTCTTCTTTCAATAGAAGAAAAAAACCTCAGAATTCCTAGAATCTAAGAGTGGGTGAAATGGAGCAATGTGTTCTTGCTGAGCCATTGCAGAAGAACATAATAATTATTTCCTTTTCTACAAAGTGAGAGCAATAACAAAGTTTTTTTTTTTCTACAGCCTTTTGAATATTGATGCTGGGCTATAGTTCACAAATTGAAAAATGTTTTATGACTACAAATTTTCAGATGAACTCTCAGTGTTGATAGCCTTCTGTATCTACCCTGCACAGGAAAAGCAGATAACTCTTGGGATCAGTGAATCAATAGAGTAATTTATGAGCTTTAATCAGTTTATTTATATTTTATAGTTGTTTTTGTTCAGTGTATCATTCCTAATAGAGATATCAGAAATACTGAATAAGAACATTTTATTAGACTATAAGAGAACTTCAAATCATTTAACCCTATTTATGTTTGGAGAATAAAAATAAAAATAAATCTTGGACACAGAGGAAAAGTAAGCTATCAAGTTCACAAAATGAGTAAATGGTAAAGCCTGCATTTAATTAGGACAACCAGCATTTTCCTTTAATCTCAAATTAAACTATTTTATATATGGTGTTTTAAGATTTAACTTATTTTTAATTAGCAACAGATAAGAAAACTAGTTTGAAAATAATGAAAGCTTATGCAAAATATACTTTTATATAGCTGCTATCTTTTCAAGTTCTTATCCTTAAAATATCAAAGCAAATTTATTGCCTATTTCTCAAATTTCCTTCAATACTGCTCTCATCAGTATTCTGGGAAGCCAATTTCCTAGATCCAGCGCTTCTGGTGGTGATGTCATGAACCAGCCACCATACTTGGCAGCCTGAATGCATAGATAGGCTTTTTCTGGGCATCTCATTTGTAGTTAAAAACAGAATACATGCTCTTTGAGCCACTAACAGTTGCCTTGTTTCATATTTAAACTGCTTATAAAAAGCCAGCACTGTTACTGTGAACTACATCAAACTTTGAGCAAGAGAAGCAAAAGAAACCAGTCAACTAACTGTTTGAAAGGCATTTTTCTTTTTCTTCTTCTTTTTTCTTTATTTTTTATTTTTTATTTTTTATTTTTAAGCAGGCTCCATACCAGGCACAGAACCCAACATGAGGCCTGAACTCAAGACTCTGAGATCAAGACCTTGAGATCAAGACCCAAGCTGAAATCAAGAGCCTGATGCCTAACCAAATAAGCCACCCAGGCACCCCTGAAAGGCATTTTTTTCTCAGGTTCTGTTTATGGAAGGCATTTCTTCTCTAAGTAAGCATAAACAGAAAGATATTATGTGAAAATATAATATTCTTTTTTATAATAAATTTATTTTTTATTGGTGTTCAATTTGCCAACATACAGAATAACACCCAGTGCTCATCCCGTCAAGTGCCCCCCTCAGTGCCCGTCACCCATTCACCCCCACCCCCGCCCTCCTCCCCTTCCACCACCCCTAGTTCATTTCCCAGAGTTAGGAGTCTTTATGTTCTGTCTCCCTATTCTTAAGAGCACATTCACAGGTCACATTTGTTTAGCTCACTATAAAAGACTGAATCAAGATTATGGATTTATAGACTCAACAGAGGAAGAAAACAGATCCCTTATTTAAGACGTGTCATGAAAAGCATTGACAAGTGATTTCCCTAACTTTTTCCCATCCCCATCCTGCCAAACAAATAAAGTCAATACATTTTTAAATAAAGGATTAACATTGGCAAAGACATCAGAACTTTGTTTTTTAATAAAATGGGCTCAGTGTTCTCATTTAGAGAATAAAACCAGTAATTCACTGCCATGGACTAACTTGTACCCCTTCCCCCCAATTCATATATTGAAGTCCTAACCCTCAGTACCTCAGAATGTGGCTGTATTTTGGAATTAAGATCTTTACAGAGGTAGCTAAGTAAAAAATGAGGTAATTAGGGAGGGCCCTCCTTGCATATGGCTGGTCCTTATCTGTCCTTATAAGAAGAGGAAATTTGAACTTTGACAGATACAGAAAAATACAACTTTAAGACACAAAGAAGAGAGGGCGGAAAGAAAAGATAAGCAAAAGATAAGCAAGAAATACATCCTTTCCTTGGTAACCAACCCTGCCAAAACTTAATGTCAGATTTCTAGTTTCCAGAACTATGAGGAAATTATTTTCTGTCATTCAAGCCACTCAATCTGTGTTACTTTATTACATGGCAGCCCTAGGAAACTAATGCATTCACTTTAAAGAAATAGACTCTTGAATTAGATAGCTGATAGATTTGTGTTCCTTCATAGTTTTTAGTATTCCTCATTGCTATCATTGTTATAATTATGATCAAATGAATGGAATAATACATCTAAATGCATACTTCACACATATACATAGTAACTGTGTGTGTGTATAATATATATTAACATGTATAATTCCATTCATTTGGTGATATACGTGTGTGTGTGTGTGTGTGTGTGTGTGTGTGTGTTTGTGCAGGCCTCACAAAGCTATGTTTATATATTAAATCAAATTATCAATGGTGGCTCTGATAACTGCATCATGACTTCTACCTATTTAACAGAGGAACTAAATTCCCATTCAAAGGGCTTTTCTCCCTAGTCATTTTTAATAGTCCTTTGGGGAGTTTCATGTATAATCACAAGTATTATTTTTATTTTTTTTCACTATCTTCCATCCTGGACCCCTGTTTGATGTCTGCTATTGACAAAAACATCTGAAACCTGGGTTCTCCACTTCCACTGCTTCCACCATCCTTGTTAAGGGAGACTGAAGCTTGGAGGAGCCCCAGTGGCATAGCCTGTTTTTTCTATTCTATGCAAAAATTTTAGAAATGTCCCCATACTCTTCATAGTTCTCAGTTTCCCTATTGCTTATTCTAATAACATAAACACTCAAATTAATTCATTCATGCATTCATTCTTTCCCTGGTAAACATCATCTTTAGTTTTTGTTCTCATAACCCCTTTCCTAAAAGCACTCAGCACTAGTCTATATGGAAGAGGCATTATGTTGACTCCTGTCTCCAAGTGCCTGTTTACTGATCTCTTCCATGCAGGCTTCATTTACTCTAAAAACCACTGCTTCTGTATATGGAACATTGAGGTCCAGAAACCCACAGGTTCAGGCCTGTTATGATGTATTCCTATGTCACAAAGGTGACCAGAAATCCTATTATATGCCTATCTTTCTATCCACCTATCTACCCATGTAAATTTTTAATCACTAGTCTGGTGGAAAGTATTACATATTACATACAAGACATTAATAATATGAATCTAAAGGCCCATATCTTAAACTGTTTATAAACTAAATGGAATACAATTAAGTATTTGTACCTGAAAGAGAGGTGTTTTAATTTCAAATTATATTATTACTGATTGAGTTGTTTTATCATATTGTCAAAATGACATAAGATACATTTTGTACACAGTAGAAAATTACTTAATAATTCTTTTTTGAAATGAAATAAACCATGTACATACCTTGCCTTGCCTGTAAAAGTACTTCCAACTTTTAGGTATTTAGGCAATATATACAGTTGATAGGCAAATGAAAAGGACTATAGCAGAAATCAATTTCCTGGTGCAAGACAGTATACTTACTTGGAATGGTAAATAATTTTTGACTATTTGAAACAAAATTTGATTTGTGGTTTGAATGAACTCTAGTTTTTTTTTTTCTTATCTACTGAAGCTTTCCTCCAGTTGCATGGATATTCAAGAGATTACTGCATTATAATTGCAAAAAAATGTGTTTAGCTAAAGTTCAAATCAATGTGTTTAAATAAGACGTACCTCACATGAGTAGACAGGCAAAGTATCTATTTACGACTAGTCAAAAGGTATAAATCAAAAAGATGTTTAAATCTCAGAATCCCTTACACTACATGAGGTGTTTCTTTGTTCATCTCTACTTTCGATCTTAGTAGATTCTTTTAGCATGCTTATAGTGTAAAATTTTGATAGATTTATGGCACGTTCACTCAGCAATAATCTCATAAATTTTTAAGGCTTTCATTTATCCTGATTCAGATTGTTTTTTACCATCCGCATTAATTGGAAGGTGTCCTTCCATGTCAATTAAGTTTTGATTAGAATCTTTCTGAGACAGTGATGCAAAAAAGGGAGATTTTATAAAATAAAAAGTTTTTCTTCCAACAGATAATGAAAGCCAAATTATTTTTATATTGTCTCCAGTTACATTATATATAAAGATTTGGCTTTCAAATGTCAATTCTCTCTGAAAGGAATGAGATGAAACTTACCCTTATCACATACATCTGTCTGAAAAGTAATTGAGCATTTAATGTCTGATCAATTATCTGCATTGTTATGAGCTGCCATAGATGATAAGATATAAAGACTACTGACTATAACACTAATGGCATTATAAAATATTTTAGGACATATTTTGTCTGTAAGCCTTCAGCCTAAAACAAGGAATCTGCATAATTTTACATAATGTTTATTATTTTACAGTGATCTGATACATACTTAACTCACCTTATATGTTGTGTGTTAAACATATATACAAATGATCTAGTTTAGGGCATTGTTTCTCACATAAAACTTTAATTAAGGCAATAATGACACAACACTGAACCTGGAATGCATCAATAGAACAATGATAGATGATACTCAAGCTTTTCCTCTCTGTGCACGTATGTAAAGAGGGTGTGGTGAGGTCTTTCATATCAATAGCAAAAGTAGTATAGGGTCAGCATTCCAGGATGCATTACAGGTCATGTTCTACAGTGAAATATGTGTTATAAAATATATTGAAATGGGATGATTTTTCTTAAATCTTATGGTGGGTGGAAGGCAATTCAGAATACTATCAGAGTACAAGAGAAAGACCCTCCAAAAAGCAATAGTTATAGAAAAGGCCTTTGGGTTACAGGCTGACCAATCAGCTTCCACTCATCTTCTGAGCTTATTTCTGACCATCACTAAAGTTAAATTGGTGGCAATGTCCTCCTTCTCCACTTTTCACTCCTGGAAAGTTGGTTTCTTTCTTTTTTAAATCATTTCTTTCTTTTTTAAAGATCTTATTTATCTATTCATGAGAGACAGAGAGAGAGACAGAGACAGAGGCAGAACTAGAAGCAGGCTCCCTGGGGGAGCCCTATGCAGGACTCCATCCCTGGACACCAAGTTTATGTCCTGAGATGAAGGCAGATGCTTAACAGTGAGCCACCCATATGCTCCTAAAGGTTGTTTCCTTCAATTTGAAATTTTCACTTCAGGGGCATAAAAACAATCATCCTGAAACAAAGAAATAAGAAAGGAAAAAACAGAAGCAAGCCAGATATAAAATTTCTGGTGAAAAGCAAAGTTGTAAATGTCTCTTTAGAGTGTCCTTATAAGTGCATTAAATCTTGAATTCTTTTGTGGCAGCTCCTTCTATTCTGTCTATATAATCTTATATTTGAATGTAACCAAGGATAAAATTGTGTCTCAATATTAGGTAAAATGTATTAGCATACTGAGCTCTCAGAAAGGCAAGAGAGTACAATAGGACCCCAAACAGAACTAATCATTTGATTAAGTGCTTTTAGAATTTTCAATTAATTTAAAAGACGGAATCAAAGAAAGAAAAAAACAAAAAGACCAAATAACTAAGATATGTGATATGAAGAAAATATGGAGTATCAGTCAGCCTTGAGATCTGTGAACATTTCCTTAGCCCTTAACCATATAACAGGAAAGAGTATGCCTAGAGGTGCTAGTCAGGCAAGCAAGAGAGGGAGATGTATGAGTAAAACTGCAATAGTGATAGAGCTAGGAATTTATCATTAACAAAATTCATTTGATAAACTTTATTTACTACTAATCCAGATTTTATTAACAAAACTTACTTGATAAATTTGACATTAATTCAGAATCCCAAAAATGTTTCTGCTTCGACATAATTTACATGTGCAAATATGTATTAGTAACATCTTGTTAAAGAATACGATTATGTAGAAAGAGACTTCTCACCTTGAGGAGTATGGAGGGGGCAGACACTATTAAAGAGTGAATCTCTTATTACATAATGCTATCATGTCTTGCTGACGACACGTTCCGCAGTCACGAGTGTAACATTATAAATAAACTGAAACCCAGAGTGTTTGGTGTTTGAATAATCCATGAATGGGACATTTCAAATATATTTCAAATTTATAATCCGGGCTTAAAATCCATTTCAAAGTAAGCAGTCTTCATTTAAATTTATAATCAGAGCGTACGAGAGAGAACAGAAGGGGGTATATTCTTGTTGTACTACCTTATTCTATAGAAAGGAGTTCTTACTTCCCAAAATTTAAATCGGACACATAACCTGAATGGAGACACATGGACAAGGGCCTCTACTGCTATAGGAAACTGCATCTTCATAACAAAATGTCTTTCTGCAAGGTTAAAAGTCAGGTATGTGAAGATGATACGCATGACTATCGACTGTGAAGAGGTAGACTTGGAAATCATTTTCACTTTTTTCTTGCACCTCTATAGACTAAGTTAGCACCTAAGGGACAAGTTCTCTTCTGTGCTATCTTTTATGCCCTGATTATGAAAATAAATGAACAGTCTGTTTTTTAATAGGTCTGAAGCTCATTACACCATTGCATATATGGTGAATATTGCATTTATGGACAATCTGATTACCAAATCTCTCTGGGTCTCTGCTTATTCACAAAGTAACATTCATAATGGTAGGGGATGCCTGTTTCAAGGCATATTGGAATTATGTGATAGGAGAATTATTATTTAAATTGGCATCCTCCCTCTGCAACCCCAGAGTGGTGATCCTTCTCCAGATAATCATTTTTTTCAGATATGTAGCAGATAGGAATATATAGATTTATTTAAAGATTTTTTTTATAAAAAATTATTGTTCATGTCAGCTCAAATCATATAGTTGCAGGTTGAAATAATCATTTGGGGAATTCAAGCTTAAGAGGTTAAGCAAAATCTAATATGAGTAATCACAGAAAACATCAAATAATGGCTGAGAATAAGACTTCCTCTCAACAAATAAGATAGGGGAGACAAATGCTTGGTCAGGGTTGGAATATACATCAAATATACAAAAAGTTTTTTGTTTCTTTAATCTTATTCCTCATATTTTGCCAAATTCACTTTGTTTTTTAGAACTCTACTATTATGTACTGCATCTTAATTCTTTAAAGTATTTTTTATATTTATTGATTTATTTATTTTTATTGAAGTTTGATTTGCCAACATAAAGCATAACACCCAGTGCTCATCCCATCAAGTGCCCCCCTCAGTGCCCATCACGCAGTCACCCCAACCTCTCACCCATTTCCCTTCCATTACCCCTTGTTCGTTTCTCAGAGTTAGGTGTCTCTCATGTTCTGTCACCCTCTCTGATATTTCCCACTCTTTTTCTCTCCTTTCCTCTATAATCCCTTTCACTATTTCTTATATTACCCGAATAAATGAGACCATATAATGTTTGTCCTTCTCTGATTGACTTACTTCACTCAGCATAATACCCTCCAGTTCCATCCACGTCGAAGCAAATGGTGGGTATTTGTCATTTCTAATGGCTGAATAATATTCCAATGTATACATAGACCACATCTTCTTTATCCAGGTATCTTTCAATGGACACCGAGGCTCCTTCCACAGTTTGGCTATTGTGGACATTGCTGTGGTAAACACTGGGGTGCTGGGGTCCCGGCATTTCATTGCATCTGTATCTTTGGGGTAAATCCCCAGCAGTGCAATTGCTGGGTCATAGGGAAAATGCTTTCTCTGCATCTATTGACAGGATCATATGGTACTTCTTTTTTCTCTTGTTGATATGATCTATCACATTGATTGTTTTACGAGTGTTGAACCAGCCTTGCATCCCGGAGATAAATCCCACTTGGTCATGGTGAATAATCTTCTTAATGTATTGTTGGATCCTATTGGCTAGTATCTTGTTGAGAATTTTTGCATCTGTGTTCATCAGGGATATTGGTCTATAATTCTCCTTTTTGGTGAGGTCTTTGGTTTTGGAATTAAGGTGATGCTGGCCTCATAAAATGAGCTTGGAAGTACTCCATCCCTTTCTATCTTTCAGAACAGCTTTAGTAGAATAGATATTGTTTCTTCTTTAAACGTTAAAAGAATTCCCCTGTGAAGTCATCTGGCCCTGCACTTTTGTGTCTTGGGTGGTTTTTGATGACTGCTTCAATTTCCTCCCTGGTTATCGGCCTGTTCAGGTTTTCTATTTCTTCCTGTTCCAGTTTTGGTAGGTTGTGGTTTTCCAGAAATGCGTCCATTTCTTCTAGATTGCCTAATATATTGGCAGATAGCTGCTCAAAGAATGTTTTAAAATCATTTGTATTGCCTTGGTATTGGTGTTATCTCTCCTTTTTCATTCGTGATTTTATTAATTAGAGTCTTTTCTCTTTGTTTTTAATAAGGCTGGCTACTGGTTTATCTGTCTTATTAATTCTTTCAAAGAACCAACTCCTGGTTTTGTTGATCGGTTCTACAGTTCTTCTGGTCTCTATTTCATTGGTTCTGCTCAAATCTTTATGAACACTCTTCTTCTGCTGGGTGTAGGTTTTATTTGCTGTTCTTTATCTAGTTCCTTTAGGTGGGAGGTTAGCTTGTGTATTTGTTTTCCAATTTTTTGAGAGATGTTTGTATTGGGATGTATTTCCCTCTCACGACTGCTTTTGCTGTATCCCAAAGATTTTTGAATGGTTGTATCCTCATTTTCATTAGTTTCCATTAATCTTTTTAATTCTTCTCTAATTTCCTGGTTGACCTTTTCATCTTTTAGCAGGATGGTTGTTAACCTCCACGTGTTTGAATCCTCCAAATTTCTTCTTGTGATCGAGTTCTAGTTTCAAAGGATTATGGTCTGAAAATATGCAGGGGAGAATCCCAATCTTTGGTATTGGTTGAGACCTGATTTATGACCCAGTATGTGGTCTATTCTGGAGAAAGTTCCATGTGCACTTGAGAAGAATGTGTATTCAGTTGCGTTTGGATGTAAAGTTCTGTAAATATCCGTGAAATCCATCTGGTCCAATGTATCATTTAAAGCTCTTGTTCTTTGGAGATGTTGTGCTTAGAACACCTGTCATTTGCAGAAAGCGCCATGTTGAAGTCTCCCAGTATAAGTGTATTATTATCTAAATATGTCTTAACTTTGGTTATTAATTGATTGATATATTTGGCAGCTCCCTCATTAGGGGCATAAGTATTCATGACTGTTAGGACCTCTTGTTGGATAGATCCTTTAAGTATGATATAGGGTCCCTTTCCTCTCTTACTACAGTCTTTGGGATAAACTTTAATTTATCTGATATGATGATTGCTACCCCAGCTTTCTTGTGAGGACCATTTGAATGGTAAATGGTTCTCCAGCCCTTAATTTTCAGGCTGCAGGTGTCCTTAGGTCTAAAATGAGTCTCTTGTAGACAGCAGATAGATGGGTCCTGCTTTTTTAATCAAGTCTGAAACCTTATGTCTTTTGATGGGATCATTAAGCCCATTCACGTTCAGAGTTACTATATATCTTTCTTTTAATATTTCTTGCAGAGCTGGTTTGGTGGTCACATGTTCTTTCAGTTTCTGCCTATCTTGGAAGCTCTTTATTTCTCCTTCTATTCTGAATGAGAGCCTAGCTGGATAGAGCATTCTTGGCTGCATGTCCTTCTCATTTAGGACCCTGAATATATCCTGCCAACCCTTTTTGGCCTGCCAGGTCCCTGTGGAGAGGTCTGCTGTTAATCTAATATTTCTCCCCATATAAGTTAGGGATCTCTTGTCTCTTGCTGCTTTAAAGATTTTCTCTTTATCTTTGGAATTTGCAAGCTTCACTATTAAATATCGAGGTGTTGAAAGGTTTTTATTGATTTTGGGGAGGGGGACCTCTCTATCTTCTGGATCTGAATGCCTGTTTCCCTCCCCAAATTAGGGAATTTCTCAGCTATGATTTGTTCAAATATGCTTTCTGGTCCTCTGTCCCTTTCAGTGCCCTCGGGAACCCCAATTAAACATAGATTTTTTTCCTTCTGAGGCTTGTCATTTATTTCCCTTAACCTTTCCTCATGGTCTTTTAATTGTTTTTCTCATTTTTCCTCAGCTTCCTTCCTTGCCATCAACTTGTCTTCTATGTCACTCACTCTTTCTTCTACCTCATTAACCCTCATCATTAGGACTTCCAGTTTGGATTGCATCTCATTTAATTAATTTTTAATTTTGGCCTGATTAGATCTAAATTCTGCAGTAATGAAGTCTCTTGAATCCTTTATGCTTTTTTTCCAGAGCCACCAGTAGCTTTATAATTGTGCTTCTGGATTGGCTTTCTGACATCAGATTGTTATCCAAATTGTGTAACTCTGGGAGACAGTACTGTTCTGATTCTTTCTTTTGTGATGAGTTCTTCTTTCTAGTCATTTTGCTCAGTTCAGTGTGGCTAAAAACGAGTTGTACTTGTTAGAAGCACAAACTCCTGTCTGTAAGCATTCCAGCTGTTCTCTTTATATCTCAGGCCAAATTCCTAGGTTTTCAGGATGATTTGAAAGTTATCTAGGTAGGTTGGTGGGGACAGGTGATTTGGGGACTCTATTCTGCCATCTTGCCCTCCCCCCCCATTTTTATTTATTTGAAAGAGAGAGAGAGTATAAGTGAGAGACGGAGAGCATGATCAAGGGAGAGGGGTAAAGGGAGAAGCAGACTCCTGCTGAGCAGGGAGGCTGATGGGCGACTCGATTCCAGGACCCCAGGATCGTGACCTGAGTGGAAGGTAAATGTTTTACTAAATGAGCCACTTAGTACCCAAATGCATCCTTAATTTTTTTTGGTCAAAAAGGATTTTCATTATAATAAAAATTCGATATCCATGTATGATGCAGAAACAAGATGAGAATGTCGTCATAGAATTATTGGCACCATACGTTTTTTTTTTTATCAGCCAAGGCCGGAATCTTCTGGAGAGCATGTAGCTTACTAGTCCTGAGAAGCTGTTTATTAAAGCTCAAGTGAAAGGCAAGAGGCAGAGGCTTTACCTCCATTGACTGTCCTTTCTCTTTTGATGTTCTCCTTATCAGAATTTCTAGGGTTGTGCAGATGCCCACTGTAGCCTAACTGGTGTGTGTCATCAGAGTCTTCAGGAATGGTTTATAGAAGCCTGATTTTTTGGAACATATCTCAAGTTCACTTCAGTCAATAATCACATAAACGGATTCAATTAAATAGGCAAGAAGGAAAAGAAAAGGAAAGGAGAAAATAGGGAAAGGAAAGAAAAATTCAGATGGCTTATTGTAAATTTTGCATGTATTCACGGGCTAATCTGTCTTGTATTAAATGTTGTTACACTAGATGCTGAAAAATATGTATTACCAAACTGCTGTGGGTTATCATAATAGAAATTTATATTTTGCTCATATGACAGTCCCAAGTGGGGCATCCCAGGCTAGCAGACAGCTTCCTCCATATTCTGAATCAAGGACACTGGACTTTTCCAGTCTGAAACTTCACCACCTCCTAGTGTCTGCTCTTTGCCTATAATCAGATAATGAAGGATAAAAGGTGCATCAACAAACCTGTTCTATAAATGTCATGACAAACAAGTAGCACAGTACAGAAAATCCCATTTGGCAGGGGAGAACTAATGACCTTCACACCTAGGTGAAGGACAGCAGGGAAATGTAGTTCTACGCTGGTCAGCCACTTCTCAGGGACAAGGTTACATGACAGAAGTTGATCATCTCCATTTATGTGTTCTTTTCATCTGAGATTCCCAACAGTAGACTAGAAGTTTAGGCAGATATCCAAAGGATCGTCATAAAACTAATAATTTATAAACTTTTACTAATTCAAGAACCACAAAAAATTATTTTGTGGTTAAAGTCATTCCTCCCTTCTGTATTTAAATGGTGGAAATAGGAGACAGAGCCAGAGAGTATTTTCTGTGTTTAGGAGTTTATCATATTTTAGCATCTAATACAGGCTTTAATGTCATCCTATTTCTTTTGCCTAAAAAAAGTATAAGTTAGAAATTACTAAGACTTTTACTTACATAATCTACAAGCAGTATAATCAGTATGAACAAAATATTAGGTTGCTTTTAAATCCTAAACTTGATTAATCGCCAGTATGAAACATTGATGAAATTAAGCAATCAATTACTAATGAATGTCAGTGAGTCTTTCTAAGAAAATGTGATTTAAAAAAGTTAAGAACAGTGACATCTATGAATCTGCATTGTACTAGGTTTTTTGGCATTAATCTTTTGCTAGTGGCTAATTTTTCATGGTGCCTAATTTTTCACGGTGGTTTATTTCTTTCATATGATTTTTCTACTGAAGAATTTTCCTTCAGATTTTTCTTCTGAAAGAAAATGATGTAAAAGGTAATAAATAGGAAGTAAAACTGATTAGAAGAGATTTGAAAGTGGAAAGACAGGAAACTTCCTTAGTATACATCAAAAAAAGGAATGTTTGAATAAATGATGATGCAGTGATGCAGAGCACTGATATGTATCTACAAACAGGAAGGACCAAAAACACTAAATACTATTCTGACAGGTACTCCAGGACCCATAGTCAGATGAAAAAGCAAGGAGCAGAACACAGGGTATAGAATAATTTTGCATAAAAAAGACGGATGAGGACAAGAATGTAGATTAATTCATGTTTTTGTTTACCTTAAGAATCTGGGAGAATGTGGGTAAAAAGGGTTATCTGTGGTGGTAGTTTTTAGAAACAAAGCAAATCAGGGAGCAGGAGAAAGAGCACAATTGTTCATTGCAAATTTTGTTTTTAATGTGTTAGGAATAAAAAAAATAAGTAATTAAGGACATACAATGTGAATGCAGAGGAAAACCTGTGATGAAGGAAGAGATTAATGACAGACTAAAATCAGTACACTTGCCTGATTTTCTTCTTTCCCTATTGTTTTTTTCCCTGTTAGGTCCTATTGGAGGTCTATGCTCAAGCTCTGAAGATCTCTCTCCTACATGGCTGGTTACAGAGCCTGGGGTATCTAGGGTAATTCCATCTAATATACTCCTCTCCTATCTTGATGACCGTTAACTTGTCCAAACCATTTATTCATCTTCACTTCTACACAGTCCCTCTCCTCATTCATCTGTTTCTGTTCAGTGTTCCCTTATCCCTGGTCACACAAATTAGAAATCTTAAGAGTTGTATTTAACTTTTTCTTCTTCCACACTCTTAATAAACATGGGTGATCACAGTCATAATACACTTCTTACAGATCCTTTAATTTCCTTCTCACTGCTGCTTTCCAAGCAGAGGTCCTTCTTGTCATCTAGATGATCCTGGGAATTAATCTCTGTATTTTAGACTTGCTTGCCTAAATTTTACCTTCCATATTTTAAGCAAATTTTCTAAAATTTTATTTTTTTGATTATGATCCCTCTTGTCCGCCCAAATCCAGTGACTATCAAAAGCAATAATATATTAGAATACGTTTTATCAGATAATTTCCTTACTAAGAGATGCTTATGTGTGCAAAGATACATGGTTATATTTATTTGTATCTTAGAATACAACCTCATGTATAATTATCAATAGACAGGTTCTATAAAATTTTATGTAATATTTATGTACTATATAATTATAAAAGTAAATTATCAAATCATGTGTTTTATTTCTAAAAGAAATTACTCTGAAACTCAAGTGTATAAAATGAATCCTATGTCAGTCTAAAAGTGTCTTAAATGGGGCACCTGGTTGACTCAGTCAGTTGTGCATCCAACTCAACTCTTGATTTTGGCTCAGATCATGATCTCACAGGGTGATGAGATCAAGCCCTGTGGCAGGCTCCATGCACAGAGTGGAGAGAGAGTGGGAAAAGCTCATTTCAGAGTGGAGATTCTCTCCCTTTGCCCCTCCACCTCTTCATGCATACATGCTCTTTCTCTCCAAAATAAATAAATACATCTTTTAAAAAAGTATTAAAAAAGTATTAAATGTTTATTATCCAAGGTACAATAATAGGCGTTATTGGGAATACAAAAAATATTAGACACAGTGTATATGTAGTGGCTGAGAAGGAAAGATCTTTTTCCACATCTTTACTTAAAACAGATCTAGATAACACTACAGGAAAGACTACAGGATCATTAATAAAGTAGGGTTCTCATTATGAGGGGAGGATAGTTTTGTGAGAACATATAAAACTCAAAAGTAGTGTTTGTTCTTTTCTAAAATATAATCTTCAATTTTCCCTTATTTTTTTTCATTTTCAGTGATAATCTTGTAGTCTTAATTCATAATCCTCAAGTAACTCATTAAACAAAGCAATGTGAAACAAAAGTAGTAATTCCCTATGGAAACAATATAAATTCTAACTTTGCCAATATGTTGGTAGCTTATGTCAAAGAAATATTGCACCAAAAAAATTAAAGGAGATAGGAAAACTTTACTCAAGCCTCCTGCAACAGAGAAATTGATTTCAATTCTATTGAAACAAAACGCAGGAGAGTTGGCAAGCACTGGAGTGAGTTAGTGGAAAAGTACTAGATGTTTGGAGGGAGGCTGGTCAGTGTGATTAGACCACTTGTCCTTGCTAATTGGCACTTATCAAAGTTAGGATTCTACTCTCCCATAGAGACTGGGAGATAGGGGTTCTATCTTTCTTGATTATATTTACATTTTAAACATATGGTTCCTAGGTCCTTGAAAAAGACATTCCAGGATTTTAAACCTGACAAGAGGCTAGAAGATTTAACTCTCAAAGGGGTAGAGAAAGAATTTATAAGTAATGTTTCTAAAGCAAATGCTCTAAGAAAAAGAAGGTCATAGACCAATCGTCAGGAAGAAACTTTTAGTCAAGCTGAGGGGAATGCTAAGGCCATTATGGTCATTTACCAAGTTAGCTGGTAAAAGCTCATGTATAATTCAGAAGACAAAAAGGTTAGAATTGATTGGAAAGATTAAAAAAAAAAAAGAACCTCAAAAGGTAACATATCTACTACGACAAGGGATGGTCTGATCCAGTTCCAGAAACAGAACTGCTTTCTATTGTGGATGATAACTGGTATTTTGGTAAAAGAATATTTGCTCTCACAGAATTTAGGAAAACCTTATTTGAAATTACATTAATGTGTAGGTATAAACTCAGTTTCTACAAGAAACAACGATTGTCTCATAATTCAGATTTTGCAATTGTTTTCACCTTGTTAGCAATTGGAAAAACAGTATAAAACATGCCAAAAGTCAGTTAGAAATCTAAATAGTGCATTGCATTATTAACATAAATATAATGGTATTCTTAAGTGATTTGTAAGGTTGTATTTTTATATTATTCCAAATTATTCTGTAATCACATACCTTTTTCATTGTGCAAAAGATGTCAGAGACTGACAATGATAAATGATCTTACATTCAGTTATTCAGTAGATGATAATGTCCTATTCACAAGTGAATAGCTTTATCTCTTAGTGATTTTTTAAAAGTTCTTTGTAAAACTGAGCTGCTATAATAGAAAGTTTCTATGCTGCTTACTACAGTTACCAAATGTGCAATGTTTCTCCTGAATCCAAAGGATGGCAGAGGCCCATCACATTCTATTTATACCAGGCACAAACTATAATCTTAAGGTAATGATCCAAGTTTTCAATTCAGAGTAGAATCATCCTATTGTAAAAGAATCAATTTTTTTAAATCTTAAGTATACTTTTTAGTCATTGATAGTCATGAGATTAGAGCTGAAAAAGGAACAATACCAAATTTTTAAGCCTAGTAATGCTTCCTTTTCTTTTCTATTTCACTGCATCTAACCACTAATTTTTTTGATTGCTAAAATGTTTATAAATAAATTCAAGCAAAATCAGAAGCAGAATTGTATGAATGTTTTGCAATTGATTACTTTTTAGTCTTAGAGATCAAGGTTTGAAGAAGAATTCTGTGAACAAAACAGTAGAAGCCATCTTTCTTGATTTTAACTCCTCTAATACTACGTTTATATCTCTCTTCTAAAAAATACTGTATTTTTTTTAATTTTACACATAAATTTCTTACGTTCTCTATTAAATTATAAACAAGCTAAAGGGTATAGGATTATGCCATATTACTTATCTGCATTGTTTTATTACCTATTTTATTCCTAAGATTCTGTTAGGAGTTGATGTAGAGAAGCTATTTAAATATTGGTATTTTTATTGTGTTGAAAATAATGAGATTTTGGCAGTGTTCCTTATATGCTTCAATTTACCTTTTATAATATTCATGACCTTTATTTATGAATAAACAAAGTTGGTTTATGAGTAGACAGAAATAAGGTAATACAAGAGAAACAAACTATGATTTCAGTGTTTTCCACTTGTCTTAGTTACAGAAATCTGTTACAATTATATTTATATTTTCAAATTTAATTAACATTAAAATAAGAAAGAAAATGTAAAAACTTTAAATTTCAGTGATTAAAATATTACTGTAAAAAGAGCACCAAAAAGCATCTTTTTAAGGACAAGAAAAATATCATACAGTTTTGCTTAATATTTAAATGCACCTTTTCCCTTCCTTGCTGTCTTGGATTTATAAGTCTTTCTACATATTTATTACAATTAATAAAAAATAAAACAAATGAAATATTTTCTGACATATGTAATTAACTAGAATCATATAAAATATAGTGACTCCAACATTTGATAAAAAAAATTCTGTTAAAGGAACAGGCATTTGTTCAGTTGAATCATAAAAAGAGTAATTCCTTATAAAAACACAAATTAAGTTATTAGTCTTCTGTTATTGTACCTGTATATAAGCAGTTAGGTTCATTTCTTAAATTGTGAGAATTACTATACTCTATAGATACAGGAAAATAGAGAACTCTGAAAACCTGTTCCAACAACTATACAGAGATTAATTCTTCCACCAGACCTCCAATTTAAACCTTGCCTATTTTCATAATTGTCTACTAATTTTCTTGATCACAGCCATACAATTTTATATAATTCTGATATTAAGTGCCTTATTTGCATTTATATTTAATAGAATATCATAACTTGCTTCTGCCTAGTTTTCATAAGGTTCATTTTAACAATGCAAAAAATGTATTTGTGCTTCATACTTCAATAAACCAGGGGTTCTCAGGCTTTAGCATGCATCAGACTCTTTTGAAGGGTTCCCTAAAACACAGACTGCTCTGCCCTCTGCTCAGAGTTTTTGGTTCAGTAGATTCTGAAGTGGCTTTTTAAAGTCTGCATTCTCAGGTGTTCTGATGCTCCTGAGTTGGGAACCACACTTTGAAAACCAGTTCATTATTGTGTTATTATGAAAATGGGCTATTTAAAAATATTTGCTAGTATATATTATGTTGCAATACACATTTTTGTCAATTCAGTTAACTGCTTTTATTAATTCATTTAGGTATCTAGATACCTGCTTTATTCTGAAACAGTTGTTTTCCTTTATAGAATATGAGAATTCTGAGGATTAAATTTTTAGTCATTGCATTACATGTTAAAAAAGTTGTAGATCTAAGATTTAAATCCAGATTGATTTAATTTCTAACTTTTTGAGTTTTGTTTAACACTGACTGAATAAGTAATATCTAAATTTCCACCAATTATTAGGGTTTTGTTTTGTTGTGTTTACAGTTAATATAGCCTCTTTAATGTGAGCCAGAACTTTCTACAGTTCTTACATATGATTATATCCCACGGGTGCACTAGGAAACTGATACTGTCCTTGGGGTGGTGGGCCAGTGCCTAGGGTGGCTAGAGGTCTTAGGCCTGTCATCTCTGGCCATAAGCAGCCTCATCTTGGGGATGTAAGCCTTGTAAGATGTCACTTTTGAAGTAAGTTTAGATGGCATACCTTGTGGTCACTGCAGGTAGAAAGCAAGAGTGATGTTTGGCACACACTATCCTGCCAAAATGTGCTGAACACGGCCAAGGATTAGTTCTATTCTGAAGATACTGACTTCAACAGCTTTAGCAGAGAGCAACAGAACACATGATGGATAAAATGCCTGTATGGGTACTTAGGCTTAATGTCTCAGGGTCTGGAAAACAACACCCAGCCCAAAAGTAGGAAAATAAGTGAGTGCTGCTGAGAGGGTGTGGAGGAATTGGGCAGTGTACCTCACTAGGCACAGCTCTAGTGTGCAAATTCTTGAATATCCAACTTTTCATGGATATTCATGAAATGTATGGTGTACATTTCTCTCTTTGTGGTCAATATGCCCTTTTAGTAGCATCCAAGCTGGCTACAGTAGGATTGCTCTCTCAATTTGCAAATTAGACCTCCTTAATATTTTTGAAGTATTTGGTGGAGGAAAAATTCAACTGAATTGAATTCATTGTTTCAACATTATATTAATGAAATAAAAGGAAGAGACATTTTAAATCTGAAGATCTAATTGGTTTTATTAAATGATTCCTAATCAAGCAGCATCCCATCTACCTAATATAGAGAGGTGCTCCTGAAACATAGTTTTTAATAACATAATATTAACAGTTATTAAATTTTGAGTGATTGTAAAAAATGTTTGATTTTTATCAGCTACTCCTGTAAATGTAGTTAATCCTGATATCAAGTATTCGAAGAGATTGTAGCCTCTAAAGATATTAAATAGGAGCACCCTAAACTCACCTCGCCCAATAGTTACACCAAGGTAACAGCCTCAATCAGTGCAACTAACCCAGAAAATGACCTGAAGATAGGTAGAAAAGACTTTCCACAGTTAATTGTAGAGAGGAAGCCATATTAAGAATGATAGGAGGGGCAAAGATGCGGTTGGTAACCAAACTCCTGGTGAGACTAACCACAAACTGGAGGGTCACCATAAGCATGGAGAAGGAATGGGAACAGATCCATACCAGGCACCCCAGACACCAGAGACCTGCACTGGGAAGATGTGGCCCCATGACATTTAGCTTTGAAAACCAGCAGGACTAACTTCATGAGTTTATACCACCAGTGAAGTTTAACTCCACACACTTTAAAAATCAGAGAACTCCTCTCTGGGAGAGCTGGAGGGTGATAGGAAATTGAGTCCCTGACCTTGAAGAGACAGCCCAACTAAACAGCCTCATTGGTGTACAGCACAAAAGCAGCAGTTTGAAAAGTTCTTGGAGTATATAGGAAGATTTATTTACTAATCTCAGAGTGTGTGCTGGAGAGTCAGGGAAGCTTAGACTTCTCCAAGAACAAAAGAGCTGGTGGGGACCATTTCCTTCCGCCTATCCACCAGCCTAGATAGCCAGACACTTGCAGGAACTGGCTCCAACATTCTCCATCTAACTTGCTAACACATGCAACCCACTGCACATTCTCCTTCAGATCAGTCCCCATGGAACCCACCCCACTCTGCAGGGGTCCCTCCAAAGTGGCTCCTGACCCATCTCATTGTGTAAGCAGTACTGACAGTAACCAGTGCCATTCCAAAGTGACTCTTTTCCTGGGAAGAGGGGAAGATAACCACACACCCCAGGTCCATTGCAGGCTCAGCAGTGGGCTGGGGGCAGACAATAATCTGATTGCCGGCTCTACTCACCACCAAAAAGCTCACAGGAGGCAGCACAAGAAGGGAACCTTGCCTTTCATGCAACTGCAGCCCCAACAAAAGATCTGAGGGCCCCAACCTAGTCTGACTCAACTATAACCTCAAAGGAAGCTCCAGATTGGCCTCTTTATATGACAGGGACTAAACCCTGCCCACAACAGGCAAAGTGGGCCATTGTAGCTAATAGGATTGAAGGTAAATGCAGCTCAGCCACTACAGTAGAGCACACACAATCCACATAGGAGACACCCCTTTAACACCAGGATCTGGTGAATAGGGGACACTGCACTGCAGGGTACCATAGGGCCTCTTTTTCATAAAGCCATTACTTTCAAGATTAGGAGACATAGCTGACTTTCCAAATACATAGAAACAAATGCAGACAGTTAGACAAAATGAGGAGAAAGAGAAATAAGTTACAAATGAAAGAATAAGATATAATTTCAGCAAAAGAGCTACGTAAAACAGAGATAAGCAATATATCTGATTGAAAATTCCAAGTAATGGTCATAAAGATACTTATTGGAGTTAGGAGAGGAGGATCTCAGTGACACCTTCAGCAAAGATAGAAAATATGAGAAAGAACCAATCAGAGCTGAAGAACTCAAAAACTAAAATAAAAAATACAGTAGAGGGAATCAAAAGTAAATTAGAAGAAGCAGAAGAATGGAGCAGTGATTTGGAAGACAGAGAAATGAAAAGCAACTAAGTTGAATAGTAAAAATAATAATAATAATAATGATAAATGAGAATAAGTTAAGGGACTCCAGTGACTTCATTAAACATGATATTATTTGCATTATAGGCTTCCCAAAAGACAAGAGAGAAAAGGGGGCAGAAAATTTATTTGAACAAATAATAGATGATAAACTTTTGTAATCTAGAGAAGGAAACAGATATCCAGGTTCAGGAGGCAGAGAGAGCCCTCAGAAAACTCAACAAAAGGAGGTCCACATCAAGACATGTAATAATTAAAATAGCAAAAAGTAGTGAACAAGAGAAAACTTTAAAAGCAGCAAGAGAAAATAAAACAGTTACATACCAAAGAAACCCCATAAGGTTATTTGCAGATTTTTCAGCAGAAATTTTGTAGGCCAGAAGAGAGTGCCATCATATATTCAAAGTGCTGAAAGAAAAAACCAAGAATAAATAAAAAAAAAAAAAGGAAAAAACCAAGAATACTCTATCCAGTGAGGATATCATTCAGAAATGAAAGAGAGATAAATAGTTTCCAGATAAACAAAAGTAGAAGGAGTTCATCTTCACCGAGCCAGCCTTATAAGAAATGTTAAAGGGAATTCTTTGAGTAGAAAGAAAGAGCCATAATCAGAAGGAAGAAAATTACGAAAGGAAAGAATTTCACAAGTAAATACAAATAAAATAAAAGTAAATTAATCACTTATAAAACTAGTATGGAGGTGAAAAGAAAAAAAAAGCAGAATGGAGATTAAAGTACAAAACAGTAAAATAGTAAAATCAATTATATCTATAAAAATAAAGGGATTCACAAAATAAAAGGATATAAAGTATGCCATAATATACATAAAATATGGGGGAAGTAAAAATTTAGTGCTATTAGAATGAGTTCAAACCTAAGCAATCATTAATATAGACTGCTAAATGGAAAATATGTTACATAGCAATCTAATGATATGAATAAAAATCTGTAATAGATATGCAAAAGATAAAGAGAAAAAGGTACAAGCATATCACTAGTAAAAGCCACCAAACCACAGGGAAAAGAGCGAGAAAAACAAAAAGGAAAAGAAAAGAACTATAAAAGCAACTATGAACAAGTAACAAAATGGCAATAAGTACATACCTATCGACAATTGCTTTAAATGTAAATGGACTAAATGGTGACTGAATGGATAAAAAATAGCAAGACCCCCTTGTAGGCTGTCTATAAGAGATTCATTTGAGACCTAAAGACACATGCAGATTGAAAGTGAAAAGCACAACATAAATAAAGAGAACAACCCAACAAGAAAATCTAACAACTGTAAATGTTTATGCTCCCAACATGGGAGCACCCAAATAGATAAAGAAACATGAAAAAACATAAAAGAAGAAATCAACAGTAATGTGATAATAGTAGGGGACTTTGATGTCCTACTTACGACAATGGCTATGTCAACCAGACAGAAAATCAACAAGAAAACAGTGGTATGGAATGACACATTGGACAAGATGTATCTAACAAATATATTCAGACCATTCCATATCAAAACAGAGGAATACACATTCTTTTCAAATGAATATGGACATTCTCCAGAATAGATAACATATTATGCCACAAAACAAGTTTCCACAAATTCAAAAAGACTAAAATCATATCATGGATCTTTTATGACCATAATGGTATAAAACTAGAAATCAATGAAAAAAAAATCTGGAAAGAACACAAACACATGCTACTAAAATATTAATGGGTTAACCAAGAAATTGAAGAAGAAATAAAAAAAATATGAAGCCAAATGAAAATGAAAACACACTGGTCCAAAATCTTTGGGGTGCAGCAAAAAGCTGTTTTATGAGGGAATATTGTAGCAATACAGGCTCACCTCAAGAAACAAAAAATCTCAAATAAACAACTTAACTTTACACCTAAAGGAGCTAAAAGAAAAAAAAGAAAAAACCTCAAAGCCAGTGTAAGGAATGAAATGATAGATTAAAGTAGAAATAATGAAAAAGAGACCAAAAACAAAAACAAAGAACAGATAGATGAAACAAAGAGCTATTTCTTTGAAAAGATAAAAAAAGATAAATATTTACCTAGATTCTTCAAAAAAAGAAAAAAAGAAAGAAAGAAAAGACTCAAAGTCAGAAATGAGAAAAGAGAAATAACAACCCACACCATAGAAATACAAAAGATAACAAGAGATTATGAAAAAATTATAAATCAGCAAATTGGGCAATCTAGAAAAAATGATGAAATTCCTAGAAACATATAACCTTCCAAAACTGAATCAGGAAGAAATACAAACTTTGAACAGACTGATTGCTAGTGATGAAATTGAATCAGTAATCAAAAAACTCCCAACAAAAGTCCAGGACCAGATTGTTTCACAGGTGAAATCTAACAAACACAGAAGAGTTGCTATTTATTTTTCTCAAACTAGTCCAAAAAGTAGAAAAGGAAAGATTCTAAATTCATTCAATGAATGATCAGCCTTACCCTGATACCAAAACGAGATAGAGCACTACAAAACACAACAAAAAGGAAAACTACTGTCCAATTCTCTGATAGGCAGATACAAAAATCCTCAACAAACTGAATCCAACAATATATTAAAAAAATTATGCACCATGATCAATTGGTATTTAACCCAGGGATATAAGAGGGTTCAATATTTGCAAATCAATCAACATGATACATCATATTAACAAGAAAAGGAATAAAAAAAACATGATCATCTCAATAGATGCAGAAAAATATTTGATAATGTACAACATACATTTATGTTAAAAAATTTCAACAAAGTAGGTTTAGAAAGAACATATCTCAACATAATAAAGGCCATATATGTAAAACTCTAGCATCACACTCAATGGTAAAAACCAAGAGCTTTTCCTCAAGATTAGAAACAAGACACGGATGTCCATTCTGATTGCTTTTATTCAACATAGTATCGGAAGTCCAAGCCACAGCAATCAGACAATAAAAAGAGATAAATAAAATCCATATTGGTAAGGAAGAAGTACAACTTCCACGATTCACAGATGACATGATCCTATATTTAGAAAATCCTAAAGACTTCACCACACTCTCTAGAATTGATAAATGAATTCAGTAAGGCCACAGGATACAAAATCATTGTACAGAAATGTTGCATTTCTATATATTAATAATAAAGCAGCAAAAAGAGAAAATAGTAAAACAATCCAATTCACCACTGTACCAAAAAATAAAAAATAAAATAGCCACGAGTAAACCTCACCAAAGAGGTTAAAGAACTGTACTCCAAAAACTATAAAACACTGATGAAAGAAATCGAAGATTATACAAACAAATGGGAAGATAGTACATGATCATGGATTGGAAGAATCAATATAAAATGTCAATAATACCCAAAGCAACCTACAAATTTAGCACAGTCCCTATCAAAATACCAACAGCATTTTTCACAGAACTAGAAAAAAAAATCTTAAAATTTGCATAGAACCACAAAAAAACCCAAATAGCCAAAGCAATCTGACAAGGAGAAATAAAATTGAAGGTATTGCAATCCCAGATTTCAAGATATACTGCAAAGTTGTAGTAATCAAAACAGTATGGTATGGACACAAAAGTAGACACACAGCTCAAGAGAACATAGTAGAAAGTTCAGAAATAAACCCAAACTTTTATGGTCTATTAATCTATGAGAAAGACGTCAAGAATATGCAATGAGGAAAAAAAAAAAACACAAAACAGTCTCTTCAATAAATGGTCTTGGGGAAAGGGGACAGCTACATGCAAAAAAAAAATGAAACTGGACCACTTTTACACTGTATGCAAAAGTACACTTAAAATTGATTAAAGACTTATCTGTGTTTAAGTCCTGAAACCATAAAATTCCTAAAAGATAATACAGGCAGTAATATCTTTGATATCAGCAATAGAAACGTTTTTTCCAGATATGACTCCTTAGGCAAAGAAAACAAAAGCAAAATTAGCTATTAGAACTCCAGTAAAACAAAAACTTTGCTAGGGGAAGGAACCATCAACAAAACCACGTGAAACTAATATAACCCTGTTAATTATGCTTGAATAAAAAAAATAATTTGAAGTCACCATGTTTAAGAAATCTTGATCCAGATTTTTTTTAGCCATTTCAATATACTGCCTAAGATCGGGCTCAATATTTATTCATTAAATATTGTACAATTATTTGCATTTCATGATTTAATATTTGATATTGAAACATATTATTCTAATGCAATATTTGATGTCTTCTTTACATTTTGTATCTTTTTTCCTCTTCAAAACATTTTATATAAAATATTTATTCACCAAGGCCCATACAGATGTATCTCTCAATTTATCCAATGGCTGGACAAATACTTTCTATTATGCCAAGCATTAGAAAGGGAAACACAGTGTAAAAGATAAATCACTTCTCATTTCACTTCTTTACTTATTGAGAGGTTTTTCCCACCAGTGCACTACATACTCCTCCAAGAGATACAAAGCTCAAATCTAGCCATGGTCAATTTTTGGAAGTCAGCAACATGTCTCCGTTTTCCAGTGTAAAATAAACTGTACCTGACCACCTTCACAAACACTAATACCCACCTTTGCTCAGCATTTCTTGATTTTTTTCTAGGACTACATTACTACTGTGGTCTTTCGTCTTATATTTTAATGAGATAACTTATTTCTTGGACTTTTCTGTCTCCTAGGAACTCAATACAGTCATACCCCTTTTGAACATAGGCATGGTACACATACCTTCTGTTTTCTAGTATGCTTTTCCTTTCATTAAACCATGAACCTTAATTTAGGGCAAATATCTGCCTAGGTGGAGAATGTTATTTATCTCTCACTGCCATGTTTTCTAAAAAGTAAGACTAAGCCACATACCTAAAAAAGTGTAGTAAACAGAAACTTGGAAACTTATTGATTATATGACTCAGAACCAAATAGAGATGGAAACAAAAAATCCTTGGAAGCAGATTTTTCTCTCAGTTTTGTGTAGTTTTGTTTATTTGCCCTTTTAGGAGACGATATGGCAAACTTGAAGTGCTATAAACACTGCAAGAGACACCAGCTGCACTAATGATAGGAGGGCAAAAAACAGAGGAAAATGTTCTCAAAATAGGAAAGATTTAAAGAAAAAAGTGCACTATAAGAAGATGATTCCAGAGGTTTTTGAGGAAAGAGGATGGGGGAAAAATGTATTTTTTAGTGATTCCAAGTGGTCTTTGTGATTGAGATTTTGCCTGTTAATTCTTGACCAAATGTTTATAAATCTGAAATTTACTGAAATTTACTTTAAAATATCCATATATGCATATCTAGGTTAATTGTCTGCAACTTTGGAAGTGGCTAATTATCATTTGAATATTAATAGGTATACACTACATAAATGGCTATGACCAACCGTTATCTAAATTTGTATCAGGAGGTTTTTTGTTTTGTTATGTTTGTTTTTTTTTTTAATTTGATGGTAGAGATGCTAGAAATAATTTCTCTGTAGAAATGGATAATGTTCAAAAATGTGTTTGGCAAAAAGATCATATAGGCATTACCATCTTTGCACGAATAAAGTATGAAACACGGGATGCCTGGGTGGCTCAGTGGTTGAGCGTCTGTCTTCTGCTCAGGGTCCTGGGATCCAGGCCCACATCAGGCTCCCTCCCTATGTTTCTGCCTCTCTCTCTGTCTCTCATGAATAAATAAAATCATTAAAAAATATAAAACTTGAGAAACTCAGCAGCCACATGCTTACTGAAAAACTCTGTCACCTGACCCTACTAAAACACAGGAGTAAACACTTGATCTAGGTGCTTCTCAAATGCCTAATAATGGAGGTGGGGTGTGGGAGGTCATCTGCTAGCTTTATACTGACAATTTGTACAGCCTTTTATTTTTTTTTTGCCTTCTTCATATTAAATGTTTTTATCTGTAGACAAACTTTTAGTGTAATATGCCACCTGCTATAATGATACTAGGGGATGAGGAAAACACAGTATTTATTGAAATAATCTGAAAATTGTTTATTTTATTCAAATAATGCAATAGTAACTCCTTTCCCTTCGATCCATTTGTAAAACTGGTATCTACTTCCGCTTTTTATTAATTGAAAAGAAAATTAGTTCTCAGTTATAGCTCAATGCCAAACACATGTAATAGTCCTTTAAGGATAATTAGAGCTATGAGTAGGAGAGCCTCTTTATCATAACAGATGCCTCAGCAATCTTATTATCTGGCCAGTTGTTACAATCTTTAGGTAGAGAGTACAATTCTAGGAACAAGGTTCCTAATTTAAAATTCTAATTTTTATTCATTTGGGAATTAATTCATTAAATCATCTAATATTCTTGCCTGCTACTATTTGCCAAGGACTGAAGATATGAAAGCAGAAAAGAAACGGTCTCTTTTTCTGAAAGAGCTTACAAGCTGTGGAAAGAAACAGTCAAGGAATTATTACACAGTGTATAATGACATGAATTCATAGGCTGAAACCCTGAGATTCAGAAAGCATAATTCTTTCAAGAATTACAAGGTATTCAGTGGATCTGGAGCATAAGCAGGGGCAATGAAATGTGAGCTAAGGGTGGCTGATACCTAGAGGTCAGCTCTAGTTTGGATTTTTCCTGAGGGCAATGGTGTGAAATTGAAAAGTTTTTAAATGTGAAGTGGCATTCTCTCCATAGAGCCCTCCGCCCAACAGCTCCTTTTCATAGCTCAGTAGACAGTGAACGCCTGAGGCATATTCCAGAGTGAGACTATTTTGTCCTTTACAGAAGTCATTGTCACTGTCACCCTGGAGACTGTATCCTCCCTGAGTCTCAGGAAAGCCAGAAGCACTGCCTTTATTCTCAGTGAAAAGTCATCCATAACAAGGTATCCTTCCCTGAACCTCTAAGTAGATGGTTTTTTTTTTTTTTTAATTGTTTGCTATCTCTTCTTTTGACAATAAGACCCAAAAAGCCTTTTACTCAGTGGAACGTACCTCATCACATCCTAAATGTCTGGAAAGCTATGGGTAGGTGAAAAATGCAAGACAGTCTCCTGTTAAAATTTTTGACCTTCCACATTTTCTGAAGAAAAATGGAGGTGCTGATGAAGAGGGTAATCCCAAACAGAACAGAGCTCACACTCTAGGACCCAGAAGCCAAGACTAGAAAAGAAACCTAGATCCAGTTATGTTAATGTTGAAAAACTACCTTAGAATAGAGTCAGAATGTGGTAATGGGGACAATGTTTGAGTCCATTATATACACTAAATGCTGCTTTCTTTTTTGGGCAAAAGTGTACTAAGGAAAATTTGTTCTTAATCAGAAAACTTTATTTTAGATATCTAAAATTTCAAAATATTTTGATGAAGCTTTAATGTATTACCTGAAAGATATTTCTTTTTATATTTATCTATCCCAAACCGGAAAGATGTTCCATGCCATTTATGTGTGTGCATTACAGCATGTATTACATTATCTGTTGTTTCCTATTTTTCTTTTTTCTTTTTTGTAAAACAGCTTCAATTTCCATTTTGGTGCTAGTGAATTGATGAGAAGTCACTTAATTTACAGATAAATAGGACCTATTTTATAATCTATTTCTCACACCAAAATAAGGTGCTTTTGTTCTTGTTTTTCTTTCTGCCCGTACATTTTTCTCAATTGTTTAGCATGTTGTAATCTTAAAAAATAAGTTATAGGAACAGCTGGGTGGCTCAGCAGGTTGAGCATCTGCCTTTGGCTCAGGGTGTGATCCCAGAATCCCGGGATTGAGTCCACATCGGGCTCCCTGCATCGAGTCTGTTTCTCCCTCTGCCTATGTCTCTGCCTCTCTCTCTCTCTGTGTCTCTCATGAATAAATAAATAAAATCTTTAAAAAAATAAGCTATAAGATATGAAGGTGTATTTTTTAGGAGGGTGAGTTTTAAACATCACAATTCACAAAGATGTAAAAATTATAAAAATGTACATCAATTTCAGTGACTCTTGGGATGTAGAGTTTTACTACATTTTTTGATATTTCTTTGTAAAGAAATAGTTTCATAAATTCTCACCAAGAGTGAAAATACCTTGTTATTTTTTTTTCCTCTTTCTTATAAACTTCCTCTTTTGTTCTGTAGGTCGCGGTTGTGAGAATTATAAAAGGCCCCCAAAAAATCAAGTGTGATTTTTAGATTGAACTTTCATACCCATGGCTATAATCAGCATGTTTTTATTTCATTTCTCAAAAGAGAGATAAATATTTTCCTAACTGAAGCCTTTCTTTTTCAACAAAAACTTACCCTATCATATATGTTTTACTTCCAAAAATAGTACACTAGGATTCTCTCACTAAAAGGGAGAGTACAAGGAAACTCAAAATATGCTCATCAGTCTCAGAATGAGAAAAGAAAAAAACCCAAAACACTATATACTCTTTTATTTCTGAGGATGCAGAAAGGTAAAGGAAAAACATTAAACCATAAAACAACAAAAAATCCAGTATTTAGTAAAGTTGATTTATCCCAAATAAAATTTATCATGGTTGATCTTAATATTTTTATTTTTATTTTAATTTTTTTTAAGATTTTATTTATTTATTCATTCATGAAAGACGCAGATAGAGAAAGAGAGAGAGAGAGGCAGGCAGAGGCACAGGCAGAGGGAGAAGCAGGCTCCATGCTAGGAGCCTGCCGTGGGACTCAATCTCTGGTCTCCAGGATCATGCCCTGGGTCAAAGCCAGGCGCTAAACTGCTGAGCCACCCCAGGATCCCCTGATCTTAATATTTTTAAAGGTCTATGATATCTAAAAGATGCCTGGGTGCCTGGATGTCCCAGTCAATTAAGCATATGACTTCAGCTCAGGTCATGATCTCAGAGTCCTAGGATTGAGCCCGGTCTGGAAGCAAACTCCTCCCTTTGCCTCACCCCCCTATCATGCCCCACCTCAGGCTCTGAGCTCAGCAGAGTCAGCTTCTCCCTCTCCCTTTGCTCATGCTCTCTCTCAAATAAATAATTAAAATCTTAAAAAAAAAAGCTTGTTCTTTTTTAATCCCTAAAAACAGATAGTACTGGTCTTCTACATTTTTTCCTGCAGAATGTGTATGGATAGATAAATTGACATCATATTACATATTTATACACACACTTACATGTTAAAATAAAACAAAACCTTTTAATAGATTTAGTATTTTCCTAAGTAAATATCTTAAAAAATATATCCATACCCATACATTGGGAGATGATTCTCCATGGACTTTCTTCATAATTAAAATAACCATTTTCCAGATATTTCAAGGATGTTTGTCTAGAGAATAGCCTTGGAAGATAGATATACTCTCTCTCTTCAGGGTAAACTACAGATACTTTTCCTTAACAAAACAATACGTTGCCTCTTCGCAGGGTAATATTGGGGCAGTTTTGCTAGCAGCCTGCTTAGAAAATTGAGAGTTTCCTAGGCTTATAGTTTCTTAGCTTATAGTTTCTTATAGATATAAAACCATGGTGCATATGAAGTATCTGTCTGGGCCTCTCCATGTCCCTTCTATGGAACTTGGGGAGTAAAATGAGCTGATGCAAATCTAGAAGTGATCTTGCCTCTTGTACCATAAATGATATAGGCATTTGACTAGAACCTGGAAATCTTGATTCTTCTAACACCATTCATAAAACAGTGGTAGGCAAACTTGTCCAGTTACTAATAGGCTGAAATCTCAAAAATTTTACAATTCTTTTTTTTTTAATTTTTACAATTCTTAACACCTTACTACATACATAACTACACCAGTAAATAACATAAAGTGACATCTATCTTATCTATCTTTCTATTGTTTATATAAGGTTACATGAGTAAAGTGGACAGTTCTTAAATGTACAAATTAAGAGCTTTCACTAATATATACCTACCATGGGGGCACAAAATATAGACAAATTCTGTCACTTTAGCAATTTCTCTTGTGTCTTTTTCAATCAGCCCCAACTATGAACATTACCAATAATTGTTTTTATTTCTTTCCCCGTAAATTAGTTTTACCTATTCTTCTATTTTTAAGATTTATTTATTTATTTGAGAGAGAGAGAGAAAGACAGAATGTGCAAGCACAAGCAGGAGGGCAGGACGGGGGAGGGTAGAGAATCTCAAGTAGACTCTGCTGAGTGCAGAGCCTGATATGGGGCTTGATCTCACGACCTCAAGGATCGCTGTCTTAGCTGAAATCAAGAGTCATACATTGAACTGAGGCACCCAGGTGCCCCTAGTTTTTCCTATTCTTGAAGTTCATTTATATTAAAACATTTTGTGGGGTTCTTTGTAGTCTACTGTGTCTTCTCAAAATAATGTTCCCCAAACTCATCCATATTGTTGTGTAAATTATATTTTGTTATTTATTGCTGAGTAGAATTTCATTGAATTGAATTGAATTTATTGAATTTATTGTGCAGTTACCCATTCTTCTGTTGATAGACACCTGTATTTTTTTCCAGTTTTTAGTTCTTATGAATAAAACCGAATCAAATATTCATGTATAAGGCTCTTTATGAACATATGTTGGGTAAGTATCTAAAAGCGCAATGAACAGATCACATGAGGTATTTTAAAATAGGCATATTGGCATACATTTAACTTTTAAAGAAACTATCAACTGTTTGCCAAAATGACTACCATTTTATATTCCTACCAGCAAAGTATGAGAGTTCTAGTTACTCTTCATTGTCTCCAATATTTTAGTTTTTTAATTATACCCATCCTATTGGGTGTGACTCATTGTGGTTTTATTTTCATTTCCTGGATGAGAAACAATGTTGAGTAATTTTTCATGTGCTTATTGGTTATTGGTATATACTCTTTTACGGAGTGCCTGATTGGATTTTTCATATTTAAAAAACTGGGCTATTTATCTTATTATTGATTTGTAGAGATCTTTTATATATCATTTTTCAGATACACACATATACACATACACATATACATATATTATATATACATGTGTGTTAAATACTTCCATACATACATATTATATATGTGTATTAAATACTTCCAATCTATAGCTTTCATTTTTATGTTCTTAATGGTAAATTCTGATAAATGGATTTTATTTTTTGTGAAGTTCTATTTATGTTTTTAAAAACTTTTTGATAGGGGTACCATGGTAAATGTTTAATTCATTCCAAACTATTTTTTTATCATTGGATATATGTATTAAAGCACATTGTTTTTCTTTACATACACTGTTTTTCTTAAAAGCTATCCAGTTGTTCTAATACATTTGTTGAAGACTTGCCCTAATGCAATTCAATGGCCTGTGTATGTATCTTAACATGTTAAATGCCTTTAATATCCCAATGTTGAACTCAGTAGTCATTTCCAGGTCTGTTGATATTTATTTGGTGTTTGTAATTTTGACTAAGAATTTAGTTAAAATTTTATCTGTACCTGAATATAGTATCTATATATCAACCCAGAAGCTATTTCTGCATGAAACAAGCAAGTTTTCCAAATAAATATTTCAATTTTGGTTTACAATATCTTGTTCAGATTAGTAGCTTGATTGCCTCAAAATATAAAGAATATTTTATAAAAGCAGCATATGGATAGCTTAAAACAGATGCTTTTGAACTATTTTATAGACCATATAAGAAATTTACATGAAGGCTCATACTTATTGGCTAATTTTCCTATCTCTTACTCTGATTCAAATTTGCACAGGTTCACGGGGCTCTTAAATATAAAACATACTATTTGTATATACATATGATAGAAGGAAACCACTGAAAATGTGAAGTAATAAGATATTCTATCTCTGTACATATACAACAAATAAAATATTTGCTAATAGAAATGCAATTTTTAATTCTTCAAATAACTATAGAGAGCTTTTAAGACTCATTTTGGTCAGCATAGTAATTACTTCCTGAATTAAACTTTTAAGGTAATGGATTTTTAAAATTCTCTTTTCTCAAACCATTCAAGCAAAAACTTCCTGAAACTTTTTGCAAAATCCTAAAAATATTACTGATGCTAAGGTGTTCATACAGTTTCATATGTAAAGTCTCTATAAATGATGGCATTAGATGTTATGCATCTCTAATAGATAATTTCCATTACATTTTAGTAATCTACACAATACCACAGGAGATGGTAATAGACATGGAAGCCAAACTTAATGTTAATGAACTTTCTACATTTATTAGACACTTTGGGTAGAGTTTTTGCATGGTGTGCAAGGGAGTGGAAGCACAACTCTAATTGGCCTTAATTGGAGATGCATAATTAATTTTCTTCATACTGTGCTAAAAATCCCAAAGTCTGTTGTTTCAATTGGCCTCTAAATATGAAGATATAAAAACTGTGGTACAGTAATAATGTTTATTAAAATAAGCTTTGAGATATAAAATATTTTTTATAAAATAATCATGGATCTTTGATATGTGAATTACTCTTCCTTTCATATAAGACTAACAAATCAATATTTAAAGGTACATGTTGGAAGGATGATAGCATGAATTCTCCTTATACAAACTAGTATTTTAAAAAGGCACTTATAAAAGTATAGTATAGTGGAACTAGTAAATAAATAAAGTAAAATTAAGGATTGAGATTAAACTCTTTTAAAAAAGTATTAAACTTATATTAGGAAAAGTTTTGAAGCAATATACATTACTTCAGGATTAATTGCCTGTCCTAACTAATTCATAAAATAATAATTTGAATCTTCTATTTTATTATTCCCCATAAGTATTAAATCATGAAAATGTTTATTACTTTCATAATGATATGATATGGGAGCATTTATATATAGAAAAGAAAGCATGATTATGGGGAAAAAAACAAAGCATGATGTTTCAACTATGAAACCGTTTTAATTTTATTTCAAATCCATTTAAATGCATTTTTAAATCAATAAGGAACTGACTATAATCAGATCACATTATGCTGTAATTGACTTGTTGAGTTTAATGTGACAAGAAATTGTTAAGAGGCATGTCTTGTATATTATTAATTAGAAAGATCAATTTCTGGATGATCTTATCAATGCTTAAAGATAAGCTGATGATGCAGTGAAGAACTGTGGGTACTGCTCTTTTTTTCCTTTGACATTAGTAATTAATATCTTTGTCTTTACATTAAAACAATTGTATATATTTATTTACCTTTAAAATAACCAAATTCTTCTGTACTTTGCCATTGGTTGTTCTTGAAGTTTAAAAATAATTGAATTGTTGAAGGCAAAAATGCAGTTTCCTCTTGTGCAGGATGCTTCTATCAATAGAGAGGAACATTTTTGCTGATTCATTCAAAGATGTTTTAAAGTTTTAATTATTCTCTATTTCTCACATATGGAAGAATGGCTTTCTTTTTTTGCCCCAAATTTCTAAATAATTGCTTTAACATTGTTTAACCCAACAAAAGGAACTACTGATAATTATAAAAGTTTAGAGAAAATATATCCACCATTCTAATTTTTCTATGTGAAAATGGTTCACCCATTGGTGCAGCCACTCTGGAAAACTGTGTGGAGGTTCCTCAAAGAGTTAAAAATAGACCTGCCCTACAACCCAGCAATTGCACTGCTGGGGATTTACCCCAAAGATACAGATGCAGTGAAACACCAGGACACCTGCACCCCGATGTTTATAGCAGCAATGTCCACAATAGCCAAACTGTGGAAGGAGCCTCGGTGTCCATCGAAAGACGAATGGATAAAGAAGATGTGGTTTATGTATACAATGGAATATTACTCAGCCATTAGAAATGACAAATACCCACAATTTGTTTCGACGTGGATGGAACTGGAGGGTATTATGCTGAGTGAAGTAAGTCAATCGGAGAAGGACAAACATTATATGGTCTCATTCATTTGGGGAATATAAAAAATAGTGAAAGGGAATAAAGGGAAAAGAAGAAAAAATGAGTGGAAAATATCAGAAAGGGAGACAGAAAATGAGAGACTCCTAACTCTGGGAAACAAACAGAGGGTGGTGGAAAGGGAGGTGGGTGGGGGGTGGGGGGTGACTGGGTGATGGGCACTGAGGGGGCCACTTGATGGGATGAGCATTGGGTGTTATGCTGTATGTTGGCAAATTGAACTCCAATTAAAAAAAAAAAAGAATCATAGAAAGAAAGAAAAAGAAAATGGTTCACCCATAAGCTTAAGATGAAATGCAATTAGAGATTAAATTCAGAGAGACAAAGTATACCTTCGTAAATCCACAGATGATATGAAATAGTTTCAGTATTAAAAAATGAGAAGACTCATTTTTAATATCGGAAAGGAGTAGGGTAAAAACCTGAGGGAGTGAAATTTTGTTCAATATAAGGGAGAATGCCAAATTTTATTCACCCCTTATACATGAAGTATATTATAATGCTGCCTCTTACAAGGTGCTCACTAAATATTTCCTGAATGAATGGATGGATGAGTAATGGTTAACACAGCTAAATCAAGTCAGTCACTTTCAGAACTAGATATTTCTTTACTTGAATCTATTTATGAAACAGTTTTTTGCCAACAGTTTTTTTGTTGTTAAAATTAACATAATCATTTTCTAAATGCTTTAAGGAAATTCAGTGCAGTTTGAGCAGTAAGTGCCAAGCAAATGGCACCTTTCCTATTTTCACAAAAGATTTCAGAGTAATCTGATTTTAAATCATGTCCAGCTACAATAATAAATAATATTTGACCTTTCTTGGCCAGGAAAAAGCAACCGAACTCTTGAGCTAATGGATGAAATGGAGGTTCATACAAAATCAAAAGAAAACTTCTTTAAAATAATGATTTCAACTATAGTAGCCTGTAGTAGATACTCACATTTTGACCAGTACAAACACACAAATATAAAGATCTATTTGCCCTGAGTCCATGAAAAAAAAAAAGTGAAATCTATACTAGATATTATAGGCAAAATTAGGACATTTATATGTAATCAGGTCTGATTCCTTCATCTATATTGTTTAATCTTATTTTACTAACCCTCACGCCCAACATCTTTTTTGATCTATTATAATTCTCAGACCATTCTCTAAGTGCTTTTTACATTAATAATCTTAAAGTGAACTTTCCTCTAAAATATTCCTTAACTGATGTGAATTATTAAATATTTATCTACTACATATATATGAAAATAAAAACATAGAATCCAACAGTGGTAGAATCACTAGGTAGTCATTGAAAGTTTCATCATCAGATAATAAAACAAATTCTTTAAATTTTTGCACTGAGTCAAAAATCCTCTATTGAAATGATGGTTTAATTCAATTTCCTCTTCTCTCTCTCTCTCTATATATATATATTTTTTTATTGGATCTTATATATATATAGTTATATAGTTATATAGTTATATATAGTTATATAGTTATATAGTTATATATAGTTTTATTGGATGACTAGACTTCACGTCTTTCTAACCTAAGTAAATATCCCCAAGTATTCAAGTTTCCAATAATGAGATCAAATAATACATGAGTATGTCACTTCACAGTTCTTTTCCTGGGCACAGTATTTGTGCTGTGCAATTCTCCTATGATACTTATTTTCATTATTTAGTTACCATTCCAGACTGAATTAAGCCGCAGTTTGAGCTTTCAGTTTATGCGATGATGATGACACTATTCTGCAAATAATGGTCCCTCGCCTCTTTTTTTAGTTGTCTATTACTGATAGAGTATGAATAACAAGATCATAAACATTCCTAATTAAGCCATAAGACATGACAGGTTGTGAATTGTGTTGTAATATTTCACACCTAGTGTGTTGCTAAGCATGAGGCTGAAGGCTCTGAGCCATCAATGCACCTAAGCGTGAATTAACACTGTGCAACTTGTGCCCTGGAGTATCTGACTTTGATTATGAAATAGTGAATTTGTTTGGTAATTAAAGAAATAACTCTGTTTTGTGTTTTGTCCTAATTTAATTTTATGCATGCAGATTGGACAATATCAATTTGTTTGGAAAAAGATCTTTCAAATAATTTAACATAAAATATGGAATATCATATTCTGAAACCAAAGAGAAACACTATTGAAATTTCTTGAATACTCTATAGCAAGCTTCTCATTTGTTATTTCAATGTATTTACTTTTGACAATGATTGACACAATTTTGTGAAAATGGTTTTAAAGCCTTTGTGGGTTAGTAACTCTTACCTGATGCTCATTATAATGAAATACAGTTTAAATGGTTCTGTCCCACTCAACTATTACCTTAATGCTATAAGTGTAAGACGAGTAAAAAAAAGAGTTATGTTTGAAAGGAAACACCATAGAGGCAGGTGACTTCTCAAATATAACATAGCTGACATTTAGAAAATAATATAGCAGTATACTTTGTGCTACTCGGATAGTACCCCTTATTATACATGTACTTTGAAATAAAATCACTGAAGATAAATGTTATAACATAGAGCTAAACACTTTATTTTTTAAGTTACCAGGTATTATATAAATATATAACCTACAAAATTGATAATGTGGTAATTACAAAAATGATGTCAGTCCACTTAAATAAATCAATTTAAATGGAAGTATATTATTTTGATAAAACAAATGTTTATTTGAATGCTGTTATTTAACATCATCTTGCTTTTCGTAACAGTCCTATGTTCACAGTAGAATCATAAAAGGTACACCATAAACTATGCTAGATTCCAAAGAATTGATATTAAAAATATACCATTATCTTTAACAATATAGGTTTTAGTGTTAGATAAAACTCAGCTTTCATGTTACTAATCAGAATCCTTCACTTTAGCATAAAGAATTCCCTTTAGGGGCAGCCCGGGTGGCTCAGCGGTTTAGCGCCTTTAGCGCCCCAGTTCCCTGGGGACTTGGGATCGAGTCCCAGGTCGGGCGCCCTGCATGGAGCCTGCTTCTCCCTCTGCATGTGTCTCTGACTCTGTGTGTGTGTGTGTGTGTGTGTGTGTGTGTGTGTCTCATGAATAAATGAATAAAATCCTAAAAAAAAATAAATAAAAGAATTCTCTTTAGCATTTCTTGTGAGGCAGATCTAGGGGTGATGAACTTCCTCAGCTTTTGTTTGGGAAAGTTTTGTGTCCAGTATTGCTGAAGGACAGGTTTACTGGGTAAAGTGCTCTTATTTGATGTTTTCTTTCAATGCTCTGAATATATCATTCCATTCTTTCCTGGACTGCAAGGCTCCTAATGAGAAATCTGGGGGAGGGGAAGATGGCGGGAGAGTAGGGTCCCCAAGTCACCTGTCTCCACCAAATTACCTAGAAAACCTTCAAATTATCCTGAAAATCTACGAATTCGGCCTGAGATTTAAAGAGAGACCAGCTGGAACGCTACAGGGAGAAGAGTTCGCGCTTCTATCAAGGTAGGAAGACGGGGAAAAAGAAATAAAGACACAAAAGGCCTCCAAGGGGGAGGGGCCCGCGAGGAGCCGGGCTGAGGCCGGGGCGAGTGTCCCCAGGACAGGAGAGCCCCGTCCCGGAGACGCAGGAGCTGCACCGACCTTCCCGGGGGAAAGGGGCTCGCGGGGAGGTGGAGCAGGACCCAGGAGGGCGGGGATGCCCTCGGGCTCCCGGGGACACTAGCAGACACCTGTGCCCCGGGAGAGCCCCACACCCCGCGGCCGAGCTCCCTAAGGGCTGCAGCGCGGGCAGCGGGACCCGGAGCAGCTCGGAGGGGCTCGGGCCGCAGCTCCGGGGAGGGGTCTGCGGGGCGGGAGCAGCTGGGGGGGCTCGGGGGCGGCTCCGCGGAGGGGGCTGCGGGGCGGGAGCAGCTCGGGGGGCTCGGGGGCGGCTCCGCGGAGGGGGCTGAGGGGCGGGGGCAGCTCGGGGGGGTTCAGGGGCGGCTCCGCGGAGGGGGCTGCGGGGCGGGAGCAGCTGGGGGGGCTCGGGGGCGGCTCCGCGGAGGGGGCTGCGGGGCGGGAGCGGCTCGGGGGGGCTCGGGGGCGGCTCCGCGGAGGGGGCTGAGGGGCGGGAGCGGCTCGGGGGGGCTCGGGGGCGGCTCCGCGGAGGGGGCTGCGGGGCGGGAGCGGCTCGGGGGGGCTCGGGGGCGGCTCCGCGGAGGGGGCTGCGGGGCGGGAGCAGCTCGGGGGGGGGCTCGGGGGCGGCTCCGCGGAGGGGGCTGCGGGGCGGGAGCGGCTCGGGGGGCTCGGGGGCGGCTCCGCGGAGGGGGCTGCGGGGCGGGGGCAGCTCGGGGGGCTCGGGGGCGGCTCCGCGGAGGGGGCTGAGGGGCGGGAGCGAATCCAACAGCGCAGGCTCCGGAGCACAGGGCGCCGGGACACAGCCCAGGATCCAGCCTCCCCCGGGACAGGCAGAGGCCGGGAGGGCCCAGGACAGCGAGGACGCTCCTGCCCCAGCTGAGCAGATCAGCGGCCCCGCCCAGAGCCTCCAGGCCCTGCAGACGGAGAGCTCCGGAGGTACTGCGGGAGCTGACTCCAGGGCTGCAGAGCTGGCCCCGCCACTGCGGTTGTTCCTCCGGGGGCCTCACGGGGTAAACAACCCCCACTGAGCCCTGCACCAGGCAGGGGGCACAGCAGCTCCCCCAAGTGCTAACACCTGAAAATCAGCACAACAGGCCCCTCCCCTAGAAGACCAGCTGGACGGACAAGTTCCAGGGGAAGCCAAGGGACTTAAAGTACACAGAATCAGAAGATACTCCCCCGTGGTTCTTTTTTTTTTTTTTTTGTTTTGTTTTGTTTTGTTTTGCTTTTTGATTTGTTTCCTTCCCCCACCCCCTTTTTTCCTTTCTTTCTTTTTCTCTCTTTTTCTTCTTCTTTTTCTTTTTTTTCTTCCTTTTTTTCTCTTTCTCTTTTCTTTCCTTCTTTCTCTCCTCTCTTTTTCTCCTTTTCCCAATACAACTTGCTTTTGGCCACTCTGCACTGAGCAAAATGACTAGAAGGAAAACCTCACCTCAAAAGAAAGAATCAGAAACAGTCCTCTCTCCCACAGAGTTACAAAATCTGGATTACAATTCAATGTCAGAAAGCCAATTCAGAAGCACTATTATACAGCTACTGGTGGCTCTAGAAAAAAGCATAAAGGACTCAAGAGACTTCATGACTGCAGAATTTAGAGCTAATCAGGCAGAAATTAAAAATCAATTGAATGAGATGCAATCCAAACTAGAAGTCCTAACGACGAGGGTTAACGAGGTGGAAGAACGAGTGAGTGACATAGAAGACAAGTTGATAGCAAAGAGGGAAACTGAGGAAAAAAGAGACAAACAATTAAAAGACCATGAAGATAGATTAAGGGAAATAAACGACAGCCTGAGGAAGGAAAACCTACGTTTAATTGGTGTTCCCAAGGGCGCCGAAAGGGACAGAGGGCCAGAATATGTATTTGAACAAATTCTAGTTGAAAACTTTCCTAATCTGGGAAGGGAAACAGGCATTCAGATCTAAGAAATAGAGAGATCCCCCCCTAAAATCAATAAAAACCGTTCAACACCTCGACATTTAATAGTGAAGCTTGCAAATTCTAAAGATAAAGAGAAGATCCTTAAAGCAGCAAGAGACAAGAAATCCCTGACTTTTATGGGGAGGAGTATTAGGGTAACAGCAGACCTCTCCACAGAGACCTGGCAGGCCAGAAAGGGCTGGCAGGATATATTCAGGGTCGTAAATGAGAAGAACATGAAACCATGAATGCTTTATCCAGCAAGGCTCTCATTCAAAATGGAAGGAGAGATAAAGAGCTTCCAAAAGAGCTTCCAAGACAGGCAGCAACTGAAAGAATATGTGACCTCCAAACCAGCTCTGCAAGACATTTTAAGGGGGACTCTTAAAATTCCCCTTTAAGAAGAGGTCCAGTGGAACAATCCACAAAAACAAGGACTGAATAGATATCATGACGACACTAAACTCATATCTCTCAATAGTAACTCTGAACATGAACGGGCTTAATGACCCCATCAAAAGGCGCAGGGTTTCAGACTGGATAAAAAAGCAGGACCCATCTCTTTGCTGTCTACAAGAGACTCATTTTAGACAGAAGGATACCTACAGCCTGAAAATAAAAGGTTGGAGAACCATTTACCATTCGAATGGTCCTCAAAAGAAAGCAGGGGTAGCCATCCTTATACCAGATAAACTAAAATTTACCCCGAAGACTGTAGTGAGAGATGAAGAGGGACACTATCTCATACTTGAAGGATCTATCCAACAAGAGGACTTAACAATCCTCAATATATATGCCCTGAATGTGGGAGCTGCCAAATATATAAATCAATTATTAACCAAACTGAAGAAATACTTAGATAATAATACACGTATACTTGGTGACTTCAATCTAGCTCTTTCTATACTCGATAGGTCTTCTAAGCACAGTATCTCCAAAGAAACGAGAACTTTAAATGATACACTGGACCAGATGGATTTCACAGATATCTACAGAACTTTACATCCAAACTCAACTGAATACACATTCTTCTCAAGTGCACATGGAACTTTCTCCAGAATAGACCACGTACTGGGTCACAAATCGGGTCTGAACCGATACCAAAAGATTGGGATTGTCCCCTGCATATTTTCAGACCATAATGCCTTGAAATTAGAACTAAATCACAAGAAGTTTGGAAGGACCTCAAACACGTGGAGGTTAAGGACCATCCTGCTAAAAGATGAAAGGGCCAACCATGAAATTAAGGAAGAATGAAAAAGATTCATGGAAACTAATGAGAATGAAGATACAACCGTTCAAAATCTTTGGGATGCAGCAAAAGCAGTCCTAAGGGGGAAATACATCGCAATGCAAGCATCCATCCAAAAACTGGAAAGAACTCAAATACAAAAGCTAACCTTACACATAAAGGAGCTAGAGAAAAAACAGCAAATAGATCCTACACCCAGCAGAAGAAGAGAGTTAATAAAGATTTGAGCAGAACTCAATGAAATCGAGACCAGAAGAACTGTGGAACAGATCAACAGAACCAGGAGTTGGTTCTTTGAAAGAATTAATAAGATAGATAAGCCATTAGCCAGCCTTATTAAAAAGAAGAGAGAGAAGACTCAAATTAATAAAATCATGAATGAGAAAGGAGAGATCACTACCAACACCAAGGAAATACAAATGATTTTAAAAACATATTATGAATAGCTGTACACCAATAAATTAGGCAATCTAGAAGAAATGGACGCATTCCTGGAAAGCCACAAACTACCAAAACTGGAACAGGAAGAAATAGAAAACCTTAACAGGCCAATAACCAGGGAGCAAATTGAAGCAGTCATCAAAAACCTCCCAAGACACAAGAGTCCAGGGCCAGATGGCTTCCCAGGGGAATTTTATCAAAAGTTTAAAGAAGAAACTATACCTATTCTCCTAAAGCTGTTTGGAAAGATAGAAAGAGATGGAGTACTTCCAAATGCATTCTATGAGGCCAGCATCACCTTAATTCCAAAACCAAAGACCCCACCAAAAAGGAAAATTACAGACCAATATCCCTGATGAACATGGATGCAAAAATTCTCAACAAGATACTGGCCAATAGGATCCAACAATACATTAAGAAAATTATTCACCATGACCAAGTAGGATTTATCCCCGGGACACAAGGCTGGTTCAACACCTGTAAAACAATCAATGTGATTCATCATATCAGCAAGAGAAAAACCAAGAACCATATGATCCTCTCATTAGATGCAGAGAAAGCATTTGACAAAATACAGCATCCATTTCTGATCAAAACTCTTCAGAGTGTAGGGATAGAGGGAACTTTCCTCAGCATCTTAAAAGCCATCTACGAAAAGCCCGCAGCAAATATCATTCTCAATGGGGAAGCACTGGGAGCCTTTCCCCTAAGATCAGGAACAAGACAGGGATGTCCACTCTCACCACTGCTATTCAACATAGTACTGGAAGTCCTAGCCTCAGCAATCAGACAACAAAAAGACATTAAAGGCATTCAAATTGGCAAAGAAGAAGTCAAACTCTCCCTCTTCGCCGATGACATGATACTCTACATAGAAAACCCAAAAGTCTCCACCCCAAGATTGCTAGAACTCATACAGCAATTCGGTAGCGTGGCAGGATACAAAATCAATGCCCAGAAATCAGTGGCATTTCTATACACTAACAATGAGACTGAAGAAAGAGAAATTAAGGAGTCAATCCCATTTACAATTGCACCCAAAAGCATAAGATACCTAGGAATAAACCTAACCAAAGAGGTAAAGGATCTATACCCTAAAAACTATAGAACACTTCCCAAAACAGTAGCCTCTAGCCACATGGGGCTATGGGGCACTTGAAATATGGCTAGCATGATTGAGAAAGTGAATTTTTACATTTTACTTCATTTTAATTAATTAAAATAGTCACAAGTGGTTAGTGTCTGCTGTATTAAACAGCACAGGTTAACAAAGTATTCTGTGTGTGTGTGTGTGTGAATTTTACACCAGATATGGGGCTCCCAACTCATGACCCCAAGATCAAGAGCCTCATGCTCTACTGACTGAGCCAGCCAGGCACCCCTAGACAAAGTATTCTTAAATTGTAGCGTGCATAGCAATTTTCGGGGTTCTTGTATAAAAATAGATTACCAGGCCCTCCCCAAGGGAATATGATTCAGTGGGCTTGGGTGGGGCCGAGGAATTTTATTTGTAACCAGCACCGCAAGAGCTTTTCATATAGGTTGGCATCTGGAACATGTGCAGGAAGTTACTGTTAAAGGGGCCCCAGGGTACCTTGGAGTTGTTGGTCTTAGGCTTTGTTTTTTTTCCCCCTTCTTAGAATGTTTTTGACATGTAAGCTAGGATTTGTGTTAACTCTCACAGGATTGAAAATCTGGAATGAAAGAAGCATTTCCTAGAGATAGAATTTTTGGCTTTGCTGATTTCTCCTTGGAAGTTCACACATTTGTCCATGTCAATTAGCTCTGCTGTAAAGAAAATAGGATTCTGTGGGGGTAACAGAATGAAAATAGTATATGTAACATATATAGGATGCGTGATATCTACACATATTAGAGATATCTATAAAACTTATATTTGTGCTATCAAAAAAATATCTGCTGATTGCCTTCATGGGTTTTCTTGTATGTATTTCTTATCTCTTTTTGCTTTCAAAATCCTTTGTCTCTGATTTTTGAGTTTTATTATAATGTGTTTTTATGTATTCATTTTGAGTTTGAATTTTCATGAAGATCTATAAGCTTCATGTACCTGCACTTTCTCTCTCTGGCTTCAGTTAATTTGGAGCCATTATTTCTTTAAATAGGCCCTCTGTCTCTTTTTCTCCTATTGGCATTCTCATAATGCAAAAATTGTTTGGTTGATGATACTCCCATTATCCACATAGGATTTACCTATGGGGATTACCTAGAGGTAATTATTGTGTTCATTTGGTGGTATGTTGTGTTTCCTTGATTATAGATAACACATTTGGTAAAGCAGTTACCTCTTCTAGACTTTACATACTGTTTTGGTGGGGAAAGATCTTCACCTGTGGTTGAGTTGAGAGCGCCAGCTGGGTAGAGGTAGCAGTTCCAGCTGCAGCAAAGGCCCAGGGGTGTAGTCGTCATGCAGCTCCATCAGCTACAGTCAGCCTTAGTGAAGAGGACAGGGATTCTCAGTGGCCAAGGTTGTGGGTTTCAGTAGTGGTGGCGAAGGCTGGTAGGGTCTTCTATGTCGAAAGCTGATCAAGGACCTCTTGGTTTCTTTTTTCCCACAGAGATGTCATGGCTGAGAGAATACCTCATGGCAACAGGTCTAGCCTGTAGGCACACTAGCAATGGTAGAAGCACCATGTCTGATAAATGATGCCTTTGGAACAGGCAGAGCCCTGGCAACTGGAGCACAGGTGCTCACAGAATGAAAGTAACTTCAGGGTCCAGGACACTATCTACCCCTCCCAATCTCTCCCCCACTCCGAGTGGTTCCTGTGCCTGAGCAGCTGTAGAGAAGAGTCTAAAGTTCTGGTCCATGTGATAGAGCCATGGTTCTGAGGTGTGGGGGTGTTTGCATGGCTGGGAGAGAGGCTGGCTGCCCTTGTCCTGGAGAGTGCAACAGCGCTCCTTCTGAGGGGTGTACAGCAGCTTTCTCTCTCCATGTGTATGGGGCAGCATGGTTGTTGGTTACTTACTTCAGTGGCAAAAACTGCCAGTGTCTTCTGTGGGGCAGGCTGCAGGGGTCCACAATAAACACTATGGGTCCTCCACTATGAAAGATGTGGGGAGTCTGGCTTATTTTTGTCCATAGACTGAGACAGAATATATGGCCTATATACATACACGAGTGAGAGTACATGTAGTAGAGCAATGATTCAAGGAATAGAAAGGATAATTTTAGTTGAGTAGTAGAATCAATGGAATTAGTCATTCATTAAATGTATCAAATATTTTAAAAATAAGCTAAATTTTGAGAATAGCTTTTTCTAGTTTATTGTGGGGCCGTTACCAAAAATAATGCTCACAAGGTACACTTAACTTGTGGAGGTCTGTGAATAATTTTACTATTGATTTTGACCTGACATAACTCAGGTGAAGCTATCAAGCAGGCAGGCAGAATATGAAGCATTTGCAATTGTTACTATTTCCTTCTTATAGAGAATATAGAATGCTGAGTATGAATAGCCTATATTCTATGCCTGAAGTCACATGACCAGTAAGTCATGTAAGAAACCAGCAGGTAATCCAGAATCTCTGCTCTTATACCCTACCATATCCTGCTCTAAAACTTCAATTTGCCCCATCAGAAAGACCATCGAGAGGGATAACTTTTATTCTGTTGTCTAAGGCACAAAGTTGAGGATCACCCTTGGTTTAGCTTGAGAGTATCCAAAATATAAGCATTTTAACTCTTTAGTAATTCTAGTAGTATTTCTACCCTTTACACTTCTGGTTATAGTAAGAGAACATGATACATTGGTCTTTCTCCTTTTTAAAAATATTTTATTTATTAATTCAGGATAGAGACACAGAGAAGCAGAAACACAGGCAGAGAGGTAGCAGGCTCCCCCGATTTGGGACTTGATCCTGGGACTCCAGGATAACTCCCTGAGCCAAAGGCAGACACTCAACCACGGAGTCACCCAGATGTCCCACATTAGTCTTCCCAACTCACCAGCCACCTGGCTGGATGGCTGGATCCCCTTATTGCAGTGTCACTCACGGACTAATTTTAGTTCAGAAATTGTTATGTGTCTACACTAGATAATTACTTATATTAAAGGTATTAAATTTGAAATTTTATAGTAATTTGATAGAGTGATCCTATGTCCATTGACTGTAATGATAAAAATTAAGGGCTTTATAGTTTATGTATCACTTTAATTTCACTTTTCCAGTAACTTTATTTCTACTTTATTTTATAAAAGTATTGATCAATGGCAAACTGAGGGAAAAACACTGATTCCTTATTATCAATAGTCTCAGAAGTGCTCACCTTGTACTCAATAATTCTTGTACTCTAATCTGAGACTTAGTTATTTACAAAAAGAATCCTGATAATCCATTATGTCCATGATCTTGTCTCTTCCTATTTTTATATTATGGCATTTTTATATAATGACATTTTGTATTATGACATCTTTAGGAATTAGAGTGGCATAACTCATAGCTCTAACACCAAACCGCTTGTAATTTCCAGTATAAACCTATACATTCGTTACTTATGCTAGCTCTGTTATTTTAATGTCCTTTCTCCAAAATGCCTACCCCTACACTAATGCAGTTGGTTTACTTTCTCCAACTCAATATGTGAGCAGAGATGCTTGCTTTTATAATTCTATCATGACTCCACTTAGTATCAGTTGTGTTTCCTATTTCCTTCCAAATGCCTTTGTTTAATTCTAAGATTAACTTAATCCAATATGTTATATTTGCTCTTTTTTCTTCTCAAATAAAACATTTATTTTCCAATAAGACATGAGGGAAAAGATTGAATCTTACTTATGCTAATGTGTCCAGTGCCTAATATAAGTATATTGAATATAAGGTTTGAAAGTAAAAAGAATTTAATAGGAGGAGGGAAAGATGGGAATAGAATATTATTAGAAGTTAAGCTGTAAAATGGGGGTTGTAGAATACATGGGAATTCAAGTTAATATTATTGCACAATAAGCCACTTCAAATTTAATGGATTAAACTTAAATCATCATTTTTTAAAGATTCTGTGGATCAGAAATATGGGCAGGGTTTGACATGAAAGCAATTTATTTAAGATAAATACAGAAGCCTAAGGTTTTGCTTCTTATTTCATTATATGAGGTTACTCGTTTGTATCCCATTGGTGGTTGAGTTCATTTGAATGGCGTAAAATGGGTTTGCTCACCTGTTTCATGCATAAGCAGAAATGTCTGAAAGGCTGAAAAATATTACACCTGGAAATATTAAACCCAGCGGTAGTTTCAGGGTAGTTGGACTTCTTACATGTCAACTAGCTTTGCTCAGACTGATGTTCCAACAGAACAAAGTTAAAACTGATAGCCTCTTTTGACCTAGCCTTAGAAGATATACAGCTTTCTTCCCACATACTCTGTTGGTCAAAGCAGTTATAAGCTTGTCTAGATTGAAGGAGAGGGAGATTAAATTCTGTCTCCTGATGGGAAAATGACAGGTTCATACTGAAAAAGAACATTGGGATGGGAAATGTTGGTATCTCTTGAAAATGCAAACTGTTAACCTAGAAATAGGTGAGATTACAAAAATAAACTAGGAAAAACAGAAGACTGAGGTCTTAATTTTGAAAATGCATTCATTTATCAAAGGGTAAGAATAGGGGAACCCATGAGTCAGACATAAAACAAAAGTGAGTAAGTTAGGAAGAAAATTAGAAAATTCAATGAAATGGAAAATGAGAAAGTCCACTAAGAGTAAGCAATTATGCAGAGGTATCTAGGAGAAGAAAACTATCATGATCAGTTAATTAAGGGGATCAGCATCTGATAATAGCCTCATGGTAGGTATGGTAATAGATTCTTGAAAGAGAAAATCTCAATTTTGTTGACATTAAGAATTCCTCCCCAAATGCCAGATTCTAATTTTAATTACTCCTGTTACTAGATGGATGATATTGGGCAAAATACTTAAATGTTTATGCAGTGTGCTCTCATCTCATTGGCTTGTTGTGAAGATTAACATAAGTTATACATGGTTAGAACAATGCCTGGAAAATCTTAAGCATATACATATATACTTAATATATTTACATATATATGTGTATATATACCTCTCTCTATGTATATAGTGCTTGTTTTATTTATTTATTTACTTATTTATTTATTATTTATTCATTCATTTATTCATTCATTCATTCATTCATTCATTCATTCATTCATAAGAGACACAGAGAGAGAGAGAGAGGCAGAGACACAGGCAGAGGGAGAAGCAGGCTCTCCACAAGGAACCCGATGCGGAACTCTATCCAGGAACCTGGGATCAGGACCTGAGCCAAAGGCAGAGGCTTAACAGTTGAGCCACCCAGGCATCCCCGAGAAGGACTTTCTATTCTCTTACTTCAATAGTCTATCAAGGAATCCTCTGATCCTGCCTCTCAAACTGAATCAGGTGTATAACACAATGTATATAATACAGTCTATTGGAAAAAAATGGTTGATTTTTCTATGATACAGAAGTAAAGGGAATAATTAAAGACTTTTTTCTAGTGCTTATTCATAGTGCAAAGAGCATGTCACCTCTATTAACCCATCAAATACTTTTCGGACATTTGCTGTTTTTTGGCATCAACTATTCCTTGTTACCTAACATATGAGTAAATTATGCTTTACCCAAACATACCCTCTTTTCTATCCTAGATACAACTATGTTCTGCACTATTTCAATAAAGTTATTGTTTATTTACTAAAACAAATATTAGTAGATAATTTGGCACAATCACCCAAGTTGTACTTTCGATTAATATAATCTTGCATGAACCCTTCCACCTAAGAGGACAAGTGGAAATGACCAGATAAAATTTAGGAAAGCACCATTCCACAAAAGGCAGCAATTTTTTTCTGGGCACATCTCATACGTTGTGATTTAATTTAACTGCCACTCAACAGTATAACTGTAAAAATAAAATAGAAAATAGAAAATAGTGAACATGACAAAAACATTGGAGAATTTGACTAAAGCGAAAGTCATACAAGAAGGTGCATCAGCATCACCTGGAAAACTGTTAAAAATGCAAATTTTCAGTCTCCACCTTGGGGGTCCAGCAATCTGTGTTTTAACTAAAAAGTGCTTCAGGTGATACTGATTAAATGTAGTAAGGGAAGTTTTGACTCAAATATAGAACCACTTACAGACCTTTTAACAACATATTATAAATTTATTGTGCATGAAATTTATATTTCTTTGAATCAGGTGTGTAAAGAAATACCTATCTGTACATTCTCTTTAAGTAAAAATGATAGGACCTAGTTTTCAAAGATGGCAGGATAATCACTATTGTCCAATAGAAAAAGACAAACTTGATATCATTCTATTTGGAACCAGGTTACTTTTGTCATAATCCTTTTCAGTCAAGGCTCTCAGATTTCTCTCCCTTCATCTGTATATTTTATTTCTCCCTGGAGTTTGTGGGTTTACACATATTCTTTAATTCAAGGAGGAAAGAAGTGAGAAGCCTCATAACTATTCTCTGTCTATACCGACACTGTGTGTGTGCGTACATCAATCATTATTGATACTTTGGACCTGGAGAGCCAGCTCCACATACTCTGTCTTTGCCTTATCCCTCTTCCAGAATACGAACGGGACTCTCTTTAATCTAACCCACATTTTTATCCTTTAGAGGAGATGGGAAGACTTAGAGAAGCCTCCTTTCCTGAACTCTGGTATGCTGGACTCTGCAGGCTGCCCTAGGGGGTGAGATCTGCCTGGGCAACTCTATCTCCATTGCTACTCTTCCTCTCTGATAATGTGCTGAATGCAGTGCTATTCCTGGTAGTATGTAACTCTAGCCTCTCAAGCTGATGGTTTTTTGTTTGTTTTTATTGCTTCCCTTTTAGTTATAACCTAGAGATTTAGCCCAGGGATTGAGTTCTTGGGTCCCTTCCCAAAAATCTCCCTCACATAGAATCTTTGGAGCATCCTCCTGCTAGCTCTCAGACTAGGGAAAGGATTAGCTCCAAAATCAGTTTGAGTAGTTCCCCTGTCCTTTGTCTACAGCATACCTTCTACGCATCTGACTCTTCACAAATTAAAAATTGCATGCCATCCTTGTGCAGGGGCCATGCTAATATTCTCTGAATCTTTCCAATTTTAGCATATATGCTGCCAAAGTGAACCCCCCACCTGTTCTTCCAAGTTGCAAAATTTAACTGGTGTACCCGAGCTTCTGGAATTGCCTTCATTGTACCCTAACTCTATCTTTAAAGTTTTTTACTCTCAACAGTCTCAGCTTTTTTTTTTTTTTTTTAAGATTTTGTTCATTCATTTTCATTTTGAGAGAGGGGGAGAGAGAGAGAGAGAGAGTGCACAGGAGCAGTGAGGGAGGGGCAGAGGGAGAAAGAGAAGCAGACTTCCCACCAAGCAGGGAGCCCAACTCAGGGCTTGATCCTAGGACCCTGAGATCATGACCTGAACCAAAGGCAGATGCTTAACTGACTGAGCCACCCAGGTGCCCCTCAGCTATTTTTGATATAAAATGCAGGTTTTCAAATAAGTACATACATTAAATGGTTGGATTATACGATATTAAACGTTGCCTTTAAAACGCTCTTCTCTACACTGGATTTCAGGAATAATCTATAAAGAGAGTCCACAGACCTTTTAATTCTAAGAGTATTCATCCAATCTTTGAGACAATACATGCCATGGACTTGCTAGCATCAAGGACCATTGGGAAGTAAATGCCTAAAAACTGTTTTTAGAATCTAAATTTGGTTGCAAAAGCACCTCTGAATTAAAGAGCAGAGAATAAGCAGCAATAAAATGTATTCATTTAATTATTTAGCACAACACATATTGATTTGAGGAGACCATCTTTGGATACGTGTTTGGAAACCAGAGCAACTGAAGAAAATTAACACTGAACAGAAAGTAAAACAAATAAGAATCCTTGCCCACATGTAGCTTTCAACTTAACAATACCTGAATTTAAGAATGTTGCCTCTTCATGCCATGGGCAGTCATTACTGTTAACTTCTAAAGGTCTATGCCACTTGGAAACATGTTTTTGAGCACACTTAAATGAGGCAGATTTGTTTCAAAGTCATTGCTTTATTAGTTTTCTCTGTGTAGAAAAACCTATTTCAAATAGAAAACTAGGCCTTGATTAGTTTTAACTCTTTGATTAGATTGTACAAATATGCTATGATACAATTTGTGAATGTAATTTATACAGATCTTTTGATTTACAATAGGGACTACATGTAGTCCAGTATATGAAAATCTATTAATAACATAATGGGAGAAGCTCTGATAATTTAGAGCTAACTTTCATGTTTTTTAATCATGAATAAAATATTGTCATAAGGAAAAAAACCTACTTATTGAATTATGTCACCTTCATTGCTATGAGAGTGCATATGCCTAAGAAAAAATGGAGAAAATATCAATTGTATGGCTCTTTACCTTGTATCATACAAAATATAAATGATATATTAAATTATTGAATGTCATATATTTTTAAATTTTTGAATCATAGTGAATACCAATAAAGATTAAATACCAGCAGTAAAAATATTCTTATCTAAAAAAAAATATTCTTATCTAAACAGCCTTGAGGCATATCTTTCAATTTTACAAATATATGTTTTCCTATCTAAATACTCTAATGTATTTATTTCTATAAACAATAAGCTATTTTCTAGTAAGCTTCATTATTTACCTTGAAAACAGCTTATATTCCATTCAATTTATGAAAAAACTGGAACTTACCTCATTGCAAAGTTTAAAATATTTGTTTTAATGCTAAGCATTTACTATATTTTAAAACCTAATTTTAAAAGTGGGTATTGAGAGGAGGAATAACACATAAATTGTATATTTTGCTAATGGTGCAAACCAGTCTCAATGAACAGACAGGCTGGAAATAGAAAAGTCGATGGAGTAATCAATAAACTCAAAGAAAGATGAAATAGAGGATACACAAGTCCCATGATTAGTAAGCAGACAACAGTTGATAGCAGCATTCCCCCACAAAATACAATCTATTTCTCTAATATTTGATGAAGGAATTAATTTGGAATCTAAACATAAATTCATTCTAAATCTAATAGGAACATTATTGGAAAAATTGAATTAAATATATAATCATATTTAAAAATTGTGTCCAGGTGCAGGATATTATTTGACTTCATTATTGTTATCTTTATTATTTAAAAATATATGCTATTTTATTCATAAATACTTCAAGTAATTTGGCACTTTTAGATCTCTACTCCTTGTGCTCAATTAAACTTTAAAATAAAGACTGTTAAATATTCTTTCCTTCTATATGACACCACTGTGATTTTCCCTCTTTTAACTTTATTGTTATAGATTTTTGAATTTAACAAAGAACACAAATGATTTCAAGCATAAAGCCAAAAAATGCGGGAGACAATTTCTAATGAGTTTAATGTTTTGATTAAACCCTAGATATGTATTAAATCTATTCTCAAGATGACCAGCATCATATAATTAAACACCACTTTGCCCCATAAAATATATTTGAGTTGAGATCACGTATCTTTCCAAATTTAAATGCAAAATAGAGAAAATTACAAGAGTTAAGTCATAAAATCTAATTATACCTAAATCACATGGCTCTATTTATACATACATTTATGTATTCTCTGCCCACTTAACTCTTCTTGCTCTTTCTCCCATAGGTTTATTCCTTTAAAAAAGAATCAGGATTGATGATTAAATAATATTTAATACTTCAAATAAACAGGTTTCATCTGAGTGTCAGTCCTGGAAAGACTTAGCAATGAGGGAAATTCCTATTCCACACATTTATTCTTTTCTCTTTCTGTAATATAACACCCTAGGAAATGTTTCAAGCTTCTTTTTTTCTTTTCCTACTTTCCTAATCAAAATATATTTAGAGGAAATTATATTTATCAGTTCTTTACACATAAATTTACAGTGTGTCAAGGTTACATATAATAGCCTGTCACTCTGCTTAAAAAGATAAAAATCCAGTCAGGAGTGCACAGGTGGGAAAGACCTTTCTGTGTAGAAGTTTCTTTATATCAGCAACAACTTAGTCCAACAGTGCACAATTTCCCTGCTAAAAAGGCAGTCTACTAGAATAAAATCAGTGAGATATAATCAAAGTGTCTATTATTGTACTGGACTATGTTTTTGTCTCTCTAGCATTTGCCCCTTCCTACTATGTTTCAATCAAATACTCAGGTCAGGCTCTCTCAAATGCCACAGAACTGCACGGAACTGGGGAAACTTCTCCAATCCTCTGCTCCTGACCTCTAGGAGTAAGCGTAGTTAATTAAGCCATTTGGTACACGGAGCAGGTGAACAAAAAATGACCAGTTTGAAGGGAAAGACTCATATTCAATGGTTGAGAAGAAAGAGTTTTCCCTTTCTTTGGGTGTGAACCAGGACCCAGGATATTTCAATGTCTGTCTGATTCAATCTTACCGCAATGAGGGAATTAACTTATGGGAAAGGCATGCGTTAATTAAATAACCCGAAAAAAGGAAAAAAAAAAAAAAACTGGATTCCTTTCCTACCTAATGGTAGGCAAATAATACACTATTTTAGTTATTGTTTGCATTTTTTAGGCTTGAATTGGTTTCTGTTACTTGCAGCCAATAGCAAGAGCCATGATAGCCCTTGATATGAAAAACCTTTACATCCCCACTTTAAATTAGTAACTTAGTTTCCAAAGGATTCAGACAAATCTCCCCATATGACTTTCTTACCAAAATAGATTTTGGATTTTATGAATATCTACATTTTTTCCATTTTTCATGTTACAAGGTACTGTCTGGTGTTGATTTTGAACAATTGTTTCATGTCAGGCACAAGTGCAAATGCTAATTGAAATAACCTACTTCTTTTCCCCAATATAAAAAATGGGTGCTTTTATTCTCCCACCAATTTTCAGATGAGATGATCCAAAGGACAGAGTGATTGAGTGTATTTATTAAGTGGCAACTCCAGGATCAAACCTAGGCTGTCTGAATTCAGAATTCATTCCCTGTATATTTATTAAAACAAGAACACTCTATAAAAATTGTCCAATAATTCCCATGAAATATTAATATTAATATTATGATGGATAGAATTCCATCCTAGTACAGTCTAAACACTTCTAATCCTGATTGGAGCCTATATCTGCATTTGTTTCACTGAGTAGCAACAGATTCAAGTGATGAAAGAAATAGCGAAACAGCAGTATTTACTCTCAAGGTCTTTCCCATCTAATCTCTTTGTTGTCACAGTGTTTTTCACTTCATTAATTTTGGCTGACACGGTTCTAATTTTATTTTCTGGTAAATTCATGGTACTATACTTCTTTTATGCTGTACATATAAATAAATATTGGGTAGAAAGAGAAACAAAAGCCAGAAAGGAAACAAGATTCCTTCTAGATTCTCGAGAGAAAAAAGAAAACAGTAATTAGAATGTAATCAAGGAGAGAAACTGGTCAACATTACACATGTTGCCCAGAAATACAGGGCATTTTGTGAATGTTTTTCGACTCCCAATGAGAGAGAAGTTAAATAACCTTTTAAAAATGAAGATAAATCGGGCAGCCCGGTGGCTCAGCGGTTTAGCGCCGCCTTCAGCCCAGGGCGTGATCCCGGAGACACTGGATCGAGTCCCACGTAGGGCTCCCTGCGTGGAGCCTGCTCCCTCTGCCTGTGTCTCTGCCTCTCTCTCTCTCTCTCTCTCTCTCTCTCTCTCTGTCTCTATGAATAAATCAAAACTTAAAAAAAATGAAGATAAATCATAATTTGTAATGGTTTTTCTGAATCCATGACCCTGTGTCATTTTAATCTTGAATTCTAGAGCATTTAATTCCACTTTATGCTTTCACTTGTCCCCAGGTTTAGATTTCTGCTTAAAAAAAAAAAAAAAAAAAAGGTTATATAACAAAGAACTAGATTGTTGGTTATTCATTACATCTGCTTTGGTTGTGCCCACTCTGACCTCATAGCATAGTACCAGGAAGTGGTTTTAAGCCACTCTAGGTTCCTAACTTAATCCATGTTTCCAAGTATCTAGTTCAAAGCCCAATAGTCCACTTCCCAAAATTGTCATTTAATTCTTAATTAAATTGTTATTTAATTAAAATACAACCTTTTTTTTTTTTTTTTTGGTCAAACATCTGTAACCTATAACGATGTCCATCCCTCATATTTGTGGCCAGACTATTTCTAAAGCTGTGATCTGAGTGTCAATTGGGATCTTTTCCCAATCCTCTTGCTACATCTCTTTTAAAGTAATGGCTAAGCAACTAGAACTTTATCTAGCTGACTGCTGCTTGACATTCCATTGGTATGAGCCTTACACAGTATTATCCCCTTGATCCAACCAACTAAACCCTACTCAAAGAAACATCGTCACAGAGAATACTTGCTCATTGTCAGATCTGAAACAATTTCTTTTTTTTTTTTTAATTTATTTTTTATTGGTGTTCAATTTACTAACATACAGAATAACCCCAGTGCCGTCACCCATTCACTCCCACCCCCCGCCCTCCTCCCCTTCTACCACCCCTAGTTCGTTTCCCAGAGTTAGGAGTCTTTACGTTCTGTCTCCTTTTCTGATATTTCCCACACATTTCTTCTCCCTTCCCTTATATTCCCTCTGAAACAATTTCAATTCACTCAGCCTCCCTGGCCAATAGAAAAGGGGAAGGGAGAAGAAATGTGTGGGAAATATCAGAAGGGGAGACAGAACATGAAAGACTCCTAACTCTGGGAAATGAACTAGGGGTGGTGGAAGCGGAGGTGGGCGGGGGATGGGGGTGAATGGGTGACGTGCACTGAGGTGGGCACTTGACGGGATGAGCACTGGGTGTTATTCTATATGTTGGCAAATTGAACACCAATAAAAAAATAAATTTATACAAAAATTAAAAAAAATAAAATCCAGGTCTCTAACAAGCAAGGGTTTGTCACCGAAGGAAAAAAAAAAAAAAAAAGAAATGGCTATGGATGCAAAAATTGAATTTAGTGGGGAAAAAAAGGAACCATTCTTTCATCACTAAGTACACATTGAGTGAAAAATAATATCAATATTACTGCTGAAGTTGAAATAACAGTATTAAAATATTATCATAACTTTAGATCTTATAGATAAAAGCTAGTGTTTGTATCACATGAAGAACAATGTATAAAAAATATTTGGAAATTAACCCCTTTCAAAGAAATAAGAGAGTATATAATAGAGAAAATTCTGATATAACTATATATGAAAGCTTTTTAATGTTAGCAATTATTTGTTTGGAATTTTTAATAGATTAAGAAGAGAATCTAATTTTGACATTCAGTAACACTAAACATATTTGCTTCGGAGTGCAACCAAACGATTCAAACTATATATTTTGAGTTTGTGGTTATAATTTTTTTATTCATCAGGAGTAACCAAACTTTGTGGTTAGAAAACAAATATTTCAGGCTTTGTGGGCCATATGATCTCTAGTCTTCTTGCAACTACTCAACTTTGTAATTTTAGTGCACAAGCAGCCTTAGAGCAATACATAAATGAATGGGAATGGCTGTACTCCAATATCCAATAATCTTTCTTTAGGAGTAAGAACTGCTGGACCAGATTTAGATGGTGGGATAGCGTTTGCAGACCTCTGATCTATTAGAATATTATGAAACTTACAGGAATGTTTGAAAATTATCCAAAATAATATTTAATGTCATGTATTCTTAATCATATTTCATATGACCTGCTTTACTTTTCATTCTTATTACTCTTTGCCATGTTTCACCTGTTTCTGTTATGTAAAATATATAGATGTCCTAATTCAGTAAGATGAACAATTGTTGACTATAATGCAAGTGTATCCCTACATTAGGTAATGATGCATTTCATTACACACTTCCTGAATAACAGCAATGAAAAAAAAAACAAGAGGTTAATTTATTTCTCTTCAGATATTTTTTAGCACTTATTGGGTCACTACCATATTTTGGGCACTATATATACACTAGGGATACAAAAGTGATTAAGAGAATGCCCATGCTAGAAGAAATTCACATTGAGTGGTTCCTTTATCTCTTTTTGAAGGATAGGACAAACCTAAATGCATTTGTGTGAGCAAAGACAGAAATGTACAAACAGTTGGTGATTGCACAGTAAAGGATTAACTCATCAGGTCATGGGTGTCCAACACTGTACATTCTGAAGAAAGTTTTGGCCTTTGCTTAGCTTCTATGAGACAATCTCTAAATCCTTGGATTATCCTGCCCCGTTAAGAATTTTTGTATTCCCTTCCTCCCTCCCTTTCTTCCTCCTTTGTTCCTTCTGTTCTTCCTTCTTCCCAAAAACAAAAAAATAGGATTCCAGTTTTCCAGTTTCCATTTCCACATGTGAAGAACTTGGATGTTGCCACTGGCTTGTCAACACTCAAAAATTGAAGATTCTACAACTCTTCTTGAATCTTCATAAGAGAAAACTGCTGCCTCTGAGAGTGGAGACAAAGGTGAATCCAGGGAGTCACGGCTTACTAGAGAGGAAACTCAGGAGTAGAAATTTAGAAATTGCTGTGAGAACCAGTGCTGGGGCAGAAAATCCTAGTCTGCAACTTACAAATTTCCAGAGTCTCAATGTGGACAATTCTGTGAGTTAAAATTTCTGGGGGGACTTAGTTATAGAGATGCCCCCACACTTTTGTGAGTTTTATCTCTAGCAGCTTATCTAAGTTTTCACAGTAAATATTGAAGAAAATTCCCTTCATGCTTCCAGGAGGGAGAGGAGAGAAAGGCTTCATCTTAAAATATACCAGAACACTCTGTTCTTCTCCACAGGCCTGCCCTCTGGGGGAATTAGTTAATAAAAGCCTAATCTGCTAAGGTAGTATCTGAGCCTAACTGACCTGGGGAAAGGAAATCCCAATTCCAGTCCACTCTAGCCAAACACTGTCTCCAAAATCAAGTTTTATGAAATCTTTGGTAGAGGTTCTAATTCAGGTCTCATGAAGTCTTGTAGCGATATCTTGAAATATCATTTAGAGTCACTGTGAGACAATCTTTTGAAATCAGCTATTAGAACCAACGCAAAAATCTTGTTAAAGAAGCATATATATTGTTACATCAAAAATTTAATTTTTCAATATTTTATAAACCATATTTAAATAAAATTACTTCTTTTATAACTCTCTATATTATGTATTTTAACTTAAAAGTATTATTCTCAGAAGGTATCCCTTGATTTTATCAGACTGCCAAAGGGGTCCATGGCATAAACAAGATTAATCACCCCATTCACAGGCTATGTGTTTTGGAACTTTGAGTTCAGGGTGGTTGCCTTGGATACCTGAAGGCTGGGCACTGGAGTCAGCACCAGGTGGATATCCTGAAGCTGAAGCAGGAAGTACAGATGCCTACAGGCTTCCATAGCATCTACAATCCACAACAGGCAGCAGTGCGGACAGTAAAGAACAGGACTTCCTTAGTGAGATTGCGGAGTTTGAATCTTAACTTCAACCCTCATTCTCCACCCTTTATCTGAGAAATTGTAGCAATAATACCCATAGCAGAATTGGTTTAAAGATTAGATTATTCAATACATGCAAAGCACGGAGAAAAATATCTGTCCTATAGTAATCTTTCACTAAACACTTGTTAGGATTTTTTGAAGACAGAATGTTTACATAATTTCCATTTTATTTGACAATTATGATGCCTCCCTCAAAATTAGCACTATTTGATGATTTTATTAAACTAAAAAACAGTTACATTTGGGAAGATCACTTTTTACTTTGAATTTCATAAGTAATGAGGGTGGTCTTTTTTCATTTTTTGGCAGCATTTGTTGGTTTGTGAATTATGTTTCATGTTATTTCCTCATTATTGTATTATAGAATTGATCTCTGGTCTTTTTTATCATAACAATTTTTTTCACATGTTGTTTTAGTGTGAATTCCCAGAAAGCAGAGCCTGAGACAAAAGTTTATATGATGATGTTTTTTTAAGGAAGTATAAATCGAAGAAGTGGAAGTGAAGGACAAGGGGATAAGAAGGCCAAGAAGGAGAGACAGTGTAAAGATGCTTATCATTTGGTAGAAAATGTACTGACTACTTGATCTCATGACATTACTCTAAGTAGCAATAAAATGAGTGCATCTCAGCAAGTGCTATACAAGAGAGGGAAGGCTAAGAACTTATGGAACTGGCTCCTAAATCTTATTAGTAAAAAATTCACACTCTTAGATTTTAATGGACTCCAAAATTTAAGTTGCTCATGCAAGTGAGCCAAGACATTTCATGGCCCAAGGTCAACAGGGAAGGACCATATTCAGAAGCAAAAAGTTTATAGATTGGGTGTTGGTAAGGACCCACCCACATGAAATCAGTTGCTGCAGCAAAGTGCCGGTTGTTACAGCAATCTCTGGGCTGGAACACCTGGCCAACATAGGGAGACAAGGCAGGATCTGATGGTGCTTCACACAAATATCCAGATATTAATCTTTTGTCATAGATCTACTTTTTCTGCCTTTTTTTCTTTCAACAATTTAGGGTATAGAAATATCTAAATGTATACAGTCTGATATATGTATTTAAAAGATACTTTATTGGGTTGAATTTATATTATACCTAGTTGTATATATCATACTTAGTTCATTAGCAGGATTTTAATCACTTTTCCTTAATGTCAATTTAAAGAGATTACTCCTTCTGTCTGTTAAGGTTATATTTCTTATATGTTTAAACAGAATTATATCCCAACAGTGATACCGTGTTGCTGTTAAAGAAAACCAATACAATAATACCCTCTAACTGAAATGGAGCTCAATTTAATGAAACACTTCCTGACTACTTGTAGTTAGGAATTAAGAATCACTTTTATAATTTTTTGATAGACATTTTTCTTCTACCACCAAGCAGGCATATTTTTTTTTTATTTTCCTTTCTTTTTGGAGCACATTTTAAAATAAAATGTTGGTAATGATCACACAATTATGCTATTTCCCCCAAAATAGTCAAAATAAGCATTTTTAAAGAAAAATAATTATTTCTCCCTAAGAAGAGCTACAGAATTACCTATTCCTTTGTTATTCATGGCATTAGAAATGGTATTAAGTTCTAAAATTATCACTATAAATTCTTGTCTTTTATAGGAGGGATATTTTATAGTTGATTGCAAGCTCAATGTCCCATATTAGCAATTCATCATTTTACAATATTAATATTCATTTTTACTAAATATGGAAACTTCATATAATCAGCAATTTCCTCATCAATTTGGGAAAATCAAATTCATTATTAAGAGTTAGTATAATATTAACAGCAAAATGCCATTCCTGATGTAAAAATAAACAAGTCTGATTTATGTATTATATCTAATTTTGCATGTTATAAGAAGAGAAAAATTTTATAATGTAATTAATTTATACATTGCTTTGAAGGATATCTTATTCAATCTATGGGCTAAATGAGAAAGGGAAAGAAAAAATAAGTAAAACAAAGTTTATATTTTTTTCTCGCTGAAGTTACCAACACAAACTACAAATGTACTTGTCATATTCTTTTTTTTTAAGATTTTATTTATTTATTCATGAGAGACACAGAGAGAGAGAGAGAGAGAGGCAGAGACACAGGAAGAGGGAGAAGCAGGCTCCATGCAGGGAGCCTGATGCAGGACTCGATCCTAGGACTCCAGGATCACGCCCTGGGCCGAAGGCAAGCATTAAACAGTTGAGCCACCCAGGGATTCCCTATACTTGTCATATTCTAAACATAGGCTTCATTCTTAGTCAATATCAATCTTTTTTTGGCCAGTACAAATACAAAATTAAGGCTTAACTGTAGCTATTCATATAAGAAAAATATCTAGAGGTTTTGGGCAAAACTATTGATCACAAAGAAATATCTATTTCTTTGTGGCAGGGAAGGGCACAATGGCATATATTAGAGTCAAAGCAAGGATTTTATGGTACTAAAGATAAATAAAAATGAAGTGGTTAGAAATCTTTCCCAAATCTTTGTAGACATATTAACATCTTATTGCCATATTTTTGATTACCAAACACATACTTGAATTATAGTTTACATTTAGAAAAATAATCTCTCTGCCCACAAAATGGGTCCAACACTTATATATGGAGCTTAAAATAACTCTTATATTTTCTGAAAGAGGCATGCAAGAACCTTTCAAGTGAAAAAAAAGTAACTAATTCATAACAAAGATTTACGTTGTCTATGACTCTTTTTTTAAATAAATAGACTTAGGAAATAAGAAGAATAGTATTTTATAAGACAATCAAATATGAAGTAAATAAAGTTGAATCAAGTGCCATTCTTATAATACTACACAAATTCTTAAAAAGTCCTCAGAGTATTGTAATATGATTTGCTCTTATTTGCCTTGCTACTAAACTTCCAAACACATATATGGTCAACTAATATTTGAGAAGGGATCCAAGAATATTCAATGGGGAAAAGATTAAGTCTGTTTGATAAATGATGTTGGGAAAATTGGATAATTACATGCAGAGAAATTAAATTGGACCTAGTATCTTAACATCATTCACAAAAACTAACTCAAAATGGATTAAATACTTAAATAAAAGGCCTGAAACCACAAAACTCATAGAGGAAACCATAGGGAAAAAGCTTTTCGACATTAGCCATGGCAATGACTTTTTTGGATATGACACCAAAAGCACAAACAACAAAAGCAAAAATAAATAAACAAGACTACATCAAACTGAAACTTCTACTCAGCAAAAGAAATAATAAACAAAATGAAGAGATAACCTACAGAATGGGAGAAAATATCTGCAAACCATATATCTGATAAAGAGATAATATTCAGAATATAAAAGGAACTCATAGGATGTAATTACAAAAAAAAAAAAAACCTGCTTAAAAAATGGGCAAAGGAGGGATCCCTGGGTGGCGCAGCGGTTTGGCGCCTGCCTTTGGCCCAGGGCGCGATCCTGGAGACTCGGGATCAAATCCCATGTCGGGCTCCCGGTGCATGGAGCCTGCTTCTCCCTCTGCCTGTGTCTCTGCCTCTCTCTCTCTCTCTCTCTCTCTGTGTGACTATCATAAATAAATAAAAATTAAAAAAATGGACAAAGGAACTGAATATATATTTTTCCAGAGAAGATGTTGAAATGGCCAACAACAGATCCATTATAGGATGTATGATTTTACTTGCTCGTGGAATCTAAAAAAGCAAAACTTCAAGAAACAGTAGAATGGTGGTTGCCAGGGGCTGCAGAGGATGGAGGAAATGTAGTAAACAGGATAAACTTTCACTTATTCAATGAATAAGTTCTGGATATGTATCTCATGGTAACTATAGTTAACAAATCTGTATTATGTACTTGAAAGTTATATCTCAGTAAAGTTGGAAAAAAATTAAAACTGTATTGTTTAAGTTAAAAATGAAAAATAAGATTGCTATGGTCACATGATTTAAAAATGATCTCAATATAACAAAATAAAAAGCACAGAACTAGCTCCACAAATATGCTGATACTTGCTAGAGTTAGCAATACACATCTGTATAAAAATAACAATTCAATCTGTGACTTGGGATAATACCTTATCCATAAAGAATAAAACAAAACTAAAACACTCTCTCAGAACATGTCCCAAAGAAAATACAGGTCTTCCTTGACTTATAATAGGGGTATGTCTTGATAAACCCATCTTAAATTGAAAATATTATAAATTGAAATGTAGTAATACACCTAACCTACCAAACATCATAACTTAAACATTCTCAGAATACTTACATTGGCCTACAGCAGACCGAATTATGTAACCCAAAGCCTATTTTAAAACAAAGTGTTGAATACTTTATGTAATTTGTGGAATACGGTACTGAAAGTAAAAAAACAAAAAACAAAAAAAACAAAAAAACCCAGAATGGCTCTATAAGTACAGAATGGATGTAAATGTATCAGTTGTTAACCCTTGTGATTATGTGGCTGACTGGGAGCTGCGGCTAGCTATCCAGCATCACTACAGAGTACCACACAGGATATCACTAGTCCAGGAAAACACTGCAACTCAAAATTTGAAGTATGGTTTCTATTGAATGTGTATCACTTTTGAATCATTGTAAAGTCAAAAAATCATAAGTCAGACCATTGTAAGTTGGGGATCATCTGTACAGATGTATTTAACATGTTAAAATTTTTAACGTACTTAATAGAATATCTTTAAGATATATCTTTATGAATTGGTATAGAAAAGGTCTTCTTTAAAAAAGCATAAGCAGCAGAAATCATAAAATAATATACTGGTAAGTTTTACTACATTTAACAAATAAACCCCATTAAATAGGCATAATATTCAAGATCATAAACTGAAAAGAAATATGTATCCACAATGTATAAAAAAGTCTTTTGAACTAATAAAAAAATTCAATAAAATTGGACAAAGTTAATAAACAGGAATTCACCCAGAAATAGATACAAATGGCTAAGGTATGTAAAAGTGGTACCCAACAACACTGGTCATTAGGAAACTGATACTAAAACATGTCATAATTATCAGATTGGAAAAAAAAGTTAAAGCATGCAAATGCTCAATGTTAGTGGTAGTGTAGTAAAATGAGAACTCTCATAATCTGTTTTGGGAAATGTAACTTTGGAAGATTAATTGATAATTTCTTGTAAACTTGTAGAGTTAAAACATACACTCTTGAATCAGTGTGTATCCATATACATACATCTCATATGTATATATGAGAAATTATTGTTTATGTACACTGGAGGAAGTGTTCAAAGACGTACACTGCAGCATTAAGTTTTTTTCTAATAGAAAACTTGGAAGTAACCTAATAGTTATCAGTAGGGAAATGAACAAATCAATATGATGTATTCATGTAATATTATTCAAATTAAGGAATAAAATAAATGAAGTAGTTTTATGAAAAAGTTTTTGTCTGAAACAAAAGGTGAAGTAAAACTGTAAGTCCTATGATGATATATTAGGTTGTAATTTTTGAATATATACATGATTGCATACATATCTTAAAATGTACTTACATATGTACATTGAGGATGTTTTTAAAATTCTTATTGCTAATTGGAGAAAGGGAGAGGAATGGGAATTAGTAAAGAAACAAAAGGTATATTATGCCTGGATTAAATATACTTATCGATATGAAAATTACATTCTAAATATGTTTGTATTTATTTTTCCCTTTCTTCCTTCTTTCTTTCCTTCCTTCCTTTCAAAAAACTCCTAACTCTGGGAAATGAACTAGAGGTGGTGAAGGGGAGGAGGGCGGGGGGTGGGGGTGACTGGGTGGCGGGCACTGAGGTGGGCACTTGACGGGATGAGCACTGGGTGTTATTCTGTATGTTGGCAAATTGAACACCAATAAAAAATAAATTTATTATTAAAAAAAACTTTACTAAGTGTATGCATATTACAAGTGCAAAGGATTTGGCAATGAATGAAATCCCTTCCCTCAAGGAACTCATATTCAGTTGGAGTAAAAAGACAATATGCATATAAACAAAATACATACTCTATCAGATATGACAAGTTTTGTGAAAAAAAGGCAATGGGAAAGGGAATAAAAAATACTGAATGAAAAGTGGGAATATGACATTTCATTGTTCAGTAAAGCCTTGATTTTAAGGGGGAATTTGCTCTGTTGTAGTTACGCTTTTTTTCTTAAATAATCTTAGGAAAATATCTTTGTAATTCATAAAACATTCCCAATTTTTGTAATTGAGTACTTAAAATTTGGTTTGTTTTCAATAATTCCAAGTACCTAAGTAAACTAAGTTATCCCTCAAGAAAGCACCATTTATTGATTCTTGATTAATGGCAATGTTGATTGATACATGTGAAGATTGCTCATGATACACTATTAACATATTCAATAGAAAATTCTTCTAATCCACTTAGGATATGTTCTCATTATAGTTTCCATCTAAAAAACAACTGAAGAAATTTTATTCCACTCCACTATCACATTAAGCCAGGGTTATTTGAAGGTTATATTGTATTTTCTACAAGGTTGATTTGAAAGCATTTATAAATCTTTTAATCCCTGTGTACTACTAAGCTTATTAAAATTTGGCATGTTAATAGTCGATGTTTGAAATTTTTAATCTGTAGGAAAGTTACATGTTGATTTCTATTTTTTGTTTATTTGTTTGTTTGCCAACGTGGGAATGGTTACAGAATGATGAGTAGCATAGTAGAAGAAATCACCCAGCTCCTATTATAACAATTTCTCACAAACTTGATAACATGTATGCTTTTAAAAGTCATCTTTTTCCTATACTATTGTTTTACATATGTGATTTTGGTGAGTTACTCTTAAATTTAGAGATTAACTCATGTTTGATGAATTGGCTATATTCCAAACCTATTATGTTGTGTTTAAATTGCCATCGATGTTAATTTGTTGAACCATATACAAGAGAATTATATTTACTAATTCTACTACTAATAGTAATAATACTAAAAATACTATTGGGGTGTCTGTGTGGCCCATTTGTTTAAGAATCTACCTTCTACCCAGGTCATGATCTCAGGGTCTTGGGATCAAGCCCTGCATCAGGGTTCTTGTCAGTGAAGAGTATGAATTTCCCCTCTCCATCAGCCCCTCCCCCTGCTCATGCTCTCCTCTCAAATAAATAAAATCTTTAAAAAAATACTATTAGACTACTAAAAATACTATTACTACTAAAACTAAGAGTCTAGTAACACCTAGTTGACTTACTAAGAATAGTGCTTCCCATGTTCCAGAGATTAATGGAGAGAAGTTTTATAGCTGTTAACTCTCATTTTATAGGTAATAGAGCTGAGAAGTAATTGCCCAAGCATGCAAATGCTCAACATTGGTATGGTCGTATAATAGAATAGGAATTCTCATAATCTGTTTTTGGAAATATAACTTTATAAAAGCCTTTAAGAGATAAATTGGGTATACCTTGTAAACTTTTAAAATTGTTATGGTGTTTGCATTGGACCCAGAAACTACACATCTGAACACTGATCTACAATTATTTTTTAAGAAATAGTATGAAGCTTAAAATACTTAGTGTAGTTTCTACAAATCCAAAATAATTATGTTTAGAACCTGACATACCAAAAGAGAGTGAACAGGAAAGAACTCACTTCTCCATGTATATACCTCCAGATTGGCTTTTTCAAGTTACAAGATTTTATAGTTTTTAAGATATGGTGATTTGAATTATGTTCTTGAATAAGCTCTTATTCTAATCAATGTACATACTATTGGTATCTCTCTAAAACAGAATTTAATTTTCAATAGTTTAATAAGGACATCAGCAAAAAAACAGGTAAGATGTTTGAACACTTAAAATGCCATTATTTTAAAACAGTTTTGTTGAGATAAAATTCACATGCCATGAATTCACCCATTTAAAGTGTAGAATTCAGTTTCTAATACACTCACAGGAGCTGTGCAGCTATCACAACTATCTAATTTTAGAAAATATACATCACCCTAAAGGAATCCCATACTTGTTAGCAGTTACTTTCCATTCTCCCTACCTTAGTCCCTAGCAACCACCACTCTATTTGCTGTCACTTTGGATATGCCTATTATGGCAATTTTATATAAATAGAATCATACAACATACAGTCTTTTGTGACTAGCTTTCCCTTAGCATAATGTTTTCAAGGTTCATCTGTGTATTTTATACATCAGTACTTCATTCTACCAAGTAATATTCCATTGCATGGATATACCACATTTGCTTATGCATTATTATTTGATGGACACATGGGCTCTTTATACTCTGACTGGTAGGAACAATGCTATTAACTTTCAATACAAGTTTTTGTTTGGACATATATTTTCTATTGGCTATGTAACTAGAAGTTGAATTTGATTTAGTTATATAGAAAGTTTATGTTTAACATTCTGATAAACAGGTTGTTTTTCAAAGAGCTGCATCATTTAACACATTCATCAGCAACATAAGAGAATTCTAATTTCTCCACTTGGTCAACATTTGTTATTATATGTTTTTGGTCATAGTCTTCCTAGAGTGAAGTGATATTAGTTTGCATTTCTCAGATAGCTAAAGAATTAGAGTATCATTTTATGGTAATTTATATGTATTTTTGAAGAAATGTCTATTCAAATCCCTGAACCAATTTTTAACTAGACTATTTGTCTTTTTTTTTTTTTTTTTTTTTAGTTCTAAGAGTTTTTAAAAAATACTTTCTGGATACAAGTTGCTTGTTAGATATATGATTTGCAAGTATTTTCTCTCATTCTAAAAATTTTCTTTTCACTTGTTGGTGTCCTTTAAAGCACAACAGTTTTTAATGCTGACAAAGTCCAATTTATATAATTTTTCTTTTGTCACTTATTCTTTTGGCACCATATCTAAGAAATAAAATGTATTGGTATAGATAGGAAACAAAAATAAAAGCAAAAACCTTTCCAATTACTGAGTACCTCTAGAATCTTGGTGAGAATTTTAACAATTGAAATCACTCCTGTTGGGCAATGTAGATTCACAGAATATTATGGACTTTAGAAAATAATAAATAAATGACAACAGTCTGGACTCATAATGCAAAACCAAAGAAAATTAGCTTTTTAATTCTTGATATTCTGTATGAATACCCAACACAGTGGGCATAATACTAGCTGAAATTTTAATAGGAATGCACAACTCATAATCTTATAAGAAATTAAAATTATTTTCTCAAATAACAACGATTAAAAACAACTCCTCACTGATAGGCTCAAAAGAAATCCTTTGTCAATAACAGGACAGAAGGAGTACTTAAACTGTTAACTCTTTCAAAAGAGGAGTAAAAATCACTCCAAGATTCTGTTTTGGAATTTCAGCTATGTAATTTTTGAAGTTCCTAAAACTTAAAGGCATCCTCAAAAAACCCTTTTTACTTATAGCTCCTTCTTCATAAAAGATATATATTTTATCAATATGTAAAACATCTAACATCAATAGGTATATTGAAATATAAGTTTGATATGTAACTTTAAGACTTACTCTTTATCACATATTTCAAAATTTATGTTTATGAAAATAGACTAATTACCATTATTATTTGGCTTTATGCATTGAAGTAGTCATGATTTTGAACTAATAAAAACTATTCATCTTAATAACATGCCATATGTTATGGACTGAATTGTATTCACTCAAAATTGACATGCTGATGCCCTAACCCCCAAAGCGACTGTATTTGCAGACAGGGCCTTTAAGGAGATAAAATTAAATGAGATTATAAAGTTGGGACTTTAATCCAATAGGACTGGTGTCTTTTCTTTTTTCATATTTTATGAACCATTTTAATACTTCTTAAAAAAGTAAAGTTACACATCAAATAGAAAAAAACAGTTTTAAAAATTAAATCACACAATACATACTTGAGAAGTCACATTAACTAAAACGGACACAATTGTCCCTGAAATGGAGACTGGACTGGAGATTCTGAGACTGATGTCTTTGTAAGAAGAGAAAGAACTAGAAATCTCTCTGCATTTGCACACGAAGGAAGGACCATGTGAGGACACAATGAAAAAGCAGTAGTCTGCAAGCGGGACTGTCTTCACAGGAAACCAACTCTACTGATATCTACCTTGGACTTCTAGCCTCCAGCAATGTAAAACAAAAAATAAATTTCCATTATTTAAGAAGCCTGTGCTTTGTTATGGCAGTATAAGCAGACTTATTCACCACTGAAGTTCATAGGTTGGGCCCAACATCAGATTTTATTTGATATAATATGTGAGAAAAGAATATTTGCAGAAAAATCAAATATCTGTTTATATATATATAAGTCATGAAATTTTTATGAGAATTTTAGGAACTCAATGTTTTTTTGAAATACTAAACATAAAAATCGAGTTTATTTCAGCAAATTCAGTAATTTTGGCAATGACATTTAATCTTTTCCTCTGAAGTATCCTGTTTACATCAATTAAGAAATTCTATTGTATTTGAGGTAGATAGCAAATAGACATCATAAAGTATAAATATTTTATTGAGACTGTGGTTCCAGCTATAGCAATCCAAATATACTGTTGTTTTATGTGAACTTTGATCAGATCATTGGAGAGAAAGCTTTGCTTTATCTGTCAGTCCATGATAATCATCAAATAGTATAAGAGTTGTCATAAAAATATTCATAAAATAAAATAAATGGTCAATATTTCTAGTTATTCTATTTTCCTTACTTTTTTTAAAATAGCCCACTTAATTTTTAATTTTTCCCCTTCATCAATTTCAAACTGTGCTATCGTCCATTTGCCTCTCCAGCTTTACTCCTCATCCTTCTTCTCCTAACTCCTTGCCCTGAAATGCTGGCCTATATGTACTCCATCACTGGATTTCTTATTTTCTAGCTATTGCTTTATGTCAGCCAATAAGATCCCTGAAAGATGGTCAACCAGAAATAGGGCAGAGTAGTAAGGGCATTAATTCCTCTGGCTCCTTCCCTACAGTGTCACCCTAGTTTGTGTTTCATGAGTGGGGATCACTACTCTTCATAAGCTATCTGTCCTTGTCTTCTAGGTTTTAATAATTGCTCTCTACCTTCTTCCTTTCAGTACTAGAAGTGGTAATAGCTTTGCCATGATAAGCTCCTTAGAATCATATCACCTTTTCTGATATGCTATACTTTGCTCACACTTTTATAAATATTCCTTTTATTAAAAACTCCCTGAAGTATTCTAATCTGACTGTGCCATCTGTTTTCATGCTGATACCCTGCCTGAAACAGAGATCTAACTTCCAAAACAGATACTTTCAATTTTGAAGAAACTTATGTAAGTTATGTTAGTAATATGATGCTAATGTAGTCAAATTAAAACATCACGAAAACATTTATTTAAACGGATTTTCTCCAAATTATCTATGTGCCAGCTTAGAATTACTAATCTCAGTAATCACAAAGTATGAGTCAGATTTCTGTAATGAGCCTTGTAGACCTTCCCTGGTACTGAAAAAATATTTGAAATCTTAAAAATGTCACAATATTAAAGCAATTAAAGATCATGACATAGATTCATGAAATTTAGGATTCTATTGTGACAAAACTGGTGATTTTTTTATATTAAAGTTGATTCGAGCTCCCTATATTATAAAAAGAACATTTTGTGAACCAGAGTAAGTAGAACATTCTTTTCACCATATAGAGAGCTACATAAAATGGAGATACTATATTTGCAGCAAACATTAAATGCAGGGTACTATATTTGGCAAGCCTCATTTCATAGGCGTAGGATGAAAGCTGGTGTTTATACTTATAAAAAAGAAACTAAAGATTTTGATGAGCCAGTTTTGGAAATCATTACTCTAGCCAGTCTTGGTATCCTCAGAAAATGTTCATCTTTCAAGTCTAAGCTTACATTCTGTCATTTCTGCAAAAACTTCCCGTAAGCAATCCCAACTTGAAAACATTTCCTTGGGAATCTACTCTTTCATTCTTGTGCAGTCTTGATTCTCTTTTCTTTCCTGCTCTTTCTTCTTTTCTTTCGTTGTTGAGGAAGGAAAAAGAAATCTTTATAATATAGACAATAGTCTTAGTGCTCAGAGAATTCCTATCCATTCCTCTAAACTTCCTAGCTTCTAGTGAATTTGGGTCAGTCATATGGCAGTTCTGTCGCATAAAATATGAGTAAAAGCAATACAGAAATTAGTACCAAAAGAAGGGTGCAGCTCTGAAAAAACTAATATTTGGCCTACTATCTGAGAGGACATCTGTGACAAAATTATTCTTGATTGTTGAAAAGGTGATTATGTGTATCAGGTAGTTAACAAAAAAAAATTTAGCAATGCTGATGTCTGTTCTAAGCAGGTAAAAAGACTATTGCCTCACTCAATCAGGACCTTTAAGGGAAAACGTTGGAAAACAGAAGGTTAAAAATATGCACCAGTTGCTACTGAATATATGTTGAGCAAGGTATTACAAGAAAGAGATGGGCTTAAGAAATAATTGGCAGATTCAATAATTAAGAAGACAGACAGGAGCCTTATAGAACAGGACAAAACTACTGCTCCTAGATCCCAAATAGGTACAAAAGGGATTAACAAAAACTTTGAACAAAATGATCAAACTATTCAGGGATAAACAGATTAAGGCTGAAGACTTTATTTTTTTAAATTTTTATTTATTTATGATAGTCACAGAGAGAGAAAGAGAGAGAGGCAGAGACATAGGCGGAGGGAGAAGCAGGCTCCATGCACCCGGAGCCCGATGTGGGATTCGATCCCGGGTCTCCAGGATCGCACCCTGGGCCAAAGGCAGGCGCCAAACCGCTGCGCCACCCAGGGATCCCAAGGCTGAAGACTTTATACCTATTTTTCCTCATACCTTCAATGCAGACAATATATTAGACTGAAGAGAGAGGCATGAGGCAAGAAAAGTAAAAAATAAAGCAAAATTGAGAATTATGTTTTTAAAAACCCTTAGCATTTTGTTACTGGCATATAACACTCATTAAGATTAGGGGATGATTAAGCATATCTATAGGAAATGTATTTCCAAATAAACTACAAATCTAGAGACAGAAGAGTGTTTTACATGAGACTTAAAATCATCCATGATCCATGAAGCCACACTGAGAACACAGGTTCAGTTTCCTCCTGGTATTTTTCTTCCCTCACTCGCTGCTCCCTCCATTCTCATACTGGATTTGCCCCCATCTTCCAGTCTCATTTGGGGCCCAATCTATTCTTTCTACATTCCCTTCATTAAACTGCTTACACAATTACATGGTTTTATCTAAAAATAAATTTACAATGAGTTTTTTTAAATATATAAATCTACAACTCTTTACTAAGTTCTACAACTGATATTCTAATATTTATTTGACCTTTCCACTTAGATATGTAGTAGGTCTCTCAAATTTAAAATGTACCAAAACAAAACAAGACATACAAACAAATAAATAAAATGCACCAAAACAGAGCTTTTGTTTTTCTCACCACTCATCTCATCCCTTTTGGCTTGTTGGCTTCTAGCTTTCCCATCTCAGCAAGTAAAACCACAATCAAACCAGATTCTCATTCTAAAAAGAAAAAGAAAAAAGAAAGAAAATACATACATACATATATATGTGAATATCTCTTCTGGAACAACCACCACAGAATCCTATTATTCCCACAGCACCCAGAAATGTCATTATATATATATATATATATATATATATATATATATATATACACACACACCCAAGTCACTCCTTGGGACTTGAAATAAACTCTTCAGTTCTATAAGTCCAGTCTTGACTAAATCTCCAATTTATTCAACTCCTTATTTTTACTCTCTTTGCTCCAGCCATATTGGCTGGTCCCTCTTCTTTACCTTAGTCATAATGTACCACCCTCAGATTAGTACTTTTGCTTCTATAGCTGAAACATTCTCATCCATCAGGTCTCAGGTCACACCACACCTTCTCAAACAGGCTTTCAGATTGCTTTATATAAAATAGCAACATCACTTCTTTGAAGTTTCATCACTGAATTTCTACCAGCATTTATTAAAATTTGAATTATCTTATTATTTACTGCTAGTCTTCACAGGTTGAATAATGATCTACATGGGATCTATCTCTTGGTAGTATTGTTTACCACTGTGTCCCTAATGCCTCAATTAGAAAACAAACTGTAAATGAAATAAGAAATATAATGAATAGATTGAATATAATCAATCCATATTCTTCATTCTATTATTTTAGAATAAGCCATAATGTGAGGAATACACAACTATCACTCTCTCTTTTCTGACTTATTTGTTTTTTTGGGGGGGGTTAGAAAAAAAAAATCCAAAATTTATTCTCCAACAAGACAGACAGCATCAGCAGGTAAAAACTACAGGTGTTTCTCCACAGATCATACATTCACACGGGCATGATTTGCTTAACAGGGAGAAAAGTTCTGGTGTGTTCTCTCTAACAATATCCACTTCACAGTGTAAACAGGTATTAGCATTATGTTCTCAACTTACAATTCCAGAAGGAAAGGCACAACATGGCAAAAATATTTTTGGATCCTAAAGTTAGGTGCAATAATACAGACCAACTTCTGTTAACAGTCTTGATCTACACTTCCACAAAGAAGGAGATTCTCTACTCGGAAATTAAAGTCTTTCTTTTTATCCCCTTCCTTGTTCAACTATCAGAGCATGTTTCAACATTACATATACAAAAAGGGGGGGGGGCAGTTAAAAAAAAAGAATCATGAAAATATCTTCAACATCCAGCTGCTCCCACCACACATCAACTCAGGTTTAAGACAGGGTGTCAGAACACTTCGGCGGTCATAAAAAATAGACACTATGGCTACAAAAATAAAAAAATGAGGTAGATAAATTAAAGCTTTCATACTCATGACTTGCCTGTTCGAACATCGTAGCCTTCATGCAATACTCAAGAACACTCTTCATACTAATTTGGCATAAACTGCACCAAAGACATTTTTTTGTACAAAGTAGTATGTGAACCTGTCAGAAATATGCCCATACGGTGAGTTTCATCAAGAAGGAAAACCCAGGTCTTTGATCGAGTAGGCACTAGTGAACTAAATTAAGTCACCTGAGGGTCCCTGCTTAGGTGCCTAGCCCTCCTGGTGGCTCAGGAAGGAGGCATCTGGAAAGCAGAGGGAGTACATTGGCACTCTTGGGGCTCCGAATTAATTCTATTTAAATAAGCAGCAACACACATTGACTCCCTAAGGACTAAACCAGTCCACTTGAGGGTATCCTACCTAAGGTCCCAAGGTTGAAGGAATTTTGTAATTCTAAAACCTTAGTTTAAAAAAAAAAAAGTACATTCAGGAAAAAAAAAGGAAGGATGGGTACAGGGTTGGGGGGATCATACAAAACAGGTCCCTAAACAGATGCCAGATTTTGTCCACGTACCCGCATACAGTCACCAGAGAAGTATACAGTACCCCCTCCCCCAATTAGGCTAACTGTTGTCTTGTCCATTGTAGTTCAGTAAGTTCCAACTTGAAATAGGAGGATAGTCTTTGGAAATAGTTACTCTCAGTTGTACAAAGGTTTTATGTATATAGTTTGTTGCAAGTAACAAAGCTGCTTTGCAAGACCCGCTTCTTTCCAAAATTAAAGAAAAAAAATTCTAGTCTGTATATGTTTTAGTTTTTTTTCTTTTTCCTTTTTCAATTTTTTTTTTTTTTTTTGCAAAGCAGCATAATAACATCTGATTGTAGGACTTGCCTGAGGTTGTGATCACAACTGTAAACATCTTTTGAACATCAGTAAGAAAAACAGGAGGAGATGCTTCTTTTAACAAGGAAAAAGAAAAAAGAAAAAGAGTAGAGTTCTAGAGGTTATTCCGCCTGCATTTCTCCCTCAACAAAGAGCTTAGCTGACTGCAATCTTATTTTCTTTGAGGAAGTGAAGGAATTGGTGTTTGGGAACCCTGTCAACAGCACCTGGTTTTTACACTTCAGCACGGATGGCAGACTGGGAGCTATCCATCTTGGAGATAGTGGTGGTGTTCACAATGGAGCTGGCTCCCAGGTAGACTGAATCACAGATATCCCCACTTTGGATCACAGAGATCTCATTGGTCTTCATGGCCAGACCTCCATTGAGCATGGTGGTGTACTCATTCCACATGACAGGGTCCACGTTCACCGAAGGGGCCAGGATTTCCTTTGGAAACATCTCAGGGACTCTCTTCCCATCAGTTCCTGACAGAGCCATGATGTTCTCGATGGCTAGCTTCCTCCCACAGCGTGCCGAGCTATTGTTCACCCCATGCGTCATATAGTGGACCTTCAAGTTGCCTTTTCTTTTCTGGCTTAAGTCTATTTATTTTACTATGAAATTTGATAAAATTTAACATTTTTGGAAATAGTAAATCTTTTTATTATATGAAAACTTAAAAGCCTCTTATTGGGGGCAATACTTCCAAGCCAGTAATAACTGATGTTTAGAAATCCATGTTATGTCTTCCCAACGACTCTCTGTATCTGGTTATATATAAACAACCATAGGTTATGTACTTACTAATAGATGTGATAACAGATCTACCAGCCAATTACATCAACAGATACATGCCTCATCATGTCAAAAGTGCTCACTATATGAAGAAAAATCTTACAGTACTTAAGGATATTTATTGGATTTTTGTATTTTTTGTAAGGAGATAGAATTAACTGCATAGTTGTTAATCTGAGTCTTATTACATCAGATTAGAGATGGGAGAGCAGAGTAATGCTAAAGGATCCGGAAGAGTTTATTTGGAAAACAAGGATTTCAGGAAGATGAAGCAACTTAAAACTTCCTTTCTCATCACTGTAACTGGTCCACAGTCACATAAAAATTGATGCCCAAACCCATAATAATTTGCCAAATGTTTTCCTCAAACATTTAGATTGAACATTTAACAATAATTATTCTACATCGGTAATTTTATTCTGATTATTTTCCTTATATCATAAAAAATCTAGAGTTGTTAGTAATACATACTTTTTAAAAAAATATTTTTTTAATTTATTCATGAGCAACACAGAGAAAGAGGCAGAAATATAGGCAGAGGGAGGAGCAGGCTCCCTACTGGGAAGCCTGATGTGGGACTTGATCCCAGGACCCCGGGATCATGACCTGAGCCAAAGGCAGATGCTCAACCACTGAGCCACTCAGCCGTCCCATAATATATACTTTTTAATGAAAAAAAAAAAAAAGAAAAAACAAAGGACTAGAAATAATTTAAAAAAATAGAGAAAGGAAAGAGCATAAATTTAGATTGGGGAATATTCAAGATTGCAAATTTATCTATTATAACATGTGTGCTTGTGGTCATTGCTAAAATATTGAAAGCTTAGAGAATGCAGTGATTATGCACCCTGGAACTTCACTGCCTACACCACAGGCATAAGGTTATAGATGTCTCTGTGTCTCATTCCCTCATCTTTAAAACAGACATAAGTTTCTACCTATCTCATAGAGTTATTGCAGGAATTAAACGAGTAAACATACATAAAGCACTAGAAACTCACACTATTCACTCATACTAGTTTAAATCTATACTGAAATGTAGCTTTCTTTAAATGTTTTCTGAGAGATATCGTGCCTGATTTATTCTGTAAGAAACAGATTCCTAACAAAGTAAGGACAGAAACTGCATATCAATTTTATCCAGATAGCTGCTAAAACAATATATTACCGTACTGAGTCTCCACTTCTTATTTGTAATTTTAAAAATCTGAGGTACAAGTAGAGTCAGTGAATAACACATTTCTGAATGTCTGCTATACTTATAAAAAAGTCATGCTACAGTCTTATAATAAGTCTATTGTAATCATCAATATAGGGTAAAGATAGAAAACTTCTGGGCTCTACAAAGGACAAAAACGTTTTAAAGTGTAATGGGCTATGATCTGATGATGTCTACAACTTTTTCTAATGAATTAAATGTACTTCATAAACCCAGATGTTATCGTCTAAACTCTAAACATTCCAATGTTAAATCTGAAGTTTTCCTAAACATTCCTGTTGGTAAGAACCAGTTATTTCATAGAAAGAAAGAAAAAAGGAGAGGATGGAAAAAAAAGAGAGAGAGAGAAGGACAGAGGTGGGGAGGAGGGAAAGAGAAGGGGAGATAGGGAAAAAATTGTTAAATGTCCTTCATAATTCTGATTCAGTGGGTATGCTGTGGAGTCCAGAAATGTGTTCTTTCAATAAACATACCAGACGTCTACAAAAGTTACTATATTATGAGAAAATTGCCTAACTCTTCTAATGGATTATGAAACAGATTTTAAGGGATTGTTACCAAATTAATAAATTGGAACGACTAAAATTCAGTATCTGCCTTTTATTTTAAAGTAGGCTTTGTCAAAAAACAGAATTTGTCAAATTGTTTTTTATTTTTAGATACAGATGTTAGCCTATCTTTGAAATAATTATATTTAGAAAAAAGTTTTAAATATTTTCCTTAGTCTCTTGCTCAAGTAGCTGAGTGATCAAATTATACAAAAATTTCTTTTGACTCTATTTCTTTAACTAGTTAATACAAATTCTATTCAATTGGCACAAAAAGATGTATATTTAGGTATATTTGTCATAAGATAAATGTAATAAATACATTTACATAAAATAAATGTAAATAAAATAAATATATTTTTGTACAGTGTACCTGCAATTGGCTAAAGAATCTTTAATATATGAAATAAAACATTCATCATTTCATGTGACCTAATAGTTTGCAACTTAGTAATGATCATAAAACCAAAAATTCCCCCCCATAATGCTACTGCTTATAAATCACCCAGCTCAAATACAATGGTTTGTAGTTTAGGACACTAAGTCTGGGAGATGTAAAGTGTTTTTATTCCAAGGATTAAATCCCAAGTCAATATATCATACTGCACGTTAACGAACTATAAACTTCATATGTGTATATGCATATATACTGAAAGTTGCTCAATGAAACTAAATATTATGAAAACTAAAGTATTAAAATTAATCCATAGGTATTGTGTTATGTAAAAACTTTAAAAATAATTTTATATGTTTCAGAATCTTTTTAAGGATGCAAGTGATCAAAGAAACACATCATATGGTCATAAAGATTTATAAGCTGTTAAATGAACTTCAGGGCAGATGCAGAGAACATGTAACACCTGGCGTAGATAGTATGTCTAACGATAATACAAATCTTTTATGGTACATTAACACTTTCAAAAATGAGTAATGTCCTAAGATTAACTCTACAGAAAGTTACAGATGAGGGTCAAAATGAAATATAATTTCTTGAAACTAAATGAGCAATAGAATTCATCTAACATTCTGTTATATCTGTTGCCATTAATATTTTCCAATAAACATAATTTAAGGTAAGTCTATGATGAATGATATTTATTTCTTTTAGGATCTGGGCTACTTTGCTATTTATCTGAATTAGAAATATTATATATTCTATTTCTCATTACGTGCCTAATTAATTCACTATATTAAAAATTTATCTTACTTTGTTCAGATCAGGCAAGCTAAACCCTTTAATTTCATTGTGCTCAAAAATTAATTCTTTCTGCTACTTTGAGGGCAAATAACTTATTCATATTACTCAAATCATCAGAAAAGCATAACTTTCCTGTTAAATTTTTTTGTGAAACTAAGACTTTCTGAAGGTTTGTCCTTCTTGCAAAATATTCAAATTTCATGATGGATAGCTTAGAATAAACCAAGTAATAAAAATATTTTACTTCATATGTGATTATTGTTAATTCCATTACTATGCAAAGCAATTTAAAGAATGATTCTATGTAGCTAGATTTCCAAATAACTAATTCTAATCTTCTAAAAATATAAATTAATCCTTGAGTTAAAATTTCAATATTTTTTCCTTTTAAACATTCCTAGAAAGTTGCCTCTTGTTTTCTTTAATATATATGAATAAATTGGAAGAAACAAAATGTAATTTTGCTAAACCTAAACAGCAGTAATTTATCATAGGAAAAATCACATGGTAGTATTTGAATATTGTGTAAAATTTGTTATAAGGAATATCAAAAGATCTATCTCCCAATAGCTATTTATCCCACAGAAGTATTTAGTTCTATAGTTGTTCCATTAAAGTTTATCACAATAACTGATAAGTTAATTATTACAGACTTTAAATTTTAGTAAAATCTGTGCTCTTGCCTATTCATACAGAATCTATTCTTTTCATTGATTAATTTTAGTGTCTGGAAGTATTTCTTATTTTAAAGATTTCAAATTTCAGAACAGAAAATATAAATGCAATCAACTGTTTATGTTGGTAAAGTCTACTATTATTAGTAGAACACTAATTTTTTTGTTAAGTTTTTAAACCTTTTTTTTTTCTTTAGTATGAACTTGCTTTTAAATATTTAGTGTTTTTGCCTACTTGCTTTCAATTTTACAGTTGCCAATGAGTCCTTTTATGTGAAATGTTCAGGACAGACAAATCCAAAGAGACAGAGCAGATTAGTGGTTGCCAAGGGTGGTTTGCAAGAGAGCCAGTAATGCCCCCCATATCCATGGAGAACACGTTCTAAGACCTCTCCCAGTGGATGCCTGAAACCATGAACAGTACAGAGCCTTGTAGATACTGTTTTTTTCATGTACATATACACCAATGATAAAGTTTAATTAATAAATTAAGCACAGCAAGAGATTAACAATAATAATAAAATATAACAGGTAGCAATAGAGGATCCCTGCCTGGGTGGCTCAGTGGTTTGGCGCCTGCCTTCCGCCCAGGGTGTAGTCCTGGAGTCCCAGGATCAAGTCCCGCATTGGGCTTCCTGCATAGAGCCTGCTTCTCCCTCTACCTGTGTCTCTGTGTCTCTGTCTCTCTCTCTCTCTGTATCTCTTATGAATCAATAAATCAAATCTTAAAAAAAATTGTAGCAGTACACTGTATTAAAAGTTATGTGAATGTAGTCTTTCTCAAAATAATCATATTGTACTGTATTCATCCTTCTTGTAATGATGTGGGATGATAAAGTCCCTATGTGATGAGATGAAGTGAGGTAAATGATAGTGTTAGGCTACTACTGATTTTTTGACCATATGTCAGAAGGACAGTCATTTGCTTCTGGATCACTGCTGATCCCAAATAAATAAAACCACAAAAAGCAAACTGTGTGGTGGGGACTATTGTAATGGGAAATGAGTACAAAGGTGTATGGGGCTTTTAGATACAATGATACAATGTTCTAAAGTTAGATAGTAATGATGTTCACACAAAACCACTAAAAAATACTGAATTGTACCCTTTTTTTTTTTTTTTTTTTTTTTAGGGAGAGAGTGGGAGAGCATGAGAGTGTGTAAAAGAGAGGAAGGGGGTGGGGCACAGAGGGAGATAGAGAATTTTAAGCAGACCCCACACCCAGCCCAGAGCCCAGCTGTGGGGCTCAATCTCATGACCTGAGCCAAAATCAGGAGTCAGAGGCTTAATCAATTGAGCAACCCAGGGGGCATCCCCTTTTAAAAGCTGTATAGTTTGGTGTGAGTTAAACACATTAAAACACACTAAATCCACATTAGAACCTCTGACATCAGTATTCAGTGATGATGGAAGTAGATGGAGAGGTAACATGGGGGAGTAGGTGGACTAATCCAACATGAAAAAATATAATCTGGCAAGAAACATTTAATGTGGGGGAGATGAAAATTTGGGACTGTGCAACTTAGTAAGAATGAAGTGGGAAGACAGTTATATCATAAACTGAAAAAAATATTCATGATTTCTTTTTTCTATATAGATGCGATGAGTGTATGTTGTAATGTAAGATCCAAAGAATGATTAAAAAATGTTTGCTGTCTCAGGTAATCTTAGAACAATACTGTAAATTTTATGTATGTTAAAATATAAGAACATAATCAACCATTTAAGTATTATCTATATAATATTCAACTGGACTTCTTTTGTGGTATCATATAAAATTCTTTATGAAAAATTGAGATGGTCATAAATTTCTGTGTGTGTGTGTGTGTGTGTGTGTGTGTAAGAGAGAGTGTCTGTTTTCGTGCAGTTGGAGAGTGGGAAATGGCAAAATAGTTTGGGAAAAAAGAAACTAGAGCTTTGTTTGAGGCTCACACATTACTCACCAGTTGTAGAAATGAAACATTCAAGGGTAAAACATTAAATCAGTGAATATGATGGAGAGAATTTAATATTGTGGGGGATCTATGGCTTGACAAAATTTTTAAAAATAGAATAAGGTTGTAAGCAAGGAGAAAGATCCGATTCACATTCCAATAAAATTCTTTATTCAAATTTGCTCCTTTCAAATAACTTTAAAATTTACACTTTTGCATTTGAAGATCAAGCAGATATTCTCCCCCTTGAAAGTTTCTTATATCAAATCCAAGAGCAAACTTGTATGGCATACTGGCTGAACCAAACTTACTATCAAGCTGTTATGCCCTGGGGATATAATTTTTGGGCAGGAAATTAATTTTATGAACAAGAATTCAGTTGATTTTATTGATTATTTAAAATGTATTCCTTTCTAGAGAAGAATCTACATTTGTAGATAATCAGGATAAACACAGGTATTTATTACCCTACTCAAAATAGACTATAGAGCTCATAATGATGGTGGACAAAACCAATGAGAGAGAGAAAAGAAAAGTAGTGATTAAGTATGTTGTGGTTTTCTTATCATTGATTTAGCTGTGGTATTTGTATATAAATCAGGTTAGATTGTAATGTTGTGGTTTATATATATAACCCAGTATCTCACTGGCCAAAACCATCAAAGTTTATTTCTTATTTACACCACATGCCTAAAAAAGAGACAGGCAAGTGACAAAGGGATGGAGGCTAACAGAAGTCCCATGTCCATGCAATTATTCACCTGTGTCTAAAGAGAGAGATGTGAATTTAAAGTTTCAGTGGTATACTGACAGCTATTTCTTTTTTTACCCAATTAGTTTAATAAAAGTTATTGAAATATAACTTACATACTATAAAATGCATCCACTTTAAGTATATAATTTTATGTTTTGACAAGTTTCTATATGTGTATATTACCAGCACAATTACAGTTTATTTTTAGAATTTTATTTAAATTCAATTAACATATAATGTATTATTGGTTTCAGAGGTAGAGGTCAGTGATTCACCAATATTATAACACAGGGCTTATTACACCATATGCCTTCTTTAATATTCATCTACTTCTTATTTTCACTTTTCATCAGCCAATGGAATGGCCATGCTTATCATCAAAAGAGGTGGGGAAATACAATTCCATTATGTTCCCAGAAGGAAGGGAACATCAAATTTAATACACTAAATTGAGACTGAAAATAATTGTTCATCTGAGAATTTGCAGAATTTGAAGGGTGTTTAAAAGTCACTGATAAAAACTCACATACCACCAAGAATATTTATAATAGGGTTAGAATTACATTTTCTATGTAAGGTCCAAGAGTAATTAAAACAACTAAGCATCTGTCTAATAAAGAGGCATTTTACCCTATTAAAATTATAAAAAGTAAACATAATACACATGTTTAAATGACAAACTGTATTTCAGTTCTATTAATTGGTATGAGAATAAACTGCTACAAAAAGAAAACCTGGATAAATTTTACCTCTTCGCTTATGGAGTACTGAGATGTGTGATCTCATAAGATGGCTCATAGCAAATGCTAAGTAAAAGAATTATAAATAAAACCTTTGAAACAAATTTATTACACACCTTATAAACAATGGCAAGGTGCTTTTTCAGGGTCTTAATTTTCTATTGTTGCTATAACCATCTATAAGCTTGATGACTTAAAACAACACAAAATATCTTCCAATTACGAAGTCAAAACACCTAAAAATCCATGTATTAACAGGCTGTGTTGTGGAGACTCTAGAAAAGAGTTTTTTCTTGCTTTTTCTAAAATTTAGAGGCCTCCTGCATCCTTCACTCATAAATCCCTTCCTCCATTTTCAAGGATAGGAGTACAATATCTTCAAATATCTCTCACCCCTGCTTTTACCATCCTGTCCCCTCTTCATTTCTGACTCTCTTGTCTTCCTCTTATCAGGGCCCTTCTGATGAGGTTAACTTGTTAACAACATATTGAATTTTCTTTTACTAGTTCGGTTTTTGAATTTTCAAAAAGTTTACAAATAATTCAATTAAAATATTGTCTCCAATTATAAAAAAAGTTTACTAGAATTCTCATTTATGAAGTTATCAAATTTACCAGTCATAACTTTTCATTACAAATTTTACAGAAGGATCTAAATGTACCCAGAAGGGTTGACTAAATGAAATTGAAAGTAATTGAATATTGTATTTTCTTCTGATAAATCTCTTCATACTGTTTTTAATGAGTCTGAAAGGAGATTTTCTCTCAAAAACAAACAAGAAAAACAAAAATGGATCTAGTAGTTGTTTAACAAAAATTCCTGAGCTTCCCTACTAACATAAGGATAGAGAAAGATATTTTAATAAATTGTCTCAGTGATCTAGAAAACTGAAGTCAATACTATGAATAGCAGGTTGGAAAAAATTGGTAACAAGTAGCCAGTACTTATCATTAAGGTAATACCTATTCTGCATAGCACTTTTTTTTTTTTTTTTTTTTTTTTTTTTTTTTTTTTAGTGTAGCATACATTATATTGTTGCCTGGTTATCTGAGTACTTCATGCTAATAAAATTAAGGTATTAAGGTGATGGTCTTAACTCTTCTTACACATGCTACAAGAATCACTTCTCCACAGAGTGTGATTCTAGTAATCTTACTGAATATTAAACAAGTAGAATGGAAAGTAATTTTGGCATAAAATTATTTTGACTTGAAACTATAATATATAAAAAAATAAAAAAAAGAAACTATAATATATATTACCTTTACAGTATAGTGTTAGTTATAGGTGAAAATGCTTTTGACCACAGGGGATGCTATAGTGATTTAATTCAGATAGATAGGTGATGGGTTTAGGGGTTGGCATTAATTTGAAAACAATATAGAATGCATACCTCATCCCACCAGGCACTATGCAAAGTGGTAAATGATACGGGATGAAAGAGAAGTTTAAGACATTATGTGATTTCTAATAGCTGAGTAATATTCCATTGTATACATAAACCACATCTTCTTTATCCATTCATCTTTCGTTGGACACCGAGGCTCCTTCCACAGTTTGGCTATCGTGGCCATTGCTGCTAGAAACATCGGGGTGCAGGTGTCCCGGCGTTTCATTGCATTTGTATCTTTGGGGTAAATCCCCAACAGTCAATTGCTGGGTCGTAGGGCAGGTCTATTTTTAACTCTTTGAGGAACCTCCACACAGTTTTCCAGAGTGGCTGCACCAGTTCACATTCCCACCAACAGTGTAAGAGGGTTCCCTTTTCTCCGCATCCTCTCCAACATTTGTTGTTTTCTGCCTTGTTAATTTGCCCCATTCTCACTGGTGTGACGTGGTATCTCATTGTGGTTTTGATTTGTATTTCCCTGATGGCAAGTGATGCAGAGCATTTTCTCATGTGCATGTTGGCCATGTCTATGTCTTCCTCTGTGAAATTTCTGTTCATGTCTTTTGCCCATTTCATGATTGGATTGTTTGTTTCTTTGGTGATGGAACTGGAGGGTATTATGCTGAGTGAAGTAAGTCAGTCGGAGAAGGACAAACATTATATGTTCTCATTCATTTAGGGAATATCAATAATAGTGAAAGGGAATATAAGGGAAGGGAGAAGAAATGTGTGGGAAATATCAGAAAGGGAGACAGAACGTAAAGACTGCTAACTCTGGGAAACGAACTAGAGGTGGTAGAAGGGGAGGAGGGCAGGGCGTGGGAATGAATGGGTGACGTGCACTGGGGGTTATTCTGTATGTTAGTAAATTGAACACCAATAAAAAATAAATTAAAAAAAAAGACATTATGTGAATCTCTGAAATTTGTTGTTCAATTAGGAAGATGTGACTAATGAAGAGAAAGTATTTGGAGACTCATCAAAAATCTCAATGTTTCTGTATAGACAGTAAGTATAATATAAATTAAATCTGAAAATGAAGAAAGAGGTTTGGATCCAACTTTAAACAGAAAAGATTAAGTTTGAATTTTCCAAAAGTGTTGTTTATGGATAGTGCATAGGATATGATTTTCTTAAGACATGATTTTAAAATGTAGGAATTTGTTTTGTGTAAATATATATTTTTGGCTATGCACCAACAGTTAAGAAATACGTGCATATTTTTCAGACAGTTACCAGATTATACTAAGCACCAAAAAAGCAACATGAATAAATTAAATTGAAGGATTTCTTCCTGTAAAAATTATTGGGAAATTAGTAACCCCCTAAAATTACTGAATAGTATGTGCCATCAATTTTTTTCTACATTTGGTTACTTTTAAAAACTTAAATTTTCTAGTATTTGCATCAACTGTTCTTTTGTAAATGGTGATATTTGTTTTATATAAAACACTGAGTTCAATTTATATATTCACATAAATGTATGCATACTGTATTGCCAGACACATCATACAATAACTTCATGAATACTTAATGCTTTTTATTCAGAATGTACATAGATTTCGTAAAGTTCCCCCACTGCTGCATAAACAGTTCATAAAACCAGCATGATCTGACTGTGCAAGTGCTTTTTAAAATTAACTTGATAGTAAATTTTAATTATTTATCCAAGCCATATTATGAGCTTATATTTTGCCAGTAGTGTTTGATGGCAACATTGTGACTGGGCTTAAATTGTTATACAATGTAAATTATATAAAATAAAATATAGAATATATTTAGATTATTATGTCATCATGCTATGATTCTTAGTCTTTATTGCAAATAATTAATAAATGCCTATTGCTAGACTAATTTGTATGGTAAATTTTTTCTAATAGTATAAGTATACTGGCATACTGTAAGAAGAGAAAAAGGGAGGAAAAAAAGACACTTAGCATTCTTATAAAAAGGCTTCCTACATAATGATCATGATTGGGCATGATTACTTGAGCTATGCTTTCCACTATTTTCTTTTCAGCTTGTTTACCATTAAGCAGGCAATTGGGTTATTTTGTGTGATAGATCTATTTCCTGACACAATGTCTACATCTTGTCAACAGCTCATTGAGTGAAGAGAAACTGCATGACATACCAAAGAAGCTTCTATATATATGCATATATATGTTACATATACATATAGCTTATAAAACTTAGTGATAAGGGTAAAACTTGTAATTCTTCAGCAATAGTATATGCTACCTAAATAATGACAAATTGCAATAATATGTGTAATAAACAAGGCTGTTACAGTTGACAACAACAAAGTGATAGTAATGCTAGAGAAAAAATGTTTCAAGGGAAGAAAATAATTTAAGGGGAATCAAGTATCATAAAGTGAGATAGATATACTAGAAGAATTCACAAATTGATACAACTTGAGTTAGTGGTAACAATTTCTGGTAATATCTACTTGATAATGCAGTTTATTACACAAGTTCTAATAGAAAGTCCTACTGGGTTCAGTAAAAAGCCATTTAAGCTGAACAATGATGATTATATGTCATCATGCCTTCTGTTGGATTTGATAGAATAAAATCCAGGAAACATTGCATTTTCAATGAGAAAACTGACAAGGAGAGAATCCTTAGATATCTGCATTTAGACTGCCCAACATTAAATTTCTGCCGCTTATGCCCCATCCTCATTTGAATCCAAACCCTGAAAATTAAAATTTTGTGTTTACAATTACAGAAATGCAGTAATGTAAGCTTTATATCATTTCACACATTAGACAATAAACAATCACACTTGCAAATATTTGAAGACAATAATCTTTATAAGCAGCTGATAATTAAAGTAAATAACTTTAGATCATTTTTATTTTATTGCTTATTGACTAAATTTAATTTATTCTGGTTTTCAGGCTACATATAAAAATCTTAACCTTGAACCCCAAATTGAAAGAGAACATAACCCAAAGCCAGTGATTTTTAAACTATGCCGTACAGTGGAATCAACAGGAGGAGAAGGGAGAGAAGGATCTTTAAAATATTGAGGGAGGGGATCCCTGGGTGGCGCAGCGGTTTAGCGCCTGCCTTTGGCCCAGGGAGCGATCCTGGGGACCCAGGATTGAATCCCACATCAGGCTCCCGGTGCATGGAGCCTGCTTCTCCCTCTGCCTGTGTCTCTGCCTCTCTCTCTCTCTCTCTTTCTCTCTCTCTCTGTGACTATCATAAATAAATAAAAAATTAAAAATAAAATAAAATAAAATAAAATATTGAGGGAGGCCTGGATGGCTCAGTCAGTTAAGCATCTGCCTTTGGCTCAGGTCATGATCTCAGGGTCCTGGGACTGAGCCCTGTGTCATGCTCCCTGGTGAGCAGGAAGCCTGCTTTTTCCTCTGCTCCTGCCCCCACTCATGTTCTCTCTCTCTCTCTCAAATAAATAAATAAAATCTTTTAAAAAATCTTTAAAAAATATTGATATTTATTCCTGGCTTTTACCTGCAGACATACATATTTAATTGATATGGGCTATGACCTTGTCATTCAGAATTTTAGAAGTTTACTACATGATTTCAGTATTCAGTATAGTTTGGAAAGCTTAAGTTCTATTTCTTCTCAAAGGCTGGTTTTTGGAGTACCAGAACGGAATTGAAAATTGAGAACAAAACTGGAACATTTTGATATTACTATCATACTGTACCTTAAAGATGCCTTCTGAAACCCCATAACTATATTACCAATTATGGGAGAGGCTTAAAATAAGGATTCAAGCTCTGTTCATGACCTTGATCTAACAAAACCTCTTATTTGGTCTTGACTATCTAGATCAAACCCAAATTAAGCTGCTACATGTGGTGCAATATATTCTAGCCGAAACCCAATGATTATTGATCTTAGTTCAAAGTATGACCAGGAGTAGGCATGGGTGGAAAGATAGAAACTAATAGAAACTAATAATCCTTAAAAAACAAAAACTTATAGTCCTTGATCACACTGCCATGTGTTCTTCTTACACTGTTCTCATAGTAATACCATGTAATAGAAGTCAATTCCCCACTGTTTGATGATAAAAGAAATTGGATATTTTGGAGAGTTAACTATCTTGTTCAAAGTGTGGGCTTAGACAGGAATCATAAAGAATTCTAACTCAAAAGCCTTTGCTCTTTATAACTTGCTGGATTTTCATTTTAGTTCCTTCTAGAAAACAGTAAATCATAAAAATGATTGAGATGTAGAACAATTCGGATCATAGTGCCATAAAACATAGGATAGATGTGTCTCTTGTGTGTAGTCAAAGATGTGGAGGAGAAGAAACATGTATGTGAATGACCTTGTTGACACAAAATCTCAACACTGCCCTTAATAACTCAACACCAAATTAATGCACTTGCTTGAATCTAATGTAACTGAAATCTAGTGGACTAAACAAATCAACATACATACTATGGTTATATATATAAAACTTTAATATATTTAATATATTTCAAACACAACAGATTACAAAGGTATGATTTATGATGAAGAATCTATTTTCATTTATAAATCACTTGTTATTTTCTATATGATACAACTCTTTTTTTTTTAACCTAGAATTTTTTTTTTAAGATTTTATTTATTTATTCATGAGAGACAGAGAGAGAGAGAGAGGCAGAGACACAGGCAGAGGGAGAAGCAGGCTCCATGCAGGGAGCCTGACATGGGACTCGATCCCGGGTCTCCAGGATCACACCCTAGGCTGCAGGTGGCGCTAAAACCGCTGCGCCACCGGGGCTGCCCTGAAGTTCTATCTTATAAGCTGAATGAAAACCCTTAACATTCTGACTCTAAATCACCTTATAAAATATGTTTGGACTGTGTGGGCATGTCTCCTAAAAATCTATGAACCTGCATACCTCTGTTCATGATAGTTTTCTCTGTTCATAATATTCTCTATTGCTCCCTCCCCATCTCAGCTTAGAAATATAATGTTCCTTTTTTCTAAATGTAAATGTTACTTCATTTAAAATTTTTTGAAAGATTTTATCTATTTACTTATTTTAGAGAGACAGGGAAAGAGAGCACGAGCGGAGAGATAGAGAAGCATACTTTCCACTGGGCAGGGAATCCGATACGGGGCTCGATCCCAGGATCCTAATCAGGCACATGCTTAACTGACTGAGCAACCCAGGAGCCTCTGTAAATGTTACTTCAGCAAATTCTTCCAGGGGAGGGCAGAAGTAAGCACTGCCCTCTTTTTTTTTTTTTTTTTTTGGTAAATTTATTTTTTATTGGTGTTCAATTTGCCAACATATAGAGTAACACCCAGTGCTCATCCCATCAAGTGCCCCCCTCAGTGCCCATCACCCAGTCACCCCCACCCCCCGCCCACATCCCCTTCCCCCACCCCTAGTTGCCCTCTTAAACCCTCATCCATCCTCCATGATGCTCTTTCCTTAAGTAAGCTGAAGGCTTAACAACTTTTCGAGCACAGAATCTTGATATGATTGCCTTGAAATCCTAGCTGGACAACTTGTTAGGTGATTGATTTTGGCCGCATCACTTCAACTAAATACATAGTACTTTCTCCATAGTAAATTAAGAGTTAGTATTTTATAAAGATGTTGAAAAAAATAAGGTGAGGCACATGAAATATACATTCCATTATGTATATAAGCATCAGTTTAATATATATATTTTAGTTTTATAGTAAAGTCAACCTGCTGAGATATATCTTTACTATATATATATATTCCATTAGACATAAAATTAAATATAAAATATATGTACTTAAAAAGTTTTTGAATCTATATTTTCAAATTATTTGTATCTGTTGAAATTGGATGAAATAAATTCCATAGTATTAACATTTCTTTCAATCACCAAGATGTAATCTGTTTTCCAATACTGAGAGATTTTTTAATAAGCTCACATTCATATTCTATTACTTTTCATTTCTGTATACACACACACACACACACACACAAATCCTGCTGTCCTTTCCAAGTTTGGCAACGCCGTTAAACTAAAGCAACTCTTGTGCTTATGGACTAAATTCAAATTCCCTATTTTACTGACTGCTTAATTCCTGCAAAATTAAGCCACCTGCTTACTTAGTACAACATTACATTAGCTCATTTTGATTGTACTGCAGACTGCAAGTGCCAATGTAAATAGTGACTAGGCACATCTCCAAAAATATTTTCTAACAGCATATTCTGTGCTCTATGGGCACTTTTAACTGACCTATGTGTTGATAGTCATTCAGCAGGCAGTAAAAATGTCAGCATAAAATAAATACTCAAAAAAAGGAGAGAAAGCAACAAACAAAAGTTAGCCAGCAATAATAAGGAATTCATATGGAATCTGGATATTCAGTATGTGGAATCATATCATCACACTCCACAAGGACAAAAATAAAAATGCATTTCAGAAGATGATCTCCACTTGTAGTTAGGTGCCTCTTTGATCAACTTGATTATAACAATACATAAGCAGAAGGTTGTACACACATACAAACATAAATTCAAATGTTTATTAAATAATAATTCTGGATTTTAATGACTTAAATTTATCAATAGATTGTCAAATTATCTCATTTCTTCTAGCTGTTAGAAAATTCGTATCTCACATATATTATATACTTCCGGATTGACTTACATTTCAAGAAATGTTAGGAACTATCTATATTGCATTCCTCCAAATTTCCTCTCACTCTCTAAATTACCTTGAACAGTTTAAAGATATCATCTTATATACACATATATAAGATGTATATATTACATATACATACCTGCACATGTATATAGATCTTTCTGTATACATACACATGTGTATATGCTACATATGGCTACATGCATGTATACATGCACACACATGTGTATGTGTATATATGTGATATATACCTGTACCTCTCTACCTATGTATCATCACCATCATCATCTGTGAAAATGGCAGAGTAGGAAGCACCAGGCATGTGTCTTCCTCCTGGGAGAATATTGCAATGGTAGACTCTGCCTAATGTAACTCTATTAGAGTCTGAGTCTACCGAACCTTACAACTTCCAGGAGAAGGCTTATATAGTAAACTGAAGTAAGTTTCAGTCGATTTCAGCTCTTAGCATGAGTTAAGATGAGGAAAGAAGTCCCTCCAGCACTGCACAATGGGAAACTCAGCAAGAACATGAGGCCCCTGAATATAGGCCTCAAAGTTCGTCTCCACCTTGCTTTGCTGTTCCCTGGAGCCTTCCCCTCACCAGCCAGGGATGTGGCCATAAGAGGCCCTGGAAGGTGGGAAAGGGTTGGGAAAGTGGAAGGGTCAACCTGCTTTTCCTCCTTTAGCAAAGCCCTATCCTCAGCTCCTGGCTTCCTGTGTGAAGGCTATTCCAGGAGGGAAGAAAGTCTCCAGTCCTGAAGGGGCAGTATTCTTGTGGCCCTAGGAAGCGTTGCTTGGAGTAGAAAGGAAGTAGATGCCTATGTCCTTGCTCCATGGGGCCAAGTGCCTCAGATGTTCTCGGGGGGAAGGCAGAAATAAAATTGGGTACTTGCTCCAGGAAATAAAAATTAAATCCTCCTTTGGAAAATGAAGGTGATAGTACTTATCCATCCTTCATCCCTCTGGCCATATTAGCAGCTCAGCAAGTATTCCAGAAACAGCTTGGTTACATAGCTTGTGAGAGCCAGGGTGGGCAAAAAGGACCCTGTCCTCCAAATATTGAGTATCTTTGCCCTGATTGCTGATTACTGCATCTGATCTCAGAGATGTTGAGAAATTTCATCAAAAATAAAAAAAAATGAAAGGAACAGTTGCTAAATACTGACTGAAGAGATATGCTATTATCAAGTATATCAAAACATATAATTTAGAAAAGTTATGCAAAATCTAAAGGACAGTATCAAGCAAGCAAATTAATGTACTATTGTGAGCAAACATTCTATCCCCAAATTAAAACTATATGGTTCAGCTTCTTCTCCTTATCTGTAGAACTGACTCCAAACTTTGATACTCCTCATATATTTCAAATAACACTTATCACTATTTTGTTACACAACTTCCTTCCCCACATAAATTTCCTTGTTGATTCACTTCCTCTCTTCTAAAATGTTTTACTATCTAGCTTAAGTATAAATACCTTCTTTAGCCTCCATAATAAACTCATATTTGTTTCCATTTTTTTAAAGATTTACATTTTTTTGAAAGAGAACAAGAGAGATAGAGAGCATGTGTGGGAGGGCAGGCAGAGGGATGGGGGAGAAGGAGAAGCAGACTCCCCACTTAGCAGGGAGCCCTACTGGGGCTCTAGCCCAGGACACTTGAGATCATGACCTGAGCTAAAGGCAGAGACCTGAGCTAAAGGCAGAGACTTAGCCAACTAAGCCACCCAGGCACCTTGCTTCCATTTTTTAATTGTGGTAAAATAACATAATATCGACCATTTTAACCATTTACAAGTATACAATTTAGTAACATTAAGCACATGAACAATGTTGTGTGACCATTATCATTTTCTTTTTCAATAATCTTTTATCATCCCAAATAGAAATGCTGTATCCTTTAAGCATTAACTTATTATTCTCCTCTCCCTTTAGCCCATGGTAACTTCTTTTTTTTTTTAAATGATATTTTTTAGTTTTTCATTTGAGAGAGAGACAAATAGGCATGAGCAGCAGGAGAGGCAGAGGGAGAGGGATAAACAGACTCCCTGCTGAGCTGGAAGCCCGGCATGGGACTCGAAACCAGGACCTGGAGATCATGATCTGAGCTTAAGGAATATGCTCAACCATTTGAGCCACCCAGGTGCCCCAGCCAACGGTAGCTTCTATTCTACTTTTTGTCTCTATGAATTTGACCACTCTAAGAACCCCCTACAAGGGAAATCATACAATGTTTATCTTTTTGTGGCCAACTTCACTTAAGTTCAAGGTTTATCCAGGTTGTAGCAGGTGTCAGAATTTCCTTCATTTTTAAGATTGAATAATATTCCGTTGAGAGTACATACCATATTTTGTTTATTCACTCATCATTCAATGGACATTTGGTTTGCTTTGTTTCCACTTTTTGACTTTTGTAAATAATGTTGTTATGAATACAGTTATAAAAGTGTCTGTGTGAGTCCCTGTTTGCAATTTGGGATATATGCCCCAAAGTGGAATTGATGGATCATATCTATATTTTTGAGGACTATGATACGGTTTTCCACAACTTGCACCATTTTACAGTCCCACTAGTAACAGTGCATGAGGGCTCCAATTTTCTACATATTTATCCCACTTGACTTTTTTTTTTAATTATCCTAGTGAGTATAAAGTGGTATCTCACTGTGCCTTGATTTGTATTTCCCTAATGATTAGTGATGTTGAGCATTTTCTTTCATGTGCATATTGACTATTTGCATACATTATTTTGATAAATGTCTATTCAGTCTTTGCCAATTTTTTAAACAATTGTGGCAAAGAATAGATAATATTTATCATCTTACCAGGTTTTTAGATGTATAGTTCAGTAGTGTTAAGCATATTCATGTTATTGCACAATAGATATCCAGAACCTTCTCATTTTCAACACTGAAACTCTTTACTGCATATTAACTACACTCTTCTGTCCCTCCACTCCTTGACAACCAACTTTCTACTTTATATTTCTATTTTTTTCTGTTTTAAACACTTTATATGAGAGAAATTATATGATTGTCTGTCCTTTTGTGATTAACTATTTTGCTTAACTTGATAATATCCTGAGGATCATCAATGTTTTAGCATATGACAGGTTGTCCTTCCTTTTTAAGGCTGCATAATATTCCACTGCATGTGTACACCACATTTTCTTTTTCTTTTTTTTTTTTTAAGATTTTGCTTATTTATTTGAGAGACAGTGTGAGAGAGAGAAAATGGAGCAGTGGGAGAGGGACATGCAGATTCTGTGCCTAATGTGGGCTCTATTTCATGACTCTGTGATCTGACCTTGCTGCAATCGAGTCTGATGCTTAACTGAGTGAGCCAACCAGGTGCCCCTCATATATTCTTTATCCATTTTTCTATTAATGATCATTTGGGTTGCGTCCACCTATTGGATATTGTGGATAATACTACAATGAACATAAGTATACAGATACTCCTCAAGATCCTGCTTTTAATTATTTTGGCTACATATCCAAAACTAGGATTGCTGGATCATAGTTATTCTATTATTTTAAAAAAAATTGTTGAGGAAACTTCATACTGTTTTTCACAATAGCTTTAACATTTTACATTCCTACCAACAGTGCACAAGGGTTCCATTGTCTCTATCCTTACCACACTTACTAATTTCTGTTCTTTTGATAATAGCATCCTGATAGTTGTGAGGCAATTATCAGTAATGTTGGTGATATTAGTAACATTAAACCTCTTTTCATGTGCTTAAAGATCATTTGTGTATCTTTTTTGTAGAAACATGTATTCAAGTTGTATGCCTATTTTTTAAGTGAGTTAATTTCTTGTAGTTGAGTTGTAGAAATTCCTTATATATTCTAGATATTAATCCCTTATCAGATATAAGATTGGCAATTATTTTCCCGCATTCTGTAGGTGACCTTTTCATTCTCTTAATTATTTCCTTTAATACATAGGATTTTTAAAGTCTGATATAGGCCCACTTTTCACAAATTTTATTGCCTGTTTGGTGTCATATCCAAGAAATCACTGGCAAATTCTATGTCCTGAAATTGCTCCCTAGATTTTCTTATACAAGTTTTATAGTTTTAGGTCTTACATCTTTGATCCATTTTGAGTTAATTTTTGTGCATGCTATTAGCTAAGGGCCCTAATTCAACTTTTTGTGTAGGGATATCCATTTTTTTCTAGCACTGTTTGTTGAAGAGTGATCCTTTCCCCACTGAATGGTCTTGATACCCTTTTCAAAAATCATTTGTTCTTAGATGCAAAGGTTCATTTCTGGACTTCCTTTTCTGTTTCAATTGTTCCATATATCTACCTTTACGCCAATAAAACAGTTTTAATTGCTTTTGCTTTGTAATGTGTTTTGCAATCAGATAATATAAGTCCTCCACTTTTGTTCTATTTCAAGTTTATTATGGCTATTCAGAGTCCCTTGACATTGCATATGAATTGTAGGATATTTAATTATTTTTCCACAAAAAGACATGTTTCCATTGGGAATTTGTTTAAGGATTACATAGAATCTTTGGATCACTTCAGTTAGTATGGACATTTTAAGACTTTAAGTGTTCCAATCCAAAAACATGGGATTTCTTTCATCAGCTATGAATAATCAGTGAACTCTCGCATTATTTGCTGTTTGATTTCATACAGGAAAGATATTCTCTTCTCAGTCATATTAATATTGTTTTGATGCTTCTGAGTATCTTACCTCCCTATATAAACTTGAGAATTAGTCAATATCCACAAAATAACCTTCCAGAATTTTGATTGGGATTTCACTGAATCTATAGATAACGTTGAGAAGGACTGAAATCTTAACAGTCAATGTTGAGTCTTCCTAGCCAGGAAAATCTTGATTTATTTATATTCTGATATCCCTCATCATAGGTATTTTACTCATTTAGATCTTGAACATATATTGTTGGTTTTATACCTGTGCATTTCCTTTACTTTGGTGCTAATGTAAATTATATTATGTTTTTAAATTCAAATTGTAATTATTCAATTGTTCATTGCTTGTATTAAAAAAAACTGACTTTAGTTTTCAACATTGTATTATGTAAACTAAATAGAATTCTTAATTCCACAGTTTTTTTGTTGATTCATTGAGATTTTTTACCTACAGATCATGTTATCTGTGAATAAAAACAGTTTTCTTTCTCTTTTCCTTGCCAGTACTTGTTGCCTTTGCTATCTACTTCCATGCCTTAAATAGTTAACAGGATTGACTCAATCAGTTAGTTCATAGTTCAGTGATGCTTATAACTTCTATTAAAATATAAAGATATTCTAAAATATGAATTTCTGGAAATTATTATTTACATGCAAAACTAATATTTAGATTAATACTGACAATTCAAATTACATTTATTTAATCATATTGGCCTCAAATTCTATTTTATAATTTTTGTTGTGTCACGAATTATACCACACTCATATTTTAATTGAATGCAACAGCTACTTCTGTAAGATTTTTAGTACAGCAAATAAGAAAACCATTATCACATGAAAAATTATGTATTTAATATGTTTTAGTATGTATTTATGTAAAGAGTTCTAGAATAGTTAAAATGGCAGGTAAAGTAATTTTTTAATTTATATGTAAATTTAAAGAACATTTTAGAATTTATTTGGACTTCTTTAAAATATATAACTTCTTGGACCCCTGGGTGGCTCCATCAGTTAAGCATCTGCTTTGGCTCAGTTCATGATCCCAAAGTCCTGGGATCAATTCCTGCATCAGGCTTCTTGCTCAGTGGGGAGCCTGCTTCTCCCTCTGCCAGCGGATCCCTCTGCTTGTGCTCACTAGCTCTCTCTCTGAAAAATAAATAAATAAAAGATTTTTTAAAATAAAATAAAATAAAATAAAATAAAATAAGATAAAATACAAAACTTCTTTTTGGTAGAATGGTTAAGTCATATTTCTTTTGCATTTTCAGATATTTTTAAATTATTTCAAAGGGATATAACATAATCATTTCCAAAATTTGTCTGTATTAGTCATCCTTTTAGCAGAATTTTTAAAGTAATCTCTAATGCAAGTATAAGCTAACAAAAAGTATGTGCAATCTTAATAAGTAAAGGCAACATGTTCATCTTCAGTCCAGAAAATTATTATAATAGGAAGATCTTTGTCTTTGATTTATTAATCTGTGCGGTTTGAGCAATTTCATGTTAACTTCAACAAAAATTCTGGCTCTGAAAATTAGCTGGAAAAATTTTAGATAATCATGACAAAATCTTGATTGTTCCATTGGGACTAAACCAGATAATATAACAAAATTCTACTGTGAATATCAGATTTTCTTTACATCCTTTGATGTCTTTGGCCAAGTAGTAAATATGTATTTAAATAAACTTTTGTCTCAACTATATTTTGGGAGTTAGGTAAGTGGTAATCTCAAAACACTTCATAAAGATGACGAAATTTACAGAGAAACATTCTGAAATTCTATCCTCCATATCACTTCTTAATGGAGCTAATTTTTGCATTTATGTGATACTCTTACATCTGTCTCTCTAGCTTTCTTTCGAAGTGTGCCTTTAACTGGGGAACCCATTACTCATATTGAAGGCTAATAATCAGTTCCTTATTTCTGAATGACAGTTACTCTTTTTTTTTATAAAGCTGAAATAAATGACTGGAATAAATTGTGACCTACTTCCTTTAACAGACTCTGTAGCATGAATATTGCATTCATCTGTAGGAGAGCAAGTTTCAAAATCTTCTCTATTTCACATCTTCCAACAAAATAAATCTGTATTTTATGATAAATGTTTATCTTTGACCTATATATTAATATCCATTATTGAACAACATGGGACAACCTTTAAAGAAATTAAATTGGCAATTGTTAATAACATCAAAAAGGTAATTGTTATTTGATGTAACTGACTTGGCAATATTGCTATCTGAAGCTCAATGGAGTTTTTATTCATTCCACTTTTACTTTGATTTTTTTAATATATTACTTTGAACCCTAAGAAGTAGCAGCTGAGACACTCATTACTTTTGACTACAAATAGCTTCAGAATTGATGGGAAAGCTGATTTAGACAGCACATTCCATACAAAGGCTTCTCTTAAGATGTCTTGGTGACAGACTTTAGTGACAAGGAATTCATGTGTCTTCCTGCATATTATAAAACAGAATTCTCTCATTGCAATTCTTACTTCCAGGGAAATAAAGACAAAATTAAAGATTATACATTGATCTCTGGCATAATCATATTCAGTGTAAAATTATTTCATATAATGGCATGTGTCTCAGAATAAATTTAATACTAAACATTCACTTATACTTGGCAATAAAGTAAGAAAAAATGAAAACAGATTTTGAAAATAAAATGGAAAATGAAAAAATAACATATTTATTACCCAGAGCTAATGTAAGAAGACAAAAAAAATGAATAATATCCTTGCAGAGGGAGAAAGAAATGTAGTTCTTAAATTAGTACTTCACAGGATCCAAATGTTCCTAAATAGTGATGTTTAACTGACCCTTTGAAATACTTATGCTATAGCATTATTATTTGTTTGTGTTGATATTCCCAATCAAAACTTTTAATATCCCCCTTAACTAAATGAGATAGATAAAAGCTCTATGTTTAAGTTTCAGTTTATAGACTGAAAAGATGAGTCTGCTAATGTTATGGAGAACTTCTATGCTTCTCAGTTTTTCTTTTCTTTATATTCATGTATGCTTCTGGTGTGAAGAGAGATGTCAAAAGATTTTTAAAACGAATCTCAGTAATAACATCAACAGTTGAATACAGGATATAAACTTTTGGAATAGACAAAAATGAAGTAAGCCTTGCTCTGATTAAATTTATATTATAGTAGCATTAGTATAAGTGGTAGAAGTAGTACAAATAATATAGATACTAGTATTAATTATCAGAGTAAAAATAATGAAACATTCATAGCAGCAATGATACAGCATAATAAATTCTGGTTTAGTGAAGTTGGAGAAAGGAAGTAATTACTTTAAAAACAGTAAGATTACATTTAAATTTAAATTTACAATTAAACTTATATTTGAGAAATAATAAAATACATTTAAATTTTTATCAAAGGATACTTGTATTGGCTAAAATTTCTTTGTAATTATATATTTCTATAAAGTAAGATTTCTCACTCTGCAAATGTGTCTCCAATCAGCTACAATGGTTGTGGGGTGTAAACCAGGAGAGGAGCCAGTTTCCTTACTTTAACTTCAGCATTTTATTATTTTTTATTTTGTAAACCACAGAACCCTCTGTATATGGTTTATTTTTATTTTGTTTTATTTTTTGTATATAGTTTAGTGAAAAAACTTGACCACTAAAATAGTATTAACTAAAAGATCAGGGTTTTTTTCCCATTATTAATTGGTTTTAAATTAGTATTCATAAGTCTTTTTTTTAAAGATTTATTTATTTATTCATGAGAGTCACAGAGTGAGAGAGGCAGGGACATAGGCACAGGGAGAAGCAGGCTTCTTGCAGGAGGCGGGAAGCAGTACTCAATCCCTGTGATCCCTGGATCCCTGGGTCCTGGGATCACAACCTGTGCCTAAGGCAGGCGCTCCAATCGCTGAGCCACCCAGGTGTCCCAAAGGAAATCTCACTTACTCTTTTTAAAAAGATTTTATTTATTTATTCATGACAGACAGAGAGAAAGAGAGGCAGAGACACAGGCCGAGGGAGAAGCAGGCTTCAGGCAAGGAGCCTGATGTGGGACTTGATCCTGCGACTCCAGGATCATGCCCTGAGAGGAAGGCAGCCGCTCAACTTCTGAGCCACCCAGGTGTCCCCACAAGTTCTTTCTATAAAACTCATATATGCATAAATGCATGTGGAAAATAGAAAATACAGTAAAGTCAGAAACATGAAATTCTACCTTGAGCTGACATGGAGAAGTGGTGTAGTAGCTCCAACTGCCATTTTCCTTGGCTAACTAAATGAAAAATCTTCTCAAGGTAAATTTAACTCTGACAGAAGCAGCAAACACAAGCATTCTCATCTGAACTATGTCTTAGTATTCAAAAGAGGGATGCCTGGGTGGCTCAGCGGTTGAGCGTCTGCCTTTGGCTCAGAGGGTGATCCTGGGGCCCCAGGATCGAGTCCCATATCGGGCTCCCCTCATGGAGCCTGCTTCTCCTTCTGCCTGTGTCTCTGCCTCTCTCATTCTCTGTGTCTCTCATGAATGAATAAATAAAATCTTAAAAAAAAATTAAAAAAAAAAAAAAAAGAAAGAGACAATGCACCATGGTGTTTGTGAACCACAGTGGTTGTCGTTCTTTGACCTACAAACTAAATCTTATCAGGTTATAAGGAGGTAGAAATATTTAAAATTTGTAAGACCAATCAGCTGTTTTGATGCACAGAGCATTACATTCACTATTTATTTATAAAAAATTAACATAAGTAGAAGATATTTCATTCCCTAAAATAAATACAATGTGAGCCACATAGGAGATTATAAATTTTTCTAATGGCTATAATTTTTACTTGATGGGATGAGCACTGGGTGTTATTCTGTATGTTGGCAAATTGAACACCAATAAAAAATAAATTTATCATTAAAAAAGTAAAAAAAACCTGGTAAAGTTAATTTTAACATACATTTTTCTTAACCCATCTAAAATATTATATTAAAATGTAATGAATACAAAAACCAATGAGTATTTTTACATTCATTTTTCATATTAAGTCTCAAACCAGTAGGTATTTTATCCTCATAGCATATCTCAATTTGTAGCCACATTTCAAGTGCTCAATAACCACATGTGGTGAGTAGCTTCATTTCACCACACTGCTGCTTTCATTACTATCATTTGAAATCTTGCCCAATCTGGTAACTGAAAAAGAGTCTATCATTCTCCAACCTATAATGGTTTATTGCAATTTGCCTAGGCATTTGACAATGATTCTAAATCTCCAATACAAAAAAAATTATCTTAACGTAATATGTCATCTTATATTCCTTCTTGACTTCTACATTTAAAGTGTTTGTCAACATTTATTTATCATATGCACATTTTTCATATAATCTCAGACAAATACTAATAATCCCCTTTAGTAAGTGAAGTAACTTTGTGAGTATTTTGCTCAATATTCACGATGGATTACTACAGTACTTGACATGGATTATTACAGCAGGGTTTTTGATTCCAGGTCCAATTGCTTATAAATTATGGCAGTCCTTAATTTATCTGGATGTTTTAGTTTTCATTCCCTGTCTTCTAATTTTTGATATTCTCTTTGTAACATCCCACAAGGTATCAAAACTTAAAATGTATTCCCCATATAAATTTGGCCCAAATTTGTGTCACTAGCTACTATATTTTTCTTCTGAGCATTTGATCAAAATGCCCAACAGCAGCCTAAATATTTTCACATGCATAGTTCACTCGCCCATAACAGAATTCATCGCTTAGACCTTTACGATACTACCTCACACGTTAATTAAATATGACTTAGCATTAATTGAGCAACATCTGTATTTCAGAAACTGCTACTCTAGAATTTCTTCATCCAATGGCAAATACATGGACTTTACAGGACTTTATATGTGAATGTGTACCTGAGGAAACAGAGAAGTAAAAAAGTTGAAGCACTGTCTCCCAGTCCTGACTGCAGAATAACTGAATACCTGGGGACATATAACATTCATACTGCCCTGACCACCACCCAGAAATTGACTTAATTGTTTGGAATAGGATTCTAGGAGGTGTTGTGGTTTATTGATTGTTTGTTTCTTTTCATTTGCTTTGTGTGGGTTTTTTTTTTTTTCACCTAAAGTAGTTTTTATTATAATTCCTTCAAAATCAGCAATCCATTTGATTGAGCTTCCTTTGTGTACAGGTAAAAAGTCCATAATTTAATCTTTATATTACTACTTTCATTTTTAGTTGTATTAAAGACACACAGTATAACTTTTACCATCATTATTTTGAAGCATACAGATAGCAGTGTTGATTCATATTATTGTACAACACATACCATAACACATGTACTGTTGTGCAGTTATAACCACCATCCATCTCTGGAACACTTTTCTACTTTCCAACATTACAACTCTGTACCCATTACACAATCACTCCAAACTCCTCCCTCCTGCACTCCCCAGTAACCACCATTCTATCTTTTGTCGCTATGAATTTGACTACTTCAGGCACCTCATGTAAATGGAATCATACAGTATTTGTCTTGTAGTTGACTTATTTAGCATCACTTTGTGCTTTTTGTTTCTCTAAGTTTCTTATGTACAGATAGGAATGAGAACCACTAAATTTAAAAAAAAAATACAATTTAAAAATAAGTAAAAAAAAAAAATTTCTGATGTGGGTGACTACGAAATACATTTGCCAGTAGCATAAATAGGAAATTTAAGGGAAGAAAAAAGTTGTTAGTTAGAAAAAGATATCTTCCTATATTAGATATGTATATTACAACAGTTGAATAGAAAACAGATTAAAAATTAAATTTCAAGTATAAAATTGAAGAGATGAGAGGCAGGGAGGAAAGACTAATGGATGATAGAGAAAATTAATCTTGCTGACAGAAGGAACTCAATGATACTGTGAATATAGAAAAAAAGAAATATGAGAAAAAATATGAACTTTTTTGACATTCTATAAATCACACAGTATGTACAGAAAACTGTCAGGCACATCTATTTGATATCTTACTTGATCTATCTCACTATACTGTAAGTAGCTACACTCCATAGATGAGGCAGAAATTGAGGCTCAGAAAGATTACCGTGGCCAGTTGACAACATATATATGATAAAGATCATTCAAATGCTTTCTGAATGAAATTCCTGTGCTTGTTTCATGTGAACACCACGTGTAGAAATCTGAAAGGAAGGTATTTAAACAGTTTAGGAAGTGCTTTAGAGTTCAGGTTAGAGATAAAGAGTAACAGCAGAATTTGTTTCATTGCCAGAGTACAGGTAATAAAGTCTTATATATATTCTGAAAGTGTAGATCTAGAGAGAAATACTAACTAGAAAAGTGTCAGCATGTAGGGCAAAATCAGTGTTAATAACTGTTAACATCATTAGTATTATTATCATCCTCAGGATTATTAGAAAAAATAATACTGAATATAGATTTTTAAGATGATAATATGGGCAGACATTGAATTGGATTTCTCAGCTTTAAGATAGATATTTAGAATTAATACAATTAAGTAAGAATTTTTATTATTATTATTTTTAAAAGATTTTATTCATTTATTCGAGAGAGAGAGAGAGAGAGAGAGAGAGACAGGCAGAGGGAGAAGCAGGCTCCATGCAGGGAGCCCGACGTGGTATTCGATCCCGGGACTCCAGGATCACGCCCTGGGCCGAAGGCAGGCCCTAAACCACTGAGTCACCCAGGGATCCCCTTAAGTAAGAATTAATAAAAGGAGGGCAGCCCGGGTGGCTCAGGGGTTTAGCATCGCCTTTAGCCCAGGGCGTGATCCTGGAGACCCGGGATCGAGTCATAGGATTGAGTCCCACATCGGGCTCCCTGCATGAAGCCCGCTTCTTCCTCTGCCTGTGTCTCTGCCTCTCTGTCTCTCTCTCTCCCTCTCTCTCTCTGTGTCTCTCATGAATAAATAAATAAAATCTTTAGAAAAAAAGAATTAATAAAAGGGATGTCCTCACCTATTAAAACCAAATTGACTTATTATATACATTTGTATTGTGTCAATGATATACAATGATCAGTTGTTTTAAGAGGCCATAGAGATCTTCCCTAGGCATGCCCACAGCAGTCATAAAGAAGGTAGATGAGGAGCTGAGCATAGTGTTGCAACAGCTTAATATTTTAGTATTCTTGATGGGATGCAGTCCTGATGCAGTCTTTTCTCACTCCACAAATATGAAAATATCAAATACATCTTTTTAAAAATGATTGTTTCACTTCTGTTTATAAAATTTTATCACCAATAGACAAGAATTAAATTCTGTGTATATGACTTAATGTCAACCAGTGGATGCTTTATAAGCAAGCAGGATTGTTTTGTTTCTTTTTTAAACATATGAAAGGTTTTAGCATGATATTGCACCATGGGATATAATTTTACACTACAAGAATACTGTTAACATTCCCTTCATTATTTTATATTGGCTGTGAACCAATGTCATGACCCTTTTATAAGTATTTTATTATATCCATTTCTCAAATTGTGTTTTGTGTTATATCAGTAAATGTTTCAGGGGAAGAAAGTCAAAAAAGACAAAACAGGAAAATATAAACCTCCCAGAAATTAAAAAAAGCTGAGAATATATACAGAAGAAAATCTTTTTTTAAAGCAAAGATTTATTTATTTTAGAGAGACAGAGAAAAAGGGAGAGAAAGGGAGAAAGAGAGAGAGAGGAGAAGAAAGAGAGAGAAAGGAGAGGGACAGAAGGAGAAGAAGAGAATTCTCAAGCCCAACTCGGTACTTAATCACAGGATCCTGAGATCATGACCTGAGCCAAAATCAAGAGTCAGACAATCAACTGAGGCATCCAGGCACCCCTAGGAGAGAAACTTAAGGACCTTTTTTTTAACCTAGGATTTTACAGAAGTTTTTGAGCATGGGCTACTTATTTACATATTGTTCAGATAATTTTTTACCATGTGTTCTTCAAAACAAAATACCTATCATAAAATACTTCATATTTTGAGGGAAATACTCTTTGGATATAAATGTGAAAATGCTAGTTGAGAATAAAATTAATGCACCTCAGCAACAATGATCACTGTGTCATATGTTCAAAATCTTATCACTTTAAGTGAATCCATCATTTAATGTATATTACACTGATTGCTAAAGTCCCATCGTTTTCATTCTTAAGCTGTACTATGAAAATATTTTGCAACTCTATTACATGCAAATATTTAAATCTGTGATACTTTTATGGATCTAGATTAAATTTTTAAAACCAACCAATATATTCAATAATATATGAATGGATATTTAGCATTTTGGTTTTGGAAGTATTTTGATCATCTTATCTTCCTACTCAACTAAAAAAAACAGTTTCTGTATTATTTTTAAAAGTTGCTTCCATTTCATATTTTAAATTCTCTTTTAAATATAGGGTTCCCCCCAAAAAAATAAATAAATAAATAAAAATAAATATAGGGTTCCCAAAAATATATTTTAGATATTTAAAAGAGAACTTAAGTTTATATTTATTGGTATTTTTCACATTAATGTAACTTCTGAATTTGTGAAAATGCTTTCCATAATGAAGTATTTTACAAACTCTATTTCTTATCTGTGTTAATATATTAACCTTGAATGAAATACATGATGGCTATGTCAAAACCATTATACAGATCCTCCCCAAATATTGAATATTAAATTATTTAGTTAATAAGTATTCTTGCAATATTAATAGAAAGTCATAACAACGTAGACTTAAAAAAAAAAAGTTAGAACCAAAACACCCAGATACACACAAAATCACACTACTAGACCTCATTCTTACTAAAGTTTTAAGTGAAAGAGAGAAAGGCATGATATTTAAAGAACATTTTCAAAGGTCATTATATTCAGGCAAAATTTGTGAGGGTTGGAACATAGCCATATAAATTTTCTATTCCCCTTTTTATTTTGGTACTGACCTGGAAAAATGGTCTCTATTGTGCTGTTCAGAAACAAGTAACTAACATATCAAATATTACATGATTCAACTCTATTTGTATCACAATGCATTTGTTTTGGCACCTATACTGAGAAAAATCTAAGTGTTTATTTTTTATTATATTATGTATATTTTAATTATACAATTAATTAATTTTCAACAGCAAAGCTGGGTCAAATGGATTATTTTGAGGGTTAAAAGTTTAAAAATGTCAATTACATGGCAGTAGGATGGGTTGTAAGTTTATTAGCATATACATCATCACTAGAGTGGTTATCATTCCAGTATTATTAATAATGCCTTTTCTCACTGTCAAAAACACCGATAAATTATATGGTGATCCACTAATAAAGGAAGTGAAAATTGAGATTAATTTTGAGGGATAAAGATATTTACCAAATAATGAAGGAATGGTAATATAGAATAAGTATCATAAACAAAAAAGAAAAAAGAACTAGAATAATGAAAAAATGTTAAACATGTTATGCAAATTAACTCCATTAGATTCCATAGAGCAGATATGAGCCATAAAGTCAACTGGGTGACCATATACATCAGGGACTAATGGGAAGATTCTTATGTGTCTCCCTGAGAACACGGGGGATACATAAGGAAAGCTGAAAAGAGAAACCCATTAGAATTCATGGGAGCTCACTCTTAATTCTTTCTTGCTAAGACTCCACTTTGCCTTTGGATTATATACACCAGTTTTTTTCCTTATGTGACGATTGAATCTGAGTTCTCTCCCTTCAGTTTACCCCTTCTGTGCCCCAAACACAGAGAATCAACCGATATTCATAATTTAACAACTTACCACAGAAGGTAGCTACAAGACAAAATAATAAATATCTCTCTCATATATATATACTACAAATTAACTTTCCTAGAAAAATGAAAACGGTTTTCTGGATACTCACATAGCATTTTTATTTTCCCTAATTCCATGTAGAAAAATTCAGCTAGATTACTTTTAATGACGGAATTACTTTAGTAGTCACAAGCAAGCCTATGAATGTCCATTTGCTGTTCATGCAAGACAAATGGTAATGTTGTCTCTTTTCTTTACAAGGAAGGGCCTAACAACCATTATAGAAATGAAAAGGGGCTATAAAACAAGGTAGGTTAATCTGCATGGGAATTGCAAAAATTGTATGACAAGCTCAATACAAGAAAGATCAAAGGAATTCCATATTCAATTTTTATTTTCATTCTTATTTTCCTGTGCAGGAGAATGATTAGAATTGGTTTTTTATTTTTATTTTTTTAAGATTTTATTTATTTATTTATTTATTTATTTATTTATTTATTTGTTTGTTTGTTTGTTTATTTGAGACACACAGAGAGGCAGGGACATAGGCAGAGGGAGAAGCAGGCTCCACACAGGGAGCCCGATGTGGGACTCAATCCTGAAACTCCAGATCACGCCCTGAGTCAAAGGCTGATGCTTAACTGCTGAGCCACCCAGGTGTTCCTGGAATTGGTTTTTAAAATGACTTATTTGACAGCATTATGGAAAGCACCTACACTGTGGAGTCAGAAATTGAATGTAAGTTAGAGGAAAAACAAAGGCAATTTTTCTTGGATAAGAAGGATTTCATTGAAAAGTAATAAAAATAAAGAATTCCCGAATTGAGTATTTTTGTGTGGAAGTCGGTGGTAATAAAGAATGGTAAGCAATGTTTTATACATCTTTCATTTTACGTTCAAAAAAAGATACTCAGATTATCATCTGAAAAATCAATGGATATAGATATTTTATAAGCAAATAACAATTTCACTTAAGTTAGTATCTCTATTTTGCATTAATGGTAATTTTAGAGTATTAATGTTGCTTGTGTTATTCAGAAACTTCATTGCAACTGAGCTCACAGAATGCAAATTTTTAGTATATCTGACAGTAAAAATTTATTTGTAAGATAACTTGCTCAAGAAAAGTGGTTCCTGAGAAGTGATTATGGGAATGAAAGTTATGGAAACAACTGAATGTAACATGTAGTCAGGGAGACAGTATTTTGTGGAAAATTGCCAAGGTATAAAGCAAACAGGCTAGCAGTGAAAATTCAGATGGAACAAAGTGAGCAGATAGATACATCATCACCAGAACAGCAGCAGAAGGCATATACTAAGGAGCCTAGAGAAAGGGGATTTTTAGAAATAATTTATGCTAAAATATTCATATATATTATCCAATGTGAGCACACAAAAGTGAACTGATCACTCTAGGCTAACCAGCTAAAATATCTATATGAACACTTTAACTCATTAGAGCTCAGAACGATTGCCTAAGAGTACTTTGAAATTAAATTAAATATCTAGATAAACTTTTATTTATTTATTTTTAAGATTTATTTATTTATTCGTGAGACACAGAGAGAGAGGGAGAGAGAGGCAGAGACACAGGCAGAGGGAGAAGCAGGCTCCATGCAGGGAGCCCGACATGGGACTCGATCCCGGGTCTCCAGGATCACACCCTGAAGGCAGCACTAAACCACTGAGCCACCCAGGCTGCCCCTAGATAAACTTTTAATATGTTAAGATTCTTATGCTAAATTATCTGCCTGATGTAAAACATTGCTTTCTCTATTTTATTTTCATGCGTGTTTATGTGTCAGAGATAGCAAGTAGACTGTCAACAATTCCAACTTGGCAGTCAGGAAAAAGGAAAAGAGAAGTTTTCTCAAAACAGATGACTATTAAAGACACAAAAGAAGAATTATAGTGACAAGGCAGAAAAAAATAAGAAACTTAAGAAAAATAATTTTAATTAGTGAATCAAAGAAATATCAAAAGGTAAATTATTAATCCCCAAACCTTAGCTATATGTATACAAAAGCTTTTTATTATGTACTGCATATAAATTAGGTAAAGATTCTAATCTATATTTCCCAGAAAATTATATATATTTTAATTATTTTTTTTCACAACAGTAGTTACTGTCTTTTCTTCTGCTTTTTCTGCCTTATATTAACCAGTTTGTGGTTTGTGTGTGTGTGTGTGTGTGTGTGTGTGTTGCAATTCTTTAGTTTTATTTAAGATCTCAAAAAGTGAACGTTCATCAATGAACTTTCCCATGCCTCTCAAATGTTTTTCAAAATTCATTCCAAAGGATTTAAATACTATCTAGTGACACTATGACCCTAATGTATTAGATGCCAATCTCACCTCCTACGTCCAAACTACCTGAACTGAATTTTCTCTCTCCAGCAGAATTAATATTCTCTCAGACCATTCCCAATTACCTCCATTGTGGAGTACTACACAACCCCCATGACCATTTTCTACTTTCAGTTCTCAGATGAAACAGCATCTCCAATGAGAAGTCAATATTGATGATTCTACTCCAATTGAAGTCAGGCGCTTTCCATATTTATTTTCAAACAATGCTCTTTCTTTCTTTCCTTCACAGCACATTATTTCAACCTTAAAGAATGTATGTATGCATCCATTTGTTTACTTTTTATTTTTTTCCTCCTTCCAATACTGTAACTTCTTTGGGGAGAGAAACCATACTGTTTTTTGACATCTTTATATTTCTGGCATCTAATTTGTGGTTTGCACATCATAGAGAATTGATAAACATTTATATATAGAAATATGAATGAAAGATATCAGAAAGGGAGACAGAACGTAAAGACTGCTAACTCTGGGAAACGAACTAGGGGTGGTAGAAGGGGAGGAGGGTGGGGGGTGGGAGTGAATGGGTGACGGGCACTGGGGGTTATTCTGTATGTTAGTAAATTGAACACCAATAAAAAATAAATTAAAAATAAAAAAAATAAAAATAAAATAAAATAAAATAAAGAAAGTTAAAACCAAAAGAATACTGCAATCATAAAAATATGAACCTAAATGTATAAATGAAAGTACTAATATTAGAGAAATTTACTAGTATAAGCATATTGTAAGTAAATGGTAATAATAAGGCTACACTACCACAACACTTCTACTACTAACACTGCTGCTACTTTGTGACTGCTAATAGAATAGAATTGTACTAGATATTAACTATATTCCAATCAACTTGCAGGCACAGCATAAGGATTATTTCATTTCAATTCTAGAAAGAGCCTGAGGATAAAAGTAGTTGTAAATATCATTTTCCGAATTGAAACAAACAAACAGATAATCATGTGGGCTAAGCAATTTATTTAGCTCACAGTAACAGTAAGAACCAGAAAATCTGACTTCAGTCTCTATGCTCTTAAGTGGTATACTACGTTGGTAGCATGAATATAAAAAAAGATATATTGCATGTAATTTATGATTTTATATTTAATAATATTATGGGATACATTTTGTGAATTCTAATAACGCTTAATACAATTTCCCGAGTTTTAGACATTTTCATTATTAGTGATTTTTCAATAAAATTGAATTTAATCATGTATTTTTTATATTTTAATTTCAACTTACATACAATCCATCCAAAAATTAAAGTTAATTCCAGCAATCTGAATGACAAGTATATACATTATGGTCATTAATATTTTCAATTTGATTCTTTCTACTGTGGTCAAGAAACATACCCTATATGATTTCAACCATTTTAAATTTATTAAAAATTCTTTTATGCAGTTTACCTTTGTGAAAGTATGATATGCACTTGAAAATAGAGTGTGCATTCTTCTTAGTTTGAGTGAATTTTCCTGTAAATGTTAATTTACTCATGTTGATGGACCGTTATTAATGCTTACTGCTTATATTTTTCTGAGACGTGTGAAGAAAACTTTAATTTTCTTTTTCTTCTTTTAATGTTCTGTGAGTTATCATTTCATACATTTTGATACTCTGCTATTAACTACAAACATTTAAAATTGCTATGTTATACTGCTAAATAAACTTTGTATCAGTAAGAAATGTCAGTTTATATCTCTGGTAATATAGCTTGTTTTTAGGATTAGATTTTGAATCATATATCCCTTTTCATACCCTACTTTCCTGTTTTTAACAGACAGCAATAGTTTTTTTTGAGTATACACACTATGGAAATCTCTATCTTTAGATATCTAGAGTGTTTAGATCATTTATATTCATTGTCATGTGGTTAGGTTGGTATCTATCATTTTGTTTGTACTTTGTTTCACCACTTTTTTAAACTTTTTTCTTCTTTTCCTCCCAGCATTTAAATTAATTAAGAATACTCATTTCTGTATCTCTTTCTTATCCCCATTAATATCTTACTGGTCATATATATTTGATTTTTTGAGGTGACTACAAACACCCCCACGCATATTACACATCGCATTCCACATTCAAATAACAGAATACCACTTATTAATGCAAACATGATAAAGTAAGTTATTTATTTCTTCCAATCCTTTGTGCTACTGTTGTACATTTTACCTTCATGTTACAAACCCCATAGTATATTGCTGTTGCTTTTGCTATAAATAACCAGTTACTGTTTAAAGATAGTGAAGTGAGAAAAATATACTTTTTTTGCCTACATATTTATCATCTCCAGCATTTAAAAAAATATTCTTTGATAACAGTTCAGTTTTTTACCTAGTAACATTTATTTCTGTGTGAACAGCTTAACATTTCTAATATAGCACATCTGGCAATCCATGCTCTCAGCTTTTGTTTGTTTAAAATGTACTATATTTGTTTTAAAAGTTATTCTTACTAGTTATGGAATGCTAGGTTGGGAGTGGTGGTCTTTAAATACTTCAGAACTCTCTTCCATTTTATTTAAATTGGCTTAGACTCTTACAAGAAATCCATGATGAGTCTAGTTTGTTCCTTTGTACCTAAAGTGGTTCTTTTTCTCCCACACAGGTTGATTTTTTCCATTTTTCTCTTATGATGTGCCTTACATTAATTTCTTTCTATTCATCTTTGTTGTGATTCACTGAACTTTGTGGATCTGTGGGTTATGTTTTCAAAAAAATGTGAAAATTTCTGGCAATTGTTTCTTCAAAAACTATTTCCTATTCTTCTTTCTTCTGTTTCCTCTCTACTTTGAATCCAGTCACATATATGTTAGACTATCCCAATATTACTGAAGTTTGGTTTATTTCATTTACTTGTCTTTGTGTGATTAAAACTAGATTGTTTCTGTTACTATAGGTTTCATGTCAATGCTATTTTATGAAGTTTGGAGAAAATATTTGTGACTGTGGATTAGACAAAAATTTCATGGATAGAACACCAAAAGTGTGAACCATAGAAAAACTGTACTTCACAAAAAACAAAAACAAAAACAAAAACAAACAAACAAACAAACAAAAACTTCTCTTCACAAGAGTGTAAAGGTAATCAAAAGATAAGCTACAGGCTGTGAGTTAAGTATTTGTAGTTAATATACTTAACAAAGAATGTGTAACAAATATTCAAAATTCAGTAATAAGAAAATAAAGAAGAAAAATTTTAAATGGTCCAAATATTTGAACAAAAACTCCATCAAAGAAAGCATATAGATGGAAAATAAGCTTATGAATGTAAAAACACACACCACTATTCATTCATGAAATGTAACTTAAAACTACAATGAGATACTAAAATACATTCAATAAAAAAGACTAAATTAAGAAGACTGACTATGCTAACTGGTGATAAGGATGTAAAGAAACTGAAACTCATACACTCTGCTGGTAGGAACGCAAACTACTATAGCTTTTTTGGAAAACAGTTTGGCAGTGTTTTATAAAGTTAAATATTCAATTACTCCATGAGGTAGGCATTCTACTTTTGGTATTTACCCAGGAAGAATAAAAGTATATGTCTATATAAAGGCTTTAAAAGATTGTTTACAGCATTTCTATTTGTAACAGATCAAAACTGGAATTAACTCAGATATCCATTAACATGCAAATGATAAACTGTGGTATTATCTACATAATGAAACAGTACCAGAATGAAATCAATTGAAACATCTATATATATGTTAACATGGAAAAATTTCAAAATAATCATGCTTAAATGAAAGAAGCCATACAAAAAGAAACATTGTATAGTTTAGTTTATATTATACTCTAGAAAAAAAAAAAAAAGCTAATCCGTGACAACATATCACTGTTATCTTGGGGATGGAAAGTAGGCATGAGTGTTGGTGCAAGAAAAAATGGGAAGAAAGGTATAAAGGGAGACAGGGAAACATGCACGATGAACATATTCATTATCATTATTTTGTGATGTTTTCCATGCATACACATTACATATGCCAAAACGTTCCAAATTTTATAATTTAAAAATATGTATTTTATTGTATGTTGGTTCCACCTCAATAAAGTTGTTTTTAAAAGATGGCAGTGAGGCAGTGTGTTCAATGCAGCTGAGATAAAAGATCTTGAGAAATGTGGAATATTCATTTGATTGCATAACTGGTTAGTCATCATAAACATAGCATGAGTGGCTTTGAAGGGGTAGCTCAGATGGGATACTAGATGAGAAAAGAAGAAAATGTGAATGGGAAATATGTAAGTGGATACAATACTTGAAATTCCTGTTAGAATCTTACATTTAGGTAAATGAATAGAGGTCACATAGTAATAGAAGTGAATCTGGGGTGGGATGCCTGGGTGGCTAAGCCATTGAGCGTCTGCCTTTGGCTTGGGGCCTGATCCCGGAATCGAGTCCCACATCAGGCTCTCTGCATGTAGCCTGCTTTTCCTCCCTCTTCCAATATCTCTCCCCTCTCTCTCTCTCTGTGTCTCTCATGAATAAATAAATATAATCTTTAAAAAAAATGAATCTGGGGAATGTCACTTACATGATTATTAGTTTATTCTGAGATGAGAGCCCCTAAATGTACTGTAAAATGTTTCAATAGAGAGATAGATTCAGAAAATGAAGGAAAGATGTAAGAGAAAGTGGATTATACTGAGGTCATTGAAAAGATGAAATAGCAATTGTGAATTATTAAAAGAAAGTTTTAAATTTGTATTTTGAAAAGTATTCCATTTTTTAATCAGTTGGATCAAACGTGGGCACTAAAGAAGGCATTGTAATTTGCCGAAGCACATAATTAATAGATTTTATTGATCAATTCAATCTTCTAACAGGTTGTCACATAGGTAAAGCTTTGCTGAGACTGTCAGATTGTGGCCTCATAATGGGAGGAATAAAATTGCACATTTGTTGAACTAAATGTGGTTATCAACTAAATGTGGTTGATAACTATCAAATAAAAATAAAGTTTTGCTCTTCACTTAATATCTAATATAGTTATAAATAATTATCAGTACCTTTCAACATATGCTTCCTATATTTAAACAATAATCATCTCAAATACACTTTGATTTTCATAGGAAAAACTGACAAGTACTGAACACAAAAGAAATACATGAACATAGTTTTCATTAGTTATTATGATGTAAAACACTACTATTTTGTTGGTTACATTTTAAGTTTCCTGACAACTTTTACAATTTTATAAATCTCATTTGCAGTTATTTGCGGTGACCTAAATAGTAAGTACTATTTATGTTATTTGTGTTAAGTAACACAATAAAAATGACATCTGTGAAAAAATGAAAGAAGTAATACATACTCAAAAAGCTGTCAATACCAACAATTTTTAGTCTCCACATTATTTTCCCTGTTATGTTTTCCCCTAAATTCATAGATAGAAATAAATAAAAATGTGAGATGCTGAGATTCACAGAGTTTCTGAGTCAGACTTAATTAAAAATAGTTCCATATATATCTACTGAAACGGGCAAAGGTTCTTTAGAGTAAATGAGTATTTTTACAGTTAAATCTAGAAAAAATTATTATGCCTTAATTTATTATTTTTAAATGAAGTATTTGCAGACTATATAGATTCTTATGATTGCAAGCAGTTATATTTAAATTTCTCCACTGTTAGTGAAGATGTTTTCTTGAATTTTCAGATTGAATTCTGTAGTTTACTATACAGTACCTAAGATAGTAAATAACAGATGGAAGAAATGCATCTTCCTACAAAACCATGGGGAAAAAACATAAAACAGAGAAAATGTAGGTTAAAAAAAAACTAAATACCATGTAATTCATCAAATTTCTTTCTCTATAAAGCTTTTTGATCACTAAAGATGTGTTTAAATTACTTCCTAGAGGGCTCCAATGATTCCACACCCACGGTTTGCTTGGTGGGTCATTCCTGATGTTTATTGGTCTCGGTATAATGAAAGGTTTCTTGACATCTGTTTTACATGCTTTCTAAACCCATTTGTGGCACGTTGTTTTGTTGATGATGGAAATAGAGAACTATCAGCTTGAGAGCGTATGTTTTTCAGAAACACTAAAGTTACGAGAAACATACTTCTCCTTCTTCCTGCTTTCAAGTCGCATGTCTTATGGATCTTTTCCTTTTCCTATTTCTCAATGTTTATTTTTCCTCACTGTATCTAAAGCTGATCCCTCCTTTCCTGCACTATGTCTTATCTTCTCTTATGTATTCTGAAGGATGCTGTTCCAGCAATACTTCCCCTCTCAGAACATCATTTTCTCTCTTGATAATTTTCACTAACACAAAAACATGTTTTTATTTCTACCACTTAAATAAGAAGCAACAATTTTGTTTGATCAAACTTTCCCTGCTAGTTAAAGCTCTAATCCACATTTCTCCTTTGTCACAAAAGTCCTGAAAAATATTTTTGTATTTTGTCCCCAATTTCACTCAACCATTTCTTTCTTAAATCTACTCCAAACAAATCTTTGTAACCACCACTCTAAGAGAATTGTTTTTATCAAGGTCAGTAATGATCTCCACATTCGTTAGTCTAGTGGTGAAATATCAGTTTTTAGCTCATTTTTAACACACTATCAGCATTTAACTAATTTCATCACTTTCTTCACCTAGAATGGTTAAAACTTCATTTTCTTAGTTGTCTTCTTACATAACCAGCTTCTCCTACTAAGTCTCTATGTTAGTTCCCCTCTTTTCACTTTTCTTTAAGTTGGCATGTCACCATCATTATTCATTACTCAATTTTTTCCCTCTATGCTCTTTCATTGTTCAGGTGATCATATTTCCATCCTGTGGCTTTAAAAATAACCCATAAATGGAATATTCTCATATTCCTTTTTTCAGGGCAGGTTTTGTTTTGTACCTCAGATTCTTATATCCAAATGCTTACTTGACATCATACCTGCATTATCTAATAACATCTGAAAGTGAAAACATCCAAAAGTTAACTTCTAAATTTTACCCTGCAATTTCTGTAAATGCAGGTTGCTTCCCATCTCATTTGATGGCATTTCTGAATTTCTGGTGACATGGACCAATCAATCTGACTTAACAACTCCACTGACACCTCCCTTCTCCCTCCTTCTTTCTCCCTTTCTCTTTTTCTCTGTCACACACAAGAATTCAATCTATACCAACAATTTCTGTGCACCTTATCTTTAAAATATTTGCAGAATTCAGGAGCTTCCTATCACTAATACCGCTACCACGCCATTTCACCTTGATTATACAAAGTGCTCCCACCAGACTCCGTTTCCACTCCTATCTCTTCCCAGCATCACAATAAAAGTGATCCCCTGAACATAAATGTGTGATTATGCTGTTCCTTCATTCCGTGAGTAGGAGTTGGTCAAACTGCCTCACTACCCTTAGGTTTGTTTTGTAAATAAATTTTTATTGGAACATAGACATGCCAATTCACTTAGTGCATTGCCCATGACTTTTTTTTCCAGATGAAAACTTCTCAATTTACTTTTTAAAATTTAAATTCAATTTAGTTAAAATACAGTGTATTATTAGTTTCAAGGGTAGAATTGTGATTCATCAGTCGCATATAAGCTCCAGTGCTCACTACATCAAGTGCCCACCTTAATGCCCATCGCTCAATTACCCCATCCCCACACCCACCTTCCCTCCAGCAACCCCATTTGTTTCTTATAGTTAAGAGTCTCTTATGGTTTGCTTCCCTCTCTGTTTTTATCTTCTTTTATTTTTCCTTCCATTCCCCTATGTTAATCTGTTTTGTTTCTTAAATTCCGCATGAATGAAATCATATGGTATTTGTCTCTCTCTGATTAATTTATTTTGCTTAGCATAATACCCTCTAGTTTCATCCACATTGTTGCAAATGGTAAGATTTCATTCTTTTTAATGGCTGAGTAATATTCCATTGTCTATATCCCACATCTTTTTTTTCTAAGTTTCTGTTTATTTAATTTTATTTTTATTATTATTATTTTTTATTGGAGTTCAATTTGCCAACATATAGCATAACACCCAGTGCTTATCCCGCCAAGTGTCCCCCTCAGTGCCCATCACCCAGTCACCCCCAACCCCCGTCCACCTCCCCTACCAGTACCTGTTGTTCATTTCCCAGAGTTAGGTGTCTCTCATGTTTGTCCCCCTCACTGATATTTTCACTCATTTTCTCTCCTTTCCCTTTATTCCCTTTCACTAATTTTTATATTGCCCAAATGAATGAGACCATATAATGTTTGTCCTTATCCGATTGACTTATTTCACTCAGCATAATACCCTCCAGGTCCATCCACATTGAAGCAAAAGGTGGGTATTTGTTGTTTCTAATGGCTGAGGAATATTCCATTATATACATAGACCACATCTTCTTTATCCACTCATCTTTTGATGGACACCGAGGCTCCTTCCACAGTTTGGCTATTGTGGACATTGCTGCTAGAAACATCGGGGTGCAGGTGTCCTGGCATTTCACTGCATCTGTATCTTTGGGGTAAATCCCCAGCAGTGCAATTGATGGGTTGTAGGGCAGATCTATTTTTTAACTCTTTGAGGAACCTCCACACAGTTTTCCAGAGTGGCTGCACCAGTTCACATTCCCACCAACAGTGCAAGAGGGTTCCCCTTTCTCCACATCCTCTCCAACATGTATTGTTTCCTGCCTTGTTAATTTTCCCCATTCTCACTGGTGTGAGGTGGTATCTCATTGTGGTTTTGATTTGTATTTCCCTGATGGCAAGTGTTGTGGAGCATTTTCTCATGTGCTTGTTGGCCATGTTTATGTCTTCCTCTGTGAAATTTCTGTTCATGTCTTTTGCCCATTTCATGATTGGATTGTTTGTTTCTTTGCTGTTGAGTTTAATAAATTCTTTATAGATCTTGGAAACTAGCCCTTTATCTGATAGGTCATTTGCAAATATCTTCTCCCATTCTGTAGGTTGTCTTTTAGTTTTGTTGGCTGTTTCTTTTGTTGTGTAGAAGCTTTTTATCTTGATTAAGTCCCATTAGTTCATTTTTGCTTTTGTTTCCCCTGCCTTCATGGATGTATCTTGCAAGAAGTTGCTGTGGCCAAGTTCAGAAAGGGTGTTGCCTGTGTTCTCCTCTAGATTTTGATGGAATCTTGTCTCACATTTAGATCTTTCATCCATTTTGAGTTTATTTTTGTGTATGGTGTAAGAGAATGGTCTAGTTTCATTCTTCTGCATGTGGCTGTCCAATTTTCCCAGCACCATTTATTGAAGAGACTGTCTTTTTTTTCCCCCAGTGGATAGTCTTTCCTCCTTTGTCTAATATTAGTTGACCATAAAGTTGAGGGTGCATTTCTGGGTTCTCTATTCTGTTCCATTGATCCATGTATCTGTTTTTGTGCCAGTACCACACTGTCTTGATGATCACAGCTTTGTAGTACAACCTAAAATCTGGCATTGTGAAGCCCCCAGATATGGTTTTCTTTTTTAATATTCCCCTGGCTATTCGGGGTCTTTTCTGATTCCACACAAATTTTAAGATGATTTGTTCCAACTCTCTGAAGAAAGTCCATGGTATTTTGATAGGGATTGCATTAAATGTGTAAATTGCCTTGGGTAGCATTGACATTTTCACAAAATTAATTCTTCCAATCCATGAGCATGAAATATTTTTCCATCTCTTTGTGTCTTCCTCCATTTCTTTCAGAAGTGTTCTGAAGTTTTTAGGGTAGAGATCCTTTACCTCTTTGGTTAGGTTTATTACTAGGTATCTTATGCTTTTGGGTGCAATTGTAAATGGGATGACTCCTTAATTTCTCATTCGTCATTTTCATTGTTAGTGTATAGAAATGCCACTGATTTCTGGGCATTGATTTTGTATCCTACCACACTGCTGAATTGCTGTATGAGTTCTAGTAATCTTGGGGTGGAGTCTTTTGGGTTTTCTATGTACAGTATCATGTCATCTGCAAAGAGGGAGAGTTTAACTTCTTCTTTGCCAATTTGAATGCCTTTTATTTCTGTTTGTTGCCTGACTGCTGAGGCTAGGACTTCTAGTACTATGTTGAATAGCAGTGGTGAGAGTGGACATCCCTGTCTTGTTCCTGATCTTTGGGGAAAGGCTCCCAGTGTTTCCTCATTGAGAATGATATTTGCTGTGGGCTTTTCGTAGATGGCTTTTAAGATGCTGAGGAATGTTCCCTCTACCCCTACAGTCTGAAGAGTTTTGATCAGGAATGGGTGCTATAATTTGTGAAATGCTTTCTCTGCATCTATTGAGAGGATCATATGGTACTTGTTTTTTCTCTTGTTGATATGATTTATCACATTGTTTGTTTTATGAGTGTTGAACCAGTCTTGCATCCCAGGGATAAATCCCACTTGGTTATGGTGAATAATCTTTTTCCCGCATCTTCTTTATTCATTCATCTGTCCCTAGACATCTGGGCTCTTTCCATATTTTGGCTAGTGCGGACATTGTGGCTATAAACATTGGGTACATGTGTCCTTTCAAATCAGTATTTTTGTATCCTTTGGATAAATAACTAGTAGTGCAACTTTTGAGTTGTGATTCTATATGCTACATTTGCAGAAATGAGCAGTTATGACAGAGTCTGCATAGCTTGTAAATGTCAAAAATTATTTCCTACTGCACTTTTTACAGAAAACATTTGATTTCCAAAGTTCACTAAAAACTTAGGTTCCCTACTCTCTATTAACTCAGTTATGCTGAATGCCACAGCCCTTAAGGGGACAAGTCATACTTGTCCCCTTACTGTTTCTCCTTAGATCTTTTGCACTGGATGTCTACTTTGTCTAGAATAATCTTTCTTTAGATAGCTCCAAGGTTAAACCCTTTACCTCTTTCAAGTCTTTGCTCAAATGTTAAATTAATGAGAGTTATCTTGTGCTCTCCTTTAAATTACAATTAAATTACTAGCTCTGTAGCCGCAAATTCCTGATTCTCTTTTTACTGCTATTATTTCCATAGCATTTAGACTCTAAAAATAAAGCTTAAATCTATTCTTTGTAGTTTAGTGCAACCTACCTACAATAAAATGTAAACTCAACTGTATTTGGTTTTGGTGTACTGAACCATTCTAAGAACCTAAAACAGTGTCTGACCTAAAAAGTAGGTGTTCAATACACATTACGTAATGACCTTATAAATTTTGTGTTTTGAAAGCATACTGAAGACAACTGGTGTGGAACAGACATGAGTAAATAAATGCACATGTACAGGAATCAATGAAGACTTTCAAAAAGGACATTTGGTAACATATAATGAGAAGTAGTTTAGAATATAAGAAAATTTTATTTTGATATATAATAATGTTAAATTGCAAATAAATATTAACTGAAAAATTTAAAACATATTAACAAATATGAACTAATTGTTGGATTTGTAAAAGTTAATTGCAACAAGTATTAAGTGAATTTGAAAATTGTTAGGTTGAATGAAAAAAAAATAATAGTGTCATAAAAGTTCACAGAATGCTTTATTCACACCTGAGGAATTTAACCTTATATAGACCAGGCTTTAACCTATGAAAACAATAATCGAGAGAGAAATATTTATAGTTTTCAGAGGAACACTTTTTTTTTTCAATTTATAGGTATGTGGAGGGAAAAAAATGGCTAAAGTTGTATGAGAGGGGGACAAGAGCTGGAACAGTATTCTGATAAAAATGAAGAATGAAGAAAATATTTAGAAAAGGAGAAATATAGAAGAACAAGACATTATCTAATACTTGGCAAGTTCTGAGATGTGAAACATGCCTCATTTTATTTTTACTTAATCCTAGTAGAATACCTGGGAGATGGATATTATTATCTAAAATTAAAATCATCATATTCCTCAATAACCCTGGCATATTTTTCTCCTTCAGGCTGTCATCTTCATTAAGTGCCTCCACTAGTCACTTAGCTTCTCAGTCTTGAAGTTTTGGAATCACACCTGTCTCCCTTCTTTTCCTAAATCCCACATCCATATTATTAAGTCCTATGATTTATATTATTAAAATGGCCATATTTGTAGCCTATATTCATACAACATTCTTCGCATAGACAAAATGCAAATATTAACTAACTTAATTCACACAATAACCTTATGATGTAAATACTATTATTATACTAATATAATTTAGAAATTAATAATTCAAATTTTAGCCAAAAACATGTTAAGGCATACATACCTAATAAGTGATAAAATAAAAATTTAAACTGTAACTTCTCTGCCTCCAAAGTGCATGTGGATAATCAATTTCTACTCTTGCTTCAAGTGTGTCTGGATTCTCCTTAGATCTACTTTAAGTGCCTCTTTATAGTCTAAATTACCATCATGTCTCACCTGCACAAGTGCAGTAACTTTTTAACTTGACTTTCTACATCTATTCTTGACCCTCAAGCACATTCACCCATAGAACCCAGATAAATATTTATAAGTTAAAATTATATTACACCCTTGTTTCAAAACATATTACTGGCTATCTTTCTTTATCCAAAAAGTCCAAATATAAACCTTTTGTGGATTTTTTTTTCTGACTTGGAATCATTGTTGGCAGCACCTCATTTGGGTTAATCTACTCTAATCTCTCAAAGATACAAGTGAAATAATCCAGTCACAGAATGACAAATACTTCATGATTCCACTTATATGAGGGATCTAAAAAAGTAAACTCTAGAAGCAGAGACTACAGTAGTGGTTACCAGGGGCGGAGGATGGGTTTGGAATAGGGAGTTGTTATTCAATAGATATAAAGTTTTAATTATGCTAAATGAATAATTTCTAGAGCTGTAGTATTCCTTCACTTCAAAATGTAGTGTTATTACCTTGTGTGCATTCACTAAATTTTATTAGTCCTCACACCCCAGATTGCTTAAAATTTCCTGTAACCTTGCATCCCAAACACAACATAGACATTTTCTTTTTTCTGCTCTTCATAGTTAGAATTACATTTTATGTTCCATAGAAGTAGCCCCCTAAGAGCAAAAAGCCAGAACTCCAAGAAAGATTAGTAAATACTCTTTGTATCAAATAGCAAAAATGATGTTTATTGAGAAGGCAACATAAAACAATTGAACCTTATTCACCAGAACATAGTTGGAAGACATTTTTAAGAATATGACATTTATTTTTAGTAGCATTGTTTTAAAATTAGCTATTTGCATATCAACGATTCAGAATACATTTTGGTAAGTTAGCACATCTTACTCGTAGCTTTTTAGTGCCTAAGAAAGGACCTTATTGTGTAAGGTAACCAAAGAGATTGAGTTATTTACATACAGAAAATAACTGTTGTACCAATGAAAAAACAGGGAATATCATTTCAACAAATGGAGTATCTGGAGCATTCACAATGTTGATTAAAAACAACAACAACAACAACAACAAAGCAACAACTTCTTAAAACTAGCAATTTCCTTCATTAAGACTTATGAAGAGTGACTGTTAAAAATGGTAGTGTCGGGGAATCACTGGGTGGCTCAGTGGTTTAGCGCTTGCCTTCGGCCCCAGCCCGTGATCTTGGAGTCCCGGAATCAAGTCCCACATTAGGCTCCCTGCATGGTCTCTGCCTGTGTCTCTGCCTCTCTCTCTCTGTGTGTCTCTCATGAAAAAATAAATAAAATATTTTAAAAAATGTTAGTGTCTTGGGCGCCTGGGTGGCTCAGTGGCTCGGTGTCTACCTTTGGTTCAGGTCATGATCCTGGGGTCCTGGGACTGAGTCCCATATCAGGCTCCCTGAAGGGAGCTTGGTTCTCCCTCTGCCTATTTCTTTGTCTCTCTGTGTTCCTTATGAATAAATAAATAACATCTTTAAAAAAAAAATGGTAGTGTCTAAGATTATCAAAAGACTGAGTAGGTTCTTAGAATTTCTTCACATTTGGATTAAATATTCAATGGACTCATTCATGTATACATTTATTCAGCCAATATTTATTGAAGTTTCATAATGTTTGAGGCTTTGTTTTACATGTTTATGACAGAGCAATTAACAAAACTGAGAAATCATCTTCCCTCAGGGGCTTACATTCAACAGAAAAGCAAGCAATAAACCAAAACAATATAAACATATAATGCAAGGTTAGGTAGACAAATTGTAGAAAAACAATAAAATATGCCAACAATGTAGAAAAGGTGTCAGCCAACTATGATCCACCAGTTAGCTGCCTGTTTTTGTAAATAATATTTTATTTACAGCATAACACAGACATGCTCATTTACTTGCATATTGCCAATGGCTACTTTCATGCTACAATGACTAAGTTTAAGTAGTTGTGATAGATATGAACATTAGAGATTAATATACTTACTGTACTATCTGGCGTCTTAACAATAAGTTTGCTGACAACTGATGTAAAGCATGGCATTTGGATACTGCAGTTAGGGAAGGTTTCTTTATAGAGGTAATCTTCAGGTTTATGGATAATTTGAATGAGTAGACTGAAAATTATGGAAAATTTGAAGGCATAGACTATGAAAAGCCAAGAGTTGATGCAGAATCTAAAATCCTGGATTGGGTCATGCTTGATGCTTTGTCAAAAACACATAGTAATTGTTTTAACTAGAGAACAGTGAGCAAAAACAGCATTGACAGGAAACATTGAAGAAGTCAGGTATATTATCTTGAAGAACTTTGTAAAGTAAGTAAGATTTTTGCATTTTTATCTAACTATTTTTAAGAAGGTTTTGAAGGGATTTGATAAAGAAGCATCTCATTAGGAGATTTAATTTTATTCCTCTTTGGAGAATGTGTAACAGAAGTCCGAGGTAGAAAGAATAATGGGAGATTAACTAAATGTAAGCAATAATGGTGGTTTAAACTTGGGAATAATTTGGAAATGATGAGAAACTGTCTGACAAGACAAAATTTGTAAGTAGTTAACCAGATTGCTAATAGATTGACTGGTGTAGCAGAGAGGAAAAATAAAGTCACTGACAACTAGATCTGGAAGAGAGGATGCTTACTTGGACTGGGTAGGGACATTTTTGGAGATTGTGAATTTGGGGGAAGAAACTAATGAGTAAAATATGCAAAGAATAAAGAGAAAGGGATTCAAGTATATCACTAAAGAAAGCCAGCAAACCATGAAAGAGAGTAAGAGAAGAAAAGGTCAGAGAAAATCTATAAACACAAGCATAAAACAAGTTAAAAAATGGCAATAAATACATATCTATCAATAATTACTTTGAATATAAATGGACTAAATGCTCCAATCAAAAGACAGGATGACAGAGTGGATTAAAAAATAAGACTCAACTCTATGCTGCCTACAAAAGACTCATATCAGACCAAAAGACACCTGCAGATTGAAAATGAGGGGATGGAGAAACATTTATCATGCAAACAAATGACAAAAGAAAGCCGAGGTAGCAATACTTATATATAGTAAATGTCCTGCCATCTTGGGGCTTACATCTTATTAGGCCAATATACAATAAGCATGATAAATAGTGGCAATCTATTACTGTGTTTAAAAGCAAATAAACAGGGGTGCCTGGGTGGCTCAGTCAGTTAAGTGCCCAACTAAATTTCAGTTTAGGTCAACTCAGGGTTGTGGGATCAAGCCCTACATCACATTAGGCTCAGTGTTCAGCAGGGAGTCTCCTTCTCTCCCCCTTCCTCTGCCTTTTCCACCCAGTGTGCTCTCTCTCTCAAAATCAATCAATCAATCAATCAATCAATCAATTTTTTTTAAGGAAACAAAAAACAAGTATATATTAAAAAGTATTTTTATCTTTTAGGTATCTGTGGGTTGTCTGGGTTCAGATGGACATTTTTTGCTTGATATTTCTCATGGAGCTGCAGCCAATTGTCTGTTGAGTCTTCAGCAGTTATGAGAAAGCTTGACTAAGCTGGATATCCAAGAGGGTTCACTCACATGTCTGGCAGTGAATGTCAACCATCAGCTGAGGTGGAGGTATGGATTGATGCATATACATTTGACCATTCCATGTGACTTGAATGTCACACAGCATGGAGGTTAAGTTCAAAGAGAGAGAGAACCAAAAACAAGCATCCTAAAATAACTCAGTGAAAGTGACAAGATTCTTTATGACAGAGCCATGGAAATCCCAGAACATGACTCCTCTTGCATTTATACATCAAGAAGTCATTTGCTTGCCAGTTCTAATTCAAGAGGCAGGCAATTAGAATCCACCAAGGTTATGCTGCAGATGAGTATATGGGATGGGAAATAATGTTGTGCTCCCTTTGGAAAATATAATTTGTCACAGATACTGTATTAGAAGTTGACAAGTGTAAGGGAGAAAAATAAATCAGCGAAGAGGAAAGGGAAGAGTCTCCATGGTTTATATTTTTACATAGGAGGCTCAGGGTAGATCTCACTGAAAAGCTGAAATATTAGTGAGGATCTTATAGCAAAGAATTGCTTAAAAAATAATTCATATGCTCCCCCAGTAAATGTGGCTGTGGTGAAGTGAGAGAGAGAAAAGAACACAGTGATCCTAGAATCATATTTGGTGGTCCTTTGGGTTGGAGTCCTATTATTATACCTGTATGAACTCTTTTTTCCTCCAAGTTAGGTGTATTTTGAACAGAAGACCGATATATTCTAACTTATATTTAAAGTGAAATATAGCTGTTACTGACAATGATCTACAGAGGACAAGATGAAACTAAGACCAATTAAGAGGTAATTGGAATAATTCAGATAATAGATGATAGAAGCATGCACAAAATGGCATCAGGGGAAATGATAAGTGGTGGTAACTTTCTGGACATATTCTCGCAGAATAGCCATCAGTCTTTCCTGATAAAACGTGATTGGTAAGAGATAAAAAGAAAAAAAAATAGTTGGGGGGGTAGAACAACAGAAACAATGATGTTACCATTGTAAGAGCTTTTGAGAGATTTGGGCATTAGGGCAGCATAATTATTCTGGGAGGAGGCAAGGTACTTGTGACTGAGATGAAGAGGTAAAAGAACTGAGAAGCACTGAAAGAGACAGAGAAGTTGGTGTAAATCCTCAGGGGAAGAGATCGTATCCAGGTCTGTCTGCTTACTATTAGTATATTTCAATTTTTATATCAATGTTGGATATGTGACTATGTTTAATTTGGCCCCAACTCTTTAATTATCTAACTAAAAATACTATCATATTGATTGTGTTTCAAAAGTGACACCAGTTTCCCACACTTTCCCTTCAATTTCACACCCTAGAACTTCTTGGTGGATGTGACTATACAGTAAGGAAATGTATCTAAAATTCTTAACTGTCTTGACATTTTTAATGCAATTAACAATAACTTCAATTAACCCACTCCTGCTTTATTACATGTGAGTATAATTACTTTAAGAACTCAAAGAAATAATAATACTGTTTAATTGCAAGTAAATTTGGTCAATAATTAAAATAAAACATAAAGCGCAAATATATTAGCTATGTATGCATTCTGAAAATACAAGTATATTCCTAAAGAGAAATTAGGAATTGGTGGGGGGCAATTCATAAAAGAATAGCATTTCCAGGTCGCTACAGATTTGTTTGTTTGGGGTATGTCTGAGGTGGGTTGTGCTTTAAAAATTGCTTAAGGGTTCATTTTTACCTTCAAAAGGAATTAGAGGGTGGAAAATAAGAAATGTGATTTAAAAAAAAAATAAGATGAAATATCTCCTCCCTGGGCTATCCATTCTCTGCCCTCCAGGAAGTCTGCTCTGATAAATTAGAAATATGGTAGGGCTAATTTTTAATGTATTTACCATGAAATTCATTCTTTTATTTAGTTTTTAAAGGACATTTATTTCATTTCTAATTTTGAGCTACTATATAATATCAAAAATATGATAAAGGTATTTTATGTATGATGCAGCGATTTCTGTAGGATGCTGGCTATATCAAGTTGTACATGAGTATGGGCTTTAAACACCAAGCAATTTTTCTCCAAAGAAGCAAGTACTAATGAGTTTTTATCAATGATGTAAGAAAAATTCCACTCTTTTCACAAGATAGCCTACTCTGGATATTGTCACTTTTAAGAATGTCCATCTTATCATTTAAAAATGGTATTTATTCTTTGATTTTCATTTATCAGGGTTGAGAATCTTTTCATAAGTGTATTAATCATTTCAAACCTTCCTTTAATTTGAAATTTTTATCTTTATCTTTATCAATTTTAATTGAGTTTTAATAGCTATTAATATTAATATGCATATATGCTAGAAAATTAGGTAATACATCTTGTTTAAAAACTGATAGAAGGCCAGTGTGACAGAAACAAAGAGAGTGGAGAGACAAAGCTAAAAGAGAAAGACCTTTAAATGGTCTAAAAAAGCAATGCGATTTTTTATTATAAGATAAAATTGAGTCCGTGGAAGGATGCTAAGCATAGATGGAAAATTATAAGATTAAAATTTTACAAAGGTTATCTGGGTCACTCTATGAATAACAGATTAAAGGAATTGGGAAAGTATAAACAGTTACTCATCTATTGTAATGGTCTAGGAGACAGAAGTTGGTACCCTGGGCTAGCATTTTAGAGTGAATGATGAATAAGTATCAGGTGTATCTGAGGGATGATTAGAAATTAACTTACAAAGTTTATCTATTGTAGAGTAAATGTGAGGGAGAAGTAAGTGTTTGTTTACTTTTGACTTTCACAACTAGATTCAGGATATGGACTTCTCAAGTGTAGTGAACCCTGAGAAAATACATAAGATAAATGAAATTATGAAATTAAGAATTATCATATGATTTTATTCATATGTGGAATCTAGAGAACAAAACAAATACAGAAACAAGGAGTAGAATCAGAACTATAAATACAGAAAACAAACTGCCAGAGGGAACCAGGTGAGAAGACTGAGCAAAATAGGTGAAAAGGAGTTGGATGTACAGGCTTCCAGTTATGGAGTAAATAAGTCATGGGGGAAAAAGATACAGCATAGGGAATATAGTCAGTGATACTGTAATAGTGTTGTATGGTGACAGCTATACTTTTGATGAACACAGCATAACATATAGAGAAGTTGAATCACTATGTTGTACACCTGAAACTAATATTATGTCTTGATTAAATCCAACAAAGAAATTTTTTTAAAAAAAGAATTACCTGTTTCTTGACATTTTTCTGTAACACACTTTAAAATTATATGCCTAAAGTGTTATTTGGGGGAGGGGCATGAACTATTTTACTATCTTTAGTTTTTTTACATAGCTCTTTGTCACTTCAAGTTGTCTTCTTTATTATTACTTTCCATTTTATTTAGGTTTATGATTTTGTCTTTACTAGATTCATCATTATATAATATCAGAATTTCAACTTAAAAGTGACAGATCTCATATTGACCACAGTTATTCCCATTTTAAATTAGGTTAAGAAATATGGGGGCACATGGGTGGCTCAGTCAGTTACACATCTGCTTTTGGCTCAGGTCATGCATTATCTCAGGGTCTCGGGGATCCAGTCTCACATCAGGCTCCCTGCTCAGCGGACTCCCCTGCTTTTTCCTCTCTCTCTGCTTCTCCTTCACTCATGCACTCTCTCTCAAATAAATAATAAAATCTTCATTAAAAAATAAATGTGGAAATTCAAAGTTCCACTTCAATGACAATACATCATATTCCTGCTTATTACTAAGCTTCCTTTGAAACTAGTTCCTTATAAAAAAAACCAGCTGGTATATGAGTAATCAGTCTTAATTCACAATTTGTATTGTTAGAGAGAAAACAAAGCAACTGATATGAAAGTCAAAAGTCTAGAAACCTGTATGTTATTATACCTGAGAGAGAGGTTCTCATGTCCATAGTAATAAAACTTGGGGACCTTGTGTATAAGGTTGCCTTTGTCTCTAGCCTTTCACAAAAAACAGAGTTTTCAAAAGGACTATAGAATAGATTATATTATTTGGGGGTTATCTCAATTGTAGACACTATTTTTTAAAGTATACTACTAAGCTTCGCCACTATGCTTATTCTGTTTCAGACCTACTTTAGATTTCACAATAGCAAATATCATATGTAGAAGTCAAAGCTGGCCAGTTTCACCGAATATTTCCAGTTTTATTCTTTGTTGGGCTACCCCAGCTAAAAGCACATGACTACATTTTGACAAGTCCTGGGATTACAGTACAAAATTGATCTATTGAACAATATCTTGCTTTTGGGAAGGTCTGTTATCTTAGTAAACTGATGCCTCCCTTCAAATAGTCCATGATACTACCTACAGTCAATTTTGGCTCATTATTATACCATTATATATTTTCTCTTCTTGGGAAGAAAGATCTCTAGATAAATTTATGAAGAAAGAAAAGAAAAAATGAGAAGAAAAATTGGAAGTGAATTTGAATTTAAACATTTTAACTACTGAAGGTAAATTCTGGACTGTTTTCTTCCATCACTAAGTCTGTCGCTAAGTTTATTTCATGCTTTAGCAGAGTCCTAGAATAAGGGAAAGCCCTACATGCTACATGCTACTGTTTAGAGATATGAAGCATCACTGAAATTCTGAAATTCTAACAACCAGAGGTAGTAGTTCCAGCTAATATTTTGGTGCATTTTTTTCTAAAACATTCAAATGACTATATGTACATAAACTGTATCATACCATACTTTTTATTCTATCGCCTATATTTTAAAACCTCATATTTATATATTCACTTAAATATAATTTCCTCAGTTTCTTAGCAGTTGACAGCATTGGCATTTCATATGAAATTATTAAGTTTTATGATATTTAGATTTCTGAAATCCTGTATTATTTATTAAATAGTTATTATCAAATTTTCATGCATTAAACAGGCACTGTTGAATTTGGACCTCTATTTCCTCAAATAATTAGTCAATAATTAGCAAAATCCTAAAGTAGAAATAAATTGTATTCATTAATCTGAGTATTCCTGAATATGAAATCATAAATAAATAAACATTATTTATAAAATATTTAAGATAATTTCATCCTCTTTCTCTCTTCTGGTTGAAAACAAGTGTTCTGAAACAGTTGCAAATTTATTTTTGATTACTCAAGACATCCTTATTTTTAATACATTTGAGGATCCAATTGTGCAGACAAATGGATATTACCAGTTTCATAAAACTTTCTTTAATTTTTTTATTTAAAAATTTTATTTATTCATGAGAGACACAGAGAGGCAGTGATATAGGCAGAGGGAGAAGTAGGCTCCTTGTGGAGTCCCCATGTGGGATTCCATCCCAGGAACTCAGGATCACACCTGAGCTAAAGGCAGACACTCAACCACTGAGCCACCCACGTGCCCCCATAAAACTTTCTCATAAATGAACTACATATAGTTTAATTGATGAAGATTTTAATGAAAAGAAGAAAGGATGTGGCTTAATGGCATATAATTCAGCTCCCAAATGAAAAAATATCTGACTTGGACAATTAATGCCTCTTGTTCAAGTAAGATAACTACACTGATTTTCAGTATAATTTTATTGGATAATTTTAAGATATACTCCAATGTGTTCAGCCATTAAGTTCTATTACTGAGAAAATAATAAAAATCTAAATAATCTATGAACTAGAAAAGTTGTATTTTTTCTTTATTGAAAACAATGTCCTCATTCATATTCATTCTTCATTCATAAAAATAGAAAAAATACAATTTTTAGTAAGATGTTAGTATTTATTTCCATATGTGCTTTTTTAATGCTGGCTTCTTTTATATAACTAAAAACAACAAAAACCAAGAAAAAAAAGAATTCAAAATGAAAGGTTTTTTTTTTCAACTTTGTTACCAGTAAAAATATAATTTAATACAAAATTTGATAGATGTTCTTATTGGGCTAACATTGAGCATTAGAATTCAAAGATGATTTATAACATCTTCTAGATCTTTTGTATTTTGTCCTCATGTGGCAATTCTCTGGTTGTTTCAATGTTTAAATTTATTGCTACTGCCCGTATTTGTAAGTTAAGTCAATTAATGATTGATATGAAAGTTTATTCCAGATGCCTTTTCTCTGTAGTTTTGAAGTTATATAAATTTTCTAATAATTCCTAAAATAATTCCACTTTTGGTTATTTATTGTGTTTAAGAAGCTAACATTAGCCTTGCTGATTATTGGTTCTGAAATTTTTATAGATCCAGATTCAAAACCCAACCACTAAATATAATTTTGTTAAGAATGTGCATCCATGCACAATTATCAGGTTATATTAACTTACAAATGCAAACCTCAAAATTGGTAAAGGCATAATATCAACATCCAAATTACTTGGACCTTTTAGCTTCTAGGACATTTACTAGTTCTACTTTCCTGCAAAAATCACATTAAAAGAGCCCACTCTGGTTCATCTTGGTGTTTCTAAAAAATCCAGTTAGATTGCCATGTGATGTCCTAGATTCAAATATGGTAAATAATGAAGAAATTAATGAAAATCTCAGATTTTCTGTCAGCAGGTTTTTAGGCTGATAGTCAGTTCTTGAGCCAAAGAGATCATAGTAACAATGCTGGCCCAATAATGTCATGGAAATAGTTCTTTAATGTGGAGAGGATATATACAGCATTTAAGTATAAATATAGAAATGCATATTGATTTTACATTGTAAACATCTACAAAATATAACATATCTTGCAGTCCTTCCAAATTGTTAAATAAAATTATTTATATCATTGTTAAAATATACTTCAAAATAGAATTTTGGACTCTTACAGTTCTTTCAATTAAAAGGAAACCAGGGGGTCCCTGGGGGGCTCAGCGGTTTGGCGCCTGCCTTTGGCCCAGGGGCGATCCTGGAGTCCCGGGATCGAGTCCCACGTCAGGCTCCCAGCATGGAGCCTGCTTCTCCCTCCTCCTGTGTATCTGCCTCTCTCTCTCTCTATGTCTATCATAAATAAATAAATCTTTAAAAAATATTTTAAAAAAAGGAAACCAAATGTATTTAGTAAAAATAGGAAATATACAGTCATAATAAATATGTGGTACTAATTACTGGAATCAATTTATACATAATGTGGAGTTCAATTTTTAAAAATATATATGCAATGGACAGGTTTCCTAAGTTATTTATTTGAAATATTTTGGGAATTAACTGTATTGACTTACTGCCATTGATCAAAAAGTGCTAAATAAAGAACACTCAATATGACCATGCTTTGCATTTAAGGCACCCTCCTCCCCTGCTAGGAGTGCTGCCCTTGGTGACACTAAACTTGAATTACTATATTTTATCACTATCTATGATATTTTTAGAGTGCCTTGGAAGTGAGGTATAACTTTTTGAAAGGAGAGAAAATAAATACATTATGCCAGGATGGATGAGATGACATTTTCCACAAGCAGAGTATTTGAGTAGACTGTTATACAGAAATAAATGTATGTTAGTATGGCATTTTAAGATACCAGACAACAGTTTAACAACTTAAACAGAAATATGACTGAGAAAAGTCACAGAAGGCTTCAGTGAGATCTTTCTGAACATTATCACTCTTTCCTTCAAATAGATTTTCAATTAGAAAATAAAGATAAGTCACATTTTAATTTTAGTAATTTTGTAAGAATATGATGAATTGCACAATTAGGACTCTCTCTAGGCAGCAAAAGTCATATGAACAAAATCTGCATTAGAATAGTTTGCTTATATGTTTAATATGTTAATAAAAGGTGGGAAAAATCCCACAATTATATTGGATTTTCCAAAAATGTAAAATATTGTGATTCTAGTATATTTAGAAGCTAAAAGTACAAAAGAAAAACTACAAAAAGAACTGTTAAAGAAAAAAAAAAGCCTAACTATCATTAAGCTTTGGATCTAGAAATCAGCATTAAACAAAATAAACTAATTGTTGGAACATTCACTATATTTTAAATAATAAGTTGCAATCAAGTAATAGCAAAAATAATTATAAAAGAGCCATACACTCAAAATAGAAATATAAAAAGCCTAGAGGAGACTTGGATCTCTACTCTCTTCTAGAAGTCACACATCCCTTCTGGCCTTGAGTAGTTAAATAAGTTTAACTGTTAGTTGGCAAGAAATTATAACTACAACCACATGTTGTAAACAAAATACTAATACCCTAAATATGTCCATGTCATAATCTTTGCAGTCTATACATTTATTACATTACCTGGCAAAAGGGACTGTTCTAGGCTGAAATTCTATTTCCTTCATAATTGATATGTTGAAACTCTAACCCCAGCCCTTCAAAATGTGACCATACATGAAAATAGAGCCTTTTAAGAGGTGGTTAAGTTAAAATGAGAATATTAGGGTGGGCGCTGATACAATTTGATTGGTGTCCTTAAAAGAAGAAGAAAATTGGACACACAGAGAGACACCAAGGATGCACATACATAGGAAAGGCCATGTGAGGACACAAAGATAAGGTGGCCATATGCAAGCCAAGCAGGCCTCAACAGAAATCAGCTTGCTAATATCTTCATCTTGAATTTCTAGCCTCCTTATAACTGGGAGAAAATGAATTTTATTTTTCAAGCCATCCAGTTTGTGGTATTTTGTTATGGCAGCCCGAGCAGACTAATAGAAGGACTTTGCATTTAGATTAAATTAAAGATCTTGAGACAGGAAGATTATCCTCGATTATCTGGGTAGTCCCATTTAATCATAAAAGTTCTTATAAAAAGAAAAGAAGGAGGGACAGAATCAGAAAGACGTGATGACGGAAGCAGGGACTGCAAAGAAGTATTTTCAGATTAGGGAATAAACTTTTTAATTAAAACTAATAAATGCTCATGCACTCCTTATAGTGTCTTGCATTTTCCCATGAGGAAGGCACCAGATAATATACTCAATATTCATAAGCAGTTATAGCATATTATTCATGAGTTTACAGAGCTTCTTAAAAGTTATTTAAATGTATTATCAATATATTTTGTCATCTTTTTAACATTTATAATAACGTGCTGAAATCAATAGTGGTTTTAAAAAGTTGCAGTAAGAGGTCATGGTCATCATTTCTAGAAAAAGGGACAGTTAAAAGGTATAAGTTCAACTTCTTGCTTTATTTTTTTAAGATTTTATTTATTTCAGAGAGAGAGAGAGCATGAAGAGTGGGGGAGCAGAGGGAGAGGGAGAAGCAGACTCGCTGCTGAGCGGGGGGCCTACAAGGGGCTCAATCCCAGGACCCCCCAGATCATGACCTGAGCTAAAGACAGATGCTTAACTGACTGAACCACCCAGGTGTCCCTTGACTTCTTACTTCTTAAAATCTGCCAGCTTGGAGAGAGTCCCAAACATTGAAAAGAATTTGAACAAACTTTTAAATATTCCTGACACTGGAGAAGAATGCTTTAACTTACTTTTTAGCTCTGTGTCTGGTACATGATAGGTTTTTAAATAGTAAGTGGTCTAATTGATTATTTTGCTTGAAAATATTAATGTCGAATACAACCTACTTTTCATTGCTGAAGGTCAATATTTTCATAGAAAAGAAATTTACATAGTAACATTTTCTTAGGCTTATTTGCTGGGACAAAAATAAACTAAAAATCTCTGAATATTCTATGTCTCTTGCCAGTTAAATATTTCATTTAAAAATAATATGAAGTCAGCAATTGCACTACTGGGTATTTACCCTAAATATACTGATTTAGTGAACATCGGGACACCTGCATCCCAATGTTCACAGCAGCAATGTCCACAATAGCCAAACTGTGGAAGGAGCCATGATGTCCTTCAACAGATGAATGGATAAAGATGTGATGTGGAATATTACTTAGCCATCAGAAAGGACAAATACCCATAATTTGCTTCGACGTGGATGGAACTGGAGGGTATTATGCTAAGTGAAATAAATTAATCAGAGAAGGACAATCATAATATGGTTTCACTCACACGTGAAATATAGTAGCGAAAAGGATTATAAGGGAAAAGAGGGGAACTGAGTGGGAAAAATTAGAGAGGGAGACAAACCATGAAAGACACCTAACTGGGAAACAAAGGGCTGTGGAAGATGGGTGGGGGGAATGGGGTAACTGGGTGACAGGCACTGAGGAGGGCACTTGATGGGATGAGCACTGGGTATTATACTATATGTTGGCAAATTGAATTTAAATTTAAAAATGTAAAAAATTAAAAATATGAAATTACTCAATTAAATAGATTTTTACTGGATTATCTCTACCATAGTCCACTGTCTGTGTTAAAAGTGGGAGACAGCAATAATAAAATAGTCAAGAGGTTAACATGGGGAGATAAACAAAATGAAAATACATTACAATAATAAAGCTTCAATTATTTTTATAGCTTATATACATAGAAACAGAGAAGGGAAGCAGCTTTCATTCTAGGCTAGAGAAAAAAAATTTTTTGTTAAAAGAACATGAGTTTTTCAGTGTGTCTTCATTTAATGTCTGAACAGACCATACAACTAGAGTAGAAGACCTCCACTGATCAATACTACAAAATAAGAGAGAATCCAATTAAAATTATGAGTCTACTGATTTTAAGGATATAAATATATGCTGGGGGAATTCATGTGAAACCTCAAATGAAATGTTTTGTAGTTATAATTGTATTCTGAATGAAATAAGAGTAAGCAATATACATATTTATGGCAAAAGGAAATATCAAAAATATCTAAGGTGAAGTTTGTATTTCCCTTGAAAGGCCTCATTGGACTATAAGCCCCAAGCTGATGGTGTCTTCAGTCCATTATTCAGGAATCAATAACTAACTATGATTTCAATTATTTTAATTTACTAAGACTTGTTTCATAGTTTATAGCCTGGTCTCTCCTGGTAAATAAATTACGTGTATTTGAAAACCATGCATCTGTACAGTAATGTAATTTGTTCTACAAATACATATGAGGTCTAGAAGATTGAAAATTTTCAGATCTTCTGGGCATTTATTTTTTAAAATGCCTTCTACCAATTGTTGTATAATGTATAATATTGATAATCCAGGTTAGTGTAATAACTTTTATTATTAATATTCCATTAATAATTTTGATAAAAGTTAAAATAACTAAGTAGAGTGGTAGGGAAAGATAAATGCACTGGTTTCTTGTTTATTCCATAGTGGAAATTGACATTATTAACAAGTTGGAAGCCCTACCGTGTTCAGTTTTACCAATTTCTTCTTAAGCACTGTCTTGACAATTGTCAGCATAGACTGATTTTCCAGCTTTTGTACCTCATATAGGGGTGTCTGGGTGGCTCAGTTGGTTAAACATCTGACTCTTTGCTTCAGCTCAGTTCATGATCTCAGGGTCCTGAGATCAATCTCTGCTTGTCCTTCTCACTCTGCTTCTCCCCCTGCTCACTCCATTTCTCTCTCTCAAATAAATGAAAAGAATCTTTAAACAAAAAAAAAGATAGAGTCTGTTTTTTTAGTCTATCTCTTTTTCCTTTTGTTCATTTGTTTTCTTAAATTCCACATTTGTAAATCATATGGTATTCATTGTTCTCTCACTGGCTTATTTCTCTAAGCATTATATTCTCTAGCTTCATCCTTGTTGAAAAGGGTAGTATTTCTTTCTTTTTTTTTGTATTTCAGTGTGTGTGTGTGTGTGTGTGTGTGTGTGTGTATACCAAATCTTCCTTAGTCATTCATCTATCGATGGACATGTGAACTACTTCTGTATCTTGGCTATTGTAAATAATGCTGCAAAAAATACAGAAATGCATATATCCATTCGAATTAGGGTCTTTGTTTTTATTTGTGTGTGTGTGTGTGTGTGTGTTTTGGGGAGTAAATATCCAGTAGTGTGATTACTGGATCATATAGTAATTCTATTAATTTTTTAAGGAATTTTCATATTGCCTTGCAGAGTGGCTGTACCAGTTTGAATGCCTACCAACAGTGCATGAGACTTCCTTTTAATCCACATCTTCACCAACACTTGATGTTTCTTATGTTTTTTATTTTAGCCATTCTGACAGGTGTGAGGTGATATCTCACTGTGGTTTTAATTTGCATTTTCCTGATGATTAGTGATATTGAGCATCTTTTTCATGTGTCTGTTGGCTATTTGCTTGTCTTCTTTGGAAAAAATATCTATTCATGTCTTCTGCTGTTTTTAACTGGATTTTGTGTGCATGTGTGTTGAGTTGTATAAATTCTTTACATATTTTGGCAAGTAACCCTTTATCAGCTATGTCATTTATAAATATCTTCTCCCATTCCATAGTTTGTCTTTTAGTTTTGTTGATTATTTCCTTTGCTGTAGAAGCCTCTTATTTTCATGTAGTCCCAATAGTATATTTTTGTTTCTGTTTCTCTTGCTTCAGGAGACATATCTAGAGGGATACTGTGAGAGTCAATATCAGAATATTACTGCCTGTGCACTCTTCTAGGTATTTTATGGTTTGGGGATTCACATTTAGGTCCTTAATCCATTTTGAGTTCATTTTTGTGTGTCATGTAAGGGAGTGTCACAGTTTCATTCTTTTATACGTTGTTATATGATTTTTTTTTGTTGTCTATTATATGGCCTATTCTGGAGAATGTTCCATGTGCAGTTGAAAAAGAATGTGTATTCTGCTGTTTTTGGATGGAATGTTCTGAACATACTTGCTAAGTCCATCTGGTTTTGTGTCATTCAAAGACATTGTTTCCTTGTTAATTTTGCTTAGATGACCTATTGATGTCAGTGAAGTGTTAAAATCCCCTACTATTGCCATATTGTTATTGATTAGTTCATCTTTGTTAGTAGCTGTTTATGCCTTTGAATGCTACCATATTGGGTTCATAGACATTTACAGTTGTTATATTTTCTTGTTGGTTTGTCCCTTTATTATTATATATTCTCCTTTGTCGCTTGTTACAGTCTTTGTTTAAAAGACTATTTTGTCTGATATATTTATTGCTATTCTGGCTTTCTTTGCACATCTATTTGCATAATAAAAGCTTTTCCATCCCCTCACTTTCAATCTGCATGTTTTTTTAGGTCTGAAATGGGTCTCTTATAGGCAATATATAGATAGGTCTTGTGTTTTTTTGTTTTGTTTGTTTAAATCCATTCTGTCATCCTATGTCTTTTGATTGGAGAATGTAATCCATTTACATTCCAAGTAATTATTGATAAGCATGTATCTATTTTGTTACTCATTTTTTTTTTTGCTGTTTTTGTGTTCTTTTTTCCTTTCTATCCCTGCTCTCTCCTCTCATGATAAATTAGCTTTCTTTACTGATATCCTTGAATTTCTTTCTTTTTATTTTTTGCATATCACTGGTTTTGGATTTGTGGTTACCATTAGGTTTGTATATAACATCTGTATATAACAGCCTATTTCAACTTGCTGGTGATTTAAGTTTGAACCTATTCTTTACTCCTTTTCACATTTTAGGTTTATGGTACCACAATTTACATTTTTTTTTTTATCTTGTGAGTTTTAGACTGATTTTTACAGGTATACTTATTGTTACTGCTTTTGTGCTTCCCACTTTTCCTACTTTTTTTTTTTTTTTTTACTTATGGTCTTTCCTTTCCACTCAGAGTCCCTTTTTAATATTTCTTTTAGGGCTAGTTTAGTGGTCATGAACTCCTTTAAACTTTGTCTGTAACACTCTTTATCTTTTCCTTCTATTCTGCATGATAGCCTTGCCGGATGGAGTATTCTTACCTGCAATTTTTTTTCCTTTCAGCATTTTGAATATATCATGACTACCTTCAGTCCTGCAGAGTTTCTTATATATTTATATATATATTTTAATTTAATTTAATTTTTTATTGGAGTTCAATTTGCCAACATATAGCATAACACCCAGTGCTCATCCCATCAAGTGCCCCCCTCACTGCCTGTCACCCAGTCACCCCAACCCCCCACCACCTCCCTTTCTACAACCCCTTGTTCGTTTCCCAGAGTTTGGAGTCTCTCATGTTCTGTTTCCCTTTCTGATATCTCCCACTCATTTTTTCTCCTTTTCCCTTTATTCCCTTTCACTATTTTTTATATTCCCCAAATGAATGAGACCATATAATGTTTGTCCTTCTCCGACTGACTTACTTCACTCAGCATAATACCCTCCAGTTCCATCCACGAAAAAGCAAATGGTGGGTATTTGTCATTTCTAATAGCTGAGTAATATTCCATTGTATACATAAACCACATCTTCTTTATCCACTCATCTTTTGATGGACACCGAGGCTCCTTCCACAGTTTGGCTATCGTGGCCATTGCTGCTATAAACATCGGGGTGCAGGTGTCCCAGCGTTTCATTGCATCTGTATCTTTGGGGTAAATCCCCACAGTGCAATTGCTGGGTCGTAGGGCAAATCTATTTTTAACTCTTTGAGGAACCTCCACACAGTTTTCCAGAGTGGCTGCACCAGTTCACATTCCCACCAACAGTGCAAGAGGGTTCCCCTTTCTCCACATCCTCTCCAAATTTTGTTGTTTTCTGCCTTGTTAATTTTCCCCATTCCCACTGGTGTGAGGTGGTATCTCAGTGTGGTTTTGATTTGTATTTCCCCGATGGCAAGTGATGCGGAGCATTTTCTCATGTGCTTGTTGACCATGTCTATGTCTTCCTCTGTGATATTTCTGTTCATGTCTTTTGTCCATTTCATGATTGGATTGTTTATTTCCTGCAAAGTTTCTTCTGAAAAATCTGCTGATACAATTACCGGGTTTCCTTTGTATGTAACTATCATTTTCTTTGCCTCTTTTCTCTCTTTATCACTACTTTTTGCCATTTTATTTACCATGCTTCTTGGTGTGGACCTTCTTGAATTGATTTCGTTAGGGGAATTCTGTGCCTCCTCGATCTGATTTTCTGTTTTTTTACCTAGATTCAGGAAGTTTTCAGGTTTCTTCAAATAAATTCTCTGCCCTGCCTTTATCTCCCTTCTTCTTCTGGAATTGCTATATTACAAATGTTATTTCACTTGATGGAGTCACTGAGTTCCCTAAGTCTATTCTCATTATGCATATTTTTTACCCCTTTCACCTGCTCAGCTTGATTACTTTATTTTTTTTAAAGATTATATTTATTTATTCATGAGAGACACAGAGACTGAGAGAGAGGCAGAGACACAGGCAGAGGGAAAAGTGGGCTCCATGCAGGGAGTCAGACGTGGGACTTGATCCTGAGACTCCAGGATCATGCCCTGGGCTGAAGGCAGTGCTAAACCGCTAAGCCACCCGGGCAGCCCGCTTGATTACTTTCCACTAATCTGTCCTCAGGGTCTCTCACTTATTCTTCTGACACCTCTAGCCTATTTATTATGTCTAGTATACCTTTAATTTCAATTATTGTGTTCTTCAACTTTGATTTTTTTTTTTTATCTTTTTGTTAAGGGTCTCACTGATGTCCTCTACTCTTTTCCAAGTCGAATATCTTTATGATCTTAAATTCTCTATCAGGCATATTACTTATCTCTGTTTTGCTTAGGTCTCTTGCTGTGGTTTTGTCCTGTTCTTTTCATTTCATTCCTCTGTCTCATTTTTTTTTTTTTTTAACCTTGTGTCTGTTTCTCTATGTTAGGCGAGTTAGCTATGTTTCCTGCTCTTGAATATACTGAGTGGGGCAGAGTTTTAACAAGGTGTATGCTGATCCTCTTTCAGAGAGAACATGTCTTCCAATGCTGAGACTGGGCTGCCCAGGGGCCAATCCATAATGCACATGGGGGTGAGGCTCATAGTGCCCTCATGTTTAGTGTGCTGATCCTCTTCCACCAAAAACATGCAACCCCCACCAAGACTAGGGACAGCTCCAGGCTCACACTGGGCATGTGAGTGTGAACTGGGCATGCAATGCCCACAAACTTTGTGCTCTGGTCCTCTTCCAAAGGGACATGCTGCTGCCAAATATATTACATATATTAATTTTATATAATATGTGGAAATTTAAAAATGAAAACAGTAAAAATGAAAGAAAGTCTAGAAATTATATGAAGGTTTAGCAAAAATTAAAAAGACTGGAATTAACCAGTATTAGAGCAAACCTATAGAATTTGGCATGTTCATACAACATTGATAATAGTGAGAATTCAAATTACTTAGTAAGGCACTTGAATGTTTATAAACAAATTAACATATTTTGGAGCTCTATCTGTAAGTACGTATGCACAAAGATAAAATCCTACTTCCCTATGGTCCACTCAGTTTTTAGAACATGTCATTTTATGTAAAAACAAGTAATTTTTTCAGTTTTTCAGGAACTACACATCCTTTAACATATTATCAATTTTTAAAAAGAAATAGTTATGAATCAGCTTTGTTCATCCTCCCTGACTTAAGATCAAATGACTTATTATATTCACTTATTTTCACCTTTTATTGTGGCTATTAACTCTTTCATTGATGGTATCATCATTCCATCTCATTACTTTTGTTTTCAATACATTACAGAAACTCAACATTAAGAGTGCCATTATTCTACCATTTTAACAGAATTATCTCACATATTTTGAACTATATCTATTATTACTATCTTGATATTCCTGTAGATGTGTTTTTTCTCTTCTACTAATATTTTTAAAAATAAAACTGTTTCTTTTCTCTAAAATATATTATCTTTACATATATTAATTTGTAATGTAACCAGGAGAATATCATTTTCTGTAATTCAACTTTTTACCATCAAATTTTACTCCTGGTTAAATACAATTTTTTCAGAACTCTATGAAAAAAAATCAAGTCTCTGATAATAAGAAGGAAGGTCTTATGTGAGTTTTAGCCTACCAAATAAGTAGTATCCTTTTTCATTTTTTTTCCTTCAGATCAAATACTAGGGGTGAGCTCCACGTTAAGAGATGTATCTTAATTCTGGGAAAAGTTTTTTCATATACATATTGACTCAGTATGCTTTTTTCAAGAATCTTAATTGAATAATCTATCACAAATAGACCTTGTGTTCTGAGATGATGCCTATGCAGGGTTTTTTTTATAGTACAATTTTATTTTAAAATTCTACTGAGGCATATTCTGCATATCACATAATTCACACTTTTCAAGTGCACAGTTCAGTTATTGTTTTTAGTAAATTTGCCAAGTTGTGTAACCACAATTATAAATAATAATTTGAATATTTTCATCATTCCATTATGACCTCTTCACAGAAGTGCTGTTAGGTAAATTTATGTTTAATTAAAAAAAACCCAAAACACTATCAAACTGATTTCCAAAGCCCCATTATAAAATTCCACCTACAATGTTAAGAAAGTTATCATTTTTCCATATCTTCAGTATAATTTGTTACTATCTGTTTCCTTTATTGTAATCATTCTAGTATGTAACACTTTATTATAGTCATTCTATAATATAGAATTACTACATTCTACACTATAGTGTTTCTGAAATTAAGAAAAATAAAGAAAAGATTGTGACAATGTGTTACTAATAGAAATTATCTAAAGTATATCTAAAGTTAAATTAAGATCACAATAAAAATATGCAGATATCAATAGATCTTGTTTTATAGCAATGTATTATTTTGGGGGGAATTGGGAGGAATAGTAGTTCATTAGTAATTTCATATAGAAAATTAAACCATGTTGCCTTACAAAACAGACTATTGAAATTGTTTCTTGAACTTTTGTTCAAAAAATTAAGATTACCTGTATTTCATGATAAAGGCAGCACCATTTTAAATTTGCAAATCAATTATAGAAACAAATTTCAATATTTATTTTTTCTATTTTGATTAGATGAATATATGTAAACATGAAATTATTTTAGTACACAACAACATCTTTGAGAGATGTCAAAGTGAATGTTTGAACTATTTACTGCTATCAAACTTACAATTTCTCTTTCAACATAATAAAGCAATTTTCAAAATATATTGATATTCTTAGTGGAACAAGTTAAATCTTATCTCAAAAGAGCCAATGGACACTTGAAGCAGCAGTCCTGATTTTCATTTTAAAATTATATTAAACTAGATAATTCTGCATTATCATAATTTTGCTTTAGTTTGATCATATGTTAGTGATTGGTTCTTTGTTACTGGAATTACACAACCTTACTCTGATCTTAATACTAACCCCATTTCTATACAAGTAGCAGAGAACAGCTAAATGTTAAATTCATCAAGATAGACATAGAACACTAATGGGAAGGATGTTTCTTGTCAGTGAATTTTGAAGGGCATAATCACTACTAAATAACTCAAAGACAAACTGATTCTATTTCCAAGAGAATTTATTTCCAACTTGAAGAACAAAATACAATTATTGAACCATAACTTGAAATATATTCTAATCGGCTCCTCCATGTTTGGACCACAATATTCAAAGGACTATTTTTAGCACTAACTTAAGAAGCTGGCTCTGAAGGTAAAGGTTAAACAAAACCCCTTAGGAATGTATGATCTATAACACTGTATGTTTTTTAAATACACATAACTCTGGGAAACGAACTTGGGGTGGTGGAAGGGGAGGAGGGCGGGGGGTGGGAGTGAATGGGTGACGGGCACTGGGGGTTATTCTGTATGTTAGTAAATTGAACACCAATAAAAAATAAATTAAAATAAAAAAATAAATAAATACACATAGGGACTCTACAAACCTATTAGGTTGCCTTCTGTTTCTCTTAGAAAAGAATCAGGAGAAGAGCTTAAACTCTGGTCACTGATGTTAAGTACTCTTGTACTGAGGTTGAGAGTGATAATGAGAAAAGCCTAAAAGTTTTTTGTAAGTTCATTATAAGTATACAGCCTGAGTTTCAAGCCTGGCTCTGCCATTTACTAGATGTGTAATTTGGGAGAGAGATGTAATACTCTATGTTTCAATTCCCTCATTCGTGAAAATGTAGATTTAAAATATTTATCTCATAAGATTCATGAGGATTTAATGAAATAATACATAAACAATATTTAGAAGAGTGAGTGACATGTAATAGCATTATATATGATACCTTTGTTAGGCCATGAAACATGTAGCAGGGCTTGTAGATGTAGGCTATTATTAATAAGTACACAATACTGGTGATGATATAAAGATAGGTGAAAATTCTTTCCAACCAAATTTCATTCAGTTTCAACTGAATTGGTTAAACTAGTAAGAGTCCATTTTAGTTTTAATTTCCCTGTTTGCTATCTTTCCATTATCTCATCTATCATTATACATCTCATCTCTAAGCCAAAAAATACCTCTTCTCATCCCATTCTATCATGGCTTTAGGAAAATCACTGCATACTGGTCTCCAGGGCTTGACAGTTCCTCTCTTTTGTTCTAGGTAGACTCTATTTCTACAGAAGTTTTGGATCCTCTCCCAGGTTTCTGATCCATGATATGCCACCATAGATACAGAGTTTGAGGTTTCTTTCTGAATCAGCTTGAAGGATTTGCTGCCTATATGGCACATGGTTTTTACAGTATTTGCCTCATACTGGGTGGACCTCTCCCATCCCTTTACTCTAAAATCAAACAGGATTATCTTAATAATTCAGGCTTGTATTCTGGGCATTACTTTCTAGGGAAGCATGGATCCTACCCAGTTTATATAAAAAATGGAGTCTACTGCTAGCTGTCTACTACCAGTACTCATTTGAACTCACAAATTTAGCCACAAAATTTTGTATTTGGATTTCATTCCTGTCACCTTATGTAAGGGTGGACACACTGTCTTCTCTGCCATTTGCTATTATAATTAGCAGCCAGGTTCACCAGCAGATGGAAAACTTAGTGATTAATCCTGTTTAGACATGCTAAGTGGGGCACTGTATTAGTTTTTTGTTTTGTTTTTAAAGACTTTTTTAAAGAGTAGTTTTAGAGTCACAGCAAAATTGAGAGGAAGGTACAGAAATTTCCCACATATTCTCTGCCTCATTATCAACATCTCTCACCACAGTGGTGCACTCATTACAACTGATGAACACCTGCCTCCTCCCACAGTCCATCGTTAAAGAATATCAGGAAAACATGAAATAAGATTGCATTATTACAGCTATCCATGCACATATTTTTCAGCCCTCCATGAGATTCTTTAAAAAAGAACCATTTGTAAAACCGAATTTTTACTTAAAATAGTGTCCACATTATTTTGAAAAACTCTAGTGCTATATTGTCCATTAATAGGCTCCTTCTCCTGGTGTGAAACCTAAAATCAAGAGCAGAGACAATCTTGTTCAGCCTTGCACAAATATCTACTCTCTTCAAGTTTCATGAATGGTATTTTCAATACCAATCCCAAATTATTAACATAATTACTAAGTAATTATAAATTATTTATAATGGCTTTCATATTATGGAAATGCCTAATAATTTGCAAGCCTAGATGGTGAAGAGAAGTAAATTAAATTATCTTAAAGTTAATAGTTCAAATCAGTAAGAGTGCCTAAAATAAACCCAGATTTCTGACTCTTAAGTTTTATGTCTATAAATTGGATGGTGTATCTTTGGGTGTCATTTTTCTCAAATCATCACCACGATTTTATGGAGATGTAAAACTGTGACTATATACATTTTCTATAATCAAAATGGCATTCTCTATCAAAATGGCATCTCAAGTTTTTTTAGAATGTTCCAAGTTATGAAACAACATTGACTACATTTGGTGGGTAAAATGTAAATTTATTTCTCAGGATTATATTGGGGGCTTCCATTCTCTCTGTTGGTTCCTGACATATATCTGTGGATTTTAATCATATTTAAGTATACACTATTTTCTCTATTTAACTATGAGTCTTTAATATATTTCCCATATTTTACTTATTGGATTGGGAGATGAAGAAAGCAGAGAAGAGGAGGAGATAAAGGAAAAGGGATTTTTAGAATTGTTGAATAAATATGTATTTATATTTTTCTTAAGTAACATTAGGAACATACTAAAACTTAATTTTAAAATATTTATCAGGATTTGATTTATAAAGCCAATACAATAGGCAACATATGAAATTTATACTATGAGAAAAAAATCTTTTTTTTTCTATATTAATACAGCCCTGGGCATCTTTGGGCACCATGCACATTAAATTCATTTCTGAACACTGGGAGTCAAGAGGATGAAAGGAGTATAAATATCATAAGAATGTGATTATCTCTTACAAGAATAAAGCAAAGCCTGGCATTTATGGGTACAAAACGAAAAATATGTGGAGCTAGGATGAAGGCAGCCCAGAATAATGGAATAACAAATGCAATTTCACTAAAAAGACAAAGGTTGAATTCCAGATTTGCTTATTATATAATAAAGGCTTATAAAGTGATTATTTAGGCAAATCTGAGCTTTAAACGTGTTCTTGAAAAGTAGAAAACTGATTTCTAAATTTCTTGAGTATTAAATGTTAATCATAAGCAGATATTTTGATGACTATTGAGTATATATAATTTGAGTGAAAGTATTTTATAGTAACTTTATATATACCATCTCATCGAGATATTAAAATTATTCTAGAAAATGTGAATGCTACTAATGATAACATGGAGGTTCTGAGGACTTTCATAGGAATATTTAGCTAGCAAACCCTAGATCTGGAATTTATGCCAAAACTGACCACCTCCAGATTAAGACACACTTAGAGGATAATAATCTTTTTCAACATAAAATTTATAAATTAGGGGTACTGAGTGGCTCAGTTAAATGTGGTCTTCAGCTCAGGTCACAATCCCAGGGTCCTGGAATCAAGTCTCTGTCTGGCTCCCTGCATGTGGGGAGTCTGCTTCCCCTTCTCCCTCAGCCTCCCGCCTCCAACTACCATTCCCTGCTCATGCTTTCTGTTTCTCTAATAAATGAAAACCTTAAAAAAAAAAAAACTCGTAAATTAAAGAATAATAATACAATCAGTTTCCTATCTTATCTACATTTTAGCTATTGTTTCTCATGTTTGCATTTTTATAAAAACATCAGATTGTAGAAGGGGTGTTACTGAATTTAATCTTTATTAGATCTAAGAAACTTTAAAGTCAACTAAGTTTTTAAAATTCTATTTAAATATGAAGCTTGTTTATCATATAGTACCTAATAACTGATTTCCAAAAAACTGATCTGTTCTCATAACAGATCAAGTTATCACTCAATAACTTATTAATAGTATAATTTTTAAGATATAAATTATTAAATACCAAAGTATAGTATTTTATGGCATGCAGACTATATTCTTAATTAATTTGTTTAGAAAATATAGGGTATAGTGTAATCATAAAATTAAAAATATAAACATAGTATAAATATTGAAATAGGCATAATCAGTTTTATAACAAAAATTAGAAAAAAATGTGTCTAAAGATTTATTATTCTACAAGTAAATACACTTGTTTAGGTTTGTTTACGATGCTGTAGTAAGTAAATACTGAAAGTCAACCTGCAAGAAAATACTAATTTCTGTTTCACTCTGTCTTCATTATGACTCTTAAGTTTTAAGAGTCATATCTAAAGTATATAAAATTATCTGCATTCAAGATGTTAATAAATATTAGGCTCAGTGATTATGAAGAGTAAATTGTTGAGAGCTAGCCTGAACTTAGTAAGATTTACTTGACTTAATGTGTATTCTCCTCCTGGTCATGTTAGAGAAAAAAAAAAGTAAAACAAGTCTCTTTCCAACTGAGTAAAAGAGCACCTGCCCCTGCTATTTTATGGATGTGGTTATACTTACAGAAAGCAATGTTTAAATAAACACTATTTAGTCTATCATGCTACTTCTTTTTACAGAGATTATATGGGATTATGAGTTTTACTTGTAAACATTTCACTCTAATTTAGCTGAGCCTCAGAATGTGACATTTACTGAAAACTCAGGATAAAATATTTAGTAGATCAATACATGTTTACAAGTAGCTTGTCACATAAACCTCCCCCCTAGAACAAAAGAAGATGCATGATGTTTCTTAAATATGCATATAGAAAATATTAAATCCCAGATGTACTTATGACTTTAATATTTACTTTTGAGATCTTTTATTACATAACACTATTTTAATATACTATTTTAGTGAGTATTTTGGATTGCTAAAATCTTTTAAATTACATTAAAATAAAAAAACAACTTGGTGATATAAAGGAAAATACACATTAAAAGCACATTAGAGCAACAGCATGCAATACAAGGCAATATTAAGCTGTCTTCTACTGTTCAAAATTGCAATGTTAAAATTATTGAGGTACCACATAAATATAAGATGCTTCACGTAACATAAACAATAAAGACTTGAATAAGATATTGTATTTGTCCCTCAGAGTTCTGTCTAAAAAAGCATTTCTCTAAAAGAAGGAGTTTTTAATCATTTTTAATCATTTCATTTTTTAATTTACCTTTGTAATATGTTGCAACTAATAATCTATTTATATTTATATATTTACATATATTTATATTTATATGTTTAATTATATAATTAAATTTTGCTAAGAGAGTAGAACTTAAATGTTCTCACATAGCCTTTTCTGATCTTCTATATTCCTGGTGTCTCTTTCTCTGCTTATAAGCACACCAATCCTATTGAATTAGGATCCTACTCTGTTACCTACTATAGTCATCAGGTTTTACATTAGATAGTCCAAACCTTATTCTTACAGCTGAAAAAGATAAATGCATGACAATGACAGATGTATTAACTAGAAAAGAAATCCTTTCACAATGTATACATATACCAATATAATGTAAGCTTCAAATATCCTACAAAATTGTAGGATATTTTATAATTCTACATCTCAATAAAGCTGAAAAGGGGAGGAGTCTGTATGAGGACACAGCAAGAAGACCGCCATCTGCAAGCCCAAGAGAGAGATCTCAGGAAAAACAAAGCCTGTCAATACCCTGAATTGGGGCTTCTAGTCTCAAGAACTGTAGAAAATACATTTTTGTTCAACCCATCCAGTTTGATATTTTGTTATAGCATCCCTATGAGCTAATACCAAGTTATTATTGTTTTTAGTGTGATTAATTGTAATATACACACAGAACACAATAATGAAATTCTCATATACCTACCACAACAAAGATCAACGATGATTAACTCATAGTAAGCTATGTCTCAACCTTACCTTCATATAAGTTGTCCCTTTTAGTTTTATTTAGGGATCATTCCAGACATCACAACATTTAATTCCTATTTTTTAAAGTATATATCTCTAAAAATAAGAACTCTTTAAAAAGATATAACCACAGTGCCATAGTCACACCTCCAATTATCAACAATACTGAATACCTTTCTAAAATCTATACCAAAAGATGAAACCATTTTTTTTTGTCAAACAAATGTTCTTAAAAAGTAATCCAAAATGTAATCAGCACAAGAAATAAATTCTATGAATTAGAAAATGTGAGTTTGGGGATCCCTGGGTGGCTCAGCTGTTTAGCACCTGCCTTTGGCCCAGGGCGTGATCCTGGAGTCCCAGGATCGAGTGCTGTGTCGGGCTCCTGGCATGGAGCCTGCTTCTCCCTCTGCTATGTCTCTGCCTCTCTCTCTATCATGAATAAATAAATACATAAATCTTTTTAAAAAATGTGACTTTGCTCATAGGACTTTGTTAAATGCTCATTTATTGAATACCTAAAGTTCTATTAAAATATTGTCAAATTTTGAAGGTTAAATAAGTAAGGGATTGGCAAACTATGACTCTTCAACCAAATTCAGTCCATGGCCTGTTTGTAGAAATAAAGCATTATTTATTGAATATTATCATATTACATCTGTGCTCATTCATTTATTATGGCTAAGTCTATGGCTGCTTTGACACTAAAGCAAGTGTTGAGAAGTTATAGCAAGAAGTTCCCAACCTGCAAAGTCAAAAGTGTTTACTTTCAGTCCTTTTACAAGAAAAAATTGCCAAACCCTGAAATAGATTGTTAATAAAGTCAGTTGAAGATATCAACATTATAAAGCACCAAAAGAAGACCCCTTCTTTAATTTTTTGGTAGAACTACAGTTATCACTTTTGTATTTCATTTAGTAGATATCCAATGTGAAGTTAAATTTTCATATTTCTCCTCTTCTTTAAATTTAAGCTGTGACTCAGATTTATTTTGGGAATAATACTGTGTATAATAAAAATCATCTAAATATCAATGTAGTGTCTGATTTTCTTAAATATTAAGGAATATCAGTTTCTAAGGGTCACCAGAAAAAGGACCAAAACCTGGGTGGCTTAAAACTAGATAAAGAGGGGTGCCTCAGTGGCTCAGTCTGTTAAGCATCTGCCTTCAGCTCAAGTCATGATCCCAGGATCCTGATCCCAGAGCCTGGGGTCAAGCCTCGCCTCAGGCTCCCTGTTCATCGGGGAGCCTGCTTCTCCCTATCTTTCTGCTATTACCCCTGCTTGTGCTCACTAGCTTTCTCTATCTCTATGTCAAATGCATAAATAATATCATAAAAAAATAGAACAAAATTACTGTCTTGCTATTCTGGAGGCTAGAAAGTTTGAAATCATAGTGTCAGCAGGGACATGCTCTGATAGGTCTAGAAGAACCTCTTCTATCTCTGGTGTTTGCCTGCCATCTTTGGAATTTCTTAGCTTGTAGAGGCATCACTCCAGTACATGGTATCTTCTCCCTGCATCTTCACATCTCCTTTTTTTTTAATATAAGATGGCCAGTAACACTGGATTAGGGTCCACCCTGAAGACCTCATTTTAAATTGATTACCTCTGTAAAGGCTTTATTTACAAATAAGGCCACACTCTGAGGAACAGAGAGTTAGGACTGCAACATACCTTTTGGGGTGGAGAGGGGCATAGTTCAATCCATAACAATCAAGAATCTCTTTTGCTTACAAGTGCCCATCTTCACCCAAGTAACTATGACTAACTCAGCAAAATGTCTTAAAAACAGTATTGATAAAATATTTCCTATTTTTTAAAAAGGGCTATATGCTATCAACATGAGTGCCCTCACTTAAACTTACTATACAGAAAAGCATGCAAGTTTTATTATGCTAAAGAAAAAACTATAAACATCATATATGGAATTTAAAGGATTCTGTTATTCTGCATTTTTCTTTTTTAAAGCATTCACAATGTTTTAAAATGCAATTAATTAACTGTCCATTATAAAATTAAAAAAATAAGAAACCAAGTAGCAATCTCCTCTGGACTTCAGATGGATTGTCTTTTCCTTCCCTTCTTTAGATTCAATCCTGTCATTAGATATGTGATCTTGGAGCAGATGGAAAACCTACTTTCCCAAATGAAGGGATGGTTGTAGAACATCATAGGTCTATTACATATGAGCTCAGTAGGAAGCTCAGTAGGAGCTCAGTCTGAGACATGACTTAGAATATATTAGGCTTATCACACTCAGTGGCACATTTTACAGTTGATTTTATATTTCAACTTGATGGGCCACAGAGTACCCAGATTTTTGGCTAAACATTAGTCTGTGTGTGTCTGTGAGGGTGTTTCTAAATGAGATTAATTTTGGGTAAAGTAGATTACCTTTCCCAATGCAAGTGGGCCTCATTCAATTGACTGAAGACCTTAAAAGTCTCAGAAAAGGAGAATTTGCTTTCTCTGCTTATTTTCAAGCTGGGTCATCAGTCCTCTCTTGGCCTTCAGATTGGACTCAAACTGGGACTTACACATCATTGGCTCTCCTGCTTCTCAGGCCTTCAGATTCTAATGGGAACTATACCATCGACTCCCCTGGGTCTCCAGCTTCCCATCTGCAGATGTTAAGACTTTCTGGCCTCCACAATCATGTGAACCAACTCCTTATAACAAATCTCCCCCTACATCCTCTCTCTCTCTCTTTAGAGTGTCAACTGTATTTGGCTGGGTTGTCATAACTTCATGGACACTCTCTATATAAAACATTACACACATACTTACACACACACACACACACACACACACACACACACAGTTCTCTGGAGAATCCAGTCTAATAGAAAACCAAGTATTCTAATACGGGGAAAATAGAACATGGACATATTTCCTTTACACATACAGTCATGTTCTCTGAACACACAAACGCATATTTATTGTTTAAATAAACAGGGTCTCTTACACATTTTGTTTGCTTCTGTCTTCCTCATCTTAGGCTTTATTGGTCTCATCCTTTGTTTTTTTCAAAACTAGTTTTTCTTCTTCTCATTGATACATATGTCTAAGGCTGCCCTGAATATTGCCCATTGGTTGCATAAATGGAAATAATTTTTAAAATTTAGCATCATTTTGCATGTACAGTACCAGCTAAGCATGATATGAATAAAAATGTGTTAAAAATCACAGAATTCATGGTCTTCCTGAATGACAATGTCATTTGTATTTGTAGATCAGGGCAGTGTGTGTGGATGTATACATATATGTGAAAAATTAAATAAGAATTCTATTAAGCTAAACATATTGCTATATCTTTGAATCCTAGTTACACTGCAAAACACTTGAAAGTATAAAAGCCCATAACTTCTTTCATTTAAGTATTAATTTTATTCAGATGAGAATTTCTCTATCAATAAGGATTTCCTTTAAGTCCTTTTATCCCTACACTTTTCAATAACATCATATATCTAACGATATTCTGGTATATTTCAATTTTAATAGCATAGCATCTTCCATCTGTTGAGAAATGTAATTTTTTGATGAAATATCTCTGAAAATGTTTACTTTCAGTGTGTGGGTGAAACTGAAAGTCAAGCAGACACAACCCATTACATAACATGTTCTTGAGATAAATGACTAATCCTCAAGAGGACTTGACAGCACCACGTGTTACATGTAGTTCATTCTAAAATCACTTGGTAATTGGCTTTACACAAATGAATAATAAACTTATTCTATCTTTATGAGAAGGAGGTAGTTTTGCAACTTGGCATAAAATACACACTGAAGTTATAGGCTCATACTCTCCCATAAAAACTGGGAAATAGAGATGTTATCTACCTTGATGTTTATATTTTAAAGAAATGGAACCCAGGCCCTTGAGAAAGACTCTCCTGGATCATAAAGCTGGCAAAAGGAAGGGATTTACATATAAATCTTCAAGAAAGGATGAAATACTTACAATATTAAAATCTAAAATATATGGTCCAAGAAAAAAGGAGGAGAGGAGCATCTTCCCTCATTTTCAACATGGAAAATTAAGTCTTAATTTTAATTTATGCTTCCTGTTTTTAATATTATCTGTGTTTACAAGAGACAGTAGATCCTTATCTTTAAATCAACTGCTACAACTAAATATTGTATGTTCTCTCAATAAAAAAGTTAAATTTTTCATTGCTGCATCAGCAGGTATAATGATGTACTACATGATATGTGTAAATATTCCAGCCCAACTAAATTATAAATTGATCCAAATTCTCTAGTTATTATCTCTACTAAATGAAAAGATACAGCTGATGAGTATAAAAATAATTGTTTCAGCAGGTTTTTAAATATACACATTGAAATTTATCTGAGTATTACTTTTGATAATATTAGTGCAATGACAAGTAATATTTATCTTAATTTCATAGTTAATATTATTGAACTTTAGATAAATAGAAGCAGTCTAACGTAACACTAAATTAATAATCTTATTTGATGCAGAGCCCAGAACTTGTTATCACAATCATTTAGCACATATTTATCACAATCATTTAGCTCAGATATTTATATGAAATACTATAATTTAATGTTATTTACTCCCTTGGATTTGTTTATATTTATGTCTCACAAGCATTTTAGTGAAGAGATGGGTATTTAATAAGAATGTGAAAAAGATCATGCATGGTGCAAAAAGCAAAAAAAGAAAAAGCAAATTATTTTTTATACAAATAGATAAAACATCATCAGGAAAGTTTTGAAACTAAAGTCTGTTTTGTTGATATATGTACTATAGAAATTTAGAAACAGGCTTAATTCTCCATGTTGAAATGAAAGAAGAGACTTCTTTATCTCTTAGAGCATTTACTTCAGAAAACTTGGCAATTGTTATTTCTTCATCTCTTTCAAATGTATTTAAATCCTTCAAAAAACTAAATGAGCCTTTTGCCAGCTTTATAATCCAGAAGTGTCTTTCTCAAGGACCTGAAATATAAATAAGAGAGACAGCACCCCAATCTTCCAGTTTCTGTGGGAGGGTAGGAGCCTGATTTCAGTGGGCATCTTGTTTCAAGATGCAAAACTATCTTCCATTATAAAGATGGAAGTTTGTTTTTCTTTCGTGTAAAGCCAATTGCTAGGTGAATTCAGGATGGATTACATTTAACAAATGGTTAAATACTGCTCAAGTATATAAAAGGATGCTATTTCTTTTTGTCTTTTCATCTCATAGCAGATTGCCTGGGATGTATATCACGGTCTGGTTTCATGCTCACTCCATAATAAAAATGTTTTCTTTCTCTAATTTGTGGGGAGGATTTCTGGGTTGAGGGAATATTTTGTTCTTAATTATATTACTTATATTTCCTAAAATATTTCCGCTATCTACCTAACTACCTTTCCTTTTAATATGGGTAGATATCTACGTATGTATGTATATACATATGTATAGTCTGTCTATAATCTATCTATCATCTATCTATCATCTATCTATCTATCTATCTATCTATCTATCTATCATCTATCTATCTATCTATCTATCTTTGTAACTTACTGGGCTAATTAGAAGATGATATCCATTAACATCTTCAGAGAAACATGATATAGTCAAAGAACACTGAATGATACCTGGGGAGCCTAGTGTCATGTGTCCCATTTAAACAGTTTCCACTGGCAGAAGTTAACTGGTCTGTGAATCAAATTTCCTTTTTTTTTAAGATTTTATATATATATAATATATATATTATATATATATATTATATATATATTCATGAGAGACACAGTGAGAGGCAGAGACACAAGCAGAGGGAGAAGCAGGTTCTCTTCAGGGAGCTCGATGCAAGACTCGATCCCAGGACCCTGGAATCGAGCCCTAAGCCTAAAGTAGACGCTCAACCACTGAGCCACCGAGGCATCCCTGTGAATCAAATTTCAATGATATATTACTAATACCTGCCTAATTACTAGTATTGTTTTCAAGGGCAAAGATAATGCTCAGAACACTTATTTTGTAATTATAAAGCAGAATCTAAAAATATTTAATTTTGATTATAATAATTATGTTTCTTACTCTTTCCATTACCTCTCATCCTAATAATTATACCTAATGCCAAGACCATCATAGCACCCATTAAATTAAATTTGTTTTTCTTCATAAATTTCTAAATTTTACTCATGGCAATATGACTTTAGAAATCTACAGAGAAACTATATATATGTATATATAGATATAGAACTACAGAGAAAATATTTTCAACTTTCTGCAGTTATTCTGTGCAATTCTTACTGTAACTTGAAACCTATGCTAAAAACAAGTCTTGGGAGATCCTTTAGGACTGATAATACAGTTAGAGAACTCCAGAGATGTTACCTCCTCAAAGATACACATTTACATTCCAAGGAGTGCTGAGTCCCTGTGGTTATATTCTTTAGCTCCGAAGTTGGTAACTCTGATCCTATCTTTCCCCTGGGGAGATTTATTTATATACCAATGAGGTAGAGTAAGAAAACAAGAATCCTTCCCACTATGATTCAAAGGAAACTTTCTCATATGGGGAAGAGGGACAGCTGCCTCTTTCTCTGTACAGAAAAAAAATTACTTTGGAATGGCTTGTTGCTTACAATACAGAACTTGTATGTTTAGATGATATCCGGATTCATCATGTCACCCTAGAGGTAAGAATTAGACATAGAGAAACAATGCCGAGATTTGTGCTCTAAGTAAATAATAACAATCTGCTCTGCTCTAGAGAGCTTGTGTTTTTATTCAGGATAAAGTTAATATAGACATTAAAAACTTATAATCCTATGAATATGATTTATGACTATTCTATGAATAAATCTGTAGGTATGATTCTATGTGCTTTATTTTGAGTATGTCTGCAGAAATTTTTAACACCAATGCCAAAAATAGGGATAATGATATTGCAACAAATATGGAATTACAATAACAATTTCACAATGCACTTGTGTAAGTTATTTTGTTTAATAACAATCATCAAAATTTAACACCAAAGCATTTTTAAAATCACATAAGACATTCAATTATTTATAAGTTTTAATTTTTTAATTTCCATTCTTCACTTTGCACACCCAGTAGGGAGCAAGAGGAAAGCTTAGAAATGCATGAAGAATATTATTGAGCTTTTAAACCTCAAAGCAATAAACAAATAATGGTATTTATCAAGCTGTACATCTAGTTCATATAGGTTATTAATCTAAAAATAAATGTTTTGTTAATATTACTTTGAAATATCTTCATTCCTTTGATTAAAGATACATGCTATATACATGAAAATATGATTAAATAGCACAGATCAGCTCCTGCTTTGAAACTCCTAAAGCCAAAGACACACAATTGTGGTTAAGACATATTTATGATGTGAATCTTTTTCCTTCCCTTTTCTGTATGCTAAACCTTTCCAGGAGGCTTTATTTTCATTACCCTAGAGAAGAGATACGGCAATCTGACAATGAGGTTGCTTATCAAACATTTTCTAGTTTTTTATTCCAAAAGTTTGTGATTAGAAATATCTGGAGGTATAAAGTAGCACCTATACTCCAGTCAGTGAGATTTCTATATTTCTCCATCTGAATTACACTGGCTGGAAATATTCACAGTAGTTATAAGGTGACTGGGCCCAGGAAGTGAGGAGAAGAGGGGATCAGGGAGTGGAATGTTTAACTTTAATACTCTAAAGTTCCTCTTTTTATGCTTTCTTTTGCAGAGCTTCTCCAGCGTCTTCCCTCTTCCTTCAAATCCTCCTCTCCCCAGTATTTGTCATCCACCTGAGGAGTTGGGTATGGAGGCCAGGCACTCAGATTTCATGTGTTTCCCTAGGTGGCTATCTCTTACACTGCCTGAACACTATGATGGATTTCTAACTGAAAACTGAAATATCATCTTGATTTCTTTATATATTGTTAGTGAAATCAATCTTAACAATATTTTACTTTTGTACGTTTAATCCACGTAAATATTAATTATACAATTTAGGAAGTTTTTACATATCTATATAGACACAAAACCTCCACTCAGATCAAGATATAAAACAATTCCATAACCTCATATAATTTCCACATTTCGCTTTCCATCCCATCCTCAACTCAAGGCAGTAACTATTCTGATTTCTGTTATTAAAGCTTAATGTTGAATGGAATTTAAAGTCTTTCTCTTACTCAGTTCACAATGCAGGTAACTTCCTAAAATGCAGGGATTATAAACTGCAAGGCATTCCTCTTCAAAAAGCCCAACAACCTAAAAATATAACCTATTGAAAACAACAGTGGTGATCCATTTTTCAAAAGATGATTCCCCAATGAAGAATTCTTCCCCCTCGATATAGAATTCTTAATAGATAGTTTTGAGATGCCTGGGTGGCTCAGCGGTTAAGTGCTTGCTTTCAGCTCAGGGTGTGATCCTGGAGTCCCAGGATTGAGTCCCACATTGGGGTCCCTGCTTGGAGCCTGCTTCTCCTTCTGCCTCTCTCTTTCTGTGTCTCTCATGAATAAATAAATAAAAATCTTAAAAAAAAAAAAAGAATTCTTATAGATAGTTTCAAGTCATGAGCCCAGAAGGGTCAATGAAACTACAATTTCAAAAATTTTCAGTGTGTGAGAAAGCAAAAGAAGCAAATCAATACAAAATACACAAGTCAAATAACACAGAGTTTATGCAGAGAAAATCCATGAAGTCAATATATTCATTTCAGAAAATATGATATTCAGAAAACAGTACATTATCTTCAAATATATAATAAGATATACTGAATCTATAATGCATGAAATAATATGTTATAACAAAAAAGAACAGTCAAGAGAGTAGAAAAAAGTTCTAGGAAATACTAAGTGTGTGATTACACAAATGGAATCAATGAAAGAATCCATAGAAAAGTTAAGAAAACCTTCAGAGAATAGGAAAAAATAAACAGGAGAGCAATTTTTAGAAAAATACATTAATGCCAAAGTTCTGCATTTGACTCATATCTGTCCAAAATTTAAAAAAAAGAGAAAACCATGAGCAATTATTGATTAAAACCAGAATGTGCAAATATTATGAGTACTTATGAATGTGAATCTACAAATAAATTTCCTCTTAGGGCCCAGCCCAATGAATATGGCAAAATCTACACCAAAACACATTAGTGTGAGCTTTTGGAGAATAAGAAATACACAATTGTAAGAGCTTTCAGAAAGAGATTGGGAGATAGATTAAAAAAAAAAAAGAATATCAGTGAGAAAATGTATACAAAAGCAATGATAAGGAATGTGTGAGGAATGACAATATGAGGGAAATGCAGAAATATCTTTAAAATTCTGAATGCAACTAACTGATGCTAGTAGATAACTTGTGAGTTTTAGCTGGAATCTATTCAAAAATGGAATAAAGAGGGGCTGGTAGGCTCATGTGGGCTTTCCATGTTCTGCATGTACATTTGCACTTCTGTCTTCTGCTGTTTTTTGTTTATCTAAAGAAGTGAGATTTTCAAAGATGATTTTGTAGTTATGGAAATGTGTAATAAAAATATAATGTCGATTCAGTGAATGGGGAGAGATATCATACTGCCATACCCATTTTTAACATTTTACAAAAGAACTCAAACATATGTTTAATTTTAAACTGAAATCATACTTGAATTTGATGCAAATGTATTCTTATTTAATATTTATGATTACTGTCTTACAAGTATTTCTAACATAAATACACAGAGGTGAACACCTATAAATTCGACCTGAGATTTTTTTTTTTAAGATTTATTTATTTAATCAGAGAGAGAGAGAAGCACATAGGCAGAGGGAGAAGCAGGCTCCATGCAGGGAGCCCGACGTGGGACTCCATCCGGGGTCTCCAGGATCAGGCCCTGGGCTGCAGGCAGCGCTAAACCGCTGCACCACTGGGGCTGCCCTCTATCTGAGATTAAAAGAGAACAGCCGGAACACGACTGAGAGAAGGGCTTTCACTTCTAGCAGGTAGGAAGGTGGAAAAAGATAACATAAAGAATCAAGTGGGGAGCTGGGCCAAGGCTGGGGGCCAAAAGCCTCGGGGAGGCTTCCCAGCCTGGGGAAGCAGGAACTTTAAAAAATCCGCAGCGGATTCTTCCCGGACAGACAGGTGCTCGCAGGAAAACTGGGCAGAACCGCAGGAAGGGGCAGTGGAGCCTCCAGTCTCCCGGGGTCACTAACAGCGGAGGTACCCCAGGGGAGAGCGCGCCATACCCTGACGGCCGAGCGCAGTAAAGGGCTGGAGCAGCCGCCCAGCAGGGCCTTGGGGACAAGCCGGTGGGTCAGGTGGCAGGTCCTGCGGAGGGGGCTGAGCCCTGCTGCCTTCGGAAGCCACGGCCTGGGAGCACTATTCCAGCAGCACAGGCCCCAGATCCCAGGGCGCCGGGGGACACAGCCCAGGATCCTGCGCTCCCCCCAGGACAGGCGGAGGTGGGGAGGGCACAGGACAGTGAGGATGCTCCTGCCATTGGGAGCCCCCAGCTGTGCAGATCAGCGCCCCCGCATTCCTAGGAGCAGTGCAGACTGGGAGCTGCGCTAGTTACTGCAGGAGCTGACTCCAGAGCTGGAGAGCCTGTGGCCACCAGTGTGGCTGTCCCTCCTGGTGTCACCCTGTGCCTGGGACAGAGCGGGGCTGCCAGGGAACAGGGAACTCACAGGACAAACAGCTCCCACTGACCCCTGAGTGGGGTGGGGTGGGGGTGGGGCAGCTCCCCCAGGTGCACACACCTGACAATCAGCACAGCAGCCCCTCCCCCAGAAGACCAGCTGGAAAGACAGGGGAAGAATAGGTTCTTGGCCAGACAGCGCTGGAAAGCTCCAGGGGAAGTCAAGGGATTTACAGTATATAGAACCAGAGGGCACCCCTCCTTTTTTTTTTTCCTTTTTCCAGTACAACTCATTTTTATATCAGACTATAAATTTCCAAAATGTTTTCTCTTTTCCCACCTTAACTAAAGTATTTTACTACCTCTTCATTTTTAAGTTTCTTTCTTTTTGACTTTCATATTTCTGCAATTATAGGTCTTAGATATATTTTCCACTTCTAGATTCTCTTCAACATACTCAACTAATTTTGGGGAGAATACAAGATATGTTTTGTTTTGTTTTGTTTGTTTTCTTTGCCTCATTTGCTCTACAATGGCATAAGTTAACACCTTCTAAAACATGACCAGCATGCACCCAGAAACAAGTGGTATACCATGCTGGTTCATTCTCTGAGATTATATTCTCTCTTCATTCCCATTCTGTCCCCTCTTTATTTTTTTTATTTTTTTTTCTGTCCCCTCTTTAAACCTCATTTATGTTTTGGTGGTCAATGACAGGGCTCTCTACAAGTATTTCTGGTTTATATAAATTTGGGACTGACCATCTTCTAACATACAGAACTTAATATACTCAGAACCAAGAGGATCACCCTCTAGGATCCCTTAGGTAGATTACATTCTCCCTCCACTACAACTTCATCACCACCATCTCCCAGTCTTCCCCACCCTTTTTTTTCTTCAACTTTTTTTCTTTTTTTTCTTTTCCTCTTTACTTTTGCCTTTTTCTCTTCTTTTTTTCTCTTCTCCTTTTTTTTTTCTTCTTCTTTGGGGTTCTAGGCCTTTTACTTTTTAAAACTTTGTTTTAAAATTTTTCACTTTAGTGGTGCTTTGTTCTATTTTGTTCTGGCCTTTCTTTTCAATTTCTGGTCTCTGAACTTGGCAGAATCATCTAGAGTGAAATTTACTTCAGTCATGGTTGATATTCTGGACTCAGCCCACTCATACAGCCACTCTGCTGAGCAAAATGACTAGAAGGAAGAACTCACCATAAAGGAGAGAATCAGAAACAGTACTCTTTGCCACAGAGTTACAGAATTTGGATTATAATTCAATGTCAGAGAGCCAATTCAGAAGCACAATTATAAAGCTATTGGTGGCTCTGGAAAAAAGCATAAAGGAATCAAAAGCTTCATGACTGCAGAATTTAGATCTAATCAGGCTGAAATTAAAAATCAATTAAATGAGATGCAATCCAAACCAGAGATCCTAACGATGAAGGTTAATGAGATGGAAGAAAAAGTGAGTGACATAGAAGACAAGTTGATGGCAAGGAAGGAAGCTGGAGAAAAAAGATAAAAACAATTAAAGACCATGAGGAAAGTTAAAGGAAATAAATGATAGCCCTGTAGGAAAAACCTACATGTGATTAAGGTTCCAGAGAGTGTCGAGAGGGATATAGTGCCAGAAAGCATACTTGAACAAATCAGAGCTGAGAACTTCCCTAATTTGGGGAGGGAAACAGGCATTCAGATCCAGGAGATAGAGAGTTACCCCTCTAAAATCAATAAAAACCATTCAACACCTCGACATTTAATAGTGAAACTTGCAAATTCCAAAGATAAAGAGAAGATCCTTAAAGCAGCAAGAGACGAGAGATTCCTAACTTATATGGGGAGAAATATTAGATTAAAAGCAGACCTCTCCACAGAGACCTGGCAGGCCAGAAAGGGCTGGCAGGATATATTCAGGGTCCTAAATGAAAAGAACCTGCAGCCAAGAATACTTTATCCAGCAAGGCTCTCATTCAGAATGGAAGGAGAGATAAAGAGCTTCCAAGATAGGCAGATCTGAAAGAACATGGGACCACCAAACCAGATCTGCAAGAAATACTAAGGGGGACTCTGTAAAAGAAAGAGGAAGTCCAAAGAAATAATCCACAAAAACAGGGACTGAATAGGTATTACAATGACACTATATTCATGTCTTTTAATAGTTACCCTGAACTTGAATGGCTTAATGAACCTATCAAAAGACACAGGGTTTCAGACTGTATAAAAAAGCAAGACCCATCCTTTTGCAATCTATAAGAGATTCATTTTAGACATAAAGAAACCTCCAGCCTGAAAATGAAAGGTTGGAGAACCATTTACCATTCAAATGGTCCTCAAAAGAAAGCTGGGGTAGCAATCCCTCATATCAGATAAAGTTTATCCCAAAGACTGTAGTAAGAGATGAAGAGGGACACTATATCATACTTAAAGGATCTATCCAACAAGAGGACCTATAAATCATGAATATTTATGCCTCTAATGTGGGAGCTACCAAGTGTATCAATCAATTAATAACCAAGGTAAAGACATACTTAGATAATAATACACTAATACTGGGAGATTTCAATACGACACTTTCTGCAAATGACAGATATTCTAAGCACAGCATCTTCAAAGAAAAAAAGAGCTTTAAATGATACACTGGACCAGATGGATTTTACAGATATTTATAGAACTTTACATCTAAACACAATTGAATACACATTCTTCTCGAGTGCACGTGGAACTTTCTCCAAAATAGACCACATACTGGGTCACAAATCAGGTCTTAACTGATACCAAAAGATTGAGACTGTCCCTGCATATTTTCAGACCATAATGCTTTGAAACTAGAACTCAATCACAAGAAGAAATTTGGAAGAAACTCAAACATGTGGAGGTTAAAGATAATCCTGCTAAAAGATGAATGGGTAAACCAAACAGAGAAGAATTAAAAGCATTCATGGAAACTAATGAAAATGAAGATACAACTGTTCAAAATCTTTGTGAACACAAAAACAGTTCAAGGAGAGAAATATATCACAATACACACAACCCCCCCAAATTGGAAAAAAAACCCTCAGCTACACAAGCTAACCTCATACCTAAAGGAACTGGATAAAGAATAGCAAATAAAACCTACATCAAGCAGAATAAGAGGGTTAATAAAGATTCGAGCAGAACTCAATGAAATAGGGTCCAGAAAAACTTTAGAACAGATCAATTCTTTGAAAGAATTAATAAGATAGATAAACCATTAGCCAGCCTAATTAAAAAAGAGAAAAAAACTCATATTAATAAAATCATGAATGAAAGAGAAGAGATCTCATCCAATACCAAGGAAATACAAACGATTAAAAAAATGTATTATGAGCAGCTATACGCCAATAAATTAGGTAATCTAGAAGAAAAGGACACATTTCTGGAAAGCCACAAATTTCCAAAACTGGAACAGGAAGAAATAGAAAACCTGAACAGGCAATAATCAGGGAGGGAATTGAAGCAGTCATCAAAAACCTCCCAAGACACAGAAGTCAAGGGCCAGATCGCTTCCCAGGGGAATGCTATCAAACATTTAAAGAAGCAACAATACCTATTCTACTAAAGTTGTTCCAAAATATAGAAAGGGACAGAATACTTCCAAACTCGATTTATGAGGTCAGTATCACCTTAATTCCAAACAGACAAAGACAAAGATCCCACCAAAAAGGAAAATTATAGACCAATATCCCTGATGAACACAGATGCAAAAATTCTCAACAAGATACTAGTCAATAGGATCCAACAGTACATTAAGAAGATTATTCACCATGTCCAAGTGGGATTATCTCTGGGATGCAAGGATGGTTCAACACTCATAAAACAATCAATGTGATCGATATATCAACAAGAGAAAAAACAAGTACATATGATCCTCTCAATAGATGCAGAGAAAGCATTTCACAAATTATAGCACCCATTCCTGATCAAAACTCTTCAGACTGTAGGGGTAGAGGGAACATTCCTCAGCATCTTAAAAGCCATCTATGAAAAACCCACAGCAAATATCATTCTCAATGGGGAAACACTGTGACCCTTTCCCTGAAGATCAGGAACACAACAGGGATGTCCACTCTCACCATTGCTATTCAACATAGTACTAGAAGTCCTAGCCTCAGCAATCAGGCAACAAAAAGAAATAAAAAGCGTTCAAATTGGCAAAGAAGAAATCAAACTCTCCCTCTTCACAGATGACATAATGCTGTACGTAGAAAACCCAAAAGACTCCACCCCAAGATTGCTAGAACTCATACAGCAATTCGGCAGTGTGGCAGGATACAAAATCAATGCCCAGAAATCAGTAGCATTTCTATACACTAACAATGAGACTGAAGAAAGAGAAATTAAGGAGTCATCCCATTTACAATTGCACCCAAAAGCATAAGATACCTAGGAATAAACCTAACCAAAGAGGTAAAGGATCTCTACCCTAAAAACTTCAGAACACTTCTGAAAGAAATGGAGAAAGACACAAAGAGATGGAAAAATATTCCATGCTCATGGATTGGAAGAATTAATTTTGTGAAAATGTCAATGCTACCCAAGGCAATTTACACATTTAATGCAATCCCTATCAAAATACCATGGACTTTCTTCAGAGAGTTGGAACAAATCATCTTAAGATTTGTGTGGAATCAGAAAAGACCCCGAATAGCCAGGGGAATATTAAAAAAGAAAACCATAGCTGGGGGCTTCGCAATGCCAGATTTTAGGTTGTACTACAAAGCTGTGATCATCAAGAAAGTGTGGTACTGGCACAAAAATAGACACATGGATCAATGGAACAGAATCCAGAATCCAGAAGTGGACCCTCAACTTTATGGTCAACTAATATTCGACAAAACAGGGAAGACTATCCACTGGGGAAAAATAAAAGACAATCTATTCAATAAATGGTGCTGGGAAAATTGGACATCCACATGCAGAAGAATGAAACTAGACCATTCTCTTACACCATACACAAAAATAAACTCAAAATGGATGCAAGATCTAAATGTGAGACTAGATTCCATCAAAATCTAGTGGAGAACACAGGCAACACCCTTTTTGAACTTGGCCACAGCAACTTCTTGCAAGATAGTCTATGAAGGCAAGAGAAACAAAAGCAAAAATGAACTATTGGGACTTAATCAAGATAAAAAGCTTCTGCACAGCATAGGATACAGTCAACAAAACTAAAAGACAACCTACAGAATGGGAGAAGATATTTGCAAATGACCTATCAGACAAAGGGTTAGTATCCAAGATCTATAAAGAACTTATTAAACTCAACAGCAAAGAAACAATTCAATCATGAAATGGGCAAGACTCATGAACGGAAATTTCACACAGACATGGCCAACAACCACATGAGAAAATGTTCCGCATCACTGGCCATCAAGGAAATACAAATCAAAACCACAATGAGATACTACCCCACACCAGTGAGAATGATGAAAATTAACAACACAGGAAACAATACATGTTGGAGAGGATGTGGAGAAAGGGGTACCCTCTTGCACTGTTGGTGGGAATGTGAACTGGAACAGCCACTCGAAAAATAGATATGAGTTAAAAATAGATCTGTCCTATGACCCAGCAATTGCTCTGCTGGGAATTTACCCCAAAGATACAGATTCAGTGAAACGGCAGGAACCCTGCACCCCAATGTTTATAGCAGCAGTGTCCACAATAGCCAAACTATGGAAGGAGCCTTGGCATCATCAAAAGATGAATGGATAAAGAAGATGTGGTCTATGTGTACAGTGGAATATTACACAGCCATTAGAAATGACGAACATCCATCATCTGTTTCAACATGGATGGAACTGGAGAGTGTTATGCTAGTCAAGTAAGTCAAGCAGAGAAGGACAAACATTATATGGTCTCATTCATATGGGGAATATAAAAAAATAGTGAAAGTGATTATAGGGGAAAGGAGAGAAAATGAGTGGGAAATATCAGAGAGGGTGACAAAACAATATAGACTCCTAACTCTGGGAAACGAACAAGGGGTGGTGGAAGGGGAGGTGGGCGGGAGCATGGGGTGACTGGGTAACTGGCACTGAGGGGGCACTTGATTGGATGAGCACTGGATGTTATACTATATGTTGGCATATCAAATCCAATAAAAAATACAAAAAAATTCTAATAAAAATACAAAAAATTGCTAAATTTCAAAAAAGACACACACAAAAGAAAAAGAAAAAATGATAAAGCTACATGCAAAAGTTCTAATTTAGAAAAGGGACCTTTATTTACAATGCATTAGAGAAATCAAATACATTAAATGGGTTTGTACGGGTTGGCAAGTTTAAGAACTTCTTTTAAGGTATAGATTTCATGTGCCAAATATTTGTGGTGAAATATAACTTTTACCTTATTTATGAACACTGCAAATCATTTCCATTAAAAAAATATATCTGAATTACTACCACAGATTCTGTTTTTGCCAGTAACCTGTCTGTTTCAATTTTCCCTGCTTCAGCTCCCAAAGGAAACTGTTATTTCCATATTCTTACCTGTTTGCAACAACTCAAAACAAGTGGATAGTAAATCAGTGAGAAGAGCGATTTTACAGTAGATCAAAGATGAAACACTAGGCATGGAGTGCACTGAAAATATTGCTCAGTTGCTTTTTCTGTTTCATCTTCAGAAAGACCTATCATCACTAAAGACAACCATAATGCAGTGAAAACTGCATTTGGCTTGACATTCAAAAGACCTGGGTTACAGATCTGCCTCTCCCTGCCTGTATGAACTTGATCAGCTCACTGATAATTTATGTGCCTCCTTTTGCTTTTTTATATAAAACTTGGATGATATTAGAATTAACTAAATGAAGTTGTCTACATTTGACCATATTTTATGTACAAGAACAATAATTTCAGATGATTCATCCTTACCGAAGTTATCTCATTCTCTTGCTCTGTATACTAAAGTCAGAAAATGGAGAAAAGTTTGATTAAATGCCATTTGTGAGCATTAAGTTGGTCCAGTTGAAAATATTCTATTTAAATTTAAGCAATATAATCAGCATCACAATTTGTGTTTAAAGAGGTTTTCTCCAAAGTCAAATGAAAATGAAACCAATTAAATTATAGTGATATTCTTGTATTAAATTATTGCTATTAAACCTAATTCATTGTGGAAATATTAAAATATGAAAACTTTGGTCATTATATCCTACTGATCTGTAGCACATTGCACAGAAATGTATATAACTGTATCAGAATCAGTTAGAACTGGGCTCAAATTCCTGTTTTGTCACTTACTAACTGGATGTATTTTCTGATTCTGATCTGAACCTCTTTTCTTAAAATGAGAGAAACCAGGCCACAAAATAAATAAGTTTTCAAGGAAATATTGAGGTTATTTTAATCATTCTTTGAAACTCAGTTACATACAAAGTGGTCTGATACATATAGAAACAGTTCCTTTAATTTTTGAAACTTTCTAAATGATCATGACATTACTCATATACTTTTTAATGTTAGGAGACAATAATATCTTACCTTTAATTAAGAACAGAGTTTAATGCTAATCATGAATTTATTTATTTTTTTAAATATTTATTTATTTATGATAGTCACACACAGTGAGAGAGAGAGAGAGAGAGAGAGAGAGAGAGAGAGAGGCAGAGACACAGGCAGATGGAGAAGCAGGCTCTATGCACCGGGAGCCCGACGTGGGATTCGATCCCGGGTCTCCAGGATCGCGCCCTGGGCCAAAGGCAGGCGCCAAACTGCTGCGCCACCCAGGGATCCCAATCGTGAATTTATTTTACACTGTGGGAAAAATATATCTGGTACATTTAATATGTTTTTTAAATATAATATATTTTGGAATTTAGTGGATTCATTGTTTAGAGTGAAGACTGGTAAAAGACATAGCCCCTATTAATTTATTTGTATCTCCACATAAACAGAATTTCTCCTCCAAAATTCAGAAATTCACATGTTTCCTGCAGGTTTATATAGGATGTATATGATAGATTAATGAAGGTTAATAATTTTTAGAAACTTAAACATATGGAGAAAATTTAAATGTGAATACATATGGCCATATGTCAACAATCCCTTTTCAATATCAATCCCATGATTATCATGTTCTCCACAAAAATAAATGGACTTACAGACTCCTACTGTATTTGCCCTGACTTGCTAATATTTTCTAAAACACACACCCAGAGACAATATTGCCATTTCCAATCTCTCTCAATGAAGAAACTTACAACATTTAAGTTCTCAGAAGGTTGCTAATGGTGCAGAAGCTGGAAAGGCTGTGGATCTGTAAACATCTCAGGTACCCACTGTAGGATAGGATATCTGAAAAAAAACTAGCATATTGAAGTTCTGTATATGAGTTGGCATGTATCTTTAGAGCTCTGGCCCCTAAACTGTCAGTCATTTTTTTAAAATTAAGTATTTTGTGCCCAACAGGAAAGTAACAACTTAACCTAGCTTCTATTCAATTATTGACCCAATTAAATGAAAATCTAACACTTTCAATCATTAATAAGCTGAAAGGATATTGGTAAAGGCATTTACTAGATTCATTACAAATTTTCTGGAATAGCTGTGGTCATTGAAACTTTTATTGTCTTTTATTTATAGGACCTGGGTTTTGATAAGGAATCAAGATATTTATATATCATCCAAATGTAGGTTTCTAGGAGACCAGCTCACTCTTGGTCTTCATCTTTACTTCAATAGTACTCTGGACTGAAAACTCGGGATTATTTGCCTGGCAAAAAATATCCACTTATTGTACAAGGAGATATAGTATAGGTTTATTTGTGTGTACTTATATGTTGGGTATATGTGCATGTACATATGCACAGAAAAGGTTGGAAAGGTAGTTTTCTGCCTAGTACACGACCACAAAGAAAATTCCTAGGTAAATATTCAGCATCTATCTCCATCATCTCCAGGAACCCTAACATAAACACTAATAAAGTCTTGCTTCCCTTTTATTCAGTGAAACAGACTTTGGGTTGAAGATGGTGGTAGAAACACAACAGCCCTGAGCTATATACCATTATCTCTGGGTTAGGTTAAGATGTGGTAATAAAGCAGCAAATGAAGAGTAGTACCTTATCCACACTGAAAAATTTGTCATCTTACATATAAGGGTGAATACCCACATGAAGTCCAAATTGGGACAGGTGATGTTATTACAACCTCTTCCCCACTTACATCAAATCTAAAGCATAGAATTAATTTTTAATTATAAAGCTTACATCTTAATGGCTTGAAATAAGGGAAAAGATAATTGAAAAGAATGTTCTCATTGTGGCTCCATCAAAACAATCAAAGACTTTATTTCCCTACAGTTCTTTGTAATCCAATAGTCAAATTTTTCTTTGTACATGATTTGAATAAATGGCACTTTTTTTTATTTTTTAAACTGACCTAACTTGACTGGCCTAATTTGACTCTTCAGATATGAAGGCATTCTGATTCAGGGCATTCTGACTCAGAATAGAACTTTACTAACATATGACCTATTTTAACACATGACTATTTTAATACCTGTACTTATTGCTATAGCTCTTCTTCAGGTTAAAATCCAATTCCTCGGCAAAGTTTCCTAAAAGCTTATTAATCATGTTATAACATTCAGATGATAAACTACATAAATGAACAGTATGGTACTTTGTATTTATTCCATTGTGTTAAACATTTACTGAAAACATCACTTCAAATTATTCTCATACATTTTCCTTTGTAGTTCTAAAAAGTCACTTTCATTTTATTACTCATTACAAAAACTTACCCTCAGTAAGGCATATTTATGACATTTCTCTAGATGTATTAAAGTGGATATTCTTTAAAAGATGCAGACATACTCATATTAAAAATAAATTGCTCCAAAAAAATAAAAAAATAATAAATTGCTCCAAAAGGTATAAACATTAATAAGGAAAAATAATCAGATAATTAAAAAGGGAAAATGTCCACTTAATTTCTAATTCAAAAATGTACAGAAGTATTACTTTAAAACATTATTTATCCTTCATGAACTAGCAGATATTAAAATACTAGCTGAAATATAGCTAAAATAAAGCCATTAATTAAGAACATTTTGATGAAACTGTGCCTTTACTGATACTCTTATGCACTTCTGATAGTACCATATATTTTTTGTTTTATAAAATGGCTGTTCTTTTTATATTCTTGATATAAGTTCTTCGATACATATATAGTATGTATATTTTATTCCATACCATGGCTGTGTCCTTATTTCCTGTGGTATCTTTGAAAGAGCAGAAAATTTTAGTTTTTTGGTAAAAGGCAATATATTATCTTTTTTGTGTGTGACTTTTCTAATCCACATTTGCTTAACCTCAGGCTACAATAATCTTCCTTATTTTCTACTAGAAATATCTGAGGTTTAGCTTTTACACTGAAGCCCGCAGTCCATTTTATGATAACTGTAATGATTTGTTTGAGGAAAGGTTTGGCGTTCATTATTTTCCATATGGATATCCAGTTGCTTCAGTATAATTTGCTTGAAAAACTATTATTTCTCCATGAATTGACTTGGCATGTTTGTCCAAAATCAATTGACCATACATATGGGGGATCTATTTATGAATTATTTCTTCTCTTCTATTTATCTCTATGCTTTTTAAAAAATATTTATTTATTTTAGAGATTGAGAGAGAATGTTCACATGTATGTGCAGCATGAGTGATGGGTGGGGCAGAGGGATAGAATCTCAAGCAGACTCCCCGCTGAGCACAGAGGTTGACCCAGGGCTCAGTCTCAGGACCCATGAGATCATGACCTGAGCCAAAACCAGGAGTCAGACACTTAACTGACTGAGTCACTCAGGTACCCCATCTCTATGCTATCTTTATGCCAATTCTACATTGTCTTTATTGTATTACTTTTAAAGTAAGGCATGAGATCAGGTCAGATAAATCCTCCAATTTTCTGGCAAATTTATTTATTTATTTATTATTTATTTATTTATTTATTTATTTATTTATTTATTTATTTATTTTTAAAAGATTTTATTTATTCATGGGAGACACAGAGAGTTGGGGGTTGGGGCAAAGGGAGAAAAGCAGGCTCCATGCCGGGAGCCTGACATGGGACTGGATCCTGGGTTCCCAGGATCAGGCTCTGGGCTGAAGGTGGTGTTAGACCGTTGAGCCACCTGGATGCCCTGGCAAAATTATTTAGACTATTCTAGCTTCTTTACATTTTTATATAATTTTAGAAACATCTTGCTAATTCCTATATAAGAAAGGCTGCTGGGACTTTGATTGGGACTATGGCATATCTACAGATAAAATATCAATTTTCTCTGAAAGTTAACAGTCCAAAAATATTTTGTAGTTTTCAGTGTAGTAGCTCTGTGCGAGTTTTATTCGATTTATTTCTAAGAATTTCCCATTTACTAAGGCTTGAAAATAACAAGTTTAATTTAATTTTTCAACTGTTCCTTGTTACAGTTGATATACAAAAACCCTGCATATCTATTTATATATCTATATCCATTACCTATTTATCAAGATAGATATAGGTTTTTTTTTTTATATTGGAATCTCCAAACATTATTTATTATATCTTACTAACTGTTCTCAAGCTTTATTAATATTTTCCAAATAGAAAATCATGTTTAATTATTTTTCATTTATCCTTTTCTTGTTTCATTGCACTGGCTAGGGGCACATAAGGAAAATTAAATATACATGGTAAGAATTGATATTTTGTCTTTCACAAAAACATATTATACTACATGTCAATATTCTTTGTCAAATTGAGGAAGTTTTTTTTCCATTCCTATTTTTCTAAGAGTATTTATCATGAGTTCTTAGTGTTCATTTGGTAAAGAATTCTTGCATAATGTGGCTAAGGGATTCTTGCACAATGAGAAGTTTCACAGGTCTACACATTGTCAAATGAAAGAGTTTAAAATTATTGTAGAAATGCTCCTAGATGTTTCTAAGGAGGAAGGAAGGAAGTGAAGCACTTGTGGAATACTTAAGCAATGATGGGGAAATGTCTCAGCGTACCTTTGGTTCTTAGAGTAAGAACTGAAATAAGCCTTCTGAGGAGTAAGTCAGGCATATAAAATATTTTTAGAATAGAACAACGTATGTGGTGTAATTAGTAAGGATATATCCTACAATAGGTGACGTTGACTCCCCCACTCCCAATTTTTGTATCTCAATTGTGGTAAAGAAATCAAAAGGCATCCAAAAATCAAAGAATTTTGCTATCTTCCACAAAAAAAATTTCAGGAAAAAAAATCCTAGTTGACTGAAGAAAAGATGCCTTTCTTTCCACTCACTATTAAAGGATAACCCTTTATCCTATTATGTGGGATAATCCCACATTAATGTCCCTTACATAGGTGGAGTTTTCAGAAGGAAAACCATATAGCAATTTAATAGATGCAGAAAAAGAATCTGACATAATTTGACATGCATTCACATAAAAAACTATCAGAAAACTTGTACTGAGTGTCACTTTGCTAAATATGATAAAATAAATCTATGAAAAAATTACAATGTCATATTTAATGGTAAAGACCAAATGACTTCACTATCCCTATCAAGACAAATTTTTCTGCTTGTATCATTCCAACTTAACATCATGCAGAAGACCTTAGCCAGAACAATAATGCAAAAAGAAGAAATAATATAGATGCTGGAAAGGAAAAAAAATCTATTTGCAGATTACAAGATTGCCTGCATAGTAAAATCCTAAATCATCTGCAATAAAAATAAGTAGAACTACAAACTGAGTAAAGTTGGAGGATACAAAGTCTTATATAAAAAATAATTATAATTATATGAACAGCCAGAAATTGAAATTAGAATAAAACAAAAAATTGAAAGCAGCGATTGTTAGAAAAAAATTTAAAAATACACATGCTCTGAAAATTTGAAATATATACACACAAATCTAATAAAATAAATGCGATTATTTGTATGAAGAAAACCACAAACCATTGATAATAGAAGTTAAAGAAGACAAATAAATGGAAAGAAACAACATTCATGGATTTAAAGATTCAATACTGCTAAAATATTACTTCCTTCAAATTTATCTGTAGATTCAATAGTCTTAATAATAAGCTCAGTAGGACAGTCAGTAAAACTTGACAAGGTGATTGTTAAATTTCATATAGAAAAGGAAACCTCTTCAATAGCCAAAGCAATTTTGAAAAACAAAGAACAAAGCTGGAAGTCTCACACCGTCTGATTCAAGAATCACTGAAAGCTACTACTAAACACAGCACGATGTAGTATGAAAGGGTAGACATAAGTCACTGAAAAAAGTCCCAAAATAAAATCACTTGTTTATGATCAATTGTTTTTCCACAACATTATAAAGACAGTTCAGTGGATCAATGGTAGGTTTTTTTAACAAATGGTGCCGAGCCTATCAGATATCCATGTGTGTAAGAAAGGTAAAGAAGAGGAAAATACATTGTGTATATTGAACCATATCTTGCACCATATACAAAAATTGAGGTAGAAATAAATTACTGACTTAAATACATACCCAAAACCATTATGAATTCTAGAAGAAAGAAACTAGAAAAGAAAAAAAAAAGTGCTGTCCTGGATTTAAGATATTTTGAATAAGGACACAAAAAGAATGAAGCAAAGAGAATACTGATAAGTTAAACTTCAACAAAATTAACAGTATTACTCTTTAAAAGACTCTTTAAAAGATGAAAGGATAAGTTACAGGTTGGGAAAAAAACATTAAACTAATATTTGGTATTTGGTATAGGATTGGTATCCAAAATGTATACTCTTATAACTAAAGAGAGAGAGAGAGGGCCGCCCCAGTGGTGCAGCGGTTTAGCACCGCCTGCAGCCCGGGATGTGATCCTGGAGACCCGGGATCGAGTCCCACGTCAGGCTCCCAGTGCATGGGGCCTGCTTCTCCCTCTGCCTGTGTCTCTGCCTCTTTCTTTCTCTCTCTCTCTCTCTGCGTGTCTCTCATGAATGAATAAATAAAATCTTAAAGAGAGAGAGAGAGAGAGAGAAAACAATACAACTTGTAAAATAGGCAAAAACTTGGATATTTAAAAAAGAAGATTTAGGGATGCCTGAGTAGCTCAGCAGTTGAACATGTACCTGCATCTGGCTCATGGCATGATCCTGGAGTCCTGGGATCGAGTCCCATATCAGGCTCCCTGCATGGAGCTTGCTTCTCCCTCTGCCTATGTCTCTGCCTCTCTCTCTCTCTCTCTCTCTCTCTCTCTCTCTGCATCTCTCCTGAATAAATAAATAAAATCTTTTTTTAAAAAAGATTTACATATGGCAAATAAAACATGAAAACTTATGCAACAGCATTAGCCATGAGGAAAATATAATTTTAAACCAAAGAGAAACAGCAATAAACACCTACTAGAATCAACAAAATTTACCAAAAAAAGTGACAATATCAACTGTTGGCAAGAATATGGAGTACATGGAATTCTCAAGACTCCTTGATTAGAATGCAAATGATAGATTCACTTTGCAAAACATGTTGGCAGTTACTTTAAAAATTTAAAAATGCACTTAATGTACAACTGACCATATTCAATAAGATAAATGAAATAAATGTTCAAAACAAAAACCTGCATGGGAATGTTTATATCACTTTTATTCATAATTACCAAAAACTGGAAATGTCCATCAACTGATGAATGGATAGTCTGTAGTTCTTCCTCACAATCAGATTCTACTCAGTGATACAAAGGAAGGGACTAATGGTACATGTAACAATACAAAAGAATATTAAATTATGCTAAGTGAAAGATACCAAACAAAATAAGCTTATACCATCTAATTCTATTCATGCACATTCTGAAAAGGTGAAACAATGGGGATAGACTACAAATGATTGCTGGAGACAGAGGGAGGGAAGAGGGATTAACAATGAGAAGCAGTAACATACAACTATGTATGACCAAAATATTCAGTGGTAAAATTATCTCTGCTAATTTTAGTAAAATATTGTGGCATGAATTAATTACAAGATAATAGTATAAATAATGTTTTATTAAAAACACTGGTGGTGATACCAGAGATTTCTATCAAAGTATCAAATATAGGTTTTTAAAATAGATTCAAAACAGGAAAGTTAGTAAGATTTAAGGTAAATATTATTTACCTTGCCTTCTTGTCACTTTGCCTTCTGTGTAGTGAAGGACAAAAAAAAAGTACATACAAAAGGAGTATTTCACATGTCAGCAACCATTATAACTTGAAAGAGTAGAATAAAAAGATCAGATATATCATTTCTCTGAGGTGGAAATGGCAGTTTACAGATGGCTTCTTTGTAAGACCAAAGGAAAGGGCTGGATGAAGAATAAATTTAAGATTATAGTCTGAAAACTGGCATATGGTTAGACATCTTATTTGTAGTGGTATTTGTTTTGTTTTATTTTCTTTTTTTTTCCAGAGGAGTAACTGAGGGATGTGGTGGGGAAGAAGGGAAGACTTTTTTGACAGTTCCATTTTGGACATGGAAAATCTGAGATGCTAATGAGAGACATAGGTGCAAATAGACATATGCAATTAACTGTCTGAGACTCAAGTTGAAGGGAAAGGTTCAGACTGAAGATCATTATTTAAGATGATGTATAAAAATATATAAAATATAAAGATGTTGATTTAAAAGCATGAACCTGTAAAAGATCAAGCTAAAAGGTGTAGAAAAAAAAAAAAGATGATTCAAGATAACCTCTGGAAAACTCTAAAACGTGTGTGTTTTAGAACAATCAACCAAAGGGACAGAGAAGGAGCAGCCATTAAAGCAATTAAGGAGAATATTAGAAAAATATGCTGTCAAAGAATATAAGAAAGGAAAGTGTCCATTGCTAAAAAAAAAAAAAAATCAAGTAATAGAACCTCAGAAAGTGACTTTGTCAGATCAATGATAGCCACAAGCTCTTTGGCACTCCTCTTGTGAAGTGAGTTGATTTCCCATTCTCTTGAATCTCAATGTGGTACTCAGTGCTCTGACCAACAGAATATGGTAGAAGAGACTCTGTGCCAGTGTCTTGGCCTGAGTCTTTAGAGCCTGGAAACTTCATTTTCTGCTCTCAGATTGCTTTTCCTTGGGAAACCAGTCATCAGGTAAAAATATGACTACCCTATGGTCACCTTTCTGTGAGAAACCCCAAGCTAGCTCTAGCTACATGAAAGGCCACAGCAAGAGAAATATATTAGTGTAGAAGCCTATAGAACATTGTTTCACCTGCCATATGCTGCAACAATATCAGAAAATCTCAGCAAGAATAGCCTGAGTACATAAATACTCAGAAATATGAAAGATGACAATAAATGGTTATTTTAAGTCTCTAAGTTATTGACTTTAAAACTAACCCAGTATAGGAAGCAAGTTCTCTCCATCTTAATAAGCTCTACAAATACTACCTTTAAAATTTTGTTATTTCTAATTTTGTCAGATTATTATTTTTTAAAATTTACTTTGTTCTAATTTCAATGACTACATAGTAATATGCAGTTTCTTGTTTTATAGTATTTTCAAATTTTTCAGTCTTTTTAAAGATTTTATTTATTCATGAGAGAGACACATACACACTGAGGTAGAGACATAGGCAGAGGGAGAAGCGGGCTCCATGCAGAAGTCCGATGTGGGACTTGATCCTGGGATGCTGGGATCATGCCCTGAGCCAAAGGCAGATGCTCAACCGCTGAGCCACCCAGGAATCCCAAATTTTTCAGTTTCAAACTATGTATTTCCTAAATGTTATATTGCATTTAACTTCCAACTTATTTGTATCTTCCTGCTGCCAAATTATTTTATAATCAATATTATGAAATATTGATAAAATATTTTATTTTATAATCAATATTAAGTATAACAAATAGTATCTTTCTCACCATTGCTTTATTTCCCTCTTTTTTTTTTATTTATGATAGTCACACAGAGAGAGAGAGAGAGGCAGAGACACAGGCAGAGGGAGAAGCAGGCTCCGTGCACCGGGAGCCCGACGTGGGATTCGATCCCAGGTCTCCAGGATCGGGCCCTGGGCCAAAGGCAGGCGCCAAACCGCTGCACCACCCAGGGATCCCATCCATCTTTCTTCATAATTAGCCACCTTATTGTTAAACTACACATTTCATATGTTTCTTTGGAAAACGCTGGTAAATAATCTGGTATTTTTCAAAAATTTGACTGCATTATTAAATGGCAGATTACCTGGATACAAAATCCAAGGCAGGAATGATATAGCTATTCTTTTTAATGTAGAAGTTTTTTGTTCCTGTTTCTGTTTTAATAAAAATTTCATCTATTGGTCATCCCTTTAGATAGTCATTATTGCTTACTTTAGTTGCTTACATTTATCTTTGAAGGTCTACAGTTTTTGGATGAAGGACAATACACAATTAGTTGTATGTATATTTATTTCCTCTAAAATCACTCATTGCCTTTACTTACTTTTTTTTTAAGGATTTTATTTATTTATTCATGAGTGACACACACACAGAGAAGCAGAGACACAGGCAGAGGGAGAAGCAGGCTCCATGCAGGGAGCCCGAGGTGGGACTCGATCCCGGGACTCCAGGATCATGTCCTGGGCTGAAGGCAGGCACCAAACCGCTGAGCCACTCAGGGATCCCCCTTTACTTACTTTTTAAAAAAGTTTTCTTTAATTTAGAATAGTTCTTCAATGCTCGGTATCTTTCCTGACATTACATTTTCAAATTTACATTTACATCTCAGAAGAGTCAAAGTTTTATAAATTGTCACTTGCTTTATAAATTGTCCTTTATAGTTTACCTTTGCTTAATATCTTACCATGATTAAGTTCACATTGTTCATTTTGGTAGAAATACAGTATTTTTTTAAAGATTTTATTTATTTATTCATGAGAGACAAAGAGAAAGAGAGAGGCAGAGACACAGGCAGAAGAAGCATGCTCCATGCAGGGAGCCTGACATGGGACTCGATCCCAGGTCTCCAGGATCAGGCCCTGGGCTGAAGGCGGCGCTAAACCGCTGAGCCACCCGGGCTGCCCAGAAATACAGTATTTATGACATTGTGTCTTCACATCAAGAGGCAGTGTAAGGTATTAGTTTTGTTCATTATTATGTAATTATAATTGCATACTTATAATCGAATTCCAATCTTCTGCCATTCCTTACTTTTATCTCTGTTCTCATATATTAAGAATTCTTGGGGCACTTGCGTGGCTCAACCACTGAGCCACGCAAAGGTGGTAGTATTTGTCCACCTTTGGCCCAGGTCGTGATCCCAGCATCTTGGGATTGAGTCCCACTAGCCCTGCAATCAGGCTCTCTGCTCAGAGGGAAATCGGCTTGCTCTCCCTTTGCCTTTCCCCTACTTGTGCTCTCATTCTCTCTCTCTCTCTTAATAATAATAATAATAATAATAATAATAATAATAATAAATTCCTATTACAGACATAAGTATACTTACTTATTTGCTCAATCCTACAACATAAAAAATCATGTCCAAACTGCTATACTGACCCCACTGTGAAAAAAGAAACCCAGAATGCTAAAAATAAAGAAGCAACAACTTATTCTGGGTGGAATCACATGTATGTTGGAAATTACCAACATTGTCTATTATATTCCTATTTGTTTAAAATTACTTGAGACTACACATAATTAACATTCAAAATAAGCATAATTTTAGACAACACATGCAGAAATGAAGAAAAATCTTATAGTCAGAGAGTAATCAAGGGTTGAGGCCAAACATGGTCCATAGTGGTTGGAGGTTAATTATCCTTAGAGGTTAATTTTCTCATGACTATAAACCTCAGGGAATCAAGGTGCTAAAAATGAGTTTGTTATATAAAGCTAAGAGGAAACTTTATTACATTTACCTAACCAGAAATGCAAACTCTGCACAACTGCACAGAGACTCTACATAAGGGCTGGTCATCTGCCCTAAGTTATGAGTTGAATAATGGGACCATTCATTCAAAACCTAAATTTGAATCATGTACACCACAGGATAGAGTTTAAATTCCACTAAGCCAATTAGGTTGAGATCCCCTAACTAAGCTGTTAATGAGTAACTTGGTCTTAAATTGATTATAAATGTAGAAAACTGGCAAAGGAAAAAGAAAACATAACAAAACATAAAAACAATTTTCCCAAAGGGCCACTTCCATAAACCAGAGCATGCGTTTTACTCTCACAATACACTTCTGAAAATGAGTTCATTCCCATAAATACAGAATACATGATCAGATAATATCTTACTTCGGAAGTCAGCGGTCCCAACCAACAGGAGCATTTCACACCATGAGCTAGTGTATGAATAAAATAAATTAAGTATCATAGTCCACAAAACGGTAGGAAAACAATTTTTATTACAGCTATGTGGCAGAAGCCTCACTTATCAGTTAAAGTTGAATTTGGGCCCTGTTGTGGTTATGTATATCATACAGTTTTATACTATAAGGAAGAACAAAACAGAAAAGTTTCAGATTTTAAAATATCAGTTATAAAACGAATTTTTGGAATATGGCTAGTATTTTTGTTAAATAAAGAATAAAAAACTTGTTTTATTTCTAACTCTGAAAAAAATATGATAAGAGAGATAGCTTTTGATATCAACCCAATTGATATGTGTGGGATACATAGTGCTTTTCCAGAAGGCAGTTGAATTTTTTGAATGTTTATAAAAATTGTGATTTTCTGCTAAAAAGAGTTTTTCTATTTCACTCTGATTTCCATATTAATAGGTTTATTTGCATAAAATATATCTATCCTGTTTACTTTCTTTTATTTGTGAATGCATTTGGAGCTCTTCTCAAATCCTTCCTATACTAGGTTTATGGCAACATTTACTATCAAAAAGATAAAATAATGAATGTAAAATCAGCAGGATACTACTGTATCTCCTTAAAGATTTCTCTCTCTAAAGCCTCTTGTGAATTCCAACTATAGAACTGCTAGGGTAATATCAAAAGATTTGTTCCCCAGCTGATATATTTTTATACTCATTTAAATATAGAGTAAATGGCCATTCCATTTTGTGTGCTGTTAAAATCAAAAACAGAGACAAGCCTTGAAAATTTCCTGAGCAGACAAAACCAGTTCAGTCTAAACAAGCGAAACTTAATTTAATGTATTTTACAAGACTAACTTGACCTGGGTTATTTCTTGCTTATGCCTCTGGAAATCATAAGCAAAACTTACACTATTTCCCAAATTTGATATGAGTCAACTATTAAACAATTCCTATCATTTAAGAGAATTCTAATATTATAACCAATCACCATGAAGATAAACAGTTATTGCCTCTTCTGTCTCTCTCTATATATATACACATTGTATTAATGATACAGATCCTGAGCCTCATTCCATGTTTTGGTTTGAGGGAGCTCAGTTCATGGGATTTTTGCTGTGTGCACAATAAATATTTACTAAACATAACTTTGGTAATTCACTAGTTTCACTTCTATTATTTCTGAAATTTTGACAATGCTTATCTCATTCATGCTTCAAAGTTCTATTTTTAAACTTTCCCAAGGTTTAAAATTTCCCGATACAATTTCTTGGTAAAATTACTAATTATTCAAAAATAACTGGAATAAATGACAATTTAAAATTTTCCAATTTAACCCTAATCTTGATATAAAAAATCACACAGAAAAGGAAGAAATAGAGAAAATACTTGTAAATCATGTATCTATCTGATAAGGGGTTAATATCCAAAATATATAAAGAACTCATATAACTTAATAGCAAAAAGTACAAACTAGAAAATAGACAAAGGACCTGAATAGATATTTTTCAAAAGACACATAGATGGTCAACCAACACAATATGCCCAACATCACTGATCATCAAGGAAATACAAATCAAAACCTCACTAAGAGATCACCTCACATTTGTTAGAATTATCAAAAAGATAAGAAATAACAAGTGTTATCAAGGTTGTGGAAAAAAGGGAACCCATGTACACTACTGGTGGGAACGTAAATTTGTCCAGCCACTATGGACAACAGTATGGAAATTCTTTAAAAGATTAAAAATGGAACTACCATATGATACAGAAATTCCACTTCTGGGTATTCATCCAAAGAAAATGAAAACATTAATTTGTTTTTTTTTTAATTTATTTTTTATTGGTGTTCAATTTACTAACATACAGAATAACCCCCAGTGCCCGTCACCCATTCACTCCCACCCCCCGCCCTCCTCCCTTTCTACCACCCCTAGTTCGTTTCCCAGAGTTAGCAGTCTTTACGTTCTGTCTCCCTTTCTGATATTTCCCACACATTTCTTCCCCCTTCCCTTATATTCCCTTTCACTATTATTTATATTCCCCAAATGAATGAGAACATATAATGTTTGTCCTTCTCCGACTGGCTTACTTCACTCAGCATAATACCCTCCAGTTCCATCCACGTTGAAGCAAATGGTGGGTATTTGTCATTTCTAATAGCTGAGTAATATTCCATTGTATACATAAACCACATCTTCTTTATCCATTCATCTTTTGTTGGACACCGAGGCTCCTTCCACAGTTTGGCTATCGTGGCCATTGCTGCTAGAAACATCGGGGTGCAGGTGTCCCGGCGTTTCATTGCATTTGTCTCTTTGGGGTAAATCCTCAACAGTGCAATTGCTGGGTCGTAGGGCAGGTATATTTTTAACTGTTTGAGGAACCTCAACACAGTTTTCCAGAGTGGCTGCACCAGTTCACATTCCCACCAACAGTGTATGAGGGTTCCCTTTTCTCCGCCTCACACCAGTGAGAATGGGGAAAATTAACAAGAAAACATTAATTTGAAAAGGCAAATGCAACCCAATGTTTACTACAGCATTATTCACAATACAGTAAATAGCCAAAATATGGAAAAAAATCTAAAGATCTATCAATGGATGAATGGATAAATAAAATGTGGTATATATATCATAATAGAATACTACTCAGCCATAAAAAGAATGGCTCACCTTGTGGATGGAACTTGAGGGTATTATGATAAATGAAGTCAGACAAAGGCAAATATCATATGATCTCACTTATTGGTGGAATTAAAAAAAAAAACAAGCTCATTGATAAGAAAATAGGTGGTCACCAGAGGCAAGGGGTGGGGGATAGTAAAATAAATGAAGGAAATCAAAAGGTAAAAACTTCAAGTTATAAAATAAGTCATGGGTATGTGAAGTACAACAACAATAACAATAAAGGTAGCTTTTTGTTATTTCTTCTGGATCTTTAGAATGGTTATGGCATATATGACTGTTCTCAATGGATTCTCATAGAAAATCTCATTCCAGTTTTAGTTTTCAACTCAAGAATATGATTTTATGAGGCCTGTTACTACAGTCAATATAAAGCGATTACAAGAAACTGAGTAAGCAAAAGCAGGGATTGCAGTTTTTTTATAGTATTAGAAAGAAAATTATCCTGAATGAAAATTTACTTACACTGTCAAATACTTGTTAGTAAGAAACTGCATGCAGGGGACATTGTCAAATTCCCTTTTATAGGGAGAAAGTCCATTTTCGTATTTCCAATTTTAAGAACTGAGATTTTAAAAATACATACTTAAAAATGATTTGATATTTATTACTTGAGTAATCTAAGGATCAATTAGGCTACTGAGCTCGCTTTCCCAGAAATCTGTCTATGGGTGCCATTATTGCATACAGTGGTTTCCAACTATAAAACTAATTTTACATTTTTTAATGGTCATATTTTACAGTAGGTGTGTTCCCCCCCCTTAATGTCTTTTTGTTTAGTTAGAACTTTTATGTTTGCTAGATGGTAGTCTGTCTGGTGGGAACATTGATGGAAGCTATAACCTTGTGGCATACCAATGAATCTATGTACACATATATAGCACCATCAATTTCCTACAGTGGACATTATTTTCTAAATCCACTCAGCAATGATCATGTTTTTAAAGTATAACAACCTGGGGACACTTGGGTGGCTCAATCACTTAAGAGTCTGACTCTTGGTTTTGGCTCAGGTCATGATCTCAAGATTGTGAGACTGAACCCCACACTGGGCTCTGTGCTGGGCATGGAGCCTGCTTAAGATTCTCTCTCTGCCCCTCTCTCCACTTAAAAAATAATTTTAAAAAAGTGTAAAAACTTGGATGGATTATTTATTTATCTGTATTGAATTTGCATTATGACACTGTACTCAAATTAGGCAAGTTAGTTCTATTCTCAAGGAAAAAAATGACAATATTTGGTAGCTTGAGTTTTTAAAAAGCCACTGAATGATATTTGAAAATATGTTATCTCATAATGCAGAATATAGCTGCTAACGACAAAATGGCCAGGTCCACATACTGAATAGTAATCAGTTTTGTAGATGTTATGTATATTATGCATGAGGATGCAAACACATTCTGGGCCAGTCAGAAGCCTTTCCATATGCTTGGACAGCTATTAGCTATTGGTCTCCAAGACTATTGGAGCTATTAATCTCGTCAACTTGACGAGAACATGTGCAACTAAAGACCATGGCACAGTAGCATAATCTCTCCTACAAGGAAAATGGCCAAAAATGATCATGGAAACACTTATTACAGACAGGAGAATAAACTTGCAGAATTCAGTGTACAGAAGAAATTTTGGTCTGTGGAGTCATTGTCTGGTACAGATAATTTCCTGCAGTGAAAGACAAATCCTAGACTTTAAATCCTGATACTTTACAATGGTAGGAATCATTAGAAGAACTTGGCAAGATTATTTATACCAGGAATCCAGAAAACTTTTCTTGGATGGCTTTTAATTAGTCTTGAGTCATCAGAAAGTGATTAATGTCAGAGTTTTTCTTAAAATAGTATTGGAATGCCTTGTAGATCTGCAAAAGGTAAGATCTCTCCCAATTAATGTGTACCTTGGAGTAATTTTTAGAAATATTAGTCGAATGACATTGATGCTTTTTGATATGTAATTCAGATTCCCCCTTAAGTATTTCATAAACTCTCAGAGCAGATTTTTGTTCTTGTACCTGTTAGAGTTTCATGTGGCTCCAAAGATCTTAGCTTACTCCACACCCCTCAAAAATTTAATTTCTTTTTCTGTTGTTCTCGCACTCTGGGAATAAGAAAGACAGAGAAAACCATGTTTTATCTGAGAGAATTTTAATATATCTTTAATTAAATTTACTGTAAATAAGTGACATTTTTATCTTCCTATCATCAGAGGAGAGATTCAAGAATAGCTAATATGACTAGATTTTGTAAGGACTTAACAAGTGAGGCATGACTCACATAGATAAGAAATATTCAATGGAATATGGTGGAAGTCTGGGGTCCAGTAAGTCTCAATAATGTTATCAGTCACATGAAAGATATGACAAAGAGATGATACCCTAGATACTCTTCCCAGGTTGAAATAGCTAGAATTTGCCTGCTTGATTTGTGGACTTATTTATAAAGCAGTCATAAATAGAGAATTAACAAAAATATAACAAAATGTGAGATTATCAATATACAGAATTCACATGAACTTAGGGATAAAAAATATCAAGTCAAAATTATTTCATGGCTAGAAAGAGAGAGGAACAAGAGCAGCAACACAAAGAAAACAGAAAAAAAGGAAACAATACTGGAGATTAACAAAAATCCTATTGTAAAACCCCATGTGCAAAAAATTATGACCCTTAGCTAAAACAGATACTAATTGTTAGTGTCAATGTGCACGTACACACGCACACACAGAAAAAAAATCAAAACCAAATATAAGAAACAATAGAGGCTTGGTCAGTGACTTCAGAAGTAGATGAGAATGAGAATACTATATTACTTATACCTAAGAGATTCTAGAAAATAGGTATACTTGTTTCCCAGTTTTCTTAATTAGGAGAATTATGGTTTTCTACATATTGATTCGAAGACCCTTGCAGAAGAAAATCACTGATAGGCTGAACACCACTTTCTCTTACAGGGGATATTGAGGATGACAAGGTAGAGAATGTTAGGGAACTCAACCTACGAAAAATTATATATCAGACAGAATATATCAAATTAGAACAATTAAAATAAAACTGATAATAAATTCAATTATCTTTTTTTTTTACTTCTTAAAGATAGAATATATCTGAAGTTCCAATGGGGAGTGAATAAAATCTGACCTATTTCTGTAAAGAAGAGGAAGATTTAGATACATATTATTTAATGATCTAAATTTAACATTTCAAGTGGGTTAAGTGATCACACTAACTTGATTACTCTGTGAATAAGAAAAAATGAAAAAGACCTAAAAGCACAGGTAAGTTTCAGATAGAAAAATAAGCCATATGGTTAAAAAACATCAGCATAAACAATTCTGAAACAGAAAGGAATCACAACATAGTTTTCTTCATGCAATATAATATTGGTAGCTTTATCGTCCTTGAGAAAATAGATTTGATGAACTGCAATTTTACAGTGGAAAAAGGGGTCTCCCTCTCTGGAAATCTGAGTGGCTAAATTGAAGTCTGCTTTCTTTCAGCTGCCCTTCATGTTTCTAATGATAATAGTATGATTGCCAGTTCTTTTTCAGCATACTTTGGAGAAGTTCTTTAATAGGATCATTGGCACACTTGACTTTGCTGACCTTTCTGCTTGGTGAAATGACATGATCCAAGAAGACTGAAAATCTATTAACTCCTTGATTTTCCTCTTTTACTTATATTAAACCTCCTTTATTCTTGAAAGTCCTATGTCATCTTCTCAATGTTTTAAGTTGAAATAAAAAATTTCACATGCCATTATCTTAGCCTCTCTGTTTCTATTCATTTGGTCACATCTTCACAATGATCTGCTAATTTTGTTGATTTGCCCATGAATTTTGATAGTCAGCTTTTCAAACTGTTGCAGTGGCCTTAAATTGCTCTAGTAATCTAAATAAATGATGGTGGAACAACAGGACACCTAAAACCCAAAGAGACTTTTCAGAACAAAACACTTTGAGACTGCATCAGCCCATCTTTTTTTTTTTTTTTTTTTTTTTTTTGCAATTTGTCTTTTTTTCCCTAAAAAGTTAGTTAATATTTGGGGGGAACAGAATGTAAAGAATGTCTCTACCAATTTATCTATGTTTACTTCTAGAAATTCCTGTACTTCCAAGGGATTAGTTTATTGGTCAGTCTACTTCCATTTGTGATTTGCAGAATTTGTCTGTTGGGAAAATAATTCTACTATTATCTAATCAAAGAGATTCATAACAGGTTATAATGGTTTATATTTCCCCTTGAAGATGTTCAAGGTAATTAGAAATTTACAGAAAACTGTAGACACAGATTTTTATAAATCTGTGGCAGATCATTTAATCTGCTGTCAATCTGCTGCAGAAAAGTACACATACCCCTCGGTGTTATAATGACTCGAGATGGTCTGACTCTTGGCCGTAAAGGCTTCCACTTAATAAAATTTACATTCATTTGTGTGCCTATATGAGGCTACAACTGTATTTCATACCCTGCCATGGGTACAGTTGAAGGTAGATTTTTGGTGGCCCTATTTCAGAAAATGCAGAGGATTCATGTCTGAGTCTTAGAATGGGTCTAGGCAAATCTTGGCAAAAGGTGAGTGAGGCAGCCATAAAAAGAAGGCCCTCTCTGAGTGGGGAAAGCGTAATTGACAGTCCCTGGTGCTATGCTCTGGAAGCCCATCACTACATTTCTTCTGAGGGCTTATTTCTTACAGGTTGCTCCCACCTCCGGCTGAGTGTGACAGGGAGAGTAAAGCATTCCTGCTCCTGGGACATGCCACATCTTGTAGCATTGGCTCAAAGATTCCTTATTGGCTTTACTGAAACTTCTTTGAGAACTGTACAGCAATAAATCAAGCATTCACCCAAGGCTCCTTCCTTCCCTCTCACCTTCATTCAACATCAGATCTTCATGCCTGACTAACAGCTCTCCCAGCCATTCTAGGCTCCCTCTCCACTTTCTTTGAAAGGCAGCCCCCTAATAATTGTATAGTGTATCTAATTGCATTTTGGCATCTGCCTCTCACAGAACATGAAGTAAATGTGCTGGACAAAGCTTGTAGGACATTGTTTTAGAGAGGTGTGATCCTAATTTTATTTAAGAAACTGCTCTAGGGTTAGAATGTGTGTGTGTAAGTGTGTGTTGGCTAAGCCAGAGTTGTGTGTAGAGATTCTGTCTTCTAAATGGATGAAATTTTTTTCTTTTCAAATTCTTTTCTTCCATTTTTTGTTAAAACCTTTGTTTTTTCAATTTGTTTTCAATTCTGTTTCCTTAATTGGGATACTTATGACAATTAATACAGTGTAACTGATGAACAACCAGAGTTTCAAGTGTAATTTTCTGAATTATCACTGAGAAATAATTGTTGAAAATGTAAGTAGAACAGAAGGCACAGCTGGGCTCTTAATACCAATCATCTGTGATAGATCACTGACCAAAATGAATGTAATCTATAATATTCAAAATCCCCATTGAGGTTCACATGTATATTATAATAAATAGGACAGCAAGGAATAGAGCTGTTTGCACTGATTACTTCAGTTATTCAAATAGAATTTTTTTAAAAAAAACAATGATTCATTTTCATAATTATTAAATATGAATCAAGCTTAGGAAACTTTACCAGAAATTGTTATTTTTAAATATTTTGTTACCCATAGTTAGATTATACTATACTTTGTATATTTATTTTCCCTATGTTCTTGCCGAAACACAATTACAAGCCTTTCTTAGGCAAAAACAAAACAAAATACAACTGACTTTTTAGTTATCACTAAAAGGAATTTTTTAAAAGATTTTTATTTATTCATGAGAGGCAGAGACATAGGCAGAGGGAGAAGCAGGCTCCCTGCAGGGAGCCTGATGTGATACTCGATCTCAGGACCCTGGGATAACGCCCTGAACCAAAGGCAGACACTCAACCACCGAGCCACCTAGGTGTTCCTGAATAAAGAATCTTTTCTGATTTTGCTTCGTAACATCATTGAGTTTTTCCCACTCAAAGAAGTTTTTGAAAAGTTTTTTGGTGACCTGACAGCATGTCAATCCTGTTATTTAAATGGATGAAGTAATCACCAATGTTGGCTCTCAATATCAATCAAGGCAAGTTCTTACAGTTTTAGCAAATATAGAAATATTCTAATTCTCTATACTAGTTTGCAAACTTATAGAACAAGGACAGGAGTTAAATGAAACAGGCCATGTTCACTGCTTTTGATTTATGCAATGCACAGGGCTGTTTTTCGGTTTTGGTTTTCTTAAAGATAGATTTGTTTGTTTGCTTGTTTGTTTATTTGAGACAGAGAGCACTTGGGGAGGGAGAGAGTCCCAAGCAAACTCAATGCTGAGCATGGAGCTCTATTTTAGGACCCCAAGATCAGGACCCGAGATGAAACCAAAAGTCGGACACTCAAGTGACTGCCACCTGGGCACCCCTGCAACGTACAATTTTATACAGTTAAAGAACAACCTCTAGTTTCACAAACTCAGGATTTAGTGAAAGTTTGTCTTTATTTTGTATACATATGTGTATATGTATGTTAAATACACAAATTAGTAGGATAAACAAAAAGAAAGGAAGGAAGGAAGAAAGGAAGGAATCAAGGAAGGAAGGAAATTTCTTTATTTTGTCATCTTTTCAAAGATTTATAAGGTCATATTGTATGTAATCAGGTGAATAAAAAGATGTTCTGACCAATTCTTCTTGGTCTGCCTCCAGGTTTTTGTTCATACATAGTTCATTAAAAGTTTACCTAGATTTAGTATCATATATGTACTGAGATGGGCTTTGGAGCTATAAAGGTAGATAAGAGCTCTTCTTCCCTGGAAGAGTTCATAGGCCACAGGAGGGGAACTTGCAAGCAAATACTTGTTTTAAATTATAAAAACTCTGTATTTAGAAAGTTTTGATAATTATATATTAACTATCCATGTAAAATATTCAAGGCTGAAAGAAATCTGGTAACTTTCAAAAAATAATTGGTTAATTTCATCTATTTATTTGTGCATTTACCTGGTATTTATTTTGTATATACTTTATGTTAGGTGCTATGTTAGATGATGGGTAAAGCAGAAATTATGTCTCCAAATAAAGAGTACAGAGACCAGAACAGAAAGTGGCAATTACAATGATGTCTACTGAGACTTAGATTTGGGAAATTAGTTAGTATAGTGGAGAAGTTAGCAGGTATATATACTTTAGTTTGGTAATTCATAAAAGACCTCCCAAACAAAAGACTGGAACTACTCCCAAGTTTCGTTATTGTTGTTGTTATTTGTTCCATATCACTCCTTCTCTATTATTACTTCAGTGAGACTTACACTATGTGCCTTCAACAGGCATGTGCCTGAAACTGTAATTCTTACAGAAAACAGTGACACAGCACTGATTATACAGAATAGCTTGCATGTAGATACAACTGATGAATGTGACCACACTTCTACAGGTGATACCTTTGCTATATTTGAATTTTAGATTAGCAGTAAATAGTACAAAAGAATTACTCTTGATAATTAACCAAATTTACCAAAAAGAGTTTGGACATATGAATATCATGAATAAAGCATTGCTATTTTTGTGCCTATATTATTTTTCTGTTTTTTGAATGATAATTTACATTAAGGACTGTTCCTATGCCTTGTTTTTTATGTATATATCTGTCTTTCAAAGTTACACATTTTACCTTTTTAGGTATCTATTTTTTCTTGCCTGTTTTGAAAGTGTCTCTAGCGCAAAGCACAATATATATGTATATATATATATATATATATATATATATATATATAATTCAAAGTACTACAATGCTATTGTAATTTGCAAGAAAATAGCCATTGATGCACTATAAACTATGTGGTCTAAAGTCAATGTGATTTTAAGATAGAAACAGCTTCAACTATTGAAAAGTTAAATGAAAGTAACAATTAGAAAATATTAAGTCTTAAAAATCTTCCTTTAGAGAGTAAGCATACTTTTAAAATCACAATTTATAGGTACATATTTGCCTGCGTTGCCCATGCAGTCCTATCTGGAAAATTAGTTTTCTTAAAGTTGTTAATTTACAATAGAGTTCCTAATTACCTTAATGGTATTGCTGAATATTGTTTCAATTAGAACAGTGGAGCACATTTAGTGGATAGATGTTATCGCTTCATAAGGTTCATGCTCAACACCATACCAAGGCTTTTTATTAGTATGATGTTAAAGGTTCAAAAGAGGATGGAAAATTGCTTTGAAACCAAACTTTGTCTTTTAAGAGGTTTCTTTATAGCTAACTTAAGAGCATACCACTGCTTTTGTTTTATATCAATACTTTGTTATTTATGAAACTTGAGGAAAAAAATAACATAGAGTCTGCATTATAAGTTTGTATTTACCAATGATATGGGAACATAATCAAATTAAGCTAAACTATTTATGTAAATTTACCATTTGATTTAACTTTTATTAAATGTTTAAGGCACCAATTCTATTAACAGATATCTTGCCAGATGCAATGGTTAAAATATAAATAAGATAACTTCCTGGCCTGTAAGTGGTCCATATTCTGAAGTAGGAGAAATAATGTAGAAACAGCAGACCTCAGAATACTAAATATTATATTTTATAATATAGTTTCTCAAAACTCTCTTAATTGGAGGGCTTTTTCTTTATCTTGATAAAAAGATGATTTAAAATAAAACAATAAACTAAAATAAATAAGGAACTGCATTATCTATCAAAAAATTTAGCAATAACAAATAACAATCATGATGCCATACATTTTAACAATATAACAGACCTGTGGATACACTAGTGATAACAGTTTCTACAATTTGCCCCACCCTTGAACTTGCCATGATAGCATTATGTTGTAGTTGTGCATGCTGATTTCCAATTACTGTGAATAATATAGACAACTTCATTTATTAAAATGCAAATTTTGGGATCCCTGGGTGGCGCAGCGGTTTGGCGCCTGCCTTTGGCCCAGGGCGCGATCCTGGAGACCCGGGATCGGATCCCACGTCGGGCTCCCGGTGCATGGAGCCTGCTTCTCCCTCTGCCTGTGTCTCTGCCTCTCTCTCTCTCTCTCTCTCTCTCTCTCTGTGACTATCATGAATAAATAAATAAAATCTTTAAAAAAATAAATAAATAAAATAAAATGCAAATTTTTCCCCACTCCCTATCCAAAAGTTAGTCCTCTCTACGTTTTTCATAAAAGTCCATGCTAACTCCATGTGTGCAAGTGTGCGCACATGTGCGCGCGCACGCACACACACACACACACACAGGAGAGTGAAGGAACAAGAGATATTGAGAAACAGCAATATCCAATCTATGATATATTCAATAAAATTTTGTATTCTATGTCAGTTAGAAATGGGTTTGAAACCTGACCTTATTATTGGCTGTACCATTTTTAAAAATTTATTGTCTAATCAATGGAGTAAAGGTATCTCAGAATTTAGATAAGGTATAACTTTTAAAAATCAAGTGCCAACAGGACTGCACTGTGATCTGCAGAGATGCTTCACTCAGCTCTTGGCCAGCCAAGTCATGGCTAGCCAAGTCAAAAATAATAAGATAAAGAAAAAAATAAGGTTCCCATATGCAGCTTGATGCAGAATTATCTACAAATAGTCAAGTTATGACAATAGCCCAAGTTACCACTGACTGATTAATGGATATGGAAAAGGTGGTATACACACACATATACACAAACACAATGAAGTATTATTTAGGCATAAAAACGAATGAAATCTTGCTATCTGCAGTGACATGGATAGAGCTAGACTATTATGCTAAGCAAAATAAGTTAGTCAGAGAAAGACAAGTACTATATGATTTCACTCATATGTGGAATTTAAGAAACAAAAAAACAAGCTGAGCTGTGGAGGGAGAGGCAAACCAAGAAGCAGACTCGCAACCGTAGAGAACAAACTGATGGTTACTAGAAGGAAGGTGGGCAGGGAGATGGGTGAAACACATAATGAGAATTGAGGACTACATCTGTTGGAATGAACACTGGGTATTGTCTGTGTTGGAATTACTACATTCTATACCTGAAACTAATGCTACACCGTATGTTAACTAACTGGATTTAAATAAAAACTTTAAAAAACGTGCCTAGAAGAGTGTCTGGTATATTGAAAGTGTACACAGCATATTTTTTCTTATTAATATAAGTGACATTAAGCTACAGGTCTCTTTATGAGTTTAAACAAATCCTAAACAAAAGAAGAATAAATTTGCAATCATTTTATAGCAAATACAAATACTCCAAAACACTAGAAAAAGTTATCCAAAACAGGAAAACTGGAAATTTTCCTGTTGTTGTAAGTAGTATGATGCGGATTAGAATGTGATGTAAGTGAATATTCTCTACATGGACAGAGAATCCATTTTAAAGCTGAATATTGTACAAGATGATGATAAAATAAACAAAATAGAGAAAACTGTCTGTAAAAGAAAGATGGTAGAGCCCAAGGTCAAGTGAAAAATAACTGAGAACACATATCTGATAACAAAGTTCCATTTTCCCTTAGTGTTTCCAAAGATGGATAAAACAGAACAAAACAGGATCTAAAAACACCAAACTGCTACAATAGATTAAATACAAAATTTAGTTGATATTGATAACTTAAAAAAGAAAGCAAAAGACCATCTCTAAGGAAGATAAAAATAAAAAGTAAACTGCCTTTGTCAGAAGACCAAAGGGAGCACCTAAATTTACAGTGAAATCCCAGAGCATTTTCATGAAACCCAATACAACACAAAAATATATATAAATGCTGCAAAAAAAGGACATCATTTACAGAAATAATTTAGAAAATGTAGATAAATTATTGCACTGTTTAAGTAAGTTACCAATTAAGTACTTTGGTATTGAACAAGATCAATATTAAAAATATCAAACTATTTCCAGCCAACAATGAATTATCAACATAATAAAAACAAACAGAGTGTTTTTTTAATCCCATCAAAATTTTAAGATTCCATTTTTTGTTTGAAAAAAATGGTTTTATTGCTTTATTTTTATTTTTTTCTCATCATTAAAACATCATTTCAGTGTATTGGGTGGATGTTTTTTATTTTCTAGGAACAGAATAATTGTATTGATTTTTTAACCAATCTATATATTTTTAAATGTTATAATTTACTTTTATTACAATGAATATATGTATTTCCCAATAGACCTTACCATTTTGGAGATTGTTTTTTCAACTACTATTGAGTAATTTAATTATTTGATAGTAAGCTCATTCTTAACATGAAATAAATTCCAAATAATTTTGCCTCATTTTTTTTCTGAAATAAAATTAGAGAAGATCAACTATGTTACAAAAAAGGGCATAACTACATGATAACAAAATATAAAATTTTAAATGTCATTTTTTATAATAATGAAGCAAGGACATGATGCACAATACAGGGGGTAGTATTTTCATAGATGATCATACCTCTCTGGATTTGTAGAGTACACAAACACTCATACACATTGTGCATGGTTGTTTCCTTATAACACACTCATTAGCTTTCATTAAATACTGTACTTGATTGAACAAAAGTTAATTATGAAAGTAATTACTATAGTCAAAATTAATATTTTTTCTTAAGTATAAATTTCTATTACTATGTGTATCTATTCCTTTATAGATATTTGAGAAGTCCCAAATGCATTACACATAATTTGTTGCAAACAAAATCTAAATGAGACTACAATGTTTTTCAAATGCTCAGGCTTCCAATTAATACAAAATAAGCAGATATTTGCAACTGAGTTATGTGCTAAATAGATCTTAGTCCACAAGAGATTCATCTTTTATCGTTATTTAATAAAAAATACAATCACCTTAATTTACCAAAATTAAATTACCTGCTATATTATTTTCAACATGTAATATGATTATTGTTAATGTTTTAACAGCAAGGTATCATAAGATGTTTATGGAGGTAACAGAATTAAAGAATAAATGATTCTATGATTTCTGCCTTTATTTGTGCCCACAGCATTGATAAGGAGTTTCTCCCTTTAACTACACAATAACGTTTGAGCCCAGTAATCTGAAGTAGATTACTACAGGTTATCACCACACATGTGTATTTTAATGGCATGTCATTGATACACTATTAAAAATGGATGGATGCATTCTGCACTGAATCACAATACAGCAATTTGTTAAGCAGCACACTTCTTGTCTATCAAATTTTAAGATATGTTCATATTTTCTAAATTTACAAGCATAAATCATGGTTTAAAAGTATATTGAAGCTCTAACAAACACATGAAAGTTTAACAAGGCCTAACTATATCTTAATTACAGACTACATCCTTTATTATATATTCAGTAGCCATGTTGTTTTTAATTAAGTGTCCTCTGTTCACACTTGTTTGAAATAAGTTCATTATGCCAACTATTTTTGCGATGATTTAAAACCATTTGCTTGTTTTTTTTGCTCACTCTATTTTTTATTTTTTTTATTTTTGAAAGAACATTATAAATAGATTTTTATCATACCCACCTCTACTAATATGGCATGACTTTAATTTTTGATTTATCATTATAACATTTTTGATATGACTATCTACATTTGTTGCTTTTCTCTTTATATTTTGAATATATGTAATTTTCAAATTCCTTAAAGACTGTGTACTTTCATCCTAATGTTTACCAATATAATTTTTGTGTATATTTAGATTAAGAGTATATATTAAACTCTCGTTATATAAAAGTCTCTCTTCTAGCTTCTGCAACTTGAGCTATAAACAACACAGACAAATACTCTCTTCTCATGAAGACAATAAATAAACCATTACACAAATGCATTTACTATGCATTCTTATATATTTTAAAAATTGATCTGTATTATATACAAAAATGGAAGCATATCATGGGGAAGAGACTGAAAGGGAGTATTATTTTAGATAGGAGGGCTTCTTTAAAGTAGAATCATTTAGGAGAGATGGTGTTACAGGATTTTCTAGTCCCTCAGTGCCCGCGGTTCTAGGTCACACCACTTTGAAGCATGAAGAGGGAGAGCAGATGAAGAGCAGTGGGCAGTAAAGCAAAGTTTACTGAGCAAGAATATAAAGCTCCCAGGGAGGGAGGGGGACCTGAGGGGACTGCCTCCAGAGTTTCTAAGTTTAGGGGTTTTTATGAATTCTTTTGTGGAACTATGTTAAGCAATCAGGGTGTGCTGAGTTGTGCCAATCAGGGCTTTGGTCACTTACCTTATTACCTATTAGGTGAATGTCCACGTGCTGATGGTCCTTTTTTTTTTCCTGACATCTGGGGGTATAGGTCTTAACTACCCCTTGCCCATGATATTGACAAAAGCTTTTGTGCTTAATTATCTTATTTTTGGACATATTACCGAAGTTATTTTTGCAAAGGCTGCAAAGAAGGATGTCAGTGCTGCTTTATTTGAGCCTTCCTGACTCCATACTGTCTTGTTGGGGACCCTGGCCCTGACCACCTAACTGTCCAACTATATCCAACACTGAGACAAAGTAGGAAGGAAGTCATAAAAATATCTGTAAGGACAGTATTGCAGGATGAAACAATACCTAAAAAATGGACCTTGAAACACAAACATTTTTGTCCTCTCCCTTAGGGCAACATGCTGAAGACTAACAGGTTGATATCAAGAACAGGGTAGAGTAAGCTAAAGGATATATCACAGAAATTGAGTTAGATTAGTAAACTGGGTCCTTAGGATGAAGGGACCAAATATATATGCCTACTATGGAAAGCTGAGCTTAACATTGAAGATAATGGAAAGGTTCTGGAGTAGTTGAATCTGAAAGTGATATAATTAAATTCATGATTTAAGAACTGCATTTAAAAAAAAAACTGCATTTTTTTTTTTTTACTGTTATAAGTAAACTCTAGAGCTGCTTCCATATTTCACATCTTTAGTCCCACTAATCTGGTATCAAGCACTCAGCAGACAAATGTGGCTAGTGGCTACCATAATAGACAATACTTTTATCCAGATACTTTTATCATTTTAAATATTTTTATCAATGCAGAGAAGGTTAATCTAGCAGCCTTCTTGAAAGACGATGGTGGACTGATTGAGGGCAGTAATGAGAGAAGCAGTAAGAACTGAGAGATTGAACGGGGACATCATGAGTTTTCTTTTGTAAACAAAAGACCTGAGTTCTCTACTAGGTATGCACAAGGAAACTTCTGTGATCATTTTTACCTATAAATCTAGGATAGAGGAATTAGATGGGGTGGGGAAATAATGTGAATAATCAAAATAATTAGATAACCAAGAAACTAGGTACAATCATGCCAGGGAATGAAATTAAACAGAAAAGCAAAGATCTCTATCCTAGAACTGACTACTAGGAACATAAAAGAAGTTCAGGAATTTCAGAAAGATATGAATCATTCCCCTGGGAAGTTGAAAATAAGTAGCTAGAAAATTAAAAAAAAAAAGAGTTATATAGGAGATCTTGAAAACAAGAGTTTCATGAACAACAGAGTTAGCAACTATTTTAAATGCTGTTTAGATGTGGCCCAGTGGAAACCAAAGGTGATGATCTTTGAAATAGAGGAACTGTCAAAGGTATATTACTGAATAAAGTCGGTTCAGAAGAGAATGGGGAAGCACAATTCAAGAGCAGTGACAAAATTTCTTGGCACTTCTGAATGTGAAGAAAAGCAGAGAGCTGAGCATAACTTACGGGTGCTATGGTGTAAACTTTAGAATTAGAATTTTAATTTCTCAAAATTATTTTAGTTTGAGAATATTGCAAAGTTTTGTATAATATGATTAGACTTATTGAATTAAAAGCTGAATACTGTTAATAACAAGAGACAAGCAAATCCCTTGAGAAGGTGATAGGAAATTCCCCAAAATGAAATAGATAAAAAGGATAGCATAGGAGCGTGGATGCCAGATATTCAGTGATGTGAAATGAGAAAATTATGAATAGTTTTGCTTTTCTGGTCTCAAAACAGAGGCCAGCTTTAATATCAATTAGCAAAGGATACAAGAGACACTCAGAGAAGCTACTTAGTTTTATTGTCTTTAACCCTATAAAATTCACTAGTCATGTGTTTGTAGTGTGTAAATTATATGTTTACATAATTTATTATATAAATTATCTTCTACATATAATATATTCACAATAAACAACCTTAAGAGACTAGACATATCCTTTAGCACATTCTTAGATCAGTAATCAATACTTCTTAAACCCCACAGAGCACTTATCTATCGTTCAGCTGCTAAATTCCATTGGTCAATATTGACAAGGAATTCTAGTGAAGATCAAAACTGCCTAATGTGTACATAAGGGGGACAAACCATGTGTCTGCCCACTGCTTCCTTATTCCACCCCAGTGTACACTCTGATCCTGTGTAGTGTCATTTGCCTCATATATCTTAAATATCTTCCTTATTGTTTAATATGAATATTAAAATATTTATGCATTATTTGTAAAAAAACAATAATCTTTCTACAATGTCAATGATCATAGGATTTGAGTCATGTGGATAAAAAGTGGGAATTTATTACAAAGAAAAAAAAAAGAAGGAACTGTGACCTTCTTACTTCCCAGGTCTTTGGATAATCTTTTACCAGTTGGAATATTAGTTTTGTTCTTGTATTAAGAAATATTTGTACTTTTACATATGTTGATGGAAGCAATCTGTCACACGGTAATTTAAAGCCAATTTGACCTCTTTTTTCTGACTAATTTAGTTCCACGGGTATCATATTAGTATCATATTAGTCTTTTCAAATCTCTCTCATCCTAGATTTTTTTCTTCTTCATCTTTGTTTTATATTTAATTTTACTAATAATCTTTCAAAACCTTTGTGATACTATGTAACAGTATTAGATGAATGTGTGAATGAAGAATTGCTAAGATTAGAATATCTTTTTCCATTCCTCCCCCCAAAAATAACTTTTACCCATTAACCATACAATTACAGTATTTGAGTTAGTAATTAGAAGATATAGTTCAGTACATGGTAGTCTTCACCTAGGTTATAAACCTAATGATATTCTAAGAGAACAGGTTTTCATCAATACAAACTTACAGATGTTACTGTGAAACGCTGTCCCATTGATCTCACCTGAGGATACAACTATGTTGGCCCAATTTCAACCAGTTAAAAACTAAATTCCCCTTGAAATCATTATATTCTAGTCATTAAAGATAATGAGAGGCACACAGCCAAAGTTTAATCTTACTATAGGACTTCCACAAACCTTTCTCACCCCATTCTAACCTGGCTGTGTTTTTATAATCCTAATCACTGACTATTAAACTTCAGATTTTTTAGCAATATAGATATATCTGACACAGTATAAGAGCATAAGCCCTCAATCTGATTTGTTGTTTGAGAGATGTTGTGTGAGCAATATAATGCATCTAGTCCACCCACAAATTCTTCCATTGTCTTTCCAAACTGTCTGCAACCTTGACAACTCTTTGGAGAGCTCTCCCTCTAATCTCTAATGTTCTCTGCTCCATTTGCAAATCTTTTTCATTATTATACCAAACCTCTATAACTGCCACTTTAGCTTCATTCTGTATTCCAAGTCTAGTCCCAAAGGTCCTCATTTTTTGTTGGCCTATTGAGGCCAGGACTGTCCAAATTTCCCTATATGTTGCTGCTATCAGATGCTCACAGTGAGTAAGGAACAGGTGGGGCTAGGTAGGGAGTGAGACATGGGGCTATGTGATCCGGCTCACAGAAATACCAAAAAATGCAGAGGTGTAAGAAAACCAGAGATAACAGAACACACCAGACCACCCTGCCCTAAGTGTTTAAGAAGAAGAGGTCTTATTTATGACAGTCCCCTGTGGTCAACAGAAAGTGAACAGACCCTAAGAAAGAAGTAAGCCATTAAAGATGTTATTAGTCCTGTTTACACAAAGGTACTATCAGTAGAGAAATTACAAAGATTTCAGTTTCCTGGTTAGCTTTCAATAAAAGAACACGCCTAAAAGCCTTCAGTGGCAACCCTATCGAGAGCATTCTCACTCATGAGAGCCTTTTCTGTACCCTCGCTTAATAAAACTATTGTTTTACTCACTCTCCTTTGTCCACAAGATTCACTCTTTAACTCCGTGAGACAAGAACCTAGCTCTTCCGCTTCAACGGCAGATCTGTACTTGAGTAAATATTATGCTGTCCAAAGTATACATTGCCACACGAAACTGTTAAACAGGCCATATTCTATTTCCAAGAATTTGAATGTGGGTGTGTCGGAAGCTGTCCTTTGAAAGATCCAAAGGACACTCACTAGTAATATGCCACCAAAATATCACCACTCTCCTCAGGCAACCCAAGTTCTGCTTTCTTTACATTTCAGCTGTTCACATTTGCTTTTAGTGTAATCAGAGGAGCACAGTGAATTCTTCCCTGCATATACACAAATTTGCTTTCAACTGTTATACTCAGGCAGCTGCCTCAGCAAAGCCTTAGCCTGATCCACAGACATATAGGATACAGATGCTTGGCTCTTCAGCATGTTCTATCCTGAGTGACATAAAGATATTATCTTTCTCAAGTTGCCTGAAAAATAATCATACCAAATATATCCCCCAAATTGTGAGATGAATACAGAATAAATTTCCTATGCTCACATTCCATATGCCAGGAGGCTCCAGATTTCTAAAATCTACGCTTAAGATGTCTTTGCTTTAGGGTTAAGGATGTTAGATACGCACAAGTGATACTTCTCTTCTGACCTATCATTAGCCAATTTCTCATGCTTTCTGACTAGAAATAATGTTCATTTGATAGTTTTATTAGTTTCCTATTTGTGTTCTAACGAATTAATCACAAACCCCATGGCTTAAATTTAAATTAAAACAATATAAATTTATTTTCTTACAGTTCTGAAGGTAAGAAGTCTGAAATGTACTTTATGGGCTAAAATCATTGTGTTGGTAGGTCAGTCTTACTTTGGGAGGTTCTTGCCTTTTCTAATTTCTGGAGATTGACTTTACTCCTTGACTCAAGGTCCTTCCATCTTCAAAGTCAAAGCAGTCATGTAACTTCAAAATCTGCTCAGCCATTATATCTTCTTTTTGGCTAACTCTCCCTCTTCTGGTCTTCCACTTATAAAGATCCTTGTGATTACAGTGGGCCTCATATTAAAATCCTTGGGTGGCTCAGTCTATTAAGTGTCCAACCCCTGAGTTTAGCAGGTCATGTTCTCAGAGTCATGGGATCAAGCCCTGCTTGTAAGCTCTGCACTCAAGAGGGGAGTCTCCTTGAGATTCTCTCTCTCCCTTTCCCTCTGCCCCTCCCTCCACTGAAACTCTCTCTCTACAATAAATAAATAAATCTTAAAAAAATAATAAAGTAAAATCCTCAACTTGATCACATCTATAAAGTCTGCCTTGCCATGACAGGTAACATATTCACAATTTCCAAAGATTAGCTTGTGGAATCTTTAAGGGAGACACTACTCTGCTGATCACAAAGGACATATTGAAACAATGGGTAAGTCCTCGTGAAAAGAATTTCTGCCTTATTTGTCTTTAAGAATGTTTGTTAAATTTAGGACATCCCTCCTCCATTCTTTCTAATCATATGGTCTTGAATTGAATCATCAGAATTGTCAGGGACTTGAATTATTGCTTAAAATGGTTATTGTGGCTTTCTGTCAGTCTGATTCTATGTTTCAAAATGGGTTTCCTGCATATAAGCCTTTCCTAGTCAGGCAATTTTAAAGATGAATTTATCATAATATGTAATTTATTTTAGAAATGTCATCATTCTAGGAATATCTAGCCCAAGTTAAATAAAAAAGAAAAAAAGAAACTTTTTAATACTTAAATATGAATAACATTTTGTTTTTGTTTGTTTTTTCTAAAACTAGTTGAGAAGTAGATTTAAATATGGTCTTAGAAGGTTAAATAGACAAAAAGCTATAGGTTATCCATTTATACACACACGGACAACTTAGAAAAGATTTAAAAGTTTTTAAAAGATAGAGATAAAAATTAATGTTAAGAAGTTTATGTAATATACCTATCAGGGTAAATCTTTGAACTAATTATGCCTATTTAATAATTCTTATTTAAAATAGCTCTGTCTTGGGGATCCCTGGATGGCTTAGCGGTTTAGCGCCTGCCTTTGGCCCAGGGCGCGATCCTGGAGTCCCGGGATAGAGTCTCACGTCAGGCTCCGGCATGGGCCTGCTTCTACCTCCTCCTGTGTCTCTGCCTCTCTCTCTCTCTATGTCTACAATAAATAAATAAATAAATAAATAAATAAATAAATAAATAAATAAAAATAGCTCTGTCTTCCTGATTTTTACCACCATGTTAAAATGATGTAATACTATAATCTGGTTGTTGTTTACAAGATTAGGGTTTTATTTCTCAGTAGTTTTTTATTTTTATATTTTTTCATTGGTTTTATGATTAATATAAAGATCCTTAGCTAACTTTAAAATATTAGAATACCATTAAATTGTATTAAGTAATCATCAATCTGCAAAAACCTGGAGTATTTCTGAGAAAGTAAAAATATAAAATGTTGGTCATTTTACATTTCTTTAATTTATCCTTACCTCTTATTCTTACAAATTATAGAATGTAATAATAGGAAATTAAAATATATTTAGATGATGTTAATATTTCTAGATTTGATTTATGTTTGGTAAGTATGAAATCTGTGTTCATGGGGTGAACATTTCAAACCGGATTTTCTACTTTCTGTTTTTCTTGTGTTATAAACAAAAATTGGTTATTCTGGTTAAGGTAGTATTTAATACGTTTGAGGTTTTGCTAGGTAAAACAGTTATAATGATATATGAATGCACAGAAAAGAAATATGATATTTCTGTTTTCTAAGGAAAATATTCCAATTTGTTGAGATAAAATATATGATACATATATTCTCTACATATTATACAAATGAAGCTAATTATATTTAAAAGTGGGGTATTTTAAGCATATCATCTGTATTTATAAGAATACTTTGGTGTATGTCTAACCACATATTTAGAGGTTGTGTCATAAAAAACAAGAAGAACAAAAAAACTGCATTTTTTCACATGAATGATACACAACAGGAAACAAATTAAGAATTTGAGTTTCCTTCTATAAAATGGCTAAGTTATCCTGTGCCCACTACAATTTGTATTTCATCCTGATAGTGTTATATTAAATTTCTACATTAGTTTTTAATTATTTAATAGAAGTTCCTAAAAACTGTTATTTGCTGCTGTAATTTTTGAAAATATTGTCTATACATCATCTGTCTTTTGATTCTAAGGATGTATATCCAGTATCTTCTCTCCTCTGATAACAAAGTTTCCAAATTTAGAGCACCAAAACCCATAAGATGTATTTTACATGTAAATTATTTATGAGTTTGCTGGTATGGCCACTGAGTAACATAAAGATTTGCTTTTCACTTCATTAAAGATAATAAAAATAAATATGTTTGTTTGATATTCTTAAATTTTAATCAATTCAAAACTATTCTTTTTTTTTTTTTAATTCAAAACTATTCTAATTACTTCCCCCTGCTCTTTAACAAATCTCAGATCAAAAGACACTGATTTGACTTCCTGGCTAAATAAGATAGAGTGAATCTACATCAGCCTCTCTCTCTCTCTCTGATTACATCTAAAGGTCTAGACAGAACAACAAGCAACCCCTTGAGGACTCTAAAAACCAAAGCATAACAGGTAGATAGAAGAAAATGCAAAACTGAGGAACCTGTATTTTGGTAAACTCACATTGTCTTTTTTCTTGTTCCCCATTATCCCCCTTGTTCATCTTCTAATTTTCACCTGTGAATAGGCCAAATCCTGAAACTGGCCAGTAAATGCAGACAGCAAAAAATCAGAAAGATAGATTATACTTCCCATGTAGAGGAATATGAAAGAGAGTCTGCATGCAGGGGAGTGTGGGAGAGAAATCTTTCTTCTCAAACCAGGCCAGGGTAAAGCATAGGCCCAAGGGCAAGGGTATATAAATGTGTCAAGTTTATTATTTATTATTTATTATTATTATTTATTATACATTGTTTACCTTAAAATTATGTTATATATCAATTATATCTCCATTAAAAAATTTACTCAGAGCCCATTATTTTGTGCAGAGGGACTGGTAAAGGGGCCCTTTAGTCTAAAGAGCATAAGAGAAATCTCTAGTATTTTTTTTCTCTCTTTTCTCCTACCACCTCATTACTTGTCTCAGTTGCAAGAAGCTATAGAACATTAAGGTAGGTGAAGAAAGAACCTTCATTTTCTAGCCACTGGACCAGGAAAAGGGCCATGGGAGTTTGAGAATGACAGAAAATCTGGAATGGAGAGATAAACTCAAGGAAAACAATGCCCAGTAACATCATAGTCAAACTGCTAAATCAAAGCATAAGGAACTCAGAATTTTATGAGCAGCTATCATATCACAATGAATAAAGTAAAATAAAGACCTTTGCAGATTTAGGAAAACTACAAGAATTTATGGACAGCTGACCTGTTCCATAAGAAATGCAAAAGAAAGATTTTTTTTTTAAGAAAGATTTTTTTTAGGCTGAAGGTAATTATACCTGATTAAGAATCTGAAATTTCAGAAACAAAGGAAGAACAGCAAAACTGGTAAATATAAGGGTGAATACTTGAGACTAAATTAAAAAATAAAAGTCATATCACTGTTTGAAGAATTATAATGTGTGCAGATATAATACAGGTGAGAACAATAACATAATATTAACACTAAACCATTAACAGAAGGGTAAAGGGAACAATATTATTGTAAGGCTTCTAAGTTTTATTTGAAATCAGTAAAGTGATACCTCTACATAGCCTATGAAGAATTAGATATGCAGACAGTAATCCCTAAGCAAAAGTATAAAAATATCAAAATAGCAAATAAATCAAAATTAGAATTAAATATAATGCAAATTACTAGAACACATCAATTACAAAATAGAGATTCTTTATGAGATCAGATAAAAATATAAGAATTATATATTGCCTGCCGGAAACCAAACTTAATTAAAGAAGTATCAATGGATTAAAAGCAAAAGATGGGAAAAGATACACTGTGCAATTGCTAATCAAAAGAATGCTATAATGGACATATTAGTATCATACAAAATATACTTTAGAACCAGGAAAATTAAAAAAAAAAGAACCAGGAAAATTACCAGGATAAAGAATGATATTATGCAAATATGAGCAATACGTTTTTGAAAAAAATGAAAAAGCAAGAATTGTTTCTTCAATTAGACATTGATAATGTAAGCTGAACCTCAATTTATACCTCAACCTTGCACAGAAATTGACTATTATCACTAAGAGTAACAAATAAAAGTATTAAAGTTTTAAAAGAAAACATAAAATATATTTAAGATGTTTAATATTTGATTTAGCAACAGGTTACTAGATATAATATCAAAGCCATGCTTTAAAAGGAAAAAATATAAATCACCATCATGATGATAAATTGCATCAACATTTAAAGCAAAAACTGAAAAATATGATGCTAAGAGCAGAGAAAGACAAGCTAAAGAATGGGAGAAAATGTTTTCAAATGACCTGATGACAAAGGACTTATAATCAGACTATAAAAAGAAAAATTCATAATGCAACAATAAAAAAAACTTGAAAAATGGGGAAGATTAAATAGATAACTACTTTGAAGAGGACATGCAGATTGCAAATATATACGTGAAATAATGTGCATAACATCACTAGCTATTCAGGAAAGGTAAAGTGATATCACAATGAGATAGCACTAGACAACTATTAAGAAAGGAGAAAAAAACTGAAATGTCAATGACTGGTAAGAACCCAGAGTAAAAGGGGCACTCACGCATTGCTAGTGGGAATATAAAATGGCACATCAAATTTAGAAAACAGTGTATAAGTTTTTTATTCCTTTACCATTTTATTTAAGATTAATTTTCTATGTGGGACACCTGAGTGACTCAGTGGTTGAGCGCCTGCCTTCGGCTCAGGGTGTGATCCTGGAGTCCCGGGATCAAGTCCACATCAGGCTCCTTGCATGGAGCCTGCTTCTCCTGTCTCTGCCTCTCTCTCTGCCTCTCTCTGTATCTCTCATGAATAAATAAATAAAATCATTAAAAAAAGAATTAGTTTTTTATGCAATTATTGAGAGGAGGGTAGATAAAAAATACTGTTTTGACATTTAAAATTAATACAAAAATAGGCTAAGGCAGCCCGGGTGGCTCAGTCAGTGGTTTAGCACTGCCTTCCGCCAAGGGCGTGATCCTGGAGACCCGGGATGGAGTCCCGCATCAGGCTCCCTGCATAGAGCCTGCTTCTCCCTCTATCTGTGTCTCTGCCTGTCTTTCTCTCTGTATCTCCCATGAATAAATAAATAAAATCTTTTTAAAAAATAGGCTAAAGTATTAAAATAATTTCATTTTAATTTGTCCAGTTTAGTGTAAAATTAAGATTATCTCAAGAAAGTTACTATTTATCTGACTGATGATTGACTTAACCTGAGTCATCAGACTAACAGGTTTGGGTGCTTAAAAAAGACAAAAAATAATAGTATTCATGCAGTATTTAAGATGACTTTATTATCTGTTACAGTCATAAGGTCAACAGTAAAGAAACAACTACTTCTCAAAGCATATTTACTTGTCAAAGACTCCTAAGGAAGATGAATCTCACATTTCACCTCTACAACCAGAAATTTTAATTGCTCCACGAGAGATACTACATATAAATGTGCTTTGCATATTTAGGATATTATTTAGATTTTAATAACCTATTTTAAAATTTTTTATTTTACTTTATTATTTTTTATTGTATTTATTTATTTGATAGAGAGCACAAGCAGGGGGAGAGGCAGGCAGAGGGAGAGGTAGAATAGTTTTCTTTTTTTTTATTTTTATTTTTTTTTAGGTAGAATAGTTTTAGAAAGAAAAGGTCTGCTTTCAAAACATCTAATATATATATAAATATATATTAAAATACATATAATATAGAATATATTTTTTAAATCTTTTTTTAAATAAAGATTTTATTTATTTATTCATAGAGACAGAGAGAGAGAGAGAGAGAGGCAGAGACACAGGCAGAGGGAGAAGCAGGCTCCATGCAGAGAGCCTGACATGGGACTCGATCCAGGGTCTCCAGGATCATGCCCTGGGTTGCAGGCGGCGCTAAACCGCTCCGCCACCGGGGCTGCCTTAAGTATATATTATAATATATTATAAAATATATATTATATATATGAAATATATATTAAAATACCGACATATATAATACCTCACTATTATCTTTAAGTTTGGTATGTTAATGACAAATCTCAGTCTCTGCTTTTCTTTTTCCTTAATTTTTAAATTATTGTACAGTTAACACACGATGCTACATTAGTTTCAGGTGTACAACATGATGATTCATCTTCTCTAAATGTGATGTTATGCTCACTACAAATGCTGCTACCATCTGTCAGCATACAATGCTATTACAATATCCTTACTATATTCCCTATGCTGTGCCTTTTATTCTGTGATTTATTCATTTCATAACTGAAATCCTGTATTCTCCAACACTGCTTCATCCTTTTCGCTCATCCCCTGATGATCCTCCCTTCCCTCTGGAAACCATCAGCTTGTTCTCTGTATTTATAGGTCTGATTCTGCTTTTTGCTTTGTATTCATTTGTTTTGTTTTTCAGATTCCACATATAAGTAAAATTGTACAGTATATATTATTTCATTATACTGTTTTAGTTGTATTCTGCCTTCTGCTTTCTGATAATGATTTCTTTTATATGAAACAATTTGGCCAGATTTATCCCAATTCAAAAACTCAAGTTCTATATTCTTCCAATTTTCCTTACCCTGTCATAGCTGTTATATGCTATATAAATTTTTAAATGTCTATAAATATTCAAAAGTTAAAAAGGCTAATTATATGTAGACACCTTTAATTCTAGAAATAGACCAATCAAAATAAAATGTATTTTTTAAAAAATTTAGGCTTGCTGATAATTTAGAATAAAGTCATTTACCTAGAAGTCCAAAGGCATACTGAATTTTTGATGTCTGTTTCAAGTAGGAGTGAATTCTTTTCTTCTTTAGGAGAGCTAACTTACTGTAGGTGTCATAAATAAATAACATCCCCATGGTTCCCTGCTTTTGCTATTATTGTTGTATCTCTTATTTTGAGTGACTGTCACATATCATAAAGTTGTCTGTAGCATGTTTCAATTTAAACGAGCAGAATTTTGATTATAAAGATTATTTTAGTATCTGCTTCAATGGATTAGTAAGATGAATAATACATTATTTCCTTATTATACATTGAAAAGTTGGGTAGCATCATAGATAATTCAGACTCGCTAGCCAAAAATTTAATAAAGAGAAGGAAAAATGGCAATACTTATGTCATGTTTCATTTTTTCCCCTCATGTTAAAGGCAGCAATGCTGGAATGACTCATTACATTTAGATATACTTTAAATAATAACCAAAAGATCATGTGTTATTTTTTATCTTTTAAAAATGTTAACTCAAGAGATCTTCCTTCTATATGAAGATTTCTAGACAAATGTATTTTTTCATAAGTTTCAAATGTTAACTCAAGAGATCTTCCTTCTATATGAAGATTTCTAGACAAATGTATTTTTTCATAAGTTTCAAAAAAATTGAAATTAAATGCACTCTAACATGCAAACTATGAAATTAAAAACAAGTTTATATACTCTTATTTAGGAGCAAAAGTTACAAATTTGAGATTAAGGCCACCTGATAAAGGATCTTAAAATCACCATTATTCTTTGACCACTGCAATTTACTAAATTTCTGCAAGTTTCAATTTGTCAATCTGTAAAAAGTAACTATTGATAATGTAATCACATGGTTATTTTGAGGATTATATCCGCTAATAAAATGTATCATATTCATTATATCCATTATTCTCATTATGTCATGACGATTATATCATGCTTAATAAAATGAATAGAAGTATGCATGGGACAATATATATATTACGTAGTATTCAGATACACATTATATAATATTTAGGTTACACCTGATTCCAGCTAAGAGAAAATGTCGCTCAAAAAATCTTTCATGGGGATCTCTGGGTGGCTCAGCAGTTTAGCGCCTGCCTTCAGCCCAGGGTAGAAGCAGCATCGACTACTGGAGTCCCAGCATCGAGGCCCACATCAGGCTCCCTGCATGGAGCCTGCTTCTCCCTCTGCCTGTGTCTCTCCCCCCCGCCCCATGTGTCTCTCATGAATAAACAAATAAAATCCTTAAAAATAAATAAATAAATAAATAAATAAATAAATAAATAAATAAATAAATAAATCTATCTTTCATAATGATGAAGAGATTATCTTATATGACAGGTACACCATAAATGTAATAACACTTTAGGACAGGGATCCCTGGGTGGCGCAGCGGTTTGGCGCCTGCCTTTGGCCCAGGGCACGATCCTGGAGACCCGGGATCGAATCCCACGTCAGGCTCCCAGTGCATGGAGCCTGCTTCTCCCTCTGCCTATGTCTCTGCCTCTCTCTCTCTGTGACTATCATAAATAAATAAAAATTAAAAAAAAATAAGACAACTACACTGCCAAAAAACCACCAACTTTGTCTGGAAATAGCATGACTTTTTAATGCCAAGGTTAGAATTCCAAGGTTCCTTATGCAACTAGAGTCTCACAAACAGAAAGTGGATATACAGCTCCTAGTAAGGACATCAACCAATGAGCAAATCAGGTATGACCATGAGGAACTTCGAGTAGGGAATCCTCTCTTTCCATTAATGCAAAAATTCTTTAAAATATTTTAATATATGGTAACTCCAAACCTCCCACAATGATTTTACTTTATAATACATCTGATATTTTCTAACCCATTACCTTTGTATTATGTCACTAATAATTTCTTTCTTTTGTCAAAGTGCGTGGTTAATGGGACGCCTGGGTGCAGGGGTTAAGCACCTGCCTTCAGCTCAGGGTGTGATCCTGGAGTCCTGGGATTGAGTCCCACATTGGGCTCCTTGCATGGAGCCTGCTTCTCCCTCTGTCTATGGCTCTGCTTTTCTCTCTCTCTCTGTCTCTCATGAATAAACAAATACTTTTTAAAAATAATGTGTGGTTAATACTGTCAACAACAACAAAAAGTAATCAATAGTGGTAGAGAGTGGACTTAAATCTTTCCCCTACATTTGAAAGAATGCCTCCAGTAGTCATTCAAAAATATAAATTCTCAAATTATTGATTTTATTTTAAAGTATAAATGGAATTTAAATTATGTTAAATAACATTTGCATCTGTGGAGATAAACATTTAATATTCCTCAACAAATCTATTGCTATGATGAATTATATCCGTGGATTTCCTAATAGCAAATAACTATTGTTTTCCTAGAATAAGCTGTAATAAGTAAAAGTGTATTTTCTAAATAATATATTTTATGCACTTTCAAATTTAATATTTTAATATGACTAGTGATTTTAATTGTGCTAATTTCCAAATCAGTTCCATGTTCAGTTAGCAATTTTTAAATAATTTTATATCCATAGTTTAGCTCTTTAAGACACTTCTAGGGGTGCGTAGGTGGCTCAGAAGTGAGCGTCTGCCTTTGGCTCAGGGTGTGATCCTGGAGTCCTAGGATCGAGTTCCACGTCAGGCTCCCTACATGGAGCCTGCTTCTCCCTCTGCTTGTGTCTCTCCCTCTCATGAATAAATAAATAATTTAAAAAAACAGTTCTAGTATATAAAGAGCCAGTTTAACTATTTAACTTTGACATTATATGTGCCATATATAAGTCCTGGTGTATAAGGTTTACTGATCATCTATGTTATCTGGAGAGTTTGATTTTTGTTTTTGTGGTTTGTTATCCTTTATTTTTGGTATGTGTCCTTGTTTTCTTTTTTTTTAAAGATATTTATTTTAGAGAGAGAGATAGAGCATGGGGCATAGGGGGCAGAGACTCAAGTAGACTCCATGCTGAGAGCTGGAGCCCTAGGTGGGGTTCAATGCCAGAATCCCGAGATCACCACCCCAGCAGAAACCAAGAGTCCTTCATCTAATTGACTGCACCACCCAGTCACCCTGATATATTTCCTTTTTTAACTACAGATCCTTGGGAACCAAGTCTAGATCCATTCAATCAAAAACCCCTTCCTGTGAGACCAATAAGAAACACTGACCAGATTATTTAACTTGTGTTTTCTGCTATTCTTATACAGGAAAGTATCAAGGCATAGTCAAAGGTCAAAATCAAGATTAACAGAAAAGAGTGCAAAAAGAAACAAACAAAAAGTAAAAGCCAAAAGAAGCAGAAACTTTTGATTTAATATATAGAGTCAGTAATTTGACTCCAGGCATTATCTGTCTTAGGACATTTCATTCTTGACCTACAAGAAAATAATATAATTTAATTTCATCAGTATGCAGGTGTGTCTGGGTCAGGTGCTTAATATAACATTATTTTTCAGATAGTCTCCTGAAAATTATCTTTGGTCTTACTTTCCTCTCCTGTAGATAGGATAAAAAATGAAAATAAAAATAGTTCTATTAAAGTATTTCTAGTTTCATGGTGTTTAGACCTGGGGGGGGGGGGAGGGCGGGAGAAGTAGAATTATGGAGTCAATGAATTATATTCCATATCTTTTATCATTAACTATAATTTCACATGGTTTTATCATTTTTCTGTTCTTAGAAATTACATTTAAATATTTTTAAAAACTCATGACAAAATATAACCTCTGTTACAATAAACCTGTTATTTTTTACAATTAAAAAGAAAACCAGAATTTTGTTTTTACAGAGGAATGTAGAATGCTTTGTTAAAAAATCCAATGCTTGGACCATTAAGTTCCTTCTTATATTCAATCCCTTTTTATCATATAATTTTAGTCCATTTGGCAACTCCAATAGATTGTTTCAATTATATTTTAAAAGTACTTATGAAATCTCAGAGTTAATGATGAAAAACAAGAGCAGAAGCAAAGTGACATCCTTTATGTTTTATGCTTTGCTTTGTTATATTAAGTAATATATATACTTATCTAAATTTGATTTGAATTTATCAATATTTAAATTTAGATTTATCTATATTTAATTTAATTCAATTTATCTACATTTAAAATTAAAATTTGATTTTGTTGCATATTAATCCATCAGTCTTCTTAGATAATGTATTGCCTTAATATAAAATCCTTTTCTTAAAAACACATCTTTATTTTATATGCCACAAAGAAATTTATTTTAAAGCTATCAAGTTGCTTATATATGATACAATTCTAAAATGTCATTTACTTTGAACTTCATGATGTCAGATATTTCAAAATCTGAGACATTCTTTGTCTTAGAATTGAGGAATGTTATATGCAATCACAGATGAGCCATTTATGTAACGAAATGTGTAAAGTCTGACTACTATTGTTCACAAAAAAAGATAAGTGCTTGTTTTATTGCATGACATTAAACATTTGAATTTCCGCTAAATTAAAGAAATTAGGATGCGTGGTACTCCAAAGTCATAATCTCAGAATGTCTCATTCGCTTTTGTAATATAAATACGACTTAATACAGATTGTTTTATATTCATTATGTGTTTACATGTTGAGTTATATGCTATATGTATCAACATTTAGATATTTTTCTATTAAAAAAACACTCTATCTAGAAAGTATTATGCTATTTCACCTATTTCTAAGTGCAGTAAACCTGGGAGGTGTTAGTTGAGTAATTTCAGATATTTCTGATATAAATTCTGGATATTTCTGGTATAACCAATGTCTCTCTGTGTTTTCAGGATTGCTATTTCCTTTGTAATATATTAATACAAGTGTGTGTATAAAAGTATAATCAGGGGTGCCAGGGTGGCTCAATTGGTTAAGTATCTCACCTTTGATTTTGGCTCATATCAGAATCTCAGCGTCTCAGGGTTGTGAAACAGAGACCTGCACTGGTTTGAGATTCTTACCCTCTCCCTCAGCCCCTCCCCCACCCAAAAGAAGTATAAACAAATTTTTAAAATACTTAAAATAGTTATTATTTGATTAATTTTAGTACATATAGCATAAGATATATTAAAGGTTACTACTTTTAAACATCAAGCCCTCCATTTTGGTATTTATCATATATTGCAAAATACAGAGTGGCTGGCTATAAGAAACACATCTAAATTATTTTATCCTTATCTACCATCTTCTTGCAACATTTGTAGATACATTTTATAAGAATAAACTGCACGTTGCTGTTTTCAGTAATTATCATCAGTAGGCTTGCGCTGCAAGACTTTTAAAGCCACGTTTTTCCTTTCTCATGCATTCTTATTCATTTACATGTAATTTCTTTGATAAATTCTTTATACATTTTATTTTGAGGACAATGTATTCTCCAAGCACTGCATTGTTTGCATGCTATTCTGCTGGATGTTTTTCTATCACAACTACCTATTTATGTTTCCTGTTTTTTATTTACATTTCAAATGAAAGGTTACTGACCCTTGGAAAATCTATCATATAAAGAGGTTTTTAAAGGTTGTTTTCAAACTACATGCTACTGGGAATATCAAAGTCCTATGAAAAAAACCTTCCTTATTTGTGCAGTGCTTCCTACTTCGCTTTGGTTCTTTCCCTTCCACTTTTAAACAGTCTTTCCTCAAAGACAGATCAGCCAAATGCTCTTTCAGCATCTCATTTTTTAAACTTTTATTGAGTATTAAAGGTAAGTTACACTTACTATTACACATAATTTGAAAGTCTCCACATTTTGGCATGTTAAAATATTGTAAACCAAAGTCATTATAGGAATCTGATAAATATTAGAGATGGATGATGGTTTATGTTCCCATGTACATGCATTTTCAAACATTATGTTTTGTCTGAGTTGGCAAGTCTATAATGTGTAAAAATGGATGAGCCCAGCAAATCTATTTTCAGAGATTATTTTTTCCTACTATTATAACTAATTTCTGCTGATGTGAAAGTATTATTTGCTTGACCTAGCAAGTGTGGCTGTTTAATGGACTTAGCCAAGCTAAGGCTGTGAACTGGTTATCTGAGTCCTAAACCTCAGAGCTTAGCTAATTCACTGATAGATTTAGCCAACTCATTTTACCATTTTAGACCCAAAGTACATTATTAATAAGTCGGAACTAATGACACTGGACCTGCTGCAGAATGGCCTGGGAAGAAATAGCTAATCAATAGATGTTTCTTGATATTATAAAATAGTATAATTAACACCAAAATTAGGCCAGAGTAATAAAATTCAGTCAGTTATCTATTTCAGTGTTTTAGCATTATAAATGTTGGAAAATATGGGAGGATTATTTGTTAAAAAGAAATCTTAAAGGAAGTAAAACAGGTGCTATAGTTAATGGTGCTGTAACTCAGCAGATTCCTGTTAATTCCATCATAATATATCAGCATGACACTGAATTTCTGATTTTGAGAGAGTCCCTTATAAAGCTATGAATTCATACTAAGCCTTGGTATAAAGGCTAGCCCATCTTCTCACAATCTATTTGAAGAAATGCTATTTTCACCGTGTAAGCAAATAATAAGCATGCTACTTTCAATTTAATTAAAAGTGTAACATTTAAAATAATGTCTTCTAATTAGAATTGGCCAACATTGACAAATATTCTCCATAAATTATTGTCAAGACAAAGTAAAATAGAATTTAAAACTACTCTCCAAAATCTCAGTGTTAACATATTATACCCAATAAACTTACATCTAAAATGGCTTTAAAATAGAAAATATTTTAAAATGTCATAGATTTATATCATATTTGTGTTGAAATTATAAAACATTAGTTCTAAAAAAGCAAGTAGGCTTACTTAAAATTTAAAAAGCTTACATTTTAAAAACACTTGCTTCCTTGAAATCATTAAGAAAGTAAATATTTTTCTCAGATCCTTTCTAAAGTGATTTAAAACCTATGATTATTGGTTAATGTTCCTTTTAACTATAAAACAAATAGAAATAGTAATGACTATCATTAATATTCTACTGGAAGAATACTGGAATATTACAGTGAATACATGAAGAGACATCTTAGTATCAACCTATCTAACATTTTATACACACAGAAGGAAATTCTTTATAGCATCCTTTCTTATAGTTTTGCTGATGAAATGCCAATATAATTCCTTTATAATGAAACTTATACATAAGGAAGCCATATTATAAATCCATAAAAGTAAGCACTCTAGCTAAATCTTTTTTACCAAAGCAATGAATAATACATTTAATATTAAAATATAATATTTTAACCCAACAAAATGGTTTTATCATTTTACTCATTATTTAACACACTGTGCTAAACCTTTCACATATGTTGGAGATAATCTTACAGAAATATAAGAAATAAAATAAAATTAAATACTACAGATAATCATTAGAAATAAAAATATATTAAACCATCAATTATGATGTATAACATTTCTTCATTTTTTTTATCCCAAATTACATTATTCCTATCTATAGGCATAAGAGTTTCTAATTTTCTGCTAAGTACAATGCTGCAACATCATAATTCACATTTATGAGTGCATCTATAGAGATAAAATATTTGCAATTGGTGTACTTTGATCAAAAATGATATTCATTCGACCCAGGGCATGATCCTAGAATCCTGGGATCAAGTCCCACATCGGGCTCCCCGCATGGAGCCTGCTTCTCCCACTGCTGTGTCTGCCTCTCTCTCTCTCTCTCTCTCTGTGTCTCTCATGAATAAATAAAAGCGATATTCATGAACACATATTTTCATTTTCTTTGGGTAAATACCTGGCTATGAAATAGTTAAATCGTATGTAAATACATATTTAAGAAATCGGCAAAACTTTTCCAAAGTGTGTCATTATACATTTCCACCAGATGTGTATATAAAGACATAGATAACAGTATTTATAGCAGTTTTATTTGTAATAATAAAAAACTTGAAATAATCCAAATATCCTTCAACCTCTAATAATGCATAAAATGAGATGGTATTCACTAATAAAAGGATACAAATATTAGATATATCCTAACAGCCTGTTGTATCTGAAAGTAACGATGCAGAGTAAAAAAGAAACAGATAAAACATAAAGGAATATATACACTATAGACCTTCATTTACATAATTTTCTAAGAAATGCAAACTATTCAGGAAGATTAATGACTGGTTGAGGATGTAGAAGTATGAAGGAAATATAACAAAGGGTCATGAGGAAAATTTGAAAGGTAATGGATATATCCATAAGCTTAACTGTGATGGTAGTTTCACAAGTGTGAACATATGTCAAATCAAATGCTATAAATTTGTGCAGTTTTTTATGTGTCAATTATACTTCAACTAGCTGCTAAAGTACATAAAATATACTCCAGCACAAAGCAGAACAAGTAAGTTCTCTAGGACACTGGTATTCAAACCAGCAGTTCCATTTATTCTTTGCTGTAAGTATGTAATAAATTAAGAAGTGTGCAAAAAAAAAAAAGTGTGCACCAGAATGTGGTGCAATGTACTGTTCCCTTCATCAAGAAAATCTTGCTATGAAAAAAATATATTAACAGAACTAAGCAGTCAGCATGCTGCATATCCTATTAAAGATCAATATCAAACATTTCACAAATCCATCTATTTGATCTTATTTCACATTAATTTTGTTCCATTGATTTGTCATTCACTTCATGTCCCATTACCATACTATCCCAGATACTGAAACAAATTTCAATATTAATCAGTGTTTTTACATCTTTATTACTACCTTAAAAAAATTCACTGGCCATTCTTGTTTGTTCTCCCAAATTAGGGGCACCTGGGTGGCACAGTTGGTTAAGTGGCTGAGTTTTGGGTTTCAGCTCAGGTCATGATCTCTGGTCATGAGCCTGAGCCCTGTATCATGTTCCACACTCAGCAGAGTCCGCTTGAGTTTCTCTCTCCTCTTCCTCTGCAAACCGCCCCCCCCATGCCTGCTCTCTAAAATAAATAATAAATAAATAGATATTCTTCCAAAAATATAACCTCCTCTTAGTTTTATTGGAATCATATGAAACTTTTATATTACCTTAGAGAAAATATTTGTTTTTAATATTGAAATTTCAGAAAAGTATAGTACCATTATAAATTAACTCAAGTTTTCTTCTCTAACAAGACTATTTTCAGATTTCTTTATATAGGGTTTTCATACATATCAGTATTACCTTTAGGCTTTAGATTCTTGGTGTTAAAAAAGGTATCATCCATTATATATTTTCTGGTATGTTGCATAGTAACCTATTTATTCAAAAATTAGTTTTAGACACCTATTATGTTCAAAATTTCTATCCAGGCACTACGGATAAACTATGGAACAAAACAGATAAACAATCAACATTTCTTCTCTTAGACAACACTTTGTCCATCAAGGCAAGAGTTTCATATGATTCCAATAAAACTAAAAGGAGGTTACATAAAAAGAAACATATGCTTGGGAGTAGAATGGCCTGAAAATGCTTGACTGAGAAGGTAGGTTTTACAGAAGGCACTGATTAAATGTATGAGGTAGCCATCAAGCAAGCACTGTTCTAGGTACTGGAAAGTCTGAGGAACATTAAGAAAGCCCATATACTAAGACAGACTGAGCCAGAATGTAATGTCATTTTCTAAGAAGTAATGTGGGGGGTGGGGATCACAATTATACAATGCTTTGCTTTTGAGTGAAATGGGAAGCCAGTAGGGTGCTTAGAGCATTGGAGGCACAAAATCTAATTTCTATTTTAGGAAGATTAACATGGCTATTATATGGATAAGAAATTTAAGGCAGTAAGAATAGAAACAGAGAGAATAGTCATAAAATGATTAAAACAGTCTTTATAGGCGAAGGGCAACCGCATTGGGAATGATAAGAAGAGGTCAAATTCTGGATATATTTTAAAGATGACAATTATAGGATTTGCTGACAGACAAGATGTATGGAGTAAAGAAAAGAGAAAAACAAGGGTAAAACCCAGTTATAGGTGTGTGCAATTAGGAGAATGATGTCACCACTAGCTGTGATGATTGAAGGCCGCAGGAGGGGCAGGGTTGGAGACACATCACAGAAGTTCAGATTTGAGCCTGCTGTGTTTGAGATTGCTACTGGGCATCCAAAGAGAACTGTCAATAGGTAGTTAGACATACTTATCAGAAGTGCAGAGGAGTTCAGAGGGTTGGAGTCACAGCACTTTGATAGAGTTTAAAACCAGGAGGCTGTATAGTGAGTGAGGACAGAAAAATTTTCACAGAGCTGATTGCTAGGGTGATGCAAACATTTACAGTTGGGAGAAATGAAGATGAAACAGAAGGGTCACTAAAATGAAGTCATAAATGTAGGCAGAAAATGAGCTGCCCAGGAAGTCAAAGAAATACATTATTCACAAAGGAAAACTAATTGGTTATCCCAAATGCTTACAGATAGTTCAAAAAGCATAATAGCAGAGTAGAATTATCATTCCTTTTAACAAAGTGGAGGTAATTGGTGACCTTGATCAGAGCGGTTTGTTAGTATGTTGAGGATGAAATATATTTTAATGAATTAAAGACTAGTTTAGACAAATCTTTCAAGTAGGAATTACAGAAATAAATGGATAGTTGGAGGGGAGGCAGAGAAAAGAAATTGTCTTTGTGCACTGAAAAAGAGGATTCCATATAGAAAGAAAAAAATAATTAAATATTTTTTTTAAAACGGGGCATTTCTGGGGATAAGGCAAGAGGACAGAGAATCTAGTAAACAATTGCAGATGTTGGTCCCGTTTAAAATCTCAGAGCTGTAATCTACAATAGCAAACAGGACTTGCAATCAAATTTATAATCACAGATGCAGATAAATATTTCCAACAAATTAATTTTTCTGTAAATTAGAGAGCAAGGTTGTCAACTAAAATTGAAAATGTTAGGAGGGGGGCACCTGTTTGCCTCAGTGGTTGAACATCTGCCTTCCACTCAGGTCATGATCCTTGGGTCCTGGGATGGAGTCCCACATTGGGCTCCCCATGAAGAGCCTGCTTCTCTCTTTGCCTATGCTTCTGCCCCTGTCTCTGTGTCTCTCATGAATAATTAAAATCTTAAAAAACAAAGAAAAAGAAAATGTTAGGAGGGATTTCAAAATTTGAAGAAATAAGTGGCAATATTTAAGCAATGAGCTAATGGACTGAGAAAATAGAGTATTGGGCAGCATTACAGATCCACTTAAGATGACTGATCATAAATTTAAAGTGAAAACTGCTTATGTAATTGTGTGTATGCTTTGATGTTTCAGAAGTTTTTGTTTCTTGGTTTTGATTTTATTATTAATACTATTTTTTTATAATTTCATTTTTTAAAGATTTATTTATTTATGATAGACATAGAGAGAGAGAGAGAGGCAGAGACACAGGAGGAGGGAGAAGCAGGCTCCATGCTGGGAGCCTGACGCAGGACTCCATCCCAGGACTCCGGGATCAGGCACTGGGCCAAAGGCAGGCGCTAAACCACTGAGCCACCCAGGGATCCCCATATTACTTTCTTTTTTTCTTTTTTTTTTTTTTTTTTTTGCGAGCCACATACATCTATGTAGGGCCAGGCCCGGGATTGGAAGAGAGTTGAATTTAATCAGGGTTGTGTTTTATCTAATGAGCACAATTACAGATAATCTTTTGTGTGTGTGTGTGTGTGTGTGTGTGTGTGTGTGTGTGTTTTCTTTTTTTTCTTTTTAAATAGATTTTGTATCTGGATGTTATAGACTGAATTTCATTCCACCCATCCTACCCACCCTAATTCATGTACTGAAGGCCTCTCAGTATGTCTATATTTTTAGAGATAAAGCCTTTAAGGAGAAACTGAAGTTAAATGAGGTCGTAAGGGGGAAAGAGCACTAATCCAATAGGACTGGTATACTTTTAAGCATATGAAGAGACAGAGAAGTCTTTCTCTCCACACGCATGTAAAGGAAAGGCTATGTGAGAATCTGGGAAAAGATGGTTATCTCTAAGCCAAAAAGAGAGGCCTCACCTGAAAACTACCCTGAGATACTTTGATCTTGGACTTCTGACATCCAGAACTGTGAGAAAATTAATTTCTGTTATTTAAGCCATCCAGGCTGTGGTATTTTGTTATGAATACAAAACAGCATACTAATACACTATGAAGAGCATACTAATATATTGTACACCTTATCTCATATTTGTATTTAGAGAGACTTAGCTGCAGTAAGAATTTGCATGCACACTCAGGTGCAAGTGCTTGTACACTGAAGCACTACAAATGAACATCTGTTTTTTGAATTCATTCGAAGGTCTGTATCATTACTGCTGACACATTGACTTTAACTTTGGGCAACTTCTGACTCAGCAGCCACAGCCATATATTATCTTTACTTTAGTGGCCTCAGCCTCGATGTTGTGATAGCTTCCTTTCCTCTTCTCTCCCAAAGGAGAGTAAATAGCAACTAAGGAGAGTGAACAACAGTCTATCAGGAGGCAGATTTCAGTTCTACCTCTCCCTGCTTAGCTTCTTAAACATGTATGAACAACAGGACAGCGGAAGATACTCACTCGGCCCTTCTCCCTCCCTACACATCACTGATAACATTCACTATGTGATTCTGGGAAGTCTTCTCATATCTATATTCTTTGTCCTTTCTTTTCTAGGAAGCTGTGTCTAGGTCAGCAGCTCATCACTGCAACCAAAACTGTCAAGAACTGTGCAGGATCTGAGATTTTATTTTTTATTTTTTTTATTTTTTCCAAAAGCTAACTTATTCCTCTTTCATGGATGTTGAAATAAGACACGGGACTCTTGGGTTAGGGACAAACACTTTATTATTCACGGCAAAAGCAATAGCCTGAGTTCACGTTGATTAATGTCCGTTCCCCATAATCCTTAAAGAACCATGCAAGACGCCCATTGTGAATGTCTGCACACACCATAGATTTCTATTACATAAGAGAACACTTAGCTTCTGGAACCACTTGTATAGCAAGTTTAAGCAAGCCAGCTCTTTATCTGGGCATACACATAACCTTATCCCTCAAGGCAGGACCTTGCATTTTTGGCTTTTAAACAGTAAGAATGTGCAAGAACACTCAAGGATTCTAGCAATTTATCTCTCCTAACAAGGAGATGGGCTAAAAAAAAAAAAAAAAAAAAAAAAGCCAAAACATAATAATTAAAGGAATCGAATGGGTCAGTGTTGGGCAGTTAGAGCTAGGAAAAGAAAAATAATGCTAAACACATATAACTTGGGTAGAAGTCTGAAGGCCTTATTTTGATACCTAAGGCATAAGCATTCATCTTCAGAGTTAAAAGAAGAGCTGCAGAGTCCAAAGACACTGATATAGTGAAAATAAATAAATATATATATTTATATATATTTATGAATATATATATATTTATCAGGGGACAGCAAATTATGGCCCACAGGCCAGTTTCCTGTTTTTGTATATACAGTTATACTGTAACACAGGCCCATTCATGTACTTACATATTGTCAATGGCTGCTTTGTTTTTTAAGTAAGTATAGAGTTACCTAGCTATAACAGAGACTGCATAGCTTCATATTTATAGATATTCATTATTTGGTCTTGTAAATAAAACGTTTGCCAATTTCTGATGTATAGTCAAATGATACAATGTAGAACGAAAAATAAAAAAAATACTATATAGTTCATTATATTCCTCTAAATGACTTTCAAAGGTCTAAAACCAGATGATACAATAAAAGCTCTAGGTTCTTTTTTTTCTCTGCTTTACTTAGGGATAATTGACAATGAAAGTTGTATTTAGTTGAAGTATGCAACATAGTTTAAATATACACTGTAAAATGATTACCACAATCAAGATAATTAATACAAACATCACCTCACCTAGTTGCCTTTATTTATTTATTTATGTAGTTTTTTGGAGCGTGAGAACACTTAAGATCTACTGTATTAGCAAATTTCAAGTCAATTACAAAGTGTATGTTATTAACTATGTTGTTAACTGTATTGCTATAACTATAATAATAACTATATTATTAACAATATTATACTATAAAGTTTACTTTATTTAATATACTGTCAGGTAACCTGATTATTAACTCTATTGTTATAATTTTATTTTCAACTATATTATGTATATACATATATATGAAAATACATATATATATATACACACATATATTCTCACATATACATATATATATACACACATATGTTCTCACATATTCTTTATCAATTCATTCACCAGCAGACACTTAGGATATTTATATATCTTGCCTGTTACTACTAATGCTGAAATAAACATGGAAGGTACGGATATCTCTTCAAGGTCCTGATTTCATTTCCTTTGGCTATATGCTGGCAAGTGGGATTGCCAGATCACATGGTAGCTCTTTTTTAAATTTTTTGTGGAATCTCCATATTGTTTTCCATAATGGCTGTATTAATTTACATTCCTACCAACAGTGTACAAGAGTTTTATTTTCTCCCCATCAGCATTTGTCATCTTTTTGATAACAGCCATCCAAACAGGGTTAGAGCCATCCAAACGGGTGAGGTGATACGTCATTGGGGTTTTTCTTTGCCTTTCCCTGATGATTAGTTATGTTCAGCACCTTTTCATATACCTGTTGAACAGCCCTATGTTCTTAAATGAATTCATGAACGTATTTGTCTTAAATACGTAAACTCTGCGACATTTAAGATGACTCATCAGTGTTGTGATCAGTACATGGTTAGACAGAAGATAAAGCTGATCAACATTTAGGCAGTTTGGTCACTTATATCTTTCAAAACTACAGAGAATAGCATCTCTGAAATATAGAGAATAGCATCTCTGAAAGAAATGATATGCAACAATGAACTGATTTGAGTTGCACAGCCTCTTAATGCAAAAAGCTTGAAAGATGCCTGAGGCTAGCCTAAGGTGAAAGCCACTAATGTGAACTAAAATCATCAATAAATGAGATTTTTTATGATATTTTAATTAAGCTCCTTCAGTCACAATATGAATTGTAAATTTGACCTTTAGAATCAAACCAACTTATAATGTGCATTTGGCACTGTCTCCATATAAATTTTAAAATAAAAATTTTAAATTGTATTCCTTGTGCTTTTCAAAAATGAAGTCCTAACTTAGATTGGTAATTTTGATTTTTATGTCATTTTTTAAAGATGTAATACTGGAATACACACTAGGTTCTTATTCTAAAGTATGATTCAGAATATGTCCACTATTAGAAATAACCCAGTAACTCCTCTTAATATTTGATTATAGATAGATATATAGATATAGATATACAGATATATGTTTTTTTAGCATAGAAATACCATTTAAGTTTCTTCAGTGTTCTAGGGAACTTTTTGTTTGTTTCCTACCTTCCAAAATCACAGACTTAACTCTTCTCTAAAAAATTTAGAAAGAACAACTATTTGGAATTCTTACTAAGGGAAAACTTTATATGTTTTGTTAATGACTAAGAAACCCCAAAGGATTATATTTTCTGACCTACCATATAGTTTCTTGATGAGACAAATAAATCTTGTTACATAGTGAAGCTAGACTTCCTATGTAGGAAATCCCCATCTGTTACTGAATCCTCAATGTGATGTTGCAGCCAGTTTTAAAATTAACAACCACAGAAAATAATCACACTGCTGATGACACTATTAAAACCTGTTCATTTTCCAACTGTTTTTTCCATACTTATTATTTTTCATATAATACCTTTGAAAGAAAATATCATATTTATTGATATTTTGTGAAAAATTGATAAATTAATCAATCAAAATGATGAAATCGTTTATGTGACTGAATGATCAATCCATATTCCTCTGTATTTACTCAGTTTACTTAGTCATATTCTTGTCCATATCCTACATAGTTTATGAAAAAATGAGCCCAGTGCACAGCCTAACAGAGATTCCTAGAACTCTATCACTGTTAGTTTGTATTTATTTTTACTATATCAAGAACATTCTTCTTAATAAAGTTCTCAAACCATGCAGATATTATTTGCCTGTTACTGCTCTTTATTAGTGTTCCTTTTCCAATGCACACTTTCAAAGAACTTAGAAATATCAAGCTAACTAATGGAATCTGAAGAAACAATAATCCATCATGTCATAATAATTTACATGCTTTCTGAAACAATTCTATATCCAGGTAAAGTATATCCGAAATTTGGTATAAGCATGATTATGAAAGCATAGCTGAATCCTGTTTTGCTCCATCGTCTCTTTCTTCCAATTTTCTCCAACAGATTACTGAAACTAAATTCATGAAGCCTCACAAAAATGTTTTTTGGTGGCAGTTCAATGCGTATTTTTCAATTGCTCATCTGTTACCCTCATAGCTTTTCGTAAAGGCTCTCTTTATCTAAATTTGCACTTCTCTCTACCATAATCTTTCCCTGTACTTTTCAGACTGCTCTAGTACACTGAGAAACTTATTGTATAGTATTAACTCTTTTGAAAATATTGCCACCTTTACTTCTCAATGGAAATCTTGCTGTCTGTTAGTTATTACACCCCAAGACCTTGGCTCTCCTTATGTCTCTCCAATGGGGCGGGGCATATTTATAGTTTTATTAATGTGATTCAAAACTCCTTAGTGTGAGGTATTTCTCTTTTTTATTAGCTCCTGATTCTACAAAAATTTAATTCATTGAGGCTCAGGTCATTTGGCTATAAACTCTTTAACAACTGGTTCCAATGATTTTCTTTGATTTCAGTTATTTTCATCCACCTGGATAATTACCTAAGTAAATGGCCCATCCTACATACAAGACTCACAGTTCTTGGTCTCCTGTGTGACTTCCATTCACTTTTTTTTTAAAAAAGATTTTATTTTTAAGTGATTTCTACCTCCAATGTGGTGTAGAAACTCACAACGCTGAGATTAAGAGTCACATTTTCTCTCAGGCCATCCAGGTGCTAGCCAGGCATTCCATGATTTCCACTCACTTCTTTTTTTTTTAATATTTTATTTATTTATTCATGAGAGACACACACAGAGAGAGAGAGAGAGAGAGAGAGAGAGAGGCAGAGACACAGGCAGAGGGAAAAGAAAGCTCCATGCAGGGAGCCTGATGTGGGACTTAATCCCGGGTCTCCAGGATCACACAGTAGGCCGAGAGTAGGCACTAAACGGCTGAGCCACCCAGGGATCCCCTCTATTCACTTCTAATTTAACAATCCACTGCTGGAATGACTTAAAAATGTGTCATAACTCAAAAATCCACTACTTCAAACTCCTACTCTGGCGACTCCCTCCAATCCTTCTAACTTATTTACTTGTACATCTTTTAACTTCATTAGTGCCTTCTTCTGATTCTTATACCTTCTCCTTATTTATCATAAGCATTTATCATTCGTTTCATATTAACCCAACAGTAACTATCTAATAGTTACTGCCATTAATTTCTGATGTATTTGGTGATGATATAAAAATAGAAATGATTAATGTTCTGCACCAATGAAAGTACAGTGGGGATATGAGCACTACGAGTTAAGCTCAATGACATAAAATATAAATTTCAGTTATTACAGGAAAATAATCATCTAAAAACCACAAAAAATTGGATGCCTGGGTGGCTCAGTGGTTGAGGGTCTGCCTTTGGCTCAGGGCATGCTCCTGGGGTACCGGGATTGAGTCCTGCATTAGGCTCCCTGCATTGAGCCTACTTCTACCTCTGCCTGTGTCTCTGCCTCTCTCTCTGTGTCTCTTATGAATAAACAAAATCTCTAAAAAACCTTAATATAATGGAAACTTCTGAGATAAGAAGTTTGGTATAACAATAAACTGTATTTATAAATAAAGAAAAAAACTCCAATATATGTACTAGAGGATGGAATAATGTTTAACTTTGGGGAGAAGGAGGTAGTGTTAGAAAAGTATAAAGGCACTTTTAAAATTTTTCTGGTGTTCAACTTGATTCCTTTTTATGGCCAAAATTCTATTCTATAGCTATACCACATTTATCCATTCATCTGTTATGGACACTTAGATTGTTTTCTCCTTTTAGGTATTATGAATAATGCTTCAATAAATATTTACATAAGTGTTTGTTTGAACACACCTTTCTGTTTCTCTTTGGCATATAACTATTGTACATCAGTTTAGGGCATACTGCCATCTTAACAATATTAAATATTCTTACCCATTACCATTTACTTAGGTCTTCTTTAATTTCTTTCTACAATGCTTTGTAGTTTTTGTACTGCATTTATTAAATGTATTGCTAAATATTTGAATTTTTTAGATGTTATTTTAAATGGAATGGTTTTCTTAATTTCATTTCTGAACTGTTCATTGCTGATAGACATACAAGTTACTTCACATACTGGTTATTTATCTTCAATCCTTCTGAAATAATTCACTAGTTCTAATTTTCTTTTAGTGTGTTCTTTCAGAAAATCATGTCATTGGTGAATAAAGATTTTTTTTTTACTTCTTCCTTTGTGATGTAGGCATCTTTAGTTTTTTTTTTTTCCTAATCTGCCTGATTAGAATTTCTAATATAATGTTGAGAAGAAGTGGTGAGAAAATACATCCTCATTTTCCTGACCTTAGAAGGAAAACATCCAGTCTTTCACCATTAAATATAACGTTAGCCGTGTGTTTTTCACACGTGCCCCTCGTCAGACAGAGAAAACTCTTTTCTAGTCCTAATTTGTTGTTTTGTTGTTGTTTGCTTTTTCCCCCAACTAGAAAAGGCTTTGGCTTTTGTCAAATGCTTTTTCTGCATCTATTGAAGTGGTCATGCTATTTTTTTTTATTCTATTGGTTTATCATATTGATTGATTTTTTTTTTAAATGAACCACTCATGCATCCTTGGATAAATTCCACTTTGTCACAGAGTATAATTCTTTTTAGATCTTGCTAGATTTGGCTTCATTGATTTTGTTGTTGATGCTTGTGTCCATATTTATTAGACATATTGATTTTATAGGTTTTTTTCCTTGGATTCTTTGGCTTTGTATGAGGGTAATACTTGCCTCATAAAGTGAAGTGGTAAGCTTTACTTGTATTTTTTGGAAGAGTCTGCAAAGGATTTGAATTAATACTTCTTTAAATGTAGTAGAGTTTAGAAGCCATTAGGCCTGGGGGCTTTCCCATTGTGGATAGATTTTGATTTCTAATTTAATCTTCATTTGTTACAGATGTCTTCAGATTGTCTCTTTCTTCTTCAGTCTATACAGTTTTTGTCTATTTAGGAGTTTGTCCATTTCATCTAAGCTATATAATTTGTTGTTGTATGATTCTATCATTTCTTAATTTTCTTTGTATTTCTTTTTAAGATTTTATTTATCTATTCATAGAGACACACACAGAGAGAGAGGCAGAGACACAGGCAGAGGGATAAGTGAGCCCCACACTGGGAGCCCGACACGGGACTCGATCCCAGGCCTCCAGGATCAGGCCCAGGGGCTGCAGACGGCGCTAAACCGCTGCGCCACTGGGGCTGCCCTTCTTTGTATTTCTTAAAGTTAGTAGTTATGTCCCTTCTTTCATATCTTATTCTAGTAACTTTTCTTCGTTAATATAAAGTTCCTGTTGAGATATCAGTTGTTACTCTTATTGGTTTACTTTATAAGTGATGAATTATTTTATTTGCTACCTCAAGATTTTCTCTTTGTCTTTGACTTCTGGCATTTTTCCTATATGACCTATGTGGATCAATTTGTATTTCTCCTACTTTCTATTCATTGAGCCTCCTGGATGTGTAAGTTCTTGTTTTTCAATAGATGAGAAAGTTTTCTGCCATTATTTCTTTAAATATTTTTGTTCCTTTCTCTCTCTCCTCTCCTGGTTTTTGTCATTATATACTGGTATTCTTGACGGTTTCCCACATTTCTCTGAGGCCCTCCTCATTTTTCTTAATTCTTCTTAAATTCTGTTCTTCAAATTGTGTAATTTATATTGCCTTATCCTAATGTTTCCTTTTTTCCCTTCACAATTTAAAAGTATTATTAGCCCCCTCGGGGGAATTTGTTCTTAATTAATAAACTTTATTATTTGTTACCAATCTTTCAGTTTATAAACCAATTGTGTGGCAAGTACCAAGAGTTCCTTTAATACCCTCTTATACCCCAACCCTCACTTTACCCTACTATTAAATAATTTTTACATTTATTACAATTTAGCAGTAAATATTGCTATATTATTTTTAAATAAACTCTATAGTTTATAATATTGTATATTCCATGCATTCTGCCAAATATATAAAATTTATCTACATTAAGATACCATACAGAGTATTTCACTGCCCTTAAAACTTCTGTGATCTACCTACTCATTCCTCCCTTTTTTTTTTTTTTTTAAGATCTTATTTTATTTACTCATGAGAGATACAGAGCAAGAGAGAGAGGCAGAGACACAGAGAGGGAAGCAGGCTCCATGCAGGGAGCCCAATATGGGACTCGATCCCAGGTCTCCAGGCAGGGCTAAACCGCTGCGCCACCAAGGCTGCCCTATTCCTCCCTTTCTTTTAACAAACCAGTGACAACCGCTGACTTTCTACTGTCTCTATAGTTTTGTCTTCCTCAGCATGTTCTATAGTTGAATCCTACAATATGTAGCCTTTTCATATTGGCTGATTTTATTTAGCAGTATGCATTTAAGATTCCTTCATGCATTTTCATGGCTAATTTATTTTTTGTCACTGAATATTAATTTGTTCTATGCATGTAAACTTTGTTTATCCATTCACCTACTGAAGGACACTTTGGTTGCTTCCAAGTTTTGTCAATTATGAATAAAGTTACCATAAAATCATTATGCAGGTTTTTGTGTTGACACAAGTTTTAAATGCATTTAAGTAAATACAAAGCACAATTGCTAGATCATATGATAAAATTATCATTAGTTTGTAAGAAACTGACAATCTTTCTTGCATAGTGGTTGTTTTACCTTGCATTACCATCAGCAATGAATAAGAGTTACTATTGTTCCACATCCTTGCCAGCATTTCATGCTGTCACTATTTTGGATATTAGCAAATATAATACATATATAGTGGTTTCTTTTTTGCTCTTTTTAAAGATTTTATGTATTTATTAGAGAGAGAGAGAGAGAGCACATGAGAGAGAGACACAGAGAGAGGGAGAGACAGAGAGTGGGCGCGTGCCTGTGCAGGGGCCGAGGGAAAAGGAGAAATAGACTCTGCTGAGCAGAGAGCCCAATTCTAGGCTGACCCAGGACTCCAGGATCAAGACCTGAGCCAAAGACAGACATTTTAACCTACTGAGCCACCCAGGTGCCTCTCTTTGATCTCTTAATTTGCAATTTCCTAAGGATATATGATGTTGAGCATCTTTTCTTTTTTTTTTTTTAAGATGTTATTTATTTATTCATAGAGACACACACAGAGAGAGGCAGAGACACAGGCAGAGGGAGAAGCAGGCTCCATGTAGGGAGCCCCACGTGGGACCCGATCCCAGGTCTCCAGGATCACGTCCTGGGCTGAAAGCAGGCACTAAACCGCTGAGCCCCCTGGGCCGCCCTTGAGCATCTTTTTATATGCTTATTTACCAACTGCATATCATTTTGGTGAGGTGTGTGTTCAGATCTCTTTGCACATTTTTTATCTCTATCCAATTAAGGTCTTTTTAATATAAGAAAAATTAATATTTCTCTATGAGAATATTACTCAAAACAATTACATTTAATTGACACTGTGATTTGAAAAAGATGGAAAATAATTTAGTTTGCATAACTATTTTAGATTAACTACTATAAAGTATATTTTACTCTAATATACTTATTATCTTGCCACACTTTATCACATCCTTCTATTCTTTATTTAAAAAAATTAATGTGTTTGTGATTCTAATTTGGTTGTAAACAAAATCATTTTTAATGATATATTCTTTTATTTTAGCATGTTCAAAAAAAAGTGACCCACTCTGGGAGGAACCTTTATAAAATCATTTAAGGGGTGATCTTTCCTTCTGACATCAAAAGTTAACAGAAAGTATCTTTCACAAAGTCTTTGCTGGTATATTGCTACCTAACGTCTGAAATAGTAATGTCAACGATGACTTCACTAATTACATTGATATTAATAAAACATAAAACCAAGGCCATAATAGGGAGGTATTATCCCATAGTGATGGGTTCTGATGCTCCACTGTCTAAATCTGAATCCTGGTCATATTTCTTAACATGTTTTTAACTCTGTGGAAATTACTTAATGTCTCTGCAATGCAGTTTTCCCATCTGTAATATAAGAATGAACAATAATATTGAAGGAATTTAGTGCAGAGGCAGCACAGCTTAAAATTATTTTTTAAAAATTTTTAATTTTTGTATATTTTTATTGGAGTTCGATTTGCCAACATATAGTATAACACTCAGTGCTTATCCTGTTAAGTGCTCCCCTCAGTGCCCACCACCCAGTCACCCCATCCCTCCTCCCACCTCCCCTTCCACTACCCCTTGCTCATTTCCCAGAGTTAGAAGTCTCTTATGTTCTGTCCACAACTTAAAGTTAAAGCCCTAAGTGACATAAATAGTTCTACATAATCTGTTGATTAAAGATAACCATGTATGTCAGATGCACTATGATTTGTAACTGAAGAACTTCGCAATATTCTTAATTTTGAGATTAAAAAATGTTAGAAGAAGCACTGCCAGAAAGCAGCATTGTTAATGTGAAAACTATCTAAAGGCTATGTGCACTCCAAAATAAAAGGAAATGCTGCTGAAAAGTCAAACTTTGAATGCACAGCTTATGAGAAAATAATTATATCCCTGGCATTGAGAGAAGAGTTGATTTAAGTATCTGGGGGATTAAAGTTATTGCTGACTGTGATTTCCCCCCATGCAGTAATAGTGGCTTATCAAATAGAAAACATGGGTTCTTACTCTAACTTCAACTGACTCTATTAAGCATTAGTGCTTTTTGTGGGTACTTCACTGGCATGTAACACTGGAGTCAGAAATACAGAAAAGGCTCTGTAGCAGCAGTAGCCAATTCCACTTTTAAAACTGCTCAACAGTTCTCTCATCATGGTCTCCAGGAAAACCAAATATGCAGAACAAATAATCCACCCGATTAGAATTCATTATTAAAGAATCTCAAGCAGCACTTCTGCTGAGATGGCACAGAGCCACCTGCCCTAGTGCCTCATCATGATTTTGGAGAGTTTCTTACTAGCTGTGATGTGGGTCTGTGAAAAGAGGAGAGAATAGTGTACCCTGCAGTGTTATGTCATAAAGACTGCCTGCTATAATGAAGTTTGGAAAAAAAATCGTAGTCTATTGTTTTACTGTGCTAAGTATACCACAAAACACTGAAAAATACAAGAGTGAGTACTTGGAAATATCTCAAATACCTCTTCCCCAAACAGACTGGGAGTGACTGGGAGTGAGACAAGTCATATTAGAGTTATCTATCCAACACCTGTGAAATTGCAATGTATACTGACAGAGTCGATGTACAAAATCTATTACAGCCAGCAATTTTCTTTAGAAGTACTAAAATGTCACTATTGCTTTTATTCTCCTAGCCTTAAGGAGTTCAGCCTCTTCTTTTCTAAAGCACAACTATGTGAAGTCCACACTTCTTTTGTGTCACATTTAGGGGGAAAAAAGTTTTCTTCAAGAGGACTTATTGTAATCAAAACCTTTCAGATTTACTGTTACAAGATCCATTATGGTGTATTACCTGACTTTCATTTAGGTCTAAAGTTGGCCAGAATCCTAAGTATTTCTTTTTATATATCTACAGCTGAAGGTAGAAAGTATTTTAGAATACATTCCCAGATAGATCTTTTAGCATTCAAGTGGTACTTTTATATAAAATAAGTCACCTTTATCCCACTTGCCCACTTAGGTTCCCCAACAGGTCTCATGTCAAGATATTCTATCCAATCTGTAGAATAGATATGTTCATAACGTGGAGTTTCTATGCTCATAGATTTGTCTTCACATCACACTTTGGCAGTAGTATTATGTAGCCCACAGAGTACACCAGTAATTGCTTTTCTTTGTGATACTTTAAAAGGGACCATTTTTGCAGCTGCTACAATCTTTTATACACAATTCTGGAGAAAAAACAAAACACAGGGGACTCAGAAGATATAACTGTGGGAATTCGTAGAAGAAACAAGGATGGATCCTTTTCTTGTTTGGGAATGCTTGCTGCCAAACATAACTGTGATATGAAGCAACCTACAGCAATTACAGTGGATAAAATTTCTCATATGTGAATATTTATCTCTAAATGCACATTCTTATTCCAACACAATTATTTTTTATCTGATATTAAAATTATTCATATTTTCTCATTTTTTCTATACTCTTCTGAGATCTGAATTCTCTGATTATAGTGGTAACCTCAATCACAGAAAAACAAATACTCTTAGAAGAAATCATAATTTAGATTTAGGATGAAGTGACTCTTTAGAGATCATGGAGACTCTTTAGATTGAAGATATTTAATTACTGCATTTCCTACATAAGGAAGAACTAAGTAATTTTTCATTGTAATGTGTATCAAAAACATTGATAATCAAACCTAAAATGTCTATCCTCTCAAAACAGTGAGATATTTAAATATGTGAAAGCATATGTACATTTATTTTTCTTAAAGTGAAATATATTGCAAAACAGATTATAAAACTTTTTGTAGTACATATAATATTTTCAGAGAGGTGTATAAAAAGACAAGGACAATTTCATAAATATAAAGTAAACTGGGTAAATAGAGCCCAGTTCAAGAAACAGAATGATGCTAACCCTTAAGATTTGCCAACATAGAGTATAACATCCAGTGCTCTGCCAAATAGAGTAAAATATCCAGTGCTCATCCCGTCAAGTGCCCCCCGCAGTGCCCGTTACCCAGTCATCCCAGCCCCCACCCACCTCCCCTTCCTTACTACTCCCTTTTCTTTACTAGTGTTCCATCATGGTTAGTACCCTCTTCATCCCTCCCAGAGAAAACTACTATCCTGAGGTGGTTTTTTTTTTCTATTTATAATTTATCTACTTAAAATTTTAATGAACTAAAATCATACTAGATGCATTATTTCTGCCTAGTTATATATGTGTGTACATTATATTTTGCACATTTATTTACTTATTGTAAATAAGAGTTTACTCTGTTCTGAAGCTTTTAATATTTCACTGTGTTAACAAAATTTATCCCTTCTATTGTTAGACATCTGAGCCACTTCTAGTCTGAGGCTGTAACAAACCATGCTGCAAAGTATATTTTTCCACCTAGTCAGATACCTCATATGGAGACCTGCTAAGTCATCAGGAATGAATGTTTTCAACTTTTCTTACTAATCCAAAGTGTTTTCCAAAGTGTTATAGCATTTTAGAGTTTTAATGTGCATGAGATAAGCACTGATCCAAAATATGATCAATACAAATTGTATACAGGTTCTCCAGAGAAAAAGAACCAAAAAAGTAAATATGTGTGTGCACACATGTGTTTGTGTTTTTATGTATCTTTCTCAATAGAAATAGAGATATATAAATATGTAGATTTTGACACATATGTATATGCTTCTCTATGAATATAAATATACAGATCTGTGTTTCTTTGCATACTAAAGAAATACATATAGAATTATTTATATCTATGAATATCTACCTCTAAGTGCACAGAATTGAAAATTAAACGGATTTAATTTCTTCTAATGACAAAGAGTGAATTTCACACCATTATAATCTCAAGCTCTATCCTGGTCCCTGAAAAAGTGGAGACATAAAAGCTTGACAATTTTTTACTTTATATCAATTTTCTACATTAAAAAGCTTATCTAGATATCTATTTTCTTTCAGTTGCTAAAAATCAGTTTTTACACTCCAACATTCCTTTTTCTACAATTTCTATGGTCAAATATCACATTTTTTGTTAAATTAGTAGTTACATGTTTATATCATTATGGATTATGTAAATATTGCTCATTACTATGATTATTATGCAGTATTTTCCTTTTATCATTTATTATTTTTTATCTGCACAGATTTTATACAGCTATAACTATTTTATTTCCACTTATTCAAAAAACACAGTCATTCTCAATATGTGGCCCCTGACCAGAAACATCAGCATAACCTTAGGCTATTTAATACAAAAAAGAAAATATGATTGTGAAATATAGATGACAAATTGCTACATTACAGAAATTAATGTTTTCTCACACAAAGACATTGATATAGAATAATGCTTAACTAAGGCCAATTTTTTAATGTCTTTTTCAAACCACTGTTTTGATTTAAATTATAAATATTTATATATTCATCTCTGTCACATGATCCTATTTACTTTATTAATCATATTTTCTTTATTTTATTAATTAACCTACTGAGACATAACTAAAAGTTAGTAATAAAAGAAAAAAAGGCAGCACTTGATAGACTGGATGTGAAAGTAAAATATTTCCTTTATTACCCAGGTCACATGTTTTATCTACCAAATTCAATCTTTAACAGGTCTTTATGAATGCAGAAAAGGAAGAAGAAAAAAGTAATAGCAGTTTCTGAACCTGAGCACAGAGTAAAAGGAATTTAAAGAATAAAAGTAGAGAGTAAAAATCAACAATATGATTCCATTTCCTTTTTTTTAAAGATCTTATTTATTTATTCATGAGAGAGACACACACAGAGAGAGGCAGAGACATAGGCAAAGGGAGAAGCAGGCTCCATGCAGGGAGCCCGACATGGGACTTGATCCCGGGTCTCCAGGATCATGCCCCGGGCCGAAGGTGGCACTAAAGTGCTGAGCCACCAGGGCTGCTCTATGACTCCGTTTCTAACAAAATTTTTAAGCCTTTTAAAGCTCTTGCTTGATTATGTATTAACAGCTCCTTCTGACATTTTCTTACTTTCTAATATATTGGGTTTAATTTTCTCGTATGTCACGTTATGTTCATTTTAACACAAAATCCTGCATATATGTAGCTGTATCTACACACACACACACACACACACACACATATACTAATGGATTCAAATATCTATCCCTATTTTACAAATGACCCTAAAACTAGTGCTTTAAAATGATATGGACTGTTTCCCATAATCAGTGGGATCTATCCCTATTTTACAAATGACCCTAAAACTAGTGCTTTAAAATGATATGGACTGTTTCCCATAATCAGTGGGTTGGCTGCATGCTTCTCTGGTGATCTTGCCTGGACTCCTTCTTCTAGGGGTAGTCAGCTCGCAGCTTGACTGGAGTTAGACATCTAAGATGGTTTCACTCATGGTCAGGTGTCTGGAGCCTCAGCTAGAATGACCCCACCTCTTTTTCCATGTCCTCCTTCATTCTGGGCTTCATCACAGCATAATATTCTCAGACTTTCAAAAGAACACCAGGGAAAGCTGAAAGTCTCCTTGACACTAGAAATCACCCAGTGTCATTTCATTGCATTCATCAGAGGAACAGATCAGATCCAAGGGAAGGGAAATGTATTCTATCACCGATGGAAGAATCAGCAAAGAATTCGTGGCTTGCTATTTATTTATTTATTTATTTATTTATTTATTTATTTATTTATACCTACACATGTGTGTGGTTGGGGAGGTTGGTTAGGAGTAGGAAGGGCAGAGGGAGAGAGAGAGTATCAGAGAATCCCAAGCAGGATCCATGTCCAGCACAGAGCTCGAATGGGTGCTAAATCACACGACTCTGAAATCATGACTTGAGCCAAAATCAAAAGTAGGAGGATTAACTACTGACCCACCAAAGTGCCCCAAATTTGTGGCCATTTTTAAGACACTCTAATATCTAATTTTTATCATTTATTATCTTTTTAAACAAACACCTAATCAAAGTGACAATAATCCAAGCTCACATTTTGTTTTTATATATAACACTTCCACATCAATACTAATTCAGTGTTATGCCAAAAATTCCTGTCAGGAAATCACTATCACATATGGGCTTCATGTAAACTATGCTTATTTAAGATTATTCTGTTCAATATTAGGTCAGTTGATTCTGGAAGAGAATCACTAGGTATACTTAAGTCATATGTTGTTTACTGAACCCATGAACATTATCTAGGTAGGGATATTGGATTCCTATTTAATCAGGGTTATCTATATACACAAAGTCTTAATGAATAAGTATCTATGTGAATGTGACTTAAAAAGGTATAGTACATGCACCCTGATAATTGACTTGTAATCAAAGCCAAAAGCAAAATCTAATTTTGAAAAAGATAATTTAAAAATTGAGAGCTTCTTTTATTTCAGTCTTTTTTCTTTCAAGTATTATATATGGTGTCTGCTTAGCTAGTAAAGACAAAATTAGCACAAATTTAAATATGTTAAATATATATAGGGTGATGAAATGAACCTGGAATACAGAAAATGGCCTCTGTAAAAGACTCTGGTAAAATTAACTTATTCAAAATTAGGTACTAAATTTAATTTTTCATGCCCAGTCATTAAATAAATTATGTCAATAAATGCAGATTTTTCAAATGGTGGCTTTTTAGATGATGAATTAATAAAAAACACAGGTCTCTATTTTGTGGACAATAACAAGGTTACTTCTTGGATGTAAGTAAATGAATTCTGTTTCATACTGATGCATTATGTTTATTCCATGATTAAGTTTTAGGGATTGGCAGTAATAAAATTAGATTGGATGAAGCAACTGTCAGGTTAATTTGATCAGTGAAGGAATTAAAGTAAGCATTTGAAGTTAATAGTCACTTTATTTATATACCATAAATACAAAAAGAGTGTATCTTAGAAGTTTACTTTTTCAGGTATTATCCAAAGATCTAATGATATATTAAAGACTAAATATATGTGTGGCAGATGTGGCAGATTAGATCCAAAGATCTAATGATATATTAAAGACTTAATATATGTGTGGCAGATATATTTAAAGACTAAATATATGTGTGGTAGATATAGATATAGATGATATAGATATAGTGGGAATGACTTAACTATGGTAAAGAAACAAATTTAATCATTTTATGGATTTTTTGTGAATATTTTAGAATTTCCTTCCTGTGGTCCTTCTTCCATATTTCTTCACCCTTTCAAATTATTTTATCAATAAAAGTAGTCCTATCAAGAGACAGAGGAAACTCCTTTTGAATAAATAATCATAAAATTGTTATTGCATTATTTGTACATGATCAAAGAGGAAAGAAAATATTTTTTTAAAATTCCCCTGGCTATTCGGGGTCTTTTCTGATTCCACACAAATCTTAAAATAATTTGTTCTCTCTGAAGAAAGTCCATGGTATTTTGATAGGGATTGCATTAAACGTGTATATTGCCCTGGGTAACATTGACATTTTCACAATATTAATTCTGCCAATCCATGAGCATGGAATATTTTTCCATCTCTTTGTGTCTTCCTCAATTTCTTTCAGAAGTGTTCTATAGTTTTGAGGGTATAGATCCTTTACCTCTTTGGTTAGGTTTATTCCTAGGTATCTTATGCTTTTGGGTGCAATTGTAAATGGGATTGACTCCTTAATTTCTCTTTCTTCAGTCTCATTGTTAGTGTATAGAAATGCCACTGATTTCTGGGCATTGATTTTGTATCTGCCACGCTACCGAATTGCTGTATGAGTTCTAGCTATCTTGGGGTGGAGACTTTTGGGTTTTCTACGTAGAGTATCATGTCATCGGCGAAGAGGCTGGCCAACATGCATATGAGAAAATGCTCTGCATCCCTTGCCATCAGGGAAATACAAATCAAAACCACAATGAGATACCACCTCACACCAGTGAGAATGGGGCAAATTAACAAGGCAGGAAACAACAAATGTTGGAGAGGATGCGGAGAAAAGGGAACCCTCTTACACTGTTGGTGGGAATGTGAACTGGTGCAGCCACTCTGGAAAACTGTGTGGAGGTTCCTCAAAGAGTTAAAAATAGACCTGCCCTACGACCCAGCAATTGACTGTTGGGGATTTACCCCAAAGATACAAATGCAATGAAACGCCGGGACACCTGCACCCCGATGTTTATAGCAGCAATGGCCACGATAGCCAAACTGTGGAAGGAGCCTCGGTGTCCAACGAAAGATGAATGGATAAAGAAGATGTGGTTTATGTATACAATGGAATATTACTCAGCTATTAGAAATGACAAATACCCACCATTTGCTTCAACGTGGATGGAACTGGAGGGTATTATGCTGAGTGAAGTAAGTCAGTCGGAGAAGGACAAACATTATATGTTCTCATTCATTTGGGGAATATAAATAATAGTGAAAGGGAATATAAGGGAAGGGAGAAGAAATGTGTGGGGGATATCAGAAAGGGAGACAGAACGTAAAGACTGCTAACTCTGGGAAACGAACTAGGGGTGGTAGAAGGGGAGGAGGGCGGGGGGTGGGAGTGATTGGGTGACGGGCACTGGGGGTTATTCTGTATGTTAGTAAATTGAACACCAATAAAAAATAAATTAAAAAAACAACAAAAAAAAAACAAAATACACTGATGAATATTTTGAATTTTAATGGAAAAAAAAAGAAAATATAAACTTCTAAACAACTTAAATGACCATAAGTTTTGTACAGTTCCAATACTTTCCAGAAAAGGAACCTCACAGAGTACCAGAAATTTTCTTCAGGTGGCTAAATGAGTGATGGTTTAGAGCAAGCAAATTAGTTTGACCTGAGTGGTATTATAGACATCTATATCAGACTAAATTAGAAAAGAGACTTAAAATGTCTGCAGGCTTGATCACTGAATGCTTAAACTGAAGGTTTCATTTGTGGATATTACTCTTAGTCTCTTGAGCAGCATTATAGTAATACCATGAATAATAATAATATAATAATAATAATTATTATAATTATAATATAATATATATATTAATAATAATAATAATAATAAATTAGAGTAAAACTATGGAGACAAGAGACTACATATATACAGAGATTTCGTTTCCAGAAATGGATTTTAAATTTAGTAAGTACAATGTTTGAGTCATGGCCTAACTACTAATTATCTCTGAGGTATTCAGATGATTTTGTTAAAATGGCTGGCTTCAATGTCTTCATTTGTAAAATGGTCATAGTTAAAGTTACAGTATACAAGTTTCAAATAATTAAACAGGACATGATATGATGTGTAAAGACAGAACACAGTTCCTAGAATACAGTACAAAGTGAATGTTATATATTATTAGTAGTAGTTGTAAGAATCTCACCCAGATATTCTCAGCATGGGTAATGGTTGGTTGGTTTACAGAAATAGCAAGTGTACCAGTTTCAAAAGCAATAACTTCACTCTAAAAATCCTGTGCAATTGTAACTCTGATAGAAATATAATGAATACAACTTAGACTGAATAAAATGAACAAATAAATGAAAGTCAGAATCCCCTTGATTTCTTTTGTGAACTCACTCAATACTAGAAAATTCATTTTTCTCACCTCCTAAGACACTAGTTCTCTCTGGGTTTTCTGTTCCTGAAAAAGAATGAACCTAACTGGAATTATGATGAGCCACAAATAAATTCATGTCCTGCTATCGCATCCAATCATGAATCATTTCCAGAAAATAATAAATATATAGAAACATTCCATACTACAGTCTATAGAATTATTTGAACTCAAGTGGTTTGATTCAATTGTTTTTTTTTTCATTTTTAATTTAAATTCATGATGTTACAAACACCATAGACTTTCAAAGAGAGAGTATTCCTTTTTCTTTACATGTCAGTGTGACAGATCTATATATTCTGGATCAGAAAACAACAGAAAAGTAAGAAGCCAAGCCAGGAGGTTGATTTGGATGGGATGCATTGTTTACACTCCACTTCCTTCACAACCCCTTCTGTTTACACTGGAATGGAGAACAGTCTTTCTATGGATGATTGTGGATCTTTAATTAGAGGCAAGGCTAAAGTTGTAGGCTTTAAGCAGCATTATAAGTGTGCTTTAAACTTCCTCTTATCCAGTGATATAAATTTCATGAAAGTTATCATGGAAAAGAGTAAGAATGCATTCAAATGTATTTTTAAAAACACTATTCTCCTTTTTTAAAAATAAACAATTTTATAAGGCAATTCAGCTATTTCAACAGAATTCAAGAGAAAAGCATTTTAAAAGTTTGCAATGAATCATTCCTACTAAAAGAACAACTAATTTCATTTTTCATAGTTCTTTCTAGCTGTGCAACTAAAATTGCCTTGTGTAAATTAGTATGAGATTTTTGTTGGGAGAAGCACAGCTTGAGGTTGTAGAAAACCTCTAACACTTATGTCTTATCAGCAATATGCTTTTCTGTTTTGTGATCACAAGTTTTCCCTCTGACTCCTTTTTACTGAAAAGTCCTGCTGTTTCTTCCCCACACATAGCAAGTGTTATGTCCCCCTGGGCTATAATACTGAGCATACTGACACATACTTGTTTCTATTCCCTTGATGGTGATTTAGACTGAAGGGAGTTTATTGGATTTTTTTTTCCCCAAGCTTTCCCAGCATAATGTGTTGAGGTTTTTAACATAACAGTACAATTAACATGTATTTAAAAAATACTGAGTAATGTGAGAAACTTTTTTTTAATTTTTATAACAAATAATTTGTTGAAATTAAATGAGAATTCAACATCATTATATTTTTAGTAATGCTATTTTGTGATGATAGTTGAAATAAAATATTGTGGGGTTTTTTTCAGGATATATCCTCCAGTATCTTACAATTTTACAGGACTTTCCAATTAAATGTAGTATTGACATTGATTTTAAATTAAAAATATTTTTATGTATCTCCTAAAAATGTAACTTAAAAATCTGAATATGACTACAAAAAAACTTTAATAAAATGAATTGTTCTTTTTTCCAGCAGAGGAAATTATTCCAACATATATCGATACTTAGTTTAGAATATTAAGAATCATATTAATTTTAGTAAATTTCAGACATCTATATACACACAAAATACTTTCTAAAATATTTTCTTGTTGTTACCAACTTTAATAATATTTACATACTTTATCATTTTATCTTATTTACTTTTTTCTAAAGATTTTATTTATTCATGAGAGACACAGAGAGAGAGAGAGGCAGAGACACAGGCAGAGGGAGAAGCAAGCTCCCCCCAAGGAAGCCCAATGTGGGACTCGATCCTGAACTCCAGGATCACACCCTGACCAGAAAGCAGAGCTTAACCGCTGAGGCATCCAGGTGTCCCTGCCTTATCATTTTAAATGTAAACTGATACAAACCAACCTTCACTTGAAGATGGAAAAATTATTTGCAAAGATAAAATGACTAGTTTATTTCTATTTTACAGGTAGATATGATTTATGATTACACTACTACATAAAACAAAAAAAGTATTGTATGATCTAGGTGTTAACCCTACAGAATCTAAACATCCAAAATCTTACAGGATTGCACTTAATAGAGTTAATAATTTAAGGTTCTGTGTCACTTATACATTTACAATGTTGATGAAATTAATTAAAAGCATCGTTTTGGTCAATAACTTTAAGTATACAATAACTATATATAATTTCAGATAAAGTGATCACTGTTTGGTGATAGGAGTTTTATTGACTGGTAATTCCTTCCATGTGAAAATAAACACTTCCACATACATAATAATTTATTTTTTTATTAAATGAAGCACTGGCATGAAGAGAGATTAAGTTATTCAACCTCAACATCTGTGGTTTTGAGATTAAAGTTTAACCAGCCTTACTTATAGAAGTTAAGAGGTCAATGGATCTAGTAAAGAGAGGATAGAGTGTAACAGTGAGTAAGATGACAAAGCTAGGGGTGACAAACTGGGTTCAGACCTCAGCTTCACAGCTGATTAGATGTGGGTCCCTGAAAATTTTACCTAACTTCCTACATATAAAATGTGCCTGCTGCAGGAAGATCTTACAAGATTTACATAAGTCTTTAAGACAAGTAAAATGTGTAATGCAAATGTTGACTATTATTAGTGAAATATTCCTTTTAGACCAAGTGAAAATTTTTTATTTGCTGTTTTGTTTAATATATATTGCCTTTTTAACAGATTTAAGTTATCTACCTAAGCTGGCAAATGACACCAGGGGCCAAATCAGGCTCACCATCTGTTTCTGAAGTAAAGTTTTATTAAAATATAGCTCTGCTCATTCATTTACGTATTTTCTATGACTGCTTTTGCACTACAACAGAAGAAGTGAGAAACTGTAAGAGACTCCATCGCTTACAAAGTCTAAAATATTTACTTTCTGTCCTTTACAGAAAAAGTTTGCCAACTGTTATGTGAATCAAAACAGCTACAATATCAACAAAGGGTATTTATTATTTTCTAGGTGATTTTAGTTTCCTCTTTCCCTGTATATTTTTTCCCTGTATATTTTTAAAAGATATGTCATGCTTATATTTCATATTATATAAATCTTGTTTTATTTTTTTAGGCAAAGATATGTCATGCTTATATTTCATATTATATAAATCTTGTTTTATTTTTTTAGGCAACAGGTACTTAAATGGAAATGGTTTGGACTTTAGAATTTGTCACAATCCTTAGTAGATGTGTGACTTGGATAATCATTAGTCCTCTAAATTGTGCTTCCTAATCTGTAAAAGAATCTAATAAGGTGCCAAGAATATAGTAGAGCTTATTAATGTTACTTCTGTCCCACATTTATTCTCACAACAAATTTATTCGTTAGGTAGAAAAATGTTACATGTTAGGTATATAGATAACCAATGGCTAAATATCACATCAAATTGTTAGTTTAAGAAGGAAGAAAAAGAGGGATCCCTGGGTGGCGCAGTGGTTTGGCACCTGCCTTTGGCCCAGGGCGCGATCCTGGAGACCCGGGATCGAATCCCTCGTCAGGCTCCCGGTGCATGGAGCCTGCTTCTCCCTCTGCCTATGTCTCTGCCTCTCTCTCTCTCTCTCTCTCTCTCTCTCTGTGACTATCATAAATAAATTTTTTAAAAAAGAAGGAAGAAAAAGAGATGAAAATTTGAAAGCTAGTGGTTAGAACATGGATTTTGGAGCCTAATCTATATATAGACTCATACCTGTCTCTATTGCTTATCAACTGTGTGACCTTGGCCTTTATCTGTTATGGTTTTCTTTATTTATAAAGTCCTACTTCAAAGTTGTTTTGAGAAAAAAATAAGCTAATATATAAAAAAGCTCAAATGATTAGGCATAAATTAAGCATTATAAACTAGCATTTGCTATTAGTATTAACCATCCTCAATACATCAGAACATCTAGTATAGGATAAAGGATAATTAATTACTGTAACAATTTTAGATTTGATTATTCTCCCCAATAAAGGTATGTAGATATGTAGACAGATAAAAACATAGATGGATACAAACATAAAGAATCCATGGTACAGGTCATTTAAGCAACTTTTTTCAGTTTTCTACAGCACAACTGATAGATCTGGAATTCATGTCCAGCTCTGTCTATTTCACAGGGAAAATCTTTTCTCTCAAAGTATTCAGTATTGCTATTCCAGTATTCAAAGCCAATACTCTAGTACCTATTTTATATCTGAAGGGTATTCTATTATTATCATGCTATTCCAATTCTTTTACTTATTTTTAAAAATATTTATTTATTTATTTAACAGAGAAAGAGAGAGAGAGAGAGAGAGAGAGAGAGAGAGAGAATGCTAGCGGTGAGGAAAAGCACAGAGATAGGGAGAGGGAGAGAATGCCAAGCAAACTCCCTGTCAAGTGAGAGCTAGATGTGGTCCCCTCTGGGGTCCTGAGATCATTTCCTGAGCTGAAACCAAGAGTTGGATGCTCAACCAACTGAGCCACTTGGGTGCCTCTTATTTCACTTCTTTTAGGGTAGCTGTTAGTGGAGAGGTCATTGGGTGAGAGAAAAGGCATACTTAAGCACGTAAGATGCATGTTATATATATCTATTCTTACTTGAGCCTTATAATGTATCTTTGAAGTATATATTTACAGACAAGTTGAACGTGTTGACAAAGTCACACACTTAAAGTGTTTGGTTCCAGGTTTCATGAATCTGAATTGCATTTTCCTTCCAAAAATGTCCATATTTTCTTAAAGCTGACTATCTTTGAAAAAATCACCACCCTACATATTATATTACATATTATATGATATATATATGCATACATATATACTATGTAAGATATGTAATGTAAATGCTCATATACACTATATGTATTCATAGGTCTTATGTACTTACATACACATGTATATGTATATTTTTACTTCTATATATTATCAGAAAGTGGTGAAAAGAATAATAGCACCCCAAAGATGTCCATGTCCTAATCCCCAAAACCTGTGTATATGGAAGCCTGAATGACAAAAACAACTTTGCAGATGTGATAAGGAATCTTGACTTCAGAAGAGTACCCTGGTTAATACAAGTGGGGCCAATGTAATCATAAGAGTCCTTAAAAAAGGAAGGCATGATGGTCAGAATCAGATAGAAAAAGCTGAAGATACTACACTTGTCTTTGAAGATGAAAGAAAGGGTTAAGACCCAAGAAATGTAGATGGCATTTACAAGCTGAAAAAAACAAGGAAATAGATTCTCTCCTAGAGTCTCTAGGAAGAACACAGCCCTCTGGATCCATTTTGGACTCTTATCTCAGAACTGCTGAATATGTGTTGCTTAAAGTCAATTTGTGGTCATTTGTTAGAACAGCAACAAAGAACTAACAAAGCCTCAGATAATCAAAGAAGAAAAATACGTGCAGTTGCTGTTTACAAAATTTCAGTTTAAAAACTTAAAAGAAAACTTAACAAAAAATTTAATATAGTGAGTTAAGTGCTATGATCATTACTTTATCACATTTCTCCCTTTCCTACTTCATTTTTCTAGATAGTATGCATTACCATATCATAGATATGTATATCTATATCTGTTTTTCTCCCACTAGATGCTCCATGGATATGAAGTTTATTTTTGTTAAGTCTACATCTCTAATCCCATGTCTAGAACAGTATCTGATATGTGGTAGCTGCTCAAAGATTAGTTGTTAAATTTATGAATGAACAATACCCCAGAAGGCTATGTGATTACAGACAAGAAGTATTAAGTGCGGTAAAATCATGAAAAATAGAATTAGGATAATTTCTCATTTGTTAATAAAGTTTTCCCTTTCTGTAAGTGTGTTCATGCAGAATTTTGAATAAACTACTAAAAGTGGATGGACTAAGCAGTGATAACTCCAGTTTCATGGAGGAGTGAGACTAGCTCTAAACATTCACAGATGAGTAGCTTTAGTATTAGTTCACTCAGGCTGCTAAAACATATACCACAAATTAGGTGTCTTATAATCAAGAGAAATGTAATTCTCACAGTTCCAGAGGCTAGGAAGTCCAAATTCTAGGGACCAAATGACACCGTGTCTGGTGAGAGCTCACTCCCTACACAGGTTTCTTTTCATTGTAACCTTGACAAATGAGCTAACGAGCTCTTTAAAGTGTCTTTATAAAAGCACTAATCACATTCTTAAGGGCTCTACCTTCATGACCTAAGCACCATCCAAAGTCTCACCTTTTAATACTATCACACACACAGTATAAGGTTTCAAAATATGAATTTGAGGGCTGTTCGATCTAGAGTAGTGTTGATATTAAAAAAGACACATGGCAGAAAGAAAAATAATTCAGGATGGATATGATGTGGTTATTAAATACTGAATCCAACAGAATCATTAGCTTAAGGTACATGTCTGGAAATAGTAAAAAAAAAAAAAAAAAAAAAGAAAGAAAGAAAAAAGAAAAAAAGAACTAGTAAGTATTCCTAGGCCACAGTAAAGTAATAAAAGGAAAAGATAACCTAGAATATGCATACTAAAATACTTATTTTGAATAAAATAGAAGTATGTTGTTTATAAACCATGTCATATAACTTGAGGTAGTATGATCTTTAGTCAAAGGTCTATTATGTCTGACTCCCTGAACTACTCACTACCAAAATATTTTAGTTTTTTAACCTCTACCTCATTATCCTTACCTTATATGACTATTGTGAGAACAAATAATGTATGTAAAGCACCTAGGAGATATGATGTTGAATGTATGCAAAATGATAGTGTTTCCTATACAGTTTTATTTAAATTTTACATCTCATTTTAGACTCTGTAATATTTGTTGTGCATTTGGAAGACAGAAAAATAAAGTTGTTTTCACAGGCATGAAGGTTATTACTTTGAATATATGTGAAGCAAAAAGGTCAATTAAGCAAAGTATATTTTTAACCCCTACCCATCCTTCTCTTTCCACCTCTAATAACCAGTCACCACCTCCTTTTCTTGCTCTTCCAGGTAACAATGGTCCTCAATTTTATAGCCACAACAGCCCACTCAGGCATACTGTTCCTAAGAATCAGATTATGTAGAACCATATTCCTCATCCCAGTGACCTTTATATAGATGATCAAAAACTAAAAGCACATGTGGAACACAAGTTATGAAAGACCATTTGCAAATTCAATATAGTAGAACAAATAATATAATATGAGACATTTATTGAGCTAAACCTCAGAAATGACAATATTATTTTTCATTTAAAATGCATTAAAATGTGCAAATAAGTTAACTTGTCCCCGAGTTTTTTGTAGTGTCTCCTTAGCCCAGTGAAATTACCCTTCCCTCGCAAGTGTCCTGTGACTGACATGCTAGAGCAGGATCTAACTGCTTGGCAGTTGATATTGAGTCTGATCCATTTAACACCCTTTTTTTTTGTGAGAAGTTTTCTTCTTCTGTAGATGAATCAAATCTGTTGCTGCCCTAACTAGTTCCCTTCACTGTATGAAAACACAGAGGAAACTGATGTCTTGTAAGCTTTACACAGCTCTCCAGTTTTCATGTCAAAACTGGGAAACCCATCTGCTACTTCTTTCTACTTCCCATATACCCACTAGAGGAACAAAAATGAAATAATCTGTTCGTGACACTTATTATGAAAAATGTCACAAGTAAACTTAAAAGGACACAAATATTGCTAAGAAATTTCTATTATTTCCTACATCCTTTTAACTACTGAATTCAATAAAAATACTTGTTGTGAGCCTATTCTGTGCAAGGCAGAATGTTGGGTAAACAAGGGAAGGAGAGAATAGTTAAGATACAGCATGTTTTGAAAATTGTCCAAATTATCAGAAAAAAATATTTAAAACCCTTTTCATGGGCATTATGATTTTTGTCATCTCACTCCACTGCATAATTAGAAAAGGTGTAACATAGGGAGAAAAAGTAATATAATCCCTGTAACCAAGAGAATTACATACAATAATTGTCTTTATATTATATACCTTACATGTTAACAAAAGGATAAAGCACTGACAGTTGACAATTAAGTAGATATTAATGAAACATTTTAATATTATCATATTAGCCCTTCTCCATTTGCTTAAAGGAAAGAATCAAACATTTTCTCAGGGTTCTTATTCATGAGAAACACAGAGAGGCTGAGACCTAGGCTGAGGGAGAAGCAGGCTTCATGCAGGGAACCTGATGTGGGATTCATCCCGGGACTCCGAGATCATGCCCAGAGTCAAAGGCAAATGCTCAACCACTGAGCCACCCAGGCATCCCTTCTCAGGGTTCTTAAAGAATTTTTTAGATGTAATATATCAATTAGGTATATAAAACCAGACATTTGCATTGTTAAGTTTTATCTTATGAACATTCTACTTGACCCACACATTAGTATCCTTTCTGAGGGGCTCAAACCACAACAAGCTGTACTGGAAAATGTTGAGCAAGTTGTGACTAAATCTCTATTTTTGAGGCTGACAACCCAAATGACACTTTTGAGCTACCAACTCCAGTAACTGAGTTTTGGCCACTTCAAGCAGCTGGCAAAGAAGAAACCTTCTATCTGGAGTCACCTCTTAAGAATACTAAATTTGTTGCTTTCCTGATACTGCTACTAGACACACTTCTTTGGAGTTGTGTACTTTCCCTTCTCTCAAAAAGAAGACTACAGATGACTGGAATTGGGTATTTCTCTTCCTCCAAGGCAGCCAGGATCTGATAAAACCCCAGTGCATTTGGCTCTGGCTAGCTAGTTTCCCCTGAGGAAAGACTGAGTTAAAGACTGCTGTGACATTTTTCAAAATGGTTCCTTCACATTTATCCCCTCCGTTGCTGGAAGCAAGATGTAATTTTTTTTTTCCCAAAATTTACTCTGAGAACCTGCTTCAGCTCCTGGAGGTAGATCTACTACAGAAAAAATATATGATCCAGCAATCCCACTTCTTGGTATACAAAGGAAATGAAATCACTATCTTAAAGAGATATTTGTATCCCTATGTGTGTTAAAGCATCATTCATCATAGCTAAGACATGGAAATTATGTGTCTATCGAGGGATGAACGGATAAAGACAATGTATACACATACAGTATGAAATATTATTTAGCCACTAAAATAAGGAAATTCTGCCAATTATGGATGACAATTCTGAAAATATGGATAGAATTATGCTAAGTGAAATAAGTCAAACCGAGAAAGACAAATACCATATGAACTTTCTTATAAGTGGAATCCAAAAAAGGGCCAACTCATAGAAACAGAGTAGAATGGTAGGTTTGCTAGGAACTAGAGGAGGGAGGAACTGGGGAGATGTTGGACAAAAGGTACTAACTTCCAGTTTTAAGATGTGTATGTTCTGGAGATCTAATACTCAGCATGCTAACTATAGTTAACATTGTACTATATGCTTAAAAGTTGCTAAGACTGTAAATATTAAATATTCTCCTTATACAAAAAAATATAATTTTGTGAGATGATATATTAACTAACCTAACTGTAGTAATGCTGTAATATATGTGTGTATCAAATCATTATGTTGCATTTCTTAAGCTTACACAACACCCTATGTCAAACATATTTGAAAAAATCTGGAAAAAATCCATTCAAAATGATTTTTACTCTCCCTCTCTCAACCTCTCAAACCTTTTTAAGACACTTTGGTCACCAAATGCATATATACTAGAAAGGGATCATATCCTTGCCTATCAACTTATTAATCTCTCTCCTTTGACTTTATCTCATCAAATTTCATTAATAGGATATGTGACCTATGAGCTGTCACAAAGCTTTAGCTACTTCAAATTGTGCATGAGTTGACAACTATCTGGATATCAAATTCTCATTATGTCGATTTTCCTCTCCTATCCCTTTCAATGAATCCCTTAGACATTATGTATGTAGCTCTCAAAAACTAGCTCTCTTGTTCAGCAGTTTTAAAATGTCTCATTTTTCAGAGTCACAAAATTTCAATCTTATCCAGCACTAGGGTTTACTAATGACTCGCAGAGTACACAAGAAAGGTGCAACCCCATATGCCACATTCAGAGGTCCTTAATCCATCAGAATCAGCAACCCAAGTCTCCCATTTCAATACTGGGATATGTTTTTGGCATGGAGAGACAAGTAAGAATTGAGTACAGATAAGAGTAAGCAAGGAGCTGTGGGATTTCCCAGTTTTATAACTAAGTATTATATTGTTGATGCAGCCCATAACTCTACAAATTTCAATTTATTTATATTAAATAATCTATCTGGCTATAAAAGCTTAGTTTAACATTAAGTGTATGTCAAACTTGCCAAGCATTCTACATAGTAAATTTTATCCTAAATGGTTGTAAAATATGCTAATCGGAGTCAACACTGCCACAGGCATTGAGTGGAGGTTAAAGGTTATATGTAACTGTAAAAATTCATCAACTGATACAATTGATTAAATTTGGATTCTGTGTATATACCATACTTCAGTAAAAAGTAAGCACAAAGGTAGTGAGACAGGCAAGAAGGAAGTAAAGGATGAAGGGAGGTAAACATAGGTGATTGATGATCAATAGATCTCCCAACAAATGTCATTGTGAGAGAAGCAAAGAAAAAGAGAGAGAGAGAGAGAGAGAGAGAGAGATGGTAAGAGAATACAAGTATAAAGCAGGGAAAGAGAAATAGAAAATCAGACAGTAGGAGAATTTTTCAAAGTGAAGCTTTACAGAATCGTGATAAATTCCCTAAATCAGAGGGAGTTAACAGTAGCACTTCCCCCTTCTTCTCTGTCATTCCTTGTCCCTCTCCCTCTTATCCTGCTCCAAAAGTAGTCGACAGAGTATACAAACTTTGTGAGGACTCATATTCCTGATAACATACTCCTATTTTCCTCTCTATTTCAATTGTATTTTTACTAAAAATAAATCATTTAAAAAAATTTTTAATTCTATTTCATGAGCAAGCTGGGTGGAAAGACAGAGCAAGTACCCTAACTAAAAAGCTCCTCTATTCCACTCTGGCTCCCTAGTTTGCAGCCCCCCTGCCCTTTTTTAAAAAAAAAAAAAAAAAAAAAAAAGATCTATTTGGGAGAGAGAGAGAGCGTGCACAAGCAGGGTGGAGTGGCAGAGGGAGATAGAAAAGCATACTCCACACTGAGCAGGGATCACAATCTAAGCTGAAGGCAGACACTTAACTGACTGAGCCACCCGGGCGCCCTTCTTTTTTAAGATTTTATTTATTTATTTATTTGAGAGAAATTTGCAGCCCTTCTATCTCTAGAAAACTAATATGTTCTTTCTTAAGAATTCCTCAAAGTTTTACATTAGTTTCTCAGATTCTTCCACAACCCTTTACTTATAAGTTGTCTTCAGCTTGCAGTGCAGGAAAGGCAGGCAGCAATTCTCATTGTTTTGTTTTTGCCAGAAGTGGGAAAATGTTACTTAAGATATCTGAAATGCGTGTGGTACAATGTTAATATCAGTTTAGACCTAGAAATGTATATACAGGTATTTCATCTTTTTAATATTTTGCTTATATTTTAATTATTACACCATTTTAAATAAAAATATAAAAATAACCATGTTTGGTAAGAATGGCAAGTGTTTACGAATATCTGTATGTGACACAATGGGCAATGAATCAACAGAATATCTTACTGGCTACATATGGGGGACAAGAAATAAAGTACTTATATTTATAAGAGGAACTTATAAGGCTGCTGTCTGTGCAATTAATCAAATTAGATAATAAAACAAGACAAAGACTAAGAAATGAGAAAAAGAACTCCAATTTTGACATATTTAATATGTGATGCCTGTTGAATATTAAGAATATGACTTTTGATGGGCAATTAAAATGCTGAATGGAAGCTCTAAAATGGGTAAATGTCAGAGATACAGATTTCGTGGTTTTCTTCTCATAAGTTACAGTTAAACCTATCAAGGACAGGTTTTACAGCAAAAGACAAGTGCAAAACTTCTCAGTTCAAACTTGGAAGTATTTGAGTGAATAACTTTCCTTTTATGCTTCCCCTATTTTCAATATGTCCAGATTGGCAAAATAGCTCTCTCATGCCTACTTCCTTATTTAGATGTAATTTTAGCTGGGTAGGATGCTCAGCTCCTTCTTGAAAATTTCCTCGTTCGTTATTTATTGTCTATGGGAAATTCTCTCTTCACAATTTCTTCAGGATTCTATACATTTCGTAGAATAGGGGCAAAATTCCAGCTTGTATCATAATAGCAATTCTATTTGCTTTGTTCTGTGTGTGTGTGTGTGTGTGTATACAAACATATATTTATTTATTTATTTACTTACTTACTTACTTGAGGAATTTCAGGTGTATATTTGGCACAAGATAAATGAACATATTTCCTGATTCATGACAAAAATATACTCAAAACAGCCTCTAATATCATCACACTTCATAAGTTTAATAAATAACAATTGTATGCTAAGGATAATTTGTAAATATTTTGTTATTCAAATTAATGAAAGCAAGCAAACAGAATTATATTTATTAGTAAACAATCTTGCATCAATAGCTTTAATTTACACGAGCTAGTATTTTCAACTTTATTTTTTTTATTTTTTAAAGATTTTATTTATTTACTCATAAGAGACAGAGACAGAGACAGAGAGAGAGAGAGAGGCAGAGACATAGGCAGAGGGAGAAACTGACTCCATGCAGGGAGCATGATGTGGGACTCGATCCTGGGTCTCCAGGATCAGGCCCTGGGCTGAAGGCGGCACTAACTGTTAAGCCACCCAGGCTGCCCAGTATTTTCGACTTTAAAAGTGAAATACGTAGGGGTACTTTGATGACTCATTGAGTAAAGTGTCCAACTCTTGATTTCAGCTCAGGTCACGATAGGGTTGTGATATGGAGCCTCAAGTCCAACTCTACGCTGGGTGTGGAGCCTGCTTGAGATTCTCTCTCCCTCTGCCCTATCCCCCACCCTCCCTCTCCCCTTTCTTAAAAATACAATTAAAAGAAATAAAAAAATAATAGATAAAAATGTATTTCATATATTCAAAAGAAGACAGCAATAACTAATTTTCTCCAAGTCAAGAATATTGAGGATATTTAACCATAGATATAGAACTTTAATTTCCTCTTAATCTTTTTTGTGGTCATGAAACAATTATATAATGGAAACACTAGTATAGGGAAAGTCAGTTATCAGAAAATATTTTTAATGTCCACCCTAAAATATCATGAACATTTAATTTACTATATATAACCATACCCATCTAACTAGTCAATAAATTAAACTTGGTATCAACAGCATATATTTAACCGTCAGTTTTTACTATCTTATTATGATTTGAACACCAAAAAAGAGTACAAAATTTCTGGCATTTTATTTGCCACAGAATGATTTCATGCAGTAGAGTACATTAATTCAAGATCCTCTGAAATGAGATGCAGATGACTAACAACACAGATATTCATGCTTTGATCCCCATGATCTTGTTACTATTTTCCCTATAATTTTTTTTCTTTCTTCTGTTTCAATGTATGAATTACAAATACTTATCGCCCATTAACTATAACTCTAATAAGGCTTCTATCCTGAATATTCTTATTTGTATTTCCATGTACTTCTTGGTACAGGTCCAAAATCTAGACTTAATTTTCCTTGTAAATAAAATATATAGTAGGGACAACTGTTGAGTTTCTATCTACTCTCCTTTAGGTGCCCCCACTTTCCTTCAGTGTTGGTACCTTTCAATAATTCTGTTGATTTCTGGGCTAACTGGATTCAGTCAACAAGTTTTTATTTGGTTAAGACCATAACAGGCGGTACACCTGGTGGCTCAGCAGTTGAGCGTCTGCCCTTCAGCCCAATATGATCCTGGGGTCCTGGGATTGAGTCCCACATTAGGCTCCCTGCATGAAGCCTGCTTCTCTCGCTGCCTATGTCTCTGCCTCTCTCTCTGTGTGTGTCTCTCATGAATAAATAAATAAAATCTGTTTTAAAAAAGACCACAATATGCCAGCAAACCAAAGTTCAAGAGCATCAATTATATAACTCCTAGAAATAGAGGGTCTTACCTTACTGAAACAATTCCTGAAGACAACATATAGTAGATTGACATTATAACTAATCCTTCACAGATGTTCGTTTGACAACTACATATAGGATGGTGTACACTTGAAAACTGCTTCAGTTTATTAAAACTATAAAGAAAGCTCATATTTTAAGTTCAACTGCAGATTTTTATTCCTTAAATCTACTTGTTGATTTCTCTAATATGTTATCTTCCAAGTGGAATAAATCTAAACTTATTAAATGATTCTAAAATCATAATATGGTTAGAAACACCATAATTTTTAACCACTTTACTGATATGATTGATATACAAAAAGGCTATACATATTTAATGTATACAGCTTGATTAAATTGAAGGTAATATATATTAATGAAACCATCACCACAAATGATGCCATAATTATATTTATCACCTCTAAAAATTTCATCCATCTTATTATTCATTTAGTTAGTTAGTTAGTTAGTTAATTATTTGGTAAGAGCACAAAAGATTTATCCCCTTAACAAAGTTTTAAACATCCAATAGAGCATTATTAACTATGAGCATTATTCTGTATAGCAGATCTCTAGTACTTATCCAACTTATGTAACTGGAAATTTGTACCCTATGACTAGTAATTACCATTCTCTCCTTCTCCCAGATACTGGCAACCAACATTCTACTTTCAGTATGTTTTTTCTTTATAAAAAAAAAAGTTACACATAAAAAAAATTAATGAGGGACACATGGTTGGCTCAGTCCATTGAGCATCTGCCTTCCACTCAGGTCATGATCTCAGGGTGCTCGGATCAACCCACACATCAGGCTCCCTGCTTGTTAGGGAGTCTACTTCTCCCTCCCATCAACCTCTGCCCCTCCCCTGCTCATGCTCTATATCTCTCTAAAATAAATTAAATCTTAATGAAAAGTGAAATCTTGCTATTTGCAATAACCTGGATGGACATTGGGGGTATAATGCTATAAGTCAGGCAAAAAAAAGCAATAATAACCAACACTACAGAAATACAAACAACTATAATGAGAGAGTATTAGGAAAAATTATATCCCAACAAATTGGGACAACCTAGAAGAAATGGATGAGTTCCTAGAAACATATAACTTACCAAAACTGAAGCAGTAAGAAAGAGAAAATTTGAACAGACTAATGCCAGCAATAAATTGAATCAGTAATCAAAAACTCCCAACAAACAAGGCTCTGGACCAGATAGCTTCACAGTCAAATTCCATAATGCATTTAAAGAAGAGTTAATACTTATTTTTTCCTCAAATTATTCCCCAAAAAAAGAAGAAGCATAACTTCCAAATTCATTCTATGAGACTGGTATTACCCTGATACCAAAACCAGATAAAGACAACAACAACAACAAAGGAACTACAGGCCAATATCTCTGATGAATATAGATGCAAAAATTCTCAGTGAAATACTAGGAAACCAAATACAACAATACATTAAAAAAGATCATTATAATCAAGTGGGATTTTTCGCAGGCTGCAAGGGTGGCTCAGAATTTGCAAATTAAGCAATCAATACATGACACCAATAAGAGAAAGGATCAAACCATATGATCATTTCAACAGATGCAGAAAAGGCATTTGACAAAGTACAATATCGATTCATGATAAAAATTATCAACAAAGTAGGTATAGAGGGGACACACCTCACCATAATAAAGGCCATATATGAAAAACCCACAGCCAACATTATACTCAATTGAGAAAAACTGAGCTCTATTTCCCTAAGGTCAGGAACAAGACAAGGATCTCCACTCTCACCAATTTTACTCAACAGAATACTGCAAGTCATAAATACAGCAATCAGACAAAAAAAAAAAAAAAAGACATCCAAATTAGCTAGTTAAAATTAAAACTTCCATTAATTCTAGATGGCATGATACTATACATAGAGCACCCTAAAAACTCCACCAAAAATGATAAATGAATTAAGTTTCAGGATACAAAAATCAACATACAGAAATTAATTCCATTTTCATACACTACTGGATATTTACTCAAAAAATATAAAAACACAAATTCAGATGGATACATGCCCTCCACATATTGATTACAGCATTGTTTACAAACACCAACACATGTACACAGCCCAAGTGTCCGTTGATAGATGAGTGCATAAATATGTGGTGTGTGTAACCATGGAATATATTCAGATACCAAAAAAAAAATGAAATCTTGCCATTTGCAACAACATAGATGAAGCTAGAAGAGTATAATATTAAGCTAAATAAGTCAGTCAGAAAAAGACAAATACCATATGATTTCATTCATATGCAGAATTTAAGAAACAAGTGAGCAAACAGAGAAAAAAATAAAACCACATACACAAAGAATCTAAAACAGTCAAACCCACAGTGTTTTGTGTATTTTTTTGGTCTAAACTTTTATCATTGGTTGTCCTACAGCTATATTCATTTTTGTGGTACAAAAATCTATTGTATACTACCTAGAAACTAGATAAGGATGTTGTTTTCTTGGGAGTCTCATGCCTACCTTCAAGAAATTCCTCGCTATCACCTTGGTTTCCTCTCTTGAAAAAGGGATTTTTATAGAACTTAATTCCAAAAGGTGAAAAAGTGGGCAGTAATTTTAGATCAAAAGACTTAACAACTCATGCCATTTTCTGAATTGCTCTCTTCTATCCTCAAGTTTCTTTATATTCTTTGAGAGAACAGAAAGTTGTGGAATATATCTTACACAATATAGTTAATAAATCGACACAGAACTAAAGTTCACATAATTGCTTGCCCATTGATTTTATGAAATTAGTTTAAACACTACAGAATATTTCTTAACATATGCTTTATGTACTTTCAGTGCAAAAGAATCCTAAAGCTACATTATCTTTTGATCTTCTACTCATGGATTCTATTTTCTATGTTGAAATATTTAGTAGTGTCAATGACTTCTGAATAGAAAACAAGACACCTGCAAAGAATATCTAGAGAAAACAGATATTTCTGAAGAATTTTTTACTACTTTTAGACTGTGGCCACCTTGACAATACTTCAAATACCAGGAATACCTCAGGCTATTGAGCAATCACTTCTACAGTAAAGATGGAATATTAAAATGTAACAATTTATATTCAACTTATTTCAACTTGTAATTGTAACTTCCCAGAGCTACACTATGTCAATTCCAGTTAATTTAGAAACTTAAAGAAATAAGAGGCACTGAAGCCGACTTCAAAATAAGAAACTGAAATTTAATTTTCTCATTCTTTTATCAAATACATACTTTAGAAGTTACTGATGATATACTGATTATCTCTGAATATATTTAAAATGCCTAGAATTTTGTAAATAATTTTTAAAAACACATTTGAAGCATAATTTTAGAGTTCCAAAAATAATGTATGTTTGTTACAGATAATATACCTAAATAAAGAAATCAATATAAAAGAGAAGTCAACATTGATATTACATAAAGTAAATAAATACTGGTAATATTTTGGTCTATTTACTTCCATTTTTCTATAAGAACTGATCATTCTATTATTAAAATGTTACTATTTCATGCATAGGTATATCTTTTCTTAAAAATTTATATTGACATTATTGACATAGTATTTTATTAGTTTTATTTTTTTATTTTTTTATTTTTTTTAATTTTTATTTATTTAAGATAGTCACAGAGAGAGAGAGAGGCAGAGACATAGGCAGAGGGAGAAGCAGGCTCCATGCACCGGGAGCCCGATGTGGGATTTGATCCCGGGTCTCCAGGATCGCGCCCTGGGCCAAAGGCAGGCGCTAAACCGCTGCGCCACCCAGGGTTCCCAGTATTTTATTAGTTTTATATGTACAATCTAATGGTTTAACATATGCATATATATTGTGAAATGAGCACTACAGTAAGTGGTGCTTACAATTTATAACTATAATTTATAACATAACACAGTTTAAATTATATACCTTATTTTTAATAACAAAATTATATACTATAAACATAGCATTGACTACAATTTGGGATAGATCATTACATATCATCATGTAATTATACCAGCACATTGATTCATATCTATAATGTGCATTATTTTAGTTATTACTTTTTCTAAAATAACAAATACTTATCTAAATATATATTGAAGAAATTAAGATATATCAGGGTTCCTGGGTGGCTCAGCTGGTTAAGCATCTGCCTTTGATTCAGGTCAAGATTTCAGGGTCCTGGGACTGAATCCTGTCAGGCTTCTTGCTCAGCTGGCAGTGTGTTTCTCCCTTTCTCTCTGCTCTGCCCCCATGACCATGCATATGTGCATGCACGCTCTCTCAAATAAAATCTTATAAAAAAGAAATTAAGATATACCTTTTTATTTACTATGTTGGAATTGTGTGTTTTCATTCATTTTCCACATTAATTTTTTTAGTAAGTAGTTTTGTTCACACAATAAATAAAAACTACCAATACATGCAACAATATGGATGAAACTTCAAAGTACTATACTAATTTAAAAAGTTATATAGAAAGTCTAAATATTTATGGGTCATTCTGCAAAAGGTAAAAACTTAAAAAAAAAAAAAGAACAGAAATCAGTAGTAACTATGCGTTGGGGGTAGATGTGAACAACACTGAAAGCAAAGGGAACACAGGGGTGTCTGGGGAGTAACAAAAATATTCTATATCAGGGCACCTGCGTGGCTCAGTGGCTGAGACTCTGCCTTTGGCTCAGGTTGTGATCCTGGGATCCTGGAATCAAGTCCTGCATGAGGCTCCCCTTAGGGAACCTGCTTCTACCTCTGCCTATGTCTCTGCCTTTCCTCTTTCTCTGTGTCTCTCATGAATAAGTAAAATCTTAAAAAAAAAAAAAAAGTTCTATATCTTGGCTTTGGCTTTGGTTATATGACTCAACATGCCTTTCGAATTCACTGAATTCTACTCCAAAAATGCCATTTTTATTGTAAAAAAGACTTATAAATTAAATAAACTTATAAATTATAGTAATAAATATGACCTAAAATGTAAAGAAAATTTTAAAATATAATGAAACCAATTTTCAGAAAATACAGGTTATTAAGTCCCACTGAAGTTAAGAAGCAAGTTTTTTATGATTTATGCATTTTTTATATATTATTTTAACTGTTGGTATTTTTCCAAATACCTCTGATTTCCCAAGTCTTCCCCATATCAATAAAAGCATGGTTCTTCCGGAAATTCAGAATTAATCCTCAACAACTCATTCTCCCACCCACAAAAATTTAAGTGAATCTTGTTCAATTTCCTAAACTTATCTTTTCAGCACCTAAGCCATAGTCCCATATACTCTTTACCTACATACCACTTCTATACAACATAGTACTAGGAGTCCTAACCAGAGCAAATAGGGGCAAGGGAAGAAAAAGGAACTAAAAGATATCCAGACAAGAAAGAAAAAAGTAAGGAAGTATCTCTGTTTGCAGATAACATGATCTTATATATAGAAAACATTAAAGATCCAGGTGTTATACTGTATGTTGGCAAATCGAACTCCAATAAAAAATATACCAAAAAAAAAAAAAAAAAGAAAGAAAGAAAGAATGAGGCAAGTGCCAACAAAATATGGGAAGAAAAATAGTGTGAACCATGATAATAAAAGAAAGTCAAGTTAAAAAAAAAAAAAAAAAAAGAAGATGATCCACCAAAGCAGGAAAAAAAGTTTTGTCGTGAATGTAAAACTCCTCTAAAAAAAAGGCTTTAAGAAATTTTACATGAAACCACTAAAGACCCCACATAACCAAAAATTTTGAGCAAGGACAAAGCTGAAGACACCACATTGCCTAAATCCAAAATATGTTACAAAGTTAGTCATCGTAACAGGATGATATTGGCATTAAAAAACAATGGAATAGAAAAGAGAGCCCACAGATACACTGTCAACAATGAAGTCATAATACACAGTGGGAAAAGGACAGTTTCTTCAATATATAGTTTCGGAAAACTGAATGTCCCTATGCAAGAGAATGAAATTGAACTCTTTTATCATATGCAAAAATCAATTAAAAGTGGATTAAAGAATTAAATGTAAGACCTAAAACTATAAAACTCCTAGAAGAAAACATCATGACATTTCTTGAAATTGGTCTTGGCAATGATTTACAACAATTTATTGATTATAACACCAAGAGCACAGGAAGGAAAAACAAAATGGACAAATGGACAATGGGATTACATCAGAGTAAAAAGCTTCTGCAACAGCAAAGGAAATAATCAACAAAATGAAAATTCAATCTGTAGATATAGAGAAAACATTTGAACACTTTCTATTTACTTATTTGCTTCTAGTGTGTTTTTAATTATTCAATGTATTCTTATCTCATGCCTAACTTAAAATCATTTTCAGATCATTCTAACAACTCAGTTATCCTGATACTGGCATACCTTAACTGCATTTTTTAACAAATGATTTTCAACAAATGATTTTAACAAATGATTTCTTGGTACAATTGCAGGTTATGTTATGAACTTCTGATTTTATTAACTATTCTGTTTTCATTGTCTTTCTTTGACAGCACTCTGATAGGGGAAGAATGTTGTTGTCTCATTACTGTCAGGTGGAGGCAGAAGTTTTGTGTGGTACAGATTAATTCCTACTCCCTATGGATGTCTAAGCCCACGTTCTAAAATCTGAAATCTATACATATATTATGTTACATGGCAAGAGGCGATTAAAGTTACAGATAAGAGTGAGGTTGCTAAAAGACCATGAGAGGCAGAGATTATTTTGGATTATTTGTGTGGGCTCTTGTAACCGCAAGGGTCCTTATAAAGCAAAGGAAGAGACAAGAGTGTCAGAATCTGTGATCTGCAAGTGGTTTTCTGAATTTGAAGATGGATAAAAGGCCACAAGCCAAGAAATGTAGGCAGCCCCTAGAAGCTGGAAAAGGCAAGGAAACAGATTCTTCCACAGAGACTCCAGAAGGAATTCAGTCCTGACAAACCTTGATTTTAGCCCAGCAAGATCCATTTCACTCTCTGACCTTACAGAATTACAGCTAATAAATTTGTATGTTTTAAGATACTATGTTTGTAGTAATCTATTATATCAGCTATAAGTAACTAATGCACTTAAGTTCCCTACTTGGCCTCCACTAGAGCCTGAGGTGACCTTGATACCTCATTACCTCTGGGTGAGTTCCCCACATAATTTCTACTAACACTCTGTTGAGGTTGATCTCATTATTGTGAAAAAGTGATGTGAGTCTTGACTCTCTACTAGCCTTCTATGATACCATTATAATGTGGACAGAGCAGGATGCTTCACTATGGCCATTAGTGGATAGATTATCCATAAATATTTGTGGGTGGGACTCATTACTGGTAGCAGGAATGAAAATCCTACCTCCTTATCTGACCTTCTCTGACACTTGCCCAGCAGTGTGTTAGAGAATCTAGTCATAGCCTTGCAATGGTGGAAGCATGGGTTCTTCATCCATCTTTATTTGAATGGGGTACAGTTCTTCTGTGGCATTTAACTAAATTACAGTGGTATAATCTAAAAATTATATATCTTTCTAAGGCTGCCTTTTTTACTGGTCCTTTAGAGAGCGTGAGCTTATGCTGGATGTTTTCTCCCCCTGTGGATCAATGATATTCTGTTTGCTAGTTCATGTAATCCCAATTCTGGGGTATAGGAGGCAAAAAAGAAGATTCATAGGAGAAGGAGAAGAAGGAGGAGGAGGAGGAGGAGGGAGGAGGAGAAGGAGGAGGAGGAGAAGAAAGAGAAGAAGACGACAACGACTCACTGAACTAACTCTCCTTATGTCCTGATGTGTCCAGCCAAGCTTTAAGAATCTTCGTGTGCTTGTTTTATATATATCTAGAGTTTATAGTTGAAAACAGTGGGAATAACAGGGAAAGTAGATCTACTCAATCTTTCTAGAATCAGAAGCCAACCTATAATTAATTTTAACTACTAATATTTTACTACTTAGAGCTTAGATTTCAATCCTGACTGCCAATTCTTTCATAGTAATACTTTGTCATCTTTGGAATATAAATTTTGAATGTGAGAATGTCTTCAAGAAATCACTAAAGATAGAAAGGTAATGTACAAAAGAATATAAATGATAAAATACCAACAAGTGAGAATTCTAAATATAAAGAAACATAAAAATATGCTAAAAATATATAGGTTAAACATTAGTCAGGCAAAAACTAAAAGACACAGCAACATAAGGGGATATTTTAATACACTTCTCTTGATTAAAAAGATCAAGCATAAAAAAAAGATCAAGCATATAAATTCTAAGACAGAAAAACACTGAGCAACACATCTAATAAAATTTGACAGGTAAACTTATATAGAATTTTTTATCCAACTGAAAGAGAATATACCTATTTTTTAAGTACACATGTGACACTATAAAACTTGATCACAACAGTAGTCCATAGAATTATTAGTAAATTAAAAAATAATTATGCCAAACATATTAAATGAGCTCTAATTAAAATGTAATTTAATTAAAGTTAAAAAAGAAAAAAATATTTTTTAAACTCCCATCTACTCAGAAACTAGTAAGACAATTTTATATATCTATGGATTAAAAATAAAATAATAGAGATTTTTTAAATACTCAATACTGAATAAAGATTTTAAAAATTGCATATAAATCTTACAGGATGCAACAAAAATCAGTATTTGGAGGGAAGTTTATTGCCTTAAATATTTATATTAGAAAAAGAGCCTAAAAATCAATTGTTTAAATGTACAATTGAAAAAGGTTGAAAAAGAACACCACAAAAATTAGTAGATAATAGGGACGAGACAAAAAAATAAAAAATAATTTAAATATTTAATAAAATGTTACATACCAGAGAAACAAATGACAAAATATGTTTCTTTGAAGCACCTAACATTAGACATTGTAAGGAGAGGCAAGGAGAGAGAAAAAGAGAGAAAGACACATACTTTTTTTTTTTAAGATTTCATATATCTATTTGAGAGAGAGTATGCTTTCATGTCTGCATGAGCAAAGAGAGGGGTAGAGGAGGAGAGAAAAAGAAAGAGAATCTCTCAAGCAAACTCCATGCTGAGTGTGGAGCCGTGGCTTGATCTCAGGACGCTGAGATCATGACCTTAGCCAAAATCAAGAGTCAGCCACTTAACGGACTGTGCCACCCAGATTCCCCAAGACACATACACTCTTTTTTTTAAGTTTTTTTTTTTTTTAATTTATTCATGAGAGACACAGAGAGAGAGGCAGAGACACAGGCAGAGCGAGAAGCAGGCTCTATGCAGGGAGCCTGATGTGAGACTCCATCCCGGGTCTCCAGGATCAGGCCCTGGTCTGAAGGCAGGTGCTAAACCACTGGGCCAACTGGGCTGCCCAGGACACATACATTCAGAATAGATAAGGGAATATGAAAGATCCAAGGAAGAGACTAAAAAGGGAGGGAATGAATGCTACTTATATTTTCATGTAAATAAACTCTAAAACATGATCTAATTAATAGAAAAAGTCCCAGAAAAGTGTAGCTTTCAGAAAGGACCAAAAGGTTATTGAATATTATTTTCTACTGCAAAATTTGAATTACTAAGCTAATTTAAATAATAATTAATATGCTTCTTGAAGAAATACTAAGTTCAAAATTTCTTTACAGGTGAATTCTGCCAAACATTCTATATTTCAAGCTCAAAATTCTAATCTTATTGAAAATCATTTGGGGAACATAAAATGGAGGAATACTCCAAAATGATGCTAGTATTATGTGTGCTACCAAATCCCAACAAAAAGAGAGAAAGAAAATTACAATCTCATTTGTGTATTAAATATAGATGAAAATTCCAAGTAAAATAACAGCAAAAATATGTTAAAAAAAAACTCAAAAAAAAAACTCAAAAAAATTCTTTATGAAAAATTCGAGGTTAGTTCAGGAATACAAGGACAGTTTACTTACTCGGTAATCATAAAAAGTATTCACTTCATTTCAAAAGAGAGAGAGAAAGAAAAGACATGACCTATGCATACTTTTCCACCTGAAAAAAGTCTTCTCAGGCTGCTGATGAATGTTAAGATGATATTCCACCAATACTGTCATTCTTTATTCTCCTTTTAGTCCTCTGAATTATGTGCATCAACTATCCACAACCTTTGTTTTATAATATGTTATCATCATTTCTCCATGGAGAGACTTGTTTCATTCTCACACTTCTCCAAGAACAGCAATACATGAAAATCTTGTTAGGAATTCTCTCTCTCTCTCTCTCTCTCTCTCTCTCTCTCTCTCTCACACACACACACACACACACACACACATCTACATGTACCATGTAGTTTTATCACATAAAGGATGTTCATTTTTCTCATTTCCAATTTTTTCCCCCTCTTTCTCTGGCTCTTGCCACCCACTAAACTTCATTGCCAGAAGAGCTCCCAGAACTGCACAGTTCTGGAAGAAAGAGGCCCTGAATCTTTACTGGGAAAGAATGCCCACCCACCTTCCTTCACTGCAGATGACAGACACACACCCAGTGTCAAGGCAAGATGGCAGTTTCAGCTGGTACTTCTTTTTCATTGCAAATGACATAAAACAACTCCCTCCCCCAGAGAGTGGTAGTCCAAAGTAAACTGGATTGCAGACTTTCAGGACACCATAAGGGAGATAAACAAGTCTGGCTAGATCTCTTCAGAGCTTCTCTTCTCTACATAACTATCCTCAGGGAATGTCAATGCTGGCAATAGGCACAGTGAATCCAGTCAGGACACAAAAGATGTTGTGGAATCGTTCTTGAATATCAATCACCCTTGAAGCTGAGGCCAAACATGGCATCTACCACAAGCTCATATAGCATTCTGTGCTTTGCCTTATTTTTTCACTAAATTTCAAATTACCATGAGACAATGCAAAATAACTGTTGTAAATTGTTCTTGTAAATTGTCCTCATATTTAATGTTGACCACCTTCACTTTTCGCTGTGACTATGTAACTACTAAAAGTTTGAGAGAAATTTTGACATAGTTAACTAGCCAAGTGGCTTGTTAAATTGGAAATAATAATGGAATATTTGGAATGACACAGATTTTAAGGAAATTTGCATGAGTTTTTAAACACAAACCACTATTATGAGAACACAAAGGTTAGATGGCATGAACTCACTGAAATTACAGTTAGTACATTGCTAGACTTAATTCAGCATGTTTAGATAATCCTGGAAACAGTAGTACACTTACTATGCGATAAGAATGAATGCTCAAAATTGGTGTACAGAAAATTCTGAAAATAGAGATAGGGTACCATGATGGGGTACAAACATAAAGAAAAGACAGTGACACAAGAAGAATTATATCAATTAAGTTACGAAGTTAAAACGAACTGAAAAAAAGCAAAGGAGTTAGGTGCATCACGATAAAGAAACCATATGCAGATTTAGCTACTTTCTTTTAGAGTCAGATACTGAAGCCAATTAAATAGTGATTTGAAAATGAATTAGGAAGTTTAGGCAAAGAAAATGCAGATGATGAATGAATACTACAAGATAATGATGTGATCTGCATAAGAGGAATGTTTAATCATTCATTCACTTAAAAAAACATAAATTGGACACCAACAATACACAATATACCAGATTTACAGGTGAATAAAACAGATGAGTCCTGCTTTCCTGATTAGAACACTAAGTGAGTAAAGCAACAAATACACATACATGTAGTAATAAATAAGAATAGATATGTGAGATGTTGTAAAGGAAAGGATGTTTTTGTAAGAGTAGAAGAAGATGAAAGTTTCTGAAGAAGTCACATTTGAGCAGGGCAAAGATAATGAAAAGAAATCAATCAGAACAGCATTTCAGACAGAGGGTAAAAGCGTGTGCAAGGACCCTGAGTTCAGAAGAGCATAACCTGTTTAAAACTATTTTGTATGGAAGGTAATAAGAGAAGAGGGTTATACAAGATGAATTTGATGAGTTAGATTTCAGCTCATATCATGCTTTGTAGTTCACTTTCAGAGAACTGAATTTTGTCTCATGTACAGTGGAAACCTTGAGAGATCATAATCAGTAAATGGCATAAGCAGTTCAGCATGTTTGAGAGATACTCCCAGTTGCTGTGTAGAGCAAAAAGAAAAGAAAGATCCAAGCGAGGAGACCAATTAGGAAGTTGTTGCATTACTTTTTTCTTTAGCAAGATACAGTATTTGGATTGAGGTGATGATAAATGGCGGTATAGCAAAGTTGTGACTAAAATCAGGATATATGGGATCCCTGGGCGGCTCAGTGGTTTAGCGCTTGCCTTCAGCTCAGGGTGTGATCCTGGAGTCCCGGGATCGAGTCTCACATCGGGCTCCCTACATGGAGCCTGCTTCTCCCTCTGCCTGTGTCTCTGCCTCTCTCTCGCTGTGTCTCTCCTGAATAAATAAATTAAAAAAAATCTTAAAAATAATAAAATAAAACAAAATAATAAAATAAAATAAAATAAAATAAAATAAAATAAATCAGGATATATTTGCAAATAAACACAATCTGCTTCTTGGTGAGGGTTTGGAGCATATGAAGATAAGATGATGTTAACAATGACCTGAAAGGCTACACTATAAGCAGTAGATGGGCTAAGAAGTGAAGAATGAGAAGGGCACAGGTACAATTGTGAAAATGTGTTTAAGATTCCTTTCTTTAAAAAGATTATTTATTTATTTATTCATGAGAGAGACACACAGAAAGATACAGAGACATAGGCAGAGGGAGAAGCAGCCTCCCTATAGGGAGCCTGATGCAGCCAGGACCCCGTGATCACCACCTGAGCCAAAGGCAGACACTCAACCACTGAGGCATCCTTGTGTTTAAGATTCCTAAAGATGGCTAAGTTCAGATTTCAAATAGGCAGTAATATATGCCTGAAGAGGTATCTACATTGAATTTTAATTCATTAGTAATCAGTATATTAAAGACATTTAAAAGCTTGATACTAATGGAGAAAATTCTTAGAAAACAAGATGATGTAATGATTCACTCCAGGAATCATTTTGATGGAACCAGAGAAGGATCCATAAATTAGGATAAACAGCAGCTAGAAAATAATACGGTGTCAAGAAAGTTAAGTTATTCAGCAAATGAAAGCAATATTGTGGGTCAAAGGTATAAATTAAACCAATCCTAAGTCAATTGAAGAGTAAATGTGAGCTGAGTTGGTGCTTAGGCACAACAGGTTATTATGCTAAGTGAGCTAAGTCAGACAGAGAACACAATATTGTTTGATACACTTATATGTGGAATTTTAAAAAGCTAAACTTGTGAAGACCAAGAGTAAAATGGTGGTACCAGAGGGACTGAGGGATGGGAGGATAGGAGAGATGTCGTTTAAGGGTATTAACTTACACTGAGCAGCAAATAAGTCATAGAAGTCTAATGTACAGTATGGTTAATATAGACAACAATATTATGGTATCAAACTCACTGAGACTAGATTTTAATTATTCTAACCAGAAAAAAGAAATGATAATTGTATGACATGATAAAGGTACTAATTATCATTATTATGGTTAATAATATAGTAAATGCTTCATTCAACATGTTGTATACCTTATATTTACACAATATGGTTTGTCAGATATATTTCAATTTAAAAAATGACTTAGTGGGGTACCTGGGTGGCTTAACTGGTTAAGCAGGCGATTCTTGATTTTGGTTCAGGTCATGATATCAAGGTCCTGGGACTGAGCCCTGAGCCAGGCTCTGCCCCGGGTGTAGAGCCTGCTTGATTAAGATTCTCTCCCTCTCCCCCTCATGCTTGCTCTCTTTCCTTTCAGAAGCAAATTTTTTAAAAAATGATTTCATGTACTAGCTAGAAGAGGATGGAGTCTTTAACAAAAAACTTTAGGAGGATTTACTAGGCCATACTTACATGTTTGTGAAAATATTACACTAGGGACACCTAGGTGACTCATCAGTTGAGCTGAGGACTTGCTCATGTCCTTCATTAAAGCCCATACATTGTAAGAACTATCTCAAAAAAAATTTTTTTTTCACTTCTAAGATCAATTTTAAAGTTAACAAATATTTGTATTACTATTCCTGAATTTTCTCGTCCCTTAGTCATATTTTTTTCTTCATACATAATGCTGTGTGTGATCCCAGGGTTCAGGGATTGAGCCCTGCATCAGATTCCCTCTAGGGAACCTGCTTCTCCCTCTGCTTATGTCTCTGTCTCTCTCTGTGTCTCTCTCATGAATAAATGAATAAAAAAAACTTAAAAAAATACTATGCTAGAACAAGTAAAATTGAATATGCAGGAAAGAGAATGAGAGGTTACAGCAATGTAGTTTATGTTAGGGAAACAGTGAATGATGAGTTAGTAAGTGAAAATGAGAACAAGAAATATAGCATCTTTCTTTGCTCAGTACTGGAAAGAGTGTCAATTGTTAGAGAATACGTTAAAAATAGTCTTTGAGAAAAATTAACATTTTGATAAAAATTAGGAGGTGGAAGAGAATTTCAAGTAATATAAGAATTTCAAGAACTGTACTTGAAGTTGGATATCAAGGAGTAGAATAACAGTGTTCTAATATCAGTTGCTTTCATAAAATTACATTTTGTGTGCCTTACGACTAGTTTTTGACCATTCAATATAACAACTTTATTAAAATGATTAAAATATGTAAAAAATACAAGGTCTCCAATTCATGCCTAGAATTTAGAAAGCATGCATATATACATTTAATCTGAGACATGCTGATCTGAAAAGAACTAAATTTAGTATTCTGAAATTAATTATTTCCAAAAAAAATATCTAATGAGTTGCTCTCGAAGGATCTATTTTCTGAGTGAGAAATATAATAGCTTAATACTGATACAATTTCTGAAAGACAGATAAAATTTAGGAAATAGAGTATGAACTGCTACACAGATTTAATTAATTAATTAATTAATTAATTAATTTAAGATTTTATTTATTCTGGTAGGCAATGTTATAATAAATAGTCTGAGAACTGCATTTCTGTAACTAATCAATAGTTTATGCAGTGCTCAAATGTGAGACAGAGACATAAATTCAGAATGTTAAGGCTGAGAAGCATTACACATGAAGAAAAAATATGACTAAGGAACGAGAAATTTCAGGAATAATAACACAAATATTTGTTAACTTTAAAATTGATCTTAGAAGTGAAAATACCATAGCCTTTTTTTTAGATAGTTCTTACAATGTATGAACTTTAATGAAGGACGTGAGCAAGTCTGTATAGACATAAATTTTCATCACTCTTGGGTTAAATATGGGAATGGAATGGCTGGGTTGTATGGTAGCTTGTATATGATTGTTTTTTTTTTTCTTTAAATATGGAACGCTTCACGAATTTGCGTGTCATCCTTGCGCAGGGGCCATGCTAATCTTCTCTGTATCGTTCCAATTTTAGTATATGTGCTGCTGAAGCGAGCACTTTTTTTTTTAAAGAAAGAGTGCTTTTTATTTTTTTATTTTTATTTTTTTTTAGTATTTTATTTTTATTTATTTATGATAGTCACACACACAGAGAGAGAGAGAGAGGCAGAGACACAGGCAGAGGGAGAAGCAGGCTCCATGCACTGGGAGCCCGACGTGGGACTCGATCCCGGGTCTACAGGATCGCGCCCTGGGCCAAAGGCAGGCTCTAAACCGCTGCGCCACCCAGGGATCCCTAGGATTGTTGATAGTTTTATTCACAATAGCCTCAAACTGAAAACAACCCATATGCCCATCATTAAGTGAATAAATATCTAAAATGTAGTATATTCATAAATGACTATTGCAATACCATTTGCAATGAAGAGCAATGACTATTGATATGTGCAACACCACAGATGAATTTAAAAGTCATTTGAGTAAAAGAAGCCAGACATAAAAGAATATTACATATTGAATAACTGCATTTATATAAAATTCTGGAAATGCAAACTACTAGTGAAGTGACAAAAATCAGATTGGTGGTTGCCTGGAGCTGGGGGCAGAGGCAGAGATGTCCATCAAAGGCATAAAGGAATGTTTTGGGGATGATGAGAATGTTCTGTATTTTTATTGTGTTGGTGGTTTCCCAGATGTACACAACTGCCAAATGCATTGAATACTAAATGGATGCAGTTTATTGTATGCAAATTCTATCAATAAAGTCCATTCTAAAATAAAAGAAGGAAGGACGTGAGGCAGACTGTTGGTTCCTATTGTATATTATTCTGGTTAGCTAAGATTAAGTTGAGGCTTAGAAACAAAATAGCAACAACAAAAAACCACATGGCACTACCTATTGTGACAAGGGTTTATTTCTCAACTATGCAAAGCAGGCTATGACCCCAAACAACTTTCCAAGGCAACTCAAAGACAAAGGCTTATCATTCCACCTTATTAAGAGGCAATTTACATGATTATTCCAGGACAAAAAAAAAGTTTCACATAGGAACTTAGATGCTTTGGCCTGGAAGTCATTTATACTCATAACTGTGTCATGCAGCTCCACTCCCACTGCAAAAGGGCTAAGAAATATGATTTCCTATGTACCCCAAAAGGAAAGAAAATTAGATATTGTAAAAAACAAAAATTTTATTACCTACCTAAACTATATGGATATGGAAGTTCGCTTTGTATATTCATTTCCCCTGTATCATACACATATATATTGCTTAGTTTATTTAACTAATCCACTTTTTTGGAGTAGAAGTTTTATTTAGAAGAGTTTCCTATTATAAACACTGCTCTGCTGATCATCTATCTAGATGGCTGGTTGCTAGAAATATTGCAGTATTAGTTATCTATAACATGATGCATTTTTTTCCTGTCAATAATATCCAAATAAAATTAACTGAAGTTCCCATTCACTATACTGCAGAAAGTCTAGTGCTTTTGCCAGAGTCAAGTCACTTTTGGACCAAAGTTCTCTCACCTATGAATTCACTACAAATATTTCCTCAATTGTTCCACCATCTTATTCACATGCTGACTCCACCCTAAAGAAATCAAGAATTCAGGTCTGTCATGTATAATAGATTTTAAAGTTTTGTGATCATTTTGCATCATTTTACTGCCTGTCACAGTCAAAGATGAAATTGCATATTTGTCATTCCTATCATTGAGAGGCTTTTTTTTTTTGGACACCCTGATATTCACTGAACACATTACTCTTTTTACAGCTTGATGTTCTTACTATAATTCTAAGTTTCCTTTCTGATTTCTTCCCACCCATCCATCTCTCCTTTATCCACTTTCAAATTTCTTTTCTTTCAAACTGTGTCCTAGAATCACATTTGTATATGCAAAATCATTGCTACCTAGGTGAGGATTGTTCCGAAACAGCTTTTTTTTCTTCCCTTTAAAAAAATCACTTGCCTTCCTTAGCAGTCAATTCTAGTTTAAAACTATGATTTTGATTGTAGGCAACACTATGTTACAGTGTTGGGGAGGTTTAAATTTGCTCCTAAATAAAATTGTTCTTTAAGCAGACCCTGGCATAAAACTATATACTTGATCTTAGCCAAAAGAACAAGAAGCAATGGCATAAAAATATTCAATTCGTGTTAGTTATTTCTTATAACAAAGGACATTTCTCCCACACTTCTATACTATATGCTTTTTCTCTTATTCAATCCTTTACCATCTATAAAATCTTGTCAAAATGCAATGGTATTTTTTTCTCAGATTTTATTGAGATTTTTATAATAGCTTATTTTTTAAGAAATTTCAACAACTTCTTGTTTCATAATTACATTAGCACCACATATTTAGATTTTCTGTAAATGTTACTGTAGTCAATGATATCCTATGTTTATTTCACAAATCTTTCCCCTATTGCTGCCAATTCATATCCTGTGGTCTTTAATTTTTTCCTAAAAGGATTATAGAAATAGCAACTCTGACTCCTTGCATGTCAACCAATGCCCTTCTCTTGTCTTCTTGTGTAAAAGACAGCCTGACGGGTTATGTCACAAAGGGCATGCAAACTTTTTTCACATAATGCTGATAATGAGCCCTTGTCTTCTGACATTTAGTGATGCAGAACAGCCTAACGTCAACCTCATTATTTCTCCATTTTTGTCTGCCTGACTGTAGGTTTCCTTAATTTTTTGTTTATTTAAAACATCAATGCCTATCTTCATCAATGTTACCTATTATTATTAACTTATTTCATCTCTGCACTAAAATCTTTCTTCAGATAGAGAAATTTTCTTTTTAAATTTATTTACCCATCTCTCTCCTTTTTTTTTTTTTTTTTTTTTGTGCGCTGGTTACCTCTCCTAACACTCTCTTTACCTCTCCACCTCTATCAGGGCTTTTGGTTTTGTTCCTCAGACACTGCAAACCCATCCTTACCTACAGGTTATACATTTACTCTTGCTTTGGTCTGTAACACTCCTCTATTTGGTAGTCACATGCCCAATCTTTGCTCCAGGCTGCTAACCAGTTTGCACCAATGCAGCTTTCATAGATAACACAGATACTTCAACAAAACAAGCACATGATATCCACTTGTATGGAAACCCACACCGCCGATGCACTTTGCAACTTTGTCTTTCTTAACTCCATAGTACTTCTACCTATGGACCATGTTTATACATTTTAGTGTGTATTTATCCTCAGATTATTCCTGCCATTGCATATCCCAAATGAGCTCCTTAAGAGATTTTTTTTTTCTCAAATTTACCACTCTACCTTCAACTCTGAGAAAGGTTCTGGAATTATATAAATAATTTTTGGATCATAAATGAATAGATGAATGAATGGATATATTCATGTGTGGATAAATTATTTCCTCACTTTACTTATGGAATAACTATTATATGATTGTAAGATCACCTATCTTTATTCTTCATGTTTGCTCATTTTACTGTCATTTTAAAAATCTATTTTTTCTTTGTGTTTTAGAATAGCTCTACCTGGTCTTTCTCATTAATTTTTATTCTCCAATTTGCTAATTTATACAAATGCATCTTCATATTTGTCTCTATGTTTTCATCTACAGGAAATATTTCCATAATTCAAGTTATTGATTATGTAGCCTTATACTTTCACTGTTAATGTAATGTCTCCTTGAAAAAAATTGAAAATATGGATTAAAGGGAGATTAAAAGTGAGATTTATTCGAGATAAAGTCAGACCTAAATAAAATGGATCAATCATTGCTAATTTCTGCCTTTCTGTCTATGTTCTTTTAGAGGCAACCACAGCTAATTTACTAAACCTTTAATTCATAAGAATATCCTTACAATGAATTTATATGAACTCCAGCACTAGAAGCAGTTTTAGAAAATTTTGATTCATGGTTTCAAATCTGTTAGTTTTTCTTTTTAAGATTTCATTTTTTTATTCATGAGAGACACAGAGAGAGAGAGGCAGAGACACAGGCAGAGGGAGAAGCAGGCTCATGCAGGGAGCCTGATGTGGGACTCAATCCCAAGACTCCGGGATCATGCCATGAGCTAAAGGCAGACACTCAACCACTGAGCCACCCAGGTGCCCCAGACTGTTAGTTCTTAATTTGACTATTAAGAACTGTCTCACAGGATACACTAGTCTCCAACCACGATTTCTTAAATTCAGTAATTTTGATGAGATTCTATCAAGGAGCTAAAACAGACTTTTTCATTTTGATATGGTACATCATTAATTAGTTTGAAATTTCCTCACTCTGATCTCGTCAGTTGTGTCAAATTAGGAATATAATCAGATTTAAAAAGGAGTAAGAATGTAAAACTTTTAATGATTACTACATGTCCAAAACATAATGTATCAACTCTTGAAGTAATGGCCATGGATAAAAGAGTAATAATTTTAATAACTGCAATAGCTAATATGTATTGGCCCTTAATTAACTTATGGAGTTTCTATTACATGTATTTTTTCATTAAATACTTATAGTAATTCTGTGGATTTATTTTATTTTATTTTATTTTATTTTATTTTATTTTATTTTATCTACCTTACAGAAGAGGATATTTAGGATCATAAAATGAAGGTAACAGGCACAAAGTAACACTGTTGGATATGGCAGTACTGTACTGTGAATCCAGGTCTGAGGGTAGAGCCGATCCTTTATTTATTCAATTTTATCTACTACACTGTTTCATGTAATTAGCCATTTCTTTTGCCTGAGCAAGAATTGCTTCAATACTCATGACATCAAATCTTGCTTTTATTTTGATTTTTTTTTTCTTGTGGAGGAGGAAAAATGTACAGGGCAGACGGTAACTTCAAAAAAAGAAATTCAAATACTATGAGAGACTAATCAGGAAATACAAACCTGAATAAGTTTCTCAACTGTCTTTTCTTTTTTTCAACTGTCTTTTATAATAAATAACAATGATAACAGCAAGAAATAAAGACTGCTTTCATTTATTGAGAATTTACTATGTGCATACATTAATCAATTATTCTATATGACTTACATATGATCCCTTCCAATATTTTGTATATCTTCACAGAAGTTTATCTTAATACTTTATAGATTAAGAAACTCAGACCAAAAAAAGTGTGTGTTTTTTTCTGACTTAAGGGACATACTGAGTTTTCTGCTTCTTAACAGTTAAGACAGCGTATGTGTGTCAGCACACTGGTATATTATGAACAATTCAGCAGTTAGTGAACTGACAAATTTTGACCAGTGTTTTTTGTTTGTTCTGGCTACAACTAAGAATACATACTAGCATAGATACATCAGGGGTAGTATTGCACGGACCAAACTGTATACATGGTACAATAAAACTATGAAGCTCATGACTAGGACGAGTAAAATAATGTATGTTATGTAGGTCACAGAAAAACTGTCTGGAAATACAACAGAAAGCACAGGATGGAAGGGTAAAGTTCTAATGTATAGCTGCACAAGCCTGAAGTACAGTAAAACTAAGGGCATAATACCATGAATGTTTTCAGAAATCTATGAAAAATTACCAATACTATCATAATTATGATATGTACAGATTGTTTTTGATATTTTTATGAACTGTTACACTATTTATAAATGCTTTACTATTTTAAAATATCCTCCAAAATATTTGACTCAAAGTGGGAAAACAAGATAAAGATGCTAAAAATGGTCATGATGTATAAACCATTCATGATGATTTTTGAAGGGGATTCAACCTGTTAGTTTGGCTAAGAACCATCCTAATCCATTAGTTTATCAACTGACTCTTAGTATTATTAAAATTCTTTATTTTTCTTTAAAGCAATGGCATGCGTGACCCCTAACAGTTACCCTCCACTCTCCTCATTTTCAAATTCAGGCTTCTCATTCAAAACAGTTTCATTAGGAGTATAGCATGGAATCTTGTGAAAATGATGACAAAGAAAAAATTTAAGTCCAAAAAGTATTTAAGTGATCAGTTTTACCAAATGACTCAGATGGACCCATCACTGAAACCAATCATTTCTGAAAATACTTATAGGATATTCGCATTCTTTCCAATTTAGGATTTAATGATTTACAAAAAAAAAAAAAAATCACATCATTTGTCAGACTTTTATTTTGGATTCAACCCCTAGTTATCTATTGCCATCCAAACAAATGGAATATCCATAAAAATATTTTTTCAAGTATGTTAATATTCAACTATGTCGAAATAAGTAATGCCTTTAAAAAAGGGCAGCTTATTAGATACCTGGAATTTATTCAACTGCTTATACATATGACAACAAAATTAGAATTGTATATATGCATATTTTTCTCTGAAGAACATAATATGTGCTTTTATAACAACTATTATTAATAATGCTAGGAAGAGTCATCCAAAGTTAACATAGTATCATGTGCATATTAGTTTTGTAAAAGCTATATCTCTAAAATTAGAAATTATTTCTTTAGGCAGTATATTAACTGACTTCAACCACATAATTTAACATTTTGAAATAAAAAAATATTAAGTATTTTAGGATTGCTTTGAAGAGCTATCATTTGGGTAAATGGCATAATATGAACAGTTTAATATATTAATTCAAATCCCAAAAATTGAATTCAAACAGATGTTGGTTTAATGTGGAAGCAATATCACTTTTCATGTCCACACCTAATACTATTCATTAATTAACTGGGAATAGCTATCCTACGGTGTGAATTATTAGGATACTACACAGAATACACTTCTACAATAAAATTAAATTATATACATATATACTGTATACAATATTTATGTACGTGGTACAAATTATCACAAATTTATTGACTTAAAACACCACAAATTTATTATTTACAATTCTGTGAGTCAGAAGTTGAAAATGGTCTCATCAAGCTAAAATTAAGATGTTGGCAAGCTGTGTTCCTTTCTGGAAACTTCAGACTTGCTTTAACTTCTACAGGACACTTGCATTCCTTGGTTTGCAACTCCCTTTCATCTTCAAAGTCAGCAATGGAAGGTTGAGTCTTTCTCTCTTCGCAGCACTCTGTTATGGTCACTGACTTTTTTGCCTCCCTCTTTCATTTAAAGGACTCATGATTACATTGGGCCCATGTGGAATCCCAGTTAATCTCCTCATATAAGGTCAAGTGATTAGCAACCTTAATTCAATCTGCAATCTTAATATCTCTGATATTATAGGATAATTATGTTATATATTATATGTAATTATATTACATACACAACATACTATATATATTTAAAACATATATCACAATAATGCAGCAACTCCAGCATCAGACAATAGTTAATCTATTTCTCTTGTATCTAGGATGGTTGTCAAAAATACCTCTGCTGCTTCTGGTTAAGCTCACTCACATGCTATCAGTGAGCTGTTTCTGGTTTTACCGAAGATGGCTTTGGCTGAGACCACCTGGACCACATGTCTATTCTTCATATGCTTTTCAAAGTATTTTTTAACATCTCTTTTGGTTTCTTCTTTGATCCATTGGTTATTTTTAATTCTTTAAAAAATTTCTAGATATCTGTGAATTTCGCCAATTTCCTCCTTTTACTGTCTTCCAATTTCATTCCATTTTGGCTAGAAAACATATTTTTCTGTTATTTCAATCCTTCTTACATTCTTTGAGAGTTTTATGGTGTAACATACACCTGGAAATTATTCTATATGCACTTGAGAAAGTATATGTATTCTACATAGATTATATGGCATGTTCTATAGACCTCTGTTAGGCCCAGTAGCTTAATAGTGTTGTTTGCATCTCATTTCTTTTTCTCTTTTGCCTACTTGTTATATACATTATTAAAAGCATGGTATTGAAGTCACCAATTTCTATTGTTGAACTGTCTACTTTTTCCTTTAATCCTGTCAGGTTTGTTTCATGTTTTGGGGCTCCATTGTTAGGTACACATATGCTTATAACTATTATATCTTATTTTTTTGTTGTTTTAATTTTTATTTATTTATTTATGATAGTCACACAGAGAGAGAGAGAGAGAGAGAGAGGCAGAGACATAGGCAGAAGGAGAAGCAGGCTCCATGCACCGGGAGCCCGACGTGGGATTCGATCCCGGGTCTCCAGGATCGCGCCCTGGGCCAAAGGCAGGCGCCAAACCGCTGCGCCACCCAGGGATCCCCTATTATATCTTATTGATGGATGCTTTTATAATTATAAAATGTCTTTGTAGTAACAATAGTTTTCTAAAAGTCTAGTGGTCTTATGTTTTTATACTAAGTTCAGTTCTTTTTTGGTTACTGTTTGCATGATAGATCTTTATCCATCCTCTTACTTTCAAACTATTTGTGCCTTTAAATCTTAAGTGTGTATCCTCTAGACGTATACAGTTGGATAATATTTCCTCATCCATCTTGCCAATCTCTGCTTTTAATTGGATTGCTTAATCAATTTACATGTAATGCAATTCTTCATAATGTAGGATTTATTTGCTATTTTAATACTTGTATCCTATGTGTCTTATGTATTTTCCCTTCCTCTTTCTCTAGTATACTCTTCATTTGACTTAATTGCAAGTTCTTGGTTGAGTTTTAGTTTTCTGAAAAACTTGATTGTGAAAAATTTTGTAGGTTTATGTTGCTTCCACATTTTAGAGATACTTATTTCACCATTTTTGATCGTATCATGTTCATCATTAGATTTTATCTCTTTTGTTTTGTTTTTGATTTTTTTGTTTTGTTTTGTTTCTTTGCTCTCTACTCCATCACTTTCTTCAGTATAAATACATGCCAACATTTTTCCATTAGGTAAATGCTATTGAACCCATTGTCCTGACAGCTATTCTCAAAAGATTCTGTTGCAATTGCTTAAAATTCCTTTCCATTCTTATTCTTGTTTATAGTTCTCCTATCTTCTCCTAAATCTGACATTCACTCTCAGCACTCTACCAGAATGGCACTTGCCATGGTTATCTGAATTCCATGTTATTATGCAAAATATTTGTATTTTAGACTGTATTTTATATAGTGTACTTACTTCTCATCTTACTTGAGTACTCAGTAACATTTAATGAAGAGTAGTACTTTCTGCTCCTTAATAAAATTTTTCAGTTCTCTTCTGGGATACCTAGTCTATTAAGTTTCCTTTACCATTCTTATCACTCCTTGCCAATATTATCTAATGGTTCTTTCTTTGCCTTGATGATTATTACTGAAAAGTTCTGAGGATCAGTCCTTGGTCATCACCACGTATACACTGTGTTGGTAATGACATTCTATCTCAAGGTATTAAATGCTACATATACACTGACAACCTTTATACCCAGCCTAGATTTTTCCTCTCACACTGCAGATAATATAACAGCTTCATCTGCACTCTACCCAATATCACATGTTTTAACTACATTCTGTAAGTGATTCAGATTTTTCTTCATTCATTCATTCTTCTTTTTAAGGAGGGGGGGCAGAGGGAGAGTGAGAGAGAGAAGCTTAAGTAGGCTCCATGCCCAATGTTGAGCTTAATATGGGGCTTGATCTCAAGAACCTGAGATCATGACCTGAGCCAAAATCAGGAATCAGTACTTAACTAACTGAGCGACCCAGGAGTCCCTCAGATTTTCCTTTTCTTAATAGGTTACAAATCATGTATATATTACAGAATGTTTTAGTTTAATTTTACCCATTTTAACTCAAAATAGATTAATAAACTAATACTCCTCTGTGATATGCTTTTTACAAAAGTGCAAGACTGTTCATATTTTGTTTATAGCATGATCTTTTTGCTCATCGTTTTACATGTATATTAGCTATATATCGAGTATTTAGATTTTACCTTTAAGCAAAGTGTGTCTAGAACTGTGACATATTTGACATTTTACTCTGCTTATAAGCTAACAAGTTAGCCTGGTAATAGTTTCAGAGATGCTGGCAGAAGACAAAGGATTCCTGGGTCAGATAAAAATGACTTTATTATTCATAGGACAGCAGAAAACATGAGCTTCATGCTGTCTTTGGTTGTTTTTGTTCTCCAAGTACCTTCAAGGCAGTTGAGACACAGGCCTAGATGGACGCTGAGCACACAGTGGTCTTGTGTCACAGCTCAGGAACTTAAGCTTTTGTAGAATGCTTCTAGCAAAACTATACACTGACTTTGCTCTGAGATGGATAATATCTTAATTTCCCTTCAGAAGTAAAATGCATAAATTATGCTGTGAGGATACAAAAGAATATTACATATGTATGTGAATAAAATTATAAGTAAAATATGATGAAATATATTCCTAATGTTAAAAAACACAAGAATATTAATTATTCTACTCATTTTAGATTAAAATAGGCTAAACTCTAAGATGTTTACCACAGAAATATGTTAAATAGATGTTCCAAAACAAAACTGATATATATAGATATATCATTTGGAATTTTCTCAAATCAAGGGGACTTCCAAATCTTTTAGTCAGCCTTAAATTGGATTTCATGTGTTTTTTTTAAACATTGATTTATAGGAATTTCTAGTATACTATGGATTACTGTATTTGAAAATTCTGTCAATGTATTTTAGGTTCCCTTTATGTTTTGCTCTCAGAGAATATATCCTTGAAATAATCTACATGAAAACCTTAAAGCGTAAGCTACTTATTGGGAGAGACATACATTTTACTATTCAAAGCCCTAGTTTTAAACCCTATCAGTTATAACTTATGGCATATGTTTATAACCTCTAAGCATTATCTGACAAATTAGACTAGCAATACCTATCTACCAATAATTTTGTTATGATGAAAGAAGATACAATTTTCAAATGCCCAAAAGTATTCTAATTACAATCAGATTCTAGAAAAATTTAATTAGTTTCATTTCTGTGGTTAATTGGTATGCATATGAAAGTTGCTTAACAAATACCAGCAAATTGTTATGCAGAGATACTTGCAAAATGACAGCAAAAAAATCATCCAGCATTATTTACAATTGATATGTCTAGTATCAAATGATAAATTTTAAGAGAAGTTATTTATAAATGACATTTTGGCTGTCTCACTTGTGCTATATTCCTTTTTCTCCTATATTTTTGACTTTTTGTCATGAATAATTTTATGCTACCACATATTTTAAAATGGGAAATATAATGAAAAATGTAATTCCTGACTCAACTGTATAAAAAGAGCTTATTTCTGAAATGTGTCATAAAATGTATTTCAAATAATATATTCTTTGTTACAGAGTTCAGTATTTATCTTAATATTTTTATTTAGTATTATTTTTAAAGATCTTATTTATTGATTCATGAGAGACACTGAGAGAGAGAGAGAGAGAGAGAGAGAGAGAGGCAGGGACACAGGCAGAGGGAGAAGCAGGTCCATGCAAGGAACCCGATGTGGGACTCGATCCTGGATCCTAGGATCAGGCCCTGAGCCCAAGACAGACACTCAACTGTTGAGCCACCCAGGTGTCCCAATCTTAATATTTTTAAAGTTAAAAAGGGCATAAAGCTTTATGTATACAATATTTCCATGTTTTTTCTCAAGAAAACTATATAGTGAATTTTAATTTCTGCTTTGTTAAAATGTTTGTGAATAACCAATATCAAGATTAATATATAGCTTCACATTTTAAAAGTTCCATTATGTCTAATCATTTTTGATAAATAAACTTAATAATGACATTTTACTAATAGTAGTTAACACAATCAGACTTGAAAAAAGTAAACCTAACTAGTTTACTTCTGTACTGAAGTAACAGCTTTTTAAATTTCTTGGCTTTCGAATAATAATAAAACTTTCCAGTAAGCTTATGATATATTTTACTAATTAAAGTCTTCAATCATTAATACATACATATTGTATTTTAACATCAGCACTGGTTGTTCAGACATGTTACTATCACTGAATTTAGAAGGCCAAATGTAAGTTTAAATAAAAATATAAAGTAAAATTCAGGTGTCTGCCATTTCTTGATTACTTGTTTTAGCTTTTAATTTCACCATGCGGTTGCATGCGTTTCTTTTTTTTTTAATATTTTATCTATTTATTCATGAGAGACACAGAGAGGCAGAGACAGAGAGACACAGAGAGCGAGGCAGAAACAGGCAGAGCGAGAAGCAGGCTCCCTCTAGGGAGTGATGAGGGGCTCAATTCTAAGACTCTGGGATCACGACCTGAGCCAAAGGCAGAAAGAGGCTCACCAATGAGCCACCCAGGTGCCCTGCATGTGTCTCCGTTTTGTTAGATGGATGCCTATGTATCTCAAACTACCTCCTCCTATAAAAATATATGACAATGATTATTACAGATTCATAATAGTATGCTTTATTACAGATAATTAAACATTTTACATTTAATTATAAACATTACAGATAATTAAATATTTTAAATTTAATTATGATTAAATATTTTTTTTTTAGATTTTATTCATGAAAGATCAGAGAGAGAGAGAGAGAGAGAGAGGCAGAGACACAGGCAGAGGGAGAATCAGGCTCCATGAAGGGAGCCCGATGTGGGACTTGATCCCAGGTCTCCAGGATCACACCAGGGGCCAAAGGCGGTGCTAAACTGCTGAGCTACCCGGGCTGCCCTATAATTAAACATTCTAAAGATATATTTTGTTTGGGGCATACCACAAGCTCAATAACAAAGTTGAAAGAATTTCTAGTGTTATAAATAAATAATTATAATAAAATTATATTTTAAGTTATATACTAATCAAAACCCCTTATAAAATTATATTTCAAATCAAATCACAGAGCAGTGAATTTGCTTTTGAGGGAAATATTTTTTAGATTTTAATTGAGTCAGCAGCATGTATTTGAACACAAAATGATGATACTGCTTCAAAATACAAATTATTTATTCTAGATTTTTAGTATGGAATAGGATCTTGTAAGAAAACCAGAAGGGAATAATAATGTAATATATCTTCAAATTGTCCTTGTTCATCTATTTCTATATACAGATAAAAGGACAGTATGAATGCATTAACTCTGAAAAAAATAATATACAATATGACTCAAATTGAAATGATTTCATTTGGGAAATATACTATTATATCTCATTATCATAAAATCTTTATAAAAGTAGCTTTAGTCTATATATAATTATCCACGTATTGCTTTCTAAAGTCATCAGAACTACAAAACAACTGTGGTTTATTAGTAGAAATGAGAGTTTTATGAATACCTGAGAATTGCAAGTGATATTAAATGTATTCATCAATTATTTACAGTAATTAGCATATATCAATAGTATCATTACTATGTTTGGACAATATAATATTAAAATTAATCCCTAATTTAACAATCTCAAATAAGCAAACATATGTACTACTATATTAAGCAAATGGACTATAAAAGTTTTTATTAGAAAAGAATGAAAATGACTGTTGAACTAATTAAAATAATTTTAATTTATTAAAATAAAAATTATTTCTCACAATTTGTGTTACTTCTCTCTGAAAGTAGGAAGCAACTGAAGTGGAAAAATAAAAATATAACAATTAGGTTATAAATTTGTATAATGCATTTACTGTAAACTATGAGGTCTTCTGATTTTGTTAAAGAAAATTTTTCCTGCCTTTCTTTGCTGGTATATTTATATTACGGTAATTTAATATGCTAACAAAACTTTTCAGGTCATTTTGTACTAAGATTCAACAAGTGGAATCTGCAAGAACATCAGATCTTAGTGTCCCTTATTAGATGTGGTTTTCCAGTGATTTAATTTTTTCTTAATCTTCACAGAATAAGAGTTTGAAAGTTTTTTTAAATACCACTAGCAAATGTACACCTGCTACATCATATTTGGGGTTCTTTGTTGTCATAACTTGGTTGAGACAGGAAAAGATACTCAAATTCATTAAAGTTTGTAATGGAATATCTTTTTTTTTAATAATAAATTTATTTTTTATTGGTGTTCAATTTACCAACATACAGAATAACACCCAGTGCTCATCCCGTCAAGTGCCCCCCCCAGTGCCCGTCACCCATTCTCCCCCACCCCCCTCCCCCCTCCCCTTCCACCACCCCTAGTTCGTTTCCCAGAGTTAGGAGTCTTCATGTTCTGTCTCCCTTTCTGATATTTCCTACCCATTAGTGAAAGGGAATAGAAGGGAAGGGAGAAGAAATGCGTAATGGAATATCTTAAAGGCATTGGTAGACCAGGGTCCTGAATCCTTCACATTCTTAATGTTATTCTATATGATAAGTCACTCTGTTATCAAAATAATGTTTATTATGAAGAAGGCAGAATAAGAAGAACCAGTAATCTGACTCCTTATTCAGACAACTGCACTGTCAGAACCTATCTGATGTAGCTATTAGGGAACTCTGCAGTCTTTTGAAGCCTTGTAACTCCAAGGAAAGGCTTAAAAAGTAAACCGTGGTTAAATTCAGTCAATCTCAGCTCTTAGCACAGAGCAGCTATTCATACTCTACCCCTAGACACAGGGCAGGCAGCTGTGCAAGCATCCCTAGAGCTCCTTGCACCCAGCTTATGGGAGCCAAGGTAAGCAAAAAAAGACTGTTCTCCAAATATTGGAGATCAGTTTTGTAATTTTTGAATGTTAAATATAATACCCATGGTAACCATAAATACAATAGTTATAGCATATACACAAAAAGAAATGAGAAAGGAATTTAAAAATTCCATTTCAAAAAAAAAAAACACAAAAGAAGTAAACAATACAGGAAATGAGAGACAAAAATGCCGTAAGGCAGTTCGTAAACAGTAAAATGACAGAAGTAATTTTGACAAAATAAAAATCCGTAAATACTTTAAGTGTAAATGGATTAAACTCTAATCAAAAGTCAGAGGTTGGCAGAATGGCTAAAAACACATGACCCAAGTTTATTTTGTCTACAAGGGACTCACTTTGAACCAAGGATACAAACAGACTGGAAGTACAAAGATAGAAAAAGATATCCCATGCAAATAGTAACCAAAAGAGAGCAAGGGTAGCTATACCAATATTAGACAAAATTACTTTAATTTTTTAAAAAAGGTTACAAGGGACAAAGGACATTATATATAAATACAAGGTTCAATACAGAAAGATATTAGAATAATAAATATTTATGTACCTATTGATAGACCATCAATATATATAAAGTCAAAAAACTCACAGAATTGAAGGGAGAAATAAACAGTTTTATAATAATAGTTGGAGACTTTAATATGTATTTTCAATAATGGATAGAAGAGCCAGACAGAAGGTAAGGATACAGAGGACAAAATCAATAAACCAACTTCATAAACCAACCAGATGTAATAGCCATCTTAAGAACGCTATACACAAAAACAGATATCCAATCTTCTCGACTGTACATAGGACATTGTCCAGCACACAAATGGACACAAATTAATTTTCAATACATTAAAAGATACAAATATCATAAAAAGTATCTTCTCTGACCACAATGGGATGACGTTAGAAGTCTATAAAAGAGAAACTGAACAATTCACAAATTTTTGGAAATTATACGATACACTCTTTAGCAACCATTCATCCAAAAACAAACTACAAGAAAAATTAGAAAGCACTTAGAGGTTAATGAAAATGAAAACAGATCATTACTTATAGGACAAGAAAAACCCATGCTAAGGGGGAAATTTACAGTTATAAGAACATATTTAAAAACAGTAACAATTTCAAATCAACAAACTAACTTTATAACTCAATGAGCTAGAAAGAGAACAAATTAACCTTAAGTTAACAGAAGGAAGGAAATATTAAAGATTAGATTACAGAAAATTAAAATAGAGTATAAACAACAGTGAAGAAAAATAAATAAAACCAAATATTGGTTCTTTGAAGAGATCAACAAAATGGACAAATCTTAGGTTTGACTAAGAAAAAAAAGAGAAGACTCAAACTAGTAAGATCAGAAACGAAAGTGGGAATATTATTAACAAGTCTACAGAAATAAAAAAGATTGTTAAAGAGTACTATAAACATCTGTATGCTAAAAAATTGGATAACCTAGATTAAAAGGACAAACTCCTAAAAACACAAAACCTACCAAGACCAAATAACAACAGTAAAGTCAGAATACATCCATAGCTAGTAAGGAGACTGAATCAGTAACCAAAAATCTCCTTTAAAAAATGCACTAGATATGATGGCTTCACTGGTGAATTGTACCAAACATTTAAAGAAGAATTAATACCAATTCCTTCTCAAAATTTTTCAAAGAAATATTGAGAGGAGAGAATACTTCATAATTCAATCTATAAGGTCAGCATTAGCCTGATGACAAATCAGACAAGGATACTGTAAGAAAAGCAATTACAGGCCAATATCCCTAAAGAGTATCCCTTAATAATCTTCAACAAAGTATTAACAAACTGAATTCAACAATAAAAGATCTTACATTTAAAGGATCACACACCATGATTAAATGTGATTTATTCCAGATGCAAGGATGGTTCAACATCCACAAATTAATCAATGTGATGCACCTTATTAACAAAATGAAAGATGGTTATCACATGATTATCTCAATAAATGCAGAGAAAACACTACACAAAACTGTATACCTTTATATGAGAGAACTGCTCATGAAACTAGGAATAGAAGGAAACTGCATCAACATAATAAAAGCCATATCTTAAAATAGCAAACATCATAATCAATGGCAAAAATGAAGTTTTTTTTTTAAAGATTGCATTTATTTATTCATGAGAGACACAGAGAGAGAGAGAGAGGCAGAAACACAGGCAGATGGAGAAGCAGACTCCATGCAGGGAGCCTAATGCAGAGCTCAATCCGGGGACCCTGGGATCATGCCCTGAGCCAAACGCAGATGCTTACCCTGCTGAGCTACCCAGGCATACCAAATGAAGAACTTTTCCTCCAAGATCAGAAACAAGGTAAGGATTCCCACTCTTACTACTTCTATTTAACATAATATAGGGAATTCTAGCCAGATCAAGTAGTTAAGTAAAAGAAATCAAAGGAAACAAATTGGAAAGGAATAAATATAATCATCTCTTTTCACAGATGATACAATCTTATATGCAGAAAATCATTTAAAAATCCACAAAAAAACCCTGTCAGAACTAATAGTAAATTCAGCAAATTAGCATGTTACAAAGTCAACGCATAAAAATCAGTTGCATTTACACACTAACAATGAACGATTTAAAAAGAAAATTATAAAGCAATTCCACTTGCAATTTTATCAATAAGAATATAATACTTAGGAATTATCTTCATTAATGAGATGGAATATTTATAAAAGCTATAAAATATTGCTGGAAGAATTGAAAAAGACATAAATATATGTAAATACATCCCATTTTCATTTACTAGGAAACAATATTATGAAGATGCCAATACTACCCAAAGTGATCTACAGATTTAATGCAAATCCTTCAAAATTCTGAGGATTCTTTTTTGCAGAAATAGAAAAATTGATCTCAAAATTCACACAGCTTCTGAAGGGACCCAAAATAGCCAAAACAATGTTTTAAAAGAAAAATCTGGAAAACTCATGACTTCTGATTTCAAAACATACCACAAAGCTGAAATAATCAAAAACAGTGCAGCACTGCCATGACAGTTGTATAGATCAAAAGGAAAGCCTGCAAATAAACCCTTGCATATATGTTCAAATGATTTTTGACAAAGGTGCCAAGACCACTCAATGAAGAAAAGGACTTTATTCAAGAAATGGTCTTGGGAAAACTGGATATCCAATTGCTAAAGAAAGAAGTTGGATCTTTAGTTAACACCTCTAGAAAAATTAATTCAAATTCAAAGACCTACATTACATTGATAATATCTAAAACTATAAAACTCTAATAAGAAAACAGAGCAAAAGCTTCACAACAGTTCAGCAACAGTTTCTTAGATGTGACACCAAAGATAAACCACCTAATGAAAATTTAAATTTTGTGCATCAAAAGACACCATCAAAAGAGTATTAAACAAAAACAAAAACAACACACGCACATAATAAGGGGCATCTGAGTGGCTCAGTCAGTTAAGTGTCTTGTCTTTGGCTTCAGTCATGATCTCAGAATTCTGGGATCAAGCCCTGAACCAGGTTACCCACTCAGCAGGGAGTCTGCTTCTCCCACTCCCTCTGCCCTTCCCCTCACTTATGTGGGCTCTCTCTCTCACTCGCTGTCTCTCAAATAAATAAAATATTTTTAAAAAATACAAAATAAGACATAGTATTTGAAAATCATGTATGGTAAGTGATTAAGATCTGGAATATATAAGGAACTTCTAAAACTCAGCAACAATAAAATAAACAATTCAAATGGACAAGTACTTGAATAGGTATTTCTCCAAAGAAGATATACAAATGGCTCAGAAGCACATAAAAAGATGTTCAACATCACTAATCACTGGAGATACGCAAACCAAAACTATAATGAGACACCACCTCACATCCATTAGGATGGGTATTATTAAAAAAAAAAAAGAAAAAAAAAAACACAGACAATAACAAGTATACATGAAGACATGTAGAAACTGTAACCTTTGGGCACTGCTGGTAAGAATGAGAAATGGTATAGCCACTGTGGAAAACATGGTGGTACCCCAAAAAATTAAAAATAAAATTACCATATGATCCAGCAATTCCACTTCTGAGTATATACCCAAAATAATTTAAAGCTGGGCCTCAAAGAGATATCCACACTCCTGTGTTCATAGTAGCATTATTTACTATACCTAAAATGTGAAAGCAAATCAAATGTTTATCACTGGATAAGTATATAAGCAAAATGTGATGTATACATACAATGGAATAAAATCAGTTTTAAAAAGGAAGGGAAAAAATAAAATAAAAATAAAAAGGAAGGAAATTCTGACAAATGTTACAACATGGATAAATGTTGAGGACATTAAGCTAAGTGAAATAAACCAATCACAAAAAGACACATACCAATACAATTCTACTTATATGAAGTAATTACAGTAGCTGAAATTATAGAAAGTAGATAAAAAATAGAATAGTGGTTGCCATGGACTGAAGTGAGGAGGAAATAAGAAGCCATTGTTTTTAATAGGTACAGAGTTTTCGTTTCTAAAGAGGAAAGAAGTTACTGAAATAAATAGTGGTGAGGGCAGCCCGGGTGGCTCAGCGGTTTAGTGCCGCCTTCAGCCCAGAGCCTGATTCTGGAGACCTGGGATCGAGTCTCACATCGGGCTCCCTGCATGGAGCCTGCTTCTCCCTCTGCCTGTGTCTCCATCTCTCTCTCTCCCTCTCTGTGTCTCTCATGAATAAATAAATAAGATCTTAAAAAAAAGAAATAAATAGTGGTGATGGTTGTACAATACATTGAGTATAATTAATATTTCCATATTCTACACTTAAAATGGTTAAGATGGTAAACTTTGTTATATCTATTCTACCTCAATCAAAGAGATTGAAAAAATATTTATTTCTTTCTATGCTAAGTCCTGGGCATAAGAAGTGGAAATAAATTAAATTAATTAATACAAAATAAATTAAATTAAATAAATTTGTTAATTAATTTTGTGGAATTAAATTATATCCAACAAGCTAGACTTTAGTTGCTCTTCCAGTATTGCTAACTGGGGTTTTGAAACTAAGGATATTTGTTAATTCAGCACTCAAGAACACCCTAAACTGAAGCTCTTCCCTCAGACTGCCTATAATTTAATTAATATTTACTGAATTTCAATTTCATGAACATTGTCTATGAAGTTAAGAGGTAAATGACTGCTGGCAACTATATGCAATAAACATGCTATTGAGAGAGAAGTCACATAAATATATGAAAAGCATAAAATTTCACAATTTCTTTAAGTGAGATAAGAATATAACATTAGTGGAAGTTAGAGTTTAGAGACGATAGGTATTTTAGGAGAAAAATGTGACTAAACAAGCATTATTCAATTACGAATGTATTTGTTTCATATAACAAATATGTATGATCTCTTATGCTATGGGCTAGGACATAGCACAGAAAACAGTATGGAGTTTCAAAATCTCATGAAACTTAAAATTAAATGGAAAGACAGCAAAGGATCAAGAAAGAAAATCAGGGTGCCTAGATTGCTCAGTCTGTTGAGTGTCAATTCTTCGCTTCAGTCCTGGTCATGATCTCATGGATCCTGAGATCCAGCACCAAGCCTGGCTCCCCACTCAGTATGGAGTCTGCTTGGGAATCTTTCCCTTTTCCTCTACCTCTCTCTCTGGTCCTCCCCCTGTTCACGCATATGTGTGCATGCACTCTCTCTCTCAAATAAATAAATAGGGCAGCCCCAGTGGCGCACTGGTTTAGTGCCACCTGCAGCCTGTGGTGTGATCCTGGAGACCCTGGATAGAGTCCCACATCAGGCTCTCTGTATGATGCCTGCTTCTCCCTCTGCCTGTGTCTCTGCCTCTCTCGTGCTCTGAATGAATAAATCTTAAAAAAAAAAAAAAATCAAATAAATAAAATCTGTAAAGAGACAGAAAATAAGTAGATTTAAAAAAACATACACTCTAGGGAAGATAGGAGTTTGGATTTTTAAAAAAACGTATAACTAGTTAAAAATTATTCTATTTTGCTAATTCAATAGATTTGTCAAGAAATGCTCTCTAATAATGTTGGAAAGAGATTTAAAGCAAGTAAACATATGTAGTCAAACAGAACTATTAGAAGGACCAGATAAATACTCAAGATTTTCAAATGGAGATGCAAATAAAATCTGGAATTAAAACTAGTAATATAACAATATTGAATGAGAATGAGGAAAAACTTCAGACAATGAAGATCACAGCCAACAATAAATAATCTTCCACTCACCTCTCCTTGGACTAACTAAAATTAGCAAGTTAACAAATAAACTGAATTTTAAAAGATACTTGATTATAGTTTTCAGAAATCTGCTCAAGTAACCAGGACTCAGGGAACCAAGATTCTGAAAATGGGAAACCTCTGAGAGGGGAAGTGGGGTTATTTTTTTCCCTTTTTAAATTTTCTTTATATGTAAAACTATGCAAACCTTAGTTGCAGAGTCTGAGGAGTTACAATGAGAAAGAGCTCTACATAAAGGAAGATACCCAAGTGGTTGATCCAAATTTTCTCATCATTCATTACTAGAGAAATGTACATTTAAACCACAAAAAGGAAACCATACCCACCATGAGAATACTCAATTAGAAAAGACTGGTAACAGCAAGTTACAACAATGATGTAGACCAAATGAAATTCTCATATAATATTGAGGGGTGTGGAATATGGAGAAACTATTCTGAAAAACTCTTGACAGTTCCTTACAAATTCAAAATAAGCCTAATTTATGACCAATTAATTAAGGTTTTCTTTTTCCTTACCCAAAAGGAATGAAAATATGCCTACAAAAACTATCATACAAAAATATTTATAGCAGCTTTATTCACATAATAGACAAAAGTTGGCAAGGGGAAATCAAATATCCATAAGGAGCAGATAGATAAGCACATTGTGCTGTATTCACGTAATAGGATATTATTCAGCAATCAAATGGAAAAAAATGTTGAACAATATTATATTCAGCACAAGAAGTCAAACACAAAAGAATTTGCACTATGTGATTCCTTTAATATGAAGTGTAATAACAGGCGACACTAATCTGACAATGGAACTCCTAACAGTGTTTGTTTTTCAAGGCTCAGCAAGGAAAGAGTTGAAATGGGGGACAAAAGGATTTTCTGAATTAATGAATATGGTCCCTATGTTCATAAGAGGGCTAGCTGGTGCTTATATAGTTGTATATATCTGTCAAAATTCATCAAGCTGCACTCTTAAATATGCGCACTTTATCCTACGTAAGTTACACATATGTTAAAATAAAACTTTATATATATAGACTGAAAAAGATTTTTCAAGAATGAGTACTTTATCACTGACATAGCTGAAACTTACCAGAACATAACTATAAGAAGCAAATCAGCCTTTAGTTAGCTTTATTACTGTTTTTAAATTCTTTAGAGACAACATAATTTCTATTACCCCTACTTTGGATCTTCCTCTCTCCACTACACTGGGTACATCACTACCAACTCCCTACTTTTGAAATGGTCATTAATGAACTTCACAATATGTCTCTATGCTGACCTCATAGTCCCACATCCATTTGTTCATCAATGTTACAGAAGACAAACATGCCAGCTGGAACTGAATCCATCCTTATTGTAGGAGTGAGAGCCATCCTGGTTTAGGAGGGTACATCCTGCATAATCTCAATCCTCATTACTGGCACAGAATTAGCCAGTCAGAATGAAGAACAGGTTCTGTGTTGGAAAGAGAAACTTTCACTTGCTTAAGGTAGTGGTTCTGCAGATGTGAGGCCTAGTACTGTCTCAGCCATTTTGCTGCCATCAGGCAAAGTAATCTGGAGTCAAGTCAGAAGGGAGGAAAAAAATAAAGTCAAAAGATCCTATGGAAAAATGGACCCGTAATCTATTTGTGACTGAAACCCGTCAGATCTCTGGATTTTCAATACAGGTCAAAATAACTCATTTGATATAGGTTATGTTTTCTGCTAGGAATCATAACTACTTTAAAGAGAAATAATTCTTCTTTATTCAACTATATAATACCAACATTTTTTAAATAGAATGTGCTTTTAACTTAATGAAGTTAATCCAGAAGGATGTATTTTTTATGGCTTGAAAATTAAAAAAAAAAAAAGGTTAAAGTTTTGTCTTCCTTTGACTTCTGTAAAACTGAAATAATATGTTATTTGAAGACTTGGTTGTTATAAATTTTATGTTCGGTTCTGAAATGTGAAAGAAAATGCCTGGTGTATAAATACCATACCAAAAAAGATTTGTGTTAGCTTTGCTGCTTTCTATTTTCATCTATTTAATGGAGTCTGTTTAGCTGTCTCTTTTTCATTTCTTCAATTTTATTTTTTTTTATCATTTGTAGATATCTCTGCATTTTTTCCTTTGATCTGTGACCAATCCACTTTGACAATGGTATCTTGATTTTGTAAATAATTCTGTGGTTTCTTAGTGCAGGGGTAGGTCACAGGTGATAATGAGTATTCTACTTGTGTTCTTGTACCTGGATATTTAGACATAATTACAAATTTCACTTAAAAAGTTGATAATTCACCTCCAGTGAGAAGATTTTGTGTGGTGAGGTCACCTTCTAGCTTACTGACATTTTCATTAAAAAGAGAGTAAAAGAAAAACCTCTCGGCTTAAATGGAGACACCATGACTATCAACAATATTTTGCATCAAGAGCCCATTAACTTTTCCAGTTTAAGCCCATGGAACTAACTCATTATTATGATTATAACTGATGCATGCTATTTTTACATATCTTGAGAGTCCTAACAGAATGTTACATATCTCTTTATGGTCTTATGTCTGTAAGTACTAATTCAAACCAGAGATATTCAATAATGTTACCCAATGTTGTCTTCATATGTTATCATTTCTTAAAGGAAAACTTCTTTTCCATATTCTCCCATATTTTAATCAAGCTACAAGTCCCAAATCCCAATTTATTTATCTTCTTTACACACAAATAATATCTTTATTGGATATTATTTGGACCTAAACCTGTAAGTCAAGAAATAACTCAATCATTTAGGTAATTATTTTGAGACAAAATTAAAAGTTCACATGATATATCTGCATATTTTATTTTTAAAATCTTTAAAGCACATTTGCATTTTTTAAGCTTTTTAATTGGAGTTCAATTTGCCAACATATAGCATAACACCCAGTGCTCATCCCCCCAAGTGCCCCACTCAGTGTCCGTCAAGCGGTGACCCCAACCCCCCACCCACCTCCCCTTCCACCACCCATTGATAGTTTCCCAGAGTTAGAAATCTCTCATGTGCTGTCACCCTCACTGATATTTCCCACTCATTTACTCTCCTTTCCCCTTTATTCCCTCCCTTTCACTATTTTTTATATTCCCCAAATGAATGAGATCATATAATGTTTGTCCTTCTAGGATTGACCATGATATCCTCCAATTCCATCCACGTTGAAGAAAATGGTGGGTATTTGCTATTTCTAATGGCTGAGTAATATTCCATTGTACACATAGACCACATCTTCTTTATCCATTCATCTTTCCTGAGGCTCCTTCCACAGTCTGGCTATTGTGGACATTGCTGCTATAAACGTTGGGGTACAGGTGTCCGTGTTTCCCTGCATCTGTATCTTTGGGGTAAATCCCCAGCAGTGCAATGGCTGGGTCATAGGGCAGTACTATTTTTAACTGAGGAACCTCCACAGTTTCCCAGAGTGGCTGCACCAGTTCACATTCCCACCAACAGTGCAAGAGGGTGCCCCTTTCTCCACATCCTCTCCAACATGTGTTTCCTGTCTTGTTCATTTTTACCATTCTCACTGGTGTGAGGTGGTATCTCATTGTGGTTTTGATTTGAATTTCCCGGATGGCCAGTGATGTGAAGCATTTTCTCATGTGTTTGTTGGCCATGTCTATGTCTTCCGCTGTGAGATTTCTGTTCATGTCTTTTGCCTATTTCATGATTGGATTGTTTGTTTCTTTGCTGTTGAGTTTAATAAGTTCTTTATAGATCTTGGAAACTAGCCCTTTATCTGATACGTCATTTGCAAATATCTTCTCCCATTCTGTAGGTTGTCTTTTAGTTTTGTCTACTGTTTCTTTGGCTATGCAGAAGCTTTTTATCCTGATTAAGTCCCAATAATTCATTTTTGCTTTTGTTTCTCTTGCCTTCATAGATGTATCTTGCAAGAAGTTGCTGTGGCCAAGTACAAAAGGGTGTTGCCTGTATTCTCCTGTAGGATTTTGATGCATTCTTATCTCACATTTAGATCTTTTATCCATTTTGAGTTTATCTTTGTGTATGGTGTAAGAGAATGGTCTAGTTTCATTCTTCTGCATGTGGATTTCCAATTTTCTCAGTACCATTTACTGAAGAGACTGTCCTTTTTCCAGTAGATAATCTTTCCTGCTTTTTCAAATATTAATTGACCATAGAGTTGAGGGCCCATTTCTGGGTGCTCTATTCTGTTCCATTGATCTATGTGTCTGTTTCTGTGCCAGTACCACACTGTCTTGATGATCACAGCTTTGTAGTACAACCTGAAATCTGGCATTGTGAAACCCCTAGCTCTCGATTCCTTTTTTAATATTCCCCTGACTATTCCAGGGCTTTTATGATTCCACACAAATATTAAGATGATTTGTTTCAACTCTCTGAAGAAAGTCCATGGTATTTTGATAGGGATTGCATTGAACATGTAAATTGCCCTGGGTAGCATTGACATTTTCATAAGATTAATTCTTCCAATCCATGAGCATGGAATATTTTTCCATCTCTTTGTGTCTTCCTCCATTTCTTTCAAAAGTGTTCTGTAGTTTTTAGGGTAGAGATCCTTTACCTCTTTGGTTAGGTTTATTCCTAGGTATCTTATGCTTTTGGGTGCAATTGTAAATGGGATTGACTACTTAATTTCTCTTTCTTCAGTCTCATTGGTAGTGTGTATAGAAATGCCACTGATTTCTGGGCACTGATTTTGTATCCTGCCACACTGCCGAATTGCTGTATGAATTCTAGCAAGCTTGGCTGGAGTCTTTTGGGTTTTCTATGTACAGTATCATGTCATCTGCGAAGAGGGAGAGTTTGATTTCTACTTTGCCAATTTGAATGTTTTTGTTGTTGTTTTGTTGTTGTTGTTGTTGTTGTTGTTGTTGTTGTTGCCTGATTGCTGAGGCTAGGACTTCTAGTACTATGTTGAATAGCAGTGGTGAGAGTGGACATCCCTGTCTTGTTCCTGATCTTAGGGGAAAGGCTCCCAGCGTTTCCTCATTGAGAATGAGATTTGCTGTGGGCTTTTCGTAGACAGCTTTTATGATGCTAAGGACGGTTCCCTCTATCCCTACACTCTAAAGAGTTTTGATCAGGAATGGATACTCTATTTTGTCAAATGCTTTCTCTGCATCTATTAAGAGGATCGTGTGGTTCTTGTTTTTCCTCTTGTTGATATGATCTATCACACTGATTGCTTTACGAGTGTTGAACCAGTCTTGCATCCCGGGGATCCCACTTGGTCATGGTGAATAATCTTCTTAATGTACTGTTGGATCCTATTTGCTAGTATCTTGATGAGAATTTTTGCATCTGTGTTCATCAGGGAAATTGGTCTATAATTCTCCTTTTTGGTGGGGTCTTTGTCTGTTTTTATGGAATTAAGGTGATGCTGGCCTCATAGAACAGGTTTGGAAATATCCCATCCCTTTCTATCTTTTGAAACAGCTTTAGTAGAATAGGTATTGTTTCTTCTTTAAACATTTGATAGAATTCCCCTGGAAAGCCATCTGGCCCTGGACTTTTGTGACTTGGGAGGTCTTTGATGACTGCTTCAATTGCATCCCTGGTTATTGGCCTGTTCAGGATTTCTATTTCTTTCTGTTCCAGTTTTGGTAGTCTGTGGTTTTCCAGAAATGCATCCATTTCTTCTAGATTACCTAATTTATTGGCATATAGCTGCTCAAAATACGTTTTTAAAATCATTTGTATTTCCTTGGTATTGGTTGTGATCTCTCCTTTTTCATTCATGATTTTATTAATTAGTCTTTTTTTGTTTTTAATAAGGCTGGCTAATGGCTTATCTATCTTATTAATTCTTTCAAAGAACCAACTCCTGGTTTTGTTTATCTGTTCTACAGTTCTTTTGGTCTCTATTTCATTGAGTTCTGCTCGAACTTTTATGAACTCTCTTCTTCTGCTGGGTGTAGGTTTTATTTGCTGTTCTTTCTCCAGTTCCTTTAGGTGCAAGGTTAGCTTGTGTATTTGAGTTTTTTCCAATTTTCTGAAGGATGCTTGTATTGCAATGTACTTCCCTCTCATGATTGCTTTTGCTGTATCACAAAGATATTAAATGGTTGTATTTCACTCTCATTAGGTTCCATGAAACTTTTTAATTCTTCTCTAATTTCCTGGGTGACCTTTTCATCCTTTAGCAGGATGGTCTTTAACCTCCACGTGTTTGAATTACTTCCAAATTTCTTCTAGTGATTGAGTTCTAGTTTCAAAGCATTATGGTCTGAAAATATGCAGGGGACAATCCCAACCTTTTGGTATCAGTCGTGACCTGATTTGTGACCCAGTGTGTGGTCTATTCTGGAGAAAGTTCCATGTGCACTTGAGAAGAATGTGTATTCAATTGCATTTGGATGTAAAGTTCTAAAATATCTGTGAAATCCATCTGGTCCACTGTATCATTTAAAGCTCTTGTTCTTTGGAGATGTTGTGCTTAGAATATCTGTCATTTGCAGACAGTGTCATGTTGAAGTCTCCCAGTATAAGTGTATTTTTATTTAAGTATGTCTTAACTTTGGTTATTAATTGATTGATATACTTGGCAGCTCCCACATTAGGGGCATAAATATTCATGATTGCTAGGTCCTCTTGTTGGACAGATTCTTTAAATATGATATAGTGTCCCTCTTCATCTCTTACAACAGTCTTTGGGATAAAGTTTAATTTATCTGATATGAGGATGCTACCCCTGCTTTCTTTTGAGGACCATTTGAATGGTAAATGGTCCAACCTTTCATTTTCAGGCTGGAAGTGTCCTTAGGTCTAAAAGGAGTCTCTTGTAGATAGCAAATAGATGGGTCTTGCTCTTTTATCAAGTCTGAAACCCCACGTCTTTTGATGGGATTATTAAGCCCATTCACCCTCAGATATACTGAAAGATGTGAACTTAGTGTCGTCATAATATACCTATTCAGTCCCTGTTTTTGTGGGTTATTTCTTTGGACTTTACAGAGTTCCCCCTTAATATTTCTTGCAGAGCTGGTTTGGTGGTCACATATTCTTTCAGTTTCTGCCTATCTTGGAAACTCTTTATCTCTCCTTCTACTCTGAATGAGAGCCTTGCTGGATAGAGTATTGTTGGCTGCATGTTATTCTGATTTAGCACCCTGAATATACCCTGTCAGCCCTTTCTGGCCTGCCAGGTCTCTGTGGAGAGGTCTGCTGTTAATCTAATATTTTTCCCCATATAAGTTAGGGATCTCTTGTCTCTTGCTGCTTCAAGGATTTTCCCTTTATGTCTGGAATTTCCAAGTTTCACTATTAAATGTCGAGGTGTTGAATGGTTTTTATTGATTTTAGGGGGGAAACTCTCTATCTCTTGGATCTGAATGCCATTTCCCTTACCAAGTTAGGGAGGTTCTCAGCTATGATTTGTTCAAATATGGTTTCTGGCCCTCTGTCCCTTTCGGCACCCTCTGGAACCCCAATTAAACATAAATTTTTCCTTCTGAGGCTGTCATTTATTTCCCTTAACATTTCCTTATAGTCTTCTAATTGTTTTTCTTTTTTCCTCAGCTTCCTTCCTTGCCATCAACTTGTCTGTGTCACTCACTCATTCTTCTACCTCATTAACCCTCATCGTTAGGACCTCCAGTTTGGATTGCATCTCATTTAATTGATTTTCAATTTCAGCCTGATTAGATCTAAATTCTGCAGTCATGAAGTCTCTTGAATATTTTATGCTTTTTTCCAGAGCCACCAGTAGCTTTATAATTGCGCTTCTGAATTGGCTTTCTGACATTGGATTGTAATCCAAATTCTGTTAACTCTGTGACACCTTCCTTTTGTGGTGAGTTCTTCTTTCTAGTCATTTTGCTCAGTGTAGAGTGGCTAAAAATGAGTTGTACTGGAAAAAAAGAAGGAAAAAAAAAGAGAAAAGTAATACTAAAACAAAAACAAGGAGCAGTATCCTCTGGTTCTATATACTGTAAATCTCTCGACATCCCCTGCAGTTTTCCAGTGCAGTTTCAAGAAGTTGCTCTTCTCCTTTCTTTCCCACTGGTCTTTGGGGGAGGGGCCTGCTGTGCTGATTCTCAGGTGTGTGAACCTGGAGGAGCTGCCCCGCCCCCTGCCAGGTGCAGGGCTCAGTGGAAGCTGTTTATCCTGTGAGGCCCCTGTTCCCTGGCGGCCACGCTCAGTCCAAGGCACAGGGTGACACCAGGAGGAACAACCACACTGGCGGCGGCCAGGTCCCCAGTCCTGGAGTCAGCTCCCACAGTAACTACTGCAGCTCCCAGTCCCCACTGGCCTGGATGCTTCGGCAGCAGGGGGCGCCTATCTGCACAGCTCGGGGCAACTGGCGCAGGGGCGTCCTCGCTGTCCTGTGCCCTCCCCACCTCTGTCTGTCGAGGGAAAGCAGGATTCTAGTCTGTGTGCCCCCGGCGCCCTGGGATACGGGGCCTGCGCCACTGGAATCATGCTCCTGGCCGCACAGCCCCCTGAGCTGCTCCCGAGGCCCCGCGGACGCGCTCCAGCCCTTTACCAAGCTCGGCCCGCAGGGTGTGGCGCGCTCTCCCCCGGGTGCATTGCCTCTGTTAGTGACCCCAGGAATCTGGGGCCTCCACTACCCTTCCTGCAGTTCTGCCTGATTTCCCTGCAAGCATCTTTCCATCAGGGAAGAATCCAGCGCAGATTTTTAAAGTTCCTAAAAAAATAAAATAAAATAAAATAAAATAAAAATAATAATAAAAAAAAAAATAATAAAGTTCCTGCTTCTCCAGGGCGGGGCATTCCTGTCCTGGAGGCTCTTGCCGCTGGCCTTGCCTGGCTCCTTGCGGGCCTCCTCCCACACCTGACTCTTATTTATTTATTTATTATTTATTTATTTATTTATTTATTTATTTTCCATCTTCCTACCTTGTTAGGAGTGCAAACTCTTCTCTCTGTAGCATTCCAGCTGTTCTCTCTTTAAGTCTCAGGTCAAATTTGTAGGTTTTCAGGATGATTTGAAAGTTATCTAGGTAAGTTGGTGGGGACAGGTGACTTGGGGACCCTACTCTTCTGCTATCTTGTCCCGCCTCCACATGTTTCAATTTGACTTTTTAAATGTTCGGAGAGTAACATGGGACAATTTTATTTAACTACAAAGTCCATTTTTCTATTCTTGTATTTTTCCTTATTACTTACACTTACCACCATTGATTGACCCTTATTATTTACTTCTGTCTTCCACAACACTTTAATCAGTTACATCATTATCCTCAAGCCCAAACTGCCATCATTCTAATTTTATGTCGTTTCTAATCCATATTTGTGCTGCTGCATGTGACTGTAATCTTTGTAAATACCTAGTCAATTATCACTGGACACTTAAAGCAATCATACTGTATTTCTCTAGTCACCTATTTCATTTTGTCCAGTAATTATTCAAACCTTCAACACTTTCCTCAATCATGTCTTTCCCGAGATCCACTTCCATTCAAAAGTTGATTTCACCATTCACTTCTAAAAGCAATCATTATAAATTACACTAAAGTTCACTGTAGCTTGAGAACATCTAAAATGGGCTAACATTCTTCCCATATTCTCTAGACTCTATGAAAGATAAATCAATTTGTGTTTTGACTTAAATGTCCTCATACCATCCTAGCACTCACTCAATGAGTAGTCCCATTAATATCCAGCATGTAAAAACACATCCTTACTCCTTTTTCTCCCTATACAGTTTAAACTTGCATACATCTGTCCCATCTAAAGCAATGACAATATTGTCTTCCATTCAAAATCTAGATTCCTGAGAATAGATCCCATTTAATAATCATTTAATAATAATCAATCAACCAACAAAAATTAAGTCTACTAGATCTACTTTGCACTTTAAAGCACCTTTTGCTAAAATTATCAACTATCTTTCACTAAGTTTAACAGAGACTTTAGGTCTACTCTTACTCAAAATATCTGTGGCATTTGACAAATTTCACCAAATCAACATCTTTTAGTAAACTATTCCATTAGATAGATACAGAATAATATTTCTCCAACAGTTTGTTTAATAACAGTATTGCCTGCTGACACCTTAACTTTAGATTGCTATTTTCCAGAACTGTGAGACATAAATTTCTGTTGTGTAAAGCCATCTAATTTGTGATACTCTGTTAGGCAGCCCTAGTAAGTTAATACAAGTTTTTTGGTGGTTTTGGGGGGCATCTGTCCCAGGCTTTCTTCTGTTCCGATCTTCATGTACTTTGTATGTCATTTTACTAATTACAATGTCATCAATGGGAAAGATCTTCATATTGCATTCAAGGCTTTTATTGTTCTAGGCTTGTTTTTTAAGGTTCACTGCTTTATATGTGTCCTATATACTCTGCATTCTAGGCACACTAGTCTTTTGTATAGGACTAAGGACTGGTATCTTAAGTCAGAAACCAGCTCTAAAAGCTAACTGTCTTTGGAAAGACACTATACTTCTTAACTCTCAATTTTCAGACTTGAAGATTGAAGTTATAAAACTACCCAACAATGTCAGTTTATAACTATCCTCTCAGTCCTCTTGCTCCTTTTTTATTGAGCATAAATAGTTCCCAATTTGGAAACTGGATGTATTGAAAAAAATCAACCCTCTAAATGAAGGCAGAAGAAGTTTATTATGTATACCACCATGTATTTTCTATTTCTTAATAGCTCCCTCATTTTTCCCATATAAAGATCCAGAAAAAAATTACTAATTTGAGAAACAGAGTAACAACACAAGCACAAATTACCAATTAGCTGATTATTGTTGATCAATAGCAATAATTTGTACACAGAGACATTTAAAATAGGTTTGATTTCTGATTTAATGGTTCTCAATAAATATCTACAACTGAAAAATCAGTATATATCTATTTTGCTGCATTTAATAGATTTCTACCAAGACACAATTAAATATTTATTATCAGATACATTAGTACAGTTTCTGATTATGATCTACCCTTCCTCCTGATTGTTCAAAAACTGCATATTCTCTCTGACATATTTAAACTACTCAGATTTTTTGTTGTTGATGACATTGTTTTTATACTAGTGTTTGCCAATGGTATTGGTGGGTTGATATTACTTAATTTTTGATGCCCATTTACAGAGTTAAGGAGCTTAAGTATTGAACTATTTCTAGGATTTTTAGTTGAAGAGTTTATAAGTATACATATATAGGACAAAAATGCATTAATAGAAATTATAAAGTTTATTGCTTCCACCTAGTGGCAATGCAAAGCAAGCTAAAAAATAAAATTAGCACTAAAATGACATTAAAACACTATGACTCTGAAAAGTTTACTTATAATGATCTTTCTATTAAGGTGAATATTTAGTGCTTAAAATAAAACCTACTATTTTAGAAACTCATGTAAATGAATTTCAGATTTTCTGTAACAATCCTTTTCTGGTAAAATAAATTTTCCCTTATTTTAGAGGACCTATCTGAACAATAAAGAACTAACTGAAATAGTATCTCCTGGCAACTGCAAAGTTTTCTGTTATTGTTTAATTTTTTTCTACTAATTAAGTATATGTTTTCCTCCACATATCTATTAAATGCCATTCATTAAGCTGCTGGGACCTGAATAAATAGCTATAAGGATGTTTATAAGTGATCAAAAACAAAACACATAAATCTGTAAGATAATATGATAGTTCTTATATGGAAATTCATCTTTATTATGAGCTAATAAAATATATGAAGTGCTTTCAACAGCTAATCATTTTATCAGCAAAAGCCCCATATTTTCTATAAAACAACACTCAAACAGATGAAATGTTTTACAATAATAAAAAATACTAAATTATGTTTCCTTTGAATTGCATAATTAGTTATGGTATCCCATACTAATGGCATTTATTATCATAAAGCATGATAAAATAATGATATATGAATAAACTCTTTTATTCCAGTACAAATATCATTAGAACACCTGTAATAGAAAATTATTTTTTTGTCTGCTTCAATAGCACCTTTGAGATTCTTATGAAAGCTATTTATGTCTTATAACTAAATTCATTTTTATTGTCTAATGTCTGCAAAAATTCAAATTACACATAGTGTGTTTTATCATTGAAAAATCTTTACAGTTTAGCTATGACAGACTGCGTTTTATATGACGTGCAAAAATATCTGATCTGTGTACAAAACATATTGCTAGGGAAAAGAACATTTCCACATAATGTTGAATATCATTAACTAAACTTTTAGATATTTTAAGAGAAGAAAATAAAAGGAAAATTACAACTGAGTATTTTTCAGATAGGAATAATATGCTACATTAGGCAAAAGGAATAAAATCCTCAGTGTGTCAACTTTCAATCTTGCTTGTTTAATTAATTTCACATATAAAAGCAAATGACTTAAAAACCATTCCATGATAGCAAATTACTTTACCATTTTTACCTTTGCAGCTCACTACAGATAAGCTAGCCACATCCTTTTTATAGCTGTCACAACTGTGAAGACTTAATGTTGCTATTATTGAACACCAGAGGAGAAATAATGGATGAAAATAGCATTATCCTTATATTCTTATCATAGTTTTATATTAAGTTACACTGAATCATGAAGGATGCAGGCACAGATAAATAATATGATATGGATTAATGAAAATACTAATGCAATACATTTAATACATAATGAAATGCTTACATTTCAATATGAATGTGTAAATGATGCTCATTTTAAAATCATATTATATATTCCTATTATTTGATTACAAGGTAAATTATAAATCTAAATACCATGACAATAAAGTAAACACAGAGAGCAAGACTTATAACATAAAGTAATTTCCACTCATCTCAGAAGACAGAGTGAAACAGAGAATGTGCAGAGAAAACCTATGAAAAAAATATCTAAGCATTCGACAGTCATTAACTCTTAGAAAATCAAGTATGTGAAAATTAAACCTACCTGAATCTACATAAAATTTCATATGGTAATCTTCACATTCCTTCAGAAAATTATGTCCTCTAAAAAAGGTATGTACGATGATGTATGCATTCCAAACTGCAGATTAACCTAAGTAGGAATATGAAGTATATTTATATAAAGTATAAGTGCTATTTTATTTTTTAAAGATTTACTTAATTGAGAGAGAGAGAATATGAGGTACAGAAGGAGCGAATCTTCAAGCAGACTCCTCAATGAGCATGGAGTAATCTAGGGCTCGATCCCACGACCCATAAGATCATGACTTGAGCCAAACCAAGTCACTCAACTGACTGAGCCACCCAGGCACCCCAGGTAGTAATTTAAAGAGTAATTTATATTCTTCACATTAATATTAATTCTTTTCAGATAAGTGTTTAGATTTATAGCACTTAATAGAATTTGACAAAGATTTAGTTAAACATTGCTAAAACACTGGAATCCTTTACAGAGAGAAAAAGTATTTAAATTGTTTGGCTTTTATCATTAGATATCATGGCTTTATGTTCCCTTAATTACAAAAGAGTCAAACAATTAGCTATAGTTTAGGTCCACTGATTAGAAAGTAGTATGACTTTTAAAATTCCAATGACTTAATTGGACTATCTCTGCATTTTGGTTAATATGTAGTCATGATGAAATTGGGAGGTACAGAGCACCTGAGTGGCTGAGGTCATGATCCCAGGGTCCTGTGATGGACCTCTATGTTGGGCTCCATGCTTAGAGGAGAACCTGCTTTTACTTCTCTGGCTCCCCCTGCTTGTGCTTTTGCATTGTGTGCACTTTCTCTCTCTCTCTCTGTCAAATAAATATTAAAAAAAAAAAAAAAAAAAAAGAATTGGTAATACAGAAAAGTTCAAACAAATTAAGAATGTTTTTCCTCTATAAGCAATTTATTTATTAATATTCACAGATGGGGATCCCTGGGTGGCACAGCGGTTTAGCGCCTGCCTTTGGTCCAGGGCGTGATCCTGGAGACCCCGGATCGAATCCCACGGCGGGCTCCCAGTGCATGGAGCCTGCTTCTCCCTCTGCCTATGTCTCTGTCTCTCTCTCTCTGTGTGACTATCATAAATAAATAAAAATTTTAAAAAAAGAAATTTAATATTCACAGATGAATGTCTCTTAAACAACTATATTTTCTGTCTACACTGCTAATTTCTCAGTTTAGGAATTTGTTATAAACTTTCTAATTATTCAAGTCAGATAAAAAGAGAAGTTACTTTTACAAAACTAATGTGTCAGTTGTGTAACAGTGTCTTAGTGAGATTATTACCTATGTCAGTGTTTTGTAATAACTGTATCTAATACAACTTAAGATTTTAAGTGTTTTAAATCATTCGAAATTTAAAAAAGCTTTTATTTAAATTCAATTAATTAATATATAATGTATTAGTTTCAGAGGTAGAGGTCAATGACTCATCAGTCTTATACAACACCCAGTGCTCATTACATCACGTGCCCCTTCTTAATGTCCATCACCCAACCACCCCCTCTCCCATCCCTCCCCCCTCCAGCACCCCTCCGTTTGCCTATGATTAAGAGAGTCTCTTATGGTTTGTCTCCCTCTCTGATTTCGTCTTATTTTATTTTTTACTCTCTTCCCCTATGATCCTGTTTTGTTTCTTAAATTCCACATGCCTGAGATCATATGAGCAATTTGTAAATAAATCTGTTTTTAATTCTAAATTCTTTAATATATTGGAGGCATGCTCCTGCCCCAAAGCATTTACCTCTCTGCTCCTATGCCCTAGTATATCTTTCATTTCAAGACCATTCCCAATACTGACTTCTAGGAATTTATTCAAATGTGCATATCTAGTTAGGTCTGCCCTAACATCTGTATTTTAAATTATACTCTTACTTAAAAGTAAATTTGAAAGTGAATGAAGACTCTAGTCTACTCACGATGCACTTAATATCCTTAACCTAGGATTCTCAAAGGCAGTTTCCTTGCTTCCTTTCCTTTTTTTTTTTTTTTTTTTTGTGAACCTTTCTTAAAGTCTATACCTTGAACCTCTAAGCTTTTTCTTTATACTTCACTTTGAATTCTTACTAACTTCTACAACTTTCACAACACCTATAGGTAAAGTAACTCCAAATATAAATAAACATTGCAGGTTTTAGTAATACACACTATAATGCAATATATTTTCTACCATTTTAAAATTAAGATATAAATTCATATACTATAAAATTAATCTTTTTTTACAGTACACAATTCAATTGGCTTCAATAATTTTGAAATTTGTAGTATCTTCACAGTATTTGTGCAACCATTACCACTATCTAATTCAGAACATTTTCTTCTCACGAAAAAGAAATGCTTTACTCATTAGCATTCACTCCCAATTACTCCTTCTTTTGACTCTTGGCAATCGCTATTCTAAGCAATCTTTTGTGCCTGGCTTTTTTTTTTTACTTCGCATAATATTTCAGTATTCATTTGCAGTATAGCATATGAGTACTTTACTCCCTTTCTGTGGCTGAGTAATATGCTGGTCTGTGGATACAAAATATATGGTTTATGTATTTATCTGTTGAGGGATACTTGGATTTTTCAAGTTTTCAGTTACCAAGACTATTGCTGCTATGACTATTCATATAAAATTGTTGGTGAGAGCATATGTTTTCATCTATCTTGAGTACATACCTGAAGTGGAATTGTAGGATTACATGGTAACTGTATGTTTATCGTTTTGAGAACTGCCACTTTATAAAAGAATAAGAACTATCTCTGTAGGGACACCTGCGTGGCTCAGCGTATGAGCGGCTGTCTTTGGCTCAGGGCGTGATGCCGGGGTTCTGGGGTCGAGTCCCACATCAGGCTCCCTGTGAGGAGTCTGCTTTTCCCTCTGCCTTTGTCTATGTCTCTGCCTCTTTCTCTGTCTCTTATGAATAAATGAATAAAATCTTTAAAAAAAAATCTTTGTAAAGTAGTATTTGTTGTGTGAAAAAGGAAAGCTATGATAAAAGTATAGTAAATAGTATACTAATTTTGTGGGAATTTTAATAGGGAAAATATAAAAATATACACAGATTTGCAATTTAAAAAAATGTAAAAAGAACAGAAATTTCTGAGATTGGTTACATACAGGAAATGGCATTAAGATGAAATGAGTAAGGAAACTAGTGCTATTTCTCTGGATATAACTTGTATAATTTTGAGTTTTGGAATTGTTACATTTTTACAAAATTAAAGCAATCAATGAAAATGGGTTAAGTAAATAAAACAGAAAAGAGAAAGTTAATTTTTGCTTATGTTACTAATAAAACTAAACATAACTGCATTTCAGATAAATAGCATAGCCAAAATAGGGAAAATAAATTCCCATATAACTTTTAAAATACAGTACTCTGATTTTATAGCTTCAAGCTTCAGAGAAAAAGAGCAATTATTAAATTCAAGTTAGCAGGTTTGGTTTCCACAGTAGTATGGATTAGCAACTCTGAACCTACTTCCTGTATACTATATGACTGAGCAAATAGTAAATATATTGTAGAAAATGGAAGACAGGCCTCTTGCTGTTGGAAAAGGAAGTTACAAAGGAAAAGAGGAAGGCTAAAATGAACCTTGAAGAATTCAACCTAATTTGATGGAAACAAAATAGACTCAAAGTTTATATAAATAGATTACAAAGATATATATCTACATAGATTAAAAGAGTGAGGGGATCCCTGAGTGGCTCAGTGGTTTAGCGCCTGCCTTTGGCCCAGGGCGCGATCCTGGAGTTCCAGGATCGAGTCCCGCGTCAGGGTCCCGGTGTGGAGCCTGCTTCTCCCTCTGCCTGGGTCTCTGCCTCTCTCTCCCTCTCTCTATCTCATGAATAAATAAATAAAATCTATAAAAAAAGAAAATTACTCTAAATTTGATCTAAAAAAACTAATATCATCATGCCCATGATTCTTTTTGTCATGCTTTTATTCATGCAATGAAAATTATAGTGTGCCATTATTATAAAAAGAAGAAACAGTATCTAAAGCATATACCATAAATATAAATCATAAAACACCATAATATGGAAATATGATGGATAGATTTCTTTCGGATTGTTTAGAAGAAACAATGGGTGTATTTTTCAAATGATGATAATATTCTAACATTTGGACATTTCATTTAGGTTCCCAGAGCAACAAGTTTTACTGAAAAGTGGAGGGGTTACAAAGGACTTTAAAAAACAGTCTGGAGTATTCAAAACCAACTGAGAGAATTATAATTTTTTCTGGAATAATAAGGACTAGATCTCTCTATGAAATTAGAATACAGCAAAATAAGGTGTGACTGAGGAAGGCATTTATTAATACCAACCACTATTGACTCTAATCATGTCAGGATAGGTGTAAAAGAGAAAGTGGGTAATAGAAAGCATCATTTTTAAGTATTACACAGTTTCTATGTTATGTTTAACCTGTCAAACTCCTATTAGCTAAATTTGTTCAACTTTATAAACTACTTGAATTTATTTTTATGTATGTGTGTGTACAGTCTGCTTTCTTCATAGGATCTTACAAACCCTCTTAGTAATATGCCTCTTGTCAGAGTTGCTTTGGTGAAAGTATTATTGTGAAGGAGGGTAGGCAGTGCATAAGAGTGGCTATAATTGGTCTTTTCTTTACTCAACCCATTTTGTCATTCTTAAAAAGAGTGCCACAGACCCCTTAACCATGGCAAACAGGTGAAGTTTAAACTCCTGCTATGTTTTCATTTTATGTATTTAACTATTTTATTTGTAATCAATACATAAATGAACAAAAGTAATCTTTTGGAAACTTCACTGTGACCTTATTTCATTAAATATGAAAATTTCAGAAAGATAAATCCCAAGAAAAGAGAATGTCCATGGAACAACAATAACAAAAAAGAAAATCCAATAGAAAATAGGGATTTATTTTTTACTGAAAACTCATTATTTGGAATAATCTAAGGTAGAGTTATTATTGTTGTTTTCATGCATTAAAGCCAATTGCAATATGTTGGGTTTTTTAAATAGTTTTTTATATAATTTTGACTCCCAGCACTGTATGCAGGACTACTTTAGAAATCTTGTGACAGGAAATCTCTCTCACATATTTAGCATTAAAATAACAGATGGAACTTAGGAACATATTATCTCTAATAATATTTCACATGTTAAATTATTCATTCCTGTTTTCAGTAGAATTTTTAGAGGAAAAAGACAGTCGATGCCTTTAACAAAGATAGGTATAGCAAGTTTGTTTGCCTCAGTACCCATTCTGATCAACTACTTCAAAGATTTCCTCACAAATTATTTAAGGTTTTTCTTCTTGCTAACCTATTTGTACTGTAATGTTTGTGTTTTGTGGCCATGAACTGTCGTGTCTGGGTTCTCGGGGAAACAGATCCTGAGATGAAGGTTAGCATGCAAATCATTCATTAGGAAGGATATTTGGGACCTCCCTCTAAGGACAAAAAGGAAAATAATTAGGATTGGGTAGATGGACTGTGATAACATCTCAAAATTGACTCTATGTTATGCAGGTGGAGTGGCCTCTTAGCATTCTGTCAAGAGGACAGAATGTTACACTACCATATCAAAGAGTCACTGGATACAGGCTTCTCCAAGAAGGGCCTACAATGTAAATTTAATAAAAGGGTTAGCTATAATGTAAAAATTCCTTTCAATTCTGCTAACATAGCTGAGTGATCTCAAGGATCTTTTCTTAGGTAAATATATAATTCTAATATAAATCAACTTATAAATGTATACAAATGGATTCCATTGAAGATGGTCACCTACAGGACAAGTGGACTCAACACAATTTTCTGTGGGGTGTATGACCAAAACCAGTGACTAAGGGAAGAGGTGATCAGGTTATTCTCACTTTGAACTTCTGTAATTTTCACATTTTCAAATAAGATGAAAATTTCAAAGAATATTCTTTGTACCTCTATGTCATTCACATAGCATGAAAACAACTGAATATTCTTAGGAATGATCTTAAGAGCATTGTTATTTTTTTCTGCATTTGGTCAGTTGGTTTATTTTTAATTCTTACAAATATTCAGCTTTTAAGAGCCTTCTTGGCAAAGCTGACATAACCAATGCCTAGGCTGTCAAAGAGAAGCAAATAATCAGAGTTCATCAAAAATATGTGTGAGAGCTTTAAATTTTTTTTTAATTGTTCTGCTGCTAGCCAAGAATTTGTAATCAGCAAAAGAACAGGATCCAGGTTCAGGGAAAACATCGTATTACAAATAGTAGATTTAGCCTGTTGAATAACTGATTTGATTTCTCCTCTTAACTTCAAAGGAGGCAGAATTTAAATGGCACTTAGACATGAGAGCCTCTACTTCTGTCATCCTGCCCAGATGCCAAGACATTCATCAAACCTTCCAAAACAAAAGTAAACGTGTACACATGCACACACACACACACACACACACACACACTTTCCAACTCTCAATTTCTTTTTATTTTTAAGATTTTATTTATTTATTCATGAGAGACACGAGAAAGAGAGAGAGAGAGACAGAGACAGAGACATAGGCAGAGGGAGAAGCAGGCTCCCCATGGGGAGTCTGATGCAGGACTCGATCCCAGAACCCCAGGATGATGACCCGAGCCAAATGCAGACGCTTAACCACTGAGCTACCCAGGTAACCCTCCAAATCTCAATTTCTGAGGAAAATTTCAATATTGTGTATTTTCACTATTCAAAAATAAAGTGAAAAAAAATTGTAAAAAATACTTTAAGTGATAATGAAATAAGTCTAAAAAGACTTTACTAGGGGATCCCTGGGGGCTCAGAGGTTCAGCACTTGCCTTCGGCCCAGGATGTGATCCTGGAGTCCCTGGATCGAGTCCCACATCAGGCTCCCTGCATGGAGCCTGCCTCTCCCTCTGCTTGTGTCTCTGCCCCCCTCTCTCTCTCTCTCTCTGTCTCTCGTGAATGAATAAATAAAATCTTTAAAAAATAAAAAAAATAAAAAGACTTTACTAATGAAAAGAGTAAAAAGAGGGAAAATGAAAACTACTGACAGGAAACTCAGGTGAGAATTTAAGTAAGGGTTCCTACATATCACACTGTGGTAATGCTCATCTTATACTCTCAAACTGATAGTATTTCTTTTTCATTACGTATTTTAATTTTAGTATACTGGCATGTCCATTCTTTTTAGAGAACAGATTCTATAATATGTATTATGTGCTCAATTACATGCGTCACTTATTTGTCCATCTCGACTAAGAACCTCAAAAATGATTCTGCTTGCCCATGAAAAAAAATAAGCTAAAAGCAACTAAACAGCCAAACCAAAGTTATTAATTACTGATAATTCACTGATTCTCCTGGCTCTGAAATTCCTTTCTGACATATTTATACCACTTAACTTTTGGCAACTAACAGTGCAAGTTATTAAAAATAATCCAGAATAACTCAATTTGAAATTAATTATTTTATGTCTAAATGTGCCCCTCCTTGCCTTCCTCCTGCTCTTTCTCTCCCCTGTCTTAGTAATTCATTAGCATTCTTTGCAACATAATTATTTTTGAATGGTCTAGTTCTCACTTAGTAGTCTCTTCATTTCATGGGAATTATAACTAGAGTATGTTAGGGCTATCACATGTACTATGTGGTATTCACCAATGCCAAGATCACTATGATGAATTTTATCAATTTGTCATGTTTATGTATGAAAAAACTGAAGTCCAGGGAATTAAATAGCAAGAATTTAAACAAGATTATCAGACTACTTTATTACTTATTTTCCTTCATTATATCAAATAACAGTAAAGAGACAGCAGTGATTCAAATATTTGAGGAAATGCATTCTAGGATTGACTGAGATAAATAAGTGTAAAATGTAGGTCACAAAAAAAGTCATAAATATATTAAATTTCAAAAAAATGTTAGTTTTTGACACACATCATAAAACATCACTATGTAAAATACTGTAGTTCACCTACCTATTGTTAACTCCTTTTCTGAGTAGCTACTATTAATATCCATAAATACATTAGTAATATATGATAAATATGTAGTTATGTAGCAATGTAGAATTCTACAGATTCTACTTAATAAAAGATACAAAACACAAAGAAACTACAAATGATTTGAATTTGTTTAATAGAAATAAAATACTCATTCTTAAAAATAACCTCTTGAAATAGAAAATATTTAAATATATATCATTTAAATATTCGCAGATTAAAAGGGTTTAATTACCTGACATTCATATTCTATTTTGATAATACCTATATCATCCAGCTTATTGACTAATTTGTTGAGATGGTGTCAGGAAATAAGGTTGGTTTCTGGCAATAACCAAATCATCCTCAATTCTTAAGAGAATTCCACTGAGAAAAATCTAAAGAATGTTGGTCCATCTATAAAAAAGTTACATCATTCATATATACATGAGACAATGGTAAATTTTTGAACTTCAACCACCAAGAAATTCAGAAAACAGGTATGTATCATAAAGTCATAGTCTAAATACAATTGAATAACTGATCTAAGCAAATTAACTGTATAATACAGATATTATAAAAGAAAAAACATGTATCCATATAGATTGTGGATTTTAAAGATATTATTTGTCTTTGTTGTGAGAACACAAAACTAAAACTTCAAGCATTATTTATTGATTGTTTGAAAAGAATTACTTAAAAAATATTCTCCAAGTAATTTGAGCATAAGAAGGGATATATATTTCTATATTTGCTTAAAGATTTTTTTCCAATGATAGTGGTGAAGAAAAAAATGAACTGGTGTCAATACTCAGATTTAAAGTAAAAACTTAATTGCCAAAAGTGAAACGATATGCCCCTGAAATAAAAGTATCAAACTACATAAGATTATTTTCATAAAATTGTCTTATTAAAACAAAACACATACAACCACTAAAGTTTTGTATTATCTTCCGAATTATATAAGACAATCAAGAAATCTAAATAAAGCAACCTTATCTTAATACCCTCATCACGTAAGTGTCTTAGATATTTTCTTACAAGGAAATCATAGCTGAAAGTGGTATTCAGGAGATTATATTGGTAAAAAATAGGTAAAAATTGATGAAGTCATTAAATTTTCAAAAGTTATAAATTATCCTGCAAAGCTTCACTGGCTGCAAATTAGCCTGTGCTGTAGCCCTCTGCTAACAATCTATAGATCATTTTATTATTCATGAATTTTAGTAATTTCAGGACACCACAGGTCATCTTATGCTCATTTATTTGCTAAACACCTTGTGCTAGTATGCCTATGCTGAAAAATTGCTACTATTTACTCCCTGTGAAACACGCAACCAACAAAGTGCCGATTGCAGCCCCAGACATCCAGTATGCCAGGCTGCACATACATCTTGCTGTCAGTAAAATAAATGAGCCCTTAAATTGGCTGCAAAGCTTTAAGAACTGAAATTTATATGTCTAGTTATCAAACAGAAAGTTCAGAACACCTGTCAATATGAAACATAATTGTGACAAACTGTTACATTTTACCTTTAACTTCTCAGTTTTAATATGGCAGGTTCATTATAATAAATTCCACAAAACCCAAGTCAGCAAAGACAAAACAATCGTGATTCTGTGTGTGTATGTGTGAGTATAATGGCAGTGCCATTTAAACACTGGGTCATACATCAGCAGATGAATAACATGTCACAAATAGCCAGATTATCAGACTTTGAGCATAAAGTCAAAGTCCCAATGGATTTGCTAACTTCAGTTAGCATTTAGATATCTTCTCAGATTTGCACCTTTTTCATACGTTACTCTCCGAATATCAAGAATACTGAGGATAGTCTTCTATTTTAGTTTTTAATTGTTAGAGATTTTGACAGTTTGAAGGATACTAAATACTATCAATCAATCCCTTTGAGTATGTTTTACAGATGAAGAAACACTCTTTAAGGGTTATGTGATTTGCCATCGAAAACAAAGCCAGTAAATAACAGAGGAAGGGATCGTCTGGGAAAGGGAGGAGGACTTTATAACTCTGATTTCTAAGTAGTTAGTATAGTATAACATTAACAGGAACCATGGAAGACACTAAATATTTAAACGTGCTCTTGAATTTTATAGTAAATCCTGACCACAACTACAAATTTTAGTGATGAAGAAACTAAGGCACAGTCAGGATGAATGACTTGCTCAAGTTAGTCAGACACAGAGGGCCTTTTGTGGAGCCAAATTCCACCATCTAAGTTTAGGATTCACATATTTAAACCACTCTGTTAAAACCCAGACCTCAATAATCATTAAAAACCCTGACTATATCCAAGCTACCTCCTTTCTTCACTATTTCACATTGCATGATACTAATTTATACTGTGCCATCTAACACATTTCTCTATGAAGACATCATGGCATTTGATGGATATATACATACAGCGTTCCAAACAAAATTCTTTCCAGTATTTTTTTTTAATAAGGCCTGTGTTATATACATGCCTAAGAGCACAAACTGCAGGAGCCAACTTAAGAGTGAGGCAGGGAGAACTTCACTTCTCTACTTGGTTACATCTTTTTTTTCTGCTTCCTCAAGGACAGTCTTTCTTGTACAAAATGGTACAATCTTTTATAACTATAAGGATAGCATACATTACTCAAACTCATTTTCAAGAAACAATATATTTAATTTAAACTTTCCAATCTATTTGAAATGTTCAAATGAGACATTCGTAAAATAATGCAATGTCCATATGACTGTATCCTCTCCCATCAATATAGCTAACAAAAGAAACCAAGGATTGTATCTTATTCTTCTTATGAATTCATTTTGTCTGGAATTCTCAAGGCAATAGAGCAGCTTTAATAATTCTGAAGAAAGAACTGTACTTTAAAAATGTAAGACACTTTTGCTTTGATTAATTTTTTTTCTGATGCTTTCTTTCAGATGTTGGCTCTCAAACTGGTGATAGCCAATGATTTGTCCTCCTGTTAAAGAGGAATGTGATTTGACTGTCATATATTTTACTAACTGATATTTCCAAGTCACTCTCTCCTTCATTATATTCATCATATATGCTGCTTTTGCAGCTTAGAAAAATACAAAATTGATTATTTTACATTTGTTTAACTGCTTCTGTTCAAAATTCAATTCTACATTATACCATCTTGAATTTTAACTTTAAAGCATACCCAGTGCCTTGGACTATTTGCAATGCCTATAAAAGTTCCTGACATGAATAATACTCAACATTGAACAAACTAATTTATTTCTAATTCTTTACCTCTCGTTTTTCAGCCTGATACCCTATCATGCCAATTTATTTTTAAGATTTTATTTATTTATTCATGAGAGACACAGTGAGATAGAGAGGCAGAGACACAGGCATAGGGAGAAGCAGGCTCCATGAAGGGAACCCGATATGGAACTCGATCCCCAAACTCCAGGATTACACCCTGAGCTGAAGGCAGATGTTTAACCACCTAGCCACCCAGGCATCCTCACATGCCAGTTTTTAAAAAAGATTCTACCTATTTAACACAAGCAGCAGAGAGAGAACACAAGCAGCAGGAGTGGCAGGCAGAGAGGGAAGGAAGAAGCAGGCTCCCCATTGAGCAGGGAGCAGACACTAGGCTCTATCCCAGGACCTTGGGTTCCTGACCTGAGCCAAAGGCAGACACTTAACTGACTGAGCCAGCGAGGCGCTACTCTATCATGCCAATTTTATTATTCTTTTCTGAATTAATTCCCTACAACCAACAAGTACATGATAATGATACATCTGATCACAATCAGTACTTAAGCTCTTACTATGCACCAAACACTGTTTTAATGCTTTGCAGATATTTAAAACCTATAATAAACTTACTATGAAGAACTAAGACCTCAGAAAGGTTAATTAAATTGCCCAGGTCACATACCACTAAGTATTGGAACTGGCGAGCACCTGCAGGCAGAGAGAAGGCTGAGATTGAACTAGGACTATATAGTTTTCTGGTTCCCCAATTACTGAGAGCTGGCTAAACTTGCATTCCTGAATTTCTATCAGGTGGCCCTTTCCACCAAAAGATCTGTGCTTGTCTAAATATGCTGAGTTATCTAGTCTCTTTAGGCCTAGCTTTAAAAACAAAGATTCCCCTACTTTCCCATTCCTCTGCCCCCTGCAATTAACTTATCATAGGAAACTTTTGGCTTCCATCTACTCTGTAACTGTTCAATTTATTAAACTTTCTTTTAATTACCCAATTTGAGTTTTGTTGTGCATCTCCTACTACGCCTTGTTGGATTCCAGGATAATTTATTATGATACTCCCATGTTCACCAATATGACAGCAGGAACTTGAAAAAAATTAAGTGATTTGTTCAAGTTTTATAATTTTGAGGATACATTCCAGAGTGCTGTCTCTTCTTCCTAAATGTGCAAATGGTGGTTTTAGGAAACACTTTCCTTTTTTCTGCTTTCATGGAATGTGAGAAGGAAGAGACAAAGAATCTATAAAATTAGAGTCAGAGTGCCAAATATGCAAAATGCTATGAATGGAAATGGAATTGAAGAAATGTGATAATTATGAAATAAGAAGAAAGTAATCTTAAATAAGAGTCTACTGGGTCATCTCTATTCCTTACATCAGTAGTTACTCCTAAACCATCTTGGAAAAGTAATTACATAGATGTATTCATACATATTCAATCTGCAGAGGATATACTGTGACAGAATTTGAAGTGTTATCCGTCTACCATAATACTTAGAGTGAAAAATGCTTCCCTTCCTGTTTTATGCTCCTCAGAGATTCATATTCTCTATTTCTCTTCCATTTATAGAATGTTTTCAGTACTCTTACTGCTTTGAAATTTCAGTTAGTTCCTTTCTATTTTATCTGTAATGATCACTTTATTTTTTCTTTTTTTTTTTTTTTCTTTTTCACTGAAAAGTTGTGGTAAGAAGAATATGCCCCCTGCCAACATGTCTGTATCCTAGTGCCTAAAACTTAAAATATTTTAGGTTACATTGCAAAGGGATATTAAGGATTCAGATGGAACTCAGGTTGCTAATCAGCTGACCTTAAAATAGGAAGAATATCTTGGATTATCAGGTGGGTTCAGTGAAATCACAAGGATTTTGAAAAGTGGAAGAGGAAATAGAGAATCAGGAGCTGGCAGTATGAGGAATCTGCACAGTGGTGTTGGGTCTGAAGATGTAGGAAGGGAGCCATGAGTCAAGAAAAGCACATAGCCTCTGGAAGCAGGAAAAGAAAAAGAAACAAATTTTCTCCTAGAATCTCTAAAAAAAGAGACTCAACCCTTCTGATAGCTTGATTTTAGCCCAGGAAGATCCACGTTAAGACTTCCAACCTACAAAACTGTAGGATAATACACTTGTGTTCTTTTAAGTTACTAAGTAGGTGGTAATTTGTTGTAGCAGCAATAGAAAATTAATGCAAATTAAAAGGAAAATGTTTTTAAAATTTATTAACTTATTTTAGAAGAAGTGGAGTGTGGGGGAGGGGCAGAGGGAAAAAGTCTTCAAGCTGACTCCTCCCACTGGGCAAGGAGCCTGATACAGGGCTCAATCTCACAACCCATGAGATCATGACCTGCCAAACTAAGCCAGACACTTAACCAACTGAGCCACACAGGTACTTCCAAAGGAAATTTTCAGTAACTTATTATTTCTCAATACTTAGCATAAGTATTTTCACTATATTTTCTGTTAAAAATTTTTACAAAAAAAAAAAAAAATTTTTACATTAATTTCCTAAAACTTTTTCAAATCTTATTTTTTTATAATTGTCCTAGAATAAAGTCATATATAACTAACACCAACTAGTTGAAACAGAATACTTTTGTACATTACTTTCAAAGATGACAAAAATTTTCAAAAATATTATTACATCCTATATTTAAAACCACAAAGAATTTACTATCTTCAAATCTTAAAATATATGTAAGGGGATTATAATACCTTTTATCTTACATTATTTGTGAAATTTGTTAGAAACTGATGACATTCTAAAACATGAAAAAATTGCAATAAACTTTGCAATACTTCTCCTTCTCCTTATCTCTGATATATATACAAAATATATGTATCATATTTAGATATATATACATTTGAATAGCCTCCTCTTCATTTATTTAAGTGAAAGTTGGAGTTAAAAATCATCCCACAAATAAAATTCTATGATTAAATAACTTCACTGTGAATCGTACATTAAAGAAATATTGTCCATTTTGTATAGTATTCCTAAAAAAATGATAGTAAAGAACCCTGTTAGCTTATGAGACTAGAATTATGTAGACACCAAAATAATAAAAAAAGAATTATAAGAAAAACTGTACTAAGAATATAGAAACAAATATTTCAAATATTAGCAAATCAAACACAGAATTTAACTTCAAACTCTCACCAAAAAACAGGAATAAAGGGGACTTCTTTAATCTAACAAAGTCCATCTATAAGAAACTTACCCATAACATCTTACTTAATAGTTAAAGACTGATTTCCTACTATCATTGGGATCAAGAAAGGATATCCAATCATCACTCCTATTCAATAATTTTTAGAGGACTTATCCAGTAATATAAAATAAGACAAAAAGCATAGAAGTTGAAACACAATTGCCTATATGTAAACATCATGAAGACTCTGTAAATTCCAGAGAATGCACAAAGAGCTAATAATAAGTGAGGTTAGCAATTTTGAAAATATCCCAATAAAGACATTATGAAATTAGTGTAAGGATAAACTAACATAGCAATAAAACTAAATATATAGCCTAGAAATATAGCCACAAATATATATCAATTGCTGAATGAAAAAAGTATCAAGTAAACTCAAGGTGAACAGATTACTTAAAAAAAAATTTATACTGCACCATCTGGATAAGCCTGGGCTAAAGACAAGACTCAATTCCCACTTTACTCCCTATATAAAATTAATTTAATAACTCAAAGAGGTAAATTCAACATCTGAAAAATAAGATTTTTAAGAAACAGTAGGAGGAAATTTTTGTGGCCTGCGTTAAAAATTTTATAGGTAGGACAAACAGCATAAACTGTAAAAGAAAATAATGATAACCTGAACTTCGTGGGGGGGGGGACCTTGTTAAGGAAATGAATAAGCAGGCCATACACTGGAGAAAAATTCAAAACCCTTATCTGAGAAAGGACAGATGCCCATAATATATAAAGAAAGCATACAAGCTAAGAAGAAAAATGAAATAATTCTTTAAATGAACAAAAAATGAAAGAAAAAAAAATTTTAAATGGCCAAAAGATTTGAAAAAACAGCAAAGTCAAGCAAATACATTAAAGGATGCTTACTACTATTAGTCATTTGGGAAATGCAAATTAAAAAGCATTGTGATACTATTACAGAGCTACTGGATCAGGAAAAATCAAAAGCAAAAATAAAGATAAAAACAAAATCTAACCCAATAATAAAAAGAGATGACAAGAACATTTAGGAAAGGGAAAAAAAAAAAAATATATATATATATACACACACACACACACACAACTGTGAGAATGCAAAGTGATTCACCCACTGGAAAAGAATTCAATAGTTTTGGTTTTACACACACTTATCATATGACCCAGCAACCCCACACTGAGGTATGTGTCCAAGAAAATGAAATGTGCACATGTTGACAAGACCTCTACACCAATATTTGTGGCTATTTCATTCACAATAGCCACATATAAAAAAAATAAAAAAAAATAAAAAAAAATAAAAAAAAAAACAATAGCCACATATTTGAAAGAACACAAATACCCATCAACTGATGATCAATTCAATGGGAGAATATATAAAATTAAAAAACACAATACTGGTGAATCTCAAAGCACTTTGCTAACAGAAAGACAGACACACAAAGCTACTGACTGCATGATTTCATTCCTATGCCCTTATGAAAATGACAAAAATACAGAAACAAAAAAAGACAAATGGTTACAAGTTCCCAGGGTTGGGAATCCTGACTACAAAGGATCATGAAGAAAATTTTGTGATTATGGGGATCCCTGGGTGGCGCAGCGGTTTGGCGCCTGCCTTTGGCCCAGGGCGCGATCCTGGAGACCCAGGATCGAATCCCACATCAGGCTCCCGGTGCATGGAGCCTGCTTCTCCCTCTGCCTGTGTCTCTGCCTCTCTCTCTCTCTCTCTCTGTGACTATCATAAATAAATAAAAATTAAAAAAAAAAAATTAAAAAAAAAGAAAATTTTGTGATTATGGAAATTTTCTTTATCTTGATTTGGATTGTGGGTATATATATATATTTATCAAAACTCATCAATGAGAACATATCAATTTTAAGTCCAAAAATATAATAAAAATGATTTGGTATGTTAACATGAGCATAAAATTGTATGTTTATTTCTTTAAATTTATTTTCCTACAATTTCTATGAGTTAGAGAATGACTTCTTGTTTTCCTTCATTTTCCCAGCAACAGGTCTGTCAAACAATTTATGTATTAAATAAGTATGTGTGGACTAGAAAGCTTGACAAATCCAGTAAACAATTCTAATATATAATGAATATAACATGAGGATTAAGTCAATGTGATGGGAAGGAAGGAAGGAAGGAAGGAAGGAAGGAAGGAAGGAAGGAAGGAAGGAAGGAAGGGAAGAAAGAGAAAGAAAGAAAAGAAAGAAAAGAAAAGAAAAAAAGAAAGAAAGAAAGAAAGAAAGAAAGAAAGAAAGAAAGGAAGGAAGGAAGGAAGAAGAAAGAAAGAAGAAAAAAGAAAAGAAAAGAAAAAAAGAAAAGAAAAGAAAGAAAAGAAAAGAAAAGAAAAGAAAGAAAAGAAAAGAAAAGAAAAAAAAGAAAAGAGAAGAGAAGAGAAAAGAAAAGAAAAAAGAAAAGAAAAGAAAAGAAAAGAAAAGAAAAGAAAAGAAAAGAAAAGAAAAGGATTAATTGATTTGGAACTGTCAAGATCTCCAGAAAGAGAAATTACAATTAACAGATAAGGAAGAGTTTCAGGTAAGATATGTTATACAACGAATGTTTGTGTACCTCCAAAATTCAAATGTTAAAACCCTACCCTTAATGAGATGGTATTAGGAACTGGGGCCTTTTAAGGTAATCTAGAATTAGATGAGGTCATGTGGGTGGAGCCTTCATTAATCAGATTAGTACTTTTATATGGGTCAGAATTAGCTTGCTGTCTTTTTCTGTCACATGAGGATACCATGAGAAGTTAGCCATCTGCAGCCCAGAAAAGAACTTTCATCAGAACCCAACAATGCTGGCATTCTGATTTCAAATTTTCAGCCTCAAGAACTGTGAGAAATAAATTTCTGTTGTTGATAAGCCATGCATTTATGGCATTTTGTTACAGCAACCTGAGCTGCCTGATACAGAGTATTTTGAGATCTTGTTTAACAAGATACTTTATCAAGAATTCTTAACATTTCAATGGGTTAAAAGGGCAGCCCCGTGGCTTAGTGGTTTAGCACTGCCTTTGGCCCAGGGCGTGATCCTGGAGACCTGGGATCAAGTCCCACATTGGGCTCCCTGCATGGAGCCTGCTTCTCTCTCCGCCTCTCTCTCTCTCTCTCTCTCTCTCTCTCTGTGTGTCTCAAATAAATAAAAAATCTAAAAAATTAAAATTAAAATAAAGAAATTTTTAAAAGGCAAGCTAACAGAAACTTGTATCATTTTTGGAAATATATAAAATAGAACAGATGAATTAATTTGTTATGTACCTGCCACTATGCTTAACAACTTACACATATTACTGTATCAAATATCCCAGAACCAGTTCCTGAGTTAAGGTGCTCATGATGTCTTCATTTCCATTTAAGAAGGAGAATAATTTTCCCAAGGACACAGAGTATAAAACTTGAGAGTGTAGCTTCAGGACTGTCAAACTCCAATTCTGACCTCTATGAGATGCTGTGCCACCAATGGTATACCATCCAAACAGTAAGTGCAAAGAAAGAGAACTTGGTAAACTGGGTATCACTGAACTAAGAAACTATCACAAAAGCTTTTGAACAAATAGGCTCAAACTTAGACCACACTGTATTGAATTTCATGAGAACAAATCACCACATTTAGTTCTCAATGGAATGTGAGAATCCTTTACAGAAGTAAAAGCTGAGTAATTTGATTACACTATAGCAATTGGGAATGGGTGAATAGTTTTAAGAAGGGGGAAATAATCTTAATGGAATTAAATAATCCATTCCCTGTGCATGTGTATGTGTGACAACAAATAATTCAAAGTAAACTACTATAAAAACTGTCTTCTTTGCTCTTTGAGAAACTTTCTAGATGCAACAATTAGTTAAGTAGGCTAAAGGCTAAGCTGTAGTACAAAGGGTTCCCAAAATATAGTGGGTTAAGGAATATAGGAATTTAATCTTCTATGTAACTGTCCTGAGGTAAGAGGTCCAGGTTGGCAAGACAATTCCGCTCCATGGATTCATTCAGCATTGCTCTGCTATCCCACAGCGCATTGGCCTCGTCTGTAGTATCAAACTGAATTTTCTAGAGTCCACTTTCAAAGTTATGAAAAGGTGTGGACAGTATGGAAGAGTGGATAACTAATATGTTCAAGACTGGACCCAAAATTGTCATACATAATTTAGTTCACTTTCCATTATCAAGAGATTAGTCTTAGGCAACGCTTCACAGCAGATAAGCTGGGAAATATAGTCACTATAAGATGGCTGTAGCTCCCATTATAATAGAACGTGGGAGGAATTAATTTTGGCCAAAGGCTAACAGCCTTCACTTCTTGTTGGTATGTCCATGTGTGGTAATGTATGTGTCATGGAACAACTGCATGCACCATCAATGCACCAAAGTTAATGTATACTTTATCACAGTGCATTAGTTTTCGAAATATGATGAAATGACATTTTTCTGATTTCTACTGTTTAAAAATAACAGTCTATTTCATGGATAGAGGAAAAAATCTAACTCTAATTCTGTATATTTAGATGGCTACTTAATATTCTATTTTGTTTATTTTAGAAAGAGAGTGAGTGAGAGAGCATAGGAAAGGAGAGGGGCAGAGGGAGAGGAAGAAGCAGACTCCTTGCTAGGCAGAAGCCTGAGGATTGGGGGACTCAATCCTGGAACTCCAAGATCATGACCTGAACTGAAGATAGATACTTAACCAACTGAGCCACTCAGGTGCCCTGACTACTAATATTCTATTATATCAGCTGATCAAAAGCTCTTCCAGAAGCATAGCACGTGAACTACATGTACTTTATTTATTTTTTAAGATTTTATTTATTTATTCATGAGAGACAGAGAGAGAGGCAGGCAGAGACACAGGCAGAAGGAGAAGCAGGCTCCATGCAGGGAGCCCAACGTGAGACTCGATCCGGGGACCGTGGGATCACGCCCTGAGCCGAAGGCAGATGCTCAACCGCTGAGCCACCCAGGCATCCCTACATGTACTTTAAAGCTAGATTTATGGTGTAAAGCAAGGTTGTATAAATAAGAAACACTAAAAATGTTACTTTTGAAATTAAGATGCAATTTTAAAGCTATGCATTCTGTTTTTGGTACATAACATTTTTAATATATCTATTTTTATACACTTGTCCTATTTCAATTCATAAAACTGAGCTCACAAAATAAGCAGTTTCTAATTTGAGACTTCCTTAAAATGTGCCCCCAATTGACTTTACATTGTCACCAAAATTACTATGAAATAATGTATTAAGAAAGTGCATTCAGAAAGTCCTTCATAAAACATAAACGTGTTTCCTAAGAAGCATTAGCACTTTAGCACTCATTCATCTCTACCTACTTTCCCAACCTTTAAAGATCAGCTTTATCCAGATCACCACTCTTCCAATAAAAATTTAATGCAGGCTAGAATTGTGAGAGGAACATGAAATTTAAAATTTTCTAGAAGTCACATTTTAAAAAGTTGAAAACAATTAAAATTCATATTTTATTTAACCCTATATCTAAAATATCAAAATCGAATCAATATATAAATATTGCTAACATAGTTTATGTTATTTTTTATATTAAGTTTTTGAAACCTGGTATAAAACCTGGCAAGTATTTCCCTTTTAAAGCACATGTTAAATCTAAATATCAAAAGGTTCAAAACCTACATGTGGCTAGTGGCTACTATACTGGATGTGGCAGCGAAAATTGAAATGATTTTTACATATATCTTACAGGAAAAGATATCAAATATACAAAAACAATTTATTAAAGTTTACAGAATTTTGGAAGATAAAAATCTAGTTAAAATAATGTAGGAAGAAGCAATGACAACCGCAAAAACAAATAATGGAAGGAGTTAAGCACATGAATTTCTGGGCAAAAAATATACCAAGCACAAAAAATCCACAATGCTAATGCCTAAAAATGAAATTCCAGCTATGTTTTAGGAACTGTAAAAAGGCTAGTTGCTTAAAGAAGAGTGATTAAGGCAGGAAGTCTAGAAATTGAGACAGGAGACCCAACAAGGATCAGATTAAATAGAGACCTACAGAAATTATAATATAATGGCTTTACTGTAAGAGAACTGTGGAGACACTAGAACATTCTGAGCACAAAAGGGACAAGATTTAGTTGCATTTTTAAATATAACTCAGAGTTCTTAAGAATATGTTATGCGGACAAAGGATCTTACTGCCATTCTGTTGAAACCAAACTGAAAGTAGGTGTAGTAGTTTCTGAGGACCATCATAACAGATACTACACACTGGGTGGCTTACAATAGTATATTTTTTCTCTCTCAAATCAGAAGAAGTCCGAAATTAAGGTGTTGGACATGCTTTCTCTGAAATTCTCAGGGGAAGATCCTTCCTTGCTTTTTCCTAGCTTCTGACAGTTGCCGGATATCCTTGAAGTTGCTTGATTTGTGGGTGCTTTGCTCCAGTCTCTGAGGCAGCTCATGTAGTGGTCTCCCTGTGTGTCTCTGTATTCAAATGTCCTTATATGGATATCAATCATTACATTAGGGGCCACCTTAACCCAGGATGACTTCATCTTAACTGACTATCATCTACAAAGACACTATTTCCAAACAAGGTCACATGTACAACCACACTTGTGGTTAAGATTCCCACCTATCTTTTAGGGGGATGCATTCAGTCTCCAATAGGGAGCAAGAATGGAAGCAGAAGGACCAGTTAGGAGAATATTTTAGCAAAGCAAGATGGGAGACTGCGCTGAGGGAAGACATGCAGTAAAAACCTATGGACTTTAGATAGAGGCTCTGTGCTTTATTTGTAGAGAAGAAAATAAGTACTTGGGGTGTGTGTATGTGTTTCTCTCTTCCAGTCATGAATATACTTTCTGTACCACCCTGGATGGTAAATAAGAACACTAGTGAAGGGCAGCCCCAGTGGCTTAGCAGTTTAGCGCTGCCTTCCGCCTGGGGCGTGATCCTGGAGACCTAGGATCAAGTTCCACGTCAGGCTGCATGGAGCCTGCTTCTCCCTCTGCCTGTTTCTCTCTCTCTCATAAATAAATAAGTAAATAAGTAAATAAATACATAAATAGGTAAATACATAAATATTTTAAAAAAAGATCACTAGTGAAAATCTGGAACACCATATTCCTTAAAAGAATAATAAAGCAGGGGAGTCATAGTTATATGGTAGTGAGGGATTTAAAGATATGAAGGCAGAATGGTGTGTGGGAGTGTATGTGTGTACATGTGCTTGTGTGCATGTGTGTGGGGGGGTGTGTAGTGCACAGGGCTGAGTGGTGAAGGAGAAGAGAGGAGGAAAAAAAGTGCCAAATTAATTTGAAAAATGTGAGTAAATATTTTCAAAGACCAACATTTCATACAGGGAACTTTTGGTTAATGAGTTTCCACTTCAAATACAGAATAAGGCTATTAATTAGCTGTTCATTTGAATAAAGGAAATAAGGATAACTTAAGAAGTGGAAGTCCAGTAGTAAGAGCCTCTTAAAAAGTATCAAGATGCTAAAAGTATCAGACAGCAAATTTAACTATACTTCTAATACTAATTAAATATATTAACAAGTTAATAGGAGGTAGACGTAGAATATCATTTAAAAGTAGTTTTTAGAAAATGAGAAGACTAATATACACATTTTTTTGAGCTCAGATAAAAGTAACCTACATTTAAAAACTATCAAAAAAGATTTTAACTCTAAAAACAAGACTGTTTAGTGTGCTCTTTCTTAGAATTTAAGCCCAGTAATTATTTATTTTAATATCCTACTCATCCTTAATGATCATGCATGTTTTACTAAGAATTGCAGGTTTAATATAAATCAATTGCTTATTGCAAGTGTACAGCATTCATTACCTATCTTTGGTAGTTCTACTGTATTTTTAAGTATATTTAAAATTTTATATTCATGACTGATGCTTCTGAATAGGACAATTTACTCTCAATAAGGAAATGATTTTAGCAGAACTTATTACTAAGATGGATAACAACTGAGTTGGCACAAACTTCAGAGTAACTACCCAGCATGAAATAGTGTAATACATGAATTAGCAATTGAGGTGTAATGCCAATAATGAGGACTTCTGAATTTCAGGGATTCTTGAATTTGGAAATCTGTTTGGTTATTCCTCACAGAAGAGCTGCAGTATTTGTTGGTATGCTGCATAAATTAAGTTTTCTGTGTTAGGAAAATGATTTGTAGCTTTTGAAAGTAAAGTTAACAATTTGAAAAGCAAAATAATATACAAGTTATAGGAATGTAAATTTTAGTAGCTTTAAAGTGGAATTTCAAAGTTTTCTTATGCTTTTAAAATGTTCTAAAGGGACTAATATGTAACTCTGGTATTATTTTCCTATTACTGTTCAATATAAATACATTTTTTTGCATAGTTGCTAGAGTTTTTATTAATTAACCAGAGTAAGCTTTCACATCTTAGTACCCTTTAACAGCAACTAAGGACTTAAGAATTTGACTCTGATATACGTTGATTACTGATCCTTTTTTCTTTGGCAGGAAAACTGCAGAAATTTCAGTCAATTGTGTTGGCACTAACAACTACATGGCACTTAATTATCAATTTAAGATGATATTTAATCAAAATAAATTTCAAGTATTAAACTATCCCTAACACACATTTACAAATTAACTTTTAATTCAATTTAATATATTTTACATAAAACATAATGTAGCAATATACTTTGGAAACACATTGATCATCGGATACATGTCTTATGAAATAGCATGAAAAAGAAGCAAATGTTTATTATGATTAAATTATATATATTTTCTATACATATTTTAATAGAGCTTTTTATACATACTAGTTTCTAAATTGTCTTCAATAGGAAGTGGTTCTATTTCTAATTCAGCAAAGGGAAATATTCTGGGACCGACATCAATTTGTGTCAGGATACCCCTCCTTGCTTAAGATCCTTTACACTTAAGATTTTAGTGTTTTTGTTGCTTAGTTTCCTATAACTATATATTTGCTCAACATTTATTCTTCATTTATTAAAAATATTTCTTATCCCCTTCTACTCACTCATGTCCATCACAAACACATCCTCTCCTCTCCATTGCCATGGGTAATGGTAAGTATACTTCCATTGTTAAACTTATATAATCAGAAGCAAGTAGAGAAATAAAATCATCAAAATGATGATAGGGACTTTTCTACCACCTTCCCCTCAGAGAACACCAATTCTCACAATTGCCCAGGGATAAGAGAGCTTCTGTGGAGGTCCATGAGTCAAGAAGTTCTACCACAAAGTTGGAGCAAAAGAATCTGAAATCGGATATACTACAGAGAATAGGAGAGAGTTTCATGTTACTTGCACCATCCCTGCCCAAATGTGGCACAGCTCAGTGCCAAGACTGACCAATTCAGCCCATAATTTCTCCCACAGGGGAAACTAAAAGTATGTGAGTGAGCAACCAGCTTCTCAAACTGTGCAAAAAGCTGATGAAGAGGCCCACTTCTTTCTTATCCCTTCTTGAATAAGTCTGCATTCAAGTGCTGCATGACGGGGGAGGGGGGTGGTAAAGTGCTGCATGACTGGGGGGTGGTAAAAGCTTGGAGTACAGTATCCTGAAATAAGATATATCAAAGGGACACAGATCCTACTTACTGTTTCACAACTACATCAGGAAGCCAGACCATAGGCTACTAGGTATGCCATATCTGACCCCTAATCTGGTCCACAGTCACCCCAGTACTCCACATGCTTTGCCCATACATGCCCTGGCCCCATGGTGAGTTCCATGTGCATATCCCCAACAGCACTGAGAATGGGCCTTTGCAGACAGTTAGTGAGCACACACAGAAAGCCAACTCAACTCTACAAATTAAAAAACAAACAAGAGACTGTCAGTAACCAATTTGGCTTTGCAGACACACACTCTTAAGAAAGAATAAGAAGTGTGGAGCAGGCATAGCCATAGAAAAGGTTGAAGTCAGAATCTCTGACAAGGCTGATGGAAAGTATATCTTTCCTGAAACCAGTCAGTAAAGTCTGGAGGAGGAAACTATTTCTTCAATGTAAAGACAACAAATGCAAGGGTCAAAAAATATGGTAAAAAAAAAATGATGGAAACGTGACATTACAAAAAAAAAAAAAAGATAACTTTCTATTAACTTACACCAAAAAATGGAGATCTGCAATTTGCCTGATAAAGATATCAAAATAGTTGTTTTCAGGAAGCTCAGTAAGCAACAAGAAAAAAACACAAAGATATTTCACTGATACCAAGAAAACAACACATGAACAAACTTGAAAAGTTTAGATAAAAATAATAAATAGAAATTCTAGAGCTAAGAGAGCAATGAATAAAATGTAAACTACAACAGAGAGCATCAAAGAAGATCTAAACAGAAAAAAATAATCCATGAAGTAGAAGACATATTATTTGAAATTATCTAATCAGAACAAAAATAAAAGAATGAAGAAAGTCTATATGAACTATAGAATATCACAAAAAGAAACAATCTATGCATTATTAAAGCCCCTTAAGAAGAAGAGAAAAAGAAAGGGGCAGAAAACTTATTTAAAGATCTTATGGCTAAGAATTTCCCAAATCTGGGCAAGTTATAGATATGCAGGTTCAGTTTTCTTTATGATACATTATAATAAAACTGTCTAAAATCAAAGACAAAGAGAATCTTAAAATAGCAAGAGAAAAAAAGACTCACATATAGGGGAACCCATACACACACACCCAAGACCATTACCAGCTTTCATAGCAGGAAGCTTGGAGGCCAGGAGAGATACTGTGTTATACAGTATTGAAAGAAAACAGCAGCCAACAAAGAACACTTAACCCACCGAAGTTATCTTTCAAAAGTAAAGGAGAAATAAAGACTTTCAAATAAAAGTTGAGGGAGTTCATCATCACTAGACCGACCTTACAAAAACACTGAAAGGAGTTCATCAAACTGAAATAAAAGGGCAGACTGGTAATATAAAAACATACAAAAATATAAAACACACTGGTAAAACTAAGTACATATTGAAATTGAGAATATGCTAATATGGCAAATAAAGGTGTGCTAATAACTCTAGTACAAAGATTAAAGAAAAAAATATTAATAACTACTAGCTATAATAATTTATTAATTATAGGTTTTAAAAAAGAGATAAATTATTATATCAAAGATATAAATGGCTTGGGGGAGGTAAAAGACATAGTTTTTGCATATAATCTTAGTTGTTACAACTTAAAATAGTTTCTTACTGTTACATCCATAAAATGTTTTATGTAAGTCTCATGGTAACTACAAAGCAAAAATCCACTGTAGATACTCAAAAGATAAAGAAATCAAAACCTACTACAACAGAAAATCAGTAATTCATGAAAGAGAGGGGTCCAAGATGAAAATAATGTAAGATTCCTGAACTGATCACCTCCTATGGACATACCTAATCTAATACTACATATAAATAATTTCCCTCTGAAAAAAATATGAAAACCGGATGAACAGCTAGCTCCTCCACAACAAATGACAAAAGAACCACACTGAGATGGGTAGGACAGGAGGACAGGCAGAGACACAGTCTCACAAAAAAAACCTACCCTCAGCATGGCAAGACACAACAGGGAGAGAGATCTCAGTAGCCAGGTACTCTATCCAGAAGAAAGAGAGGTGGTGCTCCACATCGGGCACCCTAGCCCCTGGGATCTGCATCAGAGAGCACCCAGAATGCCTGGCTTAGCAAACCAGAGACTGACATCCAGGAGTCCCAAATTACTAGAGGAAACTGGGTTCCCCTTTAGAAGGTTTGTGTGCAGTCACACTTGCCCTGAGACAGTGAATGAAACAGCAGTTTGAAAAGCACCAAGACTGTATGTAAGGAAGATTCATTTGCTGATCTGGGTACACTGGTAAAGGAATGGGAGATAGCTGAGACACTCTTCGGAAACAGAGGTGCTGGTGGATACCATTGCTGTATTCTCCACATAGCCTGCTAACAAAGGTGGGCAAACCTGAATATGGCACCCTCTTGCTGTTTAGCTGGGATGTGGTAGGACTTGCCAACGCACAAGAGTATGGGCATTTGCAACATTCCCTCACTTTTTGGCTGCAGTAGATGCGCCCAAATAGTTTGCAGAGCTCTCCTGCTTCACAGCTAAAGTTTGTGAGCAACTGAGCAGTTAAGACACTTTCCCTCAATCCCCTAAAGCTTAAAGCCTATGCACTCTCTAGCTGTACTGCTGAAGAGACTCACTTCAGAAGTAAAGACTCACACAAACTGAAAGTAAAGGGATGGAAAAAGATATTTCATGAAAATGGAAACTAAAAGTAAGGTGTAGCTATACTCGTATCAGTTAAAACAGATTTCAAGACAGACTATAATAAAGACAAGGGGGTAACTACAAAATGATAAAGGAGCCAATCTAGCCAGAAGATAAAACATTTACAAACATATATGCACCTAACAAAAGAGCACCAAAACATATAGAGTTATCAATAGTTCTTAAGGGAGAAATAGACAGGAATACAACATTAGTATGGAATTTTACCACCCCAGTTACATTAATGAATGGATCATCCAGACAGAACATAAATAAGGAAACATTAGCCTGAAATGACACATCATGCCAGATAGGCTTAATAGAAATATGCAAAACATTCCATCCAAAATCAGCAGAATACACATTCTTCTCAAGGGCACATGAAACATTCTCCAAAACAGATTACATGTTAGGTCACAAAAAAAGTCTCAATCAATTCAAAAATACTGAAAATGTATCAAGCATGTTTTCCAATAACAATAGTATGAAACTAGAAATTATTTATAATAAGAAAACTGGAAAAATTACCAATACATAGAAATTAAACATGCTACTGAAAAGAAGCACCTGACAGAATTTAATATCCAGTTACTATAAAAATGCTCAATAAAGTAGGTATACAGGGAACATACTTCAACACAAAAAAAGGCCATATATGACAACCCTACAACTACTCTCATACTCAACTATCAAAACCTGAAAGCTTCTCCTATAGGATCAGGAATAAGATAAGTAGGGGTGTCTGGGTGTCCCAGTCAGTTATGTGTCTGCCTCTTGATTTTGGCTCAGGTCATGACCTCAGGGTTGTGAGACTAAGCCCCATGTTGGGCTCCACACTGGTTGTGAAGCCTACTTAAGATTCTCTCTGCCTCCCTCTCCATCTGCCCCTCAACCCCTCTCCCCTCTCCTTCTCTAAAAAAAGAAAACAAAAAGGAAAAATGAGTGGGAACTATCAGAAAGGGAGACAGAACATGAAAGACTCCCAACTCTGGGAAACGAACTGGGGGGGGTGCAAGGGGAGGTAGGCAGGGGGTGGAGGTGACTGGGTGATGGGCACTGAGGTGGGCACTTGACGGGATGAGCACTGGGTGTTATTCTATATGTTGGCAAATTGAACACCAATAAAAAATAAATTTATAAAAAAAATAAAAGGAGTAAGACAAGTATGCCCATACCCACTTTTATTCAACACAGAATTGAAAATCCTAGCCAGACCAATTGGGCAAGTAAAAGAAATAAAAGGCACCCAAACTGGAAAAAAAGTTAAACTGTCACTATTAGCCAATAACATATTACATACAGAAAACCCTAAAGACTCCAGAAGGAAAAAAAAAATCTGTTAGAATAAGTGAATTCTGTTAGTTGCAGGAAACAAAATTAATATACAAAAATCTGTTACATTTCTACACACTAATAATAAACTATCAGGGAAATCAAGAAAACGATCCATTTATATTTGCATCGAAAAAATTATAAAACACCTAGGAATTAATTTAATCAAGCAGGTGAAACACATGTACTCTGAAAACTCTAAGACACTGATGAAAGAAACTGGAGAAGACACAAATATATGGAAACAATTTCATGTTCATGGAATGTTTAATATTGTTAGAATGTACATACTGTCCAAAGTAATCTACTTTGTAATCTAGTAAATTAAATCTAGATTTAATGTAATCCCTATCAAAATTCCAATGGCATTGTTCACAAAACTAGAATCAATAATTCTAAAATTTGTATGGAACTACAAAAGACCTCGAGTAGCCAAAACAGTCTTAAAAAGAACAAAGCCAGAGTTATTACGCTTCCTCATTTCAAACCATATTACAAAGCTATAGCAATCAAAACAATATAATACTGGCTTAAAAACAGGTACATAGATCAAGAGAACACAACAGAGAGCCCAGAAATAAACCTGCACATATATGATCAATTAATCTATGACAAAGGAGACAAGTTCATACAACCGAGAAAGGACAATCTCTTCAATAAATAGTGTTGGGAAAACTAGACAGCTATATGCAAAATAATGAACCTGGACCATTTTCTTACACCATATGCAAAAATGAATTTAAAAAAGGTTAAAGACTTCAATGTAAGACCTGAAATCATAAAACTCCTCTAAGAATACATAGATGATAATCTCCTTGACCTTGGTCCAAGTGATGTACTTTTAAATTTGATTCCAAAAGCAAGGTAACAAGCTAAAATAAGTAAATGGTACTACGTAAAACTAAAAAGCTTCTTCACAGTGGAAGAAACCATCAACAAACACTGACAATTATATGCCAACAAATTAGCCAACCCAGAAAAAATGGATAAACTCTTAAAAACATACAATCTACTGAGAGTGAATCATAAAAACTAATTATGAGTAAGGATGTTAAAGCAGTAATCAAAAACATTATATTAATTACAATGCATATAACTTTTGTTAGCAGGGACATAAAAGAATATTGATTTTGCATATCTTCTAGCATTTTAATTATGTAAGAAATAGCAAAACAAATATTTAATCAGACCACAAAGGGTGTCAAAGGTAAAATGTCAATCTTAAACACATTGTAATCAAGGCATGACCGTTTGAAAAATAGAATTCCACATAAGTCGATCATTACTCTTTTATATTTAATTAGTTAATATATAGATCATATAGTGTATATTATGTATTAATACCTATCTGTATAAATGCATAATAGTAATCTTCTAATTTTTCATGATATATGAAAATTACTGCAAATCTAGTAATAGTTCTTAAGGCAATTAAATGTCTTGCCATTCTTTTATGCCATTTTCTAAACTACCAACAGGAAATAAAAACATTTTTAATTGTATCATGATAGAATATGAATTCCACTGTATGCTGAAGAACAAATCCAAGCTAATACTTGTAAATATTCCTTAAAGAACCAAAATTAAAATTAGATTTAAAAACCCTATGGGTTCAGTACAAAATTTACTTAAAAACACATACACTAAAATGGTAGTTCTCAAACTCTACAATGCCTAAGAATCACAGGGAAACTTGTTAAGAGAATTTCTTGACTCACCCCCAGATAATTCAGATTGTGTATGTCAAGGTGGGGGCCATAAACCTGAGTTTATAATATAATTATAGGCAATATTGATGCTGCTAGCCCTAGAAACATTATTTGGAAACCACTGTTTTAAAACACCAAGCACTCTTTGAAGATTTTGAGCAGATGTCAGGAGAGAAAATGGTGTTTAAAAAGATAAATGGATAGGGATCCCTGGGTGGCACAGCGGTTTGGCGCCTGCCTTTGGCCCAGGGCCCGATCCTGGAGACCCGGGATCAAATCCCATGTCGGGCTCCCGGTGCATGGAGCCTGCTTCTCCCTCTGCCTGTGTCTCTGCCTCTCTCTCTCTCTCTCTCTCTCTCTGTGACTATCATAAATAAATAAAAATTTAAAAAAAAAGATAAATGGATATTTATGGCTATTTTCCTTTAGAATTAATAACAAAATGAAAAACTTATCGTTAGTGTACTTGTAAAAACAGAAGACTCAAAAAAAAAAAAAAGAAGACTAATTCAAACTCAGGAAAGAATGAATTAATCATGCCTAGATTTTAACATTAGCTCTACACATTAGTCTGTCAAGTTACTAAAATTTCTTGGACTCAGTCTCTCTGCAATGTGCCTCTATTAAAATATAAAATATTGTGAAGAAGAGCAAATAACTCTTTGGGAAATTGCCTTAACTAAAGCTAATCCTTGATATGTGCCTTGGCATGGATATTATTTTATAAAAGAACATTTTAATGAACTAATGTCTGCCTCAAAAAGCCATTGTTGAGCTTTATTTATTCACGAATCATACAGGATTATGTTAAAGAATTAGAGTTCATGCTTTATTCTCTAATTTTCATTAATGTTTAAGTTGGAAGACTTTTGCCAATATGCTTACCTCTCTGTATTTAGCCATTCAATATATCACCATACAGAAATAAAATGACACCAAAATCATTTATCCTAAGAGACTCTGATGTTAAATAGAAGTATTTCTGAAAGTTTTAGATGTCTAATTAACTATTTATATTCATTTGACACTAGGATTAAAGTCTTTGGGGGGATGTAGGTGGGAAGAATGATCAAGTCTCTGGATTCATAATTTATTAACTATCAAATGCCTCTCTCAATTTTACTCTATTCCCTCCATTTTCAATATAATTTAAAATAACACATTAACCGCTTCTTCTAAATGAGAAAGAGGTATTATTAGTCTGAACTCATCTTATTAACCCATTATCTTTTGATATATTTTAATCACAAGTGATAGGATGTATGGGACCAAGTTGGACGAATCCTAAGAATAATTCTATAGAAAAATTCTGGAACTGGTTTCATTCAAGATAAAAACACACACAAAAAGGAGGCTAGTCCTACATAAAAAGACATTTCTGCCTACATATTCCTTTAATATGGGATGTATGATATGACTGGAGCTGCAGCAGTCCTCTTGTAAACATGAGACAACAAGCTTCCTTTCTCTGGAAGCTTTTCACATTTTGTAATGTGAAATAATGGACTGTATTGAGGGAGTGAGTTGCTGTTCATCCAATAAACTGCTATTTTCTCCCAAAGTTTTACAACTAGTAAAGAATACTAAAATACACTAGTATTTTAGCAGCTACGTTCAACATTTTTTAAAGCAAAATGCTGATTTACTGAGCTAAACTCGTCTCATGAAAATATGATATATGCATAAAGGATATTTAAGATAAATGGAAGAGCATTTCACTATATTACATATATTTTAAGATATAAATCTGGGACAATCAAATAAATGACTTTTCCTTATTTGAACAGGTTACTACTCACATATAAAAATGATTATTTAGGGACACCTGGATGTCCCTAAATAGTAGTTGAACATCTGCCTTTGGCTGAGGATGTGATCCTGGGTCCTGGGATAGAGTGCCTCTGCCTATGTCTCTGCCCTCTCTCTGTGTCTCTCATGAATAAATAAAATCTAAAAAAATAAAAAATAAATAAAAATGATTAGTTTGGAAAATAAAAAATTTATAAATCAAATGTAGAACAAAATTTGCCACCTCTGTTAAAACTGTTGTCTCTTTATTACTACTGAAAAATAGGTATCTTATGCACATATTAATATATTCATGTGAATAAGTCCAGATACACACATGGAGAAAGAAGCCCCATTTTTTCTTAATTTAAAGAAATTTTAAGAAATTTAAAATTTCTTAATCTTATAAAAAACACTATTTCACTTTTACCACAATTGTAAATGCCCTTTTTCAAACATAAAAATTATGCATGTGCCATTAACAAAGGCACGCACACTTGCAACTGGTAGATAATTAAGTTCCAGACATCTCAGGCACAGCATAGTGGTTATAGTCAATAGTACTATATTATAAACTTCAAACTTGCTAAGAGTACATCTTAAATGTTCTCATCACACACACAAAAAGGAATAGTAATCATGTGATATGATAGAGGTTACAGGTAACACTAGTGCGGTAATCATACTGCATTATATAAATGTGTCAAATCAACATGCTCTCCACCTTAAGAATGGTTTTACATTTTTAAAATGGCTGATAAAAAGAAAAAGTATTCCCTAGCATGTGGATATTATATGAAATTAAAATTTCAGCACCCATAAATAATATTTTTCGAACATAAGATCTTTTTTTATTGTGGCAAGAACACCTATATTTTAACACAATAAAATATACAGAATGTTGTACACAGATCTGTAAATCTTATTTATCTTGATTAACTGAAACTTTCTACCCACTTTTTATAGTAACTTCTCATTTTTGTCTCCTCCCAGGCATCATTCTACTCTCTGTTTCTAAGTTTGACTATTTTAGAAACATCATCTGAGTGGAATCATACAGTACTTGTCCTTTGATAACTGGATTATTCTCTGTAGAGTAACATCCTCCAGATTCATCTATGTTGTTGAAAATGTTATGATTTCCTTATTTTTCATACCTAAGCAGATTATTTCATTGTGTGTATGTATTTGCATGTGTCACATTTTCTGTACCTATTAAGACAGATACATAACTTGTTTCCCTATATTGGCTGTTGTGAAAAAGGCTGCAATGAACTCAGCAGTGCAGATATATCTTCTCGATCCTGGTTTTAATTCCTTTGGATATATACTTCCCAATGGAATTACTAAATCACATTGTAGTTCTATTTTTAATTTTTTCAGGAACTTCCATATGGTTTTCCACAGCAGCTGCACCATTTCACATTCTCGTCAATAGTAGATAGGGTTCCAATTTCTTCATATCCTCAATAACACTCATCACTTCTGTTGTTTTGATAATATCCATCCTAATAGGTGTAAGATGATTATCTCAATTGTGCTTTTGATTTGCATTTCCCTTAAAATTAGTAATGTTAAGCTTTTTTTTTTTTTTCCATATACCTGCTACTATTCATATGTTATTCTTTGGAAAAATGTCTATTCAAGTTCTTTGCCCATGTTTTAAACAGGTTATTTGCCTATCTGCCTTTAGTTGAAGGACTTCCCTATATATTTTGGACAATTAACCCCTTTATCAGATATATGGTTTGAAAGATTTTCTCCCATTCCATAGGTTGCCCTTCCATAGGATGTTTCCTTTTCTGAGAAGCTTTTTACTTTTATGTAGACTCACTGCCCATTTTTGCTTTTGTTATCTTTGATTTTGGTGTTTTATCAAAAATATCTCTATGAAGATCAATATCATAAAGTTTTTGCCTATCCTATGCTTTCCTTTAGGGGTTTCAATTTCAGGTCTAATAATTAAGCCTTTCATCCATTTACATGATTTTTGTGTATAGGGTTAGATAAGGATCCAATCTCATTCTGTTGCAAATGAGTACCCAGTTTCCCCAACATCATCTGTTGAAGAAACTATCCTTTCTCCATTGTGTATTTGGCAACTTTATTGAAGAGCAATTGATTATATAGTCATGCTTTATTTTGAGGATCTCTATTCTATTCCACTGGTCTATGTTTTTATGCCAGCATCACACTGTCATAATAACTATAGTTTGAGATCACATAGCTTGAAGAGCAGAAAATATTTATTAGTTGTCCCTAGAAAGGAAAAGTTTACCCACCCTGAACTACGCAAAAATGTGACTTCAGGAGATATCCGGCCTCATCATAATCCCCAAGAGAATTCTACTATGTGAATTATGACACAAAGTCATTGTATCTAGGAAACAGTGGTTGGCACTGCTATAACATTTTGGACTGGTCATTGACCATGGAGGCCATGACCCATGGAGGTTGCTAGAGAGTCTAATCTCTCAAGCATCTCTGACTAATATTCCCAGTATCATCCTCCAAACAAGGGTGCAGATGTGAGCTACTAACAGCTAACAGCTGCTACTGCCAGACAATTAGTGTCCTGGATTGGTAAATGGCATTTGGGCAGTGCAACAACAGCATCTATTATAGATAGCAACACTAGTGTCTTACATATACTGAAATGTTTTACCTGCAAACCATGTGTCTGAATATCCAGAATATGTAATCTTCATCCTTAAAACTGAAGAACTAATAAATGTAGCGTTATAACATTCTTAGGAATTTATCTAGCAGCATCAATTACTATTAGACGTATTCATGCACTTTAAGCCAACAGTCTTCTTTATCCATATACCAGAATATATTTACAAGTTAATGGGATCGCTGGGTGGCTCAGCGGTTTAGAGCCTGCCTTTGGCCCAGGGTGTGATCCTGGATTCCTGGGATTGATTCCTGCATTGGGCTCGCTGCCTTGAGCCTGCTTCTTCTCCCTCTGCCTGTGCCTCTGCCTTTCTCTCTCTGTGTCTCTCATGAGTGAATAAATAAAATCTTTTTCTAAGAAAAGAATATATAAGTTTAATAAAACATTTTAATGAAATTTACAAAGAGTTTATGACTGAAAACTTGATGACTTGTTCATAACCAAATAAAATAAGCATAGAAAAATTGTAAAAATGCTTAGCAAAAAAAAAATATTGTAAAGTATTAGCAAGAACTGTCTTTCAGTGATAAGAAACAGTATTTGCTTGCCACATTTTTTATCTGAGTATGTTGTTTCTATGAACAAATAAGATAAATATCATAATATATATTTACATATACATTTATAAATGTTTATATGTAAATAAATTTTATATGTATAAAGGACAAAGTCATGGAGTATATGAGCTATACAAATAATGGAGTTTTTTAAACTTTTTATTATGGAAACATTTATATATAAAAATAGCACAGTATAATAAATACCTGTACACATCACTTAGATTTAACAGTTGCTGACATTATGTCATAATTCCTCTTTTATTACTGCTGAAGTACATTAAAGATATCACATTTCACTCCTAAATACTTCACTATTCATCTCTAAAACATAGTATTTCCTAAGATAACAAAATATCATAAAACTTCAAACAAAATGATTAATTTGTAGATTTCACCAATTACCTTTTTCTTTCAATTTAAAAAAATTGTGGTAAAATACAAAAACATAAAATGTATCATCTGAAGCATTTTTAAGGGTATAACTCAGTGGTATTAGGTAGATTCATAGAGTAGTACAACCATTGCCACCATCCATCTCCAAAATTATTTTAATCTCAAAATATGAAAATCTATACCCATTAAACAATGAATGACTCCCTAGTCAGCCCTTCTCCTCAGCCTCTGGCAACCATCATTCTACTTTCTTTCTATGATTTTGATTACTCTAAGTATGTCATATAAGGTATATGTCTTTTTGTGATTCTGCTTATTTCACTTAGCAGAATGTCCTCAAGATTCCTCCATGTTGTAGTGTCCTACTTCTAAAGCCTGAATAACATTCCATTATTTGCATACACCACAGTTTGCTTATCTATTCATTTACTACAGATACTTCACTTGTTTCAACTCTTTAACTTAATTAATAGCCTGCTGTAAACATGAAAATGCAGATATCTCTGACACCCTCCTTTCAATTTTTTAGTATAGACCCAGAAGTGAGATTACTTAATCATTTGGAAAATCTGTTTTTAATTTTTTGAGGAACCATCATGTTTTGCACAGCAACTATATCATTTTAGATTTTCATCAATAGTGCACAAGAGTTCAAATTTCTCTAAATCCTTGCCAACTCTTATTTTCTATTTTTCATATTAGTAATCCTAAAGGGTGTGAAGTGCTATCTCATTACAGTCTTCATTATCTATTCCCTAATAATTAGTAATGTTCAACATCTTTTCCTGTGGTTATTGTGTATTTCCATATCTTCTTTGGAGAAATTTAGAGTCAAACACTTTGTCCATTTTTTAATGCAGGTGTTTGTTTTTTTGTTGTTGAGTTTTAAGAGTTTCTATATATTCTGGATAGTAATATCAGATGTATGATTTGCAAATAATCTCTCCCATTCTGTAGGTCACCTTTTGCTCAGTTGATAGTATTGGTTTTAAATTTTCAGTAAGTACAATTTGTAATGATTTTTTTTTCTTTTGTTGCCTTTGCCTTTGGTGTCAGATCCAAGAAACTGTTGCTAAATCCAATACTGTGAAACTTTCCCCCTATGTTTTCTTCTAAGAGTTTTATAGTTTAGGTCCTACACATAGGGCTTTGAATCCATTTTAAGTTAATTTTTGTATGTGGCTTTAAGTAAGCATCTAACCTCCTTCTACATATGAATGTCCACTTTTCCTCAGCATCATTTGTAGAAGAGACTGCCCTTCTCCACTGAACTATCTAGATACCCTTGTCAAAAATCATTTGGCCATATGTGCAAGGGTTAATTCTGGGTCCCAAACCACATTGTTTTGACTATCATGACTTTCTTTTTAAAGATTTTATTTATTTATTCATAAGAGACACAGTGAGAGAGACAGAGACATAGGCAGAGGGAGAAGCAGGCTCCCTGTGGGGATCCTGATGTGGGACTTGGTCCCAGGAACCCAGGATCACAACATAAGCCAAAGACAGATGCTCAACCACTGAGCCACTCAGGTGCTCCTTGATTACCATAGCTTTGTATTAAATTTTAAAATAAGAAAGTGTAAGCCTTCACTCTTTTCTTGACTTTATAGAAATTTGTCCATTTCATCAAGATCACCCAATTTGTCGCCACACAATTATTGAGAACAATCTCTTATAATATTTTTTCTTTATTTCTGTAGAATTGGTAGTAATGTCTCCATGTTCATTTCTGATCTTAGTAATATAAGTGTTCTTTTTTCTTCCGTAGTCAATCTAGGTAAATCAATTTTGTCGATATTTTTTAAGAACTAGTTTTTGGTTTTGTTTATTTTCTCTATTACTTTTTCTATGTAGTCTGCTCTAAGCTTTATTATGTCTTTCTTTTTTCTAGCTTTGTGATTAGTTTGTTCCTCTTCCTTTAGTTCTGCAAGTTATCAAGATAGATTGTTGATTTAACACCTGTCTTCTTTTTAATGTGAGCTTTTATAGCTGTAAATGTCCTCTTTGGCACTGCTTTTACTATGTCCCATAAGTTTTGGGATGCTGTGTTCTCATTTTCATTTGTATTTATTTATTTTCTAATTTCCCTAGTGATTTTTTTCTTGAGCCCATTAACTTTCTAAGAATATGTTGTTTAATTTCCTCAAATTTGTGTATTTTCCAGTTTTTTGTCTGTTATTGACTCTACCTTCATCCTATTATGGTCAGAGATGATACTTTGTATGACATCTTTTTAGACCTGAGACTTAATTTATGGCCAAAATATGTTTATATCCTATAAAACATCCCATATGTAGTTGAGAAAAATGTGTATTGTGTTGCTGCTGTTTATGCAGTATCTTGTATATGTCTATCAGATCTAGTTGTTTTACTATGCTATTCGTCAAGTCCTCTATTACCTTACTTGTCTTTTACCTGGTTGTTCTAGTCATGGATAGTACTGAAGTTTCCAAATATTATAACTGATATTTTTGTCTATTTTCTCCATTTCTATCTCTTTTTGCTGAATATATTCTTAAGGTCTGTTGTTAGGCACATAAATGTTTATAACTTTTACAACTGCTTGATGTATTCACCATTTTATTAACATAGAATATCCTTTTTTGTCTCTTATAAAATTTCTTGATACAAAGTCTATCTGTATGATATTAATATAGTCATTTCTGCTCTTTATTATTTGCACCTATCTGTATGATATTAATATAGTCATTCCTGCTCTCTTTATTATTTGCACTAATATGTTTTTCCAACCATTCTCTTTCCATTCATTTCTATCTTTGGATCTTAGTATATGTGCTGCTGAATTGAACACTGTGTCTTTGGATTTAAAGCGAGTATCCTATAGACAGCATAAAGTTGAATTATGGTTCTTTTTGCTTTTTAAATATATTCTGCCAATCTGTATTTTGATTGGGAGCTTAAACCATTTTTATTAAAGTACAGATAAGGACGGGCTTATTCCTGTCATTTGCTGTTTGTTTTCTATTTGTCTGACAGGATTTTGTTCCTCACTTTTTGAATTACTGTCTTCTGTTTAGTTGATTTTTTTTTAATGAACTGTTTAAATTCCCTTCTCATTTCCTTTTGTGTATATTCTATAGCTTTCTGTGTCTGTGTTACACTGTGAATGACATTTAATATCCTAGAGTATAACATTTTAATTTTTATTTATATCATAACATACAAAAACTCAGCTCCTTTTATGTAACTGTTCCACCTATTTCAGTTGTCACAAAATTATATATTCATACACTGTCCAGTAACACAAGCTAATAATTTTTAAAAGCTAGTCTTTTATGTAGAAAACCAAATGTGGAATTACAAACCAACGTTGCAATACTAATCTTAAAATTGCCCATGTATTTACTTTAACTGCCATCTATATATCTTCTTATTGCTCTGATTTACCACCTAATGCCCTTTCATTTAAATTTGCAAGCCTCCCTTTAGTATTTCTGTAGAGGACTTCTGGTGATAATAGACTTCCTCTGCTTTTGTTTACTGGGAAAGTCTTAATTTCTTCCTCTATTTTGAAGAACAATTTCTTGGACATAGGATTCTTGGTTGATTTTATTTTCTTTTAACACACTAAAGGTATCAGCCCACTATTTTAGCCCTCCACATTTTCTGATGAGAAATCTGTTTATCTTACTGAGGATTCCTTGTATGGGATGAATCACTTCTCTCTTGATGCTTTCAAGATAGCCTCTTTGTTAGGCTTTTGATACTGATTTTAATGTGATTTTAATGTATTTTGGTGTCGATCTCTTTGAGTTTATCATACTTGGAAGTCTGTAGAGCTTTTTAGATATTTACATTCATATATTTCATCAAATATAGAAAATTGCTGTTTCTTCAAATATTCCCTCTACTCTTTCTTCTCTTTCTATTCTTCTCTAAGACTCTCACACTATATATATATGCTGATCCATTTGATAAACTCTACTCACTTTTTTCATTTTCCGATTCCTCAGAATCAAGAATTTCAGTTGTGCCATCTTTGTGTTCCTCATTCTTTCTTCTCCCTCATTCTTCTCCTCATTCTTACATGAGCCCGTGAATCCCTAGTGATTTTTGCATTTTAATTATTGTACTTTCCACACCCAGAATTTCTTTTTCATGTGTTTTTAGGTTTTTTCTTTGATATTTCTGTTTTTGTCATACATTGTTTTCTTGATATTCTCCAGCTCTTCCTTGATCTTTAAGCATCTTTAAGACAATTGTTTTATGATCTGTCTAGTAGTTCTGCCATCAAGTTTTTCTTACATAGAATTTCTGTTGATTTTTTTTCCTTTAATGGTACACACTACCTTGTTTCTTTATGTCTTACAATTCTTTTAACTGTAGACTAGGGCAGCCCGGGTGGTTTAGCAGTGCCTTCAGCCCCGGGGCATGATCCTGGAAACTAGGGATTGAGTCCCCAGTCCGGCTCTCTGCATGGAGCGTGCTTCTCTCTCTGCCTGTGTCTCTGCCTCTCTTTCTCTCTGTCTCTCTCATGTATAAATGAATAAAATCTTTCAAAAAACAAAACAAAACAAAACAAAAACTGTGGACTAGATATTTGATTCAATTAATATAGTAAATCAGGAAATCAGATTCTTTCCCTCCCCCAGGGTTTCCTACTTTTTGTTTCATTTTTATTAATGTAGGCTGTCTCTGTGCTAAGGATCAGTTTAAAGTGTCTTTTCAGAGACAGCACCTTTTCCTGAACTTGCCCTGCTGACTTTCTAATTTCTTCTGGATATACAGTTGCTTTTGAAAGTCCTAGTCTTCCAAGTCTGGCTCCCAAAAGGGAAAGAAGAGAAAAAAGAAGGTAAAAATGGTGTTGGTTCTTTTAAATCCCCTAGGTGTTACCTTTAGCTGGAGGGGGAAGGGCTTATAAGAATAAGGGGAAATGAGGTAACAATTGCCCCCTGCCTATTTGTCTACCCACCTGAGATCCTAAGTGGCCTAACAGCAACCAGAACACTGATCCCCACTATTTAGAGAATAGGGTCCTTAACACTTACCTTGGCCCTCACTATCTGTGAAAAGCTGCTTCAGGGACAAACACGCAGCTGCCACAGGGCTGGAGGATGAGGTATGGCTGGCTACTGCTAAACTAAGAGCTGAAACTGAAAATTTGCCACAGTTTATTATCCAAGCCTTCCCCTGGAAGTTACAAGCTGACAATAGACTTCAGAGTTCCAAATCTGACATTTGCATCAGAGAGATTCTGCCAGTATAATGGTTGTATGGGTGAAAAGTCATATTCCTGGTGCTCCCCCTTCCATCATCTTCCCAGTATCCAATAATAGGAGATTTTTTAATGTAAAAGTAGAATTACTATGAATCCTCTCCAGGAGGTAAATTGCTATATAATGTAACAATCCATTCAAGGGAATATATAAGTCAATCATACAAAAATTCCCTTAGATCTATAGCAATTATCTTGAAAAATTTCAATTTCAAATATAAACACATTATTTGTGTTTATTAACATTAACGTTATTTGCTTTATAAGCTATACACATAGAAAAAATAGAAATTTTTAGAAAACACTTTTGCATACTACCTACACTAAATCAGAGTAACTTTACCATTAACTCAATAAACTTATATACAACACTGTTGTTCTAATTTTTTATTTTGCACATATTTTTCAAATGTCTATCAAACATATATAGAGCGAATTTAAATTCTATTTTTTTAAAAATTGAATGTCAACTAAAGATACAAGATATAATACTTTATATATAAACCCTAAAATCATTCAGATATAAAGTTTTTCAATGTAAAAATACTATTCATTAGAGACATTTTATGTTGCCAGTCATTTGCAATCATAAAACTATATATCCCTCATTACATTTATTTTTTAATGTATTTCTTAAAATATTTGAGTGAACTGAGTGATATGTCCTAGGCCAAATGATATCCCATCCCAGTTCTGTAAATTCTTTCTCCATTTCTCTAATAAATTGCTCTATACAAGGACTGTGCAGTTGTAGAGAGCTTAGTGTATTAGATATTTGCACTTGCAGTTGATATGCTGTTATAAGACAAGGTCTCTAGAGAGAAGCCAACTTTTGGCAATTTGCAAAATCTCTATAGAAAATTTTCAGTTCATTTAATTTTTTTTTCATAGACTAGAAAGCCAAATTAGTCAGTGATAATATCCATGAGTAATCAAATTTTAATAAAATCAACAAAATAAACATCTGGTCTATTTTAAATGTTATAATACTATTGCTTTTTAAGTTCAACGTAATTTATTTCTCTTTTCTAAAAATATAAATCTACATGAAAATCTAAAAATATTTGAGAAGTTTAATTTTCTCTTTACCATCCCATAATTTTTCTCTTTCATTCTTGGAAATGTGAAATAGAAGTAGCTAAAAATATCATATAGTCTACCTCTTTGTCTCCTAAATTATTCAAGAATACAAATATCAATTCAGCAAACAAGAATATGTTTCTCCAGGTTAGTATATGGGAAAAGGAGATAGTAGAAAAACAAATTTTAAAAGTGTACATATTTTGGTAAATACCTGAGGAAAATACTGTGTTTTACCCACTTCATACTACCATAGTCTGCTAACCTGATTGATGTTATGACTGCAAAATGAATATTTAATTTTCTTCTACTTTGGACTGTACTTTTATGTTTTTCTTGCCCAGGCTGAATGATTTCATTTCAGTGTGAAGCTGACCTAAAATAATAATGCATTATTAGAAAGTTTAAGAAGATAACAAATGGCAAAGCTTTTGTCACAGTTAAAATCTCATTCATTCTTTCTTTTCATTCATTTAATAAGCACTCACTCATTTAGCAGTATACTAACATTTCTAACTAACAATAGTAATGGAACGTAGGTCTTTTCCTCCAGAAAAATATAGTACACTTTAATGGTAGTTGGGTACATAAATGTATTCAAATAACTAAGTTTACTCAATTATCCAAGGGGCTATCATAAAAGTTTGCATAGTGCCCATTTGAAGCTAGTAGCAACAAGCAGTCAATTCTATCTGTAAGAATAGTTTTGCTGTTTTATGACAATGCATTTATTCAGTGCATGTGTGTGTACTGAACATTTATAATTCAAAGAAAGCACAAACATAAATAAGCCATATGAAGATAGAATTCTTCAAGGGGGTACTACATGCTATCATAACAGAGCTTTTCAGATTCTGACAACATAGGCAAAAAAAGTAGCTGTCAGTTTCCATACTGGATTACTTTTTTAACTTATGCTAAATTAAATGTCAGGGTAAATAGCTAAAGAAAAGATGAATAGATATGCTTTTTAATCAAAATGATAATAGAATTTTAATGTATCTCCCCATTGAACTGTTTTATCCTTTCGTCTATAAAGTAGTATTTTTTCTTGTATGCTACCTGTGATCTCCTCCATCATGATTACTTTTGCCTATCTGACTCAATTTGATATTTCTCTAATCCTTAATTTATCACATTGTCTCAATCTATTTAATACCTCTTTTTCCTTGTGATTTCTGCCTTAGCTTGACATTTTCTAAAACTCACGGGCAGAAATATGTTAGATTCAACACTTATAAATAATTCCATCAATACTGTAAACAAATGAGAGCCACAGTGGCTATATTTCTATCAGAAAAAAAATCATTTTAAGACAAAAACTGCCACAAGAGACAAAGAATATTATATAATGATAAAAGGTCAATTCACCAGGAAGATGAAACATCTTATAAATATATATGCACCCAATATCAAAGCACCTGAATGTATATAAAGCAGACAATACTAGAAACGAAAAGACAGAGAGAAAGCCACACAATAACAGTAGAAGACTTCTATACACTATTTTCAATAATGCACAGAATATCCAGATAGAAAGTCAGTAAGAACACAGTGGATTTGTACAACACTACAGATCAAATGGACTTAACAGACATACTCAAAACATTCTACCCAATGGCAGGGGCATATACATTCCTTTCAACCACACAGAACATTCTTCAGTACAGATCATATGTTAGATTAAAAATGAATTCTTAACAAATTTACAAAGATTGAAATCACAGCAAGAATCTATTCGCAATCTCCATCATATGAGGCTAGATATCAATAGCAGAAGAAAAACCTGAAAATTCAAAATACATGAATATTAAACTACACACTCTTGAATAACCAAATGAGAAATCATAAAAGAAATTAGAAAATATCTCAAGACAAATGAAAAGAAAACATTACATATCCAAATGTATGGGATGCAGTAAAAGCAATACTAAGAAGAAAGTTTATAGTGATAAATTTCTACATTAAAAAAACACTCAGGGCAGCCCAGGTGGCTCAGCAGTTTAGTGCCGCCTTCAGCCCAGGGTGTGATCCTGGAGACCCCAGATCGAGTCCCACATTGGGCTTCCTGCATGGAGCCTGTTTCTCCGCCTCTCTCTCTCTCTCTCTCAGTGTCTCTCATGAATAAATAAATAAAATCTTAAAAAAAAACAAAACACTCAAATAAACAACCTAACTTTACACCTCAGGGAATGAGAAGAAAAACAAATTAAGCCAAAAGTTAACAGAAGTAAGGAAATAATAAATATTAGAGCAGACATAAACAAAACAGAGAACAAAAAAGTAGAAAAAAAATCAAGTGTACAAAGTCAATTAAAAAAAAAACAAAAAACAAAAAAACAGGGCAGCCCAGGTGGCTCAGCGATTTAGTGCCACCTTCAGCCCAGGGTGTGATCCTGGAGACCCCAGATCAAACCCCATGTCAGGCTCCCTGCATGGAGCCTGCTTCTCCCTCTGCCTGTGTCTCTGCCCCCCTCTTTCTCTGTCTCTCATGAATAAATAAATAAAATCTTAAAAAATAAAAAAAAACAAACTTTTGACCCAATCGAGAAAAAAAAAAAAACAGTGAAAACTCAAATGATATTGGAAATAAGAGACATTACAACTGATGCCATAGAAATAAAAAAAAAGGATCATAAAAGAATACTATAAATAACTGTATACCAACAAACTGAATAACAGTGGAAATGCATAAGTTCCCAGAAACACACAACCTACCATTTTTGAATTGTGAAAAATCTAAAAACCAATAAACATTTAAATGAAGAATTAATGCCAATCCGTCTAAAAATTGGCCAAAAATCTTAAGAGAAAGGTATACTATCAAACTCATTTTGTGAGGACAGATTTATCTCAATACCAAATTCAATAAAGATACTACAGGAAAAAAAAGAGAGAGAGAGAGAGAGAAAGGCAGACAAGAAAAACAAAGGCCAACATCCCAAATAAGCATAAATGCAAAAATCCTCAACAATATGTTAGCAGGGATCCCTGGGTGGCGCAGCGGTTTGGCGCCTGCCTTTGACCCAGGGCGCGATCCTGGAGACCCGGGATCGAATCCCACGTCGGGCTCCCGGTGCATGGAGCCTGCTTCTCCCTCTGCCTGTGTCTCTGCCTCTCTCTCTCTCTCTGTGTGTGACTATCATAAATAAATAAAAATTAAAAAAAAAAAAAGAAACAATATGTTAGCAACTTGAATTCACCAACACTTAAGGATCATACACCATGACCAAATATGATTTATCTCTTGATGCAAAGATGGTTCAACATATGCAAATTAATAAATTAATAATAACAGAATGAAGGATAAAAATCACATGATCATCTCAACAGATGCAAAATATTATTTGACAAAATTCAACACACTTTTATTACAAAACCCCTCAACAAACTAGGAATAGAAGAAAACTAAAACAAAACAATAAAGGCCTATATGAAATTCCACATCATTCCTAACATCAATACTCAGTGTTGAAATTCTGAAAGCTTCTCCTCTAAAATCAAGGACAAGGCAAAGATACCCCTTCTCACTAATTCTAGAGCACACAGTACTGGAAACCCCAGTCACGGAAATTGGTCAAGAGAAAGAAATAAATGATACCTAATTTGGAAAGAAGTAAAATTACCTCTCCTTGCAGATGACATGATTTTGTATTCAGAAAATCCTAAAGACTGCACTAAAAAAAAGGTTCGAATCAATAAATGAATTCAGTAAAGTCACAGAATACAATATCAACATACAAAAAAGTTACATTTCTATACAGTAAAACCAACTCTTTAAAAATTCAGAAATTAAGAAAATTTTTTAAAATTAAGGAAAAAATCCTATCTACAATAGCATCAAAAAGAATCAGAATTTAATGTAAACATAATTAAGAATGTAAAATGACTATTTATATTTGAAAATTATAAAATATTACTGAAAGTAATTGAAGGGGACACAAATAAGTGAGAGAATACCCCAAGTTCATGGATTGGTTCAGAAACAAACCCAGAAACAAATATTGTCAACTCTGACAAGAGTGCCAATAATGTATAAGGATAGTATCTTCAACAAATGGTGCTAGGAGGGGCACCTGGCTGGCTCAGTGGTCGAGCATCTGCCTTTGGCTCAGGTCATGATCCTGGGGTCCTGGGATTGAGTCTCACATCAGGCTCCCCATGGGAAGCCTGCTTCTCTCTCTGCCTCTCTCTGTGTGTCTCTCACGGACAAATAAATAAAATCTATAAAAAAGGAAAAAAAAGTGCTGGGAAAACTGAGTATCTATATGCAAAAGAATGAAATTGATGTCTTATACCATACACAAAAATCAACTTGAAATGGATTAAATACGCAAACATAAAACCTACAACTATAAAACTTCTAGGAGAAAACATAACCAAAAACTTTATGGTATTGGTCTTGTTGGCAATGATTTCTTGAACATGACACCAAAGGAACAGACATTAAAAGCAAAAATAGACAAATGAGATTATTTCAAAGCAAAAAGTTTTTACAACAAAAAGAAAACCATAAGCACAATGAAAGGACAACCTATTGAATGGAAGAAAATATTTGCAATGCAAATCATATATCTGATATGGGGTTAACGTTCAAAATACATTGAAGGTCTTCAACTCAATAGAAAAAAAAAAAAAAAAAAACCCAAAATAATAAAACAGAAGAACTCCACAAAAGAAACAACAAAAGTAAGCCAAACAGGTTGATTCAAAAGTGAGCAAAGAATGTTAATAAATACTTCTCTGCAGAAGATATGCAAATGACCAAGTATATAAAAAGAAGCTCAGTATTACCAATCATAAAAATGGCAATTAACATCACAATGAGATCTCACTTCACAACTGTTAGGATGGCTATTACCAAAAACAAAAATAAAAAATAATAAGCGTTGGTGAAAGATGTGGAGAAATCATAACCCTGTATACTGTTGGTGGACTATAAAATGGTGAAGCCAATATGGGAAACAGTATGATGCTTCCTGAAAAAAATTAAAAATGGAACTATCAGTAGCTCTAGCAATCCTACTTCTGGGTTGTAGCCAAAATAACTGAAATCAAGGGGGATCCCTGGGAGGCTGAGCGGTTTACCGCCTGCTTTCAGCCCAGGGTGTAACCCTGGAGACCTGGGATCAAGTCCCACCTTGGACTCCCGGCATGGAGCTTCGGCTTTTCTCCCTCTGCCTTGTCTCTGCCTCTCTCTCTCTCTGTCTCTCATGAATAAATAAATAAAATATCTTAAAAAAAAAAAAAAAAAAGAACTGAAATCAAGATATGCACTCCCATGGTCACTGCAGCATTCTTCACAACAGCTAAGATATGGAAACAACCTAAGATCCACTGTTAAAATCAAAACAAACAGACCTGCCTTGAAAACTCTGAGTAGCTAAAACCAGTTTAGTCCATTGAGGGTGACAGAACATGAGAGATACCTAACTCTGGGAAACGAACAAGGGGTAGTAGAAGGGGAGGTGGGCAGGGGGTTGGGGTGACTGGGTGATGAGCACTGAAGGGGGCACTTGAAGGGATGAGCACTGGGTGATATGCTATATGTTGGCAAATTGAACTCCAATAAAAAAATAAATTTTTTAAAAAATTAAAAAATTAAAATTAAATACTAATAAAATAAAATAATAAAAAATAATTTAAAAAGCAGTTTAGTCATACAAAGCATAATTTAACTTTTTTTTTTTTCAAAACTAGCTTGACCTGGGTCACTTCTTATTTATGCCTCTGAAAATCATAAACAAAATTTACACTCTCTCCCAAGGTTAATATAGGGTAACTATTGACCAATTACCTACTGTTTAGTTAAATGAGAATATTATAACCAATCTCTGTAAAGAATAAACATTTAATGCTTTCTCATTACTGCTTTATAACGATATGCCCCTGAGTTTCATCCTACGTTTTGGCTTGGGTGCTCCAAGTTCACAAACTATCTTTTTGGTGTGTGCCCAATACTTCAACAAATCACTACTTTAATGATCCAGTGGTTTTACTTTTGCTGTTTCTGAACTTCTGACACTGTTGGAAGATTGGTGGATAAACAAAATGAGGCATTTACATGCAAAATGACATAATTCGGCCTTAAACAAGAATGAAATCCAGTCATCTACAGTAACATGCGTGAACCTATAGGCCCTCATGCTAAGTGAAATAAGCCAGTCACAGGAATGACCTCACACATAGGAAGTATTAAAATGGCCAAGCTCAGGAGCAAACAAACGGTGGTTTCTAGGGGCTATAAGGAGGGATACCGAGAGTTCTGTTCAAAGGGTATAAAGTTTCAGTTATTCAATATAAATAAGTACCAGAGATCTACTGTACAATGTTACGGCTATAATTAACAACAGTTAATTATAAACAGCTTTTTAGAATTTTCTCAGAGGGCAGACCTCTAAGTTTCCTTACTTTGATAAAAACAAAAACTATCACTTAATTTTTCTAAATGGATTTTATGATTTTTTTAAAGATTTTATTTATTTATTAACGAGAGAGAGAGAGAGAGGCCCAGAGACACAGGCAGAGGGAGAAGCAGGCTCCACGCAGGGAGTCTGACGCGGGACTCGATCCGGGGTCTCCAGGATCACGCCCTGGGCCGAAGGCGACGCTAAGCCGCTGAGCCACCTGGGCTGCCCCAAACTGAATTTAAATGTAAAGAAAAAAAAAAAGTTCCAAAAAAAAAAAAAAGAAGAAAGAAAAATAATACCTACTTTATGAGAACTGAAGATCTTCGCTGCCGACGTGAGGAGAGGGAAAAGAGAGCTAGAGCGCGGCGAGCGAGGAAAAGAGGCAAACGCCCCCCTGCCGCACCTCGCCGTCGTCGCGCCGCCTCAGAAAGCCGGAAGCAGGAAGCAGGCGGGCAGCACGCGGCGTCCCTCCGGGCGCGTCAGAAAGCCGGGGATGCGTGCGCAGCCTGTGCCTCGAGGGGGCGGGGCCGAGCACGCACAGGGGAGCGTCCCTGCGGGGAAGCGGCCTCTTTACCCTCCCTTCTCGGCTCCTCCCTGCTGCGCTGCTCTCAACCCCGCTGGAGGCACAGCACCCGCATAGGCACCAGCTGAACTCCAACCACAGTGGAACGGAGACCTCAGCAAAGGACCAGCAAGAAGTAGGTGATTAAGTACAAACTAAATAGACAGGTTTAATGAACAAGCCAGTGAGCAGATTTTGAAAGTAGGACAGGAATCTAGCAAACTCTGCCCACCTTTTTTTTTTTTTTTTTCTTTTTTTTTTTTTTTTTTTTCCAGAAGGGGCCGGAATTGAGCGCCATAATCCCAGATTTCGGGGGAATCACATTTATCAACCATCCACAAGTGTCTGCCTGCTTGGGGAGGAGGATGAAGAGGCACTGTTTGACAAGAGTTGAAGTGACAGAGTGTAAAGATATTAAATCAGGTTGCAGAATAGATTTTTGTTTTGATGAAAATCCTTCTTTCTAAAATGAAGTTTTTCTCTACAGAGAATTTCCTATGAATGAGAGTAGCAGTCCATCTTCAAAGTCCACTGAAATCAAATAGAAATTTGGAAAGACTTTGAAATGTTCAAGTCAAACACAAAGTCAGCAGCAGGAAGAGACAGCATGAGGAACCGGAACCAGATTTAAATCCTTAACCTGATTTACTGACCAGTCTGATGCAAGGGCAAATGAGTTAGGAGAGATCATCAAAGATGAATATTTGGCCAGTTTTATTAATGAAACTGTTTAATTTCTGAGATGGATGATAAATAAGAGAAAGGAGAAGAAAATGACAAAAAGGACTGGAAGATATTGATGAAAAGGGATGAAGATGAAGGTGAAAAAAATGAAGATGATGATGTGGAGGAGTGAGGATGATGAAAGAGATGACTGGCGGAACAGTCACTGATGGATTCCAATCATACTTTTTAAAATTTCCTCCAATCCCTAGGAACAAGTTGCACTTGTTTCTTATTTCTTTCTTCTTTTTGTTCGTTGGGACCCTGTTTTTGAGGTCTCTCGTCTTTCCTTTTTACCATGGTTCTTAACTTATTTGAGGGTGGGGTATATCTTGAGCAGAATACAGTGGGAAATGAATCTCTACCCCTTTCTGTTCCAAATTCATTTTATCCTTTTCTGTCTTAATAAAAACTATGGAATTGACACCACCCTGCTCTGTGGGAAAAAAGAAAACCCGAGATCCCTGGGTGGCGCAGTGGTATGGCGCCTGCCTTTGGCCCAGGGCTCGATCCTGGACACCCGGGATGGAATCCCACGTCGGGCTCCCGGTGCATGGAGCATGCTTCTCCCTCTGCCTATGTCTCTGCCTCTCTCTCTCTCTCTGTGTGACTATCATAAATTAAATAAATAAATAAATAAATAAATAAATAAATAATAAATAAATAAATAAATAAATAAATAAATAAATAAATAAATAAATAAAATAAAAAGAAAACCCTCTGCTTCATTATTTCTGCTGGAACCTGGAGGGTGATAGGCCCCTGTGTAGTAGTGAATAGAATTCTGTTTTCCTCATTCCTGTTTTGGGCTCAGAGATTATATTGCCTCTCTATCTGAAAATGGACATTTAGTACTTACCGACATGTATTTGTCTACTTTCCCTTGATTAAAAAAGAAAAAAAAAGGAAACCTTAAAAACTGAGATTACAGAAAATCAGCAAAGGTTAAGCAGGCATTTTGATATATAGATTTTCCTTTGGCATGTTCGATTGTGATGTTCAACAGACATTCATACAGTTTAAGATGGCACTTGAAATAAAATTCTCTCCTAGTGGTAACTTGAACCTTGCCACTCAATGAAGAAATCAGAAGAACCTGTAGGATCTAAATATATACATACTCTATTGTAATATTTTTCCTATTTATTTTTAATTTATTTTTGTTTCACTGGATTGGAAAAAAATGACCCCTAATCTTAAACATTAGAAGTGTACCAAGTGCTTTGTTACAATGAAAGTACTAAATGTGTACACAAAGAATTTGGTGCTTTTCTCTCCAAACAGAAATACTTAATGTGTCCTTCCAAATTTGACTTATATAACATATTGTCAAACTTTGTTACCCTAACTCTGTATTTTGTGATATCCACTTTGCAGGATCACCTCAGGGCTATGTGGGTGGAGTAAAGGGATTTCAATCAATGGATTAATGTTTCCTCAGCTGGGTAACATGATGGGTAAAATTTGCCATCAGTTTCTAGAACTTTTCACATCATTTAGGATGCTAGATTGATCAAAACTCAGTTCTAAGTATATCATATCCATTTTTAATTTTTATCTCAAACTGGCATTTTTTTAAATGGGCCTTTATTTATCTGATAATGGTGTCTGCTTTTACCATCAGACAGATCTGGTGATTTAATGCCAAGCTACAACAGGAAGCAATTGCTGGCATGTCTTCCTTGGCACTATAAAATGTGACCAAGAAAATAGGCAATCACAGCAAGAAATCTGTGTTTACTCTAAGAAACTCAGGTGAGAAGTATTTTTGTCTCTAAGTACTAGCTCTTTAGCATACAGTTTTCCAATGAGGTCTATCTATGAAAATTTGTTTTTTTTTTTTTTTTATTATTTATTTTATGATAGGCACACAGAGAGAGAGAGAGGCAGAGACACAGGCAGAGGGAGAAGCAGGCTCCATGCACCGGGAGCCCGACGTGGGATTCGATCCTGGGTCTCCAGGATCGCGCCCTGGGCCAAAGGCAGGCGCCAAACCGCTGCGCCACCCAGGGATCCCTATCTATGAAAATTTGGATGAGATGATGAACTCTGCTCTGCCTGCTAAATGCTATTGTACATATTAAAACATTTCAGAAGCTACCTAAGTATAAGCTTTTTAATGCTATAAAATATAGTGGCTAAAATTAGCTGCCACTTAACTTTTTCAGAGGTGAATTAATGGACAGCTTGGTCAAATTCAAAGCTTTTGACATATAAGACTTCATCAGTGGGACTAGGTCCAGTGTAACCAAAACCTATCTAGACGGATAATATGTTGTAGTTTCTGCACAGATTTCTGTTTAATAAATACATCATTTTATACTGGTCAGGAGTCTTGCTCCAACAAAGAAACATTTTTAAAAAGATATACATATTACATAGGAGAAGATTTCTTCTTGGATAAATTGACACAGGAGAAACCACCATGGTTTATCTGTGGATCTGCTGCCATCTCATGCTTTGACCAATAGGTGTAAACAGGGTTAATTCATTGCACTTCCCATCTGGGGGTGTATTGGTCCTCATAAAGGAGAAACGGGCTATATTGCAAAGGAAGTACAAGACACAGCTGTCATAGCTTTAAGCATGAGACCAGACTCTGAGGATGCTGACCAAGAGAGTTGGAATATAAAACTGGACTTGGGAGTGTTATCCCAAATTATAGGATAACTTCCCGGAAAGGACCCCAAAAGTTGGTCGAACTAATTTGCATAATACCCCTAAACCACAGAGAATTAATGGCTCACATTGAATAAAGATAAATGCTAGAATTGCTTGAGAGATAGTGAAGGAAGAGAAACATGCTAGCTAGACATTTTATAAGCAGTCACAAGACTCACAAAATGATGATACTCCACAGGAAGACCAAAACTCTAAGCAGTGCAATGGCAAGAGGCTCACTCTTTCTGATAGCAGGGATGAAAGTAAGAGAAACTGTACAGAATTTGGCTCACTAGCCAGAGCTGGAACCACACACACGTTGCTACCCCTCCATCTTTTACCCTCTTGCTGTCCCTCTGAAAACTATGTTTCCAGAGGAAAGCAGCTGCCCAAGTGAAAAGAGAAGAGAAAAAAGGGGAGGGGAAAAGGAAAGAAAGAAAAGAACTTATCGCACTAATAGCAAGAAAATAGAGGCCAAGCAAGTGTTTCACCACCAGAAGAGAAGTGATAAAAATCATCGATAATGATGACTGGTGAAGTTTGAGAGGTAGCTGAAAGTATGTACTACGAAAAGGGTAATGAGTATGGTTCACAACCATATGAATATGGAACACAACCTCCCCAAGGAAAACAGGTGGGAAGCCAACAAGTGATTATTCAATTTGTGCCAACAGAGGAAATCAAAAATGAAGATCAAGGTACTGAAAACATTTGGTCCATTTAAGAGTCATGACCCCTTGCCAAGATCTAGAGCTAAGCCAGGTATCAGACTTAGAAACCATTGCTGGAAGAGTTAGTGAGGTACTTAGGAGAAAAAGACCATGCAAAACCATACTTAGTACACACAAAAAAGATACACTAGTCCTTCACTAAAGAGACTCCTGGTCTCTGTGGACTGGAGAGTAGATTGCCAGACACACTGAGAGATGTTAGAAATAGGGTCTGTGTTGACACTAACACCTGGAGACCAAAAGCATTATTGTGTTGTTGTGCCCCTTCCATATAAGAAATGGAGTATATTTGGGATAGATGTGGAGAGGGGAGGTAACAAATAGGTCCTGGTCAAGCAAGCATTGGTTACAGACTTTACACTGGTCTTCTGATTGCCATTTTACCGCTATGTTTCTTTAGTCCATAGAGGAAGAATTATCTTGGTAGGAAATTTTAGGGGAAGTCTTCAGAAACTACTCTCCTTTGCACAAGAAAGGAATTCAAAAATTGTATATTGCATCCCACATGGCTTAGAAAATACTAATCCTACCCTCAATAATTTAAAAGAAGCAAGAAGAATGGTTCTCATCATATCTCCTTTCGTTCACCATTTCTGATTCTTGTAGAAGTAGGATGGGTGCTGGATGATGACTGTATACTACTGCAAGTTCAACCTAATTATAGCCCAAATATCAAATACCTTTGCTAAAAATTATTATAGCCTCAGTCATATGATGTGTGGCTTATCTGGAAAATGTTATTTTCTATCCCTCTAAGAAAAGATAATTGAAACCAGTTCACATTCACATGGAATAAATACAGCATAGTCATAGTTTTGTTCCAATGTTATGTTAGCTCTACCCTCTTCATCATAATTTAGTCAGAAAAGATATGGACTACCAACATAGTTAATAAACCTCACTGAAATGACTCATTAGTAGATTAGTGGAGTGGTACATCTGGAATGCATTACAATTAGTGTTAGAGTACGCAACTCAGACGTGTGCAGGAGGCCCAGATACCCTAGCTACTCATCATTGTTGTACCAGTGTCCTTTCTTTATCCTGCATCTATGGGGATCTCTTATGACCAGACAAAAGAAGATAAGAAGGGTGCCTGGGTGGCTCATTTGGTTATGCATCTAACTCTTGATTTCAGCTCAGGCCATGATCTCAGGGTCATGAGATCAAGCTCTGCATCCAGCTCTGTGCTCAGTGGGCTGTCTGCTTGAGATTCTCTCCCTCTCTCCCTGCCCCTCCTTCACTCACACATGGGTGCTGTCTCTCTCTAAAAATAAATAAATAAATCTTTTTTTAAAAAAAGAGGAAAGAAATCCTTAATTTGTTTGTTGATGGTTTGTTTTGGTATGAGGGTGCAGGTCAAAGTCAATAGCAATTGCCTTATACCACTATATTGGTTAGCCTTGAAAAACAGTGACCATAAACCATAAACGTGGTCATCCACTTTGCATGGATAAAGTAGTGGTTCCGGAGAGAATATAAGTAGATTCAAAGACAGTAGTAAAAGGCTGAGAAGTTGTTCAGGATGCTGGAAGGATAAAATATGGTAATAATGATGGGGAGGGGAGGAAAGTCCACTATAGGCAAATGATAAGTAAATATCTCACATATCATGTTCAAATAGAACACATCCACCTCTGAAAAGGGACCAATCCACTAAGAAGCCAAAATGACCCAGCAAAGGGGCTTTTGCAAGCCTTTGTAATTGGCAGCTGCCAGCATGGCACAGCAGGCACGCAGAAAAAGTGACAATAGTGGCAGTCATGCAGGCAATATCAGGGTACAACAGGATTGGCTCATACTCTTATACTACCGATGTCAGTCTAGCTACTGCTGAGCCCAGAACAAAAACCAATGGCAGGCTATAGCTAGGCACAGAAACCAATGGCAGGCTATGGCACCATCTCTTAAGGAAGCCAACAGCAGCTTGGTGATCAAGGACCAGTGGTCTGTTCTCTGCATATCTGGGTATATGTATGTTTACTACCCTCACAGCCTCAGGATATCCAAGGATTTATTTTACCCATTGGCATAAGATTATACTTAACCTTTCATAAGTGCAGGGGACCTACTTTACAGGAAAAAGATGCAGGAATGGGCTCATGATCATGAATTCACTGATCTTGTACTTTTAGGCTATTACAAGAAAGAGTCTTTCTCCCTCCAACAAACACACACCCTTATCACCTGAAAGGATAATTTTGACTAAGAATGGCTATCAGATGGTCACAGGAACAAGTTTTGAATGATCCCAAATAAAATTCAATCAACTTGGTACTTGTTACATGAATATCCAGTGAGTAAAAGAGCAATTAGGAAAACACAAGCCCTTTCTAACACTATGATTTGCATCCTTCCTTAGATATTTTTTTTTCTTTAGAAGACTAAGGGTATTCATTTGATAGAAAGCAACAACATACTGCATTCTGACTATGAATTGGGCATTGTGATAGTATCTGGAGAAAAACAAAGTCATGAGTCCTGACCTGTAATTTCTCAGAAGACTAGTGGGCTCATATTTTCATTTGCCAATACCTGTAGCCCAAAATCTTAATTATGTACTGTTCAATGACCTGCTCACTTGCTTACCTTAGTAGAGTGTCTTATCTAAAGTTCTAATCCTCTGGGTGTTAATCTGTCACAGAAAATAGTTTCAGGCATAATTTTCTCACTCTTGATCACAACTCACCCATACGACCCAGTGAAACAAATTATAGTGTTCTGCATTGATTTGACCTCTGGTCCTTTGTAAATCCTACTTCTCTAATTAGCCTATAAAGAGAAGTTGCAATATATAGATTTATGGAATAGCATCAGGACAGAGGAAACATTTTTAGCAATTTGGAACCTAAAGGGATTTAGAACTGTCACTGTTATGAGTTGGGTTTAAAATCCCATAGTCTATGCTAAAATAAATAGTTTTATGACAACATAGTCCTTGCTCTAGGCATTTCAGAATCACCATAGTTTTATATGCTACAAATGCTTAAATATACTGGAAATGACAAATTATATTACATTTTCATATTACAATATTGAATATTCTATTACTTTTCATTCCTATAACCTCTGTCCTTTGTCACCTCTTGATCATTGCTTGTCTGTATAACCTCAACAGCTTCTCAAATGGTTTCTTTCTAGGTTTGTTTTTTTCCCAGATGACCTTTATATGAACCTATATGTACACTATGTGGCTTTACTTTTTCAAAATAAAATGGTTTCTTCATGTCTACTTAGTAGTTTTTTAATATTTTTCTAATATTGTATACTCTTATTTTACAAAGGCAATATCACACAAAAGCTTATTTTATGAAAAAGTAGCTGCCCCTTCTTTTGGCCATAATGATCTTAAAATATACAGTATAGCTCTGTCATTTGAAACAGCACATGAAGTTGTGATAGAGACTGTAAGTGACTTGGCCATCCAAGTCTTGGATCCACAAATGATCCAATATCATCATTTATATTTAAGAAAGCTATGTTAATAATCTTTTGTTCTTTTGCAGAGTTTATGGGAAGATAAGCAACAAAAATATTCAGTCAAGTAAAAGAAAAGACATTAAACACATTATTTTACAGAAGAAGACAATGACAGATGCAAATTATGCATAATAAGAAGTGGGACTGTAAATTAAATCTTGTCCGATAATATATACAAACGGATGCATTTTACAATGGCATTCATTCAAATATACTTTGTGATTATCCATCATATGCCATGAACTGTAGAAGAGACTTAGCCTGTTATCTGTGAACAAGATAATGGACATCCTTGCTTTCACGTAACTTACCTTCCACCAGTGGGAAATGAGCAATTAGCAAAATGGACATTCTAAATAAACTATTATTTTGAAGATGCTAAGTGTCTTAGAGGACAAGATGCAAAGAAAGTGAGTTCAGGAATATTGGCAAGAGGAGCAAGTTACAATTGTAAATAAAGTATTGGAAATAGAATGATATTTAATTACAACTTGGGGTACAAAATGTGTTCGAGGATCATCAAGGAGGTCAGACAATGCAGGACAGAGGAATAGACAAAAAAAGGGCAAGAATACTGATATTTTACAAAGATATTTGGTAATATTTATTACATATTTTATAAAGGAAAACATACAGACTATCAATTCTAAGATTTGAAAACTTAGAAGAATATATTATTATAGTTAAGGAAATTTAGTCTCATAGGGATAATAATATAAAGTATATTGTGCCTTGTTCAGTTGGTAAATTCAGAATCAGGAGACAATAGAAAAAAATCAGGTGTCTTTATTCATATTTTGTGGAAGATGACTTTCTCTTGTAGTCTTTGGTGACAAAATGGGATGGTACAATAATGTAGCACCTTTAGGTGCCTTTTATTTTATGTGGGGCATTAATAGCCTACAAGCCATAGCTGGTGGCAGAATTTAGAATGCTGCTTTTTTTTTTTTTTTCAATCCAAATATTTAATCCTTCGTAGTACTTATAAAAGAAAGACCAATTGGATTCTTTGGCTTTGTGAAAGTGAAAGCCCCATATCCTTTTATTTAGTAACAAGTGGCTCATCACATTTGATCTGTTGAACTATAAAAGAATAGAACTTCAATACGAACATCATACAGAACCCTCACCATTCATTCTTTTGTTCCATGTGGCCACTGCTTTTAGCTCTTTTTTTTTTTTTTTTTTTTTTTTTTTTTTTTTTTTTTGCTTTTAGCTCTTAAAAGCACTTCTTTCACATCATTTCTGAAGCTGGTACCTTTACTGAAAAGGCTTTCTAACTGTCCAGGAATTTTGCAACTACTCTAAGTCAGGTGACAGCTTACCACTAGAAATCGTTGAAGATGATGCTTCGCTTTTAGTTTTTTTAAAAAACCAAGTGCCCAGGATAAAATAACAAAACTAACACATAACGAATGGATGAGAAAAGTTATATAAATATTTGAATATTCAGGATACAATCAATAATTATATTTAAATTCATAATTGTCTACATTAGATATCATAAAACTAGTAGCCAAATATACATAAAACTGTTTCATATTTTGCAGCTCAAATACTTGGTGCATATTTAGAATAGCTATGTCTTCTTGAAGGGTTGTTCCTTTCATCATAATATTATACCCCTTAATGTCTCTGGTAATTTTATTTGCTCTAAAGACACTTTATTTGAAGACTTCCTATGCTTTTTAAAAATTTATATTTGCACGTTATACTTTTTTCCATCATCATTTTAGTTTCAATTAAATTACATTGTTATATTTAAAGTGAGTTTATTTTGTGTAAGGATAGTTGTGGGATGTATTTAAATACACTCTACCGGGGGTCCCTGGGTGGCGCAGCGGTTTAGCGCCTGCCTTTGGCCCAGGGCGCCATCCTGGAGACCCGGGATCGAATCCCACGTCGGGCTCCCGGTGCATGGAGCCTGCTTCTCCCTCTACCTCTCTCTCTCTGTGTGTGACTATCATAAATAAATAAAAAATAAATTCACTCTACCAATCTCTCTCTTTATATTGGTGTAATCAAATTATACTTCATGTTATTATTAATACTTTAGAGCTTAAGTCTGCTATTTTATTTGTGATTTGCTGTTTGCTCTGTTTTTTGTTTCTCTTTTCTTTTACCTACCTTCTTTGGACTACATAAACTTTTTCAACTTTGATTTTTAAAATTCAATTACTAGCCAATAATATCCAAAACAACCATTAAAAATCTATACACTTATTAGTGCTTATTAGCACTGTTTACTAGTGTCACTTTGGTGGTTCAAGGGATAAATAGAAACCTATGTCGGGATCCCTGGGTGGCGCAGCGGTTTGGCGCCCGCCTTTGGCCCAGCGCGCGATTCTGGAGACCCGGGATCGAATCCCACGTCAGGCTCCCAGTGCATGGAGCCTGCTTCTCCCTCTGCCTGTGTCTCTGCCTCTCTCTCTCTCTCTGTGACTATCATAAATAAATAAAAATTGAAAAAAAAATAAAAGATAACTGTTAAAAAAAAAAAAAAGAAACCTATGTCTATTAATGTTTCTTTACCCACCTCCATTACAATATAATTGTGTAAAATATTTCCTTCTAGATTCCAGAGTTACTGCAGAGAAATAAGTGGGCACTATGTGAAATAGCGGGTTCTCAAAAAATTAAAAATAGACAAGCATATAATCCAGGAATCCAATTTCTGGGTACATGTTCAAACAGGTAGATTGCTACCTCTAAGAAGTATTTGTACCCTCATGCCCTTTGAGCATTACTTAACAATAGGCAAGATTTAGAAATAACCTAAGTGTATGTTGATAGATAAATGGATACATAATAGTTTATCCATGACAATGATTCAAAAACCATTAAAAAAAAAATCAAGTCAGACTCTTTAACTTAAAAAATCCTCTCAAGCAAAAATGAATGACGGAAAGCAAACAAAATACCACAATACATCTGAATAGTCCAGAATTCCCATGTTTTTAAGCTTCTCTAGAAAGAAATATCCAGTCTTTTCTCTGAACAGGGTAGGATACTTAGAGAATCTAGGGGCTTCTTTGAAAGACTTCCAACATACATTGGTTTCTGGCTATTTTACCACTTCTCTTTTGAGGTATTGACTCTAATCCTTAGGACCGCTAAAAGTCTCTCAGGGAAAAACTAGTTGATTTTCAGTAAATCTCACTCTCTCATTCGGTTCAGCTTTTTTCTTTTTTCTAATTAATTCATTTTTATGCTATCATCTCCTTGCAATAAGTGACTTTGCAAAAATTAATGTAACTTTTTGGTAAAATTATCAAAAATTGACTTTGCTCAGTTCAGTTCACCATTTGTTCAGTTCACCATTTACAATAAGAAAATTTGAGAGACTGTTAAAACAACATAAAGACCTAAATTTAATTACCAAAACATTTAAAATAAAAACCTTAGCTTTGTCATCCTAATTGCAAACCAGGAGCAAACCACACATCTACAAATGATCTGAAAATACCTTTACTATGACTAATGCAGAGGAGAATAAAAAAGTGTACCGCATTTCTACAAAGAACATAATTCAATATGTACAGTTAAAATTCGTGAAAATGTTGCTATATAAAAAGAATAGCTGATGAATAAATAATATAGGTTATGACTATAAGCTGATTTTTTTATGAAAAGAGATTTAGATTAATTGCAAAACTTGCTCACCCTTATCATCTTTATCATGAGAACATTATTTTGTGTGGAAAATCTATTTTTTTATCAGAATGGAGTTAATTAGACTGACAGAACATTCTGAATGTGTGACTATGCTATGAAAATTAGATATAACTATTTAAAATTCTCAAAGATGCATGATTTTTATGTCTTGAGATTCTGTTGTTCTAATGTGTATTTTCTTCTGTATTCATCTTTAAAATATATATGGTCCTTCCTGTGCCTTCAACTCCATATCTTGACATTATTGTCTCATTTCATTGGCCATGACAACATTTTTAAAATTGCTTAAACTAATTATGCTCTCTTATTTCTACTTTTCTCATATCAAATTTGGTCCTCCTCAAATTCATTCAGTCATCACCTGGCAAATTATGATTACATTTCATGAGCAAGGTAGAGGTTATGTACACTGGGAATAAATTCCCAAGCCCCCAAATTATTAGGTGCCCCTTCTATACATTCTAATACAATACCCACTTCCCCCATAATGTACATATTCACAGTCTACAAATGTCTTGTTAAATATACACCTCAGGCATTAGGCTATCAGAGCTGTATTGCCTCTCAGTAAAAGAAACTGCACACAGTAATTGCTCAATATGCATATATGAAATACAGGACAAAATAAGGAAATTAATAAAATAGTATCTTGAAGAAGTTTCTATTATAGATACTAATTTTTACCACTTACATATACTTTGCCAAATACAATTCTAAGCTTTTTACATATCAGAAAATATTGTATGCACTTTTCAATTATTGTTTTCCTACTAGAATAACAATCTTCAAACAGCTGCAATGTTAAATATATACAGATCAAATTCAAACATGTTTTTTAGAACATAAAATCTACATCTATGTTCCTATCTAAATGTTATCTTGGCTGACAATATAAACAAAAAATAAACTACTGTGAACATGGTAGCTTACTTAGACATCGTAAACTATGCAACAACATTTCTCTTACTGATGTCCATGTGCATAGTATGTCACATGCTTTCTGGGAACTTCTTAAGATTTATTTCACTATGGTCTTCAGTAACACCTTTCATTTGTTTACTTGTTTATATTATTCCATCTATAATCAGTTAGGTAGGTATATAAAATATATTAATTTCTGCTTTAAAGATTTTAACAAGACAAAATTCTGTAATGATTTTGGCAACAGAAAACAAAAGGCTACTAATCTAAGTAGGGTTTTTCATACATGCAAGTGGAAAGAACAATATTATACAAGTATGAAACTTTAAAAAGATCAGTATTATGGGATCCCTGGGTGGTGCAGCGTATTAGCGCCTGCCTTTGGCCCAGGGCGCGATCCTGGAGACCTGGGATCGAATCCCACGTCTGGCTCCCTGTGCATGGGGCCTGCTTCTCCCTCTGCCTATGTCTCTGCGTCTCTCTCTCTCTCTCTCTCTATCATTAAAAAAAATCAATATTATGAAGAAAATTATTATGTGTATGTAAGCACTTCATATAGGGGTACCTGGGTGGCTCAGTAGTTAAGCATTGGACTCTTGATTTTGGCTCAGGTCATGATCTCAAGTCAGCCCACATCAGGGTCCATGCTCAGTGCAGAGTCTGCTGTCCCTTTCCCTCACTCCACTTGGTCTCTCTCTCTTTCTCTCTCTCTCTCTCTCTCCATCCCTCTCATAAATAAATTAATTAAAACTTTTTTTTTTTAAAAAGAACTTCAGGGGATCCCTGGGTGGCTCAGTGGTTTGGCACCTGCCTTTGGCGCAGGGCGCGATCCTGGAGTCCGGGATCGAGTCCCATGTCAGGCTCCCGGCATGGAGCCTGCTTCTCCCTCCTCCTGTGTCTCTGCCTCTCTCTCTCTCTCTCTGTGTGTGACTATCATAAATAAATAAAAATTAAAAAAAAAAGAAAAATTAGATCTGGGGATCCCTGGGTGGCGCAGTGGTTTGGCCCTGCCTTTGGCCCAGGGCACGATCCTGGAGTCCCGGGATCGAGTCCCATGTCAGGCTCCCAGCATGGAGCCTGCTTCTCCCTCCTCCTGTGCCTCTGCCTGTCTCTCTCTCTCTGTCTAAAATAAATAAATAAATAAATAAATAAATAAATAAATAAATAAATAAATAAATCTATCTTAAAAAAATAAAAAGCACTTCATATAGTTGTATTTACCTCTAAATTAGGTTGACCCATAACCCTTACACGACTAGCACTCTAACTGATATAGATGTAACATAGTTGTCTGAGAGTATGCCATTCCCGGAATAAAATAGGGCAGTAAGAACAACTGCCAAAAATATATGCATATATTTGTTCACTCTTTGACCCAATTTCTGTGGAAACTCAAGCCTTACTTAAATTTCACACAAGTAATACTGAGATTTAATATTTTAATAAAGCACATTTTGAGGACTAGTATTAACATTACTCTTTATACCCCTGCCCTCTGCTTCTTCTACTACTCCAAATGATTAGTAGCTCTCATATTCTAGCTGACACCCAAGCAGCATTTAACATCCCCTATGCCCTTCAAAAATACTCTGTAATTAAAGTCCATTATAGGTAAGGATTATTGATGTCTGTTGTGCTTGTGGATTCCACTGGTGTTGCAATGGTCATTACCACTTATGCTATTGACTGGTTTTATCACAGCAGCTTGCCTCTTAAGATATTTTCTTTCTGTTATTCTAGTAAGTCTCCCTTGCCATTGGAATATTTATTTAAGCACAAATGTATATAATAAAGGGAAATACTTGTAATGGGGAGAGGGAGGAAGAGAATTAAAGGAAGCTAAGTGACAGCTTATTTTCTGTTTATACAATGAGAAGAGATAAGTCTGCTATAAAATAAATTCATACTTTTCTTAAAAATTAGAATTATATCTAATTGTTTCCAGGTTGTATGCTGTGGATTCAGTCTTCCCTGTTGGACCTACATGATGTCTTTCAAGATGCTAACGAATTTGAATTCAATAAACCTACAAGACGTCAGACAATATCTAAAATGAAAACAGACTCTGTTTAACAGAATTGAATGGGAGAGAATAAAAAAAAAAAAACACTTGGTCTGTACACTGTATGCAATAGTGAAGTTGTTGGAATTTAGGAACAGGATTGTATTCCCAGGGCAAAAGGAAAGTGGATCTACATATCTGCACAGGAGAAAGTCTTATGATGGGGACTGGCAAATCAGAATAAAAGAAAGGAAGAATTTAGCAAGGTGAGGATACAATTAGATCTAGCAAAATAGATACACTCTGCCTTCTACTTAATGTAATTCTTCCTCTAACCCTTTGGAATTTATGTAAATGTCCAAACCCAGAAAATGCAAAATGACTGAAATTACTGTAAAAGTTAGGGTATAGGAAGATTAGTGGTAGTTTTTTTTTCAGAACAAGTACCAATTGGTTCACTGATGAAGAGTGATTCAAAAAGATTCAGTAGAACAAACATGAGGTGTGCCTAATGCTGTGGTTAGTTAGGCATCCTATTCAGGTCATGATCTCAGGGTCTGTGCTCCATGTGGAATCTGCTTGAGATTCTCTCTCTTTAGCTCTTCCTCTGCCCCTCCTGCTCCTGCACACAGCACACACTCTCTAAAATAAATGCATCTTTAAAAACAACAAAAAAGACAACAAACACAAAAGAGATACATAGCAAAGTCACTTCAAGAGGGCCAGCTTTGGAAAAAGTGACATAAAGGAAAATGACCCTGTCATAATTTTAAGCAACGAATATTTTAATAACCAACAATTTTCTGATTTTGTCATTTCTCCACAATATTTGATCAACCTTTCTTCTTTAAAGAGTCTCTCCTCTTGTTTTACATAATAATAATCTCTACTAGTTTTTCTGCCTAGTTATTTCTCCTCAATATCAATAGCAGAAGAAGCATTTAAATCCCTGGATTTAATAATAGATGAACAAGAAAGGCATGGTAGCTACTTTTTGGCTCCTGGCAGCAGAAAGTATAGGGAGCACCCATCCAGCAGAAAATCTGTTGAACAAACTGAACCAACTCATTTTCCTCACCTCTGTCAACAACACACATATTGGTATTCTTTAACATTTGTCTATATCCTTCTTATTTTTTATAATTTCACTGGACAATTGTATCAACTCCTTTAGTTTCAATTAACCTTTCTATTATAGTAACTTCCAAATCTGTCTCACTAGCATAAATGGCATTCCTTTTATTCATATTCATTCATCCAAATGATAATAGATACTGCCAATCAGATGTTATTCTTGAAGCTGATTTTTTTTAAAGATTTTATTTATTTATCCATGAGAGACACAGAGAGAGAGGCAGAGACATAGGCAGAGGGAGAGCCCGATGTGGGACTCGATCCCAGAACTCCAGGATCATGCCCTGAGCGTAAGACATATGCTCAACCGCTGAGCCACCCAAGTGTCGCTTGAAGCTGATATTAAACATGCCTAACATTCAGCATGTCAATTTCTCCTGAGAAGAGTATAATAAAGATGCTAAAATGCTAAGGATAATTGAAACTACTGTCATTGGATTATTAGAATTTTTTGAAGAAGAAAGTGTTTGCATTCATTTTACATTCACTTTAACTATTCATGCATTCACATATGCTAATTGATTGTTTGCTATGTGCCAGGTAATCATTTAAGTAGGGACAGAGATGCAGAATAGGCACAAAGTCTTTATTTCATGGAACTTATAACCCTATCAGCAAGAGAGAAAAAGTTCATAGGAACAAATAAGCATGGAACCAATTGTGAGACAATTAAAATTTCTAAGAATTAATGATAAAGTGTGTTAAGGATAGAGAGTGATGGGACAAGGATATTTTATGTGCAAACATAAAAAAAAAAAGGTTTCTCTGACATGGCATTTGAAGATAACTGAGTATGAAAGGAAGCCACATCAAGTTTGATGGAGTGAGTAATGTTTTCCTAAGCAAGTACATTTTTCAACTTAAAAGTAAAAGTACTTTGCTGTTTAGTTATTTTTAATTCATACTAAGAAGTACTGGGCATGAGTGTTTTCTTCTGATGATGTAAACCCTGCATTTAATGCAAAGTAGACACTGGTTCAAAATGAAATTATGTGGGACGCCTGGGTGGCTCAGTAGTTGAGCATCTGCCTTCAGCTCAGGTCATGATCCCAATGTCCTAGGATGGAGTTCTGCATCAGCCTCCCCATAGGGAGCCTGCTTCTCCCTCTGCCTATATCTCTGCCTCTCTCTTTGTGTCTTTCAGAAAGAAAGAAAGAAAGAAAGAAAGAAAGAAAGAAAGAAAGAAAGGAAGGAAGGGGGAAGAAAGAAAGAAAAAAAAGAAAGAAAGAAAGAAGAAAGAAAGAAAGAAAGAAAGAAAGAAAGAAAGAAAGAAAGAAAGAAAGAAAGAAAAAGAAAGAAAGAAAGAAAGAAAGAAAGAAAGAAAGAAAGAAAGAAAGAAAATATTTAAAAAATGGAATTATGCTTACATGAAAAAGGTGAGATTTGAGACAATTACTGAATAATATCACTACAATGTCAATTAAATTGGTATTACCTTAGCTAAGTTAAATATTCACCTTAAAATAGCAGGGCTTATTTTTTAAAAAGCAATAAATATAGAGGAAAATAATTTATGGACTTGCAAAAGAATCAGGTTTTAATTCTGACATAATAATAGGAAAATCTATTTGTCATTTTTTAAAGTATCAGGTTGATGTCATTTATCTATTTTCTGCAAATATGTCATAGACAACTATATATTAATTGTCATATTTAATGCTATTAGTTAGAGAGATGATATGCAGGATAACTATTTTTATGTGAAAAAAAATAACTATTTTCCTACGTCTAAGAAAAAAGAAAAACAATGTAGTGGATGATATGACAATCCAAGGAAAATTCTTTCATAGTTAAAAAATTTCAGAAAGTTTACCAAGATGGTCTCTAAAAGAATACAGTGAGGGTTTTCTTTTATGAAATAATAACAATCTTCAAATAAACAAGGAAGTTTCAGAATTTCAGGTATAAATGGATTATAAATTATACATGATATGAATTGATATTTATGATTTTTGTGTAAATCTTGAAAGAATAAAGCATTTTAATATTCTGTAATAAAGTCACGACATGTCTAGAGAATACTCTTGTCTTAAAATAATAAGTGTAAGGTGCCTGAATACCGCAGTTGGTTAAGCATCTGCCTTTGGCTCAGGTCATGGTCCTAGGATCCAGGGATAGAGCACCAAGTTGCGCTCCCTGATTAGTGGGGAGTCCGCTTCTCTCTCCTTCTGCCCCTCCTCATGCTTGTGCTCTCTCTCTCTCACTTTCTCAAATAAATAAATAAATAAAATAATAAGTGCAAACCATAATATTTTGCATAAGGGTATATTATGTTAATAGTGTATGAAATTGCTTTTTTATTCATATTATTTGCAATTTTTAGTAATCGTTTAATATAAATGAAATGTAGGTAGCAAGTGCCTTACAGGCAAAACTAAATATCCATGTCCCAACAGTTTTTATTAAAAATTTGCTTAGGAAGAGTCAATCTCTTTTTCTAAGTTAATATTTGATCTAGTCTTCTGTTTACAAATGAGTCAATATCACGCTCCTACTTTATCTTTAGTGCATTGCATTTAAAACATACCTCCTCTTCTTTGAAGATAGATAATGCAGATATGGATTTGACTTTGCAATATTTCTGAAATGCTTACTTTATTTATATTTGGCAGCAGTGTCTTTTAAAATGGTAGTATCATCTATAAAGTAAATATCACCATAAACCTAATTAGAATTAATAATGCATTTAAAATTTTAATTACACACTGCTCTCCTGTTAAAATTAAATATACTGTCATTTAAAATGTTAATAAGCTTTTGAGGAATCAAGACAATATGAAAATTAGTTCAGGCAGATTGGATAAAGTAGTTTTGGGGGACAGTATGTCTTTTACCAGGATTTGACCCTCTAAGTTATCATTGGTATAGCCTGTAATTAAGATGTATTTTTTCTCCATATTAATTTCCACTTATTCTATATTGCATTGAATTTATAAGAGTGTTGTATAATACAATAGAATTAAAAGGATATCATAATTTCCAAATTAACTTCTCAGAAATGGATGATAGATAAGGAAAAAAATTCTTACAGTTATAAATCTAATCTAAAATACTTAGATTCCAGTCAACACAAAGGAGCTATTTTTACTTTTTAAAGAATGCTATTTCATTGCATTTTCAGGGATTTTTGGTATGGAAATGAAAGAATGTGTGCCTTTTAAAAGAAAAATAATGTGTTGTTTTCTCCAAATATGTCATTATTTTATTATTATTTAGTATATAATACTTGATTTCCATAAAAATGTTTCAAGAAACTGTTAAAATAATGAAGCACATGCAAAATTTGAGTCAAATTACTGACTTTCAAACAAATGTGATGAGTTATATGACAAAAATATAAAAACGTGAACAAAATTTTACGTGTTTATTTTTAATACAAATCATCTCCAAACTGTAAATTCAACAATACTTGATATAGTTTTTTTTTTTTTAAGATTTTACTTTATTTATTCATGAGAAACACAGAGAGGAGAGAGAGGGGCAGAGACACAGGCAGAGAGAGAAACACGCTCCATGCAGGGAGCCCGACGTGGGACTCAATCCCAGCCCTGGGCTGAAGGCAGCACTAAACGCTGAGCCACTCCGGCTGCCCTTCACCTTGATACAGTTTTAATGCTGGCATTCAACTTATTTCACTTGGCATTTATAAGTACATTGTTTAATTATCAGTTTCATGATCATAATGTGAATTTAATTCCTTAAAATTAAGAATTAGAACTCAGGGCAGCCCGGGTGGTTCAGCGGTTTGGCACAGAATTCAGTCCAGGGCCTGATCCTGGAGACCTGGGATCGAGTCCCACCTCGGGCTCCCTGCATGGAGCCTGCTTCTCCCTCTGCCTGTGTCTCTGCCTCTCTCTCTCTCTGTGTTTTCCTCATGAATAAATAAATAAATAAAATATTAAAAAAAAGAATTAAAACTCAGTGCACACAGTTCACATTATACTACCTCCTTATAGTGTATCCCAATTATAATAGACTTGAGTAAAACAAATATCATGCCTACAAGATGTACAGTTACAGATTTATCTGGCAACTTTTACACTATTCAGGAGCATATCGTTTTGTCACATGTCACTAAATGTCAATGACTTTCAACAAAATTAGATGTCCTTGTTGAGACTTCAATCCTCTCCCAATAGAGAGGTTTGTTTCTCTAGTGTTTCTTGGTGATTCCTTGGCTACTTATTTTTGTCTGTGGATTGCCATGGTGAAGCCAAGGGACCTCGGAGGGAAATTGGAAAGTTAATTGAAAAAGAAAAGGAAATTTTTTTCATAACATCTGCCAAACTGTACTCTTTCAGTCCAATATTGAAACATGACACAGCCTATTCAAAAGTTAATGCAAGATATCAAAATCCATTAAATATCCTAAGAATATAAAATACTCCAAATTAGTTTCCATTACTCGTAAAATTCTAGTGTCCACGACCACTGAAGTAATAATGTCTGACCACTGTTTTGTAATCAAGCTGTGATTTCTATTGCAATAGCATGGAAAATTTAGCAGAGCTCCCAAAAAATATGCTAGGGAGAAGAAGGGAAGGAGAAGGGAAAAGAAGAGGCGGGAAATAAAATATAATTTTTGAAATATTTATCATTACTTAGCAATGTTTATATATCTGAATTTGAAATCCATCAATGATAAAACTCTAAAAACATAATTTTGATGGTGTTTTAACATGTTTGGATGTGTCTAAATAATATTGCCAATAATTTCTAGCATTATAGGTCTTATTATTTAACTGTTGACTTCCTGAATTTCTATTGAATAAAACTGAATATTTTTAAAAATATGTCTTCTATTGTTTGAGTACATAATTCCCCAAATCATCCTTTTTAATCATCTGGGATGCCATATTCCCACCTCTTCATATAGCACAACTTTTCTTAGCTTCATCTAAGCATGTTGTTGTTGTTGTTGTTGTTATTACACAGGCATACTCAAACTGAAAGTTATGTAGATTCTATGCCTGCCAATGAATACATGGGGCAGTAAGTACTGGTTCCCTCTTATTCTCTTCTTACTACTTTTAATAAGAATCAATCAAGTGTTAACTTGAAAGTCTGGTCTATTTAATGAGTCTCTGGTTACTGCAACAGGTCATGATGTAGCTTCATGGTCATAAATCTCCAGCATTTACCATATTTCCTGGAACATGATAGTTATTCAATGAAAACTTGACCGAATGAATGAATAGGAACAAATGAATGAATGAATGAATGAATGAATGGTGTGACTATGCTAGATATATCCAAGATTTTCTTTTCCCCTCTTTTATATTAGCATGTCCTTAGAAAATAATTTTTGTTTTGTGTAATTTGAGGAATCTTATAATTAAAGGACCTTCGTATAAATATAAGTATATAGCTAAGATTTTAATAACAACTTTTTTTCCTTCTTAATAAGGACTTTACATTTCAAGGGGAAAAAATAAATGATACTTTACTTGCTTTATCCTGGACTATTTCTACTACTAACAAAAATTTCTCTGAATGGATGGAGCAACAAATGGTAACATGCAAAAACATGTTGCATGTTACCTTATGCAACATCAGGTATTATTCATACCAAATAACAAGTTAAGTTTATACTTTACAATCATATATTACTTTATCAGCAAAAAAGAAAAATCAATCTTTATTTTGGGGAAAGTAAACAAAATGAAAAATCAATATTATCTGAATAAAAACTACCAGCTTAGGAAGGACAGCATCTTCTTGGAAAGAAAGATCTTCATTAGTTTTAGTTCAAATTAACAAAAATCAAGATTTCTAAAAACACTATAGAAATATAAGTGTTTTCTTTGGAAGCAGTTTCTTCCCTGTGTGCATGATGTAAACAAATAGAAAAAGAAAATTAGCAAAGGATTAATTTCTTTTATGTAACATTCCCATGTGAATTATATAGCACATTGGAAACTCAAATTAAGGCTTTTTATTTCTAGAAGGAAAGAACTGTGAAAAAAATGATAGCATTTGGATCCTGCAGATTCTTCCAGACAAACTCCCTTTAGCATCCCAGTAGTCTTTCTGAGATTTCATAACTTTTGTTTGACCATAATATAAGTGTAATGGAACCAGCATCAAAGTCCAAAACATAACACTGACCTACATAATATCTACATTTGCAAATATGTATTTCACTATTTGTTTCACTTCCAAATTCTCAAGGACAAATTTTTTAATTTGTTCATTTAAAATTTGTATAGTATTTTATACTTTTGAATTAATTTATTCAAATTCCCATCATTACTAACAAATTAAGTAGAAATAGATTTTGAAGTGGTCCTTCTCATGTCCATGTCTCCGATTCTAAATGAATTCTAAATAGCAAAACTGTAAACCTTAATAACGTATAAGTTAAAGTGATATTCTGTATTAGAATTCATATCTACTCTTATTTATTACACCATACAAATAAGAATAAACTATGATTTTTAACCATATTAACAAGGTAAAACTTTGGTACTGCTCACTCAATCTAGATATATTTGGTAATTTCAGAGAGTGAGAGAAAAAGGAAGAGAAACTGATAGAGAGGTATGAGAAATAGAGAAACCCAATAATGGATCTAACATCCATGGGAAAATTCTTTTTAAAAAGTAATTATTAGTTTGCAAGACACAGAACCATAATTTTTACTTTTTTTTTTTTTTTTTTTTAAGAGGGAGAGAGAGAGTAAGAGAGAGTGTAGGAGGGGTGTAGAGAGAGGAAGAGAGAAAATCTCTGGTAAGTTCCATGGGCAGCCGCATGGAGCCCAATGTGGGAATCAGTCTCACAGCCCTGAGATCATGACCTGAGCTGAAATTAAGAGTCGGGGCATATTTAGCCAACTGAGCCACTCAGGCATCCTTGGAAACATAATTATTAAAGTAAAAATAAAACTGTGGGTTATATAAAAGGATAAAAGAGGAATCCCTTGGAGATAGAAGGAAATAGTTCACTCTGAGCTAAAAAGTCGCTGTGAAACTTTTTTTTGTTTCTCTCCACCTCTCATTTCTGTCCTTAGTTGCTTGTCCATTTCCAAGTGCCAATATTTAATCTTTCTTCCTCTAGAAACTGAAGTCTTTTTTCATTTGGTGGCTTAAACCAAAGTCATATGATCATGCCTAACTGGCAATCTCAGTCCATAGAATTTAGTTATCCATTTGTTTATTTAGCTCAGTGCTGCAGAGTTAATTGTCTTTGTGCACACGTTCAAAACTTTTATGATACTGAATTTTATTGTTCTAAACTGCATCACATATTCAAACAACTTTCCATGAGGAGTAGGAGTCAAAGCTTTTTCAGATCTCCTATTCTAAGACTGTGGGTAAGGCTTGTTATATAAGAAAAAAAAATGTGTCTGAGTGAACAAAATTTTTAACACCTCTAGTATCTTAAAATCTCTTAGGTTGGCTTGAAGTTATAAATTACTTTCACTTCACAACTGGTATATAAAAACTTTTTTTGCAAGAGAAACAAAAGCAAAAATGAACTATTGGGACTTCATCAAGATAAAAAGCTTTTACACAGCAAAGGAAATAGTAAACAAAACTAAAAGGCAACCTACTTTGGGAGAAGATATTTGCAAATGTTTTATCAGATAAAGGGCTAGTATCCAAAATCTATAAAGAACTTATCAAACTCAACACCCGAAAAGCAAACAATCCAATCAAAAATGGGCAGAAGACATGAACGTAAATTTTTCCAAAAATGACATACAAATGGCCAACAGACCATTTGTATGAAAAACTGCTCAACATCACTCAGCATCAGGAAAATGTAATTCAAAATCACAATAAGATACCACTTCACACTTGGCTAAAATTAACAAGTCAGGAAGCAACAGATGTTGGCAAGGATGCAGAGAAAGGGGAACCCTTTTGTACCTCTTGTACTGTTGGTGGAAAGGCAAACCAGTGCAGCCACTCTGGAAAACAGTATGGAGGTTCCTCAAAAGGTTAAAAGTAGAGCTATCCTACAAGCCAGCAATTGTATTAGTAGATATTTATCCAAGGGATGCAAACACAGTGATTCAAAGGGGCACATGCACCCCAATGTTTATAGCAGCAATGTCCGTAAGAGCCAAAACATGGAAAGAGCCCAGATGTCCAGCACAGTTGAATGGATAAAGAACATGTGGTATCTACAATGGAATACTAGTCATCAAAAAGAATGAAATCTCACTGTTTACAACAATGTGGATAGAAGTAGAGGGTATTATGCTAAGCAAAATAAGTCAGAAAAAGACAAATATATGATTTCGCTCATATGCAGAATTTAAGAAACAAAACATATGAACATAGGGGAAGGAAAGGAAAAATAAAGATGAAAATAGAGAAAGAGGCAAACTATAAGAGACACTGAACTCTAGGAAACAAACAGTGCTGGAGGGGAGGTGGGTAGGCGCGGGGTAATGGGAGTGATATGCATTAAGGAGGGCAATTGATATAATGATAATATAATTATAATATAATATAATATAATATAATATAATATAATATAATAATCAGTGTTATTCTCAACTGATGAATCACTAAATTCTAACTCCAGAACTAATAATACAGTATATATTAACTACATTTAATTTAAATAATTTTTTAAAAACCTGTTTTTTCCTCAATTGGTTAATCACATCAAAAATGAAGTATTTTGAAAAAGCCTATCAATATATCTGCTAAAGTATATGCTTGTATGCATTTACTAATTTTATATCATCTCCTATAAATTGTTTGTTAGTTTTATTTTAATTTCCTACCTAGACTATGATTCTCTAGTTTTCTCTAGTTCTAATTGGCAGCTGTAGAAAGAAATTAGCTCTGCTGTCCATTGGCATAATCTCACCAAGAGAACTGCAGCAAAGATTAGGTTTTATAGTTTGCAAATAAGAAAACTGGAAACAGGAAAACAATTTTATATAAACAACTTACAGAGCATGAATATCACTTTGAAAAGTCTCAGATTTTTTTAAAGTATTACTCAAATTTTTCATAGGGATTGCTGAATTAATTGACCTGGAATAAGTAACTAATAACTAATTAATAGCAAATAATTACTAATAAGTAATAACTAATTGACCTGGTATTACAACTTCCAAACTTTTAAAATGCATAAATTAAATTATTATTTATTTCAAGAGATTACCACTTTATTAACTGTTTGATTTTCTTGTTTTGAAATGAGAAAATATAATATGTTCTATGGTATGATCTGCATGTTAGAGATAGAAGTCCCCTGTTTCTTCATACTATCAGAAACTATAATTCAAACATAGTTGCTGTAATTGAATAGGAGTTTTTTAAATTACCTGGACTAAATGGGCAAATTGTATCTTGTAAAAAGAAAAGCAAAATAAATATATAATATAGTAGGTTCACCACCATGAAATAAGTGAGATTTAACATTGCATCAAATTTAGGTATTCATTGACCTTCTGTTTAGCTTAGTTTTCAGCATGACTATGTATTCAATTAAATACGTTGAATGTACTGAACTACAATGAATATTTTTCATGATAATAAAAATCACAAATGAGAATTTACAGAACAATAGTGCCGAGAAATGGAATTGTGTCAATACAAGTAATTCGCATTAGCAGGTGAGTCTCCCCAGAGATTTACTACTTATTCTCCTCAGAGGATGAATTAAAAAGATTTAGTTACCTTCATCAGGAAGCTATAAACTCAAGGGAATAACTTTCATTATGAGCAAATGTTTGAAAATTTGTTATTCGTTATTGAAAATTAAAGACTAAGTAGATTCATTAAGGACATTAATTACATAGACAATTAGCTGTTGTTTTGGAATTGCTTAAGATGGTTTCAATAAAATAATTTTAATGAGTATGTGGATGTTGCTGCACTTCTAAACTTAATAGGCTAGCATGGTCATTTATTGAATATTAGAGGAAATATATGAAGCTAAAAGAAATACCTAATTGATATGGGAATTATGTATCTTAAAAATTACTTTTAATCTAAATGTGGATGTTGACATTGAAATATATGATGTTAGTGTGGTCATTAATACTGGAGGAAGTTTATGATGCTAAAATGAAACATTCATTGGAGTATCTGGAACTATTTGGAATTATTGCTTCAAAATATTTGAATAATTATGGAGGTCAATTTCTAATCTATACTTTAAAATGTATTGAGAAATTTACTTGTTTGACAAACAGACTATACCCAGTGAAGTAACTGCCTTTTATTTTAAAAGGAATGTTTTTCACTTACTACACTTGCCTGGGAGATATGAAACCTGACTGCTGCTGTATTTCATCACAACTAATCTTCTCTAACTAGCTGGAGCATATACAGAGCATTCCCATCCCATAAACAATGGGATGCTCTTAACCTTCCATGCATAAGTCTATGGATTCATCTTCATCAATGCAGTGTTCCAGTTTTAAATCCACAAAGAGCAAACTACCACAAACTCCACCTTAAAACACTTGATCATTAGAGAACAACAGTGACTTTTTCCTCCAGCATGATTTATCTTTCTTGGATTTGTGTTAGACTCAGTATTCTATGTAGCAGAGTTTGTCTTCCTCTTTGGCAGCATGTCCATTTTTTCCTGTGTTATTATTTTCACATTTCACGTGTATAAGACTGTGGCTAAGTGATTTTACTATTCTGGCATATAGGCACTGGAACAGCTATTCCTTTGGGAACTATGTAAGGTGATAAAGACAGATGAGAGATATATAGACAAACCTAGTATTTCCTGGTTCATTGGCTATGTGATGTCAAGAATTCTGCTGCTTGAGAATGAAGGCATATGATTTAAAATATGCTTCTTTTTTGTTTTCTGCATAACAAGATGAAGTTATAAAATATTATAAATGCTTCCTAATACTTGCATGTATACATAGTAACACCTGAGATTAAGTAAAGATTTGCATTATATGATCTTCAAATAGGGTAGTTAATAGATAATGTTTTAAAATATACAGTTTGATATGCGCATCTACATATACATGAAAATGGGGGCTATAATATAAAATTCACTGGTAGAAAAGAGAAACGTAAGGGATGTCTGGGTCACTCAGTGGTTGAGCATCTGCCCTTGGCTCAGGGTGTGATCCTGAAGTCCTGGAATGGAGTCTTGCATTGGGCTCCTCGTAGGGAGTCTGCCTCTCCCTCTGCCTATGTCTCTGCCTTTCTCTTTTTGTGTCCCTCATGAATGAATAAATAAATAAAAATTTAAAAAAAGAAAAAAGAGAGAGAAAAGAGAAAGGAAATATTCAATATTCAATCACAAAGTCATTTTCTTGAAAATTGATGTCTGAGAAATAAAAGTTTCTCTTTTTGTTATTGAGGTGAAAATAAATTTTTTGGAGCTTTTCTTTGGCCAAATACTATGGTAGCACACAAAGCCCAAGACTCATGCAGATCTACCCCCATTGGGCCACACAAACTCCTGGCCTCGGATGAATCTATTATTAAAACAGTGTCTTCCAAAACCTCCTTTTAAAATTAGACGTTAAGTTTGAGATAATTGTAGATTCACATTTGGTTTTAAGAAATAACACAGAGATTTCCCACATCTCCTTAATCCAGTTTTCCCCAATGGTAACATCTTGCAAAATTATGGTACAATATCACAGCAAGGATGCTGACATTGACACAGGCAATGCACACCAGTGTTCATCACTACAAGGATCATTTATCTGGAACACTGGCACTTTTATGGACGTTCCCACTTCCACTTTGCAAATATTTCAGTAATTGGGTCTCCAATAGACAATTTTTCTTTTCTGTGGGTCCAGTTGCTTCAGAATTATATAGATTACAAAACCTCAGAGACTTTTTCTCTTGTAAATGATTCCATCACTTTGATTCTTACATTACAAACTGAATTAATTGATCAGAAGCTGTATTTTTTTTTTAAAAAGCTGCATTTTGTGATACAAAAATACAATGATGTTGGCAGAAATATGAGACAGGAAAATAAATCCAAATTCAGACTATGTGTCATTTCTAGTCGGGTCTGTCCAGCCCTCCTCATGATGAAAGAGCTGTAAGTAAATCTGAATGAAACATAGTTTAAATAAATTAGGCATTTTTCTCCCTCAGGTGAAAGAAAGCCAAGATTTTTAGAGAAGTCTTTTTGCTATAAAAATTGAGAGTCTCTATAAGATTACTTAGCCATCCTCTGCATGCAGTTTGCAGCCTCATGGTCTTAGGAAGGCTCTTACACTTCAACATTACATCTGTCATCCAGAACTGGAGAAGTTCAAAATGGTACATGCCAGTCACCTGTGTGGTATTTAAGAGAGGATTCTCAAAAGCCTCATCCAGTGAGTTTTACTTCTGTATCATTGGCATAACTGTGTCACCTAGCTATTCTTAGCTGCAAAGAAGCTGAGAGATCTGTTTGTTTGTTTTGTTTTTTTTTAAGCTGGATACATTGTTACCTTTCTAAAAATTAAAGGTTTTATTTTTCCCCTAGAGAAGGAAAAAATATATCTTAGGACATTATATGTGAAAACCACATGGGTCTAATGCATTCATCTGCCATTGCACATACATTAGTATATACCCTTATTTCATATCATTCACTCTTGTGGACAACCATTGTCACTTCCATGAATGTTTGTCAGAAATAGAAGGTGAATACCCTGACCTACCACAAAATGGTTCACTTTGTAGCCTTAAAGTTTTATAGCAGTAGTTATTTAAGTCAATAGCCAAGTGTGAAATTATTCCGAATGAGAACCAACCCCAACCACTACATCAAATGGCTTTGAAATTAGCTTTAGCTGCTAATTTTTGCAGATAACATTTCTAAATGAATCCATTTGAAAATTACAAAGCAAAAAAGCGCTTATATGCAAAACTTATACTGCAGTAATGTTATTTCAACAACTAAATTTGAATTATTTAACTAATGTCAAGCTGCTTACATACTTCCTCTGCTGTTGTATGTTAAAGAAGCTTATTTTCCATTTCTATACAAATTTGCAGCAGATATATTTTCTGTTGAGTTCAAACTATAGTTCCAGTGCTGCTTTTTTGAATTTATTTAAGTGTAAAGGAAATTTCCATATTTCAAAATCCATTTAACTTTACAATTGAAGATCTCCCACCTAACCTTCATTTGGGAGTGATTATTCTGCAATATAATGATATGCTAAAAGGCAAATACCAAGAGAAAAACCTAATAGAATACTATAAATGTCTTCCAAGTGTTGCATATGCTCCATTAGAATAGTATGCTTGTGGGCTGATATCAATATTTGGCAGCATCTCTGTGTTAACAGATATTTCAAAGATGAATATGTAAAATCTCATTACAGATGAGTATTAACAGATAAGTTTCTACAATCAATTTTGTTAATAGGTAAAATAAACTATGAATCCCACTTAAGTAAATTGTTACTCCTCAATGAAGAATTCCATTGTTCTTATTAGTGGACCTGTACTACAAAAGAAGTCTACTCAATTATTATTGTATTTTGTTTTTTGCCAATAAAAGCCTGTGGAAATGTGTCATCTCCCTTGTTATGGAAGCAACTCTATAATATCCTCAATTTTGTCTTTTGGCCCAAAAAGTCAGAGCTTCTGCTATCTGATCCTTTTCAGGAAACAAACAAACAAACAAAAACTTTGGACCTTCTTTTATTATTGACCGTTTATCATAAATTATCAACTCATACATTCCTTATTAGGAAAATTTTACCTGATCTTCTACTTGGGTACAAACAACTAGGATCTTTCAGACAACTTGCCTTTATGATTTGTGTGCTTTTTGAACCTTGTGTCAGACTTAAAATAAAATCTAAACATTTTCCTATTATCTATATGACTCTTGATTAACCGAATTTTTTTGCCTACTTTTCTAAACCCCATTTTGTAGCACTAGACAACTTACTACTTCACTTACACTACTTACACTACTACTTACACATTGTTCTTCTGTCTTTAAACACTAGTAGATCCTTGCCTTAGGGCCTTTACCTTGGATAAACTTTCTGTCTGAATCTCCTATCTTCCTGTTATTCAAATATCTGTCTCTTTCTCATAAATGCAATCTCGAAGTAATACTAGCTTCTCAGAAAGACATTCTCTGAGAACTATAATCAATGCTGCCCATTCCACCAGTCTCGGCAAATAATATGTCCATATTTAAATATTCTTCAAAATACTAATTGCTGGGACATCTGAGTGCCTCAGTGGTTGAGCGTCTGCCTTTGGCTCAGGTCATGATCCCAGGGTCCAGGGATCAAGCCCTGCATCAGGCTCTGCAGGGAGCCTGCTTCTCCCTCTGCCTATGTCTCTGTCTCTCTCTCTGTGTCTCTCATGAATAAATAAATAAAATCTTTAAAAAATACTAATTGCAATATAAAATAAATTTATTTATTTATATATTTATTAACAATCAAGCTACCATTTTCCCTATAGAAGGACTTCATAAAAGCACATTTTTTTCAATTAATGGATGAATGGATGTGTCTCACAGTAGATTATACTTTCTTAATTTAGAGACCTATTACATGCTCTTTGAACAAATGATTAATACACATTTAATAATGTAAAATGAATGACCAGTTATGTTTTACTTGCTGCTAAAACTTGCAAGTCCAAAATAAAGAAGCTAACACTTCTGTACTTAAAAGGTTAAAAAATTCACCTTGAATTCACTCATAGTACTCATTTATCATGTACTCTTTCAATTTTCTTTTGTACCTTGGTTTTTGTTTCCTCTTTAATTCATTTTATTTATTAATCCTGTTCAATCTACCATAAATATGATAGGAAGATGACAATAGGTCCTGAAAATAACCCTGTACAAAAATAGACTTTTGATTTTAATTGCCTATTACTGTAGAGTCAAACCTACTTTTGTAAATCTATAACCTGAGGTTAGTGATTTTGCTTTATTTGAACTTAGCTAGGTTTTCAATAATGAGTAGAGTTATAATTGGTATTTTGCTTTTAATTTAGCTACCTCACTCTTGTCCTTATTGACCTTCACCCATGGTTTTAACCAACCATTTATCTAACCTGTCAAGATCATGACAAATGTCCCCAGAGTTTGCTGTGATTGAATGTGAAATTTCTGCAGTAGGAAGAATCCCCTCGGCAAGTGTTAAGAGAGACACCAGAAAACTCTGACCCTTAAATGAAAATCTACTTCGTTTTCCCATTAATCTAGAAAACCTAACGTAAAAAAAACAAACAAAAAATGCAACCTTTATACATGTAGACACACAGGATGTGCCAATACACGAAGCATCTAGTAATGTGTATCACACACACAAAAATATAGAGAAAGAAATTGCAGATGACACATTGCTTTGAAAAACAAATAAAATTTTGCAATATGTAGAATTATATTTCAAAGATACATATATTGCTTTCAAATAAAAACAAAATGAAAAGAACTGTTTTTATAAATCATAGACATTTAAAATGTAGCTTTCCTATTGATTTTCAAATTAAAGTATATATGTAAAATTGTTAATGTATCTTTCAATATGCCCTTTCTTTTACATTCAGTATAGTTAAAAAAATAAGAGTGATATTTACAAATATGGATTTAGGGTGTAAACAAATGATAGAAGTTTGGTTTTACTGTTTGTAAAATATTGGTTTCCCCACAAAATTAAACCATTTGAAAAAGCCACGTAAAATTAAAATGCATATGTGAATATCACCGAAGTTTTGCATAATTGCATTTGAAACAAAAACCCTTCTACAAATTGCATTCTATATGGTCTTAACATGTTAAATAGCAAAAATCTTGGGATAACTATTAAATGCATTCAATCTGTGTTGTCCAATAGCCTTTTATCACTATCTGTGACTATAAAGGAAAATAAGTTATGAAGTAATTATCAAAACTTATTCCATTTTGGAGTTAAATATTAGATATGACTTAGACACTCAGGAAAATGGCATAGTCCAAATCAAATTTGCAAGGTATAGTTTTCTTAGAAGTTGTATTTTAGGAGATCCAGCACAAGCTATAAACTTCTGTTAATCCATCAATTTCAGACAATTTAGGATCAAAAATCAACTTTTCAAATATTATGATTTTAGGCAAATTACTTGACATATTGTGCCTCAGTTTCCTCATTTCCAAAATAACAATAATAATTAAATTACCCTTGGTGTTACTGTAAAGAATAAAGGAGTTAACTAATGCTTAGTAGATAATAAGCACCATAAAATAGTTATTACTATTAGATATCATGTTTAATTTAGTAATTGACAATATTCCCTAATTCAACTTGCTAAGTTTCAGATATATTAAAAAGCAATGTGCTTTTCAGTTGATATCTTCTAACTTGATTAGAAAAATTGGCCTTTATTCTCCTATGAGAAATAAATGCTGTAAACAAATGAAACACTTAGAGACTGGAATTACTATCAGCTCCATCAGTGACACACAGAGCCAGCCACCTTGTGGAATTCTTGGCCATGTACTAAAGAAAGATGTCTAGATATAAAATGGGTTCAGTCTAATAAAATGTAAAACCATCACAGAGAATTGCTTGAAGTGAATTATAAAAATTCTCTTGATGATCGCCCCTCTAACAAAGACTGTCATTAGTGTGAAGGGAAAATATGAAGGTTAATAGATTTTCCTTCTCTACATCCTCTCATGTTCCCCAAGTCCACCCACCACCATTACTGAAGGCTGGAACTAACAGCTTTGGGTCATCATCACTGCAGTCCAGTTATTTCTTATCCCACTGAGTTACTAAAAACTGAGTCATGTAGACACAAAAAAACAACAAAGAAAACCACCTACAATGTTCAAAATGTGAAAGATGTCATCCTGAGATATCCCTCTTGTGAAAAAAATAAAATGTTTATAATATATGATTCCTAGTCAGTTACAAACTACGAGATGATAAATGCATGCTAGCTTGCTGGGTTGGCAGGGTTGCTCTGCCTTTGTGATGAGTTATACTACCTCTTCCTTAAAATGTTGACCAAGGCAGTGTGGATGTTCCCCTCAGTTGGACTAGCTTTTAGACAGGCTTTTTCCAATCTCTAGGCTACCTATCGCCCTCTTCTTAGATCATTTACTTTAGAGTGCTTGCAATTGTAAATTCTTTATCTGCTCCTTTGAGTTGTAAATCTTCTCCATCTTCTTGCCAGTTTTATCACCAAGGAAAATTTTTCTGAAGCACCTAAGAGCTATCCTTTTGAAATGTAAAGGTTAGTGCTCCTATCTTCCAGTTTTTTTAGGTAGGGCTGCCTTGGGTCAAGGTGTAAAACTACCTCTTGTCATGAAGATATGAGAAAGTCTAGTTTTCCATTGGGTAAAGCCAATTATCAAACATAGATGGTCTATGATTGCCCCACCCCAGCTCTTAAAAACTTTCCAGCCCTTGTTTCAGTAGAGTTGACCTTACCCTGAACTCTGGCCTATGTCCTCTATTGCAAAAACCTTGAGTAAGGTCTCTCATGTCTTTGTCCAATACAACATTTGCTTTGACACTATTCACTTAGTACAGAAACTAAAGATCAAATTATTTTTTAATAACTAGAAAGGGGCTTCTTTTTATAACTTTGTGTGTGTCTTACTGAGACTGAAAATTTTTGGTTCATCAGTACATTCTGAAACAGTGCATTTTTTTCCTTTCCTTTATAGTCTCTCTTGACAAATATTTAAACCAGTCGAGAAGAACTAGGCTTTCAGAGTCAATGTTATCAGAGTCTATTCTTCTGAAATGTATAGCAAATTCTGGTTAGGATACTTCCCTGCACAGCATTATCACTAAGTAGTCAAAATTCTTGCAAGCATTCACAGCTGCCTTTCTTTTTCTTTATGATTTTATTGAGATATATTTAGTATAAAATTGTATACATTTATGATATACAAATTGATGTTTAGATATATATGTATATACATTACATAAAGATCACAACAACAGGGTAAACAACTTCTCTGTCATCTCTATATAGTTAAAATTGTGTTTGTGTTTTTGTGTAAGGCATTCTCCTGATAAGATAAACTCTTTAGTTTTAGTCCTATGTTTTCAAATATGTTCATAATATAAATATGCAAATTGCTTGGACTTTTAAAAATTGGAAACAAGCCCCATATACAGTAAATATGATACACTGAAATCACAAAACACAGGGTTCAATAAATATAACTTTCCTTGTTCTCCCTTACAGGATTTGATTGTTGTCTCTAGCACATATCTTTTCAAGTGAAAAGAATTTATGCCTTTCAATTGTAAAATTTCTTTGTCCCATCAGATATTTTCCCAGCAATTTCAAATTTAGCCTCTGATAATTCAGGTTTTCCACCTTGCTATTTATTTTGTGGCTGACTCTACATGGGGGCAGAGTGGGTAAGGAGTTTGGCTTATACAATGCTGTGACAAGACTGGGCTCTACTCTTTCTCATGCCATTCATTTCGCCATAGTGATCCATTTGGTCTTGGTGGTCACTAATGAACAGTTAAATCATTTATTTATTTATTTATTTATTTATTTATTTATTTATTTATTTATGATTTTATTTATTTATTCATGAGGGGCACAGAGACATAGGCAGAGGGAGGAGCAGGCTTCCCACAGGGAGCCTGATGTGGGACTCGATCCTGGGATGCCGGGATCAGGCCCTGAACCTAAGGCAGATATTCAACTGCTGAGCCACCCAGGAGTCCCCAAATCATTAATTACTCATTTGTTTGCAATGTTTTATCCATTCAACAAATTTTTATTAACCATTCTGTCTTTCCTGGGATGAAACAGTATACAAATAACATTGTCTTTGGTTTCATGGAACTTACATTTTGGCATAATAAAATACATCAGATATAGGGGCGCCTGAGTGTCTCATTCTATTAAGATTCTGCTTTTGGCTCAGGACATAATCCTGTGGTCCTGGGATCCAGCTCCAGGTCAGGCTCTCTGCTGAGCAGGGAGTCTGCTTCTCCCTCTCCCCACTGCTCAGGCTCTCTCTTGTTTTATCTCTGTCCAATTAATAAATAATTTATTTTAGAAAAAAAGTATGTTAGGTGTATGTATAATAGAGAAAAAGAAAGCAAGGAAAGAGAACTAGGGGTGTTAATGGCTGCAATTTTAAATAGGATGGTAAGGGAAGTCCTCAATGAAAAGATACTATTGAACAAAAACTGACCATAATGAGGGAATGAGCTGTGAGGAAGAGCACTGTAGGTGGAAAAAAAAACAGTAAGTATAATGGTCCTGAGAAAGGAGTAAACTCGTGGATTCAGGGGAGAGCAAGACCTGAGTGACTGAATAACAGGAGATAGGGTTAGAAAAACATAAATAATGGATGAGGGTGCATTTCATAGCATTATGATGATTTTGAATTTCACTCTGAATGAGTTGAGAAGTTATTAGAGGGTGTTGAACACAGAAGTAACATGATGTAACATAATTTGAAAGACAAGGGAAGCTGAATTGAGAATAGACTGTGGGATTCAGATGTGGTGAAAAGGAAATTGGTTAGGGAGATCTTAGAGTAGTCTAGGTAAGACACAATACTGACTCTATGGGGGTGCAAACAGTAGAGATAGAGAGAAGCAGTCAGATTCTGGATACACTGTTGAAGAAAGAGCCAGCAGCCTTTTTGATAAACTGAAGTGTAATGTGAGAAAAAGTAACACACACTAAGATTTAGGCCTGAGCACTAGGAATAATGGGCTTATCTCTAACTTAATTGAGAAAGACTGTAATAGGCACAGAATTCAGGGGTGATTAGGAGATCAAACTGGCATGCTGGATGCCCAGTAGGCATCTGTGACGTGATGTTAAGCAGGCAGTTTGCTTGAGTCTGAAATTCAGAGTAAATATCAAATCTAAAGATATAATTTTACTTTCCTTCCCAACCCGCAGTCTTTTATTCAAATCTAAAAGAGAAAAAGTAGTTTCTCCATCATCATGCACTCCATCAAGACATAAACAGTTTCATCAGAATATTTTCTTTAATAAAGCTCAATATAAACCCTTTAATAAAGAAAAATGTATTTCAAAATATTTACTTTGGACAGTAAACACTACACTTAGAGTTTAATTGTGATAGCCATCCTATTAAATTTCAGGCAAACATAATGATGTCATTTTTATTCTAGTGTAGGCCTTGAAAAAAATAAAGAGGTTTAACCAATGCAAAATGAATGAAAAATGAACATTAAACAGAAACAAATAATCACAGTGAGAGTTCATGAAGGTGAATGGTTATACATAAATATACAGGCTATCAATAACTTCTATAAAGAATCAATTATCAATTATAAACTATAATTTAAAAATCAGTAACAGCCAGAAAAAGGAATGTAGTAAGTATATGCTAGATTGCCAGCATGTAAATTCTAAAAATTTTCCAAAGGAGCAAAGCATTTATATTAATAGAGGTCTATGATATTATTTAACATGAGGTTTTACTATAGCAAAATGTAAATAACTTCTAAATGAACTGATGCATAAAACAATTCAGATCAAATACCCTAAAATCGATGGTAGGAGTGAAAAGCTTTTCTGGATTTAATATGAAGAGTGCCAATATTAGAAAATGATATTTTGCAAAGTAAACTTATCAGAATTATTTGAATTCTACTGAAGTATTTCAAAAACATAAAGAGATTGAGGTACTCAAAACTATAAGGGATTTTGAAACCTGTGGTCAACTATGATATCAAGATTCATAACAAGTATGATATTGATATGAATATCTCTGGATTGCAAAGCCAGACATTAGATCAAAGTAAAGCAAAAATACTTCGACGTGGCTTATTCAAATATCAGCACATAAGGGAAAACAACCAGTCTCAAAGGCTCTGTGTAAGTGAGTTAGAGCCAACTGTGCTCATTTAAAGTTTCTAGTAGTATTTATTGGGACTGAAATTTAGAGTATACATAAGTATTAGAATTTTTGTAGACCACATCATTCTTCAAAGAACAGTTTAGTTTGAAGATGAATACCTGTGTCTAGCCACTATCACCTGGATATTTCTGCCTTGTTTATGCTAACAATCTTAAGCTTCAAGGAAATATCCTAATGAGGGAGCATGCTGTGACAATCTGCTAGCTAAGCTACTCCATGCAGACCAATTTCATTATTTTTAATGTATGTGCCCTTGCCTATGAATACATGATTTCCATTTACTCCTGTCTCATCAAGCTTAGGTTAGAGACCCATGAAAAAGCAACCCAGATGCCTCAAAATGATGTAACCCTGATTTTTGCTTTGCAGTTATATACTTCTCCTTGGCTTTGCATTTGTAATTGAATTGGATGATAAACACCTGGGACATCTTTTTATCCCAAGATTAGTAAAGCTCCTTTTAACAATGCGCAATAGTGATAGCCTTTATCTGGCCATTATCCTTTATTTTGCTCATGAAATAATTTATGAGAAGCTCATTTTCTTATATCTCTCTTCTTTAATACAAGCAGATCAGCAAGGGAAAGAAAACACTGCATTTACACTAACCTAATTTTAGCAAGTAACTCTTCACAAAAACCTTCAGTAGTTTTTCTACTTTTAATCTCTAAAAAAACCTGGGATTTTAAAGTAGTGAACTTTCTGGGCATTCAAGGTCTAGAGAAGAGTCAATATGTATATGACAAATAAATCATTTTGCCAATATCTAAACCAGTGGTGTTTAAACTTTTTTGACAAAGATGCACACTAAAAAGTCCAGTTCGCACTTAAATACACACACATATACACTTCCCTAATGTGTAAAAAAAAAAAAAAAAGAGTGTTGTGTTCATTATAACTGACTCTAAACAGCTGAAGCTGACAAAATACCATGGATTTGAGTGACCTGAATGAACATTCACTTATTAGACCAAACTAAGGATACTTTCCTGGCTAATGGACAGTGCCAATATATGACCTCATTTCATTTTGTTCGATGTGCTAGTTTCACCACTTAATTAGCACAACCACCATGAACTCCTCTTTTTTTTTTTTTTTTTAATTACTTAAAAAACCCTGATTATCCACCTCAGCGACTTAGTAAAATTTTTAACTGGTGTCTGTTCCCTTGCTTGGCAAGTTAATAGACTCAGCTTTGTAAATCTTCTTCTTCTTATTTTTTTGTAATTCTAATTATTGATAGCAGTAGTAGTAACAGTTATAATAGAGGTAGTCATCATGCTTTCTCTCTGGCCATTGATTTATTCTTAAGACATTCTAGGAGTCTCACCAAAATTGTCCCGTTGCCTTCACTGACTGAGGCCAATGTTGCTGGACTTCTGAATGGAAACAAATGCTTACATGTGCCTTCTGGAGCTCAATTTGGGGCTGCAGAGAACTTGTGCTGTGAGTGAGAATTGCAGCAATGTCTCCCTGATAGCTGCCTTTTTCTTGAGCCCTCCCTGCATTTATTTCATCTACTGAGACTGTTTGACATATTCTCACTCTGGGTTAATACAGCTTATAACTCATTTTATAATTTTGACCATCAGTCATTGAACTTTTGGTGAGTTTTCTATTTTCTGTAATTGTTTTTCCAGGGCATTCTTCAAGTTTCTCATTTGGCCAATAAAAGAATCATTTCTCAGTCTCGTGTGTGGTCAATGCAATGTTGAAACAGCACCACTCTGATCCTTCCATCCTTTCCTTTCAGTTCTACAACATTCTGCCTTTTTAATTGTTTTTTAAATCTGTCACGATATAGGCACACTCTAGAAATATCTAGTCCAAGTTTAAATAGAAAAAAATTGAACTGTTTATAGAAGATCTCTTAAATTTCATGGTAGCTCTGATGCTAATTATAAGTTTATAGAAACTTCTGTAAGTTTATAAAAAGTTGTAAATACTCCTATACTATAAAAATGGAACATAAACATTTCCAAAGAAATTTTAAAAATCAATTATTAATTTTAAAGTGTTTAGCTTCTAAGAAAAACTATCTGGATGAATCTTCAAGTACGAGAAAAATCTAAAACAAAAAAGAAAGTTTAGCTGCAGTTAAGGCAAATGCCTTGTTTTTGTTTGTTTTTTTTTTTTGTCTCTTGTCTAAGAGACAGTAAGAGATGCAACACATTCAGTGATTATAAATTGTTGTATATATGTAAAAAGGTGTGAACATTTCTATAAACAGCTAATCAAGGTGAATTTTAAAAATATTCTGACATCATGATTTTATCATGGTCTAAAGATGTCAACTTAATATTCTTGTTTATGAGATACTTGGTTTAATGTCTCACACAAAACATAAATAAAATTAACATCCTAATTTTTTTTTATTTTGAAAGAAAATGTTGCTTTAATAAATGTTTAAGTTTTTAAAAATGTAAGCATATATGCTCAACTACACTGAGTTGTAATAATCAATGACAAAATAATATATGATACTATTACTCTTTAAGGGTAACTTCAATTTCTAAAATCTCTAATTTTTTGAAATCTTGAGAGGTTTTAAAGAAGTGTTTATTACTAAAGAAGGTTTACAAGAACATCAAAATTTCTCAAAGAATGGGAACAAATATACAATAATTTTTACATTATATACTTATATAATATTTGACTTATATTTCTAATTGTATTTTCATTTTTTTAAGATTTTATTTTTTATTCATTAAAGAGAGAGAGAGAGAGGCAGAGACATAGGCTGAGGGAGAAGCAGGGAGAATAGGTGCCACTATTTTGAAAATATTTTTATTATATGGCCATATTTGTGGTATGTAAAGCTTAAATCAAATGGTCAAGGGGTGCCTGGGTGGCTCAGTGGTTAAGGGTCTGCCTTGGGATCAGGTTATGATCCTTGGGCCCTTGGATCCAGTCCTGTATCAGGCTCCCCCCAGGGAGCCTGCTTCTACCTCTGCCTATGTCTCTGCCTCTCTCTCTGTGTCTCTCATGAATAAATAAATAAAATCTTTTTTTAAAAAAAGGTCAAATTTAGTAATTTTTGTATATGATTTTAATGAAGTTAATTCTATTTAAAATTGAAATGGAAAGGTTTCAAAAAGTTTATTCTGAAATAGTGTAAGATGACTGTGTGTGTGTATAGCCCGTATACAAACTTTCTATATAGACTGTTTTTATGACTATATGTTCAGTATTATATATACAATGTTATGACAAAAAATATGTAGACTGATAATTAAAAGCAAATTGTGAATTTGTATATATAGTTTGCTCTTCATTTATACTTCTGTGCTTATAGACCATTTAAGTATAACTGATAGGGCCCTTGACTGCAAGAAATTCTAAAATTCTTAATTATTTTTGTGGTTATTTCTATAATATTATCTTAATTTTTGCACATTAACTTTGATTAATGAGTCAACCAAGACAACAGACTCTCTAACTTCATTATATAGAGGTAATTTGATAGTCAAGTAATATGTTTCAGTGAATGCATGCTTCTATGTTGAGAAAACTATACTCATATTCCTGTAAAAATACTGATACAGTATATGTCTATAGGCTGATTTGTTTTAGGATAAATTTGTTTTACTGGTTGAAATAAATAATAACTAGTGAATAACTTATTAATAATAAATTGTTAATTTAATAATAAAGGCATGGGATGCCTGGGTGGCTCAGTGGTTGAGCGTCTGCCTTTGGCTCAGGGCGTGATCCCGGTATCCAGGATCGAGTCCTGCATCAGGCTCCTTGCATGGAGCCTGCTTCTCCCTCTCCCTGTGTCTCTGCCTCTTTCTTTCTCTCTGTGTTACTCATGAATAAATAAATAAAATCTTTAAAAAAATAATAAAGGCACAATATGACAATATGTTTGTCCATGCCTCCATTGTCAGGTATTATAGAAAGATGATTATTGAACAAATCCCTATAACTTGATTTGTATTTTACATGTGAATCTACTTTCCTATACTCTGTTACTATTTATTACTACAAATTCACTAGACCCTTTGGGTTTTAACAACCATAAGCAGTTTCTGGTTTTCATGTTACGTTTTTTATTTGCTTGTTTTCTCTTACTCTAAGATGATGGTCCCTGCAACAAGCTTCAAGCAATTAAATCTTTTGGAAAAAATATGAGGAGCCTCAAAGACTCAGGAAGGATCTTGTTGTCTATCACTAAATGAAAGGACATTAGTAATTGTTGCTGTTGTCAAGTGTATTGTTAGGAAGATCCATGTTGCAATCAAGTCTCTAAATCTGTACATCAGATGGTTGTACAAGGAAAGGAGAATGCAGAGACTAAATAAACACAATATTATGCATTAGAAATCTAAAACCAAGGTAGACATGTCAACCAAAACAATCCGATCATTTATCTGTCATTTGTGTCATCATTCTATTATCTCAGCCAAGAAAGATTAAGGAAATGACTGTAAGCAAAATTTTGCTTACTTTGAACAACAGCTCACAGAACTACTTGCCGAGGAAATATCAAAACTGACTGTTGTGTTTTTTGCTGCAGAATTAATCAGTGGGGACTTGTAAAGAACATGCCTATTGAGCAACTCTGAGACTTGTACAAACCCTTACTTGATACGAAGCAAAGACCCTTTCTTGATCAATGAACAATGGAACTCATTTTATTCAACTATATACAGATCAATGAACTTACTCTATCCTCTCTGGGGTACCCGTTTTAATACTTAATTAGCACAACCTTCATGAACTCTCACTTTCCAGAACTTCAAAAACTGACTTTTTGCCCTCTGCAAAATAGTTTTTTTTTTTTTTAACGGTGTGTATATTGTTTGATGCAGCTAATAGACTAAACTTTGTAAATATTTTTATCTCTGGTAGAGTGTTTAATTCATTGAATGAATATAACTGGAAATAAGTAAATAAGGCGATTATATCCTTGCTATTGTGATATGTTCTATATTTAAAATTTATTATATTTTTTAAACAAATACTGGTGATGAATCCTAATTGATTCTACGAACTGTTAACAGATTATGGCCTGCATTTTTAAAAATACATTTCTTTACAATTTTATAAAAATTATTTATAAAAATTGTTACATTTATTTATACAATTTCTGGGGTCAGACTGATATTTGAATCTCTGCTCCACCATCTCACAGCTTCATAACCTTAAGAAGGTATACTTCACTTGAAGTATCTATCATCATATGCAAAATATTTTATTACTGGACACACCATAAGGTCTTTGATTATATGAAAAATTTTGCAAAGCATGTAGCATGGTGCCTAGAATTTACATGTTATGATTTTAATCATGAAATCACCATCAGTGCAGTTAATATAACTGCTAGTATTTTTTTATAATGATCAATTTTTGAAATTCTTACATTAAACAATATCCTTTAATTGGCAAGGGTAATCTTTATAAAGTCGAACACACAACAAAAAAAAAATATATCAGTTAAGATTTAAGTCAATTTTCTAATGGATTAACTATTGGTAATCTTTTGAGAATACAATAAGTTTATCTGACTCTAAAAGGTTCAAACTCATTACATTCTCTCTTGAACCATACGGAAGTTCTCTTAATTATGCAGAATGTTAAACAGTAAAATATAAATTAAAGAATTCCACTTTCTTTGGACATTCTCTAGGCACTAGTAAAGGATTGTCTTGCCATGGTAATAATATGAGCTATGCTAAATTATTCTGCTGTGAATTTCATTATTAAACAGCATCTTGTATGTATTTTTGAAGATGAAACATACGTCATTCCCAGTACAGCTCTTCTCTGTAAGGGTCAGATACTTAATGAAGTTTCTAGTAAAGCTATACATATATATTTTTGTTTTTTTAATAATAAATTTATTTTTTATTGGTGTTCAATTTGCCAACATACAGAATAACACCCAGTGCTCATCCCGTCAAGTGCCCCCGTCAGTGCCCGCCACCCAGTCACCCCCACCCCCGCCCTCCTCCCCTTCCACCACCCCTAGTTCGTTTCCCAGAGTTAGGAGTCTTCATGTTCTGTCTCCCTTTCTGCTATTTCCTACCCATTTCTTCTCCCTTCCTCTCTATTCACTTTCACTATTATTTATATTACCATATAATGTTTGTCCTTCTCCGATTGACTCATTTCACTCAGCATAATACCCTCCAGTTCCATCCACGTCAAAGCAAATGGTGGGTATTTGTCGTTTCTAATGGCTGAGGAATATTCCATTGTATACATAGACCACATCTTCTTTATCCATTCATCTGTCAATGGACACTGAGGCCCCTCCCACAGTGTGGCTATTGTGGACACTGCTGCTATAAACATTGGGGTGCAGGTGTCCTGTTTCACTGCATCTGTATCTTTGGGGTAAATCCCCAGCAGTGCAATTGCTGGGTCATAGGGCAGATCTATTTTTAACTCTTTGAGGAACCTCCACACAGTTTTCCAGAGTGGCTGCACCAGTTCACATTCCCACCAACAGTGCAAGAGGGGTCCCTTTTCTCCGCATCCTCTCCAACATTTGTGGTTTCCTGCCTTGTTAATTTTCCCCATTCTCACTGGTGTGAGGTGGTATCTCATTGTGGTTTTGATTTGTATTTCCCTGATGGCAAGTGACGCAGAGCATTTTCTCATGTGCTTGTTGGCCATGTCTTGTCTTCCTCTGTGAGATTTCTGTTCATGTCTTTTGCCCATTTCATGATTGGATTGTTTGTTTCTTTGGTGTTGAGTTTAAGAAGTTCTTGGGATCCCTGGGTGGTGCAGCGGTTTGGCGCCTGCCTTTGGCCCAGGGCGTGATCCTGGAGACCCAGGATCGAATCCCACGTCAGGCTCCCGGTGCATGGAGCCTGCTTCTCCCTCTGCCTCTGTCTCTGCCTCTCTCTCTCTCTGTGACTATCATAAATAAAAAAAAAAAAAAAGAAGTTCTTTATAGATCTTGGAAACTAGCCCTTTATCTGATATGTCATTCGCAAATATCTTCTCCCATTCTGTAGGTTGTCTTTTAGATTTTTTGACTGTATCTTTTGCTGTGCAAAAGCTTCTTATCTTGATGAAGTCCCAATAATTCATTTTTGCTTTTGTTTCTTCTGCCATCGTGGATGTATCTTGCAAGAAGCTGCTGTGGCAGAGTTCAAAAAGGGTGTTGCCTGTGTTGTCCTCTAGGATTTTGATGGAATCTTGTCTCACATTTAGATCTTTCATCCATTTTGAGTTTATCTTTGTGTATGGTGAAAGAGAGTGGTCTAGTTTCATTCTTTTGCGTGTGGATGTCCAATTTTCCCAGCACCATTTATTCAAGAGACTGTCTGGAACAGGAAGAAATAAAAAACCTGAACAGGCCAATAACCAGGGAGGAAATTGAAGAAGTCATCAAAAACCTCCAAAGACACAGAAGTCCAGGGACAGAAGGCTTCCCTGGGGAATTCTATCAAACGTTTAAAGAAGAAACCATACCTATTCTACTAAAGCTGTTTGGAAAGATAGTAAGAGATGGAGTACTTCCAAATTTGTTCTATGAGGCCAGCATCACTTTAATTCCAAAACCAGACAAAGACCCCACCAAAAAGGAGAATTACAGACCAATATCCCTGATGAACATGGATGCAAAAATTCTCAACAAGATACTAGTCAATAGGATCCAACAGTACATTAAGAAAATTATACACCATGACCAAGTAGGATTTATTTCCGGGACACAAGGCTGGTTCAACACTTGTAAAACAATCAATATGATTCATCATATCAGCAAGAGAAAAACCAAGAACCATATGATCCTCTCATTAGATGCAGAGAAAGCATTTGACAAAATACAGCATCCATTCCTGATCAAAACTCTTCAGAGTGTAGGGATAGAGGGAACATTCCTCGACATCTTAAAAGCCATCTACAAAAAGCCCACAGCAAATATCATTCTCAAAGGGGAAGCACTGGGAGCCCTTCCCCTAAGATCAGGAACAAGACAGGGATGTCCACTCTCACCACTGCTATTCAACATAGTACTAGAAGTCCTAGCCTCAGCATCAGGCAACAAAAAGATACCAAAAGCATTCAAATTGGCAAAGAAGAAGTCAAACTCTCCCTCTTTGCCGATGACATGATACTCTACATAGAAAACCCAAAAGACTCCACCCCAAGGTTGCTAGAACTCATACAGCTATTTGCAGCGTGGCAGGATACAAAATCAATGCCCAGAAGTCAGTGGCATTTCTATACACTAACAACAAGACTGAAGAAAGAGAAATTAAGGAGTTAATCCCATTTACAATTGCACCCAAAAGCATAAGATACCTAGGAATAAACCTAACCAAAGAGGTAAAGTATCTATACCCTAAAAACTATAGAACACTTCTGAAAGAAATTGAGGAAGACACAAAGAGATGGAAAAATATTCCATGCTCATGGTTTGGCAGAATTAATATTGTGAAAATTGTCAATGTTACCCAGGGCAATTTACATGTTTAATGCAATCCCTATCAAAATACCATGGACTTTCTTCAGAGAGTTAGAACATATTATTTTAAGATTTGTGTGGAATCTGAAAAGACCCTGAATAGCCAGGGGAATATTAAAAAAAAAAACATAGCTGGGGGCATCACAATGCCAGATTTCAGGTTTTACTACAAAGCTGTGGTCATCAAGACCGTGTGATACTGGCACAAAAACAGACACAAAGATCAATGGAACAGAATAGAGAATCCAGAAGTGGACCCTCAACTTTATGGTCAGCTAATATTTGGTAAAGGAGGAAAGACTATCCACTGGAAGAAAGACAGTGTCTTCAGTAAAGCGATATATTGAGATATTTTCAATTATTAATCATACTTTACCATGTTAATTTCAATAATTTTACAAAGAATTTTTTACTTGTATCATTTTGGTTTGATGTCTAGAACAAAACAGAAATTTTGTAAAAGTATTGAAATTAGGATGCTAAAGTATGGTTAATAATCTTTCTATAATATATTCAAGAGGAGCAATCCAAAAGGTTAAGTTTAAAACAACTTGTTGATATGCAGATATTGGTTAAGTCAAATCAGCTGTTGGAAATCTGTTTTATTAACATACATATCCCAGGTAGAAAGGCCCATTGGATGACTAAGTAAAGACAGTTTGAGTCCTAAGACAAGATAGATCAATATTAATCTTTTTAAATCAATATTAATCTTATAAGTTTCCTACATTTCTAGGCAAAAACCTCTTTAAGAAAATGTAGTATTGACAAATGACATAGAGATTTGTTTGTATGTTTTTTCTCTATAACCAGTTTGTGAACAAGCTTATCTTTGTTCTCATTATCAGTGAACTAATAGTTTACATTGCTTTGTTAAAGTACAAAATAGGCAATTTTGAAACCTTATATAAAGGCAATTTTGAAAATTAAGCCACAATTGGACCTATAAATATAAAATATTTAAAACATGTAAATTGTGATAATGTAATATATATAATATATATAATTTTTAAGATTTTATTTATTTATTCATGAGAGACACAAAGAGAGAGAGGCAGAGACATAGGCAGAGGAAGAAGCAGCCTCCATGAAGGGAGCCCAATGTGGGACTCAATTCTGGGACTGCTGGGATCACGCCTTGAGCCAAAGGCAGATCTACTCAACCTCCTAGCCACCCAGGTGTCCCTGTAATATATGTATTCTAATACTAGGAAATAAAATACTTTGACATTTACAGAATTTAAAAATTAATATGTTGAGTAAACTTGGTTCCAAGAAACTATCCCGATGTTTGTAAAATTTCCAATATTTTAGTAAATGGTGCCTGTATTTATATGATAAAAAAATCATCTTTTTTTAGTTTTCTTTTAAAATATGGAACTATTAAATATTTAATCAAGTGTCTTTCAAGAGGAAAAAACCTGTTATTATTTAATCTGTTATTCTTTTTTTCTATATGTTGTAGCCAAAAGTACAAAAAGAAAATTTACCATTAAAATGAGGAATATGCAAGGATGCCAGATTTAACCACTGGTGATTAACATTATACTAGAATTTCTAGCCAGAGCAATTAGGTAAGGAAAATAAATAAAGATCATCCCAATTGGAAAGAAAGAAGTTATACTATATCTATTTGCAGCTGGCATGATCCTGAATATAGAAAACCCTTTGAAAAATGTACAAGAAAGCTAGAAGGCTAGATCTAAGAAACAAACTCAGCAAAGTTGCAGAATAGAAAATCAACACACAAAAATCTGATGTATTTCTACACATCAGTAAAGAACAATCTGGAACTAAAATTTAAAAAGTGATTCCATTCACAACAGTATTTACAACAAAATAATATACAAACCAATTAAAACTAATTACCATATGACCCAGCAATTCCCCTCCTAGGTATATACCTCAAAGAATTGAACACAGGGACTCAGATATGACCCTGCTCATTGTGGCATTATTCGCAAGAGCCAAAAGGTGGAGAAAACCCAAATGTATCACCACAGATGGATGAATGAACAAAATGTGGGAAATGCATACAATAGAATATTATTCTGCCATAAAATATAGAATGAAGTTCTAATGCATGCTACATAACAGATGAACTTTGAAAACATTAAGTGAAACAATTCAGGGAAAATAGACAAATAGCGTATGATTGTATGTGTATGAAATATCTAGAACAATTACATTCAATGAGACAGAAAGTAGATGAGAGGTTTCCAGGGGCTCGGGAGAGGGAAGAAGGGAGAATTATTGTTTAATTGTTTATGTTTGTGGTGATTTAAAAGCTTTGGAATGATTTCACAAAATTGTGAATGTAATTAATGCCTCGAATTACACACTTAAAAATGGTTCAAATGGCAAATTCTATAGGACATACATTTAGCACAAAAAATAAAAAAGAAAATTCCAAAAAAAGTTATACATAGATAAAATTCACAAGTGGTGTGCAAAGAATAACATAAATCTCTTGAAAGGGATCATTATTTGACCACTTAGAATTAACATACAATTAAAGCTTCCTAATTTATAGCAGCTAATTAACTTCTGTGAAATAATTTATAAAGCAATCTATCCTAAATAAAAGAGCATGTATCTACTTGTAACTAGTATATTTCTTATATATTGGGAATGTACAAACTAAAATAGGAAAGTATTTCTCAGGAAGCTTCCAAGGAAGAAACTACATAGGGGAGAAAGAGAGAAAGAGAGGAAGAGAAATTGATAGAATAATTTTCCTGAGAGAGAAGAAATGTATTCCACTACAAAAATTATATAGAAAAACAGCCACTTTGTTATATAGGATACACTACATCCAAATGATGTAAAAGTGTGTGTGTGTGTGTGTGTGTGTGTGTGTGTGTGTGTGATTTTGGAAGGCAATGAATATGTATCTAATAGAAAATATGGAAATAGATTTTGAAGTGCATGAACAATTTTTGAAAGAGTTGAATGAAATAGGATGAAGATTAATTGACCAGATATCTTGCATAGAATTGAGGTGATGAGGGATTATTTCAATTTTATGATGATCGTTTCATACTGGGAATAATATGTTCTGATATTTTATGTAGACAGAAATCAGATAACTTAGTTCTCCAGATTAGTCTAATGGAAAAGGAAAAAAGTATGTGACTTTAGAATAATGAAAGAATCTTATTAAAATATGAGGCATGGAATATAACTGGAAAAAAGGTACAGTAAGAAAAAAGAAAATTTTTGAAATGGGAGATAGTATAAAGTTTAATGAATTAGGGTTTCTGATAAAATCAGAGAGTAGGAGTAGCTGAACAAATTAGCTGTAAGGGGAGATGTGGGGTGGTTGTGGAATGAATATTTGCATGATTGATTTTCCAGCTAAAAGAGCTATAGAATATATACCCATGGACTGGGTGTCTGAAGTCATGAGGAGGAGTAGTCACTAGAAACAAGATAAAGAACTGACATACAGTAGTAAATGTATAATTTATTAAAAGTTGTCAACAAGAATAATCATAGAAATTGGGATACAGAGGTCCACATTTTTAAATATTTGAGGGGTACTGATTGTGGGCTTCAAAGATAAGGGGATCCCTGGGTGGCTCAGCAGTTTGGCACCTGTCCTTCAGCCCAGGGCATGATCCTGGAGTCCCAAGATGGAGTCCCACGTCAGGCTCCTTGCATGGAGCCTGCTTCTCCCTCTGTCTGTGTCTCGGCCTCTCTCTCTCTCTCTCTCTCTCACTCTCTCTCTGTCTCTCATGAATAAGTGAATAAAATCTTAAAAAACCAAAGATAATATATGCTTTATATATCCTTCCCTAAATATGTGTACTCTTAAATTATTAATTATCTTCAGACATATTTTTAAATTATCTCTGGAATATATTTCTGTTGAAGAACTATTTGACATAAGAATTTACTAAAAATTACCAGTGGAACTCAACATATTGAAAAATAATCTAATTAAAATGGGAAGACATGAGCAGACATTTCTCCAAAGAAGACATACAAATAGTCAACTAACACATGAAACCATGCTCAAATCACTCATTATCAGGTAAATGCAAATCAAAACTATGAGCTTAAAATAATAATTAGCTCCCACCTGTCAGAATGGATAGATTGAAAAACACATGAAACAACAAATGTTGGTGAGGGTGTGGAGAAAAAGGAACCTTTGTCCTCTATTAGTGGGGATGCAAACTGCTGCAGCCCCTGTTAAAAACATTGTGGAAGCTCCTCAAAAATTAAAAATAATATTACAACATGATCCATTGATCACACAACTAGGTATTTACCCAAAGAATGCAAAACACTAATTTGAAAGGATATATGCACTTCTATGTTTATTGCAGCATTATTTACAATACCAAATTATGGAAGCAGCTCAAGTGTCCATCAATAGATGAATGAATAAAGATGATGTGGTTTATATATGTACAATGGAATATAAATTCAGCCATAAAAATAATGAAATCTTTCCGTGGACAACAACATGGATGGATCTGGAGAGTATAATGCTAAGCAAAGCAAGTCACTCAGAAAAAGACAAATACCATACATGATTTAACTCATGCATAGAATTTAAGAAACACAACAAATTAACAAAGAAAAAAAGAGAGAAATAAAAAACTAGATTCTTAACTACAGAAAACAAACAGATGGTTACCAGAGAGGAGTTAGGTAGGCGCAAGGGTAATATAAATGATGGAGATTAAGAGTACAGTTTTCTTGGGGTGCCTGGCTGGCTCAGTCAGTAAAACATGCAACTTTTCATCTCGGGTTTGTGAGTTCAAGCCCCACATTGGGTAAGGAGATTACTTAAAACAAATAAAAAATTCTTAAAAAAAAGTTTCACTTATCTTGAAGAGCACAGAATAATATACAAGAATTGCTGAATCACTATATTCGTACACCTGAAACTAGTATTATATTGCATATTAACTTTTCTGGTAATTAAAATTTACCAGAGAAGTTTTTATTTTTATTACATTTGCTAAAATTTTCTTTTCAGTTAGTGAATATTCAAGCAATTTAATATTGTTTAAATGTAGTAAAGTGGTTCCAACCACAGTATCAATCTACTGGTTGCTTCCTGAGACCAACCTATTGAACATATTGAAATATATGAAGGTTTGGGAAGAGGGGGAAAGTTCAAAGGAAAACCAACAACTACCAGGAAATGTGTTTCCTAAATGCAAAGCTTGTTCAGAAAAATAAAATATTTGCTAACCATATTTCAGATTTTCTTTCAACATTTGTAGGTGTTTTGCTCAGTATATTAATGGGCATTCTTTTCTAATCGTTTTATTTTAGTAACATGACTTGAGTTGCATTTTCTAGTTACTATTTTTAGGATTATTCATTTGACAAGTTTCTGCTATAAAAACTAACAGTAAAAAATGTGATGAAAGATGTCAAATTCTGTTCTGCAGATAGCCATAAATCTTACCTTTTTAAAATTTGTTTTTGGTATTTACTGAAACTGGGAAATACAACTGCCTTGTAATTCCACTATATAGAACACTGAAAGAGGGATTTACAATCACCTTCCATATAACAGATGATATTTTCATGGGCTGATGAATCACAATGATAATTTAATAAAAAGGTATTTTACCCCAAACACTTTACATGGAATGTCTTATTTAATCTCTTTTTACCAATACCTCTGATAGATTTTATGAAACCAATTCTACATTTGAGAAAAAACAACAAAAGACTAAAACACCTGAGGGATTGGCACAAGGTGACATGGCAAGTGGAAACCATAGTTGGAATTAAAACCCAGATATGCTCAGCTTTGCCCAAATGAAAACCCATGTTTATCTATGTTTTATGACTCATCCTAATATGCTTTCCCATATTCTCTTTAATATATAATTATATTCTTTTATATTTCCTTAAACAATAATTAGAAAACAAAACTCATTAAACTTCAATTAATTATAGATTTTAATAACACATACAATGTGTAACAGTTACATTACACATTATGTTTCTGGGTTTAGATTTAGAGGACGTGAAGGAATTTTAGGAAGCAAAGAAGAAAGTAATCGCAATTGAATGAGAACTTTGCAGCAAGAATTATGACAACCTATTGTTTCTTTTGTTTGTTTCTTTTACTCTGTTACTTCCAGCCCATTAATGTTCTGTGACAAAGTTAAAAATACTATTACGATAGAATCTTATATTGCCTATAGAAAAAGTTCCATCATGCCAACTTGGCATTCATGTTATCGTCTGCCATATTCACTGCATAGAAAAAGTTCAAGACTGGGATGCCTGGGTGGTTCAGCAGTTGAGCATCTGCCTTCTGCTCAGATTGTGATCCCAGGGTCTGGGGTCGAGTACCACATCGGGCTCCTTGTGGGGAGTCTGCTTCTCCTCTGCCTGTGTCTCTGCCTGTCTCTCATGAATAAATAAATAAAATCTTTTTTAAAAAAAGTAAAACTATTTGGTTCATCATGTTTCATTAAACTACCACCATCTACCTCACCTCTTGATTATTGAATTTTTACTAATCTTTCAGAGTCTAGTTCAAACTCTACCTTAAACACAAAAACTTTCTTCACCTTAATTCCCTCAAATGAATTTCCTCAAGCAGATTAAACAACTCCCTTTTTTGAGGTTCTTGGTGTATACATCTCATTGGTTTCTTTGGGCGGATTCCTTTTGTTCTTCTAGTCACTCCTCACCCCACAAAATAAGATAACTAGCTCTTTAAGTTCAGAGAATGGGCCTTGTTTAACTTTGAACCACCTTCCAGCATATGATACTTGATAGTACATAAAATAACTTTGCTAAAACACGGAATATTTAATCTCACTTTTGTCTTTACCTTGAATCAGCAATAATGTTAATCATCTCACAAAATCCCTGCAAGGTAATTAGAATAGTTGTGATTAAACTATTGTGTAGAGAAAGAAATTAAGTTTTTGAACTTAGTAATATCTCGAAGGCCAAAGGATGTAGTTAATTATATATAACTTTGAATTCTGGATTGGTAGTTCAGCACAGTGTTACACTATACCTTTCTGCTCATTTAAGCCCCAATATACAGTAAAATTTATGGGTCTGCTAAACATAGAAGTATGTTATTGACTCTTAGTGCCGGGATTTCAATTGTGAACCCAGATATTATCCTAAGAAATTTTATTTAACCTTTTCATTTCCTAATTTAAATGCATTTATCCATACTGAACTTAGTTTTATCTTAATTTGGGGCAGCCCAGGTGGTTTGGCGGTTTAGCGAGCCACCCTGTCTGTAGCCCAGGGTGTGATCCTGGAGTCCCAGGATTGAGTCCCATGTCAGGCTCCCTGCATGGAGCCTGCTTCTTCCTCTGCCTGTCGCTGCCTCTCTCTCTCTCTCTCTCTCTCTCTCTCTGTGCCTCTCGTAAATAAATAAATAAAATCTTTATAAAAAAAAATTTGAGGAAACCATTTAATTTCTGCTCTTTTATAATGGTTTTACATATTCTTCTATGTAATCAAACCACAAATGAATAAATATACTCTCTTCCAACAGGAGGATAGTGATAGAAGTCCTTAAAAGCCCTATAAATAATATCAGGTTATTATTCAACAAAGGAAACTACTGTTCTTTTCACCTAGATTTTTAAAAATTGGATTAGAAAAGTTTTGAAAATCCTTCACACACAATATTCTGTAGTTAGAACTGCTGGATGTTTATTCATCTATGTGAAAGGAATTCATCCTAAAGTCCACTTATTAAGGTAGAAATATATCACGAAACAGATCTACGCAACTGGTAGGGTTGCTTTCTTAGCAATACTGGCAGAAGATTCAAAGATAGATTACAAATATAAAATTAAATAACTATGGTGGGTTTCCTTTGCGAACTTTCAAGGAGAGATAAGCAAGTGTTCCCTGAGTTCGTTCATGACTTACATGTATAATAATGTTTCCATGACTGGGAATCCTTACCTATAGCAAATGTTATATCTAAAATCATTCATTCATTCATTCATTCATTCACTCATTTGAGGGAGAGGGGTAGAGGTGGCACAGAGTGACAGAGAGAAAATCTTAAACAGGCTCCATGTCCAGTGCCTGATGTGGGGCTCTATCTCACTACTCTGAGATCATGACCTGAGCCAAAATCAAGAGTTAGATGCTTAACTGACTGAGCCACTCAGGGGCCCCTAATTTATAAAAGAATTTAATATAAGAAATTTAAAAATATCCACTAATTAACTTCATCTCATTTTCATGCTCACCCATTCTGGGGGTTACATCCTAAATAAAAAGCCTCAAACATCTGTCAAGACATCTAATTCATTCTTTTAATGTTTTCAATCATAACAAAACAGTTCTCTAGATTCAGCAAGTAGAAGCAATAGCAGCTAATAAATTCTAAGACTAGGCTAGACTGGCATTAGGTAGCCACAGGGAATACTAAATATTTTCTGAACCTATAAAGATTGCTTTAACATAAAAAAATACCTGACACACGAACATGAGAATACGTTCATACCAAGTCAGTCTTCTGTCTCACATCTACCAAAACATTTAGTGATGGTAATAACAGTATAATTCCTTATATCCGCACTCACTTCTAGATTTTAGCACTGATACTCAGTTCCTAATCTATTCACTTGGCAGCAGTAGCTATTAATTTTCCTTAAACATTTTTAAACAGATTTATTGGGGTATAATTGATATACCAATTAGAAAAGCCACAAGAACCACAGATACAAGTTACCAAAACTGAAGTCATTAACTACCCAAGAAAATCTGCTTCTTCTTTGGCATTCTTTTTTTTTTTTTTTAATACTTTATTTATTTATCCACGAGAGACACAGAGAGATGCAGAGAGGGAGGCAGAGACACAAGCAGAGGGAGAAGCAGGTTCCATGCAGGGAGCTCGACACGAGACTTGATCCCGGGACTCCAGGATCAGGCCCTGGGCTGAAGGCAGCACTAAACCACTGAGCCACCCGGGCTGCCCTTCTTTGGCATTCTAAGACACACTAAATCTCAATGCCACCAGGCACTGAGACGTCAACGCTGACTTCTTCCTTTCTCATATGCCTAACAATCACTAAATTCTGTTAACATAGAATCTGATATTATAAGTGGGGGAAAAAAAGGAAACAAAAAAACAGACAAATCCTTCTATTCAAATAAAGATTAGATAGATAGACACAGAGAAAGTAAACAGCAGATTTAAGAAACACATATCTCAGGGGCACCTGGGTGGCTCAGTGAGTTAAGAGTCTGCCTTTGGCTCAGGCCATGATCTCAGGGTCCTGGGATCGAGCCCCACATCTGGCTCCCTGATCAGTAGGGAATCTGTTTCTCCTTCTCCCCTTCTCCCTCTTCCCTTCCACCTTTCCGCTCCCCCCCCCCACTCTTTACCCCCTCCCCACTCCTGCTCTGGTGCATGTGTTCCTCTCTCTCTCTCTCTCTCTCTCTCTCAAATAAATAAAATCTTAAAAAAGAAAAATATCTTAGGTAGGATGCTAATGTGAGGTATGTTAGGGGAAAATGAAAAAATAAAATGCCTTAGTCAAATTATTTATGCAATTCAAAAAATACAGTTATTAGGCAAAATCCAATTCACATTAGCTGGTTCTTTCACTTATAAGCTTTTTGATCTTTTCAATCAAAGCATATATCATTTTGAGTTTATGGCATTGCTTTTATTTGTTTATTCTTAATCTTTAAATTCAAGACAGGAACATAAAAGGAAAACAGATTAACATACTATTTTTTAAAATGTCCTACTTTCCTTTGTTGAGGCTTCATGGCTATTAAGTGTTTCAGGTTTCTTGTCCAAGAGATGTGTCTGAAACTGACACAAAGCCACAGCCTTTATTTATGTTTCTCTTCAGTATAATTGGTCTGAACAATACATCTTTATCCTCCAGCCTTGTTTGTTAGGCATTGGTTCCTGAGAAGAAAATAGTCTTTCTTACTAAGAGAGCAAAGTGTTGTTTGTTATGTAGACTTTTATCGATCATAAATGAAAGGTCTCCTTTCTGCTGTTTCTGTTGAAAAGTCCTTTGAATAGAAACCTATTTACCCCTTCTTAGACAGATGCTGCTTTGGTGAACAACCTGAAAATTTATGCAATATTTATTGCCTCCTTAAATAATGTATTTCTAGTAAACGTGTTTATATTTACACTGTGATCTTGTTCTGTAAGCTTTACTAACCAATTCTTCAAATAAATTGATCCAAAGAAAACCTTAAGAAGTTTAGAAAAAAGTCTTTCAATGTTTCTGTAAGTGAATACATAGATGAACAAATAAGCATCTGTAAAATAGGTTGACAAAAAAAAGATGTCTTATAGTCTTACCTTTTTTAACAATAAAGTATGAGAAAGAGTATCAAATACATAGAAGTACCTCAGTTTGTTACTTAAGCAACACTGCTCATAATACAATATTTACATCAACAGAGAAGAAATAACATTACTTCTTATCATTGTCTACCTTATCTACATAGCTACATACCCACACATTACAAAATACAATGGAAGTTGCTGATCTTTGATTGCCTTGGGTTCTGTGTAAATGAATGGACATAAAACTAAACAAAATAGCTTCCTCACTCATATAGAATAATTATTTGTAATTCAAGCATTATTTCCTTTTATTTATTTTTTTAAAGATTTATTTATTCATGAGAGACACAGAGAGAGAGAGAGGCAGAGGCAGAGATATAGGCAGAGGGAGAAGCAGGCTCCCTGCCAGGACCCCGACGTGGGACTCGATCCCTGGACTCTAGGATCACGCCCTGGGCCAAAGGCAGGCGCTAAACTGCAGAGCCACCCAAGGATCCCTGCATTATTTCCTTTTAATGCAGTTTCACAGACAGGTATTTGCAGATTCCAGTAAGAGTAAAAGAGGGAAAGAAAGAGGGAAGGAAAGTCACAATAATCAAGTGCCAATTTTCAGCTAGTCACGGAGATAAGGGCTTCCATATGTATGCATCTTGTAACAACTCTGATCGGTTCTACAGTTCCCAGTTTCTCACAGTTCTGATTATTTTTGTCCAATTAAACAATCCATGAAATTTTACTGAAAACATACCCTCACAAATGAATACACTCTCAAAACAAATAGTTATCCTAAACTTATCTGAGAATTGCCAAACTCTTACAGATTGCTATAGAGACTCATTAACACATCTGAAAACAAAGTATTTTGTGGCTATTAACCAATATAAGTAAAAGTAATCACTCTTAGAAATGCTGGGCACAGTTGAAACTTGTGCTCCATAAAATATGCCCCTCCTCTCCAGGCTAAGTCTCACACCCTTAATTTAGACAAATGTCACAAATGTCACTCTCTTGGATGCTACATTAACTTCCAGGTTGTTGAGGACAGCCTACAGCTTGCCTCTTTACAAACACATTCTATATTTCTGATATGGCAATCTTTCTGACACAGAAAGCTAATCATTTTACTTACATAATCTAACTCTTCAATGCTTTTAAAATAAAATTTAAATTCTTTGCATCAGTGACTTGACATGATTTTTTTGTTGTTAACTGTGCTGCCATTGTCTTGGTACACTTAGCCTACACTTAAATCTTATTAAAATCCTTCCATAGTTTTTGGACTTAATCACACTTTCTTTTGTGACACTTCATGCAACTCCCACTAATCTCTCAAGACGTCATTACTTTATAAAACTTCCCTTGACTTGTGGGAACAAAGGAATTAGAATGACAATCACACATGACGAATTGAGGTGCTATGTGGAAAGCACTAAATGGTTGTAGAATATTTGCAATCAAACTTGAAATGCTGCAAAAGTTCACACACTCAAGCTATTTTTTTTCTGTCACTGTAAACAACTGGAGTTTACAAGGATCACATATCTCACAGTTGAAAGAAAGTTATAAAATAAAGTCACACCATACTAACATACTTAAACCTGGCACTCAGCATTATTCATGTTAACACATTATTATGAGACAAAATAAAAAAGGTAAGAATATCCCGTTATTTTGCTGTAGTCCCTAATGTTAAACAGTAGTTACTACAAAATTTTGATGAAACAGTGTGTTACTTTTCCTACAAGTAGACTTCCTAGATATATATATCTCAAGAACTAAAACAAACCACCAAAACTGAAGAGGATCTTATAGTAAACATATAAGCCTTATCATTTATCTAAAATCATATTACCTATAAAAATAAATACAATAAAACAATAAAATCACATCACTTATATTTGAAGAAATAAAAGTAAGGATACTATGAGAGCCTAAATTCATCTATAGAAACTGAAAATGAGTGATACTGCCCAGATGTTTAGAGATTTTATTTTACATATAATGAATTATTAAAACCTCAAAACCATAGCAATCTCATTGTTATTGTTTCCTATAAAAGTGGTCTGATCTAAAATCTTGTATTGTTTTGTTTTTGGTTATATTAATGCTTATTTGTAATATTTCTTACTTTCTCAATTTTTGTTAAAGAGATGTCAGAATTTAATTTTCTGTTCTTTTAGATTATTATAGTGATGCTCTTAATTAACAGGTATAGCTATCTAATAATTCAATTCTAGTTTGTAGTGCTAAAATTCAGTAGGTAGGACTATCAGGTACTAACAGCTGTGTTTCTGAAATACATGTTATCTGTTGCTTGTGTTGTAAAATAAGGCTGCTGATTTAGATTTTCAGTCAGATGTCTTTAGCTCTAATTTTTTTCTTTTTTCCCATTTCTTCTTTTTTTTAAATTCTTTCCATTCTCTCCATATCTATCTTATCTACCTATCCATCTAAGTATCTTGAACCTAACTTGAATTTTGCATGCAATGCCTGTATATAAGAATTCAATTAAAACAGTTCATATACAGAAGTTTCAAAGATGCTTTCAAAGTTGTCTTATTTGACAATCAAAACAACTTTTTTAAAAAAAAAGATTTTATTCATTCATGAGAGACACACAGAGAAAGAGGCAGAGACATAGGCAGAGGGAGAAGCAGGCTTATTGTGAGGAGCTTGATGCAGGACTGGATCCCAGCATCCTGGGATCACAAACCGAGCCAAAGACAGTAGCTCAACCACTGAGCCACCCAGGCTACCCCACAACTACCCTTTGACATAGATTTTACTGCTGTATTTTAAAAACCAACATAAAAAGTTATCAATTTTTCAACACGTAACTATTAGAACATTTTTCATTGGCCATTTTTATTATTATTTTATCTCTATTTTTTCATGTTTTTAAAGTTTACATAAATGGTATGTTACTTATTGACATGCTAAGACATGAGATTTTCTTTAACCACTTAATGTTAAAAACAGGAGAACGAGAAAGGTGTGTATATATACTTGTGTATATTTGTATATATACTAGGCCCACATGTACATTTATACTTCTATATGATTATATGGGTCCAATCATATTTATTTATACTCATTTCCATATGTTGTATCTACATATGGTATATGTTTTATTTTTTGAAGACCTTTTTTATTTATTAAAGAGAGAGAAAGCACAAATTGTGGGGAGGAGCAGATGGAGAGGGGGAAGTAGACTCCTGCTGAGTGGGGGGACTGATGCAATGCTGGGCTTAATCCCAGGACCCTGAGATCGTGACCTGAGCTGAAGACAGACGCTTAGCCAACTAAGTCACCCAGGTACCCTGATATATATGTTTTATACAATAATTAAAGATGATCAAGCATTAGAGATTTGAAATAAGGGGCATCTGGGTGGCTTAGTCAGTTAAGCATCTGACTCTTGATATCAACTCAGGCCTTAATCTCAGGGTTGTAAATATAAGCCTTGCACTGAGTTCCATACTATGTGTAGAACCCACTTAAAAAAAGGATTTTATAAAATATTCAATATTTCATAAGCAATTCATAAGATCTGAGTTTTAAGCTTCTCCATTTTATCTTAATAAAGACAGCTTACTATTTCAAAATACTTAAAACTCTATTCTTGACTCAATTTTTATATACCAGACAAGTCTATATGTTACTTTCAAAACAATATCTGGCACAATAGTCTGTTAATTTCTTTTCTTATTATGATTTTGAAAAAAATATATACAACAAAATTAAGTTAATAAAAGATTTAGAGAACAAGTCTTATTACTTAAATGTATTTTTTTTGTCTCCTCATATTACACTATTCTATGGTTCCATGACTCTGAGAGGTACAAAGAAAGGGAAAGGTAGCAAGAATTTGATAAATATAGTAAGAGAAGGTATGAGAAGTTTTGAAACCAGCTGCCTGTTTATTTCACAATCTCCATAGTATCCACATGATAATGAGAGGCTCATAGTTTAAAGAAAAGAATATTCTGTAATATGTTTCATAAGAAATTTCTACCAAGTGAATTTAATATCTGTTAGGTAGTCATGGACAAAATAAAAATGAGTACTTCATGAGCAAAAGACACTGAATCTAGACAAATTGAAAAAATGTCATTCAGGATTATATTAATAGAACTATTTGAAAACAATTAATTGAAGTAAAATTCATAGGGTTTAAATAATAGTAGTAAATTACTTAGAATTCATATCTGTTACATAAGAAGTCAAAAATAAATAAATAAACAAATAGTCATAATTTGAACTTGAACTATCAGATATGCCTCCTATTTTTTTCCTCAGTAGCTCAGCAATGCATCCTATCTGTTAAAAAAGTCATATATATTCCATATATGATAAACTCTCAGCTAAAATATTCCATAATCAACAACACAAATGTGATTATCTGAGGGATACCTGGGCGGCTCAGTTAGTTGAGTATCTGCCTTAGGCTCAGATCATGATCCCGGGTCCTGCTTCTCCCACTCCCTTTGCCTGCACAGGCCCTGCTTGTGCTGTTAAATAAATAAATAAATAAATAAATAAATAAATAAATAAATAAATAAATCTTTAAAAAAAAGCGTGTTAATCTGAAATGTTTGGTAAACTTATTCCTAAATTGAGAGGAAAACAGTAAAATATATTTTATTTTCTTCTTTATGAGTAAATTTACACTTCCAAATTTCACCTTTTCTTAATTAAATGTATTACCTTCCTTTGTCAGCTTCACCCTTTCTTTACTTAGATATCTTTATCCATTCAGAAATAAATGTAAACCATCTTCATAACCTTGAGTAAGAAAGACATAAAAATAATAAACCCCAAAGTAAATAGCTGATGATTTAAAATGCCTCAAAATTATATAGTTTGAATGAAGTCAGTACCAGTTCTTCTCAGAAACATTAATTTGAATAACTATCTGCAACCAAAAATGCCTTCACAAGAGCTAAGAATTCCAGGTGAGTAATTATATCACCTGAATGAGTACAAAAATAAAAGACACATTGAGAAGGGTAAAAAGATATTCACATTTCCCCCATCACCACTCTCTGAAGTCTGGGCAGCCCAATGCCAAGAGAGAGAGTTTCACCGCAAGGGAAAAAGAAAGTAAAGTGAAATAAGAGCCAGACTTTACCATAGAGTCCACTACGCTCTCCAGGACTCCATGGTACTAGCCTCCCCCTGGACTCCCATGAACCCAGGCCCTGGCCTGCCCATTCAAATACCAGACTACTCCTGTGGATCCAGATGCCAAGCCTACCTCAGTGGTCACCAGGGCCTGGTTGGCTCTGTGGATCCAAGATCCAGGTCTGTCCTCACAAACTCAAGTGCCAGACTGGTCATCATGTATTCAAGCACCAGGCCTGCCCATCTACTGACCCAGGCCCCAGAACTGTCTACACAGGGACTCAAGCAACAAGCCCGCCTACAAACATCAAAATATGGCCCACTCAATCTCTGGATGGACTGATGGGTAAAGAGTTTGTCTATCAAAGTCAGTGTATAAAGGCTGGAAGAAGCACCTAGTTCCTTAAAGGTGCAGACACCAACATAAGGCCACAGGGATCATGATAAATCAAGGAAACAAGACACCACCGAAGGAAACAAAAAACTCTAATGACTGACCCTAAAGGAATGGATATCTATCAGTTGTATGACAAAGAATTTAAAGTAATCCTCTTACAGAAAACACTTATAAAGAACTAATTGGAATTGGGAAAATAATATTGAGAGAGAGCAGGAATATATATATATTATATTATAATATATATATAAATATATATATAGTAGACAAAGTAGATTTTAAATCAAAAATTGTAATAAGATAAAAAGGGTCATTACTTAATGATAAGGGGGTCAATTCATCAAGAGTATATAACAATTGTAAATATATATGCACCTAATATCGGAGCACCTAATATATTAAGCAAACACTAACAGAGAGAAATAGACGGCAGTACAAAATATTAGGGATACCCTAAAACTCCTAACTTCAACAATGGATAGATCATCTGGACAGAAAATCAACAAGAACAAAAGTACATGAACTATATTTTAAAGTTCCTAAGGACCTAACAGACATGTGAAACACTCTGCTCAACAGCAGCAGAATACACATTCTTCTGAAGTGCACACGGGGTATTTTCTAGAATAGATCACATGTTAGGGCCCAAAACAAATTTTAGTAAATATAAGTAGACTGAGATAATACCAAGTATCTCTTCTGAGCACAATGATATGAAAGTAGAAAACAACAGCAGATGGAAAACTGGAAAATTCACTACAGTGTGGAAATGAAACACTGCTCAACAACTAATAGGCCAAAGAAAAACAAAAATAGAAATAAAAAATATCTCAAAACAAATAAAAATGAAAACAACATACCAAAACTTACAGGATACAACAAAGGCAGTTCTAAGGAAAAGTTTATAGTAATCAATGTCTACTATATCAAAAAATAAATAAATAAAAAGAAAAAGATCACAGACACAAATGCACACACACAAAAACCAAACCTTACATCTCCAGGACCTAGAAAAAGAACAACCTATATAAATGGAGATAATAAAATATCTCAGCAGGAAAGTAGGCAAATAATTTTATCAGGAATTTCACAAAGGGCACTTCCTAAAATGAAACAACACAAAAATACCAGTGTATATACAGTAGAGTGCCTAAAATTAATTTAAAAAGCAAAGTTGATTGGTTACTCCAATAGAAATATGTCTTCAAAGACATAATAGATACCTTTCTCAGATGTTTATAAGCAGTGAATTTTGATAAAGCAGATTCAGAACTATATTGAATATTACATGTATATGTTTACACTTTGAAAAAAAGACTCTTCCATAAGTTTCCCTTTCTAATACTTAGGAAAGTAATTATTCCCTTTCTGAGTCTTTCTAGTAAGTACTCTTTACTAGTTGGTTTCTTTTAGACATAGTAGTGTATCCATCACCTAGTCAAAGTTGTTAAATTGTTTGCGTATAAAAAAAATAAATTGTTTGGGTATATTCATGCACTGAAGTTGACAAAGAAAGGTTTATGCAACAATGTGAGGGAAATGCCAATTGATAATCAGATGAATGGAAGAGAAAGAACTCTCCTTTTGACTTTGGTTATATCTGATATCTAAACATACCTACAAATATACACAGTGTTTTCAGGCACTAAAATCATTTTAGAGAACACATGAAAGACAATGGTTGGTAAATAATTCATAAGAAACTGATGTATTAAACAAAATGTTAATATATTCGTTTATAATGAAAAATGTGAATTTCTAAAGAAGCAATAAGAAGATAGAAGCATACTATTTCCCTAGGACAATTTACATAAAGATCCATATCATAAACAGAAATTATTTGATCAGAACATAATAACAAAGAACAGCTCTGGGATTCAACTGGTTGTTGAAAATAGGAAATAGGTTCACAGAGTATCTATAATAGGGATATTCATTTTTCACAGCAGTTGATAGCATGTTGAAATAGATCCTAATTGTAGAATTTTTAAAACCTGTATTTGTCTTAACAGTATGGATATAATATTCAATGTATCTTCTTATGAAAAAAGGGTGTAGAACAAAAGTGTTAGGCTAGTTTTAGGCCTGGTCATTTGATCTTCATTCAGTGTACTCCAGCTCCCAGAAAACACCTATAAACGCACAATTCCCCTGACCCCCCATTACTGTATTCACCCATTTAGAGAGGTAGCCAGTGTCTAAAAATGTCATGCGTGGTCAAGAGTTTACATAATGGTGGATAGTTTACTCCTTAAATTACCTCACAGGATCATCAACTTAATCATAGTATCTCTTTCATATCTGTTTGACCTAGAGAGTTGAAGGTCAGAGAATATACCAAAATAGGTATGCCACCAAAAAAGGTCCCATACTTTGAAGGACATAAAATATTTTAAGAAATTTTATCTTTCACCTGGGTCTGTGGGGTTTTTTGTGTAAGAAATTTACCCTTATGCCAACAATGAAAGTGTTATCTTTTTACTTAGCAATATAACATATTATGCCAACAGTGACAAGTAATATGATACAAAATAGAATTCTTTAGACTATAGATTTGATAAAGAATCAAAAGAATATCAAAGCCTCTCAATTCAATAAGTAATTTTCTGTAAAATATATCTATTAGTGGAATAGTTTAGCTTCCATGTGAAACTATAATTGAACACTTCCATGTGAACTATAATTGGAAGTTTGGCAATTTTAGTGAACTTAAATGATTATTCCAATTGTTTAGATAGTCAAAACAAAGGATCAGACATAGTCTTTGACCAAAAGAACTAAATCTTTTAAAAGTGTGTTTCTTCTTGGACAAAAATAAAATCATAGCTATTCATTCACAATTTCAACATTAACTTGATCCCTCCTTCATTCTATTTCTAACAGTGTTGAATATGCAGAATTTTATTTCTCTGTCTTTCTACCAGGGCCTGAAGTCAATACACAAAGCTGCTTGTGGGAAAGGTTTGGCAGCTACAGGCTTGCAGATGTTAAGATATGTTCTCTGTGAGCCCTGGCAGCTGGGTATGTGTATGCTCTCCAGTTATATTTCTCATCTGACCTCGTCATTTGCTCCACTGTTAGCTGTTGTGACAGCTGTTCAGCTGTATTGAGGTTTTGTCTATTATTTATTATTTATTGCAAACTACAGCCCGGCACAGCTAAGTAGCACTATCTACTAGAGGTAATTGTGTTGAACAAATCTCTTATCCCCAAATCCCTGATCTGGAGTACATGATATAAAGACAACAGAGGAGCCGTGGTCAGCAAAACCAGGAGGTGCACTCATTCTTTGGTCCTGTGTTTACAAGGGAGTCTTTCCTTATCTCTTCTGCACAGCACTAATTTCAGATATAAACCATCCAAATTCATTAGAAACAAGTTTAATAATGAAAAGGCCTATCTTGTGGCATTTTAAATTAAAATACATATGATTGAAATTGCATTATTCTGAAGAACTTTAGCTAAAAAGATCACCTAAAATAAATCATATAGTGTATATTTAGGAGACATAGAATAAGAGAATTGATTAAATTCAATGACTCAATATATTTTTACCTACACATTTATATTTCTAAGCACTGTTCTGGCAACATACCACAATTTCTTTATGTTGTGATTTTTATTCTTATTAAGTTTGCTGCATTTTCTAATTCCCCTTATGCTTATTATCTATGATGAGGTATTATTTGTGTCATTTAATTTAAAATCAAGTGGGGATTTTCGAAATGTAGGCTTGTTATTAATTACTAATTTAATTATGTTATGAATAGAGAACCTATTTTATAAAATTTAAATCTTTTTGATAAATTTGACCTATTTCATGACATAGTATGTAGTCTAACATAGCACATCACATGGACTTGAAGATTTCATTCCAGTTCTTGGATCTAGTTCAATATCTCAACTGAATAAAGTTATCTGAGTGCCCAAATTATTTATTTATTTATTTATTTATTTATTTATTTATTTATTCATTCATTCATTCATTCATTCATTTGCTGATTGATTAAATTAGTTTTTGAAAGGGAGTGTTAATGTGATAAATTTTACTGTTTCTGTCTTTTTTTCCCAATAGTACTCTCTGGTGTGTTTTTGGGTTTTTTTTGCATCAACCTCCATGTAATTTTATATTTCAAGTATCTCTTATTAAAGCATATACTTGATTCTCGGTATTTTGTCCTAGCCTAATAATCTCTAGTTTTTATTTGCAGAGGGTAATCTATTTGTATGTAAAAATCGCTATTGTTAATTTTTTTTCTAGTATTTTGTCAGTTGTTTTTATTTGACCCATCTATTTTTGGATCATCTCACCTCCATTTCTTTTGGCTCAAATCAATATATTTTTAAAAATTTATTTCTTGACTTTTGAATTGAAATTTTGCATTAAATTTTAGCAATAGTTCTAGTGATTAAAATTTGCATGCTTAATTTTCAGTCTATTTATGTTTAATCATGTTTGTTTGATACAAATGCCAAAATACAACCAGAATTTTTGCATTAAATGTTCATATAACTTTTACACTTGATCTTAGTAACCAAAAGGCTGAGAAGTAATAGTGTTCATATAACTTTTAAAAATAGAAAGAAAAATATATATGATCCATTATGTGTTTATACTTCTTTCTTTCCTGTTGACATATGTTTTCATTTGTGTTGATTTTCTTGATCTGAAGAATTTCCTTTGCTATGCATTATATGTAGTTCACTGACAAAACAGTACCTTAATTTTAATTGAACAAAAGTGGCATTGTTTTATTTTCATATTTGAAGGATATTTTAGCCTGACACAGAATTTTAAATTGACAATTCTTTTTTTCCTTTACAGAGTTCAAAAATATATTATCTCATTTTCTTCTGGCCTCCATTATTTCTTATTAGGAGTTCATCACTAGCTGAATTGTTTTTATCTCCTATGGAAAATGCCATTTTTTAAAAAAAAATTGGCTGTTTTCAAGAGGTCCTCTTTTATACTTTTTATATGATCAATTGTTTTTCAATGATGCACATTAGGAAATTCTTGAGTACTCTGTTATTCATTTTCATTTAGTTTGTAAACTTTGGAAAATTTTGGTCATTTCTTCACACATTACTTAAATATATTTCTGTCCTCTTTTCTTCTATTTTTGGGCTTCAATTATATGTATCATAAATAATATGTTATAATATCCAAATTAATTGATAATTTATTCATCCTTTCATGTTTCTGTAAATGGAAGTTTAGCTTAATTTATAGCGTGTTCAGCCAAAGTAAATAGAATCTTGAGGCAAAATATTCTTAAATGTGCATAAAGGCACTGGTAAGCTAATAAGACAATAGGAATTCATGAAGTTAAAATCTAAGAAAGTAAGGGGTAGCTAGATAAATAATTTTGTTCTCAAATTATTGTTGACTTTTCCCTCCTTTAGGTATACAACATTTTGAAAATGACATCAGAGTTGATGAGAAAATGAACAGTGCTGTCAGTATTCTTATGAAGCTAGTGGAGAAGGGATCCCTGGGTGGCTCAGTGGTTTAGTGCCTGCCTTAAGCCCAAGGCATGATCCTGGAGTCCTGAGATCGAGTCCTGCATTAGGCTCCTTTCATGGAGCCTGCTTCTACCTCTGCCTGTGTCTCTGCCTCTCTCTCTCTCTCTCTCTCTCTCTGTGTGTGTCTTTCATGAATAAATAAATAAAATCTTTTTAAAAAATGAAGCTAATGGAGAATGCAAAAATTGGACTTCAATGCCCACCAAGAAAGAGGAGACCTGACACCTCAGGCTCTAAGTTTACATTTTGTAAAGGGTATATCTGAAATGTACCAGCATTAACAATGAGTTTAACCACATATTGTCTTCAGGTATTCCAACTTCACAACAGCTGTTGGCCAAAAGCAAATAAATCAACACTAGAGGAAATTAATACTACCAGAGCCTCAAACTTTCTCTTCATCTTTTCATTCCCAATGCCTAACATTCATATAAAAATAACAAAGGCATCAAAAGTATAGAGCACATTCTGAAAACCGAAAGGAAAAATAGACTTGAAAAAGTAATTTGACCAGGAGTTTGAAACGCCTAGAGTTAAAAATTTGAGAGAAATTATGAAGAAAAGAGATTAAATAATACAAATATAAAAATAATATACTTTATAAACCCAAATGCTAACACTGTGCAGAATTAGAAGGACACATTAGTATGTTTAAAAAATAATTATCTTCTGTCAGAAATATTACCTGCCAAATTTCCTATAATTTTTTACTATATTGCCAAGCACCTACTCAAGAATTATGATGCATGCTAAAAAGTGTGTTTCTAGTAACCAGAATTCAAGAGAAACATGAATTGATTAAACATGATCTGCTGGAGGTTAGTTGTTGAGAACTGATAAAGATTTTATTTCATTATTTTATTTTTGAGAACTGATAAAGATTTTAAATTGCCATTATTCATAGAATCAAGAAAATAGATTAAAGAGCAGAGAGATGGAAAATTTAGTGATTTAGAGTCACTAAACTTTATCAACAATAGAAATCCAAAGTATGGGGCTCCTTGGTGGCTCTGCTGGTTAAGCATCTGACTTCAGTTCAGTTCATGATCTCGGAGTCCTGGAATCCAGCCCCATCTGCTCATTGGGAGTCAGATTCTTTGCTGCCCCTCCCTCACTTGTTTTCTTTCTCTCTCTCTCTCTCTCAAATAAATAAATAAAATCTTTAAAAAAAAGAAATCCAAAGAATAGTTATTAGATGGATTAAGCCCAAGACTGCAGACAGCAACCTGCCATCTGGAATTATTAGTATGAATGTAGAACTGATTTAAAGCAGGGGACAGGAGAAGTTCTATCTTTACCTTGGGGGATATCAGATACCTAATTTTTTGGTTAGATGTTGGTTTGTTGAATTTACTATTGGCCAACATAAAGAAAGTGGTATTTTTGATGTAGTTATCAATTCATGAAACTTTTCTGGAGACACCCAGTGCTAGTTTTTTTACTGATGTTTTGTAACTACTTTAGCCACCTTGGGATGCCTGGTTTGACTCCTGGAAGAGTCAGAGAGCCTTTTTAGTGAGCCTTCTCAAAGCCAAGACTCCTCACATAGATTTTTAAGATTCAGACTCATTACAGTCCAGCTTGCAAAAATTAGCCCAAGAGGAGATTCATATTATGAATACCCTTTGGATTTCCAAGCTTGACTGCATTCTTTATTTCTTATAGCACCATATCTTTCACTTTAAATAAAAATATCACTTGAGTGTACTCTCTGGTATCCAGGGAGTCCTTTCACATATATGAGTTGGGAAAATAATACAAATAGTGACCTGAAAGATAAGTATATCTCAACCAAGGGTAAGAGAAAGATGAAGGAAAGTATGAGAGATGTATAGAACACTCTGTGAAGGAAAAAGAAAATCAGGCAAAAGTAATCTCTGAAGACATAATAATGAAAAGTTTCCAGAAAAAATAATCCTTCAACCCTTGGGCAGTATCTTCTTCAAAAAAGAACAAACTACTTGATATTTGAAAAGAAGCTGTTTGTGTGCTAGTGGCCCATATGAGTTTTGTATGCTGTACAGGAAATTATCACCAAATTATCAGATTAAAACAACACCCACTTATTATCTGTTGCTGTACATCAGAAATCCAGACTCAGTATAATTAAATTCTCTGCTCAGTTTCTCACAAGGTGAAAATCAAGGTTTTAGCAGGGCTGCATTTTCATCTGGAGTTCAAGATCCTCTTCTGAGCTCATCAAGTTGTTGGCATAATTTAGTTCTTTATAACTGTGAGACTGAGATTCTATAGGCATACCTCAGAGCTACTGTGGGTTTGGTTCCAGATCACCACAATAATGCAAATATCACAATAGAGTGAGTCAAATGATTTTTGGGAGTTCCCCAGTGCATATAAAAATTATGTTTATCTATACTGTAGTCTATTAAATGTGCAATGGCATTATGTCTCAAAAATATGTATCTTAATTTAAAAACACTTATAACTAAAAAAGGCTAACATTGTCTGAGCTTTCAGCCAGGTGGAGGGTCTTGATTTGATGTTGATGGCTGTTGACTGACTACAGTGGGGGTTGCTAAAAGTTGGAGTGGCTATGGCAATTTCTTTAGGACAACAATGAAGTTTGCTGCATCAGTTGAATCTTCCTTTCACTAATGATTTCTCTGTAGCATATGATGCTGTTTGATAGCATTTTACCCATGGTAGAACTTTCAAATTTGGAGTCAGTTCTCTCAAACTGCTGCTGCTTCCATCAACTAAGTTTGTAATATTCTAAATTGTTTGTTGACATCTCAACAATCTTCACTAGGAGTAGATTTCATCTCAAGAAATAATTTTCTTTGCTTCTCCATAAGGATCAACTCCAATCCATTAAAGTTTCACCACAGGATTGCAGTAGTTTAGTCAAATCTTTAGGCTTCACTTCAAATTCTAGTTCTTTTACTATTTTGACCAAATCTGCAGTCAGAACATACAACGTCTATTGATTAAGTTTGCCATCTTATATGGACATGGTTTATGGCACCCAAAACAATTACTGTAGTAACATCAAAGACCACTGATCATAGATCACCATTTTTTTCATGAAAAAAGTTTGAAATATTTGAAGAATTCCCAAAATGTAACATAGAGACACAAAGTGAGCAAATGCTTTTGGAAAAATGGCGTCAATAGACTTGCTTGATGCAGAATGCAGAATAAAACTTTAATTTGTGAAAAAAAAAACAAAAACAATATCTGTAAAGCAAAATAAGGTGAAGTTCAGTAAATGAGGTATGCCTGTATTTTCCTTCTGGCTATTTGATTGGGGTTTGCTCAAGTCTCCTTGAGGTTACCCTGAAGTCCTATGAACATAGCTGGTTCACAACATGGAAACGTCCTTTGTCAAAGACTGCAGAAGAATGAGGTCCTCTTTTTTAAAAAAGATTTTATTTATTCATGAGAAACAAAGAGATAAAGAGAGGCAGAGACACAGGCAGAGGGAGAAGCAGGCTCCATGCAGGGAGCCTGATGCGGGACTCGATCCCGGAACTCCAGGATCATGCCAAACCACTGAGCCACCCATGGATCCCCTCAGGTCCTCTTTTTAAAGTCTTTTACCTAACTTATCCTAGCCCACCCAGGATAATTTTCCTTTTAATTAACTCAAGCTGACTTGGGACTCTAATCACACATATAAATCTCTTCACTTTTTCCATATGTTGTATGCTACTCACAGAGATGAAATTCCATCATTTTCACAGGTTATCCCCTTAATCAAGGGAGGAGATTATACAGAGTCTGTACAGATTGGCCACAAAAATCTTGGAGTCCACCTTAAAATTTTGCCAAGCACGTGATCCTTATGGAGACTATCTAGTCATAGAAACTTAGTTACGATGTGAATGGAATTGCCCATTTGCACGATCAGATTTGTTAAACTTAAGTCAATTGCAATAGAAATCAAATAAATGATATGGCAGTTTAGTAGAGTCAAGTAGGTCTATCACACACTACTAAATATCACAAACAGATGGCACAGACCTGTATACCTATTTTTGCACTGACCCTTTCCCTCAGTTCACATATATGACCTTATGGAGGAGTTTCTTATAATCACATTACAGAAGAGGATAGATACTGGTTCTGGTTTATATGTCGATCGACTCAATATGTCACAGTCAGATTAGAATAGACTGAAATTGTAATAATACTTTAATCTGAAATGTGATACTCAGGGACATCCCCTCAGTAGATATTACTACTAGCGTTACTCTTTGTTGTCCCTTTGATATATAGTGAAAAGTGATCCAGGCAGGGATAATATACCTAAACTGATGTAGATTATTAAATAGCTTGGATAGTTGAATAGGGTCCTATAAAGAGCAAGATTAGAAATCAGATATGTGGAAGTAAGGGGAAAAGCATATGGGTGATATACGTAAGTGGGCACAGAGTGTGTGAAACCTGTGTCTCACATCAGTGAGCCGCAGAAAACATCCACAGCACAGAAGGTATTCAACATTACTTAAGTTAGGAATATATTTAGTGAATGCTAGATAATCTCTATCCTCAACCACTCCAAGTTTGCTTACTGGGCTCCCATTGCAGGAAGTTAAGCATAAACCTTAGAAAGTTGGTTCCTGCTAAGTATTGAATGTTTATGTTCCCCTAAAATTCATATGTTGTGCTTTAGTCCCCACATAATCCTATTTTAAGGCAGGGCTTTTGGAAGGTAATTAGGTTTAGATGAAGTCATGGGGGTGAAAGTCTCATGATGTGATTAATAACCTTACAAGGGGATGAAGAGACCAAGGGGAAACCAGGAAGAGGATTCTCACCAGACCCAACCATGCTGTTACCCTGATCTTAGAGTTCCACCTTCTTGACTGTGAGATACAAATGTTTGCTGTTTAACCTACTCAATCCATGGTATTCTTTTAAAAATTTATTTTTATTTTTAAAGATTTTATTTATTTGAGAGAGAAAGAGAGCATGAGCCGTAGAGGAGCATAGAGAGAGGTACAAGTAGACTTCATGCTGAGCATGAGCCCAATGCAGGGCTCAATCTCCACCCCAAGATCACGACCTGAGCCCAAACCAAGAGCTGGAGGCTTAATGATTTGAGCCACTCTAGTGCCCTTATGGTATTCTTATAGAAGCTTAAACTCCTCTGACCAGTCTGTCAGTAATGAAGTCCAATTCCAAGCCCTACATATGGCATACATCTCCAAAAGACAAGCCAGTCCACTCAGTACTAAATTGATTATATTCACCCTTTTCTGCCCTGAAGTGGGTAGTGATTTATTCTTACCAGAAATGATACCAAATATGACTATGAGTTTCTCCCCTTGCCATGTTCTTTGCCAGCATAAATATCTGAGAGCTCTACATTTGTCTAATGCAATAATCCCCAATAATCTAATGACTAATCTGCAATATGGAACCTGTATATATTTCCTCAGGATTAAGAATCTGTTTTACAGCATATTAGGTGCAACAATGAGTGAAGGATCACTTATAGTATCAAATACCCTATTGTTGGAAGAAGTTACCCTGATAGATTACAGGAATGCTCAACTACAATAGTGGTTCAGAGGTAGCATTAGAAACTGAACTGGGAAAGAAAGAAGAAAGGAAAGAAAGAAAGAAGAAAGAAAGAAAGAAAGAAAGAAAGAAAGAAAGAAAGAAGGAAGGAAGGAAGGAAGGAAGGAAGGAAGGAAGGAAGGAAGGAAGGAAGGAAGAAAGAAAGAAAGAAAGAAAGAAAGAAAGAAAGAAAGAAAGAAAGAAAGAAAGAAAGAAAAACGAAAGAACGAAAGAAAGAAGAAAAAGAAAGAAAGAAAGAAGAAAGAAAGAAAAAGAAGAAAAAGAAAGAAAGAAAGAAAGAAAGAAGAAGAAAGAAAGAAAGAAAGAAAGAAAGAAAGAAAGAAAGAAAGAAAGAAAGAAAGAAAAAGAAAGAAAGAAAGAAACTGAACCAGTGGCCACTCAGTGATGTGTCCCACAGAACTAAATTATACGGGTTTGAAAACCAAGGGGTGGAAGAAAATGGGATGGGCTTTTCTTACCAATATTCCAGTGACCTATTTATAGAATGTATGTTTTATGTTCCCATAGCTTTAGGCTCTGCTGAGTTAAGGGGCCAATTCCTGGAGCAGTTGTTGGTATTACCAAAAAGGGATAGAATATGGGTGAAACAAACACTGCCACATAGAGTCCTCATGCTGCCATACCAAGAGGGAAAAAAAGGTCACTTTATCAATGGAGGGACATGTCTGGTCATCAGGAGGAGCTAGGATGGTTGATACACAATGTGGGTAGGGGAAAGTGTATTGGGAATCTATGTTATACTATGGAGTGTTTCTCACTCCTTTAGAGTGTTAAGAGTGGCCAGGGCCATTTAAACAGGCATGAAGGTCTGGATCACCCCACCTTGCAAGTGAATTAGATTGACACATTGAATGAGAGTATGGAAATCTACAACAGGTAGTGTGGAAAGGAGATTAATAAAGATGAATTCCAGCTTAGAGACCAGCTGCCAGAGTGGACACTTTCACTTAGAGTTGGGATGAAAATATCTCAAAAAGTAAGCAGTATTAGAAATTAAATCACAATTTGTTCCTTGCTGACAATTTTTAGAAGAGTCTGTTCTTAGCAGAAGGAATGTGAACAAATATAAAACAAACTAAAAATAAAATGCCATTTGATAGGAGTAAGAATAAATAAGAATAAATATGTAAGTACATCAAAAAAGTGTTTAAACTCTCCTATTAAAAGAAAAATACTTTCAAGTCATAATTTTACAAATACATATGTTATTTAGAAGTTAAAAGATAATGAAACAAAAGTTAAAAATAGTTATGTGCAAACAGACAATGTAATTTAAGTCATAATACTCTAATTGCATAAAAGGATTGCTAATTTTGATGAAAATGCAGTCTATAATTAATGTCATAATCTTTTTATAAAAACATGTCAAACATTTAAAAAACTGAAAAAACCCATTAAACATCATTTAGATTAAATAACTGTTAATGTGTCATTGTATTTCCTTTAAATCTTTATTTTTAAATCAACATTTGCAGATTAAAAACAGCCCCTCTGTATCTGTCTGCTCCTACACTATAAATAACATTATTAATCAATTATTTTACTAATCATTTATGACCATTATTTTTTATTTTATGTATATATCTATATCTATCTATCTATCTATCTATCTATCTAGATGTGGGCATATTTATCAATTACATCATATTGATTTGCATACTTATTTTTCTTCCAGAATTTATAATACAACTTTCATCATTATACATCTGGCTATTTTTACTTAATTATTTTTTTGAGGTTTATACAAAAGTTTATTCACTTCAATAGCCTTGAAATATTTCAGTGCTTGAAGAGACACTCAACCCAAGGGTATGGAGGAAACATGGCCCTGACACATTTAAGTTATTGATCAAATTAGCAAAAATGTTTTCCTGTAACTCAATAATCAGAGAATTTCAAAATTGTTTTTATCTGAACACTCGACCAAGGCAGCAGTACACTATCATTTTTTTCTGCATCAGGATATTCTTAACCATCTAACTTTGTACTGATTTATTTGGCAGCATTATTAACCATTTTATCACCCTACTGAACATTGTACTGGCAAACATTCAAGAACAGAAGAAAATAGGTACTATATATATGACTCTATAAGACCTATGAATAATACAATGTAAGAAATAAATCTCAAAAAAAAATCCTCTTTATTCAATACATTTTCTGAACTTCTGGTGGTCTCTGGCCTGAGGCCCTTCCCTTTTAGAATGAAATTTACACTGCTACTATTTGCATGCTACCATTAAGAAAGGGTAGCCATTTGTAGATCTCATAGAAAATTTTAAAAGCTTATTTCTAATTCAGGTGTATAACCAGATTTATTTGATTCTGTAAGAGAGTTTTCATCTCAGTTCTGCAATTACACATCTGTATACCCATCACATCCTTTTATTTTTTAAATTTTTTTAACCTCTGGACAGTTTAAAATAAAGGTCACTTATTCTCAAGTTCTTCTGCTAATTACAGTAATTAGTTCTGGCTTTTTATTGTATCAACTACTATTTTTCTTGATAGTAGGTACCATTTTCCTGTTTCTGCATTTGTCTAGTAACTTTTTAATGTACACCTGACATTGTGATTTATATGCTGTAGACTTTCTAGGTCGGTAGGTTTGATTATCATGTGAAGAGTGTTGCATTTTTCTCTTGCAACTTGTTAAATTATGGGTGAATACCTTGATCTTATGGAACCTTTATAAGAGAGTGGTTATTGTGGTTCTCCCTTTAGTACTAAGGTGAATTCCTTTATACAGGCCTAGAAGTGGCAAATATAGGGTTTAAATGAAGGACAAACATTATATGGTCTCATTCATTTGGGGAATATAAAAAGTAGTGAAAGGGAATAAAGGGGAAAGGAGAAAAATGAGTGGGAAATATCAGAAAAGGAGACAGAACATGAAAGACTCCTAACTCTGGAAAACGAACTAGGGGTGGTGGAAGGGGAGGTGGGCGGGGGGTGGGGGTGACTGGGTGATGGATACTGAGGTGGGCACTTGACGGGATGAGCACTGGCTGTTATTCTATATGTTGGAAAATTGAACACCAATAAAAAATAAATTTATAAAAAAAAAGCCAAAGGGTTTTACCTAGCTCCACTTTCTAGCACGATGAAGCTGTTGGAATTTTTGGCCATCTCTTTTGGCCTGTAGTCAGTGTTGTCTATTATATATCTTGAATTCTTGGCCTAGTATATAGGTCAGTAGTTCCTAAATGTACATTTTTTTTTTTTGGCAAAGGTCAAGTTTTGAAGGTAGTTTATTCAGAGGTTTTTGGAATACCCTCTCTTGAGGCTCCCTTCATTCTATGATATTATCTTTAATTACCAGTTGCTCTAGCGTCACTGAAGTTTGATTTCTGATTTCTCAACCCAACAACACTTGTTTTCTGTCTGAGCTCTATTTCTTATGAGGAAGAGTCTGCCTTTAGGGAAAAGAAAAAAAAAGTGGTTTTCATCCAACATGGCTCATGTTTTAAAAACTGTAATCCTATCTAATATTCCTTCTTACGGAAAAAAATATTCATATATATCAAAAGTTCATGATAAGAAAAGGAAAGAATGATTTCCTCAAAAATATGTTTGAACTATTTGCCATGACGTAACTAGATGCTGAGGAAATAAATTAATAATAAATAACTTACTAACTATTCCCAAGGGCTTTTGGAGTTTAGTTCAGTGACCCTTGAATGCAATTTTGCATATATTACCTGCAATATTTATTTGCATGTAGATAACCAGGCCCCTGCAGAGACCTGGATTCAATTAGAACATGGTGGAGTCTACTAATGTGCATTGTAAATAAGCATTCAAGTTATTCTGGTGCAAGTTTTCTGGGGACAAGTTTCTGATTTAAGAGAGAGAGAGAGAGAAAGAGATCTGGTTAAATCAAATAAGAGGACTGAGATTCCTGAGCGGCAGCAGTTCCCAACTTTACTCAACAACAAATAGGATTTTTCTGTGAGGGCTTTTATAGAATTTCCAGCTGAAACCACATTGTCCAAAAGACATGTGGAATGTCCTGCCCCGTAGGATTGTAATGAATCTCAGCTTGTTTTCACTTGGTGCCCTTTGATTCAGTGTGACCTGAATGTGTGCAGATTGGCTTCAAGACTAAAAGATGAGTTGCTCTGAAATCAAGAGCTATCTGACCAAACTTGACATTTACTGGCATAACTCAATCTTACACTGATATTTGAATGTTCGCCGAATCTCTTACCCTGCTTCTCAAACTGCCTTAAAGGCAGTCTTAAACTATTTCATTTATCAAAGGCTGTATCTCCAAGAGAACAAAAATCAAGCATAGGTCATTTTAATACAAGCACTCAATCAATTTTTCAATTTTAACTTTGACAGACTCAAATGATTTGAGTGATTTTACTCATTCAGAACATTCTCTTTCAGCTCTGTCCAAAGAATTTAACTTATTTTCTGTTTATCTAAATGCCTATTAAAAATTAGTCTATCTACCTGACCACCATCTAACTGTACCTATATATACATTTGGACATATGAGTATCTTTCTCTCATCACCACTGCTTTCGATATCATATTCTGTGTGATTTGGCATCTTATAAATTGATAGAATTTGTATCTATACAGATGTAATAGATACCTATATCCATCTGTATCTATCTATCATCTATCTATCTATCAAGATCTGACTATTCTAACTCTTGTACATACTCTGTGTATCCTGTTTCAGTCTTTTACAATGCTATGTCTCTCTTTATCTGAAGAGAATACTTTCTGTCTAGACAAGATTACTCCTGATTCTGGATGATATGAAAAGTTTGTCATGAGTGAAATATAACATGAGAAGAAAACTTAATAAATAGAAGGGATAAACTACTTATTTAAGGTAGCATCTTGACTCAGATCATTTTGGCCTTCATGAAGAATCTTATAATTTGTATACAGTTAGTGTCTGAATATTAAATTCTGGCACTACTGAATCAATGTACTCTTTAAGTTTTAAATGTTATACAAAGAGTGAAAATAGTCCCAATTAGAAGAGTGTGCCTTGCCAAAATACAGCAGCATATTGAGTTACCCAGTATAAATACATAAATTTTTATGTACAAGGGAAAGAGTATAAGACTCTTATATACATATATATGATGTTTTACAATTTTGATTGGTTCCTTAAAGTATTTATATTACAGAAGTAAATATTTTCCAGTATTCAATCTGGAAAACTGTTTATATATTCAGATTGTAGAAAATGACTGGAAAATAGCATGTACTCATACTATTTATGTCCATCCATTTTCAATGTATAATAAATATTTGCTTATAATGTAGTATGTTCTAGATACTTGGAATTGGTCACAAAATAAAGGAAAGATCATTGCTCATAGGAAACTTCCATTCTTGGGACACCTGGGTGGTTCAGCGGTTGAGCCTCTGCCTCGGGCTCAGGGTGTGATCCAGAGTACTGGAATTGAGTCCCACATCGGGCTTCCTGCATGGAGCCTGATTCTCATTCTGCCTATGTCTCTGCCTCTTTCTCTCTCTCTCTATGTCTGTCATGAATAAACAAAATCTTAAAAAAAAAGAAACTTCCATTCTTATGTGTTGGAGGGATAATAAACAATTAGAAAGATGAATGAGCAAAATTTTTATCATATGGGACTAGGAGAAATGTGGTGTGGAAAAAGAAAAGCAGGCGAAAGAGTCAGGATTTGTGTGTGTGTGTGTGTGTGTGTGTGTGTGTGTGTGTGTGTAGGGTTCGGTACTCAAGTGAGCTTGATTAGAAAGTGACATTAAAGCAAAGGCATAAAATTGGTGAGGGATCTGGTCATGCATATATTAAGGGAAGAATGTTTTATAAAGAATATAAGCAGCTTGAAGCTCAAATATGAGTATATGACCTGCTTGAGGAACAGTGAGAAAATCACTGTAGCTTAGATAGAGTAAGCAGTAGTAAGAAATAAATCAGAGAGGGAACTCCTATACAGACCAAATACAATTTGATCATAAGGACTTTACATTTTCTGTGTGACACTGAAGGGATGACAGAGAAAAATACTTGTATCTTAACAACTTATAACCATCTTGGAGTTTAGACTTACACATTTTCTTTTTTTTTAAGATTTTATTTATTTATTCATGAGCAACAGAGAGAGAGAGAGAGAGGCAGAGACACAGGCAGAGGGAGAAGCAGGCTCCATGCAGGGAGCCCGATGTGGAACTCGATTCGGGGCCTCCAGGATCAGGCCCTGGGCTGAAGGTGGCGCTAAACCGCTGAGCCACCCAGGCTGCCTGAGACTTACACATTTTCAACATGAATCTTACAAAGTGCCTAGTATTGCACAGAATTGAATGCTAATTTCCTATTAAAAGTAGTATTGCACAGTAACCTGAAATTTTAAATATTTTGCAATATTGCTCTAGATAAGAAATCTCATTAAACTAAAACCTAACAAGATCTTCAAATACAAGTAAATCACCAATAACTGATTTAATTTAAAATATTTTTAAGAGGATGGGATTTGTAAGATAACTCCATCACACAGGAAATTGGGGATGGATATGAAAACATTTAAAATAATTAAAAATATAATGACAAGCAAATATGTTTTGTACATCATGGATGTTATTTTTCCTAAAATCCTATTATAAAATTATTTCTGACAGTCACATTTTGAGGAATTATAAATTGATTTTTGAGGTCTGTGGCCAGGCTGCCTTCTTCTCTCCACTTTCAGAGTCTTTTTATGACTGTATCTGTTCAATTATTTCCAGGTTATTTAGGAGTATTTGGAAGATAAGTGCAGGGAAGAGTGAGTCTATATCAATTTTACCAAAATCGATAGTCTAATTTTGACTTTCTTAAAGTAACTGTAAAATTACCTTCATAGAGGACTCTTTTGCCAAAAATACCACACATATAACTACAGAAGATGGAAATAATTATTACTGAAAACTGTGTACTTCTCATTCACTACGCTTTATTTCTGAAAATCCAGATGATCGTAATGATATAGAAATGTACATGAGATATAAATTTAACTTAATCTTTTATACTTAGGATATAACAGAGAACTGATGTGAAGTGTTATTGTTATGGCAGTTAGAGCAGATAAAGAGTGAATGTTAGTGTTTCCAGCAGAGGAAAAGTGAAATCGGTTTTCCTAAGTCAAATATATATATTTGCTTCTCAGGGCCTATGACATGGATATTCAGTTCATTCATATGATGGCAATAACAAGGCCTCTGAGGATATAACTTTTTTGATCTCATTTTATTAAATGTCAAAAAGTATAATGTTGAAGGCTCACATTGAAGGCTCATGTAATGCAATTTACCACCCTCACCTAATCTCTCTCTCTCTCCCTCTCACACACACACAAACACACACACACGCACACACACACATTTTCTAAAGATGCTCTATAAAAGATTTATGGTATCATGCAAGTTTTATATCAGCAAATTCACTAATGGCTTTTACCAGTGAATCCCTCAGGAGTTCTGCTTTTTAAATGTTGAAATACAGCTCTTACACTTCAAAAGAGCAGGAATTTGGTGTGAAAGGTTTAAGAGCAAAAAGTGGAATAATATGTTAAAGAAAATCTCGCCCTGATAGTTCAAGAAACTTACTCTTCTGCGGTAACTTAAACATGACACAGTTATAATTCAAATTGTATATACAGCAGCTTACCACATGTCAAGAAATATGACTGCACATATGTCTCTTGGTCTCAAAAGAAATTTTTATAATGCTATACAATAATTCTGGCCCGCCAACTTACTTTTATGTTTACACTGAATCAAAGCTATCATTTAATTTTTGCATATTCAGAGTCACATTACAGTAGTAAAATACAAAACCAGATTTTCCTCAGGATAGTCTACTTACGATGCTCCAGTTAATAGAAAGAAAAAAAAAAAAAGGAAGATGATTCTTTAAGTCTTTGAGTCAATGTTGTTTTATATATATATATATATATATATATATATATATATATTATATATGTATATTCAATGTGAACATCCAGCATATTTTTTCTAAAGGTTTAACTCATTTCATTTTAAAAGTAAATCTACAAGGTGTATGCTATCAACACCCTCATTTTATTTACTTGTTTTTAAAGATTTCATTTATTTATCTGAGAGAGGGAGAAAGAAAGAAAGAAAGAAAGAAAGAAAGAAAGAAAGAAAGAAAGAAAGAAAGAAAGAACGCATGAGGGGACAGAGGGGCAGAGGGAGAGGGAAAAGCAGACCCCCCCCTCTGAGCAGGGAGCCCCACATAGGGCTTCATCCCAGGACCCTAGGATTATGACCTGAGCAGAAGGCAGACGCTTAGCCAACTAAGCCACCCAGGTGCCCCAACATCCTCATTCTAAGTATAAAGAAATTGTTGCACAACAATTTTAAATCATGTCTTTGGTCATATAGCTATTAAGTGACAGAGCTGGAAACTGAACCTGCACCCTAACCATCACTCGTAGGTAGTCTATTTACCTTATCTTAATCCTGTTGCTCCAGACCATTACCATATCACAGACACTATTTTTTTAAAAAGATTTTATTTATTTATTCATGAGAGACACAGAGACAGAGAGAGAAGCAGAGACACAGGTAGAGGGAGAAGCAGGCTCCATGCAGGGAGCCCGACATGGGACTCCATCCTGGGTCTCCAGGATCAGGCCCTGGGCTGAAGGTGGCGCTAAACCGCTGAGCCACGGGGGCTGCCCCGACACTTTTTTTTTTTTTTTTTTTTTTTTAAATGAGAAATCACAATCTTGTTTTCTTGTATGAAATTCAATTGGATTATTTGCAACTACTTTCGATTATGAACTTCTCAAATAGCTCAATTTCTTTTTACGTTTATGATTACACTTCCATGGGAGTTATCTCACTATTGTATTCTAATAAATGTTCCCTGGTACTGTAAGTATATAAAAGTGTAATGACTTCTCCATTTTCATCTTACTTGATCCTTTCCCCAAAATCCAACATACCATTAGAGATATGCAGACATTTTTAGGTGATCCTTTCAAATTAACTTCTAGTAAACCTTAATTTTACTTGGTATCAAATTTTTAGTATTATTTTATGAGAGCATTATTTAACAGTTATTCACATAATTAGACATTTAATCAATGATTCATTTTTTTAATATTTCTGATACCTTTAAATAGACATCAGGAACCTAAGTCTATTAGATAATGTTGGCAAATAAATAACTATAATAGGCTATAATGAGAACTATGAAAAAAGATGGACAAGCTCATATTTAAGAATTTATAGTCCTCATAAAATATATGGAACAACATATATTTGCCTACAGACTAGACATCTAAGTGTTCATCTCTCTGTCAGACCTTCTCTGCCATACACAAACCTGAAAACACACACACAGTTAAATTTCATTTTTTTTCTTTTTTTAAAGATCTTTATTTATTTATTCATGAGAGACACACACACACACAGAGAGAGAGAGAGAGAGAGAGAGGGGCAGAGACACAGGCAGAGGAAGAAGCAGGCTCCATGCAGAAGCCTGACATGGTACTCGATACCGAGTCTCCACGATCACGCTCTGGGCCAAAGGCAGGCGCCAAACCACTGAGCCACCCAGGGATCCCCAACACAATGAAATTTCAATTAAGACATCATGTTGTGTAATTATAATCATATATTCAGACTATTATTGTTTCTGCATTTCTCTACTACCACTACTAAAATACAATTTAATAATATCTTGCTGTCACATTATTGCAATAACTTCCTGGTTTACTTGCTCCCACACTGTATTCTTAACAATAAACACTGATTCCCATTTCACCCAAATCAAAGTCAAAGTCCTTTCATTGAGTTTCAGAACTCTATATTTCTGATGCCCACTGACTTCCTGATAGTCTCTACTGATACGATTGTCTAACTTGCTCACCCCTTTCCAACTACTCTTTTCCTCCTTATTTTTCCTCAGATACTCCATGCTTGATGATCTTTGCACTGACACATTCCTCTGCCTTGACTGTTCCCTCCCCAGATATTCATATTACTAATTCCTTGAACTTTCCTCAGTTATCTACACAAATATTATGTTGTCTGTCAGTAAGCCCTACAACGAGTTGATCTTTAAAACTGATATGCGGGAGACTCCGGCGGCTCCGCGCTGAGTGCAAGAATCACCATGATTCTTCAGAGGCTCTTCAGGTTCTCCTCTCTCATTCGATCTGCAGTCTCAGTCCTTTTGAGGAGAAACATTGTTGTTACAGCAGTGGCATTTAACAAGGAACTTGATCCTGTACAGAAACTCTTCATGGACAAGATTAGAGAATATAGAACTAAATGCCAGACATCTGGAGGACCTGTTGATACTGGCCCAGAGTACCAGCAAGACCTGGAGAAGGAGCTTTTTAAGCTTAAGCAAATGTATGGTAAAGCAGACATGAATACGTTCCCTGACTTCAAATTTGAAGATCCCATGAAGTCTTAGCCAAACCCCAGTCCTGAAGAAATAATGTAAAATTTATTTGGCAATTTGTCCTAGATTAGTTGTACAACTGGATCAGAATAAACATGTTTCACAACTGTCAAATGTTCAGAGAACTGTCAAATGTTCTTTTAATTCTGGTTCCAAATAAATTATTTGGTGATGTTGGGTGTACACTTGAGTGTATTGAATTCTGTGTCTCAGCACCAATTTTAAATCCTCCCATTTGGTTATAATGAATCAGGTGGAGACCTTGCATAAATTGGCTACAACTTGCCCATAACCCACCAGACTGTTCTCAGTGTGCAGGACTACCCTTTAGAGGAGACTTACTGCCTGAGCGGAGCCACCCTGACCTAAGGAATGCTTGCTGCAGAGGAGTGTTTATATCTGCTTCCAAAATATGAAGAAATAACTTATAAATATCTTATCATGGCTTTTCCAGGAAACTCAAGTTAGGTTTGAATCTACACAGGAACATCCATTGTATCTCAACTGCCATCTCTTCAAGTGTTAGCTGCTTATACCCTAAGAGCCCAGGTCCCCTCTCTTCCTTTGCAGTTTCTTTTTTTTTTTTCCCTTGCAGTTTCTGATCAGTCTATTACTGTGCTCCCCAGGCAGAGAAAGGAAAGCTGAGAGCAAATGGGGGTTCTACAAAGGAATCTCCTTTGAAAGAATAAGCTGTATAGTGGTGTTTTGCCTCAGTGATGGAAGACCCAGCATCAAACACGGAACAGATAGGTGGCATAATAGGCACATCAAAATTTCAGTTCCAGTAGATGGCTCTTAAGGAAATTATTTTTAAGAAGGAAACTAGCTATGCCTTTTCATGTCTGATAATCTCTGATTTGTGTCAATAAATATTGGATCTTAAACTTTAAAAAAATAAAAAAATAAAATATAAATAAAACTGATATGCTCAGAGTCTGGATGGCTCAGTTGTCTGCCTTTGGCTGAGGTTAAGATCATGATGTGGGGTAGGGATGAGAGTCCTGGGATGGAGCCCTGCAACTGGGTCCCTGTTCAGCTGGGAGCCTGCTTCTCCTTCTCCCGTCCTAGCTCTCTCTCTCATTCTCTCTCAAATAAATAAATAAAATCTTTAAAATAAAATAAATTAAAACTGATACCCTCTGAACTTCCACATTCCAAATCTTTTCTTATTCTGAATTATTCTCAGCCAGGAATCTTATGTGCTACTAAAATTGTTAACATCATTATCTACTATGTTTATGCTTTACATTATTTCTACTTCAAACATAATTTTGCTTCTTTAAGACAATTATTTCTGATTGGTTCAATCACTGACATATCTCAAGTCCCTATAGTAATTCTAAGCATACCACACTTGCCCAAAAAATATTGAAGGAAAAATAAATAAATAATTACTCACTCCTTGTGGTAACAGTGGCTGAATAAAATAACCACGCAAAAACTTTTGGAATAACCAAAGATGAAAGAAAAATGGTCTTAAATGGTTTTAGTGAGTGAACAGAGAAGAGGCTCCAATATAAATGGAAAGGAAAAAAGTGGAGTTTTATATTATTTATTTATTTTAAATGAAATTTTAGAGTTAAATGTCCAATATATATATATATTTTTTTGTCCAATACATTTAAAGAAAAAAATTACTATATGGGCTCAGTGGGAGACTGAAGGTGGCAGAGGAATCTTTAAATATAAAACAGACCAATTGAAATATCAGAGACAAAAAAAAGGAGATAAATACACACTGAAATACCTATGAAAGAATGTCAAGAAGTTCAACATATCTATAATTGTGGTGCCAGCAGGAGAAAGAGAAAAAAAAGCAAAATATTTGAAGAAGTAATGACAGAAACTTGTCAAAATTTGTGGAAAGTATTGACTTACAGATCCCAGAGGTTCCAATCTAAACACGATGGCTCATCGTTGTCGAAATGCTGACAGTCAAAGAGAAAGAAAATCTTAAAATGAGTCAACAAGAAATAAACTTTACTTAGAGGGAAGCACATTATGATTAATGGCTGATTTTTCATAGAAACAAAGGAGCCCATAGACACTGAAATGACATTTTAAAAATGCGTAAAGAGGAAAATACCCCAAAATACCATAAACCAAGAATTCTATATCTAAATAAACTAGACACACATGTGCACACATACAAGTCCTCTTAATTTATTCAGAAATACATATGATTGTGCTGTTGAATTCATGTGCATATAGATTTGAAATGTATTACATGAAGCAGGAACAAAGGAGCAGAAATGGAAATAAATTCTTGCAAATATTCCATAATTTATCTCAAATAATTGAAGATTAACTTTAATTTGACCAATATATATATAAAATGTGTATTATAAAACCCTAACTAATAGCTAAAAAAATGCAAAGATATGTAGCTTAAAAAGTGAACAAAGGAGGGATGCCTGGGTGGCTCAGTGAGTTAAGCATCTGCCTTTGGCTCAGGTCATGATCTCAAGGTCCTGAGATGGAATCCCCTAGTTGAGCTCTCTGTTCAGCACGGAGCCTGCCCCTCTGTATGCTCATGTATGGGGGCATGCACTCTCTCTTAAATAAATACATAAATAATTTGGAAAAAAGTGAACAGAGGAATTAAAATGGAGTAATAAGAAAAAAAAAAAGCTATGAACAGAAGTTGGAAAAAGGACCACAGTAACAACAGACGAGCAATCTAAACATAATGAGCAAAATGGCAGACCTAAATACCACACTTTTGATAACTACATGAAATAAAAATGAACTAAATATTCTAATCAAAATGAACACATTGTCAGACTGTGTTAAAAAGAAAAATAAGGGAACCCCGGTGGCTCAGTAGTTTAGCGTCACCTTCAGCTCAGGGCCTGATCCTGGAGACCCGGGATCGAGTCCCACATCGAGCTCCCTGCATGGAGCCTGCTTCTCCCTCTGCCTGACTCTCTCTCTCTCTCTCTAATAAATAAATAAAATATTTAAAAAGAAAATAAAAAATAAGAATGGGTTATACACTGCCTGTAAGAGATAATACAGTAATTGAAGACACAAAGAAGTTCAAAGTGAAGGGCTAACCATGTATCACGTAACAGTAAATATAAGAACAGAGGCCCACATTATAGCAGAAAAAGCAGACTTCAGAACATGAAGTATTATAAGAGAAAAGGAACAAAAGTTAATGAAGAGTAAATACATCAGGAAGATAAGACCATAACAACTATAAGTGTACATATGTCTAATAACACTGCTTCAATGCACCTGAAGTAGAAGCTGAAAAAGCTAAAGAGAGAAATAGCAAATCTAGAATATATAGTTGTAGATATATATTATGTAATTGCTCTCAGTGATTTAAAAAACTAGACAAAATTTCAGAAAAGATATTTCAAAGATATAAGAAGTATTATGAACAACAGCAACCTGACATGAGAAGTCTTACCCAACAACTGCAAAATATACATATTTAAGTATACCTGAAATATTCACCAAGATGGACCATATTCTGGGCAAAAAAATAAATAAATATAAAGCCATAATATGTATCAAAAGATTACAATTTAATGGAGTATCATATTTCATTGCCATTTGTGACTGGCAGTGAGGAAACAGATGAAATGAATATTTCCTAGAAGAGTATATCTTTACTAAAACTAACTCTAAAGAAAAATATTAACTAAATAATCTTATAACCATTTTAAACCCTGGATAATAAGAAAAAAATTTCCCTGTATAGAATTCTAGGAAATGAGGATTTTACTTAAACTCTGAACAAATATTTGAATAACAAAGGTTCCAAAATTGATTTACATATAATGGTCATTTGATTAGAAGAGATATTCCATTGTGAAATCATATGGATACAATATTATTTTAAATAATGATACCAGGACCACTGGATATTCTTCTAGGAAAATATATTCTCCCACTTATTCAGGACATATAATAAAATCAATTCCAGGAAGATAAAAATTAAGGATAATATGATTAAAATTAAGTATTTCTCTTCATTGAAAGACACAGGACAATTAACTCTCTTGTGTTACTAGAGCTCTGGAGAGAAACATGACAACTCCCCTATTTGGACAATTTCAAATCAGTCCCAGGAGATGGCCTTCCATGTCACACATACAATGTAGATAATAGTTTCAGTTATTCCATACCATTGACTACTAGCCTCAAGTGTGAAAAAATTTTCTTTCTTCCTATCTCTTGTCCACAATTATTGATGACAAAATATCTCCCAAGCACAGTGAAGATAAAAATTTTAAAAGTTCTTTCCTTCTCAAAGGAGTGGTAAAGTGTTTGTTGTAGGGGACAAATTAAGTCTAGAGTTATTGAGCACCATTTTTTTTTTTTTTTTTGAGCACCATTAAAAAAAAAAAAAAAAGAGCAAGCAATTTCCTGTTTGCAGCAGGCAGCACCACTCAAGCCCAGACTGATCATATATTCATGTAACCTGCAGGCATCTGATTTATGTGGCACCTGGTTTAAAATTAGTTGAGAAACAACAGATGCACTGTATCAAATGTGTGATACCATTCCCTTTTCTCAAATTTATAATCATATTTGCTTATTATTTATCACTCTCTTCACAGCTGGGATCAGAATTCCTTCTCCACTCTCTCTTCATCCTTTCCATCCTCTATTTTCTCCTTCCTTTCCTTTCCCTGAGCAGATATTTACAAGGGACTATTTCTAAACATGTGGCCCATCACAATGAAAGGATTTGCATTACAATAAAAGTCTTTGCCATTCTAGTTTCTACTGAGCCTACTGAATAAGTCACAAAAGAACTCAAAATATTTACAGTTCATCAATGTAGTTCATAAAAAAAGTGCAAATGAATCATCTCAAAACTCATTTAACTGAATTTAAACTGATTCAATTGGTTCTAAAATGAGTAATATTTATTGAACATTTAGATAAATATTTGAGAATATTTAACTATTAAATAAATTTATATGTCATATATTTCTGAAAGAAAAAATTCTGTGAACATTTTTTATTGACTTATTTATGACAGAAAGACGGGGACAGGGGAGCACAAGGAGGGGGAGTAGCAGGCATCCGAGCAGAGCAGGAGAAGCAGACTCCCTGAGGTGCAGGGAGACTGTTATGGGGCTCTATCCCAGGACCCTAGGATCATGACCTGAGCTGAAGGCAGGTCCTAACCAACTGAGCTACCCAAGTGCTCCTGTAAAACTATTCTTTAAAAAAGTAATGTTCCCATTTACAATCTACAGTTCACTACCAGGCATGACTGGGTTATTTTATCCTTCTACCCAATTGATTGGCTTTAATAGACATTTTATCCTAACCTGATCTCACAACAAATCTTGGCAAATAGTAATATATTGCCACATTTTATGATTTAGCATTATGGAAGTGAATAAATCGGATGATTTAAATAAAGTGAATAAATCGGATGAATAAATCGGATATTTGTCTATGTATATGTAGCTTGACGAACATTAGGATCATTATTCTGACTCCCTGTTCAATATTATTTTTTCTACAATTGCCCACCTATCTTCTAATCAAACATAATATTTCTCATTTTTGTATTACAGACTTGTGGGTATTATTGAGACAAAAACTTGTCACACTTCAGCTTGTTAAAAAACTGAACTACAGAAAAAAATTTAGTTATATAAGATTAAATTAAAATAAAAATGTAGAAGCCTTCTATTGATATAAAAATGTTATTGCCTTTAGAAAATATGTTCATGATTAGCTAAAATTAGTTAAAATGTTTAAATTTATGATATTTGAAATTTATGATCCAGAATGTATATTTGTTTTGGAGTACTTTAAACTACATCAAGTTTCATTTGGCATCAGAGATTTTTGCATCATTTGACTATCATGATCAAATATTTAGGAAGGCAATATATATAAAAAGGAAATATAATAAGAATCATTGTCTAATACAGTTAAGTTATTAAACTGAAGGGATATCTTATGGAGGACATATGTTCAAGAAAGTTCAACAAATTCAGACACACTGACTCTTACTCAATGTTTCATTCTCTCAATCATAGTTTAGTAATGCCATTTCATGTTTCTTAAAAAGATTATAGAACTGATGACTGTATCAATGACCAAAAAAGAAGTATAAAATAAATCTATGAGAAGAGAGGGTAAAAATAAGAAAATTCCAAAGTCTACTAACCATTAAAATCTTCTATTTATACTTTAAGCTTCTCACTAATCCTTTCCATCTTTCCTTATACACTGTCAAAAGCATAATTCCAGTGACCCCTGTCTTACCATGGGTCTTACCATAGCTTCCCTGTCTCAATATGTAGTACCATAATTTTATTATTAAATATTACAATATGTAAAACATATGGCAAACAACTAAAAAACATTTTATAAAATGACCTCCTAAGTCAAAAAATGGTGCATTTTCCTAGGTGACTCAAAGGATATCATTTTCTAAGAAAACCTACCCTTACTCTCCTACATGAATTTTGTGATAACCATTTTCTCTATGTCTTTATTGCTTTCCTAACTCTGTTTTATTTCCCTGAACAATGTAATTTACTTTTTCTTTTATGTTAAGCATAATAATTTCCCAAAGATGCTCCAGTCTTAAACTCAGGTATCTGTAAATTTGTAATTTGTTACCTTACACATTTGCATTTGTAATTTAGTTAAGGACCCAAAATGGGAGGATTATCTTGGATTATCAAATTGTGCTCAATTTAAATGTGACTATGGAAGGAAGGCACAGGGAGATACAAAGTTGCTGGCTTCAAAAACAGAGGAGGGAATGAGGAGTCAAAGAATGTGGGCAGGCTTTAGTAGTTGAAAAAAGACAAGGAAAGGTTTTTCCCCGGAGCCCTGCCCACAAAGGTAACACAGCTCTACTAACACTTTAATTTCAGTCCATTGAGACCCATGTCAAACACCTAACCTGCAGAACCAAAAAATGATAAATGTGTGGGGGCTTTAATCCCCAAAATTGAGTTTATGGCAATTGTTGCACCAAGAATAGAAAACTTTTAACAATGTATGATTGTTTAAATGGAAACAAAATTAGCGAATAACAACAGGAGGTTGTAAATGGAACTATACTTCTCCAAGTATTCGTATTCAGAAAGTGGTAAAATATTAACTCCAATCAGACTTTGGTATGTTAAAGGTACATATTTTAACTTAAAGAGGAAGATCTAAAAGCCAATAGAAAAATTAAATTGAAATAAAGAAACATATTGGGAAACAATTGGGAAAAATAACAACAACAACAACAAAAAAGCTAATTTAACCATACTGATAGTTAATTTGAATGTAAATAAATTGATTACTTCATCTTAAAGCCAGGAATTGCCATTATAGACAAAAAATATCAAGAACCACTTATACTCTTCCTTCATGAAATGAATTGTAAATAAAAAAATACTAATAGATTTAAGGCTAGATAATGATACAATGGCAAATACCATGAAAACACTGAAAATAATTTGGTTATATTAAAGTCAGAAAATCCTAGAATTCAAGGACAGGCATTACCTGAGATAAGGGTGGGAGCTATTTCTCAATTATGAAACTGTGAGCTTATCAGGAAGCAAAACAATTCTAAATGCATACCCATCTAATGAGAACAGTTAATAAAGCAAAACACTAAAACTTATATGAGAAATAAACTAACTTAGAGCATTAAAGATAGTAACAACACTTTACCAAGAGATAGCTAAAATATCTATTCAAAAAAATGAGCATATAGAAATCTGAACAACAGTAATGATTTAATTTACATATATACAACAATATTCAATACTGAAGAATGAATTTTTTTCAAGTGTTCATGGAATATTCACTGTAACAGGCTACATGCTATCCATAGAATAAAAGAAATTATATTAATTTTTCTAGATTTTAAATCTTACAGAACATATTACCTGGGGAAGAATAACCATAAATCACAAGTCAATAATATATCTTAGAAGTTTACAAATATTTAGAAATTAGGTGACACACTTTAAAATAATTCATGGATCCCAGAGGAAATCAAATAGTAAAAGTGAAACCAGTTTGAAACATATGGTAATGGAAATATAACACATGAAAATTTGTGAGATGCAATTAAGCCAGTGCATAGATTGATATTTACAGCTCTGAATGTTCATTTTAGAATAAATGAAAAGTTTAAAATAACTATCTATGTTTGTACCTTAAGGACCTAAAAAGTGTGTGAGCAAATTATTATCAAAGTAAAAGGAAGAAATTAATACAAATAAGAGTAGAAAGTACTGAAATAGAAACCAGCGAAGCCATAAGGGAAAAACAATCCAAAGCACTGATGTTGTTTCTTTTATGAACTTAATAAATTTAAGGAAATCCTAGAAAAAATTATAAAGGAAAAAGAGGGAGAAAATACTCCCATCAATATCAGAAATGTAAGAGGGTTCCTTACTACAAATCCTTTGGACTTTAATATGACTCCTTTAGGAGACAATTCTTTATAGATTTCTTGCTTTCTTACACATTCAAGATCTTCTGGGCAAAGGCCATGTTTGATTAACAAACAGTCCTGGATATTAGAAATAGTGGTGCCCCCCAAAGATATTTAGAGATGTATCTCCTTAAAGATGTCCTGGAATAGTACAAAGAAAACCCTCTTTTTCTGCTTGGAGACACTTGTTCACATTCCAGGGTCATGTGTAAACTGTTTCTCAGGGGAAAAAAACAAGCAGATGTGCTGGATGCTCCAAAGAAATGCAGAGACTCCACCCCTTGGCATTTCTCTCCTCTGGTGCACCCACTATATGTACAGGTAACATCTGGCCCTTATTTCCTCATCCTCTGAGGATTGGGGAATAGGAAACGATACCAGATATTTCTCTGAGCAGCTTACATTTTATTTTTATTTTTTGTAGTAACAAACTGTCTTTGTCTCTTGTCCAGTGGACTTGTGCCCACTCAAACTAACTTATTAGCTTGCAAGTCAGTACAATTTTAATGATAAAGGATTATTGATTCCATAAGTAAAAAAAAATTGTATAGAACAATACATTATTAGTTTGCATCTGACTGATTTTTAAAATAATTTATAATTTTGGACTTTTTGGGCATATGCTGTATCTTGTTAAGGTAGTACACTTAAAAACTATTTTAAATATAGTTTTCAACACAAGCAGGAGTAAAAACTATACATGATTGTATTATGGGTGAGTGACAAATTATATGAGAAGGCTAATTTCTCAATTATAAGAACTGAACCCATTTCTTAACAAACAGGCAAGGAGATATCTGGTGGAAATAAGAATAAAAATTGCCCATTGCTTTTTAAAGTTGATAATTGATGGTAAAGATATATTATTACTTGTTTAGGATTCTTAAATTGCAAGAACAGGCATAAAATCAAGTTAAAGTTAAGTTAAATAACAAGAAATACCACGGAGTGATTCTCAAAATCGAAGAAATTAGCTGAGTGAAATAAGTCAAGTGGAGAAGGGCAATCATCATATGGTTTCACTCATACATGGATTATAAGAAACAGTGAAAGGGATTATAAGGGAAAAGAGGGGAACAGAGTGGGAAAAATTAGAGAGGGAGACAAACCATGAGAGACTCCTAACTCTGGGAAACAAAGGGTTGCAGAAGGGGAGGTGGGAGGGTGGGGTAACTGGGTGACGGGCACTGAAGAGGGCACTTGATGGGATGAGCACTGGGTGTTATAGTATATGATGGCAAATTGAATTTAAATTAAAAAATGTAAAAACAAAACAAGACAAAGAAATATTGTGGGAAGGAAATGATCCAGAAAAGGAAGTGGAGGTTTATAGACATAGTGGGGATGATTTTCTGATTCCTCATGTGAAAGAGAATAATCGAAACTTTTTTGTGTTTAAAATTGAGATTCCCAGGAAATAATCTGCTTGGGTTAAACATTAGCACATTCAGTAGGAGAGTGGAAGAAAATTTGACTGACAAATCCCATTGATTCTGTGAAGGGGTTGATATTAAAAAAAAACAAAAACCAAAAAAAAAAAAAAAAAACCAAAAAACTGAATTGTCTAAAGTTTTTAAATGTATGATTTATTTTGAAATTTTTCTAATTTAATTTACATTTTTAGTAACATTAAAGTAATAGTTATCTGTATTATTATCTTATTTCTAAAAGAAGATGGAAAACAACTGACTGCCATCTTCACAATGTCATCTCCAATTTACAGTAAAAATCATCTTGCTGTCCCAAATTTTTGGCAAAGCCTAGAAATTCCAAGCACCTCTCTCCATAACAAACTCTGTATCATTTCAAAAACCAGTAATATGTAATACATTTATAATAATTTTATCAATTATTCATTCAATAAATATGTAATAAAAACGGGGAAGGAATAAATATTCAAAGACTGACTTTTATGTCTCAGGCATGCTATTGTATTTAATCACCGAAGACATGCTTTGAGACAGGTATTAATATCACTGATTTATTAATAAGACAGGTGAAATTCCACAGAGAGATTAAATAGTTTCCTTAATGATACATAATAAGCAGGAAGAATATGAATGCAAAAAAACCTTTCATATACACTATTTTTTCTCTGCTACCTCATGTAGATAATGCAAACATGAATATGATGTTGTCTTTATCTAATTAGTAAAATAAAGTGTATAAATAAAAATGTAAAGAAGTGCCATGTATAAAATTACAGACATGCTCTCAGGAGAAAAATAACTTATTTTGGTGTGGGACAATAAATCAAAGGATTCTTAGTGAAAAGTTTGCCATTGAATGACGGCAATTGTTAAAGCCATGTAGCTGATGGAAAAATATTCCAGGTGAAAGGAATATTTTGAGTTAAAGTAGTTAGATGGTGTATTTGGCAGAGATTAACATACATAGTTTCTAACATAAGAATAATGAACACATTTTTAAATTAGTTTAAACAAATCAAGTACTAACTACATACAAAGAGAAAACATTTTTAACTATGACCATGTTCTAAAAAGAAAAGTATCAGAGAAACTACTTTCACTAATATGCTTATTAAATCATAATCATGTAATACTAAAAATTATAGAAGACAGTGCCAATTCTACATTTCCAGTAAAGGAAAATGTACTCAATTTCAATGAAAATAATTCCTATTTTAGTTTTGGAAAGGAAAAATTTGAATCTGTTACTATAATTTTAATCATGTTTTAATATATTATTTTAATTCTTTTTTTCATGATTTCTCTCCAAAATTTGGTGAATATTTTCAAGCTAACTTCTTTCTGGTTTATAAAAAATTCCTTTAGGGCTAAAGAAGAAGTGCTTTTCAAACTTCAGAGAATTTCATAAACAACAAAGGTAGCATTTTATCTGCCCCCACTTTGCACTCCACTTCTTCACCGAAGTGAGGAGGCCAAGTCATTTGGGGATCTGGGCTTTAACTTTCTTACAAGAAGGTTACTTTCCAATATTGGACAAATACAGAGTTTTCCAAAAGGCATATTTCATTCAGGTTGTATGATTAATGTCAAGGTCCTAGAAGGTCATTATCTCTTTCAAGTTGGTCAAAATGACATCTGCCTCAAGCAACCTAGAGGCAGAGCTGATTGTTCTAGTTTTATGGTAAGAATATAAGCTCTTCCTGTAACTTTGGATTTAACTCAGTGTAGCTGTTTAGTGGCAAAAGAGATGAATTTGGGCAGAAGTGAGAAGAAATACTGTTTCCTTAATTAAAATATAATTGGATTATAAGTAGAAACATACATAAATAATTATTAAAATCCATATGGTTTCATTTTCAAAACAACATCATTAGTGAGTTCGCAGAAATAGTAAAGACTCCATGTCAATGTTTCATGACTGGTTTTCCATATTTTCTTTCTCAAAACACTGCTTGTCTTTTTAGATTTAAAAAAAAAAAAAAAAAAAAAAGCAACAACCCAGAACTAATAGCCCCATTAGAGATCACATTCATTATGAATTCATTTTGATAGTTATTATTCCTATTGTTCTTTTCATGATTATTACAGCTCGGGCCCAAGTATGGATAAAACCTTTACTCTCAGGTCCCATTAGTAGAGCTGTTTTCCTAACACTGTCTTTGGCATGGAATAAATAAAGTGAGAATAGAATGTGGTGCTTCTTTTTGGTGAAGGTGTAGAAGATCTGAACTAAAACAGAGAGAAAGTATAGATTCTACAATAATCTAAAAGTTTATTTTCCAAGCTTCCCTATAATTAAAGCCTTAAAACAAAACAATAATCCTCTTGCAATTGAGAGATATTCTACTTGACAAATCATGGGTTGTCAGGGAGCTAGGTCATGGGATCACCCTGGGCCAGTGTAGTTATTCTGTACTACAAAATATATAACTGTCTCAAAATTGGGAGCAGAAGCCTGATGCATATATTGCTACTACAATTCCCACAATCTATTTGTGTATGTACAACAAGATATCAGACCAGTTTCAGGGGTCTGCCACGTACTGACAGTTGCAGGATGGCTGATTGCAGAAGGCATGAGTAGATTTCATAGTTTCTAACAAAATTATTTACCTTGCTCAAATAGAAATAATCTCTTTATTCAATGCAGGTACATAAGGAAAATGTAAATTTGCCTTAAATGTTAAATCACTTATTTAGAATATCAAAGACATTCTTAATTGCTGTTAGGTTTTTTTTTTTATTTTTATTATTTTTTTTTTTTATTCTAGCATTGGGTTTTTTTAGTCATTTCTTAGGATTTCCACCTCGCTAATTACACGGCCAATCTATTCTTGTCTGCTGTCTACTTTATCGGTTAGAGCCTTTGGCATACTAATCATAGTTGTTTTAAATTCCTGGTCTAGATAATTCAAACATTCCTGTAACGTCTGCTTCTGAGGCTTGCTCTGTCTCTTCAAATGGCCTTTTTCTGTTTAATATGGCTTTTAATTTTTTTCTTGAGAGCTGGATATAATGTACCAGGTAAATAAGACTGCTATAAATAAGCCTTTGGTAATGTGGTGGTAAGGCGTGGATGGAGGGGAAGCATTCTATGATCCTAGTAGGTCTTTTAGTGAGTGTAGGCCTTTGGACTGTAAACTTCACAATTGTTTCTTGGTATTTCTCTCCTCATTAGTTGGGACAGGTTAGCCAGAATGGGCTGGAGTGGCTATTTCCCATCTCCAGGTCAGTTAGGCTAAGATAATACCCCTGCCCGCCAGTCTCTGGTCAACTAGCCTCCCCTGAGGGTAAGCCTTGTGAGTGTTCTGGCATATTTAAAAATGTTTCCTTCTCCTCATCCTCTGCCAGAAGCATGAAGGGATTTTTCTCTGATATTCACTATGGGACTTGGTCTAGTTCCTGGAGGTAAATATCACAATATCATGGTGGCCCTCAACGACTGGCTCTGCTGGAGCTGTCTGTTCTGAGCCTCCAGCCATTCATCAATTCCAGTTCAGGTTTTCCAACTTGGGCACTGGTTCCCACAGCTGCTATGTGATTCTCATGTATTAGTTGCTCTTGCTGGTTGATCTGGTCATTTCTTTACTGTACTACAGAGTGATAAGATTTGTAACAACTGACTGCATAAATGGAGTAGAACTCTAAAGTACCCTGTATGGTAATAGTAACAATTCAATTCAGAAACATGAGTCTGTTTTCACATCATCGCATACTCAACCCTCCTCACAAACCCCTTACTTAATTGGTCTGCATTAACAGAAGGTTATAAAATTTTTAATACAGATATCATGTCTTGAATCTCTTCTAGTCCAAAAATGAACCTCATTGATAAAGTACCAAAGTTTATTTTAAAAGTATGGAAAAATGAAATCATGGTTGACATCTTGTTATAAACGCTTTAACATGTATTATACCATTTCACCATTATACATTATGTGATGAACCATTATAAGCTATTTATTCTCCTTTGTTTTTGATTAAACATGCTTTTTAATATTTAAATTATGTTTAATAATATGGGTTTGGAAGAAGACATAACTGGGTCTATTTAGATCCCAACTCAAACATTTAGTAGACATTTAACCTTCAAAAGTTTACTTAATTCCTGTAACCTTCAGTTTTTTCATGGAGTTTATAGATGGATAAAGGTGATTACATATCCCAATTAAGGTAACCAAATTTTAAAGAAAATGGTTATAGATAATTAAATATTACATTTTAAATATATAACAGCAAGCTGCAATAACATTTATGTTAAGAAAAAAAAGCCCTAAGTAAATAACCTAAATTCCTCTACAACAGGAAAATAATTTGATAAAGAAGAAGAAAAATAACAAGTTTTGTACACAGGCACAAATTAGGGAAGTACAATCAAAATGGTTATAATTAAATAATTAAAATGGTTATAATTAAATAAAATATTATGATGACACTTTCTAAAATAATTATTGACTTTTTAATCTGATGAGAGCATTAATTGTATCTACTTATCTTAGAAATCATATAGTGAATTAGGGAAGCCTGAATGTTTAACGACCTTAGGTGGAAGTAAATTTTCTTTGGAAGGAAAAAATAAACTGAATATATAAGTAGGGAATTATGCAGATATTTTAAGGAAGGTACTAGCATTTTCCCCATTTTAGAGATAAATTGAAACATATCCACAGAAAAAACTAACAAGGTTTCAAATCATATGGCAAAATTTTGTGTGAATCTGAAAATAACTATATTAATTACCAGAATTAAGAAACATAGAGGGTCAATGTTAAGTATACTTCAACTGTGAAATGTAGTCAAGCTTTAATTTATCTTTGTCACAATTCTCATTAAGAACTCTAGTTGGTCTTGCTTAGAAATTATCAACATTGTCCAGATGTTTTAGAACAATGTTTCTAAGGGAGGCAAGTTTACAGGGTTTTATTAGATCCCATGGAAGAACATGAACTTTCTTCCATGCTCTCAAGAGAAGCTAAGAAATTATCTTGGTAAAAAAATCACTTAAAAGTGACTCTTGCAGCACTCACAAGGAGACAGAACAGTAGATGGCATAATAGATGTTTGACGATATCAAAGAAACAAAGGTGAAAACATATATACCAGTTAAATCAGCCAGATTAGTTAGAAACTAATAATCATGCCTCACTACTAGAATAATCCACTGGAACTTAAAGGAGAAAGAAAAATATGGCAAATTTTTAATTGTCTGAGTTTATTCTTGACCCATAAAATCCTGCAAAGTATAACGCTGAAGGAAACAAAAAAGGGATGCCAATGTGATGCACATATTATTAAGTAAAGGAAGAAACTATTTCAGTTAATGTCTTTATTTTTTCAAGCAGATTGGTCAATCTGGTTTTGCTGCCACTGGAAGTCCAGAAGTTGTTTGTATTAGAATATTTTAATTTACAAAAGTCAATCATCTCAAAAGATGTTATAAGTTTTACTTTGGTCCCAAATATTTAGGGGAAAAGCTCATTCAGTGACATATGGGCTATAAATAAATTATTATAATTTCAATTAAGATCTAGTAATATTTTAATATTTTAATACAAGTTAATAACATTTTAATTTTCCCAATTTAAAGTAAGAACCTCAAAATCAACTTTAAGTCACATTTTGAATTATTTCTTTGTAAGCATTTTCTCAAATTACCAAGAAATACATTTGTTTCATTTTATAATCAGATACCTGTGATTCACTTGAAGAATTCTGTCCCTGTTAAGGGTTTTATCTTAAACTGAAAATAAATGAAAATTTAGTTGCTCTAGCATATATGTTTAGTCTTCACTACAAGAGTTGTATGTTCATCCCTTAGTGAAATTGTAAGATGCCAACACCGGTCTTCCCATTTCAACTATTTTCACAGTTACTAGTTTCTACTCACTTCAGACAGATTTTAATATGATTTCTATTTGACTTTACCTCATCTACATCTAAACTGAATACACGAGATGCTTTTGCTTTGTGTTGATTAACATTTGTACTTTTTGAGTTTTTTTGGCCATATACACATTAACTTCTCAACCTATGTATCCTCCTGATTTAAGAAAAGTCAGTTCCATAGAAAGCAACATTTCAATTCAAAAGATAAACTCTTAGCATTGTTATATATGTTCTTAAAAATACCACAGTGAAGAGTATCAACAAGTTGTTTAAAATTCCTTCTCCTTGGAGTGCCTGAGTGGCTCTTTGGTTAAGTGCCTGCCTCTTGATTTTGGCTCAAGATATGCTTTTGGAGTCAAGGGATGGAGACCTGTGTTGGGTTCCAAGCTGGGCATGGAGTTGGCTGGGGTTTTCTCTCCCTCTCCTTCTGCCCCTTCCCCTGCTTACATGTGAATGTTCTCTCAAATAAATAAATAAATCTTAAAAAAAAACCCTGCTCTTTAGCTTAAAAAAAGAGTACAAACATCAATATGCCAGAATTATTTCTCATAATCAGTCTTGGTTTTAATATCTTTTCTTCACTTACAAAAAATGCTTTCTATTTAAAAAATGAGACTGAATCTTTGGTCTTTTAGAATTGTTTAGATATGTAAGCCTTTACCTATTAGCTGGTATTTTTTTAGCTTCATCCGAATAAACTTTTTTTTTACTTCTTCATTCATTGATACCACTGATTATATAAATGTAAAACATTTATATAAGTAAAAAAGCTACATAACCAATGTTAAATCAAATGTTGTATTAATCAGACTATTTTGGGTTTTCCTATGTGATAAGCTTATTCTAATTATTGAGGAAAAGTCTGGAATACGAGAGTTCTCTACTCAGGGAATATAAAATCAATTAAGAGGCAGACAAGTGAAAAGATTGTTATATATCATTGGCATAAGTGCTGTACCAAAAAATGCATAAGTAAATAGAAAGAAGCTGCAGAGTCACTTAGTGCTGATAAAATGTTTCAAGAAAGTTAATATAGGGAAGGGGAAACCTAGAATATGCTGTAAACATTAAGTAGCATAAACCTAGACAAGATGCATATGGTAGAAGGAGGGAAGGGCATCCAGGCAGGGTAACCAGAACTGAAACTGTACAAGTGAAGAAGCACAGATCATACTCAAGAACTTTTAGTAGCTCTGTAAGACTAAAGCACAAATACAAATGGGGTTTGAGAGGAAAGAGATAATACTATGAAGACAGATAATGTCAGGTTGATGAAGCTTTTTGAACATAACATTAGTTAATGGAATGGAAATACAATAGAATACTGCAAGCAAGAGGACGACATGTTAAAATGTGTACCTTAGCTTATGTGAAAACAAAGGTTTGTAGGAATGCAAGACTGGAGAGAGAGAACAATAAAGATAAACAAGATTTGCAAAATCAAATTATGGTTTCTACCCTAAGATCCTTAAGGGCTTTTTAAAAATCATATAAAATATAAACCCAGAGTATTTTATATGATTAAATTACAGAATTAAATAGCAACCTGAAGATCACAAATTTGAAACGTATTCTAAATAGGGCATTATTTTCCTCTGTTCCTAAGTGGAAAATATATTCCAATCATATCTGATAAACCGGCTTCATTAGAAAGAGCAGATAGTGTTTCCAGCTGACTATTAAATGTGAATCTGTCAGGTTTCATTACTATTATTAAAGTGGCATTATCAGTTTTGCTCCTTCAAAGTCAAAACAGCCTATTCACTAGATAAGATCGGCCAAGTTTTTGTTCCTAACATTACACTTAAAACAACTCCCTTTCCTCAGTTTAATAGTGGCTTTTGAAAAGGGTTTCTGTAATACAGACAAAAATCAGCTATAAAATACCCATTTAAATTGCATGCTTAAAACACAATGAAATGTGAATCTGGGATTGAAGAAAAATTTAAAAACATATAAATAGAATCTGCAAAAAATATTACTCCTTAAATTAATGGTTATACATTTTGTAATATTCAGTTACATATTTTGACGTAAATATTTTAGATCCTTTAAATGTATAAGCAAAGGCAGTTAAATTATGACATATTATTACACTATTTGAGATGTTTATTATGACCAAATAGAAACTTTATCTCTCAAATAATAGGATTTCTAAACAAATGTAAATTTTAAAAATTCTTTTATGAAAACAAGGCTAATTTTGTGAGAAACTATTTGATGTTTTATTCTCATAAACCATCGTATCTTTTCATTGAAATCATAATGCCATTTCCAAATTAATTAGAGCAATAAAATGAGTCATGCTCTATTCAAACCTATTGGTTAACTTTATGGCCTGCTAGTCATGATGCTCTGAAAGAAAAATGAACTAACAGGGTGAGAGGAAATATAGAAAATCTTTGCTTTCCCTTTGGGAAATGAGAGAAGACAAAATATAGACAAACTCAGTTTCCTTGGTTTTTCTTGGTAACAGATACTTGAAACAGGTGACTGTTCCAATGATTCTGTTATTAAACAGATGCCTCTCTGAAAAGGGAATAGAGTTAGTGATGAAAAAGACAAAACCTGAAATTACACAATTAATTACAAGCCATTTCTCCTATGGCTATATATTACACCTAGGAGAGCCTGAGCTTAAAGGTTATACTACTAATTCTCTGTTCAAATGGTACTTTTATTACCCATTAAATATCACTCAGTGTGTGATTATTTTTACCCTTGACTTAGAAATTGTGAACCTGAGACATTAAAATGGGTTAGTGGCTCTAAATCAGACAATACATAAAAACTCCCAACTAATTGGTTTTTATAAATCGTTTGGCATCCAGATGCATTAAAAAAAATGAGTACATAGCTTCAGGAAGAAACAAATTAAATAAACTTATAACATAAAATACAGAAGTTATAAAATATCAGTTTGTACACTCACCTTATGTTTAACATCTTTGACAACCATTAAGCTACTTCCATAGTAGGAAACTCCCAATATGTTAATCTATTAATAGTCCTCCATATATATCACACATATAATGTACATTATATCATATAGAAATGAGTGTATTTTACAGGAAATGTTTATACTGTGTAATAAAAGGAAAAGGGGATACCCATGGGCCTAAAAATAAAGAGCAAAATCCCAATGAAACTATAGCGAAAGCCCCTTGAGAGAAGATGTCTTTCTCACTTTTATATATTTAGTATGAAAATAATTGGTCAACATATAAATACTGTGTATATAATAATGAAAAATACAGGACCTACCACTGGCAGCATACAAGTATCAATTAGGGATGCATACTATCAGGGTGATGACCCAAAATATATAAGAAATTCAGAAGTTTGTGGGGACAGTGGGCAAAAAGTACATACAAGAAGAGGTATCTCAAAATTTTTATTTTCATGTTTGAGTCTAACAAGCCTTTATCCCATATACTTAAAAACTGTAATGGAAATACTGAATCACTATATTGTACACTTGGAATTAATGTTACCCTGTAAACTGGAATCTAAATAAAAATTTAAAAAAACTAGTCTATCTACCCATTTATCTATTTCTATCTATCTATCTATCTATCTATCTATCATCTATCTATCTAATCTATCATCTATCTATCTATCTATCTATCTCATCTATCATCTATATCTATATACATACACCAGGGTATTGAATAATTACTACATAGAAGTTATTTAATAATGTCCCGTACAAATTTTTTTGCATGATTTTGTGGTATACTATCTGATAAAATGTGAGGTCAACAAAGCTTGAAGTTTAGGCATTCAATAGAAGATCAAAGTAAACATTGTTTTTCACCCCACATTGTAGGAGATGATATATATGAACAGTTTATATTGCTGCATGTCTTTTCTAGCACTACATGTACTATTAAAGTCCATAGTGTGTGTTCTCAAGTAACTTTAAATAAGCATCATAGAATTCATTGGTAATTTTTCATTATATGTGGTTTCCTCCTCTACAACAAGTTTTGGTATCATTAAAATTAAATTGACATAAAACGTACTCTATGTCAATGAGGGCATCATATGGTTGGTTATTCACTATATTGCTACCTGACTCTACAATAGAAAAGGTTTTATGTGTTTTAGCTACCTGTATCTTAAAAAATTATAATAAAACTTATGATTTATATCATAAAACAGTAAAAATTTCACTTAATTGAAAAGGATACAATACTATTTAGAACTATATTGCAAATACCAGGAAGTGGGGAATAAGTATGCATACTCATTTTCATAAACAGCACCTTCATAAAGGAGCAATAAGCCTGGTGTTTCAGAATAATTGGGGATTGTTGCCACTTGCAGTATACTATACAGAACAAGCCAATACTTTTTGAAGGATGTTTTTCATTGCAAAAAGTATTAATTATCCATCTGCTGTCTCCCCTCTTGGAAAACTGTGGTATACATAATTTAAGAAAATGTCATTTATTGCTACCCTACTGCAAAGTAGTTTTTTAAAAATCAGAGTAATTCAGAAAATGGTGTACTTTTATCAATAATGATATACATGTTAATTTCATTTAAGTAAAATTTCTATATTGAACTGCAAGAATATAGTATATATATATAATATACATATATTATATATATATAAAAACAGGCAGAAATTGTAAATTTCTCTTACTTTATAGTAAAAGTTATATTTATTTACAAAGAAGATTTGTTCTTATAACTTCTTTTTTAATGAGCCAGGATATTGATACCTAATAGAAAACATAATCACATTCAAGAAAGAACATTTCCTAGAAACACATTTCATTTTTTAAAGTCAGGTTGATTTAGATATAATCTACGCACAATAAAATTCAACCATTTTTGTGTACAGTGCTATGTGTTGTGATAAATGCTTATAGTATGCATCCACTGCTACAACCAAATCCATCACTCTCCTAAAAATACCTTAGTCTGGTTTTTAAATCAGTATTTCTTCACAACCATTACACATTTTTTTTTAATTCCATGTATTGTGTGTGCTATCTCCAGACTGATGTGTAAATAAGGGCATACAATAGGTAGTCTTTGGAATTTGGATTCTTTCACTTTAAATAATTTATTTGAGATTAATCCATACTCTGCATGTATTAGTAATTGGTTCCTTTGTATTGCTATATAGTATTGCATTGTGTGGATATACTACTCTTTGTTTATTCATCAACTTGATGAAAGACATTTGGATTGTTGCCAGTTTTTTAAGATTATTAATTTCAACACACATGCATGTACAGGTTTTCTGTCAATATAAAGTTTTATTTCTTTTGAGTAAATACCAAGAAGTAGAATGCTGGATCATACAGTAAATCTATATTTCACTTTAAAAGAAATTATCAAATATTTTTCTAAAGTACCATTTTTCATTCCCACCATTATGTGTGGGAATTACAGTTACTCCAAACACATTAAAAGATGTGATAACAATATGTTTTTAATTTGTATCCCACTTATGACTAATGATATTAAGCATCGCTTTCTGTGATTGTTGTCATCCATGTATTTCCTTTGGTAAATGGCTTGTTTAAACATTTTACTAATTTTTCAAATTGTTGAAAAACAACTGTCTTCTTATTTGTATGTTCTGAGCACTTATTTTCTAGTCTGAATATAAGTCCTTTATTAAATGTAAAATTTGCAAATATTCTCTTCCAGTCTATGGCATATGTTCTCACTTTTTAAAGTTTTTTTAACATCGGCTATCAAATGTGAAAAAAACAGCCATTTTTAAAATTTTTGATGAAGTCATACTTTTATTTTTATGGACTGTGCTTGTGCTGTGATGTCTAAAAACTCTCTAAGATATAAAGATATTCTTCTAAATTTTCTTTGGTAAATGTAATGGTTTTAAGTATTACTTTTAGGTTAAAATATATTTTTAATTAATTTTACATGCTCTGAACTATGGTGATTGTTCATTTGATTTTTACATAGTTGTCCAAATTTCCAGCACCTCTGGTGAAAAAAAAATCCACTCTCCAATAATTATCTTTACACCCTACCAAAAAATCAATTAACTGCACATCTTTGGGACTATTTCTGAACTCCATTCTGTTCCATTCATCCAAATGTCTAAATTAGCTATGTACTACTGCTTCATAAAGTCCTAAAATCAAATAGTATAAATCTTCCAATTTATTTTTGTTTTAAAATTCTTAGACCAACATACTTTGGAATTCCACATAAATTTAAAACTAGTTTGTTTATTACTATAAAAATATTTCTGGTACTTTGATCATGAAACTGAATCTATGAGTTAAATTTGAGGAATCTTCCAATTCATAAATGATATATTTCTTCTTTCTTTAAATTTTATTTGAACCTCATCAGTATTTTCAAGTGTTCAGCTTATATGACTTCATATTGCTTATTAGATTATATCTAATTTTTAAAAATACTTTTGATGTTATCACAAATATTAAAGTTTTTGAAATTAACTATTATTATTTATAGTACATAAAAACCAGCAGATACTTGTTTATTGGCCTGGGTCTTATGACCTTATTAAATTCACTTATTGGTCCAATTAATATTTTAGTAGATTCTTTGATATTTTCAATGAAGATAATCATGTTATCTGTGGATAGAAATAGTTTCATTTCCTCCTTTGCAATTTAGATGCCCTCTCACCTCTTATTTTTCTAGTTTTATTGCACTGACTAGGACGTTCAATATAATATTAAAGATTGGTAAGACAGAAAGATGCTTTTCTCTTGCTTGGTCCTAGTGGAAAACATACAGTATTTCAGAGTTTTATATGGTGGTAGTCTTTTGTAGGTCTTGTTTATCAGGTTGAAGAAATTCCCTTCCATTCCTAGTTTACAGAATGATCAATGTATACAGAATTGTAACAAATGCTTTTTCTTAATTTCTTGAGAGGATTATACAATTTTTCATTTTCAATCTTTATAAATGGTGAATTATAGTAATTTTAAAACTTTATTGAAGCAAAACATATATAAAATAAAAATCACTCATCTTAAAAGTTCAATTCAGTGATTATTTTCTCTTTTAAGAAATTTAGAGTTACACACTAAAATCCAAATTTAGAACATTTCCATCATTCTTCAAAATCCAATGGACCCACTTTGCATCACCCTTCAATCCTAACTTTAAGATTCGGTACCCACTAATCTACATTATGTTTCTGGATATGTGTCTTTCTAGAGTTGAATAGTGAAAGCTCTAAATTAGACAAGGTACCATTTTTTAAAATTGATTTTTGTGTGATTATTGTAGGAAATTTAGGTTGGCTTTTAATCTACTTTTAACTTTTACATTTTCTGTCAGTAAAACTAGAGATCAGCTACACAATCTATCTTGATTTCCTGAAGATTCAAAAGCAAGTCATTGTAATTATATACTTCAGGTTAACAAATATTCTCCTATTAATGTCTTGCAATTATTATAAATTAGTTACTATGAATTAAACATCTGTTTTTCAAAGGAAATCTGAATATGAAAATGGCATTTTATGTCTTCTGCATCAGATATGATTGACTTGTTTATTGATCATTTCTTACATTTATTAATACAATTAAGCAAATTTACACACAAATGAATACCATTTTGCTAATGCGAAACATGTCAGATGATTATTTTGATTTTTTATTTTTTCCTTCATTCAATGGATCTAAATTGAACTACTCAATACCATCTGCACTCAGATTTATCATTATATAAATCTCCCTTGGCAGGGAAAGAGATATTTACACCATTCTAAACCTTCACCTATTGGAGCATACTTATTCTTAAACATAAAATATTTGAAAATCTAATCCATTATGGGACTCTTTTGATAAAGATTATTAAAGTTTTACAGGATTCTTAAAAAATTAATTCCACTTTCTCTGTTCAACTACCTCTTTTCATTTTGAGGATGTTTAAAGGGTCATAGAATCATCTTCGGAAACAACAAATGAAATGCTGGTTTAATTTTTTTGTGGTTATAAATAATACTTACAATGAAACACTTATGAGGACAGAGTGACGATTCCAAAACTTAAAGCCATTCTTGGATATAAGAAGATTATTACATGAAAATAATTATTAATATAGATAAGATAGAACAAGTTAGATGAAAACTCATCTATTTTGTTTACACAAGATTAATATTTAAGCTGAGAATGGACTTTTAAAAATCGAATTATAAAATACAGAAATCAGATTATATGAAAAATAGCAAAGAACACCCTAGCAACATTATTTTAAAAGCAAGCATTAGAAATTAAAAACATAATTTATATTATTAAAAATATAACAGTATAATCAACCTAAGAAGCACATAAAAGTAAATCAAAATAAATGTAGCAGAACCTTTGTAAATATCAGTAAAATAGATCTTAAGGCAAAAATAATTATTGGAGACAGAAAAAGTAAATACAAGTTATAAAAATTTCAATTGACCAGGAAGTTATATTGATTTTAAACTTCTGTGGATTCAAGAATGTTACATGAATATGCAGAGATGATAGAAAAATATATAGCTAATAAATAGTAGATAAATATATAATTGATATTTGTACACTTTCCCTTGAGTAACTGGTAAATCAAGTAGATAGTATAATAGTTTAATTAGAGTGTTTCAAACCAACATCTAAAGTTATCTAATGGCATATAGAGAATTTTATACTCCCAAAGTAGAGAATATGCATTCTTCTAACTACATTAAAAAATTAAATGTAACCTAATGCTAGGGCTTAAAGCAAGTCTAAATATCCACAACCAGATATCTTAATAGTCCTTTTATTTGATTAAATTACACATATGTAGAAATCGTTAAAAACAGATAACTAGAAAAAGCCCATTTTTTTAAAGTTTTTATTTATTTATGATAGTCACAGAGAGAGAGAGAGAGAGAGAGAGAGAGAGGCAGAGACACAGGCAGAGGGAGAAGCAGGCTCCATGCACCGGGAGCCCGAAGTGGGATTCGATCCCGAGTCTCCAGGATCGCGCCCCGGGCCAAAGGCAGGCGCAAAACCGCTGCGCCACCCAGGGATCCCCAAGCCCATATATTTTTAAACAAAAAGTATACAAAACAATTGGGTCAAAAAGGACATCGTAATAAAATTTTAAAAATATTTTGCTCTGTATAAAAATAAACAACCACATTTCTAATTTCGTCGAATACTGCAAAATTAGTCAACACAATTTTTACAAACACAGAGCCCAAATGCAGGATAGTGCCTGAAATTACTCATTCTGGCTTGTGTGTGATGACTGTTGAATGTTTGGGAATTTTGTAAGATAGGACATAAGTAGCTTAAATTTAACCATAGTGGGAGCGTTTACACCACAGTCATATTCAAAAGTTACAGTTCAGAGCTTTAATTAATTTTAGAAAATGTGTTTACAATTAGAAAGAAGAAATGCTGAAATCTAAGTTGGAATATGGACAGAGCTGAATAAATCAAAAAATAAAAGAAATAGGGACACCTGGCTGGCTCAGTGGCTGAGCCTCTGCCTTTGGCTCAGGTCATGATCTCTGGGTCCCGGACAGAGTCACACATCAGACTCCTCTCAGGAAGCCTACTTCTCCCTCTGCCTAAATCTCTGCCTCTCTCTGTGTCTCTCATGAATAAATAAATAAAATCTCAAAAAATGAAAGTAAAATAGAAGAAATAAAATAATAAACATATGAGGAAAAATAATGAATTGGAAAGCAAGTATTCTTTTCTATTCATCAAATCTCAGATGAATGTTCTTGAAAAGAGAAGTAACCAAAAATATTAAGAGATTGGTTAAGGACAAATACATTGAATGAGTAACAATATTAGGAATTAAACAGAGGTCATAAAATATAGATGCAACAGACATATAAAATATAATTATATGGTATAATTAATATATGCATTTCAACAGAATTAAGAGATCTAAACTTACCAAAACTAATTGAAAGGAATAGAAAACTTGTGTAGTCTTATACCCATTTCCTAAATTGAGTCCATATTTTAATATCTTCCTACAATAAAAAAATCTCATTACTATAGATGGCTTGTTTATTTTATAAGAAGGATCTACAAATGTTTATTCAAGGGGAAATATATAAACCTAACCTTACACAATTTCCCCACAAATAGAAACATGTAATGCTATGCCTCAGTTAAAAGCTATAACCTAAGCAAATATATGGTGCTGAGTGAAAATGTAATGGGATGAGTTTTATAGTACAAGGGTATTTGTGCAAATTTAAAATGAAAAATAAAATATTGTAAGAGTGTATGCAGGTGAAAATATAAACACTGGTCATTCCAATGGCTTCCTATTTGAGATGGGAATGAAAATGGAGATGAGATTAAACTATTAAATTCCAATAATTAAATAAGAATAAATGTAATTAACAATTACAATAAATTACGGAAATTGAATCAACAAAATTTTAAAAACCCTTTAAACCAAAATGAGATATCTTTCACAAGGTTCTTGTTTTAATGATAAAATTAAAAGTGATCAGAACTTACAGGGTGATTTCAATTATATATAAGTAAAAATTAGGGAAAAAACTACGATATGGAGGATGCATGCTGGGGACAATAGGGGTGCAGATAATGTATCGTTTCTTCAATATTTAACACCTATTGATTTTATTTCTCATATCTAAATTTGTCCTGATATACTTTCTTTTATGTATTCATAATAACTAAGCTTTTGTTTTTAACCTCACAGATGGAAGAATGAGAATAAAAGGAAGAACGTCAGAGCAGAAGGAAAAATTTTAAAAAGGAGAGATAGGAGGGAAGAAATAGTTTCCTGAAGTTACTGCCCAAGATAATGGCACAAAATGGAAATTAATAAGGGGATTAGAGAGCATTTACATTGTTATACCAGTGTTGTAATTATATTGGTGTATACACAAGAGACATTGAGCCAAAGTAAAATTAACAGGTCCCATGCCATGAGGTTACACATGATTTAAAAGAACAAGTCTAATAGAATTAATGGTATCATAGTTTAAAAATCTCCAAAACATAAATAAATCACATAGAATGTGGAATGTAGAATGGGTTTCCAATTTATTTTGTCTGGTTGCTTGCAAGAAAACTTTTCAAATTGAATTTTTTGGTGTCACTAGGTATGGATGTTTTTCATTAATTTTTTGTGAAACACTTTGGTCTATTTAGACGTGAGGAATCGGACTTCTCCTTAGGTGCAGGATGTGTCATTCATTTTATGTTTTGGGTTGTTTCATTGTTTCACACTGATAATCAAATATTTTTATTTCATACATACTCTGCTTCAATAATGACATTAAACGACGTTCTTCTCTTTGTCACTTAATTGCCTCTACATTGCAAAATTTATCATTATTTTCCTACATGTCACAGTTTTTGAGAGAGTTTAGAGGAGGAAACAGTAAAACTTTCTGTAGGTTACATCATTTTTGCACAATCACAATTTTCAAAAGTTTTTCCTAGTACAAACACCTTATGTAACAGACAATTGGCACTTTAACTAGAAAAAAAACCAAATGAGCCAGAAAGGCAAAATCCAATTTCATTCTTTCAATAAATATTACCCTTATGTAATTTAGGTAATGAAGAACCAGCAGTGAACAAAATAGACACATTCTTTTCCTAAATTAAAGTACATTCTATTTGAGAAGACAGAAGATAAGCAAAAAAACAATTTTATAACATAATGTTAGAAAGAGAGATGTGAGTACTAAGCGTTTGTCTTCTGAGGTCCACTGGGCATTAATACCCACTCACCAACCAATACTTGAAGGCCAAACACTATCAAAAGCTATTGGATATTCATATTGTCCTAATATTGATTCAAGTTTTAACAATTATTCAGTTATAAGAAGTGGAATAATTAGGGGAAAAAGACCAGCAGACAAACTGAATGTATTCAATTTTTTTTTTTTTACCATTATTGGTTAGAAGTATATGAAGTTAACACTGCCATAATATTTATATAGACCTGGGCCTTCACTGTGCTCTTGATTAGGGATACAAATTTTGTCTACAAAACTGCCAGCAGTGGCTAAATTGCTAATAATACTAAAAGATTTTTATAAAATCCTATTAAATTATTTGGAAAATATCCTTTTTACTATTTTCAAAGTAGTTTTTGTTTGTTTTAAATCATATAGACCCCTCCTAAGGAGGACTGGTTATATATTACACACCTAAACAATTTACAGTGTGTTTCATAATCATAGTTTATGCCTTTTTTCCTGGTATCAGTCTGGTAGCTTTGCCTAGTCTGTTGTTGTTGCTTTTTTAATAGAGACTAAAAATGACTAGTTTAACCCAGAGAGGATATGGTAGGTGGTCATATTGTTCTCCCAGCTTCTCGAACATCTTTTCTGATAACATATGATATATGTATGTGATGGACAGACCTGTCATTTAAATAAGTGCTTTATCTAGAAGATAACCAGCAATAATTCCTGTTTTCTTTTTCAGATCTTGTCTAGAGAAAGCATAACTAAGACTTCTCTTTTATAAGAAGCAATTAGGCACTCAATAATTTAAAGTATATTTGGTTAGAAGCATTCAGGGACTGCTAATTCTATTCTTGGGATACTGCTAGTGCTGCAGCTTCTAAGATGCATGAAGCCTAGAGTGCCAACAGTCAGGTACTTTGGGAAATGAAGAAGAGTTACAGGCAAAATAGGTGCATGCATTAAGAGTGGGAAAGGCCGATTCCTGCTGTGGAATTTCAAGAGAATAGTCTAATCACTCTTGCTGCAATGGTTTTGTCATTTACTCTATAGTGTAAACCTAAAACCATTTATTTTATTTCGTGGTAATTGTGTATTATTCAATAATCATTTTCAATCACAATGAGCTAAAATGAACGTTTGAAAAATATTACTTAATTCTTTATCTCAAGGAATTTGAAAATAAGTGTATAAATTTCATACTATGTTTACAAAATTTACCTTCCAACCCGGGGGCCAGGTGACATTAATGACCACATTAGCAGCTGCTTCCAAAGTGTAGCAATTTTTAAGACCTGAAGTTAACAATCTGATTCATACAGCTTCAGTAGATGTATTTATATACAGCTCTTTAGAGACTGAATTTTCATTCAGATCAAATGACTATTCCAATTTCATTTAGCTCATTTTTATTTTCAAATTTTATTTTACATGTATGAAAAATAGAGTAATGACTGCTAATATGTCAGTTCCATTAATAAAAAGAAAATTCATGTTCATTTACATGATGTCATTTTTTTTATCAGTTTCATTAAATATTTCAAGAGAATATCAGGCAATAATTTGCTTTTCCCATCCAGTTTTCGTAATCTAAGTGTAAGGCCAAGAAGTTCATTTGCTAGAAATACTGACATCATTGAAACATCTGATATCATTGAATCTGACATCATTGTGAAAGCTATTATAAACTCAATTAAGAAGTTTAAGCTGAATTAAATCACTAGTTTTTGTGTTAATATTATTTTGACGGAGTACAGTATCATCAAAGCCACAATATTTTTACCAAATTAAGAATAATGTGGAACAGCAATACACTTGTAATTGGTTATAGTACACATATCATGAATAATTTGTTACAAATTATGAGTTTCTTCCAATTGAAACAGAAGCTGATTACAGAAATGTCTCCGGATGTGCAGTTGAGATCTGAAACATCTCCAATGGAATTACTTGTATCTAAAAAGGCAGAATTTTCATTTCTAAGGAAGCAAATTTCTACCATGAGAATATCATTAATTAAACACAGAAAACACACATATGTACCAGCAGTTAGGAAAACATCCCTAACATTTTCTTAGAACTTAATATGTAAGTCAGCATTTTAAAAATTAATTTTAAAGAGCTTATCATCAGAGCTGTTCACTAACTAGAAGCTATTATTGTATATCATCATTACTACCTCATTAATAACCAAGATATCTTTTATCTATTCTAATCTTTTGACTATTTATTCAGATTAATTGAACACAGAGGGAAAAAACAGCTATCAGTAGTGTGAAAAGAGTAGCAACTAGATAAGAAATTAACGGAGATGGTAGATATGAAATACATGAGCATTTGTGAAGAAAGATTTGTGTGTTGTTAGGAGAAGAAAATGAGAATGAAGGTATTGCATAGATTGGAATTAAAGAGATACATATAGAACAAAAATAGCATGGAGGAAATGATATCTAACCATTTAAAAGAGCCCGAAACCTTTTTTCTCCCTTACATAATGGTATCTGTATTTGCTATTTGTTTGTTTCTTTCCTATGACTAATTAAAAACTGGCGTACATTCTATATGCTCTTTGTAAGAGCAACAAATATGGAGCTTAATCCTAAAAGCCCATACATACGATTGCCGTGTCTCATAAAAGTAAAAAAAAAAATCTTCCTAAGAAAACAGGGATGGATATAGATCCTAGATTATTTCCAGATTTGATTTTTCCTTTCATTGTTTCAATTTTCTCCTGTGAAATGCATTTCAGTAGAGATTATAGTTTACAGAAGTGTTAGATGCATCTGCTTTTTATCAAAATGTGTATTCTAATTTAGAGAATTAGTTGCTGGAATCTGAAGAGTGTTTTTTGGGTTATTACTTGTCAATCATGAAGAGAATTGGAAATTAAATGTCAAGGACAGTTTTATACAATTGGTTTCTGTAAACTTCCATCAAATAATTTTGTACTTAATTAAAAATTTTACTGGCTTCCATCTGTTCTTACTTTAATAGGCTCCAGGGAAAATCCAGTTTGTTTTAAAGGTACACAGAAATTACTTTTAGGAGTATTTGGTCTAGATGTTCTTTTGTAAGATAACATTCTCCAAAATAATGTAATGCCCCTTTCGAATCTGTTGATGCCCATAATTATAAAGAATACATTCTAACAAACATCCTACTGGAGTTCAACTTTACCAGAAAAACACACTTTCAATGTATCTTACCATTTCTAGGTAATATAAAGTTCTCTAGGATCACAGAGGAGGAGGAACTCAATATGCCTTAGGAAAACGGGGTATTCCTGTCCCACACCTTAGACTAGCTGAATCAGAATCTTTGGGATTGGGCAAAAGGTTCTGCTGTCCAATTCTCATTTCACAGAAGAAAAACAGAAGGACAGTACGTGAAATAACATTCCAAGCTCATAAACCAGCAGGAAAGAGCCAGAAATGCCACTCATCCACTGTGCTGCTACCAATGCTGCACTATTCTGTTTTAAAATCTGAATGCGGCTCCTGGATTGAATTTCCCAAAGTATTACATTATCCCTCAGTGCCACTGTTCTTGGAAACTACAGAAAAAATTAAATGATGTATAGATTATATACTGCTTTCAATCATCTCCATCCACCTTTTAAAAAATATCCTCCTTTTCTCCAACATCAGTCCTGTCTTTCAGCACACTAGTTCTCCTGATTTCTGTCAGGATACCCACCACATCTCCAATCCTTTAAGAACTTTCTCCAAACTGAAATAACTCTACTCTTCTGTATACTTATTTGTACCCTCCCTATCCTACTAGGTCCAGCATTCAGAACACTTTCAGAGCATTGACTGAATGAAATCCCACAGCTACTCTAAGAAACTTCCTTGATGGCCTCAGCACACACCTTTTCTTTATTTCTTTTGCACTTAACTCTGTGCACCATTTAATTAATACCTACTACAGTAGCACCTTATTTATCCAGCATCATTGGGAGAAGGGAATGTTCATCAGAAGTGAATTTTCTAAACAACCTACCCATTAATTTAGGAAAGAGTAAAGTAGAGTGGAAACTAATTTATTTAGGAAGCAGCCAAGTAGAGTAGTGCTGATTTAAGTTACATTTAGGCTTACATCCAAATCCCTATTCTTGTATTTAGTAGCTAAGTGGCTTTGAGCAAGTGTCAACTCTGTTTCATCAACTATAAAGTGGGGATACACTTTACCAAGTGTATGAATGTATGAACTTTACCAAGTTGTGGGTGTTAAAGAAATCATATGCAAAAATTTTGTAGGTAATGACACAATAAAAAGGACACCATGCTGGATGGCCAATGATACTAAGACTTGATTATCTCACTCATCAGTTCCTTAAACTTGGTAAAGTCACTTAGGAATCAATACCTCTGATTTCTCTGTTCTAAATGATGTGTAAATAGATGATAATGAGGTACAATATTTATTCTGATTAGAAGATGTTAATGTATATGCAAAACCATATTGGGTGCATTTTTAATTAGCCACCAGTGGTTTTCAAATTTCAAAAGTTATAGCTGGGTATTTGTCATCTGCTGTTGCTACTTTATTATTCACTCCTTACCTCATTCTCCAATCTGGATGTCCTAAACCATTTTGCTATTTATTTTTCCTAAAATAATGTGTGATCCTTTATCTCATAGTTTTGGGTTATATTTCTGCCCTCTTAGGAGGCTTCTGTAGCCATATTTCTAAAATAATTATATCTATAAAACCATGTTCCTATACTTCTACTTCTGAGAACTGTTTTCTAAAACTTTATTAAAATAACTTCTATTAAGTGTCCATTTAAGTATCTTGATTGCAAGTAACTTTCTTACATTCATTTATTTGGACAATCATATGGCTTTCTGTGTTACTTAAATCAGATCCTTGAGTGCTAACTGTATAAAAGTTCTCTTTCAACCATTTCTAAAATACTACTCATGACCACATCATTCTCTATACCATTACTTTCTTCTCCATAACTTAAATTATATCCTAAATATTCTGAACATTTACTTGTTAGTTTTCTCTTCTCTAAAATATGAACAGAATATGGACAGAAATTTTTATCTATCTTGATTTCTGCTCTACCAAAGCAGAAAGTATCAAAGGCTCCTGATAAGCTATACCCAGTCACAGATACTAAATATTTCTAAGTGAGTGAATCAAAAAGTTAATAATGTAGTAAATGAATAAGGTAGTGTATGAATAAATAAACAAGTAAACAAAGAAAAGGATAATCTACTTGTTCATAGGAAAAAGACTAAGTAGCTCCTATATACCATAAAACATTTTCTGCTGAAAGAAAATTACAAATACCCGGTATTTTGCCTATGAGCATAGCATACTATACAAACATGTTGAATCACTATGTTGTACAACTGAAACTAACATAACACTCGGTCAACTACACTCAAATGAAAAAGACAACAACAAAAACATGCTGTATGTTGAGTATCAATAAAATCTCCTGAGAATATAAAATAAAACAAACAAAAATTTCTGCTTCCAAAAGGCTAAAATAAATCAGGCTGTTCAACAATTTTATTGTAAGAATTTCACAACATAAATAGGAAGGACAGGAAATTGTAGTGTACAATGTAGGTCATGAGACTCATGGGAATCGTACCATCTGACTTTCTACCTCCAAAATCCACTTCCACACTGTTGAGTAAACTGGTCCTGTATGGAAGGCAGGAAGAGACCACAGAAAGAGGCCCACCACCCCAGATTGGTAGTTGGCTGTTTTAATGAGCAAGAGAACTTACAAGACTTCTCTTGGGTGGCTGCAAGATGAGTAGTTTTCTGTACTGCCCACCAAATCTTATGTTTATATAGAACTTAACTGGGTTCAGTCACATGTGCAGCCTAGACAGTCTCAACACCATATTACAATTTCAGGGCTCTATCCTTGGGACAGCTTGTGGGAGTAGGGGACACAAACAGAGCACATATCCCAAACACAAGGGCAGGGGGGAGGAGCATCTGATTGCCTATGGCTACCTCATGGGTCAAATGGCAGTTATTCTCTTGAAGACCTTCCAGAAAACGAGCACATATGTCTTTTCTTCTAACTTCTGTGTGTGACTCACTAAGAACCTGATTTTCATCCAACATTCAGATGACAGCTCTAAAACTCAACACAGGGAAGCTGAGTATATTACAAGTGCAGTGAATGACTCCCCTTGGCACTATGGACAAGTGATACAATTACTTATGCATCAGTAAAGCTATAAATTTGAAATTTGACCATAGAAGAGTGCCATAACAAACATGAAGTCATGACTTACTTTGCACAGACTTTCAATTCTGGAGAATCTTTTTCAGAACCACTGTTCATCCAAGACATAAATGAAAGCTACAAACATTAGCAAAAGCTCCTGATAAGCACTCACAAAAACTTGCATTTTACCACTTCTAGCCATTGTGAAATTTATTTGCTTGTTCTAACTTGAGTTCTTGGTTTTGGATTTGAGAAAATATATTCTAGTTTCTATATAAACCTATGAATATATTAATCTGATAGCCTCAGTTTCCCCTTTCTGATTTCTTAGATTTTAACCTGCTCCTTATTTTCATTATCATTTTATTCTTTATGTTGGTGTTCAGGAGAAAGATTCCTATTTTGTAACCACCTTGACAGAAATACATCCCTGGCAAGGCTAGCCTCAGACACTACCAGTACTGTGATCTTATACAAATTACACAAGTTATCTGAGGCATAGTTTCCTCATCAATAAAAAAGACTAGGAATAGTTATCTTTAAGTGATGCAATGATGTTAAAAGAAGTACTGTTCATAATTCTTTTGATATAGTCCTTGCAAATATCTTACAAATATGAAACACCAATCAAATATATGACACAACCAGTAAAAATGAAAAGAGCCTCACAGATTAAAAAATACACCTTGATAACTAATAAAATTAATTAACAAAGATTGCTTACATTTTATATTCTAGAATACTACTGGTAAAGTCATTTGGTTCTCTTTAAAATTTCCACTCGCTTGTGCTATCTCTTCCTTCTGTTAATACAGGGCATTTTAAACTCCATTTATAATGAGGTTAGAGAAACATACGTTCTTTTTTCGAAATTACCACTTCAAACTTACATAAAAGTCAATCCTACAACAAGATCTTCTTTAAGATGATGATGAATGTAGAGACATAGGTATTTTAATTTGTTTGACTAGATGAAAACAAAAGACATTTCCTTTTTAATATATCATATTCACTCCGACCAACAATACATTTTCACATACAGATTATTGTGAATATGTATTAGATATATTTGAGACTTAATTAAAAATATAGAGTCTTGTGAAATTCTGAGGTAGAAATATGTTCTTTTGAAACACAAAGCAATTTAGAGTCTTTAATAGAAATATGGTTTCAGGCTTAGTCTGAAATAAAACATATGGTAATTATTAATCTTCAAATCATTAGTTACAGCACTTAAAATAATATTGTAAAAGTTTCCAAAATTAGTCCAAGCTCATTTGTCATTATATGCTAATATAATGGTCACACTGTATTGGTTCTCCTACAATTAAATGTTCCAGGTGACAGCCACCCATCAGGATGTAGCATCAATCAAGGAAGTAACTCAAAGACCTCTTAAGGATCTTCCTTTATGTTGAATCAATCTGCATCATAGAAAGTGTCACCTTCTCTTTCTTTCTCTGTGATGTTTTCCTGATCCCTAGAGTAGTAATTTATCACATCTGCCTCTGTTTCTCTCTCCAAGTCCCAACAACATATGGCTTGATAAATGGATATCTACAAATCTGTGTCATAAGTGCTACACTGGATATTTCTTAAACAACAGGCTGTACTTCTGAAAGTCTCCATTTGTCAAGTGACCAAGAGAGTTTTACCATTCCCCTCAGCTTAGCTAAACTTCTTCCTGACCTTGGACCACTCCCCCACATCTTTTTTTTTTTAAGCATTTACTCTAGAAAAATTGTACTCTGAAATTCTTTCTCTGTCCTTTGAAATGTAAATCTTCTCCCAGTCATTACTGATGCAGTAATTGTAATAAATATATCAAACTGAGTAAACTCTTAATAATAGGAGAAAGTAGCTATTGGATGTAAAGAAACTGAACTATCTTTGTACTCTTAATGTATATCTGAAACTGTTCTAAATAAAGCATTTTTAAAAATTGACTGAAAAACAATAGCATGCTCTTAACAGCAGAGCTTAAAAATACATGAAGCAAAACAGATTTGAAAGGAGAATTTATAATTGCAATATTTTACTGGGAAACTTCCATCCTACAAATTGTGTTATGCTTTTTAATTGTTATTATTCAGTTTCAAAGATTTTTACTGAACCTCCTTGACGGAGTTATTTATATGTTTGCTATTTAGTTTCTAAATGCCTTCAGATTTTTCTATGTATCTTTTTAAAGATTTTATTTGTTTATTCATGAGAGACACAAAAAGAGAGATAGAGACATAGGCAGAGGGAGAAGCAGGTTCCTCGTGGGGAGGCTGATACAGGACTTGATCCTTGGGTCAAGGATCACACCCTGAGCTGAAGACAGACGCTCAACCGCTGAGCCACCAAAGCATCTCCTATATATATAATTGATTTGTAATTTAAAGCCATCTTGTCAGAGAACATATATTGTATATTCTCTCCTCTGAAATTTATTAACAGCTCTTTAATGGATTGTCATATGGCTTATCTTAATGACCAGCCCTTATGTCCTTGAGAAGAATGTGCATTTTGAATGTTATTGAATATATTTTTAAAATAAATTTCTAGCAGATTATGGTGGCTTATTGGTCTAAAACCATGTCTCTTTTATTTTCATTTTGCATGGTGCAAAGGTTTAGATTGGTGATTAAGTAGGTGTGGCTATTGTTGCACTGTTTCGTTTTGTTTTTCAGAATTGCAGACATAATCACATCTTCTGGTGTTCTACATTCTGCAGGTGAAGAGTCAGCCACGAGGCTGTAATGTGCCTCAGTGTGTGGGCATGGATGTGCTTTCCTGCTGGAAGTTCCCTGGGCTCTTGTATCAGATGGCTGGAAGTCTTTACTAGTTCTGTAAAAATTAAGCTAAAATAAATCTTACAACATTGCCTTTACACTCTTTCATCTCTCTTCTTGAGCTTGCAACATATATATTTTTACTTTAACTGTGTTTTGGGGCAGCCCTGGTGGCCCAGTGGTTTAGCGCCGCCTTCAGCCCAGGGCGTGATCCTGGGACCCTGGATCAAGTCCCACGTCAGGCTCCCTGCATGTGCCTGCTTCTCCCTCTGCCTGTGTCTCTACCTCTCTCTCTCTCTCTGTCTTTATGAATAAATAAAATAAAACATCTTTAAAAAAATAAACTGTGTTTTGTATTTCCATTCTTCTCAGGTATCTTCTGGGTTTATTCTTTTGTTCTCTTTCTGGGTGTTTTGTATTGACTGTCTTCAAGTTTCCTAATCTCCTATTTTCAGTCTCTAGCTAAACTTAATTTCAGTCACTGTGTTTCTCAATATGAGAATGTGATTTGAGTTTAATAGATTGCTATTTTTTGCTTAGATTCTCCATTCTTTTCTTCCATTTTCTCAATGTATCCATTTGTATTTATACTAATTACTTTAGAATCCTTGACTGCTAGTTCCAACATATGTAACATTTGGGATTCTGCTTCTACTGTATCTTTTCTCTCTTGACATTCTTCACACATTTATGCTCCTTTTCTTGTCATATAGTCTATGCTGGAAATTTGTTTATAAAAGCAATGTACAATAATAATTTGGTATTGAAATAATTGATGATTCACCTTTGCTCTATTAGGAATAGAGTTTGAAAGCTAGTCATCTGTGGGCACCTGTGCAGCTCAGTGGTTGAGTCTGCCTTTGGCTCAGGTCATGATCCTTGGGTCCTAGGATCGAGTCCTGCATCAGGATCCCCACAGAGAGTCTGCTTCTCTCTCTGTCTGTGTCTCTGCCTCTCTCTCTGTGTCTCTCATGAATAAATAAATAAAAATCTTAAAAAAAAAAAAGCTAGTCATCAGAATAGAATCACTGGCTGCTTTACTTACATACAGTCTATGTCTATTCATACAATTTTGTCACAAAATCTGTCGTGTATGCTGTAACATGTTGTTGCCAAAAATTCCTGACTCTGGAAGATTTTACTTTACCTTCCAACTGCTCAATAAATACACAATGGGAAAAACTGGCCATGCTTTGGAAGTGACCTAGATTTTAATCTTTCAGGCAAGACTTACTGATTGTCAAAATGTCCATTGGTCCCCTGCCACCAAGAAAGTCTCTCTGCCTATCACAAGCCATGTCTCTACCTTGTGCTTATCCTCAAGAATTATCCCTGGAACATGGGATGTAAATATGGCAGATGATCTCATCTCCAAATTAGACAGGATTTTTCCTTCTCTGGAGTTTTTATTTAATGACTCTTGTTTGCTTCCACAGTTATCTGATGTACCTGAAAATATGATCTATCTATATATTCTAGTTCTTGATCTCTAGCCAATATATTATAAAAAGATTTAGAGATTCTATACCAAATTCTTCAATGTCTCACTGTAGTGTGGAAATAAATTTTTAAACAAAACACTCTTTTGAGTAGGGTATAAGCCCATTAATTAACTACCCTTTGGAATAATATTTGATATTAATTTTCTTTCATTCACTTTTTACATTTAAATTGTAGAATATATAGTTCCTAATATACCAGGCTTCCCACAGTCCTTTTCTCTCATAATTATCTGATATTTACTGTGCTTAATTGACTGTTATCTTGTTACCTGTTTTTTTCTTCCCATTGAACTATTACAATTTCTTTAAGATAAGAGTCAGTTCACATTACATACTCTCAGAAGATGCACATTCCTATATTTAATTACATCTCTCTCCTCTGTATTATTATAGAACTCAAAGCGTGAACATTTATTAAGTTCATCATGTAAAATGATTATTTAGGATCTTTATTCGACAGTTTTACTGAAATATAATTGACATACAGCACTGTGTAAGTTTAAGATGCACAGCATAATGATTTGACATATGTTTATATTCTAGAATGATTACCACAATCAGTATAGTTAACATCCATCACTTCACATAGATACAATTTTCCTTTCCTTATGATGAGAACTTTTAGGATTTACTCTCTTAGTAACTTTCCTATATACTGTGCAGCACTGTTAACTATAGTCATCATGTTGTGCATTACATCCCCAGTATTTATTTATATTATAGCTGGAAGTTTGTACCTTTGACCCCCTTCAAACCCACTCCTCCCTATCCATCTACCGACACCTAAAAGAAAAGCACTTTGTACATCTCAGTTTCTATAATTAGTTTAAATTATGAGATGGAATATACTCCCAAAAATCTAATTGGAAATTTATATATAACATACCTAAAATATAATGGTCACCATAAAGATAGATATTATATTAACAACCACTGTGCCATGGAAAAGCAAAGAGAATATCTGGAATTTTATGCCATACAGTACAATTTTGGAGGCTCAGGTACTCCCCAGTTAATTGTTTTTCAAGGTTTTGCAGTAGAAACAGTTTAAATAAAATAAGGATTTCTAGATTTCTTGAAGAATGTGACCCATCTCTCACACTCTATGATATATTAGATTCAACCCTGGTGAGGTTTCTCAGAAAGTGATTCCAAATAGGAAATATTAAAATGGGAATTGTTTTATATTTCTAAAAGAACAAAAGTAACAAAAATACAATATAACAGAAAATTTCAACTTTGATCAAATTGAATTTCTTCCAATGTAAATTTCATCTTTAAAAAATTGGATAAATGTCCAAAATATTAGGTGAATATAAATACCTAAGTTATTACATTTTAATAGTAAAGATAAACTTATATATAGGGTTATTATATATAAGTTATGTATTAGTAATAAATGTATTTAAAAGGGATAATATACACATATATATTACTTTTTAAAATGATATTTTAAGGGATCCCTGGGTGGCACAGCGGTTTGGCGCCTGCCTTTGGCCCAGGGCGCGATCCTGGAGACCCAGGATCGAATCCCACATCGGGCTTCTGGTGCGTGGAGCCTGCTTCTCCCTCTGCCTGTGTCTCTGCGCCTCTCTCTCTCTGTCTGTGACTATCATAAATAAATAAAAATTTTTAAAAAACTGATATTTTAAGAGGTTATGCTAGACAGCTTGAAGATAATCTGAATTGGATTAAATGAAATTGATTAATCTAACACTTTAATATTTCATTTACTTCTATTACTTACAGATATTACCTATTCTGATAACATAAACCCAAGCACCGATCCAAACCAATATGAATTTTTCTTTAAAAAATATACCTATTATTCACAGACAAAAAATTACATATTTTCCTGTCTTGTTTTATATTAATGTGCAATAAAATAATGATGAATATTGATTTTTACATGTTTATCAGCTTTTATATCTAAAAATTTTTATACTGAATTTTATGTTCTAAAAGCTCCTATCAGGTAAACAAAAATTAAAACATTTTTATACAGTTGAATTATACTTCTGTGAGGACAAACAAAAAAGTAAGCAAATTGGTTTGGCTTTTTTTTTTTTCCCCAAATAGAATCAGAGGTCAATACAAGTCATTCCACCACAAATCTCATGCAGAGTAGTTTCTTTTAAGTTCAGAACTGTGTTAGTTTGTTAAGGCTACCAAAACAAAGGACCACGGAATGGGTGACTTAAACCACAAAACTTTATTTTTTCATAGTTCAGAGGCTAGAAATTGCAAACCGAAGTATTGGTAGGGTTGCTTTCTTCCAAGTCTTGGTTTGGCGTTCAAGTTTGGTTTCTTCTTCTCGGCTGGCAGGTAGCTGTCTTCTCCCCATCTTGACATGGCCTTCCTTCTGTCTGTCTGTGTCCTAATATCCTTTATTTATAATAACACCCAGTTCTATTGTATTAAAGCCCACCCTAATGATTTCATTTTAATCTAACTACCTAAGTTTCTAAAGCAGTCACACTCTGAGGTACTGAGCGCTAAGACCTCAACATAGGAATTTGGGGGAAACACATTTCAGCCCACAGTAAGTCCTAACAGCAAATCCTACTGTTTCATTCCTGCATTGTTGTATGTATAAGAGTAAAGTGTTCATTACAGAAAATTTAATAAGCAAAAGTGACTAAAAATTATTTGAAAAGCAGATGAGTCATGAAGATGATATTATCATACTCACTGTATGTTTACATTTGGAATATGATCTATTATACTTAATTGTTCCTATTTTTAGTTTTCAATTTTGGTTTAAATATATTTGTTTATTGGTCACAGCTTATGGAGTCAGACATTTGCTGCCCCCATGATTTTATGGCCTATGTATTAGCTATGGTAACAGCATAGGATTTATCATGGTGCTGGGTCCTAGGTAATCAATCCACTTTATTTAAAACACAAAATAATTTTACTCTCAAATGCCTATGAAATACATACTAGTGTATGTGTTATTTAAATCAGTTCTTTTAATAATCACAATTTTGTAAACACAGCTTTTTTCAAGATTTTGGAAACAAAATTAGGATATATATATCTGAAAAACTCTCATTTCCTGATAGCAAGTTCTAGAAGCTTTGGTTACATGACATAAGGTTATTTGATTTATTGCATTAGTTAGTGCGAGTGAAGATGCTACAAAATATTGGATTATTTACCTTTGTATTATGATCAATGGTTTATTCATTAACTGCAGCTCTTTTCCAGCATGTTCACAGATTCCATGTGAGAATATTTTGTAGAGCCATAGTTCAAATAGGAGAGTTACCACACTAACAACTTGATAATAAATAACAAACACCAGACTCCACTTCATTGGCCTAACATAAGAATACCAGCTTATAACACTGCAATTGGTTTAATAAGATTAATTCTTCTGTAAGTTCATACCAAAATTTTATAGACAGTCCAAGTATTCCCTTTCCAATTGTCAACATTTCTCCTCTCACTTCTAGTTGATTTATCATGATAAAACACAGTTTTATAACACAACCATTTGAAATAACATTTTATCACTTTATGACTGCAACCATTAGCGTATTAAACAATTTCTTATATCCTTCTTATTTGTTTAGTTTCTTTAATTGTTATGGTTATTTTCATATTGTATCCTTAGACAGTGCTTTAGCTATTTCCCTAATGAAATGCTGATTAGGCTTACCCTAATGAGGGCTGTTTGCAGACTCCCAATGGATGCCTATAAAACCTAGTTCAGCATTCAGGTCCAAATAATTGTTAATTTCCTCCTTAATTCCAGGCTTTACCAAGGGATCATTTTAAATACAATTATTAAATTCCTAGGATTGGAATAATCATCTCAATTCTATAAATATGTGAATACAAAAACTGAATTCTATTCCAATCTTTGTCTCAAAAATATACAAAAAAGAACTATCAACATCTTGACAATATGTGACTTTAAAATTTATGTATTTAATAACTTGTGGTCACATAAAAATTAGACATAAAGAAGTGAACATAATTTTAGGTTGAAACTTCGGAAGTCCTTAAAATAGTTAATAATTCAGGCATCTGTAACATGTCATCAGACAAAATAGTGTTTATATTAATTTTAAGGGAGAAACTTAAAAATCATTTCCAGTTTGTGAGGTTGGTAAAAAGAGACACATTAGGTCAGAGTAGGCAAAATCTTTTTTTAACACAAACCACAATCATAAACAGCTCTCTACCTCTGCAAGCCTGTGTAAGTAAAGTATAGATTAACTCTAGTTCTTCACAAAATGAAAGTTTATTTACTCATGCATTTGAAAAGTTGAGAAATAACATGTAGCTGCAAATTCTTGTGTTAAGCATATTCCCAAAAGAGAGTTTAAAAAGGATGAAGGAAGGAAATTTTTAGCAAAGTTAGCATTGATGTGTCAGGCAGTGAGCTAATGATTAAGGACTTAGTAGATAAAATACCATGATTCACATTCTTTATGTGAAGTAGAGAACAATTCACCAATTTAGATTTCAAAAATTTATACTAAATAAAAATAACATATCTTTGACATTGTTTTTGTTGATAGGCTCATGAGATATAACCATAAAAACAGAACGTAGAAATGTATTTCCAAAATAAACACAGGGATTACATTAGACTGAAAATATATTTTGAGCTGTAACATTTAAATTATATGATGTAAATTGACATAAAATAAATTAATTGATGTTGGATTCATTCCAAAAAATATTCATTTAAAAATATGATTTGTAAATGAATAAACATGACAAATGTAATATTTAACTTGGATACAGTTGAAAGCATACTCTCCTTTTACATCATTGATCATTTAAAAGGGACTTGACCAAGAAATTTATTGAACCAAAAAGTACTCTGAACAGAGTTGAAAAGTTGACAGAGTTTTTTTCAGAACTAAAGATAATTCAACTTAGCCTTCATTCATTTTGAGTAAAAATTTTGATCAAAATTCTCTCTCAAATATTCTGTTTAATGCTAGCAAATACCAGATGCATATGCATGTCCTAGAAAGTCAAGTGATACCTCATAGACAGTTTTATAATGGTTTATATTCTGAAAGATAATGAATATGTCTACCTGCAAAATAAAAAAGGATATTGCAGCACATGTAGAAGGCTAAGAAAAGTAAAATCAAGTCACACAATATTGGCACTAAGGCAATCACTATTTGCATTTTTCTGTATACTTTATTGTCTGTTTTTCTATTATTTTATAATGATTATTATAAAAGAAATATCCAATTATGTAAAATAACTCAAAGTGAAAATATGAGTTCCTTTCTCACTGTTTGTACTGTGAGCTTTAAGAAATGTTATAGCTGGGCAGCCCCTGTGGTGCAGCGGTTTAGCGCCGCCTGCAGCCTGGGGTGTGATCCTGGAGAGCGGGATCAAGTCCCACATTGGGCTCCCTGCATGGAGCCTGCTTCTCCCTCTGCCTGTGTCTCTGCCTCTCTCTTCGCTCTCTCTGAATGAATGAATAAATAAATCTTAAAAAAAAAAAGAAATGTTATAGCTAAAAATACTTTTATCTATATATACCTATATATCTCTTTATATTTCCATTTGAATATATTATAACAAACAGAATTATGTATTGAAATATGTTCTAGAATTTGTGTTTTGCTTTTAAAAAATCCTAATTATACATGATATAAATATTTTATGCCTGCATATATAGCCTTAACTTCTTCATAAGTCCTAGTTATTATTACATGATACTCTGAATGTGTTATTAAGATACTGAAGTTTAGTCCTCTGGGAAAATAATCTGTTTCAGATTCTGATCTTCAAACAATTCTGTAATGATGATCATGATGATCATAATTATAATGACAATGATGGTGGGAGTAGGAGGAGAGAGAGAGAGGGAGACAGAGAGAAAGAAGAGAAGAAAAGAAATGTAAGAGTGAGAATTATTATCCTCCATTTGATGAGGGGGAAAGTAAATGTAACCCAAATTCAGAAGCTATTCCTTAGTCATTTAAGCCAATCCCTGGACCCTTCATCCTTGTCAGTGACTGATTTAGTCAAAAGCATTTGACTCATTCTAGCCAGTGGAATATGAAAAATATGTCATCTTAGAGGCATGTGTAAAAGGATTTCTGGTTCCCAGAAGGAACTCTTGGAAGAGAATACCTCCTACTGCTCTGGAAAGGGGACAGGAGTAGCTTCTGAGAAGACCCATGGTTCTGAATATGGTAGATTTTCACAGGTCACCTCATGTAAAGTCTCCAGCTGTGCAGTTACTACACTGGGCCAAGGAACATCATGTTCCACATGCCACTCTACATGGGATCTTCCTTGATAGCTGTTAAACCAATTCCAAAATACTATAATATTGCCTATACTTTTACTTTCCCATATATATGCTATGGGCCATTTTGAATCCTCCAAGGTGACATCAAGGCAGGATTAAATGTGCAGGGCTTTTTTCAGGAGAAACAATTGTGCCAGATAAAGGGGCAGGGAGAAGAACACAGAGAACCTTTAGACCTCAATATAGCTAAAACCCTTGAAAGCAGAGAAAGAAGAGTGGGTAGAAAGGGCCCCAGTGTGCAGTGAAGTTCTGAAAAACTTCTGACATAACCAATGGTAGGGTTGCCTATAGAAAAATTCTATTTCCAGAACAGGAACAGCACAGTTCTAGATGCTTCCCATGCTGAGTAGTTGGGAGAAGCCTGGGAGAAATGCAGATCAAGGATATGGCTGGAGGGTGTCAGTTAACTGTAACAGCACTTCTTTAAGTATACAACAGTATGGCTAACTATAGGCTCTTACACTGTACAACAGATCTCCAGCATTTATTCATCTTTCATAATTAAAATTTCTTACCCTTTGATCAACGCTTCCTCATTTTCCCCTCCTCTCAATCCCTTACAATCTCTCCAAGTTTGATTATTTTAGATTCATCATATAAGTGATCATGTAGCATTTGTTCTTCTGGGTTTGCCTTACTTAGCATAATGTTCTCTCGATTTATCCATGTTGTAATGCAGGATCTCCTTTTTTAAGGCTGAATAATATTATATTTTATGTAAACACCACATATTAAAGAACACTTATCTGTTGATGGACATTTAGGTTTCTTCCATGTCTCAGCTATTGTGAATAATGCTGCAATAATTTCTTGGAAATGACACCAAAAGCACAGACAGCAGAAGCAGAAATAGAGATTACAGCAAGAGATTACATCAAACTGAAAAGCTTCTGCATAGCAAAGGAAACAATCAACAAAAGGAAAAGACAGTCTATGGAATGGTAGATAATATGTTTGCAAACTACATCTGAAAAAGGGTAATATACAAAATATTTAAGGAACTCATAACTCAGTAGCAGAAAATAATAATAACAACCCAATAAAAATATGGACAAAGAATCTGAATAGACATTTCCCATAGAAGACTTACAAATGGTCATAAATTATATAAAAAAGTGCTCACCATCTCTAATCATCATGGAAATGGAAATAAAAACCACAGTGATCTATCGTTTCACATGTGTTAGGATGGTTATCACCAAACAAACAAACAAACAAACAAACAACAACACCAAAAAGAACCAAAGATAATAACTGTTGGTAAGGATGTGAAGAAAAGAGTGAGAATGTAAAGTAGTACAGCCACAATGCCACAATGGAAAACAATATGGAGGATCTCCAAGAATAAAATTCGTCACTTATCCTAAAGAAATTTTTGGGCCATCTTGCAACTAATATTGTGAAAAACCTTGTATTATATATGTTTTGTCTTTATTTTTTATTGTTTGCTTCTTAAATTTTCTTTAAATAATTAATTACTTATTTATTTTTTGGTAGAAGAGTAACTCTACTATTTCAATCTAACTTTTCTCGAAATAGACATGATTTGATGATTTAGTTCTAGAACATATGGCACAACTTACAGCCTTCCTTGTTAACTCCCATCCTAAAAGTGGCCACAGAGCAGGTGAAACTGGGCAACTTTATCAGTTTGTTTGTTTTTAACAATATGAGTACCATGATACTTAGCGAGAATACTGGCTTAGGAGACCAAAAAAGTAAGTTTAGGTGATATGTCTTCAATTTTTAACCTTTATAATCCTAGATATAGTTTTACACATTTTTCAGCATTTCTATTTTCACCTCTGTGAAATAAAGATGGTATTTAATGAATAGTACATTAGTAAAAATTCAGCAAACAGAAACAACCATCTCCTTACTGAAGATCGTTTCTTTTAATATTTACATTTCTGAGAATGCTGTGTTACATAGGTTAAAATCATGTTGACCTTTCAAAATATTGTATGGAGTTATGATAGGCTAATATGTGTATGTATGTTCTTGTCTGATATGAGAGCAATATATAAATACATACTTGTGTATTTAGATACGTCCAGCTCCTAGGTCAGCAATGAGTTTGCTTAAGATTCTCTCTCTCCCTGTGCCCGTCTTCACCCCTGCACACCTGTGCTAGCTCTCTCTCTCCCCCTCTCTCAAATAAATAAATTAAAAAAAAAGACTAATTTGTATTGATTGGTTTTTCTATTAGATATACAATTTTGCATCGTTTTTATTAGAATTTGGTATTTTTTAATTTAAAAAACACAACATTATTTATTCTGGTTTTATACTTTTATAAATACTGCAGAGAATAACTTATACTCAGGTAAATGCTCAGGTAAAAAATCTTTCTTACCTAAATATATAAGAAATAAATATATCCTTCTACTCTATTAATAGATTAATTAAGATTCTATATATACTGCTAGATTCCTTTCATATTCTGTGGAATAGTTTGCTTAATTTCAGTTTAAGAGCATCACAAATACAATATATAAAATTACAGTGCTTGGACTTCTGAAAACAAAATCTCTCTCTGCTGTAAGAGGAGATTAGCACTGTATGAGCATTTGTTCATAGACTTGCCAACTTCACTTTATGTTTTAAATAATATGAAATCATTTTAAAATAGTGATAAAGATGAAAGTGATAGTTTATTCAAAGTATGCTGATTTTCTACCTTCCTGTTGAGTAACTAATTTAAGAAACAAGATTGTGTGTCTTTGCAAAAAACAGAAAATAAGCAAAATTCTTATACAGGAATGTCAGGTTCTCTTTTTGAAAATACCACAATCTAGAGTTATTTTCCAACACTTGGTGATATATTACAGAATTGGATTTTGCTTTTTGAAAAATCAGTAGTAATGTAATAAAAGAAGTCAAGGATATGGACTAGAAAACAAAATTACTGAGATATATTGAAAAAACAATTTAATTTACAATGCCATGTTTTGAGAAAATATACCTAAAGTTCATGGTCATAAAACCAATATAAGAAAAATTTGAATTTAATTATATACTCACAACTGAAATAAAGTTCTTATCAAAGACAAAAAGTGTAATTATTAAGAAACCATATCTCAAACTGATATATTTTCTTCAACAAATATATTCTTCGCAAACTTGACATATAAGAAATCTTATCGATTGGAATAACTCTTGCAAAGAAGGAATACACTGAGAATAAAGTAACAATTAGAATTGCATAAAATAAAGTACTCCTGAACATTCTGTCTCTGAGTTCATTTCTATAGGCCATTACTGTTTACTTTCCTAGGCTCTAATAAAGAAATATTGAAAGAAATAGCTTGAGTTATTCTAGGTCCTGCTTATTATTACTCTTTTTTAATATTCATGAACATATACATTAGGTTAGATATATATAATATGTATTATATATGTATACATATATGTATGTATACAGTATTGGATGTTTGGGTTGTAAGACCATTGAATCACAACTCTGTAACGGATTCCAGCTAATAAATTAATTAAAATGTTTATAACTTTATTTCTTAAGTTTTAAAATAAGAATAGCAAATAGATAATTTTTTGTCTTTTGTTTTGCTTATCTCTTCTTCTATCTTCTAAAGGGTGATTCTGTCCATAGATTTCTCCTTATGTAATTGAAGAAGATAACTCACAGTTTTGCAAAAGTCATGATTTAGAAATATTATTCAGAAACAATTCAGAACATAATAGTATTACATGGAAAACCCTCAAAGTCCAGAGTGTGAATTTAATTAATTCCCTCTAGTCATTATATACATTCTCCCCAAACAGCTGTTACACAGTCTAACTTGCCTCCATTGACTTGACACTTTATTTCTGTTCAGGTACTCACGCTATTATTTAAGTGTTTTGGTTTTCCAAATGTAAGACTGATGTGCTAAAGTATGTGTCTTTTATTTTTTCAAATTTTATTTAAATACTTATTGCCAGAGTGATAAAATTGTGTTCAAGAAATACATGTTTCTATTTAGGAAATAGGTAATAGTTCCTCTTACATTCACTACCGTATGTAATAGTCCTTTAAAATTTTGCTAATCTATTAAAATAAATTATATATTTTTTGCTGCTTAATTTGGCATCTTTTTACTTCTCAGGTAATTTGGGTTTACTATTCTGTGAATTGCCTGTCCATATAGTCTATTTTTGTATATAACTGTCAGTTTTTCTCAATTTCAAAATTCTGTTTTCACCTTACAGATTTTAATACTTTAATAATCATTGATAGTATGCCTCATTTATTGATATGGCTCTGTTGTATTTTTCCTTACAACATAATTTTAACTTTCATTATATGATATGTATTTCCCTTCTAAAGATTTTATTTATGCCTTTTTGAAAAAAAATCTGTATCTCTAAATTGTCTAGAGTCTCCTAAATTATTTTTTCATTTGTGTTTCTTTTTAGATTTTAATTAATGGGGAATTTCCTTTTATGTATGTTTATTCCTATAATTATACATTGATTTCATGTGACTATTATATGAGCCAGAACCATTTTTAAAATCCTCTCACAACTAAAATATAACACTAACTCTGTCATATAATAGCCATTTAATAAGATCATCTTTCTGAATTTATTTTACTGATTATGATTAATTTGTCTATTTCTGAGAGTGATATCTTATAGTAGATTTGTTTAATATTGAAATTAGGTAAGAAAAGCCCATAATTATTTTTAAATAATGTTCTAATTTTGTAAAATTTATTCAATTTTTAAAAATTGTGATTCTGTTCACATTCCAAATGGAAAGATAGATGATAGATAGATAGATAGATAGATAGATAGATAGATAGATGTAGAGACAGAGTGATGGAGACAGACATATATAGGGAAACAGCAATGTTGCAATATTAGCTGTTCTCCAAAATCAGAATACAGAATATGAGTGTTTCATTTTTTTAGATTTTGTTTTATGGTTTTATTAAAGGTGTTATATTTTCTCTTCATAACTCCTCTGCATTCCTTTCTCAAAATTATAGTTTTCTAAACATTTCACAGTTGTGTATGTATTTTCATTATCTTTTACTGCTATAGAAAAAATTGTTATTGCTTTATATTTAGATTTTGTCACTTGACATACTCTCATACTATTTCTTTTACTTCCTATGTTTTCTGAATTTTGTCACCTCAAATCACAATAGTAGCAAAGAAGATAAATCAAATATATAACTGATTATTTCCTTCTGCTTTTATGTATATAAGAACTTCCAAAAGAATGTGAAATAAAAATGTTTATGGAAATAGATTTAGTTGTTACATTTGAAATAATTGTCAATGCGTAAATATTGAGTAAAATAGTCATTTAATACTTTGGTTATTTCCTCCAATGTATATTGAATTTAGAGCTTTCATCAGCAATGAATTATCTGATGAATTTTTGAAATAATTTTTAAGCTGTACCTTTTTTTCCTGAAAGGTGATAAATTGTTTTATATTATCAACTACTGTTTTTAAGCACTACAGGATATGGAATCACTCTCCTAATTTAAAGAGTAAAATCTTGGATCAAACTAAACCATTTTACATGCATCACTGAACTGATACCAAAAAAGAAATCTATTCAGCCTAAAAACGAAAGGTCTGTGAAGAAAAAAAAAAAAAAAAAAAAAACAGAAAACAAACAATACATTTTTTTTTCCCCAGAGAGTTTCTACCCAATATGAAAATTTGGCCTTCTGCTCACACATAGAGTGTTAGGGGGAGAGAATAAGACTTAGGATGTACCTCAGTGGTGTAATTTCAAAGGAAACTCCTGAAACATTAGGGTCACAAAAGGTTACATTAGGAAGCAAACTCAGTACACGGGAGACACAAAGGAACTTGCTTCTCTCCACTTTAACTTGGCAGAAAGAGAATAAAATTATTCTTGAAAATTCATAACCACCAACAAGGAATCATATATTTTTGCAGCCCATATCCATGCTGTGTGGTCCACAAAGTTTCAAAAAGATTCAAGCAGAGAATTTAATTTTATTTAATGTACTCTCATATTGGTCATGCCTACAGCAAATGGCTAAAGCAAAAATGAATATTCTCATGAGGGAAGCAACTTCAACTGGAGGTCTCAAAGAGATAAAGTTTGATGGAACGTGGAGAATGCACAGTCAAGAATCACTTAACACGTCTATTATGTATAAATAAGAACTACTTAAAAGAACATATCTAGAAATTGAAACATAAAGAAGTTATTAGATTCAAATTTAAAATAAATATATTTTATATGTTTAAAGAAACAATAGTGGGGGAAAAAAAACATGAGCAGGCATGGGAAATGATATTAAGGAATCAAGGAGGTAAGGAGATGGACTGAATAGAACACCAACAAATTCTGTTTTCTTGTTTTTGGACCACAAATGAAAAAGAAAAAAATCCCATAATGTTCTGGGTTATGAAAGAATTGTGGAAAACAGATATTAGCAAATATACAGATAAATTTAACACTGGCTTGGGATGCCTGGGTGGCTCAGCAGTTGAGAGCCTGCCTGTGGCCCAGGGCGTGATCCTGGACTCCCAGGATCGAGTCCCGCATCGGGCTCCCTGCATGGAGCTTTTTCTCTCTCTGCCTATGTCTCTGCCTCTGTGTGTGTGTGTCTCTCATGAATAAATAAATAAAATCTTTTTAAAAAAATCAACACTGGGGGGATCCTTAGATGGCTTAGCGGTTAAGTGCCTGCCTTCGGCCCAGGGTGTGATCCTGGAGTCCCCGGATCGAGTCCCACATCAGGCTCCCTTCATGGGGCCTGTTTCTCCCTCTGCCTGTGTCTCTGCCTCTCTCTCTGTGTGTCTCTCATGAATAGATAAATAAAATCTTTAAAAAAAATTAACATGGGCTTGAAAACACTATATTTACAATTCATAAAAAAATTAAAAATTTGAAATACTACTCTACAACAGGAATATGTTAAAAGGCACATGATTAAGATATTTTTAAAAATTCAAAGTTCTTGGTATTATTCAGAAATAGAGTAAATTTACTGATTTATTATCTATATTATTTAAAATATGCATGTAAAGTTACCTGCAGTTTTTTGCTAAAATATGTTCATGTACATAAAAATAAAGACAAATAATGGAAAAAATAATTTTTAAAAATAATTTTGTTCCCTCCAAAAAGCAAAAAATCATAATTTTTGAAAAGATTTTATTTATTTATTCATGAGAGACAGAGAGAGAGAGGCAGAGACACAGGCAAAGGGAGAAGCAGGCTCCCTACAGGGAGCCTGATGCAGGACTTGATTCAGAGACTCCAGGATCACGTGCTGAGCCGAAGGTAGACGCTTAAATGCTGAGCCACCCAGGCATCCCACAAAAAATCATAATTGCAAGTTTAGAAAAAGGGATGTAAGTCAGTCGGAGAAGGACAAACATTATATGTTCTCATTCATTTGGGGAATATAAATAATAGTGAAAGGGAATATAAGGGAAGGGAGAAGAAATGTGTGGGAAATATCAGAAAGGGAGACAGAACGTAAAGACTGCTAACTCTGGGAAACGAACTAGGGGTGGTAGAAGGGGAGGAGGGCGGGGGGTGGGAGTGAATGGGTGACGGGCACTGGGGGTTATTCTGTATGTTAGTAAATTGAACACCAATAAAAAATAAATTAAAAAAAAAGGAATAAACTCCAATAAAAAAAAATAAAAAATAAAAAATAAAAAAGGGATGTAAACTTGTGAATATTAATACCATATCATATTAATCTGGATCTAATTAGGAGATAAAGACACACAGTATGTTAAACAAGGGTAATATAACATAAAGAATTACTAATTCCTGCACCATGCTGCATTAAAAATAAAATAATATATAAAATGAATTATTAACTTTGACAAATGAGTAGCTATAAAATACAAAGAAATCCTACACAGTACTCTAGGGAGAGTATCTAAGGAAGGATAAACTTGGAATTGGTCTTAGCCCTGGCTGGAGGTGTGTTCAACCACTGGATAACAGAGAATTTTACTGGCAGAGCCAAGCCAGAATTGGCCTGGAGTTGGCGGGCAAACAGTAGGCAATCCTCTTGTGTACAGGCCGTGTAGGGGGTTGTTCGGGGGAGAATGATAGGTAGGCGCTTGCAGGCCCTAGGAGCTCTAGTTTCCACACTCAGAAGGCTGAGGAAAGCATCAGGTGGACGTAGGCTGCAAAACTGCAGAGCGACAGCACTGTGGGCTTCTGCCTGGGGCAGTTTCCAACAGATGTTCTCATGGCCACACCGCTGACCCTTGTCCTTTCACCAAAAAATGAAGGAAGACTTCCTCCTATAATGTTTCTAAAGTGCTCTTCTCTGAGAAAGCTTTATACAATGCTCACTTTAAATGATAAAAGCTTAAAAGGATTTCATTGTTTATTCTATAGCTTATATTGAAAAGTGCTTTTGAAGACAAGGGCAATATATTTAAGAATAGGCAGTCTATCCATTTGATGACTCAGCTTCCATACACACCCTTCTACACACATATGAAACCCTTCACAGCTGCAAAGATAGCAAACTAAACTATCTAAAAGAATACATTTTATATTTCTTAAAAGTGAAGAAATTTTCACTTTCCCCTGAGATGCAAAGCTCCAACAGTCATTAGATCTACCATGAGCTGTACTGATCACTCTTCAAATTCAGTCATAGTCTCACTGAATATTCTGTTACCTAAAAACTAAATTCTAAACCTCCAGGGACTATTGTATAAAATTTAATGAAGAGGGAAAAAATTGGAAAAAAGATAAAGAAGATGATGATTCCCTTACACAAACACAAGTTGCAACAGAATACATAAAACTACTATGACCCTCATTTCTACAATTGGTTATCAGGTTAAAGTGGTTATCTAAGAATAAATGCTCTTCATTCTTTACTGGTGAAGTGACCCAAACCTTCATTCCTGAAGGGAAAAGCATTGCTTTTTATTGGTTGCTTTGTTTTTCAGTTTTCTTTAATATATTTTTAAAATATTTTATATTTATTTGACAGAGAGAAGAGAGAGAGAGAGAGAGAGAGAGAGAGAGAACAAGCAGGAGGAGTGGCAGGCAGAAGGAGAGGGATAAGTTTGCTCTCCACTGAGCAGGGAGCCCATGTGGGACTTGATCCCAGGATCCTGGGATTATGACCTGAGCCAAAGGTAGAAGCTTAACCAACTGAGCCACCCAGGCGCCCCAAGTTATCCTTGAGTATGCAAGTACTGAGACATCCAGATAATTCCCTGAGCTTAAGCAACAGCTCTTTTTTTTTTTAATTTTTTTTTTTTTTAAGCAACAGTTCTAGATGCTATTATGTAATGGCTCCTGATTTCACTCCATAATCAGGATCAATTATTCCAGAAAGAAATCTTTTTAAATATTTTTTTGCCTGTTAGTTCATGGACAAAATAGCCAGGGGGATGTCTCATCTTCCAGTGGAATTGAACCATTGTGTCTCTTTGGGAAAACATTCCTTTCTCTGGAGAACGAGCTCTGTAAGTCAAAGAGGCTCAAAGTTGCTGGGACAAAAGCCAAAATCCTACAAAGAAGTTATTAGGTTCTCTTAGGGGGAAGAGCCATTTCCCTTCTACCTCTTGATCCCAGGATCCATTTGTTCCGACTACAGCAGAAATGGCACCACACAAGGGTCTCTGATTGGAAGTGTAAGCTACACCCTATAAAACAGAACCACATACTTTCAGGAAGATGTTTCCTAATGGGTGCTGTAACTGTGCATTTGGCATTCCATGTTTTTAAGTCAGCCTTTTTAGGATGATACTGTAATTGAAAAGACTGGTTAATTCCATGGGTCTGAGTCTATTACTTCTTTTGGTAAAAGATGAAGTCCATACTTCTTTTGCTGTGAAATCAGTTCCATGATCCAATACAATGCTATATAGAGTGCCATGACAGTGAACCAAGCATTCTGTGCAAAAACAAATGATGGTAATGGCAGAAACATTATAGGTAAGGAAGACATATCCAGACTGTGTGTCTATATCGGTGATGACAATACTTGCCTTCTTCTTGAAAGGTCTGATGTAATCACAGAGAATAGTCACATATCTAGGACTCAGTATTGGTATCCGTTATTATCAATTAGGCCTTGGCAGTAGGAGTAGCCAGGTCAACTTTCCATGTTGTTGAACCATGTAAAATTCTACCCGGAGAGAGGAATTTCAACACTGTTCTTCAAAATCATCTCTGAATGGGGCTCTAGTGCTGAAAAGGTCCACATTCAGGTCTACTTGCATACTGTGCAAACTCATCTGTAAAGCACACTCAGTTGTACTCTTCTTTGAATAGATAGTTATAAGGAGCACCACAGGAATCAATGGCTGCAAATCAGATAGAGAAGGCAGTACAACACAAGCTGGTATTGAAGTCTAGGCCACCTGTTCCTACAATTCACTTGTACCTTCTGGACCTGTCTACATTTGGACTCTTTTGTCTCATTTCTGATAGAATTCTGATGTGCATACCATAGGTTATGGGTGGTCAGATTAGATAATACCCAGTTCATGATGGGAATCCAAGGCCACATGGTTCCCTGACCTGATACCTCATGACTAAATGTTCAGTTTCCTACAAAGGCACAGTAGCAAAGGAGAAATTATTCTCAAAATAATAGTTTTGTACAGAAGAAGACATAAATCACCCCCCAACATCCTAAACATCTGTATTGTGATTCTCCTATTGGTATTTGCAAAGATTTCATAGAACATCCTTATTTTCCACAAATATTTCAAGTAACACTGAGTCTGTTGGATCATAAAAAAAAAGTGATAGAGCAGCTTGTTCTGCAGCCTTAACATGCTGTGGTGCCATTTCTTGCACTACTCCCTTCTCAAGCAGCTAGTCTATGGAAAACTTTATAGACGAAAGAAAGTAGTACATTCAAATGAGGGCTGTGTTTCCTCCAAAATCTGAAAAGGTCTGTCAACTGGTTGCCTCTTTCCTTATTTTAAGTGGTGTGAGGAGCAACAAATGGTTTTCCAGCCTAGGGGAAATATCTCAATATCTAAACCTAAACTAAACCAGAAAATTCACTGAGATTGTGATGGGGGGGATTTTTGTGGGATTTTTTTTTCCATACTTTCATTCACATGTGCCTCACTAAACCACTGAAAGTACTTGTTATGCTCTGCTCATCGGTACCTATATGTCATCAATTTAATGGACCAGTGTGATGATTTGTGAAATGTCAAAGCAATCAAGATCTCAGTTGAAAATATTATGGCAAAGAGCAAGAGAATTTATGTAGTCCTGAGGCAACACTGTGAAGATATACTGTTGGCCCTGGCAGGTGAAAGCAAACAGCTTCTGGTGGTCCTTACAGATTGGTGTAGAGAAAAAGGCATTAGCCAGGTCAATAGCTGCATACCAAGTACTGGAATCTGTGACTTTCTCCATGCACAGTATTATATTTAGGGCAGCAGTTATAATTGGAGTCATCACCTCATTACTTTACAATAGTCCACAGTCATTCTCCAGGATCTATTTATTTTCTGCATAGGCCAAACTGGTAAATTAAATGGGAACATGATCATTAAAAGCATCCTGCTTTTTTCAATTATTTGATGGTGGTATTAATCTCTGAAATTTCCCCTGGGATGCAGTATCACATCAGTTTATTATCTAGGAAGAGAGGAGGAAAAGTGACTGGAGCTTCTATTTAGCCTAATGGCCTCGCCTCATAGGTCAAACAGGCACTGCAAAGAGTCTGCCAATTTCAAAACGCATTTATCCCAATCATACATTCGGGAACTGAGGAAACAATCACAAGTAGATCCATGAACCAACTTGGCTCGCTGTGATTTACATTTGACTCCATCCATCACATGCTCACCATAAAGCCCTAGTTTGACTCATGGGCCACAGAGACTCATTGTGTCACCAAAAATTACTGTTATTTTGGAACTAGTGTCCAATTACCCCTGAAAGGTCTGGCTATGCCTCTTCCCCCAGAGAACACTCACTTTATTAATGACCAACAATTCCGCTAGGGAAGACTTGTAAGAAGATTTACAGTGTGTCCTTGTAGCAGCAGTGCTGTCTTTCTGCAAGGGGACTCAACATCCCTTTCTGTCATGGAGCTCTCGAGTCTGTTAACTCAGTTAGATCTGAAATCTGGGTGAGAAGCCGTGATTCTCCAGGTTTTGATGACTCAAGTCCGGTTTCTTGCTACCATAAATAGACATTTTCCTATTACACAGATAAAAATACACTAACAGGCTACCTATTTATTTCATTTCCAGAAATCATAGTAAATTGGCCACCATGAAAAAGCTAGCAAACCAAAATATTCTGGTTACCATTATATCCCTTTTTTCTTTTATGATTGAAGCACACAACATGTGTTTGACAATTAAATGCTGCCACTTGCTACCTGCTATTCCGGGATCTCATTATCCCAACTGAAGTTGGACTACCATCTCAAAGGCAATAGCAAGTACTGTTTATACCTGGCTTACTACGATGGACAGCACCACAGAGCTTTTTAGGGATGCAAGTATTTCTCAATGCCTTAGTGAAGGGAGCGTCTCCTGGGCTTTTTTATAGAACACAGTTGGGGTATGCAGGTCACACAGGTCTAACACTCCCATTGCCCTAATATTTTGGGTGGTTTTGAGGGACTTTCTTTTGTTTTCTATTTTTTTTTAATTCCAATATAATTAACATACAGTGTTATACAAGTTTCAGGTGTACATTATAGCCATTCAACAATTCCATACATTACTCAGTGCTCATCAAGGTTAGTGCACTCTTAATCTCCTTCATCTATTTCACCCATGCCCCCCCACCTTCACCTCCCTTCAGGTAACCATCAGTTTGTTCTTTACTGTTAAGAGTCTGTTTTTTTGTTTTTTTCTCTTTTTTGTTGTTGTTCATTTACTTTTTGTTTCTTAAACTCTACAGATGAGTGAAATCATATGGTATTTGTCTTTCTTGGACTAGGTTGTTTTGCTTAGCATTATACTCTGTAAATTTATCTGTGTGGTTACAGATGGCAAGATTTCATTCTTTTTTCATGGCTGAGTAGTATCACTACATATATATATCACCTTTTCTTTATCCATTCATCTCTTGGTAGACACTTGTACTGCTTCCATAATTTGGCTATTGTAAATAATGCTGTCATAAATAAGGGATGCATATATCCATTCAAATTAGTGTTTTCATATTCTTTGGATAAATACCCAGTAGTACAATTACTGGATCATAGGGTAGTTCTATTGTTAACTTTTTGAGGAAACTCCATGCTGTTTTCCATAGTTGCTGCACCTGTTTGCATTCCCACCAACAGTGCACAAGGATTATTTTTTCTGTACATCCTTGCCAACACTTGTTGTTTCTTGTATTTTTTATTTTAGCCATTCTGACAGATATGAGGTGTTATCTCATTGTGGTTTTCATTTGCATTTCCCTGATGATGTGTCTGTTCATGATATTTGCCCATTTTTAATTGAATTGATTGGGTTTTGAGTATTGAATTCTATCACTTCTTTATATATTATGAATATCAATCTTTTACAGTACGTGTCACATGCAAATATCTTCTCCCATTCAGTAGTTTTGTTGCTTGTTACTTTGCCTGTGCAGAAGGTTTTTATTTTGATGTAGTACTTATAAGTTAGTTTTGCTTTCGTTTCCTTTGCCTGTGGAGATATATCTAGAAAAATGTTGCTATGGCCTATATCCTAGAAATTACTGCCTTTGCTCTCTTCTAGGATTTTTATGGTTTCAGGTCTCACATGTAAGTCCTTCCACTTTTGTGTATGATGAAAGAAGGTGGTCCAGTTTCATTCTTTTGGATGGAGCTGTCCAGTTTTCCCAACACCATTTGTTGAAGACTCTCTTTTTCCCATTGCATATTCTTTACTCCATTGTCAAAGATTAATTGACCATATAATCATAAGCTTGTTTCTAGGATTTCTTTTCTGTTCCATTGATCTAGGTCTTTTTTTTTTTTTTTTTTTTTTTTTTTGTGCCAGTACCATACTGTTTTAATTACTATAGCTTTGTAGTATATCTTGAAATCTGGGATTGTGATACCTCCAGTTCTGTTTTTCTTTTCAAGATTGCTTGGGTATTTGGGGTCTTTTGTTGTTTCTATACAAATTTTAGGATTTTCTTTTCTAGTCTGAGAAAAATGATATTGGTATTTTGATAGAGATTGCATTAAATCTGTAAATTGTTTTGGGTAGAATGGACATTTTAACAATATTTGTTCTTCCAGTCCAAGAGTGTGGAATTTATTTCCATTTCTTTGTGTTGTCTTCATTTTCTTTCATTGGTGTGTTATAGATTTCAAGGTACAGGTCTTCCACTTCATCAGTTAAGTTTATTCCTACATATTTTGTTATTTTGGGTGCAATTGTAAAATGGGAATTTTTCCTCAAGTTCTCTTTTTGCTGCTTCATTATCAGGGTATAGAAATGCAACAGATTTTTGTATATTGGTTATACACCCTGTGACTTCACTGAATTCATTTATCAGTTCTAATAACTTATTTGGTGGAGTCTTTAGGGTTATCTATAGATAGTATCATGTCATCTGCAAACAGTGAATTTTTTAACTGATTTGGATGCCTTTTATTCTTTTTTTTTATAATAAATTTATTTTTTAATGGTGTTCAATTTGCCAACATACGGAATAACACCCCGTGCTCATCCCGTCAAGTGCCCCCTTAGTGCCCATCACCCATTCACACCCACCCCCCGCCCTCCTCCCCTTACACCACCCCCAGTTCATTTCCCAGAGTTAGGAGTCTTTATGTTCTGTCTCCCTTTCTGATATTTCCTACCCATTTCTTTTCCCTTCCCTTCTATTCCCTTTCACTATTATATTCCCTAAATGAATGAGAACATATAATGTTTGTCCTTCTCCGATTGACTTATTTCACTCAGCATAATACCCTCCAGTTCCATCCATGTTGAAGCAAATGGTGGGTATTTGTCATTTCTAATGGCTGGGTAATATTCCATTGTATACATAAACCACATCTTCTTTATCCATTCATCTTTCGATAGACACCGAGGCTCCTTCCACAGTTTGGCTATGGTGGACATTTTATTCTTTTTATTGTTAGATTGCTGTGGCTAGGACTTCCAAGTGTTATGTTGAATGGTAGTGGTAAGAGTGGACATCTCTGTTTTGTTTTTGAACTTAAAAGGTAAGCTCTCAGTTTTTCACCATGGAGTGTAATGTTGACTGTGCATTTTTCATGCATGGCCTTTATTATGTTGACATATGTTCCCCAAGTCTACTTTGTTGAGGGTTTTTATCATGAATGAATGTTGTATTTTGTCAAATGCTTTTTCTACAGCTCTTGAAATGATCATATGGTTCTTATCCTTTCTCTTGTTGATGTGATATATCCCATTGATTTGGGAATATTGAAGGACCCTTTTATACCAGCAATAAACCTCACTAGATTCTGGTGAGTGACTTTTTTATGGTATTGTTGGATTTGGTTTACTAATATTTTGTTGAAGATTTTTGCATTTGTGTTCATCAAAGATATTGGCCTGTAGTTCTTTTTTGTAATGTCTTTATCTGGTTTTGGTATCATGGTTCTTCTGGCCTCTGGAAGCTATCTTTCCTCTTCCATTTTTGGAACAATTTGGGAAGAATAGGCATTACCTCTTCTTTAAACATTTGGTAGAACTCATCTGTGAAGTCTTCTGGTCCTGTACTTTGGGAGTTTTTGATTACTGATTCAATTTCCTTGCTGGCAATCTGTCTGTTCAAATTTTCTATTTATTCTTGCTTCACTTTTCGGTGGTTACATGTTGTCAGAATTTATCCATTTCTTCAATGTCCAATTATTTAGCATATAATTTTTCATAATATAATTCTTTGTATTTCTATGATGTCACTTGATATTTATTCACTTTCATTTCTGATTTTGAGTCTTCTTTCTCTCCCCCTTCCTCTCTCTCTCTCTCGATGAGTCTTCCTTAAAGCTTACCAATTTTGTTGATCTTTTCAAAGAACCAGTTCCTGGTTTCACTGATCTGTTCTACTGGTTGTTTTGGGGGATTATTTTGTTTGTTTGTTTACTATTTTATTTTTGTTCTAAACTTTATTATTTTCTTTCTTCTACTGGTTTTGAATTTTGTTTGTTCTTTTTATAGCTCCTTTAGGTATAAGGGTTAGATTGTTTATTTGAGATTTTTCTTGCTTCTTGAGGTAGTCTTGTATTGCTATATACTTCCACCTTAGGACAGATCTTGCTGCACCCCAAAATCTTGGGCCATTGTGTTTGTATATAACATCTTCTGCATTTGGCAGTTTTGATGATCACTTAAGTTGAACCCATTCTTTACTCCTCTTTCCCACCCCACCTTTTAGGTGGACATTGTCATCTTTTATATCCTTTTATTTTGTGAGTTGCTTGACTGATTTTACATGTATGCTTTTGTGCTTCCTGTTTTTCTTATTCCTACTAAAGTTCTTATCTTTCTACTCAAAATGTCCTCTTTAACATTTCTCATAGGGCTGACTTAATGGTCATGAATGCCTTTAACTTTTGTCTGGGAAACTTCTTACCTTTGCTTCTATTCTGAATGATGTCCTTGCTGGATTGAGTATTCTTGTGACAGATATATATATATATTTTTATCTTTTCAGTACTTTGAATATCATGCCATTCTCTTCTGGCCTGCAAAAATTCTCCTGAAAAATCAGCTGATATTCCTTTGGGATTTCCCTTGTATGTAATTATTTTCTTTTTTTCTTGCTGCTTTTAAAATGCTCTCCTTATCAGTACTTTTGCCATTTTAATTACTATGTATCTTGATGTGTACCTGCTTGAGTTGATTTTGTTGGGGGCTCTATGTACCTCCTGGCTCTGGATTTCTGTTTCTTCCCCCTGATCTGGGAAGTTGTCAGCTATTATTTATTCAAATACGTTTTTACCCTCTTTTCTCTTTAATCTCCTTCTGAAATCCCCATAATGCCTAGTCCTAACTTTTTGATACTAATTTTTAAAATTCCTGATGACACCAGGTCAGCTTCGACATCTCAACCTCAGTAAATGCATGACCTTTCTGTAGGCAAGTTTCAGTCCACAAAACAAGTATTCATTTGAATCCTGTCAGAGGTCCCCACTTCACATTTCATGATACCTTTTATTTCCCAACTAATGCCCTAACTTTCAAATGGAAAACTCAAAGACACTCTGAGTTTAATTTTCATTGTAATTCAGCACTCACACAACTGAATATTGTTTTTATTTTCAGCAGTATCTAATCCACAGATACAAGAAATAAGAGACTCTTTTAGGGCTGTTATGAAAGCTGTCTGATTCTCAGCCTATGACTTGAGGTGAGAGTTAATAGACCTGAGCTTGTCATTTTTTCTCTGTAAGCACTCGTGCACTCAAATAACACAAGCCACACTGGGGTCTTTATAGTCATAATGACTGCCATAATGGTTGAGTTCAGCAGCTACTTGAGCTCCAAGGGCTTGTGATTCAATTGTCACTTTATCAAAATCAAGCAGAGGTTGATTAATTATTGTTCCACTGCACACCACAGTTTACTATGGTATCATTTCTAATTGGCAAAAGACTCAACATATACTCAAGCCAAAAGGCAAAAACAAATCCAATACCAAATGCCATTTTTAGGATTCTCTCAGGACCACTCCTGATACAAATTCTGTAGCAGTACGAGTTCCATCAGGAGATAGAAGCCATACAGTAAGTAAAATGGTAAAATTTAATGTAGATAATGATTAACTATGAAAAAATTAACTACAAAATCCAAGGAAACTTTGTATGTTTTCCCAAGGGTAATGAAAAGAACTTTAAAAAGGACAAACTTAGAAGGGACTCCTAATTCATTGGAGAGTTGTGATTTGGTCACTGGTTAGAGGAGGATTTTGATAGTTAAGTCAGGCAATACCTGGTCTGAGGCTGCTGAGCAAACAATAGTCAACCTTTTTGAGTTTAAGCCACATGGGAGCTTGCTGAAGGAGACTAAACAGTTTGCTGCTTATGGTTTCCAATATCAAAGGGCAGAAGAAATCTAATTACTAGGCTGAGGCTGGCTACAAGTTTACAAAGAGACTATATTTTGGGTTTGTGAGGTGATCAGGTGTCATGGATGTTCTCACACCAACAACACTGACCCTACCCCATACCAGAAAATGCAAAAAGCTTCTTATTTTTATAATGTCCATAAAGAGCCCTCTATCAATAATGTATACTATTGCATTCACTTTAAATGAGAAATGCTTAAAGGAACCCCCCCCACACACACACACACACAGGGCACATATTGAAGTAAAAAGCTTTTGAAACTTAAAAAGATTGAGTGGGAAATATCAGAAAGGGAGACAGAACATGAGAGACTCCTAACTCTGGGAAACAAACTAGAGGTGGTAGAAAGGGAGGTGGGCTGGGGGTGGGGGTGACTGGGTGATGGGCACTGAGGGGGGCACTTGATGGGATGAGCACTGGGTGTTATTCTATATCTTGGCAAATTGAACACCAATAAAAAATAAATTTATAAAAAAAAGAAACTTAAAAAGATAATTATTTTCATGTTAATTATTGTCAATGTCAATTTTCATATTCATCAAAAAACCATAGAATCAAACTCATAAAGATCAAAGAACATAATACTACAAGGAGAAACTGACAAACACACCATCTAAATAACTTACTTTAATGATAGTCTTCAGAAATTAGTAAGTAAAAAAGGCAAGATTTTTAGACATTAAAAACCTAATTAATGTAACCTAATACAAATAAAATCTGAGAACACACTCTTTTTAAAGGGACATGGATATTCTGTAAACTTTGCTATTCTCCTTTGTCAGTTCCTAGCTCTATTTGGGGACTCTATTCCTAAGGTTTTCTATTCACAAAGCCAACCTATTCTTTTTGAGATGTTGGCAAGAGTCTCCTGATTTTTCATATAAATTGATAAGTTTCTTTGATATTCAAAAAACTACACCTTACATATAGAGATTTATGAAAATCCTTCTGGCAGCTTAACAGGCAGGCTACAGTTAGTGAGTAGTGGTTGCCACAACAGGAAGCCTGCAATTAGCTATAAGGCAAGCCTTACCTTTTTGTGCCTATCTTTTTCATAACTTTTGGAACTACAAGTGTCTGTGACTAATTTTACATTTACTGGAGTCTCTAGCAATTAAATGGTCTCAGAATTCTTTGGACCTTTGGTTTCTGAACCATAAGTTTTCCTCCAACCATTGAAAATTGTATGTATTTTAAAAGAAAATTATTGGCTTGTTATAAGGGTCTATTGAAAATGATGATCAGAAATCCTTATCTTGTAATGGGTTCTCTCTGAACCAAAAATCTCACAAGGTGGGATAAATTCCTGAAAGTTCTACTGTAAAGTAGAGCAATATATCCAATCACAAGCCTAGCCTGGACTCTGAAATCTCAGCTAGTTACAAGAGCAGACTCATTCCTTAAACACAGACATCCTTCTCCCTTATTTTTATCCTAGGGGTACCATGTTTTCCATAGAGATTCTGATAATAAATATTTTAGGCTTTTCAGGGCATATGATGTTTCTCACAACAACTAACTGTATCACTATGGCATGAAAGCAGCCACTGAAAATTCATAAATGAATGGACTTGGCTGTACTCCAAGAAAACTTATTTTAAAAAGACATGAAGAGTACCACACTAGGTCTGTGGTCCAGAATTTGTCAAACTCTTGCTTATATAATTTACCATTTGATAAAGAGGTTTTCCATTTACTGATGGAGCTGCACATCAGAGAAGGTGGCGACTCCATTCATTCCAGAGAATAATAGAAAGTTGCTAAGAACGCTGATTTATGGTCAGGTCATTGCTCTACCCAAGGTTAGACTAAGGCAGACATGGAAGGACAAATACTACGTGATACCAATTACATGAGGAATCTAAAATAGTCACACTCATAGAAGCAGAGTAGAATGGTGGATACCAGTGGCTGGTAGGATGATTAGGGAGGTATTGTTCCAAAGGTTCTAGGTTTCAGTTATGCAAGATGAATAAATCCTAGAAATCTATTGTATAGCATGGTGCCTATAATTAACAATACCATGTTGTATATTTTTAAATTTGCTTATAGGTTAGTTCTTATGTTAAAGCATTCTTATAATAGTAACAATAACAACAATAAGTTTATTATGGTATAAATTATGGTGATGGTCTCATGATGCATATTTATCTCCATATTCATCAAGTTGTATACATCAAAATGCACCACTTTTTGTATGTCAATCATACTTCAATAATGTGATTTAAATAAAAAAAGAGACCAGACTATCAATGGTACATTAATATAAGGCACCTACTTGTCTCAGTGACAAGTGAGTGGAAGTTAGTTCTACCTATAGCCTGCAGAAAATAAAACTATATGAATTGGAAGAAAAAAAAAGGTCTAGAATGATAAAAATGACCAAGAGCAGGCAGCTGACTCCATGCTCTTATCCATCATGGCAATGAACTATTATGAAAAATGTGAAATTCTAAATGGGGTTCATCTGACAAATGAGGACTAGTACTACATGATTTCTAGGTTTACCTTAATTAATTATAGAGTAATTAAGAAACTGTTGCCATGGTAAAATGATTGACATTTAGATGAATAAAACAAGATAGAGTGCCTAGAAACAGACTGGACATTCATGATCAATTGATTCTTGACAAAGGGCCAAAGTAATATAAAAGGGAAAGGAAACTCTTTTAAACAAATAGTGCTATAAAAACTGGATGAGGGATCCCTGGGTGGCGCAGCGGTTTGGCGCCTGCCTTTGGCCCAGGGCGCCATCCTGGAGACCCAGGATCGAATCCTACATCAGGCTCCCGGTGCATGGAGCCTGCTTCTCCCTCTGCCTGTGTCTCTGCCTCTCTCTCTCTCTCTCTCTCTGTGACTATCATAAATAAATAAAAATTAAAAAAAAATTAAAAACTGGATGACTCTGTGGGGAAAATAGGGGAATATGGATATTTACCACACATCATAAACAAAATTAAACTTAGATGGATCACAGACTCAAATATTAAAACATAAAACTTGCAGAGAAATCCTGAATAAAATATCTGTGAACCCTAAGGTACAAAAGGATTTTTTCAATCAGAATAAAATTATGTCCTTATAAAAATTAAAACCACTTTTTTTTAAATGGTACTACTAAAAAAGTGACAACAGGAGATAAACTAGCAATACATATATCTTATCATGAACTACAATGTACAATATATAATGAATTTTTACAAGTTAAGAATAAAGATCATATAATAAAGATTTGTTAAACATTCTGAGAAAAAACAAATACCCAATATGCAAATAAGTAAGTTGTCAATATCACTAGCCATCAGGGAAATAAAAATTTAAATAACCATGAGATATCATGATACATTCACTGGAATTATTAAAATTAAAAAGACTGACATTATTGAGGAAGGTGGAGATTTGGAGCAACAGGTACTAATGGGAATATAAATAGTATATCTTTGTAAAACTGTCAGTTCTGCCATTTAACCTTTTGATATTAATAAAAGACATGAAAGCAAATATCCACACGAAGATCTGTATTCAAATATTCATAATAGTTTTATTTCCAAAAGCCAAAACCTAAAAATGACTCAAATGTCCATTAACAGGTAGAGAGAGAAACAATATATGGTATGTCCATGTAATGTAATGCTATTTAGCAAGAAATAAAAATGAACTACTAATAATCATAAAAATATGAATAAATCTCAAATTCATTATCGCTAATGAAAAAGTTAGGTTCAACACAATACATATGAAATGATTCCATTTATTTCAAGAAATACCAGTTGATCTATAGTTTAGTGGTTGCCTAGAACTAGAGACAGAGGGACAGATAAACTACAAGGAATGTAGGAAATATTTTGAGATGATGGAAATATTTTGCATCTTAATGGTGTGGTGATTTCCTCAGTGTACTTAACATCTAGACTTACTGACTTGTACACATTAAAAAAATGGAGTTTATTTGTGCAAATTCTTCAATAACATTGATAGGAAAAAATACAAACCCTTGGAATCTGTTCATGTTACCAACCTACCTCTGCATATTTGTTCTACATAGATTAACAAAAACCTTTAATATTGTAATATTATATGTGTATATCACATTTTTATAAGGTATATTGTTATATAACACTAGGGAGTGTTGTCATTGGTTTGGACTGTTTGTGATTCTCCATTTAATCCTCTGGTATGCAAACTTTAGAGAGCTCCTTCCAGCCTAACATATGAATTTGTCCTCTTTATCTTCATAATAGAAAAAAAAAAAAAAACAACAGAAGGAAGTGACATTGTGTGGATAAGGTGTTGTGTTATATAAGATGAACTGGAAAGCCTCTCTGAAAAGACTTCATTAAAATGAGAAAAAAAAAAAGAGTCATAACGTATTTTGGGAAGGTGAATCCATAATAAAGCCTGATAAGTACAAAGGCAAAGGCTCTGAGGAAAAAAAAAAAAAGAGAGAGGAAAAAGAAAGAAAGAAAGAGAGAGAGATAGAGTGAGAGAGAGAAAGATCTGGCATTTTCTGAGGTCAGCAAGAGAGTGAGCATATCTGAACATACCTGAAAGAGTGTGTGAAAGAATAGTTTCATTAGAAAAGAAAAATAAACATTAATAAGGTTCAATCATATACAAATTTAAGGGTCATAAGAAAAGAGTTTGAATTTTATTTTATTTTTTTAATTTTATTTTGAATAAGCTTTGGTAGTATTGAGAAAGGAATGAGATGATTGCACAGGAGCCCGCTTCTCCCTCTGCTTAGGTCTCTGCCTCTCTCTTTCTGTGTCTCTCATGAATAAATAAGTAAAGTCTTTAAAAAAAATAATAGTGGAGCTGTTGAAAAGTGGTCAAATTTGGAAGTTTTTGAAGGTAAAGCTAACAGAATTTGCTAGCATTTGGACATGGACTGTAAAGGAAAAAGAAGAATCAAGAATAATTCCTAGATTTCAAGTGGCATAAATAGGTGAGTGTTCATGAGCTGAGAATGCTTAGGTTAGGAAAAAGACTGGAGAGAAAAATCAAAGCTTTATTTTGAACTAAGTTGAAATGCCCAGGGGGTATTTAGGCAGTGATGTTAGGTGCAGATTTGAATAAATAGGAAGAGTTTGTATATTTAGGAGTCATCCAATGATAAATTTTTATAAATCCGTAGAAATGGATGAGAGAGCAAGGTAAGGAAGAAGACAGACTCCCAGGGATTTCTTTTATTTAACATCTTGAAAGATAAAACCCAGGAAACTTAGATTCAGAGAAAACTAGAAGTTCAGAAGTCATTGTTTTTATAATGGAATTTCTTTGTTAATAGATTATGAATTGTTTGATAATTGAAATTTTGCTATTAAGCAAATGTTAAATTCTTTTAGTATATTCATGATGAGAATAAACATTTAGTAATATTCATAATAGTAATAAACAGTAAGTATATATATCAGTATTAAGAATCTGAAGGGAGAAATTATATATACAGATTGTATAGCACATTATAATGTTCTGAAAGGCTTTTAATATCCATTGTATCATTAAATTTCTCAACAACCTTAGGGTAAAGCAATTAATATCTTAATTTTACCCATGAGAAATTTAACGTTCATAAAGATGAAGTGCCTTGCCTGGATGAGAAAAATAAATCAATGGAGTTCTTCCTCAGATAATAGATTAACTGAGACTCTTATGCAAGTTTAAAATATTTTTTAGTCATACTACTTTTTTTTTTTGAATGAGTGAGAGAGTGAGGAGGGGCAGAGAACAGGGAGAGAGAATCTTAAGCAGGCTCCATGCCTAGTCTGGAGCCCGACTTGGGGCTCTATGTCATAACCATGAGATCATGACCTAAACAGAAATCAAGGATTCTGAGCAGAAATCAAGAGTTAGATACCCAACCAAGCACCCCATGTCATCACACTACTTTTTAAATGCCGTTTCTTTAAGACCAAGATCTCACAAAAAAGAAGCACATTTTATCTGTACAACAGAAAGGAAAATAAAAAAAAAATTATTTGGGCAGTGTCATCCAGCATTTTCTGAAATACATCCTCTTCAAAAAACAACCACCACCTAACTTTGAAAAATACTTCCGGATTTTCAGAAAAATTACAAAGATAATACAGACACTTTCCATGTATCTGTACATAGTTTCCTTTAATATTAACATTTTATAATACTATGATATATATTCTACAATTATTGAGCCAATATTGATCATTATGGTAAAGTCTATCCTTTATTTAGATTTCCTTAATTTTTACCTAACGTCCATTTTGTTTAAAAATTTTATACAGGATATCACTTTACATTTAATTGTCAAGTCTCCTTAGGCTCCTTTTGTCTGTGACAGTTTGTCGTATTTTCTTTATTTTTAATGACTGACAGATTTGAGGAGTACCGGCAGGTACAATGTTCTCCCCCTGGGATTTTTCTAATACATTGTTCTAGTGGTTAGACTGGTCCTGAGTTTAGGGGAGGAAGACCATGGAAGTAAAGTACCATATTTATGATATCATATCAAGTTTAAATGTCTTATGTATATATCAACATGTCTTATTACTGCAGACATTGACATTAATCACTTAGCTGAAGTAGGGTTTGTCAGCTTTCTGCAGTATGAAGTTACTCTTTTTCCACACTTTTTCATACTCTATTCTTTGGCAGGAAGTTACTATGTTCAACACACATTTGTGGAGTAAGGGGTTATGCTTCACTTCCTTGAGAGGACAGTGTCTCTACTGTTAAGGATTTTTCTGCACTAGGGATTTTTTTCCCTTCTCCAATTATTTGTTTGTTTGCGTGCTGGCTTGCTTTTTTGCATCAGTATGACTCAAGGATATTTATTTTATACCTGGGTTACAATCCAATGCTCTTTTATCTTGTTTCTCAAATTGTTGCAGCTTTGGATATAGGGTCCTTTACCAGTTGGATGCTGTATCACTTTGACATACCACATCATATAGGGGACGGGGGGTGGACTGTGGTTTTTGAATGGTATTTTCTTAAATTTTGATATTATAAGACTACATGTACATCTTGTATATTCCCTGTACCTGCCCTAAAATAGGCCATTTCTAACAAGGAGTTCAGGTTTCTTTTATGGAATAATAACCATTAGAATTATTCTAGATTCTTCCTCTTATTTCTGTGTAACCTCCCACTCCACCAGTGACAAATATGTATCTCACCAAGCATTATCAATTTATGCCACCATTTTATTATTTTACATTTAGATAAATTTATTTTAATTCGCTTATTTATTTTATTTATGAAATTTAAAGAATCAACTGATATACATCTTGGAAACTATAATTCTCTGAAATAAAATATCATGAAATGGTAGATTCACTTTGAGCATGAGACAGATGAATCAGATTATTTATAATATTAAGAAGTTGGTAGGCTATAATTTCAAATATAAGAATGTATACTCATACATTAGGATTAGTTTCTAGTTACATCTATAAGTATTAAAGTTTTATTATATATTATTTTAGTAGCAAACTTTTATTTATTCTCATCTAAACACAATGGACTGCAGCTTTGAAAAAGACCTTTTCTTAGTATGGTTTTAATTTCTTGTTTTATGAAGACAATTTTCAAATATTAATAAGAATCATGGGAAACAACTGCAAATCATGTCCATTTTCTTGAAAATTGGATTTTGAATTCACAAATATCTAGGTCACAATGATAAACATCCTCCATACAACATGCTCAGAACCATATTTCATTCTGTCAGTAATTCAAAATTTCTACAGATATTTGGAGATATATGGGAACATTTTCCCATAAGTTCATGTGTTGTTTTAAAGTAAAATGTTTCCTTAAAAAATATATGAGGAACTGAACATGTTCACAATTGATATATATGTGCTACCTGACATAATTATTTACATCCTATTAAATAATAAAAATAATTCACAAAATGGTTTGACATGAGAACACACAAACAAATCAACTAGCCAGGTAATAAATACTTGCTTCCTCTTATATTTTGTAAGTTGTTTAGGATTTGAAAGATCTGATGGCCATGAAAAATGCAGCACACAGTATTTGAAGAAATCACTTTTTGAAGTATCATTCACACATCCTTTCAAATGAATAGTTGTTTATCTTGTCATTTGCCTTGTTCTATCCTGATTTCATTAATATCTTTTAACTGTACTGTCACTCTTGTGTATCTAATTATTTTCATGTGTTATACATCTTTTGCAGCCAAAAAAAAAAAAAAATCAGGCTTGCATTGCTCTTTTCCTACACAATACAAATTAGGTCACAGTTCAGAAAGAAATACCATGTTAATATATCTACTTTCTGAAAAAATAATTAATGCGTGTCCTATTTTGTCAAAGTCATACTACAAAATTTATGTGTAAAAGTGTAGCTAGACAGTTGAATTAGTGTTCTGTCTTAAACAGTTGGGATTGCTATACAAATTACCATAGACCGGGTGGCATGAATAACAGAAATGTACTTCTCACAGTTCTGAAGGCTAAAAGCCTGAGAACAGAATGCAGCATTGCCAGGTCCTGGTGAGGGCCTTCTTCTATTTTACAGAGGCTAACTTCTCATTATATCCTTACATGGCAAAAGATTAGCTAGCTCTCTAGCCTCTTCTTATAAGAGGCACTAATATCATTCATGAGATCCCATTTTCATGATCTAATTATGTCTCAAAGGCCTCATCTCCAAGTATCATCTCATTAGAGAGTAGACTTCAACATATGAATTTTGAGAGGACACAGATATTTACTACATAATGGATTACACCACAACTCAATTGTAATAATGGAGTTTGCAGATAATAAACACAAATCATTCAAGGAAATAAGTTTTCAGCTCTAGTCAGACTAGATTTAATGATGTTTCAACAATATGCAGAAAAATACACAATAAGAAAAGTTTCTATACATACCACATACTTAGTATATGCTCTTGATTTAAAACTTAATTGTACTTAATAGTTACTGCAGAAATTTTATGATGCCTAATTATTTTAAATTCCTTAAGAGAAAATATTAGCTGGTACAAGTTTTCTGATAAGATTGGTGCCATTAGAGAAATGCATTTATAGACATCAATAATTTTTAAAAAATATTTTATTTATTCATGAGAGACAGAGAGAGGCAGAGCCACAGGCAGAGGGAGAAGCAGGCTGCATGCAGGGAGCCTGATGTGGGACTCGATCCTGGCACTTCAGGATCACGCCCTGGGCCAAAGGCAGATGCTCAACCACTGAACCACCCAGGCATCCCAAAATCAATACTTTTAAAAGTAAAGGATCATCATATTTATTTCCAAAATCATTTAATCAAGAAATAGAAGATGATGCAAACAAATGGAAAGATACATCAGGTGCAGGGATTGGAAGAATTAATTTTGTTAAAATATCCACACTAGGGAAGCCCGGGTGTCTCAGCGGTTTAGTGCCGCCTTCAGCTTGAGGTGTGATCCTGGGGACCCGGGATCGAGTCCCATGTTGGGCTCCCTGCGTGTCTCTGCTTCTCCCTCTGCCTGTGTCTCTGCCTCTCTCTCTCTCTCTCCCTGTGTCTCTCATGAATAAATAAATAAAATCTTTAAAAAAAATAAAAAATAAAATATCTACACTACCCAAAACAATGTAATGCAATCCCTATCAAAATACCAGCATCATTTTCACAGAACCTGAACAAATAATCCTAAAATTTGTATGGAACCATAAAAGACCTTCAATGGTCAATGCAATATTGAGAAAGTAGAGCAAATCTGGAAGTTATCAGAATCTCACATTTCAAGATACACTACAAAGCTATAGCAATCAAAAGAGTATGGTACCAGCAAAAAATAGACATGCAGACCAAGGGAACAGAATTGAGAGTCCAGAAATAAACTGATCACTATATGATCAATTATCTACTACAAAAGTAGGTAACAATATGCAATGGGGAAAAGTAGTCTCTTTATTAAATGGTGCTGGGATCCTGGACAGCTACAGGTATAAGAATAAAACTAGATCACTTTATTATACCATACACAAAAATAAACTCAAAATTTATTAAAGACCTAAATATGAGAACTGAAACCATAAAATTCCTAAAAGAAAACAGAGGCAGTAATCTCTTGGATGTTGGTCTTAACAACATACTTATGGATATGTCTCCTCAAGCAAGGGAAACAGAAAGATGAACTTTGGGACTACACCAAAATTAAAAACTTTTACAAAGCAAAGGAAAAGATCAACAAAACACAAAGGCAACCTAGTAAATGGGAGATTTCTGCAAAAGATATATCTGATAAGTGATTAATATCCAAAATAAATGAAGAACTTCTAAAACTCAACACCAAAAAAATAATCAAACAGTCCGATTAATAAATGGGCAGAGGACCTCAATAGACATTTTTCCAAAGAAGACACTCAGATGGCTAACAGCCCTATAAAAAGATGTTCAACATCCCTAATTGTCTGGGAAATGCAAATCAAAACCACCATGAGGTATTATCTTATACTAGTCAGAATGGCTAGTATTAAAAAGACAAGTGTTGGTGAGGATGTGGAGAAAAGGAACCCTCATACACTGTTGGTAGGAATGCAAATTGTCCAACCACTCTGGAAATCAGCATGGACGTTCCTCAAAAAATTAAAATAGAAATACCATGTGATCCAGTTATTTCAGTGCTGTGTATTTACTCAAAGGAAACAAAACCACTAATTCAAAAAGATCTATGCACCTCTTTTACTGCAGCTTTACTTAAAACAGACAAGATATGGAAGCAGTGCAAATGACCATCAATAGATGAATAGCTACACATACATAAACACACACATTATATATATGGCATATATAAGTAATATAGATAAGTATATATTATATAAGCATATGAATATATAACTATATATAAGTATATATATTGTATATGCAAGTAAAACCACATGTTTACCAATTCCTGCAATGAGGAAGAAAAAGCAATTTTGTAAGAAATAATTGAGAAAGATTTTATGTTGACATTCATTCGTGAATGAATTCTAAGTTAAATTATGATTAATGTAGGAAAGAGAAACCAAAAATGATTAATAAAGAAAATTTAATATAAGGACTTATTATTTAGGTACTGAATACTTTTAAAAACAAAAGGAGAATACTATGATGTCATATAGATATTAACTGAAGGAAGCTGCTACCCCTCCTTGGACTGGGGAAATTATTATATTATATTATAATAATATTATTATTATATTATAAATTATACTTGTATATTTTACAAGTATATTATATATTATATTAGTATATTATAAAGTATATTATAAAATATACTTGAAATTATTAAAAGCTTAAGATTGAAGGAAGACTCTTGCAGGGCTGATATTCATACATTTGATAGAGGGTGCTCTTAAATTTAAATTCAAGATAAAGAGGAGATAAGAGAACATAGACTTTTGAGAGAAGCATGGACCAGCTGGGGCTAGTTTTGCTGAGAGGTCAAAATAAGTTGCTTTTTAAAGTGATGGAAAAAACTAAGCACTGAATTCATGTTACTAAAGCATATTGTCACTATCAGAAGGAAGAACTGCTAAAGTGATTTTCATAGAAGCAAGAAACAAAATGGAAGAAGTTTTCCTCCATTTCCAGTTTTCCTAGCTTTCCAGTTTTCCTCTACCACCCACACTTGGCTGAATTTTACACAGAGACAGCTGTCTGAGCAGGCATGTGGATTGCAGTGTCTCAACACAAGCATCACAAACTAGCGTTGAGGTGGGTGGTTTTGATGATGAGAGGCAACAGCATAACAAAGGGTTACTCAATAAATTTGCCAGTTACTAAACACCTGTGCATACACTTTTACAAATATTTCAACTTCCTTACTCCAATAAAAACAACTTTTGCTTTCAGTAACCTGTACAACTATCTTTAAAGGGACAGGTCATAAATATTTTAGTCCCCTTGGGCCACATAAGGTCTGATGCATATTCTCCTTTCGTGTTGTTTATTTTGTTTGTTGGTTTGTTTTTCACAACCTTTTAAAATGTATAAAAACATTCTTAGGTTGCATCTGTTTCAAAACAGGCTGAAGGGTGGATTTGGCCTATGGGCAGTTTTTTTTTTTTTTCCCCAATCCCTGCTTTGTATAATCAAAAATGATCTCACTCTCTCACAAAACTGAGAAGACACAAAGTCCCAGTCGTCATTACTTTCCATTTATGAGAAGCAGTTGTCATAAATTCCCCTATCCATTTCTGGTATTTCTTATTTACTTCTCTTTCTGATCATAGCTCCATCTGAACATTTTTTACTAAAGACAAAATTGTGAAGTTAACCACCAACAATATGTCTATCAAATAATAATAACAATGAAGAGAGAGAAACTCATTTGATAAGAGTTAAAAATCTATTTCACTATACAAATAACAAGAAATGAAAGATACACGCAGCTATTATGTTCCTTATTTTTATAACCAATTGCAAGGTTACATTTGTTATCTGTCATTTTCTGTTTCTATTATTCATTCTATGATTTCTTTGTTCTCAATCAGTTTCACATGGTTCATGACCCAGACCTTCATTCCTTAAGGTCACAGTGTTTTACATGTTCATGAATTGTTTCTTTAGTTGCTCTAATTTGTCATTATATTTTCTCTTAGACATAAAAGTACTAAAGAGTGTTCTGTTAATACTCTTTGGGTTCCAAATTTAGTCCTCTCTGTTACTAATGTGAGGCAGTAAGCTAATATCCTCTTGGTAATCTGGATCACTCATCTGAAACATAAAAAACAAAAACAAAACTTTGTTATTTGGTTGAGGAGCACAAAAAACACAAAATGATCAAGTGGCCGTCCCACCTCTAATTATGTGGAATTACTGTTGGTTGCATTGGTGGAAGCATTCCCATGTGGGATCTAAGACCTTTAAATCAGCACTGCTCAGGGTGGCAAGAGTAGGAAGCAAAAATATTTTTAGTAGTTTATTAGAGTATCAAGAGAAGCCACTCTCCCTTCTCTGTACTAGTCCCAGGTATTCTAGCTAAGGGAGTTACAACATTGTATACAAGTCTCTAATTCAGGGCATATACTGAATCCTTTAAAATAGAACATCATATATCAATCATCTTTCATAAGATTAACCAAGATCATAATATTTTCTTATCATAAAAATACTATCTCTAGGTATCTATGTATATGTGTATCTATCTATTTTAACTACCTTTCTCCTTTTCAAATTTATATTGGGAATGCCATTCTTTATTAAAATAGATTAACTCTTTGCCATATTATCTTGACTATTTTTTATTTTTTTTATTATTTTTTTTTATTTTTTTTTACTATTTTTTAACTGCAACAACTTAACAATGGGAAAAGCACTGTAATAAATGTAGATTATATTTATTTTACATATTACTTCCAGTAGAGCAACTGCTATACAGCTGGTAGCTTTAAAACATCTGTTATTGAAAGAATGCAGCCTATTTTTTTTAATCTTAATTTGTTTGTACCCAGAGGACAGTTGAAATTAGTCCAATAATAACAATTAAAACATGATAATTGATCTTCAGTGCTTCAGGGCTCATAACAACATTTGTCTATTATGATGTTGGGTTTAGAACTTGATGCATAAAATATGAAGAAGATAAAGAGTGAGACACAGGGGGCAAAGTCAATTTGTGAGGTAAATAAAAGTCCTTGAGAAATAAGAGATCAATAAGAATATCCAAAAATGCCTAACTGATGATCAGTCCATAATTACTAGCTCATAGAAGAAAAAAGTTTAAACACCTTTAGATATCTCTGAACAAAATAGATTACTTACTGATGAACATCATGAATACACCATGAATACACTTTCACAAAAATTACATTTGTTTTTGAGGCCAGCATCCCGTGGTAATCTTATTGATGATGACAAAAAGAGCTATAGGGCATAAAAGCTTGTTTATCCTTAAGTTTCAGTTCTTGGTTGAACTGTTAACTATTATGAAATATATAATTTGTTAAAAGGGTATAAAAACAATTCACAAATACACATCTTAAGCATCTACAACACAATAATCTAAGAAGGAGAAACCCCTCCTTTTTTTGACAGTGAGAAACAAGTTGTAACCTGTTTTAGTCTATTGGCTATTCTTCAACTTTGACTCTATCATGTAACTCCTTCTCATACCACTCTTTTAGGTAAAGTGCAAAGTATTTTGCATTTTCTGAGATGTAATGTCTATGTGGCCTTGCTTAGAGTATGTTGTTCCTGTTAGTTGACTTTCTTTCTTTCATTCTTTCCTTCTTTCTCTCATTCTATTTCCCTCTTCCTCCTGCTTCCTTCTTTCCTTCTCTCTCTCCCCTTTTTTATATTCCATAATCATGTCCATGTATAAGAATCTTGTTTCTTCATGATAGTCCACATATACATAACCAAATGGAATAAAAAACAGAAATTCTTCAAAATCATAGAATAATCATAAAATAAAGATTTCAATATAATTTTGTTGGTGTATAAATAGACCTCTCTAATGCAGAGGTTTTTTTTTTTCCTTAAGTGAGTTCATTCATGATTGACTGATGTTGGCATTTTCAACAATTGGCTTAAAGTCCTATTCCATTGAGGAAGCAAAATCATTCAAAATCTCTTATTATTACCATGGAGATTTTGCTACTGAGATGTGTATTTCATTTTTATGGAGGAAAAACTGATTTATCTAACATAATATTTCCATCATATACACAGACCTTTATAATGTGAAAAAGTTAGATGAGTTCAGTCATTTTAGAGGAAAACAGCACATAATCCTATAATAAACTTTCTCTCTTGAATACAGTGGATGTGAAGGCACATTACTGATAATTTATATTGTTTTGATGTTTATTAAACACCTTGGGGAAATTTATAAATGGGAAACCTTTGAAGAAATTGAATTTTCATAATGTGAACTTCCAATTAATTGATGTTTGACAAATATTCGTATACTTTATTAAATGTGACTAGTGAAATACATCAACAAAACACATCTGTTAATGATGTATGGAAGACATGCTCAGTACTTTTTTTATGAAAAGTATCTCCTTTGAAAATTACTCATTCAATTTAAGCTGTCACTGCTGTGCCATCCTTTTGAAGAATTACATTGATATGTCATACAATAATAAGGACCCAAAGTTAAAAAAAGTTAAAAAAAACTAAAATTATTTACTATAGAGAATTAAACAATGTAAAATAAAGACTTGTAAGAATTGCTTCTAATATCTCCACAAGCTTATTCCTAGTCCCATACATTTTTATCCTCCTGGATTGCTCTGGAAAGAATAAAAGCTCACAGGAGTCATTAGGTTCAGAGTGTTCCAATAAAAAAAGATATTTATGTGTCTGTAAAAAATAATTCAAAGGTACAAAGAGATAGTTCTGAAGAGAGGTAGACTACTAATTTTTCAGGTAGACTAAAATGTAAAATGGGTAAAGGAGAGAATGCATTTCATTTGTACTAAATTCAACTGTAGCCTTGGATGAGAGCAATTAAAAGAAAATCTTTCACACAATTACAACACAATAAGTACATGAAAGGGGTGATAGTTAAGCATGAATTTAGAGGCCTTTTAAGCCAGCGAGGTAATTTTTATTAGATTCTGAAGTCAATGGAAACTAGTAAAACAAACAGAAGAATATGAACAAATTGGCATTTGTAAAGATAAATCTTGCAGCAAGGTATAAAAATGTGTCATGTGAGGCAATAATAGAGACTGAGAGACCAGGTAATAAGCTGTCCTGTTAATTCCAGCAAGAATGTAGAGCCACCTAATGTAATAAAGAAGAAAAGAGGACAGAGATCATTTAGAAGTATATTTTAAAAGAATAATTTTATATTTGGCTTCAACAAGACAAAGGGAAGATTTAAAAGTGTGTTCCATAATTATGGCTGAGGGCATTGAGAAGAATAATAGCATGATACACTGAGATGGTGTATATAGGAAAAGAAGATTATGTAGCAGGTTAATTATAAGTAAAATTTGGAAGGGGTTGTATTTGCGATATCTGTGGTACATTCCAGTGAATAGTATCACATCTGGGTTTTAAGCTTTTGTTATAAATGAGCCTGTGCTAGGGACAGTAGTTTAAAATTCTACCGGCATAATATTTAAAGATTTACTTATTCACTTAGAGCGAGTGTGCATGCAAGCACACATACACACACACACACACACACACACACACATAGAGCTGGGGAGAGGCAGGAGAGAGAGAGAAGACGACTCTGGCTGAACCCAGAGTCTAATGCTGAGTTCAATGTGGGCCTCCATCTGATGACCTCGAGAGCATGACCCCAGCTGAAATCAGAGGTCCAAAGTTCAAATGACTGACTAACCCAGGCACCCTCAAGCCTTATTTTTATCAGATATTTAACATCTTTAATATATAAATTACACAAATTGAAAATAATAGCATCAAGAGCTAATTAGGCAAAATCACAAAAACTATGCAGAAAATTCATGGAAAAAGTACAAGTAACCAATAAATAATAATATGGGAAGAATTCACATGGCGGGATCCCTGGGTGGCGCAGCGGTTTGGCGCCTGCCTTTGGCCCAGGGCGCGATCCTGGAGACCCGGGATCGAATCCCACGTCGGGCTCCCGGTGCATGGAGCCTGCTTCTCCCTCTGCCTGTGTCTCTGCCTCTCTCTCTCTCTGTGACTATCATAAATAAATAAAAAAAATTTAAAAAAAAAAAAAAAAAGAATTCACATGGCAATTATTATATGCTAGCATTTTTTAACAGCTTTGTTGAGGTATCAATGATATACAAAGAACTGCACTTATTTAATGTGTATAATGTGAGGAGTTTGGATATACACAAACATCGATGATATCATCAGCACAATCAAGATAGTAGACATACTCGACACCTCCCAAAGTTTCCTTGTGTCCCTTTGGTTTTGCTTTTTACTTTTTGTTGTTTTGTTAATTTTACTGTAGGCATTAACCTAAGATCTAACCTCAACAAATTCTGGGGTACAAGATGCCATATTGTTAACTATATGTTGTCAATAGATCTCCAGAGTTTATTCATGTAGTGTTAACTGAAACTTTATACTCATTGAAAAACAATTCTCCACTTCTCCTACCCCCAGCCACTGGCAACTATCATATTCTATTATATAATAGCACTATTATATCTTGGTTTCTATGAGCTCAACTATTTCAGATAACTCACATAGGTGAGATACTGTAGCCCTTCAGAGACTGGCTTTTTTCATTTAATTTAACTTCCTCCAGGTAGCTCATTTAATAAATGAGGAGCCTAGGAACAAGATATAGGATGAGGAGAAAATGGAACCTTAGAGAAAACCACGGGCAAGTGAAAATATATAACTGATGGGAGAGAAAGAAGATCATACAAAAGAAAGTGAGAATGAACATCCAAGAAAAAGCAGACTGAGGGAGGAGAACACTTTAAGGATGAGGAAATAGTCAATAACGCTATATGCTATACAACATTCAATTAGGATAAGAATACAAAATGTAAAATGAGGCTGGCATAACAAGTTCTTGGTAACTTTATTCAGAAAAGTGTTACTAGAGAAGTATGGGAACAATCAAAAAAGTATTGAATTCCATGTAGAGGAATTTGGGTGACTATAATTTACACTTTTGAGAGTAAAACACAACACTGAATTATTATCATATAAATGAATTATTAGAAGTGGTCCACAGGGATAAACCAGAACTTTCTTATGCAAACTGAGATTTATGGCCTTCCCCAAAACACATTATCTAGATAATGTATAGTCTTAGAAAATCTATCCCTTCAGACAAATTTTCTGTAGTATTGATAGAAGCTAACATTTATTGAGCACTTAATCACATTCTTCCAGTCACTTAACCTATAACAACTCATCTTATCCTCATGATATCCCCAAAACAGGTAGTATTGCTATACCATTATTAAAGAGAGAAAATTAAGACACAAGAAAGTTAAGTAAATTACCTGAAATCACACAGCTATTAGGAAAAGAGTCAGGACTTGAACCCCAGATCTCTAGTTATCATGGGTATTTTCTTAGTGACACTGTACTGTGTTTGGGTAACACTGTGCTTTGTCAATGAATGACAAAACTATGGTGGGAATAACGAGAATAGAGGAAAAGAAGCTGCTTAGACATGTATTTTATGTACTTTAATAAAATATTTCTCAAAAACATAAACTGTACTACATTTGTTAAATGGTCTTATGTGAATAGTTCACCTTTGGCACAGAGTAGCAAAATCAATTGTGTACATAAGATCATTTTTACATAGAAGATAAAGGATAAGCACTTAGAAAGACCTATTGAATCAAACTTTTTGATTTAGGTTTCTAACATTAAGTGGTGACATCCATTATTGGTCCTATACTTCTAGTCTTAAATTTCCTCAGGGTCAGTCAGAGAGAACAGATAAGCAAACTATGGAAATTCAGGCAAATAAATCACTGGGGTAGCACTGTGTATACAGTCTATTGTGTTTAAACAGTAGACACAAACTTCTAATACATTTAATTAGATCTGAGACACATATTAAAAAAGAGGAATGGAGAGAAAAAAAATAGCATCCATAGTTGTGAAATACAATTTTACTTGAAAGAGTGGCTTTTCCAAAGTAAAGGGCAAACACTATAAATTGCACATGAATGAAGAAAATTATATAGCAGATGCTAATATAATATCAATATACTTTAACATTATTCATTAAAATAAGCAGGAATGTAATTGGGAAAGTGAAAACCCAATTAACCCGCTTAACCTGCTTATTTATATTGTAAGTTGTGAGCATTCCTTGCATACAATTCCAGTATCATGGAACAATTTGGTGAATTCAAATGAATTTAAGACAAGTTAAAAAGTAAAATATGCAGTTATGAAGATAAAAATAAAACAGTATTAGATTAAAGTAGACTAAATTCCAAAGTTAATATCCAGTGTTAAAAACATATTTACCCCATCCCACCGATAATATTTTAATTCGTATTTAAAAAGCATGTGTTATACATTAGAAATGGAAAATGTTCACATACTATGAGCTTATAGGCCTGAGAGTATGCACTGTGTCATCCCTAATAACGATTCTTTTGCAAATCAAAAGCAATACTATTATATTAAAAGTATTGCCTGAGTTGTACAAAGTGGCAGTGATATGACACCATAGTTTCAGTTTCCTTTCCTTTTCAATGACAAAATGAGGATCACTTTATTCTGAGAAATTGAGAAACAAGTTTAGTGATAATTGAAAACATTCTCTGAGGATGAGGATGGGGGTGAGAGATCTTTATATTTTGCAAATATATTAGCAGGAAATGTAATTTCTAATTAAATTCAATATTCAGTCCATTTCAGATTCCCATATGGCTTCAGCTGTACCTCATGGCCTCAATGACTACCTGCTCTGGTCAAGGACATTACAAAAACTGAATGAAAGCTGGCAATTTATTCTACTCTGAAACCATTTAATATTTTCTAAAGAGAAATGATATACACTTAACATGATATAGAAAGCTGAGCAACACACACAATAAAATAAAAATTATGACTTGGGAGACAGGAGAAAATTGTTAGAAGATCATCTCTCCCTGTTATTACTGGTAATTCATCATTACTCGTCTATTTTGTTCATCCAGGTTTCCTCCTGCTTACCAATCTTGAGAGTTTCTTTTTAAATTTAAAATTGCAACTGAATTTTTACCAAAATTATATGCCACAGAGCATGTAATTTACATAGAACAGCATTTTATAATTTTTTTTAACTTCTTGTCAGCATCATGCAATCTCAACATAGTATTCTGTAATAGAAAACTCGTGAAAGTAACTTCAGATAAAATACAAGTTAGGACTTTCCCCCCCAAATTAAGATGATTTAAGAAAGCTGCATTGAGGGGCGACTCAGTGGCTCTGTCAATTAAGCATCTGCCCTTGGCTGAGGTCATGATCCCAGGGTCTTAGGATGAGCTCCACATCTGGCTCCTTGCTCAGTGGGGAGCCTGCTTCTCCCCCTACCTGCCATTCTCCCTGCTTGTGCTCTCTATCTGTCAGATAAATAAATAAAATATATTTTTTAAAGGAAGCTGCATTGATTCTTCAAAACACATTTACATGATTATTAATGATAATTACATGTTCAATGAAAAACTAAACTTCTTTAAATAGATTTCCTTTTATTTACACACTTCACATTCAGCAGCTTCCATAAGCTAAAAGCTCTATAAATACAAGTGATACCAATGAAGGCTTCATGGCATATTTTTGTTTTATTTTTAATCAAACATTTAAATATTAAAAGTAGTTAATATTGTTGTAGCTAATATTTTAAAGTTATCCTAGTTGATTCTTATGGATTAATATTACTTACTGCTGGTATGTCAACAGAGTGAACAATATTTTGTTACCTTGTAACTTATAAAATGCTGATGTTTCTGTTAAATGAAAATGATACTCCTTGCTTAACAAAGCATCAGCTGAGTATGGGACTCTGCACTGAAAATGTTCACAAAGAACAAGAGCGTTCATATAGCTTGTCACTTCTGTCTTCAGATAGCAGTTAAAAATCTCTTAATACTATTCATTTTTCTATAATATGAAACTTGATCAACCTATAAAATAATATGAACAATTTATTTGAAAGTAAATATTCCTCTCACATGCAAGGTTCTGTATAATACCTGTTATCCTCCCCTTTACTTACCTCTGTAGATAAATTCTATAGCTATAAATTCCCAGAAAGAAACAACCCCAGTAAATACAGAAAATAATGCTGCACATAGAGTATCATCTTTCTTTGGAACATAAACCATTTGCTACATAAATACTCCTTTCCGCAGAGAAGGGTTAAATGAAATATTTAAGCCAGAAGCATTATCTAAGATCCAGCCAAAATATCTGATTGATTTCTGACAATCTACATGGGCTCGTGTAGCTCCATGAAATATATTTACAAGGCAAAGGGGCAGAAATGTTGTATCTTCTATACACAGAAGATGTTAATATGGTTCTTTTAAAAATAAAAATTAGCTAAAAATAATCATGAATATCAATTACAAGGATACATGAATACTAAAATATTCCCACATCACAATTTTTAGTTCATTAGACATCTGAAATTCTATTATTGAATCAGAAAATTTCAAATATTTAGAAGGAAGAGGAGGAGAAAGATAAATGAGGAATAGACATTGTACCCCTGTTGTTGTTATTGTTAATGCCCCAAAGAATAACTGAAAATAAGAGTTCTCATGGTACTAACGTTTATTTTTACTTTTAGGGATAAAAAAACAGACTTGAACATTCAACTTTTACATGAGACAAAATTTCAAAACTTAAGACAATAAGAGCTAAGAGGATAAACAGGTTATTTTAGTTTCTGTTCTGTGGAAAGTGTAAAGCATTCCAACAAAGGGTTTTAATGTAGATTTTTTTTTTTGCACCCATGCTGTTGATTGCTAAATGTAATAGTCTGATCATGACGCTGAATAAATGTGTCTTTAAAAAAAATAAAAAATAAATAAAAAAATAAAAAAATAAAAAATAAAATAAAATAAAATAAAATATTGTCAGGCTATTGACAGATACTCAAATTCTGTTTTTAACAATGATGATGAATATTAATAAAATTTTTTCTTTAAAAAAATTATACACAATGTTGAAGAAAGGATTATCTCATTTGCTTAACTAACATTTATTAAAAATGATTTGGAAGCACTTTAGAGACAAGAGGTAAAACTGGTAAAGTCACTTCCAGATATTTCTGTAAAAGTAGAAAATAAGTAAATCCCAACTTTGATGACAGCTGTAAATAATAATCTACAAATCACAGACATGACACAAAGAGAGTAAAAATTTACAAAATAAAATAACATACAACTGAATTTCAAAAATTTACAATGACAGAATGATAATACCTTGTTTTATTGTATAAGGAACAGAACAAGAAAATGAAAAAATAAATATTATATAATCTTTAAGGTGTACCTCATGCACATGTGAGCTGATATCAGAAGGTGGCTGCTCAACACAAGGGTCATATCCTTCAAGACCACTGGATGGAGGATAAGAAAAGTTTGTTTTTAAAGACTTTATTTATTTATTCATGAGAGACAAGAGAGAAAGAGAGAGAGAGAGAGAGAGAGAGAGAGAGAGAGGCAGAGACACAGGTTCCATGCATGGAGCCTCATGTGGGACTCAATCCCGGGACTCCAGGATCATGCCCTCCCTGGGCAGAAGGCAGGCGCTAAACCGCTGAGCCACATAGGGATCCCTGATAAGAAAAGTTTTTGTGTGTACCTAGCATTACTCAAGTGGAAGAGTACCAGATATGTTGTCTTAAGAAAAAAATACTGAATAACTAGAAAAGTGTGTTCTCTGAAAGGGAGAAATAGTTTGTAAGTCTCTAATTCTGCTTATACCATCTAAGCTCCGACAATCTAAACAAACAAACAAACAAACAAACAAACAAAACAAAACAAAAAAACTCCGACAATCTAATCGTGTCTTTGTATTTTTCTCAATTCCATGTTCAAGAGGCATGATTTTGCTTAATATTAGGCCTAGGTAAGTTATATAAGACATTCAGAGTCTCGAGTAAGATCTGATATATTCCTCATCTTTGCTCCATTAAATGAAGTGTGTGTGTGTGTGTGTGTGTGTGTGCACGTGCACGCATTCCATTAGTTATTTTATACAGGGGAAAAAATTGACAGGTATTATACCCAACCAATTATTCAGAGAACTGGTAAAAGAAATGTTTTATCAATGTCAGTATTTTAATAAGATTTCTCTAATACATGAATATCATTCATATATATATATATATATATGTATATATATACACACACATACATATAGGCAAGCACCTATGAGCACCTATGAGTTAGGTTAGTGGGTCAGGCAGTCAGTATATGTTCAGTGTTAAAGAAACTGCCAAACTATTTTCTAAGTAGTGTATGATAGTTGCTCTGAAACCTCACTAACACTTAGCATTGTTAGTTTTTTTTTTCTATTCTATTCTATTCTATCCTTATTAATACTATTCTAATAGATGTATAGTGGTATCTCATAATGATTTTTATTTTGCATTCCCCTAATAGATACTAATATATTTATTAGTCATCATATCTTCAAGGCTAGGTGGGAGTTTTTTTGTTGATAAATCCAGCAAAACCAGGATTCTGTTTTAAAAAGAACAGTAAATTAGATGATGAGTTGGCCATTAACTATTTATTTCACAAGCACCAATAGCATCCTGCTACTATTTTACTTCTCAGTTTGAAGGCTAGATATACTAAAAAAATACATTAAAAATCTAAAATATATGTATATTTATATATATATTAAAAATCCAATTATTTCTTAGATGTTCTCAGCTATCAAGCTATCACTCTGGCCTAATCCAACATAATCTCTTGACTGGATTATTAAAATAGCATCCTACCAGTATTCTTCATTTACACACTTGCACCCTGCCACAAGTTACATTTCCATAGTTTGAATGAGTCCTTGAATCTTAAATCAGGGAATGATTACCACTTAAATCCTCCAATTGCTTCCGATTTCACTCAGAAATAAAATAAGATATTTAGAATGGCACAAAGGTCCACAGCTGAACAGAATTTCTAAAGCCTTTAGCATTCAAAAGCAATTATTTTGAGTGCAGTGTACATGATAGATTGGGAGGAGTGGTCTTAAACAAGAAAACACAATTGAAAATTAAAAGGAGTAATAAAAGCAAAGAGAATAAGAATCTATTTTAGAAAGCTATCCAGTGGATTCCAAAGTAAGGGGATATATTGTGAAGCAAGTATTGTGAGATTTATATGAAAAAAATTACACAAAATATAGAGAAATTATAAACAAAATCTTATTAATATATTAATATACTCAGTTGGGTTTTTAAATTTTATTCATCATGATAAGTGTATTCTTTTAAATTCAGTTATTTTGTAAGCAATTGTTTTATACCTACTATGTTTCTAGCACTGTTTCAGGCTCTGAAAATAAAATGATAAATTGGCCAAAGTGTCTGCTCTGTATTAGTTCATGGTCCAGGAGAGTCCTACAAATAAAGAAAATTAAATAGGCAGTGACACATCTGAAATGCTGGACTATAGGTGCACATCTAACACAGAACAGAGACTCAAGAAATGCACAGCAGAGGAGATAATATCCAAGCTGAAACAGGAGTAAAATTAAGTCTGACGAAATGGAACAAGATTCAATGCATTCTAGGAATTCATCTCAGTATATACAAAAAAAAAAAAAATGGATAGGAGAAGCACGAGACTCAGGTTAAACTGAGAGAATGGTGTAATAATAATAAAATTAGGAAAATTACCTATAAAATTGTCTACAGTGACTTTTGAAGTTGTAAAGATGTCAAGAGAAGTTACTCCTCTGAAGAAATTTTATATAGAGAAAAACAAATGGAGGAGTCACAGCAGTGATGCAAAAAGAAATTGAGAACACATAAAAAATTTAAAATAAATAAATGCTATGTGTGTATACTTATATAGATAATCGTGTTAATGAAAAATAAGTAACACGTAACAAATTCACTGATAATGGAAATTTAACAATAATTATCTGGCATGTATCCAAATTGTTCTGTTTTCAAATAAATGCCAAGTCAAAAATACAATATTATTATTGAGTTGAGGTCAATATTGAGTTGAGGTCAACTCTAAGTGAGATTGATATGACTTTGCAATTATTTTTGAAGGTAATATCATCAATTAAAAAATCAGAGAGCTACCACAAACAAAAAGAGTGAACTGCTTAGTTTAGGGACTGACATTCAAATACATTTATTATACAGTGAACATACGTAAAGCCACAACAGAGAAAGCCATGAAGAAACCAAATTACAATCGAAACTTTGTTTTCATGATCACAGCTCTTCTTTTTTGTGATGGATTTCAAATAATTATTTGAATAGCTAAATATCTCTATAACTTCCTTTTCATTTTATACAGATATTTTTTTACTATTTATAATTTTGAGTACCTATTTTTCTAGTGATACTTTTTAAAGATTTCATTGATTATTTCTCCACACTCCATATGACAAAGCTGGAGCATCACATTCTAGGCTCCAAATGCACTGAAATTGTTATTTAATTGGACACATCTGTCACATATGATTTGATGGAAAATCATCAATTTTGAAAATCCTTTCACCTTCAAACCTCTTAATTTTCTTGTAGAATAGTTATTTTGTGCTTTTCTTTTTTTTTCTCACTACTTTGTAAGCTATGTGAAGTGCCCCTACAGGCTTCATCTTTATTTCTTCTGAATTGCTTACTATAAAGTTTTGCTTGAAGTACGCAATCAGCAAAGACTTAATAGAAAATAGCCATTAGAATGCTCTTATTTTATTTCCTGATTATAAAAATGATGTTCTGTTTGTAATTACTTGTGAAAAAATAGTATTTAAGTAGAAATATATTCTGCACTACTAAAACTCATTCTCCATAAAGACCTACCACTGTATTTCTTAACTCTGTATGATGTGTATCAAATGATGAATGTTATTTTAAATAATACCGAGAAAGAAAAACACATTTTTAGATGTAGGCTAGAATACTCTTTAAGTTAACACATGTTTTTTATGCATAATAAAATCCAACTGTTTTCACTTCCAAGTTCACTGCAGCATTATTCATAATACCCAAGACACGGAAGCAACCTAAATGTCCACCGATCAATGAATGGATGAAGAAAATGTGGTGTCTATGCACAAAGGACTATTATTTAGCCACAGAAAGAAGGAAATACCACCATTTGTGACAACATGGATGAACCTAGAGGACATTTTACTAACTGAAATGAACCATATACAGAAGGATGAGTACTACACGGTATCACTTACATAAGTTATCTAAAACAATCAAACTTGTAGAAGCAGAGACTAGAATGGTGGTAGCCAGGGGCTGCAAGAAGAGTAAACAGGGAGGTATTAAGCAAAAGTACAAGATTTCAGTTACACAAGATGAATAAGCCCTAGGGGCCTACTACCCAGCATTTTGCTTATGGTTAACAAGACTATATCGTATACTGAAAATTTTGTAAGAGGATAGGTCATACGTTGTGTTATCACAAATAAATAAATAAATAAATAGCATAGGAGGAAACTTTTGGAGGTGATGAATATGTTTATGGCATAGATTGTGGTGATGGTTTCATAGGTTTATACTTATTTCCTAACTCATTATGTTGTACATATTAAATATAGACCATTTTTTGTTAATGTTAAAAAAAGGGTTAATTACACTTTCATGGCAAAGTTTTAGAACCATTTCTTTACTGCTGTTTTTTCAAAAGAAAAAACAAAATAAAACCCAACTATTACTAGAAATGCCATAATAATATCAACAAATGGAATGATATATTCATTTAAGAGTTTAATCTCTTCTGCATTTTAGTTTCCTGAAAACATCATTTTTAACAAATATTAAATTATATATATATATATGTATATACATATATATATAAAACTGTCCTTGTTTTTCTTTACTGTTGTTCTCTTTACTCTGTTACCAATATGAAAGTACAGTGAAATTCTACTACTTATAAAATAAGACATTTATTTGCAGAAAAAGAAAATCCCTGTGTAGTGAATTTTATCTTGGAGAGTTACTGATTTAATTGATGTAATCTGACCTTGCCATTAGTCTAGCTAGAGGCAAGCTATTTCTGTCTGCATTACTTTTCATTATTGCTTCCTTGTAGGATTCAGTACCTGCTGCTCCATATAAATGTGTGACAAAGCTAAAGAATATAGTCTAGAAAGTCATTCAATTTTCATCTGCTATTTTCCCACACAATTGTATTCTTCTTAACCTTCATAGTTTAAATACTGTTGTTTCAACTGAAATTTGGAAAACCTACATTCAAGATTCTGACTTAACATATAGAAGAAAATTTATATTCCCTATTTATTTACCTAATGTCCAGGAATCATCACCCATGATATAAATCACTTGAATCCCCTAGCAGCTTCTTTTGCAGCATGCCTAAGCTTATTATTAATTTACTCTGTTCTTCCTAGGTGCAGAGTGAAGGAGAAGATCAAGTCATATATCACATAAACAATTAAAAACTATCCTTTGGCTGTAAGCTTTTTGAAATGATGAAGTGCTAGTACAGAGTGAGCTGTCCTTGAATTACTTTCATTGGTAAGTATTAGACAGTATGATGAATTTTTTACAAGCAAGACATTTGGAATGGTATCTTCAAAGCTGTGTCAGCTGCCTATTTATCTTTATTATGGCCTAGAAACTGATAGCAAAAATACAATGTTAGTACATGTATTACATTAACAACAATTATGGGCATCATTTTTTTCTCTTAAAGATGAATGAGGTAAAAGTTGGACTTTCATAACAATGCCATTGCTTCCCCCTTCGTGTTAAAAGTAATTCCAGTATAAATATGTTACAGTGTTAAAAATCAGATTATAATATATTTTTAAGATTTATTTATTTATTTATTTGTGACAGACAGACAGAGAGAGGCAAAGACATAGGCAGAGGGAGAAGCAGGCTCCCTACTGGGAGCCCGATGGGGGACTCAATCCCAGGACCCCGGGATCACACCCTGAGCCAAAGGCAGATGCTCAACCACTGAACCACCCAGGCGTCCCTCAAATTATATTTTATGCTCAAAAGTGATTCCTTATAGGATTAAATGCAATTTTGTAACTTGCATTATGAAGAACAGTTGACTCCCTAAGTATTTTACAACACAGACATACTTAATATTTTATATAAAAAATACATTGATACACTTTCTTTGAATGAAATAATTGTCATTAGTGCAATGACACAGTGTATCTCTAGTATCCACATAAAAATAGATTTTCTATTTTACATCATTTTTCTAAATAATTATAATTTAGAGTACACATATATACTAATATAATTAAAACTATTTTTTTTAAGATTTTATTTGAGAGAGAGAGAGCACACATCTGTGAGAAAGAGAGTACAAAGGGAGAGGGAGAAGCAGACTCCCTGCTGAGCAGAGAGCCAGAGGTAGTGGGTTGTTCCCAGGACCCTGAGATCTTGACCTGAGCCAAAGACAGACACTTAATCAAATGAGCCACCCAGGCATCCTTAATACAAGTAAAACTTATTGTCACTTGAAAAAATCATATTTTAAACCAAAACTAAAAAAAAAAATAAATAAATAAAAAAAATAAAATAAATAAATAAACCAAAACTAACTAGTAATTTAACAAATCATGAGATAACCATTATGCATTTGTAAGATAATCAAATGGATTGTTCAAACTGGAAGGAAGAAGACCCAGCTCAAACCCACATAGAGTATATCATAAAACAATTCAGCATAAAAATTCACCTAGTTTATTTTTTAAACATATAACTATAGTACTAAGAAGCTACATGAGTTACCACAAATCTCAAAGTTAGTAAGTATTAAAACTGAATCCAAAGGGGGCTCTTACAATTCTAATTTATAACTCCTCATAAGAAATCACTCTTCTTTCCAGACCATACTTCTCTGATGGATCCTACTTACATTATGGCTCTAAGTAAGCTTTGAAGATATATATTTTCATCGATACTTACCATTGTTAATATCAAATATTTAAAGATTAACAAGATATAATGTGCAATTGCTCAAAATATTTTAAAATATAACAAAATTATTTTTGAGTGGCAATCTTTCTATTTAGATGAATATACCAGATAGCTACATGTACAGAGACATACACACATATATATATATGTACAAACACAGTCTGCAAAATTCACTTATAAATGATCTCCACTCTGATGAGACACTATTTTTGACAAAATTATGTCCATATAAAAATAACTTAGAGGCAGTTACCCAAATTTGGAACCATCTGTGTCCACTGTGTACAAAATGAAATTGAAGATTTGAACTACAAGTAAAATAAACAAAGAGACATGGCTTTTCATATATGAGTCTATACACCAAGAGACTATTTGATATTTAAGGGACACTAATGGCTAGGGGCTTATAATAATTGTCGGATTACATTTTATATTTGTACTTCATATACATTATTTCTTTGTTTTGATTTGCTCATCTAATTTTTCTAAAGTAATATGACATTGTTAGCCAGCAGAAGTATATTTCAAAGGTCAAACTATAAGCAAGCCTAATTTTAACAAGGGTATCCTCTAATGGCATAGATTTTAACGTACTGTGTTCAAATCACCCCACCCTAGACTCATTTTTCTCAAAACTTCTTTGCTCACTTAACTTTTGCTTATCTCTTTGAAGCTCATTACCTTAAATTTGTGGAACCTGTATCACTATCTCTAAAGCCATATCTAACACTTATAAGCTGAAGGACTTCAAATAATTGCCTAACTTCTTTGAAAAAACAAAATGCATAATAAATCAAAGTTGTATCATTAGAATTAGATGTGTTTGGTAGAAAAGACATGTAAAATAAGCTGTATCTATATTAAATGTTAAATATTAGATAAATCAATATCAAAATTGATGCTAAATAAAATATATTACATGTCCCATGTATGATATTCCTATTCTTAACCATCTAGAATTCATTCTATCAAATTTTAACAATGGAAAAATACTATAGTCCCTCCTTATACCTGGGGGATACCTTCCAAGACCCCCTAGTGGATGCCTAAAATTGCAGGTAGTATTAACCCTATATATTATAGTTTTTTCCTGTACATATATTCCTATGATAAAGTTAACTTATAAATTAGGCACAGTCGAGATGAACAACGATAACTAGTAATAAAATAGAATTATAACAATACACTGTAATAAAAGTCATGTGAATATAGTCTCTCTCTCTCTCAAAATATGTTGTCTTACACTCATCCTTCTTGTGATGATGTGAATTTATAAAATGCCTATATAATGAGGAGAAATGAGAGGACTGATGTAGGCACTGTGATGTTGCATTAGGTTACAACTGACCTTCTGACAATAAGTCAGAAGGATTATCTGCTTCGAACTGTGGTTGATGGCAGGTCACTGAACATACAGAAGGCAAGACTGTGGATAAGAAAGGACTACTATATTTATGATTTATATAACTACATTTCAAGAAAAGTAACTAGCCATAAAATACAGACATATTGCTTTAGACAATGAGAGCACTGAGTCTATTGATTATGAATTCATTCCAATTATGGAGTAAAATTAAAATCACAATATTCTCTCAAAATTTTTGCTTAAAGTCACAATTTCTTGATTTGACAAAAAGATACAAGAAATTTCATTGATTTTTAAAAGGGGATTATTTTATTTTATTTATTTTTTTTTATTTTTTATTTTTTTTTTTAATTTTATTTTTTTATTTTTTTTATTGGTGTTTTATTTTTTTTATTTTTTTTATTTTTTATTTTTTTATTTTATTTTATTTTATTTTTTTTAAAGGGGATTATTTTAAAGTCATCTTTATAGTTTAAGAAAAAATATTTTATTCTCAACTGGAAGGCAACATCAAGTTAACTTTATGAAAAAGCTCTATTTTGACAAGAATAGAATTTGTGAAGATAAGTAAAATTCATATTTAGAGTTCACAGCCTTAGATGCTTCTAAGCCTTTTCTTGGCAAATGAAAAAAACAAAACAAAACAAAACAAAAAAAAAACAGCCAAATTCTATAATCAGTTACTGTACTATATCTTCAGGGATATTTTATTGGAAATTATCAAGAATGTCTAGTTTACCATTCAGGTACCATGAAAAGTACTTAAGGTACTTAAGGTCCTTATATGGGTGACTTCCTAAATGTCATTTTCCATATCTCTATATAACAAGCCTTAGGAGTTGTTCAAGATATAACTGTGTCAAACTACACCAACTCCAAGACAGTTATTTCTTTTAAGATTTATTTATTTTTTTGAGAGAGAGAAAGAGAGAATGAGGTAGGTGAAGGAGAGAGAGAGAGACAGACAGAGAGAAACTCAAGCAGACTTCTTGCTGAGCATGGGGCTCAACCCCACAACCCTGAGATCACAATCCAAGCCAAAACCAAGAGTCTAACGCTCAATCAACTGCCCTACCCAGGTGCCCTAAGACAGTTACTCTTACTCTATACTGTTTCCAAACATTTTATTCATGTCTGTGTTATAACATTTGCCATATTAATTATAAGTTTTAATTTCTTTGCCCTTGATCCACTTCATATTGGAAACATTGTTAAAATGTTTATATATCTAGCATTTAAGAGAGTGTTTATAATACATGGATATTTCAAAAATGTTTTGATAAATGATAAAGTGAAGGGGATAATGTTATATGAAGAAGGGACTGGAGGAAAGAAGGGGTTAAGAAAATCAAGTTGAAGGAAGCAAGAAGAGGAAGGAAAGAAGAAAGGGTAAGACAGATGCTAATAGTTGACAGAACTGTGTCACTGCCCCTCAAAGGTTGGCTTTTATTTGCTGCTTTTTAATGTTATCCCTTTCTGTTTATACAAGTATTGTTAACAATAGTAATTTCATTAGCATATGACTTTTATGAAAATTATTATCATCAATAATGACATTGTTTCTGAATTAACCAGACAGGTTTATAGTGTTGATAACCAGCCCCTCCCAACCACCAGAGCCTCTTCTAAAACAGTTTTTGAAAAAAAAGTTATCACAGTTTAGCAAATAATAATTTTAATCTCTTAAACATAGTCATGAAAGGAGGATTCATTTCTGTTTCTAGTTTTTGTGTAGAAAGCTGAAAAAATGTTTATTCTTCTTTAAAAATACTTTTAAAAGGTTTTATTTATCAGAGAGAAAAGAGAGAGAGCATAAGCAGGAGGGGAGGGGCAGAGGGGGAGGGAGAGAGACAAGCAGACCCCCTGCTGAGTGGGAGCCCATTGCAGGTAGATCCCAGGACCCTGAGACCATGACCTGAGCCAAAGTCAGATGCTCAGCCAACTAAGCCACTCAGGAGCCCCACTTTTTTTCTTTTTGAATATTTTATGTTTTAGAAAAGGGGGGAAGGGGAAGGGCAGAGGGAGAGGTAGAGACAGAATCTCAAGCAGACTCTATGCTGACCACAGGCTCTGATGAGGGGTTTAATCTCACTACTCTGAGAATAAGACCTGAGCCAAAATCAAGAGTCTCAGGCTTAATCAACTAAGCCACCCAGGCACCTCCAAAATGTTTATTCTTAAACATGAAAAAAATCCATATAAACTACTAAATCATAACCACCTTGAACCCATCAAAGAGACAAGATTCTAGGCCAATGAGGTAACTACAATCTGAAGAAGGCAGTCCTCTACTGAGGAAAGACAAGACATGATGATTATCTCACCTGTGGTACACAATAGAATGAAGAGACAGATGCACAGTTTTGTAGGTGGGAGAAAATAGCCTAAAATTTTAATAACTATCAAAATACCAACTGTAGACTTGTTTGATACTACGGCAACCCTGGGATTTTCATATAAAAAAGAGAAACTTCACATTCACACACGGGTTCTTTTCTTGCACTTCCATTTGCTGCTTGAGAACAAATGATGACAGGACAGGAAAGTAGAGAAATTCCCTTGTTGGTTATGCAGACATATGGAAAATGTGAGCAGTCAAGTTTCCAGCAGGATTTCTTTAGGCATTGACAAGTTAATTACAGAATTTATGTGACCAAACAAATGAACATAGGGAATTTAAATAGTATTGAAAAACAAGGGTAAATCTGGAGATTTAATCTACAGAAGTAAACATAGTGTGTGATTGTCAGAATGGTAGACATATCACTCCACATAATTAAATAGGGACTTCAGAAATAGACTCACACTTACACGGGCAATTAATTTCTGACAAAGATGTCAAGGCAACTCAATGCACAAAGAATCATCTTTTTTTAAAAAATGGCATAGAAAAAATTTCATGGTCCTAGGCAAAAAAAAAAAAAAAAAAAGACTCCTGACTCATACTTTCAATCTATAAAAAACTAAACTTGAGTGGATCATAGATTAAATGCAAAATCCAAGAATACTGAACTTCTATAACTAAAACATTAAAATGTTTTAAAGTATAAAGTTAAAAAAATCCTCAACCATGCTAAGTGCTGGAAAGAATGTAAAGTAACTAAAACTCTTGTATGTTGCTCATGTGAATGCAAGCTGACAGACACTTTGGAAAATAGTTGAGAATTTTCATATATTCTGCAATCTACTCCTAGATCCTTAGTCAAGAAAAATAAAATACACACATGCAAACACACAGACACACAAACCTAAAGATAAATTTTTATGGTGGCTTTACTCATAATTTTCAAAAACTAGAAATTAAAAAAAATATTTCAAATGGTGAATGGATAAGCAAATTGTGGTACATACACACAGCAAAATACTACTGAGTAATAAAAAGGAGAGAACTATTTCCATATCTAATGGTGTGAAACAATCCTTATTAAAAGTAAAAAAAGCCAAATACAAAATCTTAGATAATATGATTCTACTTTTATGCACTTTTAATTTTTTTTAAAGATTTTATTTATTTATTCATGAGACACACACACACACACACACACACAGAGAGAGAGAGAGAGAGAGAGGGGCAGAGACACAGGCAGAGGGAGAAGCAGGCTCCATGCAGGGAGCCCAATGTGGGACTCGATTCTGGATCCTGGGATCATGCCCTGAGCCAAAGACAGAGCTTAACCACTGAGCAACCCAGGAGTCCCTTTTATGTACTTTTTAAAAAGGGAATAACTAGAGTGACAGAAAATAAATCAATGCCTGTCAAGGGCTAGAGATGCAGGCACAAGGGAGCCTCAAGAGCTGTTGGAAATACACTGTGCCTCAGTTGTAGTAGTGGTTACAGAACAATTGTACTTACCAAAATATATAAGAGGTACTCTTCAAAAGGGTAAATTTTATAACATGTAACTTATAGCAATTACTCCTCAATAAACATGATTTACATGTAAAAAGCCAAAATTATGCCATGAATTATGTTTCCCAATATATAGTGAACACAGAACTACTAGTTTCTTCTCCTGACTTAACCACATTTAGCTTTCAGCATAGAAAACATTTTTTAAATTATGATTTGTGTAATTTTGAATACATAAAAATTATAAATGTGTTTTATAATATAGATAAAATTATTTGAAATATTTTAAATAGACTAAGAAAATTGAGTCTCAGCTCTGGGAAAGGAAGGAAAGCCCAAGAGCGAACTGATTCAACTGAAATTGGTAGTTGGCTCAGACCTACTTCTATTTGCTTTTGTTGGAATAGCATGTAAATGCCCTCTGCTGGTCCTAAGAAAAACAAATCCCTGAGCATACAGAGAAAATGCTCACTGGAGAGAGGAGTCAGGTCTTGTCTTCTGGGTGAAATAATTTGATACCCATGTAATCAAGAGCAGTGTACTATCAAGCTCTGAATTGGTAACTTTTATCTTAGAAGACAAGGCATAGTTACCCTCAGAGATCCATAGTACCAGACAAAGAACTGAGACTCAATTTATATGGTAACCTGGTGCTCACTCAATGATCTCACGTACGTTTTTTAAAGATTTTATTTATTTATTCATGAGAGAGAGAGAGAAAGAGGCAGAGACACAGGAAGAGGGAGAAGCAGACTCCATGCAGCAGACTGATGCAGGACTCGATCCCGGGTCTCCAGGATCAGGCCCTGGGCTGAAGGCAGGCGCTAAACCGCTGAGCCACCCAGGCTGCCTTGATGTCACATATTTTACTTCTAGTGTTGGCACATCAAGTGTATAAACCTTTGTCAGTCCTTTCTAAAATATCTTCACAAGTAATACATTTTGTGAGCTTTGTTAGAGCCTCAACATAGAGCAATGATAGCTATATGCAATAGAAATATAGAATTAAATAGATTTTATAGTAATAATTATTTTGTACCAACTTCAGATATGCCCAGTATTATCCTAAAGATGATGAATCAACTTGGATTTCAATCCAAGAGAAGATAACAATTATGAATTATATCTGATTTTCAAACTAATTTGACATTTTAGAAAATCTAAAATTAGTATTAGTACACTTCTTTACTATATGCAACAGTAAAAAAAAAAAAAAAAAAAAAAAAAAAAAAACAATTTAAAAGAAGCAGAAAAGGCAAATCCTAGGTGCTTTTCTGCTGAGGATCTTTAAATCCTTTTCCTGAAGTCAATCTCTAATCCCTCTCCTCTCTCTCAGTCTCTGTCTCACACATGCATACAGTCATTCAAAACTCAGTTTAATCAATTTGAAATACAGTGACAATTATAAAATTTTGAGGATTTATCACAAATGTCATTAAATTAAGAGATTTGGGGGTTGATCTCATCACTGGATATATACCGAAATATATCTTTAAGTAGCTGCAAAGGGAGGATTGAGATCACACAATATACTGGGAATTCTTATCTAGATAACACAGTTAAAAAGTAGCTTACAGGATATTGAACACATACCACCCCAATTATTGGCTGGTAATGAACCACGTAGCTTTGCAAAGCAGTAAACACATTCTTTCCAGGACGGCAATGACTCATTACTCAAAGAAATGATTAATTTCCTTCAGAGTTCAAGCCCTACACTATTATCTGCTTTGCCTATATTTAAAGCTGGCTTGAGTTAGGGGCAACAGAATATCTACATCTGAGAACAGATTAGTTAAACTAGTGTCTAATTCCATTCGCATGCTATCCTCAGTCTCACGTCCTCATAAATCAGTCAGAGAGAGAACATAGGCGCAATAGCCCCGGGTGACTTGATTATATTACTCCTGGAGAGCATGCATTTGTTTCTCCTCATTTCCTGATCTTGAAACAACAGACACAATGGCATTGGTAGAGTACTGAGGGGTTAAATGGCCAATTAGTCAAGCAGAAAATTAAGTCTACTGGGATGACAATTTCAAAAAATAATTTTGAAAACAGATCTTAAATAAGATTATGAACAATCATTTCTGTATACTTTCCAATGTTTGACATAATTTAGCCTACACAGTACAAGAAAACAAGGCTCCCTTTTATTACTGCTGCCTATGTCATTACTGTTATTGTAATATCACTTCATTATAGTTAATAATAGCAACTTCTATTGTACTTGTACTATATGGACACTACTAAAACAATGTCTTTAATGATCACTACCATCCCATCTTTTCTTTTTTTTTTTTTTAACTGAAGAGACTTATACACCAGGTAGCTTATATAAATTGTCAACCATGTACAACTAGTGAGGTACAAAGACAATGCTCAGATCCCAATTACTCTTACTTCAAAGTCTTCTCTGTGAGTACCACTGCTTTGCTTTTTTTTTTTTTTTTTTTAACTTATGCAGAGGTTGTTTTCCATTGTTCCGCACTGTTTTCATCCCTGTGGATAGAATATAGGTAGTCTTATTTTTTTTTTTATAGGTAGTCTTAAACCATGACATCTCCAAGATTAAAATTGAATGTAAAATTTAATAGATTAAATATTAAATTCAGGAAGTAAACCAATCATTTGGTGCTTCGGATGGTTTGCATATTTTAGACATATGTTGGAAACTATATTTTGCAATATTACCTGCCTCCTGTTTCTTTGATTCTTTTGACTCACATATAAAATTTATACAGAAATGTTTAATTAGTTTTAGCTTGATCAGCAGATAAGTGTTATTTCCCACAGGCAACCAAGTAAATGGTAAGTATTATTGAGACGGTAGAGAAAAGAGGCACATAAGGAAAAATACTACAAAAAAATTCTATCAGAATTTACTGTAGCTTCCTCTTTAAAGTGTTTTGAGTTACTTATGCATTGCTGAAAACCTCAGCCATGATCCCACAGAGGAGGAAAGCCTTTGCCTCACACAGCAGGAAAACATTTAAGAACTGTATTTTTGAGGAGAAATACATAAGAGAAAATGAATTTAGATTCATCATATACTTTCTAGTTTTGAAAAATTAGATTTTTTGCAAATTAAAATGCTCTGAGGATAAACATTTAGTTTTTTTTTTTCCCAAGATAGTTAAATCTTTAAACTCATAATTAAGAACAATTGGTAATTGTGAGGAAAATATTTTAATACACAAAAGTAAGCTTAAGTCAATCATGAATTCCTGCCAAATGTTTATGTGGGAATATTATGTATAGATGCAGGGTTTTTAAATTCAAATTTTCTTTTAATATTTGTTAATTCAAAATTCAGCTTTTCTACTTCATTTTTGAAGTCTATTTTATCAATTTACCCCAAATCATATCAGTCCACACATGGAAACTTTATCTTAAAAGGTAGAAACTCTTTGTATCTCCCACTGGACTGTATGACTTTTGTGGGCAAATACTATGTATTACTTTGTATCCCCAGTATTCATACATTGGAGTATGGTAGGCACTTAATACATATCATATTGAAACTAATTCCATGAAAAGATACCCAAGTTATTCAATCTTAGATTATATTGCCTCTAACATGACATTCCAAATTGCATCACTATTTTCTCCTTCTAGTAAAGTAACTATTATTTTTATAAACTTTACTTTCTTATTTATTATTTTAATTGAGGTATAATTGACATACATTATATTACTTTCAGGTATATAACATAATGAATCAATATTTGTATATTTTATGAAATGACCCCCATAGTAAGTCTAGTTAACATCTCTAATCATATACAGTTACATAACTTTTTTCTTATAAGAAGAACTTTTAAGATCTAATCTCTTAGAAATTTGCAAATAAGCAATCAGTGTTATTAACTATAGACACCATGTCATAAATTATATACTTATTAATTTTATAAGTAGAAGTTTATACTTTTTGACCCCCTTTATTTATAATGAAGCTAAAAAGTTACTTTAACAAAGGTATCTCCAATGCTTCTCAACACTGTGCAACAGTAATTCATGCTATCAATTATTTATTCGGGTATATCAAATATCTGTTCAACCTTTTATTTTTATTTATTTATTTATTTATTTTTGTTCAACCTTTTAATCTGTAATTTTTTTTTAGCTTTACTGGCCCCCTCTCCTTTTTCTTTCTTCACTCGTAAGCTTCATTATTCAAAAACTATATTAAAATAGGATTAAAATATACTTAAAAGCAAATGAATGCAAACATCTTATTTGCACATGGCTATCACCTCAAACTACTTTGCTTTCTTCTTCCTTTTGTATAATCTAACTCATGAGGATCATAGTCTGTAGCTAGGGCCTTCATTTATTCTCTCTTTTCCTCTTTTTTTTTTTTTAAATTTTTTTTTTTATTTTTTATTTATGATAGGCACACAGTGAGAGAGAGAGAGAGAGGCAGAGACACAGGCAGAGGGAGAAGCAGGCTCCATGCACCGGGAGCCCGACGTGGGATTCGATCCCGGGTCTCCAGGATCACGCCCTGGGCCAAAGGCAGGCGCTAAACCGCTGCGCCACCCAGGGATCCCTCTTTTCCTCTTTTTGTTTCCATTTCTCTTACTTCTTTTTACAGATACTATCTCAAAAGTCCCCAATTAACTTCCCATATAATAAAGTCAATACCCCGATTGCTTGTCATCATTTTTAGATGCCTTTTAGCATCTGCTAACTTATTATCCTCATTCACCTTAAAACAGTTTCCTCTACTGTCTTCTGTAGCAAGTAGTAACTGATATTGTTCCTTGTCTTCTGTTTGTTCCTTCTCTGCTTACTTGTCCACCTCTATCTCTCACTACACAAATGCAGTGATTCTCCCAAACTCCTTCAATCACTGTTTTCCTTCTCCCATTTTTGTTTGCCACTGTAGAAAAAATTATCTTATTGTCAAATTCTTAAATTGTTAACACCATCTGGTTATAAAAGACTGTCAAATTTGTATTAATACTTTGAACATATAAGCCATTTTGAATATTTCTAACTGCCTCTAGGTACCGTCCACCAAAATATCTTACTAGCAAATAAAACCCAATATAGCTAAGACTGAAGTAATCATTAATCTCTCCAATTTATCACATATCTACCTTTAAATTAGTAACACTGTCATTCACTCTAGCACAGATGTATAAAACAATGAATCATTTTCCATGCAAACCTAGTGGCTTTTAAATCAATATATATGTATATACATATAATCTGCGAATTTGAGACATACAAGAAAAATAAATTCTACAATTGCATCACTAAAATTAGCACAATATTTTTTTCCATTAAAGTTTCCATTAAAGAATGCACAGTAGTCTACGGCCATACCACCCTGAACGCGCCCGATCTCGTCTAAAGAATGCACAGTAGAAAATAATTGTACCACCTAAAATCATAGTACCCTTATCTGGGTATGGGGCATTTGTCTAACAAAAATATTTCTCTTTATCTTCCATGGAATGTGTGGCATTTGTGGACAGTATGGACGAGCAAGCATAAATCGGACTCCCATTTTGTACAATCTAAAGGTTCCAAATTATATCATCATAGAAGAAAAACAATATGTTTAGGGTCATTAAAAGGGAAGTAAAAAATGAGTGAATAAACACTGAATGACCAACGTTTTTCTTTTCTGAGGGTTTTTCCTGGACTGTAAGAATTGAGACCAGTATTTCCTCCACTAAGGAGTTTTCAGAAAACTAGTGAATGAAATGCCATTTATTTAAGCATATGAGTTCAATGGTTGTCATCTTCATATTAAATCAAATTCAAAAGTATGTTGATTCTGCTGAAACAAATCTTCCAGCTGTTTTTTTTTTTTTTTTTTTCTTCCAGCTGGTTATAAAAAGACCCGAAGGAAGTGCTTCTTAATCTTGACTTAGTATCATCTTGGGAACTTAAAAAAAAATCTTAAAGCCCAGAAAAACTCTACAGACCAGCTATCTTGGAATCTCTGGGGGTGGAACTGAGCCAGTATTTTCACAGCTTCCTGGGTGACTCTATAGAGAGTTTGAGTCAAAAATCCATATTTCAGTAAAAGTAGTGTTACAGTTTATATGTTTTACACCTTCCTACTCCCCATAATGAGTAGAGATTTTCTATTGTTGTTTTGTTTGTTTTTGTTTTATCCGGAATGGTGAGAAGCCACATTCTCACATATGTGACTCAAACACCAGAGTCTGAATGATTTTGTAGGGGTGATTTTGCTCCAGTAGTAGAGAACTTCTCAAGCTTGGCACTACTGACAACTAAAACTGTACACTTTTGGATGCTTATGTGACAATAAAAAATGTCTCCAGACATTGACAAGTGTCCCCCACGCAGCAAAATCACTTCCAGGTGACAACCACTAATACAGAACCATAGAAGAAAATGTTTGAAACAAACAAACAAAAAAAAAAAAAAAAAAAAAAGAGGAATTGTGCTGGAATGAGAAAAAGTGGCTAGATTATTTTTTGCTACTGGGTAGAAATGGGGAAATTCTGATTCAAAATAAGATTTTTATCACATCTAAGATGTAAGTGATATTAAAATGTACCACTGAGTTAAAAGAAAAATTCTACCTATTAAACTATAATATAGTAACTATTATTATCTTGACATTGGGATAGTAAAACACAAGAAAATGTAGAGCTCAAAAATCAGCAAAATCCTGTACATTCAATATTTTATGTACCAAAATTTGCAAGGCTGTGGAGACCTTAAAATTTATCCATATCACACAGAGATAGAGATTTAATTATATATTTTTTAAATTATCACATTGTATAAATTGCTTCTAATTTACTTCCACGTAATATTATATTATGATCACTGTGCCATGTACATTAATCATTAATATATTAGAATGTCTTGGGATCCCTGGGTGACTCAGTGGTTTAGTGCCTGTCTTTGGCCCAGGGTGTGATCCTGGAGTCCAGGATTGAGCCCTGCATCAGGCTCCCTGCATGGAGCCTACTTTTCCCTCTGCCTGTGTCTCTGCCTCTCTCTCTGTGTGTCTCTCATGAATAAATAAATAAAATTATTAAAAAATATATTAGAATGTCTCAATATATTAAAATAAAAAAGCAAGTCTTTAGTATGTTCCCCATCATAAGGTCCTATTATAGGACTTTCTTAAAACCCTGACAAGTGTTACACTTCAGAGTTTAATTTATCACAACACTGGAGACTCAATTTTATAGTTCTTATAGCTAATTTAGAAGAAAAAATCCATATTTGAAATAACTTGCTGTTAACAAAAAATTAACAATTTGTATTAAATCCTCTTGTTAGTTCTGCTGTAGTAAAGAACTTTAGCAATGTCAGGATCTTGTATTCTCTAAATTCTCCACTCACCTCCTTCCACCACTGATGCATAAAGGATGGTCCAAACAAAAGCCTACTGTTGATTATGAGAATGCTTTATCCCAAAGCCTGAAATGGAAACGCCAAATGTGGTCAATTCTACATCTTACTTTGATGTCACAAGCATTCTATTAGGATTACATCTTAATTTGAGTTTTATAGCCTTATAATCAGAAGAAAAATGGGGAGAAAAATAATCTTAGAGAGAGAGCACCAAGATAAAATGAGTTTTTTTTTCCTCAATTATGAGCACAGAATTGTCCAAAACTACCCACTTTATATGAGAAGGTCCTCCTTATGTAGAGGAAGCTTTATTCTTAGTTTACCATGCTGAAAGGATGGGGAGAAGCATGGTAAAAAGGGCAATGTCAAGACAGTATGGACACAAGGTAATTTTATAAAAAGTATTCTTGAAGAGGTCACAAATTACAGAGTACAATACAGAAACACAAGATTTTAAACCTCTTTGATTATTAAAGTAGTATCTCTAGCTCTGTCAGTGATGCTCTAAGGTCCTGTTCTTTGAGTCCTAGGTACAGAATGAGGGAAGTGGAAGCCTGGAACATCCCCAGAAAGAAAGGGGGTGTCACTCTACCCAGAAACAAGAGTGAATGACTCCACACACCTGCCTCCATGGACCCCTAATTCCTGAACCTCACTTTCTCTTCCTTCTTCCTGGGTTGCCTGGAGTAGAAGCTTTTTCACACTCTCAGAGGCAGGAGGTCAAGGAACTCTTCAAATCTCCACAAAATGTGGTAATTTTTTTCTCTCCTTGTAACTCTTAAAAAATGGTTTAGCATTTCCTGAAGGAGAACTTTTTCATGTAAGTATATATAGGAAAAACTAGACGCTCTACTTACACATTTTAAAAATGGAAGCCATATCACTTTCAAATGATAAAGCATTAAATAGGATTTCTGAGATCAGAATTAAATTGAGAAAAGGATTCTCCACACTCTTAGTGTTTTGTAAAGAATTTGCTCATTTCACCCTACTCTGAAAGACAAGTTTTATATAAAGTTGCCATAATGATTCCAATATTTATCAGGATATTTTAAATTTCCACAAAATTTTACACTACCCTGATTAATCATATTTGCTTCTGAAGATAGCATTAAGTAACAAAAAGCAATAATTAAGGCAGCACAAGGTTGTATAGACACATGCCCAGTGACCAGATTCAGGGAAAAGGGTCCTTGTTAAATTATTTAAGTGCAGACAAAAATTAAATTAATTTACTACTGTCCAATGTGCAAGTACCAGAGGAGTTGTTCTTTCTCTATTTCCTGATCTAGCTGCCATCATAAAAAAAGGTATAATATGAAATTTGCAATAAAATAGTACTCTTCTGCTCTACTATAAACCACTCAGTTGATATTTATATCGCACTTTAAACCTAAGAAGATAATGTGGATCCATCAGGGTATTACAGTTTTGCTTTCAAATTTGAAAATACACTTTTGAATTATATTATAGCTTCTATTTAGTTGGACTTCTTTATATTGTTAAAGTCAAATGGAATAGTGCTCACAAGCTGTCTTATTCTAATGAGTGCCCAGGGGTTGGGTGGTGGGGAGCTTGTTGAAAGGATTTTAGAATTATAAGTTCTTTAGGGCATGGATTTATCTGTATGCTAACCTTTCTGAGACACTATTTCCATTTACATCACTTTATGAATAATGAATAATAATGACAGTGCAAGTTCTATTAAAGATTTTAGTGCTTTGGTAGGTGAATCAAATTACTACTTATAAATTAAAATCACCATTCATACAAGCTGTAACATTCCATACTGGTGCTTCTCTAAAATGTATGAAAGTTTTCTTTCTCCTTGAAAACGTTTTTTCCTCAGAGATACTAGATAACAAAACAGAGGATTTAGAAGCCCATTAGAGTACTATTTTATTTGTTCATGCTGGAAAATGATGGAAAGATTTAGACATTAGAAAACATAAATTGCAATAGAATTATAGTAATTATCTACTTACTAATTTCTAGTACTATGTCTATTAATAACTCATAATTTCACTGCCTTAACTTTCCTTTGAAAGTCTTTTAAATTAAATAATTAAAAGTCATCTGGAGGGACATCTGCTTCCACTGTGACAGAACAACTGGCATTGGGCCAGCACCCCAAGCTAAACAACTATAACACTGGACAAAATATCAGAGAAAATTGTTTTGAAGCTAGAACTATAAAGTCGTGATTCATAAGGGAAAGAAAGTTATGTGAAGAATCCCACTATCACCCATATTCTTAAACAGAAGATATTTTAGACCTTGAGTGAAAGGGCCCAAAGTTCAAACTTAACAGGGTGCTGCCAGTGAACAGAGGAGACAGCGTAGGGACCAGGGCATTTCTGTTCTTTACAGACAACAGAATGGGAGCTGTGAAGCAGGAGGAGGGGAAGTCTTAAAATTACTCTCTGGGAGTCTGTGGTGGAGGGCTGCTGAAGCTGACAGTGTGAGATGGTACTTACCAGAAAGAGGCTGCTCCAGAATGGAGAATAGAACAGAGACAGTGAGTTCAGATTTAAATTTAGGCTCCATTAGGGAGAATCAGTGAAGTGACCAAGGTTTTTCCCTCACCTCTTCAGCTTGGCAGGACTCAATGTCCAAACTTGGCCTCCCTACACTTATTTTCAGGGATTGCATTCACCCAGCCCAGGCCCTTCATATGATCCCAATGAAGGTAGTAAGCAGGATACAGCTAAAGTAAGGTGTAATGTGGGAATTCTAACCTTTCTTATCTTGGGAAAGAAGAAAGGTTTAAAATCCATGATGTAATGGAATCTTAAGAAACAAGCAAACAAAGAAGAAACAAGAAAAAGAAAAGTTAATTAAAGCCAAAATAAGTAGAAGGAAAGAACATTTTAAAAAGCCAAAATTTGGGACATCTGGGTGGGCTCAGTGGGTTAAGTGTCTGCCTTCAGCTCAGGTCATGATCCCAGAATCCTGGGATGCAGCCCCAGGTTCTCCATTCACTGAGGTGAGAGGCTACTGCTTCCTCTCTGCCCCTCCCCTCACTGCTTGCACACACCCTCTCAAATAAGTAAACAAAATTTAAAAATAAATAAGTAGAAAAAATTAAAAAAAATAAGTAGCAAAAGTTTAGTTCTTTATGGAAAAAAGAACTAAATGGAAAAAAATTTCCATTTATGGAAAAATTCCATAAAATGGTTAAAACTGTATAAATATTAATCAAGGCAAAAGAGATACACACCCATGCATGTACATACAGTATCAAGAATGAAAGAGGGATCATTATAACTCCTACAGACATTAAAAAACAGAAAGGAAATACTGTGATTAAAATCATGTTAAAATTTTTGCCAAAAAAAGAAATAATCAAGTCTTTAAAAAACACAACTGAAGCTTAATGAAGAAGAATCTGAATATTCCTATAGCCCAGCAAATATATGAAATCAAATATGTTTCTGTCATTTTATGAAAGACAGTATTACCAGGATACCAAAAAATGACAAAGATCTTACATGACAAAAGAATGTATTTTTTATGAATAGGGGCAACAAATTCTCAACAAGTATTATCAAAAATACTAACAAATCAAATCCAACAATATTTACAAACACATATTTTAGCTAGGATTATAACCCCAGTAAGTACAATTTAAAATGCTTAATGTCAGGACACCTGGGTGGCTCAGTGGTTGAGCATCTACCTTCATCTCAGGTCATGATCCCAGAGTCCTGGATAGAGTCCCACATCGGGCTCCCTGCAGGAAGCCTGCTTCTCCCTCTGCCTATGTCTCTGCCTCTCTTTGTGTGTCTCTCATGAATAAATAAATAAAATCTTTAAAAAGAATAACAATAAAAATAAAAAATAAAATGCTTACTATCATTTGTCATAAGACCAAAGGAAATTAAAACCACATTGAGATAATACTACATACTTACCAGTCTGACTACAATTAAAAATTAAAAGAATCACAGTGCCAAATATTGGCTAGGTTTTGGAAAACTATAACTTTCATATATTGCTGGTAGAACTCTAAAGCTAGTACAACTGTAGAAAACAGTTTGACACTTTAGTTAAATATACAGTTACCATATGATCCAACAATTGCACACCCCAGGCATTTACCAAAGAGAAATAAAAACAGATGTCCACAGGAAAACAACAACATACACACACAAAAAACACATTCAGACAAATTGTCATGACAACTCTAGTTATGATAGCCAAAACTGAAAACAGCCCAGTTATCCATCAACAGATGAATGGATAAACAAACTGGTACCCATACCATGGAACACTGCTCAACAATTTAAAAAATTAAATAAAAACCAGTAAATTGAAATAGGATGAATGGATTCCAAAGTCATTATGCTGAAAAAAGAACCCAAACACAAAACGTTTATGATTTCATTTAAAATGACAGTGACAGAAAACAGATCATTGTTTACTGTGATTGTATATAGTACAAGGGAAGGGGCTACATTTCAAAATGACATGAGGGGACTTTCTGGAATAATAGACATACTGTGTATCTGGATTTAATTAATGATTACTTAAATGTATATATTTTGATATTTACTAAACTGTGAAATTAATGTTTGCTTATTATATGGTGTGTATATAGTATACATGTATTGTTTATGTGTATTCAATATCAAGTATGTATGTATAGTTTGTTTATTATGCATAACACATAACTGTGTCTGTCGTATGTAAAAGTCATTGTATATCATATACATTACCTCCACTCACAATCAAAACAAGACCTCAGGGCAATCACTTACATTTTTAACAAAATATTAACTTCATTATATACATGGTTGTTAGCCAGAATATTATCTTTCATTTCAATCAACAACATGGTATATTATATAAGGCCCAACTAATGATCTGAACTTTACAAATTCTGACACTTATAATTAATTTCCAAAGACTTGGTGGACATAACCTACTCCATAAGTAATGTATAATGCTGCACAGTATAATGAATGTGGTACATGCCCAACTTCCACAAAGTAACAGGTCATCAACTTATAAAAATTCTTTTATAAATTTAAAGTAGGAACTCAACTATTACAAAAATGCAATGTAAGCAGGCTTCATTATGCATAATCTCACTTGATCTCATAGTAGGCAATAAGGGATAATATTACATTTTAGAGACAAAGGTATATTCTGCTGCTTAATATATTTTCATTAAAAATGTAATTTGCGGACTAGAGCAAGATGGCGGGAGAGTAGGGTCTCCAAATCACCTGTCTCCACCAAATTACCTAGAAAACCTTCAAATTATCCTGAAAATCTATCAATTCGGCCTGAGATTTAAAGAGAGACCAGCTGGAACGCAACAGTGAGAAGAGTTCGCGCTTCTATCAAGGTAGGAAGACGGGGAAAAAGAAATAAAGAATCAAAGGCCTCCGAGGGGGAGGGGCCCGCGAGGAGCCGGGCTGAGGCCGGGGCGAGTGTCCCCAGGACAGGAGAGCCCCGTCCCGGAGACGCAGGAGCTGCACCGACCTTCCCGGGGGAAAGGGGCTCGTGGGGAGGTGGAGCAGGACCCAGGAGGGCGGGGATGCCCTCGGGCTCCCAGGGACAGTAACAGAGCAACTGCGCGCCCAGGAGAGTGCGCCGAGCTCCCTAAGGGCTGCAGCGCGCACGGCGGGACCCGGCGGGACCCGGAGCCGCTGGAGGGGCCCGGGCGGCGGCTCCGCGGAGGGGGCTGCGCGGCCCCGGGAGCAGCTCGGAGGGGCTCGGGCGGAGGAAGAGGCTCCGCGGAGGGGGCTGCGCGGAGGGGGCTGCGCGGCCCCGGGAGCAGCTCGGCCGGGCTCGGGCAGAGGAAGAGGCTCCGTGCGGAGGGGGCTGCGCGGTTCCAGGAGCAGCTCGGAGGGGCTCGGGCGGCAGCTCCGCGGAGGGGGCTGCGCGGCCCCGGAGCGCGAATCCAACAGCGCAGGCCCCGGAGCACAGGGCGCCGGGACACAGCCCAGGATCCGGCCTCCCCCGGGACAGGCAGAGGCCGGGAGGGCCCAGGACAGCGAGGACGCTCCTGCCCCAGCTGAGCAGATCAGCGGCCCCGCCCCGGAGCCTCCAGGCCCTGCAGACGGAGAGCTCCGGAGTTCCTGCCGGAGCTGAATCCAGGTTTCCAGAGCTGCCCCGCCACTCGGGCTGTTCCTCCTGCGGCCTCACGGGGTAAACAACCCCCACCGAGCCCTGCACCAGGCAGGGGCACAGCAGCTCCCCCAACTGCTAACACCTGAAAATCAGCACAACAGGCCCCTCCCCCAGAAGACCAGCTGGACGGACAAGTTCCAGGAGAAGCCAAGGGACTTAAAGTACACAGAATCAGAAGATACTCCCCGGTGGTTCTTTTTTTGTTTGTTTGTTTTTGTTTTTGTTTTTGTTTTGTTTTGCTTTTTGATTTGTTTCCTTCCCCCACCCCCTTTTTTTCTCCTTTCTTTTTCTTTCTCTTTCTTCTTTTTTTTTTTCGTTTTTTTTCTTCCTTTTTTTTCTCTTTCTCTTTTCTTTCCTTCTTTCTCTCCTCTCTTTTTCTCTTTTTCCCAATACAACTTGCTTTTGGCCACTCTGCACTGAGCAAAATGACTAGAAGGAAAACCTCACCTCAAAAGAAAGAATCAGAAACAGTCCTCTCTCCCACAGAGTTACAAAATCTGGATTACAATTCAATGTCAGAAAGCCAATTCAGAAGCACTATTATACAGCTACTGGTGGCTCTAGAAAAAAGTATAAAGGACTCAAGAGACTTCATGACTGCAGAATTTAGAGCTAATCAGGCAGAAATTAAAAATCAATTGAATGAGATGCAATCCAAACTAGAAGTCCTGACGACGAGGGTTAACGAGGTGGAAGAACGAGTGAGTGACCTAGAAGACAAGTTGATAGCAAAGAGGGAAACTGAGGAAAAAAGAGACAAACAATTAAAAGACCATGAAGATAGATTAAGGGAAATAAACGACAGCCTGAGGAAGAAAAACCTACGTTTAATTGGAGTTCCCGAGGGCGCCGAAAGGGACAGAGGGCCAGAATATGTATTTGAACAAATTCTAGCTGAAAACTTTCCTAATCTGGGAAGGGAAACAGGCATTCAGATCCAGGAAATAGAGAGATCCCCCCCTAAAATCAATAAAAACCGCTCAACACCTCGACATTTAATTGTGAAGCTTGCAAATTCCAAAGATAAAGAGAAGATCCTTAAAGCAGCAAGAGACAAGAAATCCCTGACTTTTATGGGGAGGAGTATTAGGGTAACAGCATACCTCTCCACAGAGACCTGGCAGGCCAGAAAGGGCTGGCAGGATATATTCAGGGTCCTAAATGAGAAGAACATGCAACCAAGAATACTTTATCCAGCAAGGCTCTCATTCAAAATGGAAGGAGAGATAAAGAGCTTCCAAGACAGGCAGCAACTAAAAGAATATGTGACCTCCAAACCAGCTCTGCAAGAAATTTTAAGGGGGACTCTTAAAATTCCCCTTTAAGAAGAAGTTCAGTGGAACAGTCCAGAAAAACAAGGACTGAATAGATATCATGATGACACTAAACTCATATCTCTCAATAGTAACTCTGAATGTGAACGGGCTTAATGACCCCATCAAAAGGCGCAGGGTTTCAGACTGGATAAAAAAGCAGGACCCATCTATTTGCTGTCTACAAGAGACTCATTTTAGACAGAAGGACACCTACAGCCTGAAAATAAAAGGTTGGAGAACCATTTACCATTCGAATGGTCCTCAAAAGAAAGCAGGAGTAGCCATCCTTATATCAGATAAACTAAAATTTACCCCAAAGACTGTAGTGAGAGATGAAGAGGGACACTATATCATACTTAAGAATCTATTCAACAAGAGGACTTAACAATCCTCAATATATATGCCCCGAATGTGGGAGCTGCCAAATATATAAATCAATTATTAACCAAAGTGAAGAAATACTTAGATAATAATACACTTATAGTTGGTGACTTCAATCTAGCTCTTTCTATACTCGATAGGTCTTCTAAGCACAACATCTCCAAAGAAACGAGAGCTTTAAATGATACACTGGACCAGATGGATTTCACAGATATCTACAGAACTTTACATCCAAACTCAACTGAATACACATTCTTCTCAAGCGCACATGGAACTTTCTCCAGAATAGACCACATATTGGGTCACAAATCGGGTCTGAACTGATACCAAAAGATTGGGATCGTCCCCTGCATATTCTCAGACCATAATGCCTTGAAATTAGAACTAAATCACAACAAGAAGTTTGGAAGGACCTCAAACACGTGGAGGTTAAGGACCATCCTGCTAAAAGATAAAAGGGTCAACCAGCAAATTAAGGAAGAATTAAAAAGATTCATGGAAACTAATGAGAATGAAGATACAACCATTCAAAATCTTTGGGATGCAGCAAAAGCAGTCCTAAGGGGGAAATACATCGCAATACAAGCATCCATTCAAAAACTGGAAAGAACTCAAATACAAAAGCTAACCTTACACATAAAGGAGCTAGAGAAAAAACAGCAAATAGATCCTACACCCAAGAGAAGAAGGGAGTTAATAAAGATTCGAGCAGAACTCAACGAAATCGAGACCAGAAGAACTGTGGAACAGATCAACAGAACCAGGAGTTGGTTCTTTGAAAGAATTAATAAGATAGATAAACCATTAGCCAGCCTTATTAAAAAGAAGAGAGAGAAGACTCAAATTAATAAAATCATGAATGAGAAGGAGAGATCACTACCAACACCAAGGAAATACAAACGATTTTAAAAACATATTATGAACAGCTATACGCCAGTAAATTAGGCAATCTAGAAGAAATGGACGCATTCCTGGAAAGCCACAAACTACCAAAACTGGAACAGGAAGAAATAGAAAACCTTAACAGGCCAATAACCAGGGAGGAAATTGAAGCAGTCATCAAAAACCTCCCAAGACACAAGAGTCCAGGGCCAGATGGCTTCCCAGGGGAATTTTATCAAACGTTTAAAGAAGAAACCATACCTATTCTCCTAAAGCTGTTTGGAAAGATAAAAAGAGATGGAGTACTTCCAAATTCGTTCTATGAGGCCAGCATCACCTTAATTCCAAAACCAGACAAAGACCCCACCAAAAAGGAGAATTACAGACCAATATCCCTGATGAACATGGATGCAAAAATTCTCAACAAGATACTGGCCAATAGGATCCAACAGTACATTAAGAAAATTATTCACCATGACCAAGTAGGATTTATCCCCTGGACACAAGGCTGGTTCAACACCCGTAAAACAATCAATGTGATTCATCATATCAGCAAGAGAAAAACCAAGAACCATATGATCCTCTCATTGGATACAGAGAAAGCATTTGACAAAATACAGCATCCATTCCTGATCAAAACTCTTCAGAGTGTAGGGATAGAGGGAACATTCCTCGACATCTTAAAAGCCATCTATGAAAAGCCCACAGCAAATATCATTCTCAACGGGGAAGCACTGGGAGCCTTTCCCCTAAGATCAGGAACAAGACAGGGATGTCCACTCTCACCACTGCTGTTCAACATAGTACTGGAAGTCCTAGCCTCAGCAATCAGACAACAAAAAGACATTAAAGGCATTCAAATTGGCAAAGAAGAAGTCAAACTCTCCCTCTTCGCCGATGACATGATACTCTACATAGAAAACCCAAAAGTCTCCACCCCAAGATTGCTAGAACTCATACAGCAATTCGGTAGCGTGGCAGGATACAAAATCAATGCCCAGAAATCAGTGGCATTTCTATACACTAACAATGAGACTGAAGAAAGAGAAATTAAGGAGTCAATCCCATTTACAATTGCACCCAAAAGCATAAGATACCTAGGAATAAACCTAACCAAAGATGTAAAGGATCTATACCCTCAAAACTATAGAACACTTCTGAAAGAAATTGAGGAAGACACAAAGAGATGGAAAAATATTCCATGCTCATGGATTGGCAGAATTAATATTGTGAAAATGTTAATGTTACCCAGTGCAGTATACACGTTTAATGCAATCCCTATCAAAATACCATGGACTTTCTTCAGAGAGTTAGAACAAATTATTTTAAGATTTGTGTGGAATCAGAAAAGACCCCGAATAGCCAGGGGAATTTTAAAAAAGAAAACCATATCTGGGGGCATCACAATGCCAGATTTCAGGTTGTACTACAAAGCTGTGGTCATCAAGACAGTGTGGTACTGGCACAAAAACAGACACATAGATCAGTGGAACAGAATAGAGAATCCAGAAGTGGACCCTGAACTTTATGGGCAACTAATATTCGATAAAGGAGGAAAGACTATCCATTGGAAGAAAGACAGTCTCTTCAATAAATGGTGCTGGGAAAATTGGACATCCACATGCAGAAGAATGAAACTAGACCACTCTCTTGCACCATACACAAAGATAAACTCAAAATGGATGAAAGATCTAAATGTGAGACAAGATTCCATCAAAATCCTAGAGAAGAACACAGGCAACACCCTTTTTGAACTCGGCCATAGTAACTTCTTGCAAGATACATCCACGAAGGCAAAAGAAACAAAAGCAAAAATGAACTATTGGGACTTCATCAAGATAAGAAGCTTTTGCACAGCAAAGGATACAGTCAACAAAACTCAAAGACAACCTACAGAATGGGAGAAGATATTTGCAAATGACATATCAGATAAAGGGCTAGTTTCCAAGATCTATAAAGAACTTATTAAACTCAACACCAAAGAAACAAACAATCCAATCATGAAATGGGCAAAAGACATGAACAGAAATCTCACAGAGGAAACATAGACATGGCCAACATGCATATGAGAAAATGCTCTGCATCACTTGCCATCAGGGAAATACAAATCAAAATCACAATGAGATACCACCTCACACCAGTGAGAATGGGGAAAATTAACAAGGCAGGAAACAACAAATGTTGGAGAGGATGCGGAGAAAAGGGAACCCTCATACACTGTTGGTGGGAATGTGAACTGGTGCAGCCACTCTGGAAAACTGTGTGGAGGTTCCTCAAACAGTTAAAAATATACCTGCCCTATGACCCAGCAATTGCACTGTTGGGGATTTACCCCAAAGATGCAGATGCGGTGAAACGCCGGGACACCTGCACCCCGATGTTTCTAGCAGCAATGGCCACGATAGCCAAACTGTGGAAGGAGCCTCGGTGTCCAACGAAAGATGAATGGATAAAGAAGATGTGGTTTATGTATACAATGGAATATTACTCAGCTATTAGAAATGACAAATACCCACCATTTGCTTCAACGTGGATGGAACTGGAGGGTATTATGCTGAGTGAAGTACGTCAGTCGGAGAAGGACAAACATTATATGTTCTCATTCATGTGGGGAATATAAATAATAGTGAAAGGGAATATAAGGGAAGGGAGAAGAAATGTGTGGGAAATATCAGAAAGGGAGACAGAACATAAAGACTCCTAACTCTGGGAAACGAACTAGGGGTGGTAGAAGGGGAGGAGGGCGGGGGGTGGGAGTGAATGGGTGACAGGCACTGGGGGTTATTCTGTATGTTACTAAATTGAACACCAATAAAAAATAAATTTAAAAAAAAACAAAAAATAATGTAATTTGCTTTCCATTAGAGTTGAAAATAAGCACACAAATGTCCTTTAATTTACTCTGCACAACTACAAAAATGTTTGCTAATTGCATCCAAGGTTTTAATCTTTTATTTTAATTTAGGCATCGAAACAAAAAATTAACTTAAGACTTTCTAGAAAAGTGTATTAGATTGTGAAATATAGATAAGGAATAGTTACACATGAGATTTTTACATGGAACCATTTTCCTGAGCAATTAATAACAATGCACACAGAAAGAGGAAAGTAGCCCCTCTTAAAAATGTTTTACTCAACACAGACATTTTATTCTTTTTCCTAATTCCAACAGAACTCATTTTATTTAAACTTGTTACACTTCCAGATATCTTCAAGCAACAAATACCCAAGACTCTGATCTGGAGTTGATGAATTCCTAAATCTGACACAGCTTCTGAACTAATCTAAAGAAAAGAAATATATCAATTTGCTTGTAGAAAACCTAACCTTTACCTAAGAGGTTAATCAGAAAGAGAATGTGTATGAGGAGAAAGAAAACAATAAAAGTAAAATTGACAGCAAGGCCAGCAACCTACCAATTACTTGAGAACCAAAATAATAATAATAATAATAATAATAATAATAATAATAATAATAATGCATGTTCAGTTTAGTCATCAGAATAAGTTCACTATTATGATGTCTCTGCAAATGAAAGATCGCAAAGAAAGAGCAGATACTAATCCTCAAGTTCACTGTGAAAAGTTAAGAAGCAATCAGCTACTCTCTATTGTGTGTGTGTGTGTGTGTATGTGTGTAACCTGGTTTTTAAAAATTAATCCTACATTCTGAGTCATAGGACCATTATTGGTAGACATTTGTTTAAAATAACATACTCTGTAATTAAGGTTACATTTCTAATACATAAACAATGTAGGCTGTTTAATCAGTAATATTGTTGTTTATTATAGATTCAAAATAATTAAGGTTAAAAATCATGATAATACTTTTTGAATTTAATTATGTATTGGGCAATAAGGGAGGAGCTTTCAGATATATTATTTTATTTTGTCTTTAATATAATCATCTAGAGTGGGAGTTATCATCTAAATTTTCTTAATGAATAACTAATTTCTGCAAACCTGCTCCACCTATGAGTGGTAAAGCAGGATTCATAAGCTTACCTTTTCAATCATAACAACAATATTCTTTCCAATACTCTGGTATGTCTATTGGACAAAAAAAGCAAATGATTTTGAAACCAGATGAGTAAAGGAAAAACACAATTTTTCCTAATGTGTTAAATTATAGTGACAAACTCTTCAGGGGGCAATTTGGGCACAAATATCATTGTAAATTATTCAAACCTACATCACAAAGTTGGCTGATAACTTCTCAGGGAAAATCAAAGAAGTCAAAGAGTATTCAACATGTTTTACTTCAGGGCCAGAAAGTTCTTAATCTAAGGTAAACTTATTAAATTATCTGATCAGACAAGATACATAAATTAATAAAAAAATTCATTTCAATATATATTGAGTAATGTGTTACAATGTGAACAAATTTAACCCTATATTGAGCTAATTGCAAATAGCAGAACTGTGAACCAAAGATATGACAGTTTTACATTTATATCTATTTTACTCAATATCACGCAGTCTGTTAGCAAACCTATCACTGAATACATGTGAAATATTAAATAAAAATCCTTACTGTGCAACATGCAGAATATATTTACATTATATATACAAAAATAACAATTTAAAGGGCATACAGATTAAAACTGTAGTAGTGATATATGATTTTTCCTTTGTCATTCTGATTATCTAATATTTTAATATCACTCGTTAAAAGCACACAGTGTATTTTATGACTTCTTGTAATGCAAAAGTTTGCAGGGTATCTAAGAACACAGGCAAATTTAATACTTTGAGAACAGGAAAGGATACTTATTTCCTGGATTATTCAAATGGAACAATATGTAAATGCATTCAACTTGTATAGAAAGTTTGGGTGACTATTTTCAGGACTGGTGGGTCACTGGCTTATTCTCTCTACATAACTCTGACATTCACAATGCATGCTTCTAGAATACTATTTATGAAAATTAAGAATTTTTAACAAGCAATAATGCATTCTGAAAATGCTAAAATGTCAATTTCATCAGGATAAATACACAAAAGCTATGAATTTTCAAGTGTAACAGTTACTTCTCAATATCCAATCCTACTGAGAGATTGCATTCAAGATGCTGTGTTATTTAAGGGTTTGGGCACCTAGCAGCAAGAACAATTACTAATTACAGTCACACAGCAACTGAAAACCCTAAGGAAGATGTGATTGTAATCATGCCCCTTAGTGGAGTAGGGGGAGTTTCTGGCAGTATGAAAAGTTCAGTTATGCTATAAACCATCCAGTTTGAGGGAATGAGAATCCCTGGTCCTGGCCAGTTTACCAAGTCAACCCAAAGACAATTTCTGGGGTTATCTACCTCAAAATTCAGTTTGTAACCCCATTTTGCTTCTCCAAATCATGAGTCAGCAAAGTTTGACCCATGGGCCAAATCTAAAGATTAAGAATCTGGTTTTAGTACTTAAGATTAAATGTGGTAATGATCTCATTACCTTTGGAAAACTGGGCATCCACAGCCCATCAGACTATTCAACAAGCAGGTTAATTAAAATTACAACTCTAGAAGAGAATATACATATGAGATATTCCTTGTTAACTGAAATTATTTCTTTCATTTCTCAGATGATTCATTTTGGATCTTTCTAATAGTGCTATTTGGCTGGAAGTATCTGGAAAAAAAGAGCAAAAACTTTGAATCATTAACAGTTTTATGAATGTGTATTCAGTACATGTGTATTCAACTACTGTGCCTAATCTTTTTAAACATCTGTTACCTGACAATGAGTTATTTAACTTAGTTTTCACTTCAATAAATATGCAATGAAGCCTTTTCATGAAAGCAAAATTTGCTGAGTAAAACAGTTCTTCTTCCATGCTTGCATATTCTTCTAGAATTGAGTTTTATCACAATCTTAAAAATAATCTAAGTGATACACATACACTCACAGAAAATATTCTGTGGGATATAAGCAAATACAGATAATCCAACTGTCATAAATGATTTCATACATAAGAGAAATGAAAGCAAGAATTCCATCTATCTTAAATTATATCAAAAAAGAGGACATTATTTATAAAAGATTTCTATATAAAATCATTTAATGAATTTTACTGTAAAATCTAGTACCGTATCCCTTTGCATGTATTACGGCCATGTGTGTTTTCCTGTGTTGGTATTTGCTATTATTACAGATGTCAAAAATAAAAGGGAAAAAGAATAAAATTAGAATTTTACAAAAAATGAATTTGAGGGGGACATGATGAAAAGTTAAACAGAAACTACCCATAGTTCTCATACACTTAACCTCCATTCTCAGTGTCCCTTATTTGTAGTATCTTCCATTTGTGTAATATATTTGTCATAACTGAAAAACTAATAGGTACATTACCATTAACTAAAGCTCATCATTCATGTTAGTGTCCACTCTTTGTTTTATATAAGATCTATGGGTTTTGGGGGACCTGCTTGACTTAGCCAGCCGGCTAAGCGTTTGCCTTCCGCTCAAGTCTGGATCCTGGGGTCCTAGGATCTAGCCCCATCAGGCTGCCTGCTCAGCAGGGAGTATGCTTCTCCTTCTCCCTCTGCCTGCCACTCTCCCTCCTTGTGCTCTCTTTCTGTCAAATAAATAATTAAAATATTTTTTAAAAAGATCTATAGGTTTTGTGAAATGTCTAATATCACATATCTACCACTGCAGTACCGGACAAAGTATTTTCATTGCTATAAAGTCTCCTGTGTTTCACATATTCATCCCATTCATTTAAGTAAACACCTGCATACAAACCCAAATGCATACCAAACTCTTCACTTGATTTATTGTTTGTGCTCTTTTTGGTTTAAGATTCAAATATTTCTAGGTTAGATGGTACTACTCAGAAAGAATCTTCATTATGGACATTCTACAACTGTAAGTATGAGTATGTTAATGAATAATATTTCTTTAACTCCAGAAAAGAGAGCCCATGATATGCCTCATTAAATGAATATTTCCTTCATTTTTTCAGAGTGATTTATTTTACATTTCATCAAAAGTGCATACTTCCTAAAAATTAAAATTAAATTATAGCTATATACACTAAATGCGGTTTCAGATTATCTAGATAAACGTGTACAAATCAGAAATTGTTCTATTTATTGTAAAGCTAATTGTGCTTTCCTGAAAGCAATTAAAAATAAAAACATCACAGCAAAACCTAAGTCAGAGTGCTTAACTCTAAACATGAGATAAACTCATTCAATTTTTTGAAATGCAGAGCCCTCTGTGTATTGGTGAATTTGTGTTTGTTCTCTCAATTTAGAGAATTGATTCACTTGAATTATCTCCTATTTCATGTAAATACTAGGTACATTCATTTCTCTTTAACACTTTGTTTTTCCCTTCCTAGGTGAGTCATTGATTATCTGAATTGTCTAAGAAGTCATAGGAATAAGAAAAAGAATTTAAAATAAGGAAACAGATATCAGAATCTGTTCTCTTTTGCTTTGTTATCTCCATGCATGGCATTTTACTTACAAAGCAAAGAGATGTATAGGTGTGATGGAACTGCCAACTCTTAATGAGGAAATACCATCAGTACCCCTGAAAAGTTTCATAGAATACAAATAGCTTTTTAGACTTTAGGATTTTTGAAGAGATTGAAGCTGAGATGGAGTTTTATTGAGTCTTTCTAGGTTCCTACTTATTTTATAATTTCTGAAGGTAGGACCTCCAAGATGAGACTGAAAGGATTATGCCTAAAACAAAGAGGAATTGAGACCTCTAGAGGTTTTCTGAAAGGGATGGACTGAAGTCCAGTAATGACTATGCCTGGAACTGATGGATGGAAATTCCAATCAAAGTGCCATTACTCTGTATTTCACAGAAAATCTGGATGATGTTTGAAACATGTCAATACCTCACAAAGAATAGAGAAGATGTTAAGAATCCTCTGTGTTCTTTTAACTTAGAAGTTTTATTAACCTCTACAAACAGACTAAATATCCTTCCAGAATATGATCTGAGGTATCCTGCTCTGGTAGAGATCATCAGTGCTAACTCTGTATACGGCTATTCTTCCTGTCTAGGCACATGGTATAATCACACTTCCTGACCCTTTTTGAAGTTAGATTGATATTACTAATTCTGGTCAATGAACTTAGTAGAAATAAATGTAACTTTCACTTCAGAATTAATGCATTTAATTGGTAGTGCAAGGCTAGTTCCTAGCACTCTCTTCTCTTGACATTGTGATCTCAAAGCGTATGTTGAGATGGATATGCCATACAATCAGAGTATCACTGAACCACTACAGAGAGGATAGCTTATATGTAACATTACCTTTTTTTTTTTTTTTTTTTTTTTAAGTGAGCTTATGCAGGGCATGGGCCTTGAACTCAACCCAGAGATCAAGACTGAGCTGAGATCAAGAGTTGGATGCTTGGCCAATTGAGCCACCCAGGTGTCCCACATCACCCAATTTTTAAAATAAATTTGGTTTTATTTGGAATGAGTTTTGTTTTTAGCTAGAAAGATTTATGTGTTGCTCATTAATGCAGCATAACCCAACTAATCCTGATGAGACACTAGTCTACCCACAACAATACCCACCTTTAAAATCAAATTGTTGGGGCGCCTAGGTGGCTCAGTTGGTTAAGCATGTCTGCCTTCAGCTCAGGCCATGACTCCAGGATCCTGGAGTCCAGTCCAGAGATAGACTCCCTGCCCAGTGGGGAATCTGCTTCTCCCTCTCCGTCTGCTCCCCACCCTGCTCATGCTCCAGAACACACTCTCTCTCTCCCCTCGAATAAATAAATAAAATTTAAAAAAATCAAATGATTTGTGTAAACACCTGATGCTTCTGTATGGCAGCAGGGTGGTGAGGACTTGGGGGGAGGCTAGTATATGTGTGGCTTGAATTTCACTGACTTTAAAGCCCTGGGGCTTGTGACGACTCTTACCTGAGTAAAATGGTAGAATCCAAAAACAAACAAACAAACAAACAAACAAAAATAAGAACTCTTTAAAATATAAGAATTATGAGAAATTTCAATACATTTTACTATTGTCAGTCAATGATGCCTAAAAAAAAATAATGTTCCTTGCCATATTTTTAGGAAAAATAGAAATGATACAAAGAAAAACCTCCTATACCTGATGCTCTAAACAGCATATTTCTGGTCTTTACAGATGGCTGCATTAAATATTATGCAAAATAAGCAACCAATCAAGAAAAAGTATTATTTCTACAGAAATAACATTTGACATGTAATATAGTTTATGTAAAATCCTATGTGCATTTGCATAAACAAGTAAATAATTTAAAAACAAGAGTAAAGAATGCTTTTGATTTAATGTTAAGTAAAAAAATCAGGTTATAAAAGCAAAACATATATATTTGCATATATTTAATACATGTATTTGGGGCAATGACTAGAAGATGTCATGTTAAATAAATATTAATATATTATAATATATAATATATATTATTCTGATAAGTGAGAGCATGTGAACATATATTATATAAAATTTTTGTTTATTTTAAAAAATATTTATCAAATAATAAAATACACTACAAAAATCACTGGAAATTGCTATGTAAAGCTTATATTATTTAAGACTCATGAATGATATTTAAGGACATAAGAGAGTACATATAAGGAATTATTATTCTTTAAAATGTTTACTTTTCTCTTTTGAAAAGTCTTTCTAGAATGCATTTTGATATCAAGGAATAAGTGAAATCATACAGTTACACATGAAGATTTTAAAATACAGTTTTAGCAGACTATTTGCTTCTTTTAATTCATTATTTAGAATCTGATTTGCTCATACACATACTGGGTATTTAATCACATCACTGTTAGAGTCGCTATGATTTGTAAGTTCCTTAACAGCAAATCTCTAATTTTAACATCTCCTACCATGTCCAACACAGAGTTTTGCAATAATATAACTTAATAAATCACGTCAGATCACTAAATTGATTGAATTTTATTTAATAAAGATCTTCCTCCAGCTTATATTAATAATCAGAAATTTGATTTCACATAGGTTTTTTTTAAAAGTTTTATACCCAACTTGAAGTTGGTATTAGAATACAGAAATATTCACTTAGGTTATATTTATATATATTAGGTTTTGTTTATGTATATTGATACAATTAAGCCCTAAGCATATTCAAAGACATTTAATATGAGTACAATAGTAAATTCATTATAGAAAAGCAATTCATTATAAGACTATATTTAACTTGATTTAAACCTTTTCCACTATTTAAAATTTTCTTTAAAATAGTTATGTAAAACATATATCAAGTCAAACTTTAAACTAGTAATCTACTGTTTGCTGAACATAAATATATTCATATTCTATAAATATATTCATTTATCCATAAAAATAAATTATGGAAATTGCCTTTAAGAAAGCATACAGGAAATTGTAACAAGAGGAATATTCTACATGTTAGAAACACAGAGAGAGACTGGCCTAAGATCTGGGATGAGATAAAAGCTGGAGGCAATTCACATTAAGTACCCATAAATCTTAGAATGAGGAGGAGTTACAAAAAGTACCAAAGATGAAAAGCTGCAGTTTGAGGAGCATATGATACAAGAAGTATTTCTGTAGACAAATAATAAGGGACTGCAATAAAACAGCAGGAGGATCAGGGAAAAATAATATCCAAGAAGTTAACATGTTCATATTTGTAAACCTGCTCCTCCCTGAAAAATCTCACTCTAAAACTTGTATAATTCATTTTCCACTTGACAATTACACTACCCTTAGCTTTTATCTCAAGTTATGGCACTCATTGTTCCAGACATTCAGCCTAAGGATCTTAGTGGTATCTTTGATGTCTTTTTTTCTTTCTCACCCTATTACCTATTCTTTCAGGAAAACTCATGGATTAATTTTCCAATTATATTTAGAATTTTGACTGTCAACTCTTTCACTGGCATGACCATGGTCTCACTACCATTATCTCCCAACTGGGTTGCTATAATAGACTGCGGCTAATTGGTCTAATTTCTACGCTTGCCCACTGACAATTTCTTCTCACTGGGGAAGGAGAAAAAAAAAAAAAAAAAAAGCAAAGCTCTCCCTTTGAATAAAAGTTAAAACTGATGTCCTTAAAATGGCTTATGAAGCCCTTTGTAATCTAGTTTTCTTTTTTACCTCCCTCTCTAATCTTTCATTAGCTACTGTCTGCCTTGCTTATTTCACTCCAGCCACCTCTGACTGCTTGATATTCCCCATACACTAGTTGTGCACCAGCCATAGGGCCTTTGCACTAGCTACTCCACTTAGCTTAAAACACTCAGCAGATTTTATAGCTGACTTCCTCACCTTGTTTAATCACTTATTCTATTATCACTTTTTAATGAGGCCTACTCCAGTTACATCATTTAATACTGAGTACTCCATGCCCTCATTACTTCCACTCCTGCACATCTTGCTTTACTTGTTGTTTTTCAGCAATAATTTAATAATACGTATCAATTCTTGTCTTTCTCCCACTTTATAAGCTCCAAAAAAAGCAGTCGCATCATTTTTACATTTATTGATGTATTCCAGGGGCCTAGATACAACCAAAAACAGAGTAAGGGTATAATATCCACTACTAGATTAAACACAGAAGAAAAGTTGCAAGAAAGATGTGATTGGCAGACTGCCAAAATTTATTGAGAAATCAAGTGAAATCTAGAATGGTTTCTGAATCAGCCATGGTTCCTTAAAAGAAGAAAACAAAGACAATGAAGATGTTGATAAAGTTGAAGAAGCAGAAAATGAAGAAGGATGAGAAGAAGAGGGAGAAGGAGGAGAATCTGGAGGTTTTCTGAATAGGAAGAAATACAGGACTCAGAGGCTTACACAAATATTGAGAATCCTTAAAAAACTCAGTAAGTCCGGGTATAGGAATCATAGTGCCTGGAGCATCACAATGGATGATTTTCTGGAAGATTCTCTAAAACCTGTGACAAATCTCACTGTCTGCCAAGACTTGAGAATTTACCTTAATTTGCCTCCTGACAAATCCCTTCTGCCTTCCAAATCTCAAATGAATGTGTTTCATTAGTGGAATATACATAAATAAGTACTGGGAAGGGAGTCTAGAAAATCTAATTTCAAGGCTTTCAGCTCCCGTTGTACTGGGAGGACCCACAACCATTGAGAGAACCACATTAAAGATAAGCATATGAAAGTGTTTTGAGGATATTTAAGAAAAAAGTATGAGATTAAGAACACCGGCAGAAGATGTCCTTTAGACAAGTTGAAAGATCCTTTTTTTGCTGACTTAAGAACTAGAATGACATTACTGTAAGCCAATATATATAGGTGCAGATTATTAATTATATTTTTTTTCTTAAAATGCACTCCTTTTCTTTAAATAAATAAGAAAATAATTACTCAGAGTAATGAGAAAGAGAATGATGTCCCAAACTATCAGAGTATTTCCTGAGGCACAAGTGCTAAAGGGGCCATGGATAATTTCTTAACAGTAAGTCACAATCATTAGTTATTGAATGAATGAATGGCATACTGAAGATTCAAGAAGCACTAGAATATTTTTGTAAATTTACTTCATTAATCAGATTTACTTGCTGAATCATATGCACCATAAATTTATTTAATTACAGATGTCCCCCCCACACTGCCTATTATCATCTTACAAGTTAGTTATCGCCACAAAACACATATGGAGAAACATTGTCCCAAACAATGTCCCAAACAAAAAGTTCTAAAACAATTAATGAATATATAGAATTGTGAATTCTATGATGAATTCTATGGATTTTTATTGTATTTTCTATTACCTGGTAGATATGTATGATTGCTATTAAAATTTACATTTTTTAGAGGTTCCTTACTTGATGGGAGTTTTAATTTGGGGATAATATATATTTATATTCCAAGTCAAATGGAGCTGCCATATTTCTAATCTGCTATATCTTACTTCTGTTTTGCCTTCATATCCCTGAAACTGTCCATGAACATATGAGGCTTTCACCTCAGCTTCTATTCCCATTGCCATGGCTAACCTCTCATTCTTGAAAGAAAAATGTCTTTGCTCCTTGATAATATTTTGTTTGTGATTTTCGACTGTAAGTTCTGAATGAGCTCAGTAGTGGGAATAATACTGAATGCTAATTGGAAGTTTTGACACCAGACGGATTAATATTGTCAAGCAAAGATTCTAAGCAGTCCTATCCTGCTTCCAGCAGGAGTATAATTTTCTTCCCACCTGACTAATTGTGCTGGTCTTACCTCTTCACCCCTGGTAGAATCAACAGCCTTAGGAATGTGGAACACTCTCCGCCTCCATCTGTCATTTTCACCGTTCAGTCAAAATGAGCCAAATCATTTTCTCTTCCCTGTTTTAGAATTGACATAACTGTAAAAAGAGAAAAGATGGGAATTATGAGAAACTATCATCATTTTATATCTGTATATAAGATTTCAGCCAAGATAAATTGGTCTGGAACAAATATTTGAACACAGCAAACCATAACTGAAAAAAGCCTCACATAAATATATATCTTTAACCAAGACAGGAAAGGCTTAAAAAGTATAAATAAGACATGAAAGTGTCTGATATCCTCAATTTTCCATTTTACCCCTGTAGATTTTTCAGTAAGTATAAAAGGAAAGACTGGTCCTCAGTTCTTGGTTGGCACCCCATGAAGCCAATTGGTAGGGAGTTTTTATCTTTCAGAAAGGGCTTTGTAGGGGTGTGATCACTGGGAGCATAAAAAAAGAAATACAGCAGAAGAATTGCGATGTAGAGATGTGTTTGATTAAAAGAACAAGCACCATAATTCTTTGAAATTCTAGTAAATTCAAGGTAAATTTGAATACATATAATTGAAAAAATGATTATAAAAGCTGCAAAAAATCCAAGTTAATTTACTGAAAATTAATGAATTAAAATAACCTATTTTTATTTTCCATGAATTATTTGGAAAATCATCTTTATCATCCTATATTTTTAAATACACCTAAGAAATGACCCAATAATTGTTAATCTTATGATGTATTCTTGAAATGCAAACGTGCATGCGATTTATAGTATAAAGGATAAATTAAATTTTTTAAAATATTGTCCTATTAAATGTTATTTTAGGATATGAATGACAATGGTCCTTAATAGGCTGTCTGTGAACATCTCCTACAAACAGTTTTACATTCTTGTCTTGTCTAATATGTTTAAAATATCTTTAATCATATAGTGACTACAATGAATAATTTTATAGTTCAGTGCTTTATAACTTTTATTTAAATCACCCTGATATATATTTTGCTTGGTACTTTTAACAATTATATGTATTCAAATTTCCCTTGAATTTACTAGAATTTCAAAGAATTCTGGTGCTTGTTCTTTTAATCCAACACATTTCTACATCGCAATTCTTTTAGCAGCTCAGAACATTTTGTGTGTGCTTGCATTTATATCTGCTTTAGCTTGTTATTTATTTTGTGACCCAAAAATTGTTTAAAAGTATGTTATTTTCCAATCATATTGCATTTATTTGAGATCCATTACTATTTACATTTTTCCCAGAAAATACAGAAGAAATGAATGGCATTGACCTTTTATAACCATTTTTTGCCTATTACACTACTTATTCATTTTTTTATTACTGTCCTGTGGCATGTTTTATTATTATGTATGTGCCCATGGATTGTTACTTAAATACTTGATACTTCTGCTAATTAGTTAAGGCTTCACTTACCAAGGTCTCTTAAAATCTTACCATATCCCAAATATCATTTTTTTAACTGATCTAACTTCCTCTAGTTTTTCAGCTTTATTCAATGTATTTTATGGATCTGTTAGGTTCACAAATATTTGTGATGGATGTACATCCTTATTCCAGTTAATTTTACCAGTAAATAAGGCAACACTTAGATCACTAAAATCTTTTGCCTTTTCCTTGAGCACTTCCCATCTCCCACTCTCTGTGTGTTTGCATGTTTACCTGTAGGTTTATTGTCAATTTTAGATAACATACTGTCCGATCTTATTTTATCCAATCTGAGAAATCTATGGGTTTTAGTTTGTGAGTTTAAAACAATGTCTTAACATATTAACAAATTAACATATTAACAAATAATGTTAACAGAAGTTGTTTCCATTGGATTAATAGCTATGCCTTATATTTTTGTACCTATGGTATTCTAGTACTAAACAATCATTTATATTAATTTAAACTAATTAACTGACAAAGTAATCAATATTTTACATACAAAAATACATACATACATGCATACATGCATGCATGCATGCCTACATACTTTCACAAAATTAGTGTTTTAGAATACTCTTATTTTATCATTTGGCCTAAAATGAAACATGGTCTGGAATAATATTATGTATTTTTGAAAATAATTCCTTAAAAATTCCTTGAAAATAATAAATTAAGAAACTATTAAAAGCCAAAATATTTTACACTCAATGTTAAAATATAGAAAGTTTGAAAAATAATTAAAAATTGCAACTTTTTTGGGAAAAACTTATAAATTGTATAAAATTATATAAAATAAATTGTATAAATTGTATAAAACTTGTAAATTGGGAATAGTAATAAAAAACTACAGTGGTTATAAGGTCAAATTACTTCACATATGTATGTAACAAATATGCATACTAAATATATTTCTATACACATTCACATATATACACCTGCATACACACACACCACACATGTACATGTGAATTTATGCATGTGCATTTGTGTGCAAAATATCAGTTATACTTAGCACACAGCAAGGACTATAGAAATCTTAGCTGTAGCTATTATTAATATGCCTAAAGGAAAGGTCAAATATCAGTCTTGATGAGTTTATTTAATTGGGGAAAAGGTGAAAAGTAGAAACCCCAATGCACCACACTAGTTTTTATTATTTTAAATAACACTTTTATTTTAGAATAGTTTAGAATAGTTTCAGATTTACAAAAAGAGTTGTGGGCATAATGCAGGGTTCCAATAAACCCACCACCAAGTTTCTGCTACTATTAATATCTTACATTAGTATGGTGTACTTGTTGCAGTTTATTTTATTTATTTATTTATTTATTTATTTATTTATTTATTTATTTATTTATGATAGTCACAGAGAGAGAGAGAGAGAGAGAGAGAGAGAGAGAGAGAGACAGAGACAAAGGCAGAGGGAGAAGCAGGCTCCATGCACCGGGAGCCTATGTGGGATTCGATCCCAGGTCTCCAGGATTGCGCCCTGGGCCAAAGGCAGGCGCTAAACCACTGCGCCACCCAGGGATCCCCTGTTGCAGTTTATAAACCAATATCAACCAATATATACATCATGATTACTAAAGTTTATATGTTTTCTTTTTTTTTTTTCAGATTTCTTTGGTTTTACTAAGTATCCTTTTCTGTTTCAGGATTGCATTCGGGATAACCTATGACATTTAGTCATCACGTCTCCTTAAGCTTCTCTTGTATGTGACAATTGTTGAGTGCAGGTGAAATATTTTCTAGAATGTCCCTCAGTTGGGATTTGTCTGCTGTTTTTCTCATGGTTACAGTTTGGGATTTTTTTTTGAGGAACATTAAAGAAGTGCAATTTTTAATAAATCATATCAATGTTACATACCATCCTCATGAGCTAACACTGTTGATGTTAATCATCTGTCTGAAGGAGTGTTTATCAGGTCCCTTCACGTAAATTTACTTTTTTTCCCTTTTCCATATTAAACTCTTTGGAAGAAATTCACAACCCACACTTAAAGAGTAAGGAGTTGTGCCCAACTTCTGCAAGATAAGATTATCTACATAAATTATTTGGGATTCTTTCACATTGGATATGTGTCTCTTTCTCCCCATTCATATATTGATCCAATTATACATTTATGTCAGAATGGATATATAGCTCAAATATTGAGCTAAAATATAATACTATTTTATTTAAATTCTTGCTTAAATTTTCCCTGCCCTTGGCTTGAGCTCCTTCAGGTGTCTTTGTGTTCCTTTCATGTACCTCCACTGTTGTGAGCTCATTTATTTAACTTTCTCGAGAACATTCTTACTTCTAGCACTACAAGATGTTCCAGGTTTATCTCTTATATTCTTAGACCTGCCTTGCAATCATTGATTTTTCCAAGGAGTCCTAGTTATTTTTATTGGAGAGTGTTATTCAAACCAAAGTTGGGGTGCTCAGTTTGCTTGTTGCTTCTGGGCCTCTCAGCTGACCAAGTAAAGAGTATAAATGTCTATACTAATTGGAGTATAGATACACACACATATATACATACATATTTCTTTTTTATATACATACATATTTGTATATTTAACCATCTCTATCCATATAAAACTAAACACGAGTTTATACTTTTGTTTCAAAATTTAATCTATTGTCCCATGGACAATCTAACTTCAACCTCTTGCTTATCTCTAACATCTCACTCTAATACTAAGAAGCCTGACATCCACTTTTGGCATGTATTTGCCTAATGGCTCAATTTTGGAGCTATTTACCATTTAGTTAAAATAGTTTCAGAGCTGTTAATCCATATTCCTGTGGAAAACACCTTATCAAGTAGAACACAGTACTTATGAATAGTTCCTTTGCCATTAGTCTTACAGACTACATTCATTTCCAAAGTTACTTAGATTAGTACCTTATAGTGAGGTTATATCATGCATTTGTAATACCAGTAGAATATCTTTTCAAAATATGCATCAAATCCTAAGATTCCCCCAACTTTCTACATAATTAAATTTGCTTACATTAAGGTTTACTCTTTGGTTCTGTGTGTTTTGACAAATGCATAGAATCACTGATCCTTCATCGTAGTATCATTCAGAATAGCCCTTTAATCTAAAAATATTCTTTGCTTCCCCTATTGAAATCACCCTTCCCAAACCTCTGGTAACCAGTAATCTTTAGTTTAAAATCTTGGTAGTTATGCGTTCTTTAGAATGTTATAGAAATGGAATCCTATGGTATATATTATACCCTTTTGATACTAGTTTCTTTCATTTAGTAATATGCATTTATTGACAGCTTTTATTTTTTCCTATCACTGAATAGTATTGAAATGTATCATAATGTCTTAGGTTGTCATTCAATTCACCTATTAAAGTACATCTTATTTATTTCCAGCTTTTGGTAATTAGGAATAAAGCTGCAAAGAATGTTCATGCACGTGCTTTTTTGTAGACATAAGTTTATTAATAATTGGGTGAAAATCAGTACAGCTATTATTATTGGATCATACAGTAAGATTACGTTTAACCCTGTAAGAAAGTACTAAAACAGTCTTATAAAATGTCTGTACCATTTTCATTTCATTCCCATCAGCCACGAAGAAGAGTTTCTATTGTTTTGCATCCAAACCAGCAATTGATACTGACAGGTTTATGGATTTTCCAATTCTAATATTTCTATACTGGTATCTCATTATTGATGAGCCTAAGGAAAGCAATTTATTTTCAGTTTTCTTAGAATTTTCTTGTTGGAAGAATAAGGGTGACAACTTTCAAGCTCTTTACATGTCAGAGTTAAAGCCAGAAGTCTAAAAAAAGGCAGTTTTGATCATCCCTGTTTGCTTGCCACCTGGCCAGGCATTTCCTGTAGTCAGGATATCACTTTTACAACATTAAGAGGAAAGAAGTACAGAGTGACCCACTCAGTTTTGTCTAGCAGTAATTCTTCAACAACAGGAGTTCCTTGACACCTATACTGGCAGTTCTGTATGAGTTGCTGCTGACTCTAGAAAGTGGCATGGCCTTATTGTACTGAAGCTACAAAAGTGTATGTGAGCAATATCAGAATTTAAAAAGATTTCCTCCATTACTCTCAGAACTACCTCTAACTTCTCTCTTTAGCAAACTTTAGCCACCTGGCCCTCCCCCTAACCTTACCTTGAACAAGTGCACAGCAATTCAATAGTTATCTATCACTCTTTCAGAATTTTTTATAATTTTATGGTTAGTAATTTTTCTTTTTTTTAAGATTTTATTTATTTATTCATGAGAGACACACACACAGAGAGAGGCAGAGACACAGGCAGAGGGAGAAGCTGGCTCCATGCAGGGAGCCCGATGTGGGACTCGATCCTAGGACTCCATGATCATGCCCTGGGCTGAAGGCAGGCACTAAACCGCTAAGCCACCCAGGGATCCCTAATTTTTTAATAAAATAACTCTGAGTTTCCATAGACAACATCACGAGATGTATATGTATGTGTATATTTGTGGGTTCTTTAAATAAATTAAATGATAATGCAGACTGGCTAGTCAGGTACTCCAAGGGTAGTCCATTATTTTATCAGAAAGCCCAAACTCCAGATATGATTTATACATGTATTTCAGCTACTTTAATCTCTGATCAAGACCAGAAATGCTTCTAATTAGCATGGTGAAGGTCAGATATAGGTTTTAATTAGTGAAATTAATGGTTGATTAATAACCATTGTAAGAATTACTTATGGGTTCCCATTAGCAAAATTAAAAGTATTCATATTATGAGAATTGGCTAAAATACTTTAGACACTCTAGATATGCAACAGTATGTGTAACCTAGATTCTTGGGGAAGGCACCTGTGCTTAATCCCTAAATGACCTCTAGTCCAGTTACAGTTACGGAGCATTTCCTATCACCTCATGTTGACCACAGGAGTAAGCAAAACCTGCCTCTGAAAATGAATCTATAATGAACTCAACCTGTAGTTCAGTGACTGAAGTATCTTAAGGAACAGCAAACTAGGACCTAATCAGGTTTTTAGAACAAGTTTTATGAAACTTCTATGTATGTGTGCAGACTTACACATAAACATTTGTTGGATAAAAGTTTATGATGATGGCAAAGTCTGTTTAAATATCATTTATTATAAACCATGAACAAGGCAATTTGGAAATAACTAAATCTCTTTCATTCTTAACCAATGGATACAATAATTTTCCAAAAGAAACTAAGAACCAAATTATAACCAAAACAACCAAATTAACTGAGGTTGATGTGCAATACTTAGTTCCTGAAATTTACATTCATCTTTAAATCTACAAGTCCCCAGGGTTGATTTTTAGGAAAGGGACCAGAAGACTAGAAATAGCTTACTATATCCACAAGACCTGGAAGCACTGTTGTTTCTCTGCAGTATAAAATTATGTATTTTTAGTTCAGTATAAGATTACATGCTTTCTGCCAGACCAAGTTACATATTTAAGTGACTTGGCTTTAATATTCTGCTTAGTGAAGCGTTTGATTTTAGATTATTATTTAGTGAACACTAGAAATTATTATCAGTAGTGTGTTACAGTAAGTTTATTCTATTTTCAGTGGTATTTAACTTGCCTATAATTTGAATTCTTATTTTATATAATATCCTTCTTAAAATATTGCTTATTAAAATTGCATGTACTGTATGCTACAGAGAAATATTTCCCCCTTCTTTTCTAGAACTAAATCTTGTAAACACTCTACTTTTCTCTACTTATGAATATTCAAACAGGCAGTCTCTTCAGGAATATTTTCTACACATGTATATTGCATAATAATTTATATTAAAATACACAATTATTTTCTTTTCACCATATCCAGATAATTGAGGGAAAACAGAAACTGAAAATAATTAATTATAATTACTCTTATTTATTAATTTTTTCATTTTCTGGCATGCTATTGACTTAGAAAATAAGTAGTGGAAGAAATTGAAAATATGATCATGGTGTGTAGAGATTACATTGTCCATCTAAAATCATAGTGGATCCCAGTGCTTTTATGCTAAAATTATTTTTGTCTGATGATAAGTTACCTCCTTGTTTCCAGAAACCATGAACTTAAGCAATTGATCTTAGAAGATCAATAAATTCTATAATTGATTTAAACAATACTGCTATGTCTAGAGGTTTTGAAATCCATCAAGAACTTTTCCCAACTTATTTTAATTTTTTTAGGATAAAACAGTTTTGGAATTGATGCGTTTTTATTTTAATGATTCTATAGAAATACTATAACAGATGAGTGAAGTGCAATGTCCAAATATTTATTGCTATTTTCAAATACATTCATGTCTTCAAAGACGGGGCCTGAAAATGTTAAACTGCAATGAATAAAACATAACCAACATGCCAGAAACCCCCTCATGCACCCTCTCAGCAACCATCTACTCAAAGACATCATTGTTCTAACTTCTAACATTATAAACATATTTTACCTGTATCTCACATTATTAATAGAAACATGTGATCTATATTCATTTTTTATATGTCCTTTTCCATGAGAAATTATATTTTAGAGATTCATCATTATGCATGTAGTTCATTCTTAATGCTGTACAGCTATTTACTGGTTGATGAGTATTTGGATTATTTCAAGGTGAACTCTTAATCCTCTTTATCTATTTCCTCCAACTACCCACCAACCTCTCTTCTGGCAACCACCACCAGTTTGTTCTCTGGTTTTGTCTCTTTTTTCTTTGTTTGTTTGTTCTTAAATCCCACGTATGAGTAAAATCATACAGTATTTGTCGTTCACTGAGGGCATTTCACTTAGCATTATATCCTCTAGTCTCATCATGTTTTGCAGATGGTAAGATCTCACCATTTTTTATGGCTTAGTAATAGTCCATTGTATACATATATCACTTCCTCTTTATCTATTCTTTTATAGATGGACATGGGTTGCTTTTGTAAAAATGCTGCAACAAACATAGGGGTGTATCTGTAAATACTGCTCCAATAAACACAGGGATGCATACATCTTTTTAAACTGGTGTTTTCATTTTCTTTGGGTAAATAGCCAGTAGAGGAATTAGTGGATCATACAGTAACTCTATTTTTAATTTTTTGAGGAACCTCCTGTTTTACACAATGGTTTCCCCAATTTGCATTTCTGCCAACATTGCATGAAGGTTCCTGTTCCCTGCATTTTCACTAACACTTGTTATTTCTTGTCTTTTTAATTTTAGCCATTCTGATAGGTGTAAGAATGATATCTCACTGTAGTTTTGATTTTCATTGTTTATGATGCCTCCTTTCTTTACAGAGATAGAAAATAGAAATGTTATCTGCTTGTTGTCCCTAATGTAATAATATATTCTATTGAAGAACATAATATTTTCCATTAAAAAACCCAGAAATTAGGGGTCCCTGGGTGGTCCAGTTGGTTAAGCATCCAGGTCTTGATTTTGGCTCAGGTGATGATCTCAGCGTCATGAGATTAAGCCCTGCTTCAGGCTCTGTGCTCAGTGGAGAGTCTGCTTGGAATTCTCTTTCTCCCTCTCTCCCTCTGCCCCTCTCAACCTGCTTTCCCTTTCTCTAAAATAAATAAATAAATAGATCTTTAAAAAAAATTAATCGTGTTTAAATTAAACATGAATTTTCCAAGTTGAAACCATTTATTATTAAAATTTTTGGAGATATTTTACTTCCACATATCTCCTTTAATTATCATATATACATTTTTAAATGTATGCACTGTATTCCACTCCTTTATCTTTCTTTCTTTCCTTTTTGAATTCTGTAGCTCTATGAACTCATTTTTGTTTTGAAATGAATAAAACTACATTTTTTAAAAAGGGCAATTCTACTGTTGCCATTTTGTTGCCTAAGATATGAAAGCTATGTAAGTGCCATAAAATTCTATAAAGAATTGAAGACTTCCCTGTAAATCAATTTTAAGGTCAGTTCTCTTATCCTTGATGACTGAAAATGCACTTGGCCTTGAGAAACTTGCAAGCAAAGGATGTGGTAATTTTCCATACTTGTTATCTGATGATAGATTTTAGTTTAAAACTTGTTTCTTTCATCATTCCAAAAAAGCATCAAATTTGAATTTCCTCAGAAGGTTTATTTTTCCTATTTTATCTTTCTTTCCAATATGTATTGATATTCTCAATATATATTTCAGAAGATTGCTTAAATACTGATTCACAAAGAACTTCATGTTTTATTAAATAGTTTTAAATATTTTAACAAATAATTTCATAATGCAAGTATAGTACATTGATGAAAGTTGAACAACTTTGGTGTTGTGTTTGTCTATTTTGGAAAACATTAAAACATTAAATTCAAGGGAATTTTATTACTTTGTTTTAAGTTAGTAATTTTAAAAATGTATAACTAATCCAGTATTCATTTTGGGAGATTCCCCTCTATGTATAGTATAATTTCTTCAAATAGGATGAATTTCTTCCTCACCAGCTGCTTTTACAGAACATCAGTGACAGGCTATCTAGTTTTTGCTCTGCTACTTCATGCTTCTTGATCTTTGGAAAAGCTATTTAACCTTTAGTTTCCATTTCTATTTCATTACTTACATCAGAATCATGAACTCTTATTTTGCAGATTGGTTCATAATTTTTTTCATCATAAAATTCTCAGAGTTTTACATGGTAGCAATCAATATAACTGTCATTCTTTGTTCCTCAAAAGCACTAACCAACATCTCCAAAGCTTTCCTGAGTTAACGTATTTTGAAAAAGAATTATCTCTAAAATTTTAATTTCTTAAATTCAGAGGATAGTTCTGAATCTCATAGAGTAATCACTTATTAACAATAAGCATTAACTTATTAATATTTTCAAAAATCAAAATCATAGGAGTTGGAGAATGCAGTTAAGGATAGATACCCTCTAAACCTTGTATGTTGAAACCAAAAAAACACCCATGTGGCAGTATTAAGAGATGGAGCTTTTGAAAGATAGTATGAGATGAGGTCACAGGATGAGCCCACATGAATGGGATTATTACCCACAGAAGAGTCACAGGAGAGCTTGCTTTCCCTTCATGCTCTCTGCCCTGTGAGGATATAATGAGAAATCAGCAGTCTACAACCCAGAAGAGGGTCTTCAACCAGAACTTGATTGACCATGCTAGCACTCTGATCTTGGACTTCCAGCCTCTAGAACTATGAACAATAAATTTTTGTTATTTCTAAACCACCCACTCTATGCTATTCTGGTATAGCATTTTGAATTAAGAAAATAGTGTATTTTTCTCCCACAACTGTATATAGAGATTGTGCTTGATAACGGCTTTTCCCACATTTTTACCTTATGAATAAGGCTAAATCTTTATACAATCTAGTTTTCTTGTGGTTCTCCCAACCATTATCCTCCATGGATTTGCTAGACACTGAGAAGTTTATTGATTTTTCAAACACTAAACTTGATTCTTCTAGTCTTTTATCTGTATTTCATTATATTAGTGACTGTGATTTAATTTTATCTCACAACACTACCACTAATATTTATACGATGAATAAAAAATGCTATAGGTAATATGGGAATTATATTTAAACATGAGAAAAAAAGCATGCACTCATCTCAAGTATATTGCAGCATTTCCCAGGCCCAGCTCCCAGAAGGGAGGAAAAAAAACCACCTTTAATAAGAATATTTTCTTGACAATATGATTTATCCCTATTTATTAGTAGAATTTTTGTCATTGGAAAAAAATGGTTTTCTACACTTGGGCTATGACAAGTTAGCAATGTCAATGCTTCTCTGGAAGATTGGAATTTAACATTTTAAAGGTATTTTTCTTTTAGATCCTCAGAGCTTTACAATCTTTCAATTCAAAGATACAAAATAGAAAACAAATCCTGGAAATCTGTAAATCAAGCTTATTTGCTCCATCTTTTTCATTTATAATTATCAGCATAATATAATTGATGAAACAATACACCCTAAACATTTATACTCTAAGCTTTTTTCTTAACGAATAGTAAGTAACTAGTATGACCCATTCTCATCAAAGGGAGAAATTTCTTTATGTGGGGTCAAATAATCTAAATATCATTAGAGGTCAGTATTGCAATTGCAGCTGGCACCTAAAAAGGAAGGAGAATCTGGAATATAGAAAATTAGAAATAATTTAGCAAAGGAACTTTAAGAACAAAATAAATTGTCGTTGAGAATAGCTATCTGTGCAGAGAGCCAGAATTATTTTTTTTAATAAATTTATTTTTCATTGGTGTTCAATTTGCCAACATACAGAATAACACCCAGTGCTAATCTCGTCAAGTGCCCCCCTCAGTGCCCGCCACCCAGTCACCCCCACCACCCGCCCTCCTCCCCTTCCACCACCCCTAGTTCATTTCCCAGAGTTAGGAGTCTTCCATGTTCTGTCTCCCTTTCTGCTACTTCCTACCCATTTCTTCTCCCTTCCCCTCTATTCCCTTTCACTATTTTATATTCCCCAAATGAATGAGACCATATAATGTTTGTCCTTCTCCGATTGACTTATTTCACTCAGCATAATACCCTCCAGTTCCATCCATGTCGAAGCAAAGGGTGGGTATTTGTCATTTCTAATGGCTGAGGAATATTCCATTGTATACATAGACCACATCTTCTTTATCCATTCATCTTTCGATGGACACCGAGGCTCCTTCCACAGTTTGGCTATTGTGGACATTGCTGCTAGAAACATCGGGGTGCAGGGGTCCTGGCGTTTCATTGCATCTGAATCTTTGGGGTAAATCCCCAGCAGTGCAATTGCTGGGTCGTAGGGCAGATCTATTTTTAACTCTTTGAGGAACCTCCACACAGTTTTCCAGAGTGGCTGCACCAGTTCACATTCCCACCAAGAGTGCAAGAGGGGTCCCTTTTCTCCGCATCTTCTCCAACATTTGTGGTTTCCTGCCTTGTTAATTTTCCCCATTCTCACTGGTGTGAGGTGGTATCTCATTGTGGTTTTGATTTGTATTTCCCTGATGGCAAGTGATGCAGAGCATTTTCTCATGTGCTTGTTGGCCATGTCTATGTCTTCCTCTGTGCGATTTCTCTTCATGTCTTTTGCCCATTTCATGATTGGATTGTTTGTTTCTTTGCTGTTGAGTTTAATAATTTCTTTATAGATCTTGGAAACTAGAGAGCCAGAATTCTTACCCAGAGCATCTAGCTTTAAACCCCAACTCTTGACACTTCCATTCAGGGGCGACAGCAATGAGCAAGAGAACTTGGTAATCAAAATCCTTTGAAATATTTCAGCTTTCTGTCAATGGGTGTAATTTGGAGGTTAATCTAATCTCCTTTCAACCAGTATTCTCCTCTGAAATAGAGATAATCCAAGTACCTCCCTCATAAAATTGTTGTGAGCTTCAATAGACTAAGTGACAGACTATCAGCCTTGTAAAGTGACAAATAAGCATGAGCATGTGCATTTAATCTATTGTAAACAACTTCAAAAAAATGTTCTTCAGATTAATAAGAGCTTGGCTTTTTTGTTTTGTTTTTTTCCTACTATTCACCCCCTTTTCCTTGTAGCACCAGCCTTACCTTCCCAGGGTAAATTCAGCTATCTCAGTTTGCCCCACAAACATCACATGACTGTGCTCTCCTTTGTTAACAGAAATGTATCCCTGCCCAAGTTTCTGAATCACAGCAATCAATCAGTAAACACTGAAAGTGTTTAGGACTGCACCTTCCACTAAAAGAAACTACGAATGTTTAAATTCAAAAGGCTTTTTTATGGCACTTAAGATTTCCACTGATCCAGCCTCTAAAAACTCCTACACACTCCTAAGGTTTAGACAAGATTGTTCTGAATGATCTGTTTTGGATTCCTGTTTCCTGGGAAGCTGGTTTCCTTAAAGATTTCATGTGTATATAAACTACAATGGTCAGGCTTTAGTCAAAAACACAGAAACTGCTTGTATTATTTTCCTAGGGCTGCCATAATAAAGTACCACCAATTTCGCGGCTTAAAACAAAAGACATTTATTTTCTCAAAGTTCTGTAGGATAAAAGTCTGAAATCAAGTTGTGGGCTGGACCATGCTCTCTCTGAGACTGGGTAGAAATCTTTGCCTTTACTAGTTTCTGGTGGTGGCCACCAGTGCTTGGTGTACTCTGGCTTGGAACTATAGGTATCCATCTGTCATCTGTCTTCTGTCCTCACATGGCATTGTCTCTGTGTGTCATCTGCCTCTGCATCTCCTTTCTTCTTAAATGGACACTAGTCATACAGGAATAACAGGCCACCTACTCCAGTATGACCTCAGCTTAACTAATTAAATCTGCAAAACCCTATGTCCATATAAGGTCTCACTCTGAGGTTCTGGAAAGTACTCGAATTTGGGAATGGGAGGACACAATCCACCCTCTCTTGTTTTTGGTTTCTTTTGTTTTGAATGCCAGCATGAAGTTTAATCAGGGATTTAGATATATTTATAGCTAATGGAGGGTTGTAGGAATAATGGTGAGGAAAAGCAGGGGCACAGAGAGGCTAAGATCAGTGATTTCAGCTGCCTGCAAAACCAAATTGACTGTATCTAAGATGGTGCCCAAAAATTCTGGAAGCTACCATTGCTCATCTTGGCTGCTTCAAGTCTTGAAATGGATGATTCTCAAAAGCATACCTAAAAGTCATGAAAAACATTTTTCCATTTGGCAATGCTCATACCTTTTCATGGCTGCTACCACAAAAAGAAAGCATCTCTCTTTTGTCTTCCAAATCTCTTTAGAAGATTGTTGTTCTTCATTGTTAAACTGAAACTAAAATGCTACTCATAAGTCAGTTGAGGAAGTATAGCTGCCAGTCACTCCATATCCCCCAACACTATTCCTACAAGGGGGAGTGTAAAAGGGTGAAGAAGGTGTGGAGTACCATATTAAGTACCTTTCCCAGAAAGGTCTCATCACCCTGCTGAGACAGTGACTCAATGACTACAGTGGAATATAAATATCTTGTCCTCCCTTTTCACACTGTCATATAAGAAGTTCCTAGTAATCACTGGAAATAATTAATGAGCATCTCCTTTTTGGATGAACAACTGTCATAAATACAGCATAACTAGCATTAGAGAATAAAAAGTGGCCTTAAAAATGGGTAGAACTAAAAAAAAAATAGTGGGCACTAGGTATAACAGAATGGGGTTGTGATATATGTAAAACTATGAACAATATACAATTAGGGAAAAATAAAATGGAGATCAGAAAAAAAAAAAGGAAAAGGGGTAGAACTCCTGGAGAAAAAGGTTCTGCTATTTTTCTTCCAAGGTAAAGTCAAGGATGCATCTCTAATCACAATAAAATGGGAAAGATTCCTTTATTCCCAAAACCCATCCATGAATATCCATGAGCCTCGGCTTCCTGTCAAGCTATTCTTGTTACTTAATCACAAAAGAAGATAATTGTAGCTTCTCACACAGTACTCTAATCATTGGGCAAGCTCTAATTTGGTTGAAGATATCCAAGAAAAGATCTAGAGCCTGCCCTCAATCAACTATTTAATGAATTCATATTCATAGTTTTATATATATATATATATATAAAATAAATGTACATAGGTAGCCATAAACACACACATACATACACAATATATAGATATAGCTAGATAACACATAGCTTTATAGCTATTTATGGGGTGAGGGCTGCAGGAGGAGAAGGAGAGTGAGAAGGGTATAGAGAAAGAAAAAGAGAGAGAAATTAATTTGAGTAGATTCTAGAAGGAGAAAAATAACCGCTTTGCTTTACCAGGCAAAGTAAAGAGCATCACATATTCTTTATTGGCCCCAACCAGAAATTTTAGACACTCCAATATATGACATTTCTAGATACAACTTTAAAGAGAAGAGGAGCCAAATTTTCTGAGCTGAGTACAGGTAAACTCACAATGATAGCTAGGATCAGCACAGAACAAGTGTTATTTAACTCTTATTAAGTATCCAAGTATCCTTTAGACTCTGTCTACACTGGTTAAGCAAAGTGAAAAAGAAGGTAGTGTTCCACAAAGTGTTGTCTTCAATCTATTTATGTTCTATCAAAGACTCTCTATGGAGAGATCTTCATTTGGAATAATTCTTTACCTCATGCATTATGCAAAACACCTAGAATATTTAAGTTGGTAATCACAACAAAATAAAATGAAATTATCATAAGAATATGTCACTCTACCTGTTGGCACATAGTGGGAAGGAGGGAGAAGTTAACATTCCAAAACGAAAATCTTTCAATTTCCTAAGCATATGTACATCATTTTTTATTTAAATTTTGTTTAAATCAAAATTTCACATTTTATTTTATTTTATTTTTAATTTTTATTTATTTATAATAGTCACAGAGAGAGAGAGAGAGGCAGAGACACAGGCAGAGGGAGAAGCAGGCTCCATGCACCGGGAGCCTGACGTGGGATTTGATCCCGGGTCTCCAGGATCACGCCCTGGGCCAAAGGCAGGCGCTAAACTGCTGCGCCACCCAAGGATCCCAAAATTTCACATTTTAGTATTTTATATGAATAACTGATGAAATCATTTTAATGCAACAATACATTTACTGCATAAAATGGGTTATCTCTTCCAACCCACAACTATGAATACCTGAATTTCTCTATCATATACCTCACCAGTAGGAGCAAAAACAAACAAACAAACAAACAAAAAACATAGAAAAGAGATCACACTTGTTGGGGTGGAGGGAGGAACAATTGGAAGGAGGTAGTCAACAAGTAAAAATTTCTAGTTATATGATAAAAGAGTATTAGGGATGCTAGTGTACAACATGATGAAACACTGGTATGTGATATATAAGAAAGTTGAGAATAAATCCTAAGAGTTCTCATCACAAGAAAAATTTTCCTTTATTATTTTCTTCCTTTTCTTTTTATTGTATCTATATGAGAAGATGTATGTTAGCTGAGCCTATTGTAGTAACCATTTCACATTATATGTAAATCAAGCCACCTTAAATTTATACAGTGATGTCTGTCGATTATTTCTCGATAAAACTGGTGGGGTGGTGGTGGTAGTTCTCATCACAAAAAAAAAAAAAAAGAAAGAAAAGAAAAAAGAAAGGAAAGAAAAGAACTTGTCAGCTGTTGGTATTATTCTTAAAGTAGTCAAAAACCATCTTTGGAGTTTGCTAAAATAAGTCATTTCTAACATATTACTTCTAGAAATAAAGAAGTTACTCACTTGCATTTATTTTGTTCCTTTCTTACTCTGTTCTTCCTCACCATTTTTCATCTAAATTGCTCAAATAGAGACAAAACAAGTGTATAACTAGGTCTTCCTTCATCGGAAGAAATAAGAGCAATCAAGGCATATGACTCACAATGACACAAGCAGTAACAAAAAGTCACCGTGATCTTTGGCATGGGTCCCACCAGAACAAAAACTGGAAGCTAAGCCTTCTCCAAGGCAATTTCAAACCACTTATATTTCCAATAACCTTAAAAATTATATCAGCTTTAGAAACTGGTCTTTAGAATTATCCACTTTTCAAGGGGTACTTGAGTTTTTCTAGCTGTCATCAAGTTTCCATGGTTACAGAATTTCTCAACCAATTATCCTTCTTGTGTAGTAGTGGTTAAGATTTTGGTATCAGGTATCTAAGTCAAAGGCACTGTAGTCTGTGAGGAGTTTTTCTACCAAGTCCCCTTTATCCCATCCTCTCTTACCTGCACTCATGGGATCCTGGCCACTATGCCAAATCCACTAGAGGAAAAAAAGAAAAAAAAAAAAAGTAGGTCCGTACCTAGGCAAGGGTTTGGGCCCACATTTCCTAGCAATTCAGCCAAACATTTAGATTTGTTAATATGCTGGCAAACGCCGAAGTATCTAAAATACTAATAACCGAAAGTATAATGGAGCTATTCATCTGATTTTCTATACAGAGAAAATATATTTGAAATTCTCTGGTGAATTTTTATAGGCTTGAATCACCATACATGGCAGAAACACCATTTCTAACTTAATTTAAACTCTATTTACAAATAGGAAAGGGTCCTACTCACATGGTGTAATAATAAAACATATAAAATAACATATAATAACATTTCAAGTAGTGAAAACAGTATAAATATGATAATATAGCTTCAAATGAAAACCTGTTACCTATTATTAAAATAATATATATAATATATATAAAAACATAAATATTTAATATAATTATATATAGGGCTCTGTGCTAGGTGCAGAGCCTGCTTAAAATTCTTTCTCTCCCTCTCCATCTGCCCCTACCCCAAACCTTTCTCTCTCTCTCTCTGTCTCTGAAATAAACAAACAAACAAACAAATAAAAAGAAAAGGTTATCTCACTGGTAGGAAGACAGAAAATAAATTGGGTTTATCTTTTTTAAAGATTTTATTTACTTATTTGAGGGAGAGACAGATAACGAGAGAGCATGAGCAGGGAAGATAGAGAGAAGCAGGCTCTGTAAGCAGCCTCGGGGCTCCATCCCAGGACACTGGGTTCATGACCTGAGCCAAAGGCAGATGCCTAACCAATGGAGCCACTCAGGAGCCCCAAGAAATTTGAATTTATTACATTTATATAAAAAGTCTACTTTTATATTATATTTATAATATAATTATTCATAGAAATTAGCCACTTATAAACCACTTAATTTTATTTAATGTAGCTTTTTGCAGTGCTACCAACTGGTGATTCACAAGCCAAGGTATGCTACAGATGACCTTTAGAAAAGGTATCCTTGGTTTTCAACATCTGACAACAGAGTAAATTATGAAATAAATCATTCTAAAAACATACTATTAACACGTTGCCATTGTATTTCATTGGATAACTAGGAGTCAGTAAATACATATTTGCCTTAATACAAGATCATCAGCAACATTTTAAAGATTGGAAGTCATTATTAAAGGACACGTTAGTGTACTCTGAGAAATGACTAGGAAGACTTTAATACCAAAATTGATGAAAGTACTAAAAGTCTTGCTACATTTTAAATATAGGTTATTAAACTTTTCAAACCTTTCCCTTTGCAAATCATTTTTATTTTTATATTAATTCTATCAGGAGGATAGGTCATTCATCTACAATATTTAAGATACCTTAATTTTAGACAATTCTGATTTAAAAGGAAGCTGAAAATGCCAGAAGATATGATTGATAAAATACTATATTTCTAATTAGTTTCTGATTTTATATCTTACTGCATGCAAAATGATATTACACCATATTTTATTATATGAAACCTAAATTGCTAAAATTAGGCTCCTTCTCTAATAGCTTACGTTTGTCTTAATTTTATGAAAATTTACATGAAAGTTTAGCACAGATTAAAGCCTGACAAACAATAATGTCAACAGAGATAAGTGTTGTTGAATTTTTGTACTTCTATATCTAACTTTTCTTCCCTTAATATCCTGAAACAATCAAGAAGACATATTTATGAAATAAATTATAGTCTAACTAAATTTCTTAGGGTAGAAAGCATTTATGCGATTTCAGACCTAGTATAGCTGAATCAAATGACTTTTTCTGACAGGCCCAATAAATTCTGACAATAAATACTAAGACAAGGTAAAGGACTTAAAGGATTCAGATACTTAGGATTTTTCTTTTTTCTTTTTCCTTAATAGACTGATACAGTAAAACAACCCAAGAGTGAGACTGGACCTTTAAAATATTGGACCTTTGCCTTTAGGCTTAAAAGTATTTTCAGTTCTCACTATATAACCCCATATAATAGTATAGATTCAAAGCCTCCTATTCCTGGTTAAACATACTCAATTAAAGCATGAAAATTTTAATATCATTACAGCCACGTCCCTTACCCACAAGGTCATAATGGAGTAAAAGGTATGTTGTGTCAGCCTGTGGAAAGGTGTGGACAAAGACACAGAGGCTCTGCTAGAAGTGACACAGGACTCCTTCACTATGGACACGCAGCATTCTGAAACTGCAGGCTGTGCTTTCTCTGAGTACAGTTAAAGGCTTTTTTGCTTTGGTCTACAGCCATTTCCATACTCCAAAAATGAATCCAGTTTTTCAGTCTTTGTGTCTCTTGAGCTAGTATCATTATGGATACTGGAACATTCACTTCTTGAAACAGTTTTTTTTTTTTTAAGTGTTTTTTTTTTAATTTTTATTTATTTATGATAGTCACAGAGAGAGAGAGAGAGAGAGAGAGGCAGAGACACAGGCAGAGGGAGAAGCAGGCTCCATGCACCGGGAGCCTGATGTGGGATTCGATCCCGGGTCTCCAGGATCGCGCCCTGGGCCAAAGGCAGGCGCCAAACCGCTGCGCCACCCAGGGATCCCGAAACAGTTTCTTTAAGTCAAGATAATACTTTCTTTTGATTTCTCATCTATTTCTTAAATCAACTGTTTTTCTTCTTCCTCTTCATCTCTCTTTTAAAATTGAAATGCTTAAAAAAATTGAAGTGCATAAAAAAACACTCTTTCACATGCATTCTTCACTTTCATAGACTCTTTGCCTTAACTAGAGACTTGGACAATAAATTGACATCTACAACTCAACAGGTCCAACACAGAATTTCATTTCTTACCTGAAGGTTCTTTTGCTCATGTACTATCGATCTCAATTAATGGCATCTCTGTTCTTCCAGTTACTGGAGTCAAAACTTTGGATTCATCTTTGATTACCTACTTTCTCTAGCTTCCCACATTTAATCAGAGGACACTGCTAGCTCCATCTTGAAATAATAACTATAACCTGACCAATTTCTACCCACCACCTCCAATGCTACTCCTCTGGTCCAAGCTACAGATATTCCTCATTTGTTTTATAGCCTTTTCATTGTTTCCCTTTTTTTACTCAGGGTGATCCTTTCCCCGTAAGCCAGAAATATCCTTTAAAAGCTAGGTTAGATCATCTACATCTCTCTGCTCAAAACCCTTTAATGTCAGTCCAATCACTCAAAACAAAATCCCAATGTTCTTCCCCATGCCCCAATGTTCTTTCAGTGTCTCAAAGCCTACATAACCTGGCCCAATTTTTTACTCTGGCCTTAGTTCCTATAATTCTCTCAGTATTCATTCAGCTCCAAACACACTGAATCTACTTCCATTTCCTAAATCCTAAAGATTCTCATGCCTTGGGAATCTACATTGGCTACCTCCCACCCCTAGAAATCTTTCCCCCACCTTCTCCCTCCCTTCAGTTCTCCACCTATATGTCAATCTACCTTTCATCCTTTCCAGACAACATGACATAAAATAGGCACCCCTTTCCACACTTTCCCACTCAGACATCTTTATTATTCCCCATAGCATTTACAACTATCTGATATTAAATACTACTTGTCATGCTATATATGAATATTTATTTATTTCCTACTATATATTTATGTATCAAAATGAAATTTCAAGCTCTCATAAAATTCATGTTTTACTGGGAGGGTATAGGTAAGTTACATATTTTTAAAAATTGATAAATTTTATACTGTAAAATTTCTACTAAGTGTAATAACATGGGAAAGAGAATTCCAATTTTGAAAAAGAGGCAGTAATTTCAAGTATGATCATCAGGAAAGGATTCATTATGAAAATGGCATTTGAAGAAAGGCTTGAACAAAAGAAATGAACAAGTCATGTATATCTAAGAAAAGTATATTCTGTATATATGAAGTACTCAGCAAATAGTCCTGCTTTAGGAATATTACTAGTGTGCCTGAGAAACAGCAAAAATGCTGATGTAAGTAGGTATGGTGATAACAAGGAGGAATTACAAGTACTGAGTAAGAAGTACTGCAAGTTTAAGTACACTTTTTAGGACAGGCCTCCTTATGAAGATACATTTAAGAAAAGCCCTAATGAAAGTCATCTACAGGAAAGAGCGTATTAGACAGAAAAATAGTGCAGGGTCTCTGAAATAGGAAGATGCCTGACATGCTGAGGGAAAACCAGAGGCTGAAATAAAATTTGGGGAAAGATGAAATCAGAGGCATTTGGGCCCAGATCACTTAGCATCTCTCAGAACAATGGGAAAACTTGGCATTTGTTCTGAGTCTTGCTTTTAGTTTCTGAGGAAACTATCAGGGGGCTTTAAGCAGAGAATTGACATAAGCTAATGTGCATTTTAACAATATCATTCAGGCTACTATGTTGAAATATTCCTTAGGTAACATTGACAGAAACAGGAAGAATTTGAAGTCTATTACACTAATCCAAGTGAGAGATGATAGTGGCTTAAAGCACAGTGTTAAGATTTAGCATACAGCGGAAAAGTGAGTACTGAAAAGATAGCAGGGAAAGAAGTAAAGACAACTATTTTAAGGAGTTTTGCTCAAAACGGGAGGAAGGAAGTAGTATAGATTTTGAAGACAAAGCACAGTCCAGGTGGGAAGGGAAGCATCCAAAATGAGAAAAACAACAGACTACTTGTATAACAATGAGAAGTGGTCAGAGATTAGACATAATTTGAGAATCAGGTAACACTTTCTTTCCATTGGTCCACCACACTGAAATGAATAGAATATCATGAATACAGGTACCTTGTCTCTTTTCCTTGCCCCCACATCCCCAGGGCCTACAAAGTGCCTAATACCTAAAATGTAATCCATAAATATTCGTTGATTAAATCAATAGCAAATTATGGAACTGCTGCTTAACTTACTATAAAAAATTTTAATACTATTTCCACTAGTTCAATGAGAGGGTACTGAGTAAGACTTATGAAGAAGAGCTGACCAAAACAATTGCACCATGCATTAGAAATAAACCTCACTTCTCCTAGAAATATTTGCCATATCTGCTACTGTGAAATTTCAAGATCATAGATCTCCTTTAATATGTTGAACAAATTTTACCAAGTCCAATAACATTCTGTGAAGGCCTACTATGTACCAGATTGGGGAAAAAAAAAACTAGAATGAAGAAGATATAGCTCTTGTCCACATAATTTAAACAGTTACAAAAATTAATTCTGCCTTAAGTAGGTTAAATCTCAGAGACAGGGCCACACTATAGAAAAGCTTTCACAGTTGGGTAGGATTTTGTTAGATGGAAAGAAAGAATGTCATCACAGACGTAAATAGTATGATTAATGAATATAACCCATGCATAATTGGGTATGAAAAAATTAGGTGGAAATATTCCCCAATCTGCAGCTGGAGGAGTGTTTTCTGGTATAACACAAAATATAACTTAACATCATACAATCGAGGAGACAATTTTATGTGTAGAGCCTATTTAAAGTGATTTTTTTTAATCCTAAATAACACAACAGCAACAACAACCACACTGAAAGCAATTCTCCCTTTCCTGTAGTTTACAGAGTACATAGTAAATAGTGCCTGAGACAGTTTCAGTTTATTCTGCATCCAGACACCATTAAACCTTTGATGAATGCTATAATCCTTTCCCACAAAAAATTTAATGCACATTTGTGCATGCACACAAAATTTTGCACACAGTATCATGTGAATTATAGAGAGTCCATGAAATACAACAATTAGTGACCATTTTAGATTAATTATACACGAGACCTACATTTTGCAGAGCTCACTGAATGAGGCAATCTTCGTAACAATGAATTGCTAAGGACTACATCATTAGGGAAGTTGAAGCACTCACAAATATAAAAATTGAGATGTTTCATATAGTTTTAAATAATTAGAAGCAAGAATATCAAGGATATCATTCTTCCAGGAGCTTTACACAAGTAATTAATTCTTCCTCAATACAAATTTCAGCGCTATGATTATTATTATTACGATTTTTGTAAGGAAAGTAAGAGACAAATTTAGCAATTGTCATAGTTATGTCAGTAAATGCAGGAGTTGAGCTATAAACCCAGATGGTTTGTCACAGAGCATGCTGAATTAATCAAAGTGCTATAATTCTTTTAACAAAGAGACCCAACAAAAACTGATAAAGGATCACTAGAGTAGATCAAAGCAGAGAATACTATCTATCTCACACTTGGTTGAACATTTCAACCAAGTTTGAGGGGAGAGAAAGTTGATGCTTTTCCCAAGTCCACTGAAGATAATGTGCTTCCAGTATTGGTGGGACAGGTTGCTACAGAACAACTCACCAACTGAAAAAGAAGAGCCAAATAAATATCTTTGAAAATGTCAGAGTACTAACAAGGAACTTCTGGAACTTAAGGAACCAAGATCCAGAAAAAAAAGAGAATCACAGAAAGGTACAACTCAAATTTTGCACTTCTCTCTTTGAGGAATTTATGGAGCATAATTTATGGCTATGAGTTTGAGAAGTTAAGCCGTCATTGTACAGGAATAAAGAGAACAATACTGGAGTTAAAGTGCATGAGTAAGGAAGGAGTCTTAATTCAATTCACATTTGAGATCTACAAAAGTCCACATCCTCAGAGTAGGGATAAAACCCTCATGAAGACTGAATATCAGTATCCCAAACAGTCAAATATATAACATAATTAATGTTCACCAATGCTAATTGGGTGTGCTAGGAATGTGAAGAAGGAAAAGTACATAGAAAACTATGCTTAAACAGTGGCAAAACTACTAAAACACAAAGCAAAAAGGTAAAGCAAATACATATGCACAGTAGGTTTAAAGGAAGAAAAGCAAACTCCTTTCCTAACTAAAAAACAGGACCTAGAAAACAAGGAAATCATATCTTCATAAAAGAAAAAAAAAAAGAGATAGCTATGAAGCCACAATTCTACATCCAGTAAAAATATCCTTCAAAAATTCAGGAAAATAAAGATATTTTCAAAATACAAAGCTGAGAAAGTCACAATAAAGGTAAGTTCTCCATGATAAAACAATGATCTCATACAAAAACCCAGAACCACTCAATGAAAAATGTAAATATATAACCAATTCTACATAAGCATTGCCTATATGAAGGAAAAATAATAATATCTTGTGAAGTTTAAAAAAAAGAATAAAAATATATTATGGATATCTATCCAGAAGGTTAGGGTGACATAAAGTTGAGAGTTTCTACTTGCATTATTCAGTAGTGGTAAAAATCGAGATTGTATACTACAGAGAAACACTAAGAACTCATAAGTATTGTATGTAGGTGTGTATAAGTAATAATTGAGTGGAAAAATAAACAGCAACAAATATGGTTTAATCTACATGTAGACTAGAAAGGAAGGAAAAATACAGAATGGTGAAACAAATGAAATAACATCTTAGTAAAGTAGATTTAAATCTGATGGCAATCTTTTAAAGAGAAGATATTAGAATATTTTAATCTCAATACACATAACTCATTCTTGTTCATTGTCTCAATGTTATATTTAAATAAATTTTATATCTTACTTTTCTTTTTTATTGGTCATTTTCAAGGTTGGCATGGTACAAATAAACCCAAAGTATCATAATGTTGTTCGACATGTTCAAATATCAGTTGAGAAGATGCTTCAATCTATAATGGCTAGAAAATATTCTTTACAGAAATTACACTTGAGATTTTTTTTTGTAAATGAATTACCTTCTCCATAATAGTCTGAAACAAATTTGGTTGCTGTTTGTCATTGTCTTTTGTTTAACTTTAATGTCACATTTGTTGATATTTCACATGCTATTTATTTCTATTTGTTGAAAAAATTTGCCTAATATTACTTAGATGATTTTCTTTTAATATTAACATTAAATTATATATATCAAATTCATAGATTTAATTATATACTGAGTATTAAATGTTAGATAAAAAATAATATATAAACATAACTTTAAAAGCATTTTATTTTTAATAATAAATTTATTTTTTTATTGGTATTCAATTTGCCAACATACAGAATAACACCTAGTGCTCATCCCATCAAGTGCCCCCCTCAGTGCCCGTCACCCATTCACCCCCACCCCCCACCCTCTTCCCCTCCACCACTCCTAGTTCGTTTTAATGTTTAAAAGAAAAAATAGCAAAATAGAGATATGATGGCTTTTTTAAAAGACTTTATTTATTTATTCATAAGAGGCACAGAGACAGAGACAGAGACATAGAGGGAGAAGCAGGCTCCTCGCAGAGAGCCCGATGTGGGACTTGATCCCGGACCTGGGATCAAGCCCTGAGCCAAAGGCAGAAGCTCAACCGCTGAGCCACCCAGGCATCCTGATATGATTGCTTTTGTGGTAAACTTTGGTTAATATCACTAATGATAACAGTCAAATAAATGCAAAAGGTAAAAATTTAAAATTTTATTTTTCTCCAAATGTTATGAGTTTTTATTACTTGAGAAACTTCTATTGCTTAATTACATACCATATTTTAACTAATCTAATTGGTTTAAGATAATTTATTGGGCATTTCCAAGAGTGGTTCCAAGTTGAAGTTGATGTTCTTAACTAAGATGTACTGATCCTAAAATATTGTGCATACTGTTTGAATTGCTCTCAAGATATATCACTGTTTTGAAATGGAGACCATGTCTCACAGCATTAAATTTAAACAACTCATCCAGTATCAAGTATTTTGGTTTCTAAATTTTCTGGATAATGTATCTATTGTTTTACTTCATTGGCATTATTAACAACATAAATTCACAAGTTTACTTCAATATTCTTTTCAATCAATGCATAAAATTAAAATTTCGGGATTTTTTTGCTATTCATGTTAGTATGCATGTGTATTTTATAAACCTGTATAAAACAATGACATCTACGTTAAGTTTAATTCACCTGGTTTCTTTCTCTATCATTTCTCTTTCTTTCTCACATAAATATTAACCCTCAGTATTATTTTTCTCACCTCAACAGAGTAATATTACTTTCTATTTTATACATATAACATTATGTCAACTTATTAATCATCTCATTAATAATCTTGTTTTGAAATTGTCATTCTAAGTTTTGTTAAAGTATTTCATCTATATTATATGCTCAATTACTCTATTACCAAATTTCAAAATCATAATCCATAATCTCTATAAACACTATGTTTTTATTGACAATTTATATGTTTAACGTGTTTGCTCAAGGGCTTATGTATATTCTGTCTCTTAAATGCAAATTTTCCCTATCTTGATTTATCTGCATTAAATACTAATAGTGTTTTCTTTATTCAATTTTGTCAATTCCATGTTTTATATAAAAATTACATTTACTGTTGTTCTATTTGAGAATCTAAGTATTTCCAGTATGATATCTGCATAGGTACTTCTTATAGCTAAAATTGGTCTTGAAGGAAGTAAAAATAAGCCTATCTTTTTAGTTACCTTTTTGTTATGATAAAAATACACTTGTGTTTTAGGTTAAAATATAAATACAGTTTCTACAATTACTTTTTCCATTTCTCAATATTTTAGCATAACATAAAATAGTAAATTTTCAGTCATGATCTTCCAGTGGAAAAATCATGATCATTAATTTGAATCAGATAATGACTTCTTAGAAACAACTTCATGCTGTCATAAGGATGATTTGGCAATTTTCCAAAAACATAATCTAATAAATATATTAAAGGACCAGAGGTATGAATTTTCTTGTTTAGATTACCAGTTTCATGAATATAAAATGTTCATGTTCCAAAGGGCAATTCAAAGATACATATGTAGCACCTCAGTTGTGAATATAATAGGAATACCTGTGTGCATTCTCATCATTTTGGTAAGTAACTAAATCATCTTGAAATAAAGAATTTGAAGCCACAAAGTTTTCATCAGACTTGTCAAGTTGTGCATTTGATGAGATGTTTTGCCAAACATTTATTATTATAGATAGTAAGTAAATTATTCATTAAATAAATAACATGTGATGTCCTGTTTGAATATACTATCTATGTAGTGCTGCACAAAATAAAGGAAAACATATGCTTTAAGAGGAGGCAGAGCTTTACAAACAGGCCAGATCTCCTGAAGCTAAACTACAATTTTAACGTGATGTAAACAGAAATGTAAAAAGGTTCTTTTGAAACTAAAATGATGGATCTATAGCCCATGTAAAGTGTAAAAAAGTACAAACAAGGAATTTCTGAAAAAAAATCAATGATTTACCCTACTTTATATTGTATTAAAATATACTGCAAAACATCACTATAGAAATAGTGGAGTGTTGGTATGTGAATATACAATGAATAATAATTGAAACCTCAGAAATAAGCAAATAGGATATTGATATTTGTAAATATTACTACTTCAACTCTATGGCAATTTTTTTAATTTTTAAAGAAGGAAGAATCTAGATTTTTTAAAAAATCTTACTTCCTAACTCACAAAAAGATAAATTACACATAAACCACATATGAATTTTAAAGAAAGTAAATTATTAAACACAGTAAAAGAAACCATAGGCTTTTACAACTGTAGAATGGGAAGACCTTTTTAAGTAGAACATAAAACCTCTGAAACCATAAAATAAAATGGATGAATAAAAACATATATTAAAAGTTTTCTACATAGAAAAAGTATTACAAGCAAAATCCAATGACAATATTCAAAATTAATATCAAGAAAGAGTGCTAATTTCTTAATACTGAATCTTTATAGGCCACTGAAAAAGATCAATAGAAATTTTAAAATTAAACAAATAATATAAATGGACAAATACAGAAAAAAAAATGCTGAGGCACCTGGGTCGCTCAGTTAAGATCTGACTCTTGATTTTAGCTCAGATCTTGATCTCACAGTCAGGAGATAGAGCCTCACATGGGGCTCCACACTCAGTGTAGAGTCTGCTTAAGATAATCCCTCTGCCAGTCTTGCCACTCTGCCTGTCCAAATAAATAAATAAAATCTTTAAAAAAATAAAAAGAAATGCTAATGACCCCTAAACATAGAAAATAAAAATACTCTTGATAAAAGAAATAAAATAAAAATGATACAGACACACCAATTTTTACTTATTATACTAGCAAAGATCCAAAAATTGCATAAATAATAGCTTTATGAGAGCATGAAGAAAACATAAAGCTTAGTCACTTCTAATTGAATTATAAATGACTATAATCTATATGAAGGATAATTTCACAGTTATCTGTTACAATAAAAATACACATCCTAAGTATTTCACTTCTAAAAAATTATTACATTCATTTACTAAAATGAGTATGAAATGATAAATACAGAGTTAATCACTGCATCTTGTAGCATTATTTTTTTTATTTTTTTTTAATTTTTATTTATTTATGATAGTCACAGAGAGAGAAAGAGAGAGAGGCAGAGACATAGGCAGAGGGAGAAGCAGGCTCCATGCACCAGAAGCCCGATGTGGGATTCGATCCCAGGTCTCCAGGATCGCGCCCTGGGCCAAAGGCAGGCGCCAAACAGCTGCGCCACCCAGGGATCCCTCTTGTAGCATTATATAATAATAAATCTAAATATTCAAAAATAGAAGTTTTTTTTTTTTTTTTTTTTTTTTTTTTTTTTTTATGATACACACAGAGAGAGAGAGAGAGAGAGGCAGAGACACAGGCAGAGGGAGAAGCAGGCTCCATGCACCAGGAGCCCGACATGGGATTCGATCCCGAGTCTCCAGGATCGCGCCCTGGGCCAAAGGCAGGCGGCAAACTGCTGCGCCACCCAGGGATCCCTAGAAGATGCTTTAAATAACTGTGGTACATCCATTAATGGAATAATTTGCTTCCTTGAAAAATAATGTAGTTCTTTTTTATTGTAAACTTTTTTGATAAAATATAACCAAGTAGAAATCAAAGTATTACAGGGTAGTAGCATAAAAAGATGGGCAAAGTATAATAAATATGTGTTTATACATATAGAATTTATATGAAAGAATGTCTAATAAACTAGCACCTACATTTGCTCTTAGAAAACTGAATTGTACTAATAAAATTATAAAAAAATTAATAAATAAAAATGAAAAATAAACAGAATTAATTTTTTATGAAGTAAAGGGTCCAGTAGGTTATATAAATCACCTAGGATTAAATGAGAAAAAAGGGAATTCTACAAAACATAATGAAAGCAGACATTACATACAACTAAACTTTTCCATGTTCTACTCCACTGAGTTGAGTCTGATCAATAAAACTATTTTAAAGGTTTTTAAGGTGAAGTGTAACAATCCTCTCTGGGAATATGTGTGCTCTACTTTTCTGTCACTTTTGATATATGGTATAGGAAAATCTCTGCCATTAACAGGAACAGCGTGGTAAGGAAGGCTGCCTTCTTTCTATCTTTCTCCTTCCTATCAAAATGAGACATCTGACATGTGTAATATTTTTAGAGAGACTCCATCAGTTGTACTTCTGGTCACATTTTTTAGGAATTTATATTTTTAAATTAAAGTAATATTTATTTATTTTCTTTAGGCATTCACATTATTTTTCCCATAATATCAAAAGCTGTATATTATTTGTGACATCTAAATTTTAATTATAGGACATTAAATTAAGAGCAAAAGGCAAAACTTGAAAATGGTGTGAATTTTAGTATTAACCAAACACTATTTTATAGTTCTGATTTTTTTTCTTCCATTATATACAGTCTTTTTTGACATGGTAGGACAAACGCTTATTGACAGCTCCTAAGTCTCATATTTTACAATTTCTAATACAGTGAACTTTTCTTCTGAATTCTATCTAAAAACATTCTAGGAAAGCATCATAAGTCAGCTGCCTACCCCTGAATCAATCATTATTAGAGTAGTAGAGCCAGTTAAGAGCTCAGCATTCTCGTGAAAAGCACTCTCTAAAATGAATAATATGCAGGTACTCAATGAACTAGGGTTGTTTCCAAAAGAAAGAGGATGCTTAACAACAAAAACAAGTCAAGCTAAAAGAAAATATAAATACAGAGGATTAGATAGATGACAGATACACAACAGACACAGAAATATAGGCAGACATATAAAAATTATATGTAGAACACACACATAATTTATGATTACCTGTGGATAATGTGATTGGTTCTATATTTACCAAATATCTACTCCTCAGAAAGTATTAGGTTTAAAATCAGAGAAACGTAAAGATACAAATGTATATACAAAGGAATATAAAATAATTCCTATCAGCAATATGTGACATTTTAATATAAAAGAAAGCTTTGGTTTAGAATCACTCAGACAAACTTGGGCTTGAATTATCTAAGTCTTCTCATCCTCAGGTTTTTATAAACTTATTTGAAGAATAACTCCTAATTGATTCAGAGTAAATGAGAAATTATGTTTAATATCTAGGACAGTGCTTAATAAATATCAGTTCTGGTTTAATATCACATTTTACTGGTAATATTACCACATATCTACAATTTAGAATTAATCTTTAAAAATCAATGCACAATCACCATTCAGAATTAAAATAATTTAGATAGTGGTGCCTGAGCCACCTGAGGATGTAACACACTTTCTAAGAAAAGTTATGTTACTGCCAAAGAATGTCTAAAAGTACAAGGAGATTCTGAGCATGTATTTCCTCATTCACTGTAGTTATTTATGCTAGCTGAAGAAGTACTTCATATATGTGTTATATATTAATATGATACATATCCAAAAGTTAAGTTTAAATACTTCTTAATTTTACAGCAATTAAGAAAGCCATTATACCACTACTTTTATTTTTGCTCTCTGATATGGGATATTTGTGAGAGAACTTTATTTAGTCAACTAAATGCTCTCTGCTTCATAATGCCACATGTTCAAGTTTCTCAGTTTGAATCCAATCATTTTCATGAACACTGAGCACAATTTATCAATATGTTTTGTTGCCTTGAGTGACACAAATTACTTTCCAGGGATCTCTGCTTGGGGATCAGTCAATTCCCGGTGTTTTGTAAGTAGGGCATTTACCATCTGGCATATTTGTTTCATGTTAATGGAGAGTAACTAACATATGATATATATGTACTTTACTGATACTTTTATTTTTAACTTTCCCTCTGAATGGATATCAATGTTCATGTTGACAACATTTCTCAGAAAAATAAAAGATTGTTTGTCATATTCTCACAATCTCTAACATAATTAAGTTTGCAAATATGTCAAAGATGTTCTTATCAGTGATACAAACTTTTGTGTGTAGAAGGATCACCTGTGGGGCTTGTTAAAATGCAGATTATATGGAACTATCACAAAATCTTGGGGACAGTTCAGGATCTGCATTTTTGTAAATAATCCTGGATGATGCTATGAAAGGTCATCCACATACAATTAACTTACTCAAAATACTAGTGCCTGTGGAATAATCACAAGCTCTAATTTTTGAGCCATATTTCAAATATATATAATATTAAAAGGGCAACAAGAAGAAATCTTGCTCTAAACTTCTAATCTTGATAATGGGAGAATTTTTTCCTGACTACCATTATAGCTGTGAACTTACCCAAACAAGCTTAAGGCAAGTCATATCTCATTGCTTCTTTTTAAACTTCCACTCTTGTCCTAGAGTGCTTTTTGTTATTGTTGTTGTTGTTGTTGCTGTTGTTGTCATTACTGCTCTTGTTGATTGCTGTTGGTATTTTTATAACTCTCACTATCTGTATCACGGCAAACCATCTATCACTTTAAAAATTCAGAAGTTATTTCTCTTCATGTATGTAAGGGCCAGAGACACAACCAAAACATGATATTGAATCAAATATTTGTAGTTCAATAGTTTCTTAAAACTAAGGGATTACCCAAGAACAGTTTCAAAGAAGTTCAACAAAGAGTGTGTCGTGAAGCCATTGTCTTTCATTAGAAGTAACAAATGATATACACTACACAAAAATAAACTAAAAATGGATTTAAGACCTAAATGTAAGACCTAAAACCATAAAATCCTAGAAGAGAGCACAGGCACTAATTTCTCTGACATCAGCCCAAGCAATATTTTTCTAGACATCTCTCCTGAGGCAAGGGAAATAAAAGCAAAAATAAACTATTGGGACTACATCAAAATAAAAAGCTTTTGCACAGCAAAGGAAACAATCAACAAAACTAAAAGATAACCTACTGAATGGAAGAAGATATTTGCAAATGACGTATCTGATAAAGGATAATATCCAAAATATATAAAGAACTTATACAACTTAACACCAAAAAACCCCAAAATAATCCAATTAAATAATGAGCAGAAGATATAAATAGACATTTCTCCAAAGAAGAAGACATACAGATGCCCAACAGACTCATGAAAAGATGCTCAGCATCACTCATCACTGGGAAATGCAAAGCAAAACCAGGATGAGATATCATCTCACACCTGTCAGAATGGCTAAATTCAAAAACACAATAAACAACAAGTGTTGGCAAGGGTGTGGAGAAAGAGGAACCCTTGTGCACTATTAGTGGGAGTGAAAACTGGTGGAGCCACTCTGGAAAACAGTATCGAGATTCCTCAAAAAGTTAAAAGTAAAACTACCAGTAATTGCACTAATGGGTATTTACCCAAAGAATACGAAAACATGAATTCTAAAAGATACATGCACTCCTATGTTTGTTGAAGCATTTTTTACAATAGCCAAATTATGGAAATAGCCCAAGTGTCCATGGATGGATGAATGGATAAAGAAGAGGTGATACACACACACACATGCACATGTGTGTGCACACATACACACAGCGTAATATTATTTAGCCACAAAAAATTAAATCTTGCCATTTCCAAAAACATGAATAGATCTAGATAGTAAAATGCTAAGTGAAAAGTCAGTCAGAGAAAGATAACATATGATTTCACTCATATGTGGAGCTTAAGATACAAAACAAAGGAAAAAGAGACAAACCAAAAACCAGACTTTAACCATAGAGAACAAACTGATGGTTAACAGAGGGGTGAAGAGGGAGGAATTAGTGAAACAGGTGAAGGGGATTAAAAGTACAGTTATTTAAAAAAGTGAGTACACTTACCATGATGAGCTTTGAGTAATTTATAGAATTATTGAATCACTATATTGCTAATATAATATATTACACTAATATAACATTTTATGCTAACTATACTAGAATTCAGAAAAAAACTGGCCCTATAAATAAACTTTTAAAAATAAATTACTTGCCTGAATTGCAGAGGATTATTATATTTTTGACACAATATAGCATAAGTAACAAAGTGAGGAAAGTATAAGTGACAAGACATGCATATAATGCATGCAGTAGAGAGTCCCAGATTTTTCATCATGGGAAAGATGCAAGTTTAGAACAAAACAAAACAAAACAAAACAAAAAACAAGGAATTTTCCCAGAGATGAAGATACTGCACTCAGATTAAAATAGTAGAGTAGTGCAAATCCAAATATATTATAAAATTCAATAGATTATAATAAAATTTCAGAATATCATAAAAATTCTTTAAATTCCTGAAGATAAAACAACAGAAAAAACCTGGCAAACTCCAAAGGAAATAAATATATGAAAAGTTCTATCAGATATATCACATAAAACACTATCTTGAAAAGTATTAAAAATTTTTGTCATAAAACTGTTTGCCAAGTTTTAATGAGTAATTATTTTGAACTTAAAATCCAGCTCTCAATCAAGAACTCATTCAAGTTAAGCAAGAATCTACAAATTTGAACACCATAAACGCTAAAACAGTGAGATTAATTAAAAACAAGAATGAACATACATATATTCATCCTTACATACAGCTAGACATAAATATGTGTAAATTTTACACTCTAAAAGATTATAACTCCATCTCACCATAATAGCAACACCACATTGATAATTACTTGAGGTGATAGATGTGTACGCCAACATCATGGTAACCATTTTACAATATATACAGGTATCATATCATCATATTGTACACCTTAAACTTAATAATATATGTCAATTACATGTGCTATAAAGTGTCTTCTTTCCAATAAATAATACCTTTGGGGGAAAATAATACCTTTGGGGGAAAATAATACCTGTGGGGGCAAGGGGTATATGGAAAATGTTTGTATTTCTCACTTAATTTTAATGTAAACCTATGACTGCTCTAAGAAAACAAACCCTAAAAAAAAAAAAATAGAAACATGGAGCCACAAAAGATCTTGTATGGTCAAAGCAATCTTGAGAAAGAATGAAGCTGGAGGCATCATGCTCCCTGATTTCAAACTCAATTACAAAGTTATAGTAAACAAAACAGTATGGCATTGGCATAAAACAGACATAAAGATCAGTGAAAAAGAATAGAGGGACCAGAAACAAACTCATGCAGGGGTGCTAGGGTGCTAGGGATGCCCAGTCAATTAAGTGAACTACTCTTGGTTTCAGCTAAAATCATGATCTAGGGGTCATGGAATCCAGCCCTATACCAGGCTCCCCACTTAGTGTGAAGTCTGCTTGGGACTCTCTCTTCCTCTGCTCCCACCCTGCTCTCTCTTTCTCTATTGTCTCTCAAATAAATAAATAAACCTTTTTTAAATAAAGAAATAAACCCATGCATATATGCTAAATTAATTTATGAAAAAAGAACCAAGAGTATACAATGGTAAAAGGATAGCATTCAATAAATGGTTTCAGGAAACCTGGACAGTTACATACTAAAGAATAAAATTGGACCATTATCTTATACCATGGAAAAAAATTAACTCAAAATGAATTAAAGATTTGAATGTCAGACTGAAACCTTAAAACTTCTAGAAGAAAACACAGATGATAATTTCCTTGACATTGGTCTTGTAATAATTTTTTAAAATTTGACACTGAAAGCAAAGGCAAGAAAGGAAAACTAAATAAGTGGTACTAGGAGTGCCTGGTTGGCTCAGTCAATAAAGTATGTGACTTTTGATCTCAGGGTCATAAGTGCAAGTCCTACATGGGGCATAGAACTTCCTTAAAAATAAGTAAATAAATAGCTATTTATTAAAAAAAAAAAAGAAGGACTGTATTAACCTAAAATGTTTCTGCACAGTAAAGGAAATGATTAACAAAATGAAAAGGCAATTTACCAAATGGGAGACAATATTTGCAAATCATGTATCTTATAAAATGTTAATACCTCAATTATATAAAAACTCATAAAAATCAATAGAAAAGTCCAAAAATCCCATTAAAAAATTGTAGAACTTTCTCAATAGACATTTTTCCAGAGAAGACATACAGATGGCGAACAGGTACAAAGAAAGAAGCCCAACATCCCTAATCATCAGAAAAATTCAAATCAAAACTGTATACGAAGAGGTATCACCTGACACCAGTTGGAATGACTGTTATCAAAAAAGAAATAAGCTGTGGTAAGGATGTGGGGGAAAGGAAACCTCTGTGCACGATTATTGGTGGAAAGTAAACTGGTTCAGCCAGTATGGAAAACAGTATGCAGGTTCCTCAAAAAACCAAAAATGTTATAACTACCATATGATCCAGCAATTCCAGTTCTGGGTATTTATCCAAAAACAAAAACACTAGCTTGAAAATATATGCACTCTCACATTCACTGTGGCATTATTTACAATAGCCAAGATATGAGAACAACCTACGTGTTCACTGATGGATGAATGGACAAAGAAAATGTGGTCTATATACACAATGGGATGTTATTCAGCCATTAAAAGAATGAAACCTTGCATTTGTGACAATGTGGTTGGACCTTGAGGACATTATGCTTAGTGAAATAGGTCAAACAGAAAAGACAAATACCACAGCATCTCACTTATATGTGGAATCCAAAATAAACAAACCTAAGCTTACACAAGAACAGATTGGTGGTGCCAGAGGCAGAGGATTGGGGTGGGAGAAATGGCATCAAAGGTACAAACCTCTAGTTATAAAATAAGTAATTAATTGGTACATAATGTACAGCATGGAAACTATAGTTAATAACACTTTATTACATATCTGAAAGTTGCTAAGAAAGTAGATCTTAAAATTTCTCATCATACACACACAAATTCTGTAACTATGTATGGTGATGGATGTTAACTAGATTTATTGTGGTGATCACCTAGTAATATATACAAACATCAAAATATTGTGTTGTATACCGGAAATTATTAAAATATTATAAGTCAATCATATGTCAGTCTTAGAAAACCAAAAGCACATACACACACACACACACAAAACAAACTATGAGATGTGAGACGCAGCAAAACAGTACTTAATAGAAAAATGTATAAAAAGTTGACTTGATTTAAAAAACAAAATTTTTTTCTTTCTTTTCTACATAGTAGATAACTAGGTAACTTCAAAGACACACCAGGGATAGTACTATAAATATCTTCAGGGCTCAAAGTATAATCAAGATATAATAATATCAACTTACAGATGTCTGAGCTGAGAAACAGATTCTTAATCATTTTTAATGTCTTCAGTTAGCAGACTGAATCAATCCATTGACTTAAATCTCTTTGAATAAAGAGGACACCAAATATACTTAAGGAAGCACCTGAAATCATATCAGAAATATATACTTTGTTTCCCCTTAATCTTCTAAAGGCACCTCCTACTAGCCATTATCATAATGTACATTCGACAAAGGAAAAAGTCCAGGTATACATAGGATTATTTGACATCAACTTTGAGATATTGATTTCACAGGGACAAGAATTGTCATCTACTTTATGAAGGCCAAATGATAAATTGGAAAAATGAATGAATTCGTTGTAGGCCCAGTGGGTCCCCCCTGCATTAATCGCAGAGCTAATTCTTGGTCTTTAGTTATAACCATAATTGCCATAACATATTAGTTCCCTAGCCTGTAGGCTAAGAACTATTACAAAAGAAAAAGGAAAATAAATGTCCTGGCACAATTTATCCTATTAAAAATATGAGATTCAAAATAATCGTGTAAAACTGGAATAATCCCGGAAATTAGTGACAGCAAAAAACACTAGATTGACAAATCTTTTTAAAAAAATGATTCTTATTACCCTTATAATGAATTCTCCATGTTGAACTATATTGAGTATGGTTATTCCTTAGAAATTAATGGCAAACTATTAGAAACACACTAGACTAGTGGCTCTATACACAGATGCTTTTCCAGATGGGCTTTCTCTTGGAGCAAACACATTGTGCTTCTGGTTTACGGCATGCAACTGTTAACTCAAAAATGCTTTTAACTTCATCCTGTACACAGAAAGTACCAAGGGAGGATTTTAACTGGGAAAACAGTCAACCAAATCAAACACACAAGTAAGATACCCAATATAAAACCTAATCAATATAACTTTTACCAAAGAAACATGTTTTGCTAAAAAAGGAAGTGGCGATAGGCTAAAAACGACATATGTGCCTCATTGTAAGTAGAATGCTTTACATAGGGAAGTTGTGAAAATGGAGAGAATAAGGGAGAGAAAAAACTGGAAGAAAAGCCAAATTAAAGAAGGTGGAGAAAAATAGTAGAATAGAAATAACCATTCTCCTGTCTTTTTATGATAATGGTAAAATGATAATTTTACCAATTATGGACACAACCATAAACTATATGATATTTTTCAGTTTAGCCTGTAACTGAATTTACAGTATGTGTGTATTTTTCTGTCTTGTGTCTTTTCCTTAATATTATTGTGTGTGATTTTTATGGTTGTTACCTGTAGCTGGGATTTGCTCATTTTTTCCATTGCCAAATAGTATTCCACTGTATGAAGATTGCACATTTTCTTTTAAATTCATTTTCATGTGAGTAAAAAAATTTATATTTTTCACATTTTGGAACTATAATGGAAAGACTGGTATGAACAGTTGTGAACATGTATTTTAATTTCACAAATACCTGAATTTCTTTAAGATATTTACTTAAAGGTGAGTCATGGGCTCTGGATAGCTTTACTTATTCTAGATAATGTTACACTGTACCCCCCAAAAGTTATACCAATTAATAGCAGAAGAGTAGAGGTATCTTTGGTCTGCAAGCTCACTTTGGCATTGTTAGACATTTTTAATTTTTGAGAATCTAGAATGTGTCTACTGTGATAACATTTTAGTGGCCATTTTAATTTCCTAGAATATAATGCCATTTTTTCATTTCTAACATTTGGACTTATTCTTTTTGCTGTAGCTTTTCAAGTCACTTGTCCATTTTTTAAAATATATTTAAAAATTTTTTCATATATACTTCTTTCCATATTTTGAGTGCTTGTCATTTGTCAGTTATGTGTGTTGAAAAATGTGTGTTGACAATACATTACTACACATTTGGTTTTTTCACTATCATATTTTGGCTTTTTCACACAGTGTCACATTTTCACTCCCCTTTTGGTATCTTGTGATTAACTGAATTCTTAATTTTAATGTAATACCTTTTCCTTTAAGATTAGTATTAACTCTTATTACCATGGTTTCATTACGATAATAACTCATGATATATTTTGAAGACTCTATCATTTTGCTATTTACAATGAAGTAACTGATTTACATGGAAGGGATCTATTTTATTGCCTGAAACAAGTATCTATTTTAATTTTTAAACAATTTTAATTTTTAATGGACTCCCAGTATGATTTGAAATGTCTACCCTTCCCCCATTTTCCTGTGCTACTTCTGTCACATATCTATATATCTGTGAGTTTGTTTCTGTGTGCACAAGACTATTACATTGATTATTCTATTCCCAGGACTAACATGGCAGTATATCACAGAGCATGGCTTTATAAAAAGTCCTAGTAATTGTATAATAAGTTCTCTATTTCCTCCACCTCCTTCTTTTTTGACATAGTCCACTTGTCTAACATGTCACCTTAGTTTTGTGACAACTGGTCTCTTCCATCATTCCAAATGTTATGAAACCCAAGGACTAAGGAAAATCTGAGAGGATTGTTCTAAGGCTCTTTTGGGAGTCTCTTCTCTCAGGTTGGAGGTGTGGTTGATATGAATTAAGAATACTCATGTGGGGATCCCTGGGTGGCGCAGCGGTTTGGCGCCTGCCTTTGGCCCAGGGCGCGATCCTGGAGACCCGGGATCGAATCCCACATCAGGCTCCCGGTGCATGGAGCCTGCTTCTCCCTCTGCCTGTGTCTCTGCCTCTCTCTCTCTCTGTGACTATCATAAATAAATAAAAATTAAAAAAAAAAAAAAAAAGAATACTCATGTGGATAACGAGTAAAGGAACTGGCTCTTGTGTGTTGTTACAGAAGCTGGATCATGAAACATCTATACCCTGACACAGCACACTATGGCTATATAGTAAACTTTTTCTTTATTCATTACCTTATTGTTTTGTAATATAGGGTAGCTATGAGCAATTCTTGGTCTTCATTTTTCCACTCAACACCATTTTCAAATTAGATATTTGAATTAAATTCATTTCAATCTCAGTCCTGATGCAGACAAAGTAATTTCTATTCTAAATACAATGATGAAAACTATGCTTTCTTAGGTTCTTTTAATCTGATGTTTTCAAATGAATGTATGCATACACATAATTCAGTACATACATTTAGTCATACATGTAACTAAAAAAACAATTACTTAGGGAATATATCATTATTTAAGAACTCTGAAATAATTTTTTTGGTAAAAAATAATCTTAATCTTCTATTGAGGAGGAATTTCCCTTTGCATATCTGTCCTTCTGAAAATAATCTTTAAAAAATGCTTTATTATACAAGGAACATTTGGGTCAAAATTTGTATTATTACTTAAGTATTGATGATCTTATGGTTAAAGAATCCATGTATTTGTTCTCTTCTGTATATCCTTTGGTATTTTTTTATCATCCGTTTTCCAAGAAGGTACACAATAGTAATTAATAATAACAGGCTCATTTGGAATAAATGTAAGGTAACCAGATAGTTCTTGGTTTTGGACAGTTTAGAAATACATAAGAAAAGCAAGAAATTATTATGTGGTCTACTGAATGTAAATGTTTCAGAATCTAACCGCTATCAATGTGAGAACTACTGAAATCTTTGTCCTTTCATTTCTTAAAGAATGCAATGCATACTAAAATAGAGCAGTCAAAATTGCTCATTTTCCCAAATTGGCTATTATCTATCTACTGATTATACCACAAACTTATTTCCTTTTTGCTGGACCAAAACATTATGTTCTGAAAAGCACATTTCACCTTGAAAATAAGTCAAAATGTACAAATTCAATATATATTTCTCATAGCTAGAGATCTATCAGAATCATCCACGGGACACCTACATTATAAACCACTAATATAAACATTTTGTTATCAATGTCAGCTTTTATCTCCCTGAAAATAGTCATCATCTTGAGTCAGAATGCTGTTACATTGCATGTTTTTAAAGTCCTGGATCGAATAGAAATACCATTTTAACATATTTCGTATTTTAACCTGCCTGGGCTCAAAATATGCTCATTTTTAGTAAAGAAAACTATAAATAATCTTCTGACTCTTTTACAAGGTTTTAAATCAACCACATGCAGAAAGCTGATAAGTAAGGGGAAGAGAATAAATTGCAATCCTATTATGTTCTTTTTTTTTTTTTTTTAGTACACATTTTCTGGTAGATTGTTTATGATGCATTATCTCCTGTTTCCAAACTGTCAAAATGGTGAGTAGAGATACACAGTATAACCCACTGACTTTAATAAAAGTAGCTGGGCAATTTTTGAGGTGCTAGTTGTCTGGCTACACAGACAATAGGATTAGCCAAAGTGGCTCCTGATATGACAAATGAAGGAGATGAATCTCTTGTTCTAATTCTGCTTATGTCAAGTGAGTTTACATGCAGAAAATAGTTAAAATCATGATATGATTAAATTTACATTAAATGTACACGATTGTATTTCTAAAAATCACATGGATTTTCATAGACTTTGTGACTCAAAACAATAGAGAAAAGATTACTATTTCTTATTCATTTGGGGAATATAAATAATAGTGAAAGGGAATATAAGGGAAGGGGGAAGAAATGTGTGGGAAATATCAGAAAGGGAGACAGAACGTAAAGACTGCTAACTCTGGGAAACGAACTAGGAGTGGTGGAAGGGGAGGAGGGCGGGGGGTGGGAGTGAATGGGTGACGGGCACTGGGGGTTATTCTGTATGTTAGTAAATTGAACACCAATAAAAAATAAATTAAAAAAAAAAAGAACTCACCAGAAATTATTTTTTAGGTAAAAAATAATCTAACAGGAAGAAATTTCTTCAAATTTTAATGATAAAATTTCATAATACAAAGATAAACATTAAATATAAGTACTACTAAAAGCAACTATAAATCAATCATTTAGTTCAATTAAAATTGAGAACTTTTATACCATGTGGTATATAGTTATTTGTAGCATGTGATACATGAATGGAATGTGATACCATGGAATGTATATGAACTCTGGATTCAGAGTTTCATATCCACACTTCCAGCACTATACTAGATGTGCAGAACTGGGAAAGTTACTTATCCTTTCTGAATTTAATCTCTTCACTTGGAAGTGGTAATAACATCATTTACACTACAGAGTTATGGAAATTACACAAAATTAAATTGGATGAGTCTAAGTCATCTTGCTCTTAGCGGTAGCAGTTGCTCAATATATTTGCCTTTTCCTCTCAGTGCCTTATGTACCATGGTACTTTTTCACTCCTTTTCAAATCTCACATGTATATCTTATTTCATTTTAGCAATCTATCAACTCTATTTTATTAAACTATTATTTCTATTGGGGGAAATGAAATTTTTAAAAGTTAACTCATTTACTCAATATCCTACTCTGGACATGGATTTGGTTCCAGGATACAGCAATTTTTAAAAAATGGAATAAATTATATGCTTATAATTTAGCAGAGAAACTAGCATAAAACAAATAATTAGAAAAACATTTAATTAATTTTATAATCTATGTGGTAGATATGAATCCAGTTCCTAAGAGAAAGAAAGTAGTATTTAATAGTGTAGCAGTTTACTTGCTTATTTTACAGAGCCTGACTCTAAAGACAGGTGATCCAGGGCCATGCAGTAACTCTACAGTGGAATTATTCCCTCATGTTCCCTCCATATATTCCATCATTCATAGCATGAGGCCCATCTTCAAAATTCTATGATATTTCAAAATGGCTGTTGCAGCGCCAGCCACAGAATCTATACTCCAGACTGGGAAGGAAAAGGCAAATTACAAAAGGCAAATGTTCTCTCCCTAAGTTGGCTAAAGGGAGAGAAAAGAGAAAAACCCTGAGACCCTATTAATCACTTAAACAAACAGAATCTCACAAATTTTAAATTAATGATGCAAAAGAAATGTCATCTTAAGTCCAGTAATACCATCATGTAAAACATATCACTCTGTTCACAAATATAATTTATACTATATAAAAAAAAATGTTCCATCTCATACTGTTTCAGATAAGTGATCTAGTGCGTTAGTTTCTACTGGTGGTGCAAAAAACTATACAAACTAAAGTGGCCTAAAACAACATAAACTAGTATTTCACAGTTCTGGAGATTAGAACCTTAAAATGAGACATCAGCTATGTTTTAATTCTCAAAGCCCTCAGGGGAGAATTCATGATTTTGCCTTTTCTAGCTTCTAGATATTGTCCGCATTCCTTGGCTCATGGCCCCATTCTCCAACTTCAAAGCCAGCGGTGTAGCATACTCCAGTCTTCCTGTGTCGGTGACCTCTGTTTCTGTCTTCACATTTCCTTCTCTGATGCTTCGGACTCTCTCTTTCATCCTTTGGGGATCTTTCTGATTGTATTAGGCTCACTGGGATAATCCAGGATAATCTCTCCATCTCAAGGTCCTTACTTTATTACATCTGCCAAGTTTATTTTCCTATCCATGTAAAATAGCATATTCATGGTTCCCAGGAATTAGGACATAAAAATCTGGAGAGTGGAGAGGGGCACTAATATCCTATTCACCACAAAAAGCTAATTATACATGTGAATTTAATTCAACATATGAAGTGTCTATTAAAAAGTCTACATATCCAGAGGTGCCAGAGTGGCTCTGTTGGTTAAGTGTCAAACTATTTTTTTTGTATATATTTTTTATTGGAGTTTGATATGCCAATATATAGCATATCACCCAGTGCTCACCCCGTCAAGTGCTCCCCTCGGTGCCCATCACCCAGTCACCCCAAACCCCTGCCAACCTCCCTTTCCACCACCGCTTGTTCATTTCCCAGTTAGGAGTCTCTCATGTTCTGTTGCCCTTTCTGATATTTTCCACTCATTCTCTCTCCTTTCCCCTTTATTCCCTTTCACTATTTTTTTCTTTTCACTATTTTTTTATATTCCCCAAATAAATGAGACCATATAATGTTTGTCCTTCTCCGATTGACTTACTTCACTCAGCATTATACCCTCCAGTTTCATCCACATTAAAGCGATGGTGGGTATTCGTCATTTCTTAATTTTTTAAAAAAAAATTTATTTATGATAGTCACAGAGAGAGAGAGAGGCAGAGACATAGGCAGAGGGAGAAGCAGGCTCCATGCACTGGGAGCCCGATGTGGGATTCGATCCCCGGTCTCCAGGATCGCCCTGGGCCAAAGGCAGGCGCCAAACTGCTGCGCCACCCAGGGATCCCTGTATTCGTTGTTTCTAATGGCTGAGTAATATTCCATTGTATACACAGACCACATCTTCTTTATCCACTCATCTTTCGATGGACACTGAGGCTCCTTCCACAGTTTGGCTATTGTGGAAATTGCTTGATTTTGACTCAGGCCATGATCTCTGGGGCTGAGCCCTGTGGTGGGCTCTGTACTGGGTGTGGAACCTGCTTAAGATTCTCTCTCTCCCTTTCCCTTTGCCTCCCCCTGCTCCCCAAATAAATAAATAATAAAAATAATAAATAAGTGGGCGCCTGAGTGGCTCAGTGGTTGAGTGTGCCTTCAGATCAGGTTTTGATCACTGGGTCCTGGGATCAAGTCCCACACTGGGCTCCCCACAGGGAGCCTTCTTCTCCTTCTGCCTATGTCTCTGCCCCTCTGTTTCTCTCGTGAATAAATAAATTAAAAAAATAAAAATATTAAAAAATAAAAAAATTAAAAATTAGAATAATGAGTAAATAAAACGTCTACATATCCAAATTAGCCACAACAATCACAGGAGCTCTCCATTCAACAAACTGAATTGTTGCCTTAGATTTTCTCATTCCTTGCTTCACTGAGTCTTAAAACATCCTCTTTGAAGAATTCATTTATTAATTATTTATTTTAGGAATTTTAGGATTAAAAATTTCAAATTCCCATGGTTTTTCAATAAGGCACATATTTTTATTATTTTGATAGAAAAATTATTGAATGTCCTATAAATTAATATATAGGTATTACCTCAACTAAGAAAGAAATGCCTATGTATGCTAGAAGGGCTTCTCTAAAGAACCTACTCCAGTAAAAAGTTTATATATTACACTTCACAAACTCATATTATAGAGTACAGCAAAGCCTATTGGACCATAAATTTAGCTCCATCATCACCTTTTTCAATCCTAAAAGGCTGTAAAATGTTAAACTATAAAGTTATTTGAGAAACGATCTAATCCTGCCCTAACCTCATGATATTCTTCATCTGACTCCTCACAAATAGAATCCATTTAGTTATAGACACTAACATGTACAATGAGTTGCACAACTCACGGCACAGGTTAATCTTATTACTTATTGGTGAATATCCACTGAAAAGCTATTTTTGGAAAGTCTAAATAAAATATTATATATACAAATAATTTTTAAAAGTTCAATCTTTCATGGTGACCTGTCTTAAAGTTGTGAGTCCTGCACTTAAAATATATTTGAGACATTACAACGTATGATTTGAAAGCTTAACAGTGTTATAAATAAATGCAAACTGCTTTGAAGTTTCCAGAATGCATATGTAAATAATTATACTAAAATGCTGTGTAGTTTTTTCAGCAATATTTTGTCTATGTGCCTAATCATCTAAGGAATAATTGCTGAAAAAATAAAATGATATTTAATAATAAAGGTTATTATTTTATATTTTTAAATTCATTATTTTCCACTTAATATATTTCATCTTTTTTTAACCCTAAGGGAAACTTCATATTTATCTCTTCTTAAGAAAAATAAATTTAAAATGATAAAAATATATTTAACTCAGAGTTTAGATGGAATGAGGGGAAAAGAAAGAAATATAAAGAAAAATTTTCTGCCAAAAGAAAAGTACGTAGACAACATATGGGCAAAATGGTGAAAGGCACCATAAATTAGAAAATTAAGAATACTTCTTGCAAAGTAGTATATAAGGATATATACTGAACTTATTTCTCTAAATATGTAACTTATTTTAATAATATACTACCCTGAACATTATAAGAGAAAATAGAAATAAATTATATGTTGTGTGTTCAATTATTTCCTTCTTTATTCATTCATTCAATGAACATTTATTTTATAGAAAGGTTAACTAGATGCCAAGCACTGCTCTAGTTGCTGAATGAAACAAAAAAGTTTATGACTCAGTTGGTGAAATAGAAAATAAATAAACAAAATAATCAAAAGATAATTACAAATTTGGATATGTTCACTGAAAATGAACAAGTCTAGAAAGTCAGGGAAAGAATCACATAATATAAAGTTGTAGAATTTAGGTTGGAACCAGACTATGCATAATCACCTAGACTACATAAGACTTAAACACTGCAAAATAGTATTATTATACTTGAAGAAATGAAAGAAAATAGAAAGTAAATAGAAATAGAAAGTAAATAGAAAACATATATGGAGCCTAGCGAAGGAGAGTCCCAAAGATTAAAATGTGGCATTCTTTACCTAGTAGCTCCAGTAGGGAAGGAATTTTGCAGTTAGTACTGAAGTCTCTGTGGAAGGGAATGGCTCTTTCAAAATATTAGCTCCATGTTTGTTTTTCTCTCACTCTCATACCCTCAGAATAATTTGGAAATGAAATGAGTTCAAAATAAATACATGTAAGTTAAATAAATCAAATGATAAAAGAACATTTAACTGTGGTCTTAATGAACTCTCCCTCAAAATTTCTAATTTCATGTTGTGTTGATTCCAAGCTCATCAAGCAATCTTCCACATGGGGCTTCACAGTTTTGTTCTATGAGGAAAAAAGTTATCCTTTTTCTGTCAATAAATTTTATCACAGTAAAGAATTACTTATCTTGTTTATAAGCCTTAATGTTTATAATTGGGTTATTATGAATCAACTCTTCTAAAATTAATTAACACTTGCATCTTGGGAAACTACAAAATTTGATACACATTTTACCAGACAAGGTACACCCACTATTCTTGAAGCAAAAAACAGAAAACCCAATGTGCCCTAAATGATCTTATTTTATCAAAAGTTTTAAAATCAAGTTTTGAACGAAAACATTTAGCTGGATATATCCTTATTCCCCTCACTATTGCTAGCAGGCATTTCCACAGTATTCCCAAGCATTTATGAATTCTATACCTGAATTACAACTTTAGGAACACAATATCTCATCTACTGTCTATCCCTGTGGCATTTTGAATATGCAGAATGTGATTTGTTGTAAAGCAGAATGTGATCTGTTCTCTATTACTTCTATAAGGTTCTGATCAAAAATAAATATTTGATAAATCCATGGGCAAAAAACAAATACTCTCTAATTAAGTATATATTCTTGGTGTATAAGAAAAGTCAAGACATATCATTGACTTGAATAAAGAGAATCTAGATGATGATAACTAGCATTTTACAGGGTTTTCAAGTACATCCTCATAAATCATCCTTATAAATCTTCACAGTAACTCCGTACAGTAGACAGGATACATAATATTATGCATATTTACAGATGATGAAACTAATATTCAGATTTAAAAATGGGTGATTTTAGAGTGCAGTAATGCAGGGAACAGAACAGCAAATTGAAAAAGACACAAGTTTTGAATTTGATAGCCCTATGCTGAAAGCACAGCAGATAAACCTAATTAACCATGTGGCTTCATCAACTTTTTTCCTCATTTCTGAATTGGAGGTAATAATACTTTTCCTTGCTTGTGTGATAGGAAGATGAAAGGTAAAGCAAGTACAGACTAGGTACATAAGAATCATTTAGTAAGTGCTCATTGCCTTTATTATTAATGACATTCTGAACATTGTTATTAACTCCGATCTTTGAATTTCATACAAAATGCTCCTTAATTGAGAAATAAAAAGTAAAGACAAAATGACTCCTGTTTTCTTACTTTGGACACACCAGAAAGTAATATGCAACATAATTCTTTCAATATATTTTAACAGCATTAGAGGTATAAATTATATACAATAAACTGCATATTTAATGTCAAATTTTATTCATTTTGATTTATGTATGAAATCATTACTGCAATCAAGAGAATGAAGATAACTATTAAATAAACCCAGTAAACATTAATTCTGAAAACACTACATATAGCCAATATAGTAGTATTTTCCTACAGGGATTATATTACCACTTTTACTTGACTTGTCATTTCTTCAAAACTAAATTAAATTCCATCTGGATTATCTAATATATAAACACACACAAACACACACACACACCCAACTGTTTGATGTTAAAAACATTGTTGTATTATGTTTAATAGGTGACTCTACAAACAGTGACTTGGACAATACAGACACTCAATTCTCAAAAATAAGTGTGGTCATAGGCATTTCAAGACTGATGCACTAACTTCTTCATCATGCTATCATGTGCCCAATATTAGGAAGTACTTCTTTATGTTTTTAAGCCTGTTAAGCTATGTTACAATTTGGCTGCTGTAGTTTTAGGCAATGTAAGAAGTTTGTAAAAAACGGAGTTGGAATCACGTGTGATTCTTGATTATTTATATATTTTTCTTTTCATTAAGAAGGCAAAAAGTGGGGTACCTGGGTGGCTTAGTCAGTTGAAACATCTGTCTTCAGCTTGGGTCATGATCCCAGGGTCCTGGGATTGGGCCCCACATCAGGTTCCCTGCTGAGCAGGGGGCTTGCTTCTCCCTCTCCCTCTGCTGCTCCCCCCTACTTGTCTCTCTCTGGTTCTCTCTCACTCGAATAAATAAAATCTTTTTAAAAAGGCTGAAAACCATCAACATACTCTCCTTTGGGACTAACTGGCTAGAAATGGGTCTTAGAGACAACTCTGATTACAAGGATTATGAGAAATTGCACTCCCAGCAAAAGAGAAAAGGAATGTCATGGTTGGATTAGGTCAACAACAATGCTGTAATTACATAGGAACAGTGCCATACTTAAAAGATCTTGGATCTCTTAACAATAAAGAAGAAGGAATGGAAACTAGGGACAAACTTGGCGTATCTCCCACAATTATACAAGGTCTCTATATGAAATCTAGGATTCATGAGATTAAGACATATGAATATTCAAAATGAGGCTTGACTTTTTCTAATATAAGTGTTGAATCATAAGTGTTAACTACTACTGAGTATGAGAAAATATGACACATAAGAAAGTACTTAAGAAAAAAAGGATTTTAAAACATAAAAGAAAACTATTAGCAGATAATATAATTAAAATTTAAAAGGAAATAGATGAAATAGACGAGGAAAGTGTTAAAGTAACATATATTTTTGAAAAGAAGTAAAACATCATAATACCTCTTCAAAAGTGAATAAAGTAAAACATGCTTTTGTTAATATAGCCTCACAGAGTCATAAATAGAGAAAAGTCCCATTTACATCATTGTTTCTATTCTAGACCAATACAATTTTGAAGATAAAAGATAACAAAACTGGCAACCTTATGTCTATAATTACTAATTGTTTAGTAACTACACTTGTGGTGAGTACAGCATAACACATAGAGGGGTTGAATCACTATGTTACCTGAAACTAATGGAACATTCTGTGTCAACTATACTCAGATAAACTTATTTTTAAATTCTTAAGCAAATTAAATAAGCAAAAATGTAAAAATATGTGTTACTTTAATTATGTCAAATGCAGTTTTAAAAACTGATACATAGATTATGTCAAAAACAAATCAAAAGCTAAGTAAATGTTAGTAACAGTTATTCATTTAGATTTCCAAAACAGTGTATTCCACGGCAGTTAAAGAATTAACAAACATCAGTCAAATACTTCTCACCAGAAGGCAAGATTACACTTATAGAACATTTTAAGTAAACAACTCCAGCTAGTGCCTGCCACAAAAGAAGTTTTTTTTTTTTTAAAGAGCTAAAGCTGTTCATGACTGAGTGACACTGATTCTGAACGAGGTGGCACATTCATATTTTAATACCTACTCTTTCAACTCTGACAATATCTACTCTTTCAACTCTTATAATACCATTGGAGTACAATCACCAACTCAAGAGTATCATTAAATGGATACAATTAATAATGGCAGCACAATCACTATTAAAATGAAAACCCAAATACAACACGATGTCTGGGAGAAGTTAAGCAGACCCTATTTTGTATTTCTGAAATATTTGACTAATTTGGTATGTGAATAATCTTCAAAAATGGAGAATTAAATCATAATAAGGAACATGATGGGGCACCTACATGGCTCAGTTTTAGCATTCAACTCTTGGTTTTGGCTCACGTCATGATCTCAGGGTTGTGAGATATGTCACATATGGTCTGAGCTTGGCAGGTTGTCTCCTTGGGATTCCCTCTCTCCCTCTCTCCCTCTCTCTTTGTCCCTCCCCTTGTCTAAATTAAGTAAATAAATCTTTGAAGAAAATAAGAAGGAACATGATGGCCAAGTTCATATAATTTCCTATATGGTCTCATTAATGGGATCTATGGAATAAGTAACATGTCCTCATATAGTTGGAAAACTGCATCCCCATATCGATAATCAGGCAATTTAGGTTTGTTGATCTCTCAATAGGATATTTTTCTCATCCAGACCTGAATGTAAAGCTCCTTGTTTATAATCTAGTATGTATTTTATGTGATATACTCTTAAGGACTGAATTGTATCCTCATCTCAGATTCATATGTTGAAGTACTAATCCTCAATATGACAACATGCGGATACAGGGTCTTCAAGAAGTAATTAAGATTAAATGAGGTCATAAAGTTGAGGCCAGTAAGACTATGGCCTTATAAGAAGTAGAGAATTCCTTCTTTTTGCATTCTTGGAGGAAAAATCATAATATGAGGACAAAGTTGCCATCTGCAAGCCAAGAAGAGAGCTCTTAACATAAATTGAATTGGCTGGAAACTTGATCTTTGAATTCCAGTCTTCAGAACTGTGAGGAAATATATTTCTGTTGTTTAAGCCACCCAGTCCATAGTATTTGGTTAAGGCATTTGGAGAATGAGACATGAAGCAAGAACTTTAAATTTAAATACTTTTTTTAACAATGGGAAAAATTTTAAATGACAATATCAGAATAACAGATTTTTAAATAAGGAAAAGCAAAATAATAGTCTACAGAAAAAATATCTAAGTATTAAGTAACACAAAACAGAAAATTTTAGCCTGATACAATGCCTTACCATTTCTTTGAAAACCAGTGACATATATACACTTATGAAAATTAATAAAGGGAAGCCTCAACAAAATAGACTTGGAAGGCAGGAAGGGGGAGTCTTACATGGATTACTAGAAGAATTGTCAATTGCAAACCCCAACAGAAGAATCCTCAATAGGAAGGAATTATCAAGTTAAGTCCCTACAGGAAAATATGTACATTGCATCTCGTAAGAAATCAACTAGCAACTGAGCCCATGAGAAATTGTCATGACTGTCAACTCTTGCTTTTCTCCAATGGATTTTCCTTCAAAACAACACTTCAATTCTCTCCTCGTTCTCCATAAAATAATATTCCTCTCCTTTTTTGTTGGCTTGCCTATAGTTTTTCCATAAACTGCAATTCTCTATTATACTCCAATGCATTCATTTTTGCTGATAAAGTAATTGAGCATTATATTTTAAGGTTAAAACTATTATAAAACATTTATACCAAAGTTACAAGACTTTTATTGTTAAGCTACAATAAATTTAGTATGTGGTTTTACAAACATCTCCTCATGACTTTCAGAAACACTGCTGATGTTTACATTCACCTCTACAATATACATTAGAATATTTATATTTTTTAAACCTTATTAAACTAGAACTGAGCTAAAAGAATTCTTAAAACCTACATAACTATGTCTATGGATGAGGAGTGTAATCAATACAGTAGGGCTGAAAAAATGTACCTGCAATGTTCTGGTTACAAGAGAAGAGAGTAGTGGATGAAAGTTTTGACTAAAAATGTCCATTAGAAAAGATATATCCCTGGTTCATTAGGCCCTCTCATTTGTGAATGAATAATTTGAAAACTATAGATTGTTGACATTTCCATTGCTGTATGAAGGCCTGCATAAGCTCTGGATTGAGGAAGTAGAGGGAACAAAATAAATTCCCCTAAAAGGAATTAAAACAGTATATCCACCAGCTCAAAGAATAGATCTGTGATTTTTCATTGTCACGATGGATCCAATTTACCATTTTGGAAGCTAATATCAACTGAGCAAGTGGGGGCCTCAATTAAGAGAACTACAAAATGAAAGAGATAAAGTGGTTCTTATTCAAAACAGAACAAGCTTGCAAAAGCAAAGTGAGCAGAAATATGGAACAAACTAATGTTAACATGAAATCACTCTACATAAAATTAAATCCACCAAAAAATTAATCAATTAATTAAAACCACCAAAGAATAGACAATTTTTTGAAGAAAAATGGCAGTTAATGACAAAGATACATAATTTCATCAGTGTTAGGGTCACCTGAGATTTATACAATTGGCTAAGTTTTATTCAAGGTGGAGAAATAAAGTAGATATTTCATGTTTATAAGAACTTGGATTATTACTACCTACAATATGTAACTAGAGAAAGTTTTGTGAGAAATTCTGCATGAAGAAAAATGATCTTCTGTGAAAGAAACAGGTTACAAAAAAACTCAAAATATACTATGTAAACATATTAACAAAATATTTAGTATACTAACGAATAGTTTCCCTTGGGAAGGGTACTCAATGAAAAGGCGGGAAAAGACAGGGTCATTGGAGACCTAGGAGTAATGTACCTTGTTCTCAGTATTAGTTGCATCAATCTGTGGTAGATTGGTCAATTTATATGAAATATTCTGTTTCTATATTACACATCAATATTAAGTGTTAACACAACTGACCATTTCTTTGTGTTTAAATGAGACAAATATAAAATCCTCAACAAAAAAATAACATGGTGTGGGGATGCCTGGGTGACTCAATCAGTTGAATGTCCAACTCTTAATTTCAGCTCAGGTCATGAACTCAAGGTCCTGAGACTGAGCCCTGTGTCTGGTTCCGTGCTGACTGGGAAGTCAGCTTGAGGATTCTCTCTCTCCCTTCAGCTCCCTCTGCGCCTACCCCCTGCACGTGCACTCTCATTCTCTCAGTATCTCTCTCTCTCTCGAATAAATAAATAAGTCTTTTTAAAAAATAGAATGGTATGTTTTGGGGGGTGAATGTGCATGTGTACAATGGTAAGTTCATCTGTGACCCACAAAGTCACATCAGATAGAGGGTAAAAATGCCAAAGAAATTTAGACTCTAAAAAGCATTTTACATAAATATATATGAAAGTATTTAAAATTCACCACTAAAATATTAAAATTTAAATAAAGAAATCAGTATGTGGAAAAGGAGGAGGAAATGTAGAAACTTTAAGCCAAAGCTTCTGGAGAGAAGGAAAACAATAATAGAAGTTTTTTAAAACCGTAACTAGAAGGTAAGATTTTAGAAATATATTAATCACAAAAGAGATTCATTCATGATAAGACAACTGTTATTGGCTGCATGCTGTTTACAAATCATACATAAAATTAAGTTATAGTTTTCTTTAATAAAATTGTATGTATGTGCATTATCATGCAAAACTACTATAGTATTGCTTGTTTAATAGTATGTAATATTGTTAGTATTATAATACAATTACAATACAATTTGTTTATTGTCATGCTAAGCTAGAAAGCTAAAATTACTATTTCTATCTCCTTGCACGTAGGATCCCACATGTGATACAGGTTTTGCCAAATCACAACACTTACATGAAACTTTATTTTATTTTATTTATTTATTTTTTATTTTTTTTATCTACGATAGTCACAGAGAGAGAGAGAGAGGCAGAGACACAGGCAGAGGGAGAAGCAGGCTCCATGCACCGGGAGCCTGATGTGGGATTCGATCCCGGGTCTCCAGGATCGCGCCCTGGGCCAAAGGCAGGTGCCAAACCACTGCGCCACCCAGGCATCCCGAAACTTAATTTTAAAATGAGTTTCATGGGGCAGCCCAGGTGGCTCAGCGGTTTAGCGCTGACTTCAGTCCAGGGCGTGATCCTGGAGACCCGGGATTGAGTCCCACATCAGGCTTCCTGCATGGAGCCTGCTTCTCCCTCTGCCTCTCTCTCTCTCTGTATCTCTCTCTCTCTCTAATAAATAAATAAAATCTTTAAAAAATTTTTTTAAAAATAAAATAAAATGAGTTTCATGGAAACTCTTGTAGGGTCCAAAACATCAATAATGATACCAAATATCATGGTAGCAAGGAATTTTTGAGAAACCCAGCAGTTGAGGAGACCATTTCCTGAAACCATCATTTTTAATTATTCTAGGACATCCATGTCCTTAAGGAATCATTTTGAAAATGGTTTCTGAAAGGTCAGTCTAATTTTTTCTCTTTCTTTTGATGGGGCTTGGGGCAGGCTACCCCAGAATATGCTAACGTGTATATTGATTATTTCGAATTAAAGTTACTTGAGAAGCAGCTGGTTCAAGCAGGACACTCTGACCCTCCTCTCTGTCCCCCTGAAAGCAGGAAACAAATCTCATAGGAAAGGTACCCTCCCTGCAACCGGAGGTGGAGCCACATACTTACATCCTTATCCTTCTCCCCACCTGCACCCACTCCACTCAGCTGAGATCAAGAATTCAGAGCTGAGAATCTATGTAAACAAATGTATGCTTAGTTTCTTCACCCTTTATTTCAAAGGGTTAAAAAAAGTATATATTATTATTAAATCCAGTCATATATTTGGAAAATATTAAAGATTAAAGTATAAACACTTTATGAAAGACATAAAAGGCCCAGATAATGGCATGTTCACAGATCAGATTATTTATTATCATAATATACAATTTCTCAAAAGATTCAAAATATTCAATACAGTAAAAATAGAATTCTTTCTCTTTTTAAAAAAGATTTTACTTATTTGAGAGAGGCAGTGATAGTAACAGAGGTAGTGAGACAGGAGTGAGGAGGAGTGGGAGAAGCAGGCTCTCCACTGAGTAGGGAGCCTGATATGGAGCTCAATCCCAGGACCCTGGGATCATGACCTGAGCCAAGGCAGATGCTTAACCGACTGAGCCATCCAGGCTCCCCTAAAAATAGAATTCTCAGCATATTTTTAATTTTTAAAGACTCTGAGAAGAGCTAAGGTAGTTTTAAAAAGAGAACAATAAGTAACTTAAAAATTAATTCTAAATTATGTTCAAATAACCCAAAAGATAAGCAGCACATGAGGAGTAATGAAGAAAAATTAATAAGGAATAAGCAGAAGACAAAAAGTAAATGGCAAAATATAATGTGCCCTTGGGATACCTGGGTGGCTCAGTCAGTTCAGTGCTTGCCTCTTGGTTTCAACTCAAGTCATGATCTCAGGGGTCATGAGGTCGAGCTCTTCACTCAGCATGGAGTCTGCTTGGAATTCTCTCTCCTCTCCTCTCCCTCTGATCCTTCTGCCCTCCTTCCCACCCCATTGCATCCTCTCACTCTCTCTAAAATAAATAAATAAATAAAAATCTTTTAAGAAAATGTAATGTGCTCTCACTAATAATTATAGCATATTTTATAAACATTCATGTACATGTATATATATACATGTGTGTATATATATACATACAACTATATACATACAACTATGTACTGTTTAAATGAGATGTATTTTAAATATAGAGATACAGATTAAAGACAAAATAAATAAATAAATAAATAAATAAATAAATAAATAAGGTGTATCATTCAAATAGTAAGCAATAAGGCTAAAGTGGCTATATCAATATCTGATAAAATAGATATCCAGGCAAAGATATTACAGGAAAAAGAGAAATATTATGTAATTATGAAAGGGTCAATTCATCAGTAATAAATATGTATACGCCTTCCTCAATGATAGTAATATTATTAATATATGATATCTCTAATTTCTTCTATCTCTGGTCTCTAGACCTTTTATAGGACTCATGGATTAGACCAATCCAACTAGGAAAACTACTTTTTGATTTACTTAGAGTCAATCTATGAAAGATCTTGACACATCTGAGAAATTTCTTCACCTTTGCCATATAATGGAATAGTATCACAGGAGTGATACCCTACCCACTTTGCTGAATAGAAAAACGTTACAAGTCCTGCCTTCAGTAAAGGGTTGTATAAGAGTGTAGGTCATTAGGAGTATTCTTAGAACTGTACCTACCTTAGGAAGTAAAAAATAGTATTATGCATTTATGTTTGTATGGTGCACTGAAATTTCAACAAACCCACTAACACAGTTGCAAATATTATATCATTGAGCAAATTGGCAAGGAATGGTCAACATGGGTTTTCCCAAAGCACTAAGTATGTATCTCTGTCATAACACTACTGATGTGATATTTGTTGTTAAGAGAAAAGGGCGGGGACTGGACTCAGGTCCCCTCAACCTGAACCGCCAAATCCAGCATACAGGCATAGCTAAAACTCTATGCCTCTTCATTACTGTATCTTCCAGAATATCTAAAATATATGTCCTTCACCAGCATATCTTGCAGGAAGGAGGAAGCAGGATGCTTACTGAGAGTGGCCCGATGACAAAGACTGGTGAAGACTGGCTCAAACTAGGGTGTGTCAGGATGGACCTCAGTGCTGAACTTTCACCGACATCTTCCCTCATTATACTATTAAAAATCATACCCGGGGATGGAGATTTAACATGTTAATCAGATATGCAATGCATGGAGAAACATGGCCGTTAAGTGTGTAGGTGCTAATAAATTCCGACCTCTACCTGCTTAGACATCATCCCTTTCCTACCTAGGGTTTCTTTAAGAAACTCTCCTTGACCTCACTTCAGAGAGTCAACCTGAGGACACTTTCCTCTGTGCAGCCTCACTGGTGCATAAACCCTAACAAAGTCTTGCCTGAAATTCCCCTTTGCCCTCTTGTCAATTTCTATGGTTTAGCGAGCCCAAGGGCTGTTTTGCTATCAGTTCATTTCCAATGCTTCCTAATTTCATTTTTCTTTAAATGTCTTCCAGTGCCTACTGGTACGTCTGGCTTAAAATAACATTTCAAAAATAGAAAATAGATAGATTAATATTCAAAATATATAAAATATTAAGAATGATACTTGGAGGAAAAGCACTGCATGTTAGGATATGTAGGATGATAAAGTATTTCTGTAATAAGATACTAAGGTCTAAATTTCTTAGATAAAATGAAATTTTAGAATAACTATAATCAAAGGCATTTCTGCACTCAGACTTATTTGCTCTTTTTTAAAACCTTTGCTCAGCCGTGCTAAGGTGTTGGAATCTGAATATTATCATGTTTTTTTCAAATTAAAATAGCATTTTGTATTATCAATGGAAACAGAAAGAAGTACACAGACTACAAAGCAAATTTCCTAAGGGCATAATGTATTAATGGCTCAAAGGATTTTATATTTAAAGGTTTCTAACTGATTTACAAGAACAGTCTATGCTTAATGAGCTAACAAAGTCCTTAAAAGCATGTTTTGTCACCTCATGCATACAATCAGCAAATAAAAACAAAACTCCAAAAGGAAAAACAGTATTGGCTTTTTTTCTTTGTTTCATCTGGCAGAAAATTATTGGCTTAGTCCCAAATCATAGAATGTTAATGCTGTATTTAAACAACACATTATTGCATCCCTTCTACAGAAGAAAATTTATTACCAGTAGTCTCTTCTTGTGAATCTCTTCTCTTTATATCATAACATAGTTTTAAATATAAGTATGGCAGAAAAAGTGGAGTAAAATTGTTTCATGATGTGTTCTGTTTTAATATCATGAATTGTTTATTTTATTTAAAAGCAGAACAGTTTTGCAGAATCATCTTGAAGACCCTATCTGTGTGAAAATTTTATTATATGATCTATTTTAAAATTCAGAATTGATGTTTAATTACCATAGCAAATTCAATTTCAAATAGGATGTATATGTATTGAAAGGGTAATGTGGTGTACAACTAAAAGATGATGTTTGCAGTTACTAGTTCAAATAAACCAATACTTAGAACATTTTATTTTTTTAACAATTACATTTTTATGAAGCTATTAAAATTGGCACTGGCTATGTAAAATAAAATACTCATTCAGGCAAAGAATAGTTATTTTCCTCTCTCATTTGGGTAGTCAAAAGGTTTAAAGAGTTGTACTTTATTTTTTCTAGACCTACCTATTTATATAAATAAAACAATTATTAATAATTATGAGTGAAATGTGTGAAATGGTGTTGCCAAGAGCATAGAATCTGAGTGCAAACTGGTGGTGCATCAAACTGTTTTTGATGGTTATTAGTCATGCAAGTATATTAAAACATTCCTTTCCTTGGTTTCTCCATTTGTTAAATGAAGATGATAGAAACATCTACCTTATATAATTTGTGAATGTTGAATGAGTAGTTAGTTGCATGTGAATGAGTATTGCATGGAATAATGCCTTTCATTTCATGACATAATCTTGCTTAAGCATTTTAAATATTTTTGCTATTTTGTCTTATTTAGAATGTTCCATAAGTATAGACACATTTATTGTAAAATTCAAAATAAAAAAATTATAATGTGGTCATTTTATATTAGAGTGAAATCATAGTAAAGCAATACTTTACGGAATAGAAAATACACAGATCAAGAGTCACAGTTTAGTATATATTCCTTGAACAGTTTATAACAAATCTTTATGCCTGAACTGTAACAAATCATACACTTTGCAGATGAAGACACTGAGGGTTAAGTAATGATTAAAGGCTTGCTTCTAAAAAAAAAATAAAAATAAAAAATAAAGACTTGCTTCTTGGTTACATAAACAAGTGACAAAAGTGATACTAATTTTGGTTTTCAAATTCAAACTCCATACTTTTATTCTACTTGAAATATGTATGTACATGGAAACTGCCACATTTTATTATTATTATTGTTGTTATTATTTTGCTACTACATAAAATTCATGATGATAAGTGTTCCTTTATTTTAAAACTAGTTTTTGTTGTGAAATTTTAATACAAAATGTATGAAGAAAGAATTGTATGAAGAGGGCCAATTTTCTAGTTAATCAGGAATCAAAACTGAGGAGATGGGTTATATTTTAAACTTTTGAGTTGAACCTATGTAACTGAATTGAATTGAGCATATTTTATTTTCCTATGCATGTAATGAAATAGAATATTTTTATTAACAAGCTTCACCATGGAGATCCAAAAATGAATGGCAGTCATAAACTGCTTAACCTCAACTAATACAGTATATGAACGCTGTATTGAGAGTAAAGAGTAAACAGAAAAAAAAAATAGTATTCCACAAGATTGGGCCTAAAGTTTGTTGTGCCCAAGATTGCGAATCCGAGAAACCACCAAGGAGCCGACACCGATGCAAACACAGGAGGGCTTATTTACAAGCTGGAGCTTGGGTCCAAGTATACCCGACACAGCTGAGCAGGGACTTGAATCCCGAGGCTAAGAGGGGTAGCAGCGTTATAGGGGCCAGTGGCCAATGGGATTGTAACACACATAGAAAGTTGCACAGTCATGTAGGTCTGCACGCGTGGCCAATTGAATCACAATTAACCCTATAGTGACCATTTGAGCTGGCCTATCACTCTGGTCAGAATTGGCACACAGTCTTGAGGGCACAAGGCGGGGTTACATTGTTATGAGCGGATTTCCGATAAGGGTGTGCTCAGCAGCTTGACTAGGGTGGGGCAGCGCCTTAAGCAATAAGCAGGTCATGTGGGGGTCATACAGGAGGTGGCGGGTGCAGCACAAAATGGAGTTCCTGCTCTGCTTGTCCAGGGGTAGGGGATTTTTGTTAAATATCCTGGGTCCCACAGAGTTAATGCAAAGTTTGTAGATATTGTGGAAGATAAAAAATATGTTAATGAGTCATCTGAGCATCAAGAACATACTTTTGATACATCCATATGTGTGTGTAACTCCTTTTTTACAGTGACTAATGGAAGTTCTTTCTCTGTTTTATTTCTTGAGAGTAGCTAGTAGCTTTGCATTATGAAAATATAAGAGCAGGGACAGCTGGGTGGCTTAGTCAGTTAAGTGACTCTCAATATCAACTCAGATTATGATCTCAGGGTATGAGATTGAGCCCCATGTTGGGCTCCATGCTAGGTGTGGAGCCTGCTTGGGTTTTCTTCCTCCCTCCCTGCCTGCCCCTCTGCTCTCCAGCTGGCAGGCTTGCTCTTTCCCTAAAAAAAAAAAGAGAGAAAAAAATATAAAAGAACATACTTCATACTTATAGTTTCTTACAGTTTGATATGAGAATACACAGCAGTCATGGTTCTTTCAAAGGTTCTTTATTTACCTCTATATAAACAATCATATTGAATTACTTGCTGCTCTTTAATATTATGATATTATGACACTTGGTCAAGTCTCTGTAAAGCTGGACTCGTCAAATTCACCTTTGAAAAGGAATAAAAGATGGTAGGGAGCTGGAGCATAAATTAGTTCTTTGTTTTTGTTTTGTTTTTTAAGATTTTACCCATTTATTCATGAGAAATACAGAGAGGGGCGAGACACAGGCAGAGAGAGAAGCAGTCTCCCTGTGGGGAGGGTGATGCAGGACTCAATCCTAGGACCCCAGGATCACCACCTGAGCAGAAGACAGATGCTCAACCACTGAGCCACCCAGGCATCCCATAAATTAGCTCTTTGGACATGAGAACCAACCAAATACCATTCACCTATATAGAAAGAATAGCCCCATTTGTAACACAAACACCAGTGCACCACTCACTATTATCTGAATTTTGGATTCTGTTTAAGAAGAATGATCAATTCTAGGAACATAGTTACATATATATTGTTGATTTATCAGGAATAAATCTCTTAGGAAAAACCACCATGCATTTTATACCCCAAAGTTTCCCATGGTGAGGGGTATGGGATAGAATGTGGAATACAACGTGGAAAAAAATATAAAGGAAAATGTATTATTTAACAGCTGAGAAAGTTAGCTTTGTTTTTAAAAAGTCTTAATAAAATTCTAACAAAAACGGGGAAATCTGAGTAAGAAGTTTGGGCAAGGGCCAAAAGAGGAGGCAAAAATTAAATACAATTTCCCTTTCTCAATGAGAAGAAAAGAAAATGTTTCTATTCTGAGAGACAGGAGGAACAAAAAAGAAAAATCCAAAGACCAGAGGAAATAAAGAGAGTAAAGTCCTGAACTCTAGAAACTCTTTATCCTAGTGAAATAAAGGTTAAAGAATGTAGTAATCCCTCTCTCACAATCAACTTTAATGTTAATTTCAGACTGATCTCTTTTTCCTCACTTCCCACTCACTTACTAAATAAATCATACAAATTAGGCTTTCACTTCTGGGCCACATACAAAGTGGCTTTCCCTGATGTCAGTAGTAACTACACTGACTATGATGCGACATCCATATTGGGCACTCTTGAAAGTAGAAAGGAAATGATCAAAAATGAGGCCAGAAAATAGACAAAAACCAGGATTTTCCCAGTCAAATGTGAATCTTTGGTCTTTCTTTATGGGAATTTTCTAGAGTTAATCTTATTAGATTTTTAAGCAGTGTTGAACACTGTTGACAACTTCCCCTCTTTCAACACTTCCTGTTCAGAGTTCTACAATGCACTCTTCTCTCCCATCTTTTCCTTCACTGTCCACTAAATTTCAGTAATCTCTGTAGGCTTAGCTATTACCTGTTCAGAGTTCTTCAAAGATTAGTTTTAGGACCTCACCTCTTTTCACTCCATGAGTTGATAACACAACCCTTTCACTCACATTCCTTTGGTAGGAGTTATTTGGCTCCAAGTAAACACAAATGTGATTGTGGTCTAGCAATGTGCTGAGGAAGAATCAAACGCAGATATGTTTGTTAACTGGCATTGGTGATTTGTAGCTGATACGTAAATTATACGAATAAAACATTTATAACAGTATAATAAATAGGAGTTATTATAACAGTATTAACAGTATTATATAATAATTACTGTTATAATTGTATTATAACTAGGAGTTATACTTAGTTCAAAGATGCCCAAAGTTTAGAATTCAACTATCAAACAGAACATGAAATAGAATTTACAGACTGGAAATGAGCCAGGACTCAGCTCTCAGGATTTACTAAATACTAACAAGAACTAAGCATCTCTTTAAATGTAATAAGATTTACTAAAATTTTATAAGAAGCAATTAACTAGTGTCTCCTGATTGGAAATCAAACAAAAGAGCCACGTTAGATTAGAATGATTACTTATGCCCCTTACAGAAAATTTCTGCTTCAAGTTCCTGGCCCTAGATTTTCTCGAACACTGGGCTCACTGGGCAATATAGTTATCTTAGCCAATGTTGGAAAACAGAAGAGAAGATCTCTGAAGTGACTGATTTCTGAAGTGGTAGAAGATGAATTAAAAATTACAAAACAAAAAACTTTTAGGTTACATCTGGTTCCGCTGATATTGACTATGTGTATATAAAACTTTTTGATGAATTCCACATAACCAATTCACTTTCCTAGAAAACTTTTGTTGATTTTTGCTGAGCTTTGGTATCTGTAGTTTTTATATGGTTGCCATTGATAAGGGGATACAGTTCTGACATGAATATTCCTGATATTTTCATTTACATTTCTGAATAAGGTGAATACAAAGCAGCAAAGATAAGTGTCATACCTTCTCTTTTCAATGACAAAATTGTATGTTTCACAATTTAGCATAAATCTTCGCAAGCCAAAATACCAAGGGTCTATTTTATTTTGCTTACAGTGTTCTGATTCTTGTCTTTTTTTAGCTTTCCTTTTAAAAGTTGAATTTTATGTCAGTATATAAAGATCTACATCACTATTGTTTCATTGCTGAATAATATGAGGGTTTCATTATTTAAATATCCTAATATTAATGAATTTCAGGTTGTTTCTGGCTATTTAATTATTTATTTATTTTAAAGATTTTATTTATTTATTTGAGAGAGAGAGAACATGAGCAGCGGGGGGAGGGAGGAAGGAGAGGGAGAAACAGACTCCCTGCAGAGCAGGCTCCATCAAGCTCCAACTGGGCTAGATCGCAGGACCCTGAGATCATGTCCTGAGCCAAAGGCAGACACAACCCACTGAGTCACCTACATGGCCCTGGCCTTATCTATTTTTTTGACAGGGTATTTCTGTCAATATAAAACTTGCTGATACAAAGTAAACAAAATAAACAGAAAACAAATCTTTGTCAGTGTTATTAAATGATAATTTAACAAGTTGTCATGCTCCTATGTAATAATACTGACTTTGTAACACATAAGGTACTTCTGAAATGGAGTTTTATCTTCCAGTATACTATTTGACTATTATCTCTTACTGTGACTCAGATAAACAGGCCTTGCTTGCTTAGATAAGGACTTAGTTCACAAAATGGAGAAAAGAGGAGAAAGTAAGAAAGTTGAGAAAAAGAAATTTCTACCCAATTTTTTAATAAGCTGATCAGTGTAGAAACTTTAAAAAAAATGCAGCTTTCGTTGTCTATTACTTTAATTATTGTGTGCCTGAGCTCCCATTTAGCAGACTGAGTTATACCTGGCATGGCTATGATTACTTTGATATAATAAGGAAACTATTCCACATATCTTATAATTTAAAACTTAAAAAAAAAAAATAACTGTGCTTTCCGCATCATCTCAAGTTAAATGATGCATCTGGAAATTCTAACACAAGGAACTCTCTCTTCTGTTCAAATATGGCTTGACTGATGTCACCCTGCCTCAAGTGTATTACTTAAAAAACAGAGTGCAAAGAGAACAGCTGTCAGGGTGAGAAGTCTAAACACATTTTTGCAAAGTAACCTAGTGCTGACAAAATCCATTTAATCAGGCTCAAGCTTCATGAAACTGAGTTCATTAAGTTAGGATTTTTAATAATTATGGTTAAGAAAAAAAGACATGATTTACATTGAAACTATTGAATAAAGCAACCATGTAAAGCTATTGAAGGAGATGTAAAGACTTTGATAAACTGAGTTAATAAATGATTCTTTCAGCATTTCAATTTTTTTTCTAAGAAGCTGAAATTAGGAGAACCTTGACAACTCGTTTATTGCCACCACCGTCTAAAATCGTAAGAGAAGACGGAGGAGCCTAGTGCTCTGAGCATTGACCTGCTTCTTTCCCTTTCCTGCTGAACTTAACAACCTCATTTGTTTTCATGGGAATTTTGTGTGACACCATGGAGATAATTGTGCCATAGCCTGAGATAAGACATTGAAATCTATACCCCTGAGAAACAACCAGAATTCACTTAGGGGAATAAAAACTGATTTTCTGTATTAGTATTCAATGGTTTCCTCAGTACAGTCCAAGAAGTTCCTATCTTTTTTACAGAATAATTAACTCTTAGCAAGATACCTCCCAACTAATAGTAAAACACGTCAACAGGAAATACAATTAACAATCACAACACATACATTTACTGAGTATATGGAAAAGTATAAATAGTAAGATAAATATTCAAGGTAGCAACACAGAGCTTTATTTGATAATAAATACTGTAAAATAAAGTCAATCATATTTTATAGAAATGAATTTAACATTATCAGATGGCATTTTACACATTCTGATTTCTCTAGAGACTACCCTTTGGCAAATGTGGGATGCTGCATTTTAAATTTATCTGACATGTGTATTGGCTCTAAGACTCTGATTAGGAGAATTTTTATGAACTATAACTCTTTCTTCCCATTCTATATTTTCCTTGTTGAGGGAGTTTGAGTAATACAGTGAAACACCTTTAACATTAATTAATTAACATTAACGTTAATTAAAGTTAATGATCCAAGCCATAAAAGGCCCTTCTCTTACAGTGTCCCTGAGGTCCCAGTGAATGTTATTAGCAACCATTTCTCTTTGGTAATATTACTACCAACCCAGTGACTTCCTACCCAGTCATTTTGTGGCTGACACCTGTCACATATTTTGACATATCACTCAGAGTCATTTCCTGTTTAGTATATACAGATGCTTAAGCAAACAAAAACATAATAAACAAAGCTAGCTTTCCCAGTATAAGCATCGTCTCATTTATAACATTCCTTACATTCTTAGATGCAGAAGTCACTACAATCTTGCAGGAGGAACACTGACAATCATTCCTCCTCATCCTCAAGAAACTATCTTCATGTCTCTGAAAAAGGACATGCACTGTCTCACATCTAGGAGGCAGATGTGTGTTTTAGTTCAGGTACTCCTCTTGGGTATGGCAGATTTTTCCTTTTGCTGTCTTCACTTCTGTGTTCTGAAGCATATTCCAAACTGTTAAAGGTTCTTTTCTCTATCTTTCCAAAGAAACTAAAAAGTTCATCTAACCATTTCTATGAGTTCTTCTCTGACATGTTGAAGTTTCTGAGGTACACAGATTACTTTGCAGCTTTTGCTAACCATCACAAATTTAAAGGTTTCTGAGGAACATGTAATACAAAAATGAAAAATAAATAAAAGAGGGAACAAAGGAGGAAAAAGGAAGAAAGGAAAGGAGACAGAATGAGAAAGAAAGTGGAGATGGAGTGAGGAGGACAGAATAAATGGACAGGAGATAGATGAACAAAAAAGAGAAAGGAGTATCTGAGGACAGATAAGAGATCCCCAACACTATACACACAGTGAAATAAAGCATGTAGGTTCTCAGACTTTAAAAGCAGACTAGCTGGATTCACATCAAAGTTTCACTGCTTTATGACTAAAACACAGTGAGAATTTATTTAACTTCTTCAAAGTTCATCTTTCTCATTTAAAAAGTGAGGGGCAGAACTACATTATGGTGAGCATTATTACACTCATGTGCATAGTCTATGCTCAAGAGAAAGGAACTGCTTCACATAACTTCATGCCAAACACATAGATTTTGTTGACTGCTGAGTGATTTATAGACACAGGTTCATTTCAATTTACTTTATTCCACACAGTAAAATGATTTTTCCAAGTACCCACATGACACACTATTAGAGAAGTAGGAAAGATGGATAATTTGTCAAAGGATATTTAAAGTTTCTAATGTACCCTTCTTTTTGTGTTATAATCTCCTATCTTCACTTACCTGACACTTCACCTAAGAGTGACAGATCAGATCAGAGAAGCAGATTCCATGATCATGTTATCATTGTATTTTGTTCCTCTCTTATACACTATCTTTTTTACAGAATGTTATATAATGTGGTTTCCTAAATCTGATTATGTTCTTTAACATTTAATACATTGAGGGTTCATCTTAAATACTGGGGCATAAATACTCTGTTTCAGAAACTTGCCAGTTTAGAAAAGTTACGGTTCACCAAAAGAAAATAAACCACATTTGATAAAAGATACAGATATAGATATATACCACATATAGAAATAAACCCATATATCAGCTGGCAACCTCTGTCATTGTATAGATTTGAGTGATGCTACATTGAATCCTTCCTTCTCAATGCGAGTGGACTTCCAAATCTCTCCTAAAGATGTTGATTAACTCCAAGGTGCACAACTCCTTATATTTTCTCATTATTTTGGACCAGGATTCATTATTTAACTTTCTTTATCCTTTAACAGTTCTGTCATAATATTCAGATCTTAGTTTTAAAAAAATAAGTTTTGTCAATGAAAGTTTTTGAATTTAATAGATTTTTGTAGGGGTTCAGACTATGTTACTCCCATATATGCTACTTTGGCATATTATTTTGAATTGAAGGTACTTTCAGAACAGACAGTGGAGAAAGATATTCTGAGTCTCCTCTGTTCCCCTGAAAGGAGACAAATCTCCCATGTGAAAGATAGTATTCCTGTACCAGAGCAGTAGAAGGTATCCTTAACATCAGAGACCGAGAATTTAGGGTCAAAAGGCTGTATAAATAAACCTTGTTACTTGTTTCCCATTTTACTACCCCTAGCCCAAACCCCTCTGTCTTATCAATTTTTCATAAATTTATTGTTTCTTTGTTTAAAACATATATATGCATCCATGCTCTTCCTTGGCTTTTATAACTTTGTAAGGCCCCCACATGTATGTACATATGTACATACATAAATTTATTTTTTTCCTTTTCATCTTTGTACTGTGTGGGTGGGGTGTCTTAGTTAAGAACCTACAAGAGTACAGGGAAAATGATTTTTCTTCTTCTTCATTTTGTTTACAATTTTTAGATTCTCCTAAGGACTGGAACCATTTCTTTCTTTTTACATATGTATATATAAAATATTTTATTTATTTACTTGAGAGGGAGAGAGAAAACACAGAGGGAGAGGGGTAAGCAGACTCCTGCTCAGCAGGAAGCCTGATGTAGGGCTCAATCCCAGGACCCCAGGGTCATCACCCAAGCCGAAGGCAGATACTTAACCAACTGAACCACCTGGGTGTCCTGGAGTGGAACTATTTCATAGTCCCTAGTCTTTAATTTTCCGTCTGAATTCCTATACTTTTCTCACATTCCTATGTTTTATCTTCATTGCCTCCTTCTGAAACCATCCCTATGAACTTCATACATGCTCAGCATAGCAGAGGAAACATACACTAGTTTCCATAACCCATTCTGCACCATGATGTTGAACATATTTAAAAACTGTCCAATACTTCCTAACAAAAATATGATATATAAACATATACATGTGTGAAGAGAAAAAGAAACCTGAACAACTGTGAGGCATATATATATATATACTGTGATATAGTCATTAAATATTAGCTAATTTTTAAAGGAGTATTCACTTTCTATTTTTTAAAGATTTTATGTATTTATTCATGAGAGATACAGAGAGAGGGGCAGAGACATAGGCACAGGGAGAAGCAGGCTCTCTGCAGGGAGCCAGATATGGGACTCTATCCCAGGACTCTGGAATCACAACCAGAGTCAAAGGTAGATGCTCAACCACTGAGCCACCCATGCACCTGTATTCATCTGCTAATGAGAAAAAGATTCACAGTAGCATTTGGTATGGATACTAAAGACTAATTGGACTTGAGCAAGTAATGAGCAAGAGAAGTGATTTACCAGGTTTAAAGTACATAGTGAACAATATGGAGTTGGGGGGGGGGGTAAAGGAAAGGAGGAAGAGATAGAGATGTCATTTTAAAAGTTGTTCTACCTGAGAAATTTCAGTTATCTACACTTCTGTCAGGACATTTATATTCTACCAAGAAAATATCTTTCAAATTAAGAAATGTGTGTCTTGAATAAGTTGGCACAATTTTGAAGTCATTATTTCCCATTTTTTAAAAGATTTTATTTATTTATTCATGGCAAACACACAGAGAGAGAGAGAGAGAGAGAAGAAGAGACACAGGCAGAGGGAGAAGCAGGCTCTTCAAGGGAAGCCCAACTCAGGACTTAATCCCAGGACTCCAGGACCATGCCCCGGGCTGAAGGCAGGCGCCAAACTGCTGAGCATCCAGGGATCCCCCTTTTAGTTCCCATGTTTAAAAAAGCCAAGCAACACAAATGGTCCAAGATGGCAGTATAGGAAGACCCTAAACTCACCTGCTCCCACAGACACACTGAATGTATTCCCACATATAGAACAATACTTCCTGGAGAAGAACTAAGGGTCACATGAACAGCTTCTGCACAATAAATAATAGAGGGACTATACAGAGAAGGGTGGGAGCAACAGAGACATGGTAAGAATCAGAGACATGTTGACCTACAGTAGGGAGGAATATCACTGAAGGTCCCTGTGCAGAGGCACAGTAAAGACACAGCAGTGTATAAAACAACTAGACTATAAATAAGGGAAATCCATTTAGTAACTCCAGAACATCCAATAAATGAGTGGGGATCTCCTGAAACTCACTCTGGGGTTGGAGCCTTGGCAAGTGTCATTTTTAATGACTCCTCTTCACCTTAATAGTGAAGACAAAAGCATGGTCCAAGTGCTCTAGCCAAGCTGCTAGGGCCACCCCAGCATACCTCAGTACCTGACCTATACTAGCTCTAGCTTTCTCCACAAAGGCAGCCCCAGCACAGCACCTTTTGGGTATCCACCTTATGCTTGACCTAGTCACCCTGATAAGGTGACCCTGGCTGGCACTGCATGTCCCAGAACCTACCCCTACCCCTCATTCCCACTGCCTGTGTCCACTCCAGGTATAGTCATATAGCTAGAACAGCCCTGGTGCAGTGAGCCCTAGCACACTACTCCACACCCTAGTACTTGACCCATACCTACTCCAGCCCTAGTTCCCACCAAGACAGCCCCAACTTATACCCATTCCAGCTCCAGCCATCCTGACAAAGTTGCCCTGGTACAGAACATCCCTGGAGCCCTCCAGCCAATAACCAACTCACTGCCACCAACGTAGCCCTGGTACAGGGTGCTCGAGGACCCAACCCTTACCCACTCCAAATGTCCCACAAAAATGGCCCCCACACAGCACACCTGGACCCACTAAGCACACTCATACCAACTTCATTCAAAACACCAAGGTGGCTATGGCAAGGCATACCCTAGAATACCAACTGCACCCATTCTGGCCCTAGATGGTCTGCCATAGCTGCTAGGCACATGCAATCTACACTGAGGATGTTCCTTCATCAGGTGACTCTTTCAAGATCAGGAGAAGCAGCTGTTCCATCTAATTCATAGACACAAACACAATAATTCATAAAGTCAAACAAAATGTGGAGACAGACAAATATGTTCCAAACAAAAGGACAAGATAAAATCCCAAGAAAAGATCCTAAGAAAATGGAAATAAGCAATATACCTGATAAAGAGTTCAAAATTATGGTCATATACACATTGAGAATGGAGAAACAGAGTAAAAACTTCAAAAAGGGGAAAAACATAAAAAATAATCAATCAGAGCCAATGAATTAAAAAAGGAAATAAAAAATACACTAGATGGAATCAAAAGGTTAGATGATACAGAAGAGCAGATCAATGATCTGGAAGACAGGATGGTGGAAATCACCCAACAGAACAGCAAAAAAAGAAAGCAATTTTTAAAATAAGGACAGTTTTAAGGTACCTCTGGGACAGTATCAAGCATATTTAACTTTCGCATAATACATTACAGGGATCCCAGAAGGAGAAGAAAGAAAGAGGCAAAAAATTTATTTGAAGAAATAACAGCTGGAAACTTCCCTAATCTGGTAAGAAAACAGACATCAAGGTCTAGAAAGCTCAGAGAGCCCTAACTAAAGAAGATGAGCTCAAAGAGATCACACTAAGACAAATTATAATTAAAATAGCAGAACCCAAAGATAATGAGAGAATCTTAAAGGCAGCAAGAAAAAAATAATAAAACCACATACAAGGGAAATCCCACAATACTATTAGCTGATTTTCAGCACAAACTCTGCAGATCAGTAGTAGATATATTTAAAGTGCTGAAAGGGAAAAACTTACATCTAAGAATACTCTACCTAACAAGGCTGTCCTTCGGAATTAAAGAAGAGATAGAGTTTCCTGAACAAGCAAAAAATAACGGATCTCAGTACCACTAAATTAGCCTTATGAGAAATGTTAAAGGGTCTTCTTTAAGTGGGAAAAAAAGCTATAACTAGAGATTTTAAAAAAACATATGAAAGAAAAAAACTCACTGTAAAAGTTAATGTATATTAGAGGCAGTAGATAAAAGCTAGTATGAAGGTTAAAAAACAAAAATAGTAAAGTCAATTATAACTACAATAAGTAGTAAAGGGATACACAAAATAAAAAGATGTAAAATATAATGTTAAAACATAAAACCAATTTGAAGGGATATATGCACCCCTACGTTCACTGTAGCATTCTTCACATTAACCAAAATATGGAAGCAACCTAAGTGTCCATGATAGATGAACCAATAAAAAAGATATGATGTGTATATACACACGTACACACACACACACACACACACAGAAAAATATTACTCAACCATAAAAAAGAATGAAATCCTGTCATTTGTATGGATAAATCTATAAGATAACATGAAAGTCAGACAGGAAAGACAAATACTGTATGATTTCACTTATAGGCAGAATCCAAAAAACAAATAAAACAGGAACAGGAAACAAACTTGGTTACCAAAAAGGGGAGTGCTTGGGGACAGGTGAAAAAGTTAAGAGAATTAAAAAGTAAACTAGTTGTAAAATAAATAACAGGGATGTAATAATATACAGCATAGGAAATATAGTCAATAATATTATAATAACTTTATATACTAACACATGGTGATGAGATTTATCCTGAGGATCATTTCATGATGTATAAAGATATGGAATCACTATAATGTACACTTGAAGCCGACAGGATATTGTACATGAATTATACTTAAATAAAACAGAAAATAAAAAACCAGGGATGCCTGGATGGCTCAGTGGTTGAGTGTCTGCCTTCGGCTCAAGGCATGATCCTGGGGTGCCGTGATGGGAGTCCCACATCGGGTTCCCTGCATGGAGCCAGCTTCTCCCTCCACCTGTGTCTCTGCCTCTCTCTCTGTGTCTCTCATGAATAAATAAATAAAATCTTAAAAAAAAAAGAAAAAGCCAAACAACATAGTTTCTTAAGGAGATAAGCCTGAATATTTTTAACAGTGGGACTTCAACTTTCTGTGACAGTTGGTCTCATAGAAAAATCACACACACACACACACACACACACACACACATATATATATGCTTTTTTTGCCTCTCACTTGAACTATAATGTTTATCTTAAAGCATTAAGTAGGCATTATCATACTTTCCACAGCTGAAATTCCTTAAACTTCCTTAATGGCCTCACAGTCAAAGCAATTATCTCTATCACTGCCTAACTGGGCAGCTTGTTCTCCAGAGCAAAATTAATAGATATCATTTAATGGTCAGAGCTGTTTCTGACCTTCCCATGACTCCAGGACACTGAAACTGTTTGTTCAATCTACTGCACTTACATAAAAAGCTGCTGCTAACAGCTTGGATTTAGCATCAATTTGATAACAGAAGGTCTTTCTCAGCAGGGTCAGCACACTTGGTGTGGTGCAATACAACGGCAATAAGAACTGTCAATATTATGAAAATGCAACTCAGGACACCGACGTTAAAAACAAAAATGTGTAGAGAAGATTTCTCCTGAGAAATGTAGGATATGTACACTATCACTGCATCTATGCTATCATATATTTTTAAGCTCAGTCAATAAATGATTAAATAAACAGATGAATGAATTATGAAAGCAGTGCAATTTAAGAATGTGGTGAAGCAAAACAGATTACAACAGTTTGTAATCTGTTACAAAACTGCTTCTTATATCTAAAAACTATAAATGAATTGGCTACTGAAGGCAAGGAAACATTTCCATGAATAAGAAGTAAAAGTGCCCATAGCTCCTTGAAGGTTTTATCTTTTTGTGAACATACATGGTAACATAATTAATCTGAGAAAAAATGTGATAGCAGGGATATTTCAACTCAGAATACATTGTAAGAGCCTAGATGCAGCAGTATTAGCAGAAAATTTAATTATATATTTTCTTCTTTAGTGTCCTGAGAGGATTTTGAATACTGAAAGTCATTGTTGCCACTTTTCTACAGAACGTTGTAGTGAGCTGACACCCCCTGTGAAAGACTTATTATATAAGGATTGTGTGAATAAATATGACTATATTTCAAATACAAGTCCTACTTTCTTTTTAAATAAATTTTTAAATAGAAAAATCAAATATAAAGTTTTAGCTATTTATGACTTTTTCAAAGGAAAGTTATCTTTCTATAAAACATGTCCTATAATGTAGTAATGTGTTCATCCTGCATTTGTAATAATATAGACATTTTTAGATAAGCAGAAACCAACTTTTGACCTATACTGCTACTGAATAGACTGAGATCATTAATATCATCAACCCTAAAAGTAGTTATAAAAATGATATAATCAGTCAACTGTAAAAGTATTTTAAAATTTACCTTAGCAATCAACACTCAGGACAAAATGTATTTTCTAATGTCTTAATTTCTCACAAGAAATGGGGCTCTAAAATAAATTATTAAACATATTTCAATGGGATTCTTGCTAGCCCTTTCTATAAATGAACATACACCACTTAATATGACAACAAAAGTAGCCAAACCCGCTAGTATATGAATCCATGCTTTCTAACAGAAAGCATGGATTGAAGTATTTTTTAAAAAGTTATTGCAAAAAGATTAAGTTTAGGAAGAACTGGTGCAAACACCATGAACAAAAACTTGGTTTTCCTAGGTCTTTATAAATTGAATCCCAATGTTGAACCCTAACTATTTTCTCATTTCTCTCTATCCTTATTTTATTAAGTTTCCCCCAGATTCTTCTGTTTGGTGAAAATGAAGGCTTTAAAATTGCTGATCTGAAGATGAAACTGCCAGAAGCAATTTTGTTAATGGACCTTTTAAAAGTGGTAAAAAAACAAAAAACAAAAAACAAAAAACAAAAAACAAAAAACAAAACAACCTGTTTATGCATTTTATCTTTGGTTACCTAAATATATTTCCAATAAATAATAACTATTAATATGAAAACTGAAATTTTGAGCAAATAACAAAACATAATCCCCTCTTGTAGACAGCTATAGCATCAATATTTGCATTTCTTTCTATTGAAAAGGGCAAATAAAATATAGTCAGTAAATATAAAAAGCATATTCTGACTTTTTCCTTGATTGCTCCTGTTGATGTGAACTTTAAAATATCTGTTCATTGTCTGAACAAGACTATCAATGACATTAGCTTTTGGAGAAGAGTTTTAGCATCTTCAAAGATGTCTTTTTATTTTTATGCCAATCAAACAAGCTTATAAATTTTTCATCAGAGGATAAAGTGTCAGGTAGCCTAATTGATTTACCGGTTTCCTAAAATAAATAATTGCTCAGAAATTATAATTTTTGCATCTCTACCATAGCCTTATAAATGTCATTTAGACAATGAAACAGAAAATCCATTAGTATATATTTAGTTGGCAGCTCCAAATGCTGTGTAATATATTTTTAAATATCTATTTGATTGAATTAGTATTGCTATGTCCCAGTCCATTGGAATTACATTTAAAGTTACAATGGATGGTGTGCTCTCATACAAAGTCACTTTTCATTGTAAAACCATAATGATTATAATCAAAATCAATTTCAAGGGCTCCAAGCCCTTTAGGACTACCGCACTGGCCAAAATAATGGAAAATTAAAATGATTTAAAATCCATTTTAGCCCTGTGTATCTTAAATATTATACTTTATCACATTATGTAAATTACATATATTTGCAACATAGTCTAGTTTAACAGCCTCTTATGTCCTCATGCAAGTGATAAGGGTGACATACTATCCACTTTGTAATGAGTGCATAAAATGGTAATTTTGTAGGCAAACATTCTCATCTCTCTGGCAGATGGCTTAAAAGGCTGTTCAAGAACCCTTTCAAAGCAAGTTGAAATAGTCTAATAATGAATAAATAGCAGATGTTGTCATTGTAAATTTTAGAACACACAAAATAATCAGACTGTTTTGAAAGCAAACTTTAGTCAAATTTGTACTAATGTATTTATTTTTAATTTAACCTTCTCATTACTTCAGAAGGGTCAGAACTATCAACTGTCATAGTTATAATAGAGGGTATCCTTAAGTGATCTACTAACTATATTTATGTATTCTGATTATAATCAAACACGAATATGCAGTAATTGTGTGTGTGTGTGTGTGTGTGTAGGTAGATAGATTTTTTTTTTCATTAGAGGAAAATATATTGTGTACTAAAATATGCCTGTGGGGCACCTGGGTTAACTCAGTCAGTCAAGTGTTCATTTCTCGTTTTTGGCTCAGGTCATGATCTCAGGGTGGTGAAACTGAACCCCACAGGGAACTCTGTGCTGGAAACGGAGTCTGCTTAAAATTCTTTCTCCAGCTGCCCCTGTCCCCTCATCTCTATCCCTCTCTCCCTAAAAAAAAAAAAAAAGAAAAAGAAAAAAATTCTTCCTTCAGTTTAATCCTCCCATTTTTCTGAAAATAAAGTTTACAGTTTTACATAAAAGATTTATACATTTATTCTCAGCAATTTCATTTTCAATTAATGGTTATACAATTAATCTGCATTTGTATGCATTTGACAGGAATTTATCTCCATACTTTTATTCAGAAATAGACTGATGATTCACTAGGATAATGTGAATTTGGGCCATTGGCTTTATTTTATCTACTTATTTTTAGTTTGGGTTGACTACCCATTTTATGACTTTTCATATCTTTTAATCCTCTAAAATAAAAGCTATAAATGAGCTTCCTTCATTTTTAGTTTATCTCAAAGCTCTGAAATTTTTAACATAGTTCAAAATTTGGTGACAAATGTTGCAAATTCTGGGGTAGGCTGACTATTGTCTGGTATTTAACATGACAGTTTAAAAAAAATCATAAAAACCTTAATGTAAAATAAGTCAGAGGGAGAAAGACATATACTATATGATTTCACTTATATGTGGAATCCAAAAAACAAAACAAAACAAACAAACAAAAACCCAGACTCAAATACAGAGAACTGGTGGTTGACAAAGGAAAGGAGGATGGGAATGGGCAAGATAGATAAAGGGCATTAAGAGGTACAAACTTCCAGTTATTTAATAAAAAATGGCAGATTAAAGGTACAGCATAGAGAATATAATCAATAATACTGCAATAACATTGCATGTTGACAGATGGTGACTATGCTTATTGTGGTAAGCAGTGGGTAATATATAGAATTGTTGAATCAATCTGTTGTACATCTGAAACTAATATAGCATTGTATGTAAATTATAATTCAATAAAAATAAAAATAAAAATTTAAGTTTGGCTGAAATAATCTTAAGAGTTACACAATCACATACTATATGTTGAACAAGCAAAACAAAAATGTTTTTAAGAATATTTGAAAGATGTTTATTAAAAAGTAGATTATAATTTGGATCAAGTATAATTTGTAACCATAAACTTGAAAGAATCCTCTACTTTAGTTGAGCTCTTTATGCGTAACTCAAAAGTAAATTTTAGGCATTGCTTGAGTTTAAATTTTTAGTTCACTGTAGTAGATGGAGGTATGGAGGAATCAAAAGGAGTCCTAGACTTTTTGTCAATTGTATTATAAACAGGACTCTAGCTGAAAGAATTCTACCTTTTGTACTACCCTGAAAATACAGATGCTACTTTGCGGTATTTAAAATCTGAAACTCCCTTTTTCTACAAAAAGTACAGGTTTACTTTGATTGTTTCAACATATTAAGTGATTTTTCCCTATTCATTATGAAATTTAAAGAAAAATCAGTGATATTTACTAATTGTATAAATCAATATATTTTAAAAGGTTTAGATGAAAAGCACACTGCACCTAAATATTTTATTTATCAAGTTGCTATGATGAAATCTACATTGAAATACTTCAGTATACATAGTGTGAAACAGGTGTGTATATATTTGTTTTTAATCTACCTCCCAGACTCAGTTTGATGTGAATTATTCTACATATAAATCTATACTTTGCTTGTGGTTAGTTAGCTTTCAATATACCAGGGATGAACAGACCAGAAGTAGTTAAGTACTTCAAATACAGTGTTCAAAATCTATACCAAGACATTCGTTAAATAATACAGGATGTGTTTGATTAGTCAGGGCACATATGTCAAGTGTTTACCAAAGTCATGCTGCCACTTTCACAGCATAAACTGTGCAGAAATACAGATATCTAGCCAGGTACTTTGTATCCGTATGCCTTTTCATTTTGACATGAACTCCTGACTTCTTTTCACCGTGGAGTGTGAAAGGAACTAGTATGCACATTTTTCTGTGCTTGAGGTACATTTCAAAAAGTACCTTCATATTCTCTGATTTCTTTTTCTTCTGCATTCTGGTTATAAAAATTCGGTATATAGTCTCTCTTTTCTAACTTACAGGCATAGATGATAGGATGATCTCACAAGATGACAAAGCCACAAGATTTAACAAGCATGGAGGTACCTCACTACAGAGACTGTATGAGTCTACTTTGGTTACATGAACAAAGCATGTGAATCATGCCAACCCAGCAGCCAAATACCTTCAAAATATAATGTAAGAGTTACTATTCCATTACTTCTGAATTCTCTCAGGGATCTTCTTCCTGAGATTTCTCTAACTGTAATCCTGTGTAATCTATAGAGATGAAAATATTTTTGCATCTTGGCAGAATGTGTTTTACCGAAGACTTCTCTATGTGTCTAACTACATAGAATGGGACTTTACCAAGAAAATTTTGGGTTTTTCATACTGTATGCACATAAATGTTTGAACATACAGAAGAACTAGATCCAAAGATTGGATTTCATTTAAATATTTCACTAGGTAAAAAATTATTGTCATGGATATCTAGCTTTCATGTATATCTTTACAGAAGAGGTTACTGACATACATTCAAACCACATAAGAAGGGCTGAAGAATTAAGTTCAGAGTAAGATTTTATAAATATAAGTATGAGTAAAAATACTATTTCAATACAACTTGAAGTTGAGAAAGAAATAGCCATGTTAGGACACTGAGTGTATTTTTAGTGTTTTTTAATATTAAAAACATACATTAATAATCTCCCAGTTTTTACATGAATTGCTTGGATTGCAGTTTCTAAAGTTGCAGAAATGCACTTGGTAATGCTAAAAATGAAATCTTGGCTTAGAGCTTTTGATATTCTTTTTTGGAACTTTTAAAATCTGACAGTTTAGGTGATAGTTTTTAATCCCCTTTTAGTAAATCTTGTTTGGTAAACTGCTTTATAAGACATACAAACAGAAAAGCATATGGAAAGGGTTTTAGTAATATAGTGATTCTCTTTTTTCACTAAAGTATTTTTATTCTGAGATAAAAAGTGAAGGAAAAAATATCTAAACTGCAATTCTCTCAATACCCTTCATTAATCTTCGATAAATTTAACCTAATAGCCTTAAAAACAATTATTCATCCAGAGTAACAGAAATTTCAGTTAATTATTCTTTAGATCTCTTTATGTCTTTGCCTTCCTTTCTTTTCAGAAATTCTCTGGTTACTAAAACAAACAAAACCCCAATAAGCAAACACCTCACTCAAAGTAATGAAAAAAAGCAGAAGTGGTGCATTTGCAAGCAATCAATCTGGGTGTTTACATTTAGATTGTTCTTTAACCTTTCACATTAGAGAGCTAAACACCTTTAATTTGTGGAAGAAGATAAAATTAAAATGGTTTAGAGTTTGCTGCAGCTTAACATTAGAGCTTCAAGGCCTTCACGTCTTTTTAATAGACTCATTAAAGGGGATCCTTGGGTGGCTCAGCGGCTCAGTTGTTTAGCGCCTGCCTTCCGTGCAGGGCGCGATCCTGGAGTCCCGGGAGGATCGAGTCCCAGGAGGATCGAGTCCCTGATCGGTTCCCGGCATGGAGCCCGCTTCTCCTTCTCTCTCTCTCTCTCTCTCTCTTTCTCTGTCTGTCTAAAATAAATAAATTAAAAAAAAAAAAGACTCATTAAGGGTCACCGTTTGAGATTTTTTTTTTTGATCAACAATCCTGAAGTTTTAAGGAGAAAGAGATGAGAAAAGGTAAAATAAAAAATGAATGATAAAAAAAATGAATGATAGAATGTACCTCTCCTAAATTTAATGAATATTTGGTCATTTTCTTAATATTATTCTTTGCAAGTCGATGCCAATTCTATATAAGGAAGTTCTCCCCCAAATAATCTTCAGTCCAAAATGCCATATAGAGTTGTAAATGGTAAACTGTAACATGATAAATACCCAAAAATATGGTTTTCTAAACAAAATATTCTTTTGACTTAGGTAAGGGAAATTATCGTATACAGTCCAGGGGCAACTTGGTAATAGTAAACTTTAACTATCAGTAAACTTTGCTAACCAGAAGACTAAAGAAATGGTAATTTCTGTCTAGTACTTCTTTGATTTCACTATTATCACCTTGAGAGGGAAAAAAATAAAATCATAACTTTTTTCCAGTTCTTTTCCTCAAATTCCTATTAAGGCAAGGAGTTTAATAATAAACTATATACCAAAAGGCACAAACTAAATCTTCAGACATCTGTATTATCATGATTATAAGATTTTTTCTTCCATTCCTAATAGTTTAAAATGCTTTGTTTGTGTGACATAATGGCACCAAGTATAACATGGCATAATGCTACCGCATTACTCTCTTTAAAGAAGTATAATTTCTCAAATACAGCAAAAAATATGTACCAAATCAGCAACAATCAATCATACTTGCTCTCTGTAGAGAATCATGTGGATCAAATCATCTTTGTAAATAGTGTCATGAAATGACCTTGAAGTATACTGCTGGCACATGATCTTCCAAGATACTCTCTGATGTTCCAGATTGTACCACTAAGATAGCTAAATATTTGCTGATGAAGTTCAGGATTCATTGTTTCATAGACAGGGTGAATACTGTACCTTTCTCTCCATTAGTGACTGCCAGATTCATTTTTGATTTGACATTCTCTATCTAATTTGACACCAAATAGCTAATCTCTTTACCCTTTAAATTTCTGATGTGTCATATTGCATTACATTTCTTCTGTCACCTTCCATCACTGTATATTTTGTCACATAGAAAAGCCAATGTGATTTGACATAACACAAGAAGATGGGATCCAAGAGATTTAAAGCAATGCTAGTCAGTGGAGCAGAAATGTGACACATTGCTTCAAATGTGCAAATACTCATTTTTTGAAAAGTAGATATCTGCTAAAAGCAGGTATATAGGGTAATCCATAATAGTTTTGGGAAAGAGATAGATTTTACCTTTTAGTGGCAAATTTAAAACACTGTGCTGCCCTATATAAATAACAGAAAAATTGATTCAAAGTGACAATGGCCAGAGAAAAATTAGTTTGATTCTATTGTATTCTGTGTGGTAAGCATTCTCCTAGGCTCACTAAATAATCCACTGAAAATTCATCATTTTACTTTTAGAGCAAATTGTAAATAACTTGCATAAGCTTATGTTAAAATGTACATAATCTTTTGTATTTTAATACTTAAAATAATCATTAAAAACACAAAACACCGAAAAGAAATGCACTTCCACACTGCTTAAATAACTGATTTGGCTCATTTTCCTCCCAAATTTTCTTAAACAGTATCTAGTTTTGAAACAACAAAATTGCTCATCCCATTTTCCAAAGAAACTTACCAAAAAAATTTTTTTACTAATTTTCGATTGAAATTAAAGATAATAAAGTTTACACCAACCCTGCCTTTTTTCCCCCATACTAATTAAGTAAAAACTATGCAATGAGTCATAAGTGTTAGTCATGGATCACAAATTTATTTTTTTATTGGAATCCCCTGGAAAGATTTTATTTAAAAAAAAAAATTCTCAGGAAATTAGCTTCAATGAACCTGATGCGGGGCACAAAGTATTTTTTTTTTTTCTGTTAGAATAAATTTATTTCAGCAGGCAAGTCATTTGAAGAAAACATGCTATGTAATAGTATAGATCATGTGGGGGCACAAGGGTGGCGCATGCTTTGCTGGGTGTGGGAAACCTGCTGTCACCCAGGCCTAGCTCTGTCTCCAGGCTTGGATAGTGGGACATGAGTGGAAATTTGTGTGATTGGGAAGGACTGTGGCAGAGCATCCTGCAGGGCCACACAAGAGAAGCATACTCCTGTCCTGTCTAAGCCTCTGTACTTGGGGTTCTCTGGTATAGCAGTTCACTTTGTATCGTATACTTTTTAAGCTTTCCTGAATGAGTTTAATAAGCCGTTTCAAGGCACCATTCCTACAAAATAAAAATGATCAGGCTTTGACTGAATTCCATTCCCTGAATCAATCTTCTCTAAATACCAATAAACCCCCACTGCAACTGATTTCTAACAAGAAAGGTTTGGTTCAATATAATGAGACTAATTATGTACCATGCATGTTACTTGTTTAGCTATGACTTTGTGTCCTTACTAACTGGTTCTTTCTCTGTTTTTAATGTGTGAATCCTTGCTTCAGAGGTATCAGCAATTCCCTTCTCACTTGAAGGACACTGGGCTGTGTCTTGCAGCCAGTTTTATATTAACATTGCTATGTTTGCTTCTAATAGCTAATGAAATCATGCTAGAAAAATTGCCTGATTAGTTCTATAATCATCAATGTCCAGATCACTTGTTGCTGTCCTATGTTATTACAGTCAAAGATAACCTCTTTTTTTAAGGTTTTATTTATTTATTCATTAGAGACACACAGAGAAAGACAGAGACACAGGCAGAGGGAGAAGCAGGCTCGCTACAGAGAGCCTGATAAGGGACAGGACCCCGGGATCATGACCTGAGCCAGAGGCAGGTGTTCAAGCACTGAACCACTCAGGTGCCCCTAAGATAACTTCTTTACTTTGGTTTGAAGCTTACCTGTACTTAGCTTATGTCCAGAATTCCAGTTTTCATAACCATGAATATCGTGTCCTGTCTCTCAACCTCAACTCTTCTGCATTATCTCTAACCAGGTCTCTCGCTCACACAGGGACTACCTCAGCCAATTCCATTAGCCTTAGGTCTTGATTCTGGCTGGCCCTGCCTGCTCTGTTCCAAATCATTTAACCTGGGGCATGATCACCTATAATTGCTATATAAAAATGGAAAAATCTTATCTATATAAAACTACTGTGTATTTTATTTCAACTGCTAAATATGAGAGTATATATTATTATTAAAAGACAAATAATAAAGTTACTCTTATCAAGTACAAAATACACTATTAGAAGGGCACCTGGATGGCTTGGTGGTTGAGCCTCTGCCTTGGTTCAGGTCATGATCTCAGAGTCCTGGGATCAAGTTCCTCATCGGCTCTCCATAGGGAGCCCACTTCTCCCTCTGCCTATGTCTCTGTCTCTGTGTTTCTCTCATGAATAAATAAATAAATTTTAAAAAATACTATTAGAAAGGAAGTAGATGCTTGTAAGCATTAGTTCAGATTGACAATTTATTTTGTGTCAAGTATGGTGCATGATATTCCATTAGTGGTACTAAAAGTAATCCTCCCACAGGGACCAATTTTCTTTTTTCTTTTCTTTCTTTCTTTCTTTCTTTCTTTCTTTCCTTCTTTCTTTCTTTCTTTCTTTCTTTCTTTCTTTCTTTCTTTCTTTCTTTCTTTCTTTCTTTCTTTCTTTCCTTCCTTCCTTCCTTCCTTCCTTCCTTCCTTCCTTCCTTTCTTTCTTTCTTTCTCACAGAGAGAGAGAGAGAGAGAGAGAGAGAGGCAGAGACACAGGCAGAAGGAGAAGCAGGCTCCATGCACTGGGAGCCCAACGTGGGATTCGATCCCGGGTCTCCAGGATCGCACCCTGGGCCAAAGGCAAGCGCTTAACCGCTGCGCCACCCAGGGATCCCAGGGACCAATTTTCTATACTGGAAACTTACTTAGGCTTTACAATAGCACAACTTCAAAAAATGTCTTCAAAATACTTTAGTGCTTTCATAGTATCAACAAATGCAAAAGTTAATATATATCTTCCCCCCAAAAGTTGATATATACCTTCTTTATTTGGCAAAGAAGGTAAAATTCCAAGAACAACACTTTTGGAGCTTACAAAAAATAATAATCTTCATTCAATGCGGTAATCTATGTATGTAGCCCTGGAATTAATTTAATCAAAGTTTTTTCTCCAAATGAGAATTCAACAAAACAGTGAATGTATGGAGAACAGCTAAGAATTTTTTTAAACGGCTCATACAATGTAATTATTTTTTATTATAGTTAAGAAGAAATTAAACTTTTTAATTAGAAAGTTACATTGTAATTTGAATCTAAGCAACTGTTCATAAAATAGCCACTGGCGTTTGTCATTAAAGTAAAAATAGATCGAATTTAAATTAAAAAAAAAATGTCTTTTTAGAAAACACAGCTGGATGCCTAACACCATTTTCTCTATAAAGTTTCCTAAAATGAAAGCTCCAAATTGTTGGATTCATATCTTTCATTTTTATTAGTTATCAAAATTTTAAAAAATATATGGTTCTTTTTTATTTCGTAGCCTTAGTATTGCATAAACTGCTGTTAGCTACAAGAGTCATTACCTGAAAATGTAATTTCAATACTGAGTGCATGAAAAAAAACCTGCTATTTTAGATTTAAAAAAGGAAATTCTGGTTGAATGAATGGAAGGCTTTGTGATATATTTTGGTTCAATTATAGTGCCAGTGATGGCATGAATATTACAGGTTAATGGTTCTAATCTCCCCATTAATGGTTTATCAGTTTTATTGAACAGTGTAAAAAAAAAGTACAAATAAATGTTTCACAATAAATATTTTTTAAAAGCACATAAAATGGTATTATAAAGTTTAAGCCTTGAAATGTTATACCACTGATAATGAGAAAAATGCAGATACATATTCCACGGATAAAACAGTTGGTAGCAGGGTATCTAAATTTTAAGCCTAAAAAAATTATGATTCAATTAAAAGACATTTTGTTAAGTTTCTGTGTACCTTAATGGAAAAGACATTATTCCTGTCTTCAAGAACCTTTTTATTAAGCTTGGTGAAAACAACAAACAACTAATGAGCAATCAAGCATTTATATTTAGGCTATGTGCTGCCACCTTTTTTTCTTAATTTGTATATAACTTCCACTAAATTACAAATTTTTTTTGAAAAGAGAAAGTACAGAGAGCAATGTGACTTTAGATCTTTCCAAAGGTAAGGGAGAAGTCTCTTGCTTGGCTCATTTCATTCCACTTTTATTTCTTACAGACTATCCAATCACAAGGTGAGACCAGAAGGCCAAAAGGCACTGTGAATCATTTCATTTCCAGAACAGCCTGAAGAGTCTCAGTTCAGAGGTGAGGAGACTTGGGACGAGAATCTACTCTGAACTTCAGTGTCTTTCACAAAGAAAGGAAGTACTAAGGAAAAGTTTAACAGAAAAGGAAGAACTATATAGGGGGAAGGTGGGGAAAGAAGGGTTTCAGAAAAGAAAGTCTAGGACAGTAAAACAAAGAGAAGATACCCTGATTTTTTTCAAAACATGTCTATGCTCTGTACAAACTGTAGAAAATTAAAGAGAGAGAATATACTTCTAAAGGATTTTAAGCAGAAAAGGTAGATTTTTTATCTTTCAAGAAAGGTAGCCCTTTTCTCACCCCTCAATTTATTTCCCCACCCATTTCTCCTCCCACATCCATTCCCCTCTTCCCACACCAGGCAGAATGGTATGATTAAAAATTCTTTCAGCTACCTGGGGTAGCTCAGTCAATTAAGCTTCTGCCTTCTACTCAGGTCATGATCTCAGGGTCCTACAATCAAGCCCTATGACATTGGGGTCATATTATAAGCCCATATATTGCATCATACTGAATGCTGAAAAACTGAAAGCTTTTCCTCTAAGATCAGGAACAAGACAATGATGCCAACTCTCACCACTTCTATTGAACATGGTACTGGAAGTCCTACCCAGAGCACTTGGGCAAGAAAAATAAAAGACATTCAAAATGGAAATGAAGAAGTATAATTATCTTTGTTTGCAGATAACATGACCTGGTATGTAGAAAACCTATGCTAAAAGTACTCAACTGGGATGCCTGGGTGACTCAGCGGTTAAGGGTCTGCCTTCGGCCCAGGGCATCATCCTGACGTCCTGGGATGGAGTCCCACATTGGGCTCCCTGCATGGAGCCTGCTTCTCCTTTGGCATTATGTCTCTGCCTCTCTCTGCGTCTCTCAGGAATAAATAAATAAAAGCTTTAGAAAAGTAGCCAACTAATTCAGTAAAGTTACAGTATTCAAACGTTATTCTTTTTAAAAAATTTTAAATGCCATTAGAACTATGTTGTTTTTGAGTTTCTACAGTTGTAAATTTGGCAAAATCAGATCAAATTATTAAATTAAAATAAAGGAAGAGAATTAATATATTTAAGCCATCATCCCTTTTATGGTACCTAACTAAAATGTATGGGTTCAGTGTGCATGTTTTATCACATCTAAATAGCATCTAATTAAAAGTCCCTTGTTTTCCTGGATTGGTCCCATTTTTGGTACAGAACTTTACAGTAGGCTTCTTCTTTTTCTATCTCTAACTCAACTGACAAATTCGAGATATATATACAAGAGAATAGGGGAGTCTTCTCAGAACAGGTTAAGGTGGATAAAATGAGATAAGATCTACTGACTAGTGCAGTGGTTATCAGGCATCCATACCCTCTGATGACTGTCTCACTAGTCGGAAACTTTTGTAGGTTATTTGGTTGACCTTCATTATTTGAAGAGCCTTCATTAATGGGGTCTTTTCTAGAAAGTTTCCTCAAATCTTTTAATGTACTGTTTACTCATTTCTTTGACAGTCTACTCACATTGCTCGGGTCCCCTTATCCTTCATGGCAGTCTTTTTAGCATGAGATACCTCACATCCCTCATTATCCACCTTTTTCTTTTTCTTTTTCCTTTCCTTTTTTTTAAGATTTTTATTTATTTATTCATGAGAGGCAGAGAGAGAGAGAGAGAGAGAGAGAGAGAGAGAGAGAGAGAGAGAGAGAAAGAGTAGCAGGCTCCATGCAGGGAGCCTGATGCGGGACTCGATCCTGGGTCTCCAGGATTCTGCCCTGGGCTGAAGGCAGTGTTAAACCTCTGAGCCACCGGGGCTGCCCTATCCACCCTTTTCTATTGGGCACACCAGGACCATAGAAATACAAGCGATCTGGTCTAACCACATTCAAAAAATATAAGTTGTTTCCAGTCCTGTTTTTCCCTCCTTTGCTCTTAAATATGATAGCTTTAGCTATAGTATCTTTATTTAGACTTTTCAGGGGTGCGTTAGTTATCAGTTTTCACGTTGACTGAACTCTTAGAGACATACACATCAAGCTCTCTGAAAGGTATCTGAAGATTATTTCCTCCTGTGGTGATAAACATCTTCCAATAGTTCTCATTCTCTCATCTCTTTTACCTAACAATGAATCCTCTCTTCCAGTAAAATCTTTCTCTTAATGAATCCTAAATAGTCTGTAAGTAGATGATGGCTCTTGTTAGCAAAAGGAGTTTATAGTCTTAGCATATCTGCAGTGACAGATTAATTTCTCACATTTGAAGGCATAGGTAAATGGAATTCGCATCTATTCTCAGCACTGGGCCTTGCCCAAAACAGGGGTACAGAAAAGCCACAGGTTAACATTTTTTCTGTCACCTGTGTACCCTGAGTCATGGAGTGGCCATATTCTATCTTGGGAGAAGAGAAGAGATAAATAGCTGTAGAGGAAATAGAAGTAAAGAAAAGAAATCAGAATAAGGAGAGAAAAAAAGAGGACCTTAATAGCAGCTTCTTCAATTCTTGAAACCTAGCTATATTCTTGCTCTTGGAATCTATGAAACACCTTTTTAAATCATATTTTTTGTTATTTAATTTATAACCTAAAGAGCTTTAACTAGAGACTATTAATTATACGCTTCTTTCTTGCTCTTTCTTTGTTATTGTTTTGTTTTTGGTTTATTTTGTTTTGTTTGTAATTAATAAGATTACGGAAACAGCAAAGATTATCTGTTGAAAAGCAATGTCAGTTCCATATTCTTTTTCCTGTATCAAATTAGATCTAGTGATTCTGCAAAGCTAGAGTTAATTTTAAGAAGGCTCATTCTGGACTGTTATTATTGAACAAAAAATCATTATTTAAAGCAATTCTGATAAATACTATTTTGAAAAACTATTTGACAAACATGTCCTAGACTGATAAACTCTGTTTGACTACTAAGGATATCCAGATTTAATATTAATCTGCATTCAATCTTAATGTTCTTTAAAACCAAATATTTGTGCCTATGGATCTGTATTTATTTCTGAACTTCCATAAGAGACCTAATTGTCAGAGAGGCAAATAGTCGGATAAGAAAGAGTTTCAAAAAGTCAAAATTTGATTAAGGATTAGCTTATTTCCAAAGTTATGAGGGATTTCCGACTGACTGGGGAACACAATGTCCCACCTGTGCCAGCTGCATGTTGGTAGAATGAACTTACATAGCCTCATGATATTGTCTGATACTGTCCAGAGCCTGTCCAAGCTTTTTTTAAAAAAAAAAAATTTCATTTATTTATTTGAGAGACAGAGCACAAGCCAGGAAGAGGGGCAGAGGGAGAGGGGAAGTAGACTCCTTGCTGAGCAGCAAGCCTAACTTGGAACTGGATCTCAGGACCCTGAGATCATGAGGTGAGCCAAAGGCAGAGGCTTCATCCATTGACCCACCCAGGCACCCAAGGGAATACATTTTCAATGTTCTCACTACTCACATAAGGAAGGGTAATCATGGGGACACCTGGATGGCTCAGTGGTTGAGCATCTGCCTTTGTCTCAGGGCATGATCCCGGAGTCCTGGGATCTAGTCTCACATTGGGCTTCCTGCATGGAGCCTGCTCCTCCCTCTGCTTATGTCTCTGCCTCTCTCTCTGTGTCTCTTATGAATAAACCAAATAAAAAATCTTAAAAAAGAAAAAGAAAATGCTCTGCCAGGTCCTATGGCAAAAAATTTACCACTACACTATTCCTATCTTCAAAAAACTTAGAAGTAAAATAAATGCAGACATGAGTAGCATTGTGATTCTCTAGCTTTGTGACATGGGAGGTCAATAAACACCTCTGACTGACAATTCCATTTAAACTTGAATATTTTGTAACTATAATGCTTTTCTTTCTTTTTTTCTTTCTTTCTTTTTTTTTTTTTTTTTTAAGATTGTGGGACTCGATTCCAAAACTCCAGGGTCACACCCTGAGTCGCAGGCAGACACTCACCTGCTGAGCCACCCAGGCATCCCCTATAACGCATTTTTTAACCCAGTTTAGCTTAATGTGGAGTTTGCGTATTCAAAAAAAAATAAAAAAATAGAAATGAAAGATACTTATAAACTTAATATAGATTTGTGTATTTACTTAAGAAAAAAAGACAATTGGAAAAATTCTAGAAACATTTTTTCTTCTATAAAAAGCAAATAATAACAATGTCTTGGAATATATTCCATATATATTATATTCCACATACTTAATAAAATAGTAAGAAATAGACTTGCAAAAATTTACTTAAACATTCATCTATCAATAGACATGTGATCAATTCCAGTCTTTGGCTAATTCAGAGAATTTCACAGGGATTACTAATTTTTTTTTTACATAAGTGTAATTGTTGCTGCAAGATAAATTCTAGTAAATTAAATGCTTGGGTCAGCAGGTATTTATTTTTTCATAAATATACTAATTATGTTTGAGATATTACATCGTGTATGTTTAAGGCATACGGTGTGATGATTTGTTATGCATTTGATAGCCAAAACAATTACTACACAGTAAGGTTAATTAAAAGATCTATCACCTCACATAGTTACCATCCCTTTTTTTTTCCTTTTTTAAAATAGGTTTTATTTATTTATTCATGAGAGAAACAGAGAGAGAGAGGCAGAGACATGGGCAGAGGGAGAAACAGGCTCCTCAAGGGGAGCCTGAGCCACCCAGGAGTCCCTAGCAGAACATTTTCAATCAAGTTTCACATAAAGCAGTTTATAATAAACAGTAAATAGAATGATCAAACATAGTAATGGATTCAAATCTTGCATGAAACAAACAAGAATATAAGACAGAGGAGTAAACAGTTGTATGGGACTCTGAAACATGAAGTAGTATTTGACCATAAAAATTGTGTAAAGCGTAAGAAGAGTGCTATCAGAGGCAAATGATGTGATCCTGGACACCAGTGTTTCAATGTGAGGTGACAGTGACACTCCAACATTGACTATGAAGAAGAGGTTACTGCCAGATTTAACCTTATGTATACATGAAGGTTAATGCATTCCAGAATCCTATCCTGGTTATCACCTCATCTCACCTTGTCCTGAGATAACTTCTCTCCACTTTTGAAGCTCACCATTTTCCATCTTGAATCCTGGTTCGTTTCAAGCAAGCTGTAGCTCACTCTGCCCTGATGTGGCTATGGGGGCATGCCACAGGCACACATATCTCTTAACACAGAGAATTAAGAAGGTAATATGATATATAACAACTCTGTATGTTGCAGGTAGTAGAAGAAAAAAAAGCCATATATATACATAAAAAATTAAAAGTGGATATAAATATCCAAGTATAAGATATGACCATTTTTAATCCACAGCCTAGGCCTCATAGTTTTCCAAAAAGTACCAAACACCCCATTTCCTAGCATAATTCACTTATCTATAGTCTAATCTCTAATCACCTAAAAAATAAACATCAATAGCCTTCTTCTCCACTTCAGACTATCCCTGAAATCAGCTGCCTTTTCTTGATCCTTTGATTTCTATTTTTAGATAAGCGTCTCTTCAGGATTACAGTAAGTGAAATGTAACATGCTTATTTTGCTGAGACTGTATGCCAGTCAATATTATAGACACTGTCAATATGTTGTTAAAAAACACAAAAAGACCCTTGTCCCAGTGGGAGTAAATGGATGTTAAGGTAAAATAAGGACATTAGAAGGTAGGTATACCACAAGGTGTTAAGTACTAGGGGAAAAATAAAACAGGAGAAGATAATAAAGAGACTATAGAGAGGGTTTCAGTTTCTAAAAGAGCTGTCATGGAAAGCCTCACTGAAAAGGTGACATTTAACCAAAGACATGAAAAAGATGGTAAAACCAAAGATGAAAAAGTGAAATAATATATGCAATCAGAAAATTGTATAGGATATACAACATAAGAATATAGATTATGATAGCTAACATTTATCATTTATGTGCCCCATTCTAATCATTTCACATAATACTATTTAGTCATATAACAACTTCACAAGGTAGGCAACCATTTCCATGTTCTACAGATAAAGAAACCAAAGCAAAGAAAGTGGAAATAATTTGTTCAAAGTCACAGAGGTGATGAATGTCTTCCATTACATGCATTCTTGCTCCTGATCCCAAGATTTTAGCTATACTTGTCATTCTCTGAGATACAATATGATTTACATTCCGTTTTTCTACTCCCATGAAGGCCAAAAACAAACAAAAGAGCAAATTTAATCCCTGCCCACTGATTCTGGCTTTGTCCTACTTAATGTCCATTCAAAACCTCTACACCTCTACAATCCACTGGAGCATATTTATCACCATATCAGATATCTAGTCTTCAGTAATATCACATATGGGAATAAGCCAAGCAGTGTAAGTTGAACTTTGGAACTTCTAGTCTGGTTCCTTTTATAGTCTCATGCCAGCATCAGGGGATATATCCTCCTGCTCATTCTATCATAAACATCCTCTGATCAAGGAATATAAGGGAATGGAGAAGAAATGTGTGGGAAATATCAGAAAGGGAGACAGAACGTAAAGACTGCTAACTCTGGGAAACGAACTAGGGGTGGTGGAAGGGGAGGAGGGCGGGGGGTGGGAGTGAATGGGTGACGGGCACTGGGTGTTATTCTGTATGTTAGTAAATTGAACACCAATAAAAAATAAATTAAAAAAAAAAAGAACTCCCTTAGGAAGACAGTTTTAGAAAAGAATACACACATAAACACAGACACACACACACACACATGCACCCCTATACATATAATCCCTACCCTACTCCAAAACTCAATGTTCATAAAAAAATGCAATATATATCTACAAGAAAAAGAATTTCCTATAGGAAAGATCACACAAGAAATGTCTTGTAATGCTTTCTACTCCTATGTCTTCTGATGCAAAAATAAACAAGTACATATCTGGAAGTTAAAGGGAATTCTGGATGCTTCTCATGCCCATACAGAGACCTTCTGAAGGTTGGTTGGGAAAGCCAAGGTCACAGCTGTACCTGGCAAAGAGCAAAGATGTCAAAGAGGTCTGAAAAGGTTTCAGACAAATGGTCATTGAAAATTATTAGGGGAGAGGAAATGCCAAAAAACATGATCAGCCTAAAACATGATGAAAGAGTTCAATGAAAATACAACAGTGAATAATTAATAGTAACCCCCAAATAAGAGATAAAGAATAAAACTGAACAGATTACTTACCACCATAATTAAAAATTATTTAAAATCCCCCTTGTAAAAAAACAAAATCGAAGTGTCTGATAATGGTTTCAAACAAAACTTGGCAGTTTACCAAGGATATCTCAAATACAAAATGATGAAGAAATGTAGAAGATAAAAGAAAAGGAATGAAGTATTATGAAAATAAATAAATAGTAGGCAAGAGTAGAAATAATCAAACAAGGAAAGTGAATTTCAAAGCCAAAAGCACTAAAGAAGACAAACAGGAATCTCATATCTAATGATATTTTGAATCACTGGACTACAGAACTTATAATACATATACTTATACACATATACATATGTGTGGAGGGAAAGAGGGGGGGAGAGATATAAAGAGGGAGAGACTTAATTTTCCTAAAGAGTTCCTTTAATGGTGTATTTGTGGTAGTTCTGTGTTGTCTTCAACAAAGAAGATAACAAATCTTGCTGTTAAACAAATTCTACTACTTGTCCATAAAAACTAATACAGCTTCAATGTTTCTTTAAAGCAGAAACTAAAAACTAAAATTATCCATCAAAATTGTTCACAGACTCAACAAAAAATTAAGAAGTACTGAAGACTTATAATGAAAAATATTACTTACCTACTTCCTCACACTCCCAATCCACCCTTACCCTAATCCTGCTTTTCAGATGCTCTTTTAACTATTTTCTAGCAGTTTTATATTTTAAATATGTGTAGAGTATCATTTAATATTTATTTTAGACACTATCATTGACTTTCTACTGTGAGGGATGAATATGTGGTTTCCCTTGATCCCCTCCCTCACCCATCAGGCCTCTTCTGTACTTTCTCAATATTATTCTGGTCATATTTTAGTTAAAATTACCTTTATAAGATTATGCTTTTGAGAATATTACTGTGTTATAATTTAATTATCTTCTTCCTTTTTAAAATTAATTTTAATATACTTTTCTGTTGCCCTTTGTTTTCTTTGTATTATCTTTCTATTGTCTTGTCTCATTTGAACATTTAGAAATGTTGAAACTTCACATTTAGTACTTTATTAAGTCTGATCCTTGCAACCTCCTTCCTGAAATAGGCTCCCACTTTCTGACTTCAATCAAAACCATTTGCTCTGTATTATTGCTGTAAATATCCTGTACTGGAATCACCTTTGACTACAGCCACAGATTGCAGGCACTCAGCATCTCTGCATTCTTGGAAGTATATATACCAAAAGTTTAGAACTTTTGGAGTAAATGTGTGAAAGGTCCTGAGTTTCTGAAAAATATTTTTATACTATCCTACTCAATTGGTAACTTGGTGAATTATACATTTGTAAGTTGAAGAAAAAACTATCTCATAGAAACATGAAATCATTGCTCCCCTGTCTTCTGGTATTTAATGTAGCTCTTGAGAACTTGGCTGCCATTTTATCAGCAGACAACCTTCTTTGTCTTGCTTCATTCTGTTTACCTCTCAGCAGCTTTTAGTTTTTAGCATTCTTCAAATTTACTAATATCACATGAAAATGCCCCTTGGTATATACGCTTGTGAATTTATTTAATGTTTTGGTCCCTAATCTAAAGAGATATATCATTTTTTTTTCTTATACATTTCCACTATTGTTTTGCAGGTGTTTTTTCACTCTATTTTTTCTAAGTATGGAAAATTGTATACATCGGATGTTCAAACTCCTGAAAATCTTCTCCATCTTTCTTTTTTTTTTTTTGTTATCATGCTTTTTACTTCTTTTTCTTCTATTTTCTGGGGGATATTTTAATTTATTTTTCTAGAGTTTCCATTAACTGTGCATAAGTATCTATTGTTATATTTTTCCAGGAATATTTTCCCCATATTTTTCCTCCTATCTAATCTTTTTTAGAGGCACTGATTCTTAGAAACTCTTTAAACATACTCAAAGGGATGCTTGATTAAATTTTCTTTTGTCTCCTCCAGAGCTATCTCAAGCTATCTCAGAGCTTCTTCATCATTTTGCATTGTAAACATTCCTCAAGCATCTGGTAGCTATAATTTAACCACATATAAGAATGAAATATTACAAAAAAGCAATTAGCAATTTAGGAATTTAGTGGGTCTTATCAACTGGCAAACTTTGCTTTAGGTTAATTAACTCTAAATACCAAAGCTTTGAATCATTTTCTCTAGGACCACTGAAATTATCCAATCAACTTACCAGCTATCTAGGGGTATAGAAATCTTTTAATTAATTAATTAATTAATTAATTAACTTATTTATTTATTTTGTATATTTTTTTTTATTGGAGTTCGAATTGCCAACATATAGCATAACACCCAGGATATCTGACTCTTTATACTCTGGATACAAGGACTGGGACAAGTTTTCAATACTGAAAACGTCAATTGCCTCCCAGCTGTTGTCTTATCCTTACCCTTTGAAATGGCATTTGTCAACCTATATCTCTCAGAGGTTCTGTGGTAAAACCTACTTCTTTACTGTCCATATCCTTTTGATGTACAATCTTTGAGCAGCTTTCCCTTCCACTATTTTTAAAAACCTATTTGAGGGAGAGAGAACATGAGCAGAGGGAGAGGGAGAGAGAAAAGTAGATCCTCTGCTGAGCAGGGAGGCCAATGTGGCACTCCATCCCAGGACTCCGAGATTATGACCCAAGCTGAAGGCAGACACTTAATAGACTGAGCCATCCAGATACCCTTTTCTTTCTTCTATTTAACATTACATCTATATGACACCATTTAACTGCATGCTTCACAAGCCATTTTTATTTTAATTTCTAAAAATCTTATGTATGTTTATCCACTCCATACTTTAAGATAAGGGATAAATATTTATAGGGAATTCTTCACCTTTATTCAGAATGCTTTTAATATTTTAAATACCCCAGGATCCAATTCTCAGGCAAGATTTGAAGTCAGACTTCATAGCCTAGGATGCAAGAAGGTTGTGATGACTCTGTCCATGAAAAAGCATAATAAGTCAAATATCTTCTAGAGCAAATCCCAATGACTGTGTCTTTTAATACAGGCTACAGACATATCTGAAACACTAAAAACTTAAGCAAAGACTAAAGGGATTCAAGTTAGGAGTCATGGAACTATCTGGAGAAAGAACATTCAGAAAAGGAAAATATTATTCAAGACTAGTGAATAGTAACTGCAAGACCTACCTTGACATAGGACTGTGTCTGTCATGTTAAAGGAGCAGTAATTAAGATCGCATGCCTATGAGTGTGAAAAAGATCATGTAAGATTTCATAGTCTATTGAGATTTAGATTGTTAATCTGAGAGATGGAAGTGTACTAAAGAGGTTTGAGCAAATGAATAATGAGATTTACTCATATTTAGAAAGGATCAGTCTGCTTGATGTATTGATATGCTGGGAATAGAGTTTAGCAAGGCAAGGACAAAAAAAGGACAGTTAGACAATTCTGTACCTTTAAAAGAGATACATCCCTTGTATTTATTTAACTTAATTACAAAATGCATTATTATGTTTTTATTGTTAAAAATTTATAAAATATAAAGGAATTTGCTATCATGATTGGACTATTTCCATCAATTTGATTATCATCTCAGATCCAGGAAACCACAAGAGCTTTGAGAATTTAATGAGGTTCATACAGCTTCCTCAAACATTACCAATGCTAATAGGATAATGGAGTTTGATTAAATTCCATCTCTTTGGAGCCAGGGCTATTGCACATCATTTTACTTATTTATACTTATAAACAAAAGGCTTGTAGAAATTTCCCATATGGATACTAAAGGAACTATATACTTAGTGCCTATTAATAGTATAGGTACCTGTCCAGCTATATAATATTACATTAATTTTGAATAAAAGTTACAATCATTCTTAATTAGAGGAATGGGAATATATTATAGATGAGTCTGAACAAAATAATAAAGTCACTACTAGAAATAACTGCAAAAATGGAGATTAAGCTAGCTGATTTAGAACAGTAAATGCAGGTGATTATTCAGGCATGTTTGGAATGGCTGAAATGTTAGTTAAGAATTATATTTGGTAAGAACAACCACTGAAATAAGTTGAGAGTTAAGATCATAATATAAAGCATGAGGGAGGTAGGGGCTGTGCTACAGGGTCTCCAGGAAATTTTTGTAAGTAACAAGTACGGAATCTGTACTTTCTGGATCACTGACACATAGTTTATTCTCTTTCTCAGAAACTATTGCCATATGTCTTGTTAAAGTCTTAAATTCAACTGAAGAGAGGAAGCTGGCAACAGACTAGGAGGACCCTAGGTTGGTCTTGGCCCATAAACACAACTAGATATCTATCAAATCATCCTAAATACCCCAGAAATCAATCTGAAAACTGAGAGAACAAACTCCACAACCAAAGGGAGAGAAGAGATCACATTAAAGAAGGCAGGGGGTGGGAAGATATAGTTTAGGAAAAAAACAGACCACACGTGCTGTGTAGGAAAGGGAGCTGTGGTCATGGAGAAGGGCAAAAAATAAAGGAGCAAACAGGGGAATGCAAAAGAAGAACATCTCCCCAAAGCAATTGGCTTGGAAAATGAGAGGAGCTGAATTTAGAAAATTCTTTCAACCAGCTTAGAGCCTGGAAATTTAAAAGTCAGTGGGCTTGGCTGGGATAGAGCCAGGAGGGTAATGAGCTACTCTAGAGAAAAAGCAGGCAAACAATCCAGAGACAGATGGAGTGGAAACAGCAATCTACAGAAAGCCTAGGGCACAGAAGAGGGGGATTATTTGCTCTTCTAGAAGTACCTCCCTGAGAGGTTACTCTTCTAGAAGTACCTCCCTGAGAGATAGCTTTGATGACTCTCCAGGAACAAAGTGGCTGGCTGGTGCTATTCCCTTTCCCAACTCCTCAGTATAAACACAGAACCACTTGAAGGAAGCAACTCAGCATGAACACTGGCTGCTAATTTGTTTACACCAACTACCATCCTCATGTATTTTGGCAGTATTCTCCTCCGTCATACTTGCCACAGTATGACTGTGGCATGGCAGGCCCCCTCCACAGAAGATTAGCACAAACCCCTGCCCACACCTCATCTTCCAACCAGAGAGATCTGCAGAGGCTCAGTTCCAGTGGAGGTGGTGACAGGTCTCATCTCATAACCAGACCAGAGTACACTAGTTAAAATTTGCTACATTCATGCCAGAGACCAAACCCTGGTGACAACAAGCAAAGAAAGCCTCTGCAGATAACTGGCCTAAAGGACAGAGTCAAAACACAACAGCAAAGTACAAGCAGCATACAGCAGGGACATTCCCTGAAGTGTCAGGCCCTGTGCACTGCATGACCTCTTCTTTATAAGACTATTACTTTCAGGAGCAGGATACATAACTGACTTTTCTAACACAGAACAGAAGGCATAGACTTAGACAAAATGTCAAGACAGAGGAATATATCCCAAATGAAAGGCCATGGCGAGGCATCTAAGTATAACAGATATAAGTAACATGCCTAATGGAGAATTTAAAGCAATAATCATAATGATACTTATTGGGCTTGAGAAAAAATAGAAGACATCACTGAGATCTTTGCCACAGTGATAAAAGAATAAAAAAATCAGAGATAAAGAATGAAATAAATGAGATTGGCAACAGGCTTGATGCAATGGCTGGAAGAAATAGAAGAATGAATTAGTGACCTAGAGAATAAAGTAATGGAAAATAATGAAGCTGAACAAAAGAGAGACAAAAGAATCACACAACATGACATTGGACATATGGAATTCAGTAACTCTGTCAAACATAATACATTTGTATTACAGGCATTCCAGAAGAAAGAGAGAAAAGGGGGCAGAAAAATTTATGTGCATAAATAATAGCTGAAAACATCTCTAACCTGGGGAAGGAAACAAACCCAGGAGGCAGAGAGAATACCCACCAAATCAACAAAAGTACGCCAACACCAACATATAAAATTAAATTTGCAAAATATAGTAACAAAGAAAAAAAAACTTAAAAACAGCAGGAAAAAAGGAGTCCTTAACTTAAAAGGGAAGACTCACAAAGCTAGCTGGAGATTTCTCAACAGAAACTTGGCAAGCCAGAAGGAAGCAGCATGATATACTCAAAGTGCAGAATGGAAAAATCTGTAGCCAAGAATACTTTATCCAGCAAAGATATCATTCAGAAAAGAAGATAAAGAGTTTCCTAGAGAAATAAAAACTAAATGATCTGTGACCACTAAACCAGCCTGCCAGAAATAAAGGGGAATCTACAAGTGCAAAGGAGAGACCAAAAGTGACAAAGACAAGAAAGAACCAGAGAAAATTCCTGTAAGCAATGAGAAAAGAAGTAATAAAATGGCTATATATATATATATATATATATATATATATATATATAGCAGTAATTACTTTGTAAATGGCTTAAGTGCTCCAATCAAAAGACATAGGTGGCAGAATGGATAAAAAATAAGACAGATATATATGCTACCTACAAGACACATTTTAGACCTAAAGATATCTGTAGATTGAAAGTGAGGGTATGGAGAAATATTTATCATGCAAATGGGTGTCAAAAGAAAGCCAGAGTAGCAATACTTACATTGGACAAACTAGACCTTAAAACAAAAACTGTAACAAGAGATGAAGAAGGGCACTATACTATAATAAAGAAGACAATCCAAAATGATCTAACAATTTTAAATATGCATGGGATCTCACAAATATATAAAACAATTAAAAACAAACATAAAGGAAATAATTGATAGTAATATACTAATGGGGTATTTAATATGCCACTTTCATCAATGAACAGGTAAACAGAAAATAAACAAGGAAACAATGGCACTGAATGACAAACTGGACCATTTGGACTTAACAGATATATTCAGAACATTCCATCATAAAACAGCAGAACACACAGTCTTTTGAAGTGCACATGGCACATATTCCAGAATAGATCACATATTACGTCACAAATAAGCCTTCAACACATATTAAAAGATTGAAATCATACCATGCACCTTTTCTGACCACAATGCTACGAAACTAGAAATCAACCACAGGAAAAAAATTAGAAAGACCACAAATAAAGGAAGGTTAAACAACATGCTACTAAACAATGAATGGGTCACAGCCAGGAAATCAAAGAAAATTTTTTTAAAAAACATGAAAACAAATGAAAATGAAAATACGACACTCCAAAACATTCAGGAGCCAGTAAAAGCAGTCCACAGAGGGAAGTATACAGCAACACAGGTCTACCTTAAGAAGTAAAATAAACAAATAAACAACCTAACCTTACATATAAAGGAGCTAGAAAAAATAATAAAGCCTAAAGCCAACAGAAGGAAGGAAATAATAAAGATTATAACAGAAATGAATGATACAGAAATTTTAAAAAAAGGTGGGGGGGGCACCTGGATGGCTCAGTTGTTGAGCGTCTGCCTTTGGTTCAGGTCGTGATCCCAGGATCCTGGGATAGAGTCCTGCATCAGGCCCCTTGCAGGGAGCCTGTTTCTTCCTCTGCCTACATCTCTGCCTCTCTCTCTCTGTATTTCTCATGAATAAATAAATAAAATATTTAAAAGTAAAAAGAAACTAAAAAAATAGAACAGATTGATAGCCAGGAGCTGGTTCTTTGAAAAAATTAATAAAATCGATAAATACCTAGCCAGATTTATCAAAAGAAAAAAGACCCAAATATATAAAATAACAAATGAGAGAGGAAAAATCCCAAACAACACATAGAAATACAAACTATAAAGAGAATATAATGAAAAACTACACGCCAAAAAATTGAATCACCAGTAAGAAATGAATAAATTCCTAGAAATGCATACTATCGAAACTGAAAAGGAAGAAATAGAAAACGTGAGCAGACTTATAGCCCAGTAATGAAATTGAGTTAGTATTCAGAAACCTTCCAGCAAACAAAAGTGCAGGGTCAAATGGCTTCCCATGGGAATTCCACCACACATGTAAAAAAAGAGTTAATATATAATTATCTCAAACTATTCTATTTAATACAAATGAAAAGAAAACTCCCAAATTCATTCTATGACACCAGCATTACCTTGATTTTAAAACCAGATAGATTCCACTAAAAAGCAAAAAACTACTGGTCAATATCCCTGATGAACATAAATGCAAAAATGTCCAATAAAAATTAGCAAACCAAATCCAACAATACATTTAAAATATCATTCACTACAACCAAGTACAATTTATTCCTAGGTTCCAAAGGTGGTTCAATATCAGGCACAAGACAGGGGTGTCCACCCTCACCACTGCTAATTTAAAATAGTATTGGAAGCAAGCCAATACTTACTGTTGCCACAGTAAGCAGGCAACAAAAACAAAAGAAAAGGCATTCAAACTTGCAAAGAAGTAAAACTTTCACTATTTGCAGGTGTGATATGACACTCTATAGAAAACCTAAAAGACTCTACCAAAAAATTGATACAACCTACACACAAATTCTTTAAAATCCCAAATACAAAATCAACATACAGAAATCTGTTGCATTTCTTTTTTTTTTTAATCTGTTGCATTTCTATACACCAATAATGAAGCTGCAGAAAGAAAAATTAAGGTATCCCATTTACAATTATAACAAAAATAATAAGATACCTGAGAATAAAACTAACCAAAGGAATGAAAGACCTGTACTCTGAAAACTGTAAAACACTGATGAAAGTAATTGAAGATGACACAAAGAAATGGAAAGACATCCCATGCTCATGGATCAGGAGAACACATATTGTTAAAATGTCTATGCTGCCCAAAGTAATCTACAGATTTAATGCAATCCCTATAAAAATACCAAAAGCAGTTTTCACAGAGCTAGAACAAACAATCCTTAAATTTGTATGGAACCACAAAAGACCCCAAATAGACAAAGAAACCTTGGGAAAGCAAAGCAAAGCTGGAGGCATCAAAATTCAGGACTTCAAGTTATATCACAAATCTGTTATGATCAAGACAATATGGTACAAGCACAAAAACAGAGACATGGATCAAAGGAACAGAATAGAAAACCCAAAATTAGACCTGTAACAAAGAAACAAAACATGAACATAGAGGGGAAAAAAAGAAATAAAAGGGGCAAACCAGAAAACAGACTCTTAACTATACAAAAAAACTGAAGATTGGGATCCCTGGGTGGCGCAGCGGTTTGGCGCCTGCCTTTGGCCCAGGGCGCGATCCTGGAGACCCGGGATCGAATCCCACATCGGGCTCCCGGTGCATGGAGCCTGCTTCTCCCTCTGCCTGTGTCTCTGCGCCTCTCTCTCTCTCTCTCTGTGACTATCATAAATAAATAAAAATTAAAAAAAAAAAAATTAAAAAAAAGAAAAAAAAAAAAAACTGAAGATTACTGGAGGGGTGGCGGGTGGGGGATGAGTTAAAGGGCTGATGGGTTAAGAGGGGCAATTATTGTGATGAGCACTGGATGTTGTATGTAAGAGATGTATCATTAAATTCTATACCTGAAACCAATATTACATTATATGTTAACTTATCAAAATTTAAATAAAAACTTGGGGAAAAAAAAAGAGGGACACAAACCAAGACACAGACTCTAAAGTATAGAGAACAAACTAATAGTTACCAGAGAGGACATGGTTGGGGGGGATGGGTGAAACTGGTGATGGGGATTAAGGAATATACTTGCTGGGATGAGCACCAGATGTTGTACAGACGTTTTGAATCACTATATTGTACACCTAAAACTAGTATTACTCTATATGTTTAACTAACTAGAATCTTTATCTGGTTTTGGTATCAAATTTTTTTTAAGTTTTAAATTTATCTAAAAACAAACAAACAGGGGAACCTGGATGGATCAATTAAGTATCTGCCTTTGGCTCAGGTCATGATCCCAGGATTCTGGGATGGAGTCCCACATCAGGCTCTCTGTTCAATGGGGAGTCTTCTTGTCCCTCTTCCTCTGCAACTCCCCCTGCCTGTGCACCCTCTCTATCTCTGTCAGGTAAATGAATAAAAACTAAAAAAGAAAAAAAAAAGAAAAAAAAAGGAATGTAGGGATAGATGCTAGCACCTGGAATGAAAAACAACATGAACTGACAAGAAAAAAAAAAAAATAGGGCTTAGAAGTCAAAGGCAGTCTAATGGAGGAAATCAGCTCTTGTGATTTATAGAAATTATAGTAGAGCTGAACTTAAATGGACTATTTTGAACATATAGGGTTTCTATAAATAGAAATTCTGTTTGAGGCAGCTAACATGGAGAACAAACCTAGTTCTCAACTTTTCTGCAAAGGCTTTATAATATTATGTGAGGTAGCTTTTCTGTATCAAAGATCTATCTCCTGACCAGGATAAATTTCAGAATTTTTGAGGAGGATTATGCATAAGCATTCATAATTAAATTTCCCTGAAAACACAAAAGAACAACAAAATGAATGTCTCTGAACATATGGGAAAAAAGAGAAGAAAGCAGGTAAAATAGTGTTAACAAATACTTAGACTGTTCACATTTATGTATCATTAAATTATATATGGACACACAAAGGTATATACAATAAAAATGGATGAGAAATATACAATAAGGGTATAATAAAACACAAAGGTATACAATAAAAATAGATGAGAAAATAAAGAAAAAGAAGAGAATGAGCAAATATTTCTGACTTCCTGTATAAGGCTTCACACGCAAATAACACAAGCTGACCCTGGAAAATTTCAAGACAAGAATATACTTATTAGTAAAATATGTAACCTACAGGAGCTTTGGTAGAGAATTAGATTGGGAGCCATACCATCTACAGTCACAACAAATTCACTTGACCGAACTGGCTCAGTTAGGCACTGCTGGACCCTCTCGGCATCATACCCAGTGACTTTCTGGCTGATACCATGAACAAAGGGCTTAGTACACTGCAGCTTGCATCACTAATACTACTGATTCTGGCCACTGAATGCTGTTGTCAAAACTACTCTATTTCCTTTGGAAACTAGATTTAAGAATCATCTTTTTTTTTTTTTTTTCCTTCAAAATGAAAGAAAACATATATTGGAAAATCTTTTGATCCTGGCAACTGAAGAAAATTTCTAAGTTTATATACTTAACATTTTGAGAAAATACACAATCTTTCATTCTGGAAGAGAAAGTCTTGGGATGCCCGGGTGGCTCAGCAGTTTAGCGCCTGCCTTCAGCCCAGAGTGTGATCCTGGAGCTCCAGGATCGAGTCTGACATCAGACTTCTTGCATGGAGTCTGCTTCTCCCTCTGCCTATGTCTCTGCCTCTCTCTCTCTCTCTCTCTACGTCTCTCATGAATGAAAAAATAAAATCTTTTTTTTTTTTAAAGGAAACTAGGGACAGATGAAAAACAGAATGAAAGTATTTAGCAACATTTGGTATAATAAGGAATGTTCTTAAAATGTAATAGAATTAAAACATATAATGAGGTAAGAAAGTGTATAATTCACACTACTAAAAACTTAATTAAGTGGAGGGACACTTGGGGGGCTCAGTTAAGTGACCAACTCTTGATTTCAGCTCAGGTCACTACATCTCAGAGTCATGGGATGGGGCCTACATTGGGCTCCTTGCTACAGGGGGAGCCTGCTTGAGGATTTTCTCTCCCCCTCTTCTGCTCCTTCTCCACTCTGGTACACACACTCTTTCTTTCTTTCTCTAAAATAAAGAAATCTTGTAAAAAATTAATTAAGTGGAAACTACCATGAGAACCCTTCCTGGTATGCAAAGAGAAATGACAACAAGATGAAAACAGTGAGAAGTGAGATAACAGATCTTAAGACAGGGAAGAGAAAAGTTTCAAAGAAGAAGGAAAAAAAATATTTGAAAAACTGTCATAAAATCTATAATGGCCAAAGCATTACTGAGTTGAAAAATATACCAGTATATACATTAAAATTCTGATCCTGTTTTTTGAAGAAACAAATAATCATCCAGAAAAAACCTTCAATTTTTTAAAATTACAAGGATGACAAAAATTTGTACAGAAAAAGAGATTTTCTTTTTCAAACTGGATAATTACTTCTCAGCATCACAAAATTTAAGAAGAAAATGAAGCAATCACGGCAAAATTTAGGACCAAATTTTTTGACTTACAGTTCTGTATTCAGCCAAGCTCTCATTTATATGTGATGAACACAAATGATACTCTTATACATGCAGGGGCTCACAAATATGTCACCAACAGATAAATCTTTAGAAATTGCATGCAGAAGAGCCCCAATAAGTAAAGAAATTAATAAATATTTATAACTTGAGAAGGGATATCTGTGTAATAAAATTTTTGGCATGTCTTCCTTCATTCAGCTAAAGGCTAAAATCAGGAATCTAAACGTACAATATGAAAGTGAATTACTGAAATGGAGACCAAACTTGGCTTTGCTTTACTTCCATATTTGCTTTTGTTGCCTCCCCTTCACTGCCATGAAGCATTGTTTTTTTATCTTTGTCTATATTCCAGTTGTGAATGTATTATTCAATTGCTAAAAACTTAGCACTACTGTTTAAATACATCTGTAATAAATAATTTGGATCATTTATACACTGGATAAGGTTAGTAGATTCATTTATCTTAATTGGTTCATGGAATAGGTTTTATTTTATTCCAAAAGGATCCTTTTTATTATAAAGGAGTAATGAAATTTCCCATCTTTTGATTTCATATTAGACAACCTGAATCATTTTCTAAAAATAATTCCTTTTATCAATAACCTAGAAGGAACTGTGAAGGTTTTGGGATAACTAAAAATCAATTCATATAAATTGATTTCAAAACAGTAGTATTTTTATGCAGCAGAAAGAATCACCAAAAATAAAAGACAAAAACCTAAGTTTTAATAATAATTATATTTGGGTGATAGTTAAATTCAAAGTTTTACATTTCATTATTTTTCAATGAATCTGGCTTATCATAAATCAGATAAAATGAAATTAACACTAAGACATATAAAATCCTGGGACGCCTGGGTGGGTGGCTTACTGGTTGGGCATCTGCCTTTAGCTCAGAGTGTGATTCCGGGGTCTGGGGATTGAGTCCCACATCGGGCTCCCTGTGAGGAGCCTGCTTCTCCCTCTGTCTGTGTTTCTGCCTCTCTAGGTGTGTCTCTCATGAAGCAATAAATAAAATCTTTAAAAAAAGACATGTACAATCTTATATGAACTATAACTATAATCATTTCATATGAAACTATTATTATAGTGGATAATTGGTGGAGAGTAAACATAATGAAAAATACGAATTACTTTTAGTATTATAACAAAGTATCTGAAAGACATGAGAATGCCCATGTAATTGATGTCCTAAATTAAAGCAATTTAATTATGATAAATTTAGTTTCTCAAGACTCTGTGCTTTTCTCAGACTTTCAGTCTTTCATCCTGCTTATCCTAAATGCTTACTAAATATGCCCATTTGTAGCTGGTTAACTCAAATGAGACCAACCGGTAGGTATTATTTTCAGTTCGACCTATGTTACTTAGAGTAGTTATTCAGCACTAAAAAGTTAAATATTTCTAGTTGCATTCATGGTTTTTCTATCTCCCTCTCCCCAACAATTTCTCTGATCCTAATACTAATATTCACTCTATTTACAAACTGAAAGATTATTTTAAATGTTGGTGACTGGGCTCACTGACCTCTTCTTACCATTTGTAAAGAGTTTGCTTTCTCATCTGTAAAGTGGAGAAAATAATTTTTATCTTACCAGTTACATATGGTCACTAGAAAGATAAAATTAATTTCATATGTAAAAGAAATACACAATCTAAGGATTACACAAATACTAGCTACTCTTTTCCCTTTCTTTTTCCTATCACTTGGACTAAAACTTTTTAACTAGTACATGGGAAAACATAACTGTGCTGTAAGCTCAACTATCATGAAACCATAAGCAGGAAGGTGGCTTGGCCAGGAGTTCACAAAAGGGAAGAGAATCAATAACTGACAGATATAGAAAACTGGGAAATTTGTTCTCTCTGATTCTTTATTTCACGCACCCATATCCACACACGCATCCCCCACACATTTCTTCTCTTTCTTATCACTAAATATCTACTTTGTTCCTCCTTTCCTCATAAATCTCAAGCCATGAGGTCACCAAATAACTGTCACATCTCCCAGTTTATGTCACTAGGAGAGGCTATATGACTTCTTCTTAGCCACAATTACAAAAATATGAAAAATGTTCTCTCATTAATATGGGTTAGATAGCACACTATCCTATCATATCCTATCATTAATGGTCAGGAAGAGATTTTTCATACTGGTACAAACATTTCTTTTACTTTGTGCTTCCTTTGTGGACAGATTTTTTGGAAAAAATTTTAAGGATTTAAGTAATTAGATAATTAATTAATTAATTAATTAATTTACTTGAGAGAGAATGAGCCAGGGCAGAGCAGACAGAGAGGGACAAGCAGACTCTGTGCTCAGCACAGAGCCCAATGCTGGGCTCCATTCCAGGACCCTGAGATCATGACCTGAGCTGAAATCAAAAGCTTGACACTCAACTAACTTAGCCACCCAGGCGCCTCCTCTGTAGTCAGACTTACCAAATTCTACAAAGACATTGCAATCTGGGCACATATCCTAATAAATTTCAACTTCAAGCTTGGAGAAATGTTCCAAACACTTAAAGCATTACTGGAGATCACTAGAAACTATAAAACATGATGAGTTCACTCATTTCACTTTTCTTCCTTTTATATCTCTTAAGACTAATGAAAATATTTAAAGACTAATCCCAGTGACCAAAATTCTCATGATTTGATTAAGCAATCAGTAATAAATACTCTTAAAATATATTCCAGATTGTCACACTTATTACATATTAATAAAAGATGATATGAAAGAGATTTTATTAACCTATTTTATTCAATACTTTAATTCGCCTTAAAATCAACAATGGTACAACAGATTCTTTTTGAGATAATCAGAAGAACAGGGATGCATTTTTTTTTTTTTTAGCAAAGAAATTTCAAGCACTAAATTTTAAGCCTCTTTTCTATTATTGCAACCACACTTGAAATAGATATCACAAAATTTAAATGATATTCATGTAGATTTTACATGTAAACAATAAAAATATTTTAATATGCTTGAAAGTGTTTCTTCAAAAGTCAATAGTTACTAAATAAGTACATTATCTTGTTGGCAAAAATAAAATATCCAAGTAGTACTTCCATGGTTTCTAAGAAAAATAAAAACCATCTAATAATCTTGAGAAACTGACAGAGATGGAGTTTGCTGCTATCCCTGGAACTCCTAATCAGGTGTGAGTGGATTTTCAATTGTATAAAGAATAGTATTAGAGGGTACAAAAAGAGAATTAAGAAGTAAATATAGCATATTGTTTTCATAACCCCCCTTCGAAGAGCATAGCCACTTCAAAAGATTCTATCATCAAATTGCCTACTCTTACGAGCAAATAATTAAATTCTTCTAGTTGAAATAACCATATTTAGAAACAGTCTGTGTGTGTGTCTCACTCTTCCCCTCCTTCCCTCTCTCCCTTCCTCATCCTGAGAAAGAAAAAGAAAAAAAAAAAAAGAAGAAATACTTCACAAGAATTATAGTCCTTAAAGAAAATTACAAGGGCATCTGGGTGGCTTACCTGGTTAAGCATCAGACTCTTGATTTCAGCTCAGATCATGAACACAGAGTCCTCAGATAAAGCCCTACGTTGGCTTCCACACTGGGTGTGGAGCCTGCTTAAGATTCTCTCTCGCTCCAAAAATAAATAAATAAACAAACAAACAAACAAATAAATAAATAAGTAAAGAAAGCAAGCAATTATAATCCAATCACAGTAGAGAAGTATAAATTTGCTTGTTTCAAAACCTTCCCTTGTATGTGTGAACTACATAACAGTGAATTTGACTCTATTTGGAAATTAGAGAAGCAGTCTTTCATAAAACATCTAAGAGATCCTAAACTGTCATTTCATAGGTTTAGGGGAAAAAAGTCTACTTGCATACTATCCCTACTCCTTCATAAATACATCTTCCCACAGTGAAACTCTATGCAAACTGACACATCTCTGCTCTTGCAGACCTCAAAAAGAATAGCACCCCTACAGTCTCATTTCATTCTACTTCTCATTAGTTTTATAGAATGTGAACTAATTATTTAACAGTTGAGACTTCAAATTCTCAAGAGTAAGGTCAATATACATCCAAACCAGAGGTCTGGCACTCTATGTTTGAACAAAGGGAAGAAGAAAAGCAGACCTACAGGCTGGCAATCCTACATTTATTGTATAATAATGTATAATGTATAAATTATGTAAGATTGTTGACTGTGTTATATACAATGTAACTCACACATTTCCAGAGAATTATGTTTAAAATTCATGACCAATTGAAATCAGTTAAAAAACTTAATTAAAAAAATAAGAACTGATTTTTTTAAAAGATTTTATTTATTTATTCATGACAGACACACACACACACAGAGAGAGAGAGAGAGAGACAGACAGAGACACAGGCAGAGGGAGAAGCAGGCTCCATGCAGGGAACCCGATGTGGGACTCGTTCCCGGGGCTCCAGGATCACACCCCAGGCTGAAGGCAGCACTAAACCGCTGAGCCACCGGGGCTGCCCAAGAACTGATTTTTAAACTACATACCATCTGTGCATAGAAGGCTTTGCCTCATGTTGATTAATAACTGTGGCAATACATTTGTTTATGTAAGAATGAGAGTTTCATAGGACAGGCATTTGTAGAAGATATCAGAGAGGAAATTACCCTCCCAAGTATTCTTTTTGCTTTAAGCAACAAAAAATACTGCAGTGTCTCAGTAGCTCAGTTGGTTAAGTGTCTGACTCTTGATTTTAACTCAAGTCATTATTTCAGAGTTGTGAAATTCAGCCTTGCTTCAAGCTCCGTGCTGATTGTGAAGCCTGCTTAATATTCCCTCTCCCTCTCTTTATGCCCCTTTTCCCTCCTGCTCTCCAAAATAAATAAATAGATGAATGAATGAATGAATGAATGGCAAGATACCAACCATGCAAGAAAGTAAAATCATAGAATTTCCCAAACCATTCAAACATTATTTTATAATGATACTTAAAGCTCAGAAATTGTATTACCATAAACATCTTTCTTCCTAAAGCCCAGATTAAAGCAATTAAGTTTTACCAATCATCAGATGTTTTATGTATATAGTGCATTCAGCTCCCATCTCCCAAGATGGGAACAGTAATTCAATAAAGAAGGTACACCAGCTAATACATTTGGAAATTTATAGTCAGTTTACTTCTGATAATGTCAAAATAATATGAAAAGGCAAATGGTAACTATCTCACAGATGGAGAGGGAGAATTAAGTCAGCAACTGCTTATATAACAATGAAAGTCATTTTTAGTTACAGCATTATTGCTGATAATATAAATTTCTGGAAAATTTTGAATTAAAAACTAAACTTTTTGAGCTATTTCATGTCTCCATTGATGAGTACAGTAGAAAAAATTGAGGGAAGAAAGAAACATAAAAAAAAAATGTTCCTCCCAAGTTATAAAAACTACAAATTTAAGATATATAGGGTTGGGGACTTCTTTCGTTAATTTCTTTCCATTATCACTTCTTTTACTTTACTTCTCCCTAAAGTTACTTTTTAAAATTGTATTAAAAAAAAAATAAAAAAAAAAATAAATAAAATAAAATTGTATTAATTGGGCCGCCTGGGTGGATCAGCAGTTTAGCGCCGCCTTCAGCCCAGGGCCTAATCCTGGAGACCCGGGATGGAGTCCCACGTCAGGCTCTCTGTATGGAGCCTGCTTCTCCCTCCGCCTGTGTCTCTGCCTCTCTATCTGTGTGTCTCTCGTGAATAAATAAATAAAATTGTTAATTAAAAACACATTCTATATCCATTCATCGTTCGATGGACACTGAGGCTCCTTCCACAGTTTGGCTACTGTGGACATTGCTGCTATAAACACTGGGGTGCAGGTGTTCCAGCACTTCACTGCATCTGTATCTTTGGGGTAAATCCCCAGCAGGACACCTGCTGGGTTAAAGAAGATGTGGTCTATATATACAATGGAATATTACTCAGCCATTAGAAATGACAAATACCCACCATTTGCTTCAACGTGGAAGGAACTGGAGGGTATTATGCTGAGTGAAGTAAGTCAAACGGAGAAGGACAAACATATATGGTTTCATTCATATAGGGAATATAAGAAATAGTGAAAAGGGTTATAGGGGAAAGGAGGGAAAATGAGTGAGAAAAATTAGAGAGGGTCACAAAGCAGAAGAGACTTCTAACTCTGGGAAACAAACAACGGGTAGTGGAAGGGAAGTGGGTGGGGGAATGGGGTGACTGGGTGACGGGCACTGAGGGGGGCACTTGACAGGATGAGCACTGGGTGTTATATGATATGTTGGCAAATTGAACTCCAATAAAAATATACACATTAAAAAAACAAAAAATAAAGTACAATAAAAAGCAAGCTGCACAAAAACACACACACAAAAACACATTCTATACATATGTTTAGTCATAGTAGTTAAGATATATTTGAATTTAAAAAATATTTATATTCAAAATGAGAAAATATGTAAGTCAAAGTGAGTAAAATTTAAAATACTTAAAATAAAAAAAATACTTAAAATATCAAAGACAATCATATTTCAGCTCAAACATGAAATCAAATGAAAATTTCAAAATGCTTTTATATATTTTTAGCTTTTCTGAAATTATTTAATAATTAAAGGATTTCTCACAGATAAAATTTATACAAATTATTTAAAATGAAAATAATAATAAAACTTTTACTATCTTGAGACAAATTTACATATATATATACACACCTGGGGCTGTGGTTTCTTAGTACTATTAATATGCATTTTAATAGCAACATTTGGTTGATTGCAAACAAAATTATAACACATTTTCAGTGATTCAATTCTGCCCAGGAAATGAACTATGTATTTCATAGACATTTCTTTCCTTTTTCCTATGTACAATAATTTGATACTGTTGAACACGCACACAAACCTCTTAAAGCTGAGTGCTCTCCTTGCATAGTACAATAAATGTATTCTTTCACATAATATACTTTATTTTTATAATTAAATAATTATTTTTCATTTTATTTTTTAAAAATTGAGATGTAATTTTTATTCAGCAAAATGCACCAATCTTGGCTGAATGGTTTGATGAGTTTTGACAAATGTCACCAACCGTGTAACCCACATCCCTATCCAGATATAGAATATTTCCAATGCCTCAACAAGTTCCCTGATCCTCTTTCAGAGGAATGCTTTCCCTGCAGAGGAAATCCCACTTCCTCTACTCCAATGAATCAGTTTTGCCTTCTAAAACTTATCATAAATAGAACTGGTAATCAGTATACATTTGTGTCTAGCTCCTTTCATTTAGGGTATTTTTGAGATTCATCTATATACTGTGTGCATCAGTATTTTATTTAGTTTTACTGTAAAATTCTATGATTATGCTACAATTTGCTGATCCATTCTCCTGTTAATGGACATTGTATTTCTTCCATTTTTTTTTACTATTATGAATAAAGCTACAGTACATATTTCTGTAAAAGTCTTTCTATTGGCCTAAGTTTTCATTTCTCCCAGCTAAATGCCTAGGAATAAAATTGCTAGGATACACGTGAGGTGAATGTTCAAGCTTAGAAGAAACTTCCAAACTGTTTTCCAAGCTGACTGTAACTTTCTTTCAGTTCCACCAGTAATGTCTGAGTATTCTAGTTGCTCCATTCCCCCGCAACATCTGGAATTTTCAATGCTTTTAGATTTAGCTATTTTAGAGGAAGAATAGTGGCATGTCATTGTAGTTTTAATTTGTATTTCCCTGGTTAATACAATGCTGACCACATTTTCAAGTGTTTACTGGCTATTTGTATATCTTCCTTTGTGACAGTCTTTTAAAATATTTAAGTATTTTTCAATTGAATTGTTTATAAAAGTCCTTTATATTCCTGATACAAGTCCACTGTCTTATGTGCATGCTCCTAAGATTTTCTTTCAGTCAGTGGCTTGCATATTCGTTTGCTTAACAGTGTGTTTTAATAAGCATGAGTTTTTTGCTTTCCATGAAGTTCAATTTATTATTTTTGATTTATATAAATTTATTATTTGTGTTTTGCCTAAAAATTATTTACCTACCCCAAAGTAAAAAATGTATGTTCCCGGGGGTGCCTGACTGGCTCAGTGATTGAGCATCTGCCTTTGGCTCATTTTGTGATCCCAGGGTCCTGGGATCAAGTCCTGCATCAAGCTCCCTGCAGGGAGACTGCTTCTCCCTCTGCCTATGTCTCTGCCTCTCTCTTTGTGTCTCTCATGAATGCATAAATAAAATCTTTTTAAAAAAATGTATGTTCCCAGTTTTTCCTAGAAGTTTAACGGTTCTAGTTTTTGTTTATGTATATGATTCAAAATGAATTAATTTTTGTGTAAGATATAAATTAGAAGTCAACATTCATTTTCTTCTGTTTCAATATCCAATTGTTTAAGCACCATTTGGTGAATAGACTTTTCTTGAGGACATTTTTTAAGCTGATGTAAGTAAGAAAAAAAAAAAGAAAATTTGAATAGCCCTAAATTCATTAAAGAATTGAATTCATAATTGAAAACCTTTCCAGAATAAAAATATAACATTTAAATGTATACTGGTGAATGTAATCAAATATGTAAGGAGGAAATAATATCAATCTTTCACAAATATTTTTGGAAACTAATAAGGCAGTACCAACCTCACAAGACCTTACAAGAAAGTCTATGTTCATGAAATACCAGTATCCCTCATGAATGTAGATGGACAGAATATTAGCAAAGGATTTCAGCAATATGTAAAAATCATAATACAGAACAACCAAGTAGCATTTATTCCAAGAATGTAAGAATATTTCATAATCCAAAAATCAATTAATGTAATTTACCAAACATAACAGAAAAAAAAGAATAAACTCATGATCATCTCAATAAATGCAGTACTACTTTTGAAAAAGTTTCACATATTTATGAAAGCAAACAGTTAGTAAAGTAAGAATGGGGAGAACATCTTCAATCCGATAAAGGGTATCTTCAAAAACATCTCAGCTAACGTCATACTTACTGGAAAAACCTCAGACCCTTTTACTCCTATATTCCAGAAGAAAGAAAAGACATCTCTTCTCACCAGTTCCATTTATCTTTTTTGCAAGTCCTAGCTAGTAAAAGGCAATAAGATGACATCAAAGGTATACAGATTAAGAAGAAAAAAATAAAATTGCTTTACTGTCAGTTTCAATGTAGAAGATCCCAAGGGCTCTACAAATGAACCAGAAAAAAATAACAAGTAAAGTTAGCAATGTCACAGTATGCAAAAATAAATTACTAATGAATAAATAGAAAAGAAATGCTTAAATACCATGTGCAAAAATATGAAAACATAAAATACGTATAACTAAATGTAAAGACAGATGTGCAAGATTTAAACTGCACACTACAAGATAATTGTGAGCAAAGAAGATCTAAATAAGAAGAAGAGATCTAAATAAGAAGATCTAAATAAGAAGAGATAATAATTGACTGAAAGACTCGATAGTGTTAAGATGTCATTATCCTCCAACTGCTCTATAAATCTATCACAATCTCAATCAAAATTGAAGCAAGCCTACTGGTAGTATTTGACAAGGTGATTCTAAGGAATTATATGAGAGGAAAGGACTTAGAATAACCAATACAACTTTGAAAATAACAATATTTGATGATATATACTATCTAATTTCCAGACCCTCTGTAAAGCTATAGTAATCTGGAAAGTGTAGTTCCAGCATATAAGAGTAGACAAAAAAAAAAACATTGGAAAATAATAGAGGCAGAAATATATCCACACATACACAGTCACTTGTTAATGGGAAAAGAAAGTCTGTTCACATTGATACACTTGAGACTGAAAAAAATTACCTTAGGATGATTTCATGGATAAATGACCATCTTCTAACTCATAAAATAACTACCTTAAAAATAGGCATGTTTCTGCACTGAACATTTAACTCTTACACATTAATATTCATTAATGAAAATACTGTTCTTTGGAACACAAGTTGAGCATGAAATATATGTAGTTCTCTTTTTAGTCCCTTTTAATAACTAGTCATTCACTTTAGTTCTTTTTCAGTATCATAGTTTTGATTACCTTTATCTGGGACAGAAAATCAAGCAAAGAGTTGGCACTTGAAGGAAACCATTTCTCTAGTTTACTGAAACACAGTAAGTACTTATGATACATAAGAGTCCTAACATATATCACCATAAAATTATAGTCAACTTTTTTTTCTCCTAGTTCACTAGGCACAATCCTAAACAGGAAATTACATAAGAACAAGGACTATGCCTACCTTAACTTTGACTTCATCCCTCCTATGTGGTACACGATAATAGTATATGCACATTTTTATATGAATGAATATGTTCTAGTATTCACAAAGAATGAAAAATCTCTGTGCATTCTTTCCCTCAGAAGTCTTTTAATAGACCACCAGCACAATGTGGGCTATGGGAATGCAATTTACATTACTGCATAAACTATTATACAAATCTGGTACTCCATAATCAATTTATTTTACTGTTATTACTCCCTAAAATAACAAACTACATGCCCATACATGAGCCAAATGAATCCAAATATACAATTCAGTTACACTCCTAAAAAGTAAAATAGTTTTATACACAATTAAAGAAGTTAAAAATGTCTTTTTAAAACAATATTCTGTAAACAAAAACTGCTGTTTGTGTCATCAAAGTCTGACCTGCTTTGACTAGCCTGAGTCCTTCTCAGTCTCCCCATGACAGGCAGCTTGGCAATCAATAAAAGGTCACAGGAGCTGAAGGTCAAGAATTCTACATCTAGAGATCTCATATTTATTTTCAGTTCTTAGCCCTAGTACACTTGGATCTATTTCTTATCTCTGACTTATGAAGTAGAATTTTTTTTCAATGTATCACATCCAGTGTACTACAATTATACACACATAAAACTACCCTGAATGTAGTCAGGATGAAGATGAGACATTTCAAAGCAAACTAAGAATAGCCTAAGATTGATATTATGGTTTGCAAAACCAGTTCTAACTATGCCTAATTTAGTAAATATATTCTACACATGTCCGGGTTCTTAATCCAATAAATCCCATTTATTTTCCAAAATTAACCTAATAATTTACGCTGCCATGAATCACTTTGTTTATGCAAAAGAAATAGAAGCACAAAGAAATATTTCCAGAAAAGAGATGAACTACATAAAGGAAGTGAAATAAATTTCTAATAATAATAGTTTTGAATCAGAGCTACTTAAAAAAATCAGAGTAAGTATGGCAGCTATTTTTCTTCAGTGTTATGAAAACCATTTGGTAAATTATCCTAGAGTAAACGAAGATTGACAACGTTATTCACTTAGAAATCCTAAATGAACTTCCTTGAATGTTTCAAAGTTAAGCAATCATGTGACATCCTACATATCTATATGTTCATGCCTTCTGGAGTTGTAATGTTTGTTATGCAGACAGACACAGACAATTAGGTTCCCCAGGAGAGAGTTGTTGGCACAAACCAGTAAAAGTTTTCTTAATGCTAAAAACATGAAACAACAGACTAAATGGCAGCCAGGAAGAGGAAATCATGACCTCTGGCAGGACACTGTCACTCACCTTTCTCTAGTGAGTTAATCTGCCATGAACATTAGAAATAGCATCCTTCAGAAGCAAAACCATTAGCTCACCATCCAGAGAATGGCAGGAATTATACAAACCTCTAGGAACTCTAATGCCATGGTAATTATAATCTGCAGTAACTCAATGGCTTAAGAGTTTTACTCATCCGTTGTTTGAACTGATGGACATCTGTTAAATCTGTGGGCCCCACGTGGCTATTCAAAATGCCAACAGATGCAGGGTAACCCACAGGAGCAAAACTCAATTTAAATGACAGAAAGGTTTGGTTGCTCTCAGAAATCAAGGTAGATAACAGTAAAACAGAATGACAAATACTTTGTTTTATTTAGTTATTCTATGCTCATCTATCCTCTCGTTTGCACACTTCTAACATCATAATAGGTCTTTACTAACTGGTGTGTATAAATGATGTAGTAGCTTCTTCAGAAGGTTGAAATAGAGGGATCTTGGCCATTCAATTCACCCTCCATGTCAAAAGCTGGAAAGTGTTTTGATACTAGCACTATGAATGTGTCTTTTCAAATTAAGAATCTTCAGACTTCAAGATCTGCTGGAGATCAACCTCCACAGCCCTGTTTCTCCTGCACTGACCAATACATCCTTAACATTCCCCTCAGCTCCACTAAACTTTAGAAAAGCTACTTGACTATAGGCCTCTGACCTCACTCTTTAGATCATTTACTTTAAAAAAACTAGTGATTTTAAATTCTTTCTCTGCCTCACCGAAATGTAAATCTTCTCCCAGACTCTTGCTTGGATTACAACCCACAAATGTCTTTCCTGGGACCACAAAGCCATCTCTTTGAAATGAACAAGAAGATGGATCCCCTATATCCCACTCTGTGGGAGGGTAGGAGCCTAACTTTGTTAAGCACCAATTAGCAAACACAGACAGTCTAATCAATCACTGACCAATCTGCCTTCTAAGCCCTCCAGTTCTTTTCTACTGGCTTAACCCAGTGCTCAAAAACCATCACAGACACTTCCATCATTTGTTTCAGTGAAGTTGAGTTTGGCCTCTCTCTGCCACTGCAATAGCCTCAACCCCTACTGCAATAATCTTGAGTAAAGTCTTCCTTGCCTGTTTAACTCCAATGGGTTCAATTTCTCTTTAACACCACTTACTCTGTGCTGCTTCTTATGCCTTTTTGTGTGTCCTCCCCAGTCTCCCTTTTTTGAGAACCTAATTATCCTGCAATACCTAGATTAAATGTATTTCATGTGAGTACAGTAAACTGAATTGAAATTACATAGGAATTAGGGAGAGACAGTTTATTTTGTTTTACTATATACTGTCCAAAAATGTAAAATTAAATCAGTCACCTTGCCCTACAAGAATTAGACACTCTTTCTTAAAATATTCAGTATTTTTAATGAGAGACTGGAAGAATGGACAAAGATGTCCTTTTTTTCCTAGCAGTTATCAGGACATTTCTTAGGTTTCCAATCTTCAGATGTTCACTTAGAAGGGGACTTCCATTTAGAAAGGGGAAAAAATGACTCAGAACACTGTGAAATTTGTCTTGCTGAAACATTTTTCAGTTACTTAAAAGACGAAGAAGACTATCATCTTCTCTCTCACCAGGCAACTTCCCTTCAAATGACTTTGTAATGTCACTGAATATAGAACTCTGCTGAGCAGGGAATAGAAACATTGATGTCTGTGGAAAAGTGCTAAAGAACTCCTTGACATTTTGTGTCTGGCACTGTAAGGAAGTTTACTTATGAGAAAAGTTATTGTGATGCTCATCAGGCATCGAATGTTCTATTTTTCTCCATACAAAATGTATAATTATGTGCAGCAGTATATATGTACATCTGAGTAGAAAAAAAATAACACAGTGGGAAATAAGGGCAAGCATGAGAGAGGGGTTATTTGTTGTTTTTCCTTTCATTCTGAGGCTTGATAGAGGAAAAAGATTAAATGGAAACAAAAAACCATGATGACCACAATCTGTAAATTAGTGGTTGAAAGAGAATATTAAGATCCTATTAAAAAGAGTTTCCTCAACTCCTCTAACACTCAACATGCAATCTGTTTTCATGTTTCTTTGAATCTAACGTAAAATTTATCCCAAATTGCCCACTCTGCAGGGCCATTATGACTTGGCCCCCACCATCACTCAACTGGACTCCTGCAATAATTTCAGAAGTGGCATCCTAGCTTCCCCTTTTCCTTCTGAAAACTATTTGCTACCTGGCAGTGAAAATCACCTAGGTGAAATGGTATCATGCTTTCAGCAAAAGAAAAGACAAAGCATGTCACTCCTTTGTTCAGTAACCTTCACATATGTCCAAAAAAAAAAAATCTCAACAACTTGAGCATGGGCTAAAAGGCACTATATGACCTTCCCTATATCTCTGTCTCCAAAATTATTGCCTTTCATTTTTCCCATTAGACCCTCTATTCAGGCCAAACTGGACTTATTGCTATTCCTTAGAAGCCACTGCCTAGAATATCTGTCCTAGAGATTTCCACATAATTCACTCCCTTAACTTCATTCAGGATTCTGATGAAATATCTCCATTTTAGATCTTCTAGAATCCCTCCTTGTAATAGATCATTTTTCTATCCAAGTTACTTTCTAACATATAAGCTTCCTTTACTGTTGTTATAGCAAAATCTCCTTGTCAGATAATTTATGAAAACAATAATCAGACTGCATCACTTCCTAGTCATATACTACCTCCTCCAGTGGGTGCTTCTCAGCCACAATGCTTTCCATGGTAAAAAAGGTTATTGATAAAGATCCTTCCCTTAACTGTGAACTACTCATCATACACCATTTTATCTACTCACTTATTCCTTTCCAGCTACTCTGATATTCTTCTTGCATGTTTTGAAAATATAAAGCTAGTTCCTATTTTAGAGTCATTGCACTCATTGTCCTCTACATGGGGACACCACTTCTCTACCTTAATCGCAGTATCAAAATACCACTTCTTAGAACTCTCCATTGCCTTACCTTGCTTATTTATTTTTCATGAGATTTATAACTACTTTATATGTTTACACATCTATTTTATTTGCTGATTTCTACACATCACAATAAAATGTGAGTAAAAGCTTTGGCTCTCTGGGTTATCAATGTATCTTTGACTCCCAGGAACAATGTTTGCCATGTAACAGGATGCAGTAAATATGTTGAAAAATAAATTATATGTATATTTATAGGCAATTTTCTTTAAATGCCACCATGATTGTCAAGGACATATCAATTTCCTTGGAATTATGTCACTTTTGAAAAATTACATGTTGTTTTTCTTATTTTTTTATTTTTATTTTTTTTGTTTTTGTTTTTCTTATGTTGTAGAGAAATTTGACTTGGCTCCTCCCTTGGGCAATTCAATTTCTCATGATATTTGATTTAAGAAACAATAGATAACATAGCTTCAATTTAAAGAATTTAAAGAATTTAAATTTCAATTCATAGCTTCAATTTAAAGAAATGATCCTCATTGTCTATAACATTTCCTGTTTTAGTAATCTTGTATGGTACTAGTAAAAAGGAGGCAGGACAAAGATTAACTATAAGATTCTTGATACTGAAGTTTTTTTGCTCTTCTGCCTAACAAAATATGTGACTATTCATTTAGTAGCTGAATCTCAACTTAGGCCTCTTGACTAAGCTTCAATTTCCTATAATTCATATCCACTTGACTCTATTGCCTCAAAATCAATAAATGAAAAGGGAACATACTATCTTTCCTGTTCCCATCCTAACTTCTCCTTTTGTTTTGCCTTTTCTCTTGCCTTTTCCCTCTAACCCAGTGATAAGTTTTTAACATCAACCTACTGCCAAAGTGAGACATGTAAGCAATCCTTAATTCTATTCAGCCCCACTGTATGCTTTTATTTTCTTTAAAGAATTTATTTATTTTAGATGGAGAGACAGAAAGAGAGTGTATGTGAGCAAGTAGAAAAATAGAGGGAGAGGGAAAAAGAATCTCAAGCAGACTCTGTGCTGAACACAGAGCCCAACAGGGGGCTTAATCTCACCACCCTGAGATCATGACCTGAGCTGAAACCAAGAGTCAGATGCTTAATCGAGTGAGCCACCCAGGTGCACTGCACTGTACGTTTTTCTATACAACTTCAATCATTGAAAAATGCAATCCAGAGTTAGAAATCTGAACAAAATATGGGAAACAATTATTTTTATTCATTGAACAACAGCTAGTTAGTTCAATCCTATGAAAGAAGTAAAACAAATGAGATATACCCTGCCACTAGCCTGGCTTTCTAACTAATTCAAGGTACTTGCTGCACCATGGTACAGGAAGGACCCAGGAGCAAAGCACAGTGGTCTAGCTGACTGGAGGTACACAGATAAGATTTCACAGAAGTTGAAGTAATAGGATTTGCAAGGCAGAATAACAGAGGGAAAGAAAATAGGCAAAGAAAGAGCTCCACAAATCTACATATGGGCCTTCTTAAATTCCTTGCTGAATAAGAATCTAGGCATACTCCAGGAGGATGGGAAAATAAAAAAGACCAAGGAAAGAACAACTATTGAGAAACTATGAACTAAGAAACTACTGTAGCTTATACAGAGCTCAGTAATATTTGAGCACCAACCATCAAGTATGGAGACATCTCACTAAACATCCATGGAAATCAACTGAAGTCCTGAAATGACCATAACTTAAGGTATAAGGTGAAATGCTAAACCAGCCACAGATTATAGTTATGGAAATCTATCCTAACAAAGCATCAGAAACAAACCTATAAAAACAAAAATACCAACAAATAACTACCTCCTTAAACAAATTCTAATATTATTTAAAGGAAGGTCCAGACATCCAAAAACATAATATTCAAAATATCCAAACCCAATAAAAAATGGCGGGACATAAAGAAACATGAAAATACAACCTGTAAGCAGTAGATAAATCACAAACAGAAAGATAGCCATAATCTGAGAAGTAACAGATTATGGATAGCAGATAAAATTTAAAACAGCTATTATGGAGATGTTAAAATATCTAAACACAAACACAAATAAGGACACAATGAGAAGGAAAATAAAAAATATAAGAGAACAAAATGGAACTTCTACAATAAAAAAAAATAGTGTCTGAAATTTAAATACATACCTAGGTATAACCAGGAGCAATTTAGACACTGAAGAAGAAAAGACTGGTGAACCTGAAGAATTCTGCCTATAAGGAAGCATAGAAATATTGGACTCTTAGAAGGAATTAAGTGAGGAGAAAAAAGTATTTCTGGTGATAATGATTCCCAAGTTGTTCAGAGATGATGAAGATATTAGCCCACATATCTAAGAATCTCAACAAGCCACAAGCAGAATGAACACAAAGACAATTTCATCAAAGACATCATAATCAAATTCCTAAGACAACCAATAAAGATAAACATCTAAAATCAGACAAAGTAAAAGATATCTAATCTGCAAATGCTCTCTAAAGAACAATAACATCTCCTTTTTAAAATAGTAAGCGTGTCCTTCATAGAAAATTGTAACCTGAGAATAAATGGGGAAGAGGGTGCAGGGAATTATGGTTCTAAATGTTTCCTCTGCCATGTTTAGTTGACCACAGAACAGAAAGGAAATGATGTAAGTTGACAATACCTCATCTCTCTATTGATCACTACTTACATGCAACAGGTGTTGTTTTTCAGATGATACCAGTGTTAGTGTTTTTAAATTTTTCTTCATATATTTATTTTAATACTATGCTTGTGTTTGAGGGGAAGGCATTTTTTAAAAGATATATTTAAGAGAGAGAGGGAGAAATAGCACTTGTGAGCAGAGGGAGGGGCAGAGGGAGAGATGAGTGAGAGAAACCTCAAGCAGACTCCCCACTCAGCAAGAGCCCACAACAGGGCTTGATCTCAGGACCCTGAGATCATGACCTGAGCTGAAAGCAAGATGCTTAACTGACTGAGCCACCCTGGTGCCCCTGAGGGGAAGGCACTTATCTGTGGAATAAAATCCATGGCTTTCATTATTTTAATGAAAAATTGGGGGGCAGCCCGGGTGGCTCAGTAGTTTAGCACTGCCTTCAGCTCAGGGCCTGATCCTGGAGACCCGAGACTGAGTCCCACATCGGGCTCCCTGCATGGAGTCTGCTTCTCCCTCTGCCTGTGTCTCTGCCTCTCTGTTTGTGTGTCTCTCATGAATAAATAAATAAAATCTTTAAAAGAAATTAAAGATTCCTCAAAAGAAAAATGTTCTCTTGAATTCAGAAGACTTTTTAGATCTAAAGTCTAAATTATTATCAGATATGCATTTACAATCAGTGAACAAATACAACCATCTTTGGATTTAAACACAACTACCTTTGCATTAAAAACACAAATCTATTTTTTTAACCTCTTCTAAAATTCCTTCAGTGGCATCCCATGCCCACAGGACAATGTCCAAGTTCAGCTTTTATCCTCACTTTATGTCTATTCCATTTTTCTCCCTGATGTTTTGTTTCTGACACTCTATTTAGCTGAACCATCATTTTTTTTTACTTTCTTCTTTCCACCCAGAATCCCCCCACACTAAATTAGAAGCCTCTTGCTAAATACATCCAGAGTATCCTGCACTCCTTCTATCAAAATATTTGCCTCACTTTAACTGCTTATTGAAATTCCTTTCTTTCTCTCAGAGTCAGATTTACCATGAAGCAAATGAATCTTAGGCCTCTACGTCCCTCCTTTAAGGCAGCCACATTTAAAGCCCTGGTTATTGAGTACTGACAAATAAAAGACCATTTAAAATTAGTCTCTGACTTGGTGACTTCAATCTAGCTCTTTCTATACTCGATAGGTCTTCTAAGCACAACATCTCCAAAGAAACGAGAGCTTTAAATGATACACTGGACCAGATGGATTTCACAGATATCTACAGAACTTTACATCCAAACTCAACTGAATACACATTCTTCTCAAGTGCACATGGAACTTTCTCCAGAATAGGCCACATATTGGGTCACAAATCGGGTCTGAACCGATACCAAAAGATTGGGATCGTCCCCTGCATATTCTCAGACCATAATGCCTTGAAATTAGAACTAAATCACAACAAGAAGATTGGAAGGACCTCAAACACGTGGAGGTTAAGGACCATTCTGCTAAAAGATGAAAGGGTCAACCAGCAAATTAAGGAAGAATTAAAAAGATTCATGGAAACTAATGAGAATGAAGATACAACCATTCAAAATCTTTGGGATGCAGCAAAAGCAGTCCTAAGGGGGAAATACATCGCAATACAAGCATCCATTCAAAAACTGGAAAGAACTCAAATACAAAAGCTAACCTTACACATAAAGGAGCTAGAGAAAAAACAGCAAATAGATCCTACACCCAGGAGAAGAAGGGAGTTAATAAAGATTCGAGAAGAACTCAACGAAATCGAGACCAGAAGAACTATAAAACAGATCAACAGAACCAGGAGTTGGTTCTTTGAAAGAATTAATAAGATAGATAAACCATTAGCCAACCTTATTAAAAAGAAGAGAGAGAAGACTCAAATTAATAAAATCATGAATGAGAAAGGAGAGATCACTACCAACACCAAGGAAATACAAAAGATTTTAAAAACATATTATGAACAGCTATACGCCAATAAATTAGGCAATCTAGAAGAAATGGACGCATTCCTAGAAAGCCACAAACTACCAAAACTGGAACAGGAAGAAATAGAAAACCTGAACAGGCCAATAACCAGGGAGGAAATTGAAGCAGTCATCAAAAACCTCCCAAGACACAAGAGTCCAGGGCCAGATGGCTTCCCAGGGGAATTCTATCAAACGTTTAAAGAAGAAACCATACCTATTCTCCTAAAGCTGTTTGGAAAGATAGAAAGAGATGGAGTACTTCCAAATTCATTCTATGAGGCCAGCATCACCTTAATTCCAAAACCAGACAAAGACCCCACCAAAAAGGAGAATTACAGACCAATATCCCTGATGAACATGGATGCAAAAATTCTCAACAAGATACTGGCCAATAGGATCCAACAATACATTAAGAAAATTATTCACCATGACCAAGTAGGATTTATCCCTGGGACACAAGGCTGGTTCAACACCCGTAAAACAATCAATGTGATTCATCATATCAGCAAGAGAAAAACCAAGAACCATATGATCCTCTCATTAGATGCAGAGAAAGCATTTGACACAGTACAGCATCCATTTCTGATCAAAACTCTTCAGAGTGTAGGGATAGAGGGAACATTCCTCAACATCTTAAAAGCCATCTATAAAAAGCCCACAGCAAATATCATTCTCAATGGGGAAGCACTGGGAGCCTTTCCCCTAAGATCAGGAACAAGACAGGGATGTCCACTCTCACCACTGCTGTTCAACATAGTACTGGAAGTCCTAGCCTCAGCAATCAGACAACAAAGACATTAAAGGCATTCAAATTGGCAAAGAAGAAGTCAAACTCTCCCTCTTCGCCGATGACATGATACTCTACATAGAAAACCCAAAAGTCTCCACCCCAAGATTGCTAGAACTCATACAGCAATTGGGTAGCGTGGCAGGATACAAAATCAATGCCCAGAAGTCAGTGGCATTTCTATACACTAACAATGAGACTGAAGAAAGAGAAATTAAGGAGTCAATCCCATTTACAATTGCACCCAAAAGCATAAGATACCTAGGAATAAACCTAACCAAAGATGTAAAGGATCTATACCCTCAAAACTATAGAACACTTCTGAAGGAAATGGAGGAAGACACAAAAAGATGGAAAAATATTCCATGCTCATGGATTGGCAGAATTAATATTGTGAAAATGTCAATGTTACCCAGGGCAATATACACGTTTAATGCAATCCCTATCAAAATATCATGGACTTTCTTCAGAGAGTTAGAACAAATTATTTTAAGATTTGTGTGGAATCAGAAAAGACCCCGAATAGCCAGGGGAATTTTAAAAAAGAAAACCATATCTGGGGGCATCACAATGCCAGATTTCAGGTTGTACTACAAAGCTGTGGTAATCAAGACAGTGTGGTACTGGCACAAAAACAGACACATAGATCAGTGGAACAGAATAGAGAACCCAGAAGTGGACCCTGAACTTTATGGTCAACTAATATTCAATAAAGGAGGAAAGACTATCCATTGGAAGAAAGACAGTCTCTTCAATAAATGGTGCTGGGAAAATTGGACATCCACATGCAGAAGAATGAAACTAGACCACTCTCTTGCACCATACACAAAGATAAACTCAAAATGGATGAAAGATCTAAATGTGAGACAAGATTCCATCAAAATCCTAGAGGAGAACACAGGCAACACCCTTTTTGAACTCGGCCACAGTAACTTCTTGCAAGATACATCCACGAAGGCAAAAGAAACAAAAGCAAAAATGAACTATTGGGACTTCATCAAGATAAGAAGCTTTTGCACAGCAAAGGATACAGTCAACAAAACTCAAAGACAACCTACAGAATGGGAGAAGATATTTGCAAATGACATATCAGATAAAGGGCTAGTTTCCAAGATCTATAAAGAACTTATTAAACTCAACACCAAAGAAACAAACAATCCAATCATGAAATGGGCAAAAGACATGAAGAGAAATCTCACAGAGGAAGACATAGACATGGCCAACAAGCACATGAGAAAATGCTCTGCATCACTTGCCATCAGGGAAATACAAATCAAAACCACAATGAGATACCACCTCACACCAGTGAGAATGGGGCAAATTAACAAGGCAGGAAACCACAAATGTTGGAGAGGATGAGGAGAAAAGGGAACCCTCTTACACTGTTGGTGGGAATGTGAACTGGTGCAGCCACTCTGGAAAACTGTGTGGAGGTTCCTCAAACAGTTAAAAATAGATCTGCCCTACGACCCAGCAATTGCACTGTTGGGGATTTACCCCAAAGATACAAATGCAATGAAACGCCGGGACACCTGCACCCCGATGTTTATAGCAGCAATGGCCACGATAGCCAAACTGTGGAAGGAGCCTCGGTGTCCAACGAAAGATGAATGGTTAAAGAAGATGTGGTTTATGTATACAATGGAATATTACTCAGCTATTAGAAATGACAAATACCCACCATTTGCTTCAACATGGATGGAACTGGAGGGTATTATGCTGAGTGAAGTAAGTCAGTCGGAGAAGGACAAACATTATATGTTCTCATTCATTTGGGGAATATAAATAATAGTGAAAGGGAATATAAGGGGAGGGAGAAGAAATGTGTGGGAAATATCAGAAAGGGAGACAGAACGTAAAGACTGCTAACTCTGGGAAACGAACTAGGGGTTGTAGAAGGGGAGGAGGGCGGGGGGTGGGAGTGAATGGGTGACGGGCACTGGGGGTTATTCTGTATGTTAGTAAATTGAACACCAATAAAAAATAAATTAAATAAAAAAAATAAAATTAGTCTCTGCAGGTTCTTAACTAAATTTACCAACTCCAAATTGTATCTGATATTACAAATAATGAGTGCAAAGGCCAAAAGTGAACTTTAAATAATAAATATAATTATAGTAAACTATAATAAAATGGACAATCTTGCTAAAGCAAAAACTGAATTGTATGTGTCTGTTTTTTAGATATCATCTTCTAAGAATAAATTCATTGTTTGAAAGTCTAGCACAAGTCAAATCATTGTGGCAAAGCAATATTCACACTAGGAAACCCTTACCTTTTTTAGGCATTCAGGAGTAAAAATGGAAATAACAGATATTACTCAGTTCCACTATAAATTAGAAGACATTATGCAGGGTTATGGATTATGTGCTTTTTTGTCCAAATCTCAGGGGCTTCTCTAAAAATAACCACCAGTTTTATTTAGGAGAATAATTTGGGGTGTTTATGTTTATGGAAGACTCAGCATTATATACAAACAAGGAAGAGTCAAACAAGTCACCTTGTTTATATACAAACAAGTCATCTTGTGACTCTTCCTAGTTATAATATAAAGCCTGCTTATTCTGTAACTGGACAGTGGGGGAATACTTGAGGAAAAGTAATTCAATAGAAGGTGTAGGGATTGTAATCAATCCTATTTTGATCAAAGGTTTAAATGGGGCTTACTGGCCACACGAAATAAACCATTCCTTCTAGCTTGTTATCTCAAATCAAAGCTACTGATATCATAGGTTACTAATGAAGTTCACAGGTTATGTACCCTGAATTAGAATAAGAGAAGATAAATTTTTGTTTTCCGATCAATTCTTACTATAATCCCCATTTTAAAGATGCCTATAACAACTGAGATCAGATTGAGAGTTTTGAACTCTGGGGACATGGAGAGAGAAGGAAAAATCAGAAATACAAGGAAAAATCAAGTAAAAGCAATACATAATAAAAGCTTAGCCTCATTTTGCTGAGAACAGACCATAAATTCCCACTTTGGGTCAGTAGGCCTATCAAAAATAATCTTACATTTAGCTGATCAATAAATGATGAAATAAATACTTGTAAAAAGGTGTATTTTAAGATTTATTGAGACCTCAGTTCATTTTACAACTATAAAATGAAGGGTTTGAGTCAGAGCATGCTGAGATTCACCCTATTGTTAAAAATTTGACAGAATCTTGTATAATGTAATATGTTCATGGTGTACAAGGTATCAAATTTGAGATAAGTGGGTTATAAAAAATGTAGATTATAAATATCCAGATGTGATTTTTAAATTTTGACACAAGCATGTATGTGGCTCCATTTCTGTCTGCAAACTGCCAATTTTATTTGGCATATTCCCAAGCCTTTATAATAAAAACTATAAATCTGAAAAATAAAAATTCAATTTACTTGAGACCAAAATTCTGGATATTCAGATGTATGGGTTTTTAATATAAGCTTTCAAGATTTTTTGAGTATGTTGAAGTTGTAGAAGTAGAAACTAAAATATTTTAATCTCTAATAAGAAGAAATAGTATAAAATACCAAGTAGTCAGAAATACATAGTATTTTAAGAGGAATAATATTAAAGTTTAAGTAGTAACATTCAAAGAGTCAGGGACAGGCATTTTTTCAAGATTTCATGATGCTCAAAATGAAAACATAAAAACAAAACAAAAAAGACTACTTGGAATAAGTTGACAATGTTTCCTTCAAGATTAATCATAGTTTAGAACAGGTCAAATACATCCATTTATTGGAGAAGTTCTGCAATCAAAACTTTTAATAACTGACAACTGTCCTGGTGTCCTGAGTCACCTCAGTCCCTGAGAGGAATGATCTCTCCTTCTCACTAAATCACAACAGAATATGTGACAAGGCATATGATGTGTTAGTGGCCACATGCTGACTGAGCAGCTGTACAAAATGAATTAAAACCAAATTGCAAAAACATCTAAAACTGCAAACTTTTTAGGATGTTAAATGAAAATGAAAAGATGTTTACATGTATTACACAATCAAATGAAGTAGTGGTTTGAACATATTTAAAATTAACATTTTGTAAGTTATCTTTGAATGATATGTTTCATTATGAGCATATTGGAATATATAGATTCTTAATAGTCAGAAATTTACCCAAAAAGTGTGAAAATTTGTGATAGCAGCATGAATAAAAATGTTGTAAAGCATTTAACAGAATATGAATATTGAATTACTCAGTAAGAGTTAAATAATATCCAGGCTTCAAATTTTATTATAGAAGGGAATCAAATGATATTAAGGGATATTAGTGGTATAAATTCTAAATATTAATAATATGCATAATTCTTTGATATCTATAGCAATGATCAATTTACTACCTCTTAATGCCAAATTTACCCTTCAATACATGCTCTGTGATAATGAACAGAATTCCTTTAAAAATTTCTCTTTTACCGTGAGCACAATGTTAAGCTTTCTATAACCAGTAGAGGTTATAGAGGGACACTGCAAGAGAAAGGAATTCTCTTGCATTTCCAGAGGTATACTTTTGGTATATAGTATGGATGTTAGAAATGTTCCAGTTACATGAGTGATCTCTTGGTACCCTTGCAACCTTGGCTTAGGGTAGTGATCACGATGCTGCAGCTATCTCAACATAAACACTGTATGCTGTAAGACTTCAACTAACACCAGAGCCCCACATTTCTCTGATCACCTATCCCAAGGCCCCAGAGGTCTGTTTCCCAAGGCTCTCCTGATGCTGCAGCCCTATCAATGTAATGGACTTCCCAATAGAGATACCATGCCTTCTAGGCTTCCTCTTCATGCTGCTGCCCTCACTCTCCCTGAACACTCCTATACCTGGCCACACTGGTTGTGGCTCACCTGTGCCCCTTCTGTATCCTGGAGGATTGCTTCCTGCTTGCCCCCAAACTATGGATGAGGCCAGGCAAACCAGTGAACTTCTCTCCCACCCAGTGGTCTACAGATATCGGAATCCTAGCCCAGGAGTTGCCCACCCTCCTTAAGTATGTTCTTCTCTAAATCATCTTCCCTCAATTCTAAGATGTCACATTTCTCATAACTCATAATCACTTGTATCTTAATCATTCTCACATTAAACTTTCTCTGATCACACCACTTTGTAGTTTATGTCTCCTGATTTGACTCAGATTGCTACAAAATTGGTATCAGGAGTGGTCCCAGAAGACAGGCCTTTAGAGACAGGATTTGAGAGTTAGTTTTGTCCTTGAGCTTGATTATAATGCACACTCTTTCCCAATGAGAAATGGAATGCTAGCGACCCATGGCCTGCAGTGGAATCACAACTGTAACCTGTGGTTGAGTGGGATAAAATATCTAGTGAAACATGGGGAGCTCATGTGGCTGCTGTGCTGGACTATTTTGCTAGTAATGATGATATAAGGACCATAATGTAGTACAAATTCTTTTGAGTGGAAGTAGCTTGCCCTCTGTTTTCTGAAAAGATGAGCCTTTTGTGCTTAAAAAATACAGTGATAGCCTCATTTGTAGAAGATGCTTTGGAAGGTCATGCTCATTTTACTCAGGGCCCACTACAATCACCCCCTGATGCCACTAGACACATAACTAATGGTCCCACATCAGCATGCTCTAGGGCATTAGATATGCCTATAACCCAGGAAGAAATAATTTACAGATAGAACGACTGCAAGAATTTCCTAATATATTTTGGCAGAAAACTGAATGTGTATGGGGATGGATATTATGGGTGTTAGACCATAGAAGGAATAATGAAACAAGTAGATAGAGCTAAATTAATTGATATGGGTGCTATTTCTAGAAATTTTAGATTTAATATCATATACATTATTTTAAAAAATATTTCTGAATTGTTTTCTTTTATTCCTGAGACTTCAGTTACAATGTTAGAATATTTTCCTCCTCCACTTATTCTTTATTTTCCCTAACCATTTGCTGTGTTCCAGTTAGAATATTTACTACTGAGTTATTTGAGCTCACTAATCTGTTCTATCTTGTCCAACTTACTATTAAATCTCTATTGAATTCTCAATTTCTATTAGTTTTCAGAATTCTAAATTTTCTATTTGATTTTATGCAGATGATAGTTTTCTAAGGTAACTATCATACATATGACTTTGACATATTTTGTATTTAAATCAATTGCTAATAATCTCAATAACTTTATTATCTTTAGGCCTGTTTTTATTATTTTTCTTTTCTCTTTTAACTATGGCTATCTTAACATGGAACATTGACTATGAAAAATTTAAGAGGCTTTGGATGATATTTTTTTTTTTTTCCAAAAAAAGCTTCACCCTATTCTCTTACAGACAGGTATGGTAAGGTCATATTAAAGTAACTTGTTTAAAACTGTGTTGCAAGTTTGTTTTTATTACAAAGTTTATCTACCCAGGTCTCATCTCCATTATTAGGATGTACTCTTCCAGAATCACAAGTGAAGGTATGGGGTACCCTAATTTTGTCATAGACTTCAATTTTTATCTCCTCAGAATGGTGAAACTGCCTCTTACCCTGAACATGTTTTGGAGATAAATCACTGAATTGAAGGCTAATTTCTCTAAGTCTCTCTTCTCATTGGTATCTTAGCTCCTAAATTTTTAACTTTCTTATCACTCTAGTCTCAACTTTTTCCCAGTACTGTATAATAATAAAAATAAAATCTGCTGGAATGCCTGTGTGGCTCAGTGGTTGAGTATCTGCCTTTGGCTCAGAGCATGATCCCAGAGTCTCGAGATGGAGTCCCGCATAGGGCTCCCTGCACAGAGCCTGCTTTTCCTTCTGCCTATGTCTCTGTCTTTCTCTCTGTGTGTCTCTCATGAATAAATAAATAAAATCTTAAAAAAATAAAAAGTAATAAAAATAAGTAAAATAAAATCTGCCACCTTCTCACATTCTTGACAGATTGTTGGATTATTGGCTTTTGTTCAGTATCACTCGGTGGCAAATGCCTTGAAGGGGAAAATGCCTTCATGATTTTTGGTTCAACTGTCTATAGTTCCTTTTGTTCTGGAATTCTACCTTCAAGTTATGACTGCCTTGGAAGACCTTTAATTTTTTCAAAAGTTTAAAAAAAATTTTGTTTGCACCAGATTTGGTTTTGTTGTTGTTGTTCTAGGTTGGAATGTTCACCTCCCATAAGCTACCCCGCCATATATAAAAGCAGAAATCCCTTTGTCTTTTTATTTATATATATTTTCTAGCTAAACCCCATGAGAGTAGACATAATATCTACACTTTTTACTTTTTTAATATGAAGTATCTTGGCACTCTGTAACAGAATTTCATTATACCTAACAGAGAGGGCAAAAGTAGACAAAAGAAAGAAAATAGAACATTGATCTAATGCTCCTAGATACAATAGTGGCTTTGGATGTAGTAGTATCCTGGGAGTGGGCAGAAGTGATAATTAGAAACTTTTTAATTGTCCAGGTGTGTTGCTAAGAATGTTGCCCACTAGGAATCATAAAAATCATTTTCTGAGGGTCTCTGTACCAGGAACATCTGTTCTTCTAAACAACTGTTAAGAAAGATCTGATGCTATGAATATTGTACTTCTCATAATTGATTGTGTTTATTTCTGATTTGGCTACTCAGGAATTCAGAAATAAACAACAGCCTATCTTTAGTTATTCAGTTGTGCTTCTTGGGATCTGCAATTAGCTTTACTTTTGCTTTCCTATTTTTTTCTCTTTCCTAATACACCCACACCCACATCCCCTCCACATGACTAAATATATATAAAATATATATATATTCAAAAAAATTTTATATATTCAAAAATTTGAAACAATATACCAAATATATATATATTGTTTCAAAAATTGAAACAGTATTGAAACATATTGAAATATATATAGTTTCAAATATTTCTTTTGATATGAAGAAGAAAAAATATTCATATATACATGATTTGAAAATCAAACGCAAAGAGAATAAGGGCCTATATCTCCTCCTGACCTACATCCTTTATTTTTTTTAATTTTTTTTACATCCTTTTATAAACCACAGACATAATTTACATAAGATAGCTTCAGTAAGTAGTAAAGATCCAGGTATAATGGCCTGAACAAGTAAAGAATTTACTGTTTCACATCACAAGTAGCCCAGAGTTGGTGAAGTGTCATAGTTGTGTTTCGTGGTGTTTCTATATTGTCAAGGCTCAGTTCAGTATTTTCCAATTCTTCTGGCTTTCTTCTCCTTAATTCATGATGCCTACACATCTCTCACCCATGTATATGCTCAATGATACCAAAAGACCGGAAAGCAGTGTCTTCTAATACTAGAGAAAAAGTACTTCCTCATGAGCAAAGCAGAATACTTCCCTTTACATTTCATTATTTAGGGCAGTCAGATTTTTATGCCTCAACAGATTGACTAATTGGTTTATTTTTATTCTTTAAAAGATATTATTTTTATTTATTAATGAGAGAGAGAGATCGCACAGCAGAGACACAGGCAGAGGGAGAAGCAGACTCCATGCAGGGAGCCAATGTGGGACTCAATCCCGGTTCTCCAGGATCAGGCCCTGGGCTGAAGGCAGGCGCTAAACCACTGCGCCACCCAGGCTGACCGACTAATTGGTTTAGATGAATAATTATTCATCGCTTACTACTGGGAAAGGCACTCATGAAATATATCACTGTATAATACATTTAAAAATATCAAGGCTCTAGATTCTAGATAAAAGGAAACAGTGATAATTGATTCGGAAAAAACAAACACGCAAACATAGCTGTGTCTGCCTGATTCCTCTAATAATATCTCATGGCTTTTAGAGTGAAAACCTCAGTTATCATTAATTCATTCAACAAAAATTGACTGAGCATATAATTTGTCTCAGCTATAATTCTAGAAAATGGCACATAGAGCAGTTGACAAGAGAGGTAACATCTCAGGTATAATGGAGCTTACTATCCAGTGGAGAAGACAGAAAAAAGAAAATAAAAAGTTGGCTACTGGGTAATATCTTAGATTATCATAAGGATTAAGGAGAAAAAAATTAAAAAGCATCAATGTGTATATAACAGAAATAAGCTTGTTCTATAGGGTAACCAGAGAAGTCACTGAGATGGAATGATCTGATTAGAATTTTGTGGAAAAAAAAATAGTAAGCAAGTGGAGATATTTTGAGAAGCAAAACAGAGAGAACAAGTGCAAAGTTCTGAAGCAAGAGCGTTCCTACTCTTTGAGGAACCCTGAAGTCAGTATGGTTGAAATGAAACAGACACGAAAGAGGGAAAGGTCAGAGGGCTTTAAAATCTATTTTAAGAGAGTTGGTTTTTATATTTTTTCAAGATTTTTAAAAATTTATTCAGGAGAGACACAGAGACAGAGACAGAGACAGAGACATAGGCAGAGGGAGAAGCAGGCTCCCCAAGAGGAGCCTGACGTGAGACTCAATCCCGGATCCTGGGATCATGCCCTCAGCCAAAGCCAAAGGCAGATACTCGACCTCTGAGCCACGTAGGCATCGTGAGAGTAGGTTTTTAATAGGAATGTGATGAATAGCCTATGGAGAGTTTCGGGTAGGTAAAACACAAAATATTGGGAATTTTAATAGAATCATTTTGGCTGCTATGTCAGAATAGATTGAATGAAGGCAAGGACAAAAATAGGGAGACCAGTCAAAAAGCTATTCCAACAATATAGGTGAGTGAATGGTGGCTTAGACTCAGGTGGCTGCAGAGAAAAAGTGGGAAGTGGTCAGATTCTGTGAAAATATTTTGAAAGTAAACCCAGAGGCCTTGCTGATGGTTGGGTGTGGGAATGTGGCCTGTGGACAGGGGTGGGAAGATAAAGATTACACAAAACTTTTCAGCCTGAGGGATTGTTTTTCAAATTCAGTATGATTTTCCTTACCATTTCTAACTTTATAAAATTCTAGATAAGGTTTCTTTTTCTTTTTCTTTTTTTCTTTTTTTTTAAAGGTTTCTTTTTCATCTATAGATTTGACCTACCCTTCTTCTGCATTTCCTAAAATCCTGCTAGTCTCTCCATTATTTCACGATCATATTTTTATTTAATTTGAGAGAGGAAGAGGAAGAGAGAGGACTCCCCACTGAGCTTGGAGCCTGATTGGGGCGGGGGGATCCCAGGACCCTGAGATCTTGACCTTAGCCAAAGGCATATGCTTAACCAACTGAGCCACCCAGGTGCCCCTCACGATTATATTCTAAATTTTTTTTTTTTTTGGTCTTACCCATCCACTCCCACTTTAAAAATCTGTACTCCTTGACAGCAGAAACATTATCTTCTGCATCTTTCAATTATGTAAATTGTTTTTCCCCTTGGGTGCCAGGCTAGGCATTGGGACTATAGATATATATAATTCAACATGATCCTACTTCTGTGAAGTGTGTTCATTTGTGTATAAATGCCAGGTTTTGATGTTCAATATGTATTCATTGAATTGGGATACAGTGCAATGTTTTCATAAAAACATTTTTCATTGTTATTTACACTGTTTTTTAATACTGATAAAAATATCTTCCTTCAACATGAATATTATAAAATGCTATACCTGTAACTGTATCCCATGGGAAGGAACATACAAGGTTGCTATTTGCTTTCCTAAAGCTCATAAAAAGAATTTCAAACTGCTGGGATATATCTTAGTGACCCTGGTAAGTGATTGGCAGTGTACTATGAGGCCATTTTCGAAGCTTTTCAACAAAAAAGAGGCAACAGTATCGTTCAAAGCCTCCAGGCTCTGTTTGTTCCTTGGTATTTGGGTTTCAAGGTGACTATTTTATACTTGCAAAGGTAGTTTTCAGTGCAGAGGGAAAAGTATGTTTTGTAGATTAATGTACATAACTAAGTTGAGGATATTTGTGTTCAAGAAAATTTATTCCAGTTTAATTGCAATCTATATAAATATTTTGCCTCGGTAAAAAGGGGAGACAAAGAATGACAATTCCAAAATATTGCATAAAATATTTTTATACTTCCTGGGATTGGGCAATATACCCCAATTAAGACAACATTCAAAATGCCCAGCTGACTTCAAAATACAGTTTAGCTACTTATCTAATATATAACCTTGGCAAATAAGTGCTCCAAACCATTTCCTTGCCTATAAAAAGTAAAGAGTTTTAAATAAAATGCCTTCCTCATAGGCTGAATTATACATTGAATTGTGTCCTCCAAAAAGATGTATTTGAGTCCTAACTCCTGAGGCCTGAGAATGTAACCTCCACAGAAAACGGATCTGTCCAGATGTAATCAATTAAGATACAGTCATTAGGGCAGATCCTAATCCAATCTGACTTGAGCCAAGGTAGCTGAGGATTGCTAAGGACACCAGAAACCAAAGGAAAGGCAAGAAACAGGTTCTTTCCTAAGAGCCTTCAAGAGACCATTCCTCTGTCTATACCTTGATATCAGAGTTGTGGCATCCAGAACCGTGAGAGAATATATTTGTTGTTTTAAGCTACCTCTTAAGAAACTTAGGAAACAAGATGGTATGGCTTCTTGAACAAGCTTTTATATCTGAAGGACTCAGAATAGAACTGGGCACATTCTCAGTGGCTCATGAGTTCGGGCTTTGCTCAGGGCGTGATCCCAGGGTTCGACGATCAAGTTCCACATCGGGCTCCCTCTGATGAGACTGCTTCTCCCTCTGCCTATATCTCTGCCTCCCTGTCTCTCATGAATAAATAAAATCTTAAAAAAAAGAATTTTTTCTAATTGTTTTCCATTTATGTTACTGAAAATAGTAAATATACTCATATGCTTTTTAAGATATTACATTCACTTTATCAAATTATCATATGCAAAAAGAATTCTTTAAAATACTTGCTTCATTCATCTTTTATTGTTTATATTAATTCCAGTAGAGTTAGCATATGATGTTGTATTAGTTTAAGTTGTACAATATAGTGATTCAACAATTCTATAAATTACTCAGAGCTCCTCATGATAACTGTATCTTTAATCCCCTTCATTTATTTCACCCGTTCCCCCCACCCATCTCAACTCTGGTAACCATCAATTTGTTTTCCATAGTTAAGAGTCTGTGTTTTGCTTCTCTCTCTTTTTTCCTGTGTTAGTTTGTTGCTTTGTTTTTTAAATTTCAATACAAGTAAAAACCTATGGTATTTGTCTTTAGTTTAGCAGTGCAACAGTTGGATAGTAGGGCAGTTCTATTTTTAACTTCTTGAGGAACCTCCATACTATTTTCCACCAGTTGGCATTCCCACCAACTGTGTAAGAAGGTTCCTTTTTCTCCAATCCTCAGGAACACCTGCTTCTTGTGCTTTTTATTTTAGCCATTCCAACAGGCATGAGGTGATAGTTCATTGTAGTTTTGATTTGCCCTGATGTTGAGCATCTTTTCATGTATCTGTTGGCCATCTGGATGTCTTGTTTGGAAAAATATCTTTTCATGCCTTCTTATCTGCCTATTTTTAATTGGATTATTTCAGTTTTGGATGTAGAGTTGGAGAGGTTCTTTATATATTTTGGATACTAACCCTTTATTGTATGTCATTTGCAGATATCTTCTCCCATTCTGCAGGCTGCCTTTTTGTTTTGTTGTTTCCTTTGCTGTGCAAAGCTTTTAACTTAATCCTAATAGTTTATTCTTGTTTTTGTTTCCCTTGCCTCAGGAGACATATCTAGAAAAATGTTGCTACAGCCCATGTCAGAAAAATTACTGCCTTGCTTTCTCTTAGGATTTTTATAGTTCCAGGTATCACGTTTGTCTTCAATCCATTTTGACTATTTTCATATATGGCATGAGACAGTGGTTCAGTTTCATTCTTTTGCAGGTAGCTGTCCAGTTTTCTCAACACCATTTCTTGAAGAGACTGCCTTTTCCCCATTGCATATTTTTGCCTCCTTTGTCAAAGATTAGTTGACCATATGTGAGTTTATTTCTGGGCTATTTTGTTCCATTGATATGTGTTTATTTTGTGCCTATACCATACTGCTTTGATTAATACAGATTTGTAGTGTATCTTGAAATCCGGGATTGTAATATACCCAGTTTTGTTCTTCAAGATGGTTTTTGCTATTCAGGGTCTTTGACCATACAAATTTTAGATTTTTTTTTTGTTCTGGTTCTGTGGAAAATGCTGTTGGTATTTTGATAGGGATTCCATTAAACTGTAAATTGCTTTGGGTATGATGGATAATTTAACATTTATTTTTCCAATCCATGAACATGGAATTTCTTTGCGTTGTCTTCAATTTATTTCATCAATGTTTTGTAGTTTTCAGAGTACCAGTCTTTTATTTCTTTGGTTAGATTTATTCCTAGGTATCTTACTATTTTTGGTGCAATAGTAAAGGGGTTATTTTCTTAATTTCTCCTTATGCCACTTCATTATTAGGGTATAGAAATGCAACAGATTTCTGAAAACTAATTTTGTATCCTGTGACTTTAACTGAATACATTTATCAGTTTGGTAGTTTTTTGGTGGAATCCTTCAGGTTTTTCTCTATAGAGTATCATATCATCTGCAAATAGTGAAAGTTTTGCCTCTTTATTACCAATTCAAATGCCTTTTCTTTTATTATCTGATTGCTGTGGCTACAACTTCCAGAACTACACTGAATAAAACTGGTGAGAGTGGACATCTTTGTCTTGTTCCTGATCTCAGGGAGAAAGCGCTCAGCTTGTCACCACGGAGTATGATGTTAACTAAGGGTTCTTCATATGTGGGCTTTATTATGTTCCATTCACCTGGTTTTTATCAAGAAACCTATTAAATTTTAACATTCTATGATAGAGAATAAATATAGCATTTTAAAATGTTATGAAAAATCAATTCTAAAGATCAAGATTTCCTTTGGCTTGAAACCGGCAATGTAAAAGATATTCAATTATTAGTTTAGGTTATTCATCTTTTTAAGTAAATACTAATTTATTACCAATGCTCAAATGGACACATGGGTAAAAAAAAAAATACTATTTTGTTTCATGTGATAGCAGTAACTTCTAAAGATTTCTCACTTCATGACATGTATATTGATATTCTAACCTTCTCTTTTAATGACATCCCTAGTAGAAAACAGACATATTCTCTAAACAGTTGTTAAGAAATAGAACATTTTTATTTATTTTTTATTTTTAAAAGATTTTACTTATTCATGAGAGAGAGAGAGAGAAAGAGAGAGACAGAGACATAAGGAGAAGGAGAAGCAGGCTCCATGCAGGACTGAATCCTGTGACTCCAGGATCATGACCTGAGCCAAAGGCAATGCTTAACCACTGAGCCACCCAGGCGTCCCAGAAATAGAAAATTTTTAAAAGAAAAAGTAGAAGAAGAGAAAAAAGAAACATAGGCAGGAGAAGAATTAGAAGCAAGAAGAAAAGAAAAAGAGCAAACAAAAGGAGCTTTCAGCACAAGACATTAGGTAGTAAGGACAATTCTTTGAAAACATCCATCATTATTCCATTAATGTGAGAAATGGAGAAAATTACTAAATGGCATGCTGTGTACCTTGGAAAATTTCCAAGACAGATGAAAAATCTAGGACTTGATTTTAATATATTAGTGAAGTATGAGCTTCTATAATGTACATAGAAGCATAGGTTGCTTGGTTACTTCCACAGAAGCCTCACGAAGTACTCATAATGAATGGAATACAAGGAGTACTGACCTCCACAAGGAGAGGCACAGGTCATTTATCTTTACATCTGTCTCAGAACCCAACGGAAAATTGTTGTTCAAAAGTATTTTCTTTTTTTTTTTTTCAAAAGTATTTTCAAAATAGTAATTCAACAGAAACCGTACGCTGACTTTATGGCTCTACTAATTCAAAGATGATCCTTTAAGATGTAGATTTGAACAGTTTGCCTTTGCTTATTAACCATACCAGTAAACTTCTTTTTAACTCTGAGAAAATCAGTCCCAAGCATCAGTTTATTTTTTTTTCTTTTTTAAGACTTATTTATTTATTCATAAGAGACACAACAAGAAAAAGGCAGAGACACAGGCAGAGGGAGAAGCTGGGATGTGGAATCCAGATCGCAGGATCACATACTGAGCCAAAGGCAGAAACTCAACCACTGAGGCACCCAGTGTCCCCCAAACATCAGTTTCAAAGAGAGGTAAATCAAATTATAAAACAAATTTAAAAATAGGTCAACTTTCTAGGCTTACCTTAAAACTGAAATATTTAATCAAAAAGATACTTGGAGATATCTAAACACAGAGCAAAGCAACATAAATCCTTAATTACATTTAATAAAAATTGCTTAATAATTTTAGGCTGAGAATATTATTCAGCCATTAGAAACGACAAATACCCACCATTTGCTTCGACGTGAATGGAACTGGAGGGTATTATGCTGAGTGAAGTAAGTCAATCAGAGAAGGACAAACATTTTATAGTCTCATTCATTTGGGGAATATAAAAAATAGTGAAAGGGAATAAAGGGGAAAGGAGAAAAAAATGAGTGGGAAATATCAGAAAGGGAGAACAGAACATGAGAGACTCGTAACTCTGGGAAACAAACTAGGGGTGGTGGAAGGGGAGGTGGGCAGGGGGTGGGGAGGACTGGGTGATGGGCACTGAGGGCGGCACTTGATGTGCTGAGCACTGGGTGTTATTCTGTATGTTGGCAAACTGAACACCAATAAAAAATAAAGTTATGGGCAGCCCGGGTGGCTCAGCGGTTTAGCGCCACCTTCAGCCCAGGACCGGATCCTGGAGACCCAGGATCGAGTCCCACATCCGGCTCCCTGCATGGAGCCTGCTTCTCCCTCTACCTGTGTCTGTCTGTCTGTCTGTCTCTCTCTTTCTCTGTGTGTCTCTCATGAATAAATAAATAAAATCTTTAAAAAAATAATAAAATAAATTTATATTAAAAAGTAGAAGAAAAATAAACAAAGGGAGCATACAAACCAAAAATGTATGTTTCTGAGAAAATATGTTTCTGAGATTTGTTAAAAAGAAAAGAGTACTTGTTTCTTATGTTTTATGGTCAGTCTTGTCTAAAAGTAGTTCAGTAATTTCTTTTCACAATAAAAATCCCTCTAATAATACTTCTTCATACTTTATTAATTTAGCCATCAGAATGAAAAAAATTGAGTCATAAAAGTCTCTTTTACAAAATGAGGAAGTTGGACGAGAAGATCTCAACAATCAAGAGTTAAATGATTATGATTCCATAATTAAGTATGAGATATTAAGATAAATGCTCCTTCCAAACTTTATTTTTAGCCATGATAATAAGTACAGTGAACTTTTAGACATTAGGTAATACAGTGGCTATTGAGGAGCATGATATTTAAGTTCAATTTGTAACAGCTAGATGCTAATTTCCTAATATAGTCCTCCTTAAAAGAAAAATCACTGTGTCCATATGATGTATCTTTATATTATAACAGGAATCTGCAGTGAGCATGTGATTTTCAAAAGTGCACTGATCTGTGAAAGAACACACAAAATTAAATATTTATATATGGTCCTTAAATTTTTTCAGGTAATAGGAACAGCAGAGACTCATTACTACAAAATCCTATTAAGACATTATTCTTTTTTACAAAGAGGAAGAACACTCTCAAGTAGTTTTTCAAAGAGGTCAAACTTCCACATGTGCCTCATAATGGCTTGGTTGAAAATGCCAAGAGTCTGTATGAAACAAGAAAAAAGATGTATAGATTAGCCAGTAGGGAGAAGAAAAATGGATTTTCTTGAGATAATCAACAGTTCCACAAAATTTTAAATTTTTATTATCATGGATTAAAATGATAATCCTGTTATTTACAAGATGAAGCGATTTCTAAGTTTACCCAAGGTTATGCACCACAAAAGCACAGAAAAGAAAATGACCATTTGAGGAGGTAAGAAAACTGCAAGGTTTGTTGAAGTTCATGAACAGGAAGACTTTATTTAGAAATAAAGACATGATACATAATTCTAAAAATTGTGCTGCTGATTCTCAAACTGTAATCTTGGGTTCTAATTATTTTTTACAACAAAAACATTTATTCTCCAACCCAATGCTCCTATATTTAACCTCTTCTTTAAGATCAGTTCTGTTTTTAAAAATTTGCATCTTCCTTAGTTTTTGTTAGTTTAGCTAAAGGTTTGTCACTTTTACTGATCTTTTCAAAGAACCAATTACTGGTATCATCAATTCTCTGTTATTTTTCTATTCTCTATTTCATTTTTATCCACTGCAGTTTTTTTTTTTTTAGTTTGCTAAGGTATAAATTTAGGTTATTGATTTGAGATCTTATATAAATGTAGGTGTATACTGGTACACCATGCTCCTTGAGAATTGTCTTCACTGCATCCTGTTAAGTTTTAAGGTGTCTTGTTTTTATTCATCTGCATTTTGTTTTATTTTGTCACCAAAAAGTATATTTTGATCTATCAATTATTTTTATTTATGCTATTTATTCCTTCCTTTAGAATTTTAATAGACTTGTGTGTATGCATACATGTATGTGAACAAGTTATCGCATAATTTCTGCTATTTACAATTTTTAATTATAAAGTACAGTTGACACATAGTATTAGTTTCATATGTACAACATATTGATTCAATAATTTATACATTAGGATATGTTCACCATGATTGGTATATTACAGTATTATTGACTATTCCTTTTTTTTTTTTAGTTCCCATGGCTTTTTTTGTAACTGGAAGTCTGTACCTCTTAATTTCCTTCACCCATCTGTAAGTATCTTCTAATTTCCCTTATTTCTTCATCAATTCTTAAGCATGTGTTGTTTAATTACCCTGCATTTGTGAATTTTCCAATTTTTCTTTTGTTACTGATTTTTAGCTTCATCCCACTTTATTTGAGAGGACACTTTCTCTGATTTCAGTCTTTTAAATTAACACTTGTTTCATGGCCTAAAATATGGTTTATCTTGAACAACATTCCATATGGATTTAAGAAGGATGTTCATTCTCCTGTTGTTGGCTATAGTGTTCCATAGGTCTACTGGGTCTAGATGGTTTAGTTTTATCTAAGTTTTCTATTTATTGACCTTCTGTCTAGATAATCTATTCATCATGGAAAGTAGACTATTACCTAGTATTATTGTAGAACTATTTCTCCTTTAAATGTTTCCTTCATATATTTCAGGACTGTGTTGTTTGGTGCATATGTTTTTAAGTGTTATGTCTTCTTGATGAGTTGACCCTTTTATCAAAAATAATATTCTTTTTGTCTCCTAATAGTTTTTTTTTTTTACTTATAGTGTAAAGTTATTGTATTATATTAGTATACTACTCTAGCACTCTTTTGGTTGTTGTCTGCATAAAGTATCTTTTCCATCCATTCACTTCAACCTATTATATGGATCTAAAGTTGGTCTCTTGAAGATAGCCTATAGTTGGGTAGTTTTTGAAATCCATTCTGCCAATCTCTGCCTTTTGAGAGAGAGTCTCTCTCTTACTACCTTCAAGATTCTATTTTTGTTTTGGTTTTCAGCAATATGATTTTAATGTGCTTCAGCATGGTTCTCTTTTGGCATGGATTTCACTGTAATTCTTACATGTATATATTCTTGTATTTTAAAAATTGGGGAAATGTTTGACCTTTATTTCTTCAAACATTCCTTCTGTCTCTTTTCCTCCTCTCTTTCAGAGATTCCCATGACACATATGCTGATCCTCTTGATGGTGCCACAGAGGTCCCAACAATTTTGTTCACACTTTTTTTTTTTTTTGGTCTCTTCCTCAGAATAATTTTAATTGCCTATCATAAAATTTGCTTATTTTTCATTCTGCCTAATAAAATCTGTAGAATCTGTCTAGTGAATTGTTTTTCTTTTTTTACTTTTCATCTCTGTAAGTTGTATTTGATCCCTTTTCATAATTTCTCTTTATTAATATTCTCATTTTGTTACAACATCATTTTCCTGGTCTCCTTTAGCTCTTTGAGCATATTTAAGATAGCTTATTTCATCTTTTGTAGAGTAAGTAAATTTTCTGAACTTCTGTAGAGACAATTTCTGCTAACTTCATTCCTCTGAATCACACTTTTGTTTCTATGTATGTCCTCCAATTTTCTGCTGAAAGCTAAAAGTTAAATATTGTAATATGGTAACTCGGAAATCAGAGTCTCCTCTGTCCTCAGAGTTTATTTTTTGGGGGTTGTTGAAGACTGCAGTCATCCTCTTGTTCACTTTTCTAATCCTTTTTGCAAAGGTTGTATTCTTAAACATATGTGATCATAAAATTCTCTGTTCCTTTAAGCATCAGTTCAACTAGTGTTTTGGGAGAGATTTCCCTGAATGCTGGAAGCATGTTAAAGTTACCCTTTTCTTGTTTGAACATTCACTAGCCTGCTTTAAGCCTTTAAGACTGTTATCTGAAGGTCTGACAAATTACTTTTGAAAATTTGTGCTTGTTTTTCAGTATTTCTCTGGAGGAATGGAATTTTGAAATTCCACCATTTTGCTGATGCCAACTTTTCCATATTTAAACTTTTAATTCAGTAAAATGTAGTAGGTATTTTACAGGATAAGGTTTAGAATACAAAGATACATGGACCTGGCTCATTTATTAATATTAGATTATAGTTAAATACATAAGGCAGCCCTACAAATATGTAATTACACAAAAGTATGACAAATAGGTGAAAAGAAGGGAATGAAAAGTGATGACTGTCTGAGCAGACATCATTGCTACTGAAATTAGAACATTAATATTATGATACATCTGGAATTTAACTGTTTTTTTAGCATCAGATAATTTAGAAGAGAATTTTACTTAGTGGCAGAATATCCTACATTGGAATTGACCGTAATATCCCCTTTACAACCATTTAAAACATAATTTATGCCAGGGTTTGAGGGGAAAAGAGATGAGATTTCTCAACTTTAAGAGTTCTGCCTTGTCATCCAGTCACAGTATGACGGATTTATCATAGAGCTAGATTTCTGTAGCTATTCCTCCTTCCCCACAGAGTCTAGTTTATTCCATGAATATTGTCATAAAATATCACCATTCTTGATATATAATCTGAAATGCAAGTAGTTTTCCTTATTGAATTTACGGTTTAAAGAAGTTTTCTTCTTTGTACTTTCCTGATTATGTACCCTTCTATCTGAACATCAACAACTGATTCTTTTCTTTATTTGAAAATTGACCTCATTACCTTAACCTTAGTCTTACCTGTACAATAAATCAAACCCCCCTCAGGCTCATAAAAAATTTTATGGAATTCTGGGATTTTTTTTTCTATTCATACATGACGGAGCAATGAATAGAATTTCCTGATCAGCTTCTTGAAATCAAATTTACATATTAGGGCTTATCTCCTATGAAATATCATTTATTGTTTTCAGACATCTACTTTTTGTTGCAGAATTTTCTGTAAATGTGAATAAATCATTCACAGTTCAAGTTGACAAAGACAGTATTATCATATAGTCACTTTACTCCAGAGAAAATTAGGCACTTCAAATTCCTGAGTCAACTGGAATCTAAAACTAAAAATCTAGATTTTCAACTAGTAATATCCTTTGAGCTTTGTAGCCTGCAACAGTCATGGAATACTGCTCCAATCAAAATGTCCCTAGCTGCCTTTGACAAGAAAAACAGAACCCAAAGTTAAATAATTTCATTGAAGAAAAACTGGTATCTTTCTCTTAGATTCTTGAATCTATTACAAGAAGATTAAAGCAAAATACTAAATTTGAGTTTAATATTTTAGGAAGGATTCTATGACTCTTCTATAACTCTCCTTTAGGAGACTGTATTTTCTTAATTCTTTGGAGAACATAGGGAAATACATTTGTTTAGTGACAAAGAAGAAAATGGATTTAAAACAAAAAGAAACTTTAAAAATAACTATTTGAGATATTAAAATCTTTTTCTTAAGATAGATTAAACCATTATTTCTTATTTTTCCGCAATATAGGCATTTTGGTTCATGCATTACATATCTTACACTAGGTTGGCCTATAATTTTGTGCACACTTTCCAAAACACCAAGAGAGGCTGAATAATGTAGACAGTAAATATTACATGTGGTCTCTGCCTCTAGAATTGTCGTATTTTTTAAGAGAAATGAAACCACTGAAATTTGAACACAAATGTAAAATAAGCCACTTTCGAAATGTAGTATTATCTTAGACAAATTTCTAAGGGTATTCTCATTAATGTCATAGATTGCTTGTGTGGTTGAGAAATATCATGATAGTTCCTCTACCTGAAAGGAGATATCCTCTAAAAAAAATGAGAAGTACATCTGAAGTTATAGGAGTATATTTTACATACCACAATTAAAATGTTGTTCAATATTAAATGAGGCAGTATCTATCCAGTAGAATGTTAAGAATTTAATTAAAGAATCCATGTAACATACACAATTTTTTTATTTAATAAATTTTACTTTAGGTTACAGTATTATACTTACAAGAATGTTGTCATATTGCATACAAAAAATAGAAGCATTTTTTGCTTCTCATCAATTAAAAATACTTTGTTAAAAATTCTTAATACAAAAATTATAATTTAGGGCAGCCCCAGTGGCTCAGTGGTTTAGCACGGTCTTCGGCCCAGGGTGGGATCCTGGAGACCCGGAATCGAATCCCATGTCAGACTCCTGGCATGGAGCCTGCTTCTCCCTCTGCCTGTGTCTCTGTGCCTCTCTCTCTATGTCTCTCATGCATAAATAAATAAAATATTTTTAAAAAATTATAATTTATATTTATAACTATATTTCAATCATATAAGTTCTTGAGTTATCTATATTCATTATCTCAAATTTCTTTCCTCCTATTATTACTTAAATTAGCTTCAAATAGGCATTCTCTTTCACTATTCCATTTGAAACTAATTTCTTCTTTTTTAAGATTTATTTCTTCATGAGAGACAGAGACACCGGCAGAGACACAGGTAGAGGGAGAAGCAGGCTCTTTCAAAGGGATCCTGATGTGGGACTCAATCCCTGATCCTGGGATCAGGCCCTGAGCTAAAGGCAGACACTCAACCACCTAGCAACTCAGGTGTCCCTCCATTTGAAACTATTATCACCAAGTTTGCCAATCATCTCCACTCTTGTTAAATTGTCAAATCTCAGTCTTTGTTCTTGGTTTACTGTTTAACACTGCAGATAATTCCTGCTTCTTAAAATATATCCTTTTAATTTCATTTCATATTCGCTTTTCTTTTTTCTGACTAAAACATCTTTCTGTACTGGTTCCTCCTAATTACCATTCTAAACTCTAGGGTGCTCTAGAGCTTGTTCTTTGGGCCCATCTTATCTTCTAGCTACCGTCACTGATTTGGTAGTCTCATCTGTGACACTTACTTATTGAAATGATCATACTTAAAGGATGACCAAATTTATATCTCCATCCTAGTCCTCTTTTCTTAATTACAGATGTATATATTTAATCCCATACTCAACATCTCCATTTGAATATCCAATAGGCATTTCAAAATTAAAATACATAAAAATATTTTTAAATATTTGAAATATTAGCATTTTAATTGGTACAGACAGGTACATGCCATTATGTACATTTCTAATTTACATGTAGCATTTTTCAAATTATACAATAGAATTTGAGAACTGTTAAGGCAATCTGGTAACACACAGGAAAGGAAATTGTTTTAAAATACATTAAAAAGCTGAATAGTCCAAACAGGTTTAATTATCGCAAATCATAGAGAACATCCATACAAATATTAAGAAATTTATTTTAGGAACGCCTGGGTGGCTCAGTGGTTAAGCATCTGCCTTCGACTCAGGGCATGATCCCAGGTCCGGGAATAAAGTCCTGCATCGGGCTCCCTGAAAGGAGCCCGCTTCTCCCTCTATGTCTCTGTCTCTCATGAATAATAAAATTTTTTTAAAGTTTATTATAGGCATTTAGACTGAAAAATATGACATTTTTATATAGTGGATGATAGTACACTGTTAAACGTACTATTCCTTTTAAATATCAAATCTTGGGAAAAGTTAAAATGCAACCATAGGAAATATTTTCCTTTTAGAGTTTTTTTTTTTTTTTTAAAGGAAGTATATGGATTAGTCTATATAGTATTATAGTATGCTAAGCAAATGACTATATGGATTTTTTTAAAGATTTTATTTATTCATGAGAGACAGAGATAAAGTCAGAGACATAGGCAAAGGAAGAAGTAGGCTCTCTGCAGGAGTCCAAGGTGGGACTCAATCACAGTACCCTAGGATCACTCCCTGAGTCAAAGGCAGACACTCAGCTGCTGAGCTACCCAGGCATCCCACTATATGGATTTCTAATGGAAACTCTGTGACAGGGGAGCCTGGGTGGCTCAGTTGGTTAAGTGTCTTCCTTTGGCTCAGGTCATGATCCCAGGGTCCTGGGATGAAGCCCTGTACTTCTCCCTCTGCTGCTGCTCCTGCTTGTGCTCATATGCTTCTGTGTGCACACTCTCTCTCAAATAATTTTTTTTTTAAAAAAGGAAACTGAAAATTTTTTTGTATATTAAAGCTTGCATATGTTTTCTTTGTGTAATGATTACTGTTATTATATCATTATCATATCACCATGAAAAATACACATATTTGTAAATCATGTGTTCTTTTTGAAGTTTATTTTATGGAAAATTTTAGATTTGGATAAATTCAATTATGTGGATATTATTCTTGCTTAACTTAAATTAGGTGTCTTATGGAAAATATTCAGAAACTATTAAATCAGTAAGAGAAAACAGGAAAACCTAATTATGAACTTCAAGTGAACTTTAAAAATAGCTGAGCAGGGTAGCCCTGGTGGCCCAGTGGTTTGGCACCACCTTTGGCTGGGGTGTGATCCTGGAGACCTGGGATCCAGTCGTGAATAAATAAATAAAATCTTAAAAAAAAAAAAATAGCTGAGCAATGCAACCTGTCTTAGACACCACCTACAATATATGAACAAGGACTGTTCAAGGACTGTTAAACATACAGAAACTAGATTACATTGCACAGAAGCCAATATACACCTTTGTGCATCACTGAATATCTGCAAAACGGGGTCTATTCCACTGTCAATAAGAGAGCATTATGTGATACACGATCATAACTTAATGTCAGTAGAAATTAGTCAAGTGCAACAGAAGGAAAATAGATGCACATATGTTCATCTTATTTAGACTCAAGCAAGAATATATACTTTGTCCAGTCAGCAAATTCCAGTGGAGAAATAAAGATATCTTATAGAATCCTGTTTTTTTATTAAAAAGTTTTAATATTGAAAAAAAAAAAAAAGTTTTAATATGTGTTGAATGATGACAAGTTATTTGTTGCTCCACTAAGCCTGTAATGAAGGACCTCTGAAAATAAGCCTTTATATATTTTTAGATATATCTGAAAGGAAGACCAATTGTTTAAATGACAAATTCAATTAAAAAAGGAATCTTACAATGTTTAAAAATCATCCATGGCAAGATGGTGGGAGAGTAGGGTTCTCAAGTCACCTGTCCCCACCAATTTACCTAGATAACTTTCAAATCATCCTGAAAACCTATGAATCTGGCCTGAAATTTAAAGAAAGAACAGCTGGAACGGTACAGATAGAAGAGTTTTGCGCTTTTGACAAGGTAGGTAAACAGTAAAAAAAAAAAAAAAAAAAAAAAAAACCTTAAAAATAAATAAATAAGAATCCAGTTGCGGGGGGGGGTGGGGGGCTGGTGAGCGAAAAGCCGGGCTAAGGGGGGTGGTGAGAGCCTCGGGAACAGGAAAACCCCGCCCTGGAGAAGCAGGATTCAAAAAATCTGTGCCGGATTCTTCCCCAAAGGAAAAGCACTTGCAGGAAACTCGGGCAGGATCCCAGAAGGGCAGTGGAGCCTCCAGTCTCCCGGGGTCACTAACAGAGGCAGTGCGCCCTGGGGAGAGCTGACCAAGCTTGGTAAAGGGCTGGAGCGTGTCGGCGGGGCCTCGGGAGCAGCCCAGGCAGGCTCCAGGACTGCGGACCCCCAGAACGCAATCTTAGCACCGTAAGCCCCAAGATCCCAGGGTGCCAGGGGACACAGCCCAGGATCCTGTGCTCCCCCCCTCCCGGGGACAGGCGGCGTTGGGTAGGGCACAGGACAGCGAGGACCCTCCTGCCTCCAGGCAGTCCCAGATGTGATCAGCGCCCACCCCACCCCCCCCAGCCCAGAGCATCCAGGCCCCTGCAGACTGGGAAATGCAGTAGTTACTGCAGAAGCTGACTCCAGGGCTGGGGACCTGGCTGCCACAGTGTGGTTTTTCCTCCTGGTGTCACCCTGTGCCTGGGACGGGGCAGGGCCACCAGTGAACAGGGGCCTCTCAGGATAAACAGCTCCCACAGAGCCATGCACCTGGCAGGGGGTGGGGCAGTTCCCCTAGGTGCACACACCTGAGAATCAGCACAGCAGGTCCCTCCCCTAGAAGACCAGCTGGAAGGACAGAGAAAGAGCAAGTTCTTGGACAAGCAGTGCTGGAAAGCTCCAGGGAAAGTTGAGGGGCTTAAAATATACAGAATCAGAGGATACCTTCTTGGTTTTTGTTTTGTTTTGTTTTGTTTGTTTTTCTCTTTTTGTCTTCCTTTTTCTTTCTTTTTTTCTCTTCCTTTCTCCAGTACAACTTGTTTTAGCCACTCTTCACCGAGCAAAATGACTAGAAAGAACAACTCACCAAAAAGAAAGAATCAGAAACAGTACTCTCTGCCAGAGTTACAGAACATGGATTACAATTTTATGTCAGAAAACCAATTCAGAAGCACAATTATAAAGCTACTGGTGGCTCTGGAGAAAAAGCATAAAGGATTCAAGAGACTTCATGACTGCAGAATTTAGATCTAAACAGGCTGAAATTTAAAATCAATCAAATGAAATGCAATCCAAACTGGAGGTCCTTAGGACGAGGGTTAATGAGGTAGAAGAAAGAGTGAGTGACACAGAATACAAGTTGATGGCAAAGACAGAAGCTGAGTAAAAAGGAGAAAAACAATTAAAAGACCATGAGGAAAGGTTACGGGAAATACATGACAGCCTCAAAAGGAAATATCTACATTTAATTGGGGTTCCAGAGGGCACCGAAAGGGACAGAGGACTACAAACTGTATTTGAACAAATCACAGCTGAGAACTTCCCTAATTTGGGGAGGGAAACAAGCATTCAGATCCAGGAGATAGAAACAACCCCCACAAAATCAAAAACCATTCAACACCTCGACATTTAATAGTGAAATTTGCAAATTCCAAAAATAAAGAGAAAATCTTTAAAGCAGCAAGAGACAAGAGATCCCTAACTCATATGGGTTGAATATTAGATTAACAGCAGACCTCTCCACAGGGACCTGGCAGGCCAGAAAGGGCTGGCAGGATATATTCAGGGTCCTAAATGAGAAGAATATGCAGCCAAGAATACTTTACCCAGCAAGGCTTGCATTCAGAATAGGTGAGATAAAGAGCTTCTAGATAGGCAGAAACTGAAATAACATGGGACCACCAAACCAGCTCTGCAAGAATACTAAGGGGAACTCTATAAAAGAAAGAGGAAGTCCAAAGAAATAATCCACAAAAATTGGGACTGAATAGGCATTATGACGACACTAAGTTCACATCTTTCAATAGTAACTCTGAACGTGAATGGGCTTAATGATCCCATCAAAAGACGCAGGGTTTCAGACTGAATACAAAAGCAGGACCCATCTATTTGCTGTCTACAAGAGACTCATTTGAGACCTAAGGACACCTCCAGCCTGAAAATGAAAGGTTGGAGAACAATTTACCATTCAAATAGTCCTCAAAATAAAGCAGGGATAGCAATCTTCATATCAGATAAATTAAAGTTTATACCAAAGACTGTAGTAACAGAAGAAGAAGGACACTCTATGATACTTAAAGGATCTATCCAACAAGAGGACCTAAAAATCATGAATATTTATGCCCCTAATATGGAAGATGCAAGTATATCAATTAATAACCAAAGTAAAGACATACTTATAATAATACACTAATACTGGGAGACTTCAACATGGCGCTTTCTGCAAACGACAGATCTTCTAAGCAGAACATCTCCAAAGAATCAAGAGCTTTAAATGATACACTGGACCAGATGGATTTCACAGATATTTACAGAACTTTACATCCAAATGCAACTGAATACACATTCTTCTCAAGTGCACATGGAATTTTCTCCAGAATAGACCACATACTGGGTCACAAATCAGGTCTCAACTGATATCAAGATTGGGATTATCCCCTGCATATTTTCAGACCATAATGCTTTGAAACTAGAATTCAATCACAAGAAGAAATTTGGAAGAAATTCGAAGTGGAGGTTAAAGAGCATCCTGCTAAAAGATGAAAGGGGCAACCATGAAATTAGAGAAGAATTAAAAAGATTCATGGAAACTAATGAGAATGAAGATACAACCATTCAAAATTCTTTGGGATACAGCAAAAGCAGTCCTGAGAGGGCAATACATTGTAATACAAGCATCCCTCAAAAAACTAAAAAAAAGAAAAAAAACCCCTCAAATACACAAGCTAACCATGCACTGAAAGGAACTGGAGAAAGAACAGCAAATAAAACCTACACCCAGCAGAAAAGAGAGTTCATAAAGATTCAAGCAGAACTCAATAAAATAGAGAACAGAAGAACTGTGGAACAGATCAACAAAACCAGGAGTTGGTTCTTTGAAAGAATTAATAAGATAGATAAACCATTAGCCAGCCTTATTAAAAACAACAAAAAAAGACTCTAATTAATAAAATCATGAATGAGAAAGGAGAGATCATAACCAATTCCAAGGAAATACAAATGATTTTAAAAACATATTATGAGCAGCTATCCACCAATAAACTAGGCAATCTAGAAGAAATGGATGCATTTCTGGAAAACCACAAACTACCATAACTGGAACAGGAAGAAACAGAAAACCTGAACAGGCCAATAACCAGGGGGGAAATTGCAGCAGTCATCAAAAACCTCCCAAGACACAAAAGTCCAGGGCCAGATGGCTTCCCAGGGGAATTCTATCAAACTTTTAAAGAAGAAACAATACCTATTCTACTAAAGCTGCTCCAAAAGATAGAAAGGGACAGAATAATTCCAAACCCGTTCTATGAGGCCAGCATCACCTTAATTCCAAAACCAGACAAAGACACCACCAAAAAGGGGAAATATAGACCAATATCCCTGATGGACAGAGACGCAAAATCTCAACAAGATACTAGTCAATAGGATCCAACAGTACATTTAGATTATTCACCATGACCAAGTGGGATTTATCCCTGGGATGCAAGGCTGGTTCAACACTCGTAAAGTAATCAATGTGATAGACCAACAAGAGAAAAAATAAGAACCATATGATCCTTACAATAGATGCAGAGAAAGCATTTGACAAAATAGAGCATCCATTCCTGATCAAAATTCTTCAGAGTGTAGGGATAGAGGGAACATTCCTCAGCATCTTCCCCATTCTCAATGGGGAAACACTGGGAGCCTTTCCCCTAAGATCAGGAACAAGACAGGGATGACCACTCTCACCACTGCTATTCAACATAGTACTAGCCTCAGCAATCAGGCAACAAAAAGAAATAAAAGGCATTCAAACTGGCAAAGAAGAAGTCAAACTCTCCCTCTTTGCAGATGACATGATACTGTACATAGAAAACCCAAAAGACTCTACCTCAAGATTGCTAGAACTCATACAGCAATTCAGCAGTGTGGCAGGATACAAAATCAATGCCCAGAAATCAGTGGCATTTCTATACACTAACAATGAGACTGAAGAAAGAGAAATTAAGGAGTCAATCCCATTTACAATTGCATCCAAAAGCATAAGATACATAGGAATAAACCTAACCAAAGAGGTAAAGGATCTATACCCTAAAAACTATAGAACACTTCTGAAAGTAATTGAGGAAGACACAAAGAGATGGAAAAATACTCCATGCTCATGGATTGGAAGAATTAATCTTGTGAAAATGTCAACCTACCCAGGGCAATTTACACGTTCAGTGCAATCCCTATCAAAGTACCATGGACTTTCTTCAGAGAGTTGGAACAAATCATCTTAAGATTTGTGTGGAATCAGAAAAGACTCCGAAAAGCCAGGGGAATATTGGGAAAAAAAACAAAACACAAAAACAGAGTCGGGGTCATCACAATGCCAGATTTCAGGTTGTACTACAAAGCTGTGATCAAGACAGTGTGGTACTGGCACAAAAACAGACACATAGATCAATGGAACAGAATAGAAAACCCAGAAATGGGCCCTCAACTCTATGGTCAACTAATATTTGACAAAGCAGAAAAAACTATCCACTGGAAAAAAGGACAGTCTCTTCAATAAATGGTGCTGGGAAAATTGGACAGCCATGTGCAGAAAAATGAAACTGGACCATTCTCTTACACCATACACACAAAGATAAACTCAAAATGGATGAAAGATATAAATGTGAGAAGGATGCATCAAAATCCTAGAAGAGAGCACAGGCAACACTCTTTTTGAACTTGGCCACAGCAACTTCTTGCAAGATACATCTGTGAAGGCAAGGGAAACAAAAGCAAAAATGAATTATTGGGACTTAAGATAAAAAGCTTCTGCACAGCAAAAGAAACAGTCAACAAAACTAAAAGACAACCTACAGAATGGGAGAAGATCTTTGCAAATGACATATCAGATAAAGGACTAGATTCCAAGATCTATAAAGAACTTATTAAACTCAACAACAAAGAAACAAACAATCCAATCATGAAATGGGCAAAAGACATGAACAGAAATCTCACAGAGGAAGACATAGACATGGCCAACATGCATATGAGAAAATGCTCTGCATCACTTGCCATCAGGGAAATACAAATCAAAACCACAATGAGATACCACCTCACACCAGTGAGAATGGGGAAAATTAACAAGACAGGAAACAACATATGTTGGAGGGGATGTGGAGAAAGGGAACCCTCGTGCACTGTTGGTGGGAATGTGAACTGGTGCAGCCACTCTGGAAAACTGTGTGGAGGTTCCTCAAAGAGTGAAAAACAGAACTGCCCTATGACCCAGCAATTGCACCTCTGGGGATTTACCCCAAAGATACAGATGCAGTGAAATTCCGGGACACCTGTACCCCAATGTTTATAGCAGCAATGGCCACAATAGCCAAACTGTGGAAGGAGCCTCGGTGTCCATCGAAAAATGAATGGATAAAGAAGATGTGGTCTATGTATACAACGGAATATGACTCAGTCATTAGAAACGACAAATACCCACCATTTGCTTCAACGTGGATGGAACTGGAGGGTATCATGCTGAGTAAAGTCAATTGGAGAAGGACAAACATTATATGGTCTCATTCATTTGGGGTATATAAAAAATAGTGAAAGGGAAAAAAGGGAAAGGAGAGAAAATGAGTGGGAAATATCAGTGAGGGTGAGAGAACATGAGACACTCCTAAACTCTGAGAAATGAACAAGGGGTAGTGGAAAGGGAGGTGGGTGGGGGTTGGGGTGACTGGGTCATGGGCACCAATGGGGGCACCTGATGGGATGAGCACTGGGTGTTATGCTATATGTTGGAAAATTGAACTCCAATAATAAAAAAATCACTCATAAAGGGTGAAAACATCAGTAAAATCAGTAAAATTTGGAGTAATGAACAAAAATCCTTAAGAAAGATTAGTCTCTGTATAGAAGACTGCACTATCATTAGCGACACTGGTTGGCACTTATTTATAATTAAGCAAAATGAAAAATGAAACAAATCTAAAATGGGCTTAAAATATAAAGGACACCTTCTTGCTTGATTTTCCCTACAAATCACATACAATTTTCAGCTGAAGAAATTCTTCAGTCAATTAGCCTCTATATCATAATTCACAGTGTTAACAATGGTGGTTAAGGGTACAGACAGTGATGCCAGGGTCTCCAGTTTTAAAACCTGGATCTGGATCACTTTCTTACACAGTACACAAAAATAAATTCAAACTGGATGAGAGACCTAATGTGAGACAATAAAGCCATCAAAATCCTGGAGGGGAACACAGGTAGTAACCTCTTTGACAATGGCCATAGCAACTTCTTACATCTCCAGAGGCAAGTGAAAGAAAGAAAAAATGAGCTATTAGCTAATTTAACATATCCACTAATACATGGTGAGATATTTGGAAATAGTGTAGAATATGAGAAAATTCTTTACTAATGACAGGTATCTGAGCATTATATGATACCTAGTATTTCTGACCATCCCATTAAAAGTCAGTAGCTGTCTATCATTATTTCCAAATGTCCCATATGTAGGAACTGTCATATCAAACAAGTATTTAGAGTGTTGACCATAGTAATGGTGCATTCCTGACATAGTAGAGGAATGGTTCCAGATATACCTGGAATAAAGGGTGAGTGTTATTTTATGGTTAGCAGAGCTGAATTAGCTAAATATAATAGTAAATCTTTTTGCTGGAACAACAAAAAAGGGGAAGAGATAAATAGGGGATGCATCTCTTTTTGATGGGGAGAAATTTCTAACTAAAATATGTCTCATGGAACAAAAATAAAATATCATACTTCTAAGTAATATCCTGTTCATGGTTAATTTCCATAATTGTTTTATTACTCTATATCTTGAGTCTCCTTTTTTGGTCATCCATGCTTGTATATGTTCTTGGTAAACACAAGCCTATTTCCAAATATTATCTTTTCTAAATATCTATTACCAATCAGTTTATTTACATTTTTGTTTAAAAGTAGAGCCAAATGTATTCATTCTTATTTTTAACCTCACTGTTTTTAAAGATCAGAACAGTCCCCGTTCTCCACTTTAAGAAACATTTAACAAGACTTACTCTGTGATTTCTTGTACATGTCTTTTAGATAATCATCAATCAGAAATGAAAAAAATTAAGAGATTTAAATGGGTTACGATGCTTAATTGTTTTTCATATATAGAGCTTCAGGGCTCTATAATGAATATCTATTATTCCCTTCCCAATTCAAAAATTGTTACCCTTGGTGTAGGAAAAGCAAAGGGGAAATTAAATGATTAATTACACATTTATGATTTAGTTTATATAATGAGACATATGAGGGTGGGGCTTTCTGAATTCTTATATAAATTTCTATAAATAACATAAAAACATGAACATTTCACTGAAGTAGTGAAAACTGAAATGATTCACTTGAGGGTAGTTATTGAAAACCTTCAATTAAAAAATTGACATTTATAAATTATTGTATATGTCAATAATTAAAATGGTAATACATCAAATTACTACCGATAAAAAAAAGGCTTATAAAAATAGCTTCCTAGATCTAAAACGAAATTCATTTCAGAAAAAGGGGGAAATGATACACCACTTCTTCATATATTTCCCATTTAAAGTATTCATGATAATGATAACTATGTCACACTTGGAAACAGTCATAAGCCATTTTATTAATATAAAGGTCTATCAGTTAATAATACCCTTGGCTTCAAGTAATACAATGCATGCCCAATACTAGCTTAAACCAAAAAGGGATTATCTTTCTCATATGTTAGCAAATCCAAAAGTAGACTGTGTTGGCTTAGATGCTTAAAGTACCATCAAGGATCATATCCTTCTGTAATGTCACGTTACCATTAGTTGCTGGCTTTCTGTTCTCACATTTGTTACTTCACAATGAAGGGATAATATAACTGCCATTGTTGCATACTTTGTGCAGACAACTAATAATGTCTGCATTGCCTAAATGTCCATGGCATATACTTGTTAAGAAAAAGGCTTGATAAAAACCACCAGTTTAACTGCTACATTATTCATAAGCTGTGACCTTAGTTTAAGAAATCACCTTAATTATTGTGATTTATGCTACTGTTTGAAGGCAATTTAAATACCCAAAATTCAGGAAGCGGTCTTTTAAAAAAAAAATCTATTTATTCATGAGAAACACAGAATGCAGAGACATTGGCAGAGGGAGAAGCAGGCTCCCTGCGGGGAGCCCGATGCACGACTCCAGGATCACGACCTGAGCCAAAGGGAGACACTCAATCACTGAGCCACCAGGTGCCCAGGAAGTGGTCTTATATAAACTCTTATAGTACAGTATAGGAAATTATTACACATACTCAATGTTAAGAATAAGAGTAAAAATCAGCTATTACCTCAAGGATATTAGCCAAATTGTGGATTACCTGTAATACAAATTTAATCCAGTGTTGCTTTTTAGCTTCTAAGGGAGGTTTTGATTTACTATGGTCTCAGAAAATAATAATTTAAACATTAACTCATCCATATTTAGGAAAATAACTCTGCAGCTAAAATATTTATGTGACCTAGTGCTATTAACAAACCTTAATAGGAAGTTTCCCAAGGGTGATTCAGGCAGTAATTGGGGCACAGTTTTCATATGGGATCCAAGTGGGAGTTGTAAAATCTAATAGAAATCTGAATATGGAAAACTGTTCAGAGGGTCTAGTCAGTTTTATAATACCATGCCCTGCCATTCTGGGAGAGTATAATAAGCAATGTCATAATTTATAGAAATCAGTGTAATATATTTAGAACTGGTCCCATGGCTATATAATGGCTTATAGTATCTAAATGTATGATTTCACTTACTGTTACATAGATATTTGTTTTTCCAAATAATGAGGGAGATTCTGAGTATAACTCTGAAGATAAATTATTCCTCCACCCTGAAGGAATTATGCAACAAAATAATTACCAGTAGCTTTTTTGTTTTGCTTTTAAACCAGACATGTTATAAGATTCCCTTTATAGAATTATAGGAGAATGAATAATTTTTTTAAAAAGATTTTATTTATTTATTGATGAGAGACATAGAGAGAGAAGCAGAGACATAGGCAGAGAGAGAAGCAGGCTCCATGCAGGAAGCCAGATGCAGGACTCAATCTCCAGTCTCCAGGATCATGCCCTGGGCCAAAGGCAGACGTCCAACCACTGAGCCACCCAGGCATACCTAAATAGAAGCTTCTAAGAGATAAAACCATTAGGGACTAGCCATTTTCCTTGAGATACTGGAAATTTAAAGTGTGTGAAATCAGCCCATTGGACCAGCTGCTATATACGAAAGTTAATGATTTCTAAGGATTGGGCCATATAGCACTCACTTTCTTATAAATTTCTTTAAGAAAGGATGATAGTGGTAGAATTTCTGAGTGGTAATATAGACGTTAATTTATTTACAGCTCCACTGGAACTTCAGAAAAAAGTACCCTATGGCTGGAATGGCTCATGTTCTAGAAACATTTCGGGTCTCACATAACTTAAGAACATTATAAACTATAATTCAACCTTCAAATTCCAAAAAGGGTCTGAGAGTATGTAGACTAAAAAAGGCTCTCATCTCTTTCTCTCCCTCTCTTCATACACACATATATAATCCTTTCTCTCCTTTTTAAAATGTGTGAATTCCGGGGATCCCTGAGTGGCTCAGTGGTTTAGCGCCTGCCTTCGGCCCAGGGCGTAATCCTGGGGCCCTGGGATCTAGTCCCAATCAGGCTCCCTGCATGGAGCCTGCTTCTCCCTCTGCCTGTGTCTCTGCCTCTCTCTATCTGTGTCTCCCATGAATAAATAAAATCTTTAAAAAAATAAAATGTGTGAATTCCAATAATTTCTGTCCTATGTCTTCTTCACACACCTGACTTGTGGTCAAGGCTTTCTGAGCAAAGGTAATTACAGATTGAGAATATCTCCTTTTCCTTAAAAACATTTCCTCATGACATTCTAAGGTGATAGACAAACCAGAGCCATGCCACATTTACTAGATGTCAGGCATAATTCTCAGTCTTAGTAGATATCAAATCCTTATAAAATCCTGTAAGATTAATATTATTATCCACATTTTAAAAATGAGAAAACTAAAGGACAGAGGTGTTAGGTAACTTTCCTAACTTTACACAGCAGTAGAAAGATCTGGAATCTGAACATAGGCAACCTTGGTTCCAAAGTAAAACATTAATCCACTAGGTATACTCTTTAAGATTTATTTATTTGAGAGAGAATACAAGCACGAGCAGGGGAAGTGGTAGAAAGAGGAAGAAGCAGGCTCCCTACTCAGCAGGGAGCCAGATGTGGGGCTTAATCCCAGGACCCTGGGATCATGACTGGAGCCAAAGGCAGATGCTTAACTGACTGAGCCACCCAGGCACCCCACCATACTGTTTCTTAATTACTCTCAATAAACTAATTATTTTATTGTTATTACTATTTCAAAAAAATTAGAAAAACAAATTTTCACTTACCCAAAAGCCCACAGATGTGTGAGAAAAGTGGTCAGAGTATTTTCAATAACATACTAAAGTATGTATACATCCTGTTATATGTGTACCCCTTCAATGAAATGACCCCAAACACTGATGAAGTATGACTATCACTGAATCCCAGAATCATGAAACCACTGAAGAATCCAAGTTTGAACCTTGTCCAAACCAATGAGGTCATTTAGATTCTACATCTTCACATTTTCCCTGAGGAAATGAGCATAAACAAACTAAATACTTGAAAGAGTCAGGATGAGGGGAGTAAAAAAATGGAGAAAGTCATTAATGTAGACTACTACTCAAACACTGATAACTCCTTTTATTCTTGATGATTTTTATGGATTTATTCTCTACTTGTCCTTACTGTCGATAATAAGTAATTTCGTTCTTGAGGATTATGGGGTAAAATACATATGATACCCTTCCATATTAAACTATCATACTTTTATGTATGGGATTCTTAAATATTGAGTTGAAATTCTTATAGACTTTTCATTCCACTTTTTCCTATAATTTCTGCCATTTTTCTCTTCGTCCATAGAAGAGATATGTGGAGTCCAGCCATACTTTGCCTCTAGCTTTGACCATCTCTCAGGGCTTGGTACTGGAAACGGGGACTCAATAATGCTTCACGTTACTGACTATGTGCACTAAACTTTCTAGAGAGATCTACCTGAAATTTGCAATTGTGTAGTTGTGACTGGCACTCTATATAAGCCATCTTGGAGATAGAGGATGGAGTAACACTAGTTCAATTCTGAAATGTTCTGCTCTTCTGTACTGCTATTCCCTTCTTGCTAAAAAAAAGAAAAAAAAAACACTTATTTTGCCATTTCAGAAGGATATTAGTAACAATAATTATAGGTAAAACTACAACTCTAAAATTATAAATTAATGTCAACATTTATATTTTTATTTTATAAAATAGTAATTTGAAATTCAATTTACTTCTTGTCACTTTCAGCCAAGTCATTAATCATCAACGTTGTTTTGAAGAATGTGGAAGGACGTGGTTCCATGCCAATAAAGATTTTGATTTCTGGACACAATACAGTTAGAAAAAGCAACAAAGCATATTCCTTAAGTAATAAGCCAGAGCAGGGATCCCTGGGTGGCGCAGCGGTTTAGCACCTGCCTTTGGCCCAGGGCGCGATCCTGGAGACCCAGGATCGAATCCCACGTAGGGCTCCTGGTGCATGGAGCCTGCTTCTCCCTCTGCCTATGTCTCTGCCTCTCTCTCTCTCTCTCTCTCTCTCTCTGTGACTATCATAAATAAATTTAAAAAAAATTTTAAAAATAAAAAATAAATTAAAAAAAATAAGCCAGAGCATAATTAAAACATTATCACCTACTTTTGTCACTTAAAGACACCCAGCTACTCAGAACTAAACAATAACTAGTCACTCATCCAAGCATCACCAGCACAAACAATTCTTCATCAGTATGAACTCAGGAAGGTAGGTGGTTAAAATTTTGTATGTCTGTTTTAAAAAGTTCAAATGTAGTATCTTTATAAAATAATTATGCATACTATTGAACTATAGAGAATTCTCATTAATTCTCCATAAAGACTTTCAAAATATAAAAATGAATAAAGAGTAACACAGCTTTAAAATAATAAGTACACAGATATTCCTTATAATTGGTATGATCACACATGCTGTGTAACTTTTAGATATAATTTATCTCCAGATGTCCTATATATCCTTTAGTAGTTTTTTTTTAAAGATTTATTTATTTAATGATAGACATAGAGAGAGAGAGAAGCAGAGACACAGAAGGAGGGAGAAGCAGGCTCCATGCCAGGAGCCCGACGTGGGACTCGATTCCGGGACTCCAGGATCACGCCCCTGGGCCAAAGGCAGGCGCCAAACCACTGAGCCACCCAGGGATCCCCCCTTTAGTAGTTTTCTTATGCCTTGTTTATTTTCATTAGTTTTGTTAGTGTTATTTAGACAAGATGGCAGTTTCTGGCTTAATATCCTTGATTTCTCTTCTTGTGCCTTGGAAGCCCAGACATTATTTCAGTGTAGAAACACAATAAATTATGGGTTAGTAATTCAAACAACAAATACCTTCTCCCTATTTCATCCTTCCTATTCAACTGGTATTACCCATGTTAACTGTGTATTCTGTATATTCCATTCATTTTTCTTAGTACACTACCATTTATTTGCATTACTTTGAGACCCTTTAGCAAATGGCACTTAAAAATGATCCTCCATTTTTCTAAAAAATGTATTTTGTTTCTTCCTTCTGTATTTTTTCTCTCATTTCTCATATTTTTTATCCATCATCTCTGCCAATTTTTACCTATATTCCAGGAGCCAGAAAACTTTCATGATAAAGGGGGAGATAGTAAATGTTATAGGTTTTGTAATCTATTTCATTATTCTTCTTATACTATTTCTTTAACAACCACTTAATATGTAAAAATCATTCTTTGTAGGACACACACTGTGTGGTTCACAGGCCATAGTCTGCCAAACTCAGCTACATGCTCATTTTATACATATGTTTTTATGTAAAACGAATTATTAGTGCAGTTTGAAAATTAAGACAAGATATAATAAATAATGCAAATATATGTAAAGTTTTACTGAGATATACTGTGAAGAAATCATTGCTCAGGATGCCTATTAATCATGATGGTAATTATGACAAGTTGACAAAAAAAAAAAAACTGATTTTTTTTATGCTAAATGATTCTTCCTTCTTATCTTCGCCCTACATATTGTATGGACTTCTTTTTGTTTTCCAGATCTATTTTCCTAAACTCCTTACATTAATATATGTCCTCCTTTTTTTCTTAAAGATTTTATTTATTCATGAGAGACCAGAGCGGGGAGGGGGCGGGCAGAGTCACAGGCAGAGGGAGAAGCAGACTCCATGCAGGGAGACTGATGTGGCACTCCATCCCAGGACTCAGGATCACGCCCTGAGCCAAAGGCAGATTGCTTAATCGCTGAGCCACCCAGGTATCCCATGTCCTCCTTTTAATATCTTTTCTGCTGCTTGCTTTGGTCACTTTTGTGAATGTGAATGATCCAAGAGCCAAGTTATTAAGCACTTAGTATGTGCGAACCATTCTTCAAAGACTCTTATTTGTATTAACCCATTTAATACTTATACCAACCACAGGAAGAAGTTGTATCATTTCCCCCATTTTATACGAGACAGAAGTGAGGCATGAAGAGGCTTTGTAAACTTCTAAGAAGCATTTCAAGAAAGTGGCAGAACTAGGGGACTCAACAATGCTTTAAAAAGATTTTATGTCCAGTTTCCCAACACCATTTGTTGAAAAGACTTTTTCCTATTGCTTATTCTTGCTTCTTTTGTCAAAGATTAGTTGACTATGTAATTGTGGATTTATTTCTGGGTGCTCTATTCTGTTCCATCGATATGTGTCTATTTTTTTGCCTGTACCATACTGCTCTACTTACAATGGCTTTGTAGCATATCTTGAAATCTGGGATTGTGATACCTCCGGTTTTGGTCTTTTTCAAGATTGCTTTGGTGATTCAGGGTCTTTTGTGGTTCCATATAAATGTTAAGAATTGTCCTAGTTCTGTGAAAAAATGCTGTTGGTATTTTGACGGGTTGCATTCTATCTGTAGACTACTTGGGGTAGGGTGAGCATTTTAATAATATTTGTTCTTCCAGTCTCTGAGCATGGTATATCTTTCCATTTGTTTGTATTGTCTTCAATTTCTTTCAGGAGTGTCATAGTTTTCAGAATATAGGTCTTTCACTTCCTTGGTTAAATTTATTCCTAGGGTATTTTTTTTTTTTATTTTGGGGGCAATTGTAACTGCACTAGTTTTCTTATTTTCTCTTTCTGCTACTTCATTATTGGTGTATAGAAATGCAGTGGATTTCCGTATATTAATTTTGTAACTGGGGACACTCCTGAATTCATTTATCAGTTCTGATAGCTGCATTCTTTTTTTCAACTTCATAAACATTGTTCAATATTTTGAAAATTACATCAAATATCAATGGAATTGGATATCCCAACATAACATGTATTTTGCATCTGTAGCTGCTATCTATGCAGAGGTCTGTGACTGATAATCATATAAACCTTCTAATGTTAGATCTGACCATTTACGTACTATTTTACACATTACAGTTATAATCATTTTATGTTTTATTGGTATTTTACTAAAATAATGTAAGTGAAATTACATTTTTCATTTTTCCTTTATGACAGTTGACAAACTGGTGTTAAATTATGTATGTACATGAGCTATATTAGCTTTGAAATTATTTCACAATAGTAAAATACTTTATTACAATACTTGTTAATAAAAATAAAACATTGTGCTTGTTTTAAGAGTGTTAAAAAAAAGGAGTGTACAAACGGTAGAAACCAAATTTCCTGTTTCAAAAGTGAGATAAACAATCTTAGCCATTAGTGAGCATTTATCATCTATCAAAGTTTTGAACAATTTGTATTCTCATTTAATCCATCAGAAACCTATGTGGTATTTATGTCTACCATTCTTATAAATTAGTAAGACAAGATGACTAACATTTTTGGAGGCAACTACATACATAGGTAACATAACCAAAGAAAAGATTTTTATTTAAGTTGGTGAAAGGCTATGGAGGCTATGAATACGTAATGGATTTTTTTTTTCCCCTTGAATCATCATGGTCACCCAATACCCTAGTTGGTTAAGTACAAGGCCATATACTGTCGCTGTTTTACTTTTTCTTACATCTCTTGATGTTCAATAAAAATTAATTTTGGGGATCCCTGGGTGGCGCAGCGGTTTGGCGCCTGCCTTTGGCCCAGGGCGTGATCCTGGAGACCGGGGATCGAGTCCCACGTCGGGCTCCCGGCATGGAGCCTGCTTCTCCCTCTGCCTGTGTCTCTGCCTCTCTCTCTCTCTCTCTCTGTGTGACTATCATAAATAAATAAAAATTAAAAAAAAATTAATTTTGTTTCCTAAATACTGAAATCGAATTTGTCATATTAGTGTATGTTGTACATACAATTCTTTCTTAGAAGAAGAAATATGATCTTTCAAAGGGGGGAAAATGATGCTCAGACAATTAATTCTGGAAATTCATTATACCTCATAAACTAATAAACAATAGGTAGAACTTAATAGGGATGTGTTAAGTGTCCAGACCTACAAAAAGTCTAATCATTTTCCCCACCTTTTCCAGTTTCTTCTGATTTCTCTCTCAGAAGCAATTCTCCCATTAAATCTCATGTATATCTAATCCTATCTCAAAATCTGCTTTTAGGAATATCTGAAGTAATGCAGAAAGAATTACATTCAAGGAAAACAGAGTAGTTGTGCATTACTGAAATATATATCGTCTGTGTGTTTATAGTAGGGGAAGGCTGGAAACAGATTCAGTGTTATTAGGTAATATTTGAAATCCAAGGATAATGGATTCACAAGTAATATAGTATTGAATTTGAATTTAAATTTAGTTTAACATTGTACAGGAGGACAAAACTACAAGTAGAAAAACTACTAAAAACCTTAATAATGTAATTAAGGTAGAAGTGACTGAGAACTTGTGTAGGGTGATGGCTGTTGGGAAAGGCAATCTGGTATAGGTGTTGCACATTCCATTAAGTTCTTATGGGCAAGACCAGATAAATAATTTATAGGACCAAATACAAACTAACAGAAAAGCACAAGGCACTTCACAGCACAGGGCCCTATATGAATGCTTAGGCTGCATGCCATTCAAATCTACTCTATTTGCTGAGTATGCCAAGAATGCAAAGCCCTGAACGCACTCTACTTAGACCATTTCACAGGGTTCTTTGCAATGGCAAACTTGAACACTGAGACAATGTTTGTATTATGGATTGTCCAATATTCATATATTGAAATCCTACCCCCTAATATGGTATTGGGATATGGGGCCTTTGGGAGATAATTTGGTCATGCCCCGTGAAGAGATTAGTGACCTTATTAGAGTAAGAGTATCTCTCTTTCCACCATGTGAGAACACAGGGATAAACTGGCAGTCTGCAACCTAGAAGCAGGCTTTCACCAGAATCAGACCCTGCCAGCACTCCGATCTCCAGTCTGCAGATCTGTGAGAAATAAATTCCTGTTGTTTGTAAATTACTCAGTCTATAGTACTATATTATAGTCGACTAACACAGTCTCTAATAGGAGACAAAAAGTAAACTTGCTTAGATCTTACTATTAATACAGTGGCTTCTGCAGGCTCAGTATTCCTCACTTGTGACCCCAAACCACTGCATACACAGCATACACATGAGTTCCTCTGCATTGTCCTCATGAAACTATGGGAATCAATGCAAACACAATATTCATACAATGAAGAGTCTTGTGTCTCTGCCAGCACACATGAAACAGTAACAGACTTGAGCTTATTAGCTTAAAAGTAATATCAAATTCAAAATACTAAGGTTGAAAAAAAGTACAAATTTGCAAACATTAAAGAGCCATATTAGAGACAATATCAATAACAGATTGCATGAAGTATGGGTGAAAAGGAAAGAACAGAAAACAGTTACGTGTGTACTCCAAAACAACATAATCCAGATAACTGATAAAAATAAGTGTTACAGGAGAAGGGACTGCTGAAAAGAAAAATAAAAAGCAACTACTTAGATGTTCTGAACATTTCCTCATAAATGTCTCCTGAATCTGATTCCTTCTTCCATTTCATTACTACTGTTTCCTTTCAAATGAATATAACACACCAGCGTCTCTTCCTTATACAACACTATGTAAAATGAGGCCTGAGTGATCCCTAAAAACTTAAAAAAAAAAGTAGAGAGAAAGGAAATACAGAAAGTTAAGAGGTCAAGAGATCTTGAACATCAAGGAGAGAGCTAGCATTTGTACCCAGGTCTGCCTGACTCAAAGCAAAGTTTCTTTCTTAATGTGGATGGACACTGGAATCGGATTGTAAGACATCACATGAAGAGTAAGCTTTTCTACCTTCCTTAAATACATTCAATTTATATTGCAATACTCTACATAAACATACTCTAGCTATGTATAACAAGAAAAGCTATTAAGAGATTAAATTGTACAGCATCTTGGCCTGATTTAAAAAAAGATAATCCCAACCTACAAGAAATACGATCTTCCCTTAAAATATTTTAGCAGTGGGAATGTTCAACTTCGCTAAGCAATATAGCATCATGTTTTCCTCTCCACATACATTTCTGGATTCAAAATCATTCATCTATGTAACTTTTTTTTTGGATTAGTACCCAGAACACAGTAAAACAGAAATTTGTGATTTTCAGTGTCCAAATTTCCTACTTTCCTTCTTATATTAATGGAACTGCTTTCAATAGAGGAATTGAGTAGCTGTTCCTATATTTTTATCATGATCTCCAAAGGTATGTCTCAATTTTTAAAAATAAATATATTTGCAATAAACAATTTAATATATTATTTCAAGACTGTTTTATAGTGTGGAATTTCAAAAAGCTGAGTTCATTTTGTTGCTATTTGCATTTCACTATCTTCTATATTTTAGCAGAATTTCAGCTTGACTGCATTTTTTTCATCATGCTGGTAGTTTTATGGAAACTTAAAATGGATTTTGAGGATAAAACAATATATACCAAACTATTTTATTATCTCTTTGTGGGCATTTCATTTTATGATTTGTTTGACTTCAAACAGCAAATATTTGGTGGTCTGCAGGAGAGAAAATTTAAATTTAACTTGATGTCTGTTGGCACTTAGGAAAAAATATCCCTTCAGCCTCTGAATTTAATTCCATCCCTTTCACAGGTAAGTATCTATATGTGTGCTTTATATTCTACCTGCAACAACGTGAGCCTGAGAGTTTTCCTGTGAATTGGCTCCACTTCAGGCCTACACAACAAAGTGAACTAAATGATGCCAGCATTTATAGATATGAAATATGACAACTCTAGAAATATTGCTCATTTGCAAAGCCCAGCAACTTTACTTTTTCCCCCCTCAGCTCTGTGTTTCTAGGTGCCACTTGCAATGTGTCATAAGCATTAAGCATAAGACCCATTCTCACTCCCCTTCCTCCTTCAGCACACTAGGCAGATATGACCCATTCTGCCATAATATCCAATGAATTTTGCATGAGATTCTTAAGAGCAAAAGCTATTAACTACAGCAGTGAGCAAGAAGTCAGTCTTGCTAACAGAAGATTTTTTTTTTTTTGAGTGCTTTTGGAAAAAGCCAATGTTCTTTCTAAAGTTCTGGGTCACTTAAGATGGTTTCAGAAACTAAAGGTTAGTATACCTGACTTCCTTTCATTTGTAGACAGTTTATTTGTTTGTTTTTGTTTTTAGAAATGGCTAAAAATACTTTATAAAAGATTGTGAGGAAATACTTCAGACTCTTAGTTATAAAATTAACCCTACAGAAGTCTTCTACCAAGGTTTTATGAGTTAATCAATAGATGTTACTTGACATATAATTTAATTGATTAACCCAGAAAATAGATTCAAGTTAATACAGCAGCTCTGCTGTATTTCTTTGGTCAGCTATCCCAGTATGTCTCAAACATGTAGATATAATTACAGTTATATTTCCCCTGTTAAATAATTTTCCTTTGGAGAAATCTCTCATTTCCTAACTAGTTTGCTATTCCATTTGTTGCTTCATGTGTTAAAAGAGAATTTTGTTCAAATAACACAGACCGAATCAAATATTATCTAAGAGCAAACAAGGAGGAGTGACATTTTGAAAGTTGCATTAATTTTTTACCTTAGGGTATGATTTATCTTACTGAGACAGTCATTTATAATAGAGAAGTCTAATAATATATGCTATTCTAATCACTTGATAAGTAGTTACTTCAGTACTTTAACTGACATTTTAATTCATGAAGGAGTCTGCAGTGGGGAAAAATCTTATTTTTGTTGTTGCCTCAAACACTAATAATTTTCCTTCCAAGTTTTTATTTAAATTCAATCTAGTTAACATACAGGGCAGTATTAGTTTCAGGTGTAGAATTTAGTGATTCATCACTTACATACAAAACCCAGTGCTCATCAAAACAAGTTCCCTCCTACTCTTCATCACCTATTTAACCCAACCCCCGCCCATCTCCCCTCCAGTAATCATTAGTTTGTTCTCTAGATAGAAGTCTTGTTTCTTGGTTTGTCTCTTTTTTGTTCCCCCTATGTTCATCTGTTTTGTTTCTTAAATTCTGCATGTGTAAAATCATATTGTACTTGTTTTTCTCTGAGGATCTTATTTCACTGAGCATAATTATTCTCTAGTTCCACCTATGTCATTGCAAATGGCAAGATTTCATTCTTTTTATGGTTGAATAATATTCTATTGTGTACCCATATCACAACTTCTTTATCCATTCATCAGTTGATGCACGCTGGCCTGTTTCCATATTTAGCTATTGTTGATAATACTGTTATAAACATCTAATACCATTTTGAAGAAAAATAAAGAGAAATGCTAAAAATAAATAAATAAATAGATAGATAGATAGATAGATAGATAGATAGATAGATAGATAGATAGAAATGCTGAGAAACTTGCATATAAGATCTGGCCTAGGGACCAGAAATTTCAGTTGGCTTTAAATTCTAGTGCTTGGAAAGCAACATCAGCAAGATGGCAGAACAGGAAGCTCTAGACCCTCCAAACCCCCATACGCACAATTCAAATTTATACAAATTGCCCTTGTAAAAATCCAGAAGCTAGCTAAAAGGCTCCTGCACTCCAGTCAAGCATAAAAGCTATCTCTAGGCCAGTAGGAAAACCTGACACATCCTCTTGCCACAATCCTCATCCCTAGCACAGCACAATGTAATCAGGGGGAAGCCCCTAGCTTTCAACTTCTTCTTGGGGAGGGAAGGAGTTGGACCATGCATCAAAGTCCTAGCTTTTCTGCCTTCTGCCCAAAGGACTGGCTTCTCTCTTGTCTGCTCCAGAATACTGACAGAACGAAGCATACCCTAGCCACCTGGGAAGAGTGAACAAAGATGGCAGATTGGATACAATTGCCATACCCCCACCTGCAGGCTCCATTAAAAAAATAGCTGATGGAAAACTTCAGCTCCCAACTTCTCCCTAGAGAGGGCAAAGGGTGAACATGTGTCCAACACCTCAAATTTTATGGAGCCTGCCCAGAGGACTGGCTTCTGCCTAGCTTATGTCAGGGTACTAATGGGGCCTACCAAACTTTAGCTTCCTGGAAGCCAAGGAGAAGAGGGGGAAAAAGTCATTTTCAATTAGCAGTCACCAGAGCCCTCTTCCCTGGCTCAGGACAGTCCAAGGAAATGAAAACTAATGTACCCCCAGGAGAAAAAGAGGTAAACCAAATGTCAAATGTCCCAACTTCTCTGGAAGCTGTCCAAAGTACAGCTTACCTTACACCTCAGGGTGTTTACAGGACTCCGCTAACTCTTAACACCTGAGAATCAACGTGACAAAGACCATGGTTTGATCTAATATCTACAACCATTCCCCTTGGCTCAGTACAGAATGAATGGGAAAAATCCCAGATTCCACCTCTTAAGGGAAAATGTTGGATAGAATGTCTAACAATTCAACATTTCCAGGGCTGCCCATGCTTCAAAAACTAATCTTACAAGTGTCTGTGTTGACTTCTGTGGCTGTGAAAGATGCTTTTGTTTTCATGTTTCCTTATTGTCTAACATACAAGTTTCCTCATTCTGTCATTGGTGTTTTCTTTTTTTCTATTGGATATGTTGTATTACAAACTCTCACAAATTCTGTGTATATGTACTATGCATTGACTCAATCTAGATCTAGCAGAGACATCTTACAAATGATTAAGAATTATGCATGTTAATTTTTTAATAAAATTTTAAGGACAGATAAGATGTTCTATGTATCATTTACTTTTTGAAATAAATTGCTAATTAGTAACATTCTCTTATATAACTCCAGTGGTATGTACTGCTTTTAGATACAATGGTATTATATAATAACTTATTCTCTTTGTTCAATGAGTAGGTAAAATATTAGAGTAATAAAATGATAATATAGGGGATCTAGTCTTTAGATTTTCTAGAATAGTGCGTATAGTCCATTTTTTTGACATTTCTTATACTTCTAGATTCTATGTCAACTGTAGCAGATGCTGTTGATACTCTATCATTATCCCTTTGGTCTTTACTATTATAAATTGGTTTGATCAAATTCCAAATGTCAGCACACACTTACTCTGGTTGATAGAGCCTGATCACCCTGCATGCATGGCAGGCCAGAAGCATCACAGAATTTAAGAACTCCTGGAAGTCACCTTTTAGCATCAACTGGTGGGAGTTGTTATATGTCTTTGATCCTTAATCCTTCAGAAAATAAACACCGAAGTATAGAATCTAAAACTTTTTTCAGCATTCTCCAGCAGGATTAAGTTACAGTTGATCACAGTGATAAACTGTTTGAAAATACTTCTTTCATTATATCCTTATTTTTTCTCTCTACCCCTCTGCTGATACTTCCTGGAAAAACCTCCAAAATAAAAATATGCATTCAAATTTTCTCTCTCAAAATCTGCTCCCATGAGAATTGACTAATATAATCACATCAGATATTTCATTTGCCTTTTTAATTTGAATACTGATATTTATCAATTCCATTTCATGTAAAATGTCATTTCTTCTGTTCTTGCCAACTTTGTTAGTCTTCAATACTCCTTCTTCACAAATTGGCTTATTAGTCTTTCCTTCATTCAACTACAGGAGTTATAATTTTATATACATAAATTTATAATATTTATAATTTTTAAAGATTTATTTATTTATTCATGAGAGAGATACAGAGGCAGAGACATAGGCAGAGGGAGAAGCAGGTTCCAAGCAAGGGAGCTCAATGTAGGACTTGATCCTGGATCCTGGCATCACGCCCTGAGCCAAAGGCAGATGCTCAACCACTGAGCCACCCAGGCGTCCCTATATGTAAAATTTTTATGTCAAATGTTTATCTATTTAGTTCCATATTCTAGCCTAAATAATAATAGCAGAGCATTGTAATTATAGACAAATTATGATGGGTAGTGCTAAGCACTTTTGCTTTGGTGAATCAGGCAAGCAAAGTTCAATCTCCAATTCTACATTATTTTTTTTTTAAGAAATTGAGGTATTATCTATCTACTCCAAACATTAGTTTCCTTAACTGTAAAACATAAAAAATAACACTTAGAGAACATGTACAAGAACTGGGTTATTTAATAAATGCAAATTTCTTTGCATGGTATCTGGCATGTTTTTAGCTACCCAATGATTAACACTTAATATTACAACAAAAATTCTCCAAAGTCCCCTTCTCTATGCTCTATTCTAAAAAATATTTTTCTCATTTTAGTCTTGATACATTCTCTCAATGCATAATTTATTGCCTTTCAATCTATCATTATTTCTGTTTTTTCTTATTTCTCCCTCTTTATTGCTTTACATCACTGGAATTACCTAAGTGATCCATAACATGCACTGTTTTTTACTTTCCAAATCTGTTTGATTTTTAACTTTTCTGAGAAGTATTTCACAACTCAAAAAGGATGCTTTGAAAAAAATAAAAATAAAGGATGTTTTGTTTCCTAATCAACTAAATCAATGGACTCCTTGTATTGCATAGGTTTTACTTACATGTCCAACTACTCTGGTATAATATTTATATACTCATGGAAGAAATATGCTATTAAAACTTCCAATTTCCTTTCCATCATCACCTACAAAGACCTTCCCCTTTTTATTTTACTTGAGCCATTCACTTGCAAGACCACTCCTTATATTTTCTTTTGATCTAGAAAAGCACATCTGTAATTGCAGATTTAAACTCATCTCTTGACTACTGTTTCTTTTCATAAGAGACATCTCCATGATTGGCAACTGTTTGTCAAACTGAGAGCCATAGTTTATAGAAGCCATTTTTAGTCTATAAAGAATTTACTAACCATCCAACTGGCAATACTGTACCAATATTAATTTTAATTTTTGTTCTTTGATTTCATAGGGTTTGACATTGAATTTTAAAAATTCAGGATCATTCTATGACTTAATTGTTAGAAGAGAGATAAAATAGGAAACAATTATATTTCAGTATTATTCCATTGTTTACTAATTTCTCCTTACTGGCCCAATGTTTCATAGTCAGGTATCAGTCACATTTATCACATTAGCAATTTCAAGCCATCCATATTGCCCCAAACTTTTCATCTGACAATTCACCCTTTTTTTTTTTTTTTTGCAGGTCATATTTTTCTACTTCATTGACAAAAAAGAACAAATTCTTCCTTTTCTCATGCATAAACATACACACTCAGCTGCTTCCACAAATATTAGTTTCTCCTTTATTTCAATCATACTGAAATATTTTTTTTAGCCTTGCTGTGACATGCACTGAAATTATTACTCCTTCTGTATAAATTTATCTCCTGGATTTTCAATACCATTTGTTTCATTCTACCAAAGAATTATTTCCATGGACTAAACCTTCTGGTTCTCTCATCTAACATTTCCACTTCAATGTTTCAACACTCTTCTCAATTCTATCCATTTGAAAGAACAACATCAGCCACAAAAAAACAAAACATTCTTTTGAACTTCAATATTCCCCTGCATCTACCATTTACCTCAAAATACTTCACTGGAAAAGACTGGGAAAAAGCAGGTTACACTCACCACTACTATGGCCCAACTATATTGACCCATCCTCAGACTAAATCTCACCTGTCATCCTTTTATCTAACTGCAATCTGTTCCCCACCCACAATACTCTAATAAGCCAGATTTCACCAATATCACAAATAGGTTACAAATAATATCAGTCACATTTGATATTGTTTACAGTCCTCATTTGTGACATGTTTTTGTTTTCTTGGTTTCCATAAGACTAGAATCAGTTGGATCTTATTATATTCCTGGCCACTCCTTATCTTATATAAATAAGATTTTATTTATATTCATCTTCCCAAAATATAGACATGAGATCTCCATGGAGTTCTACTTTAGACCTCTTTACCATTTCCAGATATTCTTCCTACTTTAAATGTAATACAGTTTTGTCCATGTTTTTCATCTATGTATACAGATCAAAATCTATCCCAGAGTTATTCTATTTCACAAGTGAATTAAGATACATAATTAACCAAAAATTGGAATTTATGTATAAGTATACTACTTAGCTGGTTTTCGGTTAAAGATTATTTCCTAAGACTTATTGTAATTATTGTTATTAATCTAGTATTATTTCTAATTTGATAAAATGTACTAAGTATTTATAAACTTTGACATATATAATAAACATAATATATAACACATGTAAATTACATTATATATAAATTATATCACATTAATATATTTATATATTTTGTTAGATTTTAATTATGTTTATATTTATTATCATAGTTCATATGTAGAATATGCAGAAACATACACACGCATACGTGTGTGTTTTATTCTTCCTCCTGAACATTTATTAGAGCATGGGAACTTATTTGGAAATGGACACTAACTACATGACAAAATGTATATAGGCCAATTGCTTCTGTTAGGTTGTATAGTAGTCAAATCATTCAGCTTGCATTTCTAAAATTTCCCATTGCTATTTAATATAGCCAGAATAAAATATTTGTTATACAATGAAGGAAAGTTTTCTCAAGGGTAAGAGACAAAAAAGAAACACCTCAGTTCCAAACATTTAGATTTTAATATTTTGTACTACTAGCATATTTTTGCCCTCAAAATTATACTCAGTGTGTTTTCCATATACATAATCTTGAATTTAGAAAACTTACTTTTTTCAACAGGAGATACCCTACTGCGATACCTGTATATTCTGTTTATTTCTTAAATGTTTTTCTTCCATGTTCAATATTGTATTAACAATTCTATAAAATTTCCTAATAGTAAATACTAGGTTGATGTACTTTACTCTGGCAAAATTAAATGTCCATTATTACAAATCAACCAACTTGTTTCAGTTAAACCCCTTACTAAACTATTGTTGCCATAGTGTATATTATTTCCATAAAATAGGGAAAAAGTGATTAATAAAATCATAGTTTCAGTATTCTACTCTTATTGAAACTAAAGAATACAAAAGTGAAGACAATATTGTAGACTTGAAAAAATCACAGAAAAAGAAAAAATTCAAGTGATAGTCATTATTGTGTTTAAAGAAACCTATCACTGTTTTTAAAGTTTGGAAAATATCACCAAAATAATAAATTTTTTTTCTTTCCCAGAATGGATGTTCTGATATTAACAATGCTTTAGATATAAATTGTTTTATGCTTAAAGCTACAAGTAATGCTTAAAACAAAGTAAGATCTTAAAAATAACAACTCTATAATTTTTTAAGGCACAATTCATACAAGTTTCAGAACTAGTGCTTAGATTTATCGGCTCCCCAAACTCTCTTTTACAATTTCAACCAGATAGGAAGTTTCTTTTATTTCCTGAACATAGTTTTACTTTAGACAGTGTATTGTGGAAGTTTCAAACATCTTAAGACTAATTTTATTAGCAACTTCTGTTACTTTTCAAGTCTTTGGGTTATCCAAAGTCTACATTAACACATTTATACCATACTTAACAAAGAATGGCAAATCTATACATGTATGTGACCACAGTAGTCACATAAAATACTGTTTTGTTCCATTTAGTAATATTGTAACCTAAATATACTTTGAAATATTTACTAAGTATTTAATGAAATCTACTAAACTTTACTCTTTAAATATTTTCTTGGATATAGGTCTAGAGTATTTAGGAGATCACATGAAAAAAAAATGTTGAAATGGTAACTAATTCCTTTGTGTGGACCAAATTGCTGGGCTACCAATAAGATGTTTCTATCTCTGGCTTACATTAAAGATATCAGATGTAGGCTTGTCAGATAATGGGAGTAAGGAGTATAAACGAGAGCTAAGAGTTTGTTATTCAACTGTGACATAAATATTTAAATTCTAAAATTAATATTTTCTTGGCAAATCACTAAACATTAATAACCAATAATTTTCTTTCTAAATTTAGTTTTTAATTTGTAAATTCATCTCTAGATAGGAATCCATACAATCACACTGAGAAAAGAGTCATTCAATCTAGAGCTCAGGCATCTTTAGCTGTCCTGTCAGTTGACTCAGATAATTGGCTCATGCACCCTTACATAGGTAAAGAGGTATAGAGAAGAATATTAGTGACGATAGAATGTTCATGTTTTCATTTTGGTATTGTGGAAACTATGATATGTCCAAACTGTTATCCAAAAGGAATTCTTCAGAGTTAAATTACTGAATTATTTGAAAAATAAGTTGGTTGAGGCAGTTTCACATACTGTTTCCTACATTTTTTACTAATTCTTGAGAACACAATGTATCCACTTGAAGAAAGTTGGCATTTTATATATTAGTGTCCACTTTCATAGTGGATTACACCCAACATTATCTGTCTTCACATTTCTGAGGCCTGCTTCACATGATCTCTGGAGTCTCATTTCCAGTAGACCATGATACAGAAATAAAATTCTACTTCTCAAAAGAAAGTTTGCATTTGAGTCTAGTTACAAAGAAAAAGGAAACCTTAGGAACCTTCATTTCAAATGACAGATAGCATTACATTGGCAAGTGTTGATCAGTTATGATTGAGAGCTCTGGAGGGGTGTATGTGACAGTATGAACTGATGAATAAATAAGAAATGTGGATGTTTTTACCGCCAGGTTACTTCCTGGTGTCTTCCTGAAATGAACAAATATTAAATAAATTGCTACACAAGTTAAATTAATAAAGTTCTTGAATCGCCTAACTCTAATTAGAGAATAGTCACACAGATTTCTACTTTTGTTGTTATTAATTGCTGTTGTTTCATATCCAATATTAAAATAATAGAATAGAGAAGATGACAATATCCCTGTCAATACTTTGGAGATGACAGAAATTGATAAGTTTTAAGTGCAGCATTCTAAAAATGAGAGGTGGTGTAGCTCTTTTTTTAGCAAAAGTTGTGTTTGGACTGTCAAGACTAAGAGGCAGTGCCACAAATAGTGACAGGCCCTGCAGGCTAGGGATAGACTTATTACTCTAAGGACAAACCACACCTGTAATTAGTTCACCTTCCTTCCAAGCCATCACACTCCTATTCATGAAAAACACTGCCATGAAGAGCATTACAATCCTATATGACAGACAAGAGAAGAACAGTTGAGTGAATGTGTGCATGAAAGCAGGGAGGGGCTGTAATATACTCTATTCTATGAATGTTGAATCTTCCATGGTTTTGCTCACATATTTCATAATATCTCACTAAGTATTTAATTATCACAAACAAGTAGCTCAATGGTCTATACATTATTAATTTTTGTGAAAGATCCCTTTCATAATCTGGGCAAAGTAACTTCTCTATGAATACCTATGATTATGTGAAATATATTTAAACAATCTGCATACTTTCCATCCATCTCTTGAAACTGTAAATCACTCAATTCAATTAGATGATTTTTAAGAAGGAAAAAAAAATAATTCAAAAGTAAAGAAAAAAATAAGCTTCAGCTTCTTGGATTTATTTTCTTGGAAATTAAAAATAATTACTTATGAAAACATTAACATACCAACAATGAATTTGAATAATGAATAGAATTCATTATTATGTGAAAATACTTTGGGGAATGCTTGTATTCTTTCCTAATATGCCACATTTTGTTCTCCAGATATATAATAGAACAACTAGTACCCTACTGTCTGGTTTAATGTAAATCAATACAACCTACTGGTATAGCCATGTTTTACTGTGAAGCTCTTGTATTTTGTAAGAAATGCCCTTGCATGTTTTTGGATAATCTCGCTCAACCTTATGAAATATTAACCAATGGAAAAACATAGCATTATTTCCCCAGTACAAAGCTAAAGTACTGACATAATTATTCAAGCAAGTGAATGTGTGGCAGGATACTTAAACAATTATTCATATCTTGCAATATAGATGTTGTAAATCAAAAATTTTAAATGCATTTATTCAAAGATTACAATCAAATGCAAAGGATAGTTACCCTCAAACACTGCCTATGAGATTTGTAAATGTAACTTTTCTAAAGGGAAATGTGAGACTATGATTCAAATGCAAAAAGCTATGTATAACCTTAGCCTCAGAAACTCATCTAGAAATTTTTCTCAAGGAGTAAAGATATCATAAATATTTACTGAAAATAATGTTGCCCAGGTAATTATTTTATCATAAATATCATAATAAGTATATTCATATTATATAAATATTATATAAAATATTTACAAAATACTGCTCAGTAATATGATTTAGTAAATTTAGTAGATAAATCATCCAAATTATTGGATGTCATACTGATACTAAAATACCTTACAAAGTTAAATGCATTTACACAGAATACAGGGCAGATACACTATCATTTAATTAAAACATTATGTAAAAACAGTATAATAATCATGGTTTTATTTTTATGAAATGCATAAACTGGGGAAAGCATTCACCACAGATATAGAAAAAGTATCAAAATTGAGAGCTTTTTTTCTGGGTAGTAAGATGTGAGTAATTATTCTCAATTTGTTTCTATGTATAGTCTATTTTTTTCTAAGAGACGAATATTACTTCTCTAATAATAAAAAAAATTCAAAGAGAATGTGTTACTGAAAACAAAATAGGAGCTTACCAATGGGCACAATGAACCAACCAACCAGATCTCCCAGCTAAAAATACCAATCAAAAAATAAAATAAAATAAAAAAATAAAAAAATAAAAAAAATAAAAATACCAATCAACTGAATCTATCAAAAACCCACATATCCTAGTTGGTGTTTAAGCTTAATCATAACTTGTCTGGGTAGAGAGTAAATCTTAATTAGGACTCAGCTACACATTAAGATGTAAGTGGAAACGTGCCATAAAATTGGCCTAAAACTGAACGAAGGACAGGTATGGAGTAACCTGGTTACATATGGTGTAACCAGAAAGGAAAATAGAGACAACACTACAAAATACTAGTATCCCTGGACTTTCAAAGTGCCTCCTGGTCACCCCAATGACCTTAAACTGCTCTTAAATAACTGAAATATATTAAGTCAGATGCTTGCCTGACTGAGCCATCATTGTTGGCACACAAGGCATTTTCACTCAGGGTAAAACTTTACTTGTATATCAGTTAAGAAGTTCTGGCTTTATTCAATAGAGATAAACCTTTAAATTATTTGCTAAAGAGGGTAAATAATTTTGTTTAAAAAATATGGACATTTGAAAAATGCAGTGCAGAGAACACTGTCTGGAGACCAAAGGCTGGGAAAACACTTAGGAGATTTAGATGTTCTCAACCACAGGTAATAAGAGTTTACTGAAACTACGACCGCCTTTAGTAGAAATTGCCAAGCTCTTCCTAAACCTAGTTCTTCAGTTTCTGAGTACAGAACTGGAATACTGTTTTTTGTTTTGTTTTGTTTTCTTTAAGCTTTCCTTGAAGTTAGTGTCAAGAGTTTAGGCCAATGAAATGTGAACAGAAATAATGTCCACCACTGACTGATCTAGCCTCATAAAATATCTTACATGTAAAAACATGCAGGACTTCATCAACCTGGGCCATTGAATAACTGCATAAAAGGAAGGTCCCCACTGCCACTTTCTCCCTAGGACTGAACTTTATCTAAGTGAGACATAAATTTATTTTGTGTAAAACAACCATGATTTCGAGGTCTGTTTTGGCATCCAGCTGTATCTTATCTAGTACACTGATTATATATAAAGGAATGTAAAAAGAAAATGATGATATATGATTAGAATGACCAGGTAAACAAAGGACAACAAAGTAAAGCAAGTAAGCAGATATAAATGCCTAAACAAAGAATGAGTATTCTAAATTTCACAATAACTCAGAGATTTTAATATATAGTATATTCCTGCTTAGGCTGGAATACTGGCAGTCTTGCACCAGAAGAGTAACACTAAAACCAAAATAATGTAAGGGCTTATAACAAATTATTTCACAAACTGGATGCTTTAGACTCAAAATTATTTCTTCAAAAGGTTCATGCTCGGACACCTGAGTGGCTGTGGTTGAGCGTCTACCTTTGGCTCAGGTCGTCATCCCGGGGTCCTGGGATCGAGTCCTGCATGGGGCTCCCCGCAGGGAGCCTGCTTCTCCTTTTGCCTATGTCTCTGCCTCTCTGTCTCTCTCATGAATAAATTTTTTTTTTTAAAAAAGTACATGCTCTCCAACACATGTTTTCTTTTCTTCTATACAAACATATTTTTAATTTCCCTTCTTTTCCTTTTTCTCTTCCTTATTTCTCACCCATGTGAATAATTTAGTCAAGGCTTTCAGAACTGATTAGAGCAAAGTAAGCAAACCATTTAAAAATATTTTCTTAAATGGACACTTTCTTTTGTTACGTTTTGTGTCCCAGGAAAAGTTGTGAGGTCTCCATGTACCTATGTAGAGCAGCATAGTAAGTTTTCATTGACTTCATGAAGGATCTACGCTGTCCTATTTTCAAACATACTAGAAGTTAAAATGAAAGAGAAACAAAAGCAAGTATGTTCAGCATCATAAGACTAGGGGAAACCTTAAAATTCTGATACAAATTATCCTAACAAGGTACCTATACAATTAATCCAAATCACAGGTGCTGATTAATAACTATCTATACTATCAGCGAGTGGTTTTCTCCTTTTAAGGAAAATTTTTGTTATTTCAAAGAACAGTAGTAACTGACTGGATAAATCAGGATTTTATCCAGAAAGAGAGGATTCAAATTGTATAATGTGAGCAAAAATAAATAGGTTTTCATAAAGATATAGAGAATTAGAAGCCACAAGAGATAACGCAGTGTCCGATGGTTACTAACTGCAGGGGGTACAGGACCACTCTTATGCTTAAAGTAGTAGAATAGTATTTGAAACTGAAGTATGCAGAAAGGTCAAAGATCACCTGGCACAAGTGCTAAATTAAACACTGGTCTAAGGATGAATACAATGCCACCATGACTTCTTAGAAGGAGTATTCAGGAATAAATATATCAACTTTATTTCTACCTCTCCAATATCTTGGAGCTAACCATTGTCTAAATCCATCACAAAACCAGTACAGTCAGAAAACCTACTCTGAAAGACAGGGAAACCGAACCTGATAATGGGGTAGAGTGGGGTAAAGTATATGACCAACACTGCAATTAAGTAAATGTCCAGAAAAGCAAAAATTTTTCTGTGGTGAATTTACATTGCACATTCTACTGAATGTTAAATATCATGTTCTAAATATGAAAGCCAAGGAAAATAATAGAAATTAAAGCTCAATCTCTAAAGAATATACATATGTCCCAATATGACATGATTTTTTCAGCATAACAAAAGGAAAAAATCACAGAATTTTTTATTAGGTATCAAAAACAAATATCAGATCAGTCTAGTTTCTCATCAAATTTCCCCATTCAAGTATTTTCACTAGATTTCAGCATGCAATCAATACCATAAAAATATTTAAATTGAATGTTTAATTCATCTTTTCTGCTCCAAAGTTTTAAGTCAATCTAATAATTTGGAAGTATCTTCTTGAGACTTGTGTGCTTTCATTGGTGAATGAGGAAGCCCACTCTGACTGATAGTGTGTGATTGCTACATATACCTAAGTGAACTTAGATTAATGTTAACTTTCATCTCTCCCAACTTCAAAAATGGATGCCTGGGTATTTATGTACAGTTTATAATTAAATTCCAATACCACCTTCAAAAATATTTAATAAAAGGCATATTAGCAGGGAGATGGGTTAAATGGGTGATGGGTTAAGGAGAGCACTTGTAGTGATGAACACAGGGTGTTGTATATAAGAGATGAATCACTAAATTCTACACTGAAACTAATATTGCATATGTTAATTAACTGGAATTTAAATAAAAACTTGAAAAAGGGGCATACTATTGATTTGAAAATTAGAGGTTATAATTCTAAAGATAAAATGTAAATAAGTTTCCAGTTTTTTCCAAACATTGATCTAAAATAATGCTCATGTAGAGAAACAATTCCCAAACATAGATTGAAATCCTACTGAGTAGTTGAGGACAACTGCTTAACATTAGAGTAATCTTAGCACCAATGAGAAGCTCCTTAATTTCCCTTCCAGCAATTTCAGCACTTGCCTAGCTCTAGAATGTTCTGACTAGACTTCCTAGATCCTTTTTTTCTGACACATCAGTGTGGGATGAACCCCATGCCTCAGTCAACAAAAAATTATCTCATCTCTAACAATTATTTCGATCACAGCAATTCCTATTCTTGCTGTAGTATATGAAAGCTATTATTCAAGATTCTTGTCAATACATAGTACTGTCTATCCTTTTTATTTAAGCTGTCTTGGTTAGCAAATAGTTTGAGAATGATTTTCCTTGGCATTTTCTTGATGACTAAGGAGTCTGATCCCCTTTTCATGTGTGTAGATGTTTTTTTCCTTTGTGCTTTTGGGATATAGAACTATAAAGTGGCTCTTGTGTCTCTTATTTTTAATGGATTATCAGTCTTTTTGTTACAGAACTGTAAGAACACTATAGCTAAAGGTCTTATGACAGTTAAATTAATTACATTTTTTACATTGTATGGCTTATTTTTCCACTTTAATAAGCACACATTCTTAATTTGAATGTAGGCTATATATTAATCTTTTACTTTGTATTTATTTCTAGATCCTTCCTAAAATTTTTCATAGTATACCATGATTAATATATTTCAATGTCATCCAGAAATTTTAATGTTTTCTCTTTAAAATTCAATATAAGCTATATGAGAATATAGGAAAATAGGAAAACATCTGATTATCAATTGGGTTTCAAACTTAGATGTTTCCTTGAACCTATTCATTTGCTGTTTTAACAAGACATTAACAACTGCTGTTTAAACAAGACTTTTAAATCCCCAGTCTCAGATAAGTCTTAACGTTTAATGTTCTTCCAAGAAATCAATCAGCTGAATCATCAGTCCAGATTCAGGGTGTCAGAGAGAAGACTACAGAATTAGAGGTCCTCTTGATTCTCACTTTAAACAGACTACCACCTCCCTCGGAGGCAGGTATGTGTCATGTCCTTGTTTTTCCATGAAGAGCTGTCGTAACAAAAATGGTCTCATTCTCAATGTTACTAGTGCTCTCTTTTTTTAGAATAATAAATCATCTGATGTTGATACTATTGGGCATTATTTGCAGAATATCATTTTTACATCAAAACTAGTAACTGGGATGCCTGGATGGCTCAGCAGTTGAGCATCCACCTTCACCTCAGACGTAATCCTGGAGCTCTGGGATTGAGTCCCACATCAGGCTCCCTGCATGGAGCCTGCTTCTCCCTCTATGTCTCTGCCTCTCTCTGTGTCTCTCTCATGAATAAATAAATAAAATCTTAAAAAAAAAAAAAACTAGTAACAGTCAGGGGCTGCTGGGTGGTACAGTGGGTTAAGTATCTGACTCTTGGTTTCAGCTCATGTCGTGATCTTGTGGCCATAAGAATGGATGCATCAGGCTCCACACTTGGCTTAGAGTCTGATTGAGATTCTCTTTTCTTCTCTCTCTACTTCTCCTGCTCGTGCTCACCTGTGCTCTCTAAATTAAATATTTAAAATAAATAAATAAATGAATGAATGAAAAAATAAAATAATAAAAAATAAAATAAAACAAATATTAAAAAAAAAAAAGAAACAAAAACTAGTAACAGTTAGCCTTTCCTGATCTTGGTTCTTGTCTTGTTAACTTACACAGAATTCCCTGAATCAGTCTTTTCTTTTTCATTTAGGTAGAAAAATATAAAATATAAAATAGTAGATATTTATATACATCAAATAAATTAAGCATATATTAACATTCCCCATTTATCTATTATGTTATAGTCAAGCTACTTTTATAAAACAATGTCCTTTGTTTATGTGTGTAATTTTCCTTAATAATGTGGACTTTTTTGTGATTAATCAAGTTCTGATTAAATACAATTATTATCATAATTCTCAAATAATCAGTTTAATAAATAGAATTTCTTATAAGTTGCCTGTACTGTCTTTTAAGCCCTACTCCTGACATCTGGAATCACCATTGTTTCTTGGCAGAAAGGTTTTTTGTGACTTCTTTTTTCGTGCTTCAAACAGAACTATCTACTCTCCAATTATCTCTAGTTTTTTTTTTTTTTTAATCTCTAGTTTTAATTTAAAAAAACGTATTAAAAAATGTGGGTGCTAGTATTCATGTTAGCACATATTGAAAAAACACTGACCAGAACAGCGACACACTCAGAAACACTCTGGAGACAGAGCTTTTAAATTGTAATTAAGGTCCCAAGTCTATATCAACTTTTCCAACTTGGCTTAAATATTACTAAATCCTTTTGGGGTATTTTGTTTGGGTTTGTATCTTTTTAGTGTATTTGTAATACATGAAGTCACTTTTTTAAATGAATAACCCTTTTAGTCATAATTAAAGGGCAATTATTACTATTATAATCACTTCTGTCTTATTTTGTGGTCCCTTTGCTAATATATAATAATAATAATAATAATAATATAACATCAGAATTTTTTTCCAAATCAACTAGTCTTTTCTTAAATATGCACTTTTGCTTTTTGGGTTTTGTTAATACAGTATGCTTATGTATAAGCATATGTATACACAATTGTGATGTCTATTATTCTCTTCTTTGTATATTGCCTTTTTTTTTTTTTTTAAAGACTTTATTTATTTACTTATGAGAGACACCGGGAGAGAAGCAGAGACACAGGCAGAGGGAGAAGAGGGCTTCCTGCAGGCAGCCTGATGCAGGACTCGATCCCAGGACCCTGGGATCACAACCTGAGCCAAAGGCAGACACGCTCAACTGCTGAGCTACCCAAGTGCCCCCTCAGTATATTGTCTTAAGAAGCATGGCTATGTGGGGGACTGCTGCTGTATTTTTAGACTGATATTTTTATTGAATAATAAGAAAGGTTAATAATGTGCTAGTTACTAGAGATAAGACAGATATCTGGTTTTTCCAATTTGTGTAAAATATAACTGTCAGGGAATATTGATGGAAGTGCTTATCATAGAAAATACTTGTATCCGGAAGGGATCTAAAAACTGGAGATAGATTCATGTACAAGTAGCTTTGGTTCCATTTTAATGAATTTTAATAATATTTAGTCATATACATGTAAACACTCAATAGTTTTGGAGTTTGGACTTTAAAAGGATTTCAAGATTCACTAAAAATACCCTGCATTCTTAGGAAATAAATGTCTCAGAAATGTTAAATTGAGCAAATATTCTAGAAGACTACAGTGGTTGAGAGCAGACTTTGAAATTCAATATTTAATTCCCAGCTTGCACTCCTTCCAAAGACCATGAGGATTTTTTCAAATGAGGGCTGCTCCCTCCCCTCCAACTAAACAGAAAAAAATTATATAAGTTTATATATACATATAAACAGATTTCTTTTGCTATACAAGGCTGAATGATTCCAGTTAAGAACATGCTGTTAATCTGGTGATAAATTAAGAGCTAGACAATTGAAACAAGTGCATTAGGGTGTCTTTTAAAAAGGTGAAATAATATAGTGTGAAGTTTATAACCAAAACCAGTCCTCTGTGCCTATACCTCCATGAAAATACGATTATCAATATAAGAAAAAGAGAAACTTTCAACAGTGTTTCAATAAGGAGCTATGCTGTAGGTACTCACATTTTCAGATTTATAGTTTGGACACTTACAAAAAATAAGAGATAATGAGTGAACACACCCTTCTGGCTCAGTGCATAAGAGTTAATACTATTGCTTACAATATAGTACTATAGAATAACCCAAACATCTTGATGCAATGATTTTATATCCAAGTACGCCAGGTGTCCTATTTGAAGTTATTTCAACTTGGAAAAAAAATAAATGAATTTATTTACTTCACAAAAAGCTCTCTTTATTTCCATTGGAATTCTCTAATATGGATACTTTCCCTTTAGTGGTATTCCTCTTGGATATATATTCCTTAAAACCACAGGCCACAAAGTACATTAGAATGAGGTATTTATACATCTATATACTTATACTGCAAAAATATATAAAATATGTTGTCAAAGATATTTATAACAAAGTTATAATTTCTGATGGTTTGGTTTAGTGACATTAGTCTTTTTGTTAAAAGCAAGGAAGTGAAGGACCTCAGCTGGCTCTTCAAAGTCTAGGATTCCATTACTAACTTTAACTCAGTAAGATGTTCATTTTCAGTATTTTCTCATCACCACTGCAGCATTTTAAGCCATAAAAAAAAAAAAAAAAAAAAAACTTCTATTAATCTACAACTCCTAAATTATTTGAAGCTAAATTATAGAGGCACCTGGATGGTATAGTTATATATTAAATGTTGAAATCCTTTTCATTATATAAATCCAGAATTGATTGTTAAAGCCTGACAAGGATAATAAACACCCCTAATTACCAAGAAGCACTGTCTCCACAAGCTACTACTCTTTTCTTAAAGGCATTTATGTGCTTTTCCAGGCAGATAGATTTGCTCTGCCTCTTAGCCTGACATAAATTATTTTTATATCAATCTTTCAGAAAAGAGGTTGTCCTCTGAGTGATAGCTATGGGGAATATAGTACCTCTGGGAAAAGAAAATTAATTTGTCTCATTATTTTCTATATCTCACTATTCCCTAAGCTGCAATACAGCTCAGAAACTTATAGTGGAAGTCTAAGCCCCAACAGTTAAGTTTCATGAACAGATATCATTAAAGAGCAAAACTCCTTAAAATAAGGTTAGCTGTTGGGAATTGAAAGCAAAGAAAAAGAATAAAAGAATCCAACTAGGAGAGATATTTAATCGAGCTTCATTATTTTTACTATGACACAATTATATCACCTTGTTATTTGGCTAGAAATTGCAAAATATAAGACACCTCATTAGAGAAATGGGATGTACTATCATCTCTTAGACAGGAGGGGGTATATTTTTCCACTGGAGAAGAAAAAGGATCTCCACAAATCACATTAATATATAAACAAATTACTTAGTTTAAATTGGCTTGCATGTTATGCCTAACTCACATGTATTTTTTATCAGGTTAGATTTTGAATGGAATGGTTTAACTCAACAGAAATTAGTCTCTCAAAAATGTAAGCTCAGTGAAAATTAAAATTACTTTGGTAATTCAACTCTAGAAAATAATATTCTTGGTATATTAACATTAATTAATAGCTTCTTTAACTTTTGGAGATTTAAATATATTTACCTAAGATAATTAAATATTTAAATATTTAAGTAAAGTATATTTGATGAGAATTTAAATTAAGAATATATTTGAATTATCAAGATACTGTATGTTGTACTAAGATATAAAGATTTTTTAAAGAATTACAGCAAATTCCTTAAGTGGCTTATAATAAACACCAGATAAATCATCCTTTAACTTTTTATACAAATAATTTCAAATAACAGAATCATTTGTAAAACTGGAAATCAAAGGGGAAAATAACAGCCTTAAGACATCCATGATTATTATGAAAACATGCAAAACTGAGGCTTCTTTTTAATTAGTATCAGAGAAATGACTGTGCATTTTCAAGTGGAAATCATGTGGCAGGACATGTGGAAATTACAAAGGCCTTACCTAACATAGCATTTTCAAAGAGATACAAAAAAATTGACACTATTAGAAAAGAGATGAGAGTTAAGGGTGGGCAAGAAGAGATTGCTCCTAGCATGAACTTTTTTATAAAAATTCTAGAAATTAAAATTCCAAGGAATTTTGAAGGTGTGTCCAATAATCAAAGTTTGCTTGCAATGACAGTCTCAAATGTAAGATACACTGAACAGATAGGAGGACCTGAAAATATAAGTAGTAAGGCCAATTCATGCACCACAATCCTGTATTAAGGGATCATATATTCTCCCTTGGCATCCACTGAGGCAGTTATCACCTTTTTATGCTGTTCCAGTGTAAGACTGTATGTCTTACACCCTCATAGCACTATTATGCTCAGTAAAGAAATATTTTGTGATTATACGTTTAAGGCATGACTCCTCTCCTTTGTCAGAAATGCATGTTTCTCTCGCAGCATCTATGCCCATATGCCTATTGCATTATAGGAGCACAACACATATAAACATTAATCAGATGAAAGGAAGACAGTGGGTATTAACAGCTCAAACAGGTATTCAGAAGTTAATCAAAATACTATGGTCCTGAATAAATCTGAAAGGCAAAATATAGCCATATCAGAGGTTTCCTTTTAAGGCAAATGGCACCATTCATTGAGAAGTGTGTTAACAAAACTGCCCATAGAGTGTAGTGTGAGAGATCAAGAAGTTCCTGCATGATTACTAGAGAAAACAAACACTAAGGAGGACTTGAGGACAGTTTGAAAGGCAATTCTGAGTACACAAAAAGAGAAAAGACACTTAATGAAGCTACAGTTACTAAAGAAGTAAACTGTGTCAAATTAGATTCAAACTGGATATGGATCATTGGATTTGGCAGTCAGGTGATTTTAGCTGAGATCGAGTCCTGCCAAGTGGAGAAAGGGGTTACCAGAGAAGAGTAAGTAGAAGACAAAGGAGGTGATAAGGGAAATACAGACCATTTGTTCTAGAAACTACAGAACTGTCAGATCAAGAAATCAACCTTGATCTTCCTGTAGATATTATAGCATGTGCAACGTGAAATTACTTCGTGGATGGGTCCGAAACAATTTCCAGATAGGAACAAATTTTATGTTTTGAGAAGAATGCAGATAAGATGATGAGTGATGGGATTATGACAGTATTTGAGTGTGTTTTGTCTGAAACCCACCTATGTCTTTGAATGCTCTGCTCTAAGGTTGTTCACCACTTCTTTCAGTCAGACATTATCTTTCTCAGAGTGTTCCTTTTCCCTAAGATATTTCTCTATAGGATCCTGTCACTTGCAAAATAAAGAACTCCTGACTAATAAACTTAGTGTTGTAAAGTACTTTGAACACTTAGTTCAATTTCTTGATCCCTTCCAATATCCCTGAAAATTGATCAAACAGCTCAGCTAATTTTCAAGGTGTTTTATCAGATTGATGAGCTATTGATTGCAAAGAAACACAATAAAACCAAAAGAAAAAAACTACTAACTCCTTGTATTTAGTAAAAATGTTTTTGATTATCTTTTCAGTCTAAGGCCTAAATATTTCAGAATGATAATTAATTTTCATGGAATACTAAGCATTATGCATTATTCTAAGTATATCACAGCAAATGCCACACAAACCTTGCAGTAACTTATGATATACACATCATTTCCACTTATAAACATGAGCATTAAGCCACAGAGAAGTTGCAAAATTGGCCCAAGTTCTCCCAACTGATCATTTGTGGCATAAGTACCTGAACATTTGGAAATACCCCCAGTGGTCAGGGTTAATAATTATTCTAAGTGGTACACATGCAATCCATATCATCTGTTAAAATATTTCAAGAAAGTCAAACTTCTTGTGGCCTACAGTATCGCAGTATGCTGAAATAGACAATACAAAATTGGGGAATACTCAACAAAGAGTAATTTCTCACTTGCTTTCTGGTTGGAATTGAAGTCTTTGCAACTAAATCGGTCTCTAAATAAATTTACAGGGCAGCCTGGGTGGCTCAGCGGTTTAGCACCTGCCTTTGGCCCAGGGTGTGATCCTGGAGTCCCCGGATCGAGTCCCACATCAGGTTCCCTGTGTGGAGTCTGCTTCTCCCTCTGCCTGTGTCTCTGCCCCTCTCTCTCTCTCTCTCTCTCTCTGTGTGTGTATTCTCATGAATAAATAAAATCTTAAAAAAAAAAATCTTCTCCCTGCAGTGCTCCACGTGCAGTCCTGCTAAAAAATAAATAAATAAATAAATAAATAAATAAATAAATAAATAAATAAATTTACACAAGTAAAATTATTTAGTGAATGTTACACTGATGGTGATTTTTCTTAGTACAGCACCCTGAACAAACAGTTACCAGCTGCCCCTATGTTTCTTACCAACCTCACTCAAATGCTTACCCCCCCCATCACTACTAACTGCCTTCTCCCTGAAAGGGAGGGTACATGTTCAATTCTATAAATAGGTTAATCCATAATCACATTTTCACATACTATCCTATTTCTCTGTGTACATTCCGACACAATTTGTAGATTGGAAGCACTCTATTGGATAATTTAGAACATATGAAAAAGATCATCTGTGTATCTTTAAATGAATTTTCATAAACACTGAATAGATCAAGGAATCTAAACAAGATAGGAAAGAAGATGAATTAAATAAGGAAAATCAATGTATAAAATGTTTTTACTCTATCAAGAGTCACCAGAGAAGTGATTGATCTAGAGCTGAAGTAATTATGAGCTCATTACTTACCAACAGGAATGCAAGCTCAATACTGGGTAGAATCCTAGAGGATCTCTGTCCTTGAAGTTTGGAAATAATGACTAGAACACAAAAGTATTCAATTAGCAGCTTACTTCCCATAAATTACTTTTTTTCTTCCAAGTGGAACAGAGTCAATAATCAATCTTCAGTTTAGCTTCTTATCCTAGATCAAAGGTAAATTCATTCTTCTGAAATGACTAAATTTAGTAACATGTAAGAGAAATACTAATTCAGAAAAAAATAAACAAACAGCATTAAAATGCTAGAAACACCACTACTGATTTCATTTCTTGCTTTGAATTAAATTTTAAGATAGCTGAGAATGTTGATTGTCTAAGCTGAATTGAGATATTGGTAATGAAGGGTTTTTTTCAGGATAGTGAGTAATTTGGAATATTAAATCATTTTCATCTCACTTTAAGTGCCACCATAAAAAATTATTTATAGTTTTAATTTGTACATTCAGTAAGTTTTCACTATATTTGTATATTGAAAAAGGCTGTTAACTCTTTCCCACAAATACTGTTTTGCTCTTTTTTTCCTTCTTCCAAGAAGGAAAACTATTAGCACAGTTGAGAATAGTAGAGTCAACAGTTTGAAATCTACCAAGGAATTTGGGTTTATGGGTGTATAGACTAAACCAAAATTGTACACAGTTACAGTTTATGCCCAGGAATATTATAGATGCTTCATGTACACTTAGCATGTTTTTTGGGTTCTTCCAATTCAACAGTGTATTTTTACAAATCATCAGAAACAAATAAAAATTTCCTTAAGTACTTCTAGAGGAAACCATTCACTAAGTTGATATCAATTATTTCATTTGCTTAGAGATAATCATATGGTTGGTTCTGTGGACAATTATCACATAATTCTATTTAGAAAAACACAATGTCTAACAATATTGGACATCCTCCTCAGAACTACATCATAACCAAGGAAGGAATTTGTTAATTCCTTGAAGATAGTCAATCAATGTGCTATCATTACCAAATAATGAGAAGAAATGTTGGTAGAAAAAAATAAAACTCCCCCCAAATTGTTCTACTGACCACGAAATAACTGTGTATAATTATCATCATCACACTTCAACTATTCTGAGAGCAGAGCATGTGACTTGAGGTGAAACTGACATATATAAAAGGATTAAAGAAGAACTGTTAGATGTTTCAAATAAGGGAAGCTAATGGCAGATATTGTCAAAGTATGGAAACAATGAGCAACATGCAAAAAGAACACAGACCTCTAAACTTTATCATAGAATATGAAGATCAGAATATACCTACTGTTTTTAAGATACATAAAATAATATTTTATATAGCCAGTTTGGGCTGATAGAGTACTACTCAGTAGTAAAGTATGAAAACACTCAAAGGGCAGGATTTAAAATAAATTAATGCCTGGCATTAAATCATGCATTGAACAGGTACATGATAAGAAACTACTATGTTAAAAGAAGTAATTCACTAGTAATCTCAGTAACGTATAAAAAAGAACTTGATAAAGGACATTTTAATAGGATTTAGCCTAGTCTCAGAAGTCAAGGAAGACCTCAAGAGGATGTTTAATTTGACATCTCCAAGAGAAGCAGGAGTCAGTCGAAGGTTTGAGGAAAGTGGTAAAAAGATTGCAGACAGAAGAGAGTGGAGACAGCAGATAGATAAATAATAGGCTATCTAGGGCATTAAGAATGGTTGAAGGACATCACTAATAATTTGATACTTATGGATGACAATCATGACCCCTTAAATTGCTAGAGTTGCACTATCCAAGATAGAAAATTGAGTTTAACTGGCCATAAGTCTACTGCATTAAAGCCCTTTTTATGTTTTTATATCTTTGGGTATAAGGTAGGAAATTTGTAAAATTCTATTATAATATCATCCACCTAATTTCTGAATATCAGTGATACTGGAAAGTAATTTTTTCACTAAAAGTAAGGGTTTCCTCTTAATAACTTTGCAGAGTTTATCTTTGAAGGTGTAATAGAATCCATGAAATTTGTGAACTGAAGCTAGAAATAAATTATGTTTTCTAATTTCTGCTAAAGGATCTGGCAGAGAAAAGCATGTTTCCAAATATTTTATATTAGATTTCTTGCTTTACAAAAATGAATAAATAGCTCAATATTTTATAAACTAATTATACAAAATTATTTTTAAGTCTCAACTACACTCCATAATATCCTTGTGGCAGGATATTTCCTTCCATTCTATTTAGATCCCATTATTTTACTCCACTCATCTAGGGAAAAAAAAAGCTACGTATTTTAGGACATTTGAAATTTGACATTTTAGGTGGGTTTTTCTCATATTTTCTGAGTATAGGGCCAATACTATTTTACCCTTTGAAAATAATCTCTGGTATAATAGCAACCATTTTATTAACAAGGTTATGCAGGAATGCTAATGAAGGAAAATAAGAGAATGAGGGATGCTAACTTAAAATGGACAGTTTCCAGGACACATGGGTGGCTCAGCAGTTAAGCATCTGCCTTCGGGCCAGGGCATGATCCTGGAGTCCCAGAATCAGTCCTACATCTGGCTCCCTGCCTGAAGCCTGCTTCTTCTTCTGCCTAGGTCTCTGCCCCTCTCTCCCTTTGGGTCTCTCATGAATAAATAAAAAATCTTTTAAAAAATAAAATAAAACCAAATGGACAATTTCCTAAAAGCTGATGAATAAACATTCTTTACAAAATTCCAACAGAGCTTGGAAGTAAGGCAACCTTTAATTGTGTGGAGTAACTTCTCTAACAATGGTAGACAGAAATGTAATATGGAAAATGTTATAAACTCAATATTCTAAATACAATTACAAAACTGACACTAATAATGCACGGGTATAATGCACTAGGAGATGAGGCACTTATGTATAAGTCATGTTGTTTTTGATACTGCATTTAAATATTCAAGAAATGTATTTTTGAAATGTACAGTTTGGACTAAAAAGTAAGTATGAATTGAAGTGGGAAGGAACAAAAAATATTTTCCAAATAATAACTTGCATTTTGATCATTGTTAAATATTAACCATGCTAAAAATTAAATGCCAAGTAGCAGTGAAGCACACTCAGTGAGAAAGCAGATTTTTACAACCATAATACCTGGATTCTTTACCTCTTCCTCCAGTATTTCCTAGTGAGGCTACCTTGAGCGAGAAATGCTCAATCTTTATATGACTTTTTTCATCTGTAAAATGGAACAAACAGTATTTACCTCAAAAGGTTTTGAAATTTAATGAGCTAACATATGCAAAGTGCTTAAAATACTTTCTGACCTAGAATATGTTTGATCAATGACTTAGTTCTATTAATTTCTAAAACAGGTGATGTATAAAATAACATACATAAATTTAACATAGCATTAACACATCAATATATACATTTTGTTTTTAACAAAACTACACAATTTGAAAATTGAATTGTAATTTTAAAACAAGAAAATGGAAGCAACAACACAAAAAAATCTTCTTGGCAACAGAACAATTTACAGTTACATTACATAATAGTTTCCCAGGAGAAAAACAAGAAACCCATCAGCTGAACCATTTAAAACTGCTAAAACGGCACTGTACAATTGACTGGAGGGTATATTTCACGGAGTAATTCAATAACAGCAAGGTGATGACCAGTAGCCTGTAATGGCATTTACATTTTGTTCTACTGTTCTTCGATAACTCATGGGAAAAAATTTTACTATAGGATTTTAATATTATTATTTAAATGATTATAACATAATATTTTTGTTAAACTGAATTCAAAACAGCAACTTCAAAATAAAATGAAAACAATAAATTATAATCCTATTTTCTTTCTCAAATTTACACATTTAACCAGAGGTTTCTTTGAAAATTATGACAGAAAAAAAGGTTACAGGTGAAAAATCAGTTGAAACTTTTTTTTTTTTTTTGGATAATTCTTTAAAGTTGATTTCCCCAAATTCCCTTAGCTGGCTATTATACTTTACTGTGACAATAACAGTATGATTTTAACTTTGAAATCTATTTCAACAAATTATTTTCCAGTCTCATGGCACATAATGATCAGCTCAAGTAAAAAAAAAAAAAAAAAAATATATATATATATATATATATATATATATATATATATAACATTTTACCATGAAAATGCATTTTTAAGCTCTTAAGAAAATCACTTGCTTTTTAAACATACTTAAGCTTAGTAAAGACAATAAAATGTTTACTCACTTTTTCTTCCACAAAAATGGTTTTTAAAGGGCCTGTTGATGTTACTGTCTCTGAATTTAACTGCAATAAAATTTTTCTTTATAGTATAAATTTGCTCAGAGGAATACCTACATGCAAGATATATACACAGGCTGAAAGATGTTAAAGAGACCTAAGTGTAGCTATCAGTACACATCAACTTATTTATTTAACATTTAAATAAGACATACTGCTAGAGAAGTTGAGGAACAGAAAAAAAAAAAAAAACATTGCCTACTCTCTATGAATTAACAATTATTTTGGAGAATAAAAATATGAACACAAGCATGATAGAATGACTTGAATATGAAAAATACAGTAAGAGAATCACTTATGATATGCAAAAGACTAAAGATGCACTTCCAGGAGGATGCCTGTGTCAACATTTAAGGAGATTACAACTGCAGACATGAGCACTGAAGGATAAAGAATACTAAAAACAAAATTATAGAGATGAGACTATTTCCAATTGTGGTAATAATGAAGAAACAGATAAGAAAGAGAAGTTCATGTGGACAATGAAAGGTGCAAGTTAACTGGATCATGTGGGATGAAACTGAAAGAAATACATCAACAAAATTAGGATGAAATTAGATTTTTGACTAACATTGAATTATCGATACATTATGTATCAATGATACATTAGATTTTTGACTAACATTGAATTATCAATGATACATTCCTGGAGTTGTACAGAAAGAAGCTTGAAATGTTGGTAAACAAGACATACACCAAAAGAGAGTAAAGTTATATTGATACCTAAGTCAAAATTAAGTATTTGGAATCTTACAAGAAAAAAAAGTTAGTAGTTATAGAACATCTCTGGTAAAAATCGGTGTAAGATCGGGAAAGATAGGGTAATATTCACATCGCAACTACCAGAGAAAAAGTTTATTTTGGAGATCAGTAGAGATCTTACTATATTACCTCTAGGTAACAAGCTTCTTATAGTATTTTTCAAAATATTATCCATTCTTTTCAAATGCTATCTAACGTGCTATGCAAACATGAAATTGAAGGTCACTGAGTGAAAAATAATCTTTTCTTAATGTACGGAGAAAGAAGTTAGGTACTTTGATACTCAATTTGATCAGTGTGATGGTTAATTTAATGTCAATTTGGCTGGGCCAGCAGGTGTCTGGATGTTTGATCAAATATTATTCTGTGTTTCCTGAGAGTATTTGGGATGTGATTAACATTTAAATCAACAGATTGAGTAAAGCAGAGTGCTCTCCCTCATCCAACAAGTAGAAAGCCTGAACAGCAGAAAGAATGACCCTTCATTCGGAAGGAACTCCTCCTGGATAATAGTCTTGGGCTAGAACATGGTCATACATCTATCCTGCTTTTGTTCTAGCTAAATCATCAGATCCACCTGACTCTGGAGCCTGCCAGCTTTCAGACTAGAACTAAATCATCAGCTCCTCCTGGTTCTCAGGCCTTTGGAATCTGATTGGAACTACACCATCAGCTTTCCCAGGGCTCGAGCTTGCTGACTGCTAATCGTGAAATTTCTCAGGCCACATAACTGCAAGAATCAGTACTTTATTGATTCTTTTTCCTCTGGATAAATAATACAGTAGTGTAAGGGCAAATACTGATTAAAAGTTAAGAGTCTGAAATCTATCTGTTGAAAGTAAAGAAAAAGACCTCTCCCCACTATCCTTTTCCTAGATCATTTACTTAAGAAAACTTACAAGTACTTTCTGTCTCTATAAATGTATGTAAATTTTCTCAAAAGGTAAACAAGGCTCCTGCACGCTTGCCCCAGGAATGTTGTTCTCAAGGACCTGCTATCTCTCTCTCTAAGATTTTATTTATTTTTTCATGAGAGAGAGGAGGGGGGTAGAGAGAGAGAGAGAAGCAGAGGGAGAACCAGGCTCCATGGAGGAGCCCAATGTGGAACTGGAACCCAGGAAACCCAGGTCACGCCCTGAGCCAAAGGCAGGCACTCAACCACTGAGCCACTCAGGAGTCCCAACTATCTCTTTGAGATGTAATCAATAAGATAGCTCTCTCATCTCCCAGTTTGTGGAATGGTAGGAGCCTAACTTCCACGGGTACATCCCACCAAATTGTTAAATCTTCTGTAAGTTTATTTTTCCTTTGGATAAAGCCAATTAAGCACAAATGGCCACTGCAATTACCAAAAGAACCTATGATGCAGTACATGTGACAAATGGTGCTGTCAAGTCCTGTTACTAGAGAACTAGTTACTGATCATCTCAAGAACATGTAAGTAATCGGGTGTATATGCCTGGGTACATAAAAGGTAAGATTTCCTTCGGTCTTTGCAATCTCTTTTTTAGTGGATTGCTTGAGATGTGCATAGCATTCTGGTCTAATGTCTATTCGATAATAAAAGTTTTATTTATATTCCACCTTTGTGGAAGGGTTTTCTGAGAACACAGAAGACTTTGCTTTTTAATTAAATTTCTCCCAAAAGTAACATGTTTTTAGGGCTAGTAGAAATATACATCCAAATGGAATGGCTCTGGATACATTTAATTATGTTGCAGGTGGTAGCAAAGAAAACAAGACTGAATTATTATGATATTGAGGGTTTCAGCCATAAAAAAAGGAGACTGGGATATCATCTGACTTACTAGTCAAAAAAGGAAAAGTAGTAACTGTTTTCACTGAAATACTGCTTTTTTTCTGAATCTTGCCTCTTGAAGTGGGAAACAGATTTTATAGTCTGTTGTGGTCATTTAAAGACTGCTTGGTTTTGTACAAGGGCATTTCACACAACAAAATCCTATTAAAGAACATATGTCAAGGAAAAGTTTCAAGAAAAACTGAAAACAGATTAGATGAAGACATTTAATAGTTTGCCTCCACAACAAAACCTTATTGGTGAAGAAATCTTGTATCTAACATAGTGCTGGGAACATATTTTATGGTAAAATCTTTCTCCTGCAACCAAAATATGCCTTGGCATCTCACATTCTGAGATATGAAGTAAAGTGATAGCAGGGAAGTTGGAATGATTCAGCTATGTATTGTAACACTAAAGAAATATATTTTCATGTTCAAAGTAATGAAGACATCTAGTTACAAAGAGGGTAGATGAGTAGATGATAGAGTAGGCAATTGGCTACATATGAGCTGGAGGCAAGGTGACAAACAGTGGTTTACCACGTTCTGGGGCTATCAGACAAGCAGTGCAGGTGCAGTGCCTGTGCTCTTCTTTCAAGCTTTTGTCCTATAATAACCTATAGCTTCATTATAATATATTTACAGCAATGTCAACCCCCGTCCCCTAAACCGTGGGGGAAAATGGCTATGACATTCTGGCAAGAACATTGTAAGACCAAAAACTCTCCCTCCAGCCAGTAGTAGGAGACCCTTAGACAGTTGGAAACATTGGTTGGAGACCACCATAGGTACAACCCATAACCTATGTAAGCATTAACAAAAGAGACACCTCTAACCCTGGCACAGTTGCCACCTCTGGGCCAGCCCGTTCTCCCATCTTGAGAGTGTACAGTCCTTAATAAACTGCTTTTGCTTGCTATTTCCCTCTGGCTGTCTTTATTCGCACACGGATGCCAATGTAATACTTTCATGGGGTGGAATCCAAGAACTGAGACCTCCCTTGCCACAATGCAAGTGTCCACTGATAACACTGAAACTTTATGTCAAATTTCTTCAAAATAACATGTCCAATTATATTTTAGATGATAAAAATACTGGTTGATGAAAAACAATGGTCAATTCCATTAAACCACCCAACAGTTCTTTAGGAGAGTGAAAGTTTATCATATTTTTACAAACTAGTAAATTGTGTTGTTTTCTACCTACATAGTGAATCAATGTATTTTTCATAGTTGAACATCTGATCTGAGGGCATTATCTTTTTATCTTATTTGTAAAAGCAAAATATTTTAAGATTTCAAGTTAATAGTCAAATATGCATATGCCCTAAACACTATAAAGATTAACTATTTCTCAGTTAAACAATGAAAACAAAAATAACTCCTGGAAATATGAAAATGAAATTCAGTTCTCAGCAACATCATCTGTAAATCAGAGCCAGCAATCCAGCCCCAAATATTCACAAGATAACTGAAGAGCTTATATTTACATATTTTTAACAACTAAGGAAAATACAGCACAGTTTATAATTCACTTCAGGAATATAAGATATAAAAAAAAAAAAAAAAACAGAAAAAAAGAGGATATCAGGTTACCCAGTATTTGAAAAACAAAAGCATATTTGATATCTTTAGTTTCGCTTGGGATCTATATATAGATCTAAGAGAATCTGGCTCACTTTGCACCTGAAATATGCTACAGTTTTTCCAAGATATTTCCACACAAAAAGAACCTGAATTGGCAAAATCATTATACTATCACAATAATTTTGGCTGGGGGCTTGCTTAGGGAGAAGAAAAATGGGAAATATTTTAACTGCCAATTTTTGTTTGTTTTTTTTAAAGATTTTATTTATTTATTCACAAGAGACACAGAGAGAGAGAGAGACAGAGAGGCAGAGGGAGAAGCAGGCTCTATGCAGGGAGCCCGACGTGGGACTCGATCCTGGGTCTCCAGGATCACGCCCTGGGCTGAAGGCGGCGCTAAGCCACAGAGACACCCAGGCTGCCCTTAACTGGCAATTTTAATTAGAATATGGAACATAACAAGAAATTAGTGGTGATCTGAGTACAAAGGAAAAGATTTCAGGGACTGTATAGAGTTCAGATGTTAAAGGATAAAGTATTTCTACATCAGAGAGGATAGGTGAGTAAACTCAAACTGTATCTTAACATATGCAGGGTATTATCCGGCATTCTCATAAACAAAATGAAAAAAAGTTTTCCTTTACTTTGGCTTTGCAAATGGGCTACTTTCAGTTCTCATTTAGCATAAAGACTACCGACTACCAATCTTTTTTTTTTTTTTTTTTTTTAAGACTACCAATCTACGTTTTTCTCATAGTTCAATCCAAAATCTCCAAAAAGTGGCATTTTGTCGGTGGTGGTAGTTTTTGTATTGCCTGTTTGGTTGTTGCTACTTTTGCCCTTTCATCGAAGTCCTGAGATAGATTAGGGGGTTAAACTCAAAATTTCTTATCTCACCTTCTCTTTTCGTTCCTCTTTAAACCACGTATTTTGAAAAGAAATGTCATGACAAGATAGCATACTCTTCTCTTACCTTGCTTTGAAGAGTACCTGAGACTGAAGATAACGTGAATTTATAGTACTTGTTATATTAATGCTGGCTTTAAAATGTACATTGTAGAGTGCTATTAGACATACGTAAAACCGCATTTTCTTAATTATGACTTTTCTGATGGACTTCAATATGGTCAACCGAATTCACCATCATAAAGGGGAAGAAAACTGCGTCCTTACTAAGCTGTGGACTTACCTCAGGGCTTTTGTGACGCCTCAACGGCGTTTTCATGCTGTTTTTAGGAGGTACACCCATTATTTTTCCCTATGAAAATAATCCTAAATCAACTGATGGTATGTTTTTCTGGAGGCTGTGTGCGCCCCACTAGTTCTCACTGTGAAAAATCTAGAGTCTCTCCTATCCCAGTTTTCCACTCAGAAGGCTTAAGACAAAAAGCGCAGAGCGCTCAGAACCGGAAATGAGGGGAGCTCAGTCTGAGGAAAACTTACCGCGAAGAGCGAGCGGAAGGTAGAGTGGCTTCACCGGGCTCTGGGGGCTGACCTGGAACCTTCGGCAGCCATGGGCTCGTCCCCTCTTGTTGTCAGACTATTTAGTAACGAGTCTGACACCATTTATTCCAGGGAAAACGATCCAGGTCAGAAGAGTCAAGAGGCTCGCACCAACGCTTCTCCTGAAATTTGGCCCGGAGCCGCCGCTTTATACCGCTGGAGAACCGGAAGTCAGCAGCAAGGCATGATGGGCTGGGAGGCGGGGAATTTCCTTATAGGGCGAGCCGCTCCTGATTTCTCGCGTGGGGGGACGGGGCTAAGGCTGCGTCGGAGCGTGGGAAGCAGGCGTCCTGGACAGGTGCTTGCCCTAATTGCAACCTGCCTGGTTTAGAAAGCCGGGTCCTGGGCAGGCCTCCGTTTGGTGGGTCCCGATATTTGAATTAACTTTATCAAAACAATCAAATTCAATTTTAAATTGAACTTGAATCAAACTGAAAAACGTACTATAATGTGAATTAATCCATTTACACCCTGGGATCCCGGGGTGGCTCAGCAGTTTAGCGCCTGCCTGCGACCCAGGGTGTGGTCCTGAAGGTCCGGGTTCAAGTCCCACATGGGACTCCCTCCATAAAGCCTGCTTCTCCTTCTGCCTGTGTCTCTGCCTCTCTTTCTCTCTGTGTTTCTCATAAATAAATAAGATCTTTTAAAAAAAATCAATTTACATCACAATATTTATTACTTTTTCTTAGGGAGAAGAAAAGTGGGAAATATTTTAACTGGCATTTTTTTTTTAAGATTTTATTTATTTATTCACAAGAGACAGAGAGACAGAGAGAGGCTGAGAGAGAAGCAGGCTCCATGCAGGGAGCCCGACGTGGGACTCGATCCCAGCTTCTCCAGGAAAAGCAGGCTCCCCCCACCCCCACACACACACCCCCAGCCCAATGCAGACTCCATCTCAGGACCCTGGGATCAGGCCCTGAGCTGAAGGCATATGCTCAACTACTGAGCCACCCAGGTGTCCCTCAAAATAATGTTTTTAACTATTTTTTCATATTTTTAAAAACAAATATTTAAGTTGTTTTACAGATATCTATTTTAGGTGAGGTTACAAATTATAGTTTAATAGTCAAAATATTAATGAACAAATATTTTTATTAATCTGTAATCCTTTCTCAAATATTCCACTTGCAACTTTCAATATGTTGTGAAAGTTTAAGTGTTGGGAACTGAAACAATTATACTTTTCTATTTCTGAGCTAAAAATACTGGAACCACATAAAAATGACAAAGCAACTTGCTTCAGGAAATATTTGCCACGTGAAAGATAAACCTTTGAACAAATTAAAATAGCGGTGAATAAAAACTAACACCTTACTCAATCCTCATTTAGAAATCCTTGTTTCACTCTGCCCATGAAAAACCTTGATGTTGTAGATCGTACACATTCTCAGCCAGTTTTCCACTTTGAAAGATTATTTTAAAGTCACCCTGTCTAGGTCTTAAGATTGTATAAATGTTCTCTCCAGATTTCTTGCCAATACCAAGGTTCTATCAGTGTGGCATTCTCCCTTAATGTGAAGTCTAATGAACTTCAGTGTGTTTAATCAACAGGTATTCTGTAGGGACTTTCAGGGGAGTGGGCATTTGATAAGAGGTTCTTTTGAAAGTAAATTAAATGGTTTCATTAAAAATAACTCTCCCACAAATATATAAACATAAAACAACTTACTTAGAGCCTCTGGAGAGTGACTAAAATCAAAGAAATTTTGTCAGGGTTCAACGCTTAGAAGAAAATAACAGTTATGGGTTAGTTTACTATTTTTATGACTTTTAGAATGAAGAGGGTCCCTAGTCCCACACCATGTAGAGCTGTAAAACTGATACAGATATGTTCATATTACTAACTTGATGAACCAGCAGATGTATTTCAGAATATTTACAACACATTAAGTATATAGAGGAATCTTGGAAAGGAGACGAGAGAGCCTAGGCATCAAATTCTGTATATAATCTCTTCCTAGTCTGTATAATATGAATATTCAAGAGAGATGGCAAACATCTCCAACTAAGTCTATAAGACTGAACTGAAAATTCAGCTGCTTTGCACAGCAGCAGATACAGATTTGAGTTGGGGCAAATAAACTGCTGGATAAAACAAGAACAAACATTAATGTTTCTTTAGAGAAACAATGCAGTTAAGATTCTTTTCTATGTGTAGTTTATAATTTCAGGATACAAACCGAAGTTGTTCTACATAAAAAAAGAAACGTTATTCATAAGAAGGAGAAATGGCAACTTAATGGAAACTGACCTTGAGATAACCCAGATTTTGAAATCAGCAAACATTTTTAAGTTATTGTCACAATGCTCAAGAATATAGCATATACTTGCCATAAGTAAAAATGTAGGAGTTTCAATGAAGAATAGAAAATAAAGGGGATAAGAAAAAGCAAATATAGTGAGAAAACCAAAAAGAAAAAAAAAAGATCAAATAGAAAAAAGATTTAAAATATGAGTGGAATCTCATGGACAGATGGAATAATACCAAGTACTCACATGCATGCAGAATGGAGTTGCAGAAAGCAAGAGAGAGAATGTGGCAGAAAGAAAAATATTTTAAGAAATAAATAATAACTGAAGATTTTCCATATTTGGTAAAAGATATAAATTTATAGGTTCAAGAATCTCAGTGAACACTGAGCAGGATGAACAAAATAACCTAGGAACATAGCAAATAGATACAACTTTAAACTGAAGATAAAAGTGCATTTCATACAGGCGAATACATTTCAAACGACTGCCTTCTCATCAAAAACATAGAAATGAAAGGCATTGCACCCATACTTTAATGTGCTGGGTGGGAAAAAAAGTAGTGCCAACTCAGGGTTTCATATCTTATCATTCCCTAGTTCTCTCAGATATTTAACATTTCCTAAATCTCTAGGCCTTTCCAATAATGCCCCTGCCTTATATAAAATTTAAAGTGTATTTGATATTTTATCTTAAACCAGTCATTTGTTATTAAGTGGTCTGAGTGAGATTAAACAGATAGGTTTGGAATTATCTTTTAGCAGTGATAGTTGCAGCTTGTCACACCTCAATGAGTCTCTCCCTCATGGGTTTGTGCATCGGCCTCAACAATCAAACAAAAATTTGTACAGCTTGTTAAAGCAAATCTCCCAATATCTATTAACAGTGAAAGACTGACATGGAATAGAAAAGCATTATGATAATAATGAGAAACTTTCTTTTTGTTTGCTAGAACATTGTGACTATCAAGATAAAACAGTGAGGCAGAAGTTACATTTTTCATTAAAGATCACCAGAAAGTTAAGCAGGTATCAATATTGATATCAATATTTGGTTTTCAAATTTGAGTTTACTAATAGTATAATGTTCAGAGTAAAAGACTAACAAATATTTGTCATTAAAAAATGCCTTGGTTCTTTGCTCTTTCTGTGAGATGATTAAGATAAAACATGCAACTACATTCGAAAGAAGTTAACTATATCAATAAATAGAATACTGGGCAAGAAATAGAAAGTTAAGCTGTTAGAACACATCTGGTTTGATAACCATTGTTTATATGTTTTAGCTTATGTAGGGTGATATAAAAATTACCTATGGGACACTATTTAGGGTATATTTTATCAAAAGAAGCCATTTTTTTTATGTTAACAACACTTAACATGAGACTTCCCCTCTTAAATTTTGAAGTACACAATAGTAATAGGCACTACGTTGTCAGGTCTCTAGAACTTATTCAGTTATCATAACTGAGATGTTATATCCATTAAATAACAGCTCCCCATTTCCCTCATGTCTCAGCTCTGGGCAACAGTTATCTTACTCTTTGCTTCTATGAAGTTGGTTGTTTTAGATGCCACATAGTAGAGGAATCATTGTCTTTCTGGGACTGGCTTATTTCATTTAGCATAATGCCTTTCGGATTCATGCATGTTCTTGCAAGTGGCAAGATTTCCGTCCTTTTTTAATTTTGAACAAATGCCATTCTATATACATACCATATATCCTTTATCTGGATGGACCCTTACATTATTTCCATATCTTGGCTATTGTGAATAATGCTGCAATGAAAATGAGAATGCAGATACCTCTTCAAAATCGCAATTTCATGGAATGAGCACTGGGTATTATTCTATATGTTGGCAAGTTGAACACCAATAAATTTACACACACACACACACACACACAAAAGATCCTGATTTCAATTCTTTTGGATAGATACCCAGAAGTGTGAGTGCTGAATATGGTAGATATGGTTGTAATTTTTTTTTAAGGAATCCACATAATGTTTTAAATAATGGCTGTACCATGCTACATTCAATGTGGGGGTGAGGTCATTATAGTTTTGATTTGCAGTTATCTGATAATTAATGGTGTAGAGCATCTTTTCATATACCTGTTGTCCATTTGTATGGCTTCTATAGAGAAATGTCTATTCAAGTCCTTTGCCCATTTTTAATCAGGTTATTTAATTTCATTTTATTTATTTTTGCTATTGTGTTATGAGTTCCTTGTATATTTTGGAAATTAACCACTTATAAGATGTATGGTTTGAAAATATTCTTCCTCACCTCATCCCAGGTTGTCTTTTCATTCTGTTGTTTCTTTTTTCTGTGCAGAAGTTTCTTAGTTCGAGATAATCTCACTTCTTTTTGATATGTTTGACTGTGCTTTTGGTGTCATATCCAAGAAATCATTGCCAAGGCCAATGCCAAGACACTTTTCTCTTATGTTTTTTCTAGAACTCATGCAGTTTCAGGTCTTACAAAGAAATGTGTTTAATCCATTTTGAGTTGATTTTTGTGTATTTTGTAAGGTAAGGATACAGTTTTACTTTTTGCATATGGATATTCTATTTACCTGCACTATTTGCTGTAAGGACTATCCTTTCTCCATTGTATGTTCTATTACCTTGTCTGGAGTGGTGGTATCACAAGTGTTTGCATATGCCCAATTTCATCAAATTGACCATATTGAATATACACAATTCTACCCTGATAAAGCTGTTAAAAACAACATAGTAACAAAAAAGCCATTTCTTGTTCTTTAAACACACACTATTCCAAGCAACTTTTATATTTTCAAATAGCAGAAATAAAGTTTGCCAGAGTGAGTGGAGCTGAGTCCACATCACAGGAAATAAACCAGAGGAAATTAGAGTAAGGATACAATCTTTGCAAAACTTTCCCTAAGTTTACTGTCAAATTTTACTCTCTGCTATATAAATAGCAGCCACCTCCTTGCACTACAACCCTGTCACATCTCATAAACCTGGCTGAGTGAACTGAGTAGATGGGAAACCTCCAAGGGAACATCAGTTATTGCAGTAAGTGGGATCAGTGATTCAGGAGAGTTCACTCATAAATACTTTTCCAAAGTCCCAACTTCATGTAGGTAGGAACCAGGCTACTGACAGTGCTATTAAATGAGTTCTTCTCTCTATTTTTAGCACTTAAAGCTGTTCTGAGATATTTCTCAATATAACTATAAACATAATAGTTTCTTGGCTAAATTCCAGTCCAAAAAAATCACACGCCAGCCCTCTAAATCCTCTCTGATCTTAAAAATGTATACAAAATGTTAAAGGCTATTTCTCTTAATCCTTGCCAATAACTCAGCCACTTCTCTGACACTGGAGCCAGCAAGATTGTTGAACTACATAGTAATAGTGGGTACACAGTCTACAGAATTTAGAACAAACATGGGTTCTGATTCCTGACATCTAAATTAAAATGTGACAATGAAAATAAAACAATGTGGAATTTATAATGGTGCTTCTATAGTTGTGCAGGTGTAAAGCATAAGGAAGCCAAACAAACAGCAACAATCAGATGTTCGGCATTAACCCAAGAAAACACATGTGAATGAGCACATCTTTAAATCTGGGTTTACAGACTCAACTAAGACAGTGGCAAGATAAGTAACCCAAAAATGTGAATTAGGCCAGGTAAATGGTGGTGGGTTGGGCTGAGGATCCTAATAAATTACACCTAGGTAGACATATTCAGATTTATTTTATTTTTAACAGCTGATTCTGGCATAGAAGCCACCAATGTAAAACCACTGCCTTAACTACATCTCCTTAAGGGAAGCTGTAAAATTTGTTTTTTTTTTCCCCTTGTAATTTCTCATACCTTTCTATTCACATTAGCTACCATGTGAATGTATTCTACTCTATGTAAGTTTGTTTACTATAAGCAATGATAACTAACACTATACACTAGCTATTAATTTAATCTTCACAATAATGTTGTAAGGTTATTTCCCCCCATTCTCCATAAAAGGAAACAGGAAGATTAAATCTAATAACTTGTCCATAATTGAGTAATTATTAATTGGCAGGGCTTGGATTGGCTCAAGATATAATGAAACTCTAATATCAATATAATGACTACATAATTCATTTTGTTTTGAGAAAAAGGAGCTACAGTGCCTATTTTGAGAGCATTCCATCAACTTTCAAAACAAAATGTAAAAAAATATATAAAAAAGGAAAGGGGGAAAAAATGAAAAAGGGGGAGGAGCACCTAGGTGGTTCAGTGAGTTGAGCATCCAACTCTTGGTTTCAGGTCGAGGTCTCAGGGTCCCAGGATCAAGCCCCATGTTGGGCTCTGAGCTCAACAGGGAGTCTGCTTGAGATAATGTCTCTCTCCCTCACTTCTGCCCCTCCCCCTGCTCACATGCGCTCTCTCTCTAAAATAAAGTCTTAAAAAAAAAAAAAAGGAAAGGAGGGAAAGTCCTTCTTATTGAAAAATACTAGGCAAAGGATTTGATTCAGACAAAACTCTATTTAAATTGCTAGCTGTGTGAGCTTTTCTAAATTCCTTCAATATTTTAAACATAAATTTGCTGGACAGTGTTCAATAGCCCTAACCAGTCCGCAACAATTATGGTGAAATATAATGAAAGGTATCAATATTGTAATTAAATGTGAAACCTATCCTAGTGTTTCAATACAATGATTTATAAGAAATAAATATTTGGTCATTCAGATGACCAAAGATGCATTTCTCAGATATATTTGTGTTTTCACACACAGTTCCTAAAAACATTTCAGAGCCAGAAAGGATAAAAAATGAGTGTCTTTTTATTAGTGAAAGTGATTTTGGGCCCCACCCAAGGGTGGGGCTGTTTGCTAGGAGGACCAAACAGGTGATTAGAGGCTGGAACTTTCAGCTGCATCTCCCCACCTATGGGAAGGAGTGAGAGACTAGAGGTTGAATCAGGCAGTGGCCAATGGCTTAGTAAATTGTGACTACCTAATGAAGCCTCCAAAAAAAACTGAAAAGGACAGTTTTTTTGGTCCCTTTTCAAGAAGCTTCCAGAATGCACCAGGTACCACAGAGGTAGGTCCCAAGATCCAGGAAGACAGATGCTTCATTGCTCAGGACCTGCCCTCTCTATCTCCTCACCTGGCTGTTGGTTCATGTCCTTTAATAAACTGGTAAATGTGTTTTCCTGAGTTCTATGAGCTACTCCAGCAAATCTATCTACTCTCCAAACTAACTGCTTGGTCAGAAGCACAGGTAACAGCCTATGGCTTGGGTTTGGTCTGGAGTGGGGGGTAGGGAGCAGACTTGCAAGACTGAACTCCTAAATCATGGGATGTGACACTATTGTCTGGTAGATAGTATCAGAATTGAGTTGACTCCATCAGGGTGTCTGAGAATTGCTTCAAGTTGTATGTGGGGGATCCCATACTTCATATTGGAATTGGGCCCAGGAGTCCTAAAAAAAGTACCCACCTACCAAAAGGGCATGGATTTCCATAGTAGTTTATTGTTGGTTCAGAACAGATGACTCTCATTAGACCTCCATCTCTCAAGTCACAGAGATGTCTGGTGCCCCAAACTATATATAGCACATTTGTGGTTTGTGCTTTCCGTAGAAACCTCTGCAGTTTCACCTCCTGTCTGCCTGATGCTATTCCCTGTTACTGTGAAGTTTCGCCTGCCCACTCTTCTCTCAGTAGGAGAAAACTTTTTTATCAGAACTTCTGAATGAAGACTCCATTCTGTCTACAGTAAGGTTAACTCTGCTTTCCTCTTTGGGTCAGGCCCCAGGGTCCTTGTTCAGTGCAACCAGTTCATATTAGTATCAGCCAGTACTCAGCCATTCCTTTTCAATGTCCTTCATCTTAAGGAGTAACTGTGTCCCATTTACTCCTTGCCTTTGTCCAGAGAATATATAGGTATTCTATCTCTAACACAAACATTTTTTGGTCCATCAAGAAGTACTTCACTTTAGAATCTACAAAGCACCTGTTGATATTTCTCAGGACCTCAAGGAATAAAAACTTTAGGAACACAAAATTCTGTCTACCTTCCAGAAAGAGGGAAAAATATTTTTCACTTTAATACCTTCATTTTAATAGGAGTATTATTGATAAAATACATATGATTTAGAAAGTACAGTATATTATATTAATTAGCTATCAGTGCTAAACATGAATAAAATAAGTTCCTGTAGCAGCAAAGCCAAAACAAAATAGAGTGCAGATTGAGTCTCCAGTAAGACACCCTGCCAGACCAGATGTTGGCTCAATATTCTACTGCATATAAACTGAGGTAATAGGGCATAATCCATATATTTGTTTCAAAAGTCAATTAAATGATGTAATATATTAATTAGGTACCACAGTTAAAGCACTTCATGTCACATGATGTTACTTGGTAAACGGTAGCTATTAGCTATTACTGCTACACAAATATAGTTTTTGGAAAATAGTAAAAGAGCCTAGAGATCAATTAATCCTTGAGGAAAGATGGTAAGTAATAAGTTTCAACTACAGAACTATTTTATAAGAATAATATTTTTAAAATAATCTTTTGCTGTCCTGAACAATGTGGCCAATGTTGTTATATTTATTCCATATCAAAATGTATTTTGAAATTGGTATATGATTTTAGGCATTCATGATTTTTGAATTCCTGCTTTATGACTTATTAACTACACATATTTGGCAAAAATTTTTAAGTTCTTTTTTAAATTGTTAAAATAATATTGATGAAAATAAAATATTATTAAAATAATAATGATGAAAGCATATATCCCAGATAGTAGTTTTCATCTGGATCTAGTTGGTTATCATATACACAAATGCCTTATACTACTCTTGGCATATAATGAATGCTCAAAAACTGTCAGCAGCTTTCTCTTCCTCTAATCCCCTCCTCTTCCTGCTTTCCCCCCGTCCCTTCTTTTCTGTATAAGTACTGATTCTCTCAGTGTTAGAGACTGAGTATAATTACTACTAGTATTATGATTACTATATTTGAATATTAAAGAATGTTACCTTATTGGGTGACATTTGTTCTATAATACCCATGTGTTTAATGTCAATAGTAGGAATATGATTTTTATTTTGCAGGTTTTGAGCTTTCCCTATAATTTAGTCAGCTCCAAAAATAAAAGCCTTCCTTGTACTATCATTAGAATAACAACTTTTGATATGAAGAGAGATATTTTGTGGTGATGATAATGATGCTAATGTAGATGGTAATGTGGTCGTGGTGATGACCATGACCGTGACTACCATCATGGTGCTTTAGTGATGGGAACTCAGAGGTATGGTAATGATTTTTTTTACTAACTCCCAGATTTGATTTGTAAAATGTTGATTCAAACAGAATTCTTTGTCATTTTTCCCATCTTTTTAAATTTTTAATTCTAGTTGACATATAGCATAATATTAGTTTCAGGTATTAATATAATGATTCAACACTTCCATATGTCACCTGGCACTCATTACAACAAGCGTACTCCTTAATCGCCATCATGTATTTCACCCATTCCCCCATCCACCTCTCTCTGGTGACCATCAGTTTGTTCTCTATAGTTAAGAGTCTGTTTCTTGGTTTAATTCTCTCTCTCTCTCTCTCTCTCTCTCTCTGCCAATTTTTCCCTTGATTTTGTTTTCTTCATTGCTTTAGAATTATTATATCATTGATAATAATGTTTACCATTACAATGATATTAATCATCATTTAACAAAATGGATGCTCCTTTCTAGACCTTGTAGATAATCAATTACAGAAAATCAAAAGACTACACAAAATTGCATAGATTCACTGCAACTGTGAATATATCATACTTTGATTTTATATAATCTGTGAAAACTATAGCATGATGATGACACTAGGGGCTAGTAAGAAATTGTATCCTAAGTCCAAATGTTTTATTATATACCAAAGGCAGATCTTACAAACTAATAATGTAAATGGTAATTTATATTACCATTAGAAATAGGTTGGAGGAATACTCTTCCTCTAATTGGAGTAGGTTTCCTATAAGAAATTAGGGAGATTATAGATATTGATATCTCCCAGCCTAATACCTCCTGATATTTGTATCCTTTTTTCTCGGTGTAATAAACTCTCATTTTTATGTTGTTTATGTTGTAGAATTCTCAACTGTCCAAGCTTCCAGCCAATTTCTCTGGTTTTATTGTGTGACTATTTCTCAGTTATTCATTTTCAGATCTCTGTATTGTTCTGCTGACATACTTCCACTGATACATTTTATCTGACTGTATCTTCTTAGTTCTTAAAATGACTTTTACCAGATTTGGAACCTGATACACATTTCATAATCCACTTGCCTTTGTTTTTGAGACATCTTATGTGTGTGACATTTCCTTATATGTCCAGCTTGGGTCAGATTTGCTAAGTGACTCCATCTACAAGCTCTCTACATCATCTACAACCTTGAGTTTAAGAGACCTGGCATCTTCCAGCATAGTGTACATCACTAGTCTTTTCAACTTACTTTCATTACATTGTGAACAGTATTGTATCCAGAATCAGACTATCATCCTTTCCCCTGGGCCATATGATTCAGTAATATTCTTTCCTATGCATGAAAAAAAAAATCAGCTTTCTTTAAATAAAACACATACTTTTGTTCACATTTCATTGATTCCCTTCTTTAATATCTCCTTTAGGAAATTCATTTTGGAACTCATCTAAATACACTAAAACCAATAAAATAAATCAAGGCTTTCTAGGTATAACATCTACTTTCAAATGATATGCTGAAGCACATCTCTCTATATCACATTATTCTCTGGGTGAGAGGCATCCCTAGCATTACTGCTATTCCTAATGAAAACCTTGGCATGATTATATTAATAATTTAGAAGCAGAGGGGAAGAGTTGCTTGGTTTCATTTAGCTGTTCATTTTGATTAGGGTTTAGTCAAAGCCCAAACCACAGTAGATCATGTCCTCTTAACTATACACATACACATGATTGTTGCACATTACTAAAAATTCTTTCTCTTAAATTTTCTTAAATATTCCACTTGTCTAGGGAATACTATAACTTTATAGAACTTTTCAAATGAGAAGTATAGGCCTATCCCCAGGGTCAACCAAGGATACATATTTAGAAATCCTTCCTCTCAGTGGGTTTTGCTATACATTTCCTTCCATTTTCATATGTGCATATTTTTAATGCCTTTGCCAACCCAACCAATCAGAGTCCTGGCTCTGTTATTTTGCCTCAGATGTTATGCTAATCTGGAGAAGATTTTAGTTCCTTTAGGCTGTTCAAAGGTAGAGTTTTTCAAGACATGGAAAACTTTATCTTACTAATATGACTTTCCAAACAAAAATCTTAAAATCTGATTTTTACCAACAGAATCTCCAAGTCAAACACACTATTTTCTTGGTTATATTTATGCTTCTTATAGGATAATACTAAAATGCTTTTATGAAAATAGGATCTTAGTCTAAAACAAACCTTTCCTCCTCATCAACAGCTTCAAGTCCTTACAGCAAAATTGTGGTGAACGGCTATACTAACATAACTCCGTCATTTTTCTCTACCTTCATAAACATTTATCCCCAGCATGGTGAAAAGAAGAAAGGGAAAGAAAAAAGGTGTATAAAAGTTGAAGAAAAATATATCCTACCATATGTGTTACCAGGAAAAGAAAGAACTACAAACAAGGCAATAAAATAATTTATGTTAGCAGACATTACAGCTTAAGCCCTTTACATGTTTTATGGTGACATTTAGGCATGTGTATGTCTTTCAAATTTGCTTATAGTGTTGTGTTTTCAAGGGTAACAACATATATAAGTCAAAGAACACCATTAATATTCTTGGGAGACAATTCACCCATCAGTCTTTCAGCTTTTTGCCTGTCTTACAAGCAGAGACACAAACTTTCTTTCTTCTGGACTGTCATTGCAAGGATGTCAGTAGAGAGAATATTTGAAACAAAGAGATTGCATCTCCTTCTGGGATAAGGGGCAGGTAAGCTTACTTCCAAATATAAAAGATCTGTTTTCCCTAAACTTGGTATTCTTCTACTGTAACACATGCCATTGTATGTGCAGATATCACCTAGACCACTTTGTGTCACTTTGTTGAGAAAGCACATCAAATGCTGATATCCTGGTCACTATTACAGTCATGACAGGTTGTATCATGTCTCTGACCCAGATATCTCATGTCTTCTGCCAGCATTGGGGAAACTGAGGCAGACTAACTTGTGAGCTTGTAAGTAGGAAACAACCTCAGACTCTTCGCTCATCTTAACAAATATTTGAGGTTTAATTTATCTGTAATTATAATGACCTACCAGAAAACAGAAATGGGCTTTTGTTGACATAAAATGGCTAGCATTTATTTTCTCTCTGTTTATTTGTGGAACAATCAACTTAAAACCATTTCTTAGCAGCTTTTAATAAGTATTTTAAAATTGTGATAAGACTCCTCCTTTATACTGCAAAAGGATACAATCACAGATATTTGATATAGAAGTCAGATAAATAGAATCTGTGCTTTTCTCACATTCTTTTTTAGTAGTATTTGATAGATATTACAATGCTCACTTCCTAACTCGGTGATGGCAGGGAAGATAGAAAAAAAAAAAAGAGAGAGAGAGAGAAAGAATGACCTGATCAAAACTCCTTGTAAACATATTCATCAAACTTCAGGATGGTATTTTTTAATACAAAGTTAAAATGTATGGATTTATGGAGCACAGACTTATAGAATATATTAATGTCAGCTAAGTAATTATCAGAGTATAATATGTCTATTTTTATGACTAGTTTTTTGTGTACATCATGTATTATGTGCATTATTTAAAGACTTCATCTGTTATATCTGAACCAAGATATTACTTACATGAGGAAAAACGAACTATGGAGCTGAGTAGAAAGCTTTCAACTTTTCATCATTGATTATGATGCATTTGTCATAGGTGGTCTTTATTATGTTGGGGTACATCATCTAACTGCTCTTAAAGGGTTACCAAAAATTTCAATATTTCTAAACCCAACAGTCAATTATCAGTGTTCTATTGCTTAAGCTATAAATAGCATTTACTCAAATTGACAATTCTGTTCTTTTTGAAACTCTTATTTCAATCAACTTTAAGAATATCACACTTTATTGACTGGCCTGCTTCTCTGAAAGTAACTTCCTCACTTACTTTTCTAATTTTCTATTCCTTTCCTGGAGAAGATACAGATAGAAACAATAATAAAGCCATTGGAGTGGCAAAATAATCTTTCCTCAGTAAAGATGGAGTGATGTGATTTTACTTTTATAAGGTGAGATATCATGACAATTTTCGCACCTTACCTAAGAATTATATTAATTGTTTTGCTCCCCCCCCAAAAAAACATATTCCACAGAAACTGATTTCTTTCTATGTGAGGGCCATTATCTGTTCTTCTTAGTCGATGCAAAATACTTATAAAATAGATGATGAGGAAAAGAAGGTAGCTCTGATGAGATACATGCATTTCAAACAGTAAGATATAAGTCCAATGCATAAACTGGAGCCACCTCACTTAAATTTCTGGGTGTGATAAAACATTCTTTTAAAATTTGAAGGACAAATTCCTACAGCTTGCAAGTTCGGCATTTAGAAATTGGGTCTCTTTTGATCTGGAATTAATATATGCTTTATTTATGTGTCCTAGACCAGTTCACTCAAATGGCTACCAACTTCGAATAGGACAGGAAGCAAAAGTAGTTTATTTAGCACATTCAGGCTGCAATACAAGTAGCTTTGGCACTTGGTGTTTATGAAAAAACGTGTAAATTATTATCAAAGAATTATCTTATTTGGGAGCTCTCTTGATCCTGTGGCAAATTTCTATGAGAAAATCACAGTGGATGATTTTGAACTGTTAAATAAAGCTATAACTTCTTAGGCTTAGGGGAAATAATCATGAAAATAATCATTTTCCCTTAAAGAAAAGCTATTAGACTGCTATAGGACTTTTTAATAATATTTAAAGCCTAATTATAGACTACCAGGTGAGCAACTGACTGTCATAGACTGGATATTCATAAACAACAAGCTGTGAATTAGGAAATGCCCAGGATTGCTTCATCTTCCAAAAGTCAGAGTATATATTTCCTTGTAGAAAATTGTGGAGCAGTTATTTGTGTAAATCTGACTATTATATCTTAAATTTTGGCATATATATATATATAAAAATATTTAACCCCCCCCCCCAAACTTGGCAAATTAATTGTTGAGACTTCTGAAAAGTAAATATTTATCTTTGGTCATCAGAGGTCAGCCAGCCCTGGATCTGTATGAGCAGCGACTCATGACAAGAAACTTTACAGAAGAGGCATATCAATAGAACCTTCGAGATAGCCCAGGTTGTTAGAAAAGTTTTATTCTGTATGACTATAACTCTCAAGGCCCATTCTGTGCACAATATTTACAATACTGAAAATAAATAAAATTATCCAGTCTTTGGATTTATTTAGCCTCTCCAGAGTCTATTCAATGAACTCATTAAGAGAAGATCCATGATAACATTGACGGGGTCTATTTATGAGTTCAAATATAAACGACTTCTTCCCAAATCTGACCATGCCATCCACATTTACATTTAATAAAATAAACTTCTCTACTGACATTAAAAAGGAAAATAATTATTTTAATAAAACAGACATAATTAAAAATTCAGCAAATATTAGAAGGGAGAAGAAAAATATGTAAAAATTTGTGCCAAAACATCTAGAAACCAAGTGGAAAAAATAGTGTTGTAAAAATATATATTGACACAACTAACTCAAGAAGAGAAAAACTGAATGAATCCATAATAATTAAATGAATGGACTCAATAGTTGAAACTTTCCTCAGAGAAACAATCAACTTAGAAGAGTTTTAAGGCAAGTTCTAACAAATACCCAATAAAGGGATAAATGCAATTTTATCCAATTTTTTCATAAATTAGAGGAGAAACTTTTCCCCAACTCATTTTATTAGGCTATTAAAACCAAAACCATGCAAAGATTTCTTTTTTGAAGTAGCTTTGGATTAAAGCATAAAGATTTACCCTTGGAGACAGAACAAGGTTTAGGAACAAAGGGCCAAGATTTTAGTCTAGGCTCTATTATTAACTATGTGACATTGAGCAAGTCATTTCTCTAGGTATGTTTCCTCATTATAGTATTACAAGGTTGTTTGTGTAAGTCAATATGCAATAAAGGTTTTGCAGTATACACCATTATATGAGCACATAGTATGTATTGTAATTATTGAAAGGGTAGGAAGAACATGAAAATTTTCTTAACAGAAACAACTCAAGAGATAAGGAATAGTAGGAAATCTAAAGACCTATAAGATAAAAGGTCCAAAAGATTAAAAGATCTATGAACTAAAAGGCTTGAAATTTGTTTTTGCCAAGGATTTTTAGAAGACATAAAAGCTATTTGAACCTTAGAGACCCATTGTAAGTGCATTAAAAATATGGTTCCTGATACTAAAGGAAAAAAAAAAAAACACAACAAAAAACCTGAATAAGGTTTGAAGAAGTCTGAGACTATTTCAGAGTTAGAAAAAGAAATTCTTTTAGATAGGCCACTGACAAGAAATCATTGTTCTGATTCCAGTCTTGGGCACAGATAGTCACAATTCAGTTAATTCATGGTTCTCTGTGTTATTCAGGTGGAAATAAAAGCCATTTCAGCAAATAGTTAGCTACTATGATGAAAACACACACCACCTTAAAGGGTAAATTGAAATATATTCAGTTCATTTTAATACAATGCTTTAATTTTGAAGAACTAAGCAAAAATTCTATATAGGGTAGAAGAAGGAGAGAAGAGATCCCTGAGGAAATCTTGGCTAAATGAGGTCTAGCTTGCTGTATTGACAAACACAGAAAAATAAATAATCATTGTGCTGAGTTGCAAACTTAATGATGAAAGTCATAGGGACCAAACTCAAGTCAAATTGTTTATATATATTATATATATAATATATAGGTCCCATTGACCTATATATTTTGAATAATTTGGTTACAATATGTTATAAATCACAGAACAATGATAATGATGTACAGTGATTTTTAAAATGCTATATTAAGAATCTAGACAAATTTGGCTTATCATCTATTGTATTTGTAACTAAAGTGTCAATCAATGATACTTAGGACAATTAATGTCCCCTAGCTCATCCCATGAATTTAAATGCTGTAGTTTTGAAACTATTGGGAAGAGTCTATTGAAGTCCAGTCTGCCTTGTCTAAGACTTTCAATTCCACTCCATTATGGGAATCCTAAGGTTCTAAGAAATCATTGTTGTGGCAATGAATGAGAGGAGATAAAAATCTACCTTGGGCCTATCTTGATGCATTATCTTTGAAAGAAAATTGCTGGCAAGTTGGAAGAGTTTGTCTTAGTGTGTCATGTGAGTAGAAAAACTGAGGTAATCTGTTCTCCCAGGGTTACACACAGTGGAAAAACTCCAGGGCCCTTCAATTTCATTCTTTCCATTCCTGATTACTTCTCAAACATAACATTATATATATTTGAGAATTGGCAAGCCTGTGATCCTTTACAGTATAACATCACTTGCAAGTCATGCAATATTCAGAATGGTAGAAAATTAAGTGTACAGTAGTAGAATATTTGACTACTGAAAAAGAAGATTCTCTCTAAGCTATTAAGTTGTCCCTGTGGATTTGGTAAACTTTTTGCCTGCTGCTCTGGTCGATTTGGGAATGCTGAAGCAGAACTATCTTGGCAAAAAGCAAATCCCTAAGCATCTTGTTTGTTCAGGTGGCACTGATGTCTAGGCTTGGATTAGAGGCATAACTCCTTCTTCAGGACTTACTGAGTTCAAACATAAAACTACTTCTCAGGGTTGATAAAATTCTGCCTGTGGTGTCACCCACTACTTTATGTATCCCAAATCATGGCCTTTCTTTCCTCTACAGGGATTTTTTTTCTTTTTGTACTACATTTTCTTTTCAGGGAAGCAAACATGATTTTCAGGGATGTCCCATTGACCTACTGTACTCAAGGTGCAAATTTTCGGAGATTTCCAGTCTCTCTGGAAATAATTCATTTTTTCTAGTCATGCCATGTATTATAGAATAAAACATAGGATTTGTGGTATGGTAAACAATAACAACAAATAAAACAGGCACTTCTGTGGTACGTTCCTTTTACTATATAAAGATCATTGAGAAAAAGTCCAATAGAGTAAATATATCTGGTTTTACCATAATAATAAAGGTGCCCTGAGATGCTTTATATAGTAAAAGAATATGTCTTTATAACAAAATCTTTAAGAGATGGTAGTAATTATTTTTAGAAGTAAATGGAAAATTCTGCTTTATTTCCATATTATTAATGTTAGTAAAAAGAATTTTATTGCATATGACATAGTATCATAAAATATTTAACAGGAGCTACCTGATTATCTGAGTAGTGTGGTGAATTCTCTGCTTTTCTGTAGTGACTAATGATACTGAGCATCACTATCACTTCTTTTCCCCTACCTGCAGCCTCTGGGGACAACAGTTCAACTTTCTGTTACTGTGAATTTAACTTAGTGTTTTTTAGATTTCCCATATAAGTGAGATCATGCAGTGTTTGTCATCTTTGTCTGGTTTATTTCACTTAGCACAATGTACTCAAGATTCATCCAGGTTGTCACAAATGGCAGGATTTCCATCTTTTGAAAGGCTGAATAATAGTCCGTTGAATATATGTATACATACTTTTTTTTTATTTGGGTGTAGTTGACGTACATGTTACATTAGTTTCAAGTAAACAACATATTGATTCAACATCTCTATACATTATGCTATGCTCACCACAAGTGTAACTACCACCTGTTAGCATACAACACTATTACAATACTTTTGACTATATTCCCTATACTGTGCCTTTTATTCATGACTTATTCATTCTAACCAACCACTCTCCTATACCCATTTTGCTCATCCTCCCACCTACCTTTCCTCACCAGTTTGTTTTCTGTATTTAAGGGTCTGATTCTGCTTTTTGTTTGTTTTTCATTTGTTTTGTTTTTTTAGATTCCACATATGAATGAAATCATATGCATATCATACTTTATCCACTCATCTGTGGGCCCCACTGGGAGTAATTTTAAAAAGATAAGATTGTGAAAAGAGCTAGTAAAGGAGAGGATTCACCATACTACTTCATATAATGTGGATTTAGCGTATACTAAGAGAGCTCATCTTAGCCTTAGAAATAGTATGTTCCTGAGATAGTGCACCTTGTAGTTTCTTTGGCATGGCTTATCAGAAGGAATTACAGATATTACAAAGATGGAATAGGTTGTATGATTCTATTCCCTGGGGCCTCCGAAAGACATTTGGGCCAAGGATTCTTAGCTCCTATCTTACACTAAGGAAGAGAGATTTAATAACATATGTTTTCTACCAATGAAATTACTCAATTTGTTCTTAGACCTTGAAAGTTAATAAAAATTATTAAAATTCATACTAACAAAGACTTGAATGATTAATGAGCAAAGTACAATGAAAAAAATCCCCTAAGGAAGAAAAAAACACAGAATTAAAAATCATATATAAATCACTTTTGGTATTAATAGAAAAAATCTGTTAGGTCAGATTGGCAAAGCATACTTAAATTACAAGAACCCAATGAATTGAGTTATTAAAAGAAATTTAAAGACAAATGGTCAAACTTCTGGTTCAGATAACATTAAAAATAGTGTTCTACTAGTATACTTCCAGATATAAATATAAGCCTGATCTTTCAAGAGACCTTTTAGTTGACTCAGGAAGAAAACTTTGATCTTTCCTTAAAAGTTACATGATCAATAAAATCTATCAGGCTAAAGCACATAAAAAAGAAAATGTTAGCAAAAAATATATATATAGTTGTACTCACATTATTAATGTACTAAAGTTTGTTGAGATAATCAATGAACATCATGAAAGATGTTATGGGGGAAGAAACAACTGTTGTTGATAACTAATTAGATCGAAGGCAGAGCACTGAGTATTCTTGCAAGAAAAATATCTCAGAGGTAATTATCTCCATTTTCTAAATAAGAAAACAGGTTAAAAATAGTAGATAAGTAGATTTCTGAAGATCGGTCATTTATTAAGGGGCATAGTTTAAATTCAAGCTAACAACTGCTTAATTTCAGCTTTCATGTTTTTTTCTGATAAACAATTATTTCTATAAATTGATCCTTAATAAACATAAAGTTTTAAAATTGTAAACCTGATAGATTTCTTCTATTCATATCAAACAATGGCTTCATTGATTAAATAAATGTCAACCATTGGTGTTGCTAATAAGTATAAATCTAATCACTGTTCTAAGGAAAATAAGATGAATGGATAAAGAAGATGTGGTTTATGTATACAATGGAATATTACTCAGCCATTAGAAACGACAAATACCCACCATTTTATTCGACGTGGATGGAACTGGAGGGTATTATGCTGAGTGAAATAAGTCCATCGGAGAAGGACAAACATTATATGGTCTCATTCATTTGGGGAATATAAAAAATAGTGAAAGGGAATAAAGGGGAAAGGAGAAAAAATAAGTGGGAAATATCAGAAAGGGAGACAGAACATGAAAGACTCCTAACTCTGGGAAACAAAGTAGGGGTGGTGGAAGGGGAGGGGTTGGGGGGGTAGGGGTGACTGTGTGGCGGGCACTGAGGTGGGCACTTGACGGGATGAGCACTGGGTGTTATTCTGCATGTTGACAAATTGAACACCAATAAAAAAATAAACTTATTTAAAAAAAAAGACAAAAAAAAGACTTGCAAGAGGTTTCATTTATATGAGGGTTAATGGAAAACCTTTTTTGAAGAGACAATGATAGAGCTTAAGGCTATTTTAGGAGTAAAGATTCTCAGTTTCAGGCAACAAAAGCTGACTGTGGGCGATTAGAAAACAAACAGACTTTATGGAAGGGAAATCTAGTGTTTACTGAATCTCTTGGAAGTCTGGAGAACAGGCCTTAGAGATCACAGTCGGATCAAGCCCCAAATGAGATTATGCTAGTGTTCCAGAGAATATAGATGACTGTCTCTGAGCACCGGTGGCTTGTAGCATCAGCAGTGACACTGGTCCCATCACATGGCCACAGCACCAATGCACTGCCATGCATTGACTGTTGCAGATGCATGGCAGTGAATCAGATGCCCTGCTGCTGTTGTTGTCATCCATTTTTGGTATGATTCTGTAGGTTTCTTACCTTTTCCTCCTAATATTCTATCAGACTGGCAGAGAAAAGTCCCTTTTCTGGTTTCAAGGAACAAACTTGGGTGCCTGGCATGTTCCCTATATGTACTTTAAAAGGCTTTAGCAGTGTCACACACAATTTGATATCATTTGTTTTAATTATTATTCAATTCAAATTTATTCTAGTTTTTTATTAGAATTTTTATGAGAAGTATTAGAATTATTAGAAATTTTTAAGATTTTAGAATGCAAATCTAAATTTTTTTTTTACAAATTTTATCTTCTGGCCTATAAGTTATTTAGAAGTATGCATTCTAGTTTTCAAACAGATGGGATTTCTGTAACTATTATTATTGTTATTGCTTTGTGACTGCCTTCTAAAATGACTTTCTTTTGTTGGATGAGATTTGTAACATACATTTTTAAATTTTGTGAGACTTGTTCTATTACTTACTACGGGGTCAATTATTTTGTATATGTACTACTTGTGAATGATAGAAATATTATATACCACAAGTGTAGAAAGCAGTGTTTTATATATGTCCCTTAAATCAAGTTTGTTCAACACATTGTCCAAATCCTTTATAACCAAACCACTCTTATTTCACCTTAGTCTTTATGAAAGAAAGAAGTATATTAAAAATATTTCATAATAATCATGGAACTATTCATTTCTCTTTGGGGTTTTCTTACTGTTTCTTCAAATAGTTTCAGGCTATTTTATTTGATACATTCAAAGCTAATTTGCTAGGAATTGTTAACATTGTTCAAGTGGATTGAAATTTCTGTCAATATGTATCACTCTCTCTGATAAACATTTGAGCATTGATGCATTATTATAACTATTAAACCAAGTATTTCTCTGCCCAAATTCATCCTCTTGCCTGTTTGGTGAAAATGAATAGATGTCCCTCCCTTAAACATTTACTTTTTCTTTGGCTACATTAAGCTTGGTCAGGGGTGGGAAGAGGGGTGGTCCTGGAGAAACACAAGGAGTAGAGGGTTTACTCACTTGACAAGTTCCTATAGCATGTGTGGCTTGTCCCCAGTCCCTGGCCCCTGTAGCATGCGTGGTTTCCTCAGGGCACAGTGTTCCTCAGTACACAGTGGCCAACGCTTTCTCCCCAGCATCTACCTTGGGCTGTTAGATAACAAAGATCCTCTGGTCTTTCCTAAGAAGTCTAGAGGGCAGATTTCCTGCAAACCCCAACTCGATCCTGGGACTCAATCCCGGGACTCCAGGATCATGCCCTGGGGCGAAGGCAGGCGCTAAACCGCTGAGCCACCCAGGGATCCCCTATTTCTCTGCCTTTCAAAGAGCCATGGAATGCCAGCCACAACAATTGGGTTCTCAGTCTTGGGTTACAGAGAGCTCTTCCTTCAGTGCTAGATATCAGTCCTATGGGTAGTGGATATTCCTTATATCCAATATTCCTATATTTTTTTAGAGTTCTCCTTAGTTGTTTTCTGATCCCTCATTACTCCAATACTCTGTTATACTTAATAATTCTTGATACTAAACTCCTCTTTTTCGAATTCCTGTGTAATTTCTTTTTTCTGTTTGGATGCAAATTGATATGCAATTTGTATTACTTAGCTAGGATTAGCATAATAAAATGCCATTGACTGGGTGACTTAAAAAAAAAGTAAAATTTACTTTCTCACAGTTGGAAATCTGAGATCAGGGTGCCTGCAGGGTCAGACTGTGGTGAAAGCTTTCTTCCTGGCTGTTAGAAGGCAACTTTCTTGTTGTGCCCTCACATGGGTGAGTTCTGCCGTTTCTTCCTCTTTTTATAAGAGCGGCTCCAATTGTTTTTTTTTTTTTTTTTCCCATCATATCAGGGCACTACCCTTATGATTTCATTTAACTTTAATTACATTCTTAGAAACTCTATCTTCATTACAGTCACATGGAATGTTACGGCTTCAACATATGAAATGATGTGGGGGGTGCACAATTCAGTCCACAGCACATATTTCTTTCAATTCATATTTGCCTGTATAACATTTTAAAATAATTTAAATTTAGAACTTTCTATACCTATATAAGAGTTATAATTTTATCTAGTCTACCAATAAATTTTTTTCATATTCCATATCTTTTCACAGATATTTTGAGGTAATATAAATATTCTTGGCAGCTTTTCTGTGGGGATTCTTTTTGACCTAATTTTAAAATGCATCATTCCAAATATTATGTATGTATGAATACATATATATATATACACACACATATATATGTACACATATACACATATACACATATATATCTCCTTATTTTTTTTCCTTTTACTTAAGTGAACTTCCACCTGAGCCCTTCCTTAACTAAATTGTAGGGTTGGGATTTGGGACTATACATAGTTTCAATTCACCCATGTGAGTGCTTGATTTTATTTGGGAGTCCTCTGGAGAGGACTATCAATAGATGAAGCATTAGTCTTTCAATGTGACAAGAATTTACTCTGGTTCAATCAGGGGATCCTCCTTCAAGGATCTGGACTTAAATCTGGAGTCTGATCTTAATAAAATGCTTCTCTTGTATTTTGTGTGTTGTACAAATAACTCATTAAAGTCTAGATTTCAGATCTTAAGGGAGTGGCAGGTACTCTCAGAGGGTATTCTAGTTCTACTGCTTGCTAGTTCTTCCAGATTAGCATTTTTCTTGAAGTTTTCAGCCTTTGGGGAATTCCTTTAATTTTCTATCAAGTCATCCATGTATTTTAAGAATGTCCTTTTTATTTTATCTCACGTTTTAAATGTGCTATTCCAAATGGAATTTACTGTACTGCCTTGTCCGCATATTATTCATTTCGTATTTTCTGCAGGTAATCTGTATTTTACTATTTTTTTCTGCATCCCTGGTCCTTTAGGTTTATATTATCTCATCCTGAGTTTTCCTATACATGTCGTATTTTTTTTTTTTACAGTTTAAACCTATTTTGGACAAAGCCAGGCTAGTACATACCTAATATATTGCAGCAGATTTTTAAACCAATATATATATTTCAAACACTAGAAGATTATAACCTGCTTTAGGTACCAAATCATATCTAGTTCATATTTGTAGCCTTGAGAATCAGCACAATGTCTTAAATGTTTATTGAACTAAATTGAATTTATAGCAATATTTGTTTCTTCCCCCAAGGCTTTATTCTGAATAACTGAAACAAAGTAACAAATCTCTCAAGATTGCCATTTAAAGAATGAATTTTAAAAAGTGCATTAGGAATATAATTAAGTAAGTAGACTGATGAAAGATCATCTGTGCTCTTATACAGTCTCTTTTCTTGTGATATCTTCTGACACCTGCTATTGAATATGAAATCCTAGGAAGAAAATCATTAATTTTTGAACTAGAAGCAAAGGACACTAAGCTGGAATGAGTGTGAGATTTTAATTCAACTCAGTCACTTTACAATTTAGTAAGTAGAGACAAAGTAGTTTGAGTGCTATTTAGCTATATTGTACTAGAGTTCTGAACTTCCTATTTATATATATATTTCTTGTGTTTCAGTTTACATAATGTTTTTTTACTAGATATGTTGCATTCTTTGTCATTTTATGCTTCAAAAAACATAATTATTTGGTGTTATCCAGTCTTATCAATATTCTTTTTGGTTGTAAACCCATAGATATAATGCAATAATGGTGCCATGAAAGATGGGAACATGCTTCTAGTGCTAAGCATCTAAGCACTTAAATTTAGTCAGGAAGAGGCTCCTATGACATTTTCTTTCATCCAAAGTGTTTTTCATTTTTCCAGTTTATTTTTATTATTTATTTTAAATTTCCTCAATCCTCACATTTAATGCCTGTCCTGGTCTTTATTATAGCCTTAGGCTCTGCTTTATATTTATAAGGTTTTTCAAACAATGCTTCTGTCATTTGCTTCAGATTTTGTCAAACTCAGGGATAGCTTTATTCAGCTGCAAACTCTTAAAAGACTCCAAGAGAATATTACCATGTGAATGAGCTTTAAATTCAATAAATCCAAAAAGGAAAACCTGTCTTGCAATTCAACCCTTTTCTTCCCCAACTTTTGAATTGCTTTCTCTGGTAAGGGTACAAATTTGGAATTTCTCTTTAACAATCTAATTTGCTTGATAGTTTTCATGTTTTCCTTTACAATTCATTTTTTCTCTAAGTTTTAATTATCTATTATTTAAACCAGAACCCTGATCTAATTCATACATCATAGTTACAGAGGTAGTTTGCTACCAGTTTGCGGAGTAAATGATGGCCTCCCACTTTTAGTATAATGTTTTGTATCACTCATATTTTCAATGTGTAATATGTTCATTGTCCCCAATAAAACCCAATTATATAACTTTTATAGAACCTAAATATCCTTCATAACTAATGTCATTATTTATATATTTTATATATCCATAGAAGACAAAAAGTTATGTTAGAAATTTTAAACACAAAACACCTACTCAAAGAAATCAAATTATTTTTAGTAAGAGCATATTGGGAGGAGTGTAAGATTCTCTCTCCAGAAGATTAGAAAGCGAAGCATCAGTCATATTACTTATAGTTAAATGTGGGATTTTTGCCAGTTGCAAGAAAAAATAAATCTATTTAGTAACTTATGTAAATCTAAATGCTCTATAACAATTTTAGGTGTTTTTGTTCCTTACACTAACAACTAGTTTACAACCAACAGGGAATTAGCCACTCAAAAGAATAGAATTGCTTTATAAAGAATTTTAAAAATTGCTTTTTACCAGGAGGTTTTTGGTCGGTACAGCCTAAATAAGTTGTTCCATGCCCACTAAAATATTCTTGAATAATATGCAACTTTTGCACTTCAGGTTTCCAGGGAACCCTATCTCCAGACAGCATCTTTCTACTGTTTCTATTGCTTGTCTCAGCTTCAGGGCTTTGCCCTAAAATTAAGCTCCTCAGGAATCACAGCTTGAATTTATATTTAACTAATTGGTTCCTATTCTAAAATTGAATTGTTCATGCCAAATTTGTATAATGAGAGAGCCATTTCCATACTGCTTCCATTCTTATCAACATTTCAGGCAAAATCTAGCAACAAACCTTAGACTCTCACTTTTCCTCTGGCCATTCTTGTCCAACCAGGTGAATTTTGGCATCCTGTAGGCCATATTAAGCAACAAAGAGAATAAAGGAAACACATGAGGAAAACAACAAACACATTTGTAACAAAACTACATGACAGGCAAAACCTGCAAACACACACACACACACAAACCCTGCAAACACCATATTTATTTAACTGCTGCTGAAAATATCTGAAATAAAAAATCATGAAAAGTTTCATGGGAACAACTTCATGGGAAGTTGTTACAAAGGTCAAGTCAGTTAATGTGAAGAGTGACTTGGCTTTTGAAGTTGCCAAAAAATTGAATCAAACAAATTTTCTCCAGATTGAGGGTAAGAGTATTCAGTATAGTGTTTGTCTAAATATATTTAAAATTAAGACAGAAGAATATCTGATAACAACCCTTATCAATCAAGATTCATCCAGGAGACATAGTAATCTAAACACAAAAAATTTAATATAAAGAATTACTAGTTATAACAAAGCTATAACTTTAAAGATAAAATAAAACTCTAAGGAAAATCTTAAAGTTTAGTAAGACTTCCTAAAGAAGATGTCTCCTTCCCCAAGCTGGGATTTATATCTTTCTAGGGAAGGTGTGGTTGTAGCCTACAGGATGAGGAAAAGTACCCTGGGTTGCTAAGCCAGAGCTGGTTGACAGTCACTAGACAGCTTAATACACTAAATAAAAAAATGTAAGGATGGTAAGAGGAGAAGTGAAAGGGAGATAAGCTCACTGTTGTTTTATGATTAATGATTGCATGTAAAAGTATGTTCTCATTCATTTGGGGAATATAAATAACAGTGAAAGGGAATATAAGGGAAGGGAGAAGAAAAAGACTCCTAACTCGGGGAAACGAACTAGGGGTGGTAGAAGGGGAGGAGGGTGGGGGGTGGGGGTGAATGGGTGACGGGCACTGAGGGGGGCACTTGACGGGATGAGCACTGGGTGTTATTCTGTATGTTGGTAAATTGAACACCAATAAAAAATTAATTTATTTAAAAAAAGAAAATAAATAAATAAAAATCATATGCAGGGCAGCCCTGGTGGCTCAGCAGTTTAGCGCCACCTTCGGCCCAGGGTGGGATCCTGGAGACCTGGGATTGCGTCCCATGTCAGGCTCCCTGCGTGGAGCCTGCTTCTCCCTCTGCCTGTGTCTCTGCCTATCTCTCTCTCAATCTCTCTCTCTCTCTCGAATAAATAAATAAAGTCTTTTAAAAGAAATCATATGCAAAAAATTTAATGATTAAACAAATATAGTTAATGCTACTGGGTAAAATTAGAGGCTAGAAAGAGGGAGAAGAAACATAGAGAGGTTAATACAAATTACATATATATTGTTATTTCTTAGGAAAATTTTAAAAATATCGTATATTGGAAGTGTTAACTACTCTAAAAAATATAGATTGTCTTAAATCATGCAATGTGTTACATTATGAAATTCATGGATTTTGTGACACACCCACTGCTATACCCCTTTGCTGTAAAGTGGGGCTCTTGATTGAATGTGACTTTATGTGAAATCCATGTTAATGGATCTCTCTCTCTTTTTTTTTAATTCTTTTCTCTACCATTTGTAATGGTAGTTGAAGAATTTCTAATTCTTTAAACGGCAACGATTTTTGCCAAGCTATAAGAGTCAGGAGTGTGCTAGTGTTGCTTCACAAATGGTTTTATTTAACTCAAAGAAACATGTTTTCCAATAAGTCATCTTTCTCTTATTCATCTTCATATTCCATTTCACTTGAATCAGTTATCTCCAAGTCAAAGCTCCTGATGGTACATGTTATTTCAGGGCTGCATCTCCTTGAATGTATAGTTCCGTTACTTACTTTACAAGAACTAGCACTTCCCAAGCTAGATTGTGTTATATCTTTACCCTGTTATTAATCTTATGACCAGGAGGGGAGTTGAGGATAGATCTTGAGGGGGTTAGCAGTTTTTCCTGAAGGGGAAGCATTTTTCATCATCAATGAACAAAGAGGTAGTACCATCTTTTGTTAATTGGTTTTGGGATACTTCTATTTTATATATTTTACTCATCTGTTTTGGGCTCCTTCTTTTGGCTCAGAGGGTTACAAAAATTTCAGAGTTCAAAATGGTCAAAACATCAACCCAGATTTCCTTATCTCAGATTTTAAGATCCTGCTTTTTTTTCAATGAAGGCCTAACTTTGGTTAGAAGACCTATCAGGGTTGTGAATTCAACCTCTTCTGGTGATCTGTTAATCTTACAATTAAGTCCTGGTGCTGGTCCTTAGCTTTCCTGCCCTCCAGCTTCAGGAAATTTCTGTTCCTTTTAATACTATCTAGAAGACTCTCTGCTACCCTCACATGTTCACTTTTACACTTCCACTTGTTTTGGAATGGTGCTCAGCTTTTCATTGTCCTTCCCTAGTGCTTTGAGAATATAGCAACAGATATCTAATACCATGGTCCTTTAATTACTATATTGAAATGCCTAAAATATTTCAATGGCTAGTGTATTTCTCTTTATTGGGTTTTCTTCTTACCTTACCATCTATGACACATATTATCAATTGCTTTGCAGTCCTATGCCAAGAGCTATCAATATAGCATTTGTAGCCATTATGTGGTCCTCCTTGCCAGCTGACTGGTGAGTAATGCAACTAAAATTCCCACTTTATAGGCTGCCTCCTAAAACAACTTCTAGTATTAATTGTAGTTTGGATTGGCTGGAAAACTGTCTCTGAGATTCTAGATCTGAGTACAGGCTATGTAAAAATGAATAATCTCCAGAACAATACTTAAAAGAAATAAAGGAAGTAGTATTTAACATAGAAATTGAACTGCAATGAAGCTGCAACAGAGGTTCAGTGAATCCTTCAGCGAAGTTTAAAGCTTGGGTGGCCTTTCATAATGTTCCCATTTGAGAGAATATAACAATAAAGGACCTTGTACATTCATATCAACTAATGTACATGCAGGCTGCCACCAGGAAGAGGCTAAACTTGGATTTGAAGCTCTCTTCTACAGAGGGAAAATGATGAAGTATTCAGTTGTGTCTCATTTGACCAATATTTTTAATACTTAGCAGAATTAGCATCCCACTCCTGAAAGTGCCTGAAAAGCATAACATAACATCCACTACAATCATAAAAATATTTTATATCATTCTATGCAAATAAAATTTTAAAAGCAGGAGGACTTGACAATTCTCAAGGAAAATGTTCTTTGCTAAGTTGACCACAAAAGATTTAAGCAGTTGACACCCAGTGGTTTTAAAAAGGAATTGTAGAAAATTATTTAACCAAGTCCATTTTTGTCAAAGCAGACAATCTTTAAAGAGCGGATAATTCAAATGTAATTTAGGATAAAAAAACATTTATCAATCATTCAACCAAAAGCTTATTGGACATATAATATGGAGTGAGTTCAAGATGTATACAAAATAGATAAGATAGACAGAATTATCTTTCAACATGAAATTTGTGTTATGGTAGGTGTAATAAACACTCATACAATAATACACTTTTAAGTAGTAATAGGTGAAATGAAGAAATCTGTGGTGCCTATCAGCATTCCAAGGATTTGGATCCTTTTATAAATATAGAGTCATAGAAAAATAATTTAAGCAACTTCCTAGCCATAATTTATGATACACACACCCTCTCAACTTCTTGCATGCAGATGAGGATATGTAACTAAGTCAGGGTAAAATGAACATCTAGTTGCATTAAGCCACTTCTAAGTCAGAGCCAAAAGTTACCGCTATCCTTCATGATTTCCTTTCCACAAAGATAGCTAAGTATCTGAGCCTAGTAGTCTTTGAAGCCATATGTTGAAGAGAGCTAAGGCTCTATCAGCTGAACCCCAGAATTACAATATGTAGAAAAGACCCTCCTGCTTCTTTGTTTTGGAATTTACTGGATTTCATATGATGAGAAATACATATATATTGTGATTAACCTCTAATAATGGTAGGGAGGGTATATGTCAAAGCAGGTAGCATTGCATTCAAAGGAAAGGGAATTGAGAATGACAGAAAATAGTGATAGGCAGGGTATATTTAGTTAAAGAAATAATGATGGTTTCTCCAAGAAGAATATATTTGAGCAGATACATGAATAGTGAAGCAAGACCATATCAACATCAATTTTGAGAATATTCTAAGCAGATAATCAGCCCCTGAACTGGAATACCTTTATACAACCTGAAGGAAAAAATGGTGAAAGAAATTGGCTGATGTAGAGGGTTAAAACAGCAAATACTATGAGTTTGATAGGTGAACAGGGCAAGACCAGATACAGTCTTATCACCCAAGTTACAAACTTGGAGTTTTATTATAGAAAGAGTACTATTTGATTAATTTTGAATATGAGATACCATTGTAATATTTTAAACATCACTACATATTACTTCAAGAGAGCAGAGGTGAATGAATTCAACCCTGTTAGGCAGCTGTTATAGTTACCCAAGTGAGAATACTGCTAATTTTGTTTAGACTGGTAATGATAGGAAATGTAAATAAGGCTTAAATGCAGTATAGATTTTGAATTATTATTAATCAGTTGATCTATTAGTCAATTGACATTGATCTATTAATTATACAGTAAGAAGGAAATTTTTAAAAACTCCAAGGTTATGCCTAGTTTTTTCATCTGAATTATTAGCATATGGAAATATCCTTTATTGGGATCACTGAAAACCTGTAGAACATTTTAGATGAAGAGAAGGGAAATCAAGATTCTGTTTTCAACATGAAATTGATGTTAACCTCTATCAGGTATGATGTTAAGTACACAGTAAACATTACAAATCTAACATGATTTTAAGAAAGAGGTAAAACCTTGGGGCATCTGGGTGGCACCATTGGTTGGGTGTCAGACACTTGGTTTTGGCTCAGGTTGTGATCTCAAGGTCATGGGATCAAGCCCCGTATCAGGCTCTGGGCTCAACATGGAATCTGCTTAAGACTCTCTCCCCTCTGTATTTTCTCCAAATCAATCAATCAGTCAATCAATCAATCAATCTTAAAAAAATATATATATATATAAAGTGGTAAAACCTAGAGGTATAAAGCCAACATCAGTATATAAATAATCTGTAAAAAAAAAAAAAACAAATTAGTGTTACTATTAAGAAAGGAAATATGGAGGATAGGAAGTTATTTCAGAAAGAGGAGAATGAATCACCAAAGAACACTAACAGGGGCTGATCTTGAAGTAGAAGGGAAGCCAAGCATACACATGGGGTACATCAAGCCAGAGTGAGAGTTTTTTTCAAGTATAAGGGAATTTGAGTAGGTCAAGTACAGAGAAGCTAGCTAAGGTCACAAATAAAATTTTGCCATTGATTTTGGCAAATTGAAAGTTTATTTACTTTTCAAAAAGAGGGTTTTTTTTTTTTGGACGTTTTAAGGTAGAAGTTTATCCTAGTTCTTGCTGATTTATAAGAGAGTAGCAGGTGAGATTGTAAAAGTAGGAAGTATAAACAATTCTAAGAAGTAGTATTGCTGTAAACAACTAATGAGGCAATTGGAGGAGAGATCATATTTTGTTGTTTTTAATATGTGAACTATTCAACATGGTTATGTACTGATGGGAATGATGCTCCAGTGCAGAAGGAAAAAATGATAAGGGAGAAGAAAGGGGGTAACCACATAAGCAGAGTCCTTGAGTAGAAAAAAACATACCTAGGAATTCATATGGCCTTTAAAACCAGAGCAACTCCTTCATTGAAACAGGAGGAAAGCCAGAATGTGGAAGAAAAGTTAGGCATGTTGGTAGATTTGGTGGGGAAAGGACAAACTAATTCTCTTCTGAAGTTGTTACTCTGTCCATTGGGAGTGAGGGGGCTGGAGAGAGATTTGGTGGTTTAAAAAGAGAGGAGAGTGTGTGAAATAGCAATCTGGGAAAGAGTACAATGAATTTCCCTCAAAAAATGTGGAAGAAAAAAAATGTGGAAGAACGGCAGGTGCAATTAAATGATGGAAGGTCAGAAATGTGAAGGTCCAGATGAGGATCAAAATGGTTAAACTTTCAGTTCTATTGAGAATGATTAGGTGTAGTATGAGGTTAAGGGTAGAATTCTTTAAATTAGGATATAACTTCATTGTAACTAATGGTTGGATCTTTAAAAACTGGAGACCATTAAGGAATTGGCACAGAAAGACATACTTAAGAAGGCAAGTTAGAAACTTCGAGACCAGCTAGACCCTATTGCCCTCAGCACCATGCCAACCAAATTGTGATTTTTCAATATTGTTAACAGAAAGATACATACAGATGAGTAGGTCTTCTTCCAGTCTTACCAATGACATTCCTCTAAGTGTATATAGGAAATCATGAAATTAAAAAGCAAAACAAAAACTGCATAAATTCTCTACCATTATATTTCAAACCTTCCCAGGAAATATAGGCTTTGATATAATTCTCATGATATCAGGCTTATGGTCATGGCCATTCTGTTGTGTAATGTTAAGCACATCAGGCATGTGGCCATGGTCTGTGTTTTTTTGTTTTGTTTTGTTTTTTTCACTGAGGCTATGAAGGCAAACATCATTCTCTTTGAGGGTACTTCAAATATGACAATCATTAACTTTTGTGTGTCCAGCATACTTTGTTGTGACAGGATCAATATATGATGGTGAGATTTACAACACACGACGGACAGAGAGCACAAATATAGTGATTTCTTATCTTAGTCTTTAGCAATGATATGTATGTTCAATTCAAGAAGTTTAGAATTCAAGTGATCTATCTCTTGTATTTTCATGTTGTCAGTAGTTGAGACTCTGAATGGGATACTCATTCTAATTTTTATGAAACATTGAATCATTTCTTAAATATAAAGAACTCCTATCATATTATTGATATTGTTTTATATTCACTAATGAAAAATTAATCAATTGAGTCTTAATGTTTTTACTATTCTGAATGTAGTGTGAGACTGTCTATAAGGGATATGAATTAGTTTCTTTTGAAGTTTGCAAACTACCTTGAGGGAGAAAATAAAAATGTAAAATAAGTCAAAAACATGTAAATACCACTGAGCAAGATTGACCGTACAATTAAAGTACGTGAACACAAAAATAGAATAAATATTTTAGACAGAAAAATCCAGGTAATTGTTTATGGAGAATGGAGAATGTGAACAAAATTTTAAAAAATTAATCATCAAATTTTACAGACAAGAAGGACACATGGTCTCATCATTAAAAGTATCAAATATAGCATCCCTGATGGCTCAGTGGTTGAGCATCTGCCTTTGACTCAGGGTGTGATCCTGAAGTCCCGGGATTGAGTCCCACATAGGGCTCCCTGCAGGGGGCCTGCTGCCTGTGTCTCTGCCTTTATCTCTGTGTCTCTCATAAATAAATAAAATCTTTTTTAAAAAAAGGTATCAAATAAAAGGGATGGAAAGAAAGTGAAACACTGGTAAATGGAGAAACTCGGTTTGATAGATGGTAAATATTTAAAACAAAAAAACAATTAATACGTGTTTTTACTTTTATTTTTCCTTCTGGGTAACTGTGAACTTTGAAGTCCATCTTGCATAGAAGAAAATTTTTGAAAAGAAAAAAATAGGGATGCCTGGGTCGCTCAGCAGTTAAGCACCTGCCTTTGGCTCAGGGCGTGATCCTGGAGTTCCAGGATCAAGTCCCACATCAGGCTCCCTGCACGGAGCCTGTCTCTCTCTCTCTCTCTCTCTCTCGGTCTCTCACAAATAAATAAAAATCTTTTTAAAAAAATGCCTAATATCTCAGGTAATAAGAGCTAATTAATTATTACAAATAACACTGAATATTCATGTTCCCAAGAATATTGGTTCATTTACATGAAAGCCCCATTTCTGTATCTTATACTCAAATTATGGTTTTTGCTATTCCCTACTACCAAAGACTCATACTCTAAACTTGAAAATCCCTCAAGATAAGGTTTCACTGGTTTATTTCTTTAAGGAAATAAAATCAGGAATAACAGAAACAATAGAAATTCACATATGCCATGAATTGGTTAAACCACAATCATTTTTGTCCCTTTTATTTTTATCTCATAGGACAAAAGGATGGTAAATCAAATCCATGCCAACAAAAGCATTTAATTTCAGCAAGTAATTAAAAAAATTCCCTAGCTAATATTAAATGCTTCTTTGGGGAAGTGACTTTTCAAACTATAAGAAGGAGTAGTACCACAGAGAGGCCATAGAGATTTCGTTGCTAGTTGTAAAATAAACAAATTCTTAGAGAATGGATATGTTTTTACTCACTACTATGCTTATAATGAGATTGAATTTAACTTTTTGTGTACTAATTGTATTAGACTGTGTACATAAAAGTGATGGAATAAGGGTGATTTGGGGATTAGGCAAGCAATCGGAGGTTTGGGAGAATGATACAAAATTAATATGTGCTTGATTTTTTAACTCTTGTATGTGCATTTCTTTGAAGAACGTGAAGCAACAATAAGAATCTTTTAGTGGGATTAGAGATAAAGTCAAACCGGAGTTATGATATAATGATATATTTATTTTGGTTTCTGTGTGGTTTTATTTTTTAACTTTTTTTATTTTTTTTGTTTGTTTAATTTTGGTTTGTTTGGCTTTTGGTTTTCAATTTTGTGCAGAAAAAAATCCTCAAATCAAAACTACAAGCAAAATCCTAACTAGAATGTGGCCTAAATAGAATAAAAATCTCATTTTATACAACCTAGCACCAGCAAACAATAACATTCAGTAATCAATCAATGGCATCTGTGCTCTCTAATAAAGAAAATAATATGAACATGGTACATTATTAGAGGACCCATTTTACAAATAGATACCACACCTCCTTTGTATTCAAACAAAATTTGCTAGATCAAATTCTAGGATTACATGAAAAGATTGTACAATTTGGTTTCAGAGGAAAATCCACTGTTTAAATCCTCTACTATTTAATAAAAGTCCATAGTCAACCAACTGAGAATACCTATCATTTCTAAAGAGTTGTGTCTTTTGGTTGGTTATATTCCTAATATATATTTAAATAATTATTGATTAATATCCTAGTCAAAGATGAGAAAACAACTGTTAGGCACAAAGGTGATCTCAGTTCTTCTCTCACACTAGCCTTCCGCACAGTAAGTACTCCTTTAGGTTAACGTATTAATTATCAGTTAAAATGAAACTACTGATTACTCAAATTTAAGAAAAATATGTAGAATATATTCTGTTTAATGATATTTCCATAAATCTATAGAGTGTGAAGTAAAATTATATGATACAAATTGTATATATATATAAATTTATTTGATTTCATTAGGTTAAAGGAGAAAGTATATAAACTAGAGACAGTGTTTTACAAGAGTCATAGGATGCATTATCTGAACTTTAAAAATTATTCTAATAGTCAACCTGTATGCATATAAAACATTAAAAAATAATTTCATAAGATATTTATACATATTGCAGTTCCTTTTTGCTCCTTTTAAAATGGGAATGCCTAACACATTTCTTTCACTTTGATCCTTCATATTTTAAGTATATATTTTAATTTTCCATCTGTCTTTACAATATGCTACATATATGAGAAAAATGTGACATATACACAAAAGTTTCCTTTTACTGGTTTTATAAACTTTTAATACTTCCAACATAAATATGAAAAAGCACATTGAATTATTTTTATATGGCTGTTTTATAAATGGAATTTTATTATTTGAACCCTGGCTACCTTGAAAATGTAGCTGATTCACATTTCTAACTATTACTTCATCAGTAAAAGTAGTAAAGGATCATATAAAACAAAAAGAAATTAGTTTAGCTTTCCATTTTAATTAGTCACACCTATCTTATTAGGTATTTAAACCATGATAACCTAGATTCAGAATTATTAAGATTAAGGTATAATTAGCTGTTCAAATCAATTGTGTCATTCAATTCTATTAATTCTGTTGCTAAAATTTATCACATAATTAATCCTAGTATTATTCATTATAACCCACAATTAACAGTCTAGTCAGTCTATAGATGGAAACTGATATAATTCTAAAAAAATACTGCACCAGCATTTTTGCTCTCACATTTGCATTGATTGTCTCCTCTTTCTATGAATAATAACAGAGGTAAATTTAACTTAAACCTTTTACGTTAGGTATTAGCAGTTTCTAGTGTTTTATCAATTATTTGAAGAATTGTATCTAGCTTAGTAGATGGTTTTAGTTAAATACTGTTTTAAGAACAGCATGCCATTTGGCTGTCTTTTTCTGTCAACATGAAAGACGAGAACATTCCTAAAATAAAAAATCTCAAAACAAGCGTATTTCCCAATAAAATATGTTAGCAATATAAATCAAATTAAAGGTAGGCAAAGTACATATAAATCGTAGGTTGCATTGATTTTATTTCACAGAATGCAAACCTTTAATAGCATTTGTTTTTATTATTTATTAACATTGGAAACTAAACTCAGTAAAACATTTTAACATTTTTTGAATGGAAAGACATTTTTAAAAAAAATTCAAAACAAATGTCACTTTAAATCTATGCTTCTAAACACAAATGGGTCTTTAGTTTGCTTTGCATTTCATAGTCCAGTAGCTTTCCATTTTTTTCCTACCATTTCTTATATGCTCTTTTATCAAATCGGAAACTACTCTTCCTTATTCTCTTTTACCTGTTGAGCTTTTTCCTATTGTTTCCCTGAGAACATAGATCATAAAAGAACTCCCACAGGCTCCTGCCAAGACGTTTATCCACCCACCCACATTTGGATGATAGATTCTGCGTTTCTACCTGCCACTGTGGATGAACTATATCTATGTTCCTAATTAATATCTATGTCTCTTTCCTTGTGAATAAATTCCTTCCCTTAGGAACATCATTTCACCAATTTGTCTTCTCTCTCAGGGATCAACATGTTTTTCCCCCTCTCTACTATATATCATTCTCATTAGCTACAATAAATTTTTGATTTCCTCAAACTTAAAAGAATAAAATGATAAAAAGTCACACTCCCTTTAACCTGCCTCTCTCTTGCTTCTGATCCACTATTTCTCTCTTTAGAGCTCCAATTTCTCTCTTGAATGTTACCTAGAAAAGCTCCTCACCACTTCTCACCTGATAGCCACATGATGTGTCCCAAACCCCTATGTCTTCATTATCATGAATTATTGTCAGCTGCAATTGACACAGTTGATCATTCTTATACTCTTCAAATAGCTGTGTTAATTGGCTTTGAGGACACCGCACTCTCTTGAAATTACTTCTTCCTCCTTGGGTATTCCCTTTCAGTGACTTTTGTTAGTTCTTCATAGTCTAATATGAAAATATTAGAGGGCTCCAGGACTTGATCTTTGGATCATTTCTCTTTCTTTCTATTCTCATATCTTATACATTTAAAAAATCATTTTAAATGTCATCTATGCTTGATGTCTTCAACATTTATATTTTCTGCATTTTATACCCCTTTGAACTACAAGGTACATTTCTGACATTGCAATTTGGAAGCCCAATAGATACAGCAAGAAATTATCATGTTGATTGAAGTAAATTTTACTTATAATTAAAATTCACTAGTTAATGTGTTTATCTTGGTAAGTTTTGTCATATGTATATATCCATAAACCATTTCCAAAATCAAGATAATGAATATATCTATTACCCTTTTATATCACAACCCTTCATAATACTTGCATTCCATTCTTTCTCATTCTCATGCTTTATTCCCCAGCCCTGGTCTCCAGATCACAATTTATCTGCTTTCTGCTACTCTAAATTAATTTATATTTTCTATCATTTGCTATAATTATAATTACACAGTATATATTCTACTTTGACTGGCTTCCTTCACTCAGCATAATTATTCTAAAATTCATGTGTGTTGTTGCACGCATCAATAGTTCATTGATTTTTGTTAGTTGGTAGTGTTCCATTATATGGAAATATCACAATTTATCCATTTACTTGTTTATGCATTTTTGTCACCCTCCCCCCAGGTTTTGGGTTATTACAGATTATGTTCCCATGGACATTTGAGTACAACTTTTTAAAAAATATTTACTTATTTATTTGAGGGAGGCAGGGACAGAGACAGAGGGGAAGAGAGAGAGAGAGAGAGAGAGAATTTCCAGCAGACTCCCTGTTGAGTGCAGAGCCCAACATGGTCCTCAGTCTCACCATTCTGAGATCATGAACTGAGTTGAAATCCGTTGCTGGAATCCATTGTTGGAGACACCTGAATGGCTCAGTGGTTGAGCATCTGCCTTTGGCCCAGGGCATGGGGATCAAGTCCCACGGTCCTGGGATCAAGTCCACATCGGGCTTCCTACATGGAGCCTGGTTCTCCCTCTGCCTATGTCTCTGCCTCTCTCTCTGTGTCTCTCATGAATAAATAAATAAAATCTAAAAAAAAAAACATATAAAAATTGCTTTAAAATAATCCATTGCTTAACCACCTGAGCACCCAAGTACCCTGAGTACAACTATTTTTATGGGGAGAGACTTACCTTTCTTTTGGGCAAATACCAAGAGGTAGGATGGCTGAATCATCTGATTGATATATGCTTGACTCTAAAAACTAGCAATCTGTTCCCAAAATTGTATAAATACTTACACTCCTATCAGTAATGTATACAGATATTTTTACCAATAACTAGAATCATCAGTGTTTCTAAATTATAGCCATTCAAGTAGTAGTGGTTAATGCATTAAATTATGCATCTAATTTGTATTTTGCTAATGTCTAATAATGTTGAGAATGTACTCATGTGGTTATTTGCCATGCTTTAAATTTTCTGAAGTATCTGTTCAAACCTTCTGCCCATTTTTCTATTGAAATGTCTGTGGCCTTATTATTGCATTATGAAAGTGATTTTATAGATTCTGAATTAAAGTTCTTCTGATAATGTGCTTTGAAAATATTTTCTCCCAGCATGTGGCTTGTCTTTTCCTGCTTTTAATCCTGTGTTTTGAAATGCAGACATTTTGAGGGCACCTGGTTCAGTCAGTTAAGCGACTGGATTTTGATTTCAGCTCAGGTTGTGATCTCAGGTCATGAGATCAAGGCCCACATAGGTGTCCATGCTCAGTGGGTAGTCTGCTAGAGATTCTCTCTCTCCCTCTCCCTCTGCCCCTACCCCAACTCATGTGTGCGTGCTCTCTCTCTCTGTCTCAAATAAATGAATAAATCTTAAAAAAAGAAATGTAGACATTTTTAGCCCAACTTACCATCTTTTCCTTTTATAATCTTATTTAAATTCAATGAATTAACATGTATTATTGGTCTCAGAGGTAGAGGTCACTGATTCCTCAGTCTTATATAACATCCAGTGTTTATTACATCATGTGCTCTCTTTTTTTTTTTTTTTATTTATGATAGTCACACACAGAGAGAGAGAGGCAGAGACACAGGCAGAGGGAGAAGCAGGCTCCATGCACCGGGAGCCTGATGTGGGATTCGATCCCAGGTCTCCAGGATCGTGCCCTGGGCCAAAGGCAGGCGCTAAACCGCTGCACCACCCAGGGATCCCCATCACGTGCTCTCCTTAATGTCCATCACCCAGTTACCCATCCCCACAGCCCCCTACCCTCCAGCAACCAGTTTGTTTCCTATGATTGAGAGTCTCTTATGGTTTGTCTCTCTCTTTGATTTGTCTTGTTTTATTTCTTTCCTCTCCTTCCCTATAATCTTCAATTTTGTTTCTTAAATTTCACATGAGTGAGATCATATGATAATTGTCTTTCTCTGATTTACTTATTCTGCTTAGCATTGTATCCTCTTATTCCATCCACATCATTGCAAATGGCAAGATGTCATTTTCTTGATGGCTGAGTAGTATTCTATTGTGTGTGTGTGTGTGTGTGTATGTGTGTGTGTGTGTGTGTATTACATCTTCTTTAGCCATTCATCTGTTGATAGACATCTGGGCTCTTTTCCATAGTTTGGCTATTATGGACATTGTTGTTATAAACATTGGGATGCAGGTGCCCCATCCAAGCACCCTAGTCACTTTGTTTCTTTTTAAACTTATTTTGGCTATATGAATCTTTTGTATTTCCATATTAATTTTAAAATCACACTCTCAATAAAAAAAAAGCTTGCTGGGATTTTGATTGGGATTACATTGAAATTGTAAATCAATTTAGACAGAATTGATATCCTAAAATTGAGTATTATCATCCAGGAACATGGTACATCTCTCCATTTTTTTATGTTTTCTTTAATTTCTATTAATTCGATTTTGAGGCTTTTAGCAAACAAATCCTACATATCTTTTGTCAGATTTATTACAAAAAATACACATTTAAAATACTAATGTTTAACATTAATATTTAAAACTATTGTTTTATTTAAAATTTTTGTTCATTAAATTATTTAGTTATTCACTAGAACTACAATTGACTTTTGCATATTGATTTTTTTTTCTTTTCAATTTTGTACTACTAATTTGTCGATTTTGTTATTTGGTTAGATTTTCAGATTCTATTAAATTTTCTTTCTTTTTTTTTTTTATGATAGTCATCAGAGAGAGAGAGAGAGAGAGGCAGAGGCATAGGCAGAGGGAGAAGCAGGCTCCATACACCGGGAGCCTGATGTGGGATTCAATCCCGGGTCTCCAGGATCGCGCCCTGGGCCAAAGGCAGGCACTAAACTGCTGAGCCACCCAGGGATCCCCTCTATTAAATTTTCTAATGGATGGTCATGTTATCCCAAAATAAAATTTTTAATTTTAATTTTATAGATTATAAAGTTCTACTTCTTTCTTTATAAACTATATTCATTTTATTTATTTTTCTTGCCTTGTTATAATGACTAGAACTTCCAAAACTGTATTGGATAAAAATTATGAGAGTAGAAATTATTATTTTGTCCCTGATCTTTCTGGTATAGTATTTAGTCTTTTATCATTAAACAGAATATTAGTTGTAGGATTTTCATAGCTATTCCTTATCAAATGAGAGATTTTCTACATTTGATTGCTACATTTGATGTTGTTTTAATTAGGAATGAATGCCAACGTTTGTCAAATGGATTTATTTTCTTGATTCTTTGCATGCCTTATAAATTTTTAAAAATACAAATGTTATTAATTTTATCTCAGGTGCTAGATATTGGTATTACTATAAATATTATAAGCTTTTCTTTTTTTATTTATTTTTTATTTATTTTTTATTATAAGCTTTTCTATGGATAGACTATAATTAACTTGAAAATGGTTTCTTGGGATACCTGGGTGGCTCAGTGGTTGAGCATCTGCCTTTGGCTCAGGTCATGATCCCAGGGTCCTGATGGAGTTCTGCATCAGGCTCCCCACAGGGAGCCTGCTTCGCCCTCTTCCTATGTCTCTGCCTCTCCTGTATCTCTTATGAATAAATAAAATATTAAAAAAAAGAAAATAGTTTCTCTTTATGCATTACTTTAAGACCTGTCAGATGAAATCTGAGCAGTGTCTATTGTAACTAATTCCTGCTACTAAAGCAGAACCATTCTGAGTATTTTAAACAGTATACCATGAGGTTTATACTATAGTTGGTGGAAAAAGTATATTTGCCTGGCAATGAGTGTGCACTAGTTTGTATTATCTCTAATCCTTTCAGTTGGTTTTTTCCTGGCCTTGATTACTTTTTGCCCATACATGAATTAAGCAGTATTTTGATGAATATAAGGATACATTTAGGTCATCTTTAGAGTGCTGTCTTTGTGCAGTTCTCTCTTCTGTGGAACTTTGTCCTGTCTACTCTAGCTACTTTTATTTTGCCGGTCTATCAGTTCCCTTTACTCAAATTAGTGAATATGTGAAGCTTTGCCTGGATTCCTTCTCTCTGTACCGTGTTCTGGAAACTCTCAAGGAGTTATGCTGGGACAAAGAGAGAAGTCTATTTATTTCCTAGTTTTCTGGGAATGCTGTCACTTGTTGCCTGATAGCATCTTTTTTTTTTTCCTTTAAACTGTAGTTAACATACAATGCAATATTGGTTTCAGGAATAGAATTCAGGGACTTATCACTTATATATAACACCCAGTGCTCAACACAAATACCCTCCTCAATACCTATCCCCCATCTAGCCCATCCCCCACCCTCCATCAACCTTCAGTTTGTTCTCTATCTTTAAGAGTCTCTTATGGCTTATTTCCCTCTCCCCCTCCATATGATCATCTCTATTGTTTCTTAAATTACATATGGGAGTGAAACCATATGGTAATTGTCTTTCTCTGACTGACTTTACTTAGCATAATGCCCTCTAGCTCTATCCACGTTGCTAGGAATGGCAAAATTTCATTCTTTTTGATGGCTGAATAAGTCCATTGTGTATATATACCATATCTTTATCCATTCATCAGACAATGGACATTTGGGCTCTTTCCATAGTTTGGCTATTGTTGATAATGCTGCTGTGAGCATTGTGGTGCATAGCCCCTTTGAATCAGTATTTTTATATACTTTGGATAAGTACCTAGTATTGCAATTGCTAGATCATAAGGTGGCTCTATCTTTAACTTTTTGAGAAACCTCAATACTGTTTTCCAGAGTAGCTGTGCCCAGTGTGCATTCCCACCAACAGTGTAAGAGGGTTCCCCTTTCTCCACATCCTCGCCAACATCTATTATTTCTTGTGTTGCTAATTGTAGCCATTCTAACAGGTATGAAGTGGTATCTCATTGTGGTTTTGATTTGTATTTCACTGATGGTAAGTGATACTGAACATCTTTTCAGTCAACGTCTTGATAACCTTCATTTTATATATTTCGTTTCATTTTCTTTTTCTTTTTTATTTTTTTGCTTACTTCAAAGTCATAAAACCACTTTGTGTTATGCCATCATGGCCAGAAGTAGAAGTCCTATATAACAAACTTAATATGTCCAAGAACAAACTATAATATTTTGTCCCAAAACTTTCCCTTTAGCATTCCTTTCCATTTTGGTTATGAAAATCCATTTTTTCCATGGCTTAGGGCAATAATAGTGCAATAGAGCAATAATAATGATATATTTCCTGACTCGTTTATTTTAATTCCTGTGATCCAAAACAACTACAAACCCAGTTGTCTTTACTTCCAATACATACCTAGAATCCAACTACCACTTACTCTTTCCTACTTATAATGTGGCCAAACCACTCTACTCTTTTATCCATAGTATTCTACTCTAGAGTCTATACTCATTTAATGAGTCAAGATAATATTATTCAAATATGGTAAATCATTGATATTTTTTGCTATTAACCATGTAATAGCTTTTCATTTCACTCAGTTTAAACAAATAATGTGGGGATCCCTGGGTGGCGCAGCGGTTTGGCGCCTGCCTTTGGCCCAGGGCGCGATCCTGGAGACCCGGGATCGAATCCCATGTCGGGCTCCTGGTGCATGGAGCCTGCTTCTCCCTCTGCCTGTGTCTCTGCCTCTTCTCTCTCTCTCTCTCTCTGTGACTATCATAAATAAATAAAAAAAAAATTAAAAAAATTAAACAAATAATGTGTTCTAATGAGCTATGAGCTAAAGGAGACTCTAGCAGACTCTCCTTTGTCATGTGTATGAAAGAACTCCCGGCAATCATCCTTGCTCACACAGCTCCAGCCTCATTGACCTCCCTGCAAGTCTTTAAGATCACCTTCCTTTGAAACTTTCTGTTTTCTATTTCTTCTAACTGGATCCCTATTTCAATAGATACACAAATAACAGCATTGTTTGTTCCTTCACCTTATGTCTTTATTTAAATATTTCCTTTTCTGTGAGGCCTTCCTTGACTCTAATTTTTAAAATTACCTTCCAGGCTTCCCTTCCCAATTTTAACTTTTTTCCATTTCCCTAGCCACCAAATACATGAAGCGTATTAAAAAATGTTGTTTCTTATTTTGTCTGTCCTCCTACACTATAACAGAAACTTCATGAGAACAGGATTTTTGTCTAGTTTGTTCACTGCTAAATCCTAAACAATTAGAAAAAATATGGCATCTATTTAAAACACTATTTATGTATGTTAAATAACTAAATTTCTTTCCAATAAAAATATTTTATAATGTCTGCTAATTTTAAGACTATCTTTACCTTTAGCCTATATAATTTTCTAGATAATTATTTCTTCTTTTGTTTTATTATCACATTGAAGGATTATGCTGTGTATATAAAGTGTACCCTTTTGTTTTTGTATTATAAAACATTTTTAGTATATAAAGTTATATAAATAATGTTATAACTATCCATATATACAATATTGAGAATAAACAAGTATAATTTAATATTTGTGTTTTTCAATTATTGTATTTCTGATAATGCTGCTTATATCTCAAAGAGGATGTAATTGGTTATCTATTACCAAGTTTCTCCTGAGGGATTCTCTTTAGGATTCTAAGAGGTAACACCAGTAGAAAAACTGCCTACTCTAACAAAATAATGCTACTCCACATTTTCTTGTGTGATACAAAACTAGCAGTATTAATTACATCAAGGCTAATGAAACCTATTCATTTTTCAGCTTTATATATATTTAAAACCTTACTTTAAAACTTAGAAACTGTTTTGAGACTGTGTTCTGAATAGATCAATCTAGAAGCTGCTAACACATGGGTTGGCTATGGAAATTGTAAAGCAATGTGAACACTGAAAAATGAAGTCAGGATCATGGCTAGCTTATAGAAGGCTTAATAGTTGAGTGTTCAATTATAGATTTTTACTTTATTTTTCAAATTATGGAAATTCCCCTTTACATTACATTTTATCACTTAAAATATAGTGCTTCTATGATTTAAATAAACATTATTTTTAACAAAATCCCCTTTAGTAAGATTACCGAAAATGTTACACATATTGAAAAATATTTATGAAGATATATAAAGTTGTTACATTATTTGATGCAAAGTAGAATGGTTAGTTTTCACTCACAATGCAGTTTAAAAAACTAAGTGTATGTTTTGTTGATACTCATATCTTGCTAAAAATTCATCCACTTTTATAAAATTAATGTTTTTAGTTATGTATGTTTGTATTAGATCTTTGGTTCTGTAGCTTGATATTATAAGGCAAAATTATATATATTTATCCTCTTTTGGGTTTGTCAGTCCATACTAGAAAATTATATCAATAAGTGAAACCTAATCAATATTATCTGAAGTTAGGGCAGCCCGGGTGGCTCAGTGGTTTAGCGCCGCCTTCGGCCCAGGGCCTGATCCTACAGACCTGGAATCGAGTCCCACATCAGGCTCTTTGCATGGAGCCTGCTTCTTCCTCTGTCTGTGTCTCTGCCTCTCTCTCTCTCTCCCTGTGTCTCTCACAAATAAATAAAATCTTTAAAAATAATAATAATAATATCTGAAGTTAGTAACAGGATCTACATTTATTCTCACTAAATCTGTAAAACCCCTTTTGTCTGCACAAATTTGGATATATCCAAGTATAATTCATGACAAAAACAATAACAATGTATAATTTCAACTAAATAGCATTATAACCTTATAAAATGGAGTGGATTTTTTTTTAATTTTTATTTATTTATGATAGTCACACAGAGAGAGAGAGAGAGAGAGAGAGAGGCAGAGACACAGGCAGAGGGAGAAGCAGGCTCCATGCACCGGGAGCCTGACGTGGGATTCGATCCCGGGTCTCCAGGATCGCGCCCTGGGCCAAAGGCAGGCGCCAAACCTCTGCGCCACCCAGGGATCCCAATGGAGTGGATTAAAAGTAATTTCCTTACCTTTTAGTTAGTATAATATTGCTTATTTCAGGAGAGGTAAACAAAATATATGTCTCACATTCCTGCTGATATCAAAATATTTGTCCAGCTAGCCAATATACTTATATGACTAGAAGTACTTTAATTACTTTATAACAAAAAGTCGTTTTAAAATTAGTTTATTTGGGATATAGTGGTACTAAGTCGTTAAATGAAGAGAAAGTTAATGAGAAAAATGTATTTTCCTATCATGGCAAATTTTTAACATACATCCAACCTAAAAAGGAAAACCAAACACCATATTAAAAAAAAAAAAAAAAACAACCACAATCACATCTTATTAAAAATAATAGGACAAGCATAAACCATTGTTTTGTTTTGCTTTATTTTACTGTGTAGAAATTAACAAAGTGGACATGAGGGAAAAATCCCAAAATTCCAAATACTGCTAAGGGAAATATTTTATGTCATAGATGAAGTAATAATAAACTAAAAGACTTGTGATTAGAAGATATTTTATGATATTTCTTAGATTAGAAGTTACTCTGCTACTTATACCTGGAACTAACATTGTATATTAACTAACTAGAAATAAAATAAAAACTTAAAAGAAAAGTTACTCTATTACTGCCATAAAGCCTGTGCTAGTCTAGATTATCTTGCCCATCATCACCATTATCACACAACAGAGAAGGCAATTCGGAGTAAGTAGTTGCAGCAGATATTTTACAGAATTGGAGAAGAATGCAAATCCAAGTTCCAGAATTTGCACAGAACTGTTTTCATAATTACAGAAAGATAACATAACCAGAGCCAAATAAATTTAGCCAAGACTTTGTACTTTGAAAACTGAACTTGACAAAATTATAGAGGCACTACAAATGTGATAGGATAACTGATTGAAAAAAGTTATCCCATATGGATCAATAAGGCAAAGGAAAAAAAATTAAAATAACCAAAGCATGCGATTTTGACTTGAAGCATATTTTTATTTATTCATCATATATGTTATAAATTTACAGAATTTTAATGTATTTATAAAGTATCATGTTAGGATAATATTTGTATATATCATATACATAATTATAATAAATAGGAATGTCTATATTATAGTTACTACAGAATCAGAAAACTGATAATTCCTCAAATGATATTGGATAGCTCTCTACTGAATTTCAGATCTATATATCAGATTTATTTTGGACAGTACGACCATAATGGTCCAGGCACTCAAACTTAGTTTTTCACAATTGGATTCATTTCCCAGATCAGCAATTAGCAAACTTTTTCTCTGTAAAAGGCCAGATGGTAAATATTTTTGACTTTGCAGGCCAAATGGTCTCTCTAATGTTGTAGTGTAGAGATAGTGACAGACAACATGTAAATGAATGAGACTGGCTGTGTTCCAATAAAACTTTATTAATAAAAACTGGTATCAGTCTGGATTTGGTCCACTGGCCACAGTTTGCCAATTCCTGTCTTATAGAGATGATTCAGTAAAGTGGAAAAACAATCAATCTCCTGTAACAGTAAAAAATTTAAGTATCTTTAGTGGGGATTTTCCCCAACTTGTTGTTCCCATCTCTCCCCACTTCCATCTCTTTCCATCACTCCCACGTGACTCCATTATCCTCATCTACTTATATGTCCTATGTGTACCCAAACCCAAACTGTGACTGTCATGTTGTATTTCTTTCTTTTATCCCATCTATCCAGTATTTTGCATGTACAGAGTTTATCCCTTTACAATCTAAAATATGTTCTCATCCCTCTACCCCTTTGCAAAATTCCTGGGATATATTTGACAAATGATTCATTAGAACATCATAGTACCTTCTAGATTCTCCATCCTTCCTATTCTCACTATCATACCTTTTGCTTTCATGTGAAGAATGTAATCTCTTTAATCTTATTTTCAAAACTATTCAAAATCTGAATGCTCTCCAGTGTCAGCTTTAGAAAAGTCAGATCCAAACACTGGATAGAAGGTTATCCTAACCTGCTTGCAGTATTCATAAAACATCCCTTCCTATACTCTGGCATTTGTTCCAAATTCTTCTAAGAACCTTTGCCCACAATTTTCTTCAGAATCTAGACAACACTCAAGCATCCTTTAATATAGTAAAGAGCTCCAGAAAGTTTATATACATTTGATGGCTGATACCTATATTGTGAATGTGTATGTTTAAAATATCTGAGTTCAATAGTGCACTGTTTGTTTGATTCTTAAAAATTGATCAGTTTTACTTTGAAGTATTCTTTCATGGAGTTCTAAGGATTGATTAAATAAATGGGAGATGTTAAGTGACAACTGATGTCAAGAATGAATGGATAGGGGTCACCTGGGTGGCTCAGTCGATTGAGCATCTGCCTTCAGCTCAGGTCATGATCTCCAGGTCCTTGGATAAAGCCCCATGTCGGGCTTCCTGCTCAGTGGGGAGTCTGCTTCTCCCATTCCCTCAGCCTCTCCCCATGCTTGTGCTCTCTCTTTCTCCATATCTTTATGTCTCAAATGAATAAATAAAATCTTTTTAAAAAGCAAAGAATGAATGGATAAGCAGCAAAGCATCTGACATCATAACTATCAGAAAAAAAAGAATAAATTCTTAAAATCACTAATTCAAGAAGACATATATAAATCAATCTGTAAAGACATAATAAAATTTTTCAAGTCATACTGAAGGTATCCTTCAATATCATACTGAAGACTATATATAATGCTTTGCTTTTTTCTCCTGATACTTGGTTTTGTGAATTTGAATTCATGGAGTGAACTAATGCCTTCCTCCCTGGACTAGTTATATCATACCTGGACTTAGTTATATAATACAATGATTTATTCAAACCCCATGATGATTCCCTCACTTTATGTTATTATGAACCTATTTTGAAAAATTCATGAAAAGAGTAATTTCAGGGAACATCTTTGAAGATAAAAGTTGGTTTAGATATTCACAGCACTAGGGGATTTATTTGTTTGCATTTGCCTTGCTTTTGTGATATTATCAAGAAATAACATAGGTCCTAACAGAAATAAGGGAATGTCTGTCTATACATTATTAAGGAAATATTTCAAAAACACCAGGATATCTATTTTTAATTTTATAAAGAACATATAGATTCAGTAAATCAAATACTGATATGGAAAAACATGAATTTAATAAAATACTTGGCATTTTTACTCATTTATGAAGTTTACAAAACAGGATAACTTCTTTTTATAAATAAGGGAGTAAAACCACATCATAAATGGCTACACTATAAAGATACAAATTCAGAATATGTATTTTATTCTCTTTGGTTAAAAAAACTACATGTTATACATGTGAGCAGATCACAAATTGATCTAAGATATAAATTAACCAACCAAGATGCATATATTTTTAATAGAGGTAGAAGCAATGTTTCAAAATTCAAATACATGTAACCTTTTAGGAAATTACATAATTTATAGCATTAACTACTTGCTTTCCTTCCCTATCTGTTTTTCCCTTTATCCATAGTAAAAGAAATTTAATTTTTTAGATAGATATAACTTAGGATAAAGAATATATATGTTATCTTCCCATGTTACTTGCTATTGTCATGTGATTCAGGTCTGTCCTGTGAGAAATAAGCATATGTGTCATGTGGCTCTTCTGGTAGCCTTGTAGTAATTAGCCGGCATGCAATTATCCTCTTTTTTCTTAGTTCTTATCATCGCCACTGTCCTCCTCCTCTGTCTCCATCACTTTGTTTTCTTCTTCCACATCTTGCTCCTTTGTTCATAAGACTCTAAAGTGAACAATAATGAAAATCTTTCATGACAAAAAAAATGTGATATATTGAGATCCTTGGTAGCTATTTAATAGAACTTGATGGAAAAACATCATTATAAATATTTTCTAAATTTTCACAGGTTTATTAGCCAGTTGGATACTTTCACAGGTTTATTAGCTAAATTTTCACACGTTTATTGGCCAATTGGATAATTTCTTTAGGAAAATATTATTTAAGTCCTCTGGTTTATTTTCCCTCAGTATTTTTCCTTTGTATTTTTATGTTAATTAATACAATTTTTTATGTATTCTTGATTGTATTACTTAATAATTTATGTTATGCAGTATCCTCTCTCCATCTGTATCATGTCATATTTTGTGGTGCCTTTTGAGACAGAGAAGTCATTACTTTTAATGCAGTTGGTTTACAATTGTTTTTGTTTGTGATTTTTGTGTCTTGTTAAATAAATCTTTTTGCTCCCAATGCAAGATCGTGGCTATGTCCTTATAAACCTTCATAATTTTGCACTTTTCAATTTAGAACACTGATCTACCCACCTTACCCCTAAATGCCTTATAGTTCCTAAAAAATTTCTGTAAATTCCTTTAACTTTTTTCCATATATACTCTTATCATCTGTTTATCATTTTTTCCATCAGTTTTACTTAAATCTTTCAAATATTTTTTTGGCCTTACTCTGCTGACCAGGACTCAAGTGCAATGTTGAATACTGTTAGTGATTGTGGAAATTCTTTTATTCCTCATATTTTAATATTCTAAAAAAATTATTCCATCTGGATTTTTTATTTGTCCTTTGTGACAGGATTGGACCCAATAGCCCAGTCTGCCATTGTGAAAGCAAATATTAAGCTTCCTCTATCTTCTAGGAGAAAGTAGTTTTCTTTCAATAAATTAATTTTGATAGAATAGGTGCAGTGTGGGGCCCGCGAGACCCCGACGGCAGGCGGCAGCCCCGCGCCCCGAATCCAGCACCTCTCCTCAGCCCACTGGCCTTTGCCTGCTCACCAAGGCTGTGCCCTCTGTCCTTTGGCAAAGGAGTGGAATTTCATCCCTTACCGCCAACGAAGTAAGGTACACTTCATCGGTCAAGTATGACTCGGAGAGGCACTTCATTGATGATGTCCACCTGCCCCTGGGCCTGGCAGTGGCCCCCTGTAGCTATGGTCACCTGCCCCCCAACTGCACCTGGTGCAACTACAAGGCAGAGGTACACCTCAAGCCCCACCACAAGCCCACCCGCTTCCCCAGCACCACCATCATCTACCCCAAGTACCCCAAGACCGTCTACACGACCACCCTGGATTACAACTGCTGCAAGACGCTGAGGAGGTTTCTGTCCAGCGTGGGGCTCGAAGCCACAGAGCTCCCAGGCAGCGATGGCCTCCCAGATGAGTGCTGACATGAGCCTGTGTGGGGTTGGACCAGCTCTTCCACTGCCCTCCACGGCCCTCGTGCCCCAAAGGAGTCTGACCTAGCCCATACCTCTAAGCCTGGCCTGGAGAAGGAGAAAATGTCATGGTATCCTACAGTCATTGAGACGATTTGTTTTTCTAAAGTGTTCAAATTATTTTCAAAATATTTCCAGTTTTATGCTGTGCAGCTTCCCCCAAAATCTCAATTCGATGAGCAAATAGAAAGCCAACTGGAGCAAAAGAAAAATGGGCCCAGTTTGAAATAGGGAGGAAAGAGAGAGCTCTTCTTCCATTCTCAGTCAGCCTGTTAGCCCGAGGAAGAGTGTGGAGAAAGTCTCCGGGATGGAAAAAGTGAGTTTTAAGAACTTTCAGCCCAGGATGTCTTCACTGACAGTGGTGCTAGTTCCATGAGCTGACATCCAGATGGGTCCCATCTGTGGAAGGCTGAGTCCCATTCCCTAGTTTATTCCCATTTCCATTTGTACTTTCCTGTGTCACCAAAACTCCTGGGATTCTCCAAACCCTTTTCATATCAAAAAAAACCCCAAACCACAGTATAAAATAAAGATGCCTGTTTAAAAAAGAAAGAATGAAAAGGTTCACCCTGTTCTCACCTCTCTTCAGAGGAGTCAGGTCCACCAGGGGCCAGTTTGACAGCAATGGCTTCAGTTCTGGTTCCTTCACCTGGTTGGCTCCAAGCATAGGCTATGGCAAAGCACTTTGAACCCTTGGCATCTGGTAATGTCTCCACAGGCTTGTGTAACTCTCCTGATATGTATTTTGGGGTTTCCAAATACTTGCCTATTTTTCTCATAAGGCAAAACGTAGCAGAGAGAAACAGCATTTTGAGAGAATGCTTAGGGAAACCACTTTTGGGGGACTCCCCAAGAGGGCCTCACTCCCAGTGGGAAGGGCCGGTCACACCCAGGACTGCATGGCCACTGGGAGAGGCAGATGGAAATGTTTCTGGTGATCTGTTTCATCTGGATGAGTCTCCTCTCCAGGGACCCTGGATCAACTTCGATGGTGCCAACACCGCAGAGGAATCCTGCCCCTGACTTTAGTCTAAGCCCAAAGGAGCCCTCCCTCCAGGTGAAAGAAAGGCTCAGGGATTGGTGTCATGAGTCAAACTCCCAAACCTGGGCGCTGTGGTGATGGCACTCATTTCTTGTAAGTGCTTACTGTAATGGCAGAGACAATCAGGGCGTGAGGTGCAAATGCACAACACTTTGTGAGTTCAGTTGAGTTGGCCTCAGTAGCAGAAAGGGGGGTGCCTGGGGGGCTCAGCGGCTGAGAGGCTGCTTTTGGCTCAGGACATGATCCCAGGGTCCAGGATTAAGTCCCTCATAGGGCTCCCTGCATGGAGCCTGAGTCTCCCTCTGCCTGTGCCTCTCTGTGTGTCTCTCATGAATAAAGAAAAAATAAATTCTTAAAAAAAAAAAAAAAAACAGCAACAGAAAGGGCCGCTGGGCCAGGGGGTGTGGTGGGCCAGACTGTATCTGGCTTCCACCCCCTGCTCACCCTGCCTCCCCACCAGCCCATACTTCCTCCTTCTGCCAATCCCTGAGGTTTTTGAGTGAAGAAAGGGGCAGGTGGCTTTTTCTCTTCCAATATTGGAAAGAACAATTGCGAATATTTTCTTTGAATATGTCCAAATTATATCATGTGCTCAAGGGCTGTAGAGTTTTATAAGCCCGAATTCCCGCTGTATTTTAGGGTTTCTTTTGATGGTTTCCATGTGTCCTGAAAGTAGAATCGATAGCTCTGTGGGTACCCTGGAGCCACAGTGGGGATTTCTGTTCCGGTCCGAGGAGAGCAGGTGTGATTATCATCCCTCTCATTTAGAGTCACTGGAAACCTCTAGAGCCAAACTGTCTGGTGTCCTCTTCAGCTTTTTTTTTTTTTTAATAAATTTATTTTTATTGGTGTTCAATTTGCCAATATATAGAGTAACACCCAGTGCTCATCCCATCAAGTGCCCCCCTCAGTGCCCGTCACCCAGTCACCCCCACCCCCTGCCCACCTCCCCTTCCACCATCCCTTGTTCGTTTCCCAGAGTTAGGAGTCTCTCATGTTCTGTCTCCCTCTCTGATATTTCCCACTCATTTTTCTCCTTTCCCCTTTATTCCCTTTCACTATTTTTTATATTCCCCAAATGAATGAGACCATATGATGTTTGTCCTTCTCCGATTGAGTTATTTCACTCAGCATAATACCCTCCAGTTCCATCCATGTCAAAGCAAAGGGTGGGTATTTGTCATTTCTAATGGCTGAGTAATATTCCATTGTATACATAGACCACATCTTCTTTATCCACTCATCTTTCAATGGACACTGAGGCTCCTTCCACAGTTTGGCTATTGTGGACATTGCTGCTATGAACATTGGGTGCAGGTGTCCTGGTGTTTCACTGCATCTGTATCTTTGGGGTAAATCCCCAGCAGTGCAATTGTTGGGTTGTAAGGCAGGTCTGTTTTTAACTCTTTGAGGAACCTCCACACAGTTTTCCTCTTCAGCTTAAACAGTGTCATATGCATCTGTCATACTGGATGCATATGCATATGCATATGCATCTGTCATACTGGATGCATCTCTGGGTGGATCCTGCAGTTGGGTCCATGGTCCTGAGTTTGCTGTAGTGGGGACTGGTAAAGAGGGCACTCTGGGACTCCGTGATTACCTTCCTCACTCAGAGTGACAAACACTATCTGCCTCTGGAAGAGTCAATTATGTAGCATTTCTTGATAAAAATGTTTTTTTTCTCTCTGATTTCATAATCATCTCATTCAAGACAAGTGGTAAATGTAATTTTTAAATTATGTTAAGAGAGTTCCCAAGGCTTTATTCTGGCCCAATGGGGATACTTCAATGAGCTCAGAACAATATTGTGGGCAGCATGACAGGAGAGATATATGGGAGAACATGGCCTTGGTGCACAGCCATGTTTTGGGATATCCACGTGAGATTTTGTTTTGTTTTGGGGGTTGGATTAAGTTCAGACAAAGCATTCTAGGTGTGGATAGAATCTGAAATATACCAGTAAAGTAAGTAGAAGTGAGCAATTGTGAATGTGTGATGTGAATGGAAAAGCAGGTTTTATCTTAAGTTATTCACTAGGGAACTAACTGTAGTTCCTTCTAATCCTTTCTTTTTCCTCAAACCTGCTTTGCTGCAAGTTACAGGAAAGAAGCATAAGAAGACATAATGGGACACTTCAGGGTGGATCAAGTGACATTGATCATTGGTGGACTTATGTCCATTTACAAAGTGGCACCCATGATTTTTAAAACTCATTAAAACCAAACATTCCTAAGCATATCTGAGAGATACAGTTTACTAAAGTCTTTTTTTTTCTCAGTCTAAGTTTCATGTAAGAAGGATGATTTGTATTTTCAGAGAAAAGTTGTTTTCTTTTCAAATTCAGACCTTTTAAAGAGATCGATTACCTTTTCACTTGATTCTTTTCTTGTTTCTAACCTTAGGAAATCCAGAATAGTATTTGACAAAAACATTTTTAAAATTTATCTTTGACACCTGTCCCCATTCCATTTTGCTTTGTGACTTCCTCTCATTTAACAATAAATTATCTTTAAAGAAAGAAAGAAACAGACAAAAAGAACAGGTGCAGTATGGACGGACCTTTTCCTACTCATAATGTGAGCCTGAGTTCCATTTAAAATCATTTTTAATAATAAAATATAGTAGTAGTTACAGATGGACAGATATCAAATACTTGTTATCTGCTCTCAGAATTATTAGGTGCTATGGGAAATTCACAAATGTTTAAGATTCCTTTACAATTTTTGGGATGCTCAAAATCATGCAAGTATCCCAGATAATAGAATTAAGGATTGATAGTCTTAAAAAGAGATAGATATCTTGATATTATTTTTGGCAATGCATAGGCCTGTAGCTTCCTCCACCCACTCCACACAGTGGTAAAATATGATTAACAACTAGTATTATAACAAATCATTTAAACAGATATTTTTGAGATTCTAAGGTGATATTTTTAAAATTATCTATAGGAAAACATTTATCCACTCACCAGATTGCCAGACTAATTAGAAGAGTAAAAAGTAATACTTGCTGAGAAGTGATACCTCTCTTGTTAAGACACTTTAAATTAAAAAAAAAAAAAATCAAGATGGAAGGATGCCTGGTTGGTTTCGTTGGTCAAGTGTCCAACTCTTGAGTTTGGCTCAGGTCATGATATCAGGGTCATGGGAGGAAGCCCCACTGGTCATGGAGTCTGCTTGGGATTCTTTCTCCTCTTCTCCTTGACCCTCCCACCCTTCCCTCTTTCAAAAAAAAAAAAAAAAAGAGGAAAAATAATCAAGATCTATACACAAAGTTGAGCATCTTCCTCTTCTGTAACTGCATGTACATTGCACATTTATAAATCACTTTCGGTAAAAAAAAAAAATGGTTTTGATCTAACAGAGAGGGTATGTTCATATATTCTTTTAATGTTCTAAGAAAGATTATTTAATTTTTAAGATTTTGAAATACTCTAGTGAAAAAGTTATCTACAGCTAGTTTGCCACTGAATTTGATGATTTTTAGAAATTCTGTCTTTAGAGAATAGAAAGCTTAAAACAAGTAAGTAAATTTTAAATAGATTTGACTAGTTAGATCTGTTGCCATAAAAAGGAGGGAAAAGGAATTGACAGAAAAGACAAAGGTAAATAATTTATGTAGTTTTCTTTTAAGTTTGCAAAAAACAGGTAACTTAAAAATATATGTGCAAAAACTCATACAAATTAAAATTCTATGTTCAGTATATGCCAAATGTATATTTTTATGCCAAGTGTATATTAATAAAGACTGAAAAAAATATATACACCCATCCTTAATATTATAGCATGAAGTGAAAATGCGTAACAATGGTTAATATGTTCCTGCAGTTATTTGCAACATGTAACTACTACTTTGTACTTTGAATTATTTAATGCATAATTATACATGTAAAATTAGATTAAATTGCTACTTAAATTAGCAATCAAAAGGTTACAACCAAGTGAACTATGTGTTGTATAACTTTTTCTGAAAGATTTTGACTCTATACTTGTATCAAAGAAGATAATCCAATAATTATTTTACGATCAGTCATTTGACTATTATAAAATTACAGAAAAGAATATGGAAATTTGCCAAAAATTTCTAGTATAGACAGTACAAACTTCTATGTTTATAGTATATGACCCTACAGTATTTAATTCATGGTTAATCTGAAGTTTAAAATTATTGTAAAGTATTCCAAAAATTATGGAAATCCTGTAGTGAGAACAGTAGAATCTATTCTGTTTATTTTAATGTGGTATGAATAGTACAGATGAACAGTAAAAAAACTGGAAATATAAATATATCAAGAAAATACAAAAAGTCATGTTTGTATGTTAGAGATAATGTTGCTAATATTTTAGTATATATCTTTATGGTTATTTTATATATGAATATGATATTATATGTAGGTATAGATTTAAGTATGTGTATATATATATATAAAAACATATATGCACTTGCATACATATATGTATATACTCATACATTTTTCAAATATCATAGATACATTTCCAAATCTTAATGTATTCTTTTTTTTTAAGATTTTATTTATTTATTTATGAGAGACACAGAGAGAAAGAGAGAGAGAGAGAGAGAGAGAAGCAGAGACACAGGCAGAGGGAGAAGCGGGCTCCATGCAGGGAGCCTAATGTGGGACTCGATCCTGGGACTCCCGAATCATGCCTTGGGCCGAAGACAGGTGCTAAACCATTGAGTCACTCAGGGATCCCCCAAATTTTAATGTATTCTTTTACCACATACCTTTAATGGTTGTATAGTATTTCATTTATGAATGCAATAATTTTTTCCTTTTAAAAAAATATCTATTTCCCAAATGTAAAAAGCAAGCATGATTCCAAAAATATTAGGTGTGGACTATTTGAGAAAAGTACTGCATGGCAAATAAGGACAACTTGCTTTAGGTCCCAGCTTTGTTTTTCCTAGTGTACTTTATCAATTCTAAGAATCACCTTTTTTTTCTATTGCTCTGGATTCAAGACGTAGCTGACAATTACTATCACCAAGGAAGTTGTAGGGTCCTGCAGTGTACATTACAATTTGTATAAATGGCTTATAGACAGGTCTGGTACAGAATAATGGAGAGCTTGTGCTCTGGCTATACCCCAGAAGGCACAGCAAATGATGCCATATGATAAAACACAGATTTTAAAAACTCTGAACTGAAAAGTGTTTTGGAAGATATGGTTACTACATGAAAAGGATATTTTAGGTATACTCCAAATAGTTTAATTTGCATATATTTTTGTCTTCATAGAGTCACAAGTGATATATGATAAAAATCTATTCTAAATGATTCAGTTCTTCAGTAAATTCTAATGAAAATTATAAGTATAACAAAAGCGCTGTGAAATAATTTGACAGTATTGTTTCTCTGGTGATGTATAAAATGATGGTTCATCAAATAATCAGCAGTGTCTTGAATTTAATGAATTGTATATAATTGTATAATCTAAGACTTTTAATCTATCTAAATAAAGGGTTGACTAAATGGCACATGTCAGAATTATTTCATCAGTTTCTTTTGATCAAGCAGACAGAAACTTTGCCCTCCAGAGATTTACATTTCCCTGAGAGTTTTCATCCAGTTATCATTAATCTTAAATAAAAATGTCCTTATTCTTATTATTACATCTGAAAGATATACACAAACACACATACATGCACACTAATATACATGAACACACCCATACGTGTATCTCTTGTATTTACACTTTTTCATACCTCATACCTCTGCTCCTCATATCTTATTTACTCATTAAAACACCAAAACCTGTGATGTAAGTTCAGTGTTTCAATGTAAATTACCTCATTCAGTTCACTAGTGACTATGTACTATATCTGGTGAACAATTGTTAATCCACATCTTGTTTTCTCTATAGCATTTGAGAGTGTTGGTCATTGTGAGTTTCAGAACATAAGGTCTTATTATATATTTATTTTAGTTTTTCAGGCATTCTTTATTCCCTTCTTACATCTCTTGTGCATGTATTTCAATCATAGTTAAGGGTTTTTTTTCTGCCTCTCATGCTCGCGTCCCATACAGCTGTTTTCAGCTCTACTGTCTATTCATCTTACATTGTCTTTATCACACTTTCTGCATGCTGAAGCTTCAGTAACCCTGCAGAATTATTTATAGATCTGTATTTTCTCCAAGCTAAGATATCCAACAATTTTCTCTACAATTAACTCCAGAAGACTCATGAGCCTCATTAATTAACTTCCTTTCCATATCTGCTTTTGCTTCCATCTTCTTAGGACAATACTGTCCTTCGCTCTGGGCAAGGGTAGATATTGCCCCTTGTCCTCATCTTTAGAGGGCCCTACCTCTCAGGTAATATAAAATTTACAAATTACCACTTGAGCACCTCTGCCAATTGGAAGATTGCTAGTACAGGTTCTGGTATAGGGTAACCTATGATCCCAAATATTCTTTTGTGATTAACATGATCTCAAGGCTCCAAATGTTTCTCTGCATTTCTTTCCTCTGCACCGAACGTGGGTGTGACTGTCAATACAGGATGCTTCTTCAGAAAGCCAAGAGGACTTCTGTTGAGACTTGAGAAACCCATAGTGCTCCTGTACCAAGCTCAAATTAACAAATATCTAGACTTTTTCCTTAATCTCCTGTGCTTTTTAAAATATCTGATTTAATTTTGCCTATTTTTTTTACAAATGGAATTTTTATGAATAGAATTACATAATAGTTTTTCTTTTCTCTCTTCTTTCATGCAGATGTCATGGGTTTTTAATACTCCTCAAAATGGTTTCTTACACGAGTCATTTATTTATCTTCATTATTCAGATTGCTTGCTAAGCTGTTTTTTCTTTGCTTGTTAGAGTAGTGTTAAAATCTCCCACTTTGTGAATCTGCTTATTTCTCCTCATAGCTTTTTTGAAATATGCTTCATACATTTTGGGATCATATTACTAGGTGTCTAAAAATTTAAAGTGTGAGTATTTCCCTAGAAATTGTAAACTTTTTATCAATATGAAGTTACCCTAATTATCCACTTTAGGCTAGGTTGTCTGATGACATAGTTACAGTACCTTCCCTTTTGTCACTTTTGCAAAGCCTTTCTTTTTGCCATTATTCAAAGGTAACTTTTCTGTATATCTTTTATGCATCACATACAATGAGAAATTAGCTTTCTAAATCCAAATGGTAGCAATTGTCTTTTAAATAGATCATTTAGTCCATATATGCTTAATGTCATTTCAGAAATGTTTGACTTAAACTATCTTTTTATGTGTTTTCTAATTGTCCTTTTGTTTATATTCTTATTTTCCCTTTAAAAAAAAAGTTTGGCTACTTTGGGAATTGCATTTTTATATTTACACTCTCATTATTTTACTTCTGTTAGCTTGTAAGTTATGCATTGTTTACAAACTTTTAGTGGTTGTCATGAAACAGGGTTCAGCTAGCTATTCTAGTCCCTATAAACCATTTCCTACCATGCCTGTCATTTACCTATTGTATTTGACTGTTTTTGTACTACTGTGGCAGAGCTGAGAAGTTGTGAAAGGAACTGTGTAGCCCATAAAGAGTAAAATATTTACTGTCTGTCCCTTTATAGAAAAAGTGTACCTACCACTTCCCTAGAAAATAAAATATCAGATTTGAATGTGACTACTTTTCCATGCAAGATAGTTACAGGGGTCGGATATAGCCACTTTCTCCAAACAACTAAAATGTCAGACAAGAGATGAAAAAATAGTTTTTAAGGCACTGAACATCAGGCAGGAAAAGACAATGATCCCTCAGAGATGAGAAACAAATGAAAAGAGCCTTCGCTGTGGTGATTTAATGCCTGGACACAATTTCTAGATTATGAAGGAGAGGAGGGTAAACTCAGGCAAAGCCTAGATTTCAAAAATATTTCTTCAACAAGTCTCACTACTATCTATGCTATCAACTCTATTACTAATCATATCTCCTACTTTCCCTATAGACCCTCAATACAAACTTTTTATTTTTTAATTTTTTATTTTTTAAAGATTTATTTATTCATGAGAGAGAGAGAGAGAGAGAGAAGCAGAGACACAGGCAGAGGGAGAAGCAGGCTCCATGTAGGGAGCCTGACATGGGACTCCATCCCAGGTCTCCAGGATCAGGCCCTGGGCTGAAGGCAGGCACCAAACCGCTGAGCCACACAGGGATCCCAATACAAACTTTTTAAAGACAGCTTTTAAACTTCCAGTGGTTTTCTCAAAAGTCGGTTGGTTTTGTCTTGTTGTTACTTATTGTTATTGTTGTCAGTCCCTGAAAACCATGTTTCCATCTCTTTAATTTCTCCTGGGTTGATCTTGTGAGTGAGATTCAAACTGTATGAATAATCTTTTTAAATAACTTGGACCCCTTTTTACTTTTTTGGTTATTTTCTATATAACCTTCTTAGTTCTCTCCTGATTCAGCTCTTGACATGACTATGGCAGTGTCTTACTACTACCTCCTTCTCTTCAGTACATTACTTCATTATCATCCTTGCTACCTTCGGGCTCTATCTAGTACAAAGTTTAATTAATCATGACCATCTCCCTGCTCAAAAATTTTAAGAAAGACCCATATATTATGGGATGAGTTAATATATTTGCATGGAAAACTAATCCCATCATGATCTTTTAGAGTCTAGACCACTCCCATCAGAGGATGAGTACAGTTACCAAATTAAAACTTACCTGAATGTATTCTGAAGATGTTTTACCATTTTTAATGCTATAAGGCAACATAAATATTTAAAACAGTATAATGTAAAATCACTGCCTAATGACTAATTTAATTATCAACATGAATTGAATCTCTAGCTTACAATACTTATGTGTACTAAACACATGAAAAATAAATATCATTATCCTAATGATATCCACTAATTTAGGCAATTGTTCATTAGAATAGCCCTATTTACTTAGTCCAATATATAAGATTTTATTATATAAATGCAAAACTGTAATATGCCTATATTATAATTACATGATTTTAAAGCTATTTTCTAAACACATAGAAGAGATGGCATCAATTCATCACATTTATTTTCAACTATGAAATTAAATTTTATGGAAAATAATAATATAACAAAAAGATGTTTTCTCCTTTGCACTTGAGTTTATGCACTGTCTTATGCTATTAACCTCAAAAAATAGTCTTGTTACCAATGAAAGAGAAATGATAATACTTGATACAGAAGCAGAAAATCAGTTACAGATATAAGAATAAAATATTTATATTTATATAGAAAGCATGTTTTCTAAAACTTTAGTCCAAACATTGTTAAAGGGATAAGAAATGTTTTCTCTTCAAATGGACACAGAGAGGTCACATATCTATTTTTATATAATTAAATAAAAGCATTTGTCAAATCTTGAAATTTTAGGTTAAAGTGGTAGAGAGATGCAAATTTACTTTTAGTTGATCTTTGGTCTGTTTCTATCTGGATCTTTCAGCCGTGTCAGAAAAAGTGCATGAAATCAGCCATTACATTACTTAAATTAGGTTTTCTGGAGAACATTAAGGAATAAAAGGATACATTTAAAGTCTATACTAGGGATCCCTGGGTGGTGCAGCGGTTTGGTGCCTGCCTTTGGCCCAGGGCGTGATCCTGGAGACCGGGGATCGAATACCACATCGGGCTCCTGGTGCATGGATCCTGCTTCTCCCTCTGCCTGTGTCTCTGCCTCATTCTCTCTCTCTCTGTGACTATCACAAATAAATAAAAATTAAAAAAAAAAATAAAGTCTATACTATGAAGACATTTTTGCATATGTTGCAGTTGTTTCTTTATGATGCTATAAATATAGCATTTAAGCAAGTAAATAAAGTATCTAATACATTTGAAAAATACTTAAAATAACTCTTAGGTGAGTTTTCAAATACATTTACTAAGATATTTTCTTCTGATACTGCAATTTGAAAATAGGGTTTTTGATATGTGCCTATTTTCATATTTTGCGTATTCTCCTTTATGTTTTAATCCCATTAAAGCCACTAATTTGAAATCACTCTGTCCCAAAGAAGCCCTAAAATGGCTCTTAATTTCGAAAAGGACCTTTCAAATTAAAAAGTATATTAAAAATTATTTTATTTGAGTTAACTGAGGAGATTGAAATAATAAAAAATATTGCCAAATTATAAGGTAAAAAAAAAAGAAAATTGATGATAAAAGGAAACAGAAAAGGGGCACCTGGATGGCTCAGTTAGTTAAGCATCCAACTCTTGATTTCAGCTATGGTCCTGATCTATAGATTGTGAGACCAAGCCCTGCATCTGGGCTCCAAGCCCAAGTCGGCTTGATATTCTCTCTCTCTCCCTCTCCTTCTGCCCCTCCGCTCACTCTCTAAAATAAATAAATAAATCTTTTAAATAAAAGGACACAGAAAACAGGAAAGTACTCAAGAACAATAAGATTAAAAAACAGATAAAGCAGGAAATTACAGGGCTCAATGAAAACATATGTATCATTGTTAGTTTCAACTTTATCCAACTGTTATCTGCTCACTCAAGCTGTCATTTTCTACTTCTGGATGTTTATATTGTTCATGTTCAGGAACAAAAACTGTATGGCTAGTTTTATGAAAAGTTAGCATTTCAATGTTTGGAAAGCTAATCATTGTATACCCAGCAGCTACTGAACTCTTTTCTCCACAGATAAACTCCATGACTTCCTTGTTTCCTCATCCCTTTTCTCTACTATTTCAAAATAAACAAAAAAAATCTTTTGTATAAGTCAAGTGAAATAATTATAATCAAAAGACTTACTAGGGCAGCCCTGGTGGCTCAGCAGTTTAGCACCACCTTCAGCCCAGGGCCTGATCCTGGAGATCCAATATTGAGTCCTGCATCAGGCTCCCTGCATGGAGCCTGCTCTCTGCCTGTGTCTCTGCCTCTCTCTCTCTCTCTCTTTGTCATGAATAAATAAAATCTTAAAAAAAAAAGACTTACTAAATCATGTGTTTTTATTATGAAGCATATAGTTTAAATTCTAAATTAAAAAAGATTGTTGATGAATTGGTGGTTTAAACCTGCATTTTATGTATTGGCTTAATTTGTCTCTGACATTATGCTGGGCATAAAAATGGTTCAAAACTAATAAAATATAGAATTAGAATTTAGGGGTTACCTGTAATGGAAATGCCTTTATTTTAAGTGGGTGTTTTATGACCAACCAAACACAGAGGAGAGATGAAATGCTCAAGACCACACATTTAGGAAGTATTAGGGTAGAGAATGGAACCTACGTTTTCTTATTCTTAACAACTATTTATGGGGTGCTTGGGTGGCTCAGTCAGTTAAGCATCTGCCTTTAGGCTCGGGTCATAATGCCAGCGAGGCTCCTGGGATTGAGCCCGAGTCCAGCTCCCTCTCCCTCTGCTGCACCTCCTGCTTGTGCTCTCTCACTCTCTCTAAAAATCAAAAACAAAAACAAATAAATAAACAAACAAAAAATACTATTCATGAAGTACCTAACACGCTTTTTGCCTATGTTCTAGGCTGCAATTACTGTCTTTAATAGTTTATAACAATGCTTGCTCCAAATGCTACATCACATGTATTAGTGGTCTTCATGACTGAAAAGAATAGGATCAAAAAGGAGGAACAGAGAGCATGATAGAATATTATCCTCCTCATCCCTTTCACTCTTCTGCTGATTTCTCTGTACCTAGATGTTGAGATGAAAAGAAATATCACTCCATCATTTTGCTTTATCACCTCTTTTGTGCCACCCCTTTGAACTACTTCTGATAATTTCCTCCAGTGAATAACAACCTTCAGTATGGCAATCTTAACCCAGAGACTGTCTTGTTTAGGTTCTTTAGTATTCAAGGTAATTTTGGCTGGACATATAGCAGGTATCAGAAACTCAATATTGCGTAAGTGTTGCCAATGGGAAAGGGAAAAAAACTGACATTTATGAAGTATCTATGGATTTTGGGGATCCTGTGTCTCTACCTCTCTCTGTGTATCTCTCATGAATAAATAAGTAAAATCTTTAAGAAGTATCTATGGATTTTTTTAAAAAGATTTTATTTATTTATTCATGAGAGACACAGAGAGGCAGAGACAGAGGCAGAAGAAGAAGAAGCAGGCTCCCCATGGGGACCCCGATGAGGGACTCTATCCCAGGACCCCTGGATCATGACCTGAGCCAAAGGCAGATGTTCAACCATGCAGCCACCCAGGTGTCCCAGTGTCTATGGATTTTTAATGACAAAATAACTACCGTCATTGAATCATTGCTAGAATTCTAACAGTCCCCAAGGAACTATTATGATTTCCATTGTCAAGACAGGAACAAGGCATTAAAGAGATAGGCAGCCGTCTTCTTACATTAAGCTACAGAGTTTATAGATTAGGTATTATTATTGCTCTTCTTCTTTGTTAATTTTGCTACATAACCTAGTGCTCTTCGTATTATACCATCAGGGATGCTTGCTAATAAAATATCACCAGGATGAAGAAATTGGAGTCTTTTGCCATGGGGCAAATAAGTCAGAAATGAAAGAATTCTAATTAATAGGGAATAAGAAGTAGAAGTTTACATTTTATTTCATCTCGAATGGCATTAGTTTTATATATGAGGGTATAATATGATGAGAACAAAGCTATGGCGAGAGTACATCGATATTGAGAAAACTAATAATATGAGAACTTTAAAATGTTTTAAAATAAACTATATATCCTAACGTTAGGGCAGCCCGGGTGCCTCAGTGGTTTAGCGCAGCCTTCTGCCCAGGGCGTGATCCTGGAGACCTGGGATGGAGTCCCACATTGGGCTCCCTGCATGGAACCTGCTTCTCCCTCTGCCTGTGTCTCTGCCTCTCTCTCTCTCTCTCTGTCTCTCTCTCTCTGTCTCATGAATAAATAAATAAAATCTTTAAAAAAATAATAAAGTTAAAAGAATATAAAGATATATTGAAGTGGCAAAAAGTGAGAATGTGGCATAGGTGAGGCATAATATTGATCAGTGAAAACCTAATCTTTAATTCAAAGAAATTGTTAGATTGGTAAGGGCTGTTTAAAAGAATTTGAGGCAGCTTACAAAGAATTTAAAGAGGAACCAGACAGTACCAGATAAGATAGGACACCTAGAAACTTGAACAACCAGTTCTGGCTTAGGGTTTTATCCATAACTTACTAAGAAAAAGTAAAATTTTAAAACAGATAAAAGATTGTCATTTTAGGGCAGGCCGGGTGGCTCAGCGGTTTAGCGCTGCCTTCAGCCCAGGGGGTGATCCTGGAGACCCGGGATCGAGTCCCACGTAGGGATCCCTGCATGGAGCCTGCTTCTCCCTCTGCCTGTGTCTCTGTCTCTCTCTCTCTCTGTCTCTCATGAATAAATATATAAAATCTTAAAAAAAATTGCCATTTTAGTACTTGAGGATTGCATATTTATACAAGAAAATGACTCTACATGTTATAAGGTGTTAGCGTTTTTTAAAAATAATAATCATAAAGAGAGCCTGGAAAAAAATGTCATTGTAAAGTTACAGGCATTTCTTTACCTCCTCAGAAGGAAAGGCTTGGATTTACCTCTGCAGAAGCTTACCATATTGTTTAGAAAATCAAAAGATAGGCCCCCAAAAGTAATGCAAGTATATTATAAGAAGATAGTCTGTCAGAGGCAAGAAATGAAAGAAACGTGATCAAACAAGCTGGTAAAGTCTGGGAGATTTCTGTCAAATATATATTTATCTATGTTAACTAAAAAGTGATGAACAGTTAATTTCACAAGATGAATTCTGTCATTTATAATTAATATTTTAATTATATTCCAGAATTCCCATATTAAGGCAAAAAAAAAAAACCCCTCATCATTTCTTAGAAAACATTGAATCAAGAATCTAAATAGCACTTACGTCTAACATGCTGATTCCTCATTCAGTTAGACTTTATAATAAATCAAAGAAGTAGCACCCTTTACAGGGCTGTTAAATGAATATGCATATGCATGCTAATATTTTAATTTTACTTTGTAAATAACCATAGTATAGTAATAAAGGCATTACATGCCTACTCAGTGTTTATTGCTTGTCTCCTGTCTAGCTTTGAGCCTATTCTTCTTAAGAGGAGGAGGTAACACATTCTGTAGTGTTCACGGATTGAAACCTGATTCACTCGATTGCAACCCCTGATTGCACTATTCACTAGTATTTAAAAAATCCCTCAAAAGCTAAGTTAAAACAAAGAGGTAGCAACAGTAACAAAACCTTTCACACATCCATTTTAGGTCACTTTTGTACTTTTATTTCTAATACAAGAGTAAAAACAGTGTGAGTCTAATTAAAGGTAGTTTCATATGATGACTAAAATTTTTATTAAGCCCAAGCAGTGTACAATTTCTAATCAATGGAACTAATTTTGAATGTCAAGCTAATGAAGATTTAATGAGAACAAAAAAGAATTCTAAAATAATACTCGACTGTAATTAATATCATGTTTACTATTTTGTAGTATGATTATATTAGCACATTCTAAACATTTGGATTTTACCTTATAATTTGTTATATATAAAAAAGCTTTTCCATTTAGTATCAGTGTATAATTTATTATCTTTTATTTTTAATATTGTCTACACTAGTGTATTGAAACCAGAAAAGCACATACAATTAATAACAAGAATCTTTAAAGTCATTTTTAGTAAGGATGTTGATCAGAGAGTACATAGTTCCAATGCTGGGGAATTGGTGATATAAATATCAGTTTCCTAGAAATCTATGCAGAAAGAACTATGCATATCTCATTTTCCAGCCTTTCCCTAACTTATCATGCTTATGTTACAGAAGCGTGGACAATTCCTTTTGAGACCCTTCTCTGTGATGGATGTGTGAATGTGAGGAAAAGATTGAAAGCATAGAATAGATAAGTACTATTCTAGTGTCAGGCCAATGAAGGATAAAAGAAAAAATGAAGGCATTTCAATATTAATAAAATAGTCCTTTTTGGAAAGAGAATGTCCTATTGAATATTCATTTCAAGAGAAATAAATGTCCAGGGTTGAAAGAGCAGAACACAGTCTCACAACTCTTGTTGGCAATTCAGAATTTAAATTAGGGCTTGAATATCATTCTCAAAGTCCAGGAACATTAAATGATAAAGCAAAGTAGCATTAAAGGAGATGTAGTACAGAAAAACCTGGGTTAAAATAAGAACATCCTAAGCTATCTGAGTTCATTTATCTGTATAATGTGATTTATAGTAATACTTAAATCTGAGAGATCTTGTGGAGATTATGAAAGTAGTAAAACAAATAATAATTTTTGGAGTTCAATTCATTATAATTTATTCATTTATTGTTCATTTTGGAACAAAATGAAGATATCTTTAGATAATTGATTTTAGCTTTACAATTTTAAGGAAAATACTGAGGCCAACACAAAGTAACAAAACCAAGTGATTCACTATATTTTATTATTGGGATATATCCATTACTTTCAATAAGGATTTTAAAAGTATTTGTTATTAATGTGATTATGTTAAAATTATTTTTATTCAAAATATTGAAGGTATTAACACTATTTAATATTTTCATTAAGACACAAGTGAACTATGAAAAATGGCATGCAATTATAAGTAATAGGGTAGTTTCATTGATTGTATCTTGTCTAATAAATTGCTACATAAGTCAAAAATTTTTAACAATCTGAAATGAAATTCCCAAATGACACTAATGTGTTTATAGCCATTATAAGGAACCCTTACTGTTTCTTAATGAATCAAATGACTAAACTTGTGCTGTTACCTTTTATCATAAAATTTAGTCTTCTCAGATTGAACAATCTTCCCTTTCAAATCATTTTAAAGTTAAATTTAAAAAGTTTGAATACATTTTTCCATGAAAAAGGAATAAAGGTTTCTGTCCAATATCATTTCCTGCTAAAAGTTAAAGTAATTAGAGTTTCAATTTATCAAAATGTCATTCCCAAAATAGAAAAGGTTAGGTGGTTTAATTATGTTCATGTTATTTCACCATAAAATTTTATTTTTCATCTATTAATTTATAGGCCAATAGTAAAGCCAGTGAAATGAACATAACTATAGTGAGTTCTTCAATATTACATCAAAACTGGCCTACACAATGAGCACAGAATTCTTAAAGGTTAATCACACTCTTCTAAGATTACAAATTCTGAACTTTAGTAGGCTGTTAATTAAAAAGAACAGTTTGTCATTGGTAGAATGTTTTCATTATGGCATACAAATGTGAAAATACAGAGACATAAAATCCATGTTTGAAAACAGATGATACTCAGTAAGCTTCTTCTAGGTAAAAGAGACACATCATCATAAAAGACTACAAAAGGAGTTTTGGAGATCTTCTGGGCATAAATTTAAATGTTTTAAATTATTAATTGTATATGAAATTGTTTCAAAATGCCATTATTTTTGGAATAATATTTAGCTGCATCCAATATTAACAGGTCAAGTAGATGTTATAACTGAACTACTTTGCAAAAGTGGAGGCATTTTTTTTTAACTTGTAGACACTCCACATCTGCTCCTGTCTCCACTTACTAAAAGTCTTTGTCTAGTTACATTGTTTCATATAATCCTAACCAAGTATCATATTTACCAGCCTTTTAGCCCAATTAAACATGGAAGTGAAAAAGGTTACAATTATTTATCCATTTTGGAGAGTAGAGTGTGAAGCAACTCCTTGAAAAATTTTTTGACATTTGTCTTCCATATTGGCAAATGACTCCTCTTGTATAGCTGCAATAAAAAATGTGATTAACTTGTGGAAAGAACATTGATAAAAGTGACAAATCTGACTGCATGTCTTGATATAAGCATTAAGGGGATTTGGAATAAATCATTCATTAATCCACCCAGCTATTTGTTGTGCAAATATATTTTGAATATCTCATATCTCATGTTATTTTGTTGTCTGGACAACGGTGATAGTAATACCCAATTTACAGAGTTGGTTTGAGCTAAAGTAGATGACACATATGTGACTGTACATCCTAATTCATCAGCATCCCTTATTTGAATATAGATCTGCTTTGTAAATGTTGACACTGGATAAAATGAAAGAAGGAAACATAATAATCTAAAAACATGTTTCTAATATCAAGTCCATATATGCATTTTTGGTTTGTTGTGTAGATGTAATGACCTTATATAGATCAATGCTTTTTCAATATTTTTTTCAGTAATCAGAGTTAACTCATTCTGAGTCTTTAATACTAGAGTTTGAATTGATTACTATAATGACAGAGTAAACACAACAACAATCTCACACCATCAGAAACAAATATGTCTACACATAACCAAGTAAATACTTAGGAATGGACAAGAAGATTTGATGATGAAATTTGTGTTAACATTAAGAGTTCTTTTCTAGCTAAGAAAGTGATTTTAAAAATATTCTAAAAGAGTCTGCAATTTATATTAAATAGGAAACTGTGAAGACAGCTGCCGTAGATATTTCTTAGGAGACACTATCTTGCGTCAACTTTGAGTTGGTTAGAGATGCAAAGAATCCTATAGGTTAGGATAGCTCAATAAAGAAGTTTAATTCATCATCCAGAAAAAATTACAAGACTATCTCTTAAACCCTTATTAATGCTTCAGGTTACAATTTCCTTCTCTTTTCTTTAAACTATCCGGGCAAAACTGCCCTCTCCTCAAAGTGAATCAAAATGAAGTACACACAGATGTGCCACTTGGTATTTTCTAGTTGGTAATATTTAGCAGAGAAAGAATTTTCTACTCTTGTTGAATCATAAAAGGAAGTAATCATCTGTCACTAATTGAAACAAAGTCTATACTATACAGAAAATAAAAATGAACTTGTTTTTCTGATACAGAGTTGGATATTTACACTGCTCCCTATATCAGCAAAAACACACCTCACACCTGCTGCTTTTCCTTTTCTTTTTTTTTTGTGTTGATCCTCTACCTAATTAACATCCATTAAGATTCACACCTGTAGTGGCTTTAGCCTTTGCCTACTGCTCTGAGTTGTGGTTTTTAACCCTTCATTTTACCTATAATACATGAATTATCACTTTCCCTAACAGGCTCAGTCTTTCAAAGAAAGCTGTTTTCGGTGTTCGCTTGCATTCAAAGTCACTCTTGAATTCACCACAGCTGGGGATTCTGAGAGGCAATTGTTTTTTTCTGGAATAAGACATGAACAGGTGGTACTCCCACCTGCTGCACGTCTTTGAATGTTTGTTGGCTTCGAACAGTTCTTGGACCTGATATTTGAAATGTTCTCTTGCATTAGACGCAGCAGAGGAAGAGAAAACAGGCCATGGCCTTTTTTGTTACTAATGGTCTCATTACAGACATTCTCTGGTTGGTAATTGCTGGCATATTGAAACAAATGGGTGCATTGCTTTCTGGACTGGGTATGGATGGAAATAAGCCAAACAGATTGGTACATAGCCTGGCTACTTTATTTTAAGCATTGAGGAAGATTTAGCCGATCAAACAGAGTGACTTATTTTCCCCTTGGGAAAGTTTGCAGAGGTCTATTTGTAGATGGCAATGGAAACATTTCTGGACAGACAAGCAGTTGTGATTTTCACTGTGATTTCTTCCACACAGAAGAAAGCACTTAGGTGCTATCTAATTTGGCGTATGTCCTGTTCTCTTAGTTTATTTAGTGTTTTGGTATTTCTGTTCTCCAGTGGAGTGGGACAAATTGACTCAAAAAGTACTAGAACTACTCATTTTGAAGGCTTTATGGACAAAGTAAACTATTAGGTCTATCCAGTCATAATTACAACCTGCAAATATATTGAGGCTATTTTTTGTTCTGAGCAAAATTGAAAACATACTGTTAAGCATGGTTGTTTCTATTCTCCAACCATCCTTTCTCTTTAATGGTTTTCAATGAACTACGGCAGAAATAATACAGAATAGCTTTGAATCAACATACCTGAAAGTGCTATTTGTGTATTTGCAGAGTAGGGCACAAAAAGCATATTTTATATATGATTGTTTATCTATTACATGACCATATTAGATAGATACAGATAGATGTAGGTATAGATATATAAAATATAGATATATTCAAGTTGTATGTACTATACATTTAATATATATAATCCTTGATTTCAAAATGTATGAAGTGAAAATCCACACAAGTGACGTAATTCATTTAGACTCCGAACCAATTTTCCATAAAGTATTTTCCAGGTTACCTGGCATTTAAAAGGCATCCAATAAATGCCAAACTCCACTCTCTTTGATTTGCTCTTCTAAAATATGTGCCATTGCCTGTTAAATATTGCCCCTCGAAGACTTATTAACAGTCTGGGTAAAGGTATAATTATCCTATTTTTCATATAAGGAAATCAAGGTGCATAGTTTATGCCTGAGGCCATGTAATAGGTTAAGTGGCAGACTTGGAGTTTAACAATGTGCCCCTCTGCCTCTTGGTCTCATGAATCTTCCAGGACATGATTGCATCCTAAACCTGATAGGGGTTCTTAGCATTTCTGGCAGACACTCAGGAACATGGGCATATTTTGACAAGAAAGGTTCAGCTGTTTAAAAAGTTGAAATTGTGACTATGTGAAATGTGACTGTAAAAATATGATACTGGAGAGAAACGTGGCAAAGGATATTGAACTGATATGTTTGGAAAATGGAGAATAAAGTTAATTTCTCATAAATGAAGGATTGGGTGGATCAGAAGACAAAAAAGATGGCATAAGAAAACGTAAGAAAAGATTTGATTTATTAATTGAAACTTGAAGATGAAAATTGGAACCGCTTTTTTTTTTAATTTTTATTTATTTATGATAGTCACACAGAGAGAGAGAGAGGCGGAGACATAGGCAGAGGGAGAAGCAGGCTCCATGCACCAGGAGCCCGATATGGGATTCGATCCCAGGTCTCCAGGATCGCGCTCTGGGCCAAAGGCAGATGCTAATCCGCTGCGCCACCCAGGGATCCCAGAACCGCTTTTTTGAATTACCTTCCATTATAACACAGTCCCCTGGTTTTCCTTTTTTTTTTTCCTCCTCAATGTACTTTCTTAGACTCCTAAGGCTTTTCCTCTTCTGCCACATATTTATTTACCTCTTTTTTTTTTTTTTCATTTCTCAGACTGTAGTCCTAGCCTTCTACTTTCACTCTGTAGTCTTTTCCTACATGATATATTTCAATAATTATATTACGATTTACAGGTGACATTTAAAAACACTATAACCAAAATTTCAGTCCAGGATCAGTTGTCATTTTCACAATAACACAATTCAAGAAACTAAACAAAACTTCCACACAAACTGAATTCATTTCTCATCTCTATAAAAAAAAAAAAAATCAAGATTTCTTTCCTCGAGAGTTTGTACACTACCTATCTTTCTTAATATTTCCTCAGAAAAGAAAACGGATAATTTCATAGCTTAAATTCTTTCAAGTGTGTCTCATTACTGTGGAATGAATTGGCAAGTCCAACCAGACCCACAAGGTCCTACATGACCTGACACCTACTTACAATGATGGTCTCGTCTCATGACATTCTTCCATTCTTGCTTTACTTTCCATCCATACCTGACCCATGTGCCTTTTATCTTTTGTCTCTTCACCTTTGTACGTGATCTTTATATAAATAAAGCTGTTATTTTTACAAATGTGTTTGTAACCTGGGTATAGGTAAATAAGAATGTCCCAGGCTGCTGCCTAACGCTATTTTTCTCCTGCTTTTCTTCACTTAATCATCTTTTCTCAGTTTCCAGCTTAAACAGCAACTTCTTGAGGAAGCCTCTGGGGAACCCTCAGATTGGTTTTACATCCTTCTTATGTGTTCCCATAGCAGCATTGCCTTTCCTTTTTCAGCATTTCGTCTAGTTGTGATTGTTGGGGAACAATTCTCCATGGAGTTTTTTTTACATTTTGTATCTGTTTTTGTCCTGGACTATCTTTTCAAGGATGTTTGCATATCAAACAGCCTTCAAAGATAAATTGTGTCTCTCACTAGACCAGAGGACAGATAGGTTTCCTTACCAATATAATTAAGATAAATATCTCTTTTCATCTTACAGCTAAGAGGGGGCAGGTTTACTAGCTACCTCTAATATAAGACTGAAGCCTCTTCGGCATGGATATATATTAAAAACTTTCTGTTAAGAGAAAGAAGAGGCACAAAAGCTACATATAGTATAATTTCACTCATGGAATGTCAGGAATAGGAAAATCTATAGAGATAGAAAATAGATTAGTGGTTACCTAGGTTGGTGGGAAGGGGTTGGGAAATGGAGAACACTTAATGATGGGTATGAATTAATTTTGGGGGTGATGAAAGTATTCTAAAATTGATTGTGGCATTGATTTCATAAAATTGAATATACCATAAAAAACCCAAACCCAAAACAAACAAACAAAAAAAAACCCTAAATTTCCCTTTTAATAGGTGAATTGTTCGGTATATAAATTATATCTCAAAACTTTTTTTAATACATTTATGATCTGAATAAAGGTCAGGAAATAAAAATATCCAGGGTTTTTTGACTCAAGGTTCCTCAGCTGTGGTACAAACTTACTGTGCACATTGTATCCATGGGGTCCCACATTCATATTGACCCCGTTAGGTTAGACTTGAAGGGTGGGAGTAAGTGTTGTAAACAGAAAGCTCATGCTGCCTGCTTTCCTATGAATAGTTCTTCCTCTAACCCAGGAGCCTCACGCCTCCTGTGAGGATTCAGGAAATAGTAGCAGGGTAACTTATTAGTTTGTGTGTAAGCCAGTATCTCAGAGCTTTCATGATTTTTCATAATGTCATTCATTTTGGTATGTACGCATTTTCTCTTTTCTATCTCATTTACTTCCCTCACCCTGTCCTCACACAATGAGTGGCAAAGAGCAGACACAAGAAATATTTGTTGACTGACAGATTGATATAATGTAAAAAAGAGAGAGGAAAAAATAAAAATTAGAAAAGATGAGGAAAAGCTGATATACGATAGGTTTATCAAAGAATTCTGAAAGGGACCCAATTTTTCTTCTATGAAAGTTCATTAGGACCCTTTTTCCATGATCTATAACACCATACCATATACTTTAATTTTTAAAAAATCAAACACCTGTTTTACTTAATGGTGCAGACCCCCCATTAATACTATATTATTTAATTGAAATTGTTCTGAGTATTATATATGTTATTATTTTACATTATTCTTTATCACTGTTTTTTTTTCTTTAGCGTTCTATATAACCATTATAGTTTATAAATTATAAAGTTAAAAACCATGAGATTTTATCTGCTGATGATTTCATAGAAAAGGCAATAGAATTGAGCTGTGCCTTGTAGCAGATAAAATCTTGATTTGGGATAGGAAGTAGGCAACATAATAGAGAGTGAAGAATTAAGGTCAGTTTAGGGGCATCTGGATGGCTCAGTCGGATGAGTGACTGACTCTTGGTTTCGGCTCAGGTCATGATCTCAGGGTCCTGGAATTGAGTCCCTTGTCTGGCCTCCCCACTTAGCAGGGAGTCTGCTTGTCTCCCTACTCCTGCTAGCACACTCTCTCCCTCTAAGATAAATAATAAATCTTAAAAAAAAAAAAAAAGAATTAGGGCATCTGGATGGCTCAGTCAGTTAAGCATCTGACTTTAGCTCAGGTCATGATCTCAGGGTTCTGGGATTGAGCCCCATGTCAGGCTCTATGCTCAGGAGGGAGTCAGTCTGCTTCTGCCTCTCTCTCTCTCCTTCTTCCCCTCTCCCTGCTTGTGCTCTCTCTATATATAAAATAAATAAATAAAATCTTAAAAAAAAAAAGAATGAAGGTCGATTTATCCCAATTTCACTTTGGTTTAGGGAAAAAGTCCACAATGGAAGGGGATTGTGAAAGAAAGTAATATTAATCTATTGCTTGATTGTTGGCTTTCAGTGAAAATTTCTATTTTTTTAAATTAAAAAAATTTTTTGAATGTTTCTGTTTGTATGTAGAGCCCATGTTTTCCTATCTGCTCACATATACTAACAATTTATAAAAGCAAAAACAAGAAAGAAAAATAGTTTCAAAGTGCCAGATGTAACTGAATGATTCTGGCAAAGTCAGACTCTGCTGTTTCCGAAGGTACACTTTCTCCCACTCTGATGCTTTGCCAATTTTTCCAGTGACATTATGGGACCATTAAAAATAATATCCCAGAAGATAAGCTTTGTCTTCTTGTTCACTACCAAGTTCAGGTACAGAGAATGCCTATGAACAACTTCTAATGATCTTTTTCCCCCTTCTGCCTCTCCTCCTACTAAAACTGTGAAAGACACAAGCCCCACTGTCAATCCGAGGGTAAGGAATTGAGTCACTCTTTGTGATGCAGCCTAGAGAAGCTGGTTTCCATGCAAACTTAAAATGATATCTATCCAGATACTAGCAATTATTAGTGGAAAATTCAAGACTGCCATTGCAGTTTCATAATGAGAAGGAAGATGACAGTGTGTGATCCCACTAAAGAATCAAAAATGAGAGAAAGTCATCACCTAATTAACCATTCTGAGGTGGAAATTAATGGTTTTGGTAACTAGGAAAAAATGATCTGAGAGAAAAATAGGTATCATATTCTTGATACTGAGTTATTCATAGAGATTTATAAATTTTTACTATTCTAATGCATGCAATGAGTAATAGTAAAATTAAGAAAAACATTTCTATTCTTAATTCAAATTCATTCCTAATGGAGTGGAAATGGAAAACATTATAATGAATCTAAAAATCTTTTAATTTAAAAATCATCTGCTGAAATACAACCCCTTTTGTTATGTTAATAACATACATTTGCTTAGTTACTCATTTGTTTATTTTAAAATTTAGTTCAAATTTTTTTCTAAGTTTCATAATCTTTACCTGGAGCTTTCCATATAATGATTGCTAAGGCAATCACCTCACTTGGATGTATTCCACTTCATTTATGTGTGAGAGAAGAAAAATATCTATCATTAATTGTGAGAAATTAACCATACTTACACAAAGTTTCTCTTTTAATCGTTACTTTTATTTATCACATCTGTCTGTGTATATTCTATTCCTTTTAAATCTTAAGACTGTCATTATTTTTTCTGAGACTATTGTTATCATTGTGAAATCAAAAAGTAAAACAATTTAGTATTGAGTTTAATGTCTTTATTCAAGGGAAAGCAATATATGGATTGTGAGAGTACAGTGCCTCAGAAGCAGTGAAGCACTCCTTTTGGAAGGATTTTGGGCAAGTTTATATAGTGTTGGAAGCAGCAATGCAGAGACAGGGTGTGATTGGTTGAGGTTTGGTAATCTGACCTTATAGAGAACAATCAAGGGACAGGAAAATAAGTCTAGAGTCCCTGAGTTGGTTTGGCATTTGGGATTGGCTGACTGGATATACTGCATTTCTGGTCAAGCTCAGCATTTATAAGAACACGAAAGTCAGTTTGCTGACATGGCACCCTGTGCAGGAGAGGCTCCATTTGGACCTAGAAATTTATTTCAACATCATAAATAAGGATATAATCTACATGAGGAAGATCTGCCTTTGCTTTGAAGCTGACTTTGGCATAGAATCACATTAAAAAACACCCCAGTTCAATAACATAAAGTAATTGCAAAAGGATTTAACTTTATCAAAGGCTCTCAGAAATGCAGAGGGAGGATTCCATTTATAACACAAATACAATATTTTTTAAGCAGTTGTTATCAATGTCTCTTTCTTCTCTGTCCCTCCTGTGTGTATATATCTCATACATGTGGAAGGTAGAGTCAGCCTTAAATCTCTCTGCTCTCTATTTCAATACTCCTCCAAACTCTCCAAAATTCAGATTGCATTTTTTCCCATTTCTACCCCAACCAGCCTCCTTTCTTTCCTCGACCCCCAACTTGTTCCTTCTCAGATACAGGATCATCTATTTACTTTACTTACATAGTACCTCGACTTTCTTTCTTCAGTACATCAGTTTTGACTTAACCACTTTCACTGTCTCTACTTCGTCATCTTGATCTAAAAATTCACTAAGGGACATGTTGGTAAAAGTCAGAGGGAGGGTAGTAGTCTGTGAATAAACCAGATGTTAGTTTCCACCTTACCTGTTACACAGTTAATGGCAAGTGGTAACATTATTTTGTTTGCTATTTTTGTTGTCACTGTTTTTTAATTTCACAAAAGTACCTTTCATAATAACTAGCAAAAGCTAGAATATTCTGAGAATAGGAAACTATATTTATGCGTTTGTGAACTCCCATGTATCATAAAAATTAGCATGGCATATGTACCAAATTAACTGAGAAGTATATTTATTTACTTTAAAGATTCTATTTATTTATTTATTCATGAGAGACAGAGACAGAGACAGAGAGAGGCAGAGACATAGACAGAGGGAGAAGCAGGTCCCCTACAGGAAACTCGATCCAGGGACTCTATCCCAGAACCCCAGGATCATGACCTGAGCCAAAGGCAGAAGCTCAAGCACTGAGCCACCCAAGCGTCCTTGAAAAGTATATTTAAACAGTTTTTGTGATACTAAATGTTCAGAAATAATAAGAGAAAATAAAACTATGTGGTAATTTATGCCATAGAAATGGGGCTTTCTATCACCAAGGAAGGAAATGAGATAAAGCAATTATTTTAGCATCTATGGCTCATGTACCTTTTTTACATAAATTAATGATGATTAATCATTTCTAAGACTATTTGAGTTTGGGCAGCCCGGGTGGCTCAGCGGTTTAGCACCGCCTTCAGCCCAGGGCGTGATCCTGGAGTCCAGAGATCGAGTCCCACGTTGGGCTCCCTGCATGGAGCCTGCGTCTCCCTCTGCCTGTGTCTCTGCCTCTCTCTCTCTCTCTCTCTGTGTTTCTCTCATGAATAAATAAATAAAATATTTTTTTAAAAAAGAATATTTGAGTTTGTGATATGGGAAAACTTGGTTCTTGTCTTACGGAGTGGAAGAATGGATCTCTTGGACAACAGAGAGTGAGCAAAGCAATAGAAGTTTATTAAGCAGAGATACAGAGAAAGCTCTCCGAAGTGAGAGGGGTCCCGACAAGGTTGCCACTGAGGGCTTTCAGTGTCAGTCTTTTATTGAGCACCTAGCCAGGGAGCCCACGCCTTGACTTCTTGTGCAGTCTTGGTTTGAGCAGGGACTATTGATAACACCTTAATGACATATTTCTTGTGGTCTGGTGAGTTTCTGTGATTACTTAGTAACCATCAAAAACAGATATTCCCTAACTTTTTGGAGCTGGGGAGCCAGGTTTGTTTGCTTGCTTGCTTGCTTGCTTATTTATTTATTTATTTATTTATTTATTTATTTATTTATTTCTGCCTCATCTCTGTTTCCTTGGGTTGGGTAGGAGCCTGTCTCTGGGCCTTTCGGTGTCCTTGGGATATATGGGAGCCCAAAGATTCCTGGGAGCCTGACTCTAGGCCTTTTCCTTATCTTTCCCTGCCTAGCCCCCTCAGCCCCTATATCAATTGCATCAGAGTTTTCTGAGCTAAGCATTCTGAACTGAGTTCATTCTTTCATTCATGTAATAGTATTGACTATGTACCCACCATTTGCCAGGCACTGTGTTGTATATAGCGCATCCAATAGCAAACATACAGATGAAGCCTCTGTTTTCACAAAGTTTTATTATACTTGAAAAGCCTGGAAACATTTTCAATGCTGGCAAATCACTCACAAGTGGCAGAGATACTAAGATCACCAGGAAGATTTACCAACCTGAAGGAAGGAACTCTGTCATGGAGCAGTGCCAAAAAAGGAAAAACTGGGGACTCAGAGATTGAGTGTCTGCCTTTGACTCAGGTCATGATCCTGGGGTCCTGGGATCGAGTCCCACACCAGGCTCCCTGTGGGGCCCCTGCTTCTCCATCTGCCTATGTTTCTGCCTCTCTGTGTCTCTCATGAATAAATGAATAAAATCCTTTTTTTTTTTTAAAGGAAAAACTGTCAATAACAGTTTCATCAATAAAAGCAATAGTTCACACACATTGAGGAATTACAATGCAGCACACACTCTTCTAGGCTATTAACTTTATTAAATTAATTAAATTAATCCCCAGAAGTTAATGAATAGGTACAAATATTATCTCATATATGCATTTAAAATTCTAGAACTTGAGTAATCTACAATTCGCATTCTTGTAATAACTGCTAATAGTATAACAAGTAATTTGTGAAGCCAGAATTTGAACCCAGATAATCTTCTTTGGAATATTCCTCTACCCACCACTGGCTCTTATCTTTTAAATGCAAGACATTTTGGCACAGACAAAATATTATAATAAAACAGAAGAAAGTGGAAGTAATAGGACACATTTGTGTTTTGCAATAAGGCTTATTACTAATGACCTTCATGAGAGCAGATGGTGAAAAAGAATCAGATTGTACCAAATAGAGGAATTAGAGGCAGAATATAGATTACATTTTCTAGAACCTCAGGATGATGGAAGAATATAGGAAAGGAATGCCCGGATAGCTCAGTAATTGAGCATCTACCTTCTCCTCAAGGCATGATCCTAGGGTTCTGGGATTGAGTCCCACATTGGGCTCCCCATGGGGAGGCTGCTTCTCCCTCCGCTTATGTCTCTGCCTCTGTCTCTGTGTCGCTCATGAATAAATAAATAAAATCTTTAAAAAAAGAAAAGAAAAGAAAATAGAAAAGGCATTATCTTGTACAGAAAATATGCCAAAAATAGTATGTTGTCTTATTTTAGTATGGAAAGATTATTTATACAGAAAGCATGGTGTTTATTTAAACTATGATACCCCATAAGAGTTGGGGTAGAGAGAGGGAGACAAAAGACTACAGCTAAATATATTAAGCTGGATCACAGGAAATGGATGATACTTGATTCTTGTCATACAAAAACAGTACTCTTATCAGATTCAACCTAATAGTAAATATTGCAGATAAGTGGAGATAATAGTTCCCAGAAGTATTAGATGAGTTTTAGCCTTATGAAGGAGGAGGAAAAAGATTTCTCCAAAAATAACAAAGGATGAAAATTTTACTTTAAAACATAGTACTGTTCTGAGTCTATTTTAATTTTAAAAATCACAGGTTTTTTTCAATGAAGGAGAGGGATAGGGTCCTCTGCAGAAAGTGGTAACTCAGTAAGACAAGCTATGTGGCTTCCGTGTGTGGCTATGAAGAATGATAAAGGACTCTTGTAGGGGTGAATAAATGAATGAGGAAGCAGGGCTGAGAAAAAATCTGAATGTGGTTTAGTAAAATTTAATATGGCCAATATCAGAGTTATATGAAATTTTCCAGAACTGTTGAGCATTCTAGAAGCAGGAGACAAAATGACATATAATTTGACCTTTTTGTCAAAGACCTTTAATCTTATTAGCTAAGTCACAGTGAGGCTGAATTCCTAATTATATATAAAATACTGTTTTAGCAACAATAATAGCTATCATTTACTGATAGGTATGGGGGAGGTTTTGCATGTCCTTTGCATTTAGTCTAATTGATGTGTCACTTCCATTCTTGCCTCTCTCTTATCCATTTCTACATGGCTACACTAAGTCAGATCAAGAGACATCCCTACTTAAAATTTACTCTCTCCCCTTCTCTCATTTCTTTCTTTCTGCCCTCCCTCAACCCAGACTAGGCAAACTTCTTTTAGATTCTCAAAAATTCAAAGTCCTTGACTGCCCCAGTGCTTGACATATACTGAATTATATGCAGATCCCACTTTTCTTACCACTTCTGGGAAGCTGGCTCTGTCCTGTCTCTTCTCTTATGGCTTGAATATCATTGCTTCATAGAGGCAATCTTTAACCACATGATTCAATGAAGACCGTTTGCATTCCTGCTATTCATTGGGCCCCATTTGTTTCATTATAGAATATATTATAATTTAGTTATTCATTTTTAAAGATTTATTTTTTTTGAGAGAGAAAGAGAGATAGAGTAAGAGCCAGGGGGAGGAGCAAAGGGAGAGGGAGAGAAAATCTCAAGCAGACTCCCTGCTGAGTTCAGAGCCTGACATGGGGCTCCATTTCAGGACCCCAAGATCATGACATGAGCCGAAACCCAGAGTTAGATGCTCAACTAACTGTGCCACCCAGGTGCTCCTGTTCTATAATTTATAATTATACATTTATTACCATGACTACCAGTTCATTGTTTCTTCCCCTTCCATTCTATTTGCTCCTGAGGAGAAGCACCTTGCCTCTTTCATTCATCTCTCTTTACCCAGGACATGGTTATATGCTTATATCACATTAGACACTCATATGTGAGTTACCAAAGGCTGGCATTTAAACATATAACAATCATGCTGAGGATGAGTATAAGTAGTCCCACTTTACAGAAAACAAAATTGAGTTAAAGAGATGTTAAGCAACTTGTCCAAAGTCATATCACTAGCATGTGTCAAAACCAAGATCCTAAACCAAGGCAGACTTATTAAAAAGTCCTGGCTCTATACCACAAGCCAGCACATTTATTCTGATATATAAAAAAATTATTTTAGAAGCCAAGTAGCTATGAAGTCAATGTATTCTTCCCCCAGAATTCTGGTTCATGGAGCATTCTGCATTTTGTTATGAATTACTATTATCAGAACATCTCAGTGTCTGAGTGTCTCAGCAAAAGTCTTTGCATCTCTTAGATATTTGGATATTGTGAGTTAACCAATCTGAATCTGATCAACTTGGAAAAAAGTGCATGTGTGTGTGTGTTGTATGTACATGTATATATATTTTTTTCTGGACTTATAAACCTGAAAACAAGACAAGAGACCTTTATGAGATATTTAGGTAAAGCCATACTACATGGTCTTCCTAGTAAATGGCCAGCTGGCCTTTCTTTGTCGACACCACTAAATCTACAAGTTAGTTATTCAGATTTCAATAGGTAATGATATAGATATGAATCTTCAAAATAAAATTTAACATTCATATGCATTACTTTTATCTAATCTTTTATCTTAAAAAAAAGCATATTCAGCTTCTAGAATCTGCCATCCTGAAATTATCTCAAGCTTTGAGATTCGTTCATCTACCCTTTGAGAATTGTATACCTCTGAACATCAGGTAGCTAATGAGCTTTGGGCAATATAGGCAATAATCCCTTTTCCCTTAATACTTACACCACATTGTATGGGAATTTTAATTGTAAGTAATAGGCTTCTGTTTATGGATGTCACTAATATGAGTCAATACAAAGAATGAAATAAGAAATGCTTTGTTCCTTATAAATAGCAATCTATCCCATAGTAGTTTTACTCAACAATAAAGAAATCTTAAAACATTGTTTTCAGAAGTGATACAAGACATCTAAATGGGGCAGCCAGGACAGAGTTTGTACAAATCAATAAAACTCCCTCTGCATCATGCAGGATTCTTAATTTAACAATTGTTCACTTGTACTGTCATCATGTAAAACTACAGCTTGGAGGATAAAGTGGTGAGTTGGTTCAGTAAATCTTAGAAAAGAGCAAATTTATCCAACAGTGTAGAGTCTACAAAAATAAACAATACATACAATCTGAAAGACCATGAACAAACTATGTAATAGAATTCCAAATAAAGAGCCAAAGATAGTTACAGAATTCCTACTTTTTCTGGCATAGTCCTTTGTCTGCTTGGTTCACTGACAATTTTTGCTTTTCATTTTAATATAATTATCATATGAAATTCACACCTTCTCTAGTGTTCTCTATTTCTCTGTTTCCACATCAAACAAGAAAGATTTATTTTGATTATTCTAAAACTATGACCTTTGGATCCAATCCAAGGATTCAAAATTGATTCAAAATGGATTATTCAAACCCAAAATAATTGCTCTGAGCTCAACTTCCAAACTGTTTTTCTTCTGTTCCTGGTCTTACCTAGTTAAATTTCTCTTTTTCATTTTCATTATTTGCTTGAACTCATTTGTTGGTCCAATCATTGAATGAAATGTACCTTTCCGTATCTTGGCTGTTGTTTCTAATTATGTAGGTTTAGCAGATAGGGGAAATGACCCTTTGGGAAGTCTCTCTCCTCTAGGCTGAGAAAAGCTTAAAGTAGAATGTACTTGAATATATTTGATTTAAATTAATAATAATACCCCAAAGCTCCTGCCCTCTGTTTCAACACTTTTTCTTTTTACTTTTATTTTAATTACTATGAAAATCTGTGGTCCACTTTTATTTTTTAAAATTTATGTTGTATTTAGTCCTCAGAGAGTATTAAATGAGATTTAGGGAATCGGTCTGTATATACATGGAAATATTGTTCTAATTTTCAAATCTCTTCTGGATGACATTAGGCACATATTGTTGTTTTACTAAATATTTCACTAAAGCAGATTCCTAAATTAAATCTTTAGCCTCAGAAAACAGTTTCCTTTAATTTTTGAAATCAGATTTTTCATTCATAGAAGCATAAATATATATCAGGCTTATAATCTATTGCAGTTCTTAAAATAATTTCCAATTATGAACTAACCTCTATTTTTAAAGTCACTCAAAAAGAAAATATTAGTGAATTATTTCAGGTTTGCAAATAATAAAAAATATATCATTTCCCTTTTAATTAACTTTAGTTAAATTTAAGGATGAATAAGTAAAAACACAGTGTTCGGAACTGAGAAGGTAAATATATCACTATTACCCTACCTTCACAGTCAATCAAGTTAAGTAAATGTGTACCTACTTGCCCATAAAGCAGACATTTGATATGTGATATATAGGTATATATTGTTATTGAAATATAAAAGAAAAAGATGTCAGTTCTTATTTGGGGCATAAATTACACATGCTTTACAAATATTTTGGTTTATCCACTCAGCCATCTGAGAAAGAGTAAAACTTTTATAATTTTTTTTAAACTTTTATAATTTTAAAGCAAATAAAAAAATATATACATTGTACTTATGTTCTCTAATGGCCATTTAAATTATTATTATTCGAATCCTCACAGATAAAATTTCAATTGCCTGTATTAGTTATTTTAAGTTAATATAAGAAAAAAAAAACATTAGGGAAGACAATGGATTTTAGTTGTAAACAAAAGCAATTCAATGAAGATGACTTGTTAGCAACTCATTTAACCTGAGCTCTGCTTACAACTACCTTTAAAGCAATACAAAGGTTTACAGGAATATAAATACACTCATTCATGCAGAACAGCAAATGTCGAAGGAAAAGGCTAATAGTTTCATAAGCAACCTTAACAGGAACACTATATAATAAATGTCATGAGGTCTGACAGTTCTAATCAGTTGGTAGGTAACCTTCAAACTTGCAAGGACAGATTTGAAAATTAGGATCTTGTGTTCTGCTAGCTATTACAAAACAATCAGCTGAGAGTTTACAAAAATGCCTGATTTAAATACTTAGTGGAATCATCTCAGAAGGTGACAAATTATATTCACAATCTGTTTAATTAAATTAATATATATGTACATATATATAGCAAGTTTATATGTGCTAAAATTCTTTATTATACAAAATGCTTTTATAGTTAGAGTACCATGTAAGTTCACAGTCTGATTACCATTTTCACAATCTTTAAAAGCAAAGAGAAACTACCTTTCAAAAGGAGAAAAATAGTACTGGATTCTCTAGCTACTTTAACTTAAATGGGGAAATGTACTGTATGTTATCATCCAAAGGGCAATTTGCAAACCCTTTGAGGATCACAAAGTGCTGGGTTATAAATAGCATGACTTGAGTTACAAATCATTGTCAAACCAAACATATTTCCTACTATGACAGAATAATGGACTTGATTCCTTCAATCTACAATAAGTGAAATGGAGCTTGACCTCAGGAAGCCTTTTAACTCTGTCCCACATGGCATACTCATCAACAAGCTAGGAAAATATGGGTTAGGTCATGTAGTTGTTGGCTTGATGTAAAAGTTGTTGGAGTGTGGTACTCAAAAGGAGTTATTGATGGTTCATGGTTGACCGGGATGTATGGACTGAAATAAAGGAAGTATTTGGTCATTGTTTGAACAAGTTGTTCTGTGCCAGATGGGATTTCTAAGTCTGAAATAATTTCTTGTCTTACAAATGATGGGTAACATGGCCCATTTGCTAACTTCCTATAGTATATCCAACTAGGAAAGATGACTCTTAATTTAGGAGCTTTCATGTAGAATAACATACATACAAATATATATTCAGTGTATAGCACTTATGCATAGTATATACTTAAATAATATTTATTCAAATATATTCAGCATATATGCATTTATTTACATATATGCAATGGTTTATAATATATGTATGATATATAAATGAAATATATATGTATTAAGGAATGCCCAAAACAATTTAAGTACATAGTAAAGTCTGATAGCACCTCCTAAAAGATACAAATGATAGCCAAGGATTGAGTAGCATTTGAGTTTCATTACAATCACATTTTTAAAAAAATTATTAAAAAAATAAGGCCATGGCTTTCCCAAACAGGAAATTCAGTTAATTCCAAACCCAGTTAAATTCACTCTAACTTTTTTTTACAAATATTTTATTTATTTATGAGAGATACAGAAAGAGAGAGAGAGAGAGAGAGAGAAGCAGGCTTTATGCAGGGAGCCCGATGTGGGACTCCATCCTGGGACTTGAGGATCAGGCCCTGAGCCAAAGGTAGACGCTCAACCGCTGAACCACACAGGCGTTCCAAACTCAAACTCTTAAAAGCTTTGTAGTGTTGAGGGTTCCTGAATGGCTCAGTCAGTTAGGCAGCCAACTCTTGATCTCAGCTTGGGTCTTGATCTCACAGTCCTGAATTCAAGTCCCGAGTTGGGCACCATGCTGGGAATGGAGAGTTCAAAAGAAAACAACAACAACAACAACAATAACAACAAAACCCTTTGTACTATTGAACAAGTTACTTAACCACTCCAAACTAATAAGCTTCTGTAAAGTGGCATAAATACAACTAACTCCATAATTGTATTTATATGGGAACCCTGGGTGGCGCAGCGGTTTACCGCCTGCCTTTGGCCCAGGGTGCGATACTGGAGACCCGGGATCGAGTCCCGCGTCGGGTTCCCAGTGCATGGAGCCTGCTTCTCCCTCTGCCTGTGTCTCTGCCTCTCTCTCTCTCTCTCTCTGTGTGACTATCATGAATAAATAAAAAATTTAAAAAAAAATTGTATTTATATGAGAATTAAATAATTAATAATAATAACGATAGCAGGTTTTCTTTATCAAGTGCTCACTGGATAAGAGGCATTCAAGAAGAAATGAAGTTAGTCCCTGCAACAGATCTCTGCTATGGATCATAATATTATTTCTGTTTACAGAAGGGAAAGTCAAGGTATAAACTTAGAGGGCCTTGCTCAGGAACACATAACTCATAAATAGTTGAACTAGATTTTGATCTTAACCCCATACTCTTCTAATACCTGTACATATCTAAAATACAGAAGAAAATCAACTGTTAAGTATGCTATAATTAATAACCACAATATATATTAATATTATCTGATTGCATTCTTCTAACTTCACACATATGGCATCTAGACCTAGAAGCTTTTTGCTACCAATATTTAATGCTGGTGAAACATGAGAAGCTCAAACCACTCAATGGGAGCTTTTGATTAAGCTAGAAAGTAGCCATAGCAATAATCATGCACTTGGGATTTATAACTTTGAGAATAAATTTGACAAAAAAGAAGTCATCAATGTAGAAAATAATATAAATTCTATTTTGGAGACATGAAAAATAAACATTAATCTTTAGAAATGATAATTGTGTTAATTATGAAGAGAAATATTATAAAAATCAATGTGTTTTTAATTTAAGGACAGGTTTATGAGTCATAGTTTATGCAGAATAGCCATTATCTATCACACCATAGGCACATGGTTTCTTTTTTTTTTTTTTTTTTTTTTTATAGGTTTTTTTTTTTTTTTTTTAATTTTTTTTTATTTATTTATGATAGTCACAGAGAGAGAGAGAGGCAGATTCACAGGCAGAGGGAGAAGCAGGCTCCATGCACCGGGAGCCCGATGTGGGATTCGATCCCGGGTCTCCAGGATCGCGCCCCGGGCCAAAGGCAGGCGCTAAACCGCTGCGCCACCCAGGGTTTCTAAGTCAAGTACTTAATTTGATCTGTTTTCAGGTATTCTCTTCTTTTCTTTTCTTCATCTTTTTTTTGGCCTTCTTTTCTCGTTCAAGTTGAGGCTGAGCAAATTGTTGTTAATAGCAGACAATGGTCCCCAAATGGAGTGATTGTGCCAAGCTCATGTCATTAAACAAAGACTTGATACTAACTTAACTGCAGTTTCAGCTTCCCGTAGCAATGTATTATAACCAATCAATCTGCAATTACATGGTCAGCACAAGGGAGGTAATTTGCCTTATAGACCCTCTGCCTTCCCCTAACAGAAGGTGACCTTTTGTGAAACAATCTACTCCATGTGAGTAACTTCCTTTTCTCACCCGTTTCTGCATATAAAAGTCTTCCATTTTGTACAGCTCCTCGCAGCTCCTCTTTATTTGCTAAATGAGAAGCTGCCCAATTCATGAAACATTGAATTGCACCAATAAGATCTTTAATATTTACTCAGTTGAATCTTGTTTTTTCTTTAACAGTAAAATTATCCTTTTATGGAAAGATATCCTTTACTCTACAAAGCAAAATCTCTATCCCAAGATTCAGTGGGTATCAAATGTAGTTTGTGACAAAGGCTGATAGTTCATAATTCATTTTTTTCAACGAGGGTACCTTTCAGAAGTTTTGCTAATAATAGTGTACTCAAATCTCAAGTGACCCATCTCACATATAACTCCTACTGATTCTCTCTTCTGATCTAAGCTAAAACTATGAATTTTCTTTTCTTCCAATTCCTAAATCTATTTTTTATCTCATGCCCTTAGTTCCTACTGAAGCTATAGCAGTATGAATTTTGGGCATAATTACATTTTTAAACCATGTTTGTAAAGGTAAGAAAGACTGAAGATATAGATATTCATGGTATTTAAGGCAACTCTTTATTTTATACACATATGCAAACATATACATCTAGTTAGATATAATCACAGACATAAAATAAATATGTAGATTATGAGATAAAAAATGACTTTTTTGATGAAATATGGTAAGTTAGAAATAATGATCACGGTAATACAATTGTTTAAAAAGGGAAGTATTGATATGAAATTTTGTATGTAATAAACTTTGTGTTCTCAATATGTTCTAGAGCATCCATTGTAGAGTTCTGTCTATAGTAACGACATTGTCAACAACCTCATTCAGAGAACATGCAGACATACTCCATAGAAATCATTAGATTGAGGAACTTTGAAGGAAATTTAATATATTATCATTATTGTCTTTATATAGTTATCTCTGGGTAAATCAATCTCTCTTTAGGGATGCCTGAGTGGCTGAGCGCTTTAGCACCTGCCTTCAGCCAAGGGTGTGATCCTGAAGACCTGGGATCGAGTTCCACATCGGGCTCCCTGCATGGAGACTTCTTCTCTCTCTGCCTGTGTCTCTGCCCCTTTCTCTCTCTCTTTCTGTGTCTCTCATGAATAAATAAATAAGATCTTAAAAAAAATCAATCTCTCTTTATATATATAAACTATATATATACACAATATATATAATATATACACTATATGCACATACTATATATATAATACATATATATACATGCACAAACATACACTCTAGAATGAATCTTGCATATAATGTTTAACCTTTGTTTTAAATTAGAACTGATTTTTGAAAATATTATCATTATTATTTTGTTATTAATATTATTAAAATTATCTCACTATATGAGAAAACTACACAAAGCCTAACTATGCAGGACTGGCAGAGAAATTAAAATATATGACACAAGACATATGAAAGTGCAGTCATTTGAAAAATGAGCTGATAGAATAGTTAAAGTAAAATTAAAATTAAAAACAAAAAGTTTAGGATGGCATTGGGATTTTAATACTTGCTGTAAACATTGTTCAACAGTATCATATGAGCAAAAGGAGAGGTCCATGGCTTAATGGAACTCTGAAAAGAGACCCATGTATAAGAACATTTGAATATTGACAAAAGCCAATTCAATGGAAAAATGATGGAATTTTAACCAAATGACAATGGAATGATTAGACATTCATTTCCAAAAATTAATAGGCCTCCACCCATTTCTCACAATACATTTAAAAATTAACTCAAATGAATCACAGACTTAAATGTAAAATCTATACTTCTAATGATTGTAGAAGAAAATGTAGAGGAATAGCATTGTGATGGGCTAGCCTAGATTGCTTAGAGAATAAAAAGTGTAAGATTTGAAAATTGATAAATGAGACTTCATCAAAGTATAAAACTTCAGCTATTCAAAAGACACTAAGAAAGTGAAAATAAAATGCACAGACCAGGATAAAATGTTAGAGAAATATATGTCTAATAAGAGATTGATATCTAGGTAATAATATAAAAATAACGTTTACAGTTAAATAATAAGAAAGCACACGACCCTGTTAAAATGGACAAGGTATTTGAATAGTCACTTTAATTCAAAAGTAGTTGGCAGGTAAGTAAGTAATGAATAAATGTACGAATCCATTTTCTTTCAGGGTATAATCAACTAAGACACAACTTAAGGTAGAAAAATGATAAATAGATGATGGTTTAATACTTCTATGAGCAAACTAATTAGAGGTCTAATCCTTAAGAAAGGGTATTAAAAGTAGGGTGTTTGTGAGTATTGTGTATTTAAGAACTTGGTAAGGAAGACAAAGAAGTAGAGGGGGAAAAGAAACCATCAATATCCATAGTTAAGAGAAACAAAGGAGAAAGAAAGGGGAGGAGGGCCCAGCACAAGTAATGTTGCATCTATCACATATTCTAATCTTATTAAAAATTACACAGTGAATCCCATTTGCTTTCATTTCCATGAAATTATTACAAATATACAATTGATTTTCATTCCTCGCAGTACTTATGTTCCATAAAGTTGCTATGAACACTGAATTAACTGGGATCCCTGGGTGGCGCAGCGGTTTGGCGCCTGCCTTTGGCCCAGGGCACGATCCTGGAGACCCGGGATCCAATCCCACATCGGGCTCCCGGTGCATGGAGCCTGCTTCTCCCTCTGCCTGTGTCTCTGCCTCTTTCTCTCTCTCTCTCTGTGACTATCATAAATAAATAAATTTAAAAAAAAATCTTAAAAAAAAAAAAAAAAAAAGAACACTGAATTAACTAATGATGCTGATCCATTGCCCCCACAGGAAATGGGAAGTTAGATTCCTGCAAACCTTTAGTCACTACATTTTTGTTCACTGTGTGTTTTAGTGTGTTTTTGTTCAATGATATCTAATTTAATATACAATTGATTCATTAATATTGAACTCATGGCTAACAGTACTATGACTTGTGCCTGAACAAAGCTTATTGACAAAAATATTTTGTCCGAAAAGTACACCACAGCCTACTCATGCCTACGAACACTACACAGCACATCAGTAAGATGATTGGGGCTATTTTAAACCGTGAAAACACTCACAAAAACCTCAAAAAAATGTGAAAACATGGCACTAGAGAGACAGCAAAAAGGACACTTGTTTACACTATGAAGGCTTGAGACAAGAAGGCAGAGCGGCAATGTTCTCCCTCAGCTGGGAACATATGCATCTGGCAACTAAGATTGTTTTTTGTTTTGAGTATTGACTCATGCCAAACTAACTTGAGTGAGTAGAATTCTCAAATGTGGAATTTGTAAATAACAAAGATCAATTGTATTTACAAATGTGAATAAAGAGAATCAATTGTACTTACAAATAGCCCTTAAAAATGTATGATAAGAGATTTCTCATAGTTTTTTTTAATAACACTAATCATGATTTCTAGATCCAGAAAAACATTTAAAATTATTGCCTATTATTGGAATAAATTATAGTTAGCAGTTTTAGTTCTTTATTATGATGCTTAAAAAGGATACAAGTCAATTAATGAATTAACAAATGCACATTTTATTCTTTTTTTTTAAATTGCACTTAAAAATTTTTTTTTCGAATATAGAATTTAGTGATTCATTAGTCTCATACAGCACCCAGTGCTCATCACAACAATTGCCCTTAATACCCATCACCTATTGAATCCATTCCCAAACCCAACTCCCCTACAGCAAACCTCAGTTTGTTCTCTATAGTTTAGTCTCTTTATGGCTTGCCTCTCTCATTTTTTTCCTCCTTTGTTCATCTGTTTTGTTTCATAAATTCCACATATGAATGAAGTCATATGATGGTTGTCTTTCTCTGATTGACTTATTTCACTTAGCATGATACTCTCTCACTCCATCTACATTGTTGCAAATGGCAAAATTTCATTCCTTTTTTATGGCTGAATAATATTTCATAATATATATAAAATATATATAAAATATATATTCCATATATAGTATAATAATATATTATAACAATATTAAATAATTTTCCATATAATATTATATAATATATAATATTATATAATATATATTAATATATACCACAGTTTTTTTAAGATTTTTTTTATTTATTTGAGAGAAAGAGAGAGCATGAACAAGGTTAGAGGGGCAGAGGGAGAAGAAGAAGTAGGCTCCCCACCAAGCAGGTAACCTGACATGGGGCTCCATCCAGGACCCTGGGATCATGCCTGAGCTGAAGGCAGACATCTAACGGACTGAGTCACCCTGGTGCTCCACAAATTCACTTTTTAACAACATTTTAATTCTACTTTTTAATAATATGCCATGTTAAAAATGGTCATGTAAGATAACGATGCTTCTTATATTTGCAGAGCTTGGACATTTGATTAAATTTAATATCTCATGTTTGAACTTATTTGGTTGAATACTGCTAGATAGTTTATTTAATTCCAGTTGTTATAGTCTGAATGCTTGTGTCCCCCCCAACCCCGCCCCATTCGTAGGTTGAAATCTGAATGCCTGATGAGATGATTTTAGGAGGTGAGGTGCTTAGATCATGAGGTAGAGCCCCATGAATAAGAATAACACTCTTATAAAAAGACTCCACAGAACTTCCCAGTCTCTTCTGCTGTGTGAGGACACAGCAAAAATCTGCCAGCCAGGAGCCAGGAGTAGGGCTCTCACCAGAACGCAATCATGTTAGCCACATGATCATGGACTTCCCAGCTTCCAGAACTGTGAGAAATACATTTCTGGTTTTTTATAAGGTGCTAAATCTATAGGATTTTGTTAAAGCAAACTGTACAGACTAAGATACCAGTCCATCTAGAATATAAAAACAGATTTATGTGAGGACTAATTTCATTTTCCATATAAGATATTATCTTTCATTTGAAATTGGCAATTAAATGTATTGAAAGTCTTTTGTGATGTCATACATAAATATATTAAATGAAAATAGCTTTCACCCTGTTTTGTAGCTATACTCACACCTTCAATGAAATTCATTATATAGCAGAAGCAAGTCACCTTTGTATTGTTTAGTAATTATGTATCAAATTAGAACGCTAAAGTTTGAGTTAATCTAAAGTTTGAGTTAATCATTAAACATATTATATATATATAGCATTCTTTAAATCACCAGGGTACATTTTTTTGACATTATTCTCACAAATTCTTTTATTTTAACCCTGTTATAAGTGTCTGCTATAGAATAGTATTGATGAATAATATGATGTAAAATCATTCAAATTATGGCTATTGAGTTTTAAGATAAACTGAAGGCTAACAATATCAGTATCAGCAATATTACTTCAGTTTGGACTGATGAATGATTAGCCCATATCATTTTTTAATGATTTTTTTTTATTTATTCATTTGAGAGAAGGAGGGAAATAGCAAGAGAGAGCAGGAGTGGAGGTTTTTTGGGGGAGGTGCAAAGGGAGAGGGAGAAGCAGACTCCTTGCTCAGCAGGAAGCGGGATTGGGGGGAATGCGGAGCTTGATGTGGGGGCTCGATCCCAGAAGAGTGGGATCATGACGGGAGCTGAAGGTAAACACGTAACTGACTGAGCCACCGAGGCACCCCAACCCATTCCATATTTTTAAGAAACTATTTCTCATGATTTTATCTTTTCCCAATTTTTTCAAATTCTCCTTCTCTTCCTCCCTCTCTCACAATAGTGGAAGCATAAAGCCCTGGAAATATAGTGAGTGTATATATTCTCTTCATTTCTTGCTAAAACATGACTTCTCAAATCTTTATATTGGTAGATTAAAAGAAAGGTACATATCTTCAGCTTTCAAAAAAGCTAGCTAATAATAGTTAATAATCTGGTGAAAAGCATTTGGGGGGGATGAATATAAATGGTAAATTATAAGAAAAAAATGAACAGTTTTAGTCACAATATTTGATCTACAAACATTTCCACAATATGTCAAAGCATCTTTGCTTAATTGTGAACAAATACACTGTTGTATTTGTTAGCAAATAGTCTCAAACTATGTGCAGTCAACTTGGTTCCACGGCGTCATTCAGGGCCTAGGTTCTTTGATCTTGCTTATTCATCACTTTAAATTGGTCGATGTCATTGCATGTTCTAAGCTGGCTCTTTATTATGACTATCACATAAAACTCTCTGAGAGAAAAAAACAGGGTTACCAGAGGGGAGGTAGGTGGTAGGTGGGTAAAATAGATGAAGGGTATTAAGAGTATACTTGATAATGTTGAGTGCTGAGTAATGTATAGAATTGTTGAATCACTATATTGTACACCTGAAACTAACATCACACTGTATGTTAGCTATATTGGAATTAAAATAAAAAACTTAATAAAAAAAAGCCATAGTCGGGCAGCCCGGGTGGCTCAGTAGTTTAGTGCCGCCTTCAACCCAGGGCATGATCCTGGAGACCCGGAATCGAGTCCCATGTTGGGCTCCCTGCTTGGAGCCTGCTTCTCCCTCTGCCTGTGTCTCTGCCTCTCTCTCTCTCTCTGTGTCTCTCGTGAATAAATAAATAAAATCTTTAAAAAAAGCCATAGTCTATTAACTCAGAGGAAAAAAAAATCATGCAGTTTTATATTAGCACATATTTTTGAAAAAAAGTGGGTGTGAAATAAAATTATACTGAAGGATATAAAAGGAAAAATACATTAATATTTTAAATTTTCCTAGTTAGCATTTAACTTTTTTTTTGTTTAGACTGTTAATGTACTTTATATGCTAAAAATAATCATTTATTTAGCTTAAGGTTTTGAAAATTTAAGAATAAAAATAGAGTCATTGGCTTTTTCATACCCAAGATAAAGCTAAATATTTTATTTATTACTCAAGTTTTTATAATGTGCCCTAATTGAATTCATTTCGTTGTATGGTTCACTAATCTAGGAATGAATATAAATAATAGTTTACTAATTACCTATGACAATAATACTTAGATAATATAAGACTTATGGTTTACGTGAGGTTTCTTTTTCTGTTTGACTTAAATTTTGCTATACCTCCCACTACCACTGTTCTCACATAAGTCCTAGTATTTATGAAAACAAGACATTGACCTTCTTAATCTCATAAAAATGTTATCCATAATACATGCAAACATAAAGGAATAGCTTTTTCTAAGTACATTACTTTGTGACAGAAATAGCTCTATCATTATAGTACATTGACTATAGAATTTTTATCACTTCCTATTTTTCAATATTATTAAAAATGTATGTTGAATATTTGCAATTTCTAAAAGAAGTCTGCTTGGTAAACATCTGCAGGTTCAAATATGATAATTTGAGACAATATCCTATAAAAAGGACAGGAGCAGGGGCACCTGGGTATCTCAGGGTTGAGCATCTGCCTTTGGCTCAGGTCATGATCCCAGGGTTCAGGCTGAGTCCCACATCAGGCTCCCCACAGGGAGCCTGCTTCTCCTTCTGCCTATGTCTCTGCCTCTCTCTCCATGTCTCTCATGAATAAGTAAATAAAATTAAAAAAATAAATAAAAAGACCAGCACTAGTATATTCAGCTTTCTAGTTTCTTTTTCATTGGCTTTTGTTATTCTTGCACTTAAACCTAAACTTATTAACTCAACTGGAGGAAGTAATGCTAAATAATAAAAATAAGTCATATATAGAAATTTCCATAGAATAAAAATAGATGTAATGAAATTAAAAACATCAATTTCTGATAATACCGAAAGCAAGTATCTAATACGGGTTTTACATAAAATTGTAAAAGTGTAATTTGGTATATTATTAGTCTGCAAGTTATTTAATATTAACAAGTGTATGTATATGTATATTGATAGGGAAAATTATTATCAAATAAATAATAACTAGCCGAACTCACTGCAAACTTTTTAGCAAGAATAGTTGATGGGAGAGGAGCTTCCAGGAGAGGTGTGAACTCTCTGAAGAAGAATTAAGAGATACAAAAATGAGGAGAATTAGAGAATTAGAAATTAGAAATGAGGAGATACCAACAGAGAGAAGTTGTAGATTAAAGAAGAAAAAACAAATTGGAAACCCAAGATTGGAATATTTGAGTCCCCACAGTTAAGATTATATGTAGGGAAAAAAGGACGAAAGGAATTTCAGTCTAGGAATGGGAATGGAGATGGGAAAGCAGAGGCTATCTGTGGTCTGAAACAAATATTTGAGGCATATAATTGCATATTTGAAAAAAGATCAAATTTATACAAACTATACAAACTTATGAAAATAAAGTGATTAAAATCTTTTGTAGCTTCTGACAATTCATGTCAGGGATTTTTAATCTCAGAGGTAGGTCAAATCATAAGTTCTAAAATAGTATTTATTCCCTTTCATACATATTTAAGGTAAAAAAAACAAAATTGAAAGAAAATATTATGTAATATAGAGATTGTTTCTACAAATGTTTTTAAATAAGGAAAATATATATGTATATACATATAGGGAGAGAGAGAAAGGGGAAGGGAGGGGGAGAGAGAGAGCTTGTAAAAGGGAGATAAGTTACAAGAGAGGCAGGAAACAATGAAATTTCAAGAATATTTTTTTAAAAAAGGACAAATGAAATTAGAACACATAGTTTTGCTAAACAGTATGAACTTTTTTACATATGTGATTTGGTTCAAGAATTATCAAGAGTGTTTGTAAGAAAAAGAGTGTTTTGAAATACTTTGGTAAAGGATAAAGCAAATTCATTTAGAAAAAAAATGGTGGGATATGATAGCATGATAAAAAGCTTTGCCAGCTTTCAGAAATATACTATTGAATATAATGAAGGAGAGACATGTGTGAGTACTAATTGCATAGTCAATACTGTGGGCACTATTTAGAAAAGGTGAATACCTCTTGATAATTGTGGTTAATATTAATGTGGAATATATTTCCTATTATGTGGAAAATGGCAACAATTATGCTTGAACATTTAGATACTTTAATATTTCATCAGATTCTCACTTCACATCTGCTATCTACAATATTTAAATGACATTATAATCATAATTCTTCAAAATGACTCAAAATATTTTAAACAGTTTAAAAATAATTGCTTTCAAGGAACAGTGAAAGTAGAGTGATAGTCATTACAAAGACTACTAACATCAAACAATGTTGAGAAACTGATTACAATTATATATTTTATTTACCAGATTTAAAATTCTATGTGCTTTAATTAAAACCTTGAAAAATAAGAACACAATACAAAAGATGCAGTTAAATATGTAAAACATACTAGCAGCCTTGATAAGAAAACTAAAATTTCCCTTAATTTATACTCCACTTGTCAACTGGTCTTAAACCTCTAACACTTTAAATTTCATAAATTAAGATCTGGGCAAGGATGCAAGAATGATTGCAAATTTCACATTTTCTATCAAAGAAAATCTTCCCACGTCTGCACCCAAAAATGTTTTTTGTAAACAGCAAGAAGATAGTGAAAGTTATTGTCTACATCAAAAAAGCAAAGCTACCAAAATCTCTTGCAATAAGAGGCCAAGGAAAGAGAGTTTGGTGGAGTTCTCTGGCTTAGATCTCTACACCAACCCTGCAGAAATAAAGTTTGAAAAAGAAGACACATTGGCCAAATCCTGGAACTGCTTTAACATACCCTAATTCAAGATAATTGAAAGGAGAAGATAAGCAGGTAGATAGAAAAAATAAAAGTGTTGAGGAAGCCGGTGAGTATAAACATGCCTACTTCCCCACCAAGATCTCAGGAGAATGAGTCAGGCCCTGAACTCATCATCTGGCTGCTGTAATAGCAGGTAAGTAGTGAAGAAAGGCTGAATGCTATATATTCACAGAGCTAGTCAATACCCAACAATAAGCTGGGGTTTTGCAGAACTGAAAACAAAGACACAATAAACAGCACATGATCGATCCTCTGGAAAGGAGGAAGATAAACGGAGATTTCCAGGGAAAGATCCTTCTCCAATGTAAACTATTACAAATAGGATATAAAAATACAAGTACTGTTACCTCATCCATCTTTGGAGTCAAGTGGTGTGGGCTTCTGGAGAGACAGTTAAATAAAGTAGAGCTGAGGTTCAGACGAAGTATAAATTTCTAATCCCCTGCTTAATTGCCAGCCCAATATGATGCCAGAAGTTTTATTTGTACAGGACTATGAAATACATGGCTAAGTGGAGTAAACACTAAAATTTGTGTTTATGGAAACACTACAGAGACACCAAAAATTAAAGTTAAAAAAACTGAATATAAAAATGATTTTTTTTTTAGGAAACACCACAGGAAACACCACAGAGACACCAAAAATTAAAGTTAAAAAAATATCCAGTGCATCAGTGAAAAATGTCAAAAATATCAGGCTGGCCTAATTTTTCCACAGTAAGATTCAATGCTACAAGACAATAGAGTGAGGATTGTCTTATTCTGAGAGAGAGATTGTAGCTAAATAATATCACTCTTAGCCATGTTGCCATGTGATAGTCCTTCTCTTTTGTTAGAGGAAGAATAAATCAAATATGTTTGCCAAAATGTGTGTACTGCCTGATTCCATTGTGAACTTGCAAATTCTGCTTATGTCAATTCACAAAAAGACATGATGCTAGGGGAACATTCTCTGAAAGCGTAGGCCATCAGAAGCATGGAATGGAACATCACGCTATGGTTTAAAGGATCTTGGTCAATTGACAAGCAGAAGCAGCCTCCCTCTCCAATTCAGGAATGGGACTTCAGCTAAGGGGTTTCCAAACCCAGTATTCCACTTTATCTTAACTTTCTACTTGCTAAGAAAAGCAAAACTCTGGTTCCTGGTTCAGCCACTAAGAACTGACATTAAACATTTTAAAAACAGCTGTCTTTGCTGACACTGTCAAACCACTGTTTTATTTAAATTTGACCTAAAAAACACAAATTCTTTTCCTCAATCCTATATCAATACTGCCTCTTATTTTGTTTGGTGTTAAAAATGCAGTTGTCCCTCTCAGATATCCCCCTTTGCTATGGCAACTTAATAAATCCACCTTTGTTGGACTACAGTCTGTCCCTTATGGCCATTATCAGATGAAATTTATCCCATGTTAATAATAAAACTATCTTAGGATTAATAAGATAATAATAACTAATAACTAATAACTAATCTGAGGATTATAAGATATTCTTCAATATTTGTATTTCTATTTTTAAAAATTTCTATCTATCTATATATTTATATCTCGAATACTATTGGCTTAATGCCAATGTTCATATCTGGAATAATTTTCAATTTATTTTTTTTACTTTAGGTATTGCACACTTTATTATTACATGTATAATTTTTCTAAAATCAATTAAAGTATCTCATAAATTATAGTGAATGGATTGTGGTGATAATGCTTTGAATTCAGATGTTTGTATAGATTTTTAATTTTTTATTTTAATTTTTTTAATTTAAATTTATTTTTTTGTATATAGAGAGAGCATGTGCTTGTGAGGGGGGATGTTGAGGGGGAAAGAACAGAGCGAGAAAGAGAGTGAGACTCTTGAGCAGGCTCCACATCCAGCACAAATCCCAACACAGGATTCCATCTCAGAATCCTCAGGATTCCTGAGATCATGACCTGAGCCAAAATCAAGAGTTGACGCTTAACCAACTGAGCCACCCAGGTACCCTGTACAAATTTTTCAATTGAAATCTTCCACACATTCATAAGGGAGTAGATTCTTAGTGTTTCCTTAGTTTTCACCCCATTTTTAAAAAGCAGTGTTTATTTTTCCAATAATATTCAATAAGTAATAGATTATTCCATTACTCTAAAATTTAATCATTGTTTCTATATGTCAGAAATGTTCCTTATAGCCATAAATTATTTCTTCCAGTTGCATTAATCATTGTTGACAAGAAAAGCTATAAAACATCTCACCTTTTTCTCTGGCGAACTCTTGTAAATAGGTAATGAAAAGAGGGATATTTCTTTGAATTAAGGCTGCCATCTTTTCCATGTTTGCCTAGAAGTTTAAGAAAAACTGTCTTATTTTATTTGTTATTGTATAAACATAGGGTCCAATCTAATGAAAATCACCTAAATTATGTCATAAGGGACTGAGGAAAAATGAAATTTCCAACAAGGATAAAGTATTCAGAGTTGTGTATACACTGAGGGCTCCTTAATTCTCATCTGCCAATGAAATTTTCACATGTGTATCTTCTAGATAATTATGCAAATATTGTTGCAAGTTTTCCTCAGAATATAAGCAATGTCCTTGTCTTAGGTTAGTTCTATGAAGAAATGTAATATTCTTATAGCCTTCAGAAATGCATTTTTAGTTTCACACGTTTATGGGACTTACTAAGCTCAAAGTTGAAAAACATTTAGCAATCCTTCAGATGTGCTGAAAAGAATGATTATACAATGTAACAACAATTAGTTTTGTATTTTTATGAGATTTAACAGAATAATTTTCTGTATGCTTTCTATTGATGCTATATTATTTGCCAACTGTCTGAAAGGATGTGCTACTCATAATTATCATTTAATTAGTTGCTTCTTTTTATAAATTAATATTAGCTCTAAATTATATCAAAGGCTTGATTCTCTACTTACTGATTTTTAATATTGAAAGTAAATTTATACATGTTGAAGTTTAGTGCTAAATGCTATCTTAATCATCTGAAGACAGGGTGAATTAAAATTCTAAAATAAAAAGAAGGAAAATACTTTTTGATTCTTGCTTCTATTTTTTAAAAAAGATTTGATTTATTTATTTGACAGAGAGAGCACAAGCAGGCAGAGTGGCAGGCAGAGGGACAGGGAGAAGTAGGGTCCCTGCAATGGGGCTCGATCCCAGGACCTTGAATCATGACTTAGGCCAAACGCAGACGCTTAACTGACTGAACTACCCAGTCACCCCTGATTCTTGTTTCTATTTACATCTACCATAGAAGCTAGACCTTGCCCTTTAAAACTCACATAGATTTTTAACATTGTTTTTATAAATAATCTAGTGATGTAATGTAACAGTTGCTAGTGTAAAACTAAAAGAAAGAACTACTTCTGTGTTTAAAAAAGGACAAAAGAGAAAATAAAAATAGAAAGAGAGAAGGAAGAAAGGAGGAAGGGAGGGAGGGAGAAAGGGGCCACGGAAAGAAAGAAGGAAGAAAAGCTAAACATATACTCCATGGAATCCAGAGAGGAACACTATGGGACCAGATATGTTTTATTAAGAACCTAGCATTTGGAATTGCCTTGAAATGTTAAGATTTTAACAGACAGAGTTGGAACGGCAGTATATTGTAGATGGAAGGTAGAGCAAGAGCTTAGGAACACATTTGGAAGCCTTGGTCATAGTCACTAGAATATACAATATATAGCCAAACATGGAGAAATAAGTCTGGAAAGAATTTTTAAAGGTCAAGTTGAGGGGTTTAGTCACAATTTCATAGGTAACATAAATAGTGTTGAATATATCTTCCTGGTCTTCAGACATAGATTTTCACAGTATCTCACTATTGTTATTATAAATAATGCCTTCCATTTTAACCAATAAGTCCTCTGGGTTTAATTTTATTTCTTCTAATTTGGATACTTATATATTTTATAATTTTATAAATACTGTGTTTATAGTATATAGAAAGGGATTACTATTTCCTCTTTGTGCTTTCCTATCCAGGCTGAGAAGTGCATTTTCCTCAGCATTTGCCACGGATTTTTTCCACTTTATATGACATTTTTTTTCCATTTGCCTCAATTTTAACCATGTGGCAATCAAAGATAAAACTTAATAGATTATGCCTAATACTGATAGCTTTTAACTATGAAGCTTTTAATAAATCTCAGACTACTGTTGCCATTCTAGTTCCTAAGGTATGTCATCCTCTACAATAAATACAGATTCGATTCTATTACCCTTCATTTCATTCATTTACTGACAAATATTAAGTCCTTGTTATGTTTCCAAAGAAATTGAAAACCGTGATTAAAACAATGGGCATAAGAGATTTGGTTCTTGCATTAGCAAAGCTAGAGTTCATGAGAAATCCAGAATTACAATATGTTTCCCATTATGGATCCCCATGGGTCTAACATATTTCTGCATGTCTTGTATCAGCTCTAGATATAATTTTTTTCATGGATGTTAGGATAGCAAACAGTCTTGGAAGATAGAAAAGTGTTTCCCTCCATGGTGGAGAGCAAATTTGTTTCCTGACCAGAATCAAAAATACTATCCTTCTCCCAGATAAAGGCCAAATAAGTTTTCTAGCAGCTCTCTCTAAAAGATTGAGTTTTCTAAACTTATGGTTTTTCAGCTGGGACACACACCCGTTATTTGTCCAACATCCACTTGAACTCACCTCTGTATCTCTGCTATGGGACTCCAGGGATGAGAATGTGAAGTTCATTTGCCTGTTGTGCTATGAGTAATAGAAGCCTTTGTCTCTAGGATTAAAAAAAAAAAAAAAAGGCATATTAAATAATAAAACATGGAGGAGGAACTAATGTTCCCTCATAGAAGGAACCCCTTCGGCCAATTCAATTCTTACTGCTTGTATATCTGAATGTTTAGTAGGAATAGATGTGTTTTGTGATTGTACATCCTGTCCTATAAGTGCCAGAGGACATTATCCTAAACTGTAAAGAGCTATAGGTAGGGAAATGCCAATGGGACACCTTCTCCTAATATTTGCCACTAGCGAGTGGATGAGAATTTAGTGTGTGTGTCTCTGCCCTCTGATGTCAAGAGCTTTCACAACATAAATGATGCTCTCTTGACTGGCAAGTAAATCTGTTTCAATGGCCTGATTGTGGTGATAGCACTTTTCCTTCAGAAAGCGTGACTGGTAAACCCTGACAAAATTCTAGGGTCCAACTGGCAAGTAAACTGTCTTAAAATTATGTGGGTAGATTCCTAATACCTTCTTAAAGAAAAACTACTGTCTCTTCCAGCCCCCTACTACTAAATTGGAGTCCCAGCACCTTATTGCACACTGGGTATTAGAGATAATACAAGCGTCTGTAACTGGTGGTTTTGATTGGAGTCTCTGGCAAAGGAAAGCAGCTTCCATCTAGAGAATCTCCTTCTACTTTTCTCCTTGTATCCTTCCTGAGAGATCACTGGATACACCTTTGGAAAAGCAGCTATCAGCTTGCTGCTGTGCTCTCGCTGAAAATAAACACCTGCCGATGGAAGATTTTTGACTCTGTAGACTGATATTCCTATTTGGGTGTATGTCAGTTCCAAATACAACCACGGATCAGGTGGGAGAAGACCTTCAAGGCCTCCCTTATCAAATGCAAGGGGTATGTATATTTGAGAACTCAGCAGATCAGCTCCAGTGGCACCCTGTTTACCTGTGAGCTTGCAAGTAGGCCCAAATCTCAGACTCTTTACAGATGTTTATTTTTTTAAAGACTTTATTTATTTATTCATGAGAGACAGAGAGAGAGAGAAGCAGAGACATAGGCAGAGGGAAAACCAGACCCTCTGTAGGAGCCCAATATGGGACTCGATCCCAGGACCCCAGGATGACCTGAGCCAAAGGCAGACACACTCAACTGCTGAGCCACCCAGGTATCTCCACAGTTGTTTAGACAACTCTCCATATACTATGTTAACATTCAGTAATATTGGGGTATTTTTCCCTTCTGAAGATAGACACTTTATACTTACTTCTTTTACACATAATTTTTATTAATGTGATTACTCAAATTTAGGTTAAATTCAGTTATTCTCTCCTATGCTATAAGTAATATATTTTACTTTTTATCTAAGCATTCATTGTAATTTTAATTACAGCACATAAGTCATCAGTGTTCATATTTGTGATGCAAATTTCTTGTGATAAAGTGTTTTCAAGGTCTTTTCTCAAACATCTATGGTTTGCAACACTTTGAATATTATGTGTTAATCACCAATGTCAAATTAAATATGACTATCTCAAGGTTATAATGGGGATGAAGTGGAAAAGCTCATGTGAAGGATTTAACATACTGCATAGTCAGTTTAATAATGTTTTTTAGTTATGAGTATTGCCAGTTGTGAATAAACTTTAAATCAATCAAAACCATTTCAGGAAATGATGTTATGATTTAGAATTCAAGAGTGTTTTAGTTATTTCTTATAGGAAATATCTTCTTTCAGTGATTGCTCTTCAAAAAATATATACAAGTAATTTTGTAACCTCAATAGATGTGTTTTACAATTATAACCACTATTCATATTTTATTGCAGCACAAAGTAGATTGTATTATAATTTCCCTTTTTGTTCATGCTTTCCTATTTCCTCTCACTAGACTTTGAGTATTTGAAGGACAAGAACTATGTTTTGTTCATGTTTGTATCTCCCTCCTGTTTCTAACATGGTAACTAGGACAGAGTGAATTCTTACTTGCTGAAAGGATACAGGAAGATAAGAATGTATATAAAAGCGTCTTATAGTTATTCCATGTAAAAACATTTCTAACTCTATTAAAGTGATATGTTAACACTCAGTAAGGTACATTTTTTTCCTGTTTATTAATTTTTAAAAATGTGGCACAGGACACCTCATAAAGGATAGAATCCTCTGTAATGAAGAATATTACATTAGCATAAAAATACAAAATGCAGTCCTAAGTCCAAGAAATCTGGGGAGAATTTATATGGTAATCATTTCGATGGAGAAATTTTCTTCATTATTTTAAATCACAGATCATGGCAACTGCTCAGACTTTCAGGAATGACTGCAAGCCCAGTACTAAACCTGAGGAAGAAACTAGATGAGAACATATATTCTAGTATAAGGAATAAGAAAGACAACTCAGAGAATGTGAGGGTTTAAAAAAATGTACAACTTTTATGTAAAAAAGTTAAGCATGGCCCATTCAAGATACAGAACATTAAAAGAGAAATAAAATTCCAAGTGTGCAACTATGGATTCAAATCAATTATTTATGATGGTTTAGGCTGCACAAATCAATATCTGTACTGTATGAAGCAGCAAAAGAAAGATGCATCATTTGAATCCTCCCAGATATTGAATTAAATTGATTTGCTCCCATTTGGAACAACATTAATTTTAGTCTAGATTTATAAGCTAAAGGCTGATTATAGAGTAAACATTAAAGCTAGTTAAATGAGATTCAGTGGGGAAAATATACTAGGAAGATGATCTAATTTAAGGATCTCAGTTTTAATATATATTTAGGTTGTATACCTAACCTTTACCAATATTGTATTGTTTTTAATGGTGAAGATTCTGGATGCCCTTAAAAAGAAGATTTAGTAGAAATATCAATTAATACGTCTTTGGAAGTATGTATGTTGAACATTTCTGGAATATGAATGTAAGGGTATTTAATCAAAAATATTTCAAAAGTAGATATACATAGAAATATGCTATATACTAATTTTCAAAAAGATGCCTAGCTCTCATATCTGTCTTCCCCTTCCCAACTCCAGTCAATGCTAGTGACTTTCTGACAAGAGTAACAACTGCAAAAGTTTCCATGACCATGTTATCTAAAGTCTGCAAGACAGTAAGTCTCATCTCTTTAGCCACCCTCTGTCTGGTTGCTAGGGAAAGGACTTCAGACAGAATATTCTATTGCAAAAGCTGTCAGGTCTGTGTATCTTCTTTCTTCTTTGCTTCTGTTCATTAATGATTTGCTTTGATGTTTGATTGTTCACCAGAGTCTAATTAGTGGAGTCATTGTACTTATTCTTTCCTAAATCATCTGTTTTACTGTTATGTCGTGCTATGAGGAGTCATCTTCAAATTCTTCAGGATGCAACAAATAGGTTAAGTGACAAAATAAACTTTTTTTCTTTCTTCTTTTATATGTTGTCTATATCAGAATCATGGACACCATGCTTAAGGTGGGCACACACTTAGGAACTAGTGTTACTTGTGTAACAGAAAGTTAATCTTGGTTAGAGATTGGACCTTGCACTCTACTGAAAAATGGTCTGGAAGAGAATAGTTAGTTGATATACGGAATTAAAGTCAACATGAGATGCATGTGAAGTAGACATAAACCCATAACTATAGTTGCAGATTACTGAGAAGTTTGATGTTTGAAGTAACATCTATTCTGGAAACTTTTATTTATTTTAACCCCTCTTCCAGACCATATTAACATTATAGATTTATCTAGTCATCCAAAGGCCTATTGAATATTTTGTGAGTATGATTTAGGTTTTTTTTTTTTTTTTGAGCAATTTCTCATTTATTTTTTTTTTTATTGGTGTTCAATTTACTAACATACAGAATAACCCCCAGTGCCCGTCACCCATTCACTCCCACCCCCCTGATTTAGGTTTAATGCAATATGCTGCATAGATGACAGAACAGCATTGTATGGGAGCTTACCCTCCTTATATTTTGGGGTAAATATGTTTTAAAATAATCAGCAAACTCGGTTGTAAGTTGGTTAAGGGGTAACTACAATATTTATAATCCTTATGTTTGCTTCCTTTTTAGAACACTATACCTTTTCAATGAGTATTATATTGATTACTATAGTAGAACAACCTTATTTATCCATTCTGATCAAAATGTATAGTATTCTTTCTGTTATTGATATCAACAGAACATTTCAATATTTCTAAATGAAAATTAAAAATATTATTTATTTAGAAATATTATTTATTATAAGGCCCACAGTCTAACTTCCCTTCCTTCCTTCTCTCCTTTCCTTCCTTTCCTCTTTCCTTCCTTCCTTTTTTCCCTCTTTCTTGTAAAAGACTGTTTTGTTATCTAATCTTGAGTTCTTTTCTTAACTGAGCAAAAGCAATCAAATTAAGTGTTCTTGATATATAAGCCCTAAAACACTGATCCTTGCATTAGGATATACAGTCAAGAAGGAGAGATGATAAAGAGATTCTTCTACCACTTTTCACTGTTAAAAGCTGAGCTGGAGGGAAAGGAACGCTCTAGATGTCAGGGTGGTTGATTAAGACAACAAGCAAAAGTGAAAGTATCAGTCAAGCCTTTATTCATTTGAAGCAGTAGTACAAACAAGAGGCCACAAAGAGGGTTATGTATCCTGTGAATGACACCAGTCAAGATTCAGATACATCAGCACAGATGAGAGAACTGTCTCACTGCTGAGCAAGCCCCCAAACAAGAAGTTTCTGGCATTCTATGGACCCTGGGGCTATGTGGAAGGAGAGGGAGAATGGCTAGGAGGACAAAAGTTTGAAGTCTGAGTCTAAGTGGACAAAATGTCTTTAAAGACACCCCTGCAAATGCACCTGATGAAGACCTCAGCCCAAGGCCTAATACAGAGGCCTGTGATTAGTGGGACAAAGACTTGGAATGCAGATACAGGTAATAGCATGTCCAGCAATAGGAGCCTGAGTCCTTCAATGCAACTCCCTTCAAAGGTTGAAATGCACAAACGGGTGTGGGAAAGGCAGCTTTCTGTTATGAAGTTTGACAGGAAGAGACTTTGTCATTGCCTCTGGTTGAGCCTCAAAGATCAGTCATAATCTTTTTGCCAATCGCTGGACTCCTCAACTCCATCATTTGGATTTTCTATGCCTGAGTGAGAAACATAGGCTACCCTTTGTGGTCTCAAATAAGTCAGATTTTGAGTGCCATACTAAGAACCTTGTAAGTAATCTTAGGCCACAGAGACCATGGTCATAATCAAGATTACTCCAAGAAGGATGATCAGGCTTGCTGGTGGAGTAAGCACAGTCATGAATACCAACTCTAATCCAGCTGGGTAAACATGTCCCATAGTCCATTAGGGATTAGGGTCCACTTTAGAAAGCCAGGAAGTTTTTCCTTACACTTCTGGATAAATTTATTTTTTACCTGGCTTGAGGCATCAACTGAGGCACAGTACAGCTCCGGCTGGTTAAGTTGAAGCTGACTGTTTAAAAAAAATTCATTTATTTATTCATGAGAGATAGAGATAGAGAGAGAGAGAGAGAGAGAGAGAGAGAGAGGCAGAGACATAGGAAGAGGGAGAAGCAGGCTCCGGGCAGGAAGCCTGATGTGGGATTCGATCCCTGGACTCCGGGATCATGCCCTGAGCCGAAGGCAGATGCTCAACCTCTGGGCCACCCAGGTGTTCCTGAAGCTGACTTGAATGCCTCCCAGAGTTGAGGTGATGTCATGCTCATCGGGGTACACACACAATAAATATAATCCCAGAGGGTACATGTGGTATCCTGGAAATGAAGAGTTTATAGAGTGAGGGCACTCCAGGCAGGACATACATTAATTATGCAGTCAGGTTAACTGGACCCCCAGTGTAGCCTGCCATCAAGGTGGCTTCTCCACCCTAAGGTCCCAGACCAAATAATTTAGTTCAGTCATTGGTCTTAGAGGGACTGCTTGAGGCATTCGGGTTCAAAGATCTGAGTTTGTCCGTGGCAAAAGTTGTGAGCCTCATGAGTGTATATGACATATGAAGATGTTCTATTGGAGAATGCAGGAAGTGAGGCCATTTTCTGTTGTGTCACTGCATTGCCATGTGTGAGTGTAGGCTCAGAATTTCATTTGTTCTCAGATCAGTCACAACAGCTTAGAAAAACAGCCTGGGGAGTTTTTCTTCAGGAGGAGGTAAAGCTTTTGAGAACAGTTCTGATAAATAAAGATATTAATGCCCTTTCCCCCATCTCCCATACCTGGCCAGGTGCTAGGGTTTTGGTTTTACTTCTGGTGGTAGATGCTATTAGTGTATTCCATTTAATAATCAACATTTGATATTTTTTCAGTCATTTCCTACTCTCATCTAGGGTTTTCATTTAAAATGGTCCTATGCAAAAAGGACAAAAGCATTTTACAGAAAAATGTGTTTATATAATTTAACTGGAAAGACACATCGGAAAGAATTAGCACAAAATCCTGAATTTTTAAAAGATTTCATAATGAGTTTACATCATCTCCCACCTTTGCTGCTGAAGAACCATGCTGGCCTCCCATCTATTTGAGTCTCCAGAAAAGGGATCATAAAGGATGGAAGGCCAATTAAGTGTTCCTCCACAGTGCCTAAGGTGTCAATAGCTATAAAGTAAGATAATACAATTGAAGGAAGGGGACAGAGCTGTATCAAACAAATGGTGTAAGTTCCCATAGCTTCCTGGGTACCTCATTGTTGGATCATTAGATGAGCTCAGCCAGTGAGTCAGGGACTAAAGAGAAGGATCAATGGTCCCTCTTCAGAACTGAAAAGCTTATAGAAACAATCCATGATTGTGCCCTTGCTAGCACTTCCAAAGACTCACTAACTGGGAGAGTGCTCAAAGGACCCTCAGACTCTTGCAGTTTCCACCAGCATCCCTGGTAGTGCTCCCATCGAATCCGCCAGCACCAAAGTGCCATATGGGATCTACAGGCTTTCTCCTCCAAAATAGCAGTGTGCTTGATCTTTTTTGTGTATGTGTGTGTGTGCTTGATCTTGATGGACCCCCCAGCTTGCTGTACCAGTTTGTCAGGGGTTGGACTGGAAAGAGCTGAGCTACCAGGGATGGACTCCTCACCCATCCTACTAGTTTTTCCAGAGACAGAATCTTTCTTCAAATTCAACAGCATAGTTTCAAGAATTCTACTGATGAGCAAACAAAAGACTATTCTGGACTGCTTCTGAATTTGTAAATAGATGGGCACTGCAGGTGTGTGACAGCAAAATGCAGTTTTGTTCCTAACAGATGTTTTCTGGGGTGAGAAGCCCCCCTGTCACAATGGCTCTAATTACTCCATTTAGCATAAGTATTTGCCTTTATTTGTGTGAAAGCTAAGAGATGGTTCTGGCTAGGTTCTTTTCTGGATTATTTGTAGAATTGAGAGTAGCACACTAATATCTTTGCTCTCAACATATAGAATTGTGTCCTCTCTCATACACATTAATTACAACTCTCTTATATACATTTTATCAATAATAGATCTTTCCTTGATTCTCATCACATTTATGGAGGAATGATTGATTGTCGATAGACATTTATTTGACCTTGGCAATCAAACACATAACTCTAAAGTTAATACTTGATTAGTACTACCTAGTAACTACTTTCATTTAAAAATGTTGTATTTCCAGTTGACAAATGACCATAATATACCTTAGAAAATTCACTGCTTGAAAGTAGAAAATCATACTTAAAGAGTAAGAAAAAGATTCCTTGAATAATTTTATATCACCAGTCTTTCAGTGAATCAATTAATATATTTACCAATTCAGTGACTATTTTTTACCCTGAACTATAGAAAGGACATGATAAACAGAGTGAACAGGATGTAGACTTATTTTCCAGGACACTGTATCTAGCTGAAGATTCAAACAGAAAAAAAGGCATTTCCAAACTACACATCAGTGTATCTGGCTACTAGTGACCCCACCCTCTTCACACAAGTGACTGGCTTAGGAATGGTGAGTTGACACCACAGAGCCAGCTCATTAGTCCTGAGATATTAGAGCTAGAAAGTAGAATTATAGTCAATCTAGGTGACTCAACTGTGGCAGGACATGAAAACACAGGAACAACAGAGGAACATGAGCCCTGAGAAACAGCTCTTGGTCTGGTGAAAGAGAAAAATGAAGCTGACACAAAGAGATAGAGACTAGAAACTGAATATATATAAATACCACTTTGGGTTTTTCTTCCTCATGAGGCTCAGCTGCTTTCTTGGTCTCTATCCTTGGGTTTGGCTAATATACATATGTATTCATAATTTAACATTCTGGAATTAGAATTTATCTCATATGTAGTGGCGTCTTATAATAGCCATTGACCAGGTGGCAGTAGGAATGTAGTTCTCATTGCCTGTGCTTGGGTGTACTTAGTCACACCTATTCATATGGTTGTCATGGCAGTTGAGTTACATGTATTTTAGCTATGACACATGAGTGAGGTATCATTTAAAAGCATACACCATGATTATTCTTGAACCATTTTCTTCAGAAAGAAATAGGTATGAAAACAGTAGTGAAGCACAAATAAGATATTAGTGAAGCAAATATTTTTCTTTGGAATAATGACTGCAATTTCATATTTTCCCATAAAACAGTATCAGAGAATAATATCGTAACCAAGCAATGTGACGGAGGCCAGAGATGTTTTGAAATGCCTTGAAAAATTCTTGAAATTTCAAAGGAAGAAAGGTTGTTGTGACATATTCATGCATTTCACAGAGCTATATTTAAAGCCTCAAAAATAGGTTTTCCAGATATTTCATGCTGATTTGAGTAGAATATTCTTAACTTACAGTGATAAGTAATTTAATTAGAGAAAAGTGATAGCATTAGTTTAGTCAACTAGGAAATGTTAATGAATACTCAGTATTCATTCAACATGCCAAACATGTAGTATTAATGTTATAAGTACTTGAAAGATTGAGATTATAAGGATTACAGAAAAAGCACATTACTGAGAGGCTATGCTTAATAATAATTTCCAAAAATAAATTGCCACCAGATTTAATTTTAAACCACAGAATTAAATCATAGCCCTACAATCTTATTGTGAAATGACCAAAAAACCCAAAAAAGTAGACAGATGATGGGTGAACTGATGGTGCATAGATTAAAGTTCTTTGGTCATAGAAGTCTAGGAGCTCTAACTAGCCACCCTCTGTGGTACTTCTTAATGCGTTTGAGGGCATATATATGATTAGTTTACAAATGATCTTTCCAAAAGTGATTAATCAATCTATCTACCTAATTTAAAAATATGTGTTTATATAGCTTACATAAATGTGGGATATATATATATTATATATATTGTATTAACATATATATATATTAATCTAGATTTTTTCCAAAAGCTTCCATGGGCGTCTTCTGAAAAACTATTAAGACTAAAATAATGAATGTCAAAGATTTGCCAAATATATGCAGAATCAACAGTAGATTACTACTTTCTCAAGTGTTGCATCAATAAGCTAAGGAAGAAAGTATCATTTAGAAACCATGGGGATGCCTGGGTGGCTCAGCGGTTGAGCATCTGCCTTCGGTCCAGGGCATGATCCTGGAGTCCCAGAATTGAGTCCCACATTGAGTTCCCTACATGGAGCCTGCTTCTCTCTCTGCCTATGTCTCTGCCTCTCTCTGTGTCTCTCATGAATAAACAGATAAAATCTTTAAAAAAAAAAAATAGAAACCATAGACCTCAATGAATCTGAGTCAAAGAATAATTCAGCTGAGTCAGATTTTAGAGAAATATCAAGTATGCTTTGTCCAAAGAATTTTACTTATATATTACTTTTATGTTTGTACAGCAGTAAAATAAGATAAACATACCTGACTAAATATACCTGAGAATAGCTGTTTCATAAATATAGAATAAAAATGCAGTGTGCAAAGAGGACATTATGTATTGGCTTATTTGGGAGTTCTGTTTTCTTTCTTTTTTTTTTTTTTTTCAAAAGATTTATATACAGGTTTGAATCCAGAAATTAAAGTTAAAAGCATAAATATTGATAATTTCAACTAGTTTCTGAATGGTTTTTCCGCTGCGCTGGCTGAAGTGGCCGCCATGGAAAATGTGCGCAGAGGTCAGAGGTCAATTCCACTCACCCATGACAGACAGCCAAAAGAAATGCCACAGGCTCCTGTACTTATATCCTGCGCTGACCAGTGAAGCACCCTTTAATTGTAAAACATTGTGCTTTACCTACTACCCTAGCCTTGTCTTTACCGCGGGATGCTAGTGAGTCCAGATGGTGGGAAATATAGACTGCAAACAAGTGCATGTTGCCCTACACGGCCCAGATTCACTTGAAGCAGAAGTTAGCATCCTGGGCCAGTTTTTTCTTTTGGAACCCAGAGTCTTGGAGGGTGATGTTATCTGTCTGATAACGAGCAGAAACAGAATGAACCTGGAGCTTTGCTTTCTATTGAAGGCTTTTGACGGTAATAGGTGGTAACTTGGTAAAAGGCTACCTTTACTGTTTTCTTTCTTAATGAGATAAGTTCTAGAGATCTGCTGTACAACATTGTGCCTATATACTCTCATGGTGAGTGTACTTACCACAATAAAAAATAAATTAAAATCCTATAGTATTAAGATCACATGAACACACACATACACATACATATATATTTGTAACATATAGTGTGTCTTACAAACAATGGTGTCATAATTGAGTTCAGACATTATATTAAACATGGTATTTTACATACAGCAAGTATTCAAGAAAACTGTACTGTTACCTCTTTGGTTAGGTTTACTCCTATGTATCTTACGGTTTTTGATGTAATTGTAAAATGAGATTCATTCCTTGATTTCTCTTTCTGCTGCTTCATTATTGGTACATAGAAATGCAACAGATTTCTGTACACTGATTTTATATCCTGTGATTTTGTTGAATTTGTGTATCAGTTCTGGCATTTTTTGGGTGGAATTTTGGGGGTTTTCTACATTGAGTGTCATGTCATCTGCAAATAGTGAAAGTTTGACTTCTTCTCTGACAATATGGATGCCTTTTATTTCTTTTTGCTGTCTGATTGCTGAGGCTAGGTCTTCAATGCTATGTTAAATAGTAATAATAATAAGAGTTGACATTCCTGTCTTATTTCTGACCATAGAGAAGAAACTCAGCTTTTTCTCATTGAGGATGGTATTACCTGTGGGTCTTTCATACATGGCCTTTATGATATTGAGGTTATGTTCCTCTATCCCTACTTTATTGAGGATTTTTATCAAGAATGGATACTGTATTTTGTTAGATGCGTTTTCTGCATCTATTGAGAGGATCATATGGTTCTTATCCTTTCTTTAATTATCATGGTGTATCATGATTTATTTGTGAATACTGAACCACCCTGACAGCCAAGGAATAAATCCCACTTGATTATGGTGAATAATTCTTTTAATGTACCGTTGGATTCTATTTGCTAGTATCTTGTTGAGAGTTTTTGCATCCATGTTCACCAGGGATATTGACCTGTAATTTTCTTTTTAGTGGAGTCTTTGTCTGGTTTTGGAATCAAGGTAATGCTGGCCTTGTAGAATGACTTCATAAGTTTTCTTCCATTTCTATTTTTTATAACAGTTTGAGAAGAATAGATATTAACTCTTTTTAAATGTCTTCTAGAATTCACCTGGTAAGCCATCTGGCCCTGGACTATTGTTTGTTGGGGAATTTTTGATTACTGATTCAATTTCTTTACCACTTCACACTTGTCAGAATGGCTGAAATTAACAACACAGGAAACAACAGATGTTGGCTAGGATGAGGAGAAAGTGGAACCATGTTACACTGTTGATGGGAATGTGAACTGGTGCAGCCACTGGAAAACAGTACAGAGGTTCCTCAAAAAATTAAAAATAGAACTACCCCATGACCCAGCAATTGAACTACTAGATATTTACCTAAAGGATACAAAAATACAGATTTGAAAGGGCACATGCACCCCAATGTTTAATAGCAGCATTACCGACAATAGCTAAACTATGGAAAGAGCTCAAATGTCCAGCAACTGATGAACGGATAAAGAAGATGTGGCATATATATGGCATATATAAATATATGGTGTATATATATATCTGTCAGAGAAAGAAAAATACCATATGATTTCACTCATATGCGGAATTTAAGTAGCAAAATAGATGAACATTGGGGAAGGAAAAAGAATAAAAAAAGAGGGAAGCAAACCATAAGAAATTTGTAACTATGAAGAACAAACAGGGTTGATAGAGGAGGTGGGCAGGGTCATGGCCTAAATGGATGAGAGGTATTTTTTCTTTAAGATTTATTTATTTATTTCAGAGAAAGAGAAAGAGAGAATGGGAAAGGATGGAGGGAGAAGGAAAGAGGGTCACAAGCAGACTCTGCACTGAGTGGAGGATCCTGAGATCAGGATCTGAGCCAAAATCAAGAGTCAGAAATTTAACTGACTGAGCCACCTAGGTGCCCCTGGATAATGGGTATTAAGAAGGGCACTTATGATGAGCACTGGGTGTTATATGTAAATGATGAATCACTAAATTCTACTCCTGAAACTAATACTACCTTATATGTTAACTAACTAGAATTTAAATGAAAGTTTAAAAAAAAATAAATAAATCTTTAAGATTTAGTAAACTTCCAAAAGCCTTGCAAAATTAGGATTAAAAATGAGGCCTATAGATGTAGGGATCAGTGAGCTTTGCTTTCTGCAAGCTTTGGCTTATGTGGCTCAAATAAAAACCAACTCCAGCTAGAAGAAGAAGGAGAAGAAGGAGAAGGAGAAGAAGGAGAAGAAAAGAAAGAAAGAAAGAAAGAAAGAAAGAAAGAAAGAAAGAAAGAAAGAAAGAAAGAAGAAAGAGGAAAATAACACTGACAATATCTTTAAATACAGTGGTAAATTTTCATTATGAAAATTATTGTTGAGCAGGAAAAAATTTGTATGTTAGTGGCCTGCATAGAACTTTTTAATCTTTAAGACTACTTCCTAGGTTGATAAAGTTACAGTTTCTAAATACAGCATCTTTGGGAACTTTTCTGGTTATCTAGAGATACTATCTAATAATATGAAGATCATAAAAGAATTAATGATGCTTCCATTGAAGTCTTGCTTGGGAACTGGAGTAACTAGGGCATATGGAAGAGTCAAGAATATTCTCATAAAGAATGAAAACCATTATTATGCAATGACCATGTCTAAACTGAAAATTTTATTGTACAGTGTTTTTGTATAGTATGGAGTTTTGTATATGCATGGAAATTTTTTATAAAATAGCAAGTGAATGTTAGGTCATAACATACTATGTATACCTAAAGAAAACCAAATATTCTCTTAAACATTCAGTACAATATTTCACATCTGTTTATAGAATGAGCATAGCTTAGTATAGTCACAGTATGTCAATAGGGAGAAATGAAAACATTATACCATATGATAGTTTGGTTATGCTTTTATATTTATAGAATAATTGTCAGGTGATTTATGTCCCTCCAATGTTGCCATTATTACCTGTATGAGAGAATGCAAAGCATGCAGTAGTCTTTAATCCAATGCTTAAGGACATTTTCATGTTTTGTAGGCTATCATTGATAACACAATGTTGTAAATTTTTAAATGAGAATAAATGTCCTAAATATCCAGAAGTTATTTCTTGCTAATAATAGTCTTCAAGATTTCCTAATGTTGCAATGGAAGATAGATTTTTCAGCTAATATCTGTTTACATATTACTTTTATTATTTAGGATGTAATAATGTTTTTGACAGTAATGATATTATTGAATACTTTGCAGAAAAGAGTTAACATAGCAGTCCTGAAAATGCTAATCTTGAAAAGGCCTGGCTGCCAGGATTGCACTTGGCTGGCATCGGGGACCCTGAGAAGAGTAGCTTGATGGTCCTAAGTTGCTTGTACAAACAATTGAACACCTGCTTTCCTTCTGGGACTCTGGAATTTCTGTAGGCAGAAGGTAATTACGTGACTAGCTTTCAGTAAAATTCTTAGTTCTATTTCTAATGAGCTTCCTGGGTAGACAACAATTCTCACACATTGTCATAACTTGTTGCTGGAGGAAGTGAGCATTTCCTTTGTGGTTCTACAAGGAAAGCACTCTTGGAAACTTGCGGTTAGTTATCTCTAAATAAATCTTAGCCATGAGTACAATTATATTCTGAGTCCTGTGAATCCTAATGTTCAGGGTGGTCTTTTGCATCCCCAACACAAGTATATTTTATGTACCAAGCATTATTCTAGGCACATTCTCTCCATTATTCTATTTAGTGCTCAAAAAAATCTATAAGATTGTATTATTTATTCTGAATCATAGATGAGGAAACATTTAGAGAATAAGTAATTTGCACAGGGTAGAACAGACAGCATTGAGCTAAATCAGAAGTTGGGCACAATTCTTTTAATTCCAAGGTATATGTGCTGGATGGCACAGTGTACTAGAAAACAACATTAACAATAAAGTTCATAAAGACATCTGTTTTGTGGTTATTGTTGGTTTGTTTGTTTTTCGTGATTTCAGGTATGTGGTCAGTAGTGTGTGCTCCTCAGAATAACACTTAAGGGATCCCTGGGTGGCGCAGCGGTTTGGCGCCTGCCTTTGGCCCAGGGCGCGATCCTGGAGACCCAGGATCGAATCCCACATCGGGCTCCCGGTGCATGGAGCCTGCTTCTCCCTCTGCCTATGTCTCTGCCTCTCTCTCTTTCTCTCTCTGTGACTATCATAAATAAATAAAAATTAAAAAAAAAGTCATTAACTAATACTAGTCAGAACTTTCTTTCTGCCTAAGATATGTACTTTTGCCAACTGAATCGCTATGGCAGCTAGTGAATAACAAGTGGTTTTGAACACCTATGAGAGCACTAGGCTGTAGTACTCATTACCTCTCTTTATTATCCATCCAGTTAACTCTAGTTCTCAGAAACTGAGTGCTACACAGATAGATCTTCACAGATTCTTCCTGGTATAAAAGTTCTAATACTCAAACTCTTTCTGTACATCCAGATAATAACTGGAAGCATTGACATATATCTGATATCCAGAAACTATTTTCCTGAGCTGCACTCTAGACTTTCTATATTTTCAGAGACTTTCTAATGTCTGTCATCAAGTTACTCTTCTTTGAGACTCCTTGTTGTCCAGATTTAGGGCTCTGGAGTATGAATAACCTGTATTAATAACCTACAACCTGAGCTTGTAGAGCAAAGGCAATTTTCGTGCCAAAAACAAATGAAAATAAAAAAATAAAGTAATTAAAACAATCAGTGCCAACATTTAATACATATATTACAGTGAATTTCATTTTTGGTATCTCTAGAAGGATGTGGTTTCCTTTCTACTGGACTGCAAGAGGCAAAGATGTAATTCAGGACTACATGAACATTGATTCTGTTTTTTTGTTTTTTTGTTTTTGTTTTTTTCTCACCAGATGAGATTGTTATGCTTTGGATTCTGTGAACAAGGAAGGACCAACACTAACAAACACCTTTTGGAGAGAAGCATAACAAATATTTTTAAAGTTACTATGAATATTAGGGAAATCATAGGAATTACATAAATATGGCCCTTTTACCCTGTCTATAAAAGCTGTGATACTGTATATAGTCTTCTGAAAATGTGAAAGAGTAGATATTCAGAAGATGCCAGCTATGGGAGGAGACGGAGTTTACAAGTTTAAATGATAAAGTACCATACTTAAAGATCTTAGATCTTAGAGCTGTAATAGCATCAAAGACAGTTAAGTTTTTGGGAGTTTGTAAAATATACAAAGGAGGAAGGAAGAAAATATATGAAGAAATAAAAGTTGTATTTGAAATTTTACTAGCGGCCTGATTACTGGAGTTTTGCTTTGCAGGAATGTCCGGGCTTAACTAGCCTAAGAGTGAAATTGAGATCTGAAGTAAGGTGGGGGTGGGGGGATCAACAAGAACAGGAAAATGGAAATCAACATGGAGGAGATAAACTTGGATTAGAAAGTACCTGGCAAGGTACTTCTACTTGCAAAAAGCAAGAGAAAGAAAAATAGGTCAGTTTTCTAAAATTTAGGGATAACTATTTTAACTTTCTAAAGGTGATTTTCATTCTCTTGTTGTGTGAATGTCTATCTACATCCCCAGAAATCTTGGGATGTAGATAGACTGATTACCTTCAATTGCTGAATATAATAAAGGCAACTCATTTTGTAGTACTTAATATGTTCCAGGAAGTATGATAAGTTTTTGCTTTTATTTTTTAGGCACGGTATCTCATTTGACTCTCAAAACTACTCTATCAGGTAGATAATAGTTTTATTCCATTATATAGGTTTTAAAATTTTGGCTTGGCTATATTGAGTAACTGACACAGTCAATAGTAAATATTGAAGCTAGGCTGTAAACTCAAGGATGTCTCTTTCCAGACTCCTGGTTTTCAATATTAGGTGACACTGTTTCAATCTCTGAAATACAGAAACTAACTTACTATCCAAATTTACACGGTTACATTTTTACTATAACCTAAGAAGTGACTTTATATTAGAATTCTGAATTCCTAATCGCACTAGATTTTAATGATTTTTGCACTCATTTTTTTCAATTATTCTATTGATTATCTATATGTGTAATTAGAGATGCCATCTGTCTAAAGCAGTGGTCATTACTGATTTATTGGTGCAGACGTCAGTGTACACTTTGAGCATCACAAATCCACATGTTTAATGATTCAAGCCTTCTGAAAATAGTCTATAGAGCAATAGTAACACCATAATTATATTTTTATCTTCAAAGATTGATTTTGAGAGTATCTCCTATCTCACTCATTCTTTGAAAAATGGCTTTAAAAGTAGGGAGTGTTGTAGCCTCAATTATTTTAATTTAATCATTTAATGACCATCATACTTGCATTGACAGATCAAGGTTTATTAATCTATACACTGAGTGCTTATTTCACCTGGGACTGAAGAAATTAAACCATGAAATATCTCTTAAAAATAGTATGATAATCTATAGATCCTGTTTCCTTCATACCTAGTCAATGTTGTGGATTATTCACTAAAGAGCCCCTGAAGATTTAAATATGTTGCAAAGGAAGAGAATATTAGAAAAGAAATGTATGGGCATTGTATTATGTATAGCCAAAAGAAAGAAGTTTGGTATGTTTAACATATCTTCGAAGAAATCTCTTCAAATCACATTTTTCTCTAATAACCTGAGATTCCTAACTTACATATTTAAGAGAATGTATTTTCATAACTGTTTCTATCATCTTATTTTAAAACTTAGATATATTAATACATCATCAAAAATATCTTTTATATAACATTAAAAATATTTATAAGTAGATTTCTTAGTCATAATATTTTAAATATATTTAAAAGGGAATACTATAATTCCAACTGGGGCTAAAATTATGTAAATATTTTGAAACCAGGAAACAAGTTATGTGCATGCAATCATACTGTCTCACTAGGTATTGCTTTTATGTAAAGAGAAAACGAAATCCATAATTTTTAACACTAGATAATTCATAAATACACATTTTGAATAGCTATTTTAAAGTAATCAGAACGATTTGAACTGGTGTTAATTTAATAGAAATAAACTCATGTTGGGACTCCATTGTTTGTTCAAATTTTTTATATGAATTGGTCATTTTTACATAGATCTTCATTTGCTTGTTTGTTTCTTTCTTTCTCTCCCTCTCTCTTTCTTTCTTCTTTCTTTGATATATTATCAAAATATATGTCCAAAGTTTCTTTGTGGTGGTAGTTTTACTGTTTGTTTGTTGCTTGTGTAGTATGTAAACATAAGATTCTGTGGTTTAAAGAACACTAGCATGAAAACTTTTTACATTGCCTTGGTGATTTATATGATTGTCCAAGAACTATTTATCAACCATAACTGATTAATGAATTTAAAGGAATTATTAAATTTTTACTTTACACTTAATTAAAACTAAAAATAATAGAAATAAAAATGTTATTTTCATAGAGATAATGCTTATTGCAAAACATAAAATAGTATTATGAAAAATTATCTCTAAATTAGTCTTAGGCAAAACTCATCTAATATAAAAATATGTGTATAAGTTTAAAATTGTACTTTCCACTGTAAAAAGGATTTTTTAGAAGTAATTTTGTTTACCTGTTAGATAAACAAAAAATGATGTGTTTCAAGAAAATTTTAGAAGGTATAATATGATAATTTGCCCTACATTGACCTAAGAAGAGATATTTAATGTATACCTAAGTTAAACCAATATGGGCTAGATATTATGTTGCATACTGGAGATATAGCCATGAAGAACTCAATTTGGTCTGGATTCATTGCACATGTTTTGGTTTGGATTAATTGCAGACAGCACCGCAGAAATCCCAGCAACGCCCCTTTTCTGTTTGTGGAAACAGAAATTTGGGAAAAACAGAAAAAGGTTAAATGTCAATTAAAAAGTCACTTACTCTTTTAACAACACTTAGTTTTAATCTTCCAGGAAACAAATTAACACTATAGGCTCTTTTTAAAAACAGTGTCATTTTATACATAACATATTATAATGTTTTTACTTGGCTATTTTCTAAATATTTATTAATAGAGGTTTATACCAGAGTTGACAAACTACAATCTGTGAGCTAAAATAGCTTTTACATTTTTAAAGGATTTTTAAGATTAGCCAAACCAAACCAAACCCAACCAAATACCAGAGAATTACAAAGTGTAAAATTTTATTATGCTTCTCTTTAAAGGAAAAGTTTGCTGTTTCATGCACTGGTCTATATCATCATGTATCATCATTGTTAATGATTAGTAAATATATATGTGTGCACATATATATGTATCTGTATATGTTATATATAGTATATGGTGTATATACATTATATATAACCATATATGTTTTATTTGCATGTATACATTAAGTATAACTGTATATATGTGTGTTTATACTCTCTTGCTCTCTCTCTATATACATATGCTCCTTTTTTGATATTTAATATTTTAACTTACATCTTATGAAGATTCTTTTACTTCTAGCTTTGTTAACAAATGATTGACAAAAATGTTATGTATTTTGGTTATACAACATATTGAGTTTTTAATTTATTTTTTAATTCCAGTATAATTAATGCACACAGTTATATTACTTTCAGGTGTATGATACAGTGATTCAACAACTCTATACATTACTCAGTGCTTATCATGAGAAGTGTACTGTTAACCCTTCATCGATTTCACCCATCCCTCCTCCTGTAACTGTTTTCTATATTTAGGAGTTTGATTTTTTTGTTTCTTTTTTTCTTTGTTCATTTGTTTTGTTCCTAAATCCCACATATGAAATCATATGGTATTTATCTTTCTCTGACTGACTTCTCTTAGTATTGTAGTCTCTAGATCCATCCAAGTTATTACAAATAGCAAGATTTCATTCTTTTTTATGACTGAGTAATATTCCATTGTATAAATATACTACTTCTTCTTTAGCATTCATCTATCCATGGACACATGGGCTGCTTCCATATTTTTGTAATTGAAGCTACAATAGACACAGGGGTGCTTCTATCTTTTTAAACTAGTTTTCTGGTATCCTTTGAGTGAATATCCAGCAGTGGAATTACTGGATCCTAGGGTATTTCTATTTTTAATTTTTAAGGAAACTCCATACAGTTTTCCACAGAAGCTGCACCAGTTTGCATTCCCATCAATAGTGTATTAGGGTTCCTTTTTATCTACATCCTTGGCAACACTTGTTTCTTGTGTGTTTTTTTTTTTAATGTCAATTTTAGCCATTCTGACAGGTGTGAAGTGATATCTCATTGTGGTTTCCATTTACATTTTTCTGATAATGAGTGATACTGAGCAATTTTTATGTCTCTTTATGTCTCAATTTTTATGTTGGCCATCCATGTCTTCTTTGGAGAAAAGTCTATTCAGGTCCCATTTTTAAATGGGATTATTGGGGGGAGTGCAGAATTGGGGGTGGGTTTGGTGCAGTCTCTATGTTCATCAGAGACTTTGTCCTACAGTTCTCTTTTTTGGTAGTACCTTTATCTGGTATTGGTTTCAAGGTAAGTTAGCCTCATAGAATGGATTTGAAGTTTCCTTTCTGTCCCATTTTTTTTTTAATAATTTCAGAAGAATACGTATTAACTCTTCAAATGTTTGGTAGAGGGCAGCTCTGGTGGCTCAGTGGTTTAGTGTGCTTTCAGTCCAGGGCCTGATCTTGGAGACCCAGGATCGAGTCCCACATTAGGCTCCCTGCATGGAGCCTGCTTTCCCTCTGCCTGTGTCTCTGCCTCTCTCTCTCTCTCTGTGTCTCTCATGAATAAATAAATAAAATCTTTAAAAAGCAAAAACAAAAACAAAAAACAAATGTTTGGTAGACTCCACCTGGGAAGCCCTGTGGTCCTGGACTTCTATTTTGTGGAGTTTTTTGATTACTGATTCAATTTCCTCGCTGACAATCAGTCTGTTTAAATTTTCTACTTTGTTGCTATTCAGTTTGGGGAGGTTATATGTTTTTAGGAGTTTTTCTATTTCTTCTAAGTTGTCCAATTGGTTGGCATATAGTTTTTCATAATATTCTCTTACAGTCCTTTGTATTTCTGTGGTGTTGTTATTTTCTCTTTATTTATTTTTATTTATTTCTATTATTATTTTTTCCCCTCTTTAATTTCAAGCCCTTCTCTCTTTTCTTACAAGTCTGGCTAAATGTTTATCAATTTGCTTGATCTTTTCAAAGAACTAGCTCCTAAATTCATTGTTCTATTTCATTGTTTTTTAGTTTCTAATTTGTTTATTTCTGTGCTAATATTTATTATTTTTTCTTCTACTAGTTTTCGGTATTTTGTTGTTGTTTTTCATCTTTTCTTTAACTCCTTTCGGTGTAAGGTTAAGTTGTTTATTTGAGGTTTTTCTTGCTTCCTGAGGTCAACCTGAATGGCTATACAGCTCCCTCTTAGAACAGTTTGTGCTGCATCATAATTTTAGAAATTGTAATGTTCCAGAGATTACAACAAGTTTATTCAGCTTTATAAAATGAAAGCAGATTATTTGAAAGTGCTATTAACTTATATTTTATTAATAATTATTTCAAATTTACTTTACAACTGGTACACAAACATACATATGCACATAATCTTTCAGTTTGGAACTGTAAGCATGATGTTATAATTACATTGCCTTTGACATGTCTCCAATTTTCCTTCCTTGATTCATTTTGCACATTTGTGACTATTTGTCTTACAATCCTATTTGCCAATAGGGCAGAAAGCAAGCTGTACATCTTAATATTCTGTATCCTTCATTGTGGTGTCCCAACAAAACTTTCTAAGTCTTACTTCTTTTACTAATACATATTTTATAAAAATCATATGGAACCATTCCCCCTGCAAATACCACAATTGTATATAGAACTTTTTGATCTTCTTTCCTATCATAATACTATTAATGCACAATTTACAGGTTATATCTTCAATATGAAATTGTAATTTCCCAAAAACCCTGGATACCAGTTTGGGACCTTGAGCAATGATTGTTTACAATTGTTCATACATATACTTGATTTATCTTATTTTAAAAACATTTATTTTTGGGATCCCTGGGTGGCACAGCGGTGTGGCACCTGCCTTTGGCCCAGGGCGTGATCCTGGAGACCCGGGATCGAGTCCCACATCGGGCTCCCAGTGCATGGAGCCTGCTTCTCCCTCTGCCTGTGTCTCTGCCTCTGTCTCTCTCTCTCTCTGTGTGACTATCATAAATAAATAAAAATTTAAAAAAAATTAAAAAATATATATTTATTTTTATTGAAGTATCATTAACATACACACAATGTTATATTAGTTTCAGGTATGTTGTGAATTGATTCAACAATTTCATACATTATTCAATGTTCACCATGATAAATGACGTCACCATCTGTCACCATACAATGTTATTACAGTATTACTATGTTTCCTATGTGATGTTTTTTACCTCTGTGACTTATTCATTTTATAAGTGGAAGTCTGTGCCTCTTGATTCCCTTTATCCATTTGATCCATTTCCCCACCCACCTTCCCTTTCACAACTACCAGTTAGTTCTCTGCATGTGACTTTTAAAGATTTCATATGTTTTGACAAAGCTGCCCTAGCAGCCCATCCTCTGATTCTCCTAAATCGCCACCCCCATCTTCCTTGACACTCAGAGCAACACAGAATTCTCTGGTCTTTTTAAAGTAATTGATAGATTCTCCCCCTAAGGAATCTGGGCCATGCCGTATTTTTGATGGCTCTCTCTTCCTTGCAGCTGCTACAGTTTGATGCTTGCCTGTGCTAAATTGTTGATGCTCATTGGTTGTTTGCCCTAAAACCTTTGGGGAAGAATGATGTTGTATTTGGGTCAGGAAGGAAAGGCAGCCCTCTGGCTAAGTAGTGCTGCTCTGGGCAGGTTTGGGAACTAATCAATAGCATTTTCCATTACTTTATTGTGTGGCTTCTCTCTTCAGAAACATTATATCTCAGTCTTAAATATTCTCACTTTGGGGAAACTGGATACATTGCAACACCCTAATCATGAAAGCCTTTATCAGGAACTTTCCAAGCTAAAAGCCTCCCAATCTTATCCTTCTGTTCTAACATGAATTTATTCTGGCTTTGCTATGTTTCTAATCTTTTGTTTTTCCCTGAGGCTTCTAAGTCCTCTGTGAAAGATGTTAGGATGTAAAGGAGTAAATAACAATTTTGTGACATAAACACACATCAGTGACTCATATTTACAGCTTATTTCAGTTCCATAGTCATTGAAGGGAGTATCCTATATGCTAAACACTGTTGCAGACTAGGTATAAATATGACTAAATCCTAAGCCTGTCCTTTGATTTTAGAATCTTGTGAAAGTCTCAAAAATTGGAATTTTAATGTAGTGTGCTAAATATAATAATAGAAGAATGCATAGAAAGCTGTGCAGAGTGCAATGCATAAGGAAATAATCTCAGCCTATGGGGTTAAAAGTTGACGTCTAGCCTGAAATGACATTTGAACTGAGTTCTAAAAGAATATAAAACTTAACCTTAGAGACAGTAAGACGTCTTTTTTGAGTCCCACCACTACTATACAGCAAGCTACAGTTAAAACTTATTGCCCTAATCTTCTGTTTGTTATATTTTAACACCATCCTAATTGGTTTAACATAGCTTTCTACATGTTAAATAATAAAAAGTCATAATCAATATAATGTTTTAATGGATAGAACAAAAGCCTCCAAACCTCAGCTCCATACAACTAAATTTTCTCTGTAGATCTGAGAAAGCAATTTGATCTGAGGGAGGAATCTAATGTTAAAAATTTTAATAATTGGAGTAGAAAAATAATTTGAGATAGGCACTAAAAGCACTCTTCCTGGCTTCTCAAAAACCAAGAGGTATTTTTCTTTTCTGTCTTATAATTCTAGACATATTGGCTGTACCGGATATGTTGACCCTGCTAATCTTTTTTTTTTTTTTTCTTTAAAAATTTTATTTATTTATTTATTTATTTATTTATTTATTTATTTATTTATTTAAAAGAGAGCAAGCACACTCAGTGAGGGAAGGAGAAGCAGTGGAGATATAGAGGGGGAGGAGCAGTGGGAAAGGGGGGAGGGAGAGGGATGGGGAAAGAACCTCAGGCAGACTCTGCTTGTGGGGTGCATGGGGTTCAGTGTGCAGGGCTGGGATGGGCCTCAATTCCATGACCTGAGTGGTTCACTCAACCGACTGAAACACCTATGCGTTCTTGATCCTCTTCATCTTAATAATATCCTACTTCTCAAGCCATGACATCTTGTTTTTTAAGTGGGAGCTTTCATCATTATTTTTAGGAGAACATTTTAAATGTGAAAAAAAGCAAAAAATATTCTCTTTCTGTTACTACTATAAATTGAAAACATGGCACATCCTTTTTCTGCATTTGTCAGTTTATAAACATATGCTACCTACTAGGCTCAGTTAAATATGTTGAATATGAGGCTCGTGTTAAATGAGATGGAATGTAAAATAGGCATTAATGTTTCTTTGTTCTCATTAGTGTGTTTAATTATTCAATAGATGAGCAATGAGTACTTATTTTTTTATTTTTCCCTTTGTCTATATTTGAGTATTTATATTCCATAATTTTGAGCTAGCCTTGAATTCTTTTCACCCTTCATGCCTCTAAACAATCTTATCTATTATCTGTGTTTTGTGAGCTCCTGATTCTTCATTTTGCTAGTTCAAAATATACCCATTACTTTGAAATTATCTGTGCAATTTACATTGTAGGTTTCCTTTTGTTTGCTCTTCAAATCCTCAACTGCATCATCTTGTCCCTCTAAAACAAATTATCTATGTAGATTTGCATTTTATGTAAGGCATCAGTGACTAGTTGTTAGCACACACCAAAGATATTAGGCATCTCCCTACTTTCCTCCATGTCTCCCATTTTTACTGCCAAGTCTAGCTAATCTTATGTACCATAGATTTTTTTTTTCTTGTATTTGTCATTGCTGCCAAAATAGTTAGCCAACCACCAAGGATTCTTAAGTCAATAGGGAATAGTTCTTACTTAAAAGTGGCTGTTCAGCCAAGGACTACATTTCACTATGTACCCTAAGCCACTGTGAATTCTGGGTGTATCTGATGCAAATAGTTAGCAATACTTTAGCCAAGGCAATTATTTAAAGTTCATTTCAACTTTATACTACAACTTCAGCTCAAGTCTCATCATCTCTTATCTGGATTTTTGCAACAGTTTAGTTATAGTTTAGCTCTCATCAGTTTAATGTTTGTCCAGCCACTAGAAATATATAAAACATAAAACTAAATATAATCAGATCTCTAAACACACACATGGCTCTCACCTTTTTTTTTTTTTTTTTTTAAGAATAAGTATGTATTCTTTGGCATTATTTTTGAAGAACATCATAATTCCTTTTCTGTCACCTCTGCAGTTTCAGTAGTCATCATTTGATGGAGTTTCACATAATTTTTCACTAAATCCTCACGGTTCTGTGACAACATCCTTGAAACACTGGTCAGCAATCCTTCTGTATTTTCAACTGCATGTTGGGCATGGTTTACAGTACATTGAAGTTGGATGCAGTTTTTTGAAGTCTCTCTGTTATTTTGTGGCTCCTCCCTTCACTTTCCGGATGTGCCTACTATTAGAATTGCTACAACTTCCATTCATTTATTGCAGGCTACAGTGTGTAAGGTGCAGTTGTTTTCTAGTTAGTTGAGACAATAAATGATACATATAAAGTGAGCACAGTATATATTTTATTAGAAGGTGTGTTATGAAATTTTAAAAAAGCAAGATAAGTTCAGGGCAACAAGAGTGTGGGTATTAATTTTAAATAGGTTAGATAGGGCAGGCCAGTGACATTTTAACAAGGATATAATGGAGCTAAAGGAAGTAGCTACATGCTTATGGAAGAAGACCATTCTAGACCATGGAAACAAAATGTGAAGGCCAAAAGAATTGACTATGTGGCTATTTGAGGAACAAAAAAGACCATAATGTAACAAAGCAAAGGTGGGAAGCATGATTAGAAAGATCAGACATGTAGCAGAGGGTCACATTAAGTTGATTTTTATAGGACTTTATTAGAATTTTGGCTTTACACTGGGTAAACTGGAAACCAATGAACTATTTTGAGAAGAAAAATAATATCATCTGTATTTTAAAGGAATACCCCTATTATCTATGTCGGAAAACAAAACAATAAAAGATTGTAAAACGGCAAGTGGGCTAGCAGAGATAAATTAAGAAGCTTTGCTCTAAACCAGGCAAAAGATGATGGTTTCTTAAACCAGGATGCGGATGATAGACATGGAGGGTGAGGGTGTGCTCTAATTCTGAATATATTTAATATTTAATGCCAGCTGAATATCTTAATGAACTGAATATGAAGTGTGTTAAAAAAAAAAAAGAAAAAGGATGGTTTCAACATTTTTGGCCTGAGAATTTGAAAAGATGGTGATGTCATCATCTGAGATAGAAAAGACAGTGGCTGGAATGTGTTTAGGGAAGGGGGGACCAGGAGTTCATGTTGCACAATTTAAATTTGAGAACTCTATTATTAATTCAAGTGATGATTTCAAGAAGTAACTTTCTTATAACTTCAAGGCTATGTTAAGGAGAACATTTGAGTCTGGGAATATGATGGGAATATCCGGCATACAGATGGCATAGAGACTGGATAATATCAGGAGGAAATAAATTGAAGAGGTCCTCAGCCTGAGTTTGGGGCACTCCAAACTAAAGAATGAGCTAAGGAATACTCCAGAGTGGTTAGAGATTGTGGATTGTTCCAGCCAAGTGGAAACACATAATTATTATTTGAAATAAACTGGCTTTTTGACATTCTTTGATATCACTCCACAATTGTTATGCTTACTGTATCTTGTACTCTGCAAGAAATTACAAACCTGGGAAACCTGGGTGGCTAAGTTAGTTAAGCCTCTGACTCTTGGCTTCAGCTCAGGTCATGCTATCAGGATTGTGAGATCCAGCCATGCATTCAGCCATGTGTCAGGCTCCCAGCTTTGCATGGAGTCTGCTTGACATTCTTTCTCCCTCCCTCTTCCTCCCTGGCTGCTCCACCCCCTGCTCAGGAGCACACACTCTCTAACATAGATAAATAAATAATCTTTAAAAAAATTACAAAGCCAACTCCTTCATTCTGTTCTGTTGGAAAAGCCTGTGTTTGCCTTACATCCACTAAGATCCTATCATTAATGTTCCTATGGATATGTATTTAAATGATGAAACTTCAGAAGTAAGACTAGATACTGAAACTGCATTAGTCTGTGAATTATTTCTCTGAACATGTTTTATTTTTGAAAAAATAAACTTTTCTTAAATGCACATACAGAGAATAATAAAAATAGTGCTCAAAGGTATGATAAACCTGATACTATAATGTCTTAAGATAGAATAATAAATACAGTAGTAAAAATAGGGTTTACTTTTTTAAAAATAAATATTGACTTTTAAACATTTAGGACATTCACTCCATGCATTTTTCTTCCTTTCTATAATCAGAGTAGGGATGCCTGTGTGGCTCAGCGGTTGAGCGTTTGGCTCAGGATGTGATCCTGAGGTCTGGGATCAAGTCCCGCATCAGGCTTCTTCCAGGGAGCCTGCTTCTCCTTCTGCCTGTGGAGTATTTCTTATTACTAGATTATATAAAATTCTTTTGAATAAAATAAGAAACTATTGAAACTTTTGAATACTAGCCACCACAAAAAAAAGGAAAAAAAAGTCTTATTTTTGCATTCATGTTTTTAAAAGATTTTAGAATTTTTTGACATATAATTTTTCTTTTCTGCTAAACTAAAGCAAAAGGAATTTTACTGACTGATTCTATAGAGCACTTTTTTTAAGAAAAGGCAAATTTAAGGCACTGCGTGGAAGGAATCATTAAGTTCATTCATCCTTTGTATATTAGAAACCCCCCACTTAGTGAAGTAGGAAGTAACGGATGTATTAACAGTATTGATGGCAACTTCAGATAGGGAATTGAACATACTTTATTATAATTAGATATAACTAGTTCTGAGGAGATGAAGTTTAAGTTGTTATGAACTTGAAATTCCCCAAGGCAATGTAATTCAAAGTAGGATATCTGGAAGGGCACTAGAACACCCTGCAATTTGTCTAATTTGCAGTGAGCTAATAAGGCCGATAGTGGCATCCTTTATGAATAAATGGACAACTTATGAAGTCAAAATGACATCTATTCCATATGTCTTGTGTTGTTTCTTAAACAAATATATTCTCTTCTGATTCTCAAGGTAGTTAAGCTATTAAGGGAAATTTTAAAAGGTAAAATATCCCTTTTATTAGCTGAAATTCAAAACTAAACAAAAAGGCACTGGTGTTAGAATTAAGCCTAACTTTGAGAGAGCAAATATAATATACTAAAAGGAAATATTAAAGTAAGAGCCAAATATGAAACTGCCATTATCCTTCAAAGCTGACTTACATGAGACTTATATAATAAGATATTCTGATGTCTTCTAACATTTAAAATAGAAACGGATTCTAAGACACACAGTATAAAAGATCCGAACATCAAATGGCAATTAGCCATAAATGGTGAAAGCTTTTTCTTAAAGGGAAAAAATGGGTCAGATTAAGTTGAAGGCTATTTCATCAGAGAATTTACTGAGAATAGTTTGGCTTCTTTTAAGAAAAAAGTTTAGTACTATTGTGAAATGGAGATTTTTAATTTAAAATGCTTTCTACTTAGTATACTAACATCCAAAATCGGGATAAAGTGTGTCCAATGACCTGAATACTTACTTATTCCTTAGTTTAAGTGTCATTGGTTCAAAGATATCATGATTGTTCTAATGTACTGACCTCTCAGGAAATACGCTTTCCTTATTTGGATAAAAACCTTATTTGTTTTTTTCTATTTACCTCGGGAGCCAGGAAACTATGGCCCCTGGCCGAATTAAAACCAGTGCCTGAGTCTGTATGTCCTAAGAACAGATTTTTTTTTCATTTCTTAAAAAAATCATATGAATAATATTTCTTGACACATGGAATTTCTATGAAATTCAAATTTCATAGTCCAAAAATAAAGTTTTATGGGAACAGGGCCTTGCTCATTCATTTATGTATTTTCTATGGCTGTTCTCACATAACAATGGCAGAAGTAGTCACACCAGCCTATATGGGCTACAAAGCCTAGATTATTTCCTATCTAGCCTTTTACAGAAAAAAAGTTGATAGCTTCTCATCAAAAAATGGAAAAATTCTTTTTTTTTTTTTAAATTTTTTTTATTTATTTATGATAGTCACACAGAGAGAGGGAGAGAGGCAGAGACACAGGCAGAGGGAGAAGCAGGCTCCATGCACCAGGAGCCCGACGTGGGATTCGATCCTGGGTCCTCAGGATCGGGCCCTGGGCCAAAGGCAGGCGCCAAACCGCTGTGCCACCCAGGGATCCCTGGAAAAATTCTTTTAATGGCTAGTCTATTTCAACTTTGGTGGTTATTTTTTGACAGAGAATCAAAATGGAGATAAACAGACTGATTAGATAAAAACTGTACTTGATAAAGGGTTTAGTCCTAGACCACACCTAGATTCTAGTATGAATAGAAAATCCAAAAGAACAAAAAAAAAAAGCACAAACCATACAAACCATTAATGATATACTCTTTTAAATAACAATGGCTAGTATTTGAATCATAAACTAGATTATTTTCAACTTTTAAGCAGTACTAGTTTTCTCCTTGAGACATTTTATGTATTAGAAATCAGAGTATTTTAATTACATTACAAAGTTTGTAGTTCTAATGAAAAAAAGTATATAATTACAAACCTTTAAAGTTATTATATTTTAAAATCTTGTTTCTTTTAATGTAATCTATTTGTCTACTTTACATTTCTTTAGATTGTTATGTACTACTAAGCAAATTTAGAAAGAATGAAACTGTGTGCTCTCACCAATGTGAAATATATTTGCTAAGAAAAAAATTGTTAATATTAAGCTATTCTTGCTGTTGTTTGTTTCTCTTTTAAGTGGGAAAGAGTAATCACTGGTCACTTCTAATGAATGCAAACTGAAAAAGGCCTTGTGGAAAATAACTGTGGCAAACTCTCAATTAGAGCAATATAAATCTGCTTTCATATATTTTTACATAATAGTTCCAAAGCACTGAATAATGAAATAAATGATCACAGACAATTGGATGAGTCTCTATTAAAAAGGAAAAGGGAAAAAAAGGGAAAAAGAAAGTACCAATATCTCAAACTGAAAAGAAAAATGGAACCAATTAAATAGCATAAATATGAGAAAACAGAGAAAGTATTTTTTCCACTAAAAGAAATCTATTTAGTCACATTATGAAAATATGCATTTTATTAATAGCCCCAAGATGTTAAGAAGAAAACATTGGCCTGAGGGCTATGTTATATTTCTGTGTCCAGTTGCTGTCAAGGGTGATAAAAGCAGGCAATTTGCCAAAATGATTAAGAGCATGAATTTTAGAGCTAAACACTGTATTTATGATATTCCTGATATTACTAGCTATGACACCTTGGGAAAGTTAGTTAATCTCTCCCTGGATTTGCTGATCTATAAAATAGAATTAATAATATATTACTTAAAATATTATCGTGAGAACTATATAGGAAAATATATTAGTAAGTGCTTACTATATTGCTATGGTTCAGTATGTTTATTAAATGGTAGCTATTTTTACAAACCTTAGCAAAATGGCTCATACATTTACATAACACCTGAGGTTATCAGGCATTTTTAGTGCTTCTTTAAACTTTCATTCTTTGTACACATAAAAGCCAATGGAGTAAAAACATATATAGGAATCTGAGAACTTAACACAAAAGAGAAATTTCTTATTGTATTTGATTTTAAACCAGTATTTTTGGATTATAATATATGACTTTATGTAATGTTATATTTCCTCTACATCCTCTGTGTCACTCCAAGACAATGCACTATACTTTTTAAAATAGTTTACCAGATTATTTAATAGGCAGAGACTATCAGTAATAATGATAACTTGTTTTAATACTGTTATGGTTAAATAAAATTTATGTAAAATATTTATCAAGTTAGTACTATATGCCAGGCACCGTTATAGATGTTGGGGGAAATAACAAAAATGCAAAGTCATGTTTCCAAACACTTTTTAAATAAGTAATCTTCTTGCTTTTTAGTTATTATTAGGGTTCATTTTTGTGTGAGTTTAAAGTTGAGAATAAATTTCGACTTTTTCATTTATTAATATTGAGGGGTCAAATCTTGTCAACAGAGGCTCCTTCATCAACTTTTGTAATATTAAAGGAATTCTATAATTTGAAGACATTTAACCAAGTCATTGCAAAACAGAAAAGATTACATTTTAGAAGCATTCTTTAATGACAGTTACGCAGAAAAAACTAGCAATCATAAAGAAAAAAAAAAGTAGATCAATAAGTTTTTAAAAAGGCTATTAATGATGATGTTTATAAAAGGGATACATTTTCCAGCAAACTGAGATTTAGGGGAAATATGTTTCTTTTTCAATTCGAATTTGAAAATATTTCTTGAACCTATTAATTTCAATAATAAATGTGATAAATGAAGGTAATAATGATTTTATATTTGAGTATAAAATTAAACTGATTAATGATTCTAAATTAACATAAATGAAAAAATACAGAATGAAATTTGACTAGCCTCTTCTTACATGTATGGTAAGAATAAAAGTTACACATCAGAATAAATTTAGAAGATAAAAACAGGCTTAGGGCAGCCCGGGTGGCTCGGCGGTTTAGCGCCACCTTCAGCCCAGGGCGTGATCCTGGAAACCCGGGATCGAGTCCCACGTCGGGCTCCCTGCATGGAGCCTGCTTCTCCCTCTGCCTGTGTCTCTGCCTCTCTCTCTTTCTCTCTCTCTCACTCACTCTCTCTGTGTCTCATGAATAAATAAAATCTTAAAAAAATAGGCTTAGTCTACATTTGTTCCTGTGAAAATATAAATATATGTTGATTATTTTAGTCAATTTTCAAAATACCATGTTGTTTGTAAAAATTTGCTTCATTTCCAAATTATCAATATAGGAAAGAAGAAGAGTTTTCTATGTAGATGTGTTTAAATATTTTACTTTATGGATATCTATATTATCATGAAGGTCAGATTTAGTGGAGAAAATTTTCAAGTTTCTGAAGATTTTGAAGTAATTTTTTTTAGGTTGTTTCTAGTGCCTGGTACTATCATAGGAAGTCAAGTACAAAAAAAGAATTTTTAATACATATTGATACTTTTGTTACTTCCTAATCCTATCTCCCCATATGACTCAACTCAACACATACAATGAAGATATAACACCATGCTCATTTTATAGTCATGCTCATACCTACCTTTTCACTTTATTACCTATTCTACAAACAACTATTTATGTATGCCCTATAACGTTTAAGTTGATGGAGTCATTGAATATTTTATTTATGTTTCAGTTTAGTTTAAAATATATGCACATCTTCATCTAAACATTACAAGCTGAATCATTTGCAGTATTTGATTTTTATGTACATTTTAGATCCATACACATATCAAAGTGAGCTTGAACTTTCAAGGCAAAGGTTTGATACTCCTACTAAATAATTCCTTTTAAACATGATGTCAGACTTTCAAAAGATCAAAAATAAGAGTTGGTGTATCTAGAGTTTTTTTTTTTTTTTTTTAGTAGACACGACTTTTTATAAAAATAAAATAAAAATGTTAAATGTAGAAAAAGATATTGCAATAGTATTTTAAGGAATAGGTAAATAATATAATTTTTCCCCTACATTAAAGTGATAATACCAAGAAAGAAAAATAAAAAGTTATATGCCTTATCTGTCTTTCCTTACCTGAACTGAAGGAGAATGTTTTCTGATAGGATATTGCAAGAATAGTTCAATATAAAGTATACCAGTTCAAATGCTGGTACAATAGTGTCAGAATTAATATAGAGTACTAAAAAACAGATTTGCACTGTAATTCAGTCAATACACATATGGACCTGCTTTCTAGCCTTTTCATTTAATGGTGAATTCATTCAGTTACTTCTACTTCTTGTTACACTTAGCTATTTATTTAATAAACTTCTAAACAGAAGTTCTTGGTCAAATGGAAGGTGTGTATTTGAATGAGTGTTTTCTTCAAGAGTGCGGCAGACAACAGTAGAAAGGGTACAGGTGGGACTGGAACCCACATTTGTATCTTTATTTTAAGCTCATTAAACCTCAGATTATGGTAGATTAAATGAATTCCATTGCTTCTTCTTCCATGTTAGTTATCAATCTGTTGTCTCAAAACTTCCCCTATAAGCTTGACCTTGTGGTAATTAAGATATGAAAGAAAGTAAAGTTTACAAGAAAAAATAAGTATTAGCAGGAGAATCAGATAAAAAAAATCAGTATCCAAATGCTCAGATTTGAAGTTTTAATATTGTAGAATTACCATCAAATAAACTAATACAAACTTTAAACATAGTTCTAAACTACAAGTAAATTTCTTTTTAAAAAAGCATTAGATAGAGGGACGCCTGGGTGGCTCAGTGGTTGAGCATATGCCTTCTGCTCAGGGCCTGATCCTGTTGTGCCCAAGATTGCGAATCCGAGAAACCACCAAGGAGCCGGCACTGATGCAAGCGCACGAGGGTTTATTTACAAGCTCGAGCTTGGGTCCAGGGGACCCGACACAGCGGAGCAAGGACTTGGACCCCGGAAGTGGGTTAAGGAATAGGTAAATAATACAAATTTGGGTTTGTATAGGCTGGGTTTTTTATAGTCTAGTCTAGGGGATTTTCAGAAGGGGTGGAGGAATTTCTCAAGTTCTGTTTACATTTTGATTTGGGGCTTAAGGGCATTGAGCTCTATTCTTATTCTAATATGGGGCTTTCTAGGACATTAAGCTGTAAACTGTTTTCTTCCTGTAACTGAAGTAATGTCAATTTCAGCTCTTATTCACAGGGGCCTGGGATGGCTGTACTTGTGCTAACGCTAAACTTGAGGTGGAATGGCCTTGATTTTCTTTGCCTCCACATTTCCCCCCTCTCAGAGGAACCTAAGGAGGGACCCAACCATGGGTCCAGGTTGGTCTCAGAGTGAGCCAGTGGGAATGATTAAATCATGATTCTAACCAACCTTGTTGCTGTTCTCGCTCCCGTTTACGTCTAGCCAAACATTTTCTGACTTTTGCCATAGATTCCCAGACTACTCCTGAGTGGTCAGTAAAGAAGCAACACTCCTCATTTGGGGCAACACATAACCCCGCCCCCCCTTGCTTGCAAAAGCCTCTCTACAGTTAAGATGCTCCCATCTCTTTAACTCTTAAAATACTTTAAAAGCAAGGCTGAATTGGGTGCACATTTTTAAATGGCTAATGGGGAAGCAACATTAGTGGGGTAAGTGAGAACGGCACAGTCTTAGCTTTAGGGGATTGTCTTTGTCCGGTTGGCCTTTCCATTCTGGAACAAAGTCCTTGGGAACAGCGTGTGGGTCAGCTGGCCTGACGTGGGTAGTGGACCCAGGGAGTAATCCCGCCGACCTTGAGAGCAGTGGGAGTGGTCAGGATCACAATGTAGGGTCCCTTCCAGCGGGGTTGAAGTGTCTGGTGTTGTATCTCCACATGCACACCCAGTCACCCGGCCGGTATCGAGGGGGACCCGGGGGTGGCCCAGTCTCATAGAGGGCCCTCAGCCTAGGCCACACCTGCTCATGGGTTCGTTGTAACATTTGGAGGGAGAAAAGGAGTTGGTGACCAAACTCAGCAAGCACCTCAGGTTTGGATATGGGTATGGCGGGGGGCAAGATTTACACCCTCTCCCCGGGATTCTCAAGGGCCAGCGAGAGCTCCCCGGACACTTCCAAGGTCCGGCCCTCTCTCCGGGTGAGCCAGGGCGCCCTGCCCTTCTCCCCGGGGCTCCCGCCAGCTTCTCTGGGATTGGTTGCGTTATTGCACTGGCCGCCTTGTGGTGCCCATCTCCGCCACTCCGGATTCGGGGATCTGAGCCCCACTTCCTCTCGATCCACTGAGGGCAATGGAGGCCATCGCCCGTCCCTTCAAATGGCGCTCGCCCATCTCTCAGGACTGACTGACCCATGTTCAAATGCTGTTCACATGGAACCCTTCTCCACGCTCCAACATGCCAGAGGCTGTTCACCTTGGAGACCTGCTGCTAAATGGGGATAACAGGCGGAGGAAGACCGAACGTGGCCTCGTAGGGAGTCAGTCCCATCTTATATGGGGAGTTCCTCACCCTATATAGGGCGAAGGGGGGGAGAGTCACCCAGTCCCCGCCAGTCTCCAGGGCTAATTCAGTTAAGGTCTCCTTTAACGTGCTGTTCATCCTCTCTACCTGTCCTGAGCTCTGGGGCCTATATGCACAATGTAATTTCCAATCTGCCCCAAGTACTAGGGCCACTCCCCGTGTTACCTTAGAGAAGAATCCTGGGCCGTTGTCTGACCCAGTCTATTCTTTTTTTTTAAAGATTTTATTTATTTATTCATAGAGACACACAGAGAGAGGCAGAGACACAGGCAGAGGGAGAAGCAGGCTCCACGCAGAAAGCCCGACGTGGAACTTGATCCAGGGTCTCCAAGATAATGCCCTGGTCCGCAGGTGGCACTAAACCACTGCACCACCGGGGCTGCCCTGTCTGATCCAGTCTTAACAGGAAAGCCATACCTCGGTAAGATGTCTTCCAGCAGTTTCTTGGTCACGGTCAGTGCTGCATGTTTGGTGGGAAATGCCTCTGTCCATCCCGGCAGAGAGTTTCCGGCTGTGGGATCCTTAAGACGGTTTCCTTCCATGCATCCATCAACCATCTTTGTCCATCCTTTAATTTGTACCCAAGGTAGCTCACCCCTGCTCTGCAGATCTGGGCTTTAGCTGAGGCCTGGTATCTTAGAGCCGCTGTGGTTTGGAGCAAGTCCCTGGTGCTTCGCAGGCATGTGTCCTGGTCCTCCGCTGCCCACAGGATATCAAATGAGGGTGCTCTGAATGGAACTTACCCAAGTCTTCCTGTAAGGTCCCATCGAAGATGGTCGGTGAATTTTTGAATCCTTGTGGTAGTCGAGTCCAGGTGAGCTGGCCATTGACGCCTTTCTCAGGGTCCGTCAATTCAAAGGCGAAGAGGTCTTGGCTCTTGGATGCTAAAGGCAGGCTGAAAAAGGCATCTTTTAAATAGAGGAGGGTGTATGGGTTTAGGACCGTAGGGTGCATATCCTCTACTTGCCGGTTGACTTCCCTTAAGTCCTGGACTGGCCTGTTATTGTTAGAGTGCGGGTTCTGAACCGGCAGCAAGGGAGTGTTCCATGCCGATTGGCAAGGCCTCAATATGCCCGAGTCCAGTAGTCGACGTATGTGGGGTGTGATTCCCCTACACGCTACGAGAGGCATGGGGTATTGGTGGACCCTGACAGGGTCTGCCCCCGGCTTTAGTTCTATGTATATGGCCAGTCAGTGCCGGGCCAGCCCAATTCCCCCAGTTTCTGCCCACGCTTGGGGAAATTCCCACAGCCAACTGTCAATGTCAGTCACTGGGGCTGGCGGCGTTTGGTGGAGACAATATCCATCTTCTAAACTCAGGACAAGCACCTGAATAGGGTGCCCCTCCTTGTTTAGGACTTTTGCCCCTTTGGGGTGGAAACAAATTTGTGCCCCCATCTTGGTGAGCAAATCCTGACCTAACAACAGGTAGGGACACTCAGGGATGACCATGAAGGAATGGGATACCCGGCCCATGCCGAGATCCACAGTTCTTCGGGTAGTCCATGAGTACTATTTGGTGCCTGTGGCCACTTGCACCCATGAAGTCTTGTTTGCTAATTTCCCTTGGGGTTGTAATAAAACCGAATGTTGTGCCCCAGTGTCCACTAGGAATTCAACAGGTTGTCCCTCCCCTCAGAGTTACCCTGGGCTCAGGGAGGGGTGCCGAACCCGGACTCCCCTAGTCGTCCAGGTCCTCCATCTCCAAGATCTTGGCAGGGGCCTTTGGTCTTTTGTTAAGACAGCCTTTCACCCAGTGGCCCTCTTCTTTGTAATAAGCACATTGGTTTTTGTTCAGCTTGTGCGATCCAGACGGGGACCAGGGCCATCCTCCTTACCTGTCCTTGAAGCCAGCTTCTTGAGGTGCCTCTGTCTTTCCTGTGGGTCGTCCATGGTTGTGGCCAGCAGGATCTTGGCTAGGTTTCAGGTCTGCCGATCACTTAGTTTGGTTTGTTGCTAGACTCTTTTTGCTACCGTAAGTCCTGCAGCTCTTCTCTCCTAGTATTCTAAGAAGGCTGCTGGACTCTCATCCTTACCCTGTCTTACATAATCATACCTCGGCCAGATTGGTAGGCTTGCGCGCGGCAGCCTGGAGACCTGCCCCTAGAGTCTGGCAGGGGACCTGGAGTCTCTCCTTACCTTCAGTTGAGTTGTGCACTTTGGGGGATAAAAATGGTTTTAGCCAAGGAGAGGAATTCTTGATCATGTCCTGCCAGACCAGGATGTTGGGCACCTGGTCAGAGTGGCCGCCCGGTTTGTCCCTGAAGATCACGGCCTTAACCTGTAAGATAATAGGTAGGTGAAAAGTTCCTTCTCGGGGCCACTCCACATCAAAGGTTGTCCATTCTGATATGCAATAAATTTGGAATCTTTCTCTCAGTATGTCTAAGCTCAGAATACAGCTCTTTCCCTAATATCTGAGAAGCGGGAGAGCATAAGGGACAAGGGTGTGGTTTGTGTCTGCCCCATTGTGTCCCCCGTCCACACGAAGGCACAGACAGTTATGACAGTTAACAAATAACACAGTGAAACGCACAGTTAACAAGAACACAGTTAACACAGACCAGCGCACAAACACGTAACAACACAGGAACAGACAAACGTTCCAGTGCGGCTGCGGAGACAAGACGGAAAGTAATCCGAAGGGCTGACAGCCGGCCCTCCTTACAGATGAGGACCCCCGAGCTCCTTACAGATGAGGACCCCCGAGCTCCTTACAGATGAGGACCCCCGAGCTCCTTACAGATGAGGACCCCCGAGCTCCTTACAGATGAGGACCCCCGAGCTCCTTACAGATGAGGACCCCCGTCCTCCTTACAGATGGGGATCCCTGAGCTCCTTACAGATGAGCACCCCCATCCTCCTTACAGATGAGGATCCCCATCCTCCATACAGATGAGGACCCCTGAGCTCCTTACAGATGAGGACCCCTGAGCTCCTTATAGATGAGGACCTCCGTCCTCCATACAGATGAGGACCCCTGTCCTCCTTACAGATGGGGACCCCCGAGCTCCTTTACAGATGAGGACCCCCATCCTCCTTACAGATAAGGACTCCTGAGCTCCTTACAGATGAGGACCCCCGTCCTCCTTACAGATGAGGACCCCCGAGCTCCATACAGATGAGGACCCCCGTCCTCCTTACAGATGAGGACCGAACCATCCTCCAGGCAGGGGCAAGAGACGTCTCCTCAAGACCCCCGGTCCACCACCCGCCAGCACGTCCACCTAAGCCAATGCCGACCCAATACAGATTGGAATTCCCACAGGTACAGTACAGGTTAGAGCTCTCAGAGAATATGCGCGCAAAAGTTGGAAAAAGTTGAGTGCACTCACCACGCGTGAAACCCTCCGGGTGGGGTCCTGGAGGTTTCTTGGATCCCGGACGAGCCCCCAAATGTTGTGCCCAAGATTGTGAATCCAGGAAACCACCGAGGAGCCAACAGGGATGCAGGCGCACGAGGGTTTATTTACAAGCTCCAGCTTGGGTCCAAGTATACCCGACACAGAGGAGCAGGGACTTGGACCCGAAGTGGGTTACAGCTGGGTTTCTTATAGGCTGGTCTAGGGGATTTTCAGAAGGGGTGGAGGAATTTCTCAAGTTCTGTTTACATTTTGATATGGGGCTTAAGGGCATTGAGCTCTGTTCTTATTCTAATATGGGGCTTTCTAGGACATTAAGCTGTAAACTGTTTTCTCCCTGTAACTGAAGTAAGGTAAAGTTCAGCTCTTATTCACTGGGGCCTGGGATGGCTGTACTTGTGCTAACGCTAAGCTTGAGGTGGAAAGGCCTTGATTTTTCTCTGCCTCCACAATCCCAGGTCTGGGATGAAGTCCTGCTTCAGGCTCACTGTGAGGAGCCTGCTTCTCCCCACGTCTAGGTCTCTGCCACTTTCTTGTATCTCTCACGAATAAATAAAATCTTAAAAAAAAAAAAAAAAAAAAAAAGCATTAGGTAGGAAAGAACAAAAAAAGAGCATTAGGTAGGGGCGCCTGGGTGGCTCAGTGGTTCAGCGTCTGCCTTTGGCCCAGGGCTTGACCCTGGACACCCGGGATGGAGTCCTGTATCGGGCTCCCTGCATGGAGCCGCTTCTCCCTCTGTCTATGTCTCTGCCTCTGTCTCTCTCTGTGTGTCTCTCATGAATAAATAAAATCTTTAAAAATAAATAAAAAGCATTAGGTATATGATACATCTCTAAAGAGTGTATTTGAAAGAAATGACAAATACATATAACATAATGAACAAAATTATGCCAACCATCATACCCCCCAAAAATGATAAGTTTTTCTGGTTCTCCCTTTGGATATTTTCCCTATGCAAATACATTTTCTTTTAATATATGAACATACTTTCACATCTCTGCTTTCTCCAAATTTCTTGCTTTCCCTTCCCATACCTTCCCATAGCTTTTGCTATGTGGTTATCATTATGTGGGTAAAAAAAAATGACAGATACTTGGGGAATGAACAAGAGGCAAAGTATAGGGTCTTTATATAACAGCATGAAAGCATGGTACTTCTGTAAATGCAAGAAGGTGTTAAACAGAATGGGTGCCAGAACAATAATTAACAAATGTAACTGGTATAGAGAGGGAGCATGTGGGATATAATGCCATTCATTCACCTGGACAACTTGGTGGTAAAAGCTAAAAATCAATTAAGCCTAGAGAAGGCCAGAGACAGAGAAGGAACTTTCTAGTTCTGTGGGATGCAAAATAAACAACTCTTAATGAATAAGAAGTCTTTCCTATTATTTAAAAAAAAATCTTTTATGGCACTGTACAGCTAGGAATTTGGTGTAAAAATGTATGGATTTTCTTTCTTTTTTTAAGATTTTATTTATTTATTCAGGAGAGACAGAGAGAGAGAGGCAGAGACACAGGCAGAGGGAGAAGCAGGCTCTCTGCAGGGAGCCAGAGGTGGGACCAATCCCAGGACTCCAGGATCAGGCCCTGAGCCAAAGGTAGAGGCTCAACCGCTGAGCCACCCAGGCATCCCAAAATGTATGGAATTTCTGTAGAGAATTATAATTATTAAATTATATTATAATAATAATTATTAAATTATAAATTATAATTATAAATTATAATTATGTGGTTTTAAAAAGTATACTTAAAATAAGAGAATTTTCTTTAAAAATTAAATAAAATAAGATTTTTCTAACCAATCCAGGTAAATGCTTTATAAAATAGTTATATATTAAGAAGATTAGGGACAGGACACCTGGGTGGCTCAGTGGCTGAGCATCTGCCTTCTGCTTAGGGCGTGACCCTGGTTCCAAGGATCCAGTCCCTCAATGGGCTCCCTGTGAGGAGCCTGCTTCTCCCTCCACCTATGTCTCTGCCTCTCTCTCTGTGTCTCTCATGAATAGACACATAAAATCTTAAAAAAGGATTATTATACTATATACACATCAAAGTAACTGTAACCTCTTAAATACCTTACATATAGTGTATAAAGCTAATAGAAATCATTTTTTAGATCAAATATTACCACAAAACTGTTATAAATACATCTTGTCCATTTTAAAATATTTTATTACTAGGTTATAACCAATAAAAACAGTATATCCTCATTGGTAATCTGAATTACACAACATAATTATGCAACAATAACAAAAAAAAAGAATCAATGTATTTGTTTAGAGTAGAACCACTGATTCTACAAATAAAATCATTTTAAGAAAAAAATATAGTAATTTATGTGACCCCTGGATGGCTCGGCGGTTGAGCATCCGCCTTCAGCTCAGGTGCCGATCCTGGGTTCCCAGATCAAGGCTCCTTACAGATAGCCTGCTTCTCCCTCTGCCTGTGTCTCTGCCTCTCTCTCTGTGTCTCTCATGAATAAATAAATAAAATCTTTTAAAAAATATTTAAAAAAGAAAAAATACAGTAATTTTAAAGTAATATTTAGAGTAAAAAGTATTTTGTTTATTTAAGTAATTTTTTAAACTAAAATGTAAATGGAAAAGACAGACAACTAGAAATAGATGGTCTTTCCCCCAGCCTCAACGAAGTCTAAGAATTTGACCTGCAGCCAAATCCTCCTTTTTAATATCTAATTGTTAAGAGTTTATTATCACCTCCAAGCAGATGTACCAAACCAAGCACCTGTACTAGCAGCTGAGATGGTTTATGTTGGAGTAACTGGGATTGATTGAATACAGCTGAGCCAAAGAACAACCACGAATCACTAATCAGGGGTTATAAAAGCAGATGGTCACACACATGTCTGAGCACAGACCAAGTGCAGAAGTGAGGGAGTGCCAGACCTGAGAGATTTTCTAAGTGAGCTCACCTGACCTTGCTCAGCCTTATTTCTTGTCATCATGGATATCCCAAGAGAGGAGTGACTGGTACAAAGCTGTGTTGTTCTTCTGGATGTGGTGTGTATTCTGTATCCCCTCTTAAAAGTAAGTTAATTTTTTACCTCCATGTAAATATTATCTCTATGAAGTAGGATGTTAATAGAAGCCAGAGCTATCCTTGTCTTGAGAAGTCCTCTCAGGGCAGCACCTTCCCCTTTTACCTAAAGGTAAACGCTACCTCTTGTCTAACAAAATTGATTGGTTTTGTCTGATTTTGTTTATCACAGAAATGGATCTCAAGGAAGTAATCTTTACTGTCTGGCTTATTTTGTTCAACATTATTTTTGTGAGATTTATCCATGTTGTAGCAGGTCAGAGTATTTTGTTAATTTCTGTGAAGTATCCATTGTACTGTTGTAGAAATGTTAGTATTTGTTGATACCATTAATGAGTAGTTGGGGCTGTTGCAAATAGTTCTGCTTTGAACCTTCTCATCGATATGTCTTAGTTGTTGTGCTACAAATGTAGAGATTTATGTTGGTACATGCTCAGGAACAGAAATGCTTCACCATAAGTTTTGCATATGTTCTGCTTATAGTAGATACTGCGAACATATTTTCCATAATGGAGTATTCATTTTCAGTTACATCATGTCTTTTTTTTCTTTTCTTTTCTTTTTTTTTTTTTCGGTTTCATTTATTGGAGAAAGAGGTAGAATGTGTGCAGGCAGGGATAGGGGCAGAGAAGAGAGAGAATCTCAATCAGACTCTGCACTGAGCAGGGAACCGACTTGGGACCTGATCTCACCACCTTGAGATCATGACCTGAACTGAAATCAAGAATCTGATACTTAACTGACTAAGCCACCCAGGTGCCCCAGTTACTTCATATCCTTGTCAACACTTAGCATTTTCTGTCCTGAAGTTTAGTGATTATCACAGGCATATATTACCTTATATTAGTTTCTATTTACATGATACTGATAACTAATGATATATGTAGTGTGAAACATTCTCTTTCTTATTTGCCTTTAGGATCCTTTAATGATATCTCTTCTAGAAAAAAAGAATCCTTAATATAAGTAGGGCCCAACTTAATTAGAGTTTTGTGGATTTTTTTTCCTCTATTATGTTTTTTTTAAAGATGTTTGCCAATCTCACTTTATGAATATTTTTGCTGTTATCCTTTAGAAACTTTATTCACATTAAGATCTTTAATCAACTTAGAATTAATTTCCATGAATTGTGTGAATTTGGATACAGGTATTTAAAGATTTTTTTCTTTGTTCCCCCGATTGTCTTTTTTTTCCCCTCTGCTACCAGTTTCCTTCTACATACTAAGCTAAGTGTTTATTCCCCCTGGTTTTGTTTCATTGGTTTGTTATTCTTGGTGCAATAGTATACTCTCAATTATAAGTCTGTGATAAGTCTTAAAAAGTGGTTCTATAATTCCTAAAAAGAAGTTGTTTATCCCAATTTTCTTGGCTGTGTGTTCTCTTGGATCTAACTCTACAAAAATAGAACTTGTCTATTACTTAAACTCTGCTGAGATTTTAATTGAAATCACATCCATTTTTTCATATCTTTAATTTCTCTTAATGTATGATTTTTTAAAATAAAATCTTATATCTCTTGTTAGATTCTGAGTATTACTACTTCAGGATTCTTCTTTGGTTAGTATTTTTTTGGTGTTTGGGTTCTTTCTTTCTTTCTTTCTTTCTTTCTTTCTTTTGCCTCTCACATGCTTAAAATGCTTATCTGGGCTAATGATTCAAAAGATGAGTTCTTCCACAAGTACATGGAAAGCTTCTGAGATAACATGGTAAAAAAAATCTATAAAATCTATTTTTTTCAATTGTAGATTATCACAACTAAGCTTTTATATTTGTCCTGTTTTGCATTGAACAAAATCTTTTGACTTAGGCTATTGGTGAATTGGTTAAAATTTATTAATTTTCTTGATGAACCTAAGAATTTTTATGGTCTCTTCACTTTTCTTTATTGATCCAATTTTTGTATCTTTTGATACATAATCAGTTTTGCATTATTTCAAAGTGTTGTAATTCAGTAATGAAATGATATATATAGATTAAACTATGGTCAATTTTCCATAACTGGGTTTGTAACAAGTTGGATCCAGATTACTACAGCAATACCAATGATCCCATATCCCACAGTTTATCGTGTTTTCCCACTTGGTGTCCCAAGAGGAATCAGGCAAACAGAAGCTTTTGAATTAAATGATAAAGATGTAGGGATATGTTCTTGTTCTAAAGATATGATCTGATAGCCATATTTTCTCCTTAGTAGTTAATTTATTAGAATGTCCTTGCCTCTCTTTTACTAGCTTGAAGTATGGTTCATTGTTCAATGTTTTGTGTCAGAGTGAGAGATTTCCCTGCTACCAGGTTCCCTCCACAGACTAAGCTAATTAAATACAAAGCAAGAGAGATTTCCACCCTAATAAATCTGCCTGTGGGTTAAGACACTATGTCACTTTGGTAGTTCTTTCAATAAAGCCAGAAGGGATTAAAACCTAGAGCTTTTTTTAATCATTGCCCATGACATTAGTAATAGTCTTCCAATCCTACCCTATCACAATGAATACTTTGACAGGAAAATTTCCCCATACTGCTTTCAACAATCTAAGTGAGATGGTCAGCACTTAGGACAACTGACAGATTCTATTATAAAAATTCATGCACATTTTTCTTAGTGGCAGAAATAAAAGAAACTGATTTCCATCTCTATAAATTATAATTGATCATAGCTATACTTTGAACATAAAACAGCTTCCCATTTTAAGTTGTCTGATTTTGACAATAGCTATAAAACTTTATGACTGCTAAAATGAATGTTTACTTTATTTTGAATGTCCTGCTTTCTTTGAACATGTCCCTTTGTAAATAAAATGAGTGAAAATCTGTGTGCTATTTTACATTTCATTTCTCAAATACAGCAGAACACATATTGATTTAAATTTGAATACACTTTTTTTTAAAGAAAAGATGCAATGTGATACAAAGTTCAGTTTCTTCTTTGCATCTCTGATGGTCACCAGCCTATCTTTTAAAAGCTGTTGCTTTCAAAGAGCATAGCTATAACTTATTTGATTACCTAGTCCCAGGCCTAATAAAACCCTTCTCTTCAATCAGGTAATAACACTGTCTTTTCGTTAAGACAGAAAGCTGAACCATGCTGTCAATGAGCTGATGACTTCTTTATTAAGATGTACTTCACCATTGGATAAATTCAATCAGAGTTTACATTCTATAATACCTCTTTTCAAAATCTTTCTTTCTTTCTTTCTTTCTTTCTTTCTTTCTTTCTTTCTTTCTTTCTTTCTTTCTTTCTCTCTCTCTCTCTTTCAGATTTTATCCATTCATTCATGAGAGACAGAGAGAGAGAGGTAGAGGGAGAAGCAGGCTCCATAAAGGGAGCCTGGTGCAGGACTCGATTCCAGGACTCCAGGATCACTCCTTGGGCCAAAGGCAGGTGCTAAACCACTGACACCTCAAAAATTGTCTATTTTAATTCCAGTCTGGTTAAAATACATTGTTATAATACTGTCAGGTGTATAACGTAGTGATTCAACAATTCTATACATTACTCAGTGCTCCATCACTATTAGTGTATTCTAATCCCCTTCACCTACCTTACCTACCGACCTCACCCCCCACCTCCTCTCTGATATGCTGTATTTTAGAGGAGTACCCTAGGTTTTTTTTTTTTTTTTTTTCACCAACAAGAACATTTGTTTGTTTTTTTACTTGAAGTGTACTCCAGAACACATGGTTCTAAGAAATATATATAAAACACCAAATAGAACACACATTTACTTCAAGTACACACAGAAGAAGAAACCCCTGGTTAAATTACATAAAAAGAGATCTAAGGGATCCCTGGGTGGCGCAGCGGTTTGGCGCCTGCCTTTGGCCCAGGGCGCGATCCTGGAGACCCGGGATCGAATCCCACATCAGGCTCCCGGTGCATGGAGCCTGCTTCTCCCTCTGCCTATGTCTCTGCCTCTCTCTCTCTCTCTCTGTGACTATCATAAATAAAAAAAAAAAAAAAAAAAAAAAAATTAAAAAAAAAAAAAAGAGATCTAAAAATATTACTAATTTCAGAAGACTGAAATCCTACCAATTTTATTCTCCAGCCATAATGGTAAAAAACTAAAGATCAATAAAGCTGGAATCTACAATGTATATATGTATGTATGTGTATATTAAACAACACACTGTACAAGCAATGGGCCAAATCAAACGGCAAATCAAAGGATGTCTCAAAACAAAAGAAAGCACAATATTCTAAAACCTAGGGGGCAGCCTGTGTGGCTGAGCAGTTTAGCGCCACCTTCAGCCCAGGGCATGATCCTAGAGACCCAGGATGGAGTCCCATGTAAGGCTCCCTGCATGGAGCCTGCTTCTCCCTCTGCCTATCTTTCTTTCTTTGTGTGTGTGTGTCTCATGAGTAAATAAAAAGTAAAAATAAAAATAAAACCTAGGGGATGCAGCAAAAACAGATGTTAGAGTGAAATTTATGCTATAAATGCTGCATTAAGAAAAAAACACCACAAGGAACTCAAAAAAGAAGAAACTTAGCTGAAATTTAGTAGAGGAAGGAAATAGCAGAGAAAAATCAGAAATAGTTAAAGACCAAAATAAACAATGATATAACATTGAAAGTAATGACCAGGTTTAAAAAAAAATTGGCAATATTTTAAATACATTAAGTTAAGAAAAAAAATGAGAAGACTCAAAAACCAAAATGAAAAATGGAAGTGAGGAGAGATAACCACAGAAATACATACTATGGTAACAGATTACTATAAACAATTATATACTCACTTGTGAGGAAATGTATATTACCTCTTAAGCAGACCAAGGCCTTTCTCCAAAGCTTCTGTGGGTGACTTCTCTATTCTCTTCACGTTCTTCTTTATGATGTTATTAAGGCTATCTAGCACATTTTGACCACTCACAGGCAATTCTTCACCTTGTACCACAGCTGGATTTTCAGAGCCGTTCCCTTCCCACAAGAACACCTTGAAGCTATTTATCCATTGAGCTTGAATGCATGGATCTAGGAACTAGGGATATATAGTAGTGAAACAAAAAATCTCTATCCTGAAGGAACTTTCCTTCTGGTGATACTCCCTTAAACTATGCCCCTACCTCCTACTAATTCTTTGTCCTACCTAGATTTCTTTTTTTAAGTTTTCAAATTTATTTGCTGGAGAGAGAGTGCCTGTGAACATACGAGTTGGGGGGGGGGGGGGCGCAGAGGGACAGGCCCCTTCCCCTCTGAGCATGGAACCTCAGGGAGAGCTGGGCAGGACACTAGGCCAATCGTGGCGTCATAACTTGAGTCCAAGTTGGCTGCTTAAGTTACTGAGCCACACAGGCATCCCTCTCTGTCCTGCTAGATTTTTTATATTATTGTTAAATAGAATTAAAATTGTCATTATTATATTTAAATATACCTGTTTCTTAGAAGATGGGCATTGTCACTCAATACCATTTGGTCTGAACATATTGTTACAATCCACAAGGCAGCCACTAAGTGAGTTCTTTATGGACAGAAGACTTTCCCATTGGGAGGAGAGATGTTTTGGACAAAAAGCACTTTAGAAAAGCAGCTGGCAGTAAATAAATAGCTCCAATCCTGGGAAGCTGGAGCAGGAAAAATGCATGAATAGAAATAGAGATGTTTCTGAAGATATTCTTGGCATATTTCATATTTTTTCATATCTTTAACAAATAATCACTAAAATTTCCTGACTAAAAACCTCAAATGTTCAAAAGAGCTCTTATAATGAAGATCATTAATTCTGTATTTTACTAGAAGTTCATCTTCATCTGTTAGGTTTCTCATTAATTTCAAAGATGCTTAGAAGGATTGGCAGACATAGAGTTGCTAAAAGATATCCAAATAATTTTTCCAAATACGATTAAATGTGTTAGGTTGGGCATGATCAACATTTGTGATTATTTGAATGGTGGCACACCAGGGGGAGGAGTGTGTGTGTGTAATTGCCCAAGGCTGCTCCCAGGAGGCATAGATAAAAGTACCGGGGAATTAAGCAGAGCCAAATTATGCTTATTATCATTATGATGATTCCCAGCAGCAAGATCTTTTAGACTATGGTAAAGTCTTCCAAGCTTTCCATTTGAGTTATGTAAAACTAGATTAGATGAAGCACTGGAGAATTTACTTAAGAATAAAAGCCTGCCCAGATAGAAAGATGGGGGAGATGACCAAACAGGCCTTTCCATTTCTAATTGCTAGGACTCCAGGAAGCATATAATGGATTTAAACACACAGCAGTTGCCCTTATAATTTTCTAAGATGAAAGATGTTATTCATCTTCATAACAAGAACAGTCATTAATGGAAGCAGATCTATGTCAGTGGTGAATGACTAGATTTTTTTCAACAGATAATCTGAACATTTTTCTGCACTGAATTAGTTCTAATCGACTTGATGTGCAAGAATCATGTACTTTCTGTGAAACCACAGTGGATTTTGTCAATCACTTACCATGCATGTCCCCCTATTTTTGACACCTTGAAATTACATTTATTTGTATGCTATAAATAGTATAAAAATTTGGGACTCCGAGAATCACAGAAACAGACTGATACACACAGCTGTTAGTTTTAAAATATGGGAAATAGTCCAAATACCCCTCTCAAATCCATGCATTTAGATGCTTTGAAGAAAGCTTAGAGTGAAACAAAATTAATTAACAGTTAAGTGAGATGGGTATGTTGTACTTACGAGTGCACAGTATTAGAGTAATCATAAATCAAAAACAAACGGTTGAATCTACTGGTCAATGGCATTAAGACCAAGAATAGGATTAGTTTCTATGCCAGAGACTCTATAGTAAAACTAGTTTAAAATCTTAAACATTTGTACTTTCTATTCAGATCTGTTTCTTTAAATATTCTTCAATTTATAACATAAAAATCTCCGAACATGAGTAATGCATTTAACTCTTAAGATTTTCATATAGACAAGGATCTGAAAAACATCTTTTATTTCACTTCTAGAAAAAGGATAGGAGGGGAATATAAATAAAGCAAAGTTCTGAATGTGAGAAATTGACTTGAGTTTGGAAACTACTAAAGACCTGTTCCCCCTTTCCCTCAGAGAGTCAGATAAATTTTAATATCTCAATTTGAAATGGTTTTAACTGGGAAGGAAGAAACCCCTCCTTTTTTTTTTTTTCTTTTTCAACGCATTTATTTATTTATTAGAGAAAACTATGTGGTTGTAATAGCTCAACCCCCTCCCGTGGTCATAGCTCAGGGGGTTCTAAATGCTGGGCTCAACTCCAAGAGTGGATGAATGGACTATTCTTTGTCTTTATTCCACAACATTTATTTTGAGTTGCCTTGTCCTCTGGCTACTGTGAAAACATGTTTAGTTAATGACTGTCAAGACTTTGCAATAAAAATATAGTATGTTCATTTAAATTTGAAGAGTAGATTTTTTAAAAAATATAAATATCCCATGCAATATTTGGAACATATTTATATTAGAAAATCATTTATCCTAAATGCAAATTTAACTGGTCATCCTCTATTTTATGCAATAGCTCTATGTCTAGTGCATTTTCTTTCCAGGAGTATTAGAGGGAGTATTTGGGCATGACTCCAGCAGGTTGCAAAGGCACTAGAACATAGGCTATGAAATCCTCCCCATGAAACTAATTATCTGTGAGACCACAGTTTTCTGGTACTAGAGCTCATAATGGGCTTTCCCTGGTCCCACCCAACTAGCTAGTCTGTACTTATGAGCAGCACTACTCCTTAAATGGCCCAAGTTTCACTAGCTCTCTGGTGAAAATAAACCCAGTCTTGCTTCTCTCGGCACATACAGACCTGCCTTCCCACTAGTTGCCTCTGAGTTTTTGCTTATAATCTCTCTACTAAAAAAAGATATTATCTCTTCTTTTCTTCATACTCTTATTCTCTCAATAAGAATCACATTGTTAGTATATTTAGGGTAATACCATTAGCAGGATAACTGATGGCTCTTTCATTAAGTTATTGAAGATTAAACCTGAGGAAGAGATTATATTTCATTCCAAGGAAAGTAGCTGAATTTTATCTTCTCTAACTCCCTTCTGTTCTGTATCTACTCTCTCTATCCTTTAAAACGATTCTTTCTAGGGGTGCCTGGCTGGCTCAGGTGGTAGAGAATGCAACTCCTGATCTTGGAGATCGAGTTTCATCCCCATATTGGGTATAGAGATTACTTTAAAATAAAATCTTAAAAAAGATGTATTCCTGCCTAAAGAACAAAAATGAAAGTATAGTTTTCATATGAAAAGTGATTGAATGTTTAAATGATGGGGCACTGAAAAACTCTCTCAGATTACTTAAAATTTCAAATAAGAACCTGATTTAAGTAGGCTCCACACCCAATGTGGAGCTCCGCGCAGGGCTTGAACTCATGACTCTGAGATTAAGACCTGAGTTAAGATAGATGTTTAACTGAGCCACCCTGGCACCCCAAATAAGAACAATAAATGAATGAATGAATGCTATAGAAATATAAATAATGTTCTATTTATAGATCTGATTCAGTTATTTGTTCATTTTAAAAAATATTCCACGAGTGAAAAAATTATACGGTATTTGCCTTTCTCATTCTGACTTATTTCACTTAGCACAATACCCTCTAGGTCTATGCATGTTTTCATAAATGGCACAATTCTATTCTTTTTTACAGCTGCATAATATTCCTGTCTTTGTGTGTGTCTGTGTGTGTGTCACAACTTCCTCCTTCATCCATCTATCTATGAGCACTTAGGTTGCTTATATATCTTGGCTATTATAAATAATGCTGCAACAGAGATGCATAGATATTTTAGAATTAGTTTTTTTGTTTTGTTTGATAAATACTCAGTAGTGCAACTATTAAACTATATATGCTATTTCTATTTTTAATCTTTTGAGGAACCTTTATACTGTTTCCCACAGTGGCTACACCAATTTACATTCCCACCAAGAGTGCACAAGGGGTCCTTTTTTCTCCACATCTTCAACAACACTTGCTATTTCTTGTGTTTTCGATTTAGCTATTCTGACAGGTATGAGGTGATATCTCAATTTGGTTTTGAGCTGCATTTTCCTAATGACAAGTGATGTTGAGCATTTTTTCATGTGTGTATTGGCCAACTATTATGTCCTCTTTGGAAAGAAGGGAGAATGGGTGGGAAATGAGAAAATGGAAGAAGAGGAGTGGGAGATACAGGCTTCATCTATATTAGTTTCAGATGTACAACATAGTAATTCAACCCATTTATATGTTATGCTACGCTCACTCAAGTGTGGCTTCCATCTTTTACTATATAACATCGTATGTCAACTATATACAAGTAAAAAAATTAAGTTGTCAGTTAATTGCATATACATCTTCGTTTGTTCAATACTTTACAGCTCAGTCTTGCATTTCTACTACATTTAAGAAAGTTGAAAAAAATCACTCATCTCCATTTCTACATAAGAAAAACTAGAAAACTATTTTTTCAAATGTAAAATATTATCAAAATGTTATAAATAATATAGCCACACACACTATGGATTTTTTTGGAAATAAATGTATTTAATTAAAGTTCTTTATAAATAATTTTAATATTTTATTTATTTATTTGAGAGAGTGAGAGAGCAGGAGGCAGGATAAGGGGAAGAGGGAGAAGCAGACTCCCCTTGAGGGGGGAACCCCAAGCAGAACTTGATCACAGGACTCCTGAGCCAAACTGAGTGAGCCACCCAAGTGCCTCTGTTTATGAATTATTTTATTTATGTTGAGGGCTTGGAAAATATTGCATGAGTGTGTGTACCCCCATGTTCTAGATCTTGGAATTATAATAAGAGATAACTATTCATGCCTGCTATTCATATCTCCTTTCTCCTATTTTAACACTTACCCTGCTTAGTACAAGTGGCAAGTATTTACCTAATAGGAGAATGTTCTTCTAGAAGATAATTTTGAAGACTTTGCACCAAGGGTAGTGTATTTAATGTGTATAAACCTGGGTAAAATATACATTTTTCAGGGCCTGAATTCAGAATTGACTTTGAGATGTAGTATTGCCTATTCTATTACCCCCTTGCAAAAAGTTGCTTCAATGACTCGATACCCTTCCAAGAAAAAAAAAAAAAAAGAAAAGAAATCTAAAGTCATTTCATGGCCTATTTATCTATCTAGGTTCATCTCACACCATCACTCAACTGACTCAGCTCTTAGCATCAATATTATTAAATAGTATGCAATTTTTTAAAGGTGGCATTCTCTTTCTAAACTTCTGGCTTTTATCCACACGATTTTCTTTCTTGGATCACTCTCTTCTCCCCTCTGTCCTTGTTAAACTTGGTCATCATCAGCATTAGGCTTCTGTATCTCCCTTCTGGGAAAGCCTGAATATTGATCTTCCCCACCCACACAATAAACTCCCAGAGCACCCCATGATTCATCCATATATATGTTTTGTTGTCTTTACTAGAATACCGGCTCAAGATTCTCCATAGTGGCAGAGACCATTTTTAGCTCTGTTAAACCAATTCCTTTCTCAATGAGTGTTTGGCTGAATGGATAATTCTGTCTCTAACTTCCTCTTTGGCCTTGAATGAGACATTCTTTGGGTCACAGATTGCTTATCTATTGGTAAAAATGATTGGACCAGATAATCTTTGTGGTGTTTAACAGCTCTCAAATGCCATGAGTTTATACAATATGCCAAATAAGTAAGGGTCAAATACCTTGGGTGCTGATTTTTTAATATTTTAAAATTTTAAAAAATAATTATATTTATTATGCATAATTTTAAACAATATATAAAGCAAATTTTTGTTATTCTCAATATTGCCACATTCTAAAATGTCTTTTCTTTATAGAGAAATCCACAGCTGTAGATTAAAAATAACTTTGAGATAATGTTGAACTGTTCTGAAATTTTAAGTCATCTGGATATTCCTGCATAGCTTAATATGGCAAATCAAAAGAGTCGAAGAAACTTTCAGAATAATGTCCTGTCCCTTTTTAGTACTGAATTCTTTTTTCCTTTAATTGGTTTAATTTTGACATTTGAATAAGTGATGGTTACATCCCAATTTCTCCTGAACTTTCAGAAGGCTGAAAAAATGACATTACAAATCATCAGTGTGGTTGGAAAGAAAGTGAACCTCCAAAAAGAGTTGAGCATTGAACTGAAGAAATATATATTAAAACAAGAATAAGAATTAAAGAGAAAACATTTCAATACTGATGAAAAATGTGCTAATAAGTGGATATGTAACTATTCTATTCATTAAGCATTTCAAGATAGTCTGAAAATTAAATTCTATTAGTCTAATTCATTCTCTGAATAAAGTAGATGATATTATAACTTTGAGCTTATTGGACCTTGTCATTTTTAAATGTCATTAATATATTAGAACAAGTAATTTCTACATCCAGCTGAGATGGAAAGCAGGAAAGCTTTTATTCCAAACTGAAACAATCAAGGAGGAGAATAGCTAATTTAAACATTTGTTTTCAAGGTACAAGACATCAAGCAATGGAAGTCAGGGATTCTTAGAAACAGTAAACACATGGGCTTTTAGCCTTGAGAGAGTTTCCAGGACTGATCCCGGACCCTTCGTCTTGAACATCCTACTCACTTTTTGGTCACTCCTATCAGATACAAAACTATACCATTTAACTATATCCTCATTTCAGGAAATGTTTTTTTTTTTTTTTTCTTTTAGTCACTCATGTCAGTCACTAAAATATAGTGTTCTTAAAAGTTTACACTCAATGTTCTAGGAACTTGTGGGACCTGGTATATTAAGGCAATACTATATCCATGTACTCCATATTCTATTCTTCTGGACACACACACACACACACACACACACACGCACACACACAAAGAAGTAACTTTAAGTTGAGTTGTTTTGTCAGTGCCAATGAGTTCTATATGTACAGTCAAAAGATGATTCTGAAATTGTTTGACCAAAGTGTTTTGTTGCTTATGTCGTGCTAGCAATATTTCCATATAACTACTTCAGCACATAAAAAGAATCGGTTTGGATTATTTTGTCTTTTTATTTCCCTATTCTCTTTTATATGCCTCTGCTGGGCTTTTTTAAACTAGTTTTTTTTTTTTTTCCTTTAAAAATATTCTCCTTTTGTAGTGATTTATTTAGTAGTCTCATAAAATAAACTGCAAAGTAGAGTGACGCTTGTATATCAGTTTATAAGAAACAGTTTATATAAAGTGTTGCACATCATGGAGATATAATTTGATAGCAAATCAATATGTGCCAACTATCAAAATACATCAATTTAATTTAGATGAAAAAAATCAAAAGCATAACTTACAGGAACTTATTTTTTCAATAGAAAGCCACCTGTCCTTACTAGAAATAATCACAGAGAATTTCATAGTTAAGGAACATAAAAAGCTCTATGCTTGAATAGTTATGAAACAATTTAAATTTTGATTGTTCAGACAGTGTAGTGAGACTGATTAAAAGTGAGGAGGTAGAAACATATGGCAGTAAGTAAGGAAAGATGAGGCTATATGAAGCGCTAAAAAAATCAATCTTGCTACAATCTGGAAACCAATGAGACTCTGACAGATTGGATCACAATGTGATTTCTTTCCCCACATATTAGAACATTAATATGTTGAAAACCTTTAGTGTTTTTTACCCCTTCCCATCCCTCCTCAAGACCAGAGCAAATTTACAATTTGCAAATTTTATTTACAATTTACAAATGCAAATTTTATTGCATAAGACAAACCTTTGGATTTAGATCTATTTTCACAATAATGATCTCTAGATTTTTGACAATGTGATAACTGAAGAACAATAATGTAAATTGGTCAAAAGAAAATACTTACTTTGATAAGCAACTTTAAAATCTAAATTCATACAGTTACAATAGAAGGCATTAAAGAAATACTGAATTATCAATGTAAACAATACTTACAGGACTGTGTAGTACATACAAGACTAACATCAAAATGATTGTCATCATAAGAAAAGCATTTTAATATTTCAAAGGCTATTTTTGGTTTATGTAGTTAGAATGAGCTTTTATTCTCTGACAACATAAAGGAATTGTTGAAGCCTAACAACATCTGCAGATCATATGGTATTTAGGTTTAGACATTTTTCACTGATTATTTATAATTGGATCTGTAATAACTATTACCTTAATACTTAAAGCAACAGGTTTTTCGTGTATCAAATATAGAATTTCTCACAACAAAGGTATAATCTGTCTTTAGAAATGTCTGACTACTAGGTAACGGGCACTGAGGGGGGCACTTGACGGGATGAGCACTGGATGTTATATGTTGGCAAATTGAACTCCAATAAAAAATATACAAAAAAGTCTGACTACTGGAATGTAAACTTCTAAATTTAGGATTCAAAATATGATCAAAATACTCACATCTCTTAGTAAGTACATTGTAGGGTCCTAATAAGTGTCCTCTGTGGTGAGTTCATGTTCCTTTTTTGGCAAGAACATGAGAATATATTTGAAAAGATACTTCAATTGAATCACAAGTTTTGCAATTTTTTCTCAGTAACTATACTGTGGTCTACTAGCTCTACTTTTTCCTTTTTATGCCATCAATTTTGGATACATTTTACTCAGTTTAATGCTTTAATTTTCTGGATTAATGAAGTTTAGAAGTATTAAGAACCAAAAGAAACACAAATGTTAAAATGTTTAAGTGATACCTATTCCTGAAAAGTTACTGAACTTGAAATAATTTATAAAAATGAAAGGCATAAATATGCTTTAGACGGCTTCTTCCTTTCTGACATGGCCTGTGGGTCTCTTCCAGCCTCATGCCATGCCTCCTCATCCCCATTAGGTAGAAATAAGTGTGTGTCTGTCATTTTTAAGGATGGGGATACTTTCAAAGCTCTCTTCCCTAGCCTAGTCTACTCTGGGGAAAAATAAATCTCTTCTACTTCCTCAAAGATAAAACCTAGTGCCAGATAAAACCAGATTTTTAATATGAATGACACAAAAAGTTCACTGAAAATTCAGGGTAATAGAAGCATTGAATTTTAAGAAATACTTTTGGGTGAAAATTAACCGAAAAGAAAAGATAATAGAGGTTTGAATTAAAAAAAAAATTTTTCAAAGTATTGCCAAATTTGTCACAGAGAATTAGTACATTCTTTTTTTTTTTTTTCTTTTACTCATTAGGCAGTTGTTAGGAGTTGAATTGTATCTCCTCCCCTCCCTGCCACCCAAAAAACTATGTTAAAGTCTTAATCTCTAGTAATAGGGGATTTATGGAGATAATTAAAATAAAGTCCAATATGACTGGCACTCTTATTAAAAGAGGCAATCTGGATAGAGACACTATAGGAAGATCCTGGGATAAGATGGCCAACTGACTGCCTTGATGCATCTACAAGCCAAGGAATGCTAGAGTTTGCCAGCAAATGCAAGAAGATAGAAGAGGTAAAGAGTAAGTCTGCCCTGGAGCTGTGGGCAGGAGCATGGCCCTACCAATATCTTGATATCAGACTTCTAGACTGTAGAACTGCAAAATGATAAACTTCCATAGTTTTATATAGTTCATTTTGGCAGTCCCTGGAAATAGCATCCCTTAAATTTTTAAATCTTAATAAAAGTTGGCATATAGAACTGTGAAATATCTGTGTGTAATTAGATCAACTTGAAAAAATTCAGTGCTAACTGCCAAAATTGCTATCATAACAAGATAACCTTTGAATGCTGGAAATTAATTAAAATATAGGATTAACTAAAACACTGATTTTTTGACTATTTATCACTTAATAAAACTGGAAATCATGTTTTAAATACTGAAATCATGTTTTAAAATATCTAAATTAAGATTCAGCTAATAATTTGGTTTATCCACATTTTAGTACATGTAAATGTCCTAAATGATAAAACTCTTAGGATGTGCAAATAGTCCTATGGATTATGGATAATGTTGCACATGCATAAAAAAAGTTGTGATCATTAGTGTATATATGTATATATATGTATATATATATATATATATATATATATATTTGCTATGCTAAAAATCAGGAGTTTGAAAATCTAATGACTAAAATCCAAAGAAAATTTCCATATGCTGTATTTTCTGACTCAAGGTAATGTAGAAACTTAATTACTATTCCCATTACCTACTATGTCCCAACAAATGGCAGTATAGGTTAAGCACCCTTCTCACCAGTGTGTCTTTGAATATATAACATCAAATTCTGTTTGACAGACAACAGATGTTTTTTATAATTTTTATATTTATAATGTAAGGAGAAAACCATATTAAAAATGCCTAAAAATGAATTTTTTAAACCTATCCTTTGTCCATCTGAAGTGAACAAGTCACAAAATTGAGTCTTATTTTATAAACCACAGGTACAGAAGATTTGCCACAAGTAAAATACTGTACCATTGGAGGTCTATTCTGCATTCCTTCCCTAGGCAGAAGTTCTACTGAAATCAGAATCAGATATTTAATGATAGATGTGAGAGCTACTATAAGTTATTTTCTAAATGGTATTTATTGCACTATGGGTAAAATATTTGGAGAGAAAATGGGGAATTTGTCTTCTATTGTGAATAGAAACAGGATTAAATTTTAACATTTCATATTGGAAATGACATATGACTCTTTATACAATATACTTATATTCACTTGTGAAAGATGTCATAAGCAGTTAATCATATAATCAAAAAGTACAATGGCCATGAAATGTGTGCTTCTAAATTCAATCCACTCATATGGAAACATTACAAATCTTTTCAGAAATGAAGTCAAATAATTGCTTTTTCCAAACTCTTTTCATGTTGCCATATCATAACCTGGAACAACAAAGATAAGGTGCTTCAGAAAACAATTCCCAAATCTTTGTTTAGTTAACTTGATGGCCAGATGTACATTTTTCAGGGCCAATGGGGCATTTATCAAGTGACTAATGGTGGAATTTATTATTTTTTAAATGCCTCTTTGCTCTCTGGTGGAATGTACCATAGGATTTAAATATTCACTTAAGTATAGGAAGTGTTCCATTCTTGTATTTTAAAGTGATTTTTCTCTCCTAATTGTCTTCTCTAAGTGTTTTATACTCTGAATCCAACATCTCTCTATCGATGTCATATCTTCAATGTGGCTATGTGAAGCAAAGCTTAGAAAATTAACCAAAATAATATCGTAGGATATAAATATAATGAAAATTAATTTAGGGCAAGAGAACGGTACAAAAAAGACTAACAACAGAAAAACACAACAAAATGAAACAAATATCAACCAAAATCCCTCAAGCATAAGACATATTTTTAAAGGTAACTTCATATTAAAATAAAATTGCTAATAAAAACCCAGAGGAACTAGGTACCCTTTGTTTAAGTATACTTTTTATTTTCCTTTAGGACCTTGTATGGAAAAAAATTACGATACAGATTTTTTTCCTCAAGCAAAAATTTTTAGTCAATGACACATAAATTGTTTTAAGTATTAGTGGTAGTGAGGTAGAGAATAAAGGCAAATGAATGAATGAATAAATAAATAAATACATTTTCTTACAACTTACATCCCAATGACAAGTCCTTGAGACAGACAGACAATGACTATCCTCTAGGAACTCAGCTGCCTTGACGTTGACACTTTGCTAATGGCAAAAGGCAATCTTAGCTTAACATCCTAACCTCCAGGATCCTGTAAGTCTACTTTAACATACAAAAATTCCTTTAGAAACTTACTTTATTTTTATCTGCCAACATGTGTGTTAGCAATCATCCTCCAAGCATATGACGCACCAATATACACTTGTAGGGTCTCATGATTAAGGTTTTATGAGTCAGTAATAAATGATCTTTTCATAACAATAGCTCGCCCCCTCAAGGCCCTGGAAACCTTGCTTCCATATTGCTTAGAGACTTATGTTGTCCCTAATTCCCTCCCAAGTATATAATTGGCCACCTCTCACAATCCCAGCGCAGGTCTCTCTGCCCATCAGTCCTGTCCCCATGCTTTAATAACCACCTTTTTGCAGTAAGGCCATGTCGAGAATTGTTTTTTAACCGTTGTCTCCAAACCCCAATATTCCCACATCAACAGTATTTACTAACTAAAACCAAATAACTTTGTTAGAACTTTAGAACTTCGTGAAAGTCTCAGAAGCTTGCACATCAAACATCGTTGATCTACACATAAACTTTGAATAGACTAAAGTATTTTGCTTTTTTCCAAAATAATCCTCAAAGAGTTTCTTAGTTGCTTAAAGTTAATTGATGAAAGCACATTTGGGACAGAATAAAACCATCCAATCAAAGAATAGGAGGAGATAACCATTAAGATTTGCATTTCTAATATGTCTCAAAGCAAAAGCACTTACACTATTCTAGATCAAGGTGATTGTAAAAACACATAGAAGAGTATAAACAATTCATTCTGGATAGAGAAAGGACATGTTGTATTGGCTAGTAGTGGATAGTAGGATTCTTGTAGTGGACTTGGCAGAATGGATTACCTGTTTATATTTCTGTTGAAAAAACAAAACACAGTCTGGGCAAATGAGTACTCAAGGCTCTTATTAACACTCCAAGTATAGTGTCCCAACATAGCCCTGTGTTGTGTGGTTGATTGATTAAACTGCTATTGCATGTTTTCCCCTAAGACTTCAAGATGCTTTACAGAGCATTTTAAACATGGACAAGCCTATTCTATAAAATCAAAGCAAGGAATTCATTTGAAAAATTGCAAAGAAAAAAAATGAGTGAGTAATGGAAATACAAGGTAGAACAGAAAGAGCAAGTGATAGAAAAGTCAGGACCTCCAAGGAATGATGACAAAAATTAATCATTCAAGGAGATTGTTTCTGGTTTTGAAAGAATAATTGTTTTCTTTCCTAAGTACAACCACTACCCTAGTAAAAATATCTGTCTCCTAGGGACACACCTAATGCTGCTCTCTTCATGGTGCAAACATTTCTTTGATGCTCCTTTCTCACCTGTGACAGAGGTCTTTAGCTATGTGTTATGCTTTAATATATCTGTGTTTTGCATATTAGCGTTTGCTGTCCCCTCCTCCCACACTGGCATTCATTCATCCAGGTTTATTGAAAATAAATCTAACTGTAAGCATGTTGCTTTTCAAAACTGGCACATTAGAAATAGAAATGCGCTTAATTACTATCAATACCCCAACTCTATGCTCAGATCCTGTTTCAACTAATCTGAAATTAAATGAAATGGGGCAGACAAGAGTAAGTTTATTTCCTAAAGCTCATCAAATGATTGTGATTATTGCCAAGATTGAGACTAATAATAAACTAGAGAGATTCAAAGTGGTGTCAAAAAAAAATTGGGTCATGGCTGTGCAGTTGTCAGGCTTACAGCCACTGGCAAATCAAAATAATTTTGATCACAGACTTCTTGTTAGGTAAAATAGGAATTATAGTGCTAATTCCTATTCTACAAGATATTGTTAGTCAGGGTTAAATAAGATTAAATATGACTGGAACACAAAACTTAAGGAATATATAAGTTACTCTAAGATCTAGCTCTCCTGTGTATAGGAAAGGAGTGTGTTGGTATCCAATAATTTCTGTTTAAGAGGTTTTAAGGATCACCTTATGACACTGTATTACTATTTATTTTCAATAGAAATTTCACATTAATATATAAAGAATGATTGCAATGCTATAATTTTGCTAATGCTACTTAGTTTATGAAAAACAATTCAAATTGTGATTAAAAATATTTTTAGTTATAAATTGGTGTTAAGGGGCTAGACTATGTGGCTTGGATTCCTGCTTTATATAGAACAAGGACTCATAGGTAGATAGATAGATAAGCTCTCTTGCCTCCTTGGGAAAATGCCTTATGAGCCAAACATTATTACTTAGGCATGCTAGAGTGATAAGATGTGACCTTAAAGCAATGAAATGGGCAGAGTGGGGAAAAAAAAAAGTTTCTTAATTGTTACACATTGAACAATACTTTTTTTTAAAACCATAAACTCATCTTGAAGGAAATAATACTAGCAATAAAGAGCAGTTTGTAAGTACTTAAAATACCAGGAAACATAAACTAGTAAATAGCTTAAAGTTAGCTATTTGACTCACTGAATCCTTGAACTTGAGGCACAGCTTAGGCCTAAAAAAAAGATACACATTTAACAACACTTTTCTAATAAATATATATATCCCTCTTCAATTAAATACAAATAAGTTCAAAAGAGAAGGATCGTGTATAATGATAATGCTAGCCAAGGCTTTAAAAAATCTTACTGATGGATTTATTCTTAGTACTTTACATGCATTTTAACTCACTTGATGCTCAGAGCAACCCTGTGAGGTTGGTATTAGTGTTATCCCTACTTTAAAGAGGAGGAACAATAGTTACCTGAGGTCATGCAGGTAATGAGGGCAGAGCTGGAATTGAGCACAAGTTGTCTCCAAGTCTGGGTTCCTAACCACCACATTAGCCTGCCCCTCATTGTAATGTTTATGCATAATTCACATATTCCAAATATCTACTGTAATGCAAGGCTTTGCATAGGTATTAAAAACATTTGCTCAGTTGTATTGGACTAAACAGAATGACACATTAAACGCTAGGGTGTTACACAAATTTGACATCTCATGTATACCCAACTGTTTATCATCTTCAGATTAAAAAAAAAAAAACTGCCTCAGAAATTCAAGGATCTTCAACATTATTTCTTCATCTCCCTGAATTCTGCTGACCTATTGCCTTAGGAACTGACTTACCTGATGTAATGAAATCACCACCTTGACCTGTAGCATGTTCTAAAGCTAAGAACTGTTTTTGTTAATAGTCCTCAACATTAGTTTCCATGATGGAAGTCAGTAATTTGCAGTTTACTGTGTGTTAAATGTAAAACTTTAAAACTTCACATTTTTGTTACTACAGAAAGACTATATCATCTTGTTTCTAGGATATCTATTGAACTTTGTTATCTTAATCACTGAAGTCATAAATGTTTGATAGTAGGATATAGTTGGATAAAGAAAAAAACTATCAACAAAAAGAGCTGGCTTAGACATTACCTACCCTAACATTTGCATTTTACTAATAAGAATATTACAAACTAACTGCATTACAAGGCTTGCTCAAAAAAATGGCAGCTAAATCTCTCTAGACTCAGAATTAGAATGTAGACCTCCTATATCTTGTGTTTTAGTATATTGCTCTTTCACTCACGATATAATCTGATATGCGATATTAACCTGAAGCATTTCATTTTTTAAATACTTCATCCATGATTTATGAGTTCTAGAGACAAAACATGTACTTTTATTGTTAAAACCTAAAGATATTTAAGAGAATTCAAGAATAGCCAAAAATGCAACTTTGAAAATATTATGTAAGGAAATACAAATAGTTAGATTTTATTTATCAGTAATTATTTATACACAAGGCATTCTTCTCACAGTTAGGTTAAAGGTTCATGACTTGTGTAGTACAACAAATGTAAGAAAGAAACAAACCATGATTTTAATTGCAAAACACTCTGTAAACTCGGAAATAACAAGAAAGAAAGGGCACTTAAATAAGAAGCTTGTATGATAATTTGATATGCAAACTAAAAATTTAGATATTGATTTTATTTATGGCATATTCAGAGGAATAAACATAATAAGCTATATGAGAAATAGCTCTTAAATTATTTATAGGATATAAATAAGCTTGAAGGTATTCAATTTATTTTCATGTATAAATATTCTAGATTTTAATTCCCTTTAATACCAAAGCAAGTTTCAAACAGAAAAAAGTATTTGACAAAGTTTAAATTTTTTAAAACAAATATATATACTGAAAAAGTTACTAAACATGACTCCTTTTAAGTTTCATCCACAGTCATAAAAGACATAGTGAAAATCATTTAGATTAACGAGGAAATAAAAATTGCATTGGAAAAAAGTTAAGCATATGTAATTTTCAAATTAAATTTTACTGCACAGGAACAATGTAATATAGAGAACTTAAGCTTGGTTGATGATACACTGGCAAGATTAATATTTTAGGAAAACAATAGAACTCTTTATCAGCAATTACCAAAACTTTTAGTAGAATTATTATTTTCCAATAAACTATTGTATATCCTAGAAAATTGAGAATAAAGGAATAAGTCTAAATGTGTAGGTTGTGGCACATATGTACATGTATATATATATGTGTGTGTGTGTGTATGTATACTGTACTGTACTTTAAATTACAATGTGGTACAGGGAAAAAAATTGTCCCCAAATTGAAAATAACTGAAAAAATGATAGTCACAAAGTTAGTGACTAGTTATCTGTGTAATTTAAAATAGGATAGCACCTCTATATATTGCATGGTACACAGCATAAGTTAAACTGAGCAAATATTCTATGAGAAGTGGGTATGGAAAATAAACATGTAAAATCTATAATTGAGATAAATATGTACTATATTTCATGTGAATCCACAACTATAAGGTCAACTAATCTTTGTCAATGCAGGAAAAAATACCCAATGGAAAAAGAAAAGACAGTCTCATGAACAATGTTGGGAAAACTGGACCACTTTCTTACATCATGCACAAAAATAAATTCTAAGTGGATGGAAGATTTAAATGTGAGATAGGAAACCATCAAAATCTTGAACACAGGCAACAACCACTTGGACATCTGCTGTAGCAACTTCTTACTACACATTATCTCCAGAGGCAAGGGAAACAAAAGCAAAAATAAACTATTGGGACTTCATCAAGATAAAAAAGCTTCTGCACAGTGAAAGAAACAACAAAATTAAAAGGTAACCTAGGAATGGGAGAAGATATTTGCAAATGACATATCTGATGAAGAATTAGTATCCAAAATATATAAAGAACTTATAAAAACATCTGATAAACAATCCAATTTAAAAGTGGGCAGATGACAGGTATAGGCATTTTTCCAAAGAGGACATCCAGATGGCTAACAGACACATGAAAAGGTGCTCAACATCACTCATTATCAGGGAAATACAAATCAGAACTCTGATGAAATATCACCTCACACCTGTCAGAATGGCTAAAATCTATGGCACAAGAAAAAACAGGTGCTGGCTAGGATGTGGAGAAAGGGGAACCCTCCTGCACTGTTGGTAGGAATGCAAAGTGGCGCAGCCATTCTGGAAAACGGTACAGAGGTTCCTCGAAAAGTTAAAAGTAGAGATACCCTATAATTCAGGAATTGCACTATTCAGTATTTACCAAAAGAATACAAAAATACTAATTTAAAGGGATACATGCATCCCAAAGTTTGCAGCAGCATTATATTAAAAAAGATTTTAAAGATTTATTTGAGAATGAGACCACAGGCAAGAGGAACAGAGGGAGAGGGAGAGAGAATCTCAATCAGACTCCACACAGAGCATGGAACCTTAGATGAGGCTTGATCCCACAAACTTGAGATCACGACCTGACCCCAAAACCAAGAGTCTGACACTTAACTGTGCCACCCATGTGTCACTGCAACTATATTTTAAACTGCATTTATTACTGTGCCAAAGCTATACTTTTCTCATTTCTGTTACCCATAAATCTTGAGTTTCGAAAAGTATGAATTGAATTCCAAACTATTTTTGTTCCTTTTTTATAATACTGCTTTAAAATCCTTCATAGGGGCACCTGGGTGGCACAATCAGTTACGTGTCTGCCTCTTGTTTCAGTTCAGGTCATGATCCCAGGGTTGTGAGATCAAGCCCCATATTGGCCTCTACACTCAGTATGTAGTCGGTTTGAGATTCTCTCTCCCTTTCCCTCTGCTCCTCATGCTCATTCTCTCTCTCTCTCTTTCTCTATAAAAAAATAAATCCTTAAAAATAAAATTGTAAAAATATTAACAAGTAGGCAGAGTCATACACATTATAAATTATAAAGAAAAATTAAAGATCTTGATCAACACGGATTTATAAAATACACTAGGCATAAAGTTCTGTATAAGTAGGAAATAAAATATTATACATAAAAATATATAGCCAATATTTGTCATTTGAAGGGATGCATATGTAATATATAATCAATATGCTTACCTCACCTCTGTTCACCTCTATTTCAAAATTTGATCTCAGTATTTCAGGGCTTTCTTCCCTGAGGATTAGCTTGATTCTTCCATAAGCATAGAAACCATCTCCTATCTTTTAGTATCAGAATTGTAGTTGTGCAAGAGTCAGAAGAGAAGAGCCAGGGACAAAGAACTTATCACTGTCACATAAAAATCCTAATATGTTTGGCCATTGTTTCTCCTGAATGTCATTATTACTCTGTGCTTAAACTATTTTTGTAATATGGGGCAGCCTGGGTGGCTCAGCGGTTTAAGCACCTGCCTTCGGCCCAGGGACTGATCCTGGAGTCCTGGGATCTAGTCCCACGTCGGGCTCCCTCCATGGAGCCTGCTTCTCCCTCTGCCCGTGTCTCTGCCTCTCTCTCTCTCTCTCTCATGAATAAATAAATAAAATATTAAAAAAAACTATTTTTGTAATATGTATAATAAAATTCTGCTGGGCAGCATGTATAAAATGCCTAACCAATGAATGAAGATTCACTAAATGATAGTCATGAGAAACAGCGTAATTGCGTTAAAAATAAAAGTGGGGCAGGTTTGTGATAGCAGCGATTTAGGCAAATTGATTTGTGAAGCAACAATATTTCAGTATCCTTTTTCAGCCCTGCCTCTAATTTCAAACCATCTCTGATTTGGACCATATTATAAGGATGACTTAAAACTTATTTCCATCGATTTGATTTTTCTTTAATATTAATAAAGATTTTTACATTTATTATACATTTACATTTATTATATACTACTATGGTAAACTATTTAACCAATTACCAAATTTTATACAAAGTAGTCTCCAAATTCTCTTTTTTAAATAATATACTATAAGCATCTGTCTTCAATGAGCTATAGGTATGGTTTAATAATATGTATTTTTAAAAGTGCTTAATGATTGCTTATGAAACAGAAAAGTTAAAAATGAACATATAAAGCAACAGCTGGACTTTTGTAATGTTACTCTGGTAACCAAAAATAGGTATTTTCTTATAGTACTTTAGAAACATCTGCTTAGAAATATCCATAAAATTTTGAATACTGATCTTAAAGTCCCCTAGTAAAATGTTATGTCCTTTGATTTATTTTTTATACATTGGAGTTTATCAGTAAAGAATAGGATTTGGTTGTTACAGCCTGTTTTTAAAGTATTCTATCCTAATAACATGCATATTAAAACCTTATGGATGCTTTAAAAATTGTTAAATCCAATAGTTTTGAGAAGTTGACAAGAAATAATATAACATAGTAAACTAGAAATTAGTAAACCTAAAATAAAACTTAATTCTAAGTTTTTTAGACATGATAAAAACAACAGGATCTAATAGATAACAAGGGAAAATACACATGAAAATCTGGTAAAATGTGGAATATTCTATTTCATAGGTTTTTAAAAAAGATATAACATTGCTGATTACTGCTAAGATTAGTACTACTCTGTTCAGAGAATCCTTGAATATCTAGTAACTCTGAGCACTTCCTAGACCATGCTTGAGAGGCAACAGTCAAAATTTGAGATTTGAGAGCCTAATAGTTTTGCCCTTCTTCTAAGATTTTCACCAGTGGTCTAAGCTACAAGAAACAAGGTATGCAATGATATTTAGAAAAATATATGAAATAAAAAAAGACTTACTGACAAGTTGTATAAGTGTATAGATCTGATGGCATCTAATTGTTGTGCCTGTAATTTCTATGTTAAGCAAAATCTGTTTTTTGTTGTTGCTTAGTGCACTTGAACAGGGTGGCTAATAAAGGAGAAGTTACCCCCTCAACATACACAGCTCAATAATTTTCCTAAAATTGGAATAATGAAGATAGATCAGACATCTACAAGAGTGTTACTTCCATCGCTACTACTTCTCTATTTCCTGGTTCTCTCATAGACTTGTTCAGTTCTCACTATTCTCATAAACCTCGCATTGATTCTATTTATATTTTAAGAATCAGTAGTTCTCTTATTACTATACAAAGATTCTCTAGAAGCTCATCAGAAACTAACACTCTTCTCAGTTATGTTGGGAGATACTGTTTTAATAGAATTAGAGGCAGTTGCATCAATATTTTGCTCAACTAAAGGGTTGATGGACTGGAAAAGTTTGAATCACTTCTTCAGGAAACTGAGTTATAGAAGACATCAAGAAACAATTCTATTTGTCCAATGCTGGGCAGAATAATGGAAAATAGTGTTGATCAAATCTCTCACTTTGGGAATAAAGTGACAACCAAACAATTAAAATGTTTTTGTTTTGCCATGCTTTCTCAAATCTACAGTGATTCTGCCATAACTCTGTGACTACATTCAAAAACATATTTTGGAAAAAAATATTTTGAAACCTGAATGAAAAATTTTAAACATCCTTTAATCACATTATATTTTTTAATTATGTTAAATAATTTCAACTCAATTACTTAAATATTCAAATTAAAGAACAATCTATTTTCTTAAGGATTCCTTCTTAGAGGAAGTAAGACTTTTTTCTCCCTTTGGTTCCTTTGTTCTGAAAAGTATACATGTAGTAAGTGTAAAAGGTGGCATTGCATAACAGTGAATGCTGTCCAGTACTCTACAGGAAAAGAATTCTTTGTACACCATCAATAAATCATGACTTTTTTTTCTGGTAGAATTGAAGTTTGTTTCATGATCTCTTGTGAGTACTAGTGGATCTTTGAAAATAGGTCCATGTTTTTGTGAGTGTGCTGTAGGATCAAGAAAATGGGAAAGCTGGCTTACAACAGAACTAGATCTATGACCTGATTGTCATTAACACTACATTTCAACCAACTGGGCCAACCAGGCACAGACATTGATAACATAAATTTTCCTGAAATGGAGGTGGCCTACTTAACACCTCCATTAATAATTCTTAGAAATTAAATTTTTTTTTTAAATTTGGGATTAAACTTTGTCGTTAAATGCCTAGCTCCTGAAAAAGTTGGAATATGAATATAACATCTCTTTAAAACAATTTCCCCATTAGTGAAAATGGAAAACTGGGAGTCCTCACTATGATTCTGGATTTATTTAACCATAGCTATGCACCTTATAAATAGCTTAAATCTAATATTACAAGTGTTAAAAATAGTTTATCACTCAACGTTGGCTGAAATTATCTGATCTGATAGTTATTGTCCATGCAATCGTGGAAATGTTATTGCTAACTTGGAATACTTAATTTCTTCCATTATATCCTACTACTAATATGCCTGTGATTCAACTTCATCATGTTTTTGGTTGGCTTTTCACCTTCTACTTCTACAAAAGGGACTCATTAAAAGATCTTCTAGTAACAGCTGTCAGGAAATGAGGCTCAGAACTGCAGGCAGAACCAGACAGATTTTTCATTGCCTGTTGTTTCCTTGGCAGGCAATTTGTTTCCCATTGTTACAATTTAGGAGTTCTGGTTTAAGTACGCCAGAACTTAGTGAAAATAAGTTTTCTTTTCAATTGTTTCATATTCAATAAAATATATAGTAATTTAATTTTACTTTCTGAAATATTGGAGAGATGATTATTAGACATACTTTAAAAACTAAATTAATTAAATGAATATTCCACAAATTTTTTCCACAAAAATTTTTAAGTCCTGTTCTATGATAGCTGCTAGGAGTAGAAAGTTTAAAAAGCATAAAGCAAGTTCTCTGTCTTTAAGTATGATATAACTCTGAAATTTCATCATATTTTATGTTTAAAAAATAATTTTCCTAGGTGTTCAGTATATTTAAGGAGATTTGATCAATTATATAAAAATCAAAATAAAATCCATTATTTAGCTCACTATAAAACAGAAAAAAAAATCAGGACAGCTTTTCATATGATTATGTTTGAGAGATTTTCACCAAATGTAATATGTTATATGGAGAAAATTAAAGAATCACATATAACTGAATTTTTCTAAATACACTTTAATAAATTAAATCCAGTGTTGAATCAATTAAATAGTGCATTTTACACAAATAGAATTCATCCAGCACATGCAGGGTAACTCAAGGTGAATAACTAAATATAATCCACTACAATAATGGAGAAAAGTAGGGAGGAAATCACATTATCATTTAGATAGATGCTGGAAGTTTTTCATATTTAAACGTTTTTCATAAAACTTTAAATAAAAATGGAAATAAGCATATTTTCCATATTTGGTAACAGGTATCTAAAAGAAACCTCTGATTAAAATCATGCTTAAAAAAGAAATATTAGTCCTTTCCATTGAAGTCATTAACACACTAGCAATGTCACCATCACTATTAGTGTAATCACCTATGATATTAATTCATGAGAAGGGACAAAAACAAATAAGTAGTTCATGTGATTGGACAGTCCATATAGAAAAGTGGAAGCATATTCCTGAATGAGTAAATCCATATAAAGTTGGTAACTACATATTAAACCAGAGGCAAACTGAAGTCAAATGTGAATTATCACAGAGGTGAAAAAACACTGAGAACTTGATTTTAAATTGTATATGAAGAGTAAATTTAAAAGCAAAGAGACATGTGCATCATATAGCCTTATCCTACATTCAAACAAAATATAAAATTACAGCATTTGAAGAAATTTGGAGTTAACCTATAGATATGAAATTTAATTAGGTGAATTAATAGAAACTTAAAGCATAGACTAAGGTATATATAGAGATGAATATTCCTTGAAGGCAGCATGCAATCAGAGGGAAAATTATGGGCTACTTAATAATTGTGCTTTAGGCAAGTTTATTTCAATTTAAACAAGTTTTATTTCAATTTATATTTCATAAGCCTAAAAATGTCATTTTTATGATACAGATGGAATAAAGATCTAACAAGTAGCAATAGCTGTGAATGCACTGGTAGAAAGCAATGATTATTTTTAGAAATTAGGTAATTAAAGTCTTAAGATGAAATATATAAAAGAGAATTGGACAAATGTATGTATGTAATATTAAATTTCTGTAATTCAGTAGATTATTGTGATGTTGAATGTTAGCTTCTCTAGAAACTCTTAATCCTTTGACTTCTTTATATATCTATCCTACTTTCTTCTACATTTGCTCATGTTTTCTTCATTTTTATTATTTTTGTTTATCTTTTACATTTCTGATTTCTTCTGAAATTTTGCAAAGATTTGACTATTTTAAGATTCTCTGAGAAATTTTGTTTTATTGATAAATCCTATTATGAATTTTCAATTTAATCCTTGAGCACTTACCATTATTCTTATATTTCAAAGATACTATTTTTTTCTAGCTTTATTAGTTTTAATATCTAGTTCATTTTTGTCTTAATTGCTTTCTGAAAACATCTTTTTTTTTTTAAAACATGTTAAGATGAATTTATCTAAGTATCATATTCAGCATATAATACAGGTTTTCATGATGGATCATAGCTAATACTATATAGTTTCAATTTCTTTCCCTACGGAAAGAATTGAAATAATTAAAAAAAAAAAAAAAAAAAAAAAGAATTGAAATAATTACCATATTAAGTCCTTCTATTCAAGAATATTTTGTTCTGTCTCCATGTGCACGTTCTAATTACCAGATATCTATACTATACATGTGTATGTGTGAATATTTATACGTATATAGGTCGAAGTGCATGTGTACACACATGTATTAATTTGGATGTATGTGTGTGTACATGCAGGTGCTCACATATGGTATGGGTACCTGGAGGTATACATGCATGTTTGTGTAGATAAGTGGATGTATGTACAAAAGTGTGTATCTGGGTTGATGTGTGTTGATCTATGTTGATGTGAGAGTTGTTGCTAAAGGATGTATATAGCTAAATGGGCTTTTATCTTTTCCTCCAAACATAAGTTTATTTTATTCAATTGTGCTTTGCATTTCTGAATTACTTAGAGCTCTACATATGCATTTATCCTGGTAAATAAACCCTAACTTTGACAACTGAAATATCAGTAATTGTTCTATCATTTTTCTTGTGTGTGTAGTTAACTCAAATTACTGCCATCCACTTTACTGCTAGCTGTATTCTTTCCTTTAGGGTAAGCGTTATGAAGATCTGCTTGGGAAATATATTTCTCTGGAAGTTGACACTTCTGACCATATAGATTTAAAATTTTCTAGCTCTGATGAATATAACAATTTATTTCAGCTTTTTAAGTATATTCCAGAAAATCTTCCATACTTGAGTCATCTTGCACTCAATCTGGATTTTATGTTGATTGATTCTATTTTACCTATCTTTCTAATAGTCTTTTGGGATTGAAAACTAAACACACATACTTGGCTCAAATGAAAAGTTTAACTACATTTTCAAAATATTCTATACTTAAGAGTATATTTAATACATGAGATTTAAAATATCCACATTTACTTATAAATGAATGATAAAATTGTTTCCTTTACTTAAAATGCATTTAAAGTAGATTCTAAAATAGATAACAGTAGCAATATCTCACTGAATTATTGATTAATTATAATAAAATTATTATTCTAATAGAACTTGTAAAAATCTATAAGGTAGTTACTGTCATGACTGTCAAACACTCCCTTTTGTTATCACTGAATCTTCCCACAATTGCCTCAAATATCTGTTTTACAGAAAAACATGCAGAGAGACTTAAACTGGTTTCAGGAATAGAAATAATTAAAAATGTGGCGCTATTTATGTTACTGCTGGACACGTTATTTTGATGTGACACTGGAAGCTAAAATTGATTTAATTTTAGCTTTGATGTATGCTCAACAGATTTATTTGAGGTTGTTGACTCTTTCCAATGATATATATTGTCTTGAGCTAGGAATGGAAAGTATGGCTTTCCTTGTTGCCATATCCCTACTCTGGGGACCTATAACCAACCATGGTAGTTGATCTCTGATCATGGCATTCTGTACTGCTAAGCCTACATTCTACCCCATTTCCCATAAATTGTCACTTTCATCATTGCTATGTACCATCTATGTCCTAAATTAACTGGCTACTTAAATATTGTTGACATCCATCTCCTTTATAATTTCTGCACATGTGCAGTAGATCTGTAACTGTTACCATTAAACGGGCAGATAAATTGCCATATGCATTCTATTAGACTTGAGGTACATATAAATAATTCAGCACTTCTGATGATTCAAATATCATTCAACAGATATGCCTTTTCCCCTAGAACTTGTTTATTAAGTTAACTCTCAGTTTGTCTTTGATTTCTCAAATATGAATGTGATTTATATTGCTTAATTATTTTAAGCTATCTTGCACACTATATTTCAGTTTAAGTACTATCCTACATTGCTTGTTGAACACTTTGAAATGGTGCTGTTTCCCACACATAAAACATCATAGCAAGTTAGAACTCTTACAGTTCATTCAACGCTTCATTCAGGTTCCTCATTCCTATTTCCTTGAACTTTCTATTCTATCAATTAATATTATACGTTATATTATTTGAGCTATTTGACACTTTCCCTTATGTATGAAATTTTGTACTACAGTCTACCTGGTTTACAGCATCTCAAATTAATATACTCTCATGTGTGCATATGTCTGCATTCTATATATATATATATATATATATATATATATATATGATAGATTTTTATCTGCAGGTCAGTTTCTTTGTTTCTTAATTTTATACCCTGCAGATTTGGGGATTTGAAAGTTTGTGCAGCCTCATCAATGTCAATGAGGAAAACATTGTATAAATACTCCTACCTTTTTTTCCTGGCTCTTTTAGAATAGTAGTTTCTTAAAAATAATTCTCTATATCTAATCTCAGAACATTTAATTGTCTATAATTTTGAATAGTTGAAAATTACAGATTTATTTTTTCATTATTTTATTATCAACAGCCATTATTTTCATGAGAAAGACATTCATGCTTTTAAAATTATTCTACTACTATTTTATATTTCTGCAATATATTTTTAAAATATAGTGCCTCCATTTACTCAAATAACTTCTAAATTTAATATTAAAATAACCATTAATCTCATGTAAGAAACTATGTATGCCTCATTTGTTAACATATTTAAATCCTCAACCCTCCCCCCCATTTTTTCATTATTCTGTTTTGAGTCTGTATAATTTTAAATACGGAAAGTGTTTTTGTTTTTCTTTTCTGTAATTCTTTCTCAATGTCAATAATAACCAATATTCATAATCACTAAGATTATATTTTCTTCTTGTTCTGTTTATCATGATTCCTATATTTGACAACATCAAATCTGTGTATTTCTTTTCTTCCTAAATTACAGAGTTGTTCCAAAATTATATAATTCTACTTTCTGCTGTAATTTTTCCTTCCCCGCAGACTTAAAACTGTTGAAGTGTAATCTGAGTATCTGCATTTCTTTCTGGAGAAAAAATTATTTTATTTGCACGTTTGATATCAAAGTCTATGGAATGATATGATATGACATTAAGTGATTTTTAAGGTCATCTTTTATAGAAAAATGACTATGCTTTAATTATTATAACCCTTGGATATTTCAACCCTCCTATATAAGAATGAATTGCAAGCTTTATGCCAATACACCAGTGTGCTTATGAGCATGGTTAAACCTGCAATAATACTTTCTTGTAGTTTCACACAGTGGTATCACTGTGGGTCATTATTGCTCTAATTTAATTCAGTATGCAGGTTGTCTTCTACCTTCAAAGTATTCTTAGGTTGGGTTTACAGAATATCAAAATAATTTTCCCTCATAAGAAATAATTTTCTGAAACTAATGACATTTTTTGTGAATAAGTCAACACATAATTTAAAATGGACTCCTATTAAGAATTCCCAACTTTTAAATCTGGTTCACTTAACTACTTTTGCATAGGTCTAAAAATACTTTTAGAATTACATAGTCCTTAAAGAAAATATTTCAGTTGAATCTGTTTGGCCCAGAATAGCTCTTGTCATGAATTTCTATATACTTTTATTTTTTCCCTTTCCTTTATTTTTATGGATCTACTCTTGATTTTATTCATTTATTTAAAAAATATTGAGTAACTTCTCCATACTTAAGCACTGTACTAAAATATTTTTTTTAATTTTTTATTTATTTATGATAGTCACAGAGAGAGAGAGAGAGAGAGAGAGAGAGAGAGAGAGGCAGAGACACAGGCAGAGGGAGAAGCAGGCTCCATGCACCGGGAGCCCGACGTGGGATTCGATCCTGGGTCTCCAGGATCACGCCCTGGGCCAAAGGCAGGCGCCAAACCGCTGCGCCACCCAGGGATCCCACTGTACTAAAATATTGAGAAAAATATAATCTGTACATCATGTCAGGGCATCCTTTGAGAAATAAGCATTAATCAAATAACCACACAAGAGTTAACAAACAGAAGAAATGTGAAATAAAGGGACATGATTTAGTTTGGTTGAAAACAAAAATAGCTTCTTCTGCAGAAGAAAAACATGAACATGACCACTGGCAGCAGGATAAACACATGTCTGTTCTACATGATGGTTTATATCCATCCCATGGAAAAAGTCTATATCTATCCCACAGAAAGTCATCCTAAATAAGATTCCACTCAAGTGGACTTCCAGTTGAAGCAACCTCAGAAGAAAGAGGTTCAGAAGTTGTATATACCCAGTCATACATTGCAATTGTGCCTGGGACTCTAGTTGATGGTACCCAGTAAAGGGATCTCCAAGGAATCCATGAAAATGTTTTATGAATAGGGTGAAGTATCCACTCAGTTTTTATGACATAAAATCCAGTTTATCCTTGCTGTCAACCAACAAATACTTGTTAATGACTTTTAGAGCCCTTTTAACTCAAATATTGTCATCGTATAGATGATAAATTAATGGTTACTCTGTGTATGAGACAAAAAGATAGCATTTGGATCCTCGCCACGGAAGAGATGGCATTAGTTTTAGATGACTACTTATGATATCAAGGAAGATCTTTGCTAGAAGTGACTTCCTTCAAACCTAGTTTGATAGAACCAGACATAGTGAATAGAAGAGAAAAATAAGTTCATTAGAAGGAACTGGTTAAAAAAGAAAAATGGCAATTATGAGTTGCCAAAATAATGTTGAATAGCATAAAGCATACTCGATGTAGAAAATTGGAATGAACTAGTTGAGGGACTGAAGCTTTATGTTAGGATCATATTTCTATACCTAAAATAAGACTCTTGTCAATATCTGAGAGAAACCAGAAAATTCTATGTGATGTACCCAAGGTGATAATGGAGTTGGGGCATAACAGATTCGATAGATTTGATTATAAAAATAACTGCTTTCTGTTGTATCCTACAGAATCCAGCCCAACTCCAGAATGATTAAATAATAATAACTACTATTTTGAAGTTCATTCTACATGTTGAATATTCTAAATGCTTTACATAGGAGCATTCCACTCAATAATTTTCAGTCTTATGGAGGTGGTATTATTATGCCCATTTGGAGTATACATTGCTCAACTTCACAGAGCTAGTGAAGATAATTGAGAGAATTTGAATCAAACTGTTTTCAAAATACTTGTTGCCAATCTGATGTGACAGTGTACCTCTCTTTTCTTCTTGTTATAGCTATTGTTTCTAGAAAATTTTCCCAATTGTACACTAGTTTATGTGGTAGATTGAGAAACATGGGTACTGTATTTCATAGTTTATCGCTTATAGAATCTCTTGTTCCATTCTTAGGTCTTGCTTTTGAATCGCAAAGTGTTTTAGCCTCAGGGGGATTTGTAGCTTCTATTTTGGTCCCCTGGAATACTACTGTCATCATGCGAGGTGGTGCCCATTGAAAACCACATGTAGAGAGAAGCCTACTTATTCCACCAAGGTTTAAAACATGCTGGTGAGGCTCCCTGAGACTACCTTATGCTAGTGACATTATCGGCTGAGTGCAATTATAAAAGTGGGCCTAAACAAGACCAGAAGAACAGACAGTCTACTCAGATTCATGCCATTTTAAGTTCTAGTAGTTTTATTTATTTTAATGTCTACACAGTAACTGATAGAATATATAACTGAAGTTATCCTGATAAAAATAATTTCTAAAAACATATTATACTTATAACCTTACTTATAACCTTAGATGTGTGTGAATGAAACTTTATACCTCTGATTTCCATACCCATAAAAATCAGACTCTCTTGGAGTTATGCAATGTAGTAATATCAGATCTGCCTTAAATTAGGGAGATTCTGCTGTATATAATCCCTTAGCCACTTACGTCACTCATTATTTTCTTCCCCACACATACAACCCATTTATTCCACATCTATTTCATGTGAAGAAACTTCCAATAATCTAGTTTGTCACTTTTTATTCAGAGCACTATAGAAGACCTCTTTCTATTTCTTAACTTTTCAATTCTTATTTTTATATTCTGTTTAAAATAGATAGCTGATATTTTCAGAATAGTTACTCTGACACATTTCTGTGTTATCACTCTTTACTGGTCTGTCAAAAGATAAATGATTTGATTACTGTGGATTTCTAATTTTTCAGCTATTAGCATATGGCTTGACAACACAAAACTACAAAAAAAAATTTATGACAGCTTTCAGCTTGTTTTTCCCTCAAACTAATTTGTTTTCCATAGTTTTCTGATAGAGGCTCATAACTTACATTGGTCATCTTGAAGCTGCTAATTCATAATACAGTCAAACAGGTACTAAATCATGATACTGTTTGTTACACATTTCTCTTTTTGTGCTTGATTTTAGACTCTAAAGAGTCCAGAGAGTTTTGGGAAATTTTTCAGATTTTCAAAAGTTTCTAAAATACAGTAAGTTGAAAATTATTCAATAAAAACCCAGTATTTACCTATTGATTTACCAATGTATCTCATAATTATTGTGATTACATACAACAGATGACAAGCATATAATTTAATTCAAAATTTCTTAAAAATGCTATTATAATTATGTAAACATTAAACAACACAGCTAGAAAAGTCATTGCTCATAAGAAGCAGTTTCTTTTGGGTATCAGCATACAGTACGCACAGATTAACCCCATCATGAAATAGATCCCAGACCATAGTGAATACCTTTAAATATAGACATTAAGTAGTTGTCTTAAGCTTTTAAATTTTCATTAGCTCAGTATTAACCATTTACTGATTACATTTCAACAAGGTAGATCTAGCATAGTTCCTCTGAACTTTATCCCCTTTTTTCAGACACTGCAAAGAAAACTCTATTAATTAAATCAGCCATGAACATTTTTTTTTAAGCTGTTGCTATGCATTTTCAATTAAAGTTGTTTCAAAATATCTTTAGGTCTTACATATTCTCCCATAAATTATAAACTTTTAACTATAAAATAAACTGCTAAAAATTACATGTATTGATAGGTATATTTCCTTTCTCATATGCTCTGAATTTATAGCACTAAAATCTAAAATCTATAAGTATTTGAACAAGGGGCAATATTTTATAATTTTCTTGAAATTTTAGTGCAATTAAAATAATTGAAAATCTGATTCTGGAAAATTGTCATTTATAATCAAAGCCAACTCGATTTTAATGGAGGTCTAGTGGCAAGATCCCTATAATAGCAACTGCAATTGCACAAATGTCTCCCTGCTTCTATCACCAGTTGGAATGATTACTTGCCTTTCTGATTTGTGTTTAAAACTCAGAGAAACATGCTTTTCAAAGGCTTTCTCGTAAATGGCTTTCATTTTAAAAAGTAAAGAGCTTTTTATTATTTGGAAAGACAGAGTAGTCTTCTTTTTTCATGGCAATAGCCAACTGCCTGACAGATATCAAGATAATGGTGTCAGTTCATAACCTTTCTCCAACCTTCCTGTTAGAGAAATGGTGAATTTCAAAGGCACATCTTAAATAAAATTTTACCAACTTTTTTATAATTTAGTACTGAACAGTACATTCAAGAAATCATTCTGTTACATACATAGTATATAAGCTACCTCTTTAACAACTCTAAATGAGAAGTCAGTGTAAGAGAACCTTATCATTTAAAATATTCAATCTTTGTGTTCTGTCAGAAAAGTGTAAAGCACTCAGATCATGTTTTATTTGGGAAAGATAGTTCATATCACTGGGAGAAAAAAAAGGCAGACTCCACATTTAAAAGATGGGTCTTTGCTCTGAGCAGCAGTTTGACCCAAGTAATAATGATTATTTTTTGATGAGTATTTTTTGGTGACAGAGTTTCGGGTAAAATTGGTAGGTGCTATGCACTATGTAGATAATAGTGTTATTTAATTTTTAAGCTTTCTGATATGCAGCTCTACATAGTTATTTTTTCATATTTCAGCTTCAACTAGATCTTTAAAATTTATTTTCAGAAGCAATAGCTGTAGTCCTATGCCTATAGAAAAATGGCACACAAACATATATAACACATGTGGTGAGGGAATTAAGACCATTTGATGATGGAAAAGATAATAAAATATTATGATTAAGCTATAATAAATTATAAAAATTATAAAAATCTTAGATGTTCCAAATGATAAACATAAAGCTGAGATACCTAGCTGAGGATTAAATCCAGGTATTAAAAGAAAAAGATGTTATCAGCTGCATGGCCAGTTTCAATTGTCCAGGTAAGAAAATACAATTACTGAGATTCAAGAACCTTTAAAAAATACCTATACCTTTTTGGAAAGATATTGGAATGTTTCCAACTCTTAAAATGAACTGAGTTGATATTAGTTTAATAATATAAACTTGTAAATGTTTAAGTGAGACAGTGTTTAGGAAGTTCTTCAGTTGCTTAGAAATTGATTTGGATTAAATTATAATTGGGGGGCCTGGGTAGCACAGTTGGTTAAGCATCCAACTCTTAAACTCAGCTCAGGTCTTGATCTCAGAATTGTGAGTTCAAGTACCTTGTTGGGCTCCATACTGGGTGTGGAGCCTTCCTAAAATTAATTTTTAAAAAGTGAATTAAATTGTAGTACTGAGGTACACATAAGAATGACACTGTTTAGCAGAAGAATTCCTATGTAAGCCAAGTGAATTTAATGAAAGAACATTCATTAATGTTGTACTTAGGTGTAATGCTAATTTTTGGAAAATTTTACACAAGATTTTTAAGTAATAATGACAATAGCTTGAATAAACATGAAAGAGTATAGTACAGATTTCAAAAAACTCATGAATACAAATCATATGAAAGCATAGCTTATATGTCTCACATGGAGTAGAATTATATACACTAGGTATCAATAGGAACTATTCAGTTTCTGTTTAGCTGGACAATTTACACATATAGGTGCACTGAAATGACATTTTCCCAAAACATATAGTACGTGCTCCTTTGCCAACACCTTTATTATCTGAATTAGTTTATCAAAAAAAAAAAAAAAAAAAAAACAACTCAGCCAATATAGCACTACATTTTCCATTGTGTTTAAAAAAATACTATGGCTATCTCATAGTTTGTAGGAAGACTCATTTGTGGACATATTTTTTCTAAGTTTAAAATTGCTATATTTTTAGGATGCTGGTGAGAAAGTTTTTTACCAACAAGGAAGTGCAGAGTTGTGAACTTAGTGTTACAATTTCAAAGATTGTACAGTTTTCCTTATAAATCAGGAGACTTCAAATTGGATGACTTAAAAGACTCAAGAATATATTTTATCTGTCTTCTATGAAGCTTTATGAATTTTACCTTAGTGTAATTATATTTTAATGTGTTTGATTTTCTTTTTATAGAACTGTCCTGACTAATAAATGAAGGAAAATAGATTTTTTAAAATTTTGTAGTGATGAATGATACTATTGATCATAATACTACTGGTGAAATGATACCATTATTTTACAACCCCAATGAAATAATGGTTCTAATCAGTGATCAACAAAGGCTCCAAAAATCACATAAGAGAGTTAATCAGGCAGTGTGTACCTCTTTATGGAAATACACAAAACCATGAGGAAACCTTGTCAAAAAACTTAAACTTGATTCTGATGAAGACTTCTTGCTCTATTGGCCAATTTCCAGAAATATAAGAATCAGTGGAGTATGTGAAATCATATCAGAATAGACCAGCAGTATCTATATCAGGGGAAAGTATAAATCAAGCAACTAGTTCCTCCAACATAAATTGGAAGGAAAGGAAAAGAGACAGAGGCCACTATGGATTAGTGATGTGTCAGTGACTGCAGTGTATGAAACTTATTTTAAATCTGATTCAACAAGTTAAACTGTGAAAACCCATTCATGTACAATTTGGAAAAATTAAATACTGAATGGAAATATAAGGATATGTAAAAAAAATTTCAAGTTGGAAAACTAGAATTATGCTTATGTTTTAAAAACAATCTTGTTGTTTAGAGATACATGCCAAAACATCTGTAAATGACATAATGTGAGGTCTGAGATTTTCTTGGAAACAATCCCTGAGAAGATCAGATTTGAGTAGGAATCATAGTGACAATATTACGGTGTGGGCAATAGGAATTTGTTATTCTATTTTTACATATATTTAGAATTTTGCAAATTTAAATTGCAATTGAACAACAGACTTAGAACTTGTGAATGTCACAACCTCACAAAGAGCTATTTTTTATCTACATATTGAGAATAACATAGTATTTTTTAAAAAAGATTTTATTTATTTATTCATGAGAGACACAGAGAGAGGCGGAGATATAGGCAGAGGAAGAAGCAGGCTCCATGCTGGAAGCCCCTTGTGGAACTGGATCCTGGGACTCCGGGATCACAACCTGAGCCAAAGGCAGATGCTCAACTGCTAAGCCACCTAGGCATCTCAAGGGAATAACATAGTATTGATGAAGGATTTAATTATAACTTATATGAAAAATAAAAGGAAGAAAAAATAAGTTATTTATTTATTTATTTATTTAATGTGAAGTACTTAGGCATTCCAAGAAAAAAATGCATAGATGTTTTTATTGTTATTTAAATCAAATATACTTTATTATGGTTTTATATAGTGTCTGAGAGTTTTTGGATTTGAACCGGGGTTTACAAATGATCTATGAGAGCTGAGGAGCATACCTAAATTACAGTATACAATATGATTGTTAACATTTCCCTTTTTTCTCCACTGTTCTTTAAAAAAAAACAAAAACAAAAAACTCGTGGTTTTATATATTTGAGAATAAAGCCTTTATCTTAGACTTTCATTGAAAGCCCACTACTTGTATCACATTTGATGCTCTTAGATACTAAAACAGATTTGAACAATGAAGAGGAAGATCCAGAAGAAAGGGATAAGAAAAAAAAAAAGTTATACATGGTACAATAGTACCCCAGAGGAACAGATTCTTACTCCTGTATTGGTGAAATTATGGGACTTTTTCAAAAGATTTAAAAAATTAATTGTAATTTCCCTGTAAAGAATAAAGAAGGCCATCTGCTGAGGGTGAAGTAAGTGGAAATGGAGCAAAGGACAAGAGATCTTCCACAGAACATTGGGCATAAAAAGTGAAGCAATATGAAAAAACAAACCTTCATGAATCCAAGTGCAAGTTTCTCCTTTTTAAAAAGAACTTATAAATTTCTGTTTAATGATATGTCTTTAAACATGAGAAGGAAGATATAAAAGTGGGTGATTCTAATGGAAATATTTCAGTAGGGAAAGAGTTTTAATCTTTCACAGTATTTTTATATCCACTATCTCCACTGTCCTAGTCCAGACTTGCTGAGCCTGCCTCACCACTTTTCCCATTCATTCTGCTCGTGAACTCAGCAAAGAACTTTTAAAAACACAGATCTGATTTTATTTATTTATTCATGAGAGACACACAGAGAGGCAGAGACACAGGCAGAGGGAGCAGCAGGCTCCTGGAGTCCAGAGCCCAATGCAGTACTGGATCTCGGAATCCGGGGATCACGCATTGGGCCAAAGGCAGACTCAACCACTGAGCCACCCAGACATCCCTGATGGGTGCTTCCTTTTCATTGTACTCCCCCCCCCCCCGTTGCTCATTGCACTGGACATCAGGATCATGCAGGTGCTCAGCATCCTCAGTCATTCTGTCCTCCTTCCCATTTCTCACTTCAGCCCTTCTATTTCTGCTCATTCTTTAGCTCTCATGTGTCCTAAGATTCTAAGAGTCTGCAAATTCTTTTTTGCTATAAACATCCATAATTATCTATGACCTCTTCATAATATTGATCACACTTTCAGTAAGTTGTTAACTGTACTACTGCTGCATGCTCCATGAGTACAGAGTCTTTGCTGACACTTTTATCACTGGATCTGCATTGTACCAATAGGTGCTTCTAGACCAAATGTGATGTTCGTTATTTTGATGAGGTTCTTGATTGTGTTAGGCAAATGCCTAATTTAGAAATTTTAGGAAGAGAGGAAAGCAGCAATATTTTTTCAAGTGTTCTAGACCAAATGTGATGTTCGTTATTTTGATGAGGTTCTTGATTGTGTTAGGCAAATGCCTAATTTAGAAATTTTAGGAAGAGAGGAAAGCAGCAATATTTTTTCAAGTGTTTCCAGAAAAAAAAGACACTTGGCAATAAAACTTACTTTAGGGTCCTGAAGTAAGATACATCTCCTATTTAGAGTCCCATCTGGGACTGATGCCTCCCATCAAGGGTTCAAAATTCCTACTCAGCCAAACTATGGAAGACTAATGCAACCACATGGAAGACAATCGCCAGATCAGATGTAGGTACAGATTGAGTGTTGATACCAGTACATGATATATCAAAATATAATTATCAAAATGGCACAATTATTACTAAGGCAAATACAAAACAAACTGGTTCTAAAGTTTTTAATACCTCATTTAGTGAGGGGAAGTCAGAAGGTAGGTATATTTATAGAAGGAATAAGTTAGATTGCAAACCAGATTCCATTAAGAATGGATATTATGGGGCAGCATGGGTGGCTCAGCGGTTTAGCGCCGCCTTTAGCCCAGGGCTTGATCCTGGAGACCTGGGATCCAGTCCCATGTTGGGCTCCCTGCATAGAGCCTGCTTCTCCCTCTGCCTGTGTCTCTGCCTCTCTCTCTCTCTATGTGTCTCTCATGAATAAATACATAAAATCTTTAAAAAAATGGGTATTATTTGTTCCACTGGGCAGAAATCATATGTATCTCTTTCAGCTAAAATCAATACTTAACAAGTAATATTAGTTGGGTGGGGGGAAAGAGGAGGTGGGTGAAGGGAGTATAAGTTTACAACTTTAAGATGAATAAGGTCTGAATATCTAATGTAAGATATGGTGACTAGTTGATAACACTTGTGTAATTGAAATTCACTAAGAGAAAAAAAAATTCACTAAGAGAGTGGAGCTTGAAGGTTCTCACATACATATACATATGTGTAATAGACACATTTGTCTGTGTGGAGGGAGGTGATGGATGTGTTCCTCAGACAAGGATATATCCTTTCACCAATGTATACATAATCAAATTACCATGATGTATACATTAAATATCTTACAATTTTGTATGTCGCTTAGACTTCAATAAAGCTGAAGTTAGAGTCTAGACACCAAAAATGTGACCTCCCTAAGTCTTAGGCCTTTAATCAATAGTGAATAAGGAAATGAACTAAAGACATTTGACTAGACATTGCATAAGGAAGCAAAGCCCTCATATGATAATGAAGGGATGCACTGTCTTATTTTCAAGGGTCAAACAATTTTTTTCTGATAAGAGAACTAAAACTGTTGGAATCATACTATCTTTTCTGAAAAAAAAATTCTGAAAACAAAATCATATATTATATTGTGGATGGTGTGAGAATCGAAATTAAACTCAACCAGGATGATTTGACTAAGGAGCTAAGCATCAAGCAACGTAAGGAAGTTTCAGGCAATCATTTTGCAATTTGAAATTAAAGCAAACATGTTTAGCTTTTGAGTTGTCCTATGGTGGGACAAGTTATTCTTGTGTAAGTAGTGACATCACTATTAATGGAAGTGTAAAGAGAAGCATTTGTAGAATTTGGCCAAATGATTTCTAATTTCTAGGGAAAATCTTACATTTTGTTAATTTGTCTAATTCCAAAGGGAAACAAATGATTACAACTTGTATCTTTACTATGTAATATGCTACCTCAAATTACTCTTTCTGTATTTGAATGAAAGATTATAATTCTTTTATTTCCTCGTTAAGATTCCATCCCATTTGTTCTGCACACTGATCCTTGTGTTAATTTTATTAAGTGAGTATATGGGCTAATCATGATAATTTGGTGCCTAGATAATTGTTACAAGGTACATGAGGCTATCCTGTAAATGATATTTCAGAACTAGTATGAAATTTCCTTAAAAACAAAACCAAACAAAACTCTACAGGAAGTAAATATTATGTAGAAAAATGTCCTTACAGTACAGCATATATATATTATGTGTGTGTGTATATACATACATACATACACACAAATGACTAACACAGACCATAGAACATCCTGATAGTTAGGTTACAGATAAGATTAAAATTGCCTGATAAAGTAAACAATTATACTGATGTAATACATTATATACAATGTACAATTCCATTAAGGCATATAGTCCCTAAAAACACTTTTCTGTACAAACTTCTTTACTATTGTACCTTTAGCTGCTTTAATTTTTTATATATGTGACCTATAATGAGATTGTAAAGTCATGGCTATTTTTATTCTCCAGTGTTTAAGACTGACTTGCATGTTGCAAGTGTTTATAGGTTCTACTGAGTAACTCAGAAACTCTGAGGATGTAAGGGTTGCTGCATTTTATATTTCAAATTAATCAGGCTGTAAAGATTTGTAAGGCTTTTGACCAAACATGGGTCATCCACACTGAATGTTAATGAAACTTGTGTGAAAAGTACTCCCCAGCGACTGATAATCAGCAATCTTTCACACAATTATACGTCTCGTTTTTAAATATCATAATTTGGCTTCTGCTTGATTAGATTTTTTTAACATAAACTGCTATTTTCACTACATTTATTTACACGGAATATTTTCCTGGAGGATTTTGTTTGTTTTTAATTTCATGTATTGATTTTTCCTTCTTCTGAAACAAAATAATTTAGAAGACTTGTCGCTGTGTGTAATCCCCTCTGTGATCCAAAACCTTTTCTCCTTGTTGCTTTTAATTAACTAACGTGTCAATCAGATTTGCACTGCTTGTGTTTTTAACCATTATCACTGTTTGTATAGACTTTTAGTTTAATCTGTATGTATATTACATTTACTGAATTCTTTGGAAAGTGTGGGTTTATGTGTCTATGTGAACGTAAGACAGTGTTTAGAAAGCCTATTCTTTCTTGGTGAAGCCTTTTCCTAAAACTTTTTAAAATCTTAAGAAGAACAATACTGCCATCTTAAGGCAAATTATATTAATTTTGAAGGAATCTTACAAGCTTTCCTCAGACATTTTAAGTTTTTATTCTATAGTTTCATATTATGATTGTAATCCAACCTATTTGAAAGAAATAATATATCACAGGCTTGATAAAATTTGGATAATACTAAAACTTTTGCAAAGAGTATTAAAAATTTCACAGTGTACAATAGTCATGTATTTACCTGCAATACATACTTTGATTTTAGAATGTCAGCAGTTCTCTGAAAATTGCAGATGACACTTTGAGGGTTATCTGGGTAACATTCAAGGGGATTTTAAGCTCTGGAATTTCACTAATGATTGAATTATTTATATATATATATAATATATCATATTATACATATATATGTATTATATATATATATATATATAATTACATTCATGTGATACACAGTATTGAAACTAATATTCTAAGGTCTAGAGTAGCAAATGCTAGAGAAACCCAGAGAAGGATGGTAATAGCTAAAAGTAAAACATGATGGCTTAGAGAAGTTGTTGGTGTAATAGGAGAATTATAGAAGGAGTTATGGGGCTAGCATGCTTTCTGCTGAAGACAGTGCGTAGATATTTGATGCATAATACATGAAAGGTAAGTATATAGGTATTCTGTTTTTTTGTGTCTAATCTCTATTCTGTGTTCCTAGGTTTACTCTTAATTCCTATAGTTCCTTGGAATTAAATTCCTTGAAGTTCTAAACTTTTTACACTCAAGCATACCCACAAATTCCCACTCCTCCCATAGTCAATTTCTATTGCCCACACAATAGCACTGATCCTAATGCACATTCCTGACCATGTCAAGTGCTGCCGCTGAAGAAATGTTGAAAGGCTTCACCATGATCGTAAAGTATCTGAGCTCTCCTATACAAGGCATCCTCACTTTCTCTGAACATAATTGTTTCCCTTTCCTTTCCTTTGTACTACTTTGTAATAATATTACCTATACCTTGAATAACCTCCTCTCTCTTTGCTAGTGGAGATTCTGGTAATCTCTCATATTTTAGCATAATTACCATTTCCTCCACATAACCATCTGTCTATGTAGTCAATGGAGTTAAAGTCAATTCCACTTTTTTTTCCTTCTATTTGCTTATTATACTTTGAATCTCCATTACATCATCTCATAATTGATACTAAATAATGGAATTAGATTTGTACAAAGGCAATAAGTTTTATTCGTCATTATACTCCACATATTTTTAATATGGAACTCTGCACACATTTACATTGCTAGAACACTGAATCAGTAATGAAAATATATAAAATGAAACTTGAATTTTACTTGTTTATTGTCTGTGTGACCCTGGGGGAAATTACTTAATTCTTCCAATTTTCTGTTTCTTCATTAGACAAAGGTAGTATTTTTCTCAGTGACAGCACAGGGTAATTATTAGAAAGATGGCTGGAAAAATATTCATTTTATAAATATAATTATTACTAATGAATATTCTGTCTCACTTTTTAGGTATACATCTTTATCATTCTTCTTCTTCAAAAACTTCTTTGGAAGACTTTGTACATCAAGCATCCTGGTCTCTGTGTGTCATCTCTGGTCTAAATGACCTTTCTTAAGAATTCTCACTCTTACAAAGATTGCTGATAAGATATTATTTTTCATAGTAATATAATTTTGACAGTTTCAATTTTCTGTTAACCACTCAGGATACAATTAGTTATACAATTTACTATAAAACTTAATAGCCAGAAGTGCAGAATATGAACTTAAGTTGAACAACTATATTTATAAATAATACAAACTTCCTAATTTTTTGCACTTGCTATTTTTTTTCTGGAAAACTATTCTTTCTATCTCATACATGGTAGGTGATTAACTGAAATAGATTTTCCTAGATGCTACTTTTTTTCTTCAGAAAGTAATTTTTCTGTTCTTTAAATTTCTAGAATGCCTTATTATTGCTATGACAATCTACTTGTATTTGTATTACTACTGTTTATACATATGGATTTCCCTTTTGTTAAATATATTTTTCACATTTCTACAGTGCCTAGTACCATGCTTTGTATATGAGAAGTGCTCAATGAATCTACTTCAAAGAATTTAAAAATGAAGTTTAAAATGAAATAAACTGCATTGCAATAGAATACATTTAGAAACTTCATATTTTCCAGGTAAAGATGGAAAAGTTAGCTCAAAAGTATATTAAAAATGAGTCCTGTGTTGCCTGTGAGTATGCTCTATCTAATCTATCTAAAACTAGAGCATGTTTGCAAAGGGATTTGAACATAATTATTCTCTCTCTCATCCTCCTCTCCTCTTCCTCTTTTTTTTTTCTCCTCTTCCTCTTGCATCTTCTCCTTTGCTCTTCCTTCTACTTCTTTCTCTTCTAATTTGCTATGTTGTTCATTGTTGTACATATGGCCCCAAGAGCTGTGTTGGCCATATAGTAGACACCAATAAATATTGGTTGAATGAACTCTTCCTTGAAAGCTATGGGTTCTTGAATGTCCCCTCAAGCATTAAACTCTGAGAATGACATGATGAAATGTCTACTCCAAAAACTTCTTAGGAGTAGATTAGACATGGGCAAACCCAGATACAGTAAGACGCATTAGGTACTGTTTCATAATTGTGGTGAAAAGTAATGAGGACCTGAATAAAAAATGACTAGGGATAGGGATGACCATTATTACAGGTAACAAGAAAGTAGAAACGTGATTATGTGACTGATTACATGAGATTGGATGGGTGAAAAGATAAAGCCCAGGATACATCTGTCAGGTCTTTGGCTTGAACAACCAAGTAGGTGACAGTTTTGATACTTAAACAAAGAATGAGGAACCTGCCTAGTCAATGGATGCTGAATTTAGTTTGGGATATATCTGAGTGTAAAACTTCCATAATGATCAAGTGACATTTTGAAGGCAGATTTAACACTGGTATGTGGAGTAGTTTTATAGGCCTTCCAGGAAGTCCTAGAATCTCTCTCCTGTTAAATGATTATGATACTTTAATAATTAATATTTAACAATCTTCTCATAGTCTAACTGACTTTCATAAACAGATAAATGAAATGAGCTTCATAACTTTTCAGTGATTATAGAATTGTCAAGCTTACCTCTTCATGAAGTTGGACTTTTTATAGTATGTAAAACATTTTCTAAATGATTGGATACAGTAGCTTGCATTTGTAAGTTTCTGTATGTACATTTTATATTCCCTCTTTATGATAAAATTCATACTTTTGATTTATTAGTACCCACAAAATGTCCTATATAGAAAATGCATATTTTTTAAAAGTCTGATACCAAAGCTAAGGAAAATAGCATCTACAGAAAGGCTTCGAAATGGTGAAACTTCAAAAAAGTCTTTTTTTCTTCCCACATATTAAACAAAAGGCCACTATTTTCTACTATCCTAGGAAATAAACTAAAGTAACTTATCTACGTATTCAGAGCTATATGTTTAAAAGATATTCAGGGACAGAAACTATGGCCTAACAAACAACAACAACAAAATATTAATGGATCAGGGTCTAAAACTTACTGAAACTGTTATGGGAGAGAGAAAACAGTTTTTTGAGCATCTCTTTGATAAAACATTCTTTGAGTACTTCTTCTAGTAATACCTAGTCTCAATGAACTGCGACTGCATTTTAAATAGGAATTTAGAAAATCTCAGTCATTGATAAACTTATCAAGTAAACTATAATTTTATAAAGTCATTGTATGTATAGTATTTGTCAAATGTTGTAACCTCGGAAATGCCTAGTGTCAACTTTATTTTGACCAAATATTACATTTTAACCATTTTCATTGTAGATGATAAAAGCTCTTTTATTTTTGTTGTCACTCTGAGACTTAAGATATCATGTATGCCACTGGATAATGTTCTCCTTTTGCCAACATTACTCCCAAAGTTTAGATTGCAATTTGGCAGAATTATTTTCTATTTGACTAAAACTTGCTGCTAAGCGATATATAATAGGTATGAAAGTCTTTAGACTCTCTAAGTGCTTATGAGAATTCATCAAACTGCTAATAAGTTTCTTACTAAAAGTGTTTAAGTCATATTCACAATGATTCTGATACTTTGTGCTGATGTACTGAGAAAACAAAATTGTTATATCTCTCAAAATTTCAGTAGTCCCGAAGGCAGGGATTATCTTCTCTCAGCAGTATTCCATCAGCACTCTTTTATTTCTTCTTCAGTGGAAAATACCTCAATTCCGTTGCAATTCAAAGTAGGGCATTTAGAGCAGAGCTTTCCCTAAAGTATGGGTATTATTTTCTCAAACGTTCTTCAATCTAAGGTATAATAAGTTATATTTTACTTATTTATTCTCCAAGTAATTACCCAGTTTGTGGACAAAGATATACCAGTCTGAGTTTTTTGGAAACTGAGTTTATGTTGATGATGGTACCTTAGTGATGTTGGCGATTGTTCTGTCCTAGTACCTAAGGCCCTGTGAGAAAAGATACCTTAGCTGTATCAAAGCCTCTGCTTTAAGGATGGACTGGAAAAATAGCAAAATGTTTCACAGTTATCTGCAGAGTCCATAAAATAAATGACTTATAATCTATTCCTAGGGACAAACACATACTTGAAGTTTAATATTGATATTCAGGCTTGAAAAATAGCAGAAAAAATAAATTAAGAACACTGTGTACAATTAATGATACATCAGCAAAGACCTATGAGTATATAATGATTTCTCTTTTCCTTTGTTTTAAATGGATTTTATGCCAGTTAAATAACTCCACTGTATCACCAAAGCTATAAAAACATTGACCTTTGAACCAAATATTTTAAATATGATAAGAAAAAAGCACCCATGAGATCTTTTCTTAAAAAAAAAAAAAGATTTTATTCTTGTAGAGGCTTCAAGAAATAAATTAGAGGCTAGTTTGGTCACTAAATTAAAGATAACATTCTCTGGACAGTAAATCCTACCCATAGCCATAATCCATAAAATTCCTCTAGCAGTCTGAATATTATAAATGGAATTTATAATCACTCCAGCAGGCTCACCTGCCGAATGAAGATCCGTTCCAAATCATTCAAAATTATATTCTCATGTGAGAAGTGAGGAGTCGGAGCATATAGAGCAACATTTTGCTGTCTATTTGATTTTTCTGGAGTCAGAACTAACTACTGGAAAACATTCTTTAAAACCTATCTTATAGGACATAGTAGTGGAATGTTGGTAACTGTGTCAATTAATGAGAATTTATAGTCAAAATAGCATTGCCATAATTCTCATTATCTTTTCCATTCTAATCTATTGCTTGCCAATATGTCTGAATGCCATATCTAGATCTAGACAGGAGTATTTTTAGTATATTCAGAGTTTCTGCATTCAGAATTGAATTCTGGCTGTCTAAAGATATTTCTTCTCACACATCCTATGCTGCTGCTTCCTTCTTTTTGTATGCATTTGCCTACATTGAGTGCATCACTGTCGGAAACAATCAAGTGCAACTTTAGGTCATAGATGACACTCAAATGAGTATTTAAAACTTAAGGTAGCTGAATGGTCCTTACCTCCAGAAATGGCCAATTGATCTGAATTTCGGGTAGGGACTGTTATCAAACATTTAAAATCCATTCTTGTAAGTAAATGTTAGGATTGTCTGTATCTGATGGATGTTTTTTCAGGACAGTCTGGGATCTTTCATCTTTATTTTTGGAGTCACCAGATCCACCGATTGATCTGTAATGTCTTCAAGGTCACAATACTAATTTCCACATGTGATATGGATATAGTTTTATAGTTTTGTTGGGAAGAGTCACTAACTGACCTATTTTAATTCCTTGGGTGAAACCATGAAGATTAATCTTTTTGTGAAAAGAGCATTAAGAAATAATACTAAAAATTTGTAGCCTGTCTGTGTGCTTTTGAGCAGATTACCACCTCAGAGCAATCAGGTAGCTCTGCCTTTCCAGGATGAAATTGAAGTGGTTTTCTTTTAAAATAAGATTAGGTACCAGAAGTTCTGTGGATAAAATTAAGTGATAGAATATTTCATTTCAAAGAGGAATTATTTTCTTGTTTGTACTACTAGAGAGGACATCCTAGGTCACTCATTATATTACAATGAAAGAACTCTAAGTTAATTCTCTACTGAAATAACTTAATTTTATCTTCTCGCCTGAAGTTGTTCTTTCTTCAAAATAGGTTATTCTTTTATGTCAAAAATAGATTTTAAGGTTTTTCTGTAATTATTGCTTACTCTTAACATGGATAGAATTCCTTAATACAAGCTAATGCTTTAACTTCATCTTTTCATGATTATATTAAAATTCTTAGATTGACCAGCTAATACCAATTGCCAGATTCTGGATATTAAGAAATCATTTGAAATAGGTAGATAGTTGGACAAATTTTGTTTGAATCTGCATTCTTCTAGTCACTCCTTCTACCTCTGTAGTCCTGGAAATTTAGACAAATGGCTTCTTTGGGTAAAATATGCTTTATATTTACTATATAAAAGAAGAGTGTTTTCTTCTTGTCCTTTTCATATGTTCCTTATTTTTTTTAAAACTGTTCCTTTCTTTTTTAACTTTCTTTTAAATATAACATGAAAGACCCATGGTCTGGACTTGATGTCTCTGTCCTGTCACAGGGTAAGATCTATTTTGTCATGCATGCTTGCTATAGCTTTGAAGAGATGTATCTTATGACAGTTTTAAAAACTTTGTTCTTCTTAAATGTATTACTTTTACCAAATCTAGTTACTTGCTATTTTTTTAAGATTTTATTTATTTATTTATTTATTTATTTATTTATTTATTTATTTATTCATTCATTCATTCATTCATTCATTCATGAGAGAGAGAGAGAGAGAGAGGCAGAGACACAGGCAGAGGGAGAAGCAGGCTCCATACAGGGAGCGGGACATGGGACTCGATCCCAGGTCTCCAGGATCACACCCTGGACTGAAGGCAGCGCTAAACCGCTGAGCCACCGGGCTGCCTGTTACTTGCTATGTTGATACAATTCAGCTACAAATCCTATTCATTGATATATTTCTGTATACCTATAGGGGAGCCTTATATTTCTTCCTCTAATATCAATCAATAGTACTCATGCTATTTGGGCTTGTTCTCTGTTTTGTACTAACAGGGAGGGCACAGTTTTAGAATCATGTTCAGGGACTTTAGGCTGACATAATGTAATGATATTTAATCTTGATGGATTGGTATCATGTAAAACCTTGCATTGCAAAAAGTCTGGGCAAAAATTGCAATATAAATATCATGACATTTTGATGTATGAATTTATCCTCAGGGAAAACAGTTACCTGGAAAGAGTTTTATTTTGTTTCCATTCTAAATGATAGAGGATTGGATTTCATTATTATAATTTTATTATTCTTTATATTCATATTTAATCTATACTGATATATCTCACACAAGAAAGTGGCGCAAGTTTATTATGAGTTAATGCATTTATAGAACTTCATTTTGGTAGTGCTACTCTGTCAAAATTTTAAGTTTCATTGATTATGAGGAAGAGTTTTAAAAAATAAAACATTACTATATGTATAAAATCAGGTCTAATTTCAGCTTTAACTCTTAAAGTCTTTTCCCCTTAAAATTTGGATGATGGGGAGGAATACAGACTCTGTTTCTCTCCATTTGTCTTTGACATGTGGTTAGAAGTTACTCTTTTCATTAAGTGAAAAAATATCAAGTGCAAAATACTTAGCTGTGTCTCATTCAAAAAAAGTTATTTTTTACTGCTATTTATTGAAAAATGTGTGTTACAGTAGAACATTACAAATTAAAATTTTATTTTAGAACATTTAGCTATTTTAAAATTGAGTAATGTAATTATGAAATGGTCACTAAGACTATGGAGAGTGATATTAAACTCCCAATGTATTCTCATTCAAATAAGAAGTGCTGAATTCTGAATTGGTATAAATGTGTATTATTCTTAAGTCAGCCTCTCAAATGTCCATTTCAGAAAATGAATATTGTTTTTCATGTTGTACTTTAGTCAATATTTCTCTAAAATTAAATGCCAGTATACCATTATCTTGTTGTCCTAGAATTAGTTTCTACAATTTAGTAATAGTATGACAGCATTGTCTAGGTAAGCTCAGATCTCTTTAAAAATCTGTGCTTTCATTAAGAGGGAGGGGTTAACATCAAGAAAAACTTTAGAATTCCTTTATATTAATGACTACGTATGAATTCTTGGTTTCTTGGTAAAGTAAGCTGCCACTATTAAATAAAAAGCATGAGAAAAATGAGTCATTAGACAGATATTTTTTAAATAGAGAGGATTTCTACCTGAAACTAATGTTACACTGTATGTTAGATAACTGGAATTTAAATAAAAATTTAAACAAATTTAAAGAAAGAGAAAATAGAGGGGATTCCTCATGTCTAAGCATTTTTAAACCTAGAGCCTGTAAGAGCACAATGATAGTTAACAGTTAACAGAGAAATCTATAGACAGTGACACTATTCAGAAGCACTTTTGTATTTTTCTCCTTTCCTTTTTCTGAGTAGACTAAAAATTTGTGATGAAAAGTGATTTTTCAGCAGCAATAGTTCATGTATTCTGCTCACATAAGGAAAATGTTTTTCCCAAATTTATTTGTATTAAAAATATAATACCATAAAGGAGAAAAGTGTTAATCAAAGAATATTCTATGTTCCAGAATACTTAAGCCATCACCATAATGTCAGTTTAAAAAATAAGAGGAAAGTTAAGTAAAGATTTAAAAAGTGGGTTTCAGGACTGGACAGAAAATTTCTGAGCATTTGAAAGTATGAAAGCCTACACAGTAATAAAGCAACTAAACTCAAGAGGTTCTTTATGCTAGCAGTTCTTATTCTCTTTCTTGATAGTGTGCAATAATTTAAGAGGGTTGACATAAACTACAACAGGTAAAAATTGTTATATTTCTAAATTTATTAGCTTTGCTTTCAAATTAATTAAAATAATCCAGAGTTATTCTAATAGGACGACATTTAAACGCACTTGCTCTCTAGTGACCTAGCTTAGTAAGAAAAGAATGAGACAAATTACAGGTTTTCTGTAATATCTGTGCCATAGCCTATAATCTATAGAAGCTTGTTAGGTTGTCACTCCAATGTATGTCATTCATCCTTTGTATCTGACTGGAAAGGGGTCTCTAAAACAGTTACCTATCTTTGAACACATTGTAAACACTATGGTTTTAGGAGGCTATATTTAACAAATATATATAAATCCAAGTGCCTGTATGCAGTGACCCTAATGATTTCAGAATGATGTATTCCTTAACATTGTAAGTTGTGTAATTTAAAATTGTCCTTTTTTTCCCCTGCAGTATCCATTTTAACTCCCTTTATAAATAGAGTTTATGAGCTATTAAGGAGCTTAATAAAATGTGAATAAATTAGACAAACATGGGGGAAATACTTAATCTACAAGGGCATTCATAAGAAATTAAGGCAGTTTTATAAGATTGCTAAGTAAATTATACCACTAATTTGATAATAAAATATAGAAGAAAAATGCTACTGCATCTGCTCTCCCCCTAACTTTATTGAGATATAATTGACATATAACATTATTTAAGTTTAAGGTACACAATATGATTATTTGTTTTTTTAATTTTTTTACACAATATGATTGATGCACATATTCATTGCAAAATGATTACCACAATATAGTTATTTAATGCATCCATCAATATCACATAATTACAGTGTGTGTGTGTGTGTGTGTGTGTTTGTGTAGTAAGACCACTTAAGATTTACTATCTTAGCATTTCAAGTATATAGAAACAGTATTGTTAACTATAGTCACCTAGCTGTATATTAGATCCTCAGAACTTAATCATCTTCTAATTAGAAGTTTGTACCCTTTGACCAATATCTCCCATTTCCTCCAACCCCCAACCCTGACAACAACTATTCTACTGTTTCTAAGTTCATAAGCTTGCTTTTAAGAATGTATAAGTGAGTTATGGGGAAAGAGTTTTCAAGGGGAAAACATTCAAGCCCACACAATACACAATGAAAGTGTATATCACCACTGTGTTGTTTATACAGCAAAGTAAATGCTGAGATTAAAGGAATGATTAGAAGACATTATTGAATATTTAAGTACTAGTAGAAAATAACACAGGTTGAAAGTATTCTAGTCTGTAGACAGAGAGTGTGTTTTTTAACTTATTTTTTTCAGTTTAGTGATTTCAGCAATTTGGGTTTAATTCATCACTATGCATGTGCCAATTAGATAGGCTAATTATTAAATTAGCAGGTATTACACACTGGTCATGATCCTGGTACACTTGAGGATCAGCTCCAGGATCTTTTTCTTTTTAATAGTGACCAAACGGAACAGACTTGTTTGTCAAATATTAATTTATTTCTTGTTTATCTGTTTTAATGAATTTGGTTTCATGGAATGCTACCTGTCAGGATAGTTTAGGTTTCGTTGCAGTAATAAAGTGTTCCCGGATCTGGTAGTTTTAGCAAAGTAAATTCTTAGGTAGTTCACACTACAAGCTGAATAAGTGACAGCGGGGAGTCCCTTACTTGCAGGCACAGGCTAAAGAGAGCTCTGTGTTAAAATGCCATCCCTAAATAACCAAGCAGGAAAAAAAAAGAAAATAGGGTATACTGTGCTCTGCTTCTAAACATTTGTGCTCAGAAGTTATAGATTTTATTCCCACTCACAGGTTGGCCAAGACAAATCACATGATTAAAAATAACTTCCATGGTGGGTGGGGCATGAAGTACAGTTCCACTAGACCTCTCTCAGTTGGAAAGCTGGAAATATTTGATGAACAGCACTGGCAGATTTCAGAATTGTAACAGAAAAAAAAAATGGGGAGTAAGACACTTAAAATGAATTGAGAATGTCTCCAATTATGTGATTAACATGTTGAGGGGTGACACTTCATGCTGTTTCAGTGTCACTGCCACATACCAGAAAATTTAAACCTGAAACTCTGGAGATAGAGCTCGGATGTTGATAAGTTTGTAACATTATCATAAATTTCCAAATGTACAAGACAGGATAGAAAGCCACAGTTGTAAGAATATTTCTTTGTAAAACCTTTGTCTTAGTCTAATGTAGTTATTTAAACAATTATTTTATGCATGCCACATGACAGCATAATTCTGCCTTTAAGTTCATAAACTAAGGTTTTATAGGAGATGATTCCATGTTTCAGGTACAATGCTAGGTCGATGCTAAGTCTCTAAGTTTATTTACTAAGCTGTATATAATTACAGTAATCATTTTTTTTTACTGTCAATAGATACAACATGAGTAGGAAGATATGAGTTGTTACTTTGTATTACTATACACTTAGTGTTAGGTGGTTTATTATAGACACTAACAACATAACTTTTCAACTAATTCTTGATAGTACATGTCAGTTCAACTGAAGTTTCTTTTCAACAAACTAATGCATTCTAAATTACAGGATATTTAATCTTTATTTCTCCTTGTTTACATAGATAATGACAATGGTTTTTGAACAATTTTTTTTGAGCTGTGACTTGCAATTTTATATTTAATGAGTTGGCAGGTCAATCTTCACATAATTAGACTTTTAAAAATATTGCCTATATTTTATATCTGGCCTTAGAAGTTTTCAAGTTAAATTTACCTTAATTAAGTTAAAAAGTATCTAATTACGAATTCTGGTTGTTATATGAGCCAATTTCAAGTCTCTGCTTTGACACAAAATTGTCATTATATCAAGGTTGAAATGGTTCCATTTTTCATTTCTAGCATCCAAGACACATATCAGAGAAATAATTGGGATAAGTAATGGTATAGAACATTTTAGAAGATCATATTTCTAACTAATAATTTATAGATTCAAAAGAATGTTAACCCAAATATTCTTTTAACTTTCCCAGCTCTCTCCACACTAATTTAAATAATCACTAATCACCTAGCTTGTGCTTTTTCTTGGAAAAATGCTTTCCTCAAAATATTAAGGTTTTTCCCTATTGTTTTATGAAAAGGAACACTCAGCTGAACACTTTTCTTTTTATTATTAAACTAAGTTTCTTTAAAAAGTCACTTACCAAAACCTTTTTTGGTACTCCATTTTAGTTGAATTTCTCTATCAAGACCAAATAAAATTTTAGAATTTTTAGACAAAAGTCACTAGATTCTAGGTGGCAAAGGAGTCACAATGATTCATTACCACCTTCAAATTATTTAAAATTTATATAAAATATTGATTTCATTAGGAAGATAAATGATGTATAAGTAATAAATAATATAAAAATTATTTCAAATGTTTTCAGAGCTTCAGCAGTTATTCAAAACTAAACTTAAGCTTATTCTATTTATGTTGCTAGTATATTGTTTAAAGGAAGTCAAAATTCATTAAAAATTTTAAAAATGAGGGGCACCTGTGTGGCTCAGTTAGTTAAGCATCTGACTTCATCTCAGGTCATGATCTCAGGTCCTGAGATGGAGCCCTGTGTCAGGCTCCATCTCAGTGAGGAATCTGCTTCTCCTTCTCCCTTTGTCCCTTCCCTGGCTCTGTTCTTTCTCTCACTTTCTCTCCTTCTCTCCCTCCTTCCTTTTCTCTCTCTCTCAAATAGATAAATAAAATCTTAAAAAAATATTTAAAAATGATTTTTAGGAACCAGCTTCCTCATAAGCAACAAATCAACTTTGGTCTCTCAAAATATATTCCTAATTCATTATTTAAATGGATGTTCACTGTGCTGACTTATATCCAATGAGTACTAGAGGGATTAAGAAAAATATGGGCAGCCCAGGTGGCTCAGAAGTTTAGCGCTGCCTTGGGCCCAGGGTGTGATCCTGGAGACCCATGATCGAGTCCCCCTTTGTGCTCCCTGCATGAAGCCTGCTTCTCCCTCTGCCTGTGTCTCTGCCTCTCTCTGTGTGTGTCTCTCATGGATAAATAAATAAAATCTAAAAAAAAGAAAAGAAAAGAAAAGAAAAAAATAGTTGTTATAACAAAGGGTAGGATTGCAGAGTTAATTTGGTTACTTGCAGTGTGGGTTTTGGTAAAACATTAAGACAGTCTCTCAATACCGATACCAGTGAATTTTGGGTGATATTTCAAACACTTGGGGATTATTAGACAATGTATGAAAATCTGTTAACACAGAGCATGTCAATGGCAAATGAAATGTAGATTTAGTTATTATTATCATTATTTTTACCATTCTATCACTTTTGTCATAGAAAGCTATTTCTCTAAGAAGAAGGATTTTTAAAATTGCATTTAAGGAAATAAACAGATGTTTTACTTTTAAAATGATATATGGTAAAGAAACTGAATATTCAATAGCACTAAGAACTTATTTCCAGTTTAGATACACAAAAAATAACACCTAAGGAATAATCTAATTAATATTTCTGGTTTTAATGACATTTAAAAAGAATGCTCTATTTTGAATAGTGAGAGATTTTTTTAAAAGATTTTATTTATTCATGACACATACATACACACACACACACACACACACACACACAGGCAGAGACACAAGCAAAGGGAGAAGCCGGCTTCATGCAGGGAGCCTGATGTCGGACTCCATCCTGAGACTCCAGGATCATGCCCTGGGCCAAAAGCAGATGCTAAACTGCTGAGCCACCCAGGCATTCTGTAGTGAGAGATTTTTAATAAACATTGAAAAAGTTAATAAAGAGTAGTTTAAGCTTATTTTAGATCTGTTAATTTTTATAGAACACAAATTACTCCTTCAAAATCATGAAAATCTATTTACAAATTTTAAGCAGTGGCAAGAGTTTGGGTAACTTTTATAGGCTTATTTGACCTATATGCCTTATCTACAAGTAGGGATAATATTAGTTCCTATGCTGCAGGGTTATTTTAATAACAAGATAAGCCATATAAACCAGTAACACATTGCCTGGCTCACAATGAAAACACAATAAATTACTATCCTTATAATTAAAGCTGTTCAGTGAAAACACTTCTTTATAACTTTAATTTCACACTTTTTCCTTCAAAAAAGCAAGGGTTTAAAATGTTTTGCAGAATGTTTCAATTACTCATAACAATCAATCTCATGAATTCAGGTGGGTAAGTTCCATTTGAGCAAGCTTACTTCTATTGAGATTTGAAAAGTGTATGTGACCTGTAAGTGTTATCAGAAACAGTAACACTATTTGACAAATGACCTAATCACTCCATTCTAGATCAACACATTTTTCTTGTTATAATAAAATGTCTCTTCCAAGAGTGCATATGGATTTAAACTTCCCTGAATTTTTATAAATTTTTAGCTACTTAATAATATAGCTTTGTCCTGAAAAACTGAAATGTTCCATAAGGTAAATGCTCACTCTATTTTGCTGCATGCCATACAAAAGTCACTTTCAAGGTTCAGAGAATAACTATTCTTTGGCTCCTTTGTGACAATTGTCAGTTTTTGAAAATGCACAAACCTTCCTTCTCATTGAAAGGAAACACAGAACGTTCAGTACCAGAGGTCACTCAACATTAGGAGTCTATTTAAAAACACAGCCACATTTCCCCTGGTGTCTGTCACTGTGCCAACTTGGGAGAAAAGCTATGCATTACTACAACTTAAAATGCCCCAGTTTCATTAAAATAGTTGTATCGTAGATTTTTACAAAGGTGCAATTTTGTCTAATTTTTTTAACCCAAGTTCATAAAAATACAATTTTACCGTATTAAATGATCACTTCTAATAAGTACATAGCTTTGTGTTTGCTCATGATTCTCTTTCATTAGTTTATTCCTCACTCTTTTTAAATCTCCCTCTTAAAATTTACTTCCTTTGGTTAAGTGTTGTGTTTGGCTTGAGTCCTATAACTTTTGTTATAGCTCCGGGATTACCCTGAGTAAGCTTATAGCGTGTGACATGCTGCATGTAATTTTTAATTGTGTAATTTTTAATTGAAATAATCTGATATACAATATTAAGAAAATTTCCCCTTATGCACAAAATTTGAAATAAATGCACGTCTCTTGAAAATGTTTTAAATGATTGTGCATGTGTTTAAAGCTATGGGCTAAATGACTTATAAACTGCTTTTAATCTATTGGCAAATGGCAACTCTACTTTAGCTAGTAAAGAAAATCAACAGCAATGTGTGAACCAAGCTGTTATCTAACATGGTGCTAATAGTTTAACATGCATTACAATTAAAATTTAAACTAATTTAATATGGTGTCAGATTGACTTCCAATTTTTCAATAAGTGGGAGTGTTAGTGTTAGTACTTTAAAATCTAAACTTCAGGATAGAATAACATGTAATTAAATGTTATAAAAAGCCTAAAAAAATTCCATGCTGTGCAACTAAATTAGGAGCAAGGACTCATATTTTGATGGAGAACTGAGAAATAAAAAGCAATGTAAATGTGCTTATAAAATATCATGTGGATGGGTAAGTAAAGGAAGTTATATTTGCCATACTGTTTTAAGATTGAAGCTGTCATTGTGTGTCACTAAGCTGATGTATTGCGTGTACTAAGCCACATGATATACGTGATAATTTAAGGGGAGGTGACAATAAAATGAAACATTTTGGACATCACGGCGTTGGTTGCACTTTAAAGGTGTTTGGAAAGGCAGAATCATGCCACAACCTACAATGAATGCATCCTCCCTATTTTACATGTATCCTTAAGGGAATATAGGACCGAATTACAATGCAAAGTTTTCAGGCTATCCCTTGCATATTTGTTTATGGATTTGCCTACCCTTGCTAGAAGAAACTTCATGAATTCAGAGATCATGTATTATTCATCTTTTATTTCACCAGTCCCAAGAATAGCACCATCAAATAATTTGCACTCAACAAGGAATGAGAAAATGAGTAAATGAATATGTAAATGCCTGCCATATAAGTAGCAAGAATCTTAACAATAACCAAACTTATTTACTTAATTTTATTTATTGTACTGTAATGGAATAAAAAACTGAAAATCACACTAATGATCATAATATCATTATATTGAACTATCTGACTTTAAAGGTAGGAATGGTTAAATAAGTTAATGTTCCACATGATGAAATCTCATGTTGATAGTAAAAGTGATAATTATGGGGAAAATTGCAAATACTATGAAAAATATTTTTCAGATGAAAAAGAAAAAAAATTTGCATTGGAGCATAGTTATGTAACCACTATAGCTTTTAAAAATAAGTGTAATATTGCTAAAATGTTTTTAGATACTAAATTTGTTCAATACTGGAAAGTCAATGCTAGAACAGTATTTTATTTTACTAATTTTCTTTGTGCAGAAACCAGTTAAGTTTTGATCTAAAAACATCTACATTTTTGTGTTGTGTTCACTGAGACAAAGAGATCAAAGCAATAGCAATTATAGTGACCAAAATGAGCTCATACTGCCTAGGACATAAACCTGGCAATGATGACTTCAATAATACATACTTTTGAAATATTATAGGATGAAAAACAGGGATGGTCTTAATAAACTCTACTTAGTCTCTGTAAGGCTAATAATAATTGAGTGGTGATTAAAAATCCTAGTCTAGTGGTTTATGATCAATTTGCACTTAAGGGTTTTTATGTCTGCAGTTAGTGCTCTTATATCTTTTAAAATTAACTACCTCGTTCTTTGAGCCTTTAACAGTGTACCATGATTGAGTGAAGATGTTTAAGAAACATTTTTTTAAAATTCTAAAACCCAGACTATGTTTTCATAAAAACAATAAGCAAAGCACCATCAAGTCAATTTTAATAGTTTCATCTCAGAGATCTAGCAGCTAAGCTGTTGAGAATCTAAACTCCCTCTATCTACTATATTTTTCTATGCCATATCAATATGGACTCAATAAAATTATCATATGGTCTTTTATTTACATAAATTTTTTTCTTTTTCTGTTTTTTTTTTCTTTTTACTGTACTTAAAACATTACCCTGGGTGCTGAAGCCTATAAGGAAGAATAGGACTTTTACAGTGTTTAGGCTTTTGACACAGTTAAAAAAAGGGGAGGGTCTATTTGTTTTAGCATGAGGAAGACCCGAGTTTTATTCTAGAGCTGATACTTATTTGATATGTATCCTGAGGCAAATCATTTAACCTCCCTGAGCTGAAGTTTTCTTAGCTAAAAACTGGGGATAGTAACTCATCCCACATAGGTGATTGTGAAGATTATAATTATAAAACGCTTCAGATATCAAGCATTAAGCTTGATATATAGTAACTTGTAAAAGCTGTTTTTATTAGTACATTTTTGTAATGGTAGAAAGTGATAAGTTTACACAAATATATGAAACTGCTAGAGCAGGAATATATGAGGTAATAACAGAAGTAGCCAGCTTCTTGGGTCAGGTTACACAATCCTGTGTTGGCTTTATAGTATCTGTATAGCAGATTTCTGGATCTAGTGGTGTGCCTTAGATATGTACTGAAGTTGCCAAACTACATCTTGAGTAGCTCAGTAGGTACACCATGGTATGGATAGACGACTCTGACTAGAGCAGTCATGCTCATCTTAATATCATCATTCCCTGGGTAGACGGTTAAAAAACTATTACATGTTCTTGCAGAAGTGACTTAGTGGCAGAAATCTGGTGTGAAGTGTTAAAGGATTTGCCTCGAAGCTAAAAATTATAGGAGTGTTTGTAGAAAGGTGTTCATGAGCTTATGAAGAAACTAAACTTCAGTGTTGACATTATGAACTGGAATTTTGTGTGATTTTTATAGGCTTATGTGAGAGCACTTAATGATGATATGGGGATCTTTACATTTATTTATTTGTTTGTTTGTTTGCTTATTTATTTATTTATTCATTTAAATTCAATCTGCCAACATATAGTATATGTTGGTATGGAGATATTTAAATACAATGGTATACTTTAAATTCCATCCAAGTGATAGAACAGGCTTCTAGGAGAATATCCTTCTGGCCTTCAAAACTAAAGGGTTTTATTTTCCTGTTTGTTAGTTTTTCTACATATAGGGATGCCTGGGTGGCTCAGCAGTTGAGCGTCTGCCTTCACCCAGGGTGTGATCCTGGAGTCCCTGAATGGAGTCCCACATCAGGCTCCCTGCATGGAGCCTGCTTCTCTCTCTGCCTGAGTCTCTGCCTTTCTCTCTGTGTGTCTCTCACGAATAAATACATAAAATCTTTAAGAAGAAGAAAAGATTCCCTATGTATTTACTTTCTACCAAAATAGTCTATATAAATACAAAAAAACTTTATAAATTTGCATATATGCCTATATAACATTGAAACCTTTTTTACACAATCTGAAAGTCTTGAGCTATCAACATTATATGAATAATCTATTAGTTATGAATGGAGATGTAAACCCATAAACATTGCTTACATCCATTTCTTTGTGAACTGAAATCTTTCTCTTAAGATTATTCATTTCTTTAAATTTAAATTGATTCTCATTACTACTGCATTACCTTGTGAATCGAAGTGGTCAAATATGACCTCTACAAAATACTATAACATGACTAATAGGGATGTGCAATGCTTCATGGTATATTTTCTGAATCTTACATTGGAGGTGTTTAGAGAATAGTACAAAATCATTTATCTATATCTTACATTTTAGCTTTTAAATTTCTTTTGGAATACAGAAGAAGAAAGTAACCCTAGAAACCAAGTACCCAGTGTACACTGTCTCATCTTCTAATCCTACAGCATAAAGCAATGCTGGATATTCATTGTAGAAATATATTTTTTTCTAGGTTAGAGTTTAAATTTGTCTCCATTATAAAATTGTCATATTCATCTTTGTGCAGGGTCAGAGAGTCAGCTTCCCTCTTTTTCTTTCTTACCTAGCTATCCCCATTATATTTATTTCTGTCCTATGTTTTTCAACAATTTCTTAATTAGATCTTTCCAGCAACTCCTGGATCTTACTGAGTTCGACATTGACTCTTCCTTTATACAACAACCATAATTAAAAAAATCCTTCAGGGATTCTGTTTTTATGCATTGACTTCATGTGTCTAAATCATTTGAGATAGAGCTTCACAATAAATCTCAACACTCCCACAAACTATACACTCTAAGTATTCTCTTTCTGGTTTAATCTACTCTTGGTAGTTACATATATCAGTACCCTTCCCTCCTATTGGTATTTTCTTTTGTCCAATTATTCTCAATCAATGTTTAACTTCAGAAAAAATTAATAAGTGTTCATAAGCCAAGATTATCCCTTTAAAATAAATATTTTAGAACTGTTAAGATGCACTTGGCAAATTCTGGCAAGTGTGTATTTGGATGCCCACAAAGACCAAACACAGTACATATGTAGAGTTTATTATCAGTACCGAAATTTGCATGCTGTAAGTACACTGTCTTTCCCCATAAGCACCTAGCAAAAGATTTTTTGGCAAGAGGTATCTCCCTGTATGACACTGCCAAACTAAAACTACTTGATACAGACTGCTGTGAATTTATTGTTAACAGTTTTCTACCAGATTTCTTTAGATGTATATTTTGTTACAAACTATATGTCATTCTGGAATCCTGCCAAAACTGAAATCCCATGCTAAAACACATTTAAGGATCAACATTTTAAACTAGTTATCCAGAACTCTAATATCTGAGTAAAATTTAGATGATGACACAAATCTGACTTATTTTTTCTTCATATTTCATGGGAACCCCCACATAAATTTATTTAAAATGTTCTGATTGGCCTATTATGTTGCTGTATTCATGTATCTAAAACTGAACAAAACCTCTTAGTATATATATCAGTCTAGATCTGATGAAGAATTTTTTTATCATCTTTTCATTAGATCTTACATTTTAGGTGAAATAATGAACTTAATGCCCACTAAATTGTCAACTTTATTCTCTTGGACTAAATTTGCTCAATAAGCTGGATAATTGTGTACGAAGAGCCAGCTCTTGTAGGACAACTGAATTTCTATGATCTTTTACTTGTCAGGCACAGGTCATTTAAAATAAATAATAAAGCCAGAACACCAGTTCTGGGATTTATAAGTTTTTCTCTTTATCTCTCATTAATAGCTCAGATTAACCTTTACATAATTGACTTTGTTGATCATTGGCACAAACCAATGATTCCACTAAGCTTCGTTGTTAATTTTTTTGCTTGAGCTGGGAGCAACAGGTGTTTGTGTGTGTACACATGAACACCAATAACCCAACACATTAAATAACACAACATATTAAATCTGTTCTTATTTTTTAAAAAGATTTTATTTATTCATGAGAGACACAGAGAGAAGCAGAGACACAGGCAGAGGAGAGGCAGGCTCCATGCAGGGAGCCCCATGTGGGACTCCATCCTGGACTCCAGGATCACGCCCTGAGCCATAGGCAGATGCCTAACTGCTGAGTCACCCAGGCATTCCTTAAATCTGTTCTAATATCTTAACATCAAAACATATTCATTGCATCATTAAAATTTTGAGTGGTTCTAAAGAAGCACATATATTTTTAGGTAGTTGCGATTCAAAAAGCTCTTTTGTGTACTTAAACCAGTATCTAACCTACAGAAAGTACTCTGCTAGCTCTTTTGAAATACTATACACACACACACACATATATGTATATTATATATGATTTGTGGAATAAGATTGGATAATCACATTCTTCTTTTCTCTTTTTGATAAGATATATGCATAATAACTATCTAGACTCTTCCTGCTGTTAGGGTTTAACATATACATTGCCATTTCCTCCTAAATCATCTTCTCATGGGAATAATTTCAATTTTCTTTCAGGTAGCCACACAGTTCCCACAGCTCTGGGGAAAGAAAACTAGAATTCTTACTCTAGAGTGGGCTAACAGGTTGAAAATCACTCTCCCTGCCTTAGATTCAGGGAGATGGTATATAAGAAAATAGGATATCTTTGCCATCATCTTAGATTTGATATGGCTACACACCTTGGTATGTCTCAAAAATATGGACTAAATTTTTTGTCTACCTACCAAAAATAAAATATCAATAATAATAACAAATAGAAATAGGAAAGTAGGTAATTAAAAAAAATCAGGCAATGTTCTTATCCAGGTTCATCTTCTATTCTTAGTACAATTGTATAGACTGACTACAAATCTATGTTATTATATGGACTCCTGTCAATCATTTTGGATTTCATAATGCATAGAAATCTAGTTCAGTCAGAAAAGAATGTTGCCCTAGATACGTAGATTTCATATAATGCAGTGTTCAAGAAAACATATCAATAATTAATTATTTAAGTTAAATGGAGGCGATCAGTATTTCCTGACGCCATAGAAATATAAACATGTCTTGGAAATGCTCTTTCTTTTGCATTCTCTCTGAAGGAAAAAGGAGAAAAGAGCTAATATAACGAAGTGTTCTTCCAGATGCTGCAATCAACCAAAATATGTTTGTTAATGGACATGGGCATCAAACCAAACTGAGGCATTGTAAGCATTAGTCAATAATTACATGAATGTACTCTCTCACTTTTCATGGGAAATCAAATTCCTATCATTTAAGTGTAAATTCAACAAATTATGAAATGAATGAGCAAAAAGACCCAACTGAGCAAATCTTTCCTTTTGTTATTTTGAGAAAGATTATTTAACATTATTATGCATGAGAAGAAATAACCTTCACTAACAGCCTATACATACATGAATGTGCCTACTTGAATTGAATTTTTGCTATTTCTTGCACATTAATGTTATACATTCAGATATAAATTATAACTTTGTAAAGACCCACATGCTGGAATCCTTGAAATTGAATTTATGATTAAAACATTTTTATGAACATAAAATAATTTATAAATGGAATGAAATAATAAATTAATCATTTAAAATTTATACATCAGCAATACATTAACTATATATACTAAATACTCTGTCCTAAATCAGCTTATATGGTCATATTTATATAAGTGATACAACATACAGATCTATTGAAGGGTGGATTTGCAATTTTAAGTGACAAGTTTCCTTTGCTCAATTCAATTTCAGTATTGTGTTTTCTATCTTTTTCATTGATGTTTAATGGTAAAAATATGTATGCTTGGGGATCCCTGGGTGGCTTAGTAGTTTAGCACCTGCCTTTGGCCCGGGGCATGATCCTGGAGGCCCGGGATCAAGATCTGCGTCAGGCTCCCTGCATGGAGCCTGCTTCTCCTTCTGCTTGTGTCTCTCCACCCTCCCCCCCGCCTGCCCCATGTCTCTCACTGATAAATAAAATCTTAAAAAAAAAAAAAAAATATATATATATATATATATATATATATATATATATATGCTTGATTATATATCTGTGAATCATTTTCAGTAACATTAACATTATCAACAAGTATCTACAAAAATAATCACTTTTCTTCCTTGAGTGTTTAGTCTGTCAGCATTATATATTTCTTGATGTTCATTACTTTTAAAAAATCTATGAATTAGTTACTATTTTTTAGTCTTATTACCACTCATAAGGGAAATGATGCATAGAAAAGATTGGTATCTTGACTGAAGTCATCTGTATGAGTGATAGCAAAAGGAACAAAGCCCTTTCTCTGGCCCAGACTCAAAGAACTTTATGATATCTAGAATTATACAGATTTTTCCTTAAGTTTATGTCTTAGAAAATTAAAAACTGAGTAGGTACAGAAAGCTTCCTTGAGGTAAGTATTCAAAAACCCTTACTTGACAACCCAACTAAACTGTTGTCCTTTATATCCATGCTTAGTTACTCTTAGGAAAGAATGCTTACAACTACTCCTATTTTGTATACATATTCAATGACTATAAATCTGATGAACAAAAGAGAAAGATAACTTGGCTATGCAAATAAAATTAGTTAATTAATCAGCTTCCAATTGCACATCAGGTTTTGGTAGTTTCCTGGGCTATTAAAGACCTGACTGCCCTTGCATCTTAAGCCATTTATTTTCAAGAGGATACATACAGATGTATTATATATATATTCACCACATGCTGAAATTTAACATGCCAGATCTCTAAAATAAACAAATGTATTTTGTCTTTTTGAATAAATTGACTTTTAGAAGATATTCCCTGTGATAATGAGTACTTTACACTTATTATTAAGTGTTATTCTTTAATTACATTTGTATTTTTTTAAGATATTATTTATTCATGAGAGACACACACAGAAAGAGAGGTAGAGACATAGGCAGAGGGAGAAGCAGGCTCCATGCGGGGAGTCCGATGTGGGACTCGATCCCGGGATTCCAGGATCACGCCCTGGGCTGCAGGCGGATGCCCAACCGCGGAGCCACCCAGGCTGCCCTCACTACATTTTTTAAAAATTGAAAGTAGCCGCATATTTCACAAGAGGAGGAATACGTTTAAAGAAGTTTACAACTCTGAATAAATATTGCCATAATAAAAAAATACATTGCCATAATTATCTAGTGAAAAGGAAAGAGAAGTACAGAACAAAAGATACAAAAATGCAGAGGTTACTCTAAAAAGTATGGTGATATACTAAAAATGCACTCATATACCTTTTGTCTTTTTATGTAGTCCTTTATTTCACAAATGTGAAGGCATCCTCATTGCTAACTTAGTTGTGGTGAAAGATTAGTTTAACTTATTTCTTAGCCTCAAGTAACTCATAATTAACAGAGAAAGCAAATAATAAATGATTATTTGGAATCCACAGTGTTCAGTTAAGCTATAGGAATATGACAAAACTGAACACAAGAGAAAAAAGAAGGAATCATTAACTTCAAATGAGGTGTGTGTGGATGTAGGTTCTATGTGAGTTTCCGGGAAAGAAGGGCAAGGGTGTCCTAGAACTCCTTCCCAGAACAGAGATGCCAATCCTGGGTTTTGTAATGATGAAGGCTTTAACATATCTTTCCAAATTGAAAACAATGGAGTAAAATGATAGGCTTGAAACAAGTATGATAAGGCAACAACAAATATAATAAGGGGTTAATACAATAAAGAAAAGGAAATAGACTACAACCAACATGTATAAACCTAGTAAGGGGGATAATATACTTATGATAATTGATACACAGGAGGAATTTAAAACATTTACTTCTTACTTCACTCACTATTTGCAAACTAAAAACTTAGTTTAATCACCTAAAATGATTAGTTCTAGGAAATCTTTAGACCAGGCATGCAGCCACTTTGCATTAGTTTTGTAGTTCTCAGGGTTCTATTCTTAGACACATAAAACATAATATATAAAAGATAAAGCCACAAAAGATTCTAGTCCTAGGAAATGTTACTATAATTTTTATTTAAGGATTTTGTTGGTGAACTCAGTTACCGCAATAAAAAATGTCCTTAAAACGTCTTTCCTGAAAATATAATTTTAAATATATATATATATATTTAATTTAAAATATTTAAATAGAAATTGAAGCGGTTACTTTCTTACTTGCTTAAGAAATTCATTTAAAATGTCAAAAAAAAAATAATGGGTTAAAATGTAGTCTCACCTAAGCTATTTTTTTTAAAGGAATAAAATGACAACACATTTTTTTCCAAACCTGTTTCCCACGCACATTTTATTTTTATAGTGACAGTTAAACTGTACATTTCATAACCTTCATCCAAATAAGTTTCCTTTTCTCCCTTCTTTCACACCTCCCACTGATAAATAAATACAGCCTTCTACAATGGTTTAATAAGATAATTAGGCTCTGTTTCACTGGGCACCACAGCCGTTTGAGCACTCTTGTCACCAGAACGCACCATTAAAAATTCTGTCAGAATGGATTAAGTATTGCGTTGCTTTTCCAAAGGTACATTCCTGCTTGCTTGGAGGAATAAATGGAGACCAATTCATAAAATTAGGAAAGGGGTCTCTGCACACAGGCTGCTCTTTATGATGTTTCAGATGTTTTCAGTATTGCTTTGTTATCGATACTTCAGATGAAATGTACTTCTATCTTTGCCTTTCCAGAGAATCTCATCGCTATTATTATAGTCTTTCCAGTTGCTCTGCATTGTTATTATCAGATTGTATCTGCTTCAGTGCATTTTATTTACAACCATCTAATCATATTAGAAAGTGAGCATGGTGAAGCTTACATAAATGCTAAAAATAAAACATGAAACCTTTTCAACAGACTGCCCCTGCAGCATGTTTAACAAAACCCACAAAAAAGAACATAATACACTTTCTGATCAATGAGAAATGCTCTTAAACAAATAATTGTGCAATGCATCAAAGTCTGTTAATGTTTTAAAAATAAAAATCCTCATAAAAGAATAATTTAACCTTCTTCCCAGGAAGTAATTTTCTTTCACAATTGCTGTTGCAAACACTGCAAAACTGTGCACTGGACTTGAAAAGTTACATTCATCCTTTCTTCCAGTTATTTAATGCACTGCTCAAAAGCAAACTTTAATAGAAGACTGTTAGTAAGAAGTTATCTACTGTCCTGTGAAATTTCTTAAGTACTAAAACAAACATTTCTAGTGTCTAAAACAATATATTTTGCACATATCATATATTGTCTATAATAAGGCTTTAACTCCAGAAGTCATTCTTTTTGTCCTGCTGGTTGATATATATCAAAAGGATGTACTTCTGAACTGTTTATGTTACTTTACACTACACCTATGTTTTGTAGATTTTAAACCATTAAACAAAAAAATCTTTCAAGCTTTTTGCTTTTTAATGAAGTTTTAGCCTTAAGAAATTAATATGAACTAGAACAAATAGCTTCAAGATAAAGTAAAAAGCATTAAACAGCATCTATTCAAAATTATGATAATGAATTCCCAAATTCAACAGTATAAAATTGCCACATAGTACATGCATAAACTTTGGATCCTGTCATGTTTTTCTGATAATGGGCTTTTCCTGTCTCCAAAGAATCTGTTCCCTATGGAGCTTTGAACTAGTGGCTCTTATCTGTAGAAGCAGCAGCTCTTTTGTGTATGTTTCTAATTCAATATCACAATGGACTCCTTTTCTGGCATCTTAGAAGAGCAGCTGATTAAAAGCAACAATCATGATTTATTCAACAATTGTGTATTGAGTCTGGAGCAGTGCAGAAAGTACTACGAACGAAACAAAGATGTGCTTTTGTCCTCCATGAGTTTATAATCTAATGATGGTATATAAAAGTTACTAAACAAAGCATCAAATGCTAGAGGCTATGTGAGTATCACCAATAAGTGACATACATTTTAGAGGAAAGGAGCAAAGTAAACTGTGATGATTGGAAAGAACATTCAGGATATTGTCCCATGGACCTGAAATATAAATGATGAATGGAATTTTTGTGGGTAAGAGTTACAAAAGGGAGGCAACATTCAATTCAGAGATGGTAACATAATTGCTTTGACTTAAATAATTGATAACTTGGCAGGTTAGTGACTCATTCTCAAAAACAGAACCTTAATAACAGAAAGGTGCTTGTGCCTTTAGAAAACGAGAAGTTGAATTCTAGATGTCTCACAGGACCTTATAATGCTAGTTCGTACTTTGTACCTAATAAACTCTGGAGGTCCCACCTCACACGATTAAGACCATTTCCAATAAATAAACTGCCTCCAGGCTAAATGTTTTATGATTTAACTTTATACCTATTGGTCAGACAGACATTTTATGTTAATGACTTATATTTTTGTCTCCTTTTCCAGTGCAGTTTTAAAATGGACTCATTTGCTGGAAATTTGTAGAGAGAGCAGCAAATGAAAAGAGACAAAATCAGTTTACTGAAGAAGTAAGTGCCGAGTATGAAGCATTGTTCTGGTCAGGGAGCTCTGGTATTTGGCTACCTGGATACAGATCATGATGTGCTTCTTAGTAATTTTTTAACCTTAAGCCAGACTGTAAAATGGGGATGAGAATAAAACCTGTTTACTAGGGGTCTTAGAAGAATGAAATAAGATATTGCATGTTAAAAAATATTTAGCTGAGTATCCAGCACGTAGTAAGGATCCAATACAAAATAACAGTGTGATATATTTTTATTTTAAAGCATCAGAATTGGGGTGGCTAGGTGGCTCAGTCGGTTAAGCATCTGACATTGGCTTAGGTCATGATTCTGGGGTCCTGGGATCAAGCCATGCATTGGGCTCCCTGCTCAGTGAGGAACCTGCTTCTCCCCCTCCCTTAGCCTGTTCTCCTGCTCATGCTCTCTTTTTCTCTCTCTCAAGTAAATAAAAAAATTTTAAAAAGTTTTAAAAGTATCAAAATTATAGTTTTAATATGCTTTAATAATATTACTATCATATATCCACATATTTAATACATACATAATTTTCCAAAAGTTATGTATGTTTTACAAATATTACTATTTTGCATATAAATATACAATAGATGGTTCTTCTCGTTTTCAAGTTAAATATTTTTTTAAGAAAATGGAGACCTAAGAGAGTAGATAGAAAATAAAAATGAATTATAATTGAACACCTAGGTTTAAACATATTAATATTTTGATTGGTCGTTCCAAGATGTTTAAATAAATGTATGCATTTTTTCTTTTTAAACAGTAACTTGAAATTTTACTGAATGTTCTGCTTCTAACTTGCCTTTTTGCATTAAAAACAAAACAAAACAAAACAATCATTAACATTGGTCATGCCCTGACATAGTAAAACATGATTTGTAAGGGCTACTTAGTATCCTAAAATATTAAATAAACTAAATTATTTTTCTGTAGCATATTTAATCCAAATCCTTCAAAAAGATATAAAACTATAAAGCTTTAGCATTGTACCCAAGACATTATAATTTATTAAATGTTACATATTATTAGCTCAGTTATGAAGATAACCTTTTCTCGTATCAATTTTATTATTACCACCACAAAAAGAGATTTTCTATAATTCCAAGTACTTACCCTCTCTAATTGATGCTTTTGGTCACCCACCCAGAATCCTTTTGCCAGGCCAGAGTACTAATTGCTCAGCTCTTGTGAGTGTCAGCTCCTAAAGATTTACAGCTGCCCCTCTCCACAAAATTTTTGCCGGCCGATATGAGTTGCCAGGCTCTGACATTTATGCTCCTTACTTCGCACTCAGAAGTAGTCATTATTAGCTAATGAGTAAAAAATGTGTGGGCAAAATGTGGCTTCCCCTCCTTGCCTTAAGGTGGGACCAGTGTTGCAAGCTAATTCATACACCAGCACTCACCTTTTGGATCAGACCGGATTATAGGTGAGTCCATATCCTTGTTCAGTCCCTTTCCCTAACCTATCCTGCCTCCATTACCCTGAGAGTATCCTTTTTGTATATCATCTAAGTCCAGATCTTAGGCTCAGTTTCTAGAAAATCATGAAACTATCAGTCAAGATAATAAATCTTCGAAGTTTTTCCCCCTCTAAGTTGTTTTAGTTATTATGGGTCCATATACAATCTAGAATATACTTCACCATTGATTTTTAAAAAAAATCATCCTGTAACGATGATTAGAATTTCATTGAATCCATGGATCAATTTTTAGAGAATTAAGAACTTAAGGACACTGAGTATCCTGATCCATGAAGATGATCTATTTCTTCACTTAATCTTTAGTTTTAAAATCAAACAGTGTTTAATAGTTTTCAACATACACATTTGTGACATATTTTTACAGATTTATCTAGAATTTCATACTTCTGATACTATTGTAAATAGTATTTAAAAGAATATTCTTATGCCAAATGTTAGTTGCTAGCACATGGAAATACAATTAGGTTTTTTTAGTATAGTTTGTAACCTGCAGTATTACTTCATTTATTAGATATAGTATTTTTTTGTCGATTCCACAGGATTTTCTTTGTCAACAGTCATGTCAGCAGATAAAGACAGTTTTACAGCTTCCCTATGTGCATGCCTTTTAATTTTTTTGTCTTATTACACTTACAAGAAACTTTGGCATGATGTTTAATAGAAGTGGTGGGACAAACATCCTTACCATGTTTGCAATCTTAGTAAGAAAGCATCAGGCATGAACCATGAAATTAGATGTTAACTGCAGTTTTTTTGTAGATGTTTTTAAAATTGGGCTGAGGAAGTTCTCTTCATAATTGGTTAACTGATACTTGTGTATTATTATTAATAATGATAAGAAATTATATTTATTATTAATGATTAGGGATGTATGTTAGTTTTTATGAAATGCTTTTTTATGAATCTCTTGATTACCATACAGCTTTTCTTTTTTTATTTTTGATATAGTGAAAATGTTGTAGAAAATCAATTATACTTTCCATTCTTGGGATAAATTACACATGGTCATAATGTATTACCACTTTTATGTAATTGTTGGATTTGAATTAATACAATATTTGCATCTATATTTATATGGGATCATGATCTGTAGTATTTATTCTTTGTTGGTCTGCTTTCTCTGGTATTAGAAAATCAACATCCTTTTAAGATGAAATTTTTAAAAGATTTTATTTATTCATGAGAAACACAGAGACAGAGGCAGAGACATAGGCAGAGGGAGAAGCAGGCTCCCTATGGGGATCCTGATATGGGGTTCAATCCCCAAACCCTGGGATCATGACCTGAGCCAAAGGCAGACGCTTGACCACTGAGCCACCCAGGTGCCCCTTCAGAGGAATCTTGAAGTATAATTTTCCCTTCAATTTTTGGGATAGTTTGGGTACAGGTGTTATTTTTTTCTTTCCTCTGCATTTGGTATAATTCACCAGTGGAGTCATCTGGGCTTGAAACTTTCTGTTTGAGATTGTTTTAAATTACAAATTCAATTTCTTTACTGTACATAGGGCGAGTCAAGTTCTGCATTTCCTTTGAGTAAGATTTGATAGATTTTGTCTTTCAAGAGATTTGTCAATTTCATCTGAACTGTTAAATAAGGGGCAATAAAGTTGTTCATAATATCTCATTATTATTTTTTAATATCTGTCAAATGCTGTAGTCCTATAACTTCTCTCATTCCTGGTTCTGGCATTTTCTGTTTTATCTTTTCTTCCTCAGCACTGTTAAAGATGTATCAGTTTAATTATTTTCTTAAAGAATGGATTTTGTATTTTTGGCTCCATATAAGGCTCGTGAATTATTCTCTCAGTTTATTTTGGATAAATCTTTCACTAGCATTGGATGACTTTCTTTGACCTGCATGTTCATTGATACTGAGCTGACGACTGATTTTCACTTAACTTTTGAAGTTATGTTTGGAATAATCTGATTTAAAATTATGATAATGTGTGATACAATTCAAATTGATGATTAATGAAGTGAACATTTGAAAATGACAGGCATCCTCTGCACAGCCTAAATTGTATTATGAAATCCATATAATTATTGATGGGGATGGGCCTGACAATAGATTAGTATAACATAAACTGAGCACATGTCAAGATATTTAAAATATAAGACCCAATATTATAAGTTACAAGGCAACTTTCTACAAATTATAGATGGTGATCTACAATGAGTTTGTATTATGAACAAGAATAAGTAGCATCTTTGATTATTTAATAATGGATAATTAATCTGTAACACAATGCTTTTGTGTCTTTCCAGAGCACTATAAAATATTTCAGAACAAGATAGTTTTTCTTTGAATTTTGTTCTAAAGAATTGAGTAACAGCTACTCAGGGTAGGGTAGGATTTACAGAAAGACAGTAGAAACTCAAACCAAGAAAAACAAATACGAATATAAAGACATAATAATGCAAAATTAGTGATATTTGTTTCTATTTGTTTTTAAATTTGGAAAATAATTTCATGAACCAACTAAAGTTTTTCTCAAATGATTTCGTATGCTTAAATTTAGTCAATGACTTCCAGGGTATATATTTGCATGGATATAGTTTAGTTTATCAGGGTCTAGATTCATGGAATCTCTAGTACTGTGTAATATATAGCCTATTTCTGCTGCATCCACTGTGCCAAAATGCATGATAAATCTCATTAAATTTTCTGAGTTACTAGAATTTCGTCAATTCTTGTCAGATGGGAAAGCTGGCTCTTTCTTTAAACTCTAATCTCTTGGACAAGTTCATTTCAATAATATAGTGAATTAAAAAGAATTAGCCCCCAGTACTTAACAGTGTTCCAAAACAAGGCAAACATGACCTTGAATTAGAAATGAAAGATGGTTGTAAAGCAGTTAGGAGGTGAAGGTATTGGTCTGCTGAGTATTGGCCTCCCAAAAATCTTTGGCCACTGCAAATTCAACTCTTCTGCAATAAAATAATAGGGGTTAAAAGTTCACCATGAAAAGCCCAAGAAGAAAGCACCCTCACTGTTTGAAATCAGAGTAGGGTAGGCATGCCCTCCAGTATAAGTAAGCCCAAACAAAGCAAACCAATTTCTACCCATCCTTCTAAAAAAGAAAGAGCATAAAAATATGATAGAGAGAATAAAGACAAAATAAAAGTTTCCTGTTCAAAAAGTGCTGCAAAATTCTAATTGTGATAAAAGACACATAACCAGAAAAAAATTACCATCTTCACCAGTTTTAGGTGTACAGTTCAGTGACTTTAAGCACATTCATTGTTGTGCAACCATCAACACCATCCATCCATAGCACTCTTTCCATCTGGCAATACTAAAATTCCCTACTCATTGATAAATTAGTCCTTGGTCCTCTCACCTCTTGTACCTGGCAACCACCACTCTTTTAGCTCTATTTAAGTGGAATAATACGGTATTTGTTCTTTTGTGACTGGCTTATTTCACTTAGCATCCTGTCTTCTAGGATCATCAACATTGTAACACGGGGCAGAATTTCCTTTTTTCTAAGGTTGAATAATATTACATTGTATGGATATACCACATTTTGTTATCCATTTATTTGAGTTGCTTCTACTTGTTGGCTATTCCAAATAATGCTGCTATAAAAATGGGTATACAAATATATTTTCTGGTTTCAGTTTTCAACTGCTAAGGTTGAATTGCTGGATCATATGGTAATGTTATTTGCAATTTTTTTTTTTTTAGTAATTGTCACGCTGTTTTTGATGGCAGATATACCATTTTACATTCCCATTAACAGGGTTCAAGTGTTCCAATTTTCTTCACATCCTTACCAATACTTGTTTTCTGATTTGTGTGTGTGTATATATATTTTTTATAATAGACATTCCAATTAATTATGAACCATAATTATTTATCATTATGGTTTGGGTTTGCATTTTATTAAAGATCAGTGAGGAATCATTCATGTGGTTATTGGCCATTTGAATATCTTCTGTGACAAAATGTCTATTAAAGTTCTTGTCCATTTAAATCAATTTGTGTTTTCTGTTGTTGAGTTTTAGAAGTTCTCTCTATATTCAGGATATTAGCCTCTTATCAGATACAGTTTGCAAATATTTCTAACATTCTTGGGGTGGTTTTATGCTGTTCTTTCCCCAGATTTACTGAGATATAATTGACATAAAATATGTAAGTTTAAGTTGTAAATTGCATTGATTTAATATACTTACATAATGCAAAATGATTACCATCATAGTATTACCTAAGAACTCCATCATATCACATAATTACTATTTCTTTTTTTGTGTGTGGTGAGAACATTTAAGATTTACTCTCTTAGAAACTTTCAAGACATAATACAGTATTGTTCACTGTAATCTCAACACTGTACATTAGATTCCAGACTTTATTCATCTTATAATGGGAAGTTTATGTCTTTGACCAACAGCTCTCCATTTCCCCTAGTCCCTGGAAACCACCATTCTACTCTCTGTATCTATGAGTTCAAATTTTTAAGATTCCATATGTAAGTGATATCTTACAGTACTTGTCTTTCTCTGACTTATTTACTTAGCATAATGCCTACAGGGTCCATATATGTTATCTCACATCACAAGGTTTCTTTCTTTTCCATTATTGAATAATATTCCATTTTGTAGCATGCCACAACTTCTTTATCCATTCATCCATTGTTGGACACACAGGTCGTTTCCATATCTTAGCTATTGTGAATTCTGTTACAAATAACGGAGTGCAGTTATCTCTTTGAGATCCTGTTTTTATTTCAGTATCTACCCAGAAGTGGGATTTATGGATCATGTGGTAGTTCTATTTTTAATGTTTCAGGAAACATCATATTGTTTTCCATAGTAGCTGTATCAGTTTACATTCCCACTGATGGTGCACAAGTGTTTCCTTTTTCCCCACATTCTTACCAACACTTGTCTTTTTGATGATAGCCATCCTGTAAGATATGAAGTGATATCTCCCTATGGTTTTGATTTGTATTTCACTGATGATTAGTGATGTTGAACAGTTTTTCATGTACTTGTTGAACATGTGGATGTCTTTTTTTTTAAAAAAAAATCTCTATTTCTCTGATCACTTTTTAATTGGATTGGGTTTTTTGTTCCTATTGAGTAATATGAGTTCTTTATATGTTTTGGATATTAACCCTTTATCAGATATATAATTTGCAAGCATTTTTCCCAATCTAAAATGGGTTTTCACCACTGCATTGAAAGCAACACAGTCTGTTGCCATTTCTCTCATAAATTCTGACTTTCTGTCTATAGTGAATATATGAGAGAGGAGTCCAGGTAGTGTTTTCTCCTTTCTTAGTGGCCGCTATTCTGCTTTTCCAGTCTTGTACCTGGAAAAATGCTTTCTTATGACTCTGCCAGTATTTTGTTGAGTTCCATGTGGAGTGTGTGATGAAATCTTACATGAGAGCACCCTAGATCTCCACACACTCTTTCCAACTTAATCTAGCTAAACTCTTATTTTTGTGCAATTCTGTTTGTATTAAGTGCTTGTATTCTCCTCACTTCCTGCAGATATATGTCTTTCCTAGATTTAGTCCTACTTGATGGTCCCATGACCTCAGCTCTCTGATGGGTTCAATAAAAGTTGTGAAATTGCAGTTTGTCTGCCTTTATTTTTTTCTCAGTTCTTTTGAGATATAACTGACATACAGCATGGTATAAGTTTAAGATGTACAGCTTAATGACCTTATTTGTATACACTCTGAAATGATTGCCATGATAGTTTAGTTAACACCCATCATTTCTTTTTTTTTAATATGTTTGTTTTATTTGTACATAGTTTTTATCGTAGAAAGATAAAAAGGAAAAATGTTTTTTCCCTGTGATGAGAACACTTAGGAATGACTCTTAGATACTTTCAAATATACCATACAGCACTGTGAGCTTTAGTCACCATGTTGTATGTTACAACCCCAGTAATTACCCTAGAACTAAAAGTTTATATTTGGTCACCTTCACCCAGACCTAATTTCTCCACTTCACCCTCTACCCCCCACCTCTGGTAATCACAAATCTGAACTCTTTTTCTGTGATTTATTTTTTAAAATTTCCATGTATAAATGAGATCATATGGTATTTATCTTTCTCAGACTTATTTCACTTAGCATAATGACTAAGTGAAAGTCATTATGCTAAGTGAAAGCCCACCCACATTGTCACAAATGGCAAAATTCCTTTCTTTTTTCAGAGCCAAATAACATTACATTGTGCAGGTACCATACTTCTTTATCAATTTATTTGTCAATGTATACATAGGTTGTTTTCATGTGTGGCTATTGTAAGTAATGCTTCTGTGAACATGGGGGTGCTAATATCTCTTCAACACATTGTTTTCATTTCTTTTGGATCTTTCTGTCCAGTGGATTGCTGGATCATATGGTAGGTAGCTCTATTTCTTTTATTTTTTGAGGAATCTTCATATTATTTCTGTAGGGCTATATCAATTTACATTCATTTTTATCAACTGTGCACAAAGGTTCCCTTCTACATCTTAGCCAGCATTTGTGGCCTCTTGTTTTCTTGATGACAGCCATTCTAAAGAGTGTGAGAATTTGTGGTTTTGATTTGAATTTTCTTAGTGATTAGTGATGCTGAGCACATTTTCATGTATCTGCTGGTCATTAGGATATCTTCTTTGGAAAAATGTCTATTCAGATCCTTTGCCCATTTTTTTCCTATTGAGTAGTATGAGTTCTTTACATATTTTGGATATTAACCCCTTATAAGACATATAATCTGCAATTTTTTTCTCCCATTCTATGGGTTGTTTTTTTCATTTAGCCTATTGTTTCTTTTGCTGTGCCAAAAGATTTTTAGTTTAGATGTAGTCCTACTTGTTTGTTTTCTGTTCTGTTACCTGTGCTTTGTCATATGACCATATCAAGGAGATTTTTCCCTGTTTTCTTTTTAGAATTTCAAAGTTTCAGGTCTTACATTTTTGGCTGTGGGTGAGGGGTGGACAATAGGTGGACATTGTTGTACATGTACATATCCAGTTTTCCCAGCACAATATGTTGAATAGATTATTTTCTCCATTGAGTAGACTTGGCTGCCTTTTCAAATTTGGTTGACCATATAGTGGGTATATTTATAGTTTGTTCCATTTCTCTATCTACCTGTTTGTGTTTTTTTTACACTACTGTACTGTTTTGATTACTATAGTTTTATAATATAATTTGAAATCAGAAAGTTTGATGCTTCCCACTTTATCTTTTTCAGAATTGCTTTGGCTATTCAGGGTCTTTTGTGATTCCATACAAATTTTAGGATTAGTTTTTTTATTTTTTTCCATTTCTGTGAAATGATAATACCCCTGGAATCTTTGACAGGAATTAAATTGAATCTGTAGATGGCTTTGGGTAGTGTGGACATTTTAACAATATTAATTTTTTCAAATCCATGAAGATGGGATACTCATTTATCTTTTTGTTCAATTTCTTTCTTTTTTTTTTTCAATTTCTTTCATTAGTATTTTCTAATATAGATATTCCACCTCTTTGGTTAAATTTGTTCAAGTATTTTATCATTTTTTCTGGTATAATAAATAGGATTATCTATTTCTTATTCTGATAAATCTTTGTTACTATATGCCTTTTAGTTTTTATAATAGTCTCAAAGTTCTTTTCATCTCTCCTTCCCAAGGCTAAGTGCTTAATTTTTCTTTCTCATGAAATTCAGAAAATAAGCATTACTGAATTTTCAGAAAATACACATTATTTGCTGAATATTACTGAACATTCAGAAAATACACATTATTTTTCCAAATAGTTTTGTGAATTTTACCTAGAATATTTGTTTGTGTATGTAATATGATGCTTTGGATTATGGACATGTACATAGAGATAACTCCTCATGGGTTTTTAAGATAACTTCATTGATATATGATTGACATATAAAAAGCTGTATATATTAATGATTAAAATAAGTATACAGCTGTTAAATCGACACCATAATGCCATAAATATATCCATTTCTTACAAAAGTTTTCTCCTGCCCTCTTTTTTGTGTGTGTGATAAGAATACTTCACATAAGGATTTACCCTCTTGGTAAATTTTTGAATATATAACACAGTGTTGCTAATTGAAAGCACTATGATATACAATAAATTCTAGAACTTGTTCATCTTGATTAGTTGAAATATTGAACCCTTTGTCTGATACTTCTCGTCTTCCCTTCTACCCAGCTCTTGGTAACCACTGTTCTACTCTCTGCCTCTTTAGGTTTGATTATATTAGATTTCTGCTATAAGCGGTATCATGTAGTATTTGTTCATCAAAGTCTGCCTTATTTTACCGGGTATAATGTGCTCCAAGATCAGCCATGTTGTCACAAATAACATGATTTTCTTTTTTTTTTTAAGGCTGAGTAATATTCCATTATATACCACATCTTCTTTATCCATTAATCCATCAATGGACATTTAGGTTGCTTCCATGTCTAGTTACTGTGAATAATACTACAATGAACATGGGAATGCAGATACAAGTTTGAGATTCTTACTTCAACTATTTTTTATATGTGCCCAGAAGTGGGATTGATAGATCATACAGTAGTTCTATTTTTAATTTTCTGAGAATCTTCCATACTGTTTATTATAAGTGGCAGCATCCACTTGCATTCCCATTAATAATGTACAAGAGTTTCCTTTTCTCCACATCCTTGGCAACACTTGTTATCTTTTGTAGTTTTGATAGTAGTCATCATAGTAAGCAGGAAGTGATATCTCATTGAGGTTTTGATTTATATTTCCCTGGTAATTAGTGATGATGAGCACCTTCTCATATACCTGTTGGCTATTTGTATATCTTCTTAGAGAAATAGCTACTTAGGTCCTTTGCCCATTTTAAAATTAGTTTGTTGCTTGTTTGATTATTTATTTATTTAGTATAGAGTTGTATGAGTACCTTATAAATTTTGTATGTTAATCCTTTGTCAGGTATACAGTTTGCAAATATTTTCTCCCATTATGTGGTTTTCCTTTATCCTTTGTTGTTTCCTTTGATATGCTAGGAAGCTTTTAGTTTGTCATCTGATTTGTTTATTTGTATGCTTGCTGCCTCTGCTTTTGGTGTAATATACAAGATATCACTGCAAGGCCAACGTCAAGAAGTATTCTCTCTATGTTGTGTTCCAGAGTGTTACAATTTCATAACTTACAATTGAGTTTTTAATCTATTCTGAGTTGTTTTTTGTGTATGGTATAAGATAAAGGCTCTAATTTCATTCTCTTACATGTAAGTATCCAGGTTTCTCAGAATTATTTATTGAAGAGGCCAGCCTGTTCCATTGTGTATTCTTTTTCTTTTATAAATTTATTTTTTATTCGTGTTCAACTTGCCAACATATAGAATAACACCCAGTGCTCATCCCATGTATTCTTAAAGCCTTCGTCAAAAATTGACAGGTTAATTATGTGGTAAAATGTCATTCAATTTGGAATCCTGAACCTGCTTTATGATCATGTTAACCTTGTTTTATTACTGAATAAAAATTATATTGTGAAAGAAAAAAAATGAGCATGTCTATGCAAGTTTTATCTGGGCTCTTTATTTCATTGGCTTATGTCCATTCTTATGCTGGTACCATACTGTTTTGATTAATATAGCTTTGTAAAATAGTTTGAAATTATTAAGTGTGATGCTTCCAGCTTTCATTCTTGCTCAATATTAGCGTGTCCATTAAGGGTTTTCTGTGGTTTTATATGAATTTTGGGATTTATTTAAAATTTAATTCCACAATGTTTTATAGTTTGCACTACTTAAGTCTTTCACCTCCTTTGTGAGGTTTACTCTTATGTAGTTCATTCTTTTTAAAGATCTTGCAAGTGGGATTTTTTCTTGTTTTCCTTTTCAGATAGTTTGTTGTTAATGTATAAAAATTGAACTGATTTTTGTATGTTGACTTTATATCCTGCAGCTTTAGTGAATTTTTTTTATTTAACAGGTTTACTTTATTTTAAGTTATTTTATTTATTTTTAAACTTTATTTATTAGAGAGAGAGAATGGTGGGGAAGGGGCAGAAGGAGAAAGAGAGAGTCTTAAGCAGACCCCTCGCTGAGCAGGGAGCCCACCTGGGGGCTCAGCCCCACATCCCATGATATCACAACCTGACCAAAATCACAAGTCAGTCACTCAACCAACTCAACCACCCAGGCCCCTATTTTATTTTATTTTTATTTTTATTTGTTTATTTTTTTTTTTGTGAAAGCTTTAGAGTTTTCTACATAAGATCATGTCATCTGAAAACAGAGATAATTTTATTCTTCCTTTTTTATTTGGATGACTTTTATATCTCCTGCCTGTTTAATTGCTTTGGCTAAAACTTCCAGTACTATGTTGAATAGAATTGGTGATTGTGAGCATTCTTGTCTTATTCCTTTTAGAATTTCATTATTGAGTATGGTGTTAGGTATGGGTTTTTCATATATGGCCTTCCTTGTGCTGGAGTAAAGTCCTTCTGTATTTAACTTTTTGAGAATTTTTATCATGAAAAGGATATTGAATTTGTAAAATGATTTTTTGAAATGTTTAAAAGATTTATTTATTTTAGATAGGGGAAGAGGCAGAGGGGGAGAGAGAGAGAGAGAGAGAGAGAGAGAGAGAGAGAGAGAGAATCCTTAAGCAGACTCTCTGCTGAGTGCAGAGCCTGATGTGAGGCTCTATCCCATGACCCTGAAATCATGACTTGAGCTGAAATCAAGAATCAGATGCTTAACTGACTGAGCCACTCAGGTGTCCCTGTAAAATGATTTTTATGACATCTATTGAGATGATCAAGTGACTTTTATTCTTCTTTCTGTTAATGGGGTGTATTACATTGGTTAATCTCTGTATGTTGAACTAGACTTGCATCCCAGGGAAAAATACATTTGATTATGATATATAAACCTTTTAATGTGCTGTTGGATTTGCTTTGCTAATATTTTATTGAGAATTTTGCATTTTTGTTCACCAGGGATATTGATTGGCCCACAGTTTTCTTTTCTTATGGTCTGTTTGCCTCTTTTTGGCATTAAGATGAGGCTGGCCTCATCTTAAGTTCAGAAGTGTTCCCTTCTCATCTGTTTTTCAAAAAATTTTAAGAAGGGTTGGTGTTAATTATGTTTGGTAGAGTTTACCAGTAAAGCCATCCAGGTCCTGGGCTTCCCTTTCCCTTTCCTTCCTTTTCTTAATATTTTATTTTTAAGTTTTCTCTACACCCAACATGGGACTCAAACTCAAAACCCCAAGATCAAGAGACACATGCTCCACTGACTGAGGCAGTCAGGCAACCCCTGGGCTTCTCTTTATTGGGAAATGTTTATTACTGATTCAATCTCCTTATTTGTTATTGGTTTATTTAGGATTTTTCTCCTTACCCCTGCACTGCATCCACCTGATACCCAGATTTGCTCACCTCTGCGTGGCTGGTTCTCACCAGGGAGATATAAGCAGAAATGAAATTTGTCCATTTAGGTAGGGCTTTTAAGAAATGGGGGCTACCTTCTTCATATTCTCCTTATCCTCTGCCAACCTCATGTGAATAATGATAAGGCTCAGGGAATATCAAACAAGATAGAAGAAGCCTGGAGAGGTGTCAAAAGAAGTGTCAATTCTCTCTTTCTCTCTTTTTTAAAGATATTATTTATTTATTAATGGGAGACAGAGAGAGAGAGAGAGAGAGAGAGAGAGACGGAGAGAGGCGGAGAGAGGCGGAGCCATAGGCAGAGGGAGAAGTAGGATCCATGCAGGGAAACTGATGTGAGACTCGATCCGGGGACTCCAGGATCACCCTCTGGGCGGAAGGCAGGCGCTAAACCGCTGAGCCACCCAGGGATCCCAGAAGTCTCTATTCTCGATTCCATTTTATTTTATTTTATTTTATTTTATTTTATTTTATTATTTTATTATTTTTTTTAGATTTTATTTATTTATTCATGAGAGACACAGAGAGAGAGAGACAGAGAGAGAGAGAGAGAGAGAGAGAGGCAGAGACACAGGCAGAGGGAGAAGCAGGCTCCATGCAGGGAGCCTGACATGGGACTCGATCTGGGTCTCCAGGATCAGGCCCTGGGCTGAAGGCAGCGCTAAACCGCTGAGCCACCCCAGCTGCCCCATTTTATTTTATCTTTTTTCTCAATTCCATTTTAAGAGATTGTATGTTTCTAGGAATTTATCCATTTTTTTCTATATTGTCCATTTTATTGGTGTAATTTTGCACAATAGTCACTTATGGCCTTAAAAAAAAAAAAAACATGACATTGGTTATCTCTTGTTTCATCCTTTATTTATTTGAGTCTTTTTCTTAAGGCAGTTTAGCTAAGAGTTTGCCAGTTTTGTAAAAAGCCAACTCCTAGTTTCACCATTTTTTTTTCTATTTTTAAACTCTCTATTTGCTTTATTTCTACCCTAATACTTATTATTTTCTTTCTTCTGCTAATTTCAGGCTTTGTTTTTTTTTTTTTCTTCACTTCGTTGAAGTGTAGATTGAGATCCTTTTTTTTTTAAAACTAAAATATATTTGACATGTAATAAGGTGTATGTTCAAGGTGTACACCATGTTGATTCAATACGTTTATATATTGTAATGTGATTGCCAATGCAGCACTAGTTAGCATCCCTATCATTTCACATAATTGTCATTTTTGTGTAGAAATAATATCTATTCTCTTAGCAAATTTGATGACCATATGCTACTGTTGTCTATATTCACTATACTGTGTACTAGACCTCCAGGATTTATCTATTAGTTCTAAGGTTATGATCTTTCCTCTTTAACGTAGGTATTTATCATTATAAATTTCCCTCTTTATACTGCTTTTGCTGTACCCTATAAGTTTTACTGTGCTGCATTTTCATTTTCATTTATGTTGAGATATTTTCTAATTTGTGATTTCTTCTTTGACCCAATATTTGTTCAAGAGTATATTGCTTAATTTTCATGTACTTGTAAATTTTCTGTTCTTTGCTGATAATTTTCACTTTCATTTCATTGTGATCAGAAAGGATACTTGGGATAATTTCTATTTAAAAACATCTGTTAAGATGTTTTTATAACCTGGCATGTGATCCATCCTAGAGAATGTTCCATGTGTACTTTAGAAGAATGTGTATTTTGTTCCAGTTGGATCGAATGTTTCATATATGTGTGTTTGATCCATTTGTTACAATTCAAGTCTTCTGTTTATTTATTGAGTTTCCATCTGGATACTCCATCCACTGTTGAAAGTGGGACATTGAAGTCTCCTACTATTACTGTATTGCTGTCTACTTTTCCCTTAAAGTCTGTCAATGTTTCCTTTATGTACTTAGGTGCTCTGATGTTAGGTGCATATATATTGTGAGGACTGGCAGCCAGGGCTTGTATATTTGTTGTTGAGATCCCTGTGCCCAGTGCTGTGAGTCCCTACCCCTTTTCTTTGTTCATAACTTCCCGGGGAAGATCTAGCTCTGCCAATTCCCTCAGTTTTCTGGTTAAGTGAAGCAGAAGCATGTCCCTTGGCAATGCCCTGAAATCTGTTGTAGCAAAATTTCATGTGGTCTCTTTCCCCTGTGGGGTATATTGCAGCATAAGGGGTTTCTCTCAGTGCTGAGTGGTAAACAGTGGGGGAAGAATGTCACTAGTAAAATGAAATGGTTCTCATTCTTTTAATTGTGGCTGTTCATAGATTTTAGGTTCCAGCGGGGGTACTAGAGCCTCTCAAATGAACTCTGGAGCTCTTACAAAGGTATTATTGTCTGTGAATAGTTTAAATAATTGTTTCTCAGGTGTTATGAAAGCTGGAAGCGCCTGTTCCACCATCTCGAAGATGTCACTCCCAAGACTATATATTTCACGTCTTAATATATCTTGAACTTTTGAGATTTTTTTTAAGGTCCACAAATACAAGTGACAAAAAAGGAGAAACATGAAAAACAGTTCAAAGAGGGGATAGGTAGTAAGGAAATACAGCTGATATTTAGCTCTAGTTTGTAAAATTACTATTCTTATTTTTATGCCTTTCCAATTTGTTACATTTACTCCTGTTTGTATGTGACTGAAGCAGAGGGAGTTCATTAATTGTCAATCTTTATATTTAACATCTTCTCCTCTTCCAAAATATATTTGTTTGGTTAATTATGGTTATGCTAGCGGATGTTTGCAATTTGTGTCTCAAGTATATCAAGAACATATTTTCTAAAGGAGAATCCTCACATCTGGGAGTCTTCTTTCATAAATCTCTATAGAAAAGAAAATACAGGAAGGAACACTTCTTTCAGGAGCAATACCTGCATTCTTTGCCAGTTAGGATACTATCATTTAAGTGACTTTATTCTTTATCTTCTAATAGCCTTGCCTGGTGAAAGAATGTATTGAACAAAAACTTCCTTTATATTAGTCATTTCATTTAAGTGCATATCTTGTGAATATTCAATTCTGACAGATTTCAAAGAAATATGGCTCAGTGCCAAGATAATTAACGTCAAATTTTGGATGATATAGTACTAGAGATAAACTTATTCTGGATACAATAGAAACTTAGAATAATAAAAGTTAGACTATTATGTGTTTAAGTTGGCTCCTATTACTTCTCTCTGTGAGGTTCCAATAAATACTTGACCTGATTTGGATGGTTTGCAGTTTTATTGTTAACATGTCTCCATATATAATTTCTTGATAGCTAGGTTGAAATGGGCAAAAGCACCCACTAGGCTTAGAAACTATGTCATGGATTATATATATTGAACACTGGTCTTCAATAATGATATGACTTAGGAGGGCAGTATGAAGTATGAAGAAGTATAAAGTGTGTGAAATATGAAGTATAAGAAGAGAATTGGCTTGTTTTATTTAAATGACTCTCTGGCAGCAGCCTTGATTTATAGTCTACAAACCTTTCATGTCATATCTTTAAAAACATGAAAGTAATCAAGTAGTCACAGTCCTTTTACCCTCAAAAATACAGGATTCTAATCGATAGCCATAACCTAGGAAAAAATTCTACATAATACAAAACTTAGTATGCTATTTTGTTACTGAATGTGTTATTCTATGTGGAACAATGATCCTCCTCCTGGATAATGGAAATAAACTAATTTTCCTTTATAAATTATATGTCCTCAAATTCAAAAATTGAAACACACACACACACACACACACACACACACACTTATGTCACCTGGCTAACCACTCTTATTATGCAGCTAGGATAGTTAAGGTTATATGGCTACATGTCAATGCTGTCATTTCTATATTTGGCCAGAAATTACGGATAATCAAAAAGGGAAATGTTTGGTAGAAACAGAGTTTGGGTAGGGATGGATGGAGGGCAATAAAAGTGGGATTTTGCATTTTAGCTGACAATTTTCTCAAAACATAAGGCATAAGAAATAAGGATAAGAAGAGCTGTGGTAAAGTAAAATTTAGGCTCCCTATGTTTTTTGATAAATGTTATTATGAGATTTTCCATTGAGATGATATAAGAATTTGTTGAAAGCAAACTAGACACTGGAAGGTAGGGATGCCTGGGTGGCTCAGTGGTTGAGCATCTGCCTTTAGCTCAGGTAGTGATCTCAGGGTCTTGGGATCAAGTCCTGCATTGGGCTCCCCGCAAAGAGCCTACTTCTCCCTTTGCCTGTGTCTGCCCCTCTCTCTCCCTCTCTCTCTGTATCTCTCATGAATAAATAAATAAAATCTTTAAAAAAATAGACCATGGGAGGTAATTCATTTATTTATTTAATACATAGTTGGTGCCTGCCTTTGGGGAGACAAGAACCATTATAGATGCACTGACAGAAGGAGCAGTAGAATGGAAAAAGTATCTGTTCTCATAGATGATTTTTGTGGTGGTAGAAGGTGGTACAATTATTAATAAACATACATACAAAAATAAGATAGTTGTGAATATTATTCAATCCTTTTAAGAAACAAAACAGAATCATTGGATTTAGAAGATGATTAGAAGGAAAGATAAATGGCTACTTAATATAGGAAGGTCTGGAAAGTCCTTTCTATGTAGAGTGTGAAGTTTAGGCATGAATATAACTTTGGGAAACAAAGGGTTGCAGAGGGGAGTGGGGTGAGAAGATGGGGGGGCTAGGTGATGGGCCCTAAGGAGGGCACTTGATGGGATGAGCACTGGGTGTTATACTATATGTTGACAAATTGAATTTAAACAAAAAATTTTTTAAAAGAAGCATTTTCTAGGCAAAAAGAAATAATTATAAAGGCCCAAAGACAGGAATGAATGTGATATATTTTTAAAAAGTCATAGGCTGTTTTAATGAGACTATGTATGCTGCCATTTTTATAGACCTCTACTATAATAAATATCAGTCAAGATAAGTCATATCTTGTTTTTCAGAGGAAATTTCTAAGGATCTATTTTAATAAACTTGAATCTCATTAACCACTGTAAGAATTTTTCTGAACATCAAAGAGGATAGACAAGTATATTTATTTAGGGAGGAAATATGTTGGGGCAATGGGTCTCAGACCCCACCTGGGAAAAGTAGGAGAGTAAAACCTTCATACAACCTTCTGAAAGGACTATAAACGTACCATTAAGTGAAAGTGGGAGAAATAAGTAGTGCTTTGGTTTACTTGTGAGATTTGTTTGTTCATCATCCTGATTACCAATAGAAAGAAGGCTAGTTTGCCAAGAATAAGGAAAGTTGGGTAGAGCATGGAGGTAGAAGATGAAGTCAGAGTAGTGGCATGGACCAGGTTATGCAGGCCTTGTAAAAATGTGGATTACATTCTGAATTCCTAAGAAAAGTGGAGGTGAGGTTAAGAGTTCCTCCTGGCTTCTGTGTGAAAAATAGACACTAGTGCGCCAAGAGTGAGAGTTTGAATTTCAATATGAGGTTGATGCAGTAGTTCCTGGTGGCTAATGATTGCATTTGGGGAACATAGAAGAACCTTTGCTCCTGGCTTGCAACCCTATCCTGCTGTTGCTACAAACAGCAACAGCTGGGAGATGAGGCCGGCATGCAGGTAAAAAAGAGGTGGGTCCAAGGACAAGCTCTGCACACCCTGCAGAACAATAGATTGTTTAATTCACCACCAAGGATTAATAAACGCAAAACTAAAACCTGTAGGATTTATCTTTAAAAATGCAGAAGAGGGAACATAAACACTGTTTTGAAAAAAAAAAAACAACCTTTGAATATAGACTTACTGTATGTATTAGATGGCTCTTTTGAACATGTCAATAATTACAAAATTATCAAACATTTTACAAATTTGGGGAAGTGTAGTAAATTTGACAGAGGTAGGAAAAGCTCATTCACAATGTTGGACAAAACAGTGACCTGTTAATAGGCTAAAGACAAGGTCTTTTTTTTAACGAGGCTAAAATTACTAATTATTAAGAACAATGGCCAACCAAATTCTGAGTAATACAGAAAATGGAGATGTAAAATTAGCAAAATATTATCCTTAAATGTATCAAATAACAAATATTAACTTTAAAATGGCAGTGTTCTATCAGCTTTTTATAATGGTGATGTTTTCCTGCACTGTAGATAGAAGTTAAAGTTGGTAGAATGTTGTTGGATGGTATGTGACATGTTTAGCAAGAACTAGATGAAGTTCATACTATCTCTTCCACTGACGTTACTTCTTTTATTATAGCTTACGGAAATAGTCAATAAAATATATGTCTGCAAAGCAAATGCTAAAATCTTACAGTGGTTTGATTCAGAGTGGTAGGAATAAGGATTGATTATATTTTTATATGCTTTAAAATATGTTTATAAATTTCCTGCAATATCTACCAACAGCATGTAGGAAGGTTGTAATAAAAAAATAGTCTTAAAGTATTTAAATCAGGATCCAAGCTTGAGAATCACAAGAGTCCTAGTTAGGGAGTTTAATAGTGTGAATCTCAATTATCTATTCTCTGAAATGGCAATAATTACACTCATAAAACTTTTTTTTTATAGCTAGCAGTAATTTTTAATAATAAATATTTTAAACAATGTGCCAGTCACAAAATATAGTGTGGTTAAATAATTATATATGTTTTAATAAACATAGATAACTATTCATATATTGTTAATTATAGCTGTCAAAAATATTTAACATCAAGGGGGAATGTCTATGATGCCTTAGAAATACAAGCAAGAAATAAATTATTTTTTCCTATTATAATTCTGTTTTAAAAAAATACATTTATGGATAGGCACCAAAATATTAAAAGTTAATTCCTCCGGGTGGTTGAATAATATATGATACATTTTCTTTTTACTTTTATCCAGTCAATTTACACATCTTCTCTAATGTTAATATTCAATATTATGCTAAGAAAATTAATAATATTTAATTTTAGAAGTCCAATACTTCCAACTTTTAAGATTTATTTTGAAGATTAAGTGAGACAATACATTGAAATTTTTGCTGGACATATTCAATAAATATCCTTATCCCTTATGTGGAACTTTGCTTCCTAGTTACTTTGCTCTAAAGTAATAGAAATAGACGAAACTCCTCAACAGCCTCTGCAATCCCATTATTCTGTGATTTGCTTTCAAGACAGCACAAGTACAGACAATCTGGAAATCTAGGCAGAATGAAGTTCAATTGTCCTGCACAAGGACTAATCTTCTAATTAAGATATAAGTGACAATTTAGGCAACAGAGTGCAGTATCCATAAACATTAACTATCTATGTCGGTTAAAGTGAACCTAATTTGTCGTTTGTGAGACATATATCTAATATAAGGTAGCCTCACATTTTTATTCTTTTTAAAGCAAAGAAAACATTTGGAAATTCTTAACATAAAATTTTTTGGATGTAAAATTCCTCAAAATTGACTTAGGATGTGGTATTTTTGTGCCATAACTTTGGTACACTGTTCATTTGCTTTGATAGGTGTTACATGCTTCTTTCAAGCAAGTTCAATTGCTTTAATTTTTTTCCTACAATTATTTTCTGTGCACACTGAAGGTTCAGTAATTAGTGTTGACTCACTGACTTACAACAGAGGTAAACAGGACAATAAAATCAGGCAAGCATTTTATGTGGACCTTTTAGAGATTAGCAAAAGTTGCATGAGAAGATGTCATCAAATTTTTGCCTAAAGACTCAAGTAATAAAGAGTTCGGAACAAAGGTCAGTGTTCATGATAGACTTCCTTTTTCAAGCTACTTTTTTAAAGATTTTATTCATTTATTCATGAGAGACATAAGGAGAGGCAGAGACATAGGCAGAGGGAGAAGCAAGCTCCCATTAGGAAGCCTGATGTGGGACTCAATTCCAGAACCCTGGGATCATGCCCTGAGCTAAAGGAAAATGCTCAACCACTGAGCTACCCAGGCATCCCAAGCTAATTAAATAATAAGTTCAAAAACCAATAATCATGATGGTAAAAATGAAAAAAATGTATCTAAAGTTTAAAATATCATAAAAAGATAAAAAGCTCATTTAGATATTACTAAAAATTTCACTTAATTGTCTTTATCTTTCTTGAGATTTTATTTGCAAAATAAGAAAATACATTTTTAAAAAAAATTTTACGATCGCGATAATTGCATTTACCTTAAAAGAATATCAATATTTTATAGTTAAGTAGTAGAGTTTAAATGGTTGTACAATAAAAAACAGGAACAATGCATAAGTAATTGACTAAAAATGTGTATTTGGTAAAAGAAAACAATTTAACAGACAAAAAATAAGAGTATAATAACAACTTATTAGGAGAATACTGCTCAAGGTCACATGTTCTTTTAAAAAATGTAGTCAGAAATTGGAATAATATTAGAAGCACTGACATTTCAGCTAGTACCTATATATTAGGATAGTAAAACTAAAAACAAAAAAATTCCTTCTGCTCATCCTACCTAAGCCTTATCCATCTTCATTATTTAATCTACAAAATAAAATTTGGTCAGTTAAGGATAGAAAGAATATCCTAAAATTAGCCAAACAACTTAGTTTAGTATGTTGATTAACCCTGAAAACAAAGCAGTTTTTTGGTTAGTTGGTCTGGTATTGACAGGTTTTAAAATAATATTCCTAATGTTGACTTTCAGTGGCATATCCATACTCTTGTGTGTAGAGTTTGATTAAATTTTGGCTAAAATAATGATTTGCATTTAACATGGTTAAAGGTCCTGCTTAGAGCCTAAATCTTTGCTGTTTCTTTATTCTTTTCTTCTCTTTTATTGGATTCATAATAATTTTATAAATAGAAGCATTAAATTAGGCATTCCACATTATTTATTACATAGCAAAGGTTTTTTGCTTACAATGATAGAAAATTAAAACTTATAGCTCCTAATTAAGGTAGTGATGGTTCCTTGAATTTCCCTAACTTTAATAACCCTTCGAACAAAACAAGCTTGAACAAACTCAAAATCAGTTTCTTTCAGAAGTATTGATTAATCAGACTCATAAGACTGAAGAATATAACTATACATGTATATATGTTAACATTATCTATATATGCAAGATTACCTAATACATGTCTATTTTAAGTCTATATGCTTTCTAAAAATTTTCTAAGCAAAAAGAAATACACTAGTTCCTGCTGTTTTGTTAACTTAAAAATATCTGGATATCATAGTATGATTAAGCTCAATCAGATAGAAGAGATTATTAAGTGTTATTTGTATCACATCCCCCCCACCCTCATAAATTTGGTTAACTCATGCTGTTTACTTATTTTCATTGTTAATAAAACATCATGTCACTTTGTGATATATATCAATCACAATGTTAAATATTATTGCTGTTTAATTTATTCTTACTTTAGACTTAAAATTGACATAAAATCTCTCATAATTTCTTTTTTTAATTTTTTCCCTCATAATTTCTTTGTTCAAACCAGTGGATCACCATTCTAACTCCCTTGGGCTATGCCTAACTCATTTGGGAAATAATATTTTAAGCAAATAAAAGCTATATTTTTAATTTTTTGCCCAATAGCTAAAAATTATCTGAACTATGTGTTATAGATAGTTGGTAGTAACTTAGATAATATATTGAAAGGGAAGAATCCTGAAAACAATTAGAAGAATGTTGCGAGAAAGAAATAAAAGACAATACATGTCCACCACAAGAAAATAACCTTTAAAGAAAAATAAAATAACAGAGAAATTGGGTGATATCTATTCTTCAGGGCTTGGGTAGTATATAAATAAAGAAAATAATATTTCCTTTTTTCAAGATAGAAAATTCTAATTAATCTATGGTTCTCGAACTTTTTAATCAATGTGTAGAAAAAATGGTTTAAAAATCTCCTCATCTTTAAGAATTCCTGGGCTTGTTTCTTCTTGTATTTACTCATTCATTGACTAATTTTGTAGACTTAAGGTGTCTACTGTTTTCAAAGTTATGTGGTAAATGTAGGCAATGAGCAAACAGGTTAAGTACCTGCTCTCACAGAGCTTAGATTGTAATAGAAAAGACTGAAATTAATTGTATAATCACAGCAGTACATTCACAATTGAAATTCTATGTGTTTATATAAAAAAGAAAACTAAGATAGCCCAGGAAGTAGGAGTAGAGGAAAAAATTCGCTCTGAGAAGGCAAACCATGAACTCTTATGAGATGGGATATGAGCAAAGATGATTCCCTGCAAAAAAGATGAAAAATTTATAAAGTTATCTTATTACAAAGGAATTAACTTTATATTAGGAACAGAAAGAAAGCAAAGGTGGTGGTGCTAACGGGTACATGTGGTGAGTAAGACCCAAGGCAGATGATAGGGGATTTAGTAGGACATGTTAAGCTGCTTTGGTTTTATCCAAAGAACAAGAAGCCATTGATAGATATTAAACTTATTGTGTGATATAGTGGCATTTGCTATTTTCAAAACAAAGTGAATTCTAGCTGTCAAAAACAGATTAGACTGGAGAAAGTCAGAGGCTATTGTAATGGTCCAAGCAAGTCATGATAGCTTTGACCAAGGTGGTGTAAGCATAAATGAAGTGTGGATTCAGTGAAATTTATAAGATAAAAATAATATGATAACATAAATCAGATATAAAAGGTGGTGAAGAAGGAGGGTCAAGAATGTTTTCTAAGTGTTTGGCTTGAGAAATTGGATGATTATTAGTATAATTCTTCGAGCCAGAATACCCTGACTGTGGAAACAGACTGTAGGTGATACAGTGAATGCTTCTGACTATGTGCATGCAAAGAAAATGACTTCAAATGTTAGGCATGTTGATGCAAAGAAAATGACTTCAAATGTTAGGCATGTTGACTATGAACATGAATATTATGATAAGGGGAGACATAGAATGGGCAGAGAGAGATGAGTCAGGAGCTCAGACTTGTGCTGGAGCTATGAGAATGTCTATATTTATGATATAAGTAGACAGTAATTATAATTCTGGATACAAAGACATTGCCTTGTCCATCAGGAAAGCCTATAACATGGGCTAGGTAAGAGCAGACCAAGCACTAAAGTGAGACAGGTAACCAGGTAATAAAGAATAAGTCAGTCACAAAGCAGACATAGACACAATTGGCAGGAACCTCTGAGGAAATCTAGAAGAGTGGTCTCACAGACACTAACAGAACATGGTGTTTCATAACACAAGTTTTGTAATGAAGGTCAGATTCTGATAGGGAGGATACAAACAGGGTGAGGAGTGAAACATGCCCATTGTATTTAGTATGGTGCTAGTCAGTGTTGAATATGGGGAAAGTTGTTTCTGAGGAGGGATATACTCACATGCAATGTCATCTGACTTTAGTCCACAATGAAATCTAGAAAGCAATAGAACAAGACATCATAGTTTTAATAGAAAATACTTATCAAATGAGAAAAAAAGATACCAAGTAAAACTTTAAAGTAAATATGAGAATAATAGGGGAAAAACCTTGTACAAAGGCTTAGATGATTTTCTTTTCAGGTAGTTTTTCAGAGAATGCACTATACGAAAAAGAGCCACTTGTGTAATAGGAATTAATGATTGATCACAGAGTGAGGGTGAGAGAGGGAGAATGAGAGAGAATGTTTGCTTGATTGATCAATCACAAGTCTAGGAAGCAATCAATCCAAATGAGAAAAGACAGCAAATGGCTATTGGAAGAGTGGCTTCAATAAACTAGTGAAATAGATTCAAGAAATAACTAATGAAGTATTAGGATTGCCCTTCTTTAAAAAAAAAATGGTTCAGGGAGTGGGGCAAAATGGAGGAGGAATAGGGTCTCCAAGTCACCTGTCCCCATCAATTTACCTAGATAAGTTTCAAATCATCCTGAAAACCTATGAACTGAACCATAGGTTTAAAGAGAGAACAGCTGGAATGCTACAGAGAGAAGAGTTTGTGCTTCTAACAAGTACAACTCTTTTTTAGCCACTCTGCACTGAGGAAAATGACTAGAAAGAAGAACTCACCACAAAGGAAAGAATCAGAAATAGTACTGTGTGCCACAGAGTTACAGAATTTGGATTACAATTCGATGTCTGAAAGCCAATTCAGAAGCACAATTATAAAGCTACTAGTGGCTCTGGAAAAAAGCATAAAGAAGTCAAGAGACTTCATGGCTGCAGAATTTAGATCTAATTGGGCAGAAATTAAAAATCAACCAAATGAGATGCAATCCAAACTGGAGGTCCTAACAACGAGGGGTAATGAGGTAGAAGAAAGAGTGAGTGGCACAGAAGACAAGTTGATGGCAAGGAATGAAGCTGAACAAAAGAGAGAAAAACAATTAAAAGATCATGAGGAAAGGTTAAGGGAAATAGATGACAGCCCCAGAAGGAAAACCTACGTTTAATTGGGGTTCCGGAGGACACGGAGAGGGACAAAAGACCAGAAAGTATATTTGAACAAATCATAGCTGAGAACTTCCCTAATTTGGGGAGGGAAACAGGCATTCAGATCCAGGAGATAGACACCTCGACATTTAATACTGAAACTTGCAAATTCCAAAGATAAAGATAAAATCCTTAAAGCAGCAAGAGACAAGAGATCCCTAACTTATATGGGTTGAAATATTAGATTAACAACAGACTTCTCCACAGAGACCTGGCAGGCCAGAAAGGGCTGGCAGGATAAATTCAGGGTCCTAAATGAGAAGAACATGCAGCCAAGAATACTTTACCCAGCAAGGCTCTCATTAAGAATAGAAGGAGAGATAAAGAGCTTCCAAGATAGGCAGAAACTGAAATAACATGGGACCACCAAACCAGCTCTGCAAGAAATATTAAGGGGGATTCTGTAAAAGAAAGAGGAAGTCCAAAGAAATAATCCACAAAAACAGGGACTGAATAAGTATTATGATGACACTAAATTCATATCTTTCAATAGCAACGCTAAAAGTGAATGGGCTTAATGATCCCATCAAAAGACGTAGGGTTTCAGACTGGATAAAAAAAAGCAAGATCCATCTATTTGTTGTCTACACGAGACTCATTTGAGACCTAAGGACACCTCCAGCCTGAAAATGAAAGGTTCAAGAACCATTTACCATTTAAATGGTCCTCAAAAGAAAGCAGGGGTAGCAATCCTCATATCAGATAAATTAAAGTTTATCCCAAAGACTGTAGTAAGAGATGAAGAGGGACACTCTATCATACTTAAAGGATCTATCCAACAAGAAGACCTAACAATAATGAATATTTATGCCCCTAATGTGGGAGCTGCCAAGTATATCAATCAATTAATAACCAAAGTTAAGACATACTTAGATAATAATATGCTAATACTAGAAGACTTCAACACTGTGCTTTCTGCAAATGACGGATATTCTAAGCACAACATCTCCAAAGAATCAAGAGCTTTAAATGATACACTGGACGAGATGGATTTCACAGATATTTACAGAACTTTACATCCAAATGCAACTGAATACACATTCTTCTCAAGTGCACATGGAATTTTCTCCAGAATAGACTACATACTGGGTCACAAATCAGGTCTTAACTGATACCAAAAGATTGGAAACGTCCCCAGCATATTTTCAGACCATAATGCTTTGAAACTAGAACTCAATCACAAGAAGAAATTTGGAAGAAACTCAAATACATGGAGGTTAAAGACCATCCTGCTAAAAGATGAAAGGATCAACCAGGAAATTAGAGAAGAATTAAAAAGATTCATGGAAACTAAGGAGAATGAAGATACAACTGTTCAAAATCTTTGGGATACAGCAAAAGCAGTCCTGAGAGGGAAATACATCGCAATACAAACATCCCTCAAAAAACTAAAAAAAAAAAAAAAAAAAAAAAATTAAAACACACAAGCTAACCTTGCACCTAAAGGAACTGGAGAAAGAACAGCAAATAAAACTGACACCCAGCAGAAGAAGAGAGTTAATAAAGATTCAAGCAGAACTCAGTAAAATAGAGACCAGAAGAACTGAGGAACATATCAACAAAGGAGGAGTTGGTTCTTTGAAAGAATTAATAAGATAGATAAATCATTAGCCTTATTAAAAATAAAAAAGACTCTAATAAAGTCATGAATGAAAGAGAGAGATTATAACCAATACCAAGGAAATACAAATGATTTAAAAAACATATTATGGGCACCTATACGCCAATAAGTTAGGCAATCTAGAAGAAATGGACACATTTCTGGAAAACCACAAACTACCAAAACTGAAACAGGAAGAAATAGAAAACCTGAACAGGCCAATAACCAGGGAGGAATTTGAAGCAGTCATCAAAAACCTCCCAAAACAAAAAGTCCAGGGCCAGATGGCTTCTCTGGGAATTCTTTCAAATGTTTAAAGAAGAAACAACACCTCTTCTACTAAAACTGTTTTGGAAGATATAAAGGGATGGGATACTTCCAAACTCGTTCTATGAGGCCAGCATCACCTTAATTCCAAAACCAGACAAAGACCCCACCAAAATGGAGAATTCTACATCAGAATCCTTGATGAATACAGATGCAAAAATTATCAACAGGATACTAGCCAATAGGATCCAACAATACATCAAGAAGATTATTCATCATGACCAAGTGGGATTTATCCTCAGGATGCAAGGCTGGTTCAACACTCGTAAAGCAATCATTGTGATAGATTGTATCAATAAGAGAAAAAACAAGAACCATATGATCCTCTCAATAGATGCAGAGAAAGCATTTGACAAAATACAATACCCATTCCTGATCAAAACTCTTCAGAGTGTAGGGATAGAGGGAACATTCCTCAGCATCTTAAAAGCCATCTATGAAAAGCCCACAGCAAATATCATTCTCAATGGGGAAACACTGGGAACCTTCCCCCTAAGGTCAGGAACAAGACAGGGATGTCCACTCTCACCACTGCTATTCAACATAGTACTAGAAGTCCTAGCCTCAGCAATCAGACAACAAAAAGAAATAAAAGGCATTGAAATTGGCAAAGAAGAAGTCAAGTTCTCCCTCTTTTCAGATGACATGATATGTACATAGAAAACCCAAGACTCTACCCCAAGTTTGCTAGAACTCATACAGCAATTCGACAATGTGGCAGAATACAAAATCAATGCCAAGAAGTCAGTGGCATTTCTATACACTAACAAAGAGACTGAAGAAAGAGAAATTAAGGAGTCAATCCCATTTACAATTGCACCCCAAAGCATAAGATACCTAGGAATAAATCTAACCAAAGAGGTAAAGGATCTCTACCCTAAAAACTATAGAACACTTCTGAAAGAAATTGAGGAAGACACGAAGAGATGGAAAAATATTCCATGCTCATGGATTGGCAGAATTAATATTGTGAAAATGTCAATGTTACCCAGGACAATTTACACGTTTAATGAAATCCCTATCAAAATACTATGGACTTTCTTCAGAGAGTTAGAACAAATTATTTTAAGATTTGTGTGGAATCAGAAAAGACCCTGAATAGCAAGGGGAATTTTAAAAAAGAAAACCGTATCTGGGGGCATCACAATGCCAGATTTCAGGTTGTACTACAAAGCTGTAGTCATCAAGACAGTGTGGTACTGGCACAAAAACAGACACATAGATCAGTGGAACAGAATAGAGAACCCAGAAGTGGACCCTGAACTTTATGGTCAACTAATATTCGATAAAGGAGGAAAGACTATCCATTGGAAGAAAGACAGTCTCTTCAATAAATGGTGCTGGGAAAATTGGACATCCACATGCAGAAGAATGAAACTAGACCACTCTCTTGCACCATACACAAAGATAAACTCAAAATGGATGAAAGATCTAAATGTGAGACAAGATTCCATCAAAATCCTAGAGGAGAACACAGGCAACACCCTTTTTGAACTCGGCCATAGTAACTTCTTGCAAGATACATCCACGAAGGCAAAAGAAACAAAAGCAAGAATGAATTATTGGGACTTCATCAAGATAAGAAGCTTTTGCACAGCAAATACAGTCAACAAAACTAAAAGACAACCTACAGAATGGGAGAAGATATTTGCAAATGACCTATCAGATAAAGGGCTAGTTTCCAAGATCTATAAAGAACTTATTAAACTCAACACCAAAGAAACAAACAATCCAATCATGAAATGGGCAAAAGACATGAAGAGAAATCTCACAGAGGAAGACATAGACATGGCCAACATGCACATGAGAAAATGCTCTGCATCACTTGCCATCAGGGAAATACAAATCAAAACCACAATGAGATACCACCTCACACCAGTGAGAATGGGGCAAATTAACAAGGCAGGAAACAACCAATGTTGGAGAGGATGCGGAGAAAAGGGAACCCTCTTACACTGTTGGTGGGAATGTGAACTGGTGCAGCCACTCTGGAAAACTGTGTGGAGGTTCCTCAAAGAGTTAAAAATAGACCTGCCCTACGACCCAGCAATTGCACTGTTGGGGATTTACCCCAAAGAACAAATGCAATGAAACGCCAGGACACCTGCACCCCGATGTTTATAGCAGCAATGGCCACGATAGCCAAACTGTGGAAGGAGCCTCGGTGTCCAACGAAAGATGAATGGATAAAGAAGATGTGGTTTATGTATACAATGGAATATTCCTCAGCCATTAGAAACGACAAATACACACCATTTGCTTCAACGTGGATGGAACTGGAGGGTATTATGCTGAGTGAAGTAAGTCAGTCGGAGAAGGACAAACATTGTATGTTCTCATTCATTTGGGGAATATAAATAATAGTGAAAGGGAATATAAGGGAAGGGAGAAGAAATGTGTGGGAAATAACAGAAAGGGAGACAGAACGTAAAGACTGCTAACTCTGGGAAACGAACTAGGGGTGGTAGAAGGGGAGGAGGGCGGGGGGTGGGAGTGAATGGGTGATGGCACTGGGGGTTATTCTGTATGTTAGTAAATGAACACCAATAAAAAATAAATTAAAAAAAAAGAACTTATTAAACTCAACAGCAACGAAACATATAATCCAATCATGTAATAGGCGAAGACAGGTACTTAAATTTCACCAAAGAAGACATAGACATGGCCAACAAGCACATGAGAAAATGCTCCGCATCACTGGCCATCCGGGAAATACAAATCAAAACCACAATGAGATACCACCTCACACCAGTGAGAATGGGGAAAATTAACAAGGCAGGAAACCACAAATGTTGGAGAGGATGTGGAGAAAGGGGAACCCTCTTGCACTGTTGGTGGGAATGTGAACTGGTACAGCCACTCTGGAAAACTGTGTGGAGGTTCCTCAAAGAGTTAAAAATATACCTGCCCTACGACCCAGCAATTGCACTGCTGGGGATTTACCCCAAAGATACAGATGCAATGAAACGCCAGGACACCTGCACCCCGATGTTTATAGCAGCAATGTCCACAATAGCCAAACTGTAGAAGGAGCCTCGGTGTCCATCGAAAGATGAATGGATAAAGAAGCTGTGGTCTATGTATACAATGGAATATTACTCAGCCATTAGAAATTACAAATATGGGGATCCCTGTGTGGCTCAGCGGTTTGGCGCCTGCCTGAGTCCCAGGGCGTGATCCTGGATTCCAGGGATCAAGTCTCACATCACACTCCTTGCATGGAGCCTGCTTCTCCCTCTGCCTGTGTCTCTACCTCTCTCTTCTTCTGTGTCTCTCATGAATAAATAAATAAAATCTTAAAAAAAAAAAAAAGAAATGACAAATACCCACCATGTGCTTCAACGTGTATGGAACTGGAGGGTGTTATGCTGAAGTAAGTCAATCAGAGAAGGACTAACATTATATGGTTTCATTCATTTGAGGAATTTAAAAAATAGTAAAAAGGATTAGAGGGGAAAGGAGAGAAAATGAGTGGGAAATATCAGAGAGGGTGACGAAACATGAGAGACTCCTAACTCTGGGAAAGGAACAAGGGGTAGTGGAAAAGGAAGTGGGCAGGAGGTTGGGATGGCTGGGTGACGGGCACTAAGGGGGGCACTTGATGGCATGAGCACTTGGTGTTATGCTATATGTGGGCAAACTGAACTCCAATAAAAAATATACAAAAAATAAAATTAAAAAATGGTAGGGAAAAATATTTGGATATTAGAGGAAAATATATAATATACACAAAAAGAAACCCAGAAGAAAACAAAACAAAAACTGAAAGTCATATTCAAAATATAAAGCAAACTATAAACAGTGCTGATTTGAAGAATTCATAGAATTTAAGATAGAGAATATGTTTGATCTTGACACCAGAAAACATTCTCATTTTATTGGCCAAATGGTTTTGTCTTTAGAGCTGGAAAGAAGGAAAAATAATCACAACCTAAACATGGCTCCCTTGGGTTTCCAGCAAAGGGTAGTTGCATGTTTCCAGCAAAGGGTAGTTGCATAATAGTGCAAATCTCTTCATGTTTTCAAAATTTAGGATTTACCTATAAATAGAACGCTAAGAAGTAAAAACTATTAAATTATAGAGAGATAAAACATAAGCAAAGTCATAGAAGAAAAGAAGTAGGGAGTTTTAAATGGAATTTAAGAAACAAAATAGATGCACATGGGGGAGGGGAAGGAAACAATAAGGCGAAACAGGGAGACAAACCATAAGGCACTCTTAACTCCTAGAAACAAAACGAGGGTGGCTGGAGGGGAAGGGGGTAGGGGGATGGAGCGACTGGGTGATGGGCATTAAGGAGGGCACTTGATGTGAGGACTGGGTGTTATACACAACTGATGAATCACTAAATTCTCCTGTAAAATTAATGATACACTAAATGATAATTGAACTGAATTTAAATTAAAAAATAAAAAAAGAATCCTATAATTCCTTCAAGATAATACAATTATCTCCAATGCAGGCATTAAAAAAAAAAAATTGAGGAGGAAAGTGTAAGGGAAGTAAACACTCAACCAAGGGGAGAAAGGATTACAGAATGCTGGTGATATTTGTTGGAACAAAAATAGAGATTTTAGTATAATTACCAAGTTTACAGAGTAAAGGAAAACATAACTAAAAAATACAGGGCTTTCTGCATTATTACACCATATGTGTTCTTAAAAACAAAACAACCTAACTTTTGTTCTGTAAGATTACACTCTTTAAAAATAAGGTTTGAGGAAAAAATATTGAGGAAATCAAAATCACAGAACTTTCTAAACTTGAACACTAATAAAAACAATTGTCATAGCCCAGGAGATAATTTAACACAGGCTCTGGAGGCTTCCTCAAGGGATATTAAAAATGTACAAAAATAATAGCTTGGAAATCCTTGTTTCTTGGTGAGGACACATTAAGATGGAAGTGGAGTTCTGGACAAAAGAACCATTTGTCAGGATTTGAGGAAGCTGAGAGAGGTCTACATACAGGCATTCAAAGTTAATTTTCTCAAAATAGAGCTGGAAGGGCTTCTTGCCTGTACAGTGGAGAGCAAAGTGCTTTTTTTCTCTTTTGTTATAGTTCTACTTCTGCTGTTCTGTCTTCACTTTCCTAGGGGGAAAAGAAAAAAGCTAAGTATGAACAAGTGCCATATTGATACTAACTTTATTCCTCTATGTATCAATATCACAGGGCACACCTGATATTGCAGAAACACATGTTGCAATAGAGCAGATGATAATATAGCTATCAACATTTTAAGAGGAGACTGGAAAGAGATACAGGGTATTATGTTACACAAATTACTGTGCCTTTTTTTTTTTTTTTTTTTTTTTTTTTTTTTAGCAGGAAGCCAATAGAGTTTATCTAAGGTAGCAGTAGATAAATTGAATAAACGTATAATTGAAATAAATCAAGAGAACTGAACCATGAGTCGAGGATAGTTGCCTCGGGATTGGGGCAAGGTTGTAGAGTGCTGAATGTCACTGAGTTCAGCTGCTTTATTTTGTATTTTAATCATGTTATATTACTTTGATTAAGATTCAATAAAAATAGTAAAATAAAAACTATTACTTCATCAAAAAATACAGCTTCTAATCCCTAAATCTAAGAACCACTATTTCTCTTTGCTCATGGCTTATAACTTGAACAAACTGTTTATTCTAAAGTTTCTAATAAAAATTGTACTACAATGGTGGGAGGGTGCATTGGTTAGGAATTATCTGCGCCAAAGAGTTCTTGCTTGATCTTGCTTCAGCTCTACCCTCAGCTGGCCTGTGATGCAGCAGAGAAGCAACAGGATTTTCACTAGCCTGGAGAAAGCGTTGGCTTACCCAACTCCAATTTTCTTTTTCCAGTTATCTGGAGCAAGTCACTTAACATCTTTTAGCTTTGCCTATAAAATGAGAGTAACTACTCTGTGGTATTATTGGGAATATAAAGTCATATATAAATTTAAAGCACCTGGTTATGGTCAGAGTTCAATAAATGTTAATTATCTTCATATAAATAATTTTAAAATGTTTTAATTACATTTGGAAACTCTAAGCAAATTTAAAATTGCTTTAGGCCCCTCTGAGTGGCAAAATTATACTTAGTAAACATTGGAATGCACAATTGCCATGGACAAATAGAAGCTTTAAGAGAACTTAACTCTCTGGTTCCCTCATATAATTGTTCTTTCTGACTTTACATCATAAGATCTTAGTCCCTTATGCACTTCATGTTCAGGATTCTAAGAAATTTTCCTTTCTACTATCATCCACTTCAAGATAACAAGTCAGTTGTGAGTGTATGTACCTCTTTAATAACTGTTTGTCAACTATTCACAATTAAGTCAATAGAGGAAGCCTGAATTTGGTAGGAAAAAAATTTTTTTAGCAGTGCTTCTAATTTTTAAGTGTTTTCTTTCATAATCCTGGCCTTAGTGAGAGAAAAGGGCATGTATTTTGGGAGCATCATGCTTCTTCCTGTCCCACAGTTAATGAGGCACATGAAGCATTGACTGGGACTTGATCATGCATACAGAACAGGCAGGCACATTCTTCGCTCGCAATGAAACCATCTGTAGCCAATCCCAGCAGGTTTTCCTTCAGGGCTATGAGCAAAAGGCAAGAATACAGATTGTTTCTCATTCTACATCATTCTAACGCAGCAGAGGCGAGATTCAAGAGGGAAAACTTAAATAAACATGTACAGATGTCTTTTTCCAGGTTATTTTCCATTTTCCAAATCTTGACTTTAAGTTGTATAATTAAGGAGAAAAAATTCTCAGATGAAACGAAGTGCATTTTCATACATTAGAGGAACAGGGTCCTATGTGGAGAGATGCACATCTGCCGGGTCTTGATTTTAATCGTTTATTTGATAGATATTTCTGGACAAACAGACTCAGCCAAGACCAGATGTAGCATGTCTCTCTTAATAATCTGAGCTAATTGAGTCTCCCTTTTGCCATTTGCCAATTATCTATGGATCCAGATTGAGTGTTTTCTTTTTTCGTTTCCTTTTTTCCACTAGAAGGTTAGAGAAGCACAAACCAAGAGATCAAGAAGGGTAAGGAATGTCATTATACTGTTACTGCAAAACATTGGGGGTAGCTGCCAATGTTTATCTGAGAGCAGTTGAACAGAACACAATTCAATAAACTTTCCTTGGAAAGTTTCACACAGATTGCGGATGGCTTTTAAAAGTGTTTCTCCTTTTGATTAAGGGAAATGAAGGGGAGGAAAGGGAGAGAAATATTAAATGGAACGTATTCACTGCTGGAGTATAGATTTTCATTGCTCTGAATGAGTGCTCGGTAAAGATTTTCACCACATCTAATAATCATTTTCTCAGTAGGCCGTAAAAAATTAGGAGATTATGTTTCTCATAATCAAGGCTCTATTTATCAAGCATACTACTTAAGAATTTCATTGTTATTGATAACTACTACATGTTGTTCATTTATAAAACTTGCCCCAAACGATGTATTCTTGATTCAGAAATGAATCATTCAAGAGCGAACAAGAGTTTCAGTTAGCAGCCGATTATAATCTTTTGGCAGGGAAAGGAGCAACGATTGGTGACAGTGTAGCCTTGACAGTAATGCAGTTGACATTTTAATATGAACTCACAGAAGAGAGTTGTGAGTTTTCTCTTTGTCGTAAGTTTATCAAACATAAACTGAACAAACCTCTGAAGGTCAAGATTATGAGTGGGAGGTTAGTGTTTCAAGTACAGGAAATATCCGTGGACTTGAGGATTATGTATCAGTATTATTCAAATATGAAACAATTGTGAAAAGACAGTGTTGTGTCTGAGTGATAACCATCATGACTTTATTATTTGTGAACTATGCTCTTTCAACTGTTTAAAAAGTGTGTTTTCCTCTTGGTCTCAAATATTTTCCTTTTGGTGAGCCTTTTGAAATGTGAATGCAGTGGTTCTGTGTGTAGTGATACATGCTGATTTCACTTCATATAAATGATAACATTTTCAGGAGTAAAATGAAATTAACCCCTTAATTAAAATGGGTAAAAATACTCTCAAATGAGAAACAAAGAAATGGACCCTGAATTTTTATTTATTTTTTCCAAGTCTGTTTCCAGAATTAAAGTAGGAGCTCTTGGGAGCAGAAATAACATATCTTATCTTTTATCTTTGAATTTCCAGCTCCAAGCACAGTTGCCTGACAATTTGTGGTTGCTAAAAAAACAAACTAACCACCCCCCCAAAAAACCTCCACAAAAACACAATGATTTATTGGGTAAATTGAAGGTATCAGGGGTAAAACTGTGGCCAATGATAACCCCAATTCTCTTCTTCACCCTTGGGAAGTGAACAATATATAAATACAAAGAACATAAAATTAATTACCCACCTCTTCTGAATTATTTGTTAACCTGGATTTGTAACTTCTTGAAGAGGATATTCAGCTTTCATATGCACCACCAAGATAAAACAAAAGCAAAAGGTATTGCCTGTACATTTTTTTAAATGACAAAATTGTATATGAGTAAGAACAAACCCCCACAGGGTATATCACTGATGTTTATAAATTAAATGTTCTTTCTATCGTTCGCTTGTGTTCAAGAACCGAACATCATTTCCCTCCCAGTTTCTTCCAACTTCTTCCCTCCTTCCTCACTTTTACTCCTTCATACTTACTTCCCCTTCCTTTAGTCTCTCATCCCCTTCTTTGTGTGTACACATTTACATGAAGTTGGCATGATTTAAGAGATCCTTTCAAATTACGTAAGCAAACATGCATTTAGGTTATAGAAGGACTATACCATCCATGAGAAAGTGGAAAATGTTTTTCAGGCTACTGCAGTAGGGAGAGAGCCCCAGATGCTCAGTTGCCTAGAAGATCAGAGAGCATCAGAATGGTGGTTTTACTTTGGACTTGTGTAGAAAGGAATAGTAAGTTATAGTTGGAATGATTTTGGGGCTTAGATATATTTTTTTAAAGATTGATTTATTTATTTGAGAGAGAAAGAGCATGTGAGCATGTGAGGGTGGTGCAGAGGGAGGAAGAGAGATAGAATCTCAAGCAGGCTCCCTGCGGAGGTTGGAGTCGCACACAGGGCTCCGTCCTAGGACCCTGAGATCGTAACCTGAGCCAAAACCAAAAGTCAGATACTTAATCTACTGAGCTGCTCAGGTGCCCTGAGATTTTTATTTTTAAAGGGGCATCTGAAAAAAATTTAAAAAATAAAAAAAGGTGGAAAAAAAGGTGGTGGAAGGGGAGGAGGGGAGGGTGGGGGTGAATGGGTGACGGGCACTGAGGAGGGCACTTGACAGGATGAGCACTGGGTGTTATTCTAAATGTTGGCAAATTGAACACCAATAAAAAATAAATTTATTATAAAAAAGCACCAAAAAAATTTAAAAAGGAGGGGGGCATCTGAGGCAGTCAGGAAATGTTTATACTGTGGAAGTTATTGAAGACCACCCAAATAAGAACAAGAAGGACTGGACAAGTCATGGAAATAGGCAAGAATATTAAACCAAAGGAAAAAAAAAGGATATTAAACCAAAGAACAATACTCTAAGCAAAATCACCAAAATAAAGGTATCATGAAAAACTAATTGACTCCAAAATTCTTATCTCCAGACCACATATCACTATAAATCTCTAGTCCAGAATTTCTTATCATGACCTTTAACTTTTTATATATTAGGTTTAATATGCTTAGAATTTGCTAAAGTAATATTAGCCACCCCCCCACACACCAAATATTACACTTGACCTTTGAACAATGCAAGGGTTAGGGTGCTAACTCTCTCTGTAGTCAAGAATACATGCATAACTTTTGGCTCCCCAAAAACTTCTAATAGCTTATTGTTGACTGGAAGACTTACTGATAACATAAATAGCCAATTAACACATATTTTCTTATATATTTAATACACTGTATTCCTACAATAAGGTAAGCTAGAGAAAATAAAATATCAAGAAAGTCATAAGGAAGAGATAATTATAGCACTGTACTATGTCAATCTACATAAAGGTGGGCTCGTTCAGTTCAAACTGGTCTTTGAGTGTCAACTGTGCTGTGGGGACCAGGTAGCTAATACTAACAATCACCTTGAGTATATTGCACAGAGTATTGTTAAATATTTTTTCTAGTTTTCATGAGTTTCTCAGCAGTGTAGAAAAAGTGCTTCTGGGGAAAACTTTTTTTTTTTTTTTCAGAGCATGCCCCTTCAGAGCTTAGGTCTAATTCTGATCCTGGGGGGACCCCATTCTTTCATTGCCTTTGAGAGGTTTTAGAAATCTGTAAATTGTAGAAAACTGATAACATTGCAAACTAATTGTTTCTAAAAATTTAAATAGATTCTATTTGTTGGAGGTTCATCTGACTTCCCTCCCCGACCATGTAAGAAGCCAAAACTTTTTTTTAAAGATTTTATTTATTCGTTCATGAGAGACAGAGAGAGAGAGACAGAGACAGAGACAGAGACACAGGCAGAGGGAGAAGTAAGCTCCACGCAGGGAGCCCAACGTGGGACTCGATCCCAGGTCTCCAGGATTATGCCCTGGGCCGAAGGCGGTGCTAAACTGCTGAGCCATCCGGGCTGCCCCCCCAATTTTTTAAATTGAAATGTAGTTGGTATACAATATTATATTAGTTTCAGGTGTATAACATTGTGACTCAATGTTTATGTACATTACAGAGTGATCCCCATGATAAATCTAGCTAACATCTGTCACCATACAAAGTTGTTACAGTATTATTAACTATATTCCCTATACTGTACATTGCATCCCAATGTCTTATTTATTTTGTAACTAGAAACTAGAAGTTTATACCTTTTAATACTTTTCCCTTTTTTTAAAAAAATTAAAGTACATTGAAATATTACTAATCCATAAATGTGTCTATTCTTTAGATTATCCTTTGAATTATTTCTAACAACTTACTGATTCATTATTAATGAATTAAATCAAAATTTTACATATTCATTTTATCTGTATGAGTGCAATGATTTTAATTTCTTTGAAATTATCCTTTAACAGTTTATTTGTTAAAGTAAATATATTCTTAGATATCAAATTAAATGATTCTGAAATGGGTACTTTCTCATATTAACCATTGTTGACCTTGTCTTTACATTTTGTGTGATTTTTGGAAAGTAAACAATGTTTTCTTGGTTGTGTGTGCACATATATGAACAGATCCTCAAGGGTCTATAGGAATATAACAAAAAATTGATCATTCATATTACCAGAGTCCCAAGACAAGAAAAAGAAGATAGGGCTGAAAAAATATTCAAAGGAATAGTGGTTAAAATTTTTGTCAATTTGGCAAAACAGCTCTACATATCCAAGGACTTGTGCAAATCCTAAGCAGGATAAACCCAAAGAAATCTAATGTCATAACACATCATAATCAAGCTCCTAAAAATTAAAGAAAAAGTAAACATCTTGAAGGCAGAGAGATAGAGCAAGCAATGACATCATACCTGTAGAAGAAAAACAGCGTGAACGTACATGCAACCACATGAATGAGTATCCAGAGCAATACCTTGAGTGGAAGATGTCAACCCCCAAAGCTTCCATATTGTAATCTTTATATAACATTCTTGAAATAACAACAATAGAAAGAGAGAACAGATTAGTAGTTGCCAGGGATGAATGATAGGTGTGAACGGTTGGCTATAAAAGAGTGACAAGGAGGATTATTTGGGTGGTGGAAAAGTCCTTTATGTTGACTGTATCAATGTTAATATCCTGGCTGTGATATTAAACTGTAGTTTTGCCAAATATATTACCACTGGGGGGAGCTGAGCAATGGGTGCGTGGGAACTCACTAAAACATTCCTTAAACTGCATGTGAAACTAAGATGATCTCATAATGAAAGTTTTAATTAAAAGTAAAAACACAGTGGAGGCTTTTATTTCATGAAATGCTCTTTCCTTATCAAAATGCCTCTTTTCCACAAAACCTAGAGCAGTTTTTTTCAACTTGAATATAGATTAGTAGCACTGAATAAATGTAAAAAACAAAACATATTTAGGTGCCATTCCAGATTAATTAAGTTATAATTTCTGATGCTGAGGCTTCACAATTTTCATGGATTTTTTTCAATTTTCTATCCTAGGTTATTTCAAACATAAGGTAAAAGGAACAGTATAACAACAACAACAACAACAAAATTCCCCATGCGCTCATCACCCAACTTGAAAAGCTACTAATATTTCGTCTGTCTTGTTTTATTATACTCTCTAAAAGAGTTTTTCTTTTCTGTATTATTTTTCCTTCCTTTGTTTCTTTTTATTGGCATGAAAAAGTTTAATTTAAATGTTGATCATATAGGTTAATATGGGAAAATTCCTCTTTTAAATTTAAGACATTATTTATTTAAATTGATATCTAAGAGTACAAATGGATACTTTTGAAAGCACCCATCATCTCAAAATAAGAAGCAAAAACAAGAAAAACATTTCTCCTTGTGATAATAACTCTTAGTATTTACTCTCAACTTTCATACATATCTTATAGCCGTGTTAGCTATAGTCCTCATGCTGAACATCACATCCATAATACATATTTACCTTGTAACTAGATGTTTGTACTTTTGACCACATTTCTTCCATTCTCCCCTCCTCATTCTCCTTTCTTTAGTGATCACAAATCTGATGCCTTCTTCTATAAATTCTTAAAATTCTACATATGAGATCAAAAATATTTTTCTTTCTTTGACTTAATTTCACTTAGCCCTCAAGACCCATCCATGTTTTCAAAAATGGTGAGATTTCTTTTTTTAATGACTGAACAATATTCCATTGAGTGTATGTGTGTGTGTGTGTGAGAATCCACGTTGTTTATTCATTCATCCATCAATGGACAAAGGTTGTTCCAAGACTTGAATATTATAAATAATGCTGCTATGAACATGAGGATGCAGATATTTTTTGTTAGGATTTTCATTTCCTTTGGCTATATTCCCAGAAGTGAAATTACTGGATCTTACAGTAGTTCTATTTTTAATTTTTTGAGGATCCTCTATACTGTTTTCTGTTGTGGGAGTACTCATTTAGAATCCCCTGGACGGTGTGCAAGGGTTCCCTTTTCTCCACATCCACACCAGTATTTGTTCTCTCTTGTCATTCTGATGACAGCAATTCTAAGATGTATGAGGTGATATATCTCATTATTTTTTTTAAGATTTTATTTATTTATTCATGAGAGAGACAAAGAGAGAGATAGAGGCAGAGAGACAGGCAGAGGGAGAAGCAGGCTCCATGAAGGGAGCCCAACGTGGAACTCGATCCCAGGTCTCCAGGATCATGACCTGGGCTGAAGGCAGCTCTAAACTGCTGAGCCACCCGGGCTGCCCTCATTACGGTTTTTGATTTGCATTAATGACTAGTGATGTTGAACATCTTTTCATGAACTTGTTGGACTTTTATATATCTTCTCTGGAGAAATATCTATTCAGGTCCTGTGCTCATTTTTTAATTGAGCTATATGCATTTTGTTTTGTTTTTGCTGATAAGTTGTACGAGTTCTTTATAGATTTTGGATATTAACCCCTTTTCAAACATATGGTTTGCAACATTTTTTCTTTTTGTGGGTTGTCTTTTCACTTTGTTGATGGGTTTCTTTGGCTGTGCAGAAGCTTTTGGTTTTTAGTTTCATTTGCTTCTTTTTTATTTTGTTGCCTGTGCTTAAGGAGTCCTATCTAAAAAAGTCACCAAGACCCATCTCAAGAAGCTTTTCTCCTAATGTTTTCTTCTAGGAGTTTCAGGGTTTTAGGTCTTTTAGTCTGTAATCCACTTTGAGTTAATTCTTGTGAGTGGTGTAAGGAGAGTCTAGTTTCATTCTTTTACATGTGAATATCCAGTTGTCCTAGCACCATTTATTGAAGACAGTCTTTCCTCCATTGAGTATTCTTCACTCCCTTGTTGAATACTAGTTATACTAGTATTACTCTGTTCTTGGGTTTATTTCTGGACTGGATTTTTTTTTTTACCCATGCCCATGCTGTTATAAAATGTAATAAAATTAACAGTAATTCCATAATATAAAATTTCTATTCTAAACACTAATTTTTACAATTGTCTCAAATATGTCTTTTAAAAAATAATTGATTTAATTAAATGAGTATGCCAATGAAATCTATATATTAAATTTTCTTTAAGTATCAGGGTCAAGATTGTACAATATCATGATGGCATTTTTCTGTTTTCTGTTTTTGTTTTTTAGAGAAAGCACATATGAGAATATGCAAGCTGGGCAGGGTGGGGCAGAGGGAGAGAGAGAATCTCAAGCAGGCTCCATACCCAACAGGGAGCCCAACACAAGGCTCAATCTCACAACTCTGAGATTATGACCTGAGCCAAAATCAAGTGTAGTTAACAAAACAAAAAATTTGGGGTGTAGTTATAAAAACAAAAAAAAATTGAGCTCTATTTTTGCTATTTTTTTAAGCCTTTAAAGATATCAAGGCTTGGGTTATATCTTCTCATTCTTTCTTTCTCTTGACTGAAGTATAGTTGACATGCAGTGTTACATTAGTTTCAGTTGTACAATACAGTGATTAGATAACTCTATAATGTTATACTATGTTCACAAGTGTAGCTCCAATTATCCCCATACAATGCTATTCAATACCATTGACTATATTCTCTATGCTGTACTTTCTATCCCCATCACTTAGTCATTCTGTAACTGATAGTCTGAACTTCCCATTACCTTCACCAATTATGATTATCCTACCATCTCCCCTCAGGCAACCATCAGTTGTATTTGTGGGTATGTGTCTGCTTTTTTGTGTTTTGTTTTGTTTTTTGGATTCCACATATGAGTGAAATTATATGGCATTTGTCTTCATCTGTTTGACATAGTTAATTTAGCATGGTTACCTCTACGTCCATTTAAGTTATTGCAAATAGCAAGATTTCCTTCTTTTTAAAACAAATTTTTACAAAGATTTTATCTATTTATTTGACAATGAGAGAGAGCACAAGCAAGGATAGTGGCAGGCAGAGGAGAGGGAGAAGCAGAGCTTGATCCTAGGACCCTAGGATCATGACCTGAACCGAAGGCAGATGCTCAACTGACTGAGCTACCCAGGCACCCTGATTTCATTCTTTTTTGTGGCTGAACAATATCTGACTGTATTCATGTGTATATATGTGCGTACGTGTTTGTATGCATAGAAATATACACATTATCTTCATCAATCTATGGATATTTGTGTTGCTTCCTTATCTTAGCTGTTGTAAATAATGCTGTTGTAAATGAATATATCTTTTAGAATTAGGGTTTTTTTTTTTTTTTTTTTTTTTTAAGGGTTTTTGTTTTGAGTAAATACCCAGTAGTGGAATTACTGGATCATATAATTATATTTTTAATTTTTTGAAGAAAAAAAATAATTTTTTGAATTTCCACCCACTGTGCACAGGGTTTCTTTTTCTCCACATTCTTACCGATGCTTGCTGTTCTGACCATTATAAGGTGATATCTCATGTTTTTTTTTTAAATGCATTTCCCTGATGATTTAAATGTTTAACATTGTTTTTCACATATTTATTATTTGTATGTTTTTTTGGAAAAAATGCCCGTTCACATCCTCTGCCCATTTTTAATTGGATTATTTGTGTTTTTTTGATGTTGAGTTATACATCATTTCCCAAATATCTTCTCTAATTTACTGAGTTGCCTTTTTGTTTTGCTGATGATTTCCTTCAGTGTGCAAAAGCTTTTTGGTTTACTGTAGTCCCAAAAGTTTATTTTTGCTTTTGATTTTCTTGCCTGAGTAGACATATCCATAACTATGGTGCTAAGGCTAATGTCCAAGGGATTAAGGCCTATGTTTTCTTTTAGGAGTTTTATGGTTTCAAGTTGTATATTCGGGTCTTTAGTCCATTTTGAGTTTATTTTTGTGTGTGGAGGAAGGAAGTGGTCCAGTTTTCCCTGCACTATTTGTTGAAGAGACTCTATTTTCTTCATTGTATATTCCTGCTTTGTTGTAGATTGACAATACAACCATGTGTTTATTTCCGGCTTTGTTAGCCTGTTCCATTGATCTATGTGTCTATTTTTTGTGCCAATACCATACTGTTTTAACTCTTACAGCTTTGTATTATATCTTTAATTTTGCAATTGTAATAGTTCCAGCTTGCTTTTTTTTTTTAAAAAAAATTATTTATTTATTCATGAGAGAGGCAGAGACACAGGGAGGAGGAGGAGCAGGCTCCATGCTGGGAGCCCAATGTGGGACTCCATCCTGGGACTCTGGGATCATGCCTTGAGCCAAAGGCAGCAGCTCAACTGCTGAGCCACCCAGATGTCCTTCAGCTCTGTTTTCTTTCTCAAGATTGGCTATTCAGGGTCTTTTGTGGTTCCATAAAATGTTAAGATTATTTGGAGTTTCTTCACTCCCTTAAAGATTTATTTGAGGGAGAAAAGGTGAGAGAGAGAGAGAGCACACATGTGTGTACACACATACACACACATACGAGTCAGGGGAGGGATGGAGGGAGAGGGAATTCTCAGACTCCCCACTGAATGTGCAGCCAAACTTGGGGCTTGATCTCAGGACCCTGAGATCATGACCTGAGTTGGAATCAAGACTGCCTGCTTAACTGAGCCACTCGGGCATCCCAGGATGATTTATTCTAGTTCTGTGAAAACTGCCATTAATATTTTGATAAGGATTGCATTGAGTCTGTAAGGTCATTTTGAGTAGTATGGACATTTTGCCAATATTCTACCAACCCATGAACATGGAATATATTTCCATTTCATTTTGTCATCTTCAGTTTCCTTTGTCAATGTTTTATAGTTTCCAGTATAGAGATCTTTTACCTCCTTGGATACGTTTATTCCTAGGAATTTTATTCTTTCTAGGTCATAATTGGTAAACAGCTATAAGGCAAACCTTTCCTTCATCAACTAGTTGATTAGTCTGAAGAATACTATCTTTAGTTTGAGTCACCATTTTCCAGAATAATAGAGTTGATTTCCTGCTATTTTTCAGTGAAATTTTGTTCTTTATTGCATTATGACTTATTGATTTTAAACATTTTATATATTTGAATCCATTTTTTAAAAATTGCTATTCATGCTTAAATGTGCCCAATTTTGTCCCGTTATAACCTACTTAATTTGGTCTCTATATCCTTATGACATGACCTTTGCAAACTTCCATAGTTTTCTTGCTTTTAATATGAGGATGTTCCCAAATTGTTTTGTACACTTTCTGTCCAGGCCTTAAATCCAAGAATTCTTGTTTTGTTTTTAATAATGAGAAATGATATTTAGATGTCACTGTGGACTATAAAAGTGCCTATCCTTTTTGAGTTGGTCAGTGCTTCTAGGCCTCTCTATTTAAAAGAGCTAGGGAATATGTATTAAGTTTTAAAATACATGATGAGTTCAAAAGTAAGATTTCAAGTTAAATTCAGAAATGTATATGTAATCAGTATCTTTCTTTTCCATGTTAGACAGTAACATAATTGCTCAGAAAAGCAATTTGTATCTCAGAAAAATAATTTCACACTACTAACAATGTGGTACTAGTATTAGTTTTACCCTCTCCCTACTTTTAGGGCCACCTCACCAGGAATCCAAATCTAATTACTGTATTTTAAAGCACTTAATGTGTGTGTTTTTTTTTCTTTGTGGCTATTCTATCAACTCAATATATTTGTGTAATTTTTCTCTTATAAAGATTACTTACATAAAATATTTTCTTTTGAAACTTTGGAAAACAAGTTGTATAGTATCAAATTTATACAATGTTCAAATTTGTATAGTATCAAATTTATACAATGTTCAAATCATGTTGTCATATTAAAAGCCTAATGTAGATACACATGTATACACACACTGTAGTTTTCAAAATGAATTTCTACTCAGATGTCTGTGTAGCTCCAAAATATCGGGGGTGGGGGGGCGGGGGAACTAGCCATCTCACCGACTTTAAAGAACAAGTTTTTCAATTGATCTTGTCAAATATGTGGAACAGAAGTTGTAACAATTCTTTCAAAAGCTATAATAACCAAATGAAGCAGGGAACTTTACACTTTACCAGAAAATTTAATTTTTAGCTACTGGCTAATTTCTCTTCTTATCCTAGGTTATATTAGGATTAAATGTTTATTCTAAATGTAATAGAAATTGCAATAGGTAACTTCTTTCATGAATACTGGAGTACTTAAGTTTAAATATATTTTTTATGAAAAACTGTTTTCCATTTTAAAATAGGATATTTATTTAGAGTTCCTTGGGGAATGAGTATCCTGGAAAAATAATGAGTTTCTCCTGATAGCCATAACATTATTTTAAATATGAAGAGTAGTTGGAGTTAGAATTAATTAATGGTCTGGTCTTTATTTCTTAACAATTCTTTTTAAAAAAGGATCAATGTTCTTAAGTTCTTAATGGTTTCAATTCTCTTTTAAATTAGAAACAGTTGATCAGATGAAATTAGTGATCTTGGAATTAAAGAACAATGAGTGTGTAGTGCTGGAAGAGTGCTTCCTTTTTCTGGAGTTATGTATCCTTGTACTGACACTATAATACTTAGCCACAACTTTAAGTCATAATGTAAGAAGCCCTGAAGACTTAAAATATTTTAAGCTATACACTATGGATAAAGGGTGTGGAATACTTTTACCACCTTCCCCACTTAGGCAACACAGGATTGAAACAAGTGAATTGATTCAACATCTCACTAGAGTATTTATCAAATCTAATAGATAATTCTCATGGAGAAACAAATTCTTAAAATTCCAAAAGCCTAGAAAATGTCTAGGTTATCTAGTTAACATGATTATAATCCACCCCTGGAAGTAAAGCAATCTATCACACTGCAGATGTAGAACTGTTAGACTGAAAACCAAAAGGTTAGGTAATACTACTTGTAATAAGCTACATTTATTGAAGAGGATACTAAGAAAATATGCCATGAACACATTACAATGATATCTTACAATATATTATCATTTATCCATATGTTTGCAAAAGGCAATTCTGTCTCTAGTTGGTGTGAGTCCCCATCCAAGGACACTTAGTTTTTCTACGCAAGTCTGTAAAGCTGAATACCAGTGTCTTCTGGAAACTATACATAAGTTTCTAAAACATCTAAAGCTGATGATTTGCAATGACTAGAAGGGAGTTTTTAATATTCTATCTAATAGGCACAGAGGAGGTAAAAAGTTATTTTGCAGTAAAATATAGTCTTATACTAATAAAAAGGATTCTTTTGATACATGCTCGATTTACATAAAATCAAAAAAGATACAACTGTATCACAAAGACTGCAATGTGAAACAATATAAGGTAATGCAACACTAAAGTCTGAAGTGTATAATTTCTTTTTACATGATTTTTATGATTTGGAAATAAAAGCTTGAAACACTATCGTATCTATTTCTATCTATACTTATATAGAGATAGATAATCTTTTAGTTTATAGAAAAAATTGATGCCATGGACTAAGAACATGACCTTAATCAAGAAGTTTCACCACATGGTTCTCTGAAGAAGCTTGGCTACTGAGAGATGACACTCTGCCTGAGTTCAGCCTGTTCACCATCTCAAAGGGATCAGAGTTGGCATTTAGCTGAATGTGAAGCAAGAATAGACAGGCTGCTATGTTGCTCTTCTGTTCAACAGCCTCCTCACAAAGGACAGGTTCAACTTGGTGCAGGGTTTTGTGTTTGTCAGAATAGAAACCTACAAAAACATAGACAAATGTCATCATGAAAGCAGATATAGAACCTGTAACCTTCATAGACAAGGCTTTGGAAAGAAGAAGTCACAGGTTACTGCCTTTTGACATCTCCCCACAAATTGGCCATGAAAGCTGTTTCCATGGTGATTTTACATTGAGCCATGACCTCTAATTCTCTTAGCTTTCCAGATTCATCTTCCCATTTAATATAACCTTTGAAATACATGTTATTATGCATAATGTGATATTTGGTTGACAGGGTTTTATTAAACTCATTTTGATTATCCAAGTTAAAGAAATGGGGGCTAGAAATAGCTTGGTTGATTTCAGTGTTTTTTAAAAAAAGAAATTGACCACTGGTTTCAGGCTTAGTTTATTCAAAGTGACTGTGAGACCTTGAGAATGTCAAGTCACCCATGTGGAATCAGGTTCCTGTTCCATTAACAGCATGCTTTTGTAGGTCTGTAACATCTGTAACTAGTCTTCCAGAGCAAAAAATACAAAATGTTATGACTTTTTGAATGGTTTTTTTCACTACTACTTGTTAAGTACATGTTTGTTGACTTAAATTCCCTTGAATAACAGCGACTCACACACTGAAATATTTGATGATAGTCATCAGACAAATAAATAGCAATTTTGTCACTTGAATTGGAACAAAGAAATAGGCCAAAACAGAGAAGGATACATTGATTTAAACCCTGTCATCATGTGTGGCTGAGAAAGTTGAAAGCTAATCAAATGCAATTTTAATATGAAAGAATGTGTCTGAGGCCAAAGCTAAAATAATAACGCAGAGAATAAAATAATCAAAATGGAAACAAAACAACAATTAGATAATTACCAAATAGCACAGTTCCTGACAATGTAGATGAGATGACCCAGTCTAATCACTGTACTAAACCTAGGATAATAGAGTTCAGAAAGTCATTTAATAGGGTTTTAGAGGGTAGAGATTTGCATATTATATTTGAAACTGAAGCATAGAATTGAATTGTAAGAGTTCATTTACTCGCTTGTACTTTCTGATAAAACGTTCCCTTACAAACCACTTCACACCATTAATTATCCATTTCTGTAGCGACATCTAAGATGATTACGGAATTTTCACCAAAGGAGAAAACTTGAACACGAAAACTCCTCAGATTTTGTTGGGGAAAGGGACAATGCTGGGATCTGATGATGTGTCTTCCTTGTTGCATTAAGTGTTTTTTTTTTTTTTTTTTTTTTTTTTTTTTTAAGCATGTCTATAAGCTTTCTGTTTTACCTATGGTTTTAGTTTTAACACTGGAGCACCCTCCTAATTCTCAACCAGGAACTCTTGTAATTCCCAAATTAGTTTCCCTATTCACATGCCACATGCATCTATCGAATTATACCTGAGAGTTTCTTTCCCCAGGAAGTAGTTGTTTTGAAAATGTGGCTTCAGAGACCCCAACATGGGGCACTTGATGAACATAGATAATCACGTTTGTAGGCTTAAGACCACTCTTTTTCCACTCCCCTTCCTTGAGTCTGAGACTTGGTGGACTTTAGTAAATACAAATGAGCTTAAGTTTTGTTTTTCTCTTGCTTTCATTTAGCAGAGAGGTGTAGAGTGGTGGTCTTCGGACTTTACATGCATGTGAGCCACCTGTGGATCTTGCTGAATGAAGTACCGGTAGTTCGTAGATCTGGGGTGGGAGCCTGGGCTTGCGCATTTCTGTCAAGTTCTCAGATGATGCCAGAGCTGCTGATTGTGGACCACATTTTGAACTGCAATGATTTAGAAGCAGGAGACCACTGGGAACATTTCTTGCTGTTCCCCTCGCATTCATCTGAGTAAGAACAGAGACAAATAGTGATCATTGTGAAAGAGTAAACAGTCTAGGCAAAACTGACAGCTCTTACAGACCCCAGATGGAAGAAAGAATTCACTAGGAATTTTGCAGTGGGAAAAGATGGATATAGTGAAAACATAGACTTCACTTTCATGAAATTATAAGCTAGACATCAACAAACACAACAGTGATAATAATATGCATTGTGTGAATAGAGGGCAAAGACGATTAGTACACCAGGATTGTTGGATTCTGGGTCCCTATGCACCCAGAATGGATGTCGCCTTTTCTAGTTAGCAGTTTAAATTTCAGAACAGCATACAAAATAAGCAAACAAAAAAGGTAATAAATAAAACCCAACAGCGTCGTAGAAACTTTCTGCTTTTTTCACTGCTAATAATTATCTCAGTCTGCAATACAAAGATGAGCTATTCTTCAAAGTCATTGCAGAAGTAGTTCATCTCAGACACCACTGGGAAAAACAGAAAGGGAAATGTGAGGAGTGTACCAGGTGTAGCCAAATGTGAAGAGCTTACCAGCTGTAACAACCCCTGGCTCACTCTGTTGGAGATATGCTTAGGAAAATTTTTTCATGTGCTTTATAACTTCCATTTTGGTCACAACCTTGACCTAAAATAATCACTAAAAAGAATGCATTAGAGCACAGCAATGTCCAACAGTAAACCTCTCTGGCTGTGCCTGTGTCCTCAGGAATACATCTAACTTTCTTTTGAACTCATTCTGTTTGGAAATGAAAAAATACATGATAAAGCTACTTCCTGCGTTATATCTAGTGCATGTATTACCAAATTCATCTTTTTATAGTAATATAACCTATGAAATGAGAAGAGTTTTTGAGAATTAATTTTATTTTAAATAAGCCTTTCCATAAAGGCATTTAATCTTGGCATATGTGATTTGCTGTTTTCCACACATGCTGCAGTTGGCAGAAGAAATTATTTTTGTCATGCTGGTAAGGGACACACCATGTGATTTGCTATATCATATCCAGTGATGTTATTGTATGACACAAATCTCAAAAAACACTTTCTCTTAAACCACCCAGTGTGCATGGAGTGTCAAGTTGAATGAATAGTAGCAACAAACAAGCTTCATACATACCTCTCAGATTTTGAGCATTAATATTATGTGTTTGCTTTTCAAATAAGCTATTTGGTATGCATTTTAAATTTGAAAGGCTTATATGCTCCATATAGATTAGTTCTTATAACATAATTTTTTCTAAACTTCTTTAATATTTCTTGACCGTTTAGAATTGCAACACAATCTTAGTAATTTTTTTGATAATTGTCAGTATCAGCATTCCTGTAATAGTGATTTTAAAAACCTAAAACAACAAATCATAACAGTAACAAATATGACTTCAAGTTATGTAACTCTTTAGCTCACTCAACAGATACTTTTATTTGGTTGTAGAAAAAGTCACAAACTATTTCTTGTATTTCTTTTTACATAGAGAAAACAAAACAGGTGGGTTTTCATGTTACAGTAAACAAGCATTCCACACTAAATTCAGATGATATGTAATACAAGCCTGCCATCTACTGACTACAGTGGATCAGAAAGCTCCTCAGTAACAAGAAATGAATTACTTTGTAATCACTATTTAAATTTTAAGTGGGATAAAGTATTTTATATTTTGACCACTTTTCAGTTCAGAATAGTCTAAAAAAGGTGGATTAGTATCCTCGTAAAAGGTGATTTAAAGATGGAAGGAGTAGCATGTCCAAATACTATTATAATCACTTTGTACTCATTACCACTGCACTAAATCATCCTGAAAATGTGGCCCTAAAGAGAGAATATTTTAGAGTTTTTTACTATATGATAATCTACAATGAAAAAACTTAGAATAGAGATTACAAAATCTTATATTCATATAAAGCCAGTGCTTACTTTTATGGATTCTGAAAAATGAAAATGAAGCATCCTAAAAAAAATAAATAGTTCTTAGCATCTTTCTGTATAAAAAGAATGAGGGCAAAATTTGTTGGAAAATAACCTTGCACATGATGTGATTATATATGTATAAAATATGTTTCAATATATTTTTAAGTTATTCAAATTTATGCTGATATTCATTTATATATTAAATATGCACAGAAAATTATCTCTTGAAAGATACACACCAAATTACTGATGGTGGCCACCATTAGAATGTAAGAAAGGGAGAAACACTCATATTAAGGCATATAGGAATTATATTTCCAAATAAAAGAAATGTCATATTACAATTGTGCTGTACTTTATTTCCCTTTGTGTCATTAAATTTGGTACATTGTAATTGACTGCATATTTATATTTTTTATTTTTTATTTTTATTTTTTAAATGGTCTTTTCTTTATTATTATTTATGATAGTCACACAGAGAGAGAGAGAGAGAGAGAGAGAGAGAGAGGCAGAGACACAGGCAGAGGGAGAAGCAGGCTCCATGCACCTGGGAGCCCGACGTGGGATTTGATCCCGGGTCTCCAGGATCGTGCCCTGGGCCAAAGGCAGGCGCTAAACCGCTGCGCCACCCAAGGATCCCCTATGATATTTTTTTAATCGAGCATCTTAATTGTAAATGTAATGATGAGAACTGATTTGAGGATGTAATTTTGTTTCAGATGCCTAATTTTGCTTTAGTTTTTTAAATAACAATTTTCAAGAGGAAAACATTTTCTTTAGATATGCACATGAATGCTAAGAGCAAATGGAACACAACAAATCTTTCCTTAAAAGTACAAGACAAATTCTAAAAGGATCAAACAAGCCAAAGATAGAAAATCAACAAAATGCTATTCTCTAGTACTTCCTTGATCGTTTTCTGTTATTATAATACTTCAAGATGGTCTTTGATATGAAAAATAGTCAAATGTTAAGATTTTTATTGTCTTTTTCCGTTGAATGGAAATGACCCATGTGGGAATTGAGCCAGGATTTAAAATTGAAAATTTTAAAATTAGAGGACTTATTAATTAGCTATGGAAACCCTAACTTTACGAGACATCTGAACATAGTCTGTATGTTAAAAAAAAAAGAGACAGTTTCACCTTATGATTTCCTAATTAGTCTTGCAAGTAAGTAGTAAGTCTGATAAATAAAAAGATTTCAAAACCATCCGGTTACCTTCAAAACTAAAAACAAAATAAATGACTAATACTTGGACAAGAAAGATTAAGAGTATACTTTCTGTCCTTAATGATATTAAATCCTTATTAAAATAACTTCAGCCACTCATTTGACTTTCCATAAAATGCAGGATCAGGCCTTAGGAGAAGGAGATCGAATAATAAAGAAAAGAATATATTGTGGCAAACTCCTTGGCAGTGTGTAGCCTGTAAAACTTCTGTAGTAAACTTAATGCTAAAGAGAAAGCCATCTGTACCTTGTGGAATTAATTAACAATTGATTTAGAGTAGCAATAAATGCATACTTGCTATTATGATTCTGAGGAGTATTCTTTAGGGACTAAGTCTGAAATGTAAGTTAAAGGAGCCCACTGAAAACAGCTAACTCCATTGTTTTTTGGCTTCCAATTTGAAATTCTTAATGATAATATGTTAACATAGGAAAACACCTAAGTGAACTAGGACCTAATGCTCTCTGGTTTCTCTAAATGCCCTGTGACGTGGATTGATAGTGTAATTTGTCATAAGATACAGATAGGAGCAGAAATGGGTAAACTGACAGGTTTAATGGATTATACCAAGTAAAACACAAGAAATATATTTGCTGCCAAAGCATGCAGGAGTTAAGAAGACTATGTTTGCTTTTAAATTAAGTTACATTAAAAGATGACATTGAACAAGGTGCAATGCCATAGCAGTTAGAGTTTAAACTTTGTGTCAAGTAAACTCAGGTCAGAGGTGAGGAATACTTGATCTTTGCAATCTATTTTTTTCTATTACTTTGAAAAGACAATGTTTTTTTAAAGTCAGATGGAAGATAGAAATAATATATTAGTCATACTTTTAAAGCTACTTTGGAGGGTAGGGAATAAATGACTTCTTGGGATAAGGCAATGTTCAAAGATATTTTAAATATATATTTTTAGCACACAAGAAAGCATTTTGTACAAATGTTGTATACATTAGAGCAGAGGTCAAAATCGGCTCAGGCACACAATTCCTAGTATGTTGTATACGTTTTTCAAACCCTTTGGCTTTAAATGGTCATAAAAACAACAATTTTCTAATGAGGGTTGCATAGGTAATGTATGTGATACACATAGCATGGTGCTCAGTAAATGTATTCCCATTCAACCAGATTTTTCAATTTCATATTTCTCGTAGTCAATTCCATTCTTCTCATTCAGTATAAAAATATGTAGGCAACTCAGTTATCTCAGAGGAACATGGCTAACATAAAACAGTATTATCAGTAGTCATATTATTTATGGATTTAAGGGGAAGCTAATGACTTTTAAACTACAGGGACCCTCACTAGGAGGAAATTGAATAAAATCTGCATATAAAATAACTTTGTATTCTTTATCTTAAAGGATATAAAAGTTTATATATTTTGATATAATTGTATATAAGCTTTAGATTTAGATTTCACAAAATTGGAACCTGCTTTTGGGTAAAATGTAGACAAAAATCTTGTTGAATTTCTGTTTTTTTTTTTTTCCACCCATTTCAGATAAAGTCATGGATTTCTGAATTGCAAAGAAATTTACTTTTTATTATTTTTAAAATATTTTATTTATTTACTGATGAGAAAATCATCATGACTCAGGACCATGCCCTGAGCTGGAAGGCAGAAGTTGAACTGCTGAGCCATCTAGTTGTCCCGCAAAGAATTTCAAAGATCATTTATGTAAATCCTACTTCATGACTAAATCTCTTTTAAGAATACATCAATGAGTATACTTGAACTGCTCATAAACTTCTATAGGACAGAAATTAATAATACAGTTAAATTGTAGGCAAAATCTTTATTCTCTTAAATAGCTAACAGGATAACCAGCTACCAGTTGATTACTGAATAATAAAATTTTATATAAAAAGATCATGACAGTTATTCTTGCCATCTTAGCAACAAAATCTGACAAATACAGGATTTACATGTTTCCAAGCAAATGTAAATTTGGTGGCTTAATATTCAGCATAGGCCATGAGGTGCAATGTAGGTATTAATGGATTAAAACATGTTTACTATATGCATACATTGTGAACTTTTTAATACTTGTTTTTAATAGAGCTGTAATATTGATCAATTAGGTTTACCCATTCAATGTATTCAGTCATTAATAATTTATTGAACATGTACTTTGTTCACAATTCTATACCAGAATCTGCGGGGTGGTGGGGAATTATCGGCTTCTAAATGGCCCACAATTTAGTTGTGAAGATAAACCTGAGTGATTCTATAATTAAACATAATAAATTTCTATTTTCAAGAAGCAGCAGAAATAGAACCTCCATGGAAATAAGTTGTGTACTAAATATTCAGAAAGCATTAAAACCTCAAACTATTCTAATGATCTTTCTACTCTATGAATATGCAGCAAATATTTAAAGCTGATGAAAATTAAAAACAAGCAGACATCTTACTATTTTATTTTCATTTTTTTAAAAAGAGAACTGAGTGCTTTGCCTGGAACAATTCTTTCCTCTTATCTGATGTTTCAGGAAGTCAAAGTAAATAATAGAAAAGATTGATAAATCAAGGCCTGAAAGTCAAGGATGAGTGTGGGCCCTCATAAGCAGTGGCCTCCCTAAAGGCATTTATCTTTTTAGTCTAATAGGGTGTCTGGAGATAGGCATTCCTAGGTCTGGTGCACCCATTCAGGATATCCTCCTGGTACAAAGACATGCTCATCTTTCAGACTCTCATCTTCGTGGCTGCGGGATAGTTACCTCACCCCTCCAGCTCATGTCCTTATTCTAGCAGGAAGAAAGAAGGGCCACATACCTTTTCATTGCAAGAATTTGACTAACTATCTAGAAGGAAAGACACCTTCAGCAATTGACTGCTTATAGTTCTATGGCCAAAACCATCTTGCAAGCTACATTTAGCTAGAAGATGGCTAGAAGAAAAGTATTTAACTTGCCATACTCGATAGTAGAGGAAAGTAAGGTAGAGGGTAGTTTGGTGTGAGTGATGAATAAGCCATGTGAGAGTGTATTGCACAATGAATGCACTCAAAGTGGACTGATGATGAATACAGGGGGTCTCATTTTTCCCCCAAAAGCATTTATGAAACTTTCCAATACCTCATCTGAAAAGCTATTCTATAAAAAGGTGGTATGTTAGCATACAGAGCCTCTTCTTACATGCTCTATTTTATAATCATCATTACTTTTGTCCATATTCTTTGATTGCTTTATCCTGCACATTTTCGGAGAGAAATCTCAATGCAAGTCATAATAGCTTTCAAATTGTTTGAGATAGTTTCTGTTACAGATGTTTTTATAATGGACTGATGCCTTCTGTGGTGGTTACTGAAAATGGATGTGCAAATGGTTTTAATACGGAGAGAGCTCAAGAATGAACCAAAATATTCTGAGCAGTTATAATCTAGCTTGTCCAACTAACAATGAACACTCTAAAACGAACATATTAAACATATCGAGATGAGATAGCAGTTTAAAATGTTCTCCAGTAATGACCCTGTGACCATGTAAGCTGTGTGTATCTGCCTTAGGAAATATCTGTTTTATCCTGGGGTCATTCATTTATTTAAAATATCTTGGGTTGAAAACAATTCTTAATATATTTACAAGATTTTTGAATCAATGTTTCATGAGTGTTATTTTATAGGATCCCACATATTTAGTTCTAGTCTTGATTACTAAGCATTATAGCTAACATTTAAAATGTACCAATGGTTAATACTAGGCATTGTTCTATCTGCCTTACTTATAGAAACTCATTTAGTCCTCATAACAATTCTGTGAAGTAGTAACCACTATTTCGCCCATTTTATAAGTTAGAGAAATGAGGCACAGGGAAAGTTAAGTAAATTTCCCAAGGCCACATAATAGGCCGGCTGGGATTTAAACTAAAGAATTCCTCACAATTAATTAATGCTTGTAGCTACTCTCCAAGTCTACCTATAACGTGAAATACATTTTCGACAACAAAATATCTTAATGCCGTATTAATTGGTTTTATCTAGACTGTACAGATAACACTTATTTGGATGTTTATCTTATTTACAGAAGGAAGATTTTGTAACAGTTTGCATAAATGTCTGAAATTTGGAAAAATGCTCTACTCAGTCTCCTGAAATATTTACTGACTACATATATATCCCATATTTATGATATTCATAATTAATAGATGTCTTTTTTGTTAATGGGAAACAAGGGTAAGCAAGATGTATGTCTTGCTATTCTATTGCTAATCTCTTTGTGAAACTTTAACAAACTGCACTAGAACCAATGTATGGTAAATTTAATACAGTGGGAGAGGATAAAACAACATCTGCCATGAAAATATCCATCACTAGTTCCATATTCTCAATGGCTTCTGCAAGCTGGTAATCAGGAGATATAAATGATTTGACTCTGCCAATTTCTAGTTGTGCAGGCGGTGTAAAATACAGGGATTATAAAATGTTCCTCTGTCACATATTTTGGCGGTGATTGGAGTATCTAGTGAAATATGGGATTTTATTCTTAGCACTTTAAGTTAATAACAATAACTGTAAAACTAATATTGTTCTTTCCAGTAATTGCCACCATCCATCATACTGCCGAGGAACGCAGGAACAAATATGTGCCACTTGGTCTCGGCGCGGGCTCCTGGGTAACACTACGGTCTTATTACTGAGTCTTTTCTACTTAAAACATTATTCAAAGAAATTATACGGTAATGAAATCATATATTTAAAGGGAAGCACAAAGCGAAGAGTGTAATAATGGTTGTATGTTTTATAGCAATCTTGCCACCTACACCCTGACCTGGCATTCTGAGGCTATCAAGTGGTTATAAATATAGAACTCCTTGTAAAGTGGTAGGTAATGATAAGGTTTTATTCAAATTCTAGTCTCTTAACATACACAGTGCTTTTCAGAAACAGAAAGGGAAAAAGAAAAATGCCAACCGTGAATAGATTGTTTTCGCTTTGGGAGCAAGAATGCCAGGCAAGACATTTAAAACATCCTAATGAAATTATCTTAAGTCTAAACCTACGACAACATGGTAGGAGCATGAGTGAAAAGGAGAAAGGAAGTCAACAAAAGTATACTTTTCCCTGAGTTAATATTTATAGTAAATTTTGAAGTGAAACTCTTCTCGGCTGGGCTCCCAGTGCTCCCTCTTTGCCACCAGGGCGCCACATTAGTAACAGGTGACTTATTATTAATGCACACTTTAAAAATAGCTCACTGGTCATATCAACTGCCAGCTCCAATATTCATCTGAATTTTTCAAAGTATCTTGGATGTTAAGTCTCATTTCACAATGACTTAAAGGTGAAAGGGCAGCCTGCTCTGGGAAAGTCATTAAATTTTCTCAGAAGAGACCAGTTAACTTTAAGCAGAAAGAGAAATTAATGTAAGGAGTGGGGGTAAAGAAACCCGTGGACAATCTGGATTGGCCTTGGGAAATAGCCAGACAAGGAATCAGAGTTGATGTGCAACTCACAGCTGCTTTTTGCATTGGCTCTCTTCCCTGCTTCCTTCTTTTGTGCATCTGTGTTTCCTTCTCTTTGCCAACAGGTCTGTGCCTCCTAGTTCCACACGGTAGAATGTGGTCTCCCCTTGTCCTCAAATTCATAGTTAATCCTGCAAAGGAGATGAGCCAGTTCTCAATTTGAAGGGAAGAACCTGATAGGTCTGGATTGGGTTTTGGTCTTCATGCCAGGCACAGAAGAAGTAGAGTGAGTGCTGTAGCCTATGCTCTGGGATCCATGCTTGAACCCTCAACGTTGTAGGCTCCAGGGATTGTAGAGGTCCTTGGATCTCCAAAGTGAAGTGTCCCATTAAACTGTGAAGGGTGGCAGAGGATGAAACCACACAATATGCCACTTGTACATAAGGATTATTTTGAGCTAAAGCCACTTGAAAAACAGCAGATGGAAGCAGGACATTCTAATCTGCCCTTTTCTTTCTGAAAACAGGAGAGAACTCCAATATGAAAGATGCCTTCCCTGTACCAAGGAAAAAAGAAACAACTCTCTCACAGGGAGAATTCTGTACAAAATGGTCATACTGTATCTATAACAAATTATTTTGGTTAAAATAATTCCTATCTTTCTTTAGCACCCCAAATTGCCTTGGTTCAACCTAGCATAAAAGCATTTAGGGTTTTACCACTTCCTTGGGTCCTTATTCCCTAAAGAGGCCTTCTATATTATATAAAACTTACATAAATGTGTATGTTTTTCTCCTGTCAAACTGTCTTAGGCCAATTTAATTCTCAGGCACAGCTGAAAACCCAAAGAGGATAAAGGTAAAATTTTGCCTCGGCTGCAACTGCAAGCTTTAGCTGCCACTCAGTTACTTTGGGGTTCTTATTCTAAGAGATCAATAGTCAAGAAAATGAGTTATGATCATGGCAGGCATAACCAAAATGGGACTGTTGTAGGATTCCAGCAAGTAAAAAATGCATCTGGCTCTCAAGTAATCCACTGGGACATATCATAGTACTTGCCTTTCCAATTGTGAAAATAAATGCAGCAGGCACAATCTGAGGTGGCCATGATGGCCAGTGGTCTAGAGGTCACAGGGGAGGTATTTGGTCACCTTACTAGGTAAGCAGTGGCTGTGAGGGAGATAAACCTGTGTTGTAGAGAATGAAGACACAGATCAATGTCTTTGACACCAGCTGTAATAGTAGAGGTTATAGATTTTCCCATTAGCCTTCCTCTTATAAAAGATTACAGAGTCAAAGGCGCTGACAAAAATCCTACATGAGCTATTTCTGGTAAGACGAAATTACATTAAAAAACATGTAATATAAAGGATGGAATGCAGGGGATGCTCAACACCATCAAGATCCTCCTCTTTCAAGACCAAGGCACTGATCTGGGGTGCTGGGAGCTTGGCTTGCTGATGGCTTATGGCTGAATTTCTCCCCAGGCCTTGCTATCAATCTGGGCACTGTTTGTTCAAGGTCATGGCCCCTTCAGTGGGCAGTTTGCACCAGTGACGGGTCTATGTGGAAAGGCACAAAAATGTCTTCATTTACATTTGAAGAATGCTCTGGAAGACCAAACTGATGCCAAAGAGACCAGGTATTTGAAGCAATGTTGAAGATCAGATTCTCCTTTTGCCTTTTCCTGCTTTTCTCTCTTCCTCACAATGGGCCTAAATCCATAACCTACTGGAATGATGCTGTGAGAATCAAGCAGTAAAACATAATGTGTGAAGTCTCCAAGGTTCCTTTTAAAGATGGGGACATAGGAAGATCTTGAACTTACCTCCTCCCATAAGATAGACCTTATCTGTAGATACATAAGGAAAAAATTTCCTCTGGCAAAAACCCCCCAAACTAGCTGAGCGACTCCTATCTTGGGGAAACAAGGGGGAAAAAATCCAGATCAAAGCAGGTAGGAGACACAAAGACACATTCTTACCAAAAGCCACTCCTTTCAGTACAGTGACCCAAAATCAGGAGGGAGCTTAAAACCTGGAGCTGCCTCCTGAGGAGTGAAGGATTTAAACTCTACATCAGGTACCCCTAATTTTAAGACCTGTACCTGAGAGATGAGCCTCCAAAACGTAACATTGAAACCCAAGGGGATATTAAAAAAAAAAAAAAGAAAGAAAAAGAAAGAAAGAAACCCAAGAGGACTTGCATCCAAACACCCACAAGATTATAGTAAACTGAGAAATCAGTCTTCAGGGGCTCATGGGCACAGACCTACTGACCCCAAGGTCCAGTGCAGAGGAAGCAGATAGGAAAGCACCCAGGATTTCTGTGATAGAAGCTCATTTGCTTATAATAAAGTGGTGATGTGAGAGGCAGGCATCTAATTTAATGTATATCTAGGATGCATTAAATGCATGTAGGATGACTACAACTGTGTTCAGGGACAGAGGCTGGCAGCTGCCATCCTTGTACTTTCTCTCTGCTACATTAGAACAACAGTATCCAGCGAGGTGGATTTCACAGGTGTCTGGTGCCATGGTGCTTTGAATCTAGCACTCAGGCTCACTTGACCTTGTTGGCTAGCAGGGCTTGGATTCCTAGATCCATGAGACTACATGAGACAGTTCTTGGCCAGCTATCACCCCTAAGGCACTGTACAGACAATAGACTGAAACAGATACCAGTCTTGCTGTGAAATAGGCCTATTTCCTTGTCCTGGAGCCTTCCCCTAAAGATCAGGCTTCTGGTTTGATACCTAACTAAGGACTTTTTGAGCTGCTCTCAGAGAACAGAAGCTAGTAGACATCATTTTCATGTTCTGCCTCTACCTCACTCCAGCTAGCTGCTATCTCCAAGAAAGAAATCTTCCCTCAGTCTGATGTTTCAGTTTGTGCAGCTGCTACCTGGGATCATCTCTAGATCGTAAATATATGGTAAGATTCAGAATAATCTAGTAATTCTAATCTAATTCTGATACCCAGCAAGCCCTGCATTCCTGGGTCCCCGAGGGATGTAATAGACAGTTGTTGGCCAGCTACCACCCCTGGGGCACAAGAAGAGACAAAGTCTGAGGTGCCCAGCCCAGTATTTCTCTGAAAGAGGACCATTAGCTTATCTTCATAGTAACAGCCTGAAGGGGAAGTTTCTATTTAAATACACATCTAAGGGCCCCCTGTGATCCTCTTCAGAGACCACAGAGGTCAGGTATGGTATTCACCTTCCCTCTCTACTGCACTCTTGCACAGATGAATTTCTACATATGTCTAATGCCCCAGTTTTTATATCAGGTTCCCTGACTTATGTGGCTCTGCCTAAAAATCACCTTGGTGACCAATGAAGCTTGTGTTCCTTGGTCAAATGAGACTAATAAATGGAGAGACAGTGCTTGGCTCCCTACCAACCCGACAGTGGACTGAAATATTCCCTTAGTCTTTCTGTGTAAAAGGCCTATTTGCTTATCCTGAAGCTTCAGCATGAAAGCAGGATTTTGGTTTGGCACATCTAGAAGCCTAAGGAAGTGGTTTCCAAGGATGGAGGCTAATGGACACCAGCTTGGTACCTTCTGTCTTAAACACTTATCTGGCACCCTGATTATTGCAACTTCTGCCTAAGGGACAGCTTTACAGCATCCAGTTCTGGTGTCCAGAGAGGCTTAGGCTTGTGGTCCCATAGAACTACATATATTAGCATACTTTAAAAGCTGTTGCCCAAGGGTCTGGCTTCCAATCAGCCTGAATCTAGGTGCTGAGATCCTCCCCTTTGAGATGCAGGTCTTGGCACCTTCTTAATGACTGGGAGGCACTAAAAATGAAATAGGCTGCTCAGAGAGACAACCAAGATAGAGGACAGAGTGAAAGATAAGGTTCATCTCTTATGAGAAGACATGCCTCAACATTGGGGTATGTGGCTGATTTATCTACTGCATAGAACTAATACAGAGAGTCAAGGAAAATGAAGAAAGGGATAAGTTCCAGATGAAAAACAGGATAAGTCCTCAAAAATGTCCTTTATAAAATTCTGATTAAAAGACCAACTTAGTGGTCACAAAGATAGTCACTGATCTCAAAAGAATGGATGGCCATGTCAGAACTTCAACAAAGAGAAAACATAAGAGTGCCAAATAGAAGTCACAGAAATGAAGACTAAAATAATAAAAAAAATACACAAAAAGAGTTCAGACTAGATAAGGAAGAAGAAAAAAATCCATGGACTTGAACACAGGACAGTAGAACTCAGTCATAGCTGCAAAAATTTTAAAAAAAGAAGTGAGGGGACGATAGTGGAAGGACTCATGGAAAAACATCAAGCAGACTAGCATTCAATTTCTAGGAGTCCCAGAAGAATAAAGAAATAGGCAAAAGGCTTATATGAAGGTTTAATGGCTGAAAGCTTTCTTAACCAGTGGAAAGAAATACATCCAGGTGGAGAAAGCCCAGAGAGTTCCTATAAATGGGCCCTATAGAGACCCATAAGAAGAAGATGCATTATAATTAAAGTTATTAAATTAAAGCTATAACTGTCAAAAGTTAAGGGCAAGGACAGATTCTTAAAAACATGGAGAAAAACAAGTTACAAAGGAATTTCCATAGGACTATCAGATTTTGCTGGCCAAAAGGGAATTACATGATATGTGATACAGGTACATCCCAAGAGCGGATAAACACCTTCTCATTAGGACTAGTCTATCCAAAAGAGATGTCATTCAGAATCAGAAGAGGTAAAGAGTTTTCCAGAGAAGCAAAAGCCAAAGAAGTGCATCACCACTAGACTGGCCTTACAAACAAAACAAAACAAAAACTTTTGAGTTGAATAAAAAGGGTGGTAATTACTAACTGGAAAACAGAGTATAAATCTCACTGGTAAATATATGGTAAGATTCAGAATAATCTAGTTTTGTAAAGGTGGTGGATTAATCACATATAAAACTAGCATGAAGATTTAATAAAGTAATACAAACAAATGTAACTACAATAATTTGTTAAGGGATACACAAAATGAGATATAAACTGTGAAATCGAACACAAAGCAGCTTGGGGGAAAGCGAGCTGTTATTTGTAAAGCCTCATGGTAACCACAAAGGAAAAACTATAGCAGATACACAATAAAGAGAAATCTAAGCACACTGCTAAGAAATTCATCAAACTGTAGAAGAAAGCAAGAAAAGAGGGAACTACAAAACAGCCAGAAAATAATTAACGAAATAGCAGTAACATATGTACCAATATGTAATTTACATGTTAATGACTAAATTTGCCAATCAAAAGACATAAATGGCTAAATGAATTTAAAAAGAACCATACATACGCTGCCTACAAAAGACTTCAGTTGTAAAGACAGACTGAACATAGAGATATGAAACATAATATTCTATGCAAATGGAAGAAAGCTGGGGCAGCTATACTTATTACTGACTTTGTTTTAAAGCCTATTTTGTCTGATATAAGGGATGAAAAAGGTCATCACATAATGATAAAGGGGTTAATCAAAAAGAATATAACTTATCTAAATATTCACCCAATATAGGATCACCTAAATATATAAAGCAGTAATTAAGAGACCTAAAAGAAGAAATGGATAGCAAAAAAATAATAGTAGGGGACTTTAATTCTCTACTTTTATCAATGGATAGATTATTCAGAGAATCAGCAAGGAAACATCAACCTTAAATGACACATTAGACCAGGTGTACTTACATATATAGAACATTCCACTCCAAAGCAACAGAATATTCTCAAGTGAACACAGAACATGCTCCAGGGTTGATCATATGTTAGGCTGCAGAACAGATTTAATTTAAGAAGATTGAAATCATATCAAGAATCTTTTCTGACTATAATATACTAGAAATTAATAAAATGGGAAAATCACAAATGTGGAGATTAAACAATAGGCTACTGAACAACCAAGGGGGCAAAGAAGAAATAGAAATTAAAAAAAATGCCCTGGGACAAATGAAATGAAATATATTCAACACCAAACTTATGGAATGAAGCAAGACAATTCCAAGTGGGAAGTTTATAGGAATAAATCTCTATATGAGAAACAAGAAAATCTAAAAAAAATTCTAATTCTACACCTCAAGGAACTAGAGCAAGATGAATAAACAAAGGCCAAAGTTAGGAGGAAGGCAATAACAAAGACCAGAGCAGAAATAAATGAAATAGTTTCACTGATCTTTTCTATTGTCCTTTCTGTCTCTAAGAGCTATTTTTTTGAAAAGATAAACAAAATTGACAAACTTTTAGCTAGATTAAAAAAAGGTGAGGCTCAAATAGAATAAAAAAATACTAAGAAGAAAACTAAGGATAGGATATTACTATGAACAATCATACATTGGAGAATCTAGAAGAAATGGAAACATTCCTAGAAACTTACAATTTAACAAAACTCAATCATAATGAAACAGATAATCATAATAGAGCAGTTACTAAGAAGGAGATTCAATTAGTAATCAAAGACCTCACAATGAACAAAATTTCAAGACTAGATAGCTTCACTGGTAAATTCTAACAAATATTTAATAAAAGAATTAATACCAGATATTTCTCAAACTTTTCCAAAAAACAGAAGAGGAAACATGTCATTTTAGGAGGCCAACATTATCCTGATACCAAAACCAGACAACAGCACACAAGAAAATTATAGATTAGTATCTCTGATGACAATAAATGCAGAAATCCTCAACAAAAAATGCTATCAAACCGAACTCAACAATACATTAAAAGGATCATACATCATTTCAAGTGGTACTTATTAAAAAATGGTAGTTATTAATCATCTGCAAATCATTCAATGTGATATACTACATTAACAAAATGAAGGAAGAAAATCATACGATCACCTCCCTAAGATGTAGAAAAAGCATTTGACAAAAATCAACATCCAGTTATGATAAAACTCTCCATAACTGGGTGTAGAGAAATCATTTCTCAACATAAATACTCTCTAGGATAATCCCACAGCTAACATAATACTAAATTATTATATACTAATAATACTAAATTATTATAAATTATTATATACTAATTATTAGTAAAAGGTTGAAAGCTTTTCCTCAAGATTGGGGACAACACAAGGATCCCAACTTTTGACACTTTTGTTCAACATAGTAGCATACAAAAGAAAATATTTAGAAATAAATTTATCCGAGGAGGTCAAACACCCATACACTGAAAAGTATAAAGCACCAAGGAAGAACACAAATACAAAGATATTCTATTCTCATGGATTTGAAGAACACTGTTAAAATGTCAACAATACTTAAAACAATCTATAGATTCAATGCCATCTCTATCAAAATTCAAATGACATTTTTCAGAGAAATAGAACCATCCTAAAATTTCTATGGATCCAAAAAAGACCCCAGATAGCCGAAGAAATGTCAAATAGAACAAAGCTGTTTGGGGTTTCATGGGTGGCTCAGTGGTTCAGGTCTGTCTTCAGCTCTGGTTGTGATCCCTGCGTCCTGGGATCTAGTCCTACATCAGGCTCCCCGCAGGGAGCCTGCTTTTCCCTCTGCCTGTCTCTGCCTCTCTCTCTCTCTCTCTCTTTCTGTGTCTCTCATGAATAAATAAAATCTTTTAAAAAAAAGAACAAAGCTGTTTGTATTATCATAATAATAGACCTATAGATCAATGGAGAATAGAGGGCTCAGTAATACACTTCCATAAATATGATCAATTAACTTCTGACAAATTAGCCAATAATATACATGGGGAAAGAATAGTCTCTTCAGTAAATGGCAGGCAGGGGAAACTGGACAGCCATATACAAAAGAATGAAACTGGACCATTATTTTATATAGTTAGCAAAAAATTAACTCAAAATGTGTTAAAAACTTGAACATACAACCTGAAATCATAAAACTCCTAGAAGAAAACATAGGGGTAAGTTCCTTAACATTGATTTTAGCAATGATTTTCTTTTTATTTGACATCAAAAGCAGAGGCAACAGAAGCGAAAATCAAGTGGACTACATGAAATTGAAAGTTTTCTACCATTTTTCTACCTAGTAAAGGAAACCATCACCAGATAAAAAGGCAACCTACCAAATGGGAGAAAATGCTTGCAAAACATATATAAAGAATTCTACAACCCAATAGCAAAAAAAACTAATAGTCAAATTAAAAGATGGGCAGAGGATCTAAATATACATTTTTTCCAAAGAGGTACATGAAATGAGCTCAACATCACTAATCCACACAGAAATGCAAATCAAAAGCAACGTGAAATATCACTTCATACCTCTTAGAATGGCTATTATCAAAAGGACAAGAAAAAATAAATGTTGGAAAGAATGTGGAAAAAAGGGTCTTTGGGTACTGCTTGTTGAAATTTAATAAATGCAGCCACTATAGAAAACAGTATGAAGTTTCCTAATAAATTAAAAATACTGTAATTACTATATGATCCAGGAATTCTTCTTCTGGGTATTTATCTAAAGAAAACAAAAACACTAATTCAAATAGATATGGATGACTATTCCTGGTATCATTATTTACAATAGCCAAGACTTAGTTTGGCTAAACTATTTCCTAAGTTTTGGAAATAGTTTCATTGATCTTTTCTATTGTCCTTTCTGTCTCTAAGAGCTATTTAGAGACAGAATAACTGTCTGTCTATTTCCTTAGAGGAAGCAATCTAAGTCTCCATGGATGGATGAATGGATAAATGTGGTATATATACACAATGAAATATTATTCAGCCATAAAAAAGAAGGACTCTTACTATCTGCAACAATATAGATGAACTTTGAGGGCATTATGCTAAGTGAAATAAGTCAGAAAAAGGTAAATACCATATTATATCACTTATATGCATAATCTTTAAAGTCATAATACAAAGATTGGTGATTGCTAGAGGTGGGGGTGGGCCTGGCCAAAACGGGTGAAAGAGTTAAAAAAGTATAAACTTCCAGCTATAATATAAAGATATCACAGGGATGTGATGTCCATCATAGTTAATAACACTGTGTAGTAGTTTTAAAGTTCCTAAGAGAGTAAATCTTAAAAGTTCTCATCATAAGAAAAATTATAAATATGAATAGTGATGTATATTAACTGTACTTTACTGTGATATCACTTCACAATATCTACAAATATTGAGTCCTTATGTTTTATGCCTGAAGCTAATATATTATGTGTCAATTGTATCTCAGTAAATAAAAATGAGTTAGAAGCGAAATTAAAATATTTTCAACATCTTTAAAGTTAAATTTTGTATGTTCACATCCCAATTATATTTCAAGATAGATGTAGTGGTCATTTCATTTTTCTTTCCTACTTTTCCTTCCCTGTAAGATGAAGATGGAAATAAGGTCTCATTTAAAGAAAAGTGAGATAACTATAAAAAATCACTTAAAAAAAATCACTTAGATGAACTACACAGTATAAGAAATCAAAGGAAGTAAAGGGTTTATTATTATTTTAATTAAGAATATTGCTTTGGAGAAAATCACTTCAGAAGCCACATTAAATGGGAGAAAAGGTGCATTGGTAAGAATTTAAAAATTCAATAATTTCTATAAAAGTTGATTTTATATCAAATATATGCATTTATGTAAAATTCATATGTGAATATTGTATGGATATATATGCATACTTATAATCAAATTCTAGCTTTTTCTTAAAATAGCTTAATCGCATTCCTAATATGTGAAACTAAAGTAAATACAGTGAGAAAATGTATATTGTATATCATAATGCATAATTCATTAAAAGATGTAAGTATATGTAATATATAGTTTGATGTATCTGCTTTTTTATGTCTTTTTAGCATTATCTGTCTATATTTAAGAAAGAGGAAGAAATCTAAGGATATGTGCATCTAATATTTAACTGCACATTAGTTTGTTTGGGCTATAACAACATAGACTGGGTGGCTTAAACAACAGAAATTTGTTTTCTTACATTTCTAACATCAAGATGCCAGCAGAGTTGATTTTGGGTGAGACTGCTCTTCCAGGCTGGCAGATAGCCACGTTCTCATTATATCCTTATGTGACCTTTCTCTGTGTACACTCAGCGACATGTCTCTAGTGTCTCTTGTTCTTGTAATGACACCAGTCCCCTAGAATAAGGACCCTACTCTTATGACCTCATGTAATCTTAATCACCTCCTTAAGACTCTATCTCCAAGTATAGTCACAGTCCAAGTTCAGGCTTCAACATATGAATTGTGGGGATATACCAATCATTTCATAACAAACAGGTGCAACCTTGTGTCTTAAATCAGCTTTGAAAGGAAATAGAGCAAGACGGTTTTACAGACTGAGGTATGAAACATTAAGTTATTTATTAAATACATTATCAGCCGAATTTGTTAATTTGAGATGCATAAGTATGTAATTTAGGGACATTATAATAATGGTACAATCCAGCCAATTTGATCCACTTCATAAGAGTAAATTATGTACATTTCTTTCCAAATATGTTTTTAGTAACCTGATCTCGACAGCCTGAAATCAGCCACAGTACTTTAAATAATAAAGAAGTTTGGAAAAAGCTATAAATCGGGGTTCCTCCAACACATCGCTATTTGGAGAACAGGGAGTTGAAGAATTTAAAAACGTGTGCTTGTACAGATATAATGTACTAAACAAAAAGGTAAAGTGTTTATTTCATAACAATTGAATGACAGACAGTTGACCTAATGGAAGTGGCTAGAGATTTATGTTTCTTACTCTAGAAGTTCTTTTTTTTTTTTTTCTTTTTGTTAGGACAAGCTTCACAAAAGAGGAAAACTTTTAAGAGGTCAACATCCCAACAAATTGCACCTCAGCAATAAAATTTTTCAATGCCAGTGCAACCTACAGAGAGTCAGTATGTCAAACTACCCTATCAGAATACATTTTAAGACACTTTGCTCATTTATTCATCAAATATTGAATCAGGTAAGGTCATATACTTTGCTTTGCACTAGATATATAAGCCTAGAAGGGTCTCTTTCCTTGAAGAAGTTAGAGTCTTGTGGTAAAACAGACATTATATAAACAAATCAATATGAAACTACAAATGTAGAAAAGTGCTGTTAAGATCATGAAAATGTGCCATGGTAGAAAATGACAGGGACAAATCTAATTAGAGAGGATGTTTGGAGAAGACCTCTTTGAGATGATGATATTTAGAGTGAGATTTGGAGGATGAAAAGAAGCAGGCTGTGTGAAGAGCCACAGGAAATGCACTCCTGGCAGATAAAACAGCACAAAAGGGCACTAAGTGGGACAGTTCTGGGCTTGTTTTATGAGCTGAAAGCAGGGCATTTTGGCCAGAGCAGAGATGGTGGTGACTCAAATGACTTACTGGGGCCAGTCAGGTAAGTAAGTAAAGTAGAAGGGCATCTTTAGTTGTATTCTTTTAACCCAGATATACTTTGTTTGCATATTAATGGAATCTTAATTGTATTCTTCCCAAAGGGACACTCTCTGATTACATATTAAACTCACAGGAATATTTTTCACTAACACAAAGAAATATGCTCTGTCCTAAATTTATGATATACTAGTCTCCTAGGTCCATCTTTTGTTTTCTCCCTCAACTTTGCAATACAGAAAACAACAGTGCAATCTCAGTGATAAATAACAAATGACAGTGGGGTATCAATATAACAATAAGGTGATATATTGGTATCAATATAACAATAAGGTGAGGGGCGTCTCTGGTAAACTGAGAGTACATGCTTCTCATAAAGATCAGAGTCACTATTTAGCCTGAGAGCTTTTGCCATGGGTGAAGGAGGGTCCAGATTTAGCTAGAGGTTATAATTTTTAAAGAGAAGTTTAGATCTAGATTTTCCCATGTAATCCCCATATTTTACAATATTGTCAGATCATTCAAATTGTAAAAAACAAACAGCAAGGAATTACTACCAAGACTAAACAAAACCTGAAGGTGGTCTGGGATTTTACCCTACTTGCAAACTAACAAATTAACCTTCAGATTTCATTAATGCCACAAAATGTAAGACTTCTGTGTCAGGGAAAAAGGACAGTTTATGGTTCGCATTAAAACACTAGTCAGATCATCAGCATTTGTGTTGATTCCCCCAGCTTTAGTTTCCCACTGATCAATGCAAGGGGGCCAGCCGACACCAGCATATGTAGTAGATTGCATTGCACAGGAGAGGATCCCTCATTTCAGAAAATCCAAGTATTTTATGAGGGGCAGAAAGCAAGTCTTCCATTTTGCTCTGGGGGAAGATATCTTTATTTTCAAGCCTTCAAGCAAACCAAGGCTGTTGATTATATGAATGTGCCTGTACTTTCCCTACAGCAACAGACTATGCCTCCATGTGCAAGATGTTGAAAACAAACCTACAGAGAACTGTCAATATCCATAGTCCTCTAATTTTCAATCTTTGCACTAAAGCATAATGAGTGAAGGAAAGAATCATTGAAAATGATGTTTCTAGAGATGGACAAGAACTAGGTTGTGTACAGGTTTATAGGCCACAGAAAAGATGGTCCTTTTTATATGGAGCTCAGTGGGAGTCCATTGTTGGATACCAAGAATAAGAACAGCATGGATCACTTTATGCTTTCAAAAGAGCATTTTTGTAGTTAGATAAAGAATGGACTTGACAGGAACCAGATTGAAAGGCATCTCAAGATGTCTAGACATGATATGATAGCCTGGCTCAAATGCTATAAGTGCAGATGGAGAAACGTAGATTAATTTTTGATAGCATCTAGAGGTTGGATCTATAGACTTAATCAATGCATAGGGAAGATAATGGAGATAAATGAATTAGAAAGTCTCATTAGAGTTTTTGGTTTGAAACTCCAGAACAATATTTGGTCTTATATTTATTTGAAAGGGAAAGTTAGTGAAGTAATATGTTCTAGGGAAACAACAAAAGTTTTGGATATGTTATCTTTCAGATACCACTAAGCATTCAGGGACAGAAACAAAGTGGGTAGTTGAATATATAATTTAAATACTCAGAAATGTGTTTTTTGTTACATATGTAATGTTGGAAGCAGTTGGCACAGAGATGACACAGGTATTTAGTGTGAATAGAATCACATCAGGGGAGAATGGTGAAAAAATAACTTAAACATTGATTACTGAAAAAAAAATCCCCATAATTTTTAGAAGCTTTTTGAGCAATTTAGAAACAAATGAATTTAATAATAATAATAAATGTTTAGAGAGAGAAGGAAAAAGGAGGGCATGACAAGTTGCAATAGAGACTATGAGGATGTTTCTAGGAGGAAGGTGTCCATCATATGACACTTATAAAAAGTGAGATGAGGACAGAGATGTGTCCACTGGATTTGCAAACATGGAGGTGAGGAACAAAAGAATGGTACAAGAATGGTATTGTGAGAGAAGTAGAAACAGAACAAGCAGATAATAGTTTTCAAAATGTTTTCTCTGAAGAAAAAGAGAAAACATAACTTTAGTGGATGAAGAATCAAGGTAAGATTTTTCTTTAAGATGGATCATTAATTCCCATTTTTAAAGGATCATTAACTCCTATTTTTTAAAAAGATTATTTATTTATTTATTCATGAGAGACACATAGAGAGAGAGAAAGAGACAGGCAGAGGGAGAAGCAGGCTCCCTGCAGGAAGCCCAACGTGGGACTCAATCCTGAGTCTCCAGGATTATGCCCTGGGCTGAAGGTGGCACTAAGCCGCTGAGCCACCCAGGCTGCCCCATTAATTCCTATTTAAAAAAAAAATTGAGAGAGAGAGAGAGAGAAATAGCAAGAGAGGACAAGTAGCAAGGAGAGGGAAAAGCAGGCTCCCCACTAAGCAGGGATCCTGATGCTGTGCTTGATCCCAGGACCCTGGGATCATGACCAGAGCTGAAGGCAGAAGCTCAACCGACTGAGCCACCCAGGCACTCAAGGATCATTAATTCCTAATGGGAATGATTCTATTAAGAAGGAGATACAGATGATGTAAGAGAAATAAGTGGAATACAAGTCATGTAACTGTGATTCACAGCCTCTGTGGAGAGATTGTCATTTGATTAAATTTTCTATCTTCACAGAAGAAAACCAGAAGATAGATTCAAAAACAAATATGTTAAACATTTTACTGAAGATGAGGGGATTTATGCCTTATGGCTTGTATTTTTGTAATGACATAAAGAAAATCAATAGGTAGCAAAGCAATGGTAGGTTTGAGGGGAAAAAAAAGGAAAAGATGACTGTAGTAATTGTAGAGAGTGAGTGATCTTTGTTAACAAATGAGGTTAGCATTCATGAATCTATAGCAGCACACTGATTCCAGGATGTGAGATTTTCCCTAGGAATAACCTGCCCACTCCATTAATAAAACACAGAGAAGATATCTGAGTTTATCCATAGCTAGAGTATGAAATAGAGTATAAAATATCTGGAGATAAAAGACCATTTTTAAGGGGGTGATTGTAATGAAATACAGAATCTACACTAGGTAAATAAGAAAGCAAAGCTGGGTCTGTCCAGGTAAACAAACGATATACCATTAGGAAAAGACACAATCCACTTATTGTAAGAGTGAAAATTTGTTATTCTGAGATGGTTTTAGGAGGGGACATGGATAGATGGATATTAGTGGTTTGATTAGGATATATAAATTTGGGATTTTAGATGATCTATAGTTTCCGGGGATGACAGTTTCCAAGGAGTTTTCCCACAAGTGAAGGAGAAGAAAAGTTCATTGGTGATCAAAGAACAAAAAAAAATTCAGGGTCAACTTTATGTATGTTGCACTTACTGAGATCAATTTGAAGTGTGAGACACAGAGGAATATATTTTGAAGCAAATAAGTCCAGCAATGAATAATGAAAATACTCTGAAATTCTAAATTATATTAAAAATAATCATTAGTGTACTTGTTAAAATACACAGTTTCTAGATTTCTGGAGGTACTGAATCTGTAGACTTAGGTAGCACTTCACAGTCTTCTGTTACCAGTTACCACTGGTAATTTCAATCATCAACAGTTTAAGAAACGTGGAGTTAGGGATCCCTGGGTGGTGCAGCGGTTTAGCCCTGCCTTTGGCCCAGGGCGCGATCCTGGAGACCCGGGATCGAATCCCACGTCCGGCTCCTGGTGCATGGAGCCTGCTTCTCCCTCTGCCTGTGTCTCTGCCTCTCTCTCTCTCTATCTCTGTGACTATCATAAATAAATAAAAATTAAAAAAAAAAGAAACATGGAGTTAGAACAAAGGGGTTATGGAGAATGATTGAGATAAGAGTCAGGCTATTTGATGTTCCCTGATGTCAGAATGGGAGACACAGACTTTATATAGTGAAGGACTGGGGCAGGTATACCAGTGGAATATCAGGCATGGTATGTAATGATAAAGTTGAAACTTCAGTCAGGCAGCAGCAGATTAGTGCTGGCGATTTACCCACAATGTATTTGGATGTGGAAATGCATCTTCAATTTCTTTCAGCTGAGCTCCCTAGTCCTCACAAAGAATATCACATTGGGATGAACTCTAGAGTGGGGGTTGGCTATCTAGTTAGTGAGATTTCTAAACTCTAAGTGCTTTTAGAAAAATGGTTCCATTTATATACTGTTTTTAGTGGCAAAATAGATAAATAGGCATGCTCTTTGGGACTTGCTATATAGGCTGCTACCATACCAACCGAGAGATCTGGAAATTGCTGCTCACAGGGATGATCGTGGGCCCGCTGAATTGCTAGACAGAGAATACTTGATGAAATGCCAAATGTGCTGTGCTCACACTGTCATAATGTGGACTGATAAAAATAAGAATAGGGAAGGTGGCTATCATTAAGTATAATCAGTGCTTGGACATAAAATGTAGGTAAAAATAAATTGTATGCCAACTTACTAAGAGACAGTGCCAATGTGAGTCATCAGAACCTACCTGGGCGATATACTCTCCTTATCACTTTTTACTTGTTTCTACCGTTGGCTGAGGCTTGGCCATACTGTAGGACTAAATTGGATACCAGAAATGAAAGTGTAGAGTCTCATAGAGCATCAGGCTCCATTTTTCTTCTCATACCTTGTAATAATCATATACATTGGTTTACCTCTAATTTCTTGTTTTTTTCATTCAGTTTATTGTGTGCCCTTGAATGGGTACCTACCCCCACTTTGGTTTCTAGTGCTTAGCCTCAATGGCGAGGATCTAGAAATTTTTTTTGAGAATCTGGAAATTAATATAAAATTTCCCACTTAACTCTAAATTAATAAACTAAATTTCCATGTTTATTGTTTTATGAACATCTCTTTAATACTTACAGAATACTAGCCATTATGCCAACATGTAATGAAAATCATATTTATTTTTACTATAGCAAAACTTAAAATGTCTCATTCCCATTTGTATGGAGAATCAGAAAGATTTAGTCACTTGCATTAGATCAAACTGCTTATAAGTGAATGAGTCAGGGATTCAAATTCAGATGTTCCTTCTGTTTACCATAGCTTCCTTTACTACTATTTCCAAAGTAGGACAATTCTGTCTTGTTGAAAATAATACATGTTTTCTCCAATAGAGAATAAGTACAAAAATAACTTTGAGACAGAATAAATTTGATTAAAATGTTTTGGGATTTAAACAAGAGTGAATAATTAGATTTTCATGTAATTCAAAAATTGAAGTATAAAATTGTAGGGTATGTGGCATTTTTTTGGGGAAAGAATAACAAATCTATGGGGAAATATTCCAGGGGAAAATTTAAGAAAGTGGCAAAGATTGGGAGATTCGAGATGGTTATAGGTTTGACCAGTAACAAAGAAGAGAATTGTGGATATAAGAGTGGAAATGTTTACCCGGGCCAGGTCACAGAAAGTTTTAAGAAACAGGACAAGGAATTTTAGGGGAAAAGAAAGGTACTTGAAAGTATTGGATTACAATTATATTGGCATATTAATTTGGTAGGGCTTCTTAGGGTCATGAAATAATAAAGATCTGAACTGAGTGTTGGTTGTGAGAAAGGAAAGAATACAGCCTCATTGAATAGATGGAAGTTAAGGCGTGGAGTTCAAGAATAACATTTCTATTTCTAGTTTGGTTAACATTGTGATCTCATAAACAGGCATTAACTGGCAGAAGGAGAGGATAGATTAAGGAAAGGTGGTAGTTTGTGGTAGAAGAATATGGAATTCCAATAAGAAACTGGGAATGCCAAATTCAGATGTGAACCTGGAGTTCAGAAATCATGATATGGATATAGATTTTTTTTCTTTTTTAAAGATTTTGCTTATTTATGAGAGAGAGAGAGAGGCAGAGACACAGGAAGAGGGAGAAGCAGACCCCATGCAGGGAACCCAATGTGGGACTCGATCCTGGAACCCCAGGATCACGCCCTGAGCCAAAGGCAGACACCCAACCACTGAGCCACCCAGGCATCCCTATAGATTTGATAATAAATCTTAGGAGTGTGAATGTTTAGAGCCAAAATTATGGGTAGTAACTAAATGCCATCAAATATTTTTCCAATTAATAATTATACTTTTCTATTACCACAACAGACTCAAGATATAAGCATAACATTAAAATCAGCATTTTAAGGGGCATCTGGGGTCGGCTCAGTTGGTTAAACATCTGACTCTTGATTTTGGCTTAGGTTATGATCTCAGGATTGTGAGATTGAGCCCGTGTCAAGCTTCATGCTCTGTGGGGAGTCTGCTTGAGATTCTCTCCCTCTTCCTCTGCTCCTCTCCCTTTTTGTATGCATGCTCTCTCTCTCCTATAAATAAGTAAAATAAAATAAAATAAAATAATAAAATAAAATCAGCATTGTAACAGATAAAGAAATGAGTACAAGGAAATCATAGGCGATAGACCCAACAGTTTTATTCTAGGAAATTTGTTCTTTTTTTTTTTTATTTTTTTTAATTTATTTTTTTATTTTTTTTAGGAAATTCGTTCTTAACCTGTATACTATTTTTCCTGCAATAAGAGTGAAGAAAGAAAGGAAATAAAAATTGCTATGAATGGAACAAGAATACCATGGCTTATAAAAAGCAGTAGAGAGCATTCTAAGAAGAAGTATATGGAATTAACATTTGCTACAAAGGAGTTTATGGATATAGCCATTGAGAAATATCTGCTATTTTCAAAGCTAAACAATTTCCTGTGATGAAATAAACAATTTGATAAATAGACAATAGCAAAGGAGTGTATGCAGAATTACTCCTCTAATACTTTTTTAGTGAGATTATGTTTTCCAGTGAACAAGAAGAAGTTCCAGTTCAAGATGGCAACATAAGAAAATGCTGAACTCATCTGCTATGGACTCACTGAATCTATAGCTACATTTGGAACCATTTCCTCTGGAAAACAAACAAACGAACAAAACTAGCTGAGCAACAACTCCATACCAAGCAAATAAGAAAAAAAAATTACATCAAAGCAGTTAGAGAGGATGAGACACATATTTACCATCAATTCTACCTCTGGCATGATAACTCAAAATCAAGAAAGAATCTCAGATTGGGAGGGAACTCTAAACCTGGAGCTTCTTCCTGAGAAGTGAAGGTTTTTTTTTTTTTTTTTTTTTTTTTTTTTTTTTTTTTTAAATTTTTATTGATTTATGATAGTCACAGAGAGAGAGAGAGGCAGAGACACAGGCAGAGGGAGAAGCAGGCTCCATGCCCCGGGAGCCCGACGTGGGATTCGATCCCGGGTCTCCAGGATCGCGCCCTGGGCCAAAGGCAGGCGCTAAACCGCTGCGCCACCCAGGGATCCCAGAAGTGAAGGTTTTAATCACACATTAGGCACTTCACTTTCAAGACCTACTCTGGAGACAATCCCTCAAAACACCTACTTTGAAAAACAACTGATCTCATGTCCATAAGACCCCCAAGGCTGTAACAAACTGACAACTTCTCCTAAAAGGTTTGAGTACACAGTCCTACTCTCCCCATGGCCCAGACCAGAGGAGGTGGTTGAAAAGTACCCAAATTTTGTATTACAGAGACTCATTAGCTCATCTTAAAGCACTGGCCTAAGGGGCAGGCATTTAACCCACATGTAAGGGCTTACTGGGGTCCTCTCCGGGGATGCAGGCTGCTGAGTACCATCTTTGAACTCTCCCTGTGCCTTGTACCAACTAGCTGTTATGTTCTGGAAGGGACCTTGTTCCTTCCTCTGGTATCCTATATTTTGCAGCTGCCACCCAGGGAACACCTCTAGATCACCTAGTGGTATTTATGCTTGAAGGGCCCACAGGACTATAACCAACAGATAACATTTTTAAACCACTACCACCCCCTACCCCTTGGCACAACAAGAGGCAACAGGGCCAGCATCCCAGTCTCTGTGAAACATGCTTATTAGCTTATCTTCAAAGCTACAGCCTGAGGGGCAAGCTTCTAATTAACTCCATCTAAGGGCTGACTATTATCCTTTCTAGAGATCTCAGAGGGCGGGCTCTATCTTTGTGCTCTCCCTCTGCTACACTCCAGAGTGCCAGGATCTCCTGGAAAGACTCTTATACTTGTGTCTAGTGCCCCATGTTTGACATATGGTATCCCAGTTTTTGTGGCTGTCACCCAGGAGTCTGCTCCTTGACTGCCTAGCTCTGGTGGCCAGCAGGGCTTCCAGGCGTGGGTCCCATGGGACTGGAACAAATTGTTTTTAGCCAGTTACCATCTTGAAGGCACTGCACTGGTAGCAGATTGAAACACACTCCTAGTCTTTCTGTGAAAAGAAAGGTTTTGAACCTTTGCTAAAAATCTATAAATTAGCTGAGCAACTACTACACATTAGGCAAATGAGAAAGACCCACATCAAAGTAGGTAGAAGAGGCTGGGACACATTCTCACCATAAACTCCATCTCTGGCTTGGCAAATCAAAACTGGGTTTGCTATCCTGGAGCTTCGGACTGAGGAGCAGGACTCTATTTTGGCACACATCTAAGGGTCTATGGATACGTACCTCAGGGATAGAGGCTGATGGATGCCATCTTTTTGCTTTATGACTACTTGACTACAGGTTGCCAATATCTCCTAGAAATCAGGTATACACTTGACTGACACCCTAAGTTTTGTGACTACCACCCAGAGGCCACAGCTAATGTCCTGGCTCTGTAGCAAATGGAACTTATGCTTACGGTTCCACAGAACTGTATATGTTTGCATATTTTAAAACCTGTTGCCTGAGGGTCTAGCTTCCAATCAGCCTGAATCTAGGTGCTCACTGAGATTCTCCTCATTTGGGCACTGACAGGTCTTGGCATACATTCAAATAATGGGAGCCACTAAAAATAAAATAGGCTGTTCAGACAATCATAAAGGTAAGAAAGACAAGCAAGATGGGAGACAGGGTTAATGGTTAACGTTCATCTCCTACAAGAGGCCATCTCTTAAGACAGAGATGTGGCAGTTTTATATCTATGGCATAGAACCAATACAGACAGTCAAGGAAAATGAAGAAATAGAGGAATGTGTTCCAAATTAAAGAAAAAGATAAATGCTCAGAAAAAGTCCTTCATTAAATGGAGAGAAGTGATTTACCTGATCAAGTATTCAACATAAGTCATACAGATGTTCACCGATCTCAGGAGAAGAATAGATGAACACCAAGAACTCCAGTGAAGACCTAGAAAATATAAAAATTTACCAACTAGAAGTTCCAGAACTGAAGAGTATAATAACTGGACTGAAAAATACCCTTAAGGGATAGCAGACTAGGTGAAGTAGAGGAAGTGATCAGTAAAACTTAAGGACGAACAATGGAACTCAGCATAGAGAAAAAGAAAATATTGGAGATAGCTCATTAAGAGACTCTTGGGACAACATGAAGTGAACCAACATTTGTTCTAAGTATAGGTGTCCCAGAAGATGAGAGACAGAAAGGGGCAGAAAACTTTGAATGGCTAAAGATTTTCCTACCTGGTGAAGGAAACAGACCATAAGGCTGATTTTTCAGCAGGAAATTTGAAGGTCAACGGGAAAAAAAAATATGAAAGGAAAAATTTTCACAGGTAAAAGCAAACATCTAGTAAAGGTAGTAGATCAATTACTTATAAATCCAACAGTCTCTTCAATAAATGGTGCTGGGAAAATTGGACATCCACATGCAGAAGAATGAAACTAGACCACTCTCTTTCACCATACACAAAGAAACTCAAAATGGATGAAAGATCTAAATGTGAGACAAGATTCCATCAAAATCCTAGAGAAGAACACAGGCAACACCCTTTTTGAACTCGGCCATAGTAACTTCTTGCAAGATACATCCACGAAGGCAAAAGAAACAAAAGCAAAAATGAACTATTGGGACTTCATCAAGATAAGAAGCTTTTGCACAGCAAAGGATACAGTCAACAAAACTCAAAGACAACCTACAGAATGGGAGAAGATATTTGCAAATGACATATCAGATAAAGGGCTAGTTTCCAAGATCTATAAAGAACTTCTTAAAATCCAAGTATTAAAATCAATAATATATACAAAATTAGTCAATGTATACCAAAAAAGATGTAAAATATGACAACATATGTATAAAAGTGGAGAGGGGAATAAAAAAAAAAAGGGACTCAAGTGACTAAAATCAGAAATAAGGATAAAGAACAACCAACACCACAGAAAGAGAAAAGATTATAAGGGAATATTATAATGTCTTTTATGCCAAATCAGGAAGGAATAGAAGTAGAAAATTTGAACAGACCAATTACTAGTAATAAAATTGAATCAATAATAAAGAAAAACTCCCAAGAAACAAAAGCTCAAGGACAGATGGTCTCATAGATGAATTCTACCAAACATTTAAAGAAGAGTGTATATATCTATTCTTCTTGAAGTATTCAAAGATATAGAAGAAAAAGAACTTCCAAATTAATTCTACAAGGCCAACATTATCCTAATACTAAAAACAGAGACACTAAAACAACAACAATAAAAACCCCAAAGCAAAACAAAACCAAAATCCCCTACAGGCCAATATATCTGATAAACATAGAGTAAAAAAAAGTCCTCAACAGAATATTAGCAAAATGAATTTGATAATACTTTAAAAAATAATCCGCCATGATCAAGTAGGATTTACTTTAGGTATGCAAGTGCAGTTCAATAGTCACAAAACCATGTGATATATCACATGAACCAGAGAAAGGATACAAAATATGATCATCTCAATAGATGCAGAAAAAGCATTTGACAAAGTACAGCATCCATTCATGATCAAAACTCTTAACAGAATAGGTTTAGAGAAAACATACCTCAACATAATAAAAGCCATATATGAAAAAACTCACAGTTAACATCATACTCAATGATATAAGATGGAAAACTTTTTAAGATCAGGAACAACACAAGAATGTTCACTCTCATTATTATTATTGATCATAGTGCTGTAGCATTAGATGAAAAGAAAAAAAAGACATCCAAATTAGTGAGAAAGAAACAAATCTGTCACTATTTGCAGATGACATGATGTGGGACTCGATTCCGGGACTCCAGGATCACACCCTGGGGCAGAAGGCAGGTGCTGAACTGCTGAGCCACCCAGGGATCCCCTCAAACTTTGTTTTAGAATAAATTAGACATGGTGATGTAATATATAGCATGATAACTATAGTTAATGCTACTTTATTGTATATTTTAAAGTTGCTAAGTGATCAGACCTTAAAATTTCTCATCACAATAAAATATTGTAACTATGTATGATGACAGCTATTTGATTAAACAGCCACATTCTTTATATATGAACTCATAATGGTAGATTAATTACAATTTGATGTTATTGTGCTACTTTTTGTATTTCAGTGGTATACAAAATGAAAATGATGTAGGCAAGCAATGATAGACTCTAAATTGTAATATATATAACTTAAAATTAGATCCTTAAGGTTAAAACAGAAATCAGAATGGCTAAACTTTATATCTGCTTATAATCTTTCCATAGAAAAATTAAACAGTAACTTTAAGAATCAAATATTCAGGGGATCCCTGGGTGGCGCAGCGGTTTGACGCCTGCCTTTGGCCCAGGGTGCGATCCTGGAGACCCGGGATCGAATCCCACGTCGGGCTCCCTGTGCACGGAGCCTGCTTCTCCCTCTGCCTCTGTCTCTGCCTCTCTCTCTCTCTCTCTCTCTCTCTCTCTGTATGACTATCATAAATAAATAAAAAAATTAAAAAAAAGAATCAAATATTCAATGTCTTTTTAATTATTTTACTTTGATTTGAAAAGCCCACCATGTGAAAGAAGAGGTATTTGGTTGAATGAAATTCTATGCAAGTACATGTCAATTTTTGACCTTTCAAATTGAAAATACCTTAAAACTCTGCTGGCCTGTCAGAAGGAAAAGAGCAACATTGAAAGATTCTAATATATCTGATCCTTAAAAATCTAAATTACTATATATTTACTTTTGACAAACTATTTTGTGAGAAAAGAAAGTAACTACTAAAAGACAATTATATGGTGTTCCTCTATATAGAAGATAGATGATATAAATAAAACAGGCACCATACTTTAGTATCTTTTAATTTGCACAGCTTTACATTGTTTTTTTTTTTTAAGTTGACAATACATAGACATTTTTAGAGAGACAACTGTCAAAAAAAACTCAATTATATTATTTAGTGTTACTGTAGTTTATGGAATATATGTGAAATGTCCTATGTAAAAAATTACATTATTAGCAGAGAGCAAATTTAGTTCAAAACAAATAGGTCCAATTTGTATTATCAACCACATAAATCCGTATCTATATAGAAATGACAGACTTTCTATGAATTTTAATACATTTTTAAATATTTATTTTCATTTATTTGAGAGAGAGAGAGAGAGAGAGAGAGAGAGAGAGAGAGAGCATGTGCATGCACATTTGAATGGGAGGGCAGGGGTAGAGGCAGAGGGCCAGAAAATCTCAAGCAGAGTCTACACTGAGCATGGAGCTGGGAGACGGGGGCGGGGTGGGGGTTCAATACCAGGACCCTGAGATCACGACCTAAGCCAAGAACAGAAGTTGGACGCTCAACTGATTGAGTCACCCAGGTGCCCCTGAATTTTATTGTATATATTATTTTTTAAAGAAAGATTTTATTTATTCATGAGAGAGACAGAGAGCAAGGTAGAGCCATAGGCAGGGGGAGAAGCAGTCTCCCCATGGGGAGCCTAATTCGGGACTGGATCCCAGGATCCCAGGACCAAAACATGAGCCAAAGGCAGACTCTGAACAACTGAGCTACCCAGGCATCCCATGCCCCCTGAATTTTAATATTCTAAGAGTAAATTTTTTTTTTTTTTTTAAAGGTAATGAAGGCTTTTTTATTATTATTATTTCATTTACTTATTCATGAGAGAGACACAGAGACACAGGCAGAGGGAGAAGCAGACTCCATGCAGGGAGCCCGACATGGGACTTGATCCCGGGACTCCAGAATCATGCCCTGGGCTGAAGGCGGCGCTAAACCGCCAAGCCACCTGGGCTGCCCCTAAGAGTAAATTTTAATATTCCAAACGCTAAGATTGTTAGTCTATATGATATGTTTTCCTTCGGAAATAGTTGAAAGCAAATGCATATATATGGAGATGATCAACAAACAAGTTTAAACTATTCAAAGTCTAACACACTTTTTGGCAAAGTTTCTGGGATTTTCATGTTGAGTACGTGTCTATAATCCTCCTACTATGGACCCAATATGTACTTTCTAAAATAGTGACAGCATAGAAAATACACAATTAGAATACAAAACTATCATCAAGGAACTGGTGATCTTGTATGATGGCTAAAGCAGTAAAAATCTATAATGAAATATAATAAAACTTTCACAAGGCAGGTAAAATATCCTCAGTAGATTCATCATCTGGGTCGTATACTCCTGAATGTTGGATAGCAGCTGAAATACTCTCAAGCCAGTCTTCTCTTCCATTTCTAGTTCAGGGTACATTTTGTTGTGTTAATAGACCCCCAAATACCAGTTTTTGCTACTGTTCATGTGGAGTTACATTGTAGGAACTCATCATTAGAAATCCTGTGTTACTACTTAATAGACAATGAGGTTAGAATTTGAAGTCAGAGGAAATAAAGAACATCCACTTATTTAGGAAACATTTAATACCTTTTACTATAATATGTACTCACACAGAAGTGATGTGTCACTGTAAACCTTAGAGAGCTACAGCACTGTCTAAAGCACTTTTTAAAAAAATCAAAACACAAAGATTAGTTCCTAGAACTATATAATGATAGTTTTAAATGTTCTAAATTCAAGGAAGACAGCTAAAGTGTAGGAGACAAAGAGAGAAAAATGGGGAAAAAATCTGAACTATTTTGTGACAAATTATTTAGCAAAACAAAGAATGCAATTTTTCATTCATGAATAAATGGAAAGAAGCAGATCATTTGGAAGAAACGTAAGGGAACACTTTAAGTGCAGTGATGTTTTGTGTTCAGTGTACATGGTATGGGCCACAAAGCACCCCTTAGAACTGATGAGGTCTGGCCTTTCCAAGCGTTCAGCATCACAATGGGAACACTGCTGTTAGCTTTTTAAAAAAGACAATGAAGTTGCCCAATTTAGAATTTCGGCGTTGATAGTAAACTTCCCCTTAAGAAGTATGGAAGAAAACATTTGCTTACAAGGCAGACAAAACCACCACTCAGACTGTCCACATAAATTTAAGTACCTAACTGTTACATCTCTCTTGGACTCTTAAATTTTTAACTTTTGTTTTTCTACTTTTCAGGTGACTTGAAAAAAGAAAAGAAAAAAAATCAGGTGATTTGTCTTCTTAATTCTCAACAGTACTTGAATTGACAAGATGTCCAATGTCTGAAAAAGAATATTCCTTTATTTGTGTTATTGCTTTTTTTCTAGTTAAGTAGAAAAGACAATATAGAATCCTTCAGCTCTACTGATTGACAGATGTGTTAAGGTATGTGTTTCAGTGTGTGGAAGAGGGATTATCATTTGTTTCTACAAAGGTAAGCGTGTCATTTAACTAGGTCAGTAAACAGGGAGATTTTATACGAGTTACCTGAATTGTCCACCTTTAGTAGGTAAAAAATTCCAGCTTAGAAAGGACAAAGCCTATGGATCCATCATGAAGACAGCTGAAAAGAATGAATTGGCCATATCACAGTTCAGCTTGGCAGCTGCATGAAGAAATGCATGTTGTTACATTTGTTTCAGAGAGAAAAAGCTTCATTTAATTCCTGTAGAGAATGACAACTTTTGTTGTATGTTTTCACTTTCCAACTTGCTTTTAGACCATGAAGTCCTTCAGGTACAAAATGAAAGGACATGGAATCAAAAAAATTAATGAGCATGAACAATTAAATCTATCAGTGAGTTGTTATGAACTGCTTTATATGGGAATAAAGGGAATTCTATGTGCTTTCAAATTCCTTTGGAGTCAAAAAATGCTATTCAGGCCTATATTCTGAGTTATTGGGGCAATCATGGATATCTTTTTTTACTTAATGAATATAGGAAAGAGTATTTTATATAACCAGTTCAGTGCTGAAAGAATTACATAGTAGAGAAATATCTTCTATTTGTAAAGCTGGAAACTGACTAAAGATTTCTTTTTATATTTTATCTCGTGCAAATATTTGTCCATTATCATACAGATGTGTTCATTTTAAATTCTGTAATAAAATAATAGTCTTTATACAACTACATAATTATCCAGGAGCACTGCAAAATAGTAGTTTTAAATATTTTATATGGTATATAACAAAAACTTGAACCTATTCCATGAAAAAAGTGGTCTCTGTTTTTCATATGTATGAATTCATAAGCTGAAGGAAAATAAAGTTTTGTATTGATGTTCTTTACTGTTTCTTTCTCCTTTTTTTGACACCATTATATTCTGCTCAGTTCTAAGCATATTATTCTGTGAGGATTAATTCTATATATCTGGGTCAATAGAAAGCTCTCTGGTTCAAATGTTTATTTCACAGTTACTTTATTGAAGACAGGCAATGCTTTCTGTGATGCCATAATGTTTTCACTTATTCTTTATAATTCTTGGCATTAAAATAAGTGCTGGCTAGTGAGAACCAGTAAGTTTTACTTAAAAAAAAAAATTCTTAACTGTGGGTTCTGTTTAATGTATGTATGAACACTCATGAGTCTTTAAAAATATTACCTTATAGATAGTTTCTACATTATCTATCCCAGTAAAAAGTATATAACATATGCTTAGTGACTATTTGTTTAATAATTGGAATATTAGACAATAAGAAGTTTAAAAAGTTCAAAGATTTAAAATGATTGTATAAGGCCACAAGGTTAATATCTGATGAAATAGGAAATATATAATGAAAGATGGAATAAAATTGAATTTTAAGGGTTTCTTTTAAAGAAATTATTTATCAGAGGTCAACATGGGAACATTAAAATGCTAAAAAGGTACTTAATTACTTATTGCACATGGGATAATCTGTCATTTGGATAAGATTTCTTATCATTGATAACTCTGTTCACTTTCAAACTAAGAGTAACACAAAATATGTGCATTTGGAAAAAAAAAAAAAACCTAGCTCATTACCAAATTTTCTAATTACCATTTCTAGAATGCTTTTAAAAAGTAAAACATATCACCCCTATCATTTTCCTTGATGACAGGTGACTACATTAATCCATGATTTTTTTATACTTTACTCACTTATTTGTTTTCCTCATGTGCTAATGAAACTCATATGCACCATAAATTTTTAGATACATGAATATATCAGCATTTTTCATTTCTAAGAATCCATTAATTAGTATCTTAGATATCTAACACAAACACAGATGAAAAATCTAAGTTAAATATATCTTTCACACACCCCAAATTATTTGCTTTTCTATCCTTTCAGAAGTTTCTAATTATAGTATAAAGTTTATTTTTCCAACAATTTAATTCATGGATTTTACTTTTCAAGATTTAGTTAGAGAGACTGTGATATATATTATACTAGAGAGGACAAATTCAATAAAAGATAACAGATGGGTTACTGGAAGGGAGGTGGGTGAGAAGATGGGATATTTGGCTGATGGGCATTAAGGAGGGCACTTGAAGTAATGAACACTGAGTATTACTAAGAATCACTAGATTCTACCCCTGAAACTAATAATATACTATATATGTTAACTTAAATCTTAAAATGTTTTAAAAATTTAAATTTAAAAAAACTTAAAAAATTAAATGGAAGATAATCAGAAAAAAAAGGACAAGTTAAAGGCATTCTATATAATCCATGTTAAAAATCCAGAAATTTTGTATGATTTTTAAAAGTTTTTAATATAGTGAAAAATATTTGACACTTTATACATAAGAACATAAAATTATTTTCTTACATATAAATGTAGAAATTGAAACTTCAGTGGTTTCTAAATGCCTTTCAAGGGGACTAGATATATCAGAATAATCAGGGCAGTTTTTAAAAATCTAATTCCCGGAGGCACCTAAGTGGCTCAGTTGGTTAAGCATCTGCCTTGGGCTCAGGTCATGATCCTGGGATCCTGAGATGGATGCCCTGAGCTGGGTTCCCTGCTCGGAGGAAAGTCTGCTTCTCTCTCTGCCTCTCCCATTCTCTTTCAAAGGAATGAACAAAATCTTTACAAACAAATGTAATTCCTGGACTGCACCCATGATTTAGTATACTGAGGTAGATCAGGAACTCTACCAATTTTAATAATTTGTAAGTATTCTGATTCCCGATCAGATTTAAAAATAATTTTACTATTTACTCTTATAACATATTTCAATATAAAATGCTATATAACTTTAAAATGTTTTGTTAAATCTGTCCAAATTTGTTTCTGTATACATTGTTATTGTTCAATTTATCTTAAAGGAGCCTGTGACTATTACAGATTTTTTTTAGAATTTGGCAATCATTTGATTAAATATTCCCGCAAAGTATGTCTGGGCTCTCCTGTAGGTAGGAATGAGAATGCCTTGCCTATGGAACAGTGTACATTAAATGACTCCTGTGAGGAAAGCTGTGTGGTTCACAGGGGAGACGGGTGGGCTCTGGGCCTGAGCTCAGTCACCAGGCCAATCAAGCCAGACACCAGGGCTCCAATGGGTCTGGGCGGCTGATGCCATGACCCTGTTCCACTTCGGGAACTACCTCCCCTATCTCATCACCTATGAGTGCAGCAGCCTGAGTACAACACCTTCTGGAAGCATGTGCAGGCCAGAGGCACCCACCTCTTCACACTGCTGCGAAAGATGCTGCTCCTGGCCATTTTTCTCCCACCAGGAAAGGTGGCATCTATGACTTCATTGGGGATTTTGTGAAGGCCACAGTGGATGTGATAGACCTGATAGACCTAAACCTTGTCACATCCTGGAATGCAGGCAAGGCGGGGTACGAGATCATGGCTGCTGCCTTGGGCTACCCACCACCAAGCTCATTGTGTCCTGCTGAATCCCCTTTTGGTTTGGAGCCCCGGATTTGAGTTTGACTGAAGTATATCCAGATGGGCAATGACTCCAATATCAGTCTGGTCCATTACATCGTTTCATCTGCCCAGGTCTGGATCACAAGGTGCTATGACCTGTGCCACAGTTTTCAGCCAGTAGTACTTCTACTGGCGTTCCTTAGCATCTACGAGGCCTTAGTCAGGGAGACCTTCATCCCCCTCTGTTCCCTGGGCAGCTGGACAGCATTGTCCAGAGCAGTGGTGACAGGGCTGCTGGCTCTCAGTACCCTGGTGCTCCATGTCACTGCTATCAGCATACACTCTGAGGTACAGTCTACTGGACATTCACATACTCTTGCCCTGCTTCCAGGTTTCAGTGAAGCAAACAGTATTTGTGAAGTTAAAGGGAAAAAAAAAGTGAGATTGTATTCACTACTTGTAAAAAATTTCAATACCGATAATCACTTTGTTTACTAAATTATAAAAATAAACACATTTCTTCTTCATACACCTACTTTTACATATATACAATGGACCTTGCTGGGCTTTCCCTGTGTTTCCTATCTCAAAGGGAAAAAAAAAAAAAAAAGCTGCTAAGGAATGGGCTGTGGGACTCAGTTGAATAAGTCAATATATTCTGTCTAGATGTCATCATCTTTGTGACTTTTTTTTTTAAAGATTTTATTTATTTATTCATGAGAGACACAGAGAGAAAGGCAGAGACATAGCCAGAGGGAGAAGCAGGCTCCATGCAGGGAGCCTGATGTGGGACTCGATCCTGGGACTCCAGGATCATGCCCAGAGCCGAAGGCAGATGCTCAACCACTGGGGCACTCAGGCGTCCCTATCTTTGTGACTTTTAAAGTAAATTCATAAATATTGATTAATAAAATAATTTGAGACAAGTGTGCATATGGGGATTAGAGGGAAGATAGAGTTACTGTTATGGTTATTTTGGCTGCATATTATAATAGGGGGGACGTCCTGAAATCAATTGATGGGGGTTAGAACCAAGCAATCAGCTTTTGTGAACTTAGGAAAACTATATAATGTAGATCTTAATAATTTCCTTAAGAAAATTAAGTGAGGCTTATATGTGAAAACATCATATATTATCCAGAATGGGTCCTGGCATTCAACCATCATTATCACATCGTATAGGCAAACTGTTGTGCCATCTGTAACAGATAAAACCTTCAAACCTAATCCAAGAGGATATGCAATTTGTAGCTCAGCATGAATGTTCCCAGTATTATGTAGTTGTTTGCTGTGCATCATCAATGTTAGCTTTTGGGTAGATTATGCTTCAATATTTTGTGACTATTGTTATGTCATCAGTAAGGAGAACTTAGAATTATGTTTCCATACATTTATCAAATAATGCCAAATAGTAATATTTGCTTAATGAATATTGAACTATCTAGTACTGGTGGCAACAATTTGATATTATTGCATCATCATGCACAAAGATGCCTTAAGAAATTTATCTTGAATTATAATGTATTTAATACAGATATATTGGGGATCCCTGGGTGGCGCAGCGGTTTAGCGCCTGCCTTTGGCCCGGGGCGCGATCCTGGAGACCCGGGATCGAATCCCACATCGGGCTCCCTGCATGGAGCCTGCTTCTCCCTCTGCCTGTGTCTCTGCCTCTCTCTCTCTCTCTCTCTCTCTCTCTCTCTCTCTCTCCCTCTCTCTCTGTGACTATCATAAATAAATAAAAAATAATAATAATACAGATATATTTAGAGTTTATGGTTTTTCCTTCACAGAAAAAGGCAGATTGCTATCTATTTGGACATTTGGTAGCTACCTTTTTGTATTATTTTACTTTTATTTTTGGTTTTAATTTTTTTGTTTACATAATTTGCTTTAGGTAACTCAATGTGCTGAGTATTTGCTAAATTAGATCTAGCTGAGATAAAATTTTTACACAATTTCCAAGAAATGATGTTTTTAAATTTGTAATTAATGTCAGAACTGGTTTAATCACAATATGCCACAGTTAGAAATAATTATTTGACAGTGAATACTTCAGCTTTGAATCAAATACTAGATTCGACTCATTCTCTTTTCTAACAATACCATATTTCTCCTTCTCTGTATCTTGGTGGGTACAAGTAAGATATTCAACTTTGTATGTTATCAGAGAAACTCCAAATTAATTCTTTAGGCCATTGCCATTGAGAAAATATTAAAATGTGAAATAAAGGTTATTACTGTGACAAAGAGGAGCTCTGAACATTGATAGCCATTTGGGTTTAATATTGTTAAATGAGGCCACATTACTGCTATAACAGTTGGCTGTCTAATAAGCTGGAATATCTCATCAGAAATATTATAACAAGATGTGCTCTGAAGAGTCTGTTGGAAAACAATTGCTTGATATAGCTCATTTAAGGTTCAGTACCATCACTCTCATTTCTGCAGGGCTAGCAATGAGGATGAAGCATCACACCCTTATCAGTCTCTGGCACCCTGACTTCATCAGGGTTTTGATTAGTCCCCAGGGAAGGTATGTTTTACTGAAAGATATCATGATTATCAACAGAATGAAGCAGGACGTCAAATGAAGTTGGGAGAAATTGCTCAAAAACAGAATGGAAATATAAAACCTATTAATTCAGTGACATTTCAGAGACTGTTAAGCACTGGCCATCAAAGCACTGGATATGTTGTATTTATGGATTTAGTGTCCAGTCTCAAGGCTTTTGTGAATCTAAACTATCTTTTGGATGTATGAGTATTTTTAAAAATACAGAGGGCTTTTTAGTATAAAATGTATCATTTGGTTTTATACATATATATTTATATGTACACATACATATATAATTATGTATTTTTATTCATCATTTACTTTAGAATAAACAATAGTGATCAATTAAGTTTTCTCTTTAAATTTGTATATCAGGGTCTTTCAGCTAAAATATATATTCATTGTAAAAACATGCTTTTTATGTAAAACTCTGTATTCAGGACTCCAACTTTGAGTTGTTTTCAGAATGTTTCAGATTACAGATTTCTGTGCAATATTAATTAGGAAAAATATAAAAATATCTGTATCAATTGTAACACTGCCATAGATTTTGGAAAAAGAACATTTTCATTGAAAAGTTATATGTAATTTCAGTGACTCATAGTATACTATTTAGGATTTATATTCCATTACCTCTTCCAGGTTACTTTACATAAAATCTTGCATATTATAGTAGTGTGCAAATTAAGTTTCCAGAAATCTAATACATAGTGTATTTCTACTTTCAAGGATGAACAAAACCTATGCATTAAAAATGCATGCTATTCCACTGAAATTTTAAGAGGTTTTTCTTTTTTGGTGTGTTTTATCATTCCCAAAAGTGCAGTGAAGATGTTTGGTTTGAGATTAATAATATCTCTTGCATTTTCAGGACTGCTTTAAAACTTCTTAGTGTGCAATCTTCATATTTTGTTGATACATCCCTGGAAAAATGCCAGTTCTGCATAAATCAACAAAATTAATCATTTCTGACTCACTGAATCTGACATGAAACTACTTATTAAGTAATATTTGAGTACCTACTATGTGTCAATTACATTTAACACTGGAGATTCCAGATATGGAGAAACAGAAACAGACTTTTGTTCTGATGAAGCTTGCTGCTGTTAGGAAAGAAGAAAGCAAGTGATCAAAATAGCACACTACTCTCTCTCTCTCTCTCTCTCTCTCTGTGTGACTATCATAAAATAAATAAAAGTTAAAAAAAAAATAAAATTTAAAAAAAAAAAAGGGATCCCTGGGTGGCGCAGCGGTTTGGCCCCTGCCTTTGGCCCAGGGCGCGATCCTGGAGACCTGGGATCGAATCCCACGTCGGGCTCCCGGTGCATGGAGCCTGCTTCTCCCTCTGCCTGTGTCTCTGCCTCTCTCTCTCTCTCTCTCTCTCTCTCTCTCTCTCTCTGTGTGTGACTATCATAAAATAAATAAAAGTTAAAAAAAAATAAAATTCAAAATAGCACACTAATGAAATGGTGATTGCAGACTGAGAAAAATAGTGAAAAAAAAGCAAAAATAGATTATGTATTACAAGATTTTTAAAAATTTTTTGAGGGAGTGATGCCTGAGCTGATATCCAAAGAAAGAATGGCATTTAACTAGGTGAAGTGTCAGTGGGCAATGTGCAATGAAAAGCATCACAGAGGGAAAAATTAGGACAAAAATCTTGTGATGTGAGGAAGCATAGTACACTTGAGCTACTTAAAGAAGCCTGTGCATCCTGGCAGTAGAGGAAATGAAGAGTGAACTTCTACACAACTTTCAGAAAGTATGGTTATTAAGCTAAAATGAGAAATGAGAGGACTCTAGAGCAGAATTTGTAATCATGTGTTTGAGGTTGTAGCTTTATTTTTCTCATAAAATTGAAGAGACCTGAACACATCTTAAGGTCACTGGGACAGACAATATGGAGAGAATGATGGAATGCATAAGAAAGATGAATATGATTGTTAAAATAAATTTTTCAAAAAAAAAGATAAAATTTCCAGGAAAAAGATAAAGAATAGAATCCAAAGAGCAAATGGAGGGCATGACTTTTGAAAGAAATAGGATCGATTCTTCTTCATAGCAGCAGAGATGGGAGTCTGGTGGATTCATGGCTAAAATACTTTCATGACAATGGGCACCAAGCCTAATGGCTTGAGGTCCTGGCTCACTTGTCCTGGTGTGACATGAGTCTAGACTACAAAATCTCTGCTCACCTGGACTGAGGGTTGCTACACAAAGAAACTGCTATTTTAGGACTTGCCTGGATATTTCTAGAGATAAATATTTTCATTACCACAAATATTAACTCTCTTCGATTCCTAATTGTGTCTAGCACTTCAGGGAAGGACATTAAGAGTTAATAAGATGCAGTAATAAGCTATTCTATATTTCAAAAGAAAATATGTATTCGTAAAAATGGCCATTCCTCTTTGAACTAAACATTTTAGTCACAAGTTTCCTTTCTTCCTGGAGTTATTAAATATCTGATGTGATGACCAATGCTGCTTCTATGGCATTTTGATTTATGCTAAGGTACTAAAAATTATGTTTAGGGAATTCATTGAAATATAGTGCTGTTTGAAAAGTATATGTAAAAATAGATATAATTATATATTTTTTGTTAAAATTAAGGTACAGTGGGAGATTAGAATTAAGAATGACAAACATTATGAACCTTTTAAATTATAGGATAGGAATTGATTTAGTAACGTTTTCAAAATCAAAGTTTAGTAATTGTGGATGGTTATAATATCCATCATTAATAGTGATCTAAAAGTCATAATAAAATTCAAAATATATTGGTTTCTAAAGTGAAAAGTCATTAATTTTAAATTAAGTGTTATATCAGAAAATGTTATTTTCTCTTGTAAGCTTATTAGTATAGGAGTTATTTCATTTCTCCATTATACAAGCATACTTATGCAAAGTGCCAGTTTTTATAGGAGTGAAAAATACAACTTTTATGCATTTTTTCAATACTTTTAAAAACAGTTGTTAAAGAATATAAAATTTCAAACCTCTGTAACACAAAGACTAATTCTAACCAGGATTTTTAATTACTATGTGTATGTAAGATCAGTTTAAATGTTTTTAAAGTAACATCTTAAATTACATTTAGAGCTTAACTGTTATCTCTAGAATTAACTGATCCCCTGAAGTCTATCTTATCACATATTGGCCTTCTCTAATACTCCACTGAAACAGGATCCTGCCAAATACTTAGACAGTTGATCCTACTCAACTGCAAAACTTGAATCACAGGAATTCAGTCATATCATGGAGGGGCTGTTACTTCCCTAGTAATGATTGTTGATATGATGAATCTTCTACTGGATTACTATATCTCATAGTTGTCCAAAAGTGTTTATATTTCAGGCCCTCCATCATGCTAAATGAAGGCTGAGTGCTACCTCCTACCAACATAACTAAACTGGCAATGAATTACATTATAGCATACCAATTCATGATCATACCAAGGTAAGAGCAAGTGCTTCCCTAAACATGTAGCTTAAAAGCTCCCCAGGGCACCTGGGTGGCTCAGTTGATTAAGTGTTTCCCTATGGCTCCCTCACTCATGTTTTCTCTCAAAAAAAACAAAACAAAACACCGCTCCTCAACTTCTACACAATGCTACTACTTTCAAAATCAGAAGATATAGCTGACCCTCCTAATACTAGAAACAAACACAGAGAGGTAGGCAAAATGAAGAGATAGAGAAATATATCTCAAATAAAAGGACAGGACAAAATAACACCAAAAGATTGTAGGAAATGGAAATACGCAATATACTTGAAAAATAATTCAAAGTACTAGTCATATGGATACTCACTGGACTTTAGAAAAGTGTGGAGGTTCTCAGTGAGACCTTTAACAAAGAGGTAGAAAATATAAAGGGAACCAGTCAGAGATGAAGAACTCAATAACAAATAAAAAAAAAAATACACAGAGGAGGGATGCCTGGGTGGTTCAGTGATTGAGTGTCTGCCTTTGGCTCAGGTCATGATCCCAAGTTCCTGGGATGGAGTCCTGCATTAGACTCACCACAGGGAGTCTGCTTCTCCCTCTGTCTATGTCTCTGCCTCTCTCATATTTATTATGAATAAATAAATAAAATATTTTTAAAAATATACAGAGGGAATCACAGCAGATTAGAGGATGCTGGAGAATGGATCAAAAGCAACCAAACTGAAGAACAAAAAGAAAAGAACAAAAAATGAGAATAGTTTAAGGGAAATTAACATTATCAAGTATAATAACACTCACATTATAGAGATCCCAGAAAAGGAAGAAAGAAGGGGACAGAAAATTTATTTGAAGTAATAATAGCTGAAAAGTTTCCTAGTGTGGGGAAGGAAACAGACATTCAGATCCAGAAGTACAGGAACTTAACAAAATTAACCAAAGGAAGTCCACACCAAGACAATTAATCATTAAAATGGCAGAAAAGAGTAATAAAGAAAATTGTAAAAGCAGCAGGAGAAAAGAAAATAGTTACATAACAAGAGAAACCCCATAAGACTATCAGCTGACTTTTCAACAGAAACTTTGTAGGCCAGATGAGTGTGGTGTGGCATGATATATTTAAAATGCTGAAAAGAAAAAAGAAAAAAAAAAACCTGCAACCAAGAACATACTACCTGGTAAGGTTATCATTGAGAACAGAAGAGAGAGTTTTCTAAAACAAAATGAAAGGAGTTCATCACTACTAAACCAGACTTACAAGAAACAATGAAGGAATTTAAAATAAAAAAAATAAAAGATTTATCTGGGTGAGGGTAGAAGGAGAGGGAGAGAATCTCAAGTGATCCCCCACTTAAGATTCTCAAGTGATCCCCACTGGGTGTGAAGCATGATGAGGCACTTGATCTCACCTGAGCCCAGATCAAGAGTTGAATGCTTAACTGATTAAGCTACCCAGGCACTCCTGAAGGAATTCTTCAACTAAAAAGACAAGATCATATCTAGAGGTAAAAAAATAATGAGTGGAAAAAATTTCACAGGTAAATGTGAACACGAAATAAAGGCAGTAGTTTACTTATAACACCACCGTGAGGGTTAAAATACAAAAGTACTAACATTAAATATATCTACAAAAATCAATTAAGGGATTAAGATAATAAAAGGATATAAAATATGACAACATATATAAAATGTGGAAAGAGATTAAAATTTAGTGCTTGGGCAGCCTGGGTGGCTCAGCGATTTGGCGCAGCCTTCAGTTATCACTCAGATTTGAATCAGATAAAGAGTTTCTCAGACAAATGGAAGATAGAGGAGTTTATCACCACCAAACCAGCCTTATAAGAAAGGTTAAAAGGACTTTAACATTAGATACACTAAAAAACTATAAGCAGTAAAACAGTATGGTACTGGTACAAAAATAGGCATATAGATCAATAGAACAAGATAGAGAACACAGAAATAAATCCATTTATATCATCAATTAATCTATGACAAGGGAGATAAGAATAATGGGGAAAAGAGTCTTTTCAACAAATGGTGCTAAGAAAACTGGATAGCTGCATGCAAGATAATGAAACTGAACTACTTTCTTACTCCATACACAAAAATGAACTTACAAAGCTTAACACCTCCACCATCAAAAAGATCTGATTAAGAAATGTGCAGAGGACCTAAATAGACATTTTTTTTTTCCCAAAGAAGACATACAAATGGTCAACAGACACAAGAAAAGAATGTTCAACATCAATAATTATTAGGGAAATTCAAATCAAAACTACAATGAGATATACCTCACACCTGTCAGAATGGTTAAAATCAAAAGGATGAGAAACAATTAGTGTTGACAAGTATACAGAGAAAAAGGAGTTCTCATGGATTGTTGGTGGAAACGTGAACTGGTAAAGCCACTATGCAAAACGGTATGCAGGGGCACCTGGGTGGCTCAGTTGGTAATGCTTCTGCCTTCAGCTCAGGTCATGATCCCAGGGTCCTGAGATTGAGCCTGCATCAGGCTCCCTGCTCAGCAGAGATTCTGCCTCTCCCTTTCTTTCTGCTGTTCCTCTGCTTATACTCGCTCCCTTGCTCTCTCTTTCTCAAATAAATAAACAAAATCTTTTAAAAAAAACAATATGGGGTTCCTCAAAAAGTTAAAAGTGGAAATACCATATAATCCAATAATTCCACTACTGGGTATGAATCCAAGAATAATGAAAACACTAACTCAAGAAGATACCCCTATATCTGTTACAGTGTTATATACAATAGCAAAGACATGGAAGCAACATAAGTGTCCACTGATAGAAAAATGGAAAAAGAAAATGTGGTATATATACAATGGAATATTATACTGTTATGAAAAGGTAAGTTCAGAGGTGCCTGGGTGACTCAGTTGGTTAAGTATCTACCTTTGGCTCAGGTCATGATCCCAGGGTCCTGGGATAGAGCCCTGCATTGGGATCCCTGCTCAGCGGGGAGCCTGGTCCTCCCTCCCACTTGTACTCTTTCTCGCTCTTTTTGACTCTCTCTCTCTCAAATAAATTAAAATATTTAAAAAAGGTGAGATCAGGCTATCTGAGACTACATGATGGATCTAGAGGGTATTACGCTTAGTGAAATAAATCACACAAATACCATATGATTCACTTATAAATGGAATCTAAAATAAATGACTAAACAAAAAACAGATTCAGAACTATAAATACAGAGAACTGATGATTGCCAGAGGGAGGGGATTTTGGGAAAAATGAGTGATAGTGAGAGATACCGGCCTCCAGTTAAATCATGAGTAAGTCACAGGAATAAAATGTAGAGCGTAAGAAATAGAGTAAAAACAAAACAAAACAAAAACCAGTTGTCTTATTTTAAAACTGATTTTCTATCTTATATATAGTACTTCAATCAGAACGTATTATTTATGTTGATAGCTGTGTGACACATCAACAATCCTTGAAAAACTGAAGAGCAGAATTGAATTCATTATTAATCCACCATACCATCAGACATAAATATAACCTCTATCTGCTTCTACATATCCAAATGTCTGATCTCTAAGATAAAGTAGCACATTTAACAATATATCCTTTCTATAAGCAGATTATTCAAGAAACTTTTAATAACACATTTTAGAAGGAACTTAACTAATATTTGTAGCTTGATCAACTATGAAAAATACTTCAACTACTGAAAAAAATGGTTCATAGCATATAACAGGAGTTGTCAAATTATGGCCTGAGGGTCAAATCTAGCCCTCTGCCTGTAGTGTAAATAAAGTTTTATTGGAACACACATGCAAAGTAATAGTCTGTGATCTTATAAGAATAAAGAATAAAACCATAGTATATAGAGAGTGTTAAACAAAAGAAATGTGACTGAATGGGTAAAAAGCAAAACCCATCTATATGTCGTCTATCAAAAACTCACTTCAGATGTAAAACCACATAAGCACTGTAAATGAAGGAATGGAAAAATATATACCATACAGATGGAGGTAAAAAGAAAAGCCAGGGTACCAATACTTTTATCAGACAAAATAGACTTTAAAATAAAGACTGTAACAAGAAACAAAGAAGAACACTATATAATCATAAAAAGAACAATCAATCAAGAGGATATAGCAAATATAGATATCTATGTACCCAATGTAGAAGCACCTAAATAAAGCAAATATTAATAAAGAGTGAAATTGACAGTAATATAGTAATAGTAGGGTACTTTACCACCACACACATCAATGAATAGATCATCCAGACAGAAAACAAACCAGGAAACAGTGACTTTGAATAACACCTTAGACCAGATGAACCTAACTGATATATACAGAACAATCCATTCAAAAGAGCAGAATACATATTCTTTTCAAGGGTAACATGGAACATTTTCTAGGATAAATCACATGCTAGACCACAATATAAGTCTCAATAAACTAAAGAAGATTGAAATCATAAAAAGCAACTTTTCTGACCAGCACAATATGAAACAAGAAATTAGTTATAGGAAATAATGTGGAAAGAACACAAATACATGCAGGGTAAACAACATGCTACTAAATAATGAATGGATCAACCAAGAAATCAGAGGAAATTAAAAAAATACATAGAGACAAGTGAAAATGAAACCACCAGGGTTCATAGGGATGCAGCAAAAGCAGTTCTATTAGGGAAATTAAGAGCAATACAGCCCCATCTCAAGAAATAATGAAAATCTCAGACAAACTAACCTTACACCTAAAGGAGTTACAGAAAGAAAACAAAGCCCAAACCTAGTAGAAGAAATTAATAAAGATTATAGAAAACTAATGAAATAGACACCGAAAAAAAACAAGAGAATGAACTTGTTTCAATGAAAGTGAAAACTGGTTCTCTGAAAAGATCAACAAAATTGATCAACCTATAGCCAGACTCATCAAGAAAAGAGGGGAGGGAAACCTGGGTGGCTCAGTCCATTAAGTGTCCAATTCTTGATTTCAGCTCAGGTTATGATCTCAGAGTTATGAGATGGAGCATTGGGCTCCATGATCAGTGGGGAGTCTGGTTGAGATTCTCTCTCTCCTTCTCCCTTTGTCCTCTCCCTGTACTCACTCTCCCTCTAAAATCATAAAGAAACCTTTAAAAAAAAAGTAGAGGGAGGACCAGATGAATAAAATCAGAAATGAAGAAGAAATAACTGACACCACAGAAAAGTAAGCAATTATAACAGAATATTACAAAACATTATATACCAACAAATTGAATAACCTGGAAGAAATGGATAAATCCCTAGATACATATAACCTTCAATACTGAATCAGGAACAAAGAGAAAATTTGAACAGACTGGTTGCTAATAATGAAACTGAATAATAAACTCCTAACTAATGGAATTCCAAGATCAGATGGCTTCAGAGGTGAATTCTACCAAATATTTGTTTGTTTGTTTGTTTGTTTATTTATTTATTTATTTATTTATTTATGAGAGAGAGAGAGGCACAGACACAGGCAGAGGAATAAGCAGGCTCTATGCAGGGAGCCTGACATGGGACTCGATCCTGGGTTTCCAGGACCATACCCTGGGCTAACGGCGGCACTAAACTGCTTAGCCACCCAGGCTGCCCTCTACCAAACATTTAAATAAAAGTATATACCTGTTCTTCTCAAACTCTTCTATAAAAAAAAAAAAAAAAAAAAAAAAAAAAAAAAAAAAAAGAAGAAGAAGAAGAAGAGGAAAGAAAACTTGCAAATTATTTCTGCAAGTCCAACATTACCCTGATACGTAAAACAAAGACACCACAAAAGCAAAGAAATTAAAATAAAAAAAAATATTGGCCAATAACTCTGATGAACATAGAAGCAAAAACAAAATCAACAAAGTATTTTTAAACTGAATTCAAAAATATATTAAAAAATCATTCACCACAAATCAAGTAGGATTTATTTCAAGTATTCAAGAGTGATTCAATATTCACAGATCAATAAATGTGATACATCACATTAAGAAAAGAAAGGCAGAAGAATGAAACTAGACCACTCTCTTGCACCGTACACAAAGATAAACTCAAAATGGATGAAAGATCTAAATGTGAGACAAGATTCCATCAAAATCCTAGAGGACAACACAGGCAACACCCTTTCTGAACTTGGCCACAGTAACTTCTTGCAAGATTCATCCATGAAGGCAAGAGAAACAAAAGCAAAAATGAACTATTGGGACTTCATCAAGATAAGAAGCTTTTGCAAAGCAAAAGATACCGTCAACAAAACTCAAAGACAACCTACAGAATGGGAGAAGATATTTGCAAATGATGTATCAGATAGAGGGCTAGTTTCCAAGATCTATAAAGAACTTACTAAACTCAGCACCAAAGAAACAAACAATCCAATCATGAAATGGGCAAAAGACATGAACAGAAATCTCACAGAGGAAGACATAGACATGGCCAACACGCACATGAGAAAATGCTCCACATCACTGGCTATCTGGGAAATACAAATCAAAACCACAATGAGATCCCACCTCACACCAGTGAGAATGGGGAAAATTAACAAGGCAGGAAACCACAAATGTTGGAGAGGATGCGGAGAAAAGGGAACCCTCATACACTGTTGGTGGGAATGTGAACTGGTGCAGCCACTCTGGGAAACTGTGTGGAGGTTCCTCAAAGAGTTAAAAATAGACCTGCCCTACGACCCAGCAATTGCACTGCTGGGGATTTACCCCAAAGGCACAGATGCAATGAAACGCCGGGACACCTGCACCCCGATGTTTCTAGCAGCAATGGCCACAATAGCCAAACTGTGGAAGGAGCCTCGGTGTCCATCGAAAGATGAATGGATAAAGAAGATGTGGTCTCTGTATACAATGGAATATTACTCAGCCATTAGAAACGACAAATACCCACCATTTGCTTCCACGTGGATGGACCTGGAGGGTATTAGGCTGAGTGAAGTAAGTCAATCGGAGAAGGACAAACATTATATGGTCTCATTCATTTGGGGAATATAAATAATAGTGAAAGGGAATAAAGGGGAAAGGAGAAAAAATGAGTAGGAAATATCAGAAAGGGAGACAGAACATGAGAGACTCCTAACTCTGGGAAACGAACTAGGGGTGGTGGGCGGGGGCGTTGGGAGGGACTGGGCGACTGGCACTGAGGTGGGCACTTGATGGGATGAGCACTGGGTGTTATTCTATATGTTGGCAAATTGAACACCAATAAAAAATAAATTTATATAAAAAAAAGAAAAGAAAGGATAAAAAACATGATCATCTCAATAGATGCAGAAAAAGCATTTAACAAAGTACAACATCCATCGTGATCAAAACTCTCAACAAAATAGGTTTAAAGGGACATACCTCAACATAATAAAGGCCATATATGAAAAACCAACACTTAATATCACATTCAAAAGTGAAAACAGTGCTTTTCCTCTATGTTCAGGAATAAGACAAGGATGTCCACTCTCACCACTATTAATCAACATAGTAGTGAAGCCCTAACTGCAGCATCATACCAAAAGGACAAAAAAAGAAAAAAGGAAAAAAAAAGTCATTGCAAATTGGTAAGGAAGAAATAAAACTATTTGCAGATCACACGATACTATAATATAGAAAACTATAAAGCCTCCACCAAAAATCTACTGAACCGATACATGAATTCAGTAAAATCACAAATTTTAAAATTTATATAGAGGAATCTGTTGCATTTCTCTATACTAATAATGAAGTAACAAAAAAAAAAGAAAATAAGAAAATAATCCCATTTATAATTACACCAAAAAGAATAAATTACCTGAGAATAAACTTAACCAAGGAGATGAAAGATCTGTACTCTGAATACCATAACACACTGATTAAAAAAACTGAAGATGACACAAATAGGAAATATTCCTTGTTTTTTAATTGTATTTATTTATTTATTTATTTATTCATTCATTCATTCATTCATTCATTCATTCATTCATTCATTCATTCATGACAGACACAGAGAGAGAGAGAGAGAGAGGCAGAGGCAGAGACAGAGGCAGAGGGAGAAGCAGGCTCCATGCAGGGAGCCCAACACGGACTCGATTCGGGTCTCCAGGATCACACCCCAGGCTGAAGGTGGTGCTAAATTGCTGGGCCACCGGGGCTGCCCGAAAATATTCCATGTTTATGGATGAATATGATTGAAACCAAAGCAATCTACAGAATCATTGAGATCTTGGATGGTTGGTATCAAAATACCAACATTAGTTTTTCACAAAACTAGAACAAATAATCCTAAAATATTTGTGGAACCACAAAAGACCCCAAATATCCCAAGCAAACTTGAGAAAGAAGGACAAAGCTGGAGGCTTCAAAATTCCAGATTTTAGAATATACTAAAAAGCTATAGGAATCAAAACAATATGGCACTAGCACAAAAACAGACACATAGATCAATGGAAAAGGATAGGGACATCAGAAATAACCCATGCAGGATGTTTGGGTGGCTCAGTGGTTGAGCATCTGACTTTGGCTCAGGATGTGATCCTGGGGTCCTGAGATCGAGTCCCACATTAGGCTTCCCACAGGAAGCCTCCTTCTCCCTCTGCCTATGTCTCTGTCTCTCTCTGTGTGTCTCTCATGAATAAATAAAATCTTAAAAAAAAAAGAAATCCATGCTTTTGTGACAAAGGAGGCAAGAATATGCAATGGGGGAAACATTCTTTTCAATAAATGGTACTGGGAAAACTTGAAAGCTACATGCAAAACAACGAAATCAGAGCACTTTCTTCCATACACAAAAATGAACTCAGAATGGATTAAATATCTAAATTTAAGACTTGAGACTATTTTCCTATTTGTGTCATCTTCAAAACTTCTGGAAGAAAATACAGGCAATAATTTCTTGGATATTAGCTTTAGCAATATTTTTCTAGATATGTCTCCTAAGGCAAGGGAAAACCAAATGCTTTTGGGACTCAACTAAAATTAAAAGCTTTTGCACAGCAAAAGAATCCATCAACAAAACCAAAAGGCAACCTAGTGAATGGGAAAAGATATTTGCAAATAATATATCCAATAAAGGATTAATATCCAAAAAATGTAAAGAACTTATAAAACTTAACACCAACAAAAATTTAAAAAATGAGCAGAGCACCTGAATAGACATTTTTCCAAAGAAGACATCCAGGTGGCCAATAAATACATGAAAAGATGCTCAACATCACTAGTCATCAGGAAAATGCAAATCAAAACCGCAGTGAGATAAAAACACAAGAGATAGAATGGTTATCACCAAAAGGACAAGAAATACCAAGTATTGGTGAGGATGTGAAGAAAAAGGAAAACTTGTGGACTATGGGTGGGAATATAAATATAAATTCTGTGAAAAACAGAATGGAGTTTCATCAAAAAATGAAAAATACCATAGGATTCAGTAATTCCACTATTGGATATTTACTCAAAGAATGTGAAAATGCTAATTGAAAAGGTATATGCACCTCTATTTTTACTGCAGCATTATTTACAACAGTCAAGATATGGAAGCAATCCAAGTGTCCCCTAATGGGTGGGTAGGTAACGAATATGTGGTATATATTATTCAGCTGTAAAAAATTGAAATCTTGCCATTTGCAAGAAGGTAAATGGACCTAAAGAATATTATGCTAAATGAAATAAGTCACCAAAAGAAAGACAAGTACCATATTTCTCTTACACATGGAATCTAAAAAACAAAACCAATGAAAACAAAAAATATCTCTTAATACAGAGAGCAAATTGGTGGTTGTGGGGGAGGGGAGGAAGAACGGGTGAAATAAAGATGAAGAGGTACAAACTTCATTATAAAATAAGTCAGTGATGAGATGAAAAGTACACTATAAAAATATAGTAAATAATATTGTAATAATGTTCAATGACAGTGACTCCACTTGTGATTAGCACGGAGTAATATATAGAATTGTTGAGTCATTCTGTTCTATAAATTAAACTAATATAACACTATATGTTATTTATATTTCAAAAAACAAAACAAAACACCCCCTCAGCTCCTAGAATCTGATTATCAAGCCCTTCAGGATTTCTGTGAACCATCCCAGAGTGCAATACCCCATGGTGGTGGTGGGGGGGTGGTCATATACCTGCTGTTCATCCTGTTTCCCCAATGATTGGTCACCTAGCAAGTCTTACATGTATGCTTGCCTCTCCATGTTCCATATATGATCAATAGTCCCCATCAGTCCCTTTTGATTTACCAAGATATTTTCATGTTCTAACACGCAAAATGTTCTAACATGCAAAATATGAGTGATGATACTAAAGAGACTGAAATGGTGCAATTGTGCTAAAACGTGAGAGACGTGCTATTGAAAAAGAATGCTTGCTGTGTGGAAGAAAACCACCTTCATACAGATATGATCAAACATGATCAAACAAATCATAGAAGCCTACAATTCTTACAAAGGATATATATATATATATATATATATATATTTATATTTATATAAATATATAAATTATATATAAATATATATAAATTATATATATTATATATATTATTTTAGAAAAAGGACATGAAACATGTTCCTATGAAAAAAGTACACAATTGACAATGTTAAATAATTAAATGATGTTCTTGTCCCCATCCCTGCTTATACAAACCAGATAACTTGTGTTTTCTGGAAGTGAGGTGTTAAACAGGACATATGCAATCATTGAATCATCTAATAATGGATAAAAATAATGGATAAAATATCGTCCATTGTTCCACTTTGTCTCTTGCCTGTCTTTTCTATATAAGCTTGGATATGGAAACTCTTTCCTATCTGCTTGCAACCAAGTGTGGCCTGAGAAACAATTACGGTCAATGAGATACTTCAGAACATCTGAGGACCCAATGAAGATTTCACTTTTTTCAGCTAAACAACCAGATGTGAGGGCTCTATTCTTATCACTTTATTCTATCTTTAAGAGGAATGTGTTGCCCGTAGCTGAAGTGATCTTGTTATTACAAAGGAAAGGCAAAGTAAATCTGATTCTGACTTAGTTGACCTAGAAAACTAAACATTCAACATAGACAGGCAGCATACATGTAAGACTTGCTGGAGACCACTCATTGGGGAAACAGGATGAATAGCAGGTATATGATCCTCATTCCACTCACAACCACCACCACCATGGTCTATTGCAATATGGGATGGTACACAGAAATCTTAAAAATATAATTGTATCCCCTTCCCACAAGAAATTCAAAAGAAGTTTTTAAGTTACTAATTGTTATATTTTCCATTAAAAATACACTCCTTAATCTATGTAATATTTTGTGAATACTTAATGTTTTATAAGTATATAAAATGCAATATAATTTTTCTGTATAAAATGATAACTATTGAAATTTTTAAATATTGAAGAAATATTAAATTGTGTCCCAATTGACACAAGTGTTAAATCGTGTACTTTTAAAATTATCTTTCAACTTGATGAATGGCTTAATATTTGTTCTTAAAAATTTACATTTTATTCCTTTGTCACTTTCTTTTACAGCATATTTATCTTGCTGTTAAATTATCAGGATTATTCACTAAAATCTTTCAAATCAATTTTTAAAATTAATGTTTATAATATATGCAATGCATTGCATATACAGTTTGCATATATATACCTGCATATGCACAAAATGAAGTATGTAGAAGTTTTATTCAAAAACTTAAAAAACAAATGTCAAAGATGAATTTTCCACACTTTGACCAGATTTTTGACCAAAACAAAATCACTTGTATTTTAAAAGAGGTCAAGATTCTAATGACAGTGGGTTTGCCACTGCCAGTTAGAGATTTTGTAACGCAATCCCAATTCTATGAAGTAGTTACACAAATTGTTTTTTTTTTTTGTAGTGTGCTTATAGTTATAGAAACTTCTATAGTTTATAGAAGTTAACTCACTAAAACTGAATCCACTAGACTCTTATAGTTATCTGTCATTTTTCCAAACAGTCCATTTTCCTCACTGTATATGACTTCATAAGGAGTTGATATGTTAACATTTTTATACTTCTATTGGGTTTAAAGTTTGACTCTGTTCAGCAGTGATTCAGATAGTGCTTAAGTGAGTTGTCACATGAACAGTAAGGCATTTGATACTTCTACAAGAAATGGATCTTGAAAAATTTAAATGTTAGGGAATACTTTCCTATTTGTATAGAAGCAAACAGAACCTCACAAACTTACTCAGAATAGGATTTTAGGTTTTTCTTAAAGACTAAAAGAAAAAAAAAAAACAAAAAAAACTAAAAGCATAGTAACTCCAAAAGACAAATTTCTGTGTATGAAAGTGTTAACTATAACCCAAACTCATTTCAAATTCAGCAAATATTTACTGAGCTCCAAATGTGTTCCAAAACTATGTTTTCCCTTCCAAGCCTCTATTGTCTATTGGAGGACAGGGGAAATTAATTAAGCCATTTGTTGTACATTGTCTAGCAGCATGAGGCTTTGGGAACATATAAGAGGGAGAGGGAATCCGATTTTGGAAATAAAGAATAGAATAAATACAGGATAGGTGGATGGAAAGGAGTGAAAGGGATGAATAGACACTGGGGTGAGGTAGCAAAAGAGTGTGACACATTCTGGCAACTGTACAATATTTAGTTGAATACATTATCTATGTGAAGAGAAGATGGTAATAGATGAAGAAAGGGCCAGGAACAATTCATAAAAGTCTTCATATGCTATGCAAAAATGTTGGGCTGTATCTATATGGCAATGGACAACAATTTAAAATTTTTTCAAAGAATTATAGCCTCAGGTTTATATTGTGAAATACCACTATAGTTACAGTAGAAAGCTTGGGTTTTAGATGAATGGAATTTGGAGAGACCAGATGAGGGGGAGGGATGCCAGTTAACCTATTATTACATCAGTTCTGGTAAAAGGAAGTGGCCACCCAAATTAGATGAGCATCAAAATAAAAATCTGTGAATTGATTTGTAAAAGAAAGGAAAATACATGCAGACTTATTTTCTCTGTGATATAAATCACAAGTTAAAGATGGTGGAAGATAATAGACCAGACACATTGAAAAATAGATGTATGGGAAAATGGAGATAATGGAACAGTCTGAAATGTTCCTATTCCTGTCATAAAATGTGATTTTTCAGATGAGATTTTCCTGTACCTTTGCCACTAAATACTAGCTAATATTAAATGTCATTTTTTTCTTTTGTTTTTAAAAATAGAACAATTTGGAGACCTACCTGATGTCAGGCATTCGGCCTTTAGCATACATTTTTTTCACATAATTCTCTTAACAACTCTGTGTTGAAATAATTAATTTTCCATTAAGGCAGAGTCTTGCCCAAATCTATATATTTAACAAGTACCAGAGGAGGAACTTATACACAATTTTTTTATTTTAAATCCTTTGTGTTTATAAAAAGTTCCTAAAATAAGTTCCACTATTTTAGTTCCACTAAAATAAGTGTTTTCACTTCCTTTTGAACTACACACACACACACACACACACACACACACACACAAAGGCTAAGATTTATGACAAGATATACAGGCTATATTTACATCTCATTTTCAAGAACTCTAATTTTCATGCTTATCAATATCTTCATTGGGTAATGTGTCAGAGAATTTTTCATTATGTGAGAAATCTGTGAGGGAACTCTAGAATGCATAAATAAAGCAAAAATCTGGAAATCTCTGTGGTAAGTGAGACAGCAACATATGGTTCATAATATTTTTTAAGGAATTACAGCAAAGCAACATTTTTATAACTCCATTCAGGTATCAGTTGGGTGCAATACATTTATTTTTCAAAAATGTTACCAACTTCATCGATAACAATTTGGAATAACAAGAAGGGGAATTATGAGACTATTTTCTTTTCTGCTTCCGTGAAATTATCATCACTTTACTTAACATTCATTTTGTAATTCAACATGCACTGAATGTGGTAGACAACATTCCTATATAAGTGAAGACTACCACTTTTCTCTCCAGTGTAGACAAACACACTGGCATTGTCACATATGTTGAAAGTAACTCATATCTTGCTGGTGGTGTTGGGAGTTTCATAACCAATGCTCAGGGACTGGGTAGTTGAAACGTGAACAAAACCTAGGCAAGAGATGCCTTTTTTATTAGTATTTTGATTATCCAGGTTTATTATGCTAATGATGAGGTCCATCAGCATTAACTCACCAGCTGACTTACCTAGCAGTTAAGTTCGGTTTGGCTCTTGTTCTGTTACTGTTAGGCAATGTCAGAAAGGAGACAGGTGAAGAGAAACAGTCAAAGATGGTGAATCACTATCTTGACAATATTATTTTATGATCCTAAACCTAGGCAACTGCTCTAGCATGGTACTTAAAATCTTTCCTCTCTTTTTCTACTTGGTAACATTTGTAGTTAAGATATTTAAAGAGTTTAGCATAGTATTTTTTCCACGGTCCAGTTTCCTCTATACTCTCAAACTGAAAAGTTATCCTAGAAAAGAAAAATTTTGAGGTTTACATTTAATCTAGAGTGAATATATAGCTATCAGATCTGGTGAAGGCAGGTGTTGAGCAAACATGTAGTATGCTTACTCTAACATGGAAGACTTTTAGGCCATTTTACCAAAAACATATGCTCCACTAGCTTCCAAGATCACCTGGAATATGTGGCACTACTTTGTTAAAGCATCAATGTATCTTGCAACCAAGTCACACTTTTGTCCAGTTCTAGCAGCAACCAATCTTAGAATTCATATAATATAACCCATTCCGGTGTAGATGGCCCATTCATAAAATGCCTGATACATAGTCACCTGGTGTCTTAACAGCTCTAGCCAAGGGGACTATCACTAAATAAGTTTCCTAATTGTGAAATATTTCTAACAACTAGAAATATGATGCTTATATAAAACAAACATTTCTCTCTCTAGTTTTTCCAAAATTTATCTTGAGTCTTCATTTAATTTGTCTGCAATTCTAGTATGTATAGTCATGAAGTTTTTCTTCTTTCTCCATGGAAGTAGGGGAAAGACAAAATATATATTCAATTTTAGAGGTGGAGAGTACATTTGAAGAAGATATATTAATTATAACCATGAGTCCAAATTTTGTTCACATAAGGTTTTCAGTATCTCATGCAGTATAATCCAGTCTATAAGAGTTTGGGTTTAGGACTCAGATAACCTTCTTTTCATGGGTTAGTTTTTCCTTTACCTTCGAAGGAACTTAGATTCTTGCCTCCACAATCTATTTATCTTGAAAGAACACTAATATATACTTCAGAAGGCAATTCATGTATTAAAACATATAACTTGTTTGAAAAATTTAGTTCAAATTTAAAACTAAAGTATCTTAAAATATGAATAAAACATGCTGTATATGCATTAATGAAAAACATATTTACATATTCTATATAGTTCATTTGAGGAAGGGTTCCAGGGTCAAAATTATTCAATATTCATGAAGCCATTGTAAACTATGATCTTTTTGCTACCAGTCAAAAATGATTATTACCCAAAACAGATAAAAGTCTAGCTTAAACAAGTACAATTAAGTAGTATGAAAGGAGAATATTAAAAAATACACTCCTTAATCTATTGATATTTTGTGAATACTTAATGTTTTTTGGTATATAAAAGATGACAATATAATTTTTCTATATAAAATGATCAATACATACTGAAATATTTAAATATTGAAGAAATGCTAAATCCTGAAATCCTTCCATCCAAAGTCCTCAAATTTCATATCATGCATAGAAGTTTTCAATTTCAGAAAAACTACTTCTAATAAGATGCTTTATAAAGTGCTACAATTTATATTACTTTTAAAAAATCTTATTTGTAATCATTCATGTAAAAATTTGTTTCTGTATCTTGTTCTTTTTGGCATTGTGGATACCTAAATAAAAGCCAGATCTTGCCTTTGAAAAGTTCAGTCTTATGTCAAATATTTGTGAAAAGGAAATTGACAGTTGCTGTGTATTTAAGTAAAATGGTTAAAATCTTATTGTGTGCTTAGGAAGTGATAATCTAAATGTTTTATGAATACTCAGTTATGCTCGAAAGAAACTTAGAAGATGGGTACTCATTATCATTATTTTACAGTTAGAAACTAAGAGACCAAAAGATTAAATAAATAACTTGCCCAAATCACACAGAAGAACACATGTGAATGAGGCTTTGAACTCCAGGTGAAAAGTTCAAAATTACGGAGCCTACTCTCTTAATACTATGCTTGGAATGATAAAGGGAAATGTCAGATAACTATATTCACATATGTTCACACATACTTTAGACACTGAGCATCAAAAATCTATTCTCAGGGACTGCAGTATATGAGCTGTAGTTGACAGGACAACTTAGTAAGGATAAGAGAAGAAAAGATAACAGATTGGGGGACACTGTAGAACAGGACATTGAGTCTTGGAAGAACTTAGAATGTAAACAACCTATGTTTCTAATACTATAAAACAGAAATGAATGACAAGTACTTAAGCACTGCACTACATACTTGCAAGTTGCTAAGAGAGAACTTAAATATTCTTACCATATGCACTCAAAAAAGTAATTATGTCAGGTGATGTTAATTATTTTATAATTCATTCAAAAAAATTATAAATCTGATTCTGTATCCATTTTAATGAATATGTTTATAAATATCTCTAATGTGGAGGGCTTCCTGGTTGACTATATTAAATAGTGAAACAATGCTTGTGAAATCTGGTTAGTCATGGTTCAAAACCTAGTGCCTATGGTACTTGTCCCATTTAAAAAAAAAAAAAAAAGCATCCTTTTTCCCCCAAAGTTTTCCTTTCAAGGATTTGATAATTTATATGCAAATACTGGTGTGACTATTAGAATAATTAAATATAAAATATTAACAGGGGTCATTTCTCCAAATTTATGTTAAAAACTTATATTTCATATAGTTATATTATAAAGGATATTAAAATGGAACAGAGATTGTAAGATTCAACAAAACCTCCTAAGGTAAAATGTGGCTACTTTGCTTACATTATAAATGATGTTGGGAAGTGTTCCAACTAGTGTAGTGAAAAAACTGGCATGGCTTCCATACTGAAATCATTTTTATAATGCATCTTGCATGTTAACCTGCATGTCCTTTAAATAGGCACTCATCTTTTGCCTTTACTTGTACTCGTATAAAACATTTGAAAACATAACTGTTCTCTATTAGTTAAAAAGAAATTAGAGACTGCAGAAAAGATTAGGTGGGTCTATGTAATCAACATGAAAACCTTTCAACTTTTTCATGTTACAAAATTACCAGTTCAACACTTGACAATTATTTTCCTGTAGTTTTAAAGTACTTCAGTGTCATCTAGTGATTATAACAGTGTAATTAATAAAATATGTTGAATTAAATGTAAGGTTTGGGAGCTAGTATTTGATTCTAGGTCATTCAGTGCATACATATGCACCTACTTCAGTCCAAAGAGTTTTGTTTTTGATTTTGGGTTTCCCACCACCCTCATTCTTCAGACTGTTGCTATAGCTTCCCTAGCTAACATTAGCATTCTTTGCAATTAGAGTATTGATTTTTGGATTTCAATGCCATTGTTTTATCTTAGCAACACACAAGGTTACTTGATTTTTTAGGTCTTTCACTCACTGTCTTTTTTCTCTATTCTTTATTGTTCTGTTTGGTTTTATCTGTGAGGCTATTTTTCTTTCCTTGCTTAAGCAATGAATGATAACTATCTGCTGAATCTGATTCTTTTCATGTTGATACATGAATGGAAGAGTGTATGCATTCTCACATATATAAAGAATGTCATATGTCTGCTGACATTTGGAGCAATATGGGAGGCTTAAAGGAAATATTATACTCTAAATTCATAAATTTTAAATATATTTGAAAAAACTAATTTTAATTTTTTTTCTTTTAATTCTGCAATATATCATTTTAAAGAGCTGTATAAGTGAAAGGGTAATAAGGTGGGAGTGATACGGGTGTGCTTAGCATAACATGATGAATCCTTATGGTGTTCACTCTGCAGTACCTTGACTGTTGTGGTAGATACAGAAATCTACCAAGTAATAGAGGTGTCTGGAACTTAATATGCATACACATGTGTGTGCAAAAATATATAAGAATAAAAAAGATGTAAATAGGATCAATGAATCGTATCAATGTCAATATTCTTCTAGACCATGTGGTCAAAATAATTGTCGCCAGTGAGGATTATATGAATATACTTTCTTTAATTCTCTTTCTTCAGTTCTTCAAACATCCATGAGCATGGTTATGATAAAAATGATTTGGCAATATCACATTCCTTTGTGCTTTTGGTGCATTTAGAATTATGTTCAATTCCTTAATATAGTTTACAAGGTATTTATTTCAGAACCTAGAATATTTCTGGACTGCTTCAGATTAATTTTCTACATGTCTTTATCTTGCGATCAATATTAAATTTATTTTAGTTTCTAGAATGTGTCATGTTTTTTCCTCTACATTTCCTTATAAAGTATTCCAACAAAAATCTCCATACCCCTTTGGGGCTCACTAGGAGTCTAAAATTCCTTTTTATACGATTCCCCTTATTTGTAGCTTCTCTATAATGAAAACTTAAGTGCTTTCCCTCGTATATGTTTCAATCACCTCTTCTTGACCTCATTGGTAAGGGAGAGGTTCCCACCAGAGCCTTATGTGGATGTCTGAACACACAAAATCCAACACTAGACAGATTAAGGCAAAAGAAGTTTATCAGTCATGGGTATTCACAGCTCAGGGGCAGAGGAAATTTGCAGACCATGCAATCACACAGGATTGCACTTGGGAACAGAGTAAACAAACAACCAGGGACTATGTGAGTCAGCCTTTGTGGTATTAAGAGGTGGAAATGCCCCCTTTATTTTCAGGAGAGAATACGATTGGCTTGTTTGGTAATTCTGCAGGCTGGCAGAAAACTGAAACCTGCTCTCAGGAATAGTAGGAACTGCACCTTGTTCATGTGGTAGGGAACATTGTTTAACAAGAGGACCCTTATCCCCCCCATGGGAACAGAGTCGGGAAGAGAATTTATGGTTAGGTCACTCAAGGTCCCACCAATTTTATCAGATTTAAAAGGCAGAACATTATCTACTCAATAAAATTTTAAAATTTTCCTTTCTCTCAAAACCATTCTACCCCTTTGAGAATGGCACTCCTAATCAACCAAGTCATTCTGTGGACTGCTAAAGTACTTGTGATTTGAACTATGTTTTATAAAAATTGTACTTTTATTTTGGGTTTTAGAAAAAAATAGTCAAAATTCGGCAGCCCTGGTGGCTCAGTGGTTTAGCGCTGCCTTCAGCCCGGGGTGTGATCCTGGGGACTGGGGCAAGTCCCGCGTGGGGCTCCCTGCAATGGAGCCTGCTTCTCCCTTTGCCTGTGTCTCTGCCTATCTCTTTCTCTCTCGTGAATAAATAAATAAAATATTTTAAAAAAATTATACTGAATTTATTAGTACTTACAAATTAACATAAGTTTTCCATGTTTTTCAGTACATATGATACTTATTTGTCTAGAGAGTAAAGAGAGGGAAAATTCAAAATGTCTAAATCTCAAAACATTAGCCTTGGATCAGGGGTTGAGAGGTAAGAACTCAGAATTATGTTTTGGCATATGCATTAAAATTATATATAAAAATACTCAAGAAAATACAGCAAAATACAATACAGCATTGATTTGTATACAAGTAATCCCATATTTAAAAAAATAGTGACTATAGGAATAGAATGTTATTGGTAAACCCATTCAGTTAAGTATCTATAAATCAGGGGAAAACACTGGTTTCTATGTCATTACAATATTTTTGCTTCCCTTAATTTATAAATTATTTAATTACATTTTCATCTTTTATAATGCTTCATAATTCTTATTAAAATGTTCTATGTCAGTATATTTATCACTGCAACAGGTATGTAATTTATAAGTAAAAAGTTTATTGCAGTTCTTTGTTATAATTAGCAGGTTGCTGTATTTTTTTTTTAAAGAAAGAGTCTAATGGATTTTGATTTACCATCATTTGAAATACTCAATTCAAATATCCAACTCTACAGAAGTTCTGAGTTTGAGCCAAAACTAACTGCAATGCTACATTTGCTCTGTGTATAATTTATGTTGTTTGGAACCTCTGAAGTGAAATGTACAGCTTCGTACATTATGATTACTTTTTAATAAAGACTTGAAACACTTTTGACTTCTGCTTTGAGAAAAAGCAATTTAAATATATATTTTTAGATGAGTTTACTGACATTTCAAAGATGACATCTTGGTAGAGACATTTCTTTCAAGTAATTTTTTAAATGACACATCTTCCACTTGAATATGTCTCCCAAACAATCTCAAAATGTATTGAAATTCAGCTAAGCCTATGATCATAACCTGACCAACTGACTCCTTAAAAAACATTGAAAGCTCTCTCACTAACTCACAATTATTTCAATAAATGAATATTTAGAGTGGTTCTGATCTGGACATAATATTTAGTTAAATGTTGAGAATAGTGTACCAAATAAAGCAGGGATCATTCGTTTCTTAATGAAGAAAATCACTAAAAATATTAGTTTAATGAACAACACTTTAGGAAATTCTCAATCAGCTTTGAAAATTTTATTTTACATTGAGAAGTCATAGCATCATATAGATAAAAACATAATAGCAATAGGAATCCAATTCCCGTTAGTAGGAGATGAACTGAATACATTCAAATATTCATAGCATTAGAATACAGATTCCCATCTAAATATCCTATTTTATTCTTCCCACTATTAGTTTATGTTATTTAAAGTAAATAATAAAATAATTTAACATTAGGGTAGGTCATTATATGTAATTTGCATCTTGTGATATTTTGCTAAGAATGAGTAGAACCCACCAAATTTTGAATAAGTATGATTTCCTCAGCTGCCATTATGATGGTGATTATGTCCTGAAGTTTTTCACAGTATCTCCAATTACATTAAGATTAGAGCTGCTCTGATATCTAGCAAAATACAAGGAATTTCAAGGAATATGCAGTACCTTAAATGTCCCTAGTGAAGTAAGTCAGCAGAAAATCTACTAAACAAAAGCAAGCAACAGAAAATAAATAACCAATAAAACAACAACAAAAAAAAGTTAAAGAGGTCTTTTAAAGAGATCACATAAGAAAATAAGCAGCCTATTTTTTAAAAATACCATCTACTTCTGCTTATATAGGGTTTTTAACGGTTGTGGAAATTACTCTGAAAATGGCAGGGCTAAATCCTAGTAGGAAAATGGAATAGTTGGTAGATCACAAAGAAAGGATCCAATCATCTGGCCAACTTCAGGGACTGCTAAAAGGTAATTTCTAAACGTGGTTAGGGCATTTTTTAACATAATTATATAAGGCTATTTTAGTTTAATTTAAAATTACTTTTTTGTTGTTTTTACAGTTACCCAATTCACTAAAAAAAAGCAAAGACATAGTAATTGAGAAGTGCAAGTGTAATTCACAGGGTTGCAATAATATTTTGGCAGGTTAAATTTCACTCCCACGTGATTTGAATGAAAAGCTCCAAGAGAAATTGTCTGGGTGCAAAGCAACCCCAAACAAATTTTGTGAATGCATTAGTGAACATACATACAAAATGAAATTGACAAATTCAACGCCGACCTATTCCCCAAGTATATTGGAAAATAGAGTCCGTGAGCTAGCTTTAAGTGACTTATGAGATAGGGATTCCATTTATTTTTCCTGTATTTTTCATTCTATGAAATATTTTAAGTCAATTCCACAGATGCTACAGAGCTATATTGTCTTTTTCTCAATATGTGAATTCACTGTTGTTTTATTTACTCTTAAATAGGATTATGATATGATTGCTCTACAGAAGTTCACCAAAGTTCCTTTATAAAAGTATATGATTAGGTCCTAAAAGAATGATACAGTGAGGTGGTTTCAGGATTAAGATATTTTTAAAATATCACCCAGGACACCTGGGTGACACAGTGAGTTAAGCAGTAAGCAGCTGCCTTCATCTCAGGTCATAATCTCAGGGTCCTGGGATCTCACATCAGGTTCCCAGCTCAGCAGGGAGTCTTCCTCTTCTTCTCCCCCTGCACCCACCCCTCGCTGGCTCCTGCTTCTCTCTCTCTCTCAAATAAAATCTTTTTAAAAAGATATTTTTATAATATATAAAATATAAGTGAAATTGTGGTTATCAGGACCATCTACTCTTTTACATAGCAGATATATCTCTCCATTCTCTCCCACATTCCAGTCATGGCTCATTAGGAGTTAGTAATCTCATCCCCCATATCTGCCACAGGCATCTTCCTCTATCCTTCTTATAACTCACTGCTGTGAAACAGTATGGTTAGGCAGCTCCCCCAACCTAAACAACATGGACAATGATACCAGGGTGCCATTTCTCTACTGTGCAGAATTCAAACATCTTCTTCCTTCAGGTTTCTCAGAAACAAATGGAAAAACCAGAGTTACGGTTCCAAATAATAATAAAATATGCCAAAAAGTGTCAGTTTCTGAAATAGGTCTCTATCCAACACCTGCTGGACTGGAAACACACCTTAATGCAAATACCCTGTTTTGGAAAGTGTGGCTCAAATAGCCAATACTCTGAGTTCTGTGGATGAGCTCCCACCAGGGCTAGTTATTTATCCAATTAGCACCGTTTGTCTTGAAGATTCCACAATTGGGGAAAATATAGATAAGGAGACATGTGGCAATCAGACAGGCACAGAAGGATTCTAAACTATGAGTCCCCAGGAAGCCACAGTGTTCTGGAACCAATTTGGAAGCCAAGAGTAGAACCCCAAGTGGCTACCCAAGAGACCACAATCATGGTTACTGCATCCTGGTTACCAAGACAATTGTTTTGTATGTAAGATTTAAAGATTATTTTAATCATGGAACTCAACACAGTGGCACTCTAGAAAAACGAAAAGAAGAATTTTGTTACTTACCACTCTAAAGGAGAGAAGAAAACCAGGCAGGGCCATTCAGGGGGTTCCAACCTTGGAGGGAGTAACAGCAACCTGGAAATATAGGGGACAGCTTATATTCAGCAAATGGGGGGCAGGTGTTAGCTAGGTTTTGCTAGCTCCAAGAGGTTTGGCTAATTTTAATAATTATACAGGCTCAGAGGCATATGGACCTGTCCTTAGTTGTCTCCTACTTGGCCCTGGGATAATTTGGGGTAGATGGAAAATGTCCCTGAGGTTTGAGAACTCTATAAGGAAGTGGTAAATTTGGAAGAATTTACCAAATTCTGAAGCAGAGGAACACACCAACCTGTAAACCGAATCCTCCACCAGAGAAAGCTGGATCCCAGAAAGGGATCTCTGGAAATTTACAGGTGTGAGTACACTTCCTAGGATGAGAAACAGCTGGATGCCTCAGGCATCACAGGCCCCTCCTCTCAGACTTGCTCTTAAGGAGCCATCTGTCACCCAAACCCTAAGGCTGGTGAACGCCTCACACCTCCTTCTCCCCATCAGGGTCAGAGTGCTTCAGTGCTAAGCACCAGAGTATAGGGGGATGATGGTCTAGACCAAAGAATGTATAGGAAAGGGACTGCCCCTGAGAGAGATCTGGGGAGTGAAGTTGCCTGACCTAACCACAATTCTGTAGCTTTGTAGGAGCAAGCATGGAGTGTGTATTTGCAGTGATTTTATAGACGTTCCCTAAGGAAAGACTTAGTCTCCCTTATAATCAATGAGTTCCAGGTTTAGGAACTGAGGAGGGATTGGGCAGAGCAGATTTCTGTGATCCTAGAGAAGGCCCTGGGGCAGAATAACACACTCAGGTGTTTCATTCACATAAAAACATGTCAGCTGTAAGGTGAATCCAGACTTTTAAGGAACCATCTCCTACAGGTGTAGCTACAATCAGAGGTGAAGGCATGTGATGGGGGCACCCTAAGGTCGTTGCTACAAGAGTTTTCTTAGACCAGTTTTAATGTGTTGACGAATGGATTTCTTTGACCTCTATTGAATATTTGTATCATTTCACAGGCATGTTTTTTTAATATATAATTTTCACTGTTGAATGCCTTTCTTCAGATCTCCTCTTCTGTGCATAAATAATAATGTGATGGATGGTTTCTCTGATGGCTTTGTTTGAATTTCAAAATAATTGTCTTCTAACTGTCTTAGCACTGCCAATCCATCTCCTTCCTTTATTCAGTTTGTAGTTGTTTTATTTTTGTTGAGAAAGTGGTTTGGGAAGTCAGGTTTCACTCTACGAAGTGTTACAGGTATTGGCTGGGAAGGAACCAAAGGGACTGAGGAACTGTTACAAAGTATATGTAAGCTTCTCTCAGCTCTTGAGGAGATAACAAGCTATGTTCATTTATGAAATATAACCCAAATAGTAATCTATGAGACTTCCATGACAATTTAATTGCTTTAAAATTTATAGTAATCTTAGTTTTTCTCATAATACTTGACATGAGAGATGGTAGAAGAAGAGTATACTGGATAAATAAATGAACAATATCTAGCATTTTTAACCCTTATTTGACCTGATCTTTCAATATTTCATTCTCCATACCCTTCCTGACCATGCACTGTCAACTGTTTACTAAGAACCTCAGTGCTCCAAAATCCATTTCTTCATGTTTATTATCCTTTATCATTTTCAATATTTTCCTGCTAGAATTTCCTCATTTTGCTTATTTTTTTTCCCACAGTATCTCTCTTTTCCTACCATAAAAATCCACCACATACCTATACAGTATCTCTCTTTTCCTACCATAAAAATCCACCACATACCTATACGTCTTTCATGGAACTTATGGGAACATTCCACCTTTAATAGTAATTTTTTTATGTGTATTTTACATTGCTTGTGTTTTTCTGTTCTTGTTTTGTTTTTGTTTTTTTTTTTTTTTGGTGATACTTCTTTGGAGAATTTTTTTTAAGTTTTTATTTATTAATTCATGAAAGAGAGGAAGAGACATAGGCAGAGGGAGAAGCAAGTTTCCTGCAGGCAGCCCAATGTTGGTCTTGATCCCAGGACCCTGGAATCATGCCAGGAGCTGAAGGCAGATGCTCAATGGCTGAGCCACCCAGATGTCCCATCCTTTGGAGAATCTATATTAAAAGGAAGATTGTATTAATTTTAGAAAAATATTTTATATATACAAAAAATGTTATTTCTTTGAAAATGGTGAATGGGCTGCTATGTAACAAACCATTTGCTAAACAATGGGATGCAACTGTTAGTGAGTCATACACACATAATCATTGTTCCCTTAAAGCATATACTCTAATAAGATAAATATGTGAAATATTTAATTATATAAGCACTGGAGAGACACCACAAGTTCTAAGTGGTATAAGTGAAAAGCACAAACCTTTATAAAAACTTAAAAATGGAGGGGCACCTGGGTGGTGTGGTCAGTTAAGTGTTGGATTTTTGGTTTCAGCTCAGGTTGTGATCTCGGGTCGTGATAGAGCTGAGCCCCATGTCAGGTTCTGTGCTCAGTGAGGAGTCTGCTTGGGATTCTGTGTCTCCCTCTCTCTCTGCCCCGCCCCTCTCTCACTCTCTCTAAAATTAATAAATAAATCTGAAAAAAAAAACACCTTAAAAATGGAGATAGAGAAAGGCTTCCCTAATGATAAACATCAGGGATTGACTTCTCACAGCCCTGGAGTCTGGGAAGTCTAAGATGAAGGTTCTAGCAGATTCACTGCTGGCGAGAGCTGGCTTCTATATGGAATGCTATTTTACTGTAACCTCACACATGCAAGGGACAAAGGAGCTGTCCAGAACACTAATCCCATTATGGGTGCTCTGTTCTGAAAACTTAATCACCAACATGGCTCCACATCCTAATACCATCACATTGGGCTTTAGGTTTCAACATATCGTTTTGGGGGGTGGGGGAGGTGGTAGGGCACCAACATCCAGACTAAAGCAATAGCCAAGCAAAGAATTTTGTTAATTTGTATGGGACAGTAATGACTGACATTGCTAATATACCATTTGGGAGGATGGAACCTAACCCTCTGGAAGAAAAGATGTAAGAAACTTTATCTGGGGCAACTCGAGCCAGGAGGGCTGGGAGAATGCTAATCGGTGGCTCCATTGTGTAAGGCATTTTGGACGAAGCTACAGATATTTCACATGCTAGGGTAATTCTTTGTAAATGTTACCTACAAATGTGTCTTACAATATCAGTTATAATATAGAAATGGAAAAATGCCTAAAATTTCAAATAAAAGACAACGTATGTTATATAATATAATAATACGTTGCTCTTAATATTTGCAAAATTCTGAATGACATTAGAAAGTACTTATAAAGTTCAGTTGAAAACATATTAATATGCAAGTATGTATTAGTATATTTAATTAGTATACTAGTATAATTCTAAGTATTAGCATACTTAATTAGTATAAACTTAATTACATAGCAATCATGTATGTATAAGGAAAAACATAACATAGATAAAAACAAGTATGGGGGGATCCCTGGGTGGTGCAGTGGTTTGGTGCCTGCCTTTGGCCCAGGGCGTGATCCTGGAGTCACGGGATCGAATCCCACATCGGGCTCCCTGCATGGAGCCTGCTTCTCCCTCTGCCTATGTCTCTGCCTCTCTCTCTCTCTGTGACTATCATCAAATAAATAAAAATTTTAAAAAAAGAAAAAAAGCAAGTATGGGGGAGCAGTAAACATGGAATTTTTAAAAAGATTTCATTTATTTATTCATGAGAGACAAAGAGAGGCAGAGACATAGGCAGAGGGAGAAGCAGGCTCCCTGTGGGGAGCCTGATGGGGGACTCCATCCTAGGACCCCCAGATCACACCCTGAGCCAAAGGGAGATGCTCAACCACTGAGCCACCCAGGTGCCCCAACGTGAAAAATTTTAAACTCTGATATTTTTATTTTCTGTTTTCCAAGTTCAGTAATAAAAATAATATATTCATACCTTATGTTTTAGAGAAAACCATCCTATGTTCATTAATACTGTATCTAAGTTTGTTCGGAATATACCACTCAGCATATTTCTTACATAATTAAGACATTGTGATGATCATATAAGGCCCTAGCTTACAAGAAGATTCACTTTATCAGAGTACATTATTAAATTCACACATAATTCAGAAAAAAATGTACTAAATGCCCAAAGTAACTTCAAGCAGACACAGAGAGGGAGGATGATACTGAAGTTTACCAGAAGTACACTCAGTAAATATAATACAGAGAACACTAAAGTAGCAAAGAACCTTAGAGGTAGTATAAACATTCCCATATTTTAAACAAGGAATCTAAAGTCTAGAATGGTTAAATCATTCATATAAATCCTAGTGTGAGTGAGGAATAAAGTGACACTTGGAAACACTAGTTTTTTGTTGTTGTTGTTGTTGTTTTTGTTGTTGTTTAAATTTAAGAACCCTAATATATTTGATGGATATGCTAGAACTGGAATTAAATGGAATGTGTGGCATTTACTCTGACCCATTATCTTATTTTCTATTTCAGGTTTTGCTTGGTCTAGAAACATCAGTAAATTATATCTTTTATTCTCTCTCACATTTTATTTAACTCTATGGACTTCCACCAACAAAATCATCTTCCACAAAATAAACTTACAAAAAGTACATGCTGCCTATAGCACTAACTTCCATCATTTTTGGAATTAGGAACTCAAGTTACATGCACATGTGAACTAAATTGCAGTAAAAGCATCAATTCTTTTGGCTCTCTTCATTGTTGATATCTGTTGTTGGGACTGGATCAATCTTGAGGCAATCTACATCAATCATTACAACAGCGTACATGAGCCTATCACTCACATATGAAACACACTTACTTTGCACTTGTTTATTTTTATTTATTTATTTTTTTACTTTGCACTTGTGACCATGGCATTACACTACATCTGTTAAACTTTTATAAACCTAAAAATATTATCTTGCCAATGTATATGTTTCTTTCTAGAGTTGCATGATATTTCATTGTTCTTGTCCTGTCTAAAAGTTTTCTGCATTTTCTTAGAAGAAGATCGAAGACTGAGATAATATATTTAAGGTAAAATTTCCTTTATTTTTTCCATTGTTTTATGTTTTTATTTTTAAAAATATTTTATTTTAGTTTTTGAGCCCATTGGGAGGAGGGCTCAATCCCAGCCCCCGGGATCATGACCTGAGCTGAAGGCAGACACTCAAACGACTGAGCCACCCAGACTCCCCTTCACTGTTTTAAAGAATATTTAATTTCTGTTACTGTTCATCAAATTTTCTTACACAATTTCTGCAATAAGCCAGATGGAGAATTAATTTTATGAAGCTTCCATAAGCATTTAAAGGCATATACAAATTAAAATACATTACGTAATTAATTCTCAATTGCGTAAAAGTCTCTGCTGATACGTTGAACAGAATTTTTAGGAACTAATCTCGAAACTTTGAAGTAACACTATTGCTAGTAATCACTGCTAAAAAGTGTTCTGGGATCCCTGGGTGGCGCAGGGGTTTGGCGCCTGCCTTTGGCCCACGGCGCGATCCTGGGGACCCGGGATCGAATCCCACATCGGGCTCCCGGCATAGAGCCTGCTTCTCCCTCTGCCTGTGTCTCTGCCTCTCTCTCTCTCTCTCTCTGTGTGACTCTCATAAAAAAAAAAAAATTAAAAAGTGTTATTTTTTAAATGTTTATGTATGGCCAGTATAATTTCATAACCCTCTCCCAATAGAACATGTTCAGGTACTCTCTAGTTTATACTGTTCCCTAACTTGCATCGATGTCTCCTCATCTTAGTCTCTACCTTTAGAAAACAGATTATTTTGTCCAAATAGATTCTCTAGTAGTTTCTTAGGAACCCAACTGTATACTTATTACAATTAATCACAAAGGGTATTATTAAAGTCAAATAAACAGACAATATTATAAAATGTGAAAAGTGCCTTATAGAAGTAAAACTGCAATGTTACGGAAGAGCAAAAAATACTACCTAATGGGAAGAAAAGGGATAAGTAATATCTTTCTGTAGGAAAAGACCTTCAAAAAAAAATCTTAAGGACTAAGTAGTAGCTAAATTAGTAGGGGCTGTTTAAGAAGAAGAGCAACTAGCAAGTTCAGTAATAACTGTGAGACAGTATCTCTACATTTGTGACTAGTAGAACTTCCTTTTACTTATTAAACTGAAATGCACCTCATTTTAGCTTCTGACAACTGTTCTGAATCTACTTTCTTAGGGCCTTACAGACTTCAATTAATTTATTTTTGCAACTACCTTGCCGAAATCCAGATAAAATTTGCCTACTTCCATTTCCTTAATTTGAATACATAAATGCTGCCAATGATGAAAATAAATCTAGAACAGTTCAAATTGGGGCTAAATCATTGGGATACATTAATGATAAAAATGGGTAAACAGGATCTGTTTAGTAAATCATGAGAAGTAAATATATAATAAATAAATGATAAATGGCTATAACAGTGCATGAAGGGGCAACAAAATGTATGGTGCATGATTCGAACGTAAAGGACCATAGAATCTTTACATTTTTGTTGAGTTCAGGAATGCCGATAATTCTGAGGAATATGGTTTGCTGAAAGTAATGAGAAAAGACATACAAAAGGATGAAAATATTTAGGCGATACAGCCACTGAGGCCATAGATAACTAAGGAGTGATTTAGGCAAGCTATAGAGTGATGGGTCTCGCCTGAAGGCAGCACCTGAAGAATTTACAATAGAGAGGTGAGAATGGGAAAAGCAGAAAGCTTGATGGAGTGAAGGTTGTTGAGTGACCCCAGGAACAGTGTGCCATTGTACCCCAGTTGAGGAACTAATGTATAGAGCCTATCAACAGAAATGTAGGAGCCATGGAACCAGGAGGAAGTGTCCTGACTCAGAAAGCAGAATTTGGAGGTGGAGAGGAAGGACCAAACACAGAAAGAAGGAGGGAATTAGTGGGGGGTAGGGTCACATGATTTTATAGCATATGAACTCTGAGGACTGTAAGCATAGTAATATAACAAGACAAATGGTGAATTCAAAATATATATAACTATTAATGATTGGTCATTAGCATAAGACTAACACAATACATTTAGAACGGTATATAACTTTGAACAGAGAAACTGAAATTTAATGTAATGAAATCATATTTTAAGGAAAGAAAGTTATTTTGTTGATATGAACTATCCCTACAGAGGACATTTTTTCCTATGGCTCCTTGTCAGACTTGGTTGTGAGAGAAATGTATCTCTTTCCACTGAGAAGATAATGAGAATTATCTATTAAAACATAAAGAAATTTTGAAGAATTAAAGTGGGAAAATATATCAGGAGAAAAATAATGGGCATTAAAAAGGCCTGATTAAAATGACTGGGCCTTCTCTTTGTGGCTGTTAGAGCAGGCTTTAGCATCCTGTGAGACCATCACATTTTTTTGTTATTTTTTCAACTGTTAGCTGGGGTCTACATTTACCGAACTTGTCAAGAAGTCCACATTTTCCTCCATGAGGCTTATTTATCCCCCCAAACATTCTAGAAATTCAGGGCTATTCAGTCCAAAAAGTAAATCCTTCTTCCAAAGCCAGAAATATGGGAAATGATATTTCTAACACCATTGGTACTATTATTATTGCCACATGGCCTTGATCTTGATCTGGTGACACCAAGATCACCTGAGTGGCTCAGTCAGTTAACTGGTCCAACTCTTGATTTAGTCTCAGGTCATGATCTCAGGGTTGTGAGATTGAGACCCACATCTGGCTCCAAGCTCAGTGCAGAGTCTCCTTGAGATTCTCTCTCTCTGCCCCTCTCCCCCCAAATAAATAAATAAAATCTGTAAAAAAAAAAATTGCTCACACTAAATTAAAAAAAAAAAAAACTTGTTATGCTATTCACTGGGAGCTTATTTAATACTCTTTTGATCATTCTTTGTGCCAGGCTTTACAGGTGTTTACAAAATGGTGTTTCCTGGTTTGAATTCAATAAACAAAAAAGTAAACTATAGATACTTCAGTTTACATATGCTCAACTGTTATCAAGACACAAATATGGGCTGGAGGAACTTTCAAATTCAGGCACAGTCTGCCATCCTAGCCTATCCCTTCCATCCAAGCTAACCAAAACAAGACAGAATCTTTGAGGAGCCGAGATAATCATTCTAGAATGCTGCTGCCATTGTGTTAAATTACCCCATGGATCACCTCATAACAGTGGTTCTCAGTGCAGACTATTCTAATCAATCTAATGATACTGACCACCACAAGGGAATCTGCAGTACTAGGTTAATTCCTGAGGGAGAATTCTTGAGAACTTTTAACATTTTTATTACCTGTTCATTAGAAACCCAACTACAATCTGCAAATGTTTTGAAGGAGAGATTTGTTTTCCAGGCTATGTCTGTTCCTGTGCTCCTTTTCCCTTGCTTATTATAAATAAAATGGACCAATCAAGTATAATCATGAAATCAATTTGATTTTTGCTCATAGAGGGTCTCTCTCAACTCATAGGTTAAAGATGAAAATTCTTCCCTTTCCTCTGTGTGAAACTGGGCCAGGTCTCATAACTTTTGTAGTCTCTTTTATTTAACCCAAATCCCTATGATCCCTGCAAATTACAATGAACATAGGCGATTAAGCAATGGAAACTCCATCAAAGTTTCTTCCTTTCCCTAGCCAGGCTGGTTGCATGTGGGGGCTAGACTTTGCAGAACGTATAAGGTTGTGAGTCCTTTCATGGGTCATCTGAGACATCTATCCTGTGTTCCTGTGGTTGTATATCCCCCCAGAAGGCTATACTTTGCTTTGGACAATTGGCCCCTCTAAGCCCTGGTTTTACAGAGTTTATCTCCAAGCAGATTTTTCTTCTGTAGTGTATTGAGCCAGAGTGACTATATATTGATAGTTGCAGAGCTTTCTAAGTTAAAAATCACATAACTTCAGGGCATTCTAACATACACATACATACACACACCATTAGTAAAAAGCATATAGAAGGCTCTTCTCTTAAAGTAGATTCTGAAAAAAAAATAAGGTAGATTCTGTTCTGAGATTATAGGACATCAATGCTTCTAGCCACAGAAACAACACCATCTTTGTAATGTTCTATCTGACTGGGCTCTCTGTTGCATAAACGATCTGCTTTAAGTCCTGCCTCTTCCTTATATTTAATTTGCTCTGTGTTCAGTTCCAAATTGTATGCTCAAATCATGTAAGAGTTTCAAGCTCCATTTTTCCCCAGTTGCCCTGTCACTTTGCTCTCTCTTCAGTTTATACTCTTCCTCTATTCCAGTGGTTCTTAATTCTTATTACATGTTGGGGTCTCCTACGGAGATTCCTACTCCTGTGGAATAGTTTACTGTTGCTCAGGCTCTATCCATGGATTTGTATTAAATTGTGCTGAGGTAGACAGCACAATTATGACATAAATATATTTTTAGAGGCTCTCTCTGTGATTCCAATGTATATACACAAGGTGAGAACTACTGCTTTGGTCAGTTCACCTGGTTCTTAGTTTGAAATTGACTCAGCATTTGCTTTCCTGCTTAATAGTGAGCATCACCTGCTTTTAGCAAACAAATTAAGCTCAAGTTGTATTTCTCAAAGAATTCAGATAAATAGGAATCAGGTTATCAATCTAGCAATGTGTCTAGTGAGGGAGAATTGTGTGATTATAATAACAGTTTTGAAAAATATTCAGATCCAAATAATTATTCCATCTTTCCCTCATTTAAGTAATTATTAAATTAATTCCTTTCCATACATTATTGGCTGAATTGCATCTTCACCCCAAATTCATACTTGGAACTGCTAATTCCAGTTTCTCAGAATGTGACTGTATTTGGAGATAAAATCTATAAAAAGGTATTTTAGTTTATGGAGCACCTGGGTTGCACAATCAACCTAGAGTCTGGGTTTTTCTCTCCCTCTCCTCTTCTCTCTCTCTCTCTCTCAAATAAATTAATAAACCCTTTATAAAAAGGTAATTTTAGTTAAATGAGGTCTGCTTGTGGGCTCCAATTCAAGGGGTTAGTCTTTATGAGAAGAGGTAATTAAAACATAGACTTGCGTAGGGAAAGCCATGTGAGGATATCAGAAGAAGACAGCCATCTGTAAGACAAAGAGACCTCAGAGTGAAACCAACCTGCCAACACCTGATCTTGGACTTCCAGCCTCCAAAACTGTGATAAATAAATTTCTGTTTAAGTCACTTAGTCTGGAGTACTTTGTTATGGAAGTCCTGGCAAATTAATTCACCATACATCTCAAATATATACATCTCCTAATTATAATAGTTGCATGCATGCTTTTAATCCATTCCCCAAAATGCAGTCAGAGTCAGCTATCTAAAATACAACTATGACTATGCCATTTCTACTTAAACTTCTTAAGTGATCTACCTCCCAATCCATATATTGCTGTCTTGACTTTGAAATTTATTTTCTAGTACCAAATGTTTCTAATTCTATATGCCTAACATGTGCTTTCTTTCTTCTATTCAATTTACCCCAAACCCTCTCTACATAAGTATTCCTACTTTTTAAAAAATTTACACTTAAAGATTCATCTCAGGAGAACTTTGAACACTTCCAATAACTCTATCATGATCCTGGTTGAGTTAATATATTCACTATAATACTAAAATACCCTGTGCACAAACAAGTGTTACATGTATTTCATTATACTAAAGTGATATGTGTATAAATCTATCTTAAGGATTATAAAGTTATCAGGAAGTCAACTATTTCTTATTTCTGTTTGTAGTTCCCAGATCTAATGCAATGTTTGCAGTAAAATCACTTGGTATTTGTTGAAGAAATGTTGCACTTGTGTGAGTCTATGTTCAACAAATAATGGCGCAGGGACGCTGGGTGGCTCAGCAGTTTAGTGCCTGCCTTTGGCCCAGACTCAGTCCTGGGATTGAGTCTCACACTGGGCTCCCTGCATGGAGCCTGCTTCTCTCTCTGCCATGTCTCTGCCTCTTTCTCTCTATGTGTCTCTCATGAATGAATAAATAAATAAAATCTTTAAAATAGATATATAAATAATGGCACAAATGATCTACATCCCTGACCCTTGACAGATAACGCAACCTCAAGATGACTGTGTTAAAATGCTCATTAAATTTTACTTTGAAAGTATATGTTCTTTATGGAGGATTGATTCATAGAACAGTTTATTCTTTCTATTAGCTCTTGAGTTGATCACGTGAAAGAAGACTGTGCATGTATATTGCATGGTGGGTGAACCCTCTGAGATAGTCTGAAAAGTTTAGCAAAAACTGTATTTGAGTTTATGCTTTTAGTGAGAAGATTCATAGTTCTCAACCAGTAGTCAGTTTTCTTGACTCCAAAATTTTACAGGCTGTCAATTATATATTTGTAGGTCTTATATTTAATCAAGGCAAGCCTGTAGTAACTAGTGATATAAATCACATTATCTTGAATCTTTCCAGAATAATTTGGTTTTGATCTTTCACTTTCATAGAGAATTACTGTCTTCAAAGAAAACAAACATAACAAACTGAAACCACTACAACACAATCCTTTTGAAAGCACTTTTTTTGTGAGAGGTTTTAGTGAGAATACTGCTCGTTATATCAGTGCCCCCATATGAAAAATATCTTACATGTACTTTCACTATTCAGCAGATATTTATTTCCTAGGGACCAGGCATTTTGCTTTACACCAAAAATATATTGGTAAATATGACCAGAAATATGAAAGTGAAAATGTAAAGCAACCATTTGTATATATGGATCTTGAACTTAGTAGCAATATGTAAATGGCATATAAACTAATAAACCTGATACTTTATTTTTTATTTTTATTTTTTATTTATTTATTCATGATAGTCACAAAGAGAGAGACAGAGAGGCAGAGACACAGGTAGAGGGAGAAGCAGGCTCCATGCAGGGAGCCTGACGTGGGATTCGATCCCGGGTCTCCAGGATCACGCCCCGGGCCAAAGGCAGGCGCCAAACCGCTGCGCCACCCAGGGATCCCCAAACCTGATACTTTAGCTAGAAAAGCATGTTCATAGAGAAGAAAGGGATGAGGTGACAGAGTTATGAATTACTCCAAAGTTTAGAGGTCAAAAGGGGAAGTAACCAGCCAAGGACACTGGGATGTAGCGAAGAGTGAGGTAGGGGCGTGTGGTGTCACCAAAACCCCAACAAAACCCAAAAGACAGAGAAAACAACAATTTGAGAATGAAAAAGTGACCACCTGTATAAGGCCAATAAACAGAATCATCAGAGGATTTAGGAATGTAGAGGTCATGTATCTTCTTTTCTTTGAGGAAAATATTTTTTTAAAATGACATTTTTTCTCAGATCTAATTAAAAGAAAAACATTCTTGTACTGAGAGGATGCAATTCCCTTGTAACTAAAACTGTTCAAGCATACAGATGGTGTGTTGTAAAATACTTTACTTAGAGCTCATAAAAAAAAAAACACAATAAAGTTAGTGCTAGTGAATCAAAGAAGCAACTTGATAAGTGGATTAATCAGAATAAAAAACTTGACCTTTAATCTTAAAGGTCACATTTCCGTTGTTCACTCATTCTCCCATTCATTGTAAAAGATAACATTCATGTTTTATTATTGAGACTATCTTTAAAAGTTGAATACGTTTAGCTTCTAAGCTTACATTTATTTGTAAATATTTTAGAGCAATTTTATGTACAGAGCAAAATTAAGTAAAAAGTACAGAGAATTCCCATATATCACTGTTCCCACATATGTACAATCTCCCCCACTATCAACATCCCAACTTATAGTGTACAGTTGTTACAATGAATGAACCTGCATTGGTACACTAGTATTACGCATAGTTCATAATTTACATTAGTATTCCCTTTTGGTATTGTGTATTCTACAGATATTTACAAATATATAATGATATATATCCATTGTTGTAGTATTATACAAGAGTTTCACTGTCCTAAAAATCTGTGCTCTGATAAACAAAACAAAACAAAAATCTGTGCTCTATTCACCTGTGCTCTATTCACCTCACCATTGCCCCCTAACTCCTGGCAACCACTGATCTTTTTATTGTTTCCATAATTTCACCTTTTTTAGAATGTCATGTAACTGGAGTCATAATATTTCCAGATTGACTTCTTTCACTCTGCAATATGCATTTAAGTTTCAAGTTTCTTCCACATCTTTTCATGGCTTGGTAGGTTTTTTGTTTGTTTTGTTTTGTTTTGTTTTGTTTTTTTAGTGCTGAATCATATTCCATTGTTTGGAGGTTATAAAGTTTATTTATTTATTCCTCTGTTAAAGGACATCTTGATTGTTTCCAAGTTTTGGCAGTTGTGAATAAAACTGATATAAAGATCTAGATGTACATTTTTTGTAGATATAAGTTTTCAATTCATTTGAATATACACCAAATAATGTGATTGTGGGTATTTATATTTTTAAAATAAGTATTTGAGAAATTTTTATAAGATTGTGTTTGTTCCTGCCACTCAGCAAATATACTGTGTGCAGAAAAGATGTAATTTTTCATTTGAGTTATTAATATTACTAATACTTGCAATTTTATTTTCTCTCCCTTTCTTCTTTCACTAAAGTAATATAAGCTGTAAAGCTCGTCTTATTTTATAACTGTAGTTTACTATACTCATTTTGCAGAAATTCAAAATGACATTGAAAAAAATGAAGATCCTTTAGACATTGTCAAAACCCAGAAGTAAAGGGCATCTTATGGCTTTTTCTATTAACAAAATGGTGAGGATGGAAAGGGGAAAAAGGATATGAGGAAATATTGTCCTTAAATAACTCAAGAAAATTTGTTCTGAAAATGAAAAGAAAGGATTTAGAAGTATTTTCCCTCCCTCCTCCTCCTCCTCTTCTTCTTCATCTTTCTTCTTCTTCTTCTTTCTTCTTCTTTCTTCTTTCTTCTTTCTTCTTTCTTCTTTCTTCTTTCTTCTTTCTTCTTTCTTCTTTCTTCTTCTTCTTCTTCTTCTTCTTCTTCTTCTTCTTCTTCTTCTTCTTCTTCATCTTTTCTCCTTCTCCTTTTCTTCTCCTTCTCCTCCTCCTCCTCTCCCTCCTCCTCCTCCGCCTCCTCCTCCTTCTTCTTTCTTCTTCTTCTTCTTCTTCTTCTTCTTCTTCTTCTTCTTCTTCTTCTTCTTCTTCTTCTTCTTCTTCTTCTTTTCTCCTTCTCCTTTTCTCCTCCTTCTCCTCCTCCTCCTCCTCCGTCGTCGTCTTCTTCTTCTTCTTCTTCTTCTTCTTCTTCTTCTTCTTCTTCTTCTTTTAGAGAAGATATACTAGAAACCAATATTTGTTTTTACAGCTACATGACAGGAAGAGCTTGTTTTTTTCATGAGATCTGACATAAATCTCTTTATTAACAACATGCAGTATGTAAAAAGACTAAGTTTTTCTTTTTTCATTTTGACTACCAGAATAATCAAAGTCTAATTTGAGCCTCATATGTAGCAATTGTACGTGACATTATTTCCCCCTTATTTGTGATAAAATTTTGAAGTCATTATTCATGTTATAATCTGATCCTCATTCATTTTAATTTATATTTTATAATTTTGCCGTTTGTGTTTCTGTTATTTGCCATTCCACATATGTAAGAAACAAGACAGTATAAATAAACAAATACATCTTGAAATGTAATCCTTTCTAACCTGTAATGAGGTAAGAATATAGGTGGCATCCACAGGTCATTCTTATGGGGGGGCCTACTTATTGGGGGGTTGATCCAATTTGTGCCTCCACTTTATAAGACACTAAAGGATGATCTCATACCAGCCGCTTCTCAACCCCATATTCTGAAATATAACTTGGAGTTGAAAGACTTGTCATTTCTTCTTTCATCCTTTCTATCCTGCCAGTCTTCCCCAATCTAAACACATAACAGGTTATCTGAAGTTTTAAAAATTTGGGGAAAAAATTTAAAAAAATAAAAATTTGGGGTGCCTGAGTGGCTGACTCTTGGTTTCAGCTCAGGTGGTGATCTCGGGGTTGTGAGATAGAGCCCCACATCAGGCTCTATGCTGAGCGTGGAGTCTGCTTTGAATTTTCTCATTCTCTCCCTCTACTTCTCCTGCTCATGCTCTCTTTCTCTCTCTCTTTCTCAAATAAATAAATCTTTAAAAAAATTGTGTTTTACTGAGGGTCCATTTATATCAAAACACAGAATTGAAGAACACATAATTTTTCTCAAACTTGATAGTTCCCTTGTTTCAAAAACATGGTATAGATCTACCTACTAAAAATAAGTATTTCATGTGGGTACTTCTTCTGTCCAACCTTCTTCTTTCTCCTTTTCCTTTTCTTTCAAGGGCATATAAAACAATATGACTTCCTTAGTTTAACTTTGATTGTGACCCTTCAGGAAAAATAGATCTAGAATTACTGTGCTACATACCCTTTGACTCTTTCTTGGCCCTTCTTATATCCAAGATGTATAGAGTTAATAATTAATGGTACTATTTTAACAGTCCAGTATAGTGGATAGATACATAGATATATAAATGAGTGGATAAATATCTCCATACATATCTCAACTAACCTATATCCGGTATTCCTCAGGCCATTAGGTGGGGCCATTTAACACAAGCTAGACTATGCTTTGTCATTTGAGCATTCCCATAGATGTGTCTTTATCTAGCTCTCCAGAGTAATTAAACTCTTTGTGACATTCTTCTGTTTAAAATATTTCTGCTGTATACATTGCTTTTAGGATAAAGACAAAAACTCTTTTACTTTTTTTTTTTTTAGAGGATCCCTTAAGCATCTTAATCCTGCTCACCTTCCTACTTTAACTCTTACTACTATATTTGTCACAAATGATAGGCGTTATCTATATCCAATTACTTTCTGGTCTTTTAATGGATTATGCTCTATCACAACTCATGGACTTTGAACATGAACTTAGTTTGGATTACTAATTTCTTGTCCTTGACATCTCAGCCAAGTCGTGTCTATATAGAAAGCCTTCTCTTAGTGTACCTTCCCATGACTCCTCATACTTGATCTGAATTAGGTAAACAACCTTTGTGTATATCCCTATTACATCACTGAATTTTAAATCTTTTACTTGAAGCTATTTTTATTTCTATTGTATTTTGAAGGGTAAGTCTGTGTTTGGTTTATAGCTGTATTTCACAACATCCAGGAAATGAATAATAAATGGTTGCAAGGAAATGCATTGAGCTCAACATTCATTGAGCTAAATATATGTGCAGAACAGAGGTGAGTAAATTCAGTGGCCCATTCCAGGCGTATTGGTAAAGAAAACAGATATATGATTTGGAAAAATAGTTCTTTCTAACTAATGTCCCCTCTCTCCCACAAGCTGAAATTATTTCCTTTGTCTATTGCTTACATTACTAATCTAAAAATTCCGTTACTAATTCATTAGGTAAAAGTTGTACACTCCTTCAACATTCAAATGTCCAGAGAATGATTAGGCTAAGTACTCATTCAATGCCTGTTTTCAATTGCTTTTAGTCCTGTTGCTTTTCTAATAATAAGGGATTAGCAGCCTAAAACTGCTCATAATACTGAGCAGTATTATGATGTAAACTGAAATCTGTAGTAATTTCAAGAGGAAATGCTAGAAAACTGTCTAATTGTTGCTGGGATTAAAATATGTGTGGAGATATTAAATATTTAGTCTAAAAAAATTGTACCAATTTTCTCACTGACATATTTTCTCTACTTAATAAAATATGTACAGATATAGATTTTTTTTCCCTTGGGATGAAATAAAGTGAATTCTATCACAGCAAATGTTATTAACACAACAAAATAACCTTTGTAAAAACTGACCAAACTTGAAATATATTTATTTACCCCAAATTAACACTCATGAAAAAGTAATTGTCACAAAGTTACTAACAATTCACTGAAATCAACCACAGTGCAATGTTCCAGACTTTTATTTCCACCACTCCAGTAAAATGGCTCTGTCAATAAGGCAAATTTCACATTGCAATAGCCATTGGTCATATCCTAATCCTTATATATTTTTAAGTGGTCTCTCATATTTGAACCAGAATTTTAGAGTGAACATGAGCATGAGAAAAATAAACAAAAAGACATTATAAGACACAAATTATTTGTAGTAAGTAAGAGGGTGGCTTTGTGAACCTTCCAGTTGGAAACTGAGGAGTAAAGGAGGGCAACATGTTGTCAGGATCTTAGTACCTGTATCATGTATTTCAAAAGGTGGTATAAGGTAGCCCTGCCTTGTAATCCTTGGTCCCTCCTATATGAAAACATACTGAAAAGTAAAGCATGAATTTATCAGGTTCACAAAGCTCAGTGTAAATAACTTCTACTTCTAAGACCTTAGCTCAAACAACTCCAATAATGTTGAATCATCTACTCTAGCTTACATAGCACTTAACTTGCAACCAGTGTGTCCACTTACACAATGAACTAATTAGTTGAAATATAATTCTATTTCTGTCAAAGGACATGAAGAACAGAAATCAACTTCCCTTTCTTAATATTTTAACTCATTTTTTTCCTACTTCCTGATTTGCAAACTATTCCTGGCTAGCAAGAATTTTAAAAGGAGAAGTCCTGTAATGGATTGGCCTTTTGGCCTTCAATCAGGCAGCTTTATTTTCAGATAAGTCTTCTTAAAATATCAGAATTGCTCTGAACAAGCATTTTGATTGAATATTTTATAATGTGTCACCAGTTCCTATATTAGGACATAATTCTAACTCTTTTTTGAACTTGTTTAGTTTCCCCATTTGTGGGTAGGGACCTCTAGATTTTCAAATCTAAATGTCCTATGATGAACAAAACAATGGACAAAATTTCTTTGTGATGGTTATGCTATTAAAAATTTACAATCTGTTTCAGGGAATCATCAGAAATTGCAAGACTCCCTGTGAATGCTGTAGATTGAAAAGTTGCCAAAATACAGTGTTTCCAAATGCTCTCCTCCCATTCTCCCTGAATAAACTCAAGCTAGATTTTTATCCCCACTATTCCAGTAAATTCCAGTAAAATGGTTCTGTCAAGGATGCAAGTGACTTCCACATTTCAATAGCCACTGGTCAGATCTTAATCTTCATCTTCTCTGAGTAGCCACTCACATTTCAAAAGAATTCTAGGCTCAAATGTCTAAATGTTTACCCTTGCCGCCCATTTCCATTGGAAACTTAATAGGAATCATAAACTTAACCTATCTAAAACTTAAATTTTGAACTTTTCCTCCAAATCTTCCAGATATGCTCCCAAATCAGATAACAACCTATTCCTCCACTTCTTCTCATGTAAAAATTCTTGTAGTAAATCTTACTTGACCTCTTTTTCTCTCTTATCTGAGCCATTCACCAAAATCTCCTTTTGGCTCTATTTTAAAAAATATCCAGAATTTTATTACTTCTTATCCCCTTTAAGGTCATTCTGTGGTCCAAACCACCAGTGTCCCTTACCAAGATTATTGTAGGAACCTTAAAAAGGTCTCCTACTTTGGTTACTGCCAAATTACTGCATGCTTTGCTATCTTACTTCGATCAATTCTTTCTCAAGTTATCCTGATGGCAATACCTTTCCTGGTAGCCTTATTTAAAATTTAATCAGGGTACTCCCTATCATATACACACGTGCTCACAAACACACACACATGCACACACACACACACTTTCTATCACTTTCACCTACATTAATTGTTCCCTGTAGCACTAATTAGTATCAACATGCAGACGATGAGATGCATATCTGCCAGCAAAGGAAAAGGGGTAAGGCTCTAAACTCTATTTAACTATAATAATAAATGTTGTCTGCTAGTGAATTTGGTGTTTGGGAAACAAAATATCACTTTAGTTTATAGGTCACCACACACATAGAATGACCCAACAGAGCCTCATCTGCCTCCAATTGCATCTATGTGACAAAAACCTAGATGACTTTGAGGCTGAACTTCACATTGTAATGAGAAGAATCTAGTAGGGTTTCAGGAAAGATTGATCATATTTTACATGTGTAAGGAACATAAATAATTTGTAACCTGAGAGAGGATAGTACTCAATTAAAGATGACTAGACATTCCTTGCCCTTTTCCTATTGAAATAAGGAGCTCATTTTTCTTCCTCTTGAAGCTGGCAGTGCCCAATGATTTATTCTGACTAATAAAATAAGAAGGAGTAACAATGTTTAAATTATGAGACAGGACCTTAAGAGTTCTGTAAGTTTCTGTCTTTGCCATTTGAAATGCTCCTTTTTGAACCCAAACACTGATACTGTGAGGAAGTCCAAGTATCTATATGCAAAGACCCATGTGGAGAAGAACTGAAGCTCCTGGCCTGCACATCCACTTGACTGGTAGTCAGGTGACTACCAGTTGGTGAATAAGAACATTTCGGATTGTTCATCTGTCCTAACACTTCAGCCAACACCACACAGAAGCAAAGGACTGCCAAGTCAACCCACAGAAATATGAGATATAAATAGTTGCTGTCTTAAGCCACTTTGGGTGATGAATATTTTATTAAATAGTAACAAATGACCAAAACCAATATTGCTTCAGGGGCCCAGGCCTCCTTCTGTTTTGTTGCTTTGCTATCTTCTAGAAACATGGTTTCCTTTTCAGGTTCTCTATACTCAGGTAGGATATAAGAGAATAGAGAAATGGAAAATCACAAGGGAGATATTTTAGGAACCATACCTGAGTGTAGCATATTTTTTCTGCCATTTTCCATTGGCCTGGATCACTAAGGCTACATGCAACTACTAAGACACTGGGGATTTTAGTCTAGCAGTGCACCTGAAGAAACACTAGCATTTTCCACAATATGATAGAAATACAAGTGTACTACACTCTTCCCATGAAAATGAAAGAATTAGTATTTGCAAAGTGTGATGGTATAAATTTTAAAGTAGGAAGCTTAGGGAAGATATTTTTGATTTGAAATAAGTCTTTAGTAGAATCAATGGAAACTTACTTTGGCCAGTTTTCTGGAATTTAGTTGTGATCATGGATCATAATTTTGTAACAGCACTGATATGAAAAGTTCTCTCAATCTATATTCTTTTTAAGTTATGGGAAATTTAAGAAACAAGATTGTGCCATTGATTAGAGTTGAGTTTGGGGGGAAAAATGTGGGATACTCAAGGAACAAATGAGAAAACTGAATTGGCTAGAGAGTTGGTCAGTCATGTCTATAGTGGCATGACCGGTCATTGAAAAGGTAACAGAGACAGGGGACACAGAAATTAGTAATGTGAAATAACAAAGTTATGGAACTCCCAGTAAGTATAACTCCATATCCAACATGATTAATGAAGTGAAAAAAAAATTGAGGTAAGTATTTGATGTCACAGAATTATTTTAGAGGTAGTAAAATTATAGATGATGACAAGATTGTCCAAGTATCCATATCAGGAGGTGAGTGAACTGGGTTGAAGTGGAGTTCTAAGATTATGTATATGAAAATGTTATAAAACTATAAATTATTGTATAAGTCAGACTTTTATATATTAAAACAACTCAAATTTATTCCAAAAGTAGGATGAAAATTTTTGTTACATAGTGTCAGATTTTGACAGAGGTAAGGAAAGGGTGAGAATGAAAGTAGATATTTTTAATGAGATGAAATAGTGATGAAGCGATAGATGATATGTGCTTTCAAAGAATAAATTGTTTAGGTGGCTGAGGGATGATCTGGGAATTATAGTGGAAAACGAAGGAATGTCTACCTAATAAAGAATTTCTTCCAAAGCGCAAAAATAAAGCAGTTGTGGAACTGTGAATTGTATGTGTATGTTTTTGCATGGTTAGGGCTTTCTAAAAAAAAAAAAAAAAAAAAACATTTTACTCAATATTAGGACCAGAGCTAAAAGAATTCATATTTCTGTGTTCTTCATCTACAGTACAGACCATTATATGTATGGGATAACATATGGTTCTCAGCATATTGCCCCAGGAATAAGAACTGAGGCAAAGGGGAGATGTTGCAAGTATTATTTAAGTATTAATAATTTGTCTGTCCAATACAAAACCCTCATGTGTGCATTCTGGATAATATTAACAACATAGATATTAAAAACCCAATAGAAGTGTAACAGAAGAATGCTAGGTTTTACTTATGACCTCTAGGAGATGGGAGAACAATATGAAATCAAAGATATATAAGAGCTTAATTATGGAATTGGGACTCTGGAGTCAGTGAAAAATGTTTTGGATAAGGATAGAGGAAACACAGAAGAGTATGGGAGTGAGAATCTAAGGCGGGATAGGTGACCTTGGGCTGTAAAATGTAGATTGTTACTGAAAGTGCGTCAGATAGGAGATGTTATTAATAAATAAGTTGTATTCAAATTTTCAACAGGAATAAAGGTTCTGTGAAATTATTAATCATAGAAAACTATTATTGCTCCTAAATATGTCTCAGACAGTTGCACAAAGAGTTTAGACTCTGAATTCTGACCTTGTGGTGAAGCAAGGATCAATTTTTACGGTGGAACAAGTCACAGTTAGACTTCCCTACCCTTGCTTGTACTTCAAAGGAAATTCTAGCCAGTTCTATTGTACTCTGAGAAAAAAAGCTCATGTTCAAGTCTGGACGACCAGTTTTGCCATGGTGAAGAATGGGGGGAGGGGATCAGTATCCCAGACAGAAACTTTTTATTAAAAGATTTTATTTATTTATTCATGAGAAACACAGAGATAGAGGCAGAGACATAGGCAGAGGGAGAAGCAGTCTCCCTGCCTGATGTGGGACTCAGTCCCAAGAACCCGGGATCACAACCTGAGGTTGAAGGCAGATGCTCAACCACTGCCACCCAGGTTCCCCCCACACAGAAACTTATCGGAGAAAGACATGTGTTGCTCCACCATGTATATAACTTAGAGAATAATTTTTTAAAGATTTTATTTATTTATTCATGAGGCAAAGACACAGGTAGAGGGAGAAGCAGGCTCCATGCAGGGAGCCTGACGTGGGACTCGATCCTGGGTCTCCAGGATCACGCCCTGGGCTGAAGGCAATGCTAAACCACTGAGCCACCAGGGCTGCCCAAAAGAATAATTTTTATTTTATACACAGTACATAATTTCAGCAACCCATGGATATTTTCAGAAAGTTATCTCTGTAGGGAGTGAGGGTTTTGTTTTTTTTTTTAAGATTTTATTTATTTATTTGACAGAGAGACAAGAGAGCACAAGTGGGGAAAGGGGGTTTGGGGGCAGAGGGAGTGGGAAAAGCAGACTCCCTGTTGAGCAGGGAGCCGTACCTTGGGCTTGATCCCAGGGCCCTGGGATCATGATTCCAGCCAAAGTCAGATCCTTAAATGAATGAGCCACCCAGGTGCCCCAAAAGTGAGATTTATTTATGTGATTTTTACTTAAGCAGATGTCAATCCCTCTATTCTACCAATAAAGTAAGTACATACTAATCTTTTTTTTTAATTAATATGTTTTTTATTGAAGTTCGATTTGCCAGCATACTAACCTTAAATCAGAGAAAGCTAAATGAAAAACAAATGAACCACATTTTATTAAAAAATAATTTCTAATTAATTCTAGAAGGTTGTCATAAGGATTAATGATCGAATTTGTTGAGGTGCTTATATCCATGTCTGATCTGATGTCAGTGGTATATTAACATTTGTTGAATGAACACAATATAGGAAGCCTTTTAACTTTTATCTAAAACCCAAAGAAGTAGCTATTTAGTTCACATTCTGTGGTTTGGAAAGGAAGTATTCCTGTGGTTCAGTTTTGAATTCTGAGTTTTCTGAGGGCAACTCTGCATGTATGTGTGTTTGTGTATGTGTTTTGTTTCCTTAGGTTTGATTTTTTTCAAGCGAATTATTCTATATTTTTAGTTTATTTATTTAAGATTTTATTTATTTATTCATGAGAGACAGAGAAAGAGAGAGAGAGAGAGAAGTAGAGACAGAGGCAGAGGGAGAAGTAGGCTCCATGCAGGGAGCTGGATGCAGGACTCGATCCCAGGACTCCAGGATCATGCCCTGGGCCAAAGGCAGGCGCTAAACTGCTGAGCCACCCAGGGATACCTATATTTTTAGTTTAACGCCGAAATCTTGTGTTATCATTCAAAATGATATGTCAAAAATACATTCATATTTCTGGGATTCCAACTTGAATTCAATGGTCGCAAACGATTAGAGTCTATGATAAAGTTTTATTACTAAATTACCTAGAATTCTGTATCAGTACTCACCTATCACATATTTGAGAGGTTCATTCAAAATTAAAATTGGTCATACACATATTATTGATTCTGAAGCAACAAAGGGAATCTGTTTAGAATGTGTTGCATGTTTTGGCTTAATCAAATAGTGACATCAAAACCTTAAACCTTCTTTAGCTTTTCCCTGGTGAAGAGATGTAAAAACTTATTTTATTAATTAAAGTTAGTATATGTTTGTTTCAGTTTTAAATATGAGTTTTAAATGAAGTAACCAAAATTTCTTAGGAAAAAAATAGAAGCCTTAATGAAGTTTATATGTCCTTCAAGAAAAAGCATAAAGTCAGTAAGAACCCCAATGAGTCGATTTTCAGTGTAGTGCACTGTGGTTTAGCTCCATAATTCTCATTATGTCTAATTGGCATCAGGCAGTTAAACTTGCTATACTACACTAAAAATGAAGCAAGTACAAGATCATGCTGTGCATATACTTCAAATATGTTTAATATCCTATTGCTATACTTAAGTTTTACTCACCAGGACAAGCTTCACTGAGGTTTCTGTCTTCTAAATAGAAAAAAGAAAATCACTTTGAACTTTCTACTTTGAACGGTAAATGCCAGCAGAGAAAAGCAGTCAGGCTGTGTGGACAAATGACTTACTGTCCTCACACACTAGCCACCTACATAAAAATGCTGTACTATTTTTCTATTGCTGTGTAACAAATTATCACACATTTAACAGTTTAATGTTACACAATTATCTTGTTTTCCATGGGTTAGAAGTCCAGGCATGGCTCTGCCACTTAGGATCTCACAAGGCAAAAATTAAGGTGTCAGTAAGCTAAATTTATATTCAGAAGTTGACTGAGATATGCCTCCAAGTTCATTCAGTTTGTTGTTCATTCACTTCCTTGTTGTATAACGAAGGACCTAGCTTCATGTGGGTTTTGGAGAAAGGCACCCTCAGATTCTAAAACCACGCACTGTGCCCTGACACACAGCCACCTTACAGAGCCTGTCAAATCATAGCAGTTTACCTTTTCAAGGCCAGGGGGAGGCTCTTTCTCCAGTCTTCTAAGACAAAGTCTTCTAATAACAATGTGCAATAAACCTAATAATGGAAGTGATCATCCTATCACATTTACTACCTTCTACTGGCTTGAATCAAATTTCAGATTCCACAACACTCAAGGGTAAAGGATTCTATAAAGTTTATCCAGTGACTTTTTTGGATTTCACTTTATGGAATAGCTGACAAAATGCCATATCTGCTCAAATCAATCCACGGTTAAGTGTTTCTTCACTCTATATCAAATGAACACATCATATCATTTCAACTTTTCCATTTTTCATTTCTTTCTGTGAGTTAGTTGTTCTTTCATAATTTTCATTTTTTTCACTGTGGCTTTTAATCTTCATTTATTGGGACAGGTATGTGAATTACGTCTCACTAAGGCCACCAAAAAACTGTTAGAAGAAATGAATTCAATAAACTTGCAAGATACAAAATGAACATATAGAAGTCTGTTGCATTTCTATACACTAATAACAAAGTAGAGGAAAGAAAAATTAAGAGAGCAATTCCATTTAAAACTGCACCAAAAAGAAGAAAATACTAGGAATAAATTTAACCAAGGAGGTAAGACTTGTACTCCTAGAAGAAAATTTAACCAGTAATCTCTTGGACATTAGCCTTAGCAACATTTTTCTAGATTTGCTCTCCTCGGGCAAAGAAAAAAAAACCAAAAATAAACTATTGGAACTACACTAAAACAAAAAGCTTTTGTATAGCAACTGAAAGAAACTATCAATAAAACAAAAAGACAACCTACTGAATGGGAAAAGATATCCATAAACATTTAATAAGGGGTTAAATATCCAAAATATATAAAGAACTAAGACAACTCAATACCAAAAAAACACATAAATAATCCATTTAAAAATTGGCAGAGGACTCAAATAGACATTTTCCTAAAGAAGACATCCAGATGGCCAAGAGATATATGAAAATTTGCTCATTATCACTACTCATCAGGGAAATGTAAATCAAAACCACAATGAGATATTGCTTTATACCCATCAGAATGGCTATAAATGAAAAGACAAGCTATAACTAGTGTTGGCAAGGATATGGAAAAAAAGAAAGCTACATGCACTGTTGGTAGGAGTATAAATTGGTACAGCCACTGTGGAAAACAGTGTGAAGTTTCCTCAAAAAATTACAAATAGATTTACCATATAATCCAGTAATTCCATTGCTGGGTATTTACCCAAACACTAATTCTAAAAGATACATGCACGTTTATATTTATAGCAGCATTATTTACAATAGCCAAGATAAGGAAGCAACCCAAGTGTCCATCCATAGATGAATGGCTTAAAAATAAATGGTACACACACACACACACACACACACACACACAGGAATATTACTCATCCAAAAAAAAAAAAAAGAATTAAATCTTACCATTTGAGACAACTATCCTCTAAGTGGATAGACTTTGAGGACACTATGTTAAGTGAAAGCATTCAGGCAGAGAAAGACAAATTCCTTATGATTTCACTTATATGTGGAATTAAGAAAAAAACAAAAACATGAACAAAGATAGCAGAAACAGACCCATAAATGCAGAGAATAAACTGGTGGTTTCTATAAGGGAGCGGGTGGAGGAATGAGCATAATGGGTGAAGGAGAGTGGGAGGTACAGGCTTCTGGTTGTGGAATGGATAAGTCATTGGGAAAGGTATAGCAGAGAGAATATAGTCTATGGTAATGTAATAGTGTCAGTATAATGAAATATTGTAGTTACACTTGTGAGCATAGCATACATAACATATAGACTTATTGAATCACTATGTTGTACACCTGAAATTAATGTAATATTATATATCAACTGTACTCTATACTTCAATAAAAATTAAACACACACGCACACACCTAAAAAAACTGTTTTTTAATTTACCTGAAATTCTAAAATTCCTAAATATTTTTCTTCTTCTCTTACCATCTGTTCTATTATGTACATATATATACCTTCTGCTCTTAGAAGTATGTATATTTTCTTTCACACATTTGTCTCCCTCATCATCTAGAGAAAATTCCTCATTAAATTGTGTTTAACTTCCAAAATGTATCTCTAATCTACTCACTCTATTTTTATTTCTATAAACCTATTCCAATCTACCAATATCCCTTGGTGAAATTACTAAAAGAAACTCCTAATCACTTATACTGCTACTACTATAACTTGATTTCAATTCAAGAATATCAACTCAGAATATCTTAATTTAACTTTAAAAACCCCAAGAAGTTATATTACTTCCTCTTCTACTTAAAATTTATAATATCAACAAATGGTGTTGAGAAAACTGGATATCCACATTTCAAAGAATTAAGATAGACCCTTATCTTACACCATATAAAAAATTAGCTAAATGAATCAAAGACCTAAATGTAAGAGCCAAAACTATCAACCAGTTATATGTACCAGTTATAAATAGAATTTTGATGGACAATTTATTTTTTGATAATTCTCTAGTCCTCTGTTGTGGCAATAGGACTGGATATATTTCAAGTAGCTGCTAATCCTTCAGGAAAGATACCAGAATGACAAGGCGTGTAGAGGAGAGCCAAGAGGAACTAAGGGAAGGTAAGCAGGGCAAGACATGGTGACATGTTAAATGAGAAAAATGAAACTTTATTGTTACTAGTGTTCTGTGGAGAGAAAGTCAACAGTATGGCTGAACAACATTTTGCTAGTGCCTTAGAAGGATTAAAAGTCCAAGAATTCATTTATACAGAAGGTTCATTAAAAAGAATTTGAGGTGTGCCTGAGTGGCTCAGTTGGCTTAGCGTCCAACTCTTGGTTTTGGCACAGTCATGACCTCAGAGTGGGGAGATCGAGCCCTGCACAGGCTCTGTGCTGGGTATTAAATACACTTCAGATTCTCTCAAACCCCCACCTCCCACTCACATGTATGCTCACTTTCTCTCTCTCTCAAAAAAAAAAAAAAAGAAAGAAAGAAAAAAAAAGAAAAGGAAAAGAATTTGATATGATTCAGAAGCAGAATAAGAGAGAAAGAAAGAAATATGCAGAGAGAGACAGAGACAGAGAAGACAGAGTGGAAGAGAGGGGTTGGAGGATGAAATTCTTATATTGCTGCATTTGAAGATATAAGAAGATACCATGATCCAAGGAATGCAGACAACCAAGGAAATGGATTTCTCTACTGCCTTCAGAAGGAACCACATCTACTATCATGAAGACCTCTGCTTAGTCAGATGGATTTGAACTTCTGACCTCCAGAAATGTAAAAATATTGGTTTAATCCACTAAAGTTGTGGTAATCTGTTACAGCAATAATAGGAATCTAATAGAGGCACATACATAAACATGCATATATTGAAAACATATTTCAATTATGAACATAATATTTTCTTACTTATCCTCTGGGTACTTTTCTAAGGAAAAAAGCTGAAGTATCATGCTCTACAAAATAGTAAAAAATTAGCACAAAACTATGTCTTTTTTGATCAAAACTATTTTTCCTAAAATTCTACATGTCCCAGAAGTTAACTTTTTGCCATGTGTATACTCATATGCATACACTTGACCATTATGTTATGTACTTATTACTGTGAACATATATATCATTAATTCAGTTACTCTTTTTCAAATAAGTTGAAAAAATATTTTTAGGTTTTTATTTTAATTAATTAATTTATTTTTTAGAGATTTTATTTATTTATTCATGAGAGACAGAGAAAGACAGAGAGGCAGAGACACAGGCAGAGAGAGAAGCAGGCTTCATGCAGGGAGCCTGATGTGGGACTCGATCCTGGGTCTCCAGGATCACACCCTGGGCTGAAGGCAGGTACCAAACTGCTGACCCACCCAGGGATCCCTATTTTTAAGGTTTTAAGACAAACACAAGTGATATGATGGTAAATAAGACTTCTTAATGTTCAGATAAGTATTAGAATATATAAGGAAATGAATTGATTACAAAAGTATACTTTTGGGGGATGCCTGAGTGCCTCAGTGGTTGAGCATCTGCCTTTGGCTCAGAGTGTGATCCTGGGTTCCTGGGATCCAGTCCTGAATCGGACTCCCTGTGGGGAGCCTGGTTCTCCCTCTATGTATGTCTCTGCCTCTCTCTGTGTGTCTTTCATGAATAAATAAAATCTTTAAAAATATAGTATGCTTTTGGGCACTAGATGGGATGAGCACTGGGTGTTATACTATATATTGGCAAATTGAATTTAAATAAAAATTTAAGAAGTATACATTTATTATTACAATTTATACTGTAAATAAAATAATTTTCCCAGTTAATTTTCCCACTTAAAAAGTTAAAAAATATAAATTTAAAGAAATTTAAAGAAAATAGAAAAGGAAAAAATCTGCAAAGTATCTAATCATAATGCATGTAATTATCCTAATCATAATAATGAGGATCAAAACTTTCATGATATTGTTAAATTTTGCTCTAGCTAATCACAAAAAATAAGCTACACCATTTTGACAGGGATATAAATATTAGCTTATCTTGAAGACATACTAGATTTGAATACTGGAAACCTTCTGCACAACAGCAATATACAACCCCAATTATAATTTAAAGCATGATATAAAATCTGAAAAATGTTCCTCATCAATTTAAGATTTTAGTTGGTTGGGCAATGAATTGTACCTGTTTTAAATTGCTTCAGCTTTAATAACTTCTGGAAGAAATGCTTCCTGTTGTTCTAAGTAATGCAAGAAAATGTATAAAATACATTATGCTAATTTTTTTACATCTAGGTTAATATAGTTATGAAACATGAATAATGTAGAAACTTGTATAATAAGAAATGAACTGGCATGAGTTTGTTTTAGTACAAACACGGGGCTTTGTTATCAAAATTTCAGCTACAAATATGAATCATTATTGTCAGCATATGGTTTAACTTTCATTTCAACACAACTAAACTGACAGTTTAAAGTTTTCTTCAAATCAAAGTATTATTGGAATTGTCAATCATGGCTTATTTAGTTATATGACTATTGAAATACTTACCAGTTGATATTATTTTTATGAAGATTTTCAAATATCAGGATTTGTAATAGATTTGTTTGGAGTTGGGGAGGTAATACATCATATTATAAGTTAACATATCCTACTTATTGCTCTAAATGGTGCATTTTTACTAAATAGTTATTTAACAATCTTATGTCAATGTTGATTTTCAAGGACTTATCATGACCAAGCTATATCAAATGCAGTATTATAGTAATTAAATGTTCTACAATGTAGCACTTTTAAAACATTCAGTATTTTTCTCTAAATAATAGAATCCCATAATATGGTAGATAATTAGTTTGTCTTGGAAAAAATGTCAGCATTTAACACCTGGACTTACTTTAGCAATCACAAATAATGAATAGATAATATGATATAAAAGTAGGTAATATGTGATCTTTATGTTTAGATGATGTTATATGAGAAATATATTTAATGAATGAGTTCAAAGAGTAATTTTATTTCATTAGAATTTCATTGTTAATTTATTCTGGTTTTCTTTCATAACAGATTCATTATTGTTCCTGCCAGTTAAGCTAGGCTTTGGAATTTAGTTACATAATTTAGCCACAGGAATTCTAATTACTCCACACAAGTTTTCAAGCCAAAGATTTTGCTAGTGAACAGAAATAAACTTATTAAACAAGAAACAAACATTTTTAGAAAATAGGAAATGGAATTTTTAAATCAAGAGAGTAAAAACTAGAGAACATAAATAATACATATTTAAATGTTCAATTATTGCTACTACAAGACATATTGTCATCTAAATGTTTACATACAAATATTTCCCAGAACATGATAAATTAAGTCCCCAACTTACCTCTACATTTTACATGTTTTAGGGAAATACAGTAAATACACCTTCTTGATTGTTTCGATAGAGAATAATTACATATAGCCCTGAAGCTCTTACAAAAGTAAATATTAAAAGGAAAATGCATAAACAGGTTACCATGATTAAATAACTCTAGGCATTCTAAGCAATTATAGTAAACAGAAAAACTAAAAACTGCTAAATTCAAGAGTCATGCACCTGTAATTTTAGGCATGCCTTTGGCTTTAAACTACTAGACAACCTGGGGTTTATCACATGCAAGAGGGATCAAGAATTTAATCTTCTCTATAGGGTTTAAAACATTTTCTAGGGAAAACATGAACTTTAAAAATGTATTACACTGCATGAACTTCCCAGAAGTGGTTTTACTAAGTTACATGAACACCCATGCGTTGAAAGCAAATATAAAAAATATACTCTTCTCAAATACTCTTGACTTTAAGTCGTCTTTTAGTATCATATAACCTTTGCATGGATAGGCCATTAATCTCCACCAAAATTATTATAAGAAATAGATTAACTTAGAAATTTGAAAGCAGTGTCTCTAGAAGAAAAACAGATACATAGACACCCTGAGGAATTAGAGTGAAACCACTGTGCAACCAATGTTTTAACTTTAGAACTATATCATGTATTGTTTTTCCAATAGCATGCAATTAATTCAGGAAATAAAATGAAAATTGCATCAATCTATAAATAATTTGACAATATTCTCTGATGCTTTTGCTAAAATAGAGAAATGCAAAATACAAGTTTTTCTTAAATTATGACTTTTTTATTCTTTCAGTCCCATTCCACATATTCACATGTTTGCATCTCAAAACTTCCACTGAAGTATAAAGAGGTTTATTTATGTATCTGGTGGTTCATTTCTTTCTTGACTGCACTAGCAAATTAGAACTTGTGGATGGAAATCATTCTATTGTACTGGAATTTCTTATGTAAATTTGTCCATGATTCCATAATGAATTTAAATGGGTGTTTAGGTGTTTTGTGTATGCATGTATTTGCAATGTATAGTCAATCTATTTGAAGCAATAAATTGGAAATCTACTGTTCCATAGTTTATGTAATCAATACATTTCCAGTAAAAAAAAAAAGTGAGTAATTTTAAAGTGGATAGTGAATAAAGTGAATTAATACATGCCAAAAGTCACTGATGTCTAAATAAATATATGTACAAATACGTTCATTTTACAAAGCAGAACATATTTCAGAGCTCTAAAAGCTGAAGATCACTAAAGACAAAAATGAAAGAACAGGACTTAATTTTTCTGGAAGAAACAGCGTGATCAACCTGATTGGGAGACTGACACCTGATCTCTGCTGTCAGGAAAAATTTAGCATATTAGTTTCTTTCATTTTCCCTTACCTACAAAATTAAGGTATGAGGCTAAAAAGAACTTTTCTAGATTTGTGTCCATCAATACACTAATAGATATTACCTTCAAAAAGTGTTCTGTGTTCAAATAAATTTTATGAATGATTGGATTAAATCAAGTTAAACATGTTTCTTTACAATGCTTTCTTAAACACTAATTGCACTCTGAATATGGTTGCCTGATTTAGCAAATGAGATACAGAATATTCAGTGAAATTTGAATTTTAGATAAACAATGAATAATTATGTGTCCTACAGTAAGCATGTCCTACACGATATCTGGGACATTCTTATGCTAAAAACTTATTTGTTATTTATCTGAGATTCAAATTTAGTTGGACATATTTTATCTGGGGACCCTAATTGTGAATATCCAAATTTAACTGGGCAACTTTATTTTCTCTGGCAACCTTATCTGTGAAAATACCCACTGAAGGGATAAATTTCTTCAATCAGAAACCTGATTTTGCAGAATATTTGATAAGGACGAGTTCCAGAGCACATCTAGTTTGGAAACAGCTCTAATCATCATTAACTCTACTTGGTTCAAAAAATTTTGAATGAAAGTTAATTCAAGGAAAGAGCAAATACTATTAATAGCTAATATTTATAAGTACTTAGGAGAAGAACCATACATGAGTTTTTTCATTAACTCCATGTGACAACTGCTACAATTCTTTTTTTTAAGAGAGAGATGGGGGAGGGATAGAGGAAGAGGGAGACAGGGGAGGGGGGAGAGAGAGAGAGAGAGAGAGAGAGAGAGAGAGAGAGAATCTTAATCAGGCCCTACGCCAGCAGGGAGCCCAACACAGTGCTCAATCTCACAACCCTGAGATCATGACCTGAGCTGAGATCAAGAGCTGGATGCTTAACCGACTGAGCCACCCAGGGGCCCCAACTGTTATTCTTATTTTTTCAGTGGGATTTTTGGGGCTGCAGGATACTCTCTCAATATCTCAGGACTTTACAATTTATAAGTGGTAGAGCTCAGATTTGAACAATAGCTGTTACTGACAGAGTTCTAGAGCTTAACCACTGCCACAAACTTCCTCTTCATGTATATCGAAATAAGTATGATAAATATTTTCTAATTGAAATGAGCAGACTATATTTTATTTTATTATTTTTTAATTTAAATTCAATTAGCCAACATATAGGACATCATTAGTTTCAGATGTAGTGTTCAATAACTTATCAGTGGCATATAACACCCAGGAGCAGATTATATTTAATATGGAGAATTATTTATACTTTGATTTTGTTTTTGAGGTTATTTTTATTACCTTTTTCAGTATTGAATTTTTAAGAATCTGGTTACTACATAATTGTGTTTTGTTAGCAAATCTTGGCAGCAATTGTCACATCAATTACAAAAGTAACCTTAGGAAGCTTTAGGAAAATAACCAGTTCATCTCTCCTCTAACTTAATGGGGGAAAAACAAACTTCCAAGCCATCCTAAAATGGAGTTACTTTTAAAAAATCAAGCAATCTTTACATTTAAAGTAATTACATAGATATTTATTTAAAGTCGTAAATACAGAAGCAATAGAATGGGTTATATAATAACTATTAATGCATCTACCTTGTGCAGTAAAATTCATGTTGAATTGCCAAAAAGGAATACATAAATTTGAAGTTAGGAGGGCTTTAATTCTAATTTATTGATCTTTCATGGTAACAGGGATAAATAGCATATTATTATACATATTTTTTCTTTGCAAAAAGAAATTGTAAATATATCTTCTAAATTTGTTATCTATTAGCCATTTTAAACTGCTTTACAGAAAGGAAGGAACTAGAGTTGACTTCTTGTACTCCTGAATTCTGAAACACTAGGGTTGCATCATCACTTACCAGATGCAACTGAGGTCTTTAAGGCATTGCTACAGACATTTCATAGGTATAGGGATAATAATGGCAGATGTGACAGGCATAATAAGAGAGTCTGCAGGCTACTTCTTAAATTACAAGAAATGAGAAGCCAGAAATCATTAGCATTACTGAAATAGGACTTTTTATAGCTGGATTGTCCTTTAGCCTGCATACACTGTGCATCTGTGGTTGAATTAACATTGCTATCTAGTCATTGCAGAGAATTTGAATCCATATAAATTCAAATATTGTGAAAAACTTACTAGAGTAATTTTCTTCCTTAATGATATTCAGGAACCAAAAAGAGAAATAGACTATAATAATGCTGATAGTTTTTTGTCACACATTTCCTGTTACAGAATTTCTAGTAGAAACAAGGTTGGTATTTTATTTGAGAAAGTAAATATTTAAAAATTAAATAATGTATGCTTTTCTAATGGCATAACTTACATGGAACTATTGTGGAATGTCAGGAATAGATCAAGTGAAATGCCCTACTTTATAAGAAATAAAAGTTAGATAAATGGATAGTTGTAGATTTTTAAAAATACTTTTAAACCACAGAACACAAGTATGGCTTAAAGTAACCATAAGAAGCACTGGGGGGCTCAGGTGGTTAAGCTTCTGACTTTTGATTTTGGCTCAGGTCATGATCTCAGGGTCATGAGATGGAACCCTGCATAGGGCTCTTCACTCTACAGGGAGTCTGCTGGATAGTCTCTCTCCCTCTCCAGATGCCCCTTCCCCAGCTTGCTTAAGCTCTCTCTATAAAATAAATCAATCTTAAAAAAAATAAAGTAACCATAAATTCACACAGATTAACAGTACATAAATAATCCAAATAGACATACATATTCACAACTAACTTAAGTATAGGATAGTACAACGATTTGACCCTATTACTATATGAATATCCTACAAATAACAGATTATGTCCACCTAGAGAAGCAGGTATATCAAGTCTATGTAACAAGTAGCAAGCCTAAATATTTAAGCCACCTGTAAGCCTTCCTATGCTTCAAGATCCCATTCCTAACAATAACACATATAAGTTGAATTATTTTCCTATTTGCCTCTCCCTTAATAATATGAATAATCATGATAGTAATATACAAATAACTACATTTTTGATGCTATTTTATATGTATTTTATCCCCATGGAGTGTTTGGAGAGCAGTTTAAGAAAATTTTGATGGGCTGAAAGAAGATACCAGCACAGTAAAAATAGTGCAGCAATTTCACCTAGAAAATTGACATGTCTAGTTGGTTCACATATCACAACAGAAACTCTGAAAAGAATCATGTTATTGGGATGAGCTTATATCAAATTATAACAGAAGAAAATATGCACAAAAATGTTTCCTGATTTTCTTTCAATATAACATGGAATCAAAGCAATGAATCATAGTTTGGGGAAAGGTCCTCCTGTCTATAGAGGATAGACTGATTATATTACTTTATTCCTGTTTATATCATTTAATTTTCACTGTATTTCTACAATTAATAGAAAACTCTTTACAATAGCATAAATTATGAATTTAATTATCTAACCTTAGGTAAGGCTTGGGCACTAAACACTAAAGCAACAGGAAGCTTGGGGATATAGTGCCAAAGATTGAAGGGGGTGAATGGGAAGCAACTCTATTTAATTCATTTTCCTTGTTAACTTGTGGCTTTCAAACCCTAGACAGACCATGGCTGTGGTAACTCCAGCTTTGAGTCTCAGTTCCAGACAGGATAAAGGGTAAAGGAGAAAAGAAAGGGAAAGGTGTTCTCACCTCATTAAAAAAAAAAAAAAAAAAAAAAAGTTCTTTTATTATTTATGTTTATTTTTTAAAGAATGCCTTATCTAAGCATTTTCACCTTTTATTTACTGGCTAGACCTCTTATACATAATCATATTAGCAAGGAATGTAAAAAAAAACAGATATATTAGCTTTCTAGCTATAATGGTAAATCTTAAAAGAAAAAAAAAAAGGAGGGAGAAAGGTTGTGAATGGCTTTAAACTAACAAATTGATGATGTCTTCCAAAGAAATATTGTCAGAAATATATTAAACTTGTCCTTTTCTGTCACTATTGCCATTTAATACCATTTAAAGGTAAGCACTGATTACAGATTTCCTATTTCTCATTTTAAACAGAGTAATAGGAGAGAAATGTATCAAGGATTTGTTCTTTATTGTTTCCACCTTTTTAGAGCCATTACTGTTACATTCTCCATAGATGAGAAGAGAGAGAAGAGCTCTTACCTAAAATGATTAAAATGATAGTAACTTAAGGAAATTGTGATGCGCCTGCGGGTGTGGGCACACGTGTGTATGTGTGTATGTGTATACTTCTGGAATTTATTATTTATTTTTTCCTGAAAAAATGTCTAGTCAATGAATATTTATTCTGAGATGAAATTTACTACTGACTGCTTATACAATTTGTACATCTTACTATTGGTCTTCAATTAAAAGTGGCTGCACACAGAATCCTGGATTTGCATTAAAAATATTAAAGTTTCATCATTCAAGTGAGTCTGTGTTGAGTTTTTATTTTTTTACAATTTTATTACATAAGAAATCAAATACACCTTTTCAAGTAGCTTGAATTTCTTGAACTTGGCTTTATAATTTATAGATGAAAGAGAATTCTTTGCCTATTTCTCTATTTGATTTTGGGGGAGAAAATGTGTTTGCTTAAAGACTCCTGGCTATATTCCATCCTTAATGAAATCAATAGTTTTGTGCAGAGATCCAGAATAGGTGAGAGCCCTACCCACATATTTAAGTTGTGAACATTTTCTTCTACACAGACCTGGAATCACTGTAGCCACCTGATATGTAAAAGATCTCTACACAAGTTCTTAAACATGATTATTTTTCATGCTGCTGAGACATTTCCTGGCTATTAGCAGGAATAACTCATTCACTCACTTGTAATAGAAATGTCAAGGTACGTATTGTCAAGAAAAAGAGCGCTGTTAGCATTAACATGTTCCAATTGCTCTGAAACTGCCTCTCAAAATATGTGGAAATTGCAGAAAAAAAAGGCAAACATCTTCATTATCCTTTATACACTTAGAATTAATGTTAAGTCAAGACTGAAATCAATTAGAAATATCTGACATTCATCTTTTCATTATATTTATTCAAAGAGCTATGATTGGCTACACATATTGTATTTGATGGTTCCAGAGGTTTGTATCTGAATATTTTATTTTTTATTTTATTTTTTAAGGATTTTTATTTATTTATGAGAGAGAGAGAGAGAAGCAGAGACACACAGGCAGAGGGAGAAGCAGGCTCCATGCAGGGAGCCCAACACGGGACTCGATCCTGGGACTCTAGGATCACACCCTGAGCCAAAGGCAGGTGCTAAACCGCTGAGCCACCCAGGGATCCTCAGTATCTAAATCTTTAAAACAAAAATTTTATATATTTTCAATTAGAGAGTAAATATATTTTTCTCCCAGATTAAGAGTGATAAAATTATTGCTTATTTATATCTGGAAAACCAATCACTAAGTGCATGCGTCTGTGGGGCGGGGGCTAAAGGCAAATCAAAGGCAGGTTAGCCTTTGATTATTTTTAAGATTTATTTAAAAAATAAAGCCCTTCTATTTTTACTTCTCAGCAGATAGAACTCTAGAGATTAGGATAAACAATAATTGATATTTTCAGACAAAGCTATAAGGAAACTTGATGATCTCTGTTAGAAGAATAATTTGATACCGACTGGCCATATGTTATAGAGACTTCAAAATGATTTGAAGTTTAATTTCATTTTAAATTGCAATTCAAAAGACAGTACTTGATTGCTTCAGAAACTGAGCAAATAGACATTACCTCCTCTCTGAACACTTGCTGGTATTGCTAATTTCTATCCACCAAAGACCCTTTGTGACTTAAGTATTTCAATTTTTCTACTCCCTTTGTTATAATGAACATACATATGTTTTTAATAAAATAAGTAGGACTTATCTCACTAACTCTCCTCTGAGAATACTGCTTTCATCTGTTGCTAAAAGTCACAGGGCTGGTTTGTGTAGATGGGTGAGGTTGCAAGTCAGGGCTTCAGTACTTCTGTTCTCATCGATACACATCAGTGCAATTTCTTACTCTTGTTTTAGCTTCTTGGAACATACAAACAAATTCCACTTTTGAGCTTATGTTATTTGACTATGTCATCATCTACTTATGATTTTATTTATCACATACAGCTTTCTGGGTTGTTTTCTTATATAAAAAAATTAGCATCCCATTCATTCTTCATTCTATTCTTAGTGAGATGTATATCCATTTAGCCAAACTATTTATCTGCCGCAGGAATCTTGCTTGACTTCAGGACAACTTAAGTGTCACCTTCCCTGTGAAGCCAATTCTTATTATATCAGATTTAAATTGGTGTCCTTTTAATTGTTCTATTTCTTTGTATTTTCATTTCTCAGTGATCTCCTCTATCAGAGTATTTGTCACTCTACATTGTAACATTATTATTCATTATTATTCTCCTAGCATATTCAATATACCTTGATGTCACTTACTTAAGAGATAGAAATGAGTCTTATTCGGGGTCCCTGGGTGGCGCAGCGGTTTGGCGCCTGCCTTTGGCCCAGGGCGCGATCCTGGAGACCCGCGATCGAATCCCACATCGGGCTCCCGGTGCATGGAGCCTGCTTCTGTCTCTGCCTCTCTGTCTCTGTCTCTGTGACTATCATAAATAAGTAAAAAAAAAAAAAAAGAAATGAGTCTTATTCAATCATTTTCCCTCAGATTCAGCAAAGAATATATTTAGTAAGTTTTTGTGCAATGGTAGAGAAAAATAAATAAATGTTCTAATTAATTAATTAATTACTCTTCTCATTTATTGGCAAAATGATAATATTTAAACTCCATAATAAAATGCACAAATACAACATACACATCTAAAAATAAATTATTCGGGGCACCTGTATGGCTCAATCTGCCATAAGGCAGATACTGTTAAGTATCTGCCTTTGGCTCAGGTCATGATTCCAGGGTCCTGGGATAGAGCTCTCTGCTCAGTGGGGAGCCTGCTTCTCCTCTTCCCACTCCCCTTGTTTGTGCTTTTTCTCTCCCTGTGTCAAATAAATAAATACATTTTTTTAAAAAAATTTAAAAAAAAACAATAAAAAGAAATTATTTATCTTAATAAAAATTTCCCATTTGCAAAATTAAGGGCAAAAATTTAGAAAACCATATAGAAACTCTAAAAATTAACCAAATTGGTTGGACTACTTCATCCAAACAGGGAGATTTCTAAGAGGGCTACTGAGAGCAATTTTATTGGAAAATCTCAAAAATTTGTCTATATCATTGTCCTCAAAATCCAAATATACTATAATACACCTGGTCTCCTTTTTTTTAAAGATTTTATTTATTTATTAATGAGACACATACGCAGAGAGAGAGGCAGAGACACAGGCAGAGGGAGAAGCAGGCTCCACGCGGGGAGCCCGATGTGGGACCCAATCCCGAGACTCTAGGATCACGCCCTGGACCCAAAGGCAGGCGCCAAACCACTGAGCCACCCAGGGATCCCCCACCTGGTCTCCTTTTGAAGCAAATGATGATTTAACAAAGAAGGAATACAAACTGTACTTATCTATTGATATTCCAGCCTTAAAGAGTCAGAGTCAGTATTCATTGTTTAAACTTCTAATTTCTCCTGCAAAAATGAGCATATTGTTTCTTGTCACTAATTTTCCACATGCATTAAGAAGTTAACATGCATCAAAACAAAATCTTCCCTATGGTTTAAAAGGTGTAAAATTTATGCATGGTTGAGTTATAAATAAGGATAAATAATTAAATTAGAAAAAACTTGCAAATTGACACAAATAATAAATTGTCATCTTGATAGTGTGCATGAGGGAGATGCCTAGCTGTTGGTTTCCATCATAAAAAACATAATTTTATAATAGCACAGTGTGTGGGAGGGACATCAGCAGTTACTATAGATAAGTGATTTGGTTTACATGGCACCATAGAGGTCACATAGAAGGCTATATAGCAAGAAGAGATTACAAAATTTGGACATTTACACTAAGTATAAATTATAAAGGATTATTAATTATAAAAGACAAAAAGTGTTACTAAAATATTAGACAAATATAAAATTACTCCTCTTGGAAGATATGGGAAACATTCTGTATCAGTTTTTCTTAAAAAAAAGATTAATTATTTATTTATTTATTTATTTATTTATTTATTTAAAAGAGACAGAGAGAGTGAGTGGGAGAGAAAGAGAGAGAGGAGGAGGAGCAGCAGGGAGAGAGGCAGAGGCAGAGGGAGAAGCAGTCTCCCCACTGAGAAGGGAGCCCATGTGGGGCTAGTTTCTGTGACTCTGGGATCATGACCTGAGCTGAAGGCAGACACTTAACTGTAGGAGGAATCCAGGTACTCCTAGGTTTATTTTATTTTATTTTTTTAATTAGAAACAACTCTCTTGTCAATGTGAATAAAATTGGGAATATAATGGTTTATGTAAAGACAGAGAGAGGATACTTCATTGGCTCGTGTAACTAAACTGCAGGAAAGACAATGCAGCAGCTGAGATCCAAAAACATCTTGGTCCAGGACCTTAATTACTGACATTTATACCATTTTTGAGTATTCAGCATCTTTTTGCTGCTTGTTATTCTCTCAAACCATCTTTCACCATATGAGTATAAACATAGGATAGCACAGCCCAGCCATATGACATCGTGCAACTTCATCCCCCCAAAAAGCTACTGTATCCTTATTTTCCTTTTTGATTCAAAATTCATAAATATTGGCTTAGATTACAAACAATAGGGTTTCTACACTGGGTTGAAAGAAGGAGTCTCTGGGATCCTGACATATATTTTCAACTCTTAGTGTTGGCATGAATGTTTAGCCACCATCAACTCACGTGAAGAGAAGTGCTAGATTTTACATGAATAGAGAGAACATATAATTAGCAATCAACCCTCTCATTCAATCATTGCATCAATTTCCTCATACATGACAGAAGCGCAATAGAAATGTAACATTACTAGGGCTAATTGCCATTTTAGAAGGAAAGTGCTTATCAGAAAGCTTGTGATATAATTAGAACCCAAAATATAAATACAGTACTGATGTTGTTATTGTTAATTTATATCATGAAAAGGCAGAGGGAAAAGCAATAAAGTTGAGAAGACTCTTCCTATAGGCGATAATCCTTGAATTGTATTTTATTTTTTTAAAGGATTTATTTATTTATTTATTTGTTTGTTTGTTTGTTTGTTTGTTTATGAGAGAGAGGGAGGCAGAGACACAAGCAGAGGGAGAAGCAGGCTCCATGCAGGGAGCCTGACATGGGACTTGATTCCAGGTCTCTAGGATCACGCCCTGGGCTGAAGTCGTTGCTAAACCCCTAAGCCACCCGGGCTGCCCTTGAATTATATTTTAAGGGGCAGGAGGGAATAGCAGCAGCAAAAAGCTCACCCTTGATTTACATTAGAAGTACTGTCATACTGCACAACATAACTATTTTATGCTCCTTGAATCTTAGTTTCCTCACCAGTAAATGTGGTTAATAAGAGCTGCCTTGATGGGTTTTTGAGCATTAAAAACACTGTGTGGAAAGTATCTAATACAACATTTGCAAACTGTATGAGGTTTAAGAAGTAGATATTTTAGGGGATCCCTGGGTGGTTCAGCGGTCTGGCGCCTTCCTTTAGCCCAGGGTGCGATCCTGGAGTCCCAGGATCGAGTCCCACATCAGGCTCCCTGCATGGAGCCTGCTTCTTCCTCTGCCTGTGTCTCTGCCTCTCTCTCACTCTGTGTCTATCATAAATAAATAAATTAAAAAAAAAGAAGTAGATATTTTATTAGTAGGGGATTACTCCATGTATAAAATGAAAAAAAAAAAAAGAAAAAAAAAAAAGAAATAGTTTGCTCGTCATGCCTAAATGCCCTGGTTGTTACAATGCTGGATGAGATAGTTCTTACAAAAGACCTTCATAGAATACAAACTACTAAAAATACTAGGTATAATATATAGTTATAAAATGTTTATGCAAATGTGGTGGTAGTTTAACTCAATTTTTGCAAGCTTTTCTCTTTTCTATGTATATTTTAATATTTATCTTGCAATAAATGCTTTGTGTGTTTGTATGGCAAAGGCAGACTTGGCAACTTTTTAAAAGATTTTGAAATATTTTGTTTTCCATGATAGAATTAATATTTACCCACAGGACCAAATTAATCGTGAATTACTGCTGACTTTGGAAACAAAAAAAAAAGTTAGACTCTGTTTTAAAATGAATCAACTCAATTCTGTTCTGAAACTGCAGGTTTTTCCAAGTTAACTATCCTGTTTCATAAAACACGTCTGTTAAAATATTAATGGTGAACTCCTAAGTTCATTCATGTTGACAAATAGCAAAGCATAATTCCATTTCACCTAGGAATTTCAGTTAATTAAACACCAGTTGATCCATTTTATGCTTCTATGATGTTTCATGGTCATAAAAATGTAAGAAACATTTTATGGCAAATGTTGAATGTTACATATTAGAAAAAAGTTGAAACTTTTTGTTCTACTTTAGGAAGTTAGTGTTAGCGGATGCCTGGGTGGCTCAGAGGTTGAGCATTTGCCTTTGGCTCAGGGCGTGATCCTGGAGTCCGGGGATTGAGTCCCACATCGGGCTCCCTGCATGGAGCCTGTTTCTCCTTCTGCCTGTGTCTCTGCCTCTCACTCTCTCTGTGTCTTTCATGAATAAATAAATAAATGAAACTTAAAAAAAGGAAGTTAATGTTAGATGCAAGCTTTTAAACTAATAATTAAACCAATGATTTCCATTTAAACAGTTACTAGTAGTCATACAGGAACAAAACATACTGTCACAAAAGCATATTTATAAAAAGACAAAATAAGGAGTCCTACAAAAGCATTTACTTTGAGATCTTACTGGCTTATTATAAGTATCAGAATACCAGAAAGTCTGTAGATATTTTCTTATTATCAGATTTACTATGTATACAATCTGAGACCCTCTCAGTTAATTTCCTCTTTCTATTCCTCAAATTCTTCCTGTGTCAAAAAAAATAGAATTGAACTGGATAATGTTTATGATTTCTTCTTGTTCTGAAAATACACTTTTATGACACGTACAATATTCAGTTCTTGTTATATTGAAAGGCTGTTTATTACTACCCTCCTTTGGTTTACAAAACTATCCCTACATTTTTAATAATGTAAAAATATAAATGAAATGATAAAATAATACAATCACATTTTACATATCTCTGAATAAAAACAGAAAAATAATAAAAATATCTTTCTTTTGGACACCTTGGTGGCTCAGCAGTCGAGCATCTCCCTTTGGCTCAGGGCATGATCCCCGGGTCCGGGATCGAGTCTCGCACCGGGTTCCCTGCATGGAGCCTGCTTCTCCCTCTGCCTATGTCTCTACCTCTCTTTCTATGTCTCTCATGAAAATACATAAAATCTTTAAAAGAATATATCTTTCTTTAGAAAAAAGAATATATGGCAAAGTAATTAATATATTACCAAATCCAGAATAATACACATACAAAATCTGAAAACAAATGTATTGAAGTTTTCTAATTTTATTAGTTTCCTTTCAATAGTCAAAAGTAATTAACATCATTATACATTTATATTCTACTGTACTTCATGATACTGAAGGAAAGATAACATGAGTTTAATGTAAACTTTCATTGTTTTTATCTGTTAATAGGATGAAGAACAAAAATATGTCAATGTCTCATTAGAATTATTACCCAGAATAAAGACTTCATTTTTTGAGAAAAACTCTTCTAAGTGTCTCATATATATCATATATATACATATATATATGATATATATGACATATATATATCAATATATAGAGAAGGACTTTTCCTACCTCAGAATTTAACTACATCATTTGTTGAGAAAAACTCTTCTAAGTGATACATACATATGAATATATATACATAAATATGTATATATTTATATATATATTCATATACATATTAACACATATATGTGTGTGTGTGTGTATCAGTATATAGTGGGGGACTTCTCCTACCTCAGAATTTAACTATATCCTCAAAGCTGAGGAAAACTTGGTGCATCTAATTAAGAGGTGCCCCAAATTGTTATTCCTCTATTGCCTGCCTCCATGTACCTAGTGTTCATATGAATAGATACAAAATATTTGAGGAGACTCTTTAAGGAAATCATAGATGTAGAAAATAATAATTTTCTTTACGTCAGGGAAGAGACTGTGTACTTCCCCCACCCTTTTTCTGAACCTAAGCTAGGTGGTCCTAAGAAGCAACGCATGGACGTTGAGCTTGACATGTGAGAGAATATTTCATTGCATCCCTCCCTAGATATGAGCAGAACTGAAGCAATCCATATACTCATTTGAGGGGTGCAGAGATGTGAAACTAGAGTTTATTTCTCACATGAGAAAGCTTGAAGTCAGGAGGACGCTCTTGTATTCACAGGCAATACAAGAGGGGTAAGCAGTTAGTCAAGCTGCATTTCTACTATTTAGTAGGTATAAGGTTGCATTTTACTTATACAGAAAACGAAAAGAATAATGAGGAAGATGGTCACACCAAAGTCATTATAAAGGAATTCAGTCAGCTGGGGTTGGGGAATCCCTCATGAAAGGAGCTGTGGTGGAAATTCCAGCAGCAGGAATGAAGTGGGTTTAAAGAGGTCTTCTAGGGATCCCTGGGTGGCGCAGTGGTTTAGCACCTGCCTTTGGCCCAGGGCACAATCCTGGAGACCTGGGATCGAATCCCACGTCGGGTTCCTGGTGCATGGAGCCTGCTTCTCCCTCTGCCTGTGTCTCTGCCTCTCTCTCTCTCTGTGACTATAATAAATAAATTTCAAAAAAAAATTTAAAAAGAGGTCTTCTGGAGATTACATTACCTATCAATCAGTCAAGTAAAAAGAAAGTGTACTACTTTTCTTTTCTCTCCCTTCTCTAGCCCTGGAGAACAGGTGTTTCCTCAGGGAGAGAAGTGGACCAAGGAAATGGAAAGAGGAGATTACACTCCTGCAACTTCCTCCACCCACCCATACACTCGATAGTCACTGGTCAGGCCTCAGACCAGCAACTGTCAGGAGTTTGTAAGAAGAGGACCTGAATTTAAAGTTTCGGTACAATGTGTTCGTAGAGAAGTCTATTTTTATGGTGCCAAATACTAAGAAGTTATTGAATTTGCTTGAGATGTTACTGAGTCAAAGATCATTGATACAATAAAGTATGGTTAATAGCAATAGGGGAAAATACCATTCCTTGATTTTAATCTACCAAATGCAGTATCTAAAAATAAATATTTAATCATCAAAACAAACTTATGATAGAAGCTTTGCTGTCCTCATTTTCAAATAATGAAACTCATAGCTATCAACTATAGCTAGTTTGGTTGGAGCTTAACCAAAACTTAAAATTCATGTTTGCTAAATGTCAAAATCCTTGCCATATTCTATCACTCATTTATTAGTTCCCATCATATTTTGGATCTCATCATTTTAATTTTATTTATGTATTTTTTACCACATCAAGTGGAAGCTCAGATAACTAACTTTCCAGATGTGTTCATTAATGTCAAATCATGTTAATCCAAATGCATTTGAAAATAATTTCTCACATCCGTTCTTACTTTCCAGCAAGATCAGTTTTCTGACTGACTCATACTTATGCTTTTATTATTCTTGTCTTTGACTTTGTTTCTTTTTTTGATAGCAATTTCATCCTTCCTGCTCTAAAGATACACAATTTTAAGGACCAAATCAAGTTTTCTAACCAAACTGGAGTTATCTTGACCTATTTTTGTCCATGTTCTAGTTTCAACATTAAGAAGCTAGTTTTTGAAAGAAATGTAAAAGAAATATTTAAACCATTATTAAAACATAATCACAATCACACATACCCATTCATATCAATTCATTTATTAGACAAACATATTTTATTATTGTTATATTGTTTTGTCATGCAAATTTAGGGTGTCTAAGTTCGGCAAGAGAGAATTGATCTTGGAAAAATCAAAATGAAGAGGTGCTTCATGATTTAAAAATAGAAACATAGTTTAAAGCATTAAAAATATTACAACAAGATACAGTATATGAAAAAATTCCTTACAATCCTAAAATTCTAGAAATCAAAGTAGGGAACAGAAAAATAGTATTTTTAGTTAGAAATAAATAAAAATCCCTAATTATCAAATGGCCACAATCATGGAAAAAGTTTTTACTTAAGAATTATTTTATCCTGATCTATATATAAGAGCACTTTTAGGGGATCCCTGGGTAGCTCAGCAGCTTAGCGCCTGCCTCTGGCCCAGGACATGGTCCTGGAGTCCCGGTATCTAGTCCCGCATGGGGCTCCCTGCATGGAGCCTGCTTCTCCCTCTGCCTGTGTCTCTGCCTTTCTCTCTCTGTCTCTCTCATGAGTAAGTAAATAAAACCTTTAAAAAAGAGCACTTTTAGATTATATATGTATATTTATGTACATATATAGTTATTCAGATATAGTGATTAATGATTAATGAATTCTAGTTACTGTTTAATAACTGAAAATGTAGACTATTCACATGCAAAACACAAAAAAAATACCAAAATAATATGAGAAAAATATCCTAATTAAACCTGGCAATACTTTAGATAATAGATTGCTTTTAAAAAAATTCTTTTATTCATGAGAAACACAGAGAGAGAGACAGAGACATAGGCAGAGAGAGAAGTAGGCTCCCTGAAAGGGGCCCAAGGCAGAACTTGATCCCAGGATCCTGGGATCACGCCCTGAGCCAAACAAAGGCAGATGCTCAACCACTGAGCCACCCAGGTGCCCAGATAGTGGATTGCTTTTATTCTTAAATATGCTTGATTTAAAATAAAAAACTTTCTAATTAGTTGCTCTATATACACAGATATCTCAGACTTGTAAAAACTATAGTAGTGACTATAGTAATTGATACATTTATCTCTTAATTTGATTACATGGCATTATTAGTAAAAGAATGTTCGAGGTAGTCATTATATTATCTTGGTTGTGGATTTAATCTCCAAAAACACCTTATCTAGGTTTCTTAAATTTACTCACCAATAGCACAAAATCTATCTTATTATTTTGTTTGCTTGATTTTCTTTGTGCTTTGAAGGCACACAGAAACTCCTGCTAAGGTACTAATAAAAGTACAAAGACAAAAAGAGAGACAGAGACACAGAGCGAGTGAGATCCCAAAAGAAATTAACAGCCCTCTTATTGCTAATTAAAAGCTTTTTGCTTTCTCTCCACATGGCCAGTACAGCTGTTTCACATCCTATCACTGCAAAAGAAACACATAAATTCGAAGACAATATTGAGAACAGCACCTGGTTCTGGGTGCACCTGCCGTGCTGAGAGTATATTTCATACTGTCAGTAAATTAACATTTTCAGGGGCCCCAAAAGATAATTTTTTTCCTCATTCAACTTCTTCCACTGTCCCCAGTGGTAAAGAATCAGTAGTTTTGCTTCCATTTTCGATACTAAATATATCATATTGTTGTTTGCTTCACTGATGCAGACACCTGCCTCCTGCTGTAAATGCTGTGTTCCAGCTCTAAAAGATTTCCCCAGGGCTTCCCATTCAAGTATTGGCTTGTAACTATGGCTTAATATCATGTCAAAATCTCTTAAGGAAGATACAGCCTGTCAAGTCATTTCAAGATTGAACCTTCATCTACTGAGATTCTGAAAACGTCCTTTGAGTGTTTGAAGCATGAGCAGACAAATAAAAGGCTAACAAGTCATTTGTAAAGATAATAGCTAACAGCATGCATTCTCCTTTCCCTCCCCCTCTTTCCATTAAATGTTGATAAAGAAAAAGGGAGCAGACTGCAGGGCCCCAGTCTTCGTTATTTATAAACAGGTCAGAGGAAACTTAAAACTCTAGTGTTTTAGACAAAGAAGGGAAAGAATATCTCCAACACTCTGAGGGTTCAAACATCTCTGAAACATGGATGAGATGTGTTTTCTGAAGGAAATACCTTTACAGGTTCAAGATAGAGGTGCTTCTGCTAAAATGTATATTTTAATTTTTTTAATTTAAATGTATAATTTAAAAAATATTCATTGTACTAGAAAAAGTAAACTACATCTACTTCTAATCCTATTGTTGACTTGGGGGTAGTTTGGTTTGAGGAGTAATAGGAAATTTTTTACAAGTTGGCAAGAATATCTGCAAATCTCATGGACTTTGGTGGATAGGAAGGTTCTACACATCTACATACAGGCTCTTCAGTTCTACATATTTGAGTCAATTCAATTTAGATAAATCATATTAGTGGCAGGTGACTAATTTTAATCTTTGTCTTTTTGGAAAATCAAAATTTTCAGAATAGAGAGTAAAAATCTGATGTCTATTAATTCAATAATCTCTGTCATTGCATGAAATCAAAATGTGAAGGACATTTAAAAAATATATTTTTTAAAGATTTTATTTATTTATTCATGAGAGACACAGAGAGAGAGAGAGAGAGGGAGGCAGAGACACAGGCAGAGGGAGAAGCAGGCTCCATGCAGGGAGCCTGATGTGGGACTGGATCCCGGGTCCCCAGGATCAGGCCCTGGGCCGAAGGCAGTGCTAAACCGCCGGGCCACCCAGGCTGCCCCTAAAAAATATTTTTGATGCATATTCATAATGCATTTAAAAATGACTTTGCTATTATAAGATTATTAAGCTTCTCCCTCATAAGAGTTATAACTTCATAGGCTGGGTACCCTGAATTTGATATCCCCCTCTATTTTTTATAGTTGATTACCTATGAAAGCAAGAGTGACTGATAATTAGATATCATAGTAAAGTATATATATAACTTTTCATAAAGAGTATTCATCCTAAAGGTACAGAGAGAAAAAAGATCTTTTGTAAAAAAAGAGTAACTTGCCCCTGCAAAAAAATCCATTGACTCACTTTTGGATTATAAGACGTTTACCAACCTTCATAAATAGAACTACCTTTAAACAAGTGGGAAGAACGAAGCCTAGGAGCACCGGCTGTATATTTAGACATTGATATTGCTTCTCCTTTCTTTTTCTCTAGTCACTTCTTTAATCCATAGTTATTTTTAAACAAAAGAGGTACAGTAATTGTGTTTCTCTATATTTTGGAGTTATGTTACTTATATTCTAGGAAGAAAGGCAAGACCAGCTCAGGGCTCTAGCTGTACTATAGAATACTAATGATCTCCCTGATTTTGGAATCTATGCTGGCCTTAAAATAAGAGTTTAAAATAATTGTTTGTATTACATGATGCTATATTGCAAATGCATCCAACACCTGACTATGGTGAACTTATTTCAAAATTCATGTGATGCTCAATATCACTCATCATCAGGGGAATAGAAATCAAAACTAACATGAAATACCACTTCACACCAGTCAGAATGGCTAAAATTAACAACAAATGTTGGTGAGGATGTGGAGAAAAGGAAACCCTCTTACACTGTGGGTGGGAATGCAAGCTGGTGCAGCCACTCTAGAAAACTGTGGATGTTCCTCAAAAAAGTTAAAAACTGAACTACCCTATGATGCAACAATCTCACTACTGTATATGTACCTAAATAATACTAAAATTCTAATTCAAAGGGGTACATTTATCCTGATGTTTATATCAGCATTATCTACAATGACACAATTATGGAAGCAGCCTAAATGTCCATCAACTGATGAATGGATAAAGAAGATGTGATGTGTATACACACACACACACACACACACACACACACACACACGAATGTTACTCAACCATCAAAAAGAATGAAAGCTTGCCGTTTGCATGATGTGGGTGGAGAGAGTATTATGCTAAGCAAAGTAAGTCAGAGAAAGATAAATACCATATGATTTCACTTATATATAGAATTTAGGAAACAAAACAGATGAACATAGGGGAAGAGAAGGAAAAATAAAAAAAGATAAAAACAGAGAGGGAGGCTGATCACATGAGATTCTTAACTATAGGAAACAAACAAGGTGGCTGGAGGGGAGGTGGGTGGGGGGGTTGAGGTAAATGGATGATGGGCATTATGAGGGCAATGATGTAATGAGCACTGGTGTTATATGCAACTCATGAATCACTAAATTCTACCTTTGAAACTAATAATACACTATATGTAAACTAAGTGAAATTTAAATTAAAAAAGAAGTTCTTGTCAAACCAGCATTCCTCGATTTTAATTTTAAAGACTTAATATAATTTCACTTAGATATGGATTCTAAAAAACAAAATGAATGAGCAAACAAAACAAAACAGACCCATAGATACAGGAAACAAACTGTTGGTTACCAGAATAGGGAGGATAGGTAAAGGGGATTAAGGAGATTAAGAGGTACAAACTTCCAGTTATAAATATGTCATGGAGATATAAGGTACAGTATGGGGGATATAACCAATAATACTGTAATAACTTAGAATGGTGACAGATGGTAACTAGATTGATCATGGGGATCATTTAGTAAAGTATAAAAATATTGAATCACTATGATGTACACTTAAAACTAATAAGGCATTGTATATTAATTATACTTCAATAATAATAAAAACCTTTTTTAATAATAAATTTATTTTTTATTGGTTTTCAATTTGCCACTTACAGAATAACACCCAGTGCTCATCCCGTCAAGTGTCCCCCTCAGTGCCCGTCACCCACTCACCCCCACCCCCCCGCCCTCCTCCCCTTCTACCACCCCTAGTTCGTTTCCCAGAGTTAGCAGTCTTTATGTTCTGTCTCCCTTTCTGATATTTCCCACACATTTCTTCTCCCTTCCCTATATTCCCTTTCACTATTATTTATATTCCCCAAATGAATGAGAACATATAATGTTTGTCCTTCTCCGACTGACTTACTTCACTCAGCATAATACCCTCCAGTTCCATCCACGTTGAAGCAAATGGTGGGTATTTGTCGTTTCTAATGGCTGAGTAATATTCCATTGTATACAGAGACCACATCTTCTTTATCCACTCATCTTTCGATGGACATCGAGGCTCCTTCCACAGTTTGGCTATTGTGGCCATTGCTGCTAGAAACATCGGGGTGCAGGTGTCCCGGCGTTTCATTGCATCTGAATCTTTAGGGTAAATCCCCAGCAGTGCAATTGCTGGGTCGTAGGGCAGATCTATTTTTAACTCTTTGAGGAACCTCCACACACAAACTTAACGAGAATTTCTTCAGTTCTAGTTTTTTTATTTATGATAGTCACACAGAGAGAGAGAGAGAGAGAGAGAGGCAGAGACATAGGCAGAGGGAGAAGCAGGCTCCATGCACCGGGAGCCCGACGTGGGATTCGATCCCGGATCTCCGGGATCGCGCCCTGGGCCAAAGGCAGGCGCCAAACTGCTGCGCCACCCAGGGATCCCCTGTGAAAGTTGTTTTGAGAGTAATCTCCTCTCCACTCATTTGCTTGCCAGAAGGCAGCTATCTGAACCAAAATAGGCACACCAAGTTATTTTGCTTTTGACTAACCAGCAGCAATTTCTCATGACTTTGTACTCTAAAAAACTTTTGCCACTTCCTGGAAGAACTCTTGCTTCTGATGCTGCATAATCATCATCATCACCATCATCATTTTTATTGTTGTTGTTGTGTTAATCTTTCTAAGTGGCTTAAACTTTGGACAGCTTCAAATTGCAGTGGCTACCTTGGGGGAAATTTTGACGTGATTCTTCATTTGATAGGTACCTTAGAACAAAAAAGAAACACAGAGGAATTCTATTTCTTACCTAAGTGAAAGTGAGATACTCTAACCTAGTAGATACCCTTCCATTTCCATATTCAGGCAATAATAAGAATCAACATTCTAATACTACATTCTTGAAGGAATTTTCAAAGACAAGCTTCTTGATTAAACTCTCTGTTCTGAAATGTTGAAAACCTACACGAATATAGGCTTTCTCCTCTCATTGCTAAGAAAAATAGCCTTTTGCAGTGGTAATTGCATATATATTTATATTTGTGCAACTGGCTTCCTCTAATTTCTCCTCTTTTTTTTTTCTTTCTCTTACTCCTACCTGGGAAGCTTTAATAATGAATTAATAAAAATAAAATTCTTCCCAATATGCTATTTGAAAATCAAACATTTTAAACTTCTCAAGCTAGCTCAATATTGATGAATGAATCCTGAAATTTGTTCAAGATACTTCATGGAATAAAATAGTATATACTTATAATTAATCCACACTATATCCTCTGAATACCATAGATCTAATTCTTGAGTTTGCACATATTATCTGTTATGGTTTGTGTAATTCCCTTTGGAAGGGATTATAAAACTGATAGCAAAGATGAAGAATCACTGGAATATCTCACCTTTACTGCAAGACATATGATTTATTCCCAACTTAACTGGTCCTAGATGCATTATCTTAAGCAGAATTCTTATAATGGTTTTAAAATACCCAAGTCTAAGCACGGTACTCTCAGTGGCATTCAAAATAAGAATTGGATTCATGACAGAAAGTCTATCAGTTACAACTCACAGAGCAACAGAGCAAGCTTTTCTTATATTGGAAAGTGACGTCTGTCATCAGTACAGTCCCTGGAAAGACCCAGGGTACATTCAGATCAGTCAATTTCCCCTCTTAGGAAAGGGGAGTTTTTAATAACTTAATCTAAGAATAAAAAAAGCTGAGCTCAATTTGAAGCCTTTTTTTTTTTATAAAAGAAGAATGACACATAAAACTCAATTAAATTGCCCAAGATCAAAGGCTACACAGTAGGTACTCAACAAATAAATGTTAATGTTCCATAAATATCTTCTGTGAAGTTACTAAAATTTAAACCTAAATTTTCTATGTTCCAGTCTGTTCTTGCCCACTACAATTTGTTCAGTTTTAGTTCCAATTTTTGACACTTGCCTGAATGTTCCTTGGTTGAACGGTCACTGAACAAGAGGAGGCCAAATCCAGTATGCAACACAAAGTACAAACCCTGTTTCTCTACTGCTTGATTCTGTAACTAGTATATTGTGTATTTGTAATTCAGATTCTATTAGCATATTATTTTTTGCCTAAATGAGTAAGGGAAGATTGCATTTTCTGGATATATGTATGTATGTGTGTGTATTTATCGACTATTTATATTCACTTTCCTTCTGGAATGAATATACATATATACAAGTTATATTTATACATACATATTAATATATTATGCATATATGAATATATACACATATAAATGTATATATATAAGTGAAGTATCGATATATATACAAATATAGATTATATATTTGATATAGTTATATATAATTATCTAAATATATATATTTATATATAAATAAAATGTAGATTCTTCAACAATGCATATTTGGGTTTCATTGGATGAAAATTATAAAAGGCATGCATTTTAAAATTCATCAAATAGCAGATTATAATATAAACAGACTTGATTTGATGTGAAAATAGATCTTCTCAAGGAAGATGCATTAAGTAGAATTCTTTTTTCTTAAAAGATTTTATTTATTTGACAGAAAAAGAGAAAAAGAGAGAGAGAGGGAGGGAGAGAAAGCACACCAGCGAGGGGAGTGGCAGGCAGAGGGAGAGGGAGAAGAGGACTCCCCACGGAGCAGGGAGTCCTCCAGGAGCTTGATTCCAGGATCCTAGGATCATGGCCTGAGCTGAAGGCAGACACTTAACTGACTGAGCCACCCAGGTGCTTCTGAGGCAGAATTCTTATAATGGTTTTAGAATACCCAGGTCTAAGCATAGTATTTTGGAGATAGAACTTGGGAATTTGATAACATCCCATCTGTTTTTAATAATTTGGATATTACTTGTCACTGAAGCCAACTTTTGTCTTTTTCATATATGTTGCAAGAGAGGCAGGGAAGGCATCCTGAGAAAAATTGTGAAAATTAACAGTTAAGGGCAAGGAGAAAATACAGAAAAAAAAGAGATGGGAATGCAACAAATCAAGTTTATAAGAGACATTCCTGGCTTTATTGATTCCAAGATTTTATTATAGATTGAAAAATATCATTTTATTTTCTGTAGATTGTATTTTATTTAATAAGAGTCTATTGTTTCTTTCCTTCCAATTTTTGCTCACAGGATCTTTTGAAATTCATTATTTCAAGAGAATGTGTCTCTTCTCTTTCTTCCCCTCCTTCTAGACAGTGCCTCATATTTTTTTGCAGTATTTTAGTTTTGTGAAAGAAAACATAAATGATTATTTTTATCATCCTCCAGCTTCCCTCTCAATAATGGGGAAGTCGTAATTCAGTCTGAACTGGATATTAGTTTTACATATGACCTACCAATTAGTATAAATATCTAAAAATATACTGAGATTTATTCTCATATTTGATATATCCCTATAGGAATGGGATTTCTGAGTTCTCAAAACCATTACTAGTACATTTCTATCCATATAAATATTGTTCTTATTTTCTCCCATGAATTCTGTCAACAGAACTTATTTATATTGTAGTTTAGGGTAAAAATCCAGTAATTATGTGTACATGATATTTACAAGCATCAATTTTCCATTTACATTCTGTAAAAAAAACAAAAACAAAAGGAAACTATGTATGTTATAATTACATACTATATATCATATAAAATCTTCTTAATAGGAACTTTTATATTTCATTCAGATTATACATTTTGGTTATTATTATTTATGTTATTTTTTCTCTTCTTTTCCCTTGATTAAAAAAAAGTCCACTTTTAGTTCTAGTGACACAATAAAATCTTGATTATTAGTGGCTTTTAGCCACATTATTATGGCTGAAACATTTATCATTTAAAATAGTTTACTTTTAGGAGCACTTGGGTGGCTCAGATCGTTAAGTGGCTGCCTGCAGCTCAGGTCATGATCTTAGGGTCTAGAGATGGAGCCCGCATCAGGCTCCCTGCTCAGTGAGGAATCTGCTTCTCCTTCTCCTTCTGCCTCTTCCTGTTTTTATTTTTCCCCCCTCTCTCTCAAATGAATAAATAAAATCTTTTAAAAAAATAAAAGTTTATTTTTCATGAAGGTACATCTAGTAATATTCATAAATATTATTTTGAGGAACCTCAGGTGACTGCTGACTTCCCTGGATTTCATTTCTGGAATTAAATAACTATTTTAATTACACCATTTAAGGTAGGATACCATTTATCAAAATACTACTTGTTGAGATGTAAAGGATAGTCAACAAAGAATTCAGAAAAACAATTTAAAGAGATTGTCAGTTCATGTTATTCATACCATCTGCACTCATCACTCACTCTCCCAATATACCGCCATATAAGTCCACTGGTTTGGGGAGGTAGATAATACAGATCCACAACTCTGCACTACCCCCAAAATATCTTTTCCCTTATGTTACCACTGATTACTTGTTCTCTGATGACCTCTTGCAGTAACCTGTAAGATTTTCTGGTAAGTTAGAACTATAAATACAGAGAACAAACTGATGATTGCCAGAGGGGAAGGAGGATGGGTTAAGCAAAATGGGTGAAGGGGAGTGGGAGATAGAGGCCTCCAGTTACAGAATGAGTAAGTTACAGAAATAAAAAGCAGAGCATAAAGAATACAGTCAATAATATTGTTAATAGCAATGTCATGGGACAGATGATAGCTACACTTGTGAATGTAGTCTAATGTACAAACTTGTCAAGTCACTAAGTTGTACATTTGAAACTAATGTAACATTGTGTGTCAACTATACTCATCTAAATGTAAAGAAAGAAAATCATAAGGAAAAAAAGACACATACATAGACCAATGGAACAGAATGAAAAGCTCAAAAATAAACCCATGCATGTGTGGCCAACTAATATTTGACAAGACAGCTAAGGATACTCCGTAGGGGAAAGGGCAGTCTCTTCAATAAATGGTCTTGGGAAAAGTGGATATCCAATGCAGAAGAATAGAATTGAACCTTTACCTTATAGTACCTACAAAAATTAACTTGAAATGTATTGAAGACTGAAACATAAAACCCCAAATCATAAAACTCCTAGAAGAAAACATAGGGAAAATGTGCCTGACATTGGTCTTGGCAATGATATTTTTGAATATGATACCAAAAACACAAGCACGAAAATCAACAATTAGTAAGCAGGACTACATCAAATTAACAATCTTATGCACAGTGAAAGAAACAAGAAAATGAAAAGGTAATATACAGACTGGGAGAAAATATTTGCAAATCATATTATGTGATAAAAGATTAACATGCAAAATACATAAGACACTCCTACAACTCAATAGCAAAAAAATAATCTGATTAAAAATGGGGCAGAGGACTTAAATAGACATTTTTGTAGAGATGACATACAAATGACCAATAGGTATCCATAAAGGTGTTCGACATCACTAATCATCAGGAAAATGCAAATCAAAACTGCAATGAGATATCATCTTACACCTGTTATCATTAAACAGACAAGAGAAAACAAATACTGACAAAGATATGGAGGAAAAGGAACCCTGGTACACTGCTGATGGGAATATAAATTGGTACAGCCACTATGGAAAAGAGTACAGAAGTTCTTCAAAAATAAAACTAGATGTCTATACTCCCACGTTCATTACAGCATTATTCACAATAGCAAAGACATGGAAACAATAAATGTCCATCAGTGGATGAATATATTTTAAAAAGATGATACATGTAAATATGTATTAAATATGTCAAATATTAATTCCAGAAAAACAAATGGTAATAAAAGACATAATGATAAGACATATATCAGTCACGAATTATCATAATAATAAAAAGCAACTACTAGTTTAACTAACAAGGATGATGGGTATGTTGGAAGAATGTAAGAAGCATGTTTGTGTATGTTTGGGATGGGAAAGGAAAACAGAGCTAAAGTCGTATTTCCACAGCACAGAGTGAATATGTAGCAATAAAGTGGAGGGGGAACTGAGTGGCTTAGTCAGTTAAGCATCTGACTCTTGGTTTTGGCTCAGTTATGGTCTCAGGGTCATAGGATCAAGCCCCAGCCAGGCTCTGTGCTCAGCAGGGAGTTTGCTTGAGGATTCTCTCTCTCTCCTTCTGCTCCTTCCCCTGCTTGTGTACTTGCATTCTCTCTCTAAAATAAATAAAATTTTAAGGGATGCCTGGGTGGCTAAGTGGTTGAGCATCTGCCTTTGGCTCAGGTTGTGATTCCAGGGTTCTGGGATCCAGTCCCACGTCATGCTCCCCACAGGGAGCCTGCTTTTCCCTAAGCCCCTCTCTCTGTGTCTCTCATGAATAAACAAACAAACAAATAAATATTTTTCAAAAGAATAAAATGGAAAAAATTAAAAGCAAAAGCAGATTTTCTGATAACTTAAAATCTTAATTAGATTTACATGCAGATGCACATGTGCACACACCTCCCTCTTCACGGGGGGTTCTTATGAGTTCAACAGCAGTACCATATAGCTGAGAACATATAATTCAAATTGCTAACAGCCACCTAAAATATTATTAATCATAAATTCTTGTCTATAAATCTTTATCTTTAAGAAGATACACTGTTAAATTTAGCCCCAGATTTTGTAGCTTCCCGAAATACTGTGTTTAGCAATATTTTCTCTTAGTATGCAAGTTAAACCAGGAGCCATGATAAGTTAATATCTAAATCATTGTATAGTACATGTATATAAATTTTACATACATGGATTTGCATACATGGATTCCAAAAATAAGCATATCACATTAACTACCTAAATAATTTTTGATCATTTACATGACATAGAAATTCCTTATTTTATTGATACTTTTCTGTAAATAGTCTGGCTTTTATTCAAGCTCTTACCTGCCTGTTAAGGTAGGCATCTCAGTATCTCTGTGACTCTCTCTATAACATTAGTTGTAAACAGAGGTAGATAATGACTTAATTAGATTTGCATGCATATACACATGAGCATGTGATAGTGATGACTAGATAATGACTGTGTGAACTTGACTCTAACATTCTAATATTTGTGATAAGGTTACATATTTTGTAAATTTACATTTTTGTTTGTTTTTGATAGCTTTATTAATGTCATGCTGTGTTGTTTGTGTTATGTTTGTTCTTCATGAGTGTATGTTTTGTATTTAAAAATAAATAATAAATTTGAATGCAAGTGCTAATTCAACAAATATTGGATGAGGTTATTAAACACAATGTCTATCTATCTATCATCTCTCATAGGCAAATATAAATCTTTTTCTGCTTGTGGCTGAAGGACAAAAACATACCTTCAATTGGAAAATGTATTATGTAAGTTCATTTTTGTTTTCTTTTTCCTTTATTCTTAGTCATTCTATTATCACTTTTTCTTCACAAATATTGTGTTAAATATCTGTTCTGACCATATGTGTGGCATAGCTCCTTCCTGATTGCTAAGTAGAACATTTCTGCCTTTCTTAAAAATAGCCACTAAAAATGAAACTTTCTAAGTAATTGCCTAATGGTAGTTGTGTTGGTAGAGTTAAAAATGTTATGATAACTTTAAAAGAAAAGTCAGGGAGCTTATACAACACAGTATATTTACAGTCGGACTGCTTTCTTGCAAAATTCTATTATAAATCCTTAGAGTAAAGGCCAAATTGCCTCTACTTGAATTCAAATGTATTTGAGGTAAAAATGCAAAAAATCCCTCAACAGACAAATATAAACGTGATTAAAATACCTCACAGAAGCATAGATAAATTATTTTTACTTTTTTATACTTTCTATTTACTCATGTGATTAGAATTTGGCCAATTTATAGATAAGCAAACACTTATTGCCTACATATCCTTTTAAATAGGCTTCTTGTCATGTTTAACACTACATAACTGGATTCTGCTTGCCATGGAAACTAAATTATCCAAATAGGGTGAGTTGTTTTGATTGTTTTGCTAATTTAAGGTAAAATGTAAAACCCATTCCTGTTGTCTTTGACATTAAATCTACATTCCCCTATCTAATTTTCCTGGAAACCCCAGATCAGTTTACCCTCTGTCTTTATACCATATTTTGGCTCAATATTGCAACTCTGATCAATATTGTGCTATGATCCCTTAAAACTGACATGTTTATTTTAACCTTTTATTCTTGATGAATACTTATAGAGAAGGTTTCCACTATTATGGAATTTATAATCTGCTAGGCATGTTCAGTCACTACACAAACACATAGGCAAGATAATTTTTTTATTTTTTTAAATTTATTTTTTTATTGGTGTTCAATTTGCCAACATATAGAATAACACCCAGTGCTCATCCCATCAAGTGCCCCCCTCAGTGCCCGTCACCCAGTCACCCCCATCCCCTGCCCACCTCCCCTTCCACCACCCCTAGTTCGTTTCTCAGAGTTAGGAGTCTCTCATGTTCTGTCTCCCTTTCTGATATTTCCTACTCATTTTTTTCTCCTTTCCCCTTTATTCCCTGTCACTATTTTTTATATTACCCAAATGAATGAGACCATATAATGTTTGTCCTTCTCCAATTGACTTATTTCACTCAGCATAATATCTAAGATAATTTTAGATAATGACAACTTCTATGAAGAAAATTAAATCAGTGATATGATAAAAAATTAGATGAGGGGAGGGGTAGTGAGGCTTCCTTTTCACAATGGTCTAGACTATCCCTTCATAAAAGATGCTGAAATGATATCTAAATCATTTAAGGAAGTTGCTCATGTTAGGATCTGAAAGAAAAGCTTTCAAGAGTAACAGAAGACCTTAAGTCTTATACCTTGTTCAAACTGTAGTTTCCGCATGGTAAGTGGAAATCTACTGTGGTTAAACATAGGAGGTCTAGGGGAAATGAAGTTGAAAGTGCATGAAGGGGCTAGCTCATGTAGAGCCTTATAGTGCATGGTGAAGACAGCTTGCTTTTACACCAAGAATAAAGAAAAGTTTTGGAGAGTGACCTAATCTGACTTAGGTTTTTATAAAGATTATTCTAGCACCAAAAAATGAAACAAGGAGGGAAAGATGAGGGGAGAGACAGGATTATAGCAAATTATGAATGCAAGTAGAAAGAGCAGCAAAAATCTATTAGAGTTTTTCAAATGGGAAATAACAGTAGCTTGAATTATGATGACAGCAGGGGAGAGAATGAGGAAATGAACATGTTTAGAAGAAAGTGCTTTAGGACTTTAGAAGAAAGTGATAGAAAAAAGAAAGGGAGAAAACCAAGATTTTTTGGCTTGAAATACTGAATCAGTGGTTGTCCAATTCACATTTAGGAACATAACTAGAGGTATTAAAGATGGAGTATAGGGTTTAAAAAGACCCTGGAGATCATGTCAGTCATTTTTGAAAATGATATTTGAAAAACCACATGCATGACATTTATATCCATAGCTCTTTATTAATTAAGAAGGGATTACAGTTAAAAATCAGAAACTGAAAGATCAAACTGTGCAGGCCCTTAAACATCACGTGGCTTTGTTGGAAAGGAGACAGCAGTTGACATTGAGTTAGGAGGGAAGCCAAAGGGAATCACATGAACTAGTAAAAAAAAATTAAGAAGAATGAAATGGTGAATTGTAATAAATGCTTTTTTTTGGGGAGCCAGTAAGATAAAGACTAAAAAGGAATTAGTGATTTGGCTGCTTTCTTTCTTTGAATAACCCTCTTCTCTATTTTATATCAATTCAAATGATTCATCCTTCAAGACATTGTAAGGTACACACTGCTTTCACTGACCACTTCAGTTTAATGCAAGGAAAAAGTATTGGAGCTTGTTAAAGAGCATCTTATAATCTTTTACTTTATAAATTGAAGAAACATTTTTTTCCTTAGATTATAAGTGAATCGGCAAATTTTATTTTTTACATAAGGATGTAGAAAAAACAAGATAGAGTTTCTCAGTTTATCTGATTAAAATATGAGGTTGGGCCATTTACATAAGATTCAGTTACCAAAAAACAATTAATGAAGTCTTAAGTAGCGAGTTAATTGTCACTATACCAGTTTGTTTATTGAAACTTTGGTAATTAATTGAATTGCCTACAACAAACAACCTAAAAAAACGAACTTCTATTAACAATCATACTGTGAGTAAATTCAATTACCAGTAACAATTATGTAAAGGAAGCTTTTCAGTAGTTAGAGCCTCAGTGCTAAGATTATATAGCATAGATGATAAAACAAAACTTTAATAGTTTAAAGAAGAAAATTTATTTCTAGAGATATTGTGTACATACACTTTTGAAAATCTTTCAGTAGTCACACCAAGAACAGTTGTACAAATTAAATAAACATTTTTAATATACACTTGAAAGTGAAATAATTTTTTTATGTCCAAGGGCTAGGAGAGAAAGGTGGAAGAAGGGAAGGAGGGAGAGAGAGAATGAGAGACAGTAAGAATGTTCAGATGATGCTGACAGTATGGCCCTTCATGAAAATGTTTGCTGATTTCAATACCTAAGAGGTTGAAGTTTTATAATCAAGATGAAAGAGGACATCAAACTTTGGGTGAACAGCAGGGTATTAGACCTGAGACCCTATCTAAAGAATTTGGATCTCTGAGAAACTACTTCAGAACAACATAGAAGAAAACATCACACTAGATGGCAAAAAGAGACAAAAATCAAGCTCTCTGCCTTTCCCAGGTCTTGTTTTAAAAAAATAATAAAGACTTCAATGAATGCATACATATATAACTACACCACTCCACACACCCACACACAGATACACAGGCCTGAAATTAACATAGTTTTGCATAGCTAACCTATCTGCATAGTCTGAGATATCTCAATTTAAGAACTTAATATGATGGGGTTCTGGAATGTTAGAGAGCAAGATAATGAGTTGAAATACCAGTATTCTGGGGTGCCTGGGTAGCTAAATTGCTTAGTATTGGACTCTTGGTTTCAGCTCAGGTCATGATCTAAGAGATCATGAGATGGAGCCATGTCTGGTCCCATACTCATTGCAGAGTCTGCTTGACTATTTTGCCCCTCTACCTACTCATACTCTCTCACACACACTGTCTTTCTCAAATAAAGAAATATTTAAAAGAGAGAGAGAGAGAGATACCAATATTCTCTTGATGGGCAAGAACTTAGATTAAAACCCAAGAATTCCTATTGGTCAAAACTCAGAAAACACTGACTTAAGATCCCAAATTACTGCATACATGAGGAAACAGAAACTCATCACAAGAAGACTTACCAAAACAAGCAAAGAAATATCAGATACTCATATTCTAGATAAAATTAACATGTTAACATAGAATAAATTCATCAGAGTTACAGAGTTCTAAGGTACAGTATTAATTGGGAAGGGAACACAGATATTAATTAAAGTTTAATCAGTAGGCTTACCAGAATTTTAAAGACAACAACCATTTAAGAGATACTGAATACGGGATCTCTGGGTGGCGCAGCGGTTTAGCGCCTGCCTTTGGCCGAGGGCGCGATCCTGGAGACTCGGGATCGAATCCCACGTCGGGCTCCCTGCATGGAGTCTGCTTCTCCCTCTGCCTATGTCTCTGCCTCTCTCTCTCTCTCTCTCTCTGTGACTATCATAAATAAATTAAAAAAAAGAGAGATACTGAATACATAGATACAGATGAACATAGATATTGCAGACAGTATAAGGACATGAAATTTAAAAAAATTAAATTGAACCAAACCCAAACCAGACAGTATAAATGAAAGTCATTGTAAAAATAAGGTAATGAGAATTTAAAAAGTTGTTGGGAAAGAAAAATCTAAGTACAACAAGCCAAAAAGAAAAATGCTAGACTTGCCAACAGAAAACATGACCAAGGACCTATACTTTGGTCATATGTTAGACAGCACACTCTTTAAGTTTAAATTCAATTAGCTAACATATAGTACACATTAGTTTCAGACGTAGTTTTCAATCATTTATCAGTTGCATATAACACCCAGTGCTCATGACATCACGTGCCCTCCTTAATGCCTATTTGACTGTACACTCTTAAAATACAATGAGATCCTTCACTTTTTTTTACTCCCAAACTAAGGGAAATTCTAAAAGTGACTCGGTGACTAATTCTAAAAGTGACTCAGTTTTCTAAAATTAGAATAGAAAACTATAAACAAATTGCAAAAGTAGGATGGCCTGAAAAGCAAATGATAATACAAGGATTGACATCTCAAATTTACAGTTTAATCTGCTGCAAAGTGCAGGGATATGGACCTTGGCACCGAACTTAAGTCTTGGATGTCTGGATGGGAATAAGATGGTCTCAGATCAGCAGTAGCCCTTGAGAACTGGCAGTATCCAGTGGAAATTCACCATGGAGGAAAGCTTCCCTAATTTAAGCCTTTCAAATAGTGAAAGAATAAAATATCTAAATATTGTATTTCAACAAAATATTACAAAATAAGAAACAATACAAGAAATACAAGAAAATAAGTCATGAGTAAGATATCACAAAGTCAAAAACAACAACAGAAACAAAATAACCCTGACATTGGAAATAAGAGATCCAGAAAACAAGTGTTTGAAATGCTTAAAAAAAATAAAATGTGGGGAAAATTTAGGAAGAGAAAAGAAACTTAACAAATTGCCAAAGCTGACTTAGAAAAAGATCAAAATAGAAAATTTTTAAATGAATAAATTTGTTAAAATTTTACTTAATAGGCAGCCTAAACAGCAGACTAGACACTGCTGAAAGGATATTAGTTAAACAGAAAGCAGATTAGAGGAAATTATCATACAGGAAAATTTGGGATAAAGGTAAAAAATGTGAAGACCATAATAATATACAGCATTGTTTTAGTAAATCAGATCTAGAATTAAAGAAATTGTAGAATGCAATATTTGCAGAAAAATGACTGAAAAATTTCTATAACTGATGAAAACATGAATTCATAAATACTGAAGGCAATTATAACAAACATTAAATATAAAGAAACTTGCAGATTATTATAGTAAAGTTTGGGTGCTTTATAGACAAAAATAAGTTCTTTAGAGACAAAAAGTAAGTTCTTACCAGAAGTCTAAGATTAAAAAAAAAAAAAAAGATCTACATAGTAGTAATATTTTAGTCTATAAACAGAATTCTCAAAAGTAATGATGGAACCTATAAGAGAGTATATTTGTACCTTCACGTTATTGAAAGGAAATGCAACCCAGAATCTAGAATTTTCTATTTACTTAGAAAAGGAAACATTTATGTGTGAAATAAAGACATTTATATTCAAGTAGAAAAATAAATGATCACTAAGAGGCATTGGTTTAGTGAATTTCTAAAAGATGTGCTTTACTGAAGAAAAAAAATGAACCTAGAAAGAGTTTTGACATAAAAGAAAACTTGTGAGCAAAGAAATGAGTAAACATGTAAGCGATTCCAAAAGATCAGTGTGCAAAAAATAAAAAAAGACCCGTGTGCGTGCAATAAATATAAACATATTAGGGGGATCCCTGGGTGGCGCAGCGGTTTGGCGCCTGCCTTTGGCCCAGGGCGCAATCCTGGAGACCGGGGATCGAATCCCACATAGGGCTCCCAGTGCATGGAGCCTGCTTCTCCCTCTGCCTGTGTCTCTGCGCCTCTCTCTCTCTCTGTGACTATCATAAATAAATTTAAAAAATTAAAAAAAAAGAAAAAAATAAACAGATTAGGTTAAAAGAGAAATGATGTATAAATTAGACAAAAACAATATGCAAATTAATAAGTAAAGTAAAAGGCAAACATTTTCTTAACAATGCATTCTATTTTGAAGTACTTTTATACTTTTTAAAAGTGTTTTACTAGCATATATTTCCTTATTCCTTCTATTTTCAGCAAGTATGAAAGTAGGTAGTAAATCAGGATGCAGTTTTTACAGTTCTCCCTTCTTGCATATTCAGGAAAGCATTAAAATATTAATTGATTTTAGACTTTGTTAAAACTACAAGGTAAAATTACAAAGTGAATCATTAAAAAGAAAATATAAGAATAATTAATAATCAGTAGATAAACAATATTAAAAATGAAGAATACAAGAATAAAAATAATAAAAACAGTACAAACAGAAGGCACAAATTAAGAGAATATAAAAAGTGCAAATTTATTAATTATAATTATTTGTCAAGTGAATAAAGTCACTTTTCAAAAACAAACAAATAACAACAAAAATTCCATCTAGTTGTAGTTTAAAAGAGACACAATTAAAGTAAAAGGACCCAGCTGGACTTACTAAAAGTAGCAATGAGAAAATGTATGTGAGTAAATATAATAACAGTTACTCAACAACAACAACAACAAAAAAGTATTGTTAGGAAAATCAGGCCCTTCAAAACATCAAAAGTTTCAATACAACAAAAATCATAGGTATTCTGAATTTGCATGTACCTAATATAATGATCTCAAAATAAAAGTAAATCTAATGTAACCACAGGAAGAAATAGTTAATTCCACCATTAATATAGGAGATTTCAATACACCATTTAAAATTATCAACAAGTAAAATATAAAAATTTGCCTTGCATTAGAAAATACACATTTTTACTAATTTCTCTCTTTTTTTTTTTTTTGAAAGTTTTACTTCTTCCTTGCCAATTTGGATGCCTTTTATTTCTTTTTGCTGTCTGATCACGGTGGCTAGGACTTCCACTACCATTTTGAATCAAAATTAAAGTGGTGAGAGTGGACATCCCTGTCTGGTTTCTGATCACACAGAAAAAGCTATCCATTTTTCCCCATGGAAGATGGCATTAGCTGTGAGTTTTTCATATATGTCCTCTATTATGGTGAGATATATTCCCTTTAATTCTACTTTGTTGAAAGTTTTTATCATGAATGGATGATGTACTTTGTCAAATGCTTTTCCTGCGTCTATTGAAATGATATATACCATCTTATTAACAGGATATATCATGTTGATTGATTTGTGAATATTGAATCACCCTTGCAACCCACGAATTAATCCCACTTGATTGTGGTGAATGATTTTGTTAAAGTGTGGTTGAATTCAGTTTGCTAGTGTTTTATTGAGAATTTTTGTATCTATCTTCATCAGAGATATTGGCCTATACTTCTCTTTTTTAATGGTGTCTTTATCTGGTGTTGGCAGGAGGGTAATACTGGCATCATAGAATAAATTTGGAAGTTTTCCTTTCTTTTCTATCTTTTGGAATAATTTGAGAAGAATAGGTACTAACTGCTCTTTAAAATGTTTGGTAGAATTCACTTGTGAAGCCATCTGGTCCTGGACTTTTGTTTGTTGAGAGTTTTTTTGATACGGATTCAATTTCTTGCAGCTTATCAGTCTGTTCAAGTTTTCTATTTATTCTTGTGTCAGTTATGGTAGTTCATATGTTTCTAGGAATTTATGCATTTCATATGGGTTGTCCAATTTGGTGGCATATAGTTTTTCATAATATTTTTATATTTGTTTATATTTCCATGGTGTTGATTGTTATTTTTCCTCTTTTCCATTTGTGATTTTATTATTTGGGTCCTTTTTCTTTTCTTTTCTTTTTGATAAGTCTAATTAGAGGTTTATTTTACTACTTGTTTAAGAGAACCAGTTTCATTAATCTGTTCTATTCAGGATTTTTAGTTTCAATTTCATTTATTTTTGCTCTAATCTTCACTATTTCTTTTCTTCTGCTGGCTTTAGGCTTGTTTTGTTTTGTTTTGTTTGGCTTTGTTGTTCTTTTTCTAGCTTCTATAGGTACAAGGTCAGGTTATTTGAGATTTTTTCTCTCTTCTTAAGACAGACCTGTAGTGCTATAGACTCCCTCTTAGAACTGCTTTTGCTGAATCCCAAAGGTTTTAGACTGTTGTGTTTTCATTTTCATTTGTTTTGAGGGTTTTTTATTTCTTCTTTGATTTCTTAGTTGACCCATTCATTGTTTAGTAGTGTGTTGTTTAACCTCCACGTATTTTCGGTCTTTCCAGACATTTTGTCCTGGTTGATTTCTAATTCATAGTGTCATGGTCACAAAAAGTGCATGGTACAACTTCAATCTTTTTATAGTTGTTGAGACCTGTCTGGTGATCTAACATGTGATCTAGTCTGGAGAATGTTCACGTGCACCTAAAAGAGAATGTGTATTCTCTTTTAGGATGAAATGTTTTGAGTATATCTGTAAAGTCCAACTGATCCAGTGTGTCATTCAAAGCCATTATTTCCTTGTTTATTTTATGTTTAGATGGTCTGTTCATTAATGTAAGTGGAGTGTTAAAGTCCCCTACTATTATTATATTATATTAATTAGTTCCCTTATTTTTAATGGTTTTATATATTTGGGTGCCCCCATATTATATGCATAAGAATTTACAATTGCTATATATTCTTGTTGGATTAACCCCTTCATGACTTTATAGTGCCCTTTTGTTTGTCTCTTTTCACAGTTCGTTTTAAAGTCTAGTTTGTCCAATATAAGTATGGCTACTATGGCTTTAACATCCATTTGCATGATAAGTGTTTCTCTATCCCCTCACTTTCAATCTGCAGGCATCTTTAGGTCTAAAATGAGTTTCTTGTAGGCAGCATAGAGATAGGTCTTGTTTTTTTTTATCCATTCTGACACCCTATGTTTTTGTTAGGAGCATTTAGTCCATTTAGGTTCAAAGTAATTATTATGTGTTTATTTCCATTTTATTTCTTGTTTTGTGGTTGTTTCTGGAGATTTTCATTGATCCTTTTTCTTGTATTTCTCTCTTTCATGTTTTGCTGATTTTCTTTAGTTATATATTTGGATTTCTTTTTGTTTATCCTCTGCATGTTTATTAGAAGTTTTTGATATATGATTACCATTAAGAACCCTCATGCACTGTTTGTGGGAATACAAACTGGTGCTGCCACTGTGGAAAACAGTATGGAGGTTATTCAAAAAATTAAAAATAGAATTACTGTATGATCCAGTAATTCCACTACTAGATATTTATACAAAGAATACAAAAACACTAATTCAAAAAGATAAATGCACCTCTATGTTTATTGTATCATTATTTACAATAGGCAAGTTATTGAAGCAGTTGAAATGTCCATGGATAGATGACTGAATAAAGAAGTTACACACAAACACACACACAAAAACACACACTGGAATATTACTCAGCCGTGAAAAAGAATGAAATCTTGCCGTTTGCAACAACATGGATGGATCTAGAGATGCTAATCAAAATAAGTCTGTCAGAGAAAGATAAATACCCTATGATTTCACTAGCATGTAAAATTTAAGAAACAAAACAAATGAATGAAGGAAAAAATTATACTAAATTATAAACAAACATAATAAGTATAGTCTTTAATTTTATTTGATAAAGCTCCTGTATTTCAGCAGGAATTATACAAAAATTAGCCAGGCATCTTCCACTTTATTACTAAGATTTTTGCATAAAATAATTATTACATAATTTTTATAGTAATTTGTGATTTCAAACAGTACAATGAAAATGGCTGATTTATTTTTCTTGGTTTGGAGTTTTCCAATAATTATTATTGAAATGAGGGTATTTTCTGAAATATCTAGCTAATTTTCTAGGTTTTATTTTTTTTTTACTGATAGCAGTTAAAGTAAGAGCATAATCATTGTATTTTGGCATCCATACAAATATTCAATTATTTTCTCCTTAAAATAAAAAGAAATCTTTTTTAAGTATCTGATTGCTAAGATATAAAATACCCAATTTCTCCACCAAAAATGTCTGATAATTACTGGCAAAATATTGAGTTTCATCTAGATTTCTAGAGTTATGAGATAAAAACCAGTAAACTGAAATCAAGCTCTGTTTGTGTGGTTTTCTATTTTTTTTGTTGTTGTTGTATGAAAATTGCTCCAGATACATTTTCTGGGAATGAGTTTTCAAATTGCAATTTTGGACATATTTCCCCAATCATTCTTAAAATGAATTGAATTGTAGTTTCTCTAAGGACCACTAAATAAATGAAGCCAGTTTATAAATTTTTCAGAAAGCCCTCAAAGTCCCAAATACACTTTGTCATTTGTTTTGCCTAAGCTTTTTAATTCTCTTTGAAATAAATAGAAACAGCAAATAGCTTTGCCAAATAGCTCTTGCCATTTTAAACTGTGTGTGTGTGTGTGTTTGTGTGCATGCCTGAACTAGAACAGTTTTTCAAAAGAATATTTAGAGATGATTAACTAATACTATAATATTTTGAAGAACAAAGATGGAGAGTATTAACAATAAAATAGTATGTGTCCAAACAATGCATGGTAGTACCATAAATATCAAGAAACAGATTCAATTAATGGGATCCTTTGGTATACTCTGAGCACTATGCACTTAAATTTTCCAACCAATCCAGAGCAGGAGTTAGAGGTTAATTTTGTTTCAACTTTATTTAGGAATAATTGACAATAAAAAATGGAATGATTTTAAGATGTACAACTTGATGTTTTTATACATGGATACATTGTGAAATGTTCACCACCCTTAAGGTAATTAGCATGCCTATCACCTCACAGTTACCATTTTTTGTGTGTGTGGATGGGGAGAACATTTAATCTCTACTCTCAGCAAATTTCAAGTATACAATACAATATTATTAACTATAGTCACATTGTTGTACATTAGATTTCCAGAACTTCTTTATCTTGCATAACTGAAATTCTATTTAACCAACATCTCCTCATTTCTCCCATCCCTCAGCCCCTGGCAACCACCGTGCTGCTCTCTGATTCTATGCATTTGATATTTTTTTATTCTACATATAAATGAGATCAATGCAGTACTCATCTTTCTACATATGTCTTATTTTCACTTAGCATAATATCCCCAGTTTAATCCATGTTGTCCCAAAAACCAGGATTTCATTCCTTTTCAATGTTGAATCCTGTGTGCATATGTGCATATACTTATATTACTATATATATATATATACACACACACAATGTACAAATATGTGTGTGTATATATATATAAAGAAAAAATATGATAAATGTAGAAAATGTCATATATATGTGTGTGTATATATATATATATTCACATCTTGGCTATTGTAAATAATGAGAAAGTGAACATGTAAGGGCAGATCTCTTTGAGATACTGATTTCATTTCCTTTGGACATACACCCGGAAGTGGATTTACTGGATCACATAATACTTCTGTTTTTAATTGTTTGAGGAAACCTTCATAATCTTTTCCATAATGACAATACCAATTTACATTCCCATCAACAGTGTACAAGGGTTTTATTTTCTGTATATCTTTGCCAACATTATTTATCTCTCATTTTCTGATAAAAGCAATTCTTACAGGTGTGAAGGTGTGAGATATCTTATTGTAGTTTTGATTTGCATTTCCCTGATAAATTAGTTAAGTTTCATATACCAAGGTTTATCTTTCCACTGTCAGTTCATGGTTGCTTTTAATGATGCTGATGAAAAAATATGACCTTTCTTACCAGTCACTTTTAGGATGTGTAGGATAAAAATGGAGGGTAGAGAAGAAATTCAAAACTGCCACATTGATCCCATATATGGTCTATAGGTATATTTCTCTTATTTTTTATTACTAGCCATATTAACTTTCTCAAGAAGTTAAAATCTGGTAACTAAAGAAATAGCACTTTTTTTTGAAGTGTTATCACAATATTGGAATAAAAACAATAGAGTGTGATATACTTTAGTATAAGTGCAAAATTGGAAGTTTGAACTAAGTCACTAAGATAGATAAAAGGCAGAGAGAAGCAAATTTTCATATAAAATTTTATAGACTAATTTCACAAATCTAAAATCCCTTCACCTTATTAAAGATATAAAATGGTTAAAAGGTTAAATATCAAGAGAGAACAGGATTGGGGATTTCAAAAGCACTTTTCTCTGAGTACCTCCATTTTGGGTAAGGAGCACCTGATCCAATTTTATAACTAATAAAAGAACTTTCAACAGGATGTTAGGCAAGTCTGACATATGTCCTCAAGAGTTAGGCAATTGATGTCTAATTCAAAATGGAAAAGCTCAGAGGAGGGGAAGATGGCGGGAGAGTAGGGTCCTCAAGTCACCTGTCCCCACCAAATTACCTAGAAAACCTTCAAATCATCCTGAAAATCTACGAATTCGGCCTGAGATTTAAAGAGAGACCAGCTGGAACGCTACAGTGAGAAGAGTTTGCGCTTCTATCAAGGTAGGAAGACGGGGAAAAAGAAATAAAGAAACAAAGGCCTCCAAGGGGGAGGGGCCCGCGAGGAGCCGGGCTGAGGCCGGGGCGAGTGTCCCCAGGACAGGAGAGCCCCGTCCCGGAGACGCAGGAGCTGCACCGACCTTCCCGGGCGGAAAGGGGCTCGCAGGGAGGTGGAGCAGGACCCAGGAGGGCGGGGATGCCCTGGGGCTCCCGGGGACACTAGCAGACACCTGCGCCCCGGGAGAGCCCCACACCCCGCGGCCGAGCTCCCTAAGGGCTGCAGCGCGCACGGCGGGACCCGGAGCAGCTCGGGGGGCTCGGGGGCGGCTCCGCGGAGGGGGCTGCGGGGCGGGAGCAGCTCGGGGGGCTCGGGGGCGGCTCCGCGGAGGGGGCTGCGGGGCGGGAGCGAATCCACCAGCGCAGGCCCCGGAGCACAGGGCGCCGGGACACAGCCCAGGATACGGCCTCCCCCGGGACAGGCAGAGGCCGGGAGGGCCCAGGACAGCGAGGACGCTCCTGCCCCAGCTGAGCAGATCAGCGGCCCCGCCCCGGAGCCTCCAGGCCCTGCAGACAGAGAGCTCCGGAGTTACTGCGGGGGCTGACTCCAGGGCTGCAGGGCTGCAGGGCTGCCGCCGCCACTGCGGTTGTTCCTCCTGGGGCCTCACCGGGTAAACAACCACCACTGAGCCCTGCACCAGGCAGGGGCAGAGCAGCTCCCCCAAGTGCTAACACCTGAAAATCAGCACGGCAGGCCCCTCCCCCAGAAGACCAGCTGGATGGACAATTTCCAGGGGAAGCCAAGGGACTTAAAGTATACAGAATCAGAAGATACTCCCCCGTGTTTTTTTTTTTTTTTTCTGATTTCTGATTGCTTCCCCCACCCTTTTTTTCCCTTTCTTTCTTTTTCTCTTTTTCTTCTTTTTTCCTTTTTTTCTTCCTTTTTTCTTATTTCTTTTTCTCTTTTCTTTCCTTCTTTCTCTCCTCTCTTTTTCTCCTTTTCCCAATACGACTTGCTGTTGGCCACTCTGCACTGAGCAAAATGACTAGAAGGAAAACCTCACCTCAAAAGAAAGAATCAGAAACAGTCCTCTCTCCCACAGAGTTACAAAATCTGGATTACAATTCAATGTCAGAAAGCCAGTTCAGAAGCACTATTATACAGCTACTGGTGGCTCTAGAAAAAAGCATAAAGGACTCAAGAGACTTCATGACTGCAGAATTTAGATCCAATCAGGCAGAAATTAAAAATCAATTGAATGAGATGCAATCCAAACTAGAAGCCCTAACGAGGGTTAACGAGGTGGAAGAACAAGTGAGTGACATAGAAGACAAGTTGATGGCAAAGAGGGAAACTGAGGAAAAAAGAGACAAACAATTAAAAGACCATGAAGACATATTAAGGGAAATAAACGACAGCCTGAGGAAGAAAAACCTACGTTTAATTGGGGTTCCCGGGGGCGCCGAAAGGGACAGAGGGCCAGAATATGTATTTGAACAAATCATAGCTGAAAACTTTCCTAATCTGGGAAGGGAAACAGGCATTCAGATCTAGGAAATAGAGAGATCCCCCCCTAAAATCAATAAAAACCGTTCAACACCTCGACATTTAATAGTGAAGCTTGCAAATCCAAAGATAAAGAGAAGATCCTTAAAGCAGCAAGAGACAAGAAATCCCTGACTTTTATGGGGAAGAATATTAGGGTAACAGCACACCTCTCCACAGAGACCTGGCAGGCCAGAAAGGGCTGGCAGGATATATTCAGGGTCCTAAATGAGAAGAACATGCAACCAAGAATCCTTTATCCAGGACGGCTCTCATTCAAAATGGAAGGAGAGATAAAGAGCTTCCAAGACAGGCAGGAACTGAAAGAATATGTGACCTCCAAACCAGCTCTGCAAGAAATTTTAAGGGGGACTCTTAAAATTCCCCTTTAAGAAGAAGTTCAGTGGAACAGTCCACAAAAACAAGGACTGAATAGATATCATGATGACGCTAAACTCATATCTCTCAATAGTAACTCTGAACGTGAACGGGCTTAATGACCCCATCAAAAGGCACAGGGTTTCAGACTGGATAAAAAAGCAGGACCCATCTATTTGCTGTCTACAAGAGACTCATTTTAGACAGAAGGATACCTACAGCCTGAAAATAAAAGGTTGGAGAACCATTTACCATTCGAATGGTCCTCAAAAGAAAGCAGGGGAAGCCATCCTTATATCAGATAAACTAAAATTTACCCCGAAGACTGTAGTGAGAGATGAAGAGGGACACTATCTCATACTTAAAGGATCTATCCAACAAGAGGACTTAACAATCCTCAATATATTTGCCCCGAATGTGGGAGCTGCCAAATATTTAAACCAATTAATAACCAAAGTGAAGAAATACTTAGATAATAATACACTTATACTTGGTGACTTCAATCTAGCTCTTCTACCCTCGATAGGTCTTCGAAGCACAACATCTCCAAAGAAACGAGAGCTTTAAATGATACACTGGACCAGATGGATTTCACAGATATCTACAGAACTTTACATCCAAACTCAACTGAATACACATTCTTCTCAAGTGCACATGGAACTTTCTCCAGAATAGACCACATACTGGGTCACAAATCGGGTCTGAACCGATACCAAAAGATTGGGATCGTTCCCTGCATATTCTCAGACCATAATGCCTTGAAATTAGAACTTAGTCACAACAAGAAGTTTGGAAGGACCTCAAACACGTGGAGGTTAAGGACCATCCTGCTAAAAGATGAAAGGGTCAACCAGGAAATTAAGGAAGAATTAAAAAGATTCATGGAAACTAATGAGAATGAAGATACAACCGTTCAAAATCTTTGGGATGCAGCAAAAGCAGTCCTAAGGGGGAAATAAATCGCAATACAAGCATCCATTCAGAAACCGGAAAGAACTCAAATACAAAAGCTAACCTTACACATAAACGAGCTAGAGAAAAAACAGCAGATAGATCCTACACCCAGCAGAAGAGAGTTAATTAAAATTCGAGCAGAACTCAACGAAATCGAGACCAGAAGAACTGTGGAACAGATCAAACAGAACCAGGAGTTGGTTCTTTGAAAGAATTAATAAGATAGATAAACCATTAGCCAACCTTATTAAAAAGAAGAGAGAGAAGACTCAAATTAATAAAATCATGAATGAGAAAGGAGAGATCACTACCAACACCAAGGAAATACAAACGATTTTAAAAACATATTATGAACAGCTATACGCCAATAAATTAGGCAATCTAGAAGAAATGGACGCATTCCTGGAAAGCCACAAACTACCAAAACTGGAACAGGAAGAAATAGAAAACCTTAACAGGCCAATAACCAGGGAGGAAATTGAAGCAGTCATCAAAAACCTCCCAAGACACAAGAGTCCAGGGCCAGATGGCTTCCCAGGGGAATTCTATCAAATGTTTAAGGAAGAAATCATACCTATTTTCCTAAAGCTGTTTGGAAAGATAGAAAGAGATGGAGTACTTCCAAATTCCTTCTATGAGGCCAGCATCACCTTAATTCCAAAACCAGACAAAGACCCCACCAAAAGGGAGAATTACAGACCAATATCCCTGATGAACATGGATGCAAAAATTCTCAACAAGATACTAGCCAATAGGATCCAACAGTACGTTAAGAAAATTATTCACCATGACCAAGTAGGATTTATCCCCGGGACACAAGGCTGGTTCAACACCCGTAAAACAATCAATGTGATTCATCATATCAGCAAGAGAAAAACCAAGAACCATATGATCCTCTCATTAGATGCAGAGAAAGCATTTGACAAAATATAGCATCCATTCCTGATCAAAACTCTTCAGAGTGTAGGGGTAGAGGGAACTTTCCTCAGCATCTTAAAAGCCATCTACGAAAAGCCCACAGCAAATATCATTCTCAATGGGGAAGCACTGGGAGCCTTTCCCCTAAGATCAGGAACAAGACAGGGATGTCCACTCTCACCACTGCTATTCAACATAGTACTGGAAGTTCTAGCCTCAGCAATTAGACAACAAAAAGACATTAAAGGCATTCAAATTGGCAAAGAAGAGGTCAAACTCTCCCTCTTCACCGATGACATGATACTCTACATAGAAAACCCAAAAGTCTCCACCCCAAGATTGCTAGAACTCATACAGCAATTGGGTAGCGTGGCAGGATACAAAATCAATGCCCAGAAATCAGTGGCATTTCTATACACTAACAATGAGACTGAAGAAAGAGAAATTAAGGAGTCAATCCCATTTACAATTGCACCCAAAAGCATAAGATACCTAGGGAATAAACCTCACCAAAGATGTAAAGGATCTATACCCTCAAAACTATAGAACACTTCTGAAAGAAATTGAGGAAGACACAAAGAGATGGAAAAATATTCCATGCTCATGGATTGGCAGAATTAATATTGTGAAAATGTCAATGTTACCCAGGGAAATTTACACGTTTAATGCAATCCCTATCAAAATACCATGGACTTTCTTCAGAGAGTTAGAACAAATTATTTTAAGATTTGTGTGGAATCAGAAAAGACCCCGAATAGCCAGGGGAATTTTAAAAAGAAAACCATATCTGGGGGCATCACAATGCCAGATTTCAGGTTGTACTACAAAGCTTTGGTCATCAAGACAGTGTGGTACTGGCAAAAAACAGACACATAGATCAATGGAACAGAGTAGAGAACCCAGAAGTGGACCCTGAACTTTATGGCCAACTAAAATTCGATAAAGGAGGAAAGACTATCTATTGGAAGAAAGTCTCTTCAATAAATGGTACTGGGACAATTGGACATCCACATGCAGAAGAATGAAACTAGGCCACTCTCTTTCACCATACACAAAGATAAACTCAAAATGGATGAAAGATCTAAATGTGAGACAAGATTCCATCAAAATCCTAGAGGACAACACAGGCAACACCCTTTTTGAACTTGGCCACAGTAACTTCTTGCAAGATACATCCACGAAGGCAAAAGAAACAAAAGCAAAAATGAGCTATTGGGACTTCATCAAGATAAGAAGCTTTTGCACAGCAAAGGATACAATCAACAAAACTAAAAGACAACCTACAGAATGGGAGAAGATATTTGCAAATGACGTATCAGATAAAGGGCTAGTTTCCAAGATCTATAAAGAACTTAAACTCAACAGCAAAGAAACAAACAATCCAATCATGACATGGGCAAAAGACATGAAGAAAAATCTCACAGAGGAAGACATAGACATGGCCAACATGCACATGAGAAAACACTCTGCATCACTTGCCATCAGGGAAATACAAATCAAAACCACAATGAGATACCACCTCACACCAGTGAGAATGGGGAAAATTAACAAGGCAGGAAACAACAAATGTTGGAGAGGATGTGGAGAAAGGGAACCCTCTTACACTGTTGGTGGGAATGTGAACTGGTGCAGCCACTCTGGAAATCTATGTGGAGGTTCCTCAAAGAGTTAAAAATAGACCTGCCCTATGTCCCAGCAATTGCACTGTTGGGGATTTACCCCAAAGATTCAGATGCAATGAAACGCCAGGACACCTGCACCCTGATGTTTCTAGCAGCAATGGCCACAGTAGCCAAACTGTGGAAGGAACCTTGGTGTCCATCGAAAGATGAATGGATAAAGATGTGGTCTATGTATACAATGGAATATTCCTCAGCCATTAGAAATGACAAATACCCACCGTTTGCTTCAACGTGGATGGAACTGGAAGGTATTATGCTGAGTGAAATAAGTCAATCGGAGAAGGACAAACAGTGTATGTTCTCACTCATTTGGGGAATATAAGTAATAGTGAAAGGGAATATAAGGGAAGGGAGAAGAAATGTGTGGGAAATATCAGAAAGGGAGACAGAACATAAAGACTCCTAACTCTGGGAAACGAACTAGGGGTGGTGAAGGGGAGGAGGGCGGGGGGTGGGGGTGAATGGGTGATGGGCACTGAGGGGGGCACTTGACGGGAAGAGCACTGGGTGTTATTCTGTATGTTGGTAAATTGAACACCAATAAAAAATTAATTTATTAAAAAAATGGAAAAGGTAAAAGCAGAGTTTTTTTTTTTTTTTTTTTCCCAGAGTTGTTTTTATTTTTAGTTTTGGTCAGAGAGTAAAGGAGAGCTTGCTGCTCTCCTTTACCAGAGTTTACCAACCTATACCAGGGAGTTTGGGGACAAAGTGATTCTTTGCCTTCAGGCAGACACATTCAAGGCAGCTGAACCAAACTAATTTAAAATTATTGGGTAGGGCAGTCAGAAGGACAATGGGACCACGAAGAAATAAAGTCTACGTGGAGTAGGCCATTGGAAAAAAAAAAAAAAAAAAGAGGACCAAGAAGAAAGCTGCATGCCCAAGGAAAGTGAACCATCTAGGTCATGGACATGTAACTGAGAGATTTTTCCCTCCTCCAGCATACAATCACCAATAAAAATATGCCAAGCTTAAAGAGCATAAGACCACATTTACAGCTCTGCTCAATCAAGAACATTCCTGCAAATTCATCATCCTTTGTTTTCCCAAAATTTTGACTCTGAGTGGGCAAGATGAGAGAATAGGTGGAAACACAAGGCAAGTTAGAAGAAAAAGTTAACCGTACCTCTTTTCCAGCAGAAGACCACAGCAAGGGGAAAAATGTAGAGCTGCAATTAAATTAGGAAATGGTGGTTGTCACATGGTTCCAGATGTGTTTAAGGACTTAATCATGGCTATTTTAATGCTTTAATACAACTGTACCCTTATTTATTATGAATGAGCAAAACAATATGAAATTCTCTTAATCTAATGGCAGTAGTTAGGAACTTGGAGGTCACACGTGGCTGTGGGATGTGGTGTCACCATAAGGCAGCCGTGAAACATGGCCACATAGATGATAGAAAGCAATTTCCCATCTACATGTTACCATTTTTAATATTAATTTCAGCACTTCTGCTTTTAAAGCCACTACACTCTTCGTAAATAATCTCAGTTCACAAAATCTTTAAAAAAATATATTATGATAACTTCCTTGTTATGACAGTTACATTTGTTTTGCTTAAGGATTATTCATCAGTTTTGTGAGTTCTTAGCCTTCTGAAGCCTTGAGTAAGAATACAAATACTTTCCAATATCTGCAAAAGTAGTTTTGTATCAAAAATTCAATGTAACATACTCTGAATGTTCTGAGCTCAGCTGATTATGGAAAATTGCCTTCTTCTGATGAAGTAATCTGCATCTTGATTTTGTCACCATGGTAAAAACAGCTTCTTCCAAATTGTTTTACAAGGAAATTGGTACTTTGGAAACAATGTCTCTTTTCTTTAGAGAAAAATACATCTTTGGAAAATGATTTTTTTCTTTTAAAAAGAACCTGCTGCTCAAAATTTCTTAAAATACATTCAATTATTGTTTTTAATTTCCTTTTTCAATTGTTGCTGTGGAAAGATATTTTAGTGTCATAAGTAGTCTATAATAAAATGAACACAGCAGATTGTGATCTAAAACAGTAAAAAGTGTTTTTATATTAAAATACTGATTCTGTATGTTGGAAAGTTTCTGAAAATGAAAAAGAATCATTGATTAAACTGAATAATAACATATGAAAATATATAATTAAAAAATCTAAATTTTCCCTGTAACAAATATTCACTTTCTTATGTTTTAGCTTATTTTTTTTATTATTTAGCTTAAAATCATCTGATAACTTAGGCACCCAAAGAGCTTTTGATTTGACCAAGGAGGCATAGCCGTCTAGGGACAGGATCTGGCCTCCTAAGAAAACATTGCCTGCTGTTCCTCTGTTCTTTGCATTACAATGAGTCCTCTGAGTCATTCTGAGAGTTAAAAGTGAGGGAACAATGAACCTAGAAGTAATTTTTAGACCTTACTTTTTAGGCATTTTGCAGCTCAAAAAAAGGCAGTATTATATAGTAAAGAATTTGGCTTTGAAGTCAGACAGACTTAGACTTGAATATTGGCTCTGCCTCTCATTGACTTGGAGATTTCAGGATTTAATTAACTTTTGGGTCTTTGTTTTCTCGTAATAGACATTCAGTGAAAGGCACTTGTTATCCCTGACCCAGTAAATGTACAGACAATTGGAATGCTGGCAGGTGGTTGCTTCTGTATGAGAAAAAGAAACACATGTAAAATGGAAAACACAGTGAACGATAAGATAAAAGTAATATGAAAACAAATATGAAAAGTTAGACAAGACAACCATAGATTTTTTTTTTTTTTTTTTTTTTTTTTTTTAGTGTAGAATGTGACATTTCAAAGAGATTCACAGAGATCATTAAAGTCCTTCGGATTAACTGACACTGGAACTGAATCTTCAACAAACTGAATATTGGAGAACTGTATCCTGAGTGCTTGACTCTGCAGCATGCACTGGACGAGGGGTTCAAAGTTTACATACAACCCCTATCCTCTATGGGGGCTTAGGACACATAAATCAGCAATTATATTGCAACAAAGTGAATCATGGATATAAGACATGATGTTAAGTGAACAGAGAGGAAAGTGTTGGTCAACAATACATGTGTGCACGTGTGTGTTGATGGGTGGCTGTGCACATGTGTCATATAGCAAGAGTTAAGGACTGGTGAATGATCATTCACAGACCAGGAGATGTTGGTGAGCTGAATTAAAATATGTTCTTAGGGGGATGCCTGGGTGGCTCAGTGGTTAAGCATCTGCCTTTGGCTCAGGGCATGATCCTGGAATTCCTGGATTGAGTCTCTGCATGGAGCCTGCTTCTGTATCTGTCTCTGTCTCTGTCTCTCTGTCTCTCATGAATAAATAAATAAAATCTTTTAAAAAAATTTGCCCCTAGAGTCCTATCATTCTTTTGTAACACTTTTCTTGATTTGTAATTTTATACAAAATTATATATGCAATTGTGTATTTAACACCTGTGTTCCCCACTAAAATATAAGATTCGATCAGCTATGTCTGCATATTTTTATTTATACTAGCTGAAAACCAATGGAAATTTTGAAGAACATCCTTAAGTCATCAAACTATCATTAATTTAGTATTGCCAAACTCTTATTAATTAGCCTGTAATCACATTGAGCAAGCATTGGGGAAACTAAGGAAAGAGCTTACCATTCATGTGGAATGTGCCTGCAGTTCACTCCTCTATGGTAGGACCCTGCAGGGAGCCAGCAGAGAGGCAGATATTTTAACATCTGCCCTCATCTCTCATTCTGAGTTCTCTAATGTGTACTTCCCTCCACCTTCAGCCCTGATCTTTTTAAGTAGCATACCAGCTGATAATAATACTGTTAGCCACTTGCCATATATCCAAGGAGAACTTAACTTCATATTGTCTTTTTTTTTAATGCAAAATGACCACAAGATATACTGATTGATGTTCTGCTCACTGGGAGAATTTATCTTTTTGATAGGCTTTCAGGGACACTTCTGAGTCTGGCTCAGTAACTCCAGAGCAATTCAATTCCTACTTGGATTAGCATATTATGAGAGCCATTGGCTATAATATTTTCCCCTCCTTGGTCATCTCACACAGAGAACACCCCATGTTGCCATATGTTGAAAAAGAAATACCATTATATATAAGTAGGCCAGTGGAATTTTTAATCATTTGCTAACAGAAATTTCTTCGTGTTTTCAGAAGAAACCCTATTTTGGAATATGCCTTTTCTAATTGATAAAGTAATGTTGCTGATTGTGTCCCACCTCATGCTGTGGCAGGTCAGTGTGTATGCATTTCATTATAGGACGCTCTACTCACAAGTTTATTTGATAGACCTTGTAGATCAAGTCAGAACAGATTTGGAACTTTTGGTCAGACAGATAAATACAAATTTAGAAACCCAGCCATATGTTTTGGTCCTAATCTCTCTTCATGTTAGCCCCCACCAAAGAAGCCTACCAATCAAAATGTTTTCATTATCTTTCCCCAACTCCACTAGATATCAAGGAGGCTTACCCTCCTTCTTTGGGGGAATCAAATACTGAATCTAGGCCTGTGCACCCCCAAACTCCAACATCCTCCTTGAAGTTAGGTACTCCATTTCAATACCACATCTTTCATATTATCATCATTGCACATTTATAAAATATACTGATGCTCTTTCGCCAATGCATTTATTATTGTTCTTTCATGGGGGAAAATGAAAGACTTACAGAAAATATATTCTTCCAACATTTCTACTTACAATTTGAATTCCACATTCTTATTCAATCTGGAATGTTCAAGCACAGGTGCATTTCTAATTGCTTTGTAGTCTACAGTTTATGACTTTGTAGCTAACCAAGAAATTAAAAGTTGATCACACTAGGGATGCCTGGGTGGTGCAGTTGGTTAGGCATCAGACTCTGGTTTTTGGCTCGGGTCCTGATCTCAGGGTTGTGAGACTGAGCCACAGGTCAGGCTCTGCACTCTGCCCAGAGGCTGTTCTCCTTCTGCTCCAACCCCCCTACTCTCTCTCTCCCTCTAAAATAAATAAAAAATCTTTTAAAAAATATTGACCACACCAAATGAAGAAATATGTCAGAATGTTTGTTGTATTTATATTACTGCATGAGAATCTGAAAAACATATCTGCATAATTTTTCTAAATTAAATTTATGGTCTCCCTTATTCCATGATTTCTTCACTCATTCTCATCTTATAAGTGACAATATACTGCCCCAGTTTCTTAGACTAGAAACCTCAGTGTCCTTTATTTTTATCTTACTTTCTATTTCATTAGCAGGTCCTACTGACTCTACCTCCAAAAGTTATCCTAAATCCAATCATTTTTTCCAGTTTCACTTTTTTCAGAAAGCAAAAATGGTGTGCTCTGAACAGCAGTAGGAAGTGTTATTTCATGATGTTCTTTTAGGATTCACAGCACTCAGTGATTTCCCATACCTACAGAATAAAACCCAAATTTTTAGCATGGCCTACAAGACCCTCCATAAACTGGCCCCTGCCTATCTCTTAAACCATATTTCCAGTTTTCTCTGTCTTACAATCCACCTCAGCAACACTGTTTTTGCATTATTTTTCAGACTTTTCAACATTTTCCTCTTTATCTTCCCCAATGTTTGAAAGATTATTTATTCATTCATATTTCCCCATCCCTCTGCTCTTTCACATCACCCCAGTCTCTGCTTAAATTTCACTTCAGAAAAGTATTCCCTGATTATCTATCTAAAAGCCCACAGTGATTCTTCCTCACTATATTCTTCCCTATTACCCTATTTTATCAATATTTATTGCATGCCAGTATATTTATTTACTCACTAGTTTATTGTGTTCCCTAGTAGAATGTAATCCCATGAGGTCAGGTTCCTTTATGTCTATCTACACAACTATATCCTCAGACCAGTGACTGGCACACAATAAGAGCTGAAGGAAATATCTGTTGAATGACTGACTGACTGACTGAATAAATAAATAACTACTGTAGTCAAGGACAAATATAAAAAGATTCTGAAACAGGGCAGCAATAATTAGAATGGAAAAGATGGAATACAAAATATTACACAAAAAGAATGGAAGATGACTGTGAATGGAAGATAGAAAGAGAGAGAAAACTGTGAAAGATATTTTACATTTTTTATCTATATTTCCAGGAGACTAATGGTGGCTTTATCCTGGACATGACAACATAAATAATGGATAGATTACCAATTTTCACGTGTGAGATGAGATGGAAGATTTGAGGTTGAAGAAAGAAAAAATAGTCAGTTGAGGGAAGAATGAGATTCCTTTCAATAACTCAAAGTTCAGGTAAACCTCTGAAAGCTAATCATTGAAAAAAGGCAAGAGAATAGTGTGTTCTGTTTACGTAAACAACTCAATATATACATCATGATCAGTGATAATAACATCAAAAGAATGAAACTGTCAATAGAAAAATGTATAGAATAAGAAAACAGATTTCAGAGAAGCAAAACTCAGTGGTATGGATTCATCACTGCTCAGAAATAAGAAATAATTTGGGGGAATATGAGAAATTTGGCCCCTTGATAGTGTTCTCTGCTGTGTGAGGTAGGAATAATTTACTATGATTCTTCATGAAATAGATGAAACATCTCGAGGGTATCTGCTTCTCTATTCTTTCATTCCATGGTCATCAGGCAAGCTTTTGATCAATAATTAATTTTCTTATATAGGTCAAATACCAGGAAGTGAGGTGCTTTAGCTGGAAATGTGATCACTGAAGAAAATTAATATATTGGAAATTTGATTTATTTATCAGTCTCTTGTGAGTTAACATTGGTTTAATATTGGTTTTAGAGCTTGAAAAATCCAAGTATTCAAAAAATCCAGTTTGTGGACTTTTAAGGATGAATATTTTATCTTGGATGTTATGAGAATGTTTCTTGGATGCTTGGCCTAGCTATTAAATTACTCTTACCTAATTGTACATTTGCTTCCCTATTTCAAGAAATTATCTGACTTTCCACATATTTCAATCATGGAGGATTTGCGGATATTCATTTTTTTTAGAGTAATTAAGGATTCGTAGAATGAGAGCTAAGATAATGGGCTTTGATAATAGTTTAGAAAGGAAAGGTCATAAAATCCAGGAACTTACCATATCCATTTGAATCTAATTTGGTGATATTTAATGATGAACTTGAGTCCTTTTCCTTTTCCCTTTTTCTTTCATTTTTCTCTAGAAAATAGGGGAAAAGTTAAGTTGTTGAATGTAATATTAGTATATGTCTAAATTTTTATCATGAATCTTTTGTTCATAGACTTTTATTATAAATAGTGGTTTAGGAATTTTGTCAAAAATCTTTGAGAATTTTGTCTAAAGTGTTATGATTTAAATGCTCATTATACAAATTTATACTTAAAATCTCTACTATAAGTTCCTTAAAGTATATGTATTATTTATTTTTGAATATCACATAAAAATTAGCAAAATATTTAGCATAAAATATGTAAGATAAGGATTGAATATTGATAGTCTGAAAACCCTATGTGTCAAGATTTCTCTGACTGTAGTCAACAGGACCTAACCTTGGAGAACTTAAAGGCAAACTTAGAAGGATGGGGCTAACTCAATGATTCAAAGGAAAAAGCTACAGAGCAAGGATTTAGAAATCAGTGGAATCTGGGCAGACCAGCAAACCTCTATATATTTGACAGCATATTATAAAGTATGATAAAATAGAGAAATATTGTTAGTTTGCCTTATTTTTTAAAGACTTTATTTATTTATGAGAGAGAGAGAGAGAGAGAGAGAGGCAAAGATACAGGCAGAGGGAGAAGCAGGCTCCGTGCAGGGAGCCTTACATGGGACTCCATCCCAGGTCTCCAGGATCACACCTGGGGCTGAAGGTGGCGCTAAACCTCTGAGCCACCTGGGCTGCCCAGTTTGCCTTTTATCTCTGGTGGTTAACACTTGGAACATTTCAGTTTCAGTCACTTAACCCTGTTTTTTAAAAAATTTTGTTCCTCTGTTAATAATATGTATATTCTAAACCTATTTATATTTTGAATAAAATGGTCACAAACAACAGTATCATGTTAAATATGCACCCTATATAGTCCCCTATTACCAGGTGTTTGTGATTTTTAGTTTTTGTGTGTTACAAAATGAAATAAATGAGGAGCAAATTACTGTGCAATAGAAAACAGTGATGCAGCTGTGATAAATGTAGGTTTCAGATAGTAGCAATCAATAGTCTAAAGGAGCCATTTATTAATGTGTAGCAGAAGAAATGGACTGGATTAGGAAAACAAAAACAATAACTTGCCATTTCCCAAATGGGTTGTAATAAGATAAAATATCAAAAGTAAAACCTCAATCATCACTATTGTTTCTTAAGGGTACAGTTAACAATGGCACATCCATCAAACAACACTAAAAATTATATGCATAAGGGATTATTATGAAACTAAAAATGTAATAACAAGTGAGACCATAAAAATTTCCAAAACACATGACAATAGTTTTTTATTTTATTTTTATTTTATTTTTTGCTTTAGAAGTCTGGTTACCTTGGAGTTCATTTAAACTAAAAAAAAAGGTCATAATGTTTTCACACAATACTTTATAAAGAACGCTTTAAATAACAATTGTGAAAATAACAGGAAGAGTTATGGAATACTGCTTTTGTGATCCCTACAAAACATCAACATTTTGGATTATACAAAATTTAAAGTAATGATTCAAACACTTTTTGAAATACTGAACAGAAAAGCAACATTGAACTTCTATACTGATGTTATACAACTTCTATCTAGTGCCTTGACTTATATCCAAGAACAAGAGTTAAGACTCTTCTCTAGTTTTGGTAAACAGCTGCATGGTAAACTTAAATGGCTTTCCATCTAAGTTTTTACCTGGATTTTACCTGGGAGTAACTTCTTAAAATTTTTATTTAAAAGAGGGCAGGTCTGGCACTTTTATACTGATGTTACCAGTATTACTATCTCTTGGGATTTCAGGAAGATCCATATTCTTTATAGCTTGATACAGCATGGGCTGGAGCTCATGCCTCAGATTTCTCCAGTTTATTTTGTGCATCGATTTGTGTGACAACCTCATTCATGTTGGTCTCCAATACCATTATCCCCCATCATCAATTCTGCAAGAATATTGTGAACTTGGTTTACATAGAAAGTAAATCCAGTTTACAGCAATGTTTCCACAAATATCTTGAGTTCTAGGGACATTATGAATGATTTTCAGGAGACGGGAGGGGTGGATTCAGGGGTCAGATCTGGATACACATGGTAAGAGACCCATGAATCTTGGGCTTCTTCTGTGGCTGTATTGATTTAAAATGCCAAGATCACTTTCTGAAGAATCCACACAGAAGACAAAATATAATGTTGCATTGTGTCTGTAAATCAGTTTGTTGTCATACCTTCCAATTAACAATCCTTCTTCCAGGAGACTACATTTTCATCTCTCTTTGTAACCAAATGCACTGCCTCCCTGATGATTTGCTATTGTGTGTCTCCACTCTAAGGTTGGTAGAACTTGGAGAGCCTCACTTTCCCATGGCTGTTGAAGATAGGAATCGTTTTGATCATGGCTGAGCGGGGCTAATCGGGTGGGGGCTGGGCACCAGGGCAGGTGTGGGAATGCTAGCTTTGTCAGATCTCTCCAGTGATCCTCCCCCACCCCACATCTCACAAGCACACGTATCTTTAAACAGTAGATTTTTAATAAAGATTGAATATCTAAACTTCATTATTGTAAAAGACAGCCTGTAAAACAGCCTAGGTGTTATCCTGGCAGTGATTTATGTAAATAATTAAATGCAACGGCATCGTAGATACCGTTTGGCAAATGTGTATATATAACGATATATATTTATCATCACTTTATTTTGGTGACATTTCTGGTCTCTTTGATTTAATTTCTCCTCGTTTGGGTCATATTTTCATCCTTCTTGCCTGGTAATTTCTGATTGAAGTCCAGACACACCGAATTGTACCTTGTTGAGCACTGAATATTTCTATAAATCTAAAAACATTCTTGAGGTTTGATTTCAACCCAGTTGGGTTACTTGGAAGTAGTTCGAACCTTACCTAGGGCCAGAGGAACTCTTTAGTCTTGGGCTAATTTTATTTCACTCCTAAGGCAATACCTTTCTTAGTACTCTACTCGATGGCCCAATATTTATACCATTTTCCCACCTGGGTGGAAGACAAACTACTCATTGCTGTATTTGAGCTCTGGAGATTGTTTTCTCTAAACGTGCTTCAGGTGGTTCTTTTCCCAGGCTCTGGGATTCCCCTTAAGCGTGGGTAAATTAGTACCCAATTGCATATCTGAAAGGGATTGTCTACCTATCTCTGAGAGTCTCTTTATGTATAGCTTACTTTTTTACCAGTACTCAACGCTAAAACTCTAGTTGCTTTGATCTGTATAGATTCTCATCATCGCAGCTCAGGGTGACAGGCAGGTCACCGTGAAAGTCTGCTGCATGGCTGAGAATCCCACCTGGATGTGCCCCTGCTCTACAATTTTAGTCTATTTCACTGCAGATTGATGACCCTGGGGTATCAGAAGCACTTCATTCTGGCCGTCTGCTTCTATGAGTGCTCCTAGTATCTGGGACCTTGGAATCATCAGGTAGATCCCAGCAGGCAGGGAGGGCAAATGTCGGGCATGCCACTGTGCTGGGCAAATTGTCAGCAGTAGCGGGCAAAATGGTGCACAGTTTATACTTGCAGAGCCAACTAGCTGGCAGCTGGGACTGGAATTGGGGAAAGAGCCACTGCCTTGCCAGGGCCTCTGCTACCCCTTCCCCTTTTACTGCCACTCCCCACTGACCTGTTTGAGAAGATTGGGAGCAACTCTTTGGAGGTGAACACCAGGTACTGGAGCAGTGGGCAGTGTCTGCAGAAGCAGTTCCACCCTGCTTGGAGCCTTCCAAATGTGGCCCAGGCTGCCCCTTCACCAGCCCTGCCCCCTGCTGGGAGCTCTTCTACATTCTCACAGCCTCCTCTGCTCCTGTGCTTCCTTTCCTGAGAGCAAATTTGGCTTCCACCTATACTCCTCTACTCCCTCCAGCTATGGACCAGTCTATGCTTGGCAGACTCCTTCCTACAGCCCTTCCTTAAAAGGAGCAGTGCAGGCCGGGGGTTTGGTTGGACTCTCAATGGTGCTTGAATCTTGCACATTTGGTTCTAGCCCCCTCCACTGCTCTGCTTTGCTTTTCCCAGCCTGGGAAATGGTTGGGGGCTAGTAGTGCCAAGGTGACTTTCCTGAGCAGATGGTTAGGCTGTAATGTGGGACTCCAAATCCTTCTCAGCAGATGTACCCCCTCTCCCCTATTTCTTGGTAGAGCTCACGGTGACATCCCCGCCCTCCAGTCCCACATGGAGTCCCCCTTTTTTGGAGGCCTCCAAAAAAACAGCAGTTGCCCTTAAAACTTTAATTTAAAAATTTAAATATTAAAAACATTAATAAAAAATACTTTGGCAAGTAAGTATTCTGGCCAAGAAAGATCAAAAGCTATTGTTTTGTTCTATCCAAAAGAAAGTTTCATGGTATTTCATATTATAAAAATTGGGTAAGACTTAGAACCATCATAAGGCTCAGTGTTAATCATGGTAAACTCAAAAGAAGCTGTGTCCACCTGTCAGGTTTATCAGATTTATTTTGCATTCAGCAATTTAATGTTAATGAAGTAGGCTTATTCCACTGAATTATTACTGATAATTTTAATATTTGTTTTTCCCTTCTTATTTATATATAATTATTAACTTTTATTTGATTTATAGTAATAGAAAAATTTAAATCATAGTAACTTCCTACCTAGATTTGTGTTTGCACTTAAAACACAACAAATGATATAATAATTAATTCAAATAAACACTGTGGCTTATGCTACTTTCTTACTGTTATTATTATTCCTATTAAAGGGGTTATAAAATACTTATGTTTGAGAAATCTGATCCAGTAGGCAATTAATTGGTATCAGGAGCAGGGTTAAAAGTTCTATAGCTTTATTGGACTTTATATCAGAAAACTTAGTCCATAAGCTAAGAGACCATAGCGTACAGCACAGGTTTTTCAAATATTAGTGCTTATATGAATCACCAGAGCCAATTCCCAGGCTCTAGAGTTTCTCACTTAATAAGTCTAGGGTAAGATCCAAGGACATATTTTTAAAAATTACCTCCCATGTGATTTTGATGTTGCAGTCTGTGGAATACACAGTGGCACTCTGGTCTAAAAATCAAGATGAACAAGTAAATTGGAATTTGGACTAGAACTGATTATAGTTATAGAGAAGCAAAGAAAAAACACGCATAACACAAACTCAGGGATAAGCTTTCATGAGGAATTAATCTGAAGAATGCTTAAGACATGGTGAGGCAAAAAGATCAGGGCCTTTTTAGGAAATACCATAGTGATAGAGAGGCCTGGAGGTAAGGGCAAGCATGACATACTTAGGAAACAACAAATTATTAAATATAACTGGAGATTCTTAAGCTGATTAATCACTAGGCAAATAGATCGTTAACAAAGAGAGCAATGTATTACAAAGGAATCAATATACTCTTAACCCTACATTCACCAGTAACCAGTGAGTGTAAATTCCTTACATAAATCTTTTTAATTGTGACCATTTCCTTTATTAGATATTTGGATGACTTTTTTTCTATTTGGATGACTTTTATGAGAATATTCTCTTTTTGCTGTAACCCACAATTATTTGAAACTTTTAACATGTACAGATGGAGTGATTAATTGCATTTGTAATCTTCTAAGATCAAATGTACTTATTTTTTCTGGCCATTTTCCATAGGTATTTTAACATTTAACGTCTTTAAAATAGTCCACCCAAATATTTTCCAGTACTTGAGATCATACTCTACATAGTTTCTATTTTCATTTGGTCAATTAGAATTGATCAAATTTTGTTATACACTATAGCCATGGAAGAGAGGTTTTTTAAAAGGTTTTATTTATTTATTTATTCATGAGAGAAAGAGAGACAGAGAGAGAGAGAGAGAGAGAGAGAGAGCAGAGACATAGGCAGAGGAAGAAGCAGGCTCCATGCAGGGAGCCCAATGTGGGACTCGATCCCAGGTCTCCAGGATCACGCCCTGGGCAGAAGGCAGGGGCTAACCCGCTGAGCCATCCAGGGATCCCGAGAGAGTTTTAAAAGCTTAACACCATGCATGATACAGCATCATCTTCTATTTTTTCTTCACAGAAATGACATGTCTAAGGCCTGCAGTTGTGCCTAGAAGCCAATGTCCATTAACTTCTGGATTCTGTTTCTAGAGATATCTAATATCTCAGATATGATAAATCAAGATCTACCCAACCCAGGCTTCTAGTTATCATTAAGCAACATTTCTCAGCCCCAAAGGGGGGGATATAGTGTTGGCCCTCATTCCTGGCATGAATGAAAGTAAACCATGAAAAATATAAGTTGTTCTATGCACATAGTACCTGAGTTAATAGAAAATTTAAAGACCTCACTCTTGAGTAATGTTCTACTGTATTTTCAGCATAGTGTTCATATTTTTGTAAATGAATAATCTACCATCTGGATCTCTAGCATTCTGGCCAATAATCCTTAAAATACAGATTTCATGAAGATTAAAATAGTTATTAGTTCTTTTGATAAGGTCCATGTCCTCTCCCAGGATTGTTGGTATGTGCTGTTTCCTACCAACTATACAATACATTTAGTCCATCATACTATTTCCATACCAACCACCAGTCATGACTACTCTTAGAAGAGTGCTCCGATTAATGTACATATTAAGATTAGCAAACCATTTTAAACGTGATGACAGGCCTCTGGCATTTTAATTTTGGTGTGATTCAGAATTCTGAATTCTGTTCCTAAAGCTCTTGCTTGACCTATTGGACCTAGTGCTAATTAAACCATTATATATATTTTTGTCACTGGGAATTAAGGGAATGCGTGCATTTGAAAGTATAAAAAGCACGCCAAATTAGGGTTTGCCTTATGAAATTGTCCTTCAGGCAGTGAGGTTGGCTAGAATCCATTTGTCATTGTGTGTAGGTCCTCGACCTTAAGGAATTCTTAGGCCATCTTCAGGCATTTTATTTCTTGATAATAAGTATAATATTTTAATACAATAATGGTACACTGAATTTGACAGGAATATTTCATTACTTGGCCAATTTTGGATTGTTTGAACACCTATTTCACTAACACAGGTGTCTGGTACTAAGAATCTGCCCAAATCACCTAAAGTCTCCTTCTGTGCCAAGTACTAGGCCTTAATTATACCTCTACATTTCCATAAGAATTTCTATAACCAAATACCCTATATTGGTAGTATTTAATCATCTAAGATCCATTTGTCAGACTGCATCTCAAGACATTTGTATCGCGTCCAAAAATCTGTAAATATCTTAACACTTCCCTGAAGGTATATATCTATGTTGCTCAATACTGGAACACTCAGCTGTACATATGGTACAAATTTACAATTAATTCCCACCTTTCTTCATCAGAACTCAACCAAGTATAGGGCTTATTTTCAATGATTTCTAAACAAGAGCATGACCTTTAATCCAGGGACTCTCATAAATAATCAACAAGCCTGTTTTTCCTTTGTTACAAGGGAAAATGTGGTTCAAACCATGTAACAATATGAGCAGGAAGGTCTTGAGATTTTCATCATTGACCCAAAAGGAACTGAAGCAGGCTTTTCATAGGGCATGGACATTTATCAGATGATCTTGGATCTTGAACTGCTGCCTGTTCATTCAAATATTTCTCTGATGCTTCACATAACATAATAGGTTTTTCTATTCTCAGGGTTTTCTGATATCCTTTTATGTTAAAGTAGTCTCTTTGTATGTCCAGTAACAGCTACCGATTGTCTTTCCAAACAACTGTGTTGAGTGACTATGATAAGCATATTTCAAATCCAAAATTCAATCTTTACTGAAGTATAGTTTTCAACTTTTGCCAAAGGCTCCATTCTTCACTCTTGAATTTCAGAAACTTTTCAAACTATTGGAGTGTTTGGATAGCAAGATCCTACAAGCAATGTTTGAGCCACAATTCTTTTAGATATTTTAATAATTATTTTCAGGCCACATTCAAATTCAGAGTTCATTAAATACAAGTCTCAGGACTTCAGGTAAAGGGTGCGACATTATCACTAAATGAGAGAGATGATTCACTAGAACACAAATTGTCCCATTAGTTTCTGTACTTATTATTTTGTTGTGGGGGTCAGTAAAAAATAGTAATCTAATTCTCATAATTGGGGTATGGATACTGTAAGCTCATTATAATTGACCCATATTTCACAGACTCTGCTGGACCTTGAATTTTGTCTGCTTATATCCACCAGTCTTTATTTGTCACATGATGATGTCACTACTGTGCTACTGTCCTTCTATCTTCCTGTCTGAGGAAGAATTATCTCACATTTTCAATTTAATGCATCAATTGATTCTAATGACTTTAAGGTCTAAGTGCTGATGTACTACTTTATGACAATATGCCAGTGAATTAAATGTTCCTTTGGGAAAAAATGTAAAAGTGTACTGATGTCCACTCCACATAAATACAGGTAATGTTTGACTATATTACAAAAAAAGGAATTGTATGTTGTATTTCTTGTTGTATAAGTTTTACCATATCTGTTCCAGACAAATCTCTCAGGTAAATTGTCTTGTTTGGTCCCAATAGCTTTATCGTCTGTCTCCATGAACCACTGCCTTCTGTATCCACAAGATGACATTGTTAAAAAGTTAGTGGAAATCAATACTCTCATTTCAATCTCTTTCTTAATCAGGGGAATAATCTCTTGTTGCCCTCCCAGATTCTTTATCAGTTAATATATATTATAGAAGATAGCAGAGAAATTCCAAAGATTTCCAAATGTTCAATTTTAATCAGGTCAAGGGTAAATTTGGCTCATCTCCAATCTAAAAATGGTACATTTGGATCTCTCCATTTACACATAATACAATCTCAATTATATTTTACTGTAATAGTGACATGATACAAAATATATTCTCCTATCATATGTTTCAATTTCCACCAAAGCATATCTCTACCCTCCATACTTTACTTTCGGGCCTTTTCTCTCTATTCCTAGTGGATACTTCACATTTACTGCCTATATCCAATCATCTCCAAAAGTTTTGCATATTCCTCATAAATATTTGTCATACACCATTATCTAAGACCTTGGCTCATCTTCTCAGGTGTTGTGCTGGAAAATCCCTTTAAAAAAAAGATTTTATTTATTTATTCATGAGAGACAGAGAGAGAGAGAGAGAGGCAGAGACATAGGCAGAGGGAGAAGCAGGCTCCATGCAGGGAGCCCGAAGAGGGACTCGATCCTAAGGCTCCAGGATCATGCCCTGGGCCGAAGGCAGGCGCTAAACTGCTGAGTCACCCAGGGATCCCTGGAAAATCTCTTTAAGTTACTCGTTCTCAGATCATTTCTATCATTTATCTATCTATCTATCTATCTATCTATCTATCTATCTATCTATCTATCTATTATCTATCTATCTATCTATCTGACACAGAGAAAGACAGAGCACAAGCAGGGGGAGTGGCAGGGAGAGGGAGAAGCAGGCTCCCTGTGGAGCAGGGAGCTAGATGCAGAACTCAATTCCAGAACCCTGGGATCGTGACCTAAGCTGAAGGCAGATACCTAACCAACAGAGCCATCCCGGTGCCCTCAGATTGTTTTCTATTAAACAATGGGGGGGGGGATGTGTAGCCCCTCATCAACTATTTTGTCTAATTTGTGATTCTCAGAATGTAATTTTAATTAATCCAATTTAAAATATATGGAACAAATCTTATGGCTAGAGTTGAAGCTGGTTGTCAACCATTCAACCATTGATGATATACCACGAGTTCTTAGTAGCAACATTGTCAATTTTCTTAATTTTATTTTTGATTCCATTTTCTAATAGCCATTTAAGCAATTTCACCTGGCTTGTCCTTCCTCCTCTTCTTTTTCACTTCAATGTCCCCTTTTTAAGAAGGAGGTTGTTGAAGTGGGGATAGTACCAATTTTTACTGATCACGTAACACATATATACTGGCTACCCCTGTGTAGGTCACATCCAAAGCCAGGTTACATAAAGTGCCAGAGAATGGCAATACATGATTTGTATCAATAGTGCTAAATTAGGGATTCTCTCTCTCTCTCTCTCTCTCTCTCTCTCTCTCTCTCTCTCGTTGCTGTTTTTTGAGAGAACATGGGAATGTGAGCAGGTGGGGAGGGGCAGAGGGAGAGGAACTCTTAAGCAGGCTCCAACCTCTGTGTGGAGCCCTATGTGGGGCTGGATCTCACAACCCTGAAATCATGACCCAGGTAGAAATCAAGAGTCAGTTGCTAACTGACTCAGTCAGCTCCCCAGGCTCCCCAGGTTTCTCTCCTATTATCACATTGTTTATATAATTTTGCCTCTGTCCTTAACAGTTTTAATGTTATGGAGAGAGTGTGTTATTTTTTAGTTGGAGAGGGAATAGAGAAGTTTGGCTATTAAATTTGCTAGATTTCCACACTCACTCATCACAACTAGTTAATTGTAATACAATCTGCGAGTGACTACTCACAAAAGTTTGTAGCAATATTGGGAATAGAATAATTCCTTCCATTTAGGAAGTGAATAAAATGAATGTTGTACTCTACTGATTATTCTGAGAATTCACACCAGCAATAATGTGCTGATCTACTAGTACTTCTCTCTAAATTGTCTAACTCTAACAGCAGAATACAGTCTGTATTTTGTCATTACCTGATTATGTCCCTGACTACATGTAGCATCTTTTGAGTTATGAAGAGTCATGGCTTACCTCATGAAAAAACATCATTTCTGCTCAAGTGGCAACAACAAAAGCATCAGAAGGTTTTCCAGTAAGTAGAAGCCAGTACTATTTACTTTTCTTTGTTTTAGATTCCATCTTTATTCTACTTTAACTGTTTTTGTTTTTGTTTACCAGTGCTCTAGAAGTTAGGAAATAATCTAGTTATTTTTGCCTTTATTTGGTGCTTATCCCATGCTGTAGCCAATCTACACTACCACAAAATATTAAAGTATAAAAATAAATAAAGGAATAAATGAAAGAAGATAAGGATGAGACAGAAAGAGAGAGGGAGAAAAAGATAGGAGAGAGTGAATGGAAAGAAAGAAAAAAAAATCCCAGATTTTACACAACATGGAGCTTTCTTACCAATTAGTAGAGGATACAATCTCATCAGTTCTGATAGGTAATAATCAGATGCAGCTGCCTAAGATCTCCATTTGCTTCATTGGAATACATTTTGGATTTAGAGTCTGAGACCCTAATTTGTGAGAAAGGAAAGTGATTTTATTTTATTTTTTAAAAGATTTTATTTATTTATTCGTGAGAGACAGAGAGAGAGAGAGAGAGGCAGAGGGAGAAGCAGGCTCCACGCAGGGAGCCGATGTGGGACTCGATCGTGGGTCTCCAGGACCACACGTTGGGTGGAAGGCGGCACTAAACCGCTGAGCCACGCGGGCTGCCCGGAAAGTGATTTTAGACAAGGATTCTTTCTTTCGTTTTTTTCTTTTTTCTTTCTTTTTTTTTTTTTTGTTGTTGTTGTTGTTTTGCACCGCACTAGTCAATAGTCACATTTATTTGCTACTTATTCCCTATCTTAATGGCCTTTTATTTTTCTTTCATAGTCAACTATTTCAATGCATTTGTAAAGATCCTTTTATTTGTTCTTTAAACATTGTTTATGTGTATTTTTAGTTGCAGTATGTAATAGATCTCATAATTTTTACTTGTTTTATACTCAAATGAATTTTAAAATATCTACCCATATTGCTTATGAATATTAACAGTGTTCAACCACATGCTTCATTAAATTGTCCTTGTCAATTGCCCTTGGAATAGCCAACTAGATTTTCTCTCATACTTCACTACCACAATCTATAACAGTATATATACTCCTATTAACACATGTAAGAATTTCTCTGGATATGTTCCAAAAACTAAGATTTCTGGATCATAGTGTTCACATGCTTAATTTGACCAAATACTGCCAGATGGCTTTCCAGAATGATTGCATTAGCCTTTTTCATTGCCAGCAGTTCATGAAGCTTCCATATTCCATACCCTGACAATACATAGTATTATCCAATTTCATAATTTTGCCAATCTAAAAAATGCAAATTAAATAGCAACACTGTTTTAAAATAGCATTAATTAATGAATGGGTTTAAGTATATGTTTTTCTTTTACATTTTGTTTTTATTCTTTTATGAATTACTTTTTTTTTACTTATTATTCTCTCTTGGCTCCTCCTTATATGTATTGGTTTTAGGAGTTTTTATATAATCTAAATATTGGCCCTATTGGTTTAGATATTGCAAATACCTTCTCTGTGTTATTTGTCAATTAACTCCATCTTGCCATCATTGAATAGAAATTCTTAATCTTAAGATAATCATCTATAAATTGTATTCTTCATGCTTTGTACCCTCGGGTTCTTATTTAAGAAATCATATTTCCGGCAGCCCAGATGGCTCAGCAGTTTAGCCCTGCCTTCAGCCCACGGTTTATCCTGGAGACCCAGGATCGAGTCCCACATCAGGCTCCCTGCATGGAGCCTGCTTCTCCCTCTGCCTGTGTCTCTGCCTCTCTTCTCTCTCTGTGTCTCTCATGAACAAATAAATAAAATCTTTAAAAAAAAAGAAATCATATTTTGAAAGAGTTTAACTTGTATATTTGTGTACAGTTTATCATATAAATATTAAAATGTTATCGAGTTCTTTATTTCCAGCAGGAATTTGCATTGAGGTTGCACTGAATTTACAAATTTATATTAGAAAAATTAATAAATTTATGTTATTAAGTCATTCAAACAAAAAAAGGGAAATATTTCAAGTCTTCTCCATTACTTTCTGTGTTGCTTTTAATATAATTATAACACCTATTTCTCATTTTAGAACTTATGTGTTTCTTCTTAAGTTAATTCCTAGGTAACTTAGATTTTGTTGCTCACGTGTTATTTATATTTTCTAGTTGTATTACTGGTTTGACAAACATAATTGATTTCTGTAATTTGATCTTCTGTCAGTCTTTTTAAATGGTCTTGTTTTCTGGTTTTATTGGTTTGCTTTCTCAAAGGTGAGTGGGAATGGGGCTGGCCCAGTAGGTAGAGCATGTGACTCTTGATCTTAGGGTTGTAAGTGTGAGTCCCATGTTGGGTATAGAGACTACATAAAAATAGAATCTTAAAAAAAAAAGAAGATAAGTAGCAATGAACCCCAGAGCTAAGAGCACCAGGCACTCCAGAACTATAATCAACCACTTCTGTTTGCTGACTCTCAACTGGCAATGTCTCTGAACAGTCTTAACCATCAAGAACTTAGAAAAATAGAACTGAAAACTGGAATTATTACACTGTAATTCATTAGCTCTAGAGTAAAAGTTAATTCTTTTCACAGGAGTCTCTTACTCTGCCCTGATATTTTTCATGCCAACATGAAAGTGGGTGTTTGACCTTATGGGAAAGATAGAACAGAACTGGAAGGTTCTTCTCCAAATTATATCTCCACTGCTGATCTGGGGGTGGTCTGTCACAAGCTACCACCACTCCACACAGGTTCTGGACAGTCCTTGATTACCTTGCAATTTTTTAGTGTTTATTATTCAGATCCATGCTTCTATCTTACTTCTGCTGTTTACTTAGGACTGCTATTAAGGAAAGTAGTCAATAGTTCATGCTCACTTAACATTTTATGATGAAAGGATGACCTTATGTTTGAACTTCCAACTTACTCTTCGTACTTGTGAGGAGATTGAAAAATTGTGAAAGTTAAAATGTATTGTTAATATAACTACAAAATGGTCTTAATTTATTTCATGATTGATTAAAAGTAAACAAATGTATTGTGAGGTATTCATTTGCAAGCCTAACTATCAGAAAAAAAAAGTACTAACTGATATTTTGCTTCTCCTTTAAGAAATCTTTTCAGATTTTCAATTTTGGAATAAGCTGCTCCAATAGAATATAATGTTTAGCGTAATTATACATCTATTGCCTTGGATTCAGATTGCCAATTTTAAAATAATTGGATGTCAATATTTCCTTAGGGCAGTGATTTGGTTGTGGGTGTCTCTATATACCAAGGCCTGAGAACAAAAGCCTAAGCAGGTAAAGGCATATTATGTGCATTGGCATATATATTTGTAATGTGTGAATAACATATATTATGACCACACATTTGCTAGTGAGAACAAGAAAAATTCATATTTGAAGTATCTTATAAATTATTACAATGCATTATTACAATGATTAGAAGTGATAAATCTTACTACTTGCAATAGATCCTGGCTCTACTAATTACTTAGAAACTATGTCATTTGGGTCAATAGAATTAACCTCCCTTTCAGGTTTTTCATTTATAAAGAGTATAAAGATAACACAGACTTGCTATATACTTTGTATGTGCTAACTTATAACAACTTAGTATAGATGGACTTCTGTGAAACAGCTCTTTATAAATGTTAATGTCACGTAAAAATAACAGCTGAAGCATTTTTCTAGATTTAAAGAAGACTAAAGACCCATGAAAACTTAACACAATTCATGTTTGTTTCTTATCTCTCACATTTTTAAAATGGTTAAAAAGGATTCTTTGAGAACTGAGGAAATTTTAATATTATTTTCTATTAGAAAATAATATTTAATGATTAGTATTGTATTAACCAAAATGATATTTACATTTCCTTTAGTTTGACTAAAGTTATACAAAGGCTTCTTTCTTCCTCTAGGCCTCTGACCTACCTCATACTCCAGGCCCTCAGAGAATCCAGATGCCCTAACCAAAGAGATCCCTCCCTTCCCTTTCTTTAGAGGATTTACTTTAGAAAACTTGTAATTGCAAATTCTTTCTCTGCTTCTTTGAGATGTAAATCTTTTTAAAACCTCTTGTCAGTTTTACAAACCAGGACCGTCTTTCTCAAGGACCTTGGAGCCATTCCTTTGAAATGTAATCATCAAGGAAGATAGAGCCCCTATCTCCCAGTCTCTGTGGGAGAGTAGGTGCCTAACTTTGGTGGGTGTCTTGCTTGAAGCTATAAAACTATGTCCTGTTATTGAAGATAAGAGAGTTTACTTTTCCTTTTGGTAAAGCCAATTAGCAAACATAGAAGGCCTCCCTCAGCTCTTAAAAACTCCAGTTTTTTTCTTTCTTTTTCTCCCCCCTCCCCAGTGGAGTTAATTCTGATTGTATTCTGGTCTCTTTCTACTATTGCAACAACCTTGAATGTATTTTTTTCTTACCCTGTTTACTTTTGACTGGTGTCATTTTTGCTTCAGTGGTAGTATTAGCATTAAACTTTCTGAGTTTGGTATTTCTATTGTGACTATGTAGGACAATGTCCTTGTTATTAAGAGATACTTTAAGTCTTTGAAAATATACAACTATCCAATGCTTTAGTGAAATGGCAATGTGTGTGTATGTGCATAGGTAAAATAAAAAATGACAGCTGGGAAGAGGGAGAGAGGAAAGAGGAAGGGAGAGAAGGAGGGAGGAAGGGAGAGAAAGGAAGGAAGGGAGAGAGGAAGGTAGGAGAAGAAAATGAGGGAGAGAGGGAAAGAGAGAGACACTAGTTCATGATTAGAGAGTGAAATTGAGTAGACAAGGCTTTATGAGACTGTGTATACAACCTAAAACCACACCTGCTATAGTGATTCTTGGAGCATAGTCCTCTTCATCTGTTATTAATTATAAAAAAAGCTTTGTTTCTATTTAGGAGTTCACTTTTTGTGGTTTTTTTCTGATGGAAAAAATAAACTGATTAAACATATGTCTAAGTATTGTAGTATATAATTATATTACCTTTAATCTATACCTTAGGGCGGTTAATTAACATTTGAAATACATTAGTCGAATCAACAAATTTGTTTCCTGAGTACATCAAATATCATCACTGAAATCTGTACCACAGAGTATGCCAAACTGAAATATTAGAGATAAGTTTTCACTGGTGAAAAAAATGGCTCAAGAAAAGTGGTTGGGATTCACTGTTCTTGTTTTTATGGGTCCTAAGTTTTGTAGGACTTGTTATATGAATGGGTTATAAGCAACTGGAAAACACAGGATGCCTGGGTGGCTCACTTGGTTAAGTGTCTGCCTTCAGCTCAGGTCCTGGGGTCCTGGGATCGAGCCCTGTGTTGGGCTTCCTACTCACTAGGGTGTCTGTTTCTCCCTCTCCCTCTGTTCCTTTCCCCTGCTCATGTGTGCTTGCTTGCTCTCTCTCACTCTCTTTCAAATACCTCTGAGTGGGGCTGAGACTCTAAATCCCGTTAGTACTGGCTTTTCCACTACTTCACAGAGGACACTGACTCTGACCTGATTTGTGCTTCTGGATAAAGAGTTGGCCTTTCTATTTAGAGCAGTAATGTCCACAGTAGCCAAAATATGAAAATAACCCAGATGTTCATTGACAGATGGATGGATAAAGAAGATGTGGTGTATATAAACAATGGAATATTCCTCAGCCATCAACAAAGATAAAATCTTACCATACGCAGCAACATGGATGGAACTAGAGGATGTTATACTGAGTGAAATAAGTCAATCAGAGAAAGACAATTATATGATCTCACTCATATGTGGCATTTAGGAAAGAAAACAGAGGATCATAGGGGAAGGGAGAAAAAATAAGATGAAAACAGAGAGGGAGAAAAACCATAAGAGACTCTTAACTATAGGAAACAAACAGAGTTCCTGGAGGGAAGGTGGGTGGGATGATGGGGTAACTGTGTGATGGTCATTAAGGATGGCACATGATATGATGAGCACTGCGTGTTATATGCAACTGATGAATTTTTTTAATTTTTATTTATTTATGATAGTCACACACAGAGAGAGAGAGAGAGAGAGAGAGAGAGAGGCAGAGACATAGGCAGAGGGAGAAGCAGGCTCCATGCACCAGGAGCCCGACGGGGGATTCGATCCCGGGTCTCCAGGATCGCGCCCTGGGCCAAAGGCAGGCGCTAAACCGCTGCGCCACCCAGGGATCCCTGCAACTGATGAATTATTAACTCTACCTCCAAAGCTAATAAAAAATGGCCAGAACTTGCTTTTATTTTCACATATTACATGTTAGTAAAGTTGGGAAATATCTCTCTATAGCCTACCACTGCAAGGGACTAATATTTACCAGAAGAACTTGACAGCTGTGAACCAGCACTAGATTGACTAGATTGTTTAGTTTGCAACAACTTATAACACTGTTGTGAGAATTGAAAGATATAAATATGTCTTGCTTGTAACACTGCCTATATTGTAAAAATTCAATAAATTTCAGATAACATTTTATGATAACATTAAAGATATTTGCTGCTTCATACAAGAAACCTGGGTATTTGTGAAGTAATTGAGTCCTGCTACCAAAACAAACTTTTTAGTAATATATATCTTCTTCGTCAGTGTTACTGCAGAAAGCAGAATTCCTCCAGATGGAGAATAGGGAAGAAATGGCTGCCCTTCCTCTCCCTCTACCCTCAGATCTCCTGTCAGTAACTCTTCCATCCTCTAAATAAAACAGGAAGCCAGGAGGCAATGGAGCCTAGATGACATGACCCACGGGGCTTATTCTCCAGGACCCACCGGCAAGGCAAGAAAAGATGGGCAATATACGTATAAGGCAATTGAAACACAAGCAGCTCACATACTTTTATTGCCATGTCCAAATTACATGAGTAGGGTCAAAAACTTCTAAACAGATGGCAAACGATATAAGCTATTCTCTAATATTTTTGTTTGTTTAACAATAACATGGATAGTATAAAACCAGTATGACTGGCAACTCATGTTTTGTGACACATAGGTTAGTTCAAGCCTCAGTCCAAACTGTTACGCAACTCACAGATTTGTAAATAATGTTTTCATGCACGAAGGCTCTAAATTTCTGTGACTATATAAATATCTTCACTGACATGGACATTTTTTTTCTTTAGTGTCTCGTTTTACAGTGTCTGGTATTTCTCTGTCTAAAACAAATGGGTTCTCATCTGACAGGTGATAAAAATAAATGCTTCATTTGCCACAACATTAAAATAAGAAAAGTTCTTTGCTGTTATCTTCTGTCACAGTTTCTGCATCAAGTCTTTTTTTTTCCTTTTGTCCTAGTCTACATGACCTGAGAATGTAATAGGTTTTATGGTTCTATTTTCCTGAAATTTAACCTATGGGAATTAATATTTTATATAGATTTGTATTGGTTACAGAGAAATAAGAGATAGTACATATAGGGAAGGTACATTAGCCACAGATAGATACAGCATCCCACCAAACAGCATATTTGTTCTGTACTGGATCTCGTTAACTGTATTTTTAGAGCGTATTTTAACCAGTTTTAATATGATTGAATGTTAAGAAGGGCAGGGAGAAAAAACATTTCAACATTTAAGGGATATAAATGTAGCGTTTCACCAAAGAGAAGAAAATAAGATGTATGCATTTAACTAATGAGATTTCTATCCCTGAAATGATTTTTTAAATATGTTTTTGTTTGAATGACAAAGGATTGAAAATTTTACCTTGTTGGGTGATGGATATTTTTTAATTCTTTTAAATCTATTAAGATTTGTACTGAGATGTCATTAAATCCTTCCCAAACAGTTTGATCCTTTCTGGCCTTGTTTTTAAAATTCGCTAGGCATCACAACAGCAGGGTTTAGTTGATAACCAAGTATTCTCTACTTCCGAGGCAAAACTGTTCTGAATGCTCTCTCTGGTGCTCAGTGAATCAAGGTTTTCCAGGATGGTTCATGAAAACAGGCATCATTTTCACTCTTACGTGAATATTCAGTGCCGGATGTTCCTTCCATGCATCGTTAGCACCTCACCAAGTGTTTTGAACACTATTCTGCTGAATATTTGGAGAGGACTGTTTGTAGGTTTCCAGAACTCCCTCTTCATGCAAGTCTCTTCTCTTTGATATGTTGTGCAGTGAACTCAGATCACTTCACGGTCTCTGAACATTTAGGCAGTCTTCTCTGCTCAGGAAGCTCAATGAACTTCATCTGAATTATCAATTCCTGCATGACAGCTTGGAAATGCTCTTGAGGTAGTAAGTTTTGGCAATAGAAGGACTCACATTATTTGTTTTCTATCTATCAAAGATCATTGTCCTTCATTGTCTCATGTTCAGTTTTTTGAAAGATGTTGGTTCTCATATTTTGTTTGTTTTATTGTCTTACAGGAAAGTATATATTATTTATATCATTCTGGACAGAAGCAGAAGTCCCTAAATAGCATATTTAAAATCTGTTTTTTCGGGGCACCAGGGTGGCTCAGTGGTTGAGTGTCTGCCTTTGGCTAAGGTCATAATCCCGGGGTCCTGGGATCAAGTCCTATATCTGGCTCCCCTTAGGGAGCCTGCTTCTCCCTTTGCCTATGTCTCTGCCTGTTTCTCTGTGTCTCATGAATAAATAAATAAAATCTTTAAAAAAATAAAATGTCTTTTTAATTGTTTCCTACTAAAATACAGAAACGTAATTGATTGTGTGTGTGTGTGTGTGTGTGTGTGTGTGTGTGGTGTGGGGGGGTTGTCCTTATGGCCTGGGGTCTTCCTAAATGCATGTCTAAGTTCTAACAGTTGCTTCTGATTTTAAGGGAAGTGTTCATTATTTGATCATTAAATAAAAGGGTAGCTGTTGTATTTTCCCACATGATCTTTGCTAGGTTGAGTAAGTTACCTTCTCTTCTGAGTCTTCTGAGAGTTTAATTTCTATCATTCATAGGAGGTGTTGATTATATTGAGTATTTCTCTGAACATTTAAGAAGATCATAAGGTCTTTGTCCTTTAATCTGTTATGTTTAATATATTATTTACACTAATTAGTGTTCAAACAGTAAACAAATCTTGCATTTCTAGAATACATCCTCCTTTTTTAATTGTGAAAAGCATTCAACTTTCTAATATTTTGTTGGAAGTTTTTACAAACATGTTCATGAGAGAGATTGGTTCTTTCTTTCTTTCTTTCTTTCTTTCTTTCTTTCTTTCTTTCTTTCTTTCTTTCTTTCTTCTTTTCTTTCTTTTCTTTCTTCTTTCTCTCTCAGATAGAGAGAGCAAGGGAGAGGGCAGAGGAAGAGGGAGAGCGAGAATCCCAAGCAGGCTCTATGGTATCCCTGAGTCAGTCATGACCTGAGCCAAAATCAACAGTGGAGTGCTTAACTATCTGAGCCACCCAAGCACCCCTCTCTTCCTCTCCTCTGTAATGCTTAAAATTTTGCTGGCCTTATAGATCAAGTTGAGAAGTGTTTCCATTAATACATTTTAAAAGGATTGCATAGTGAAAAGTTATTCCATTTCTCATAATTTTGCATGCCTTTTGATTTAGTTTTCAATGGCAAATTATAAAACTTGCTAAATTGCTTTTGTTATTATTGTTTTATAAAGTTTAAGTCCCTAGATTAGGTCCTTCATTAGAAAAATGAATCTGAATATAATTTTCATATATCATTGCTCATATGAATTTCTATGTTTGCTTACATTTATAGCGATAGTGATGGATTTTCCTTATTTTAGTATAAAATGTATTTGTAATCCTATACAGTTAATAAGCAATTTTTTAGTATCAAAGAATAGATATTGAAGATGGCACAAACAAAAGATAGTTTGTTAGAGTGGCACATAACAATAGAAACATAGGGGGCACCTAGGTGGCTCAGGTGGTTAACTTTCTGTCTTTGACTCAAGTAAAGTTCTCAGGGTCCTGGGATCAAGCCCCAGGTCAGGCTCCCTGCTCAGTAGGGTCTGCTTCTCCTTCTCCCTTTGCCCCACCCCTCCCCTGTGCTCTCTCTCTTTCTCAAATAAATAAAATCTTTTTTAAAACCCACAATAGGAAGTAGGGAAACACTTCATTAGTGCACTGTATCCCTATACTAACTTTGCAAATTCATCATAAACATGACAATTTTATTGATGAGCAAATGAGGCTTAGAGAGGATAATTTGTTCAGCTTTATAAAGCAAGCAAGTGATAAAGATAGAATTTAAATTTAGTTCCTCCTCTCTTTAGACCTTCACCTGTTAACTGATATTCTATTTTTTCCTAAATTTTTTGCTGGAAACTTGTTCTTAAGAAAAAAAAAATCACATCCGTAGCTTTATGATAGAAATTGACTAGGTATTCCCAGAATTGGTGTATTAATATCAAATAGACAAAACTGAAAACTTTATTGTTAAGTTGTACTGAATTATGTGTAATGGCAATATGCTTATATCTATTTGAAGATCATGAAAATCTATTTAGACAGTAATCTATTTTTTTAAAATTATGTAGTAAGTCACTTATTGTGTCCACATGACTGATGGATGGACACATACCTATGCTTTCTGAGATGTCTGTTTGAGAACTGTTGAACAAAACTTCTATAAAAAAGTTATTACAGAAATATATTGAAAGTATATATTTTTATATAATTCCATTAATATCAGAAATGTATTACTTACCTCTTGATAAGGATATATTTACTATAGCATTTTGCAAGATTTCCACAGTAGCCTAGATAAAAACTTATCCACGAAGAAATCTGGCTCATGCTTGTCTGCTGGTGATGACTCCTTCAAGGCTCATCTCAAATAGTTGGGCTTGAGCTTCCAGGGATTCCTCAAATCCTTGCAGAAAAAGTGACCTAGAAGGCAGCCTCCAGTTGCAATAGGGATCTGGGCAGGTGGATTTTAGTTCTTGGTGATGCCAATCAGGAAAAATTGGAGACATCAATTTGGAGGGATTATTTACATTTGAAGAAAACTAGAAGAACTGAAAATTTGGAAAGGGACTAATAATTTGGACAGGGTAACAGGATCCAGTCTAGTTTATAGGACAATATGGAAATCTTCCTCCCCTAAAAAGAGTGTGTTTAAGAATATGAATGATTTTCTATTGAAACATGAACTTTCTCTCTACAGTTATTACCCTACATTTTAAAAAAAGGTTTTTATTTTTTTATTTTTTAATTTTTTTAGGGAGAGAGCACAAGCAGGAGGGGAAAAAGTAGAAGGAGAGTGAATCTCAAGCAGACCCTTCACTGAGTGTGGATCCCAATGTGAGGCTTGAACTCATAACCCTAAGACACAACCTGAGCTGAAACCAAGAGTCAGATGCTTTAACTGAGCCACCCAGGCACTCCATTACCCCACATTTATTTTAAAAAATAACTTCAAAGAAATTGTATTCTTGATCATAAAATCAAATTTCTCTTAGCAGATTTGGTCTGATTATTTGCATAGATGTAACAAGAATGGTAACTTACCATTGGCCTTCTTCAGTTTTCTATGCTGGAAGTTTTCATAAGAAATTTCAGATTGGACTTCTTTATAACAGCTTCCTGAGGCTGGGAAGCCAATCCAAGTATCCACCATGACATATCACCTGTATTACCTATAAATATGGATGAATTGCTCTCTTCTTAAAGTCCTCAAAATATCTTAAGTTTCCTGGGTTTACCAAGAAGTGGCCTTCCTTACTTTAAAGATTGAGAACACATAAATCCATGAACACTTTAAGTCAGATAGCCCGACAATTTTCCCAAAAGGGCTTTGTAAACATCTGACTCCATTAAGTCAAACTTAGTTCCTTAAAATGTGTAGTTATGTCTATTAAATTAAATATATCAAATATTTGAGCATCATTCTCAAATATGACATCCCAGGGAAGGCCTTGAATATATATCTGATATTTCTAATCAAGTTCTAGTAATAAGGAGGACAGATCCATACTGAACTTCTGAAAACAAGCATATTGCTGTGGAAGAAAGCTTAAAGAGTTACCAAATCCTTTAAAGTTATGATCCCTTTAAGGATCAGTCAGGGAGAAAAATATAAAATGTTTAATTCCTGTCTACTAAATTGTTATACTATGTAGAGAGTTTAAGGAAAAAGAGAAAAAGTTTCTTGTATATTCAGAAACTATAACATGAAAAGATCAGTATTTCAAACAAAACCCACAATCAGTTCATTTAGGCCTATGGAATTACTTATTATTCTACTTCATCCTGGCTTAGCAGATTCATGAACCCATTTGCTTCTTGGTGAGTGTTCTAAAAAACCTAAATCAGATACAGTGGTATGGTCTTAAAGTTGTTTTTTTTTTTTTTTTTTTCTTAAAGTTGTTTAAATGATTCCTTAACATACAGATGATGCATAGTTACCTGTACCCAAAACCACATGGGCATAGCGCTTTTGAGAAAATGAACATTCAGACCTGTGGTTGATTGCAAGTGCTCAGAGAAGTATCAGAGAAAAAACAGTAAACACTCAGAAGCATTTCCTGTAACATATCTAGAATGGTTGTCAGATGATTTTCTTGATCTTGGCTTGACTTATGTTTTGGAGTGTGGACCAGTTGGCTATCACCTTTCCAGGCTTCCTAGGCTAAGGCATGCCTGCATATCTGATGAGAAATGATAGACATATGGAGTGGAGCCAAGTCACCCAATCATCCTCTTGATGGCAGAAGCTGCAGAGTTAGGAGAGTGATAGAGAAGGTTTAGATGCAGGGCTAGGTGTAGAATTAGAGCCATCAGTGAAATCAATCTATCACAAATAATATTAAGTAATTTAACACATATAGAGAGTTTATAAAATATCCTTACATTTTAATATATGTTTAATAAATGCATGAAATTTATTCTTTCTTGAATTGTGTGAGAGACATGAAATGCCTCATATACTTCCTTATATTTCCTTGCTAAGTGTTTATAGATTACCAAAGCTCTTCAATGTACTCTGGGGGCTAAAAATGAATAATATCTATCCTCAAGAAGCATGCAATCTTTATGGGTTGCAAATGACTATAATGCATGGTAACCCATTGTACAAGTAGCATAGAAATACTATGGGAGTTGAAAGAATGGAGCAAACCCTGCTGACTACTGGGGGATGGAGACTGCAAAATGCTTCTTTGCAGGTGACATGTTAGCTGAAGCTTGACAGATAAATAGGATTTCAATAGGTAGAAATGACAGGGTTTAGCTATTGCAGAAAAAATCAAGTGAATAAATGAAGGCAATAAACTATAAAGGCAAGTTTTGGAGAAAATCAATGACTATATGGAACTCCAGATGTAAGTACAAGAGTTAAATTAGGTCTGTACAGACTTTATATAAAACCCTAGAATTTTTTTCATGAAGATGCCATCATTTTTACATGCCTGCTGTATTTTTCTCATGAAATTTGAGGACAAATGAAAACACAATATAGTTATTTCAGGATTCTAACTGATTAAATTCCTGGAAATTTTTTTAGTTTATAATGCTTTTCCCCCCACGTTTATATTTTATTCTGTCAAATATATCATTTTTCATATCTGCATGAATATTTAAAATTATTAGATGACCCCAATCTGCATGGCCAAGAAATAATTAATCATTGACATTCAAACCATTTAAAAAATTATGATTACTGAAAAGGGAGCAGATAGATCACAAAATGTGAAAAGTAGAGCTTACATTTTGTTTCAAAGGATTTGTCAACATTGGGTTAGTATTTTGGAAATGACAAGCCTAATGAACCTTCTGAGGACCACTCAAGAATTAAGAGAAAGATGCTAATGAAAAGTGTGATAACTTTGGAAGGAAAGTATGTCCTTGGTCTTGTAACACAGAGGTATAAAGGTATGCCTTACACAATCCTTTAAAGACACTCATTATCAGCCAACATTTTAATTATTCTTACCTCACAACTTCACATACAACTCTCTTAAGATTTAATAGTCTTTTAGGCTCTCAGTCTTATGCCTATGGCTTATGTTCATTTTCATTGTTGTCACTATATTTATTTTTTATTTATTTTCAGAATTAAAGAAAATCTCTTGACCAAGTCAAAGTAGATCTCAGAAATGTGTCAGAAAAATAAAAATTGGAATTTAAAAAATATATTTAGGGCTTTGCATTTCATTTAGAAGAGAATATTTTGCTAGTTATATTTTTATTCTCTTTTATGAACACATGGGTTTAATGTCTATTATTGCAATATATTAAACAGGTACATTCCTTTATTCTTTCATGAGACGGGGAGAGTGCTTATGGTAATATAGGCTTGGATATGGTTGGCATACATTAATTATATGAATCAACAAGGTAGCTGACTACTACTCAAAATTTTAATTTCACAGCTGGAAAAGAGGCTGTGTCCAGAATTCAATGGTAAAGAAGTAATGAAATGCATGTTATTCATCCAATGTTTTCTCTTTGCTAGGAGTTACTTTGATTTGATTACATTTTTCTTCTTTTAAGTAGGAGAAATCTGTAATTTTACTTCCCTTTTCAGCCACACAGAATATAGGCAGAGCTAAATAGAAGAATGTAGTATTGGTTATTTCTCACAGTTACTCCAGAAGTGTCCTTTGCTAGTGATCTTCTGGTTATAGAACTTTGAATCACACTTGATGATAATTATTTTTCTTGCAAATTTATATGCATGAAAGCAATATTGAAGCAACAATAGAAAACTAATTTTCTATGAAAGAAATTATTTATCTGCTCTGAAGTGGGATCAAATACATTTTCAAAATCATGGGGCTAAAATTGAATCCAAACTCTAAAGAGTGTGTGTATGTATCTACTTGAATATGATCTGATTTTTAAAATGTATGTAAGTGAATTAAAAGATGTAATAAAGGAAAAAAATTGGCGTCCTACATAGTTTAATCATATTACAGAAATTGCAGATAACACATATTAATAGGATTTTCCTTTAGATCATCAGACAACTTAAAAGATTCTAAGCATAATTGGATTAGTCCTAACCAAAAGGTTATGGACATAGTAATTTGCTGGGAGATGTCCCAGGACAAAATATTGCTGTCCCTTAATTTAGCAAAACCAAAAAAAAAATAAAAAAAGGAAATGTACTTCATTTGTAATTAGGTAGTTGGTTTTCCTGTAGTCCAGCCTTAAATATAAAGTATATTAAGTTCATTGTACCTTCAAATAAAAATTATAATTAAATTATCAAATACTCTTCTACTAGTGAAGACTGCAAAGGAAACAGTTTTAAAAGAAAATTATAAGAAGATATAAAACATGCTAAAGTATAAATATAAAACATAACTGTAAAATTTCTAATTTTATATAATTTTATTTATCACATTTTGTTTTAGATTTTATATTTGTCCTGAACAGAAAGACCACTGCGATTAGAATGGTGTAGGCCTTTCTGAAATATGTAAATGAAGTAGTGTATTAATTTTACCACTAGGCAGATCCCAGGACACATGATACAACTAATACATTAAAATGACACGTAAGTAGAAGATACTATAAGAAGTGTATTTGTTCTTTGTTCTTTTTAACATATGAAAATACTAGCTCTAAATTTGAATGTGATACGTGTGGATGGCACAAGCTGTCCTGCAAAAGTGCTTGTCCAGGGCAATAGTTCTCAAAGTGAGTACCACCATCTTTAGGTCACCTGGAAACTTGTCATAAATGCAAATTCTCAGTTACCATCCAGGACCTACTTATTCAGAAATGCTGGAAGTGGAGCTCATAAATCTGTGTTGTAACAAGTCTACAGGTGATTTATATGCTAAAATTTGAGAACCTTCTGTTTAAGGGATACTGGCATTTCATTCACTGCCTGGATCTGTGTTGAATACCATAAATCTATTACTAGGGTATCAGAACAATCTTCAAAATAGATGCTATTCTAATTTTAGAAGTAAAAAAAAAAGCCAACATTCAAGGATGTTAAGCAATTTATTTATTGCCATTCCTACAGCAAATATGAAGGGTGCTCTATCGTGAGAGATAGTTTCCTTCCATACATCTAACTCTCCCAAAGCCTGGCTGCTAGGCTCAATCTTCACATAAATGTGTACTTTCTGGTTTTAGTCACTTATCAGAGCCAGGTTCTACCATGGAAAATTATGTAAGATCTACAGGGACAGAGATTTTTGCACTTTGTTCTCTGATTTACTCAAGTGTTCTAACCGATACCTGGCATGAATCAGGACTCAACATACATTTGTGGAATGAAAGAAATGGGAGAAAACGAGAAAGCATATTAGCAATCTTATATTTATAATCTGAATTATTTCCTTACAACACATTTGCAGGATCATTATATAACTGTTTTGAAGGATGACGTGACTAATTAAAATGAGTAAGTGATTCTTACACGTACACAGGGTAATCAGCAGACATTGCATTTGACTCGTCTATTTGATTATAAAATTTATGATTTTTCTTTCCTCCATGATAGAGAAGTCCAAATACCCACTCTGGATTAGGTAAATCTTGAGTCATTCACATATACATATAAGAATCTCTTTTTATAGTCACTTCAAAAATAAAGAATTTGAGGCAGAGAAAGGTTAAAAAAAAAACTATAGCAAAAGAAAGCAAGCTAATAATTCAGAACCCCAAGATATTTATGTACCACAAATGGAACACAGTGAAACAAAGAAATCTTGTAAACTAGTTAAAGTGTAAAAGGGCTCAACTTGTAAATGAACTAGATTCTACAAAGTTTTACCTTCATATCTGTTTTGCTTCAGATTATGAACATTCTCTACTCTTACACAAAATAGAGCAAAGTATTCAGATGGAATTAGGGAACATGAAAAAAACATTTCTTATCAGCTTTGAATGATAAAGATTATCTATAGAAATTCTCATACTTTAAACAACACTGAAAAATATTAAGCCCCATTGAAGAGTATTCTTTGTGGAAGTACATAACATTTATTATTTTAGTACGTATTTAGACTCTTTAAGATGAGATAGCATCCAATATAACTATTTTATCTTTTGTGAGGGCTATATTACATCTAGGAGAAAAATAATATATTGGATAACGATATTTTGTAAAAGCTGATCTTTGCGAATGTCTGCTTTGGACCCCACAATATCAGTTTTTTTAATCTTGTAAGATAAATTCTCTTTGATGGTATTATTGTAGGTATGCACTAGCAAAATATATTCTAAAAGAGGAGCAGAAAAAAATAAAATAAAAGAGGAGCAGAAAGCCTATGAACATATACATCACTGTTATTAAATCTTGAATACAGAAGCAGTAACTGACATTCTAGGGATGCAGCCAAAGGAATTTAAAAAAAATCATACAATCAAGTGACCCATACTTACATCCATTAACTTTCAAGTTTCTTCCTTCCTTAATAAGATGTGGTATTAAAGAGGGCAAAGGTTTTGTTTTCTAGTCCTTCCTATTCCTGGATCCTGTGGGATAGATGGTGGAGGAAAGTAAGAGTTAAAGTCAACTCCCTAATTTGGTCTTTCACTATTAATATTGCCATTTAAGGCAGTCTCTCAACTTGTGTGGTTTTTAACACTCAAGAACTTTTGGCAATGTCTGGAGACAATTTTCATTGTCACAAGTAGAGAGAAAGTATTCCTGGGACCTTATATGCATTATCTGAATCTAGTGGATAGAAGCCAGAAACGTAGCTAACATCTTATAATGCACAGGACAGTCCCTGCTGAGGAAAAATTGACCAAAATGTCAATGGTAAGAAACCTGGATCTGGAATTAAAATTTCAGTCAACTCATGCTGAAATACTCAAATTCAACTAAATAATATAAATACATTCAGCTAAGTTTAGATAAGTAGATCTTGATAATAACTTGGATGGCAGGGTTAGGATATAATAAGAAATAACTCATCAACAGAATTAGGTGCTCTTGAGCCCTGAAATCACAGAAAAAGCTGTCACAGGGGAAAACTTAATTAATGTTCATACAAAACTTCAAAATGAAGTTTTAACCAATGAAATTGTGTATAATGCCCATTGTCAAGAAATGTCTACCGTAGAGAACAATTATTTTGGCTTGATGCTATGAAACAATAAATTTTACATATTTCTCTCCTTATTATAATACACCAAGCATCACTTCACTTCTTCCATTTTTTAAAGTTTTCTGAAGATATAGAATGGAGCTGACTCTGTTAATGAGAAAATTCCTGCTAGCTTGAGGTTGTATTTATTTTTATTCAGTCCTTTCTTTCATAATTGTGCATGTAACACAATATATAAATGGTTTGTAAATGGAGAAATGTATCGGTATAATATATAGTTGTGTTATTTCATATGTAAGTATTTTTCTTACCTACATGTAGGGGAAAACAAAACAAAGCACACACCAATGTCTGGCTGCTGGCGTTGGCAGTGGGAGTTTTTAAGACAATTAAAACCAAGCATCAGCTCTTGAGTAGAGCACCTTCAGCCCTATCAGTCTCTGTGGGTCTGGCCTACAATTCTCTCCCTCCTGATGCCAATCTCATGGTCAAATAATTCCTCTTCCTCGTTGTCTCACTATCTACCAGGAATGTAATAACTACAGCGATGTAAGCATTTCTACTACCTTTTTGTTGTTGTTCATTTTAAACATTTATTATGACAATCTCCACCCAAGCTGAATTGTCTGCTCAGGCAGCCCAAGCTAGCTTCAATAATACAAACTATTGTTTTTGTTAATGCTTTGCAGATATTTAAGGGGTGCATATATTGGATTACAGCTGGAATGACTCTATTGCCAAAAAAGCAATTCTCATTTTATAGATCAGTTTTGTGAATGCAATTAAATTAAGATGACTCTGGAGAGATGGATGCATTCCATGTATCCTAATGAAATTACATTTTGAGCCGGCTAGTCTTAGATGTACTTTCTTGACTGTGGTAAAATCATCAAGGAAATGGTACCCTATTGACCTTCTGGAAGCCAGCCAAGAGGTCTTAGTGTGGTGACATTTGCTTTCTTTATTCCATAAATCCTAACTTCTACTCAGAAAAAAAAAAAGTGAACTTATGGAGATGGTAGGCTTCTCTATGGAAACAATAAGCATGATTTTATAAACAGGTCACTTTGTTTCATAGTGACCAACATATTTTATTATTTTGCTGATTATAATATATTGATTTTTTTCTTTTACAAATTTAGCTGTTATAAAACCACAGTTCTATTTGTTATTGGTATAAATATCATTTCCATTTTAAGTGAGGAATAACTATATCTAATGCGTGGACCCTGATGTGGCTTCATACATGAAAACGCACCTGAAAGTGAAAAAGGAAATTAGCAGATACAGAAGAATAGACAAGTAGGTAAATAGAAGAAAATCATGTATGCAAACAATTTTTCTGAAATTAACTATTTTTTATTTCACCTTGAGATAAAAAATACCTTTAGCCCTTGTCATTCCATAGCCTATGTTCACTCTTAGCCCCTTTACTGGATGAATCATATTCGTTTTATCTTGAGATTCATAATTACTCCAAATTGTTGAAAGGTAGGATCTCTGGTAATCTCAGGTTTTATAACTTTAAAAAGACAATATGAAAACACAGAAGCAATAACAATTTCAATGAATATAGAACCAGGAAAATGACTTTTTGAGCAATGAAAAGGTGATTTGATAGTTTTTGCAAACTAAATTTTGTGTTTGATATGTAAGTAAAAATAAGTTAAATTGTAATATGTTAATATGTACTTAAATATACTAGAATAATAAATGTTTTACCTTTTACTTCTTTTTTAAACCTATTTTATTTAAATTCAATTAGTTAACCTATAATTTGTCATTAGTTTCTAATGTAGAGTTTCGTTATTCATCCATTGCATACAACACTCAGTGCTCATTACATCACGTGCCCTCCTTAATGCCCATCACCTCACCCACCTCCCCCTCCAGCAACCATGTTTGTTTCCTATAGTGAAGAGTCTCTTATGATTTGTCCCCCTCTCTACTTTCAGCTTATTTTATTTTTCTTTCTCTATCCCTGTTTTGTTTCTAAAATTCCACATGTGAGTGGAACCATATGATAATTGTCTTTCTCTGACTGACTTATTTCTCTCAGCATATACCCTTCAATTCATCCACATCAATGTAAATGGTAAGATTTTATCTTTTTTTGATGGCTGAGTAATATTCCATTATATATATAAATATCTTCTACATCTTTATCCATTATATATATAAATATCCTCCACATCTTTATCCATTTATTTATCGATGGACATCTGGGCTCTTTCCATAGTTGGGCTTGTGGACCTGCTGCTATGAACATTACAGGTTCCCCTTTTAACTGCAGCATTTGTGTCCTTTGAGTAAATACCTAGTAGTGCAATTGGTGAGTCATCAGGTAGCTCTATTTCTAACTTCTTGAAGAACATCCATACTGTTTTCCAGAGTGCTATACCAGGTTGCATTCACACCAACAGTGTAAGAGGGTTCCCCTTTCTCCACATCCTTGCCAACATTTGTTGTTTCTCAACTTGCTAATTGTCGCCATTCTGACTAGTGTGAGGTGGTATCTCATTGTGCTTTTAATTTGTATTTCCCTGACGCCAAGGGATGTTGAACATTTTTTCATGTATCTATTGGCTATTTATGTCTCCTTTGGATAAATTTCTGCTCATGCCTTCTGCCTATTTCTTTACTGGATTATTTATTTTTTGGGTGTTGAGCTTTATAAGTTCTTTAGAGATCTTGGATACTAGCCCTTTATGTGATAAAATATTTGCAAGTATTTTCTCCCGTTCTGAAGATTGTCATTTAGTTTTTGTCAAATGTTTCCATTGCTGTGCAGAAGCTTTTCATCTTGATGAAGTCCCGAAAGTTCATTTTTACTTTTGCTTCCCTTGCTTTCAGAGATGTGTCTAGCAAGAAGTTTCTGCAGCCTAGGTCAATGAGGCTGCTGCCTGTCTTCTCTTCTAGGATTCTGATGGATTCTTGTCTCACATTGAGGTCTTTCATCCATTTTAAGCTTATCTTTGTGTAAGGTGTAAGAAAATGGTCCACTTTCATTCTTCTATATGTAACTGTCCAATTTTCCCAACATCATTTGTTGAAGGGACTTTTTCCCATTGGATATTCTTTTCTGCTTCATTGAAGATCAATTGACCATAGACTTGAGGGTCCATTCCTGGGTTCTCTATTCTGTTCTATTGATCTCTGTGTTTGCTTTTGTGCCAGTCTCATACTGTCTTGATGATGACCTTTTACTTCTAATGTAGAAAATATTTCATCAATGAAAAATATGTACATTGTGTGTATGTGTATATGTGTACTAAACATAGTGTTTTCAGGAACATAGCAGTATAACCCTATTTGTTTATGGTTGATGTCAGATTATTCAGTGTTCATTCTGTTCTAGTTGTTGCTCTATATTTTAAATTCACCTTACCCTAATGAAATAAGCCAAACAAATACTGTATGGTATAACTTATATGTGGAATCTAAAAAAGAAAAAATAATTTACTCGCAAAAACAGAGAATAGCATAGTGCTTCTCAACTATTTTTCAACAATTTTTGAAAAGAAAACAGCTTTCATGACAGAGACATTTTATTTCTTCTGAGCAAATAGTAGGTTTTCTTATAGCCTTAAAAGACAGGTGCCTCCCTCCAGAGCAAAGCACAGCCATCTTCAGTGCCCAAAATAATGAAGAAAATGTCTTTCCCTAGAGCAAAGGAAAGGAAAAAAAATGCATCCAGTCCATTTAAAATATTCATTTTCTAGGGTGCCTAGGTGGCTCAGTCAGTTAGTTATCAGACTCTGGTTTTCAGCTCAGGTCATGATCTGGCTCTGAGTCATAAGATTGGGCCCCATGTCCAGCTCCATGCTCAGTGCAGAGTATGCTTGAGGTTCTCTCTCCTTCCCCCTGTGCACTCCCCCTGCTCTCTCTCTCTCCCTTCTCTCTTTCAAATAAGTAAATAAAATCTTTTAAAAAAGTTTGCATTCCCTAACTCAGGATTTCTCTCCTGGAATACAAAACATATTGTGTGCAGGGGCCATCCAACCCTGTTTGCACTGCCTGTCGGCAGTGGGGTTTAAAGAACAGTGTGAAAATGCTGGTGCTCTGGTTGATAATATCTCTGTGAGTACCCAACTGTCCATTTTTTAGGCCTTGTTAGTATCATGTCTTCTGCAATCACCCATAAAACTGGCAGACCAACTTAGTACCTTGCAAGTGTGGTAAAATCTCATTCCTTTCAGTTTTGAACACAATTATGTTAAAACATCAAAATAAAAAAGCTCACTGGTGTGAGGTGGTATCTCATTGTGGTTTTGATTTGTATTTTCCTGGTGGCCAGTGATGCGGAACATTTTTTCAAGTGCTTATTGGCCATGTTTATGTCTTCCTCTGTGAGATTTCTGTCCATGTCTTTTGCCCATTTCATGATTGGATTGTTTGTTTCTTTGCTGTTGAGTTTGATAAGGAAACAACAAATGTTGGAGAGGAGGTGGATAAAGGGGAACCCTCTTGCACTGTTGGTGGGAATGTGAACTGGTACAGCCACTCTGGAAAACTGTGTGGAGGTTCCTCAAAGAGTTAAAAATAGATCTGTCCTGCGACCCAGCAATTGCACTGCTGGGGATTTACCCCAAAGATATAGATGCAGTGAAACGCTGGGACACCTGCACCCCGATGTTTCTAGCAGCAATGTCCACAGTAGCCAAACTGTGGAAGGAGCCTCGGTGTCCATCGAAGGATGAATGGATAAAGAAGATGTGGTCTATGTATACAATGGAATAGTACTCAGCCATTAGAAATGACAAATACCCACTATTTGCTTCAACGTGGATGGAACTGGAGGGTATTATGCTAAGTTAAATAAGTCAATCGGAGAAGGACAAACATTATATGGTCTCATTCATTTGGGGAATATAAAAAATAGTGAAAGGGAATAAAGCGGAAAGGAGAAAAAATAAGTGGGAAATATCAGGGAGACAGAACATGAGAGACTCCTAACTCTGGGAAACGTACTAGGGGTGGTGGAAAGGGAGGTGGGTGAGGGGTGGGGGTGACTGGGTGACGGGCACTGAGGGGGGCACTCGATGGTATGAGCACTGGGTGTTATTCTGTATGTTGGCAAATTGAACACCAATTAAAAATAAATTTATAAAAAAACAAAATAAAAAAGCTCTATATGTTGCAGAAAGATAACAGAAACAATATGAGGAAAAATAGAAGACATGGGACAAAAGCACACACAAGTAAGACTAGTAGAGTTTAAAAATCAGTATCTTATATGAAACATATTTTGGATGAGATTAACAGCAGGTGAGAAAGTGGTAAAGAAAACTTTAATAAACTTAAAGATACAACAAACAGCAACTATCCACAATGAAGCACAGAGAGGCAAAAAAAAAAAAAAAAAAAAAAAAAAACAAAAAAACAAAAAAACAAAAAAAAACAAAACTGGTAAGAATAAACAAAGCATAAATTACCCATGGAAAAAATATCAAGTTGTCTAATATATGTGACTTTGGAATCCCTGAAGGAAGGGTGTGATAAGACAAAGAATAAATAAATTTCATGAATGTTGGCCAACTATTATCTAAATTTAAGGAAAACGACAATCTTTCAGATTACATAAGGACACTGAAGAATAACATAGAAATACATAAGGCACACTGTAATCAAATTACTGAAAAACAGTGAAAAAGATAAAATATTTAAAAAGTTGTGGAAAATGGGGAGATATAAACACATTACAGACCAAGGAATATATGAATAAAGGAATAAAAATTAATCTTGTCAGAAAATATGCTGATAAAAAGACAATGAAATTACATATTTAAAGCACTGAAAAAGAAAGTCAAGTTATAATTTTATACTCAGTAAAATATCTTTCAAAAACAAAAACTGAGAGTTTATTGCCAGAAAATCTGCACTATCAAGAAACCCAAAAATGCTAAAGAGATGTTTTAGGTATTAGAGACATGATACAGTATCTTACATATCTTAACTTCTTCAAAATGTAAGGAATTGCTTAAAGAAAAGTAGTAATATAAGAATATTGTAAATTTATAATATAAATATAAAAGCACTATTAATGTGATAACCATCACAAAATAGGAGAAAAATGGAAATGTGCAGTTATAAGATTTAAAAATATTCATAAAGTGGTATGGTATTATCTGAAGGTAGATTGTGGCATGCTTAACATATATGACAAATCCTAAAGCAGCAACTAAAAAATAAAATAAGAAATACTAGAATTAAGATAAAAATTTTAAAAAAATAAAATCACCACAAGCAAATTGAAAAATAAAAGGCAATGCTGGAAGTAAAATAAAATACTTAAAAATATTCTAATAGTTATAATAATAAAGTGGAAAAAATAAGAGAGAGATTGAGCACACCTAAGACATACTAGATGGTAGTTTTAAACCAATATTAAAGATGTTGGTAACTGAATTAGATGTAAATAATCTGAAGTTCCAATAAACACATAAGGCATCAAATTGAACTAAAAACCATAACCAGCTATATGTAGCTACATGAAAATCATCTTAAATATAAAGCTAAAATTCAGATAATAGCAGAAGGATGGAAAAATACCACTAACATATACACCAAAAAAAGCTGTAGCAGCTATCCTATTGCCAGGTAAAATAGGTTTCAGGAAAGGAATATTGCCAGGGATGAGGAGGTATATTTTGTATTAATAAAGGAATCAAAATATCAGAAGGACCCCAAAGAGGTATTTTCACCCCATAATAGAGCTTTAGAATAACTGAAATACACTGAGAGAAATAAAGGGAGAAATATACAAATCCACAATTACTGTTGGAAATTTTAACACTCCTCTGTGAATAATTGACCAACAAATACAGAAAAAATAAATAGGGCTCCGAAAAACTGGAACAACACTGATAAAAAAAAAAAAAAAAAAAAAACAACTGGTCTTTGGAGATACTTGCTGAATGCTTACTTAAAAATAGCAAAATAGGGATCCCTGGGTGGCGCAGCGGTTTGGAGCCTGCCTTTGGCCCAGGGCGCGATCCTGGAGACCCGGGATCGAATCCCACCTCGGGCTCCCTGCATGGAGCCTGCTTCTCCCTCTGCCTGTGTCTCTGCCTCTCTCTCTCTCTGTGACTATCATGAATAAATAAATAAAATCTTTAAAAAAAATAGCAAAATACATATTTTTTTTCAAATATAAATAAAATATTCACCTAGGTAGAATATATTCTGGTTGGTAAAACACAACTCAATAAGTACAAGTTATTGAAATCATACATATTATGTTCTATAACCAAAAAGAAATTAAACTACAAATCCAAAACAGACAAATATATGGAAAATATCCAAATATTCAGGAATTAAACAATATACTTTTAAGCAAACCTATAGTTTAGGGAAGCAAAACAAGAAAATATATGTGTTATACATTTATATATTTTTCCCACTTAATTTGAATGAGTGGAAATTAATCACACCATAAAATTTATGGGATGCAACTAAACTAATATTTACAAAGAAAAACAAGAAATGTCTCAAATCAATCATCTAAGCTGCTTTCAGTTTTTCAAAAGTAGTTATTTGAATACATTATGTATATATGTAGGTATGTACGTGTTTATTTTTAAGTAGGCTCCTCACCCAACGTGGAGCCCAACATCGAGCTTGAACTCATGACCCCGAGATCAACACCTGAGCTGAGATCCAGATCTGAGCTGAAATCAAGAGACAGATCCTTAACTGACTGAGCCACCCAGGTGCTCCTGAACAGATTTAAAAAAAATATATATATAACTCTAACCAGGCTGATCAGTTAAAAAAAGAAAAAGAAGAAGATACACAGTAACAATGTCAGGTGTGTAAGAGGGGACAAATGATAAATCCTGCAAATTTGGAAAGGATAAATTGGAATATTATAAATAATTCTACTCTAATAAATATAGCAAACTAGATCAAAGGAATATATTTCTTTAAAAAATTGCCAAAACTCACTTAAAATAGAGTTCATCCAAAACACCCTTCTTATATATATTTAATAAATAGAATTTGTCATTAAAAACATTGTCACTGAGGGGATCCCTGGGTGGCGCAGCGGTTTGGCGCCTGCCTTTGGCCCAGGGCGCGATCCTGGAGACCCGGGATCGAATCCCACATCAGGCTCCCGGTGCATGGAGCCTGCTTCTCCCTCTGCCTATGTCTCTGCCTCTCTCTCTCTCTCTGTCTCTCTGTGACTATCATAAATAAATAAAAATTAAAAAAAAATTTAAAAAAAAAAAAAAAAAAAAAAAAAAAAAAAAAAAAAAAAACATTGTCACTGAAAAGGAAAAGATTCCAGAACAGAACACCTTCTTTGGTAAATTTTACCAAATTTGTAAAGACAAAAATCATAAAAATTCTACAGAAGCTCTCAAAGTTTTTATAGAAGAGAAGAGGGAACATTTTTATCTCATTTTATAGGCCCAGAATACCCTGAAACCAAAACCAGACAAAGGCATTACAGGAAAAGAAAACCATAAATATAAATGCAAATATCCTTAACAAAATCTTGGTGGACAAATCCTAAATACCTATTTAAAGACCATTATGATCATACATTATGATCAAGTGGGTTTTATCCAAGAAATGCAGTTTATTGACATTTGAAAATCTATCAATGCAATTTACTGTAATAATCGACTCTAAAACAAAATACATGTGATCATCTTAGCATATCCAGAAAAAAAAATCTCTGCAAATTTAAATAGACATTTGCTATAAGTACTCTTTGAAAACTAGGGACTTAAAGGTATTCTTTCAATACGATAAAGGTTCTTTCTGAAAAATCTCCCAATAACATTACAGCAAAGACATCAAGGACAGGATATCTACTCTTACCATTTCTATTCAACATTTTGCTGGGAGTCTTAGGCAGTGCAGCAAGACAACAAAAAGAAATAAAGGCATTCAGTTATGAAAAAAGGGAAATAAAATTGTCTTTATTTATAGACAATATGATTTTCTATGTAGAAAATCCTGAGGAATCCTCAAAACAGTTACTAGAATTAGCAGGTGAGTAAGGTTACGGAACACAAAGTTAATACACAGTTTCTGTAAGCTATTGTGAACAATCAAAAACTGAAGTTAAACCTATCACTTATAGATGCATCAAAATACTTAGGAAAGTTTTGAAAAATATGTGCAAAAGAGTACAATAAAAACTACAATGCACTATAGAGAAATAGTAAAGATGACATCTTGTTGAAGAGAGGTACTGTGTTAAGGATTGGAAAACTCAATATGCTTTAGGTGTCAATTCTGCCCTGATATGTGGAGTTAATGCAATTACATTCAAAACCTAAGTCATCTTATTTTGTAGATATTAATAAGATAATTTTAATAAAAATCAAAGATAACAAAAACAATATTTCAAAGGAAGAACTACATTGGATGTCTAAAATACCTGATTTTGCATTTTCGTTTTTTTTTTTTTAAGATTCTTTTAAATTTATTCATGAGAGACAGAGAGAGGCAGAAACATAAGCAAAGAGAGAAGCAGACTCCCTGTGGGAAGCCCAATGTGGGACTCGGTTTCAGGACCCCTTGATCATGCCCTGAGCCAAAGGCAGATGCTCAATCACTGAGCCACCCAGACGTCCTGATTTAGTATTTCCTATAAAGCTGGGACACCTGGATGGCTCAGTCAGTTAAGTATCCGACTCTTTTTATGTTTAATTTTACTTATTTATTCATGAGAGACACACACAGAGAGAGCCAGAGACATAGGCAGAGGGGAAAACAGTCTCCTTGTGGGAAGCCTGATATGGAACTCGATCCCAGGACTCTGGGATCATGACCTGAGCCAAAGGCAGATGCTAAACCATTGAGCCACCCAGGAGCCCCAAACATCTGACTCTTGATTTTGGTTCAGGTCATGATCTTAGGGTCATGAGGTCAAGCCCTGCATAGGCCTCCATGTTCAGCAGGGAGTCTACTTGAGATTTTCTCCCTCTCCTTCTGCTCCTTCTCCCCTAAAATAAATAAATCCTAAAAAACTATTTTCTATAAAGCTACTAAACTCAAGGACAGGCATTTAGTAAATGGAATAGGATATAAAATTCAGAAATAGGGGCACCTTGTTGGCTCAACCGGTTAAATATCTGTCTTTGGCTCAGGTCATGATTCTGGGGTCCTGGGATTGAACCCAGCATTGGGCTCCCTACTCAGTGGGGGTCTGCTTCTCCTTCTCCCTCTGCCTCTGCTTCTCCCCCTACTCATGTTGTCTCTTGCTCTCTCCTGCACTTTGTTTCACTCTCAAATAAATATAAATCTTTAAAAAATTATTTTAAAAATTTTTAATAATTCAGACATAGATATATGTTCAATCGAATACAAAGTAATTTAATGCGGAAGGAATAGTCTTTTCAACAAACCAAATTGAATCAAATCACATTCATGTGCCATTATCACAGCCCTTATCAGAGTTTAACTTCACCCCCTGTGTTTTACCATGAAAGAGGAAAAGGGAAAAGGGTTATGAATAAAGGCTGAGGGCACATGTTCATGCTTAAGGACATGAATCTCTTGTGCCCATGTTCATTGCCTCTTCCCATTTAGCACCTCAAGAGAAAAATACTCAAATCTATGTATGATTAAGTGAATATAAGTTAAAGGATACTGAATTTGACCTTGCTTAAGATATCAATACTAAAATGGGATATATCCTAAATTCATAAATGATCTTCAAAAAAGCAGTGAAGAGATACATGATTGCATTTTTACTCATCAAAATATCACAGAGGGTCTTACAAAACACGAATTAGTCCATATGCTTGAAATAAGTCAATCCAAAAGCAAGTTTTATTTTGTTTTGGGATTTTACAGTTCATCATGAGATAAACGGCTTAATAAATTGTGGAGTATGCATATCAAGAAAAAGCCAAATGTAGAATCAATAGAAACTCAGAAAACATAATGTATAGATAGGTTTAAAATGAATACATGATTCCATGTTTACATTAAGTAGTTCAAAACAAGAGGAAATTAATATACTATGTACACTTGCTGCATACCTAAGGGATAAAATTTTAGTAAAACAAATGAATGGTGAGTCTAAAATGTGAGTGAGAGATCAACTCTGATGGGCAAGTGAAGTGAATGAAAAGGAGAGTCACCATCCAAGATTCCAGTTTTGATTCCTTGTTCTTTCACATATATTTTTATCTATTTTCTACTGGTTTATGGTGAGGTGGTTTCACTAAGGACTGGAAGTGGAAGTCTGCATATTTATTTCTAATCTGCATTTTCATGTTTTTCTATTAATGATATTTTCCAAAGGCTATAAGTAGACGAGTTTCCAATTTCAATGTGCCTCACTCTATTGTTTGGATCTTCATTATTTTTAAAACATATCTATGGGGATCCCTGGGTGGCTCAGCGGTTTGGTGCCTGCCTTTGGTCCAGGGCGCGATCCTGGGGTCCCGGGATCGAGTCCCGCGTCGGGCTCCCTGAATGGAGCCTGCTTCTCCCTCTGCCCGTGTCTCTGCCTCTCTCTCTCTCTCTGTCTAAAATAAATAAATAAATAAATAAATAAATAAATAAATAAATAAATAAATAAATCTTAAAAAATTTATATCTATGTTAGCTCTAGAGAATTGAGCTCTGACTCAGCTGAGTTTTCTTTGCTTCCTCTTTCTTTTCTCTCTTCACTTTCTTTCTTTATTTTTTCTTCCTTTCTCCCACTCTTTCTTTCTTTCTGCAGTAATGCATTCTATACAATGGAAGAACAATGCAAAATACTGTAGCAGAGTCCCTTCTTTCTTATTTCCAGTGAGCTATAGTATGGGTATACTCCTTGCAGTCCTCAATTCCCTTAAACCAGCCAGGATGAAAATGTCTTCCTCTATTTTTTCTCCTGAACATTTTTGCTCTAATTTTGTTAGAGAGGCTTGGAAGCTCCTTTCTTTTCTTGTCATCTTTTTCTCCCCATTTCAAATGGTACAAGGTAATTACAAGAAGGTAATAACTATTACAGTAGAAAAAAAAATAAATGCAGAGAACACAATGAAACCAAATCAATTATTAAAAGTCTATTTCTAGGGCAGGAAATGATACAATATTCAACTTGACTTTGTCTAAAGTAAATTACTAATATTGTGAAAATAAATCTTATGTGTGGAAACCAGTTTGGAAACCTTTTTCACTGCCATTAAAAACTTTTGATGCCACTAGCAGGAAATCCATTCACCAGAAAGCTGAAACAACTGATTTTCTGAAGCTTCCTGGTGCTCTCCAGCAAAGCAACAGGGCCCTCTCTGTTTCCCGTGGAAGGTAGGAGGGGAGCCCCAAAAAGGAAGTGGGAAGTTGCTGAAGCCTAACTTCCTTCCTAGGCCAGCTCCATCTGCATGTAAGAATTGGCAGAGGAAGTGTAGGTCGAGGAAGTTGAAGAACTTATTTAGTTTTGACTGTGTTGATCAATGTGTTTTTAATTTTTAATATGACTTATTCTGTTAAATAGTTCTGAACATCGATCAAAATCAGAAAGAGAAGCCCACCATGCTGACTCTGATTCAGAAATGATTTGTTGTCACTCCTCAACATTTATATCACAAGAATAAAAATTCCAAGGCATTTTTATGTTGCTATATATATATATTCTTTCCCTAACTCCTTAGAAATTCCTATTTCTTTCTTCTGGATCCACTGCTAATTCTCTATAGCATGTCCCTCTTTGCTAGGATCAATTAATGGATTGAGAACAGTATTTCAGGGATAGACTACAGAACTCTCTTGTGTGCGAAAAACAAAGAAACCAGAACACTTTTAAAAGAAAGGATTTTTCTCAGTGTCTTAGGACCCACAAATAACCTTGAAGACCAGAAAGTTCAGTTTGTCCTATTATAGCTTTTGAAGTGCTGAAAATATAAAATAAAAAAGTGGGTAAACATTGCCACCTAGTGTTCCACTTGAGGTATTGTAGAGATCACACACCTGATACCAGTGATTCTTCTTTGTGCTATCGACCGAGTTCAAGGTTAAGTCTTTAACTTAATCACTTATATCTTAAAAAATTCTGCTCTCTTACTCTGCAATCCTACTCTAACTCAAACGGCTGATTTGTTTATTTCAATCCTATATTCTTTTCAACATTTCAATGGCTTTATCTCTCAGGGTAGCAAGAATGCATTTAATGTTCTATTCAAAATTTCCAGCTTTAAAAATTTTTCCCCCAGTTTTAAATAGAACAATGAAAAAAAAGTATGCATACATATGCATCGGTGTGCATTTCTCCTAGAATATTCTATGTTGTTTCTTCTAGAAATATAAATAAAAATTTGTTTTTAAAGGACAATTCAGTGCTTGCTTTGGCAGCACATATATTAAAGGACAATTTGTTTTTAGTTTTCAGCTTAGTATGCATCTGTACTCAAAATTTTTGAAAGTAAACTAAGAGGCATCCATGTTTATGATACATTTATACAGTGATATATGCAAACACACACACGCACACACACACACACACACATACTTTCTCAATGGGAGTTTCAAGCAAACAATTCATTTCAGATTCTGAAATGTTATCCACACTTGATGACCTCATACTAAATTCACACAGCTAAAGAAGTTATACTAAAAATATATATTACTTATGACAATTCTTTAATCAGTTTCTTTTGCCTGAAATAATATTCTAATTTTAAGGCTATGTTGTCAGTGTCTATAAAAAGAAGATATGAGTGAAGCAGAGCTGGCAAGGAGACAATTGAATTTTGAAATATTTAGAAAAGAACATGGAGAGAGATATGAGAGAAGGCACATGGCCTTAGGATAAAAGACTGGTGCATGGAAGAAGGGCAAAAATATTTCTGAAATTTTAAAAATTGCCTAAATTCCGAATAGAAATTCCCCCCTTCATTTTCATCTTTTTAAAGCCTAATTAAATCTCAGTATAATTCAACACCATACTTCCCGCATGCTCTACTTTTTTTTAGGAGCAGTTGAGAAAGGGGGGAGAAAAAAACCCCTCCTACTTCTTTTTATTTCTAGGTAGACACACTCATTTAATAAAGGTTTTTTTTTTTTTAACAAGTACTATTTTTGTAATAGAGGCAGGATAATCAGTTACAAAAGAGAAGTCTAAAGACTAAAACTGAGACAGTGCTTAGTTATCCAACAAGATGAAGGAATGGAATAGTCGGAGAAAGTAGAACTCTATAGAGGTTTATGAGGAAAACCGGGTTGAGTAAAGAGTAGGCCAGGAAAAGAAATAGTGTGACTAGTGTCACCTGAAATAAAGATCACTGGCGTCCATAATTTAACTACTTAGAATGTATCTATATATAGAGAAAAAAACTGCACTTTCACAGGGAGGTGGAAAAAAATAGGCAATATTGTGAGCAGGTTAAGATCATAAATATTAGCCAAAAGAGTTTTAGAAAAGAGAAATACTCTTGAGCAGTGCTCTTCAATACTAAAGAGTGAACTCTTTAACGATGGCTGCTCTATTTTTCTTTTGTTCAGTTCTCTCAGTCCAAATAAAAGATACATTTTGAGCTCTTAATAGATAAGAGCTAAGCCATAGTATTTTAGTTTTCCTCTTATATTTCCTCTTATATTATCCATTGTCTATGAATTAATATTGCTTTAAAGCTAACAGCTTAACAGGTCTAGAATTACCTCTTATCTATGTGAAAGGTCAAAGTTACCTAGCACATAACTGAGGTAGGACGTCTGTCCTTTCCTCAGTAATGTCACTTTAGCTTGGCATCTTCTCTAAAGTATGGGAAAGGGGAGGCAAATAATTATTTATTTGCATGATTTTAGAATAAATTCACTCAAGAGAAGCTAAAGTTATCCATTCAAACAATGGTTTCAAAATCATACATTTCACTTAGACACATTTTTCTTGGTCTGCTTTAGGATGAACTAGCAACAAGAAAAGTTGAGAATATATTCTTATAAAGCCACTCAAAATTTATAAAAATGTATTATTATTTAATAAATATTCCTCTGGATCTTAGAGAAGTGAAAGTAAATATTGATTGAATATGCTTTATTATCATTAAAGTAAAAACCAACTCATAGTAAGTATAAAGAAGCCTGTATATTTGATAGACCTTCCAAAACTCAGACTCAGATATTTATCATCTAGAGGTTTTTATTTGGAAAATAAGTAAATAAATAAATAAACATAGATAAATACAAAGATTTTTATCCTGTAATTACTTTTGTGATTTTTTTTTATCTTTTCTATCTGTGAGGGCACAGCATACTTTATGAACTCAAATGGTAAAGAAACAATAATAGAATTTTCTATTGCATTCCTTCTCCAAATCAACTCCCCATATTTAACCTTTTCCTTTATTTCCCACCTTCTCATATCAGATGTGAGAAATTATCATCCAAGCTGTAGGGAGGGATTACTCACCCAAGTGGGGAGAGAGTGTAGAGGGGTTACTAATGGGGAGGGATTACTCACCCAAGAAACTAGCCTTACAATGAGTAATGCAGAATGAAATTCCCCAAATGATTCCCACAGCCAAGAGTTCCTCTCCTCAAAGCAGAAAATTGTTTATGTTATAATTCATCTTTTCGTTCTTTGTCCGTGTTGAGAAATCCCAGGACCCATCACTTGGAAGGTTGAAAATTAGTTGCAAATGACCTCTGCAGTTGCTTCAAAATTAAAAGAGAGGAACAGGTGCTGAGATAGTATTTTTTCTCTCTCTCTCTCTTTCTGTGTGTGTGTGTGTGTGTGTGTGTGTGTGTGTGTGTGTGATAGAAACTTCCCTCTCTATCTTTTCATGTAAATTTGGAAAATCTAACATGTCGGTCTTTGGGATGACAATTATACATTTGACTCTACATGCATGGAAACTGGGATCCATGTTTCTGTAACATGATGAGTTCTTCCCTGGACATAGGCAACTCTTATGTATTGGTAGCAATAAGGTGTTGTGGCCACATGGGGCTTTGGAGAGACAATCCATGTGTACAAATACTCTACAGAAGGGATTCAGATTTAGCTTTGCTGTCTGTCCTGAAACGATAAGAAGATCACAAAGTAAGATAGGTTCTATAGAGTTACATATTTGCTAACCTCATAACAACATTCCACAATGAGTTTTGTGTGGAATGCTAGATCTAGGGGATGTTTAGAGAGGTTATTTGAAATGTCATTTTCTGGTCAAGTATATTTTTGAGAAACTAGGATCAACAGAGTTAAACTATTTTCTGTTTTTTGCTTTTTACTGTAGGATCATTCAGACCCCTTGCTTTGTGGGTTGTGACTCTCTGTAAGTGGCATATAGGAGGCTTGAGCTCCCGAACTCACTTAGCTCTGGCACCCTTTCCTCATAGAAGTCTCTCAGAGCCGGTGAAATGTAAACATTTAGAATTGATGACAGAGAACAGTGGAAAGGATTTATTTTTTCTGTTTTGGGACTAATGAAGTATAGCAATATATTGACTGTAGAGCTTTCCTTCTGTTTTGTGTTAGAAGTCTAGTAATTGACTGACAGGATAAGTTGAAAGGAAAATAAAAGAAGATTTAAATAACCATAAGGTAATGCATGATTGGTGTCTCTGAGAACCATTCCGACTCACTTTGTTATTCATTCTTTTTCTTAAATGATTGTTATTTGATAGTGTAAATACATACAAAAAAACAATATATAAGAGCAGGGTATTTAAGGATGAATAGTGGTACTTCTTCAAATACATGTAGGACTAGGTGATGTATATTTTGCATGGTAAGCTTTGCATCTAGCATAATGAAATAATTTTTAGTCATTTCAAAAACATTAGATTTTCATTGTAGGTATTTTCTTATTGAATTATAAACACTATATTCTAAGGATTTTAATGAAACTAAAGCACATTAAAATCCTAAGCCTTGGTAACTCAATGCAAATCACAATTACTTGACAATTGCTTCTATTATTGAAAAACCTGGCAGTCTATTCTTCACAAGCAGTGTTGCTCCAGAGTCTTACTGCAAAACACTGGGTCCCCTGGAGCTGCAAGATAAAGGAAACACTTGTGTTATTTCCAAATGATAAGAACATTGGGATCTCATATATAAACTCACCCAGTCCCAACAGAAACAAGAGAGAAAAGCGAAAAGCAGCATTTATTTTAGAATGCACATAGTCTAACTATCCTAGAAACAATCTGGGCACCCCAGAACATGGTAGATAATTTAACGTCTACTAACCGTTATAAAAAAGGTATTCACCAATGAGATTTTTATTCAGTATTAATCTTGAAAGAGCACCAATGATTAAGATCAGCATCACACACACTCACACACACACACACACACACACACAGAATTCTCAATTCTAAATCTAAAACATGAAGATGCTGCACATCAGAACATCTTCAATCACTATGTAATATTTAAAAAGTTTTTAAAAGGTAATGTAAAAGGGGAAGAAAACAAAGATTAAATAGAAGTATATGATAGTAAAACAAATGCCTGGATCACTTCCAGACATACTTTAAACAGGTACATTTATTTTTCAGAACCTAAGCACAACCCCAATTACATCTCTACTAATATTGTCTACCATTTTCTTTTCTGAGCATGCTATATATCTGTAACTGAGACAAAAGGCTTATACTGTATGAACCCATTGAGATAAAATATTTCAGATTATTTAAGAAATGTCTCTCAGAAGTATAAATTCCTTACAACTTTATTTTATGTTCTTGTATAATTAAAAATGTAGAACACATGAAATAATTTGTGTATCACCACAAACATAAGTACTTAATATTCTACTAGGGAAATTGTAAGAAATTTATTTAAGAGGAAAACTAATATCAGAATATGAAAGGATATCATGGAGAATTTTTCTCACAGCTTTTCTCAGTCGAAAGAACTCAATATTGGACATGTTAAATGATTAAAGTGAATTGCAGTTAGAAAGCATTTATATTAAAATACACAATTAATTTAACTGCCAAGGGCAGAAATCTGCTGAATGCATTACACTCTATGAAGGTGATTCATTTGAAAAACCAACAATTACTAAGCTATTTAATTTTTCTCTTACTTATTTCTGACTCTTACTTAAAGGCATTTTCATTTTCATTTTGCAAAATCAGTGAAAGCCATCGTAACATATTTTCCTCAGTGACTATACGTTGCCTTTCAGATTCTAGCTGGGTGAATTAATAACCAATTTCTATTTTTTAATTTAATGCATATTATTGCTAACCATTTAGAAAGTTCTAGTCCATAGTATATTTTGTTTTTATTGTTATTTAAATACATTTAATCCCCATGAATTTGGCTTTAAAATATTTTCATGAAGTTACTCAAGCATTAAATTTTGAGTTAATAATGATGTTTTCCCAATCACATGAAATGACATAAAAAAATGCTTGTGTTCTAACCAGAAATTGATGCATGCAGTTTAAGCTGTTAAGATTTATATTAAACAGGATAAATGGTAATCTTTCTAAACCATCTCTAAGCCTTTTAATGTAACGATTTTAGCAAATAGTCATACAACCTGCTCAGAATAAACAGCGTATTAATTTACCACTCCAGATAATTCCAAGTTGCTTATGAGGCCTACAGTTATTATATGGGGAAAAATGGTTGTTACTGCTCTTTCTAAATTTGGTAATAATATTTATACACCGATGCCCTTGGTTGAGAGAGTTAATACAATGACTAGAATTCACATCAATCTGTTATACCTGATGTAATATCCATTGATAATGACAGAAGGTAAAGTTAGTGATTTGTGTCTGTCAAGTCACACATCTGTGAAGAGGATCTGCGGTGAGTGAAGCCAGTTTCTGCTGACTTATAAAAGTTGATTTTTAGCATTTCTTGCCAAACTGCATTTGGTAGTTTACAATTGGCCATGATAGGAGTATTTATACTATACAACTGGCAAATGATACAACTCAGGGATTTTTTTTTCTTTTTTTTTAAATAGAGTCAATTTACCAACGCACCACTTTTTCTTTTTTTCTTTTTTTTTTTTAAATAGAGTCAATTTACCGACACACCACTGATTTGGACGTTGAAGAGTGGCAATAAAAACAGTGAGGTAAAATAATTGAAAGACAAAATTTAAAAAATAAATAAATAAATAAAAGAAAGACAAAATCAGGATAGCATAGACAAAAGGTCGTGATTTTTAGCTACTTCACTCTTATCATATCTCCATATTTCTGTTACATATATATATATGTTATATATGTAATCATATACATATTATTTTTAACAACAGAAATTAATGATAGAAACCCCCCTTACTCTGTCTTAGTCATTGATTTATGATCTATTCTACCTCACTTTGCTTGCAGTGTGAATGAAAGCAAATGTCATTTTCTTTGTTTTCTCTTTCTGCTTTTAGGCTTATCTGCAAATCAAAGAGAAGAATTAGTTGAAGAGCATGGAAAATATATAAAATGCTTCACTGGGTTGCTATGGTGGCTCAGTGGGTTTAAGTGTCCAACTCTTGATTTTGTCTCAGGTCACAATCTCACAATCCTGGGATCTAGCTTCTGAGCTCAGTGTGGAGTCCACTTAGGATTCTGTCTGCCCCTCTCATTTGCTCCCTCCCCCATGTGTACTCTCTCTCTCTGTGTATGTGTGTCTCTAAAATAAATAAATAAATAAAATATTTTTAAAAAATGCTTCACTAGAAGATACTTAAACCCTTCTGTATCCTAAGACTCCTAAGGGTAGAATGTGTTAGTCACCTTTATATTCCAATAAATGGCTTCCAAAGAGTCTGCCACAGATAGATGCTCAGTGAGCATTCACTCACTTAATAAATCTAATGTTAAGTTTTATGATAAACTGGATCATGGTTCTAAAGATACTGAACCAGGCAGCCCTGGTGGCTCAGTGGTTTAGCGCCGCCTTCAGCCCAGAGTGTGATCCTGGAGACCAGGGATCAGTCCCACATCAGGCTCCCTGCATGAAGCCTGCTTCTCCCTCTGCCTGTGTCTCTGTCTCTGTCTCTCTCTCTCTCTCCCTCCCTCCCATGAATAAATTAATAAAAATCTTTAAAAGAATAAAAATAAAGATATTGAACCTACAAGTTTTAGCCATCATTGTAAAATATGTCAAATTTTCCCAGTCATTGATTTGAATTCTCATATAGGTGTAGTATGAAAACATTTAGCATTTACGCATCTATTAAAACCGAGGGGAAAAGCATGTTACCTCTAACCTTCAGGGACAAACGAGTACACTTACTTGAATACAATGTTAGGAGAACTATGTTTCACATGTTTAAAATAGCATTTTTTCTACCTGCTCATTACATCTCTTGTTGATGGTCATCTATTAGATTCACTTTTTAATTACAGAGAAGAAAGTTACTTTTCAAAATGGAGAAATGTCACTAACAGGATAAACTGATAGTGTATGCTTCCTGAGGTGAGTGATATGAGATACACAAAACGTTAACAATGAAATATTCCTTAGATAAGTATCAGATCATTCTGGACACCCAAGGAATCAATCCAAGGACTGACAGAACAAGCTGCATGTCTGGAGGGAGAGAAGAGGCCACATCAGGGAGGGTAGGAGGTGCAAATATGTGATTTGGGGGAGAAAAGTATCATGGGTGCTGTAGAGAGGAGGGAGTCCTGATAGTGGGGAGAGGAGAGAGAGGGAGAAGGTAAGAAAGAGGGAGAGAGAGAGGGAGGGAGAGAGAATAGTGCACAGAGGATCACACAAGGGAACCTCTTCCCCAAAGTCACTGACTGGGAAAACAGGAATGGCTGATTATTTTGAGTGTTTACAACCAGCGGAGCTCAAAGATTAGAGTTTTAGAGTTTCAGCACCATGGCTGGTACGGAGCCCAGTGAGCACTGCAGTGCCCCAGTGGAGGAGGGCAGAGGTCTGGGAGTGGGTGATACTATCTGAGGATCTTCTGGGACAAATGGGGAGAGACCTTTCCCCCTCCTTGGAGCACATATAGAAGAGGTGGCTTTGCCTATCAGGGGACAAAAGAGCTAACAGGCACCACTGAGCTCCCCTGCCCCTTAAGGATAGGGGCAGAGATAACCATCGTTAGCAGCTGTCTCTGGACTCGGAGACAACCTAACTTAACCTGGACTCAGGCTTTCTAATGTGCTTTACTCTAAACTCCAAGTTTCCACATGTTGGTGTGATTTCCCTTCTGGGACAAACCGGCACCATCCCCAGGATGGCAAGATACGCCCCCAGATGACCACTGTGGGTCCATGATAACCTGGGTCCCTACAGTTTGAGTTTTGAAACTCAGTTGGCATGCCTGAGATAAGACACAGGTGCACTGCCCTGCACTACCAGGTGGCCAGACAGCCCAGAAACAGACAAAGTGAAGGAAGGGATCTGAAGGACTCCTGGGACACAGGAGGGGGGATATTCTACTTTTCTCTGAGGGCTTTCTAAAGAGTGGTGGATGCAAACTCCCTTCCCCAGAGATAAGGGGAAAAGACAACACCATTTTTATCTCCCACCTATCAGCAGGGACTGACTTCAATGAGCAGCATGGGGACCTTACAGAGGAGGCCAGAGCTGTTTACACCAAGCCCCACCTACCCCTGTGCTCTTCAGGTGCCTCTCTACTAGGGCAAATATGCCTGAGAACCACAGCAGCAGGCTCCTCCCCCAGAAGACCAGCACAAACTCTCATACACACACCATGTCTACTGACCATAGAGTGCTACAAAGCTTCAATTTCTAATGGAAATAGGAGCAGGCCTCTTTTAGCAAGCAGATCAGAGCACACCTAGTTAAAACTCACCCTACTGTGGACAAGGTCCAAACACTCTTCACTCTAGACAAGGAGAAACTGCAGACAACTAGCCTGAGGGAAATAGCAGCCAAAATACAGCAGCAGAGTGCATGCAACACACACCAGAAACAATTCCTGAAGCACAAGTCCTTCTTCATAAAGCCATCACTCGCAGAGCAGGAAACATACCAGGAAACATACCTTCTCTTTCTAACACAAAGAAGACAGAGACCTAGACAATATGTCAAGATGGAGGAATTAATCCCAAAAGAAAGAACAAGAAAAGGTCATGGCCAGTAAGTACATATAAGTAATATGCTTGATCTAGAATTTTAAACAGTCATAGGATCCTAGCTGGGCATGAGAAAAGCAGAGAAGACACCAGGGAGTCCCTTACCCTTACCACAGAGATAAAAGATCTTAAAACTAGTAAGGCTAAAATGAAAAATGCTATAACCGAGATGCAAAACTGACTGGATGTAATGACCACAAGGGCAGAAGAAGCAAAGAGAGGAAAGAATACATGATATAATATATAAAATTATGGAAAATAAAGAAGCTGAAAAGAAGAGGGAAAGAAAAATATTGGATCATGAATGTACATTTAGGGAACTCAGCACCACTGGAAAGCATGGTAACATTTGTATTATAGGAGTCCCAGATGAAGAAGAGAGGACAAAAGGGGCAGAAGGTTTATTCAAGGAAATTAAAGCTAAAAATTGTCCTAATCTGGGGAAGGAAACAGACATCTAAATCTAGGAAGCACAGAGAACTCCCACCAAAATCAACAAACGCAAGCCAAAATCAAGATAAATTGTAGAAAAATTTGCAAAATACAGAGATAGGAAAAAAAAAATCCTAAGAGCAGCAAGGGAAAAGAAATCCCTAACTTACAAGGGATGACAAATAGGTTAGCAGCAGATCTTTCCACAGGAACTTGGCAGGCCAGAAGAGAGTGACATGATACATTCAACATGCTAAACAGGAAAAATATGCAGCTAGGTATTCAGCAAGGTTGTCATTCAGAATGGAAGCAGAGACAAAGAGTTTCTCAGACAAACAAAAACTAAAGGAGTTTATGACTGCTAAACCAGCCCTGCAAGAAATATTAAAGGGGACTCGAGAGAGAATGAAAGACCAAAAGTGAGAAAGAATAGAAAGGAGAGAGAATCTCCAGAAATAATGACTTAACAGGTAATATAATGGCACTAAACTATATCTATTAATTATCACTCTGAATGTAAATGAACTAAATGTTCCAATCAAAAGGCAAAGAATACCAAATTGGACAAAAAACAAGACCTTTCCATATGCTGCCTACAAGACGCTCATTTTAGACGTAAAGACACCTGCCAATTGAAAGTGAGGAGATGGAGAACCATTTATCATGGTAATGAACCTTAAAAGAAAGCCCAGGGCATACTTATATTAGGCAACCTAGATTCTAAACCAAATATGTAACAAGAGATGAAGAAGGACAGTATATCATAATAAAGGTGTCCATCCAACAAAAATATCTAACAGTTGTAAATATTTATGCCCCATATTGGGAGGACCCAAATATATAAAGCAATTAATAAGAAACATAAAGGAACTTATAGACAATTATACAATAATAGTAGGGGATTTTAATACTCCACCTAGCAATAGACAGATAGTCTAAGCAGAAAATCAACAAGGAAACAATGGCTTTGAATGATGCACTGGACCAGATGGACTAAACAGATATATTCAGAACATTTCATCCTAAGGCAGGAGAATCTGCATTCTTTTCGAGTGCACGTGAGACTTTCTCCAGAATAGATTACATACCAGGTCACAACTCAGGTCTCAATAAATACAAAAGACTGAGATCATACCATGCATATTTTTGGACTACAACTCTATGAAATTGGAATTCAAGCACAAGAAAAAATTTGGAAAGATCACAAATAAATAGAGGTTAAAGAACATCCTCCTAAAGAACCAGGAAATTAAAGAAGAAATAAAAAATACATGAAAACAAGTGAAAATGAAAACATGCAGTTCCAAAACCTTTGGGATGCAGCAAAAGTAATCCTTTAAAAAAAAAAGATTTTATTTATTTATTCATGAGAGACACAGAGACATAGGCAGAGGGAGAAGCAGGCTTCTCAGAGGGAGCCTGATATGAGACTTAATTCTAGGACTCCAGGTTCACACCTTGGAGGCAGACGCTCAACCATTGAACCACCCAGGCATCCCAGCAAAAGTAATCCTGAAAGTACATGGCAATACAGGCCTATCTCAAGAAGCAATAAAAATCTCAAATATACAACCTAACCTTACACCTAAAGGAGCTAGAAAAACTACAACAAATGAAGGCTAAAGCCTGCAGAAGAAGGAAATAATAAAATTAGAGCAAAAATAAATGATATAGAAACAAAAAGAAAAAGGAGATCAATGGAACTAGATTGTTCTTTGAAAGAATTAAAACACTTTTATAAAAATTGATAAACTCCTAGCCAGACTTATAAAAAAAAAAAAACAGAGAAGAAACTCAAAATCATGAATGAGAGTAGAAAGATCACAACAAACACCACAGAAATACAATTATAAGAGAATATTATGAAAAAATTTATGCCAACAAATTGGTCAATCTGGAAGAAATGGATAAATTCCTAGAAGCATATAAACTAACAAGACTGAAACAGGAAGAAATAGAAAATTTGAACAGACAGATAACCAGCAAAGAAATTGAATCTGTAATCAAAATCAAAATCTCCAACAAAGAAAAGTTCAGGGCCAGATGGCTTCCCAGCAGAATTCTACCAGACATATAAAGAAGAGTTAAAAGCTATTGTTCTCAAACTGTTCCAAAAAAACAGAATTGGAAGGAAAACTTCCAAACTCACCCTACAAGGCCAGCATTACCTTAATCCCCAAACCAGACAAAGATCCCAGTAAAAAGGAGATTTACAGGCCAATATCCCTGATGAACATGGATGCAAAAATTCTCAACAAGATGCTGGCAAATTGAATTCAACACTACGTTAAAAGAATTATTCACCATGATCAAGTGGGATTTATTCCTTGGCTGTCAGGGTGGTTCAATATTTACAAATCACTAAATGTGACACACCACATTAATTAAAGAAAGGATAATTAATAACCATATGATCCTCTCAATAGATACAGAAAAAGCATTTAACAAAATATATCATCAATTTTTTTGATAAAAATCCTCAAGAAAGCAGGGATAGATGAAACATACCTCAAAATCATAAAAAGCCACACACAGCTAATATCATCCTCAATGGAGAAAAACTGAGCTTTTCCTCTATAGTCATGAACAAGACCAGATGTCCACACTTACAAGTGTTATTTAACTCAGTACTGGAATTCTAGCCCCAGCAATCAAACAAAAAAAAGGAAATAAAAAGTATCCAAGTTGGCAAGGAAGAAGTTAAGTTTTCACTATTGACAGACAACATGATACTCTGCATAGAAAACCCAAAGACTCTAGTAGAGTCTTTTGCTAGACCTTATAAACAAATCCAGTAAAGTTGCAGGATACATAGTCAATGTATAGAAATCTGTTGCATCTCTAAAAACCAATAATTAAGCAGTAAAAAGAGAAATCAAGAATCAATACTATTTACAATTGCAACAAATACCATAAGATACCTCAGAATAAACTTAACCAAAGAGGTAAAAGATCTGTACTCTGAAAACTACAAAAACACTGATGGGGGATCCCTGGGTGGCTCAGTGGTTTAGCGCCAGCCTTTGGCCCAGGGCGCGATCCTGGAGTCCCGGGATTGAGTCCCACATCGGGCTCCCTGCATGGAGCCTGCTTCTCCCTCCTCCTGTGTCTCTGCCTCTCTCTCTGTGTCTCTATCTCTATCATAAATAAATAAATAAATCTTAAAAAAAAACACTGATGAAAGAGGGTGAAGATGACACAAAGAAATGGAAAAACATTTCATGCTCACAGATTGGAAGTACAAATACTGTTAAAATGTCTATACTATCCAAGGCAATTTACATGTTAATGTGCAATTCCTATCAAAATAGCACCACCATTTTTCACAGAGCTAGAATAAACTATCCTAAGATTTTTATGGAACCACAAAAGACCCCGAATAACCAAAGCAACCTTGAAAAAGAAAAACGATGTTGGAGGCATCACAATTCTGTACTTCCAGCTACAATACAAAACTGTACTGACTAAGACAGTATGGTACTGGCACAGAAGCAAACACATAGATCAATGGAACAGAATACAAAACCCAGAAATGAGCCCACAACTATATGGTAAACCAATCTTCAACAAAGCAGGAAAGAATATCCAATGGAAAAAAGACAGTCTCTTCAAGAAATGGTGTTGGGAAAACTGGACAGCAACATGCAGAGGAATGAAACTTCCTTACACATTACAAAAAATAAATTCAAAATGGATAAAAGACCTCAATGTGAGACAGGAAGCCATCAAAATCCTAGAGGAGAACACAGGCAGCAACATTTGACATCAGCTATAGCAGCTTCTTACTAGATAGGTCTCCTGGGGCAAGGGAAACAAAAGCAAACATGAACTATTGGGACTTCATCAAGATAGAAAGCTTCTGCACAGTGAGGGAAACAATCAGCAAAACTAAAAGGCAACCTATGGAATCAGAGAAGATATATGCCATTGACATATCTGATAAAGAGTTAGTATCCAAAATATAGAAAGAATCTATCAAATTAAACACCCAAAAAAACAAATAATTCAGCTAAGAAATGGGCAGAAGACACGAATAGACACTTTTCCAAAGAAGACACCCAGATGGCCAATGGATACATCAAAACACGCTCAAACTAGGGGTGGTGGAAGGGGAGGTGGGCAGGGGGTGGGGGTGACTGGGTGACAGGCACTGAGGTGGGCACTTGACGGGATGACCACTGGGTGATATTCTATATGTTGGCAAATTGAACACCAATAAGAAATAAATTTATAAAATAAAAAAAAAAGAAAAAAAACATGTTCAGCATCACTCATCATCAGGGAAATACAAATCAAAACTGCAATGAGACACTCCCTCACTCCTGTCAGAATGGTTAAAATCGACAACACGGCAAACAACAGGAGTGCTTGAGGATGTGGAAAAAGGGGAACCCTCTTACACTGTTGGTTGGTGAGAATGCAAACTCTTGCAACCACTCAGAAAACAGTATGGAGGTTCCTCAAAAAAAGTTAAAAAAGGGATGCCTGGGTTTCTCAGTGCTTGAGTGTCTGCCTTCATCTCAAGGTGTGATCCTGAGTTCCAGGATTGAGTCCCACATTGAGCTCTCTTGCGAGGAGCCTGCTTCTCCCCTTGCTTATGTCTCTGACTCTGTGTCTCTCATGAATCAATCAACCAATCAATCAATCTTTTTTTAAAGAAGTTAAAAATAAAACTACCATGGGATCCAGCAATTGCACTGCTAGGTATTTCCTCAAAAGATACAAAAACAGTGATTCAAAGGAGCACATGTATCCCGATGTTTATAGCACTGTCAACAATAGCCAAATTGTGAAAAGAGTCCAAATATCTATCAACTGATCAATGGACAGAGAAGAGCTGGCATACACATACACACACACACAGACACACACAGACACACACACACACACTGGCATATTACTCAGCCACCAAAAATAATGAAATCTTGCCATTTGAAATGACATGGATGGAGCTAGTGTGTATTATCCTAAGTAAAATAATTCTGTCAGAGAAAGAGAAATACCATATCTTCTATATATGATTTCACCCGTATGTGGAATTTATGAAACAAAACAGAGGAACAGAGGGGGAAAGAATAGGAAAAAAGAAAGGGAAGAAAACCATAAGAGAGATTCTTAACTATAGTGAACAAACTGAGGGTTTCTGGATGGGAGGTTGATGGGGGAATGGACTAAATGGGCAATGGGTATTAAAAACAAAAAGATGTATTCTTGCAGATATTTTTAATCTGAATCTAATTATTAAGAAACAACTGAATAAATGCTCAGTGTGAGATAATGATAAGATAATGGGCTTGAACTTTTCAAGAATTTTTGTGACGTGCAAAACTAAAAACAAAAGAAAAAAGGACAAGCAATATGGGTAATAGACTGTGTTAGATTAAAAGAGACAAAAATTTAAACTCCATGTCCCAGTTTTGTTTAACACAGGGACATGGAATTATGCTGTCAGTTCTTAAAAGTTATTGATGGTGTTCAAGCTCATAATTTGGATGATTGATTCATGGATATTTAATTTATATGTTATATACATTTATGTTGTATATCTGAATTTTCTTTTTAAAATTTTTTTTTATTTATTTATGATAGTCATTAGAGAGAGAGAGAGAGAGAGAGAGAGGAGAGGCAGAGACACAGGCAGAGGGAGAAGCAGGCTCCACGCACCGGGAGCCCGACGTGGGATTCGATCCCGGGTCTCCAGGATCGCGCCCCGGGCCAAAGGCAGGCGCTAAACCGCTGTGCCACCCAGGGATCCCTGAATTTTCTTATATGAATATGTATTCATTTTTACTCTTACTTAAAATGCAGTTTAACCTCTCAAGGCCTGCATAATTTAATACACCATGTAGATTCTCATAGTTGACAAATTTGTATCAGTTTGTCTAGCACTGTTCTAAATATATGTGTATATAATCTCATTTAATCTTCAGAATGATTTTATATTTTAGAAACGATTATTATCTCCATTTTGTAAAAGAATAAACTGTGTTACAAAGAGGTTTAATCTGCCTTAAAGTTAATCTGCCTTAAGTCTTTTGCTTGATAATGAATCTAATAGTTTGACCACAGAGACCCCCTTCCTAATCACTAAATATACTAATTAAATTTCATGTCAAACCTAACTTTTAAAATTGGTTCAAGCGCTCCTTTAAAATTGGTTCAAGTACTTATAAGGAGAAATTCTGGCATGGGTCAAAACCAAGGATACAATAGGGCCATATTAAGGGGTGGAAGTTTTAGGGGGAGGAGTGTTAAAGCTCCTACAATAGGGCAGTTTCTTTTTATGTCCATTAGTTCTGTTTCCTTTTAAATTTGGGTGTTTTCTTCACTACTTATCAATATTTTCCCCCCACAATTAAGTATATTTGCCAGTCACCCCCCCCCCCGCCCCCGGGCACTGATGGTGCATGATTGAGCAAGACAGAGACAAGGGTTTACAGAGCTTACTTGTTACACAGAAATGTAAGGACTAAAAATTTGAGTACTGGTATGCTGCTGTGCAGAAAAATCTACAGGCAGCCCCAGTAGGATTGCCTAATATACAGTACATGAGAAGAGAATTTAACTGAAAGTTTCCAAGGCACTGAAATCCATGATGAGAGCTGGTGAAAGGTAAACAAAAGGGGAAAAATCCAGCATGGAAGCAGAATTTGTAGGTCTAGAGTTGAGCCCAGTGACCAAAAAATAGGCAAAATAGGTTAAAAGGAGAAGTCAGTGAAAGTGGATCAAGTGGGGAGAGATGGCAAAATAGGTTAAAAGGAGAAGTCAGTGAAAGTGGATCAAGTGGGGAGAGATGAAAAAGCAATAGGACTATGTAGGAGGTTGTGGAATGTTCCAGAGAGGGTGTGATGCTCAGGTAAGGGTAGTGTCAATGGTGGCGATGACAACTGCACAGGTTATAGCTATTTTGGAGGTAGACTTTGTTGTATTTGACCATGATCTATACAGGAGGTGATAGAAAGAAATGAGAGCTACTGAGGAAAAGACATTCAGAATAAAAATTAATATTGAGAGATAGGACTACAGTGTCCTGCATGGTTAAGGCCACCTTAGCATGACATGGATTCTACACGGGGGCTAGAAATTGAGGCTTTAGGTAACAAATAATGGGCACTTTTCTGTCATTTCACACTCCATTCTCCCTAGGGATCCTACAACAGTAATAGATGTCCGCTCAGATGCTTCAGAGATTCAGAGTTTTGATACATCCCTCCTCAAAGAAACAAAATAAAATAAACTAAAAGAATAACAACAACAACAACAAAAAACATGTCACCATAATTTTAAAATCCAAAAGCTCTTAGAAGAGTGTGAATAAATGACTAATTACAATTATTTACCTAGAGAGCTGGAATCATATCCTTGAAATAAAATAAATGATCTGGAAGGAAAAGAATAAACAATTTGGAACATTGTTGCACTCCCAAAGGATTTTGTTTTAAAATAAAGCACTTATTTCTCTGAATAATGCTTCTTTAATGGTAGCATTTTGGGAGGCTTGGAAACAAAGTGGAGACAGTTGTGAAGAGGGAAGCTTTCCTGTTGCAGCATCCAGATGAAAGGTAGCAGTGCCATTATAGTGAATGCAAAGTGTATAAAGCTGATGAGGCTCTTCAGTTTCCTGTTATTATGTGTAAACCTCTCTCCTGAGAATAAAGTTTTGTAGAAAAACCTAACTTAGGACACTTGCACAAAGTGCATCTTTTAGGAGTAAGTGAAGATACAGAGAGAGAGAGAGAGAGAGAGACAGACAGAGACACAGGCAGAGGGAGAAGCAGGCTCCATGCAGGGAGCCAGACACAGGACTCAATCCTGGGTCTCCAGGATCAGGCCCTGGACTGAGGCAGCACTAAACCGCTAAACCACCGGGGCTGCCCAGAATATTTTTTCTCCCATGATTCTGAGGTAAGATAGTATTTTAAATATATTTTTACAAAGGAGAACATATATTATAATCCCTAGGATTGGACTTATTCATATAAATCTCAAGTGATCACAAAATAGGTTTGAACTTTTGTCTTATTGTAACTATACTTATTGTAAATAAAATATACTATGTAACATACAAATATTATAAATGTAATAAATACCTAGGCTAGAACAAACTTTAGTACACTAAAGGGCTACATGAAAGTCAGATAACTTATAGAAGATGTCTTGATACTATTTCTTCTCACAGTATACAATTTTCATCTCAAATCTTTGACTAGAATAAAAGTTAAAAAGTCAGAATAAAATTTTAACTTCATATTCCCCTTTTTATTGAAGTATAATTGATGTACAATATCCCATTAGTTTCAGGTGTACCTCATAGTCATTCAATATTTTTAAACATTACAATATGATCTCCATGGTAGGTCCAGTTACCATCTCCCAAAATACAAAGTTGTTACAATATTATTGACTATGTTACATATGCTGTATTTTATATCCCCATAACTTAATTATTACTGGAAGTTTCTATCTCTTAATCCTTTTCACTTGCCCCCCGACAACCCTTTTCTTTTCTTTTCTTTTCTTTTCTTTTCTTTTCTTTTCTTTTCTTTTCTTTTCTTTTCTTTTTTTTCTTTTCTTTTCTTTTCTTTTCTTTTCTTTTTTTTCTTTCTTTTTTCTTTTCTTTTTTTTCTTTTCTTTCCTTTCCTTTTCTTTTCTTTTCTTTTCTTCTCTTTTCTTTTCTTTTCTTTTCTGGCAACCAATAATTTCCTTTATCTATGGCCTGTTTCTGTTCTGTTCATTTGGGTTTGTTTTTTTTTTTTAAAGATTATTATTATTTTTTAGATCCCACATATAAATGAATCATATGCCATAAGTGAAATCATATGATCTCATTTATATGTGATATTTATGAAAGAAAACAGATGAATGTAGGGGTAATTCTACATTACCCCTGCCTGACTTATTTCATTTAGGATAATACTCTCTAGATCCATCCATGTTGTTGTAATGGGCAAGATTTCATTCTTTTTTATGGTTGAGTAGTGTTCCATTGTAAATGTATACCACATCTTCCTTAACCATTCTTCTGTCAATGGACACTTAGGTTGCTTCTGTATGTTGGATATTGTAAATCATCCTGCAATGAACATAGGAGTGCATATATCTCTTCTTCTTGGTGTTTTCATTTTATTTGAATAAATAGCCAGGAGGGAAATTGTTGGATTCTATGGTAGTTCTATTCTTAAATTTTTAAAATGATTTTATTTATTTGAGAGAGAGATAGTGAGAGAGGACATGAGTGTGGGGGAGAGGGAGAGGGAGAAGCAGACTCCCCACTGACCAAGGAGCCTGACATAGGGCTCAATCCCAGGACCCCAGAATCATGACCTGAGCTGAATCCAGACCCTTCACCTACTACACCATGGAGGTGCCCCTATTCTTAATTTTTTGAGGAAACTCTATACCATTTTCCATAGTGGCTGCATTGATTTATATTCCCAAAGACAGTGTAGGAGGTTTCCCATTTCTTCACATCTTCACCAAGATTTGTTAGTTTTTGTTTTCTTTGTTTTAGATAATAGCTACTTTTAACCAGTATGAGATGGTATCTCTGTGGTTTTGATTTGCATTTCCCTGTTCATTAACATCTTTTCACATGCCTGTTGGCCATCCAATATGTCTTCTTTGGAAAAATGTTTATTCTGGTCCTCTGCCCATTTTTAAATCCAATTGTTTGCTTTTTTGATATTAAGTTGAATAAATTCTTTATATATTTTGGATATTAATCCCTCATCAGATGCATAATTGTATAATATCTTCTCTCACTCAGTAGGTTGCCTTTTGTTGTTATCTTTTTTGCTGGTGCAATACCTTTTTAGTTTTATCTAATCCCATTTGTTTATTTTAGCTTTTGTTGCCATTGCCTGAGGAGATTGATTCAAACAAATATTGCTAAGACAAATATTATTAAGGAGCTTACTGGATATGTTTTCTTCTAGAAATTTTATGGTTTAACATTCAAGTGTTCAATCCATTTTTTCAAGTTTTTATTTAAATTCCAGTTAGTATGTAGTGTAATATTAGTTTCAGGTATAGAGTTTAGTGATTCATCACTTATATACAACACCCAGTGCCCATCACAAGTGCCCTACTTAATCCCCATCACCCACTTAACCCATCCTCCCACCCTCTCCCCTCCAGAGACTCTGTTTGTTCTCTATAGTTGAGTCTCTTTAGTGGTTTGCCTCTTTTTTTTTTTTTTTTACCCCTACATTCATCTGTTTTCTTTCATAAATATCACATATAAATGAGATCATATGAAATTTTTCTTTAGGGCAATTGCTGGATCCTAGGGTAGTTCTATTTTTATGTTTCTGAGGAAACTCCATACTGTTTTCCTTTTTTTAAAATAATAAATTTATTTTTTATTGGTGTTCAATTTGCCAACATACAGAACAACACTCAGTGCTCATCCCGTCAAGTGGCCCCCTCAGTGCCCGTCACCCATTCACCCCCACCCCCCGCCCTCCTCCCCTTCCACCACCCCTAGTTCATTTCCCAGAGTTAGGAGTCTTCATGTTGTGTCTCCCTTTCTGATATTTCCTACCCATTTCTGTTTTCCAAATGGCTGTAAGAATTTGCATTCCCACCAACCAACAGTGTAAGAGGGTTCCCCTTTTTCCACATCCTTAACCACACCTGTTGTTTGCTGTGTTGTTAATTTTAGCCATTCTGACAGTGTGAAGGAGTGTCCCATTGCAGTTTTGATTGTATTTCCCTGATGATGAGTGATGCTGAGCGTGTTTTGATGTGTCCATTAGCCATCTGGGTGTCTTCTTTGGAAAAGTGTCTATTCATGTCTTCTGCCCATTTCTTAGCTGGATTATTTGTTTTTGGGTGTTGAGTTTGATAGATTCTTTCTATATTTTGGATACTAATTCTTTATCAGATATGTCATGGGCATATATCTTCTCTGATTCCATAAGTTGCCTTTTAGTTTTGCTGATTGTTTCCCTCACTGTGTAAAAGCTTTCTATCTTGATGAAGTCCCAATAGTTCATGTTTGCTTTTGTTTCCCTTGCCCAGGAGACCTATCTAGTAAGAAGCTTCTACAGCTGATGTTAAATGTTGCTGCCTGTGTTCTCCTCTAGGATTTTGATGGCTTCCTGTCTCACATTGAGGTCTTTTATCCATTTTGAATTTATTTTTACATAAGAAATCAAGAAATCAATCTCATTTACAACTGTAACAAAAACCATAAGATATCTAGAAATAAACCTAACCCAAGAGGCAAAGATCTGTCCTCTTAAAAATATGAAACACTGATGAAAGAAAGTGAAAATGACACAAAGCCAAACTGTGGAAGGAGCCTCGGTGTCCATCGAAAGATGAATGGATAAAGAAGATGTGGTCTATGTATACAATGGAATATTACTCAGCCATTAGAAACGACAAATACCCACCATTTGCTTCAACGTGGATGGAACTGGAGGGTATTATGCTGAGTGAAATAAGTCAATCGGAGAAGGACAAATATTATATGGTCTCATTCATTTGGGGAATGTAAAAAATAGTGAAAAGGAATAAAGGGGAAGGGGAAAAAATGAGTGGGAATTATCAGAAAGGGAGACAGAACATGAGAGACTCCTAACTCTGGGAAACGAACCAGGGGTGGTAGAAAAAGGAGGTGGCCGGGGGGTAGGGGTGACTGGGTGATGGGCACTGAGGGGGGCACTTGATGGGATGAGCAGTGTGTGTTATTCTATATGTTGGCAAATTGAACACCAATAAAAAATAAATTTATTAAAAAATGACACAAAGAAGTGGAAAAACCTTCCATGCACACGGATTAGAAAAACAAACATTGTTAAAGTGTCTATACTACCCAAAGCAATCTATGCATTTAATGCAATCTCTATCAAAATAGCACCAACATTTTTCTCAGAGCTAGAACAAACTAACCTAAATTTTTTATGAAGCCACACATTTCCTCCAATAGCCAAAACAATCTTGAAAAAGAAAAGCAATGTTGGAGGCATCACAATTCTGGACTTCCAGCTACATTACAAAGCTGTACTGATCAAGACAGTATAGTACTGGTACAAAAACAGATACTTAGATCAATGGAACAGAATAAAAAAATCCATAGCTATAGAATAGAATAGGATCAGAATAGAAACCCATAACTATATTAAGAAAACTTCAACAAAGCAGTACAGTCTCTTCACATAAGGTGTTGGGAAGACTGAACAGCTCCATGCAAAAGAATGAAACTGGACCACTTTCGTATATTATATACAAAAAATATACTCAAAATGAATTAAACACCTATTTTGAAAGGACAACCCCATGTAAAAGAATAAAACTAGACCACTTTCTTATACCATACACAAATATAAACTCAAAATGGATTAAACACCTATTCTGAATGGACATTACTTTGCATGGGGCTGTCCAATCTTCCCAACATCATTAGCTGAAGAGATTTTTCCTCATTGTATATTTTTGCCTCCTTTGTTGTAGATTAATTGACCATGTATTCGTTGGGCTTGTTTCTGGGATCTCTGTTCTATTCACCGATTCATGTCTTTTTTTGTTAACCTCACCTTCCTAAAAGAAGGAAAAAAATAAATTTCTTAGTTTTCAATAAAGATGTTTTAAGCTTTCCTCTAGATCTTTTTACTTCAATAACTAGTATGGCATTTTTTATCAGTGTTTAAAAAGCTCAATATATAAAATGAAAATATCATCCCAACAGAAAACATTTTTTGCAGTTTTTGGTGTTTGTTCTGTTTTGTTTTGCTTTTAATCCTGAAATCCCTGGGGTTACATAGCCAAACCCACTTTTTCATTTTCCATGGCTATAATGACAGAGTAAAAAAACTACAATCCACTCTTAACAGCAAATTTTAAAAATGCATCAAAGCTCCAAAGGGAAAAGTACACTGAGAATTATAAGTTCTATTAGGCGGTGTCCCACTTGTAGGGCAACGTTTATGTGCATGCTTGCATCGTATTATTCCTCACGAGACACCATGGATTGCTTTAGAGTCAGCAGTGATTCACCCACTAAAACTAGCACTAGGGAAGCATTAATGTTACTTTTTAGAGCCATCTTTCCAGATTTTTAAATTTGACCTTCAAAAGTAGCATGCATTTTCACCCCTCTGAGAAAAACATATACACTGTTTGAAATATTCAATTAATATCATAAGGCTAAAACTTCATAAATGTCCCTGTCAAAAATATACCAGATGATTCTAAATTTAGATAAATAGTGAACTGTTTGTATATTTGACAGTTTGTTTGGCGTTTTTATTTATTTATTTATTTTATTTTTTGGTCTCTCTGTCTCTCTGTCTCTCTCTCTCTCTCTCTTTCTCTCAGTGTTCCTTTGGCTATGTGTTCCAAATTAGTGAGGTTCAGGCTCCACAAGGGATGTAAAGCATGGCATTTGAGAAAGGGCTGTCTTTTTGGGTACTGCATCTCCTGACAGCATGATGAAAAGTTAATAGGCCAAATACACTTGCTATTTACAGGTGTATGAGCCTTAATAGTGAATTCTTTTCACAGCTGTCACTTTGTGCCCCAAGATACACCCATTGTCACAAAGCAACCTGTTTGTTAAGGAAGTTTAACCTCTTCAGAGTCAGAGCTTGAAATTTCAATCAGTGGAGAGCAAGATTTATAAATGACAAGGATTTAACAGTGACACTGGTGGAGATATTTCTGTAAGGCAGGAACAGAAACAACCACCACAACAAGATAGGACCGATGTATGAGAATCTTGGAGCAGCCTAGTGGACTCACTGACCTGTCACCACCCATAATTCTCCCACAGATAGGCCCCTGTTGGTGTATACCAATGTGTTCAAACGTGTCTAATCATGAGGATCACTTGCAAGGCTGGTGGTTAGGCATACAGATTCTTGAGACTCCCTGGAGAATCCAATTCAGTAGATATGAAGCAGAGTTCAGGAAATTCAATTATTAATGAGTACCCCGGGTGGTTTTATTGATTCAGCAAGTGTGAGTAGTACTGATTAGTCAATGCATGCCATCGGCAGCCCTTTTCTTTCTACCTGTAGCTTATGTCGGTGTATCATGAAAGTTCGGTTTCTGACAGGCTTTAGAATCCTTTAGGAAGGATTCTAAACCTGTGGAAACTGTATCACTGATATACTCCACATACACTTAGTATGTAAGTGTCCCTACTCTCCTGCAGTCTGCATGGTGCAACCTGTGAGCTGTTGCTATAACCTAAGGAACAGCTCTCTGTTCTCCAAAATTTCTCATGCTCATTCCTTCCTTTCACATAAAATATTACAGGTTAGGGCTGTGCTCTCTGTTCAACTACTCACTGTGAAGTAGTCAGGCAATAACTGTGATTCTTGGAAACAAACACAAGCCATATTTTTTCAGGGTGGCTCTTCTCTAAGTGAAGATGCAGGGGTTCAATCTTCCATTTTGTGTATTCTCCAATTCAGCCTGTGCACCCCAGCTGCATGGAAAGGGAAGGCAGAAGGACTGTGGATCTCCAAGGATATTTTAGGATTACAGTTCCCTTAGAAGCACTAGTTATTATTCCTAACAAAACTGGAGATATGTTCTTACTGTTTCTACACATACAAGAAGAGGAATGGGATACACCGAGGATGCTGCTGGGTTGTTCCATTGCTCCAATTGAGTAATATAACTTCTTTATTTCAGGCTCACTATATAGACTGATTTGTACTAGATTTTAATCTTGAATAGGCCTCTTAATGTCTTTTAATTTTTGGATCTTAGTTAAAATAAATTAAATGGTAACTATTTCTTTTTTTTTAAACTTTTTATTTATTTATTTATTTATGATAGGCACACAGTGAGAGAGAGAGAGGCAGAGACACAGGCAGAGGGAGAAGCAGGCTCCATGCTCCGGGAGCCCGACGTGGGATTCGATCCCGGATATCCAGGACCGCGCCCTGGGCCAAAGACAGGCGCCAAACCGCTGCGCCACCCAGTGATCCCAAATGGTAACTATTTCAATCATAGTAAGAGCCCAGAAGTGGAAGCAGTAAAACACTAGGTATTTGTTTGCTTCTTCCTTTTTGAATAGGAAAGCTTTTGAAAGCATATTTTTTTTAAAAAGCACTTTTTAAATTTTTTTGTGTGTGTTCAAAGTTCTAACTTAGTGTAATTGTTTAAGCAAATACCATTGAGTTTTAATCCTCTGAGAACATAGGGAGATTATTTTTTCCTTTCACACGGAAAAAAGAAAGGACCCAATTCTCCCAGCAAATACCTGCTTCAGTTGATAAACAAAGTACACTCAGAAAGAAGGCTGTCTACATACAACTGCAATAATATTTGTTTTTCTCTTTAGATCTTTAGAAATACAATATAGCTTTTATTTCCCTTTTCTACATCTTAGTTTCAAGGTCATTTAACTATATCATAATATTCAAGGCAATTATTTCTTTGATTCTTCATTCAGATGGAGGACATTATGGATCTTTTGAAAATATTGTAAATATTGTTTTCTCCAAAAACAAACCAGAGACACAGATAAACAATACCTATATATAGTTTTGATATGTTCAAGGCTCTTTGAAGGCAATCCATAAAGCACAGTTACCTTAGATATAAGCCCAATAACTTTTGATTAGGATGGAAAGCTAAACAATGATAATGATTCAAAAACTTTGTAGAATGCATGAAAACAAAAGGCTACATTTGCAGAAATAAGAGGTGACTGATATGTTCAAGTAGTACTAGCATACACCTATTGTTTGCAATTAGCTTCATTTTTCTATTCCCACAAATAATTGGGAATGTTCTTCCCACATACAGTACTTGAAAAAATAAATCATCACTCCTTGGCTTTCAGAAATATGACCTGGTTTATATCAAAATTCTCTCCTGTAGCTGTCTGCCTTTCCAAATTGTGTGCTTATTTCTACAATTCCTTTTAACAAAAAAAAAAAAAAAAAGTTCCAAGTTTTTTGTTTTGCTACATGTTCCCTGACTTGAACAATTTCAACAACCATTTCTTCAGTCAGCTTTAACTTTAATCAATTTTGACATTCTGACTGCCCTGTTCTTGGAGAGGTTGATTACTTCATACTCTTTGACCCAGAAGTGATATCTTGCTATGTTTTTATACATCCACATCCTAAATTTTCTAAAATTTTCTTGGTGCTATCTTTATTGCTTTGAGCATTTCAGCAAGCAGCTAGATTGGAAAAAAAAAAAATTAGCATTCTTCAGACCACATTAATGGATCATACATTACAATGATTTCTATATTCAGCAAAAATTGAAAACAGAATATGTGTATAAATTTGGATAAGCAACTTAGTGAAGTGAAATCTAGACTTGTTTATGAAAATAATAAACATGTATGCGTGTGAACGTACAATTTGTATTTGTTTTCTATTGCTACCATAACAAATTATCACAAACTTACAGACTTAACACAATTTTACTAGTTCTGATCTGTGGGTCTAATATGGTTTTATTTAAAGCTAAAGTCAAGGTGTGGGTAGAGCTGTGTTCCTTTCTGGAGTCTCTAGGGGAGAATCCTCTTTTTCCTTTTCCAATCTCTTAGAAGCTGCTAGCATTCTCTTTCCTCAATCTTTAAAGCAAGCAGAGATGCATTATCGCTGACCCTTCAGTTTACCTCTTCCTCCAGCCACAACTAGGAAAGGTTCCCTACTGTCAAAGACTCATGAGATTAGATTGGGCCCATTCAGATAATCCTGGAAAATATCCCCTTCTCGATGTTTTTAACTTTAATCACACTTGCTAATTTTTGTTGTTATCATGTAGGTAACTTACAGGTTTTATACATTAGGTTATGGACATTTTAGTGTTCATTATTCTACCTATCACAATATGATAGTTTATGATACATGACACATCATATTCATATTTATACATATATATAATGTATATTTTTAAGTATACATAAAATATATTTTATTTTGAAGTATACATAAAAAGTGTGTGTGAGAGTGTATATATATATGACTTATATGATAATAATCAAATGAAAACACATATAACTACTACCTAGGCTAAAAAAAGGATATTACTGGTAGCTTAGATGCCTTCCTCTTCTGGATAGTTCCCTTCCCATATACATACCTCTTCCTTCTTCCCTACGTCTCCTACTAGAGAACCTTGATAATGGATTTTTGTTAACTGCTCTGATAGACATTAATAGTGTTAATTCTTTCTGTACCTTTTCTACCTGGACATATAGGAAGCCAAAATTTTCCAGTCCCTCCCCACCTAATAGGTAGCTAAGGCTATGTACTACTGAAAAATGAAATATGACTGGAAATGAAATTTCTTACTACTCTGTGAAGCAAAGGTAAGTTCTATGTGGTCCTCAATTCTTTTTGGCCTTTTGCTAGGAAGAAGTGGTAAGTCACAAGATTTAAGTAGCCTGGATTTGATGTGTGTTACCATATAGAGGATGCCATCATTTGCACTGAAAATTCTAAGGAGCAAAAATTAAGCCTAAATTCTGTAAAGATACTAAGGTTTGTTTTTTTTTTTTTAGATGAAACAGACTTACCTAATTAAGTAATATTATTTTTCTCTATCATTCTCCCAATTCTTCGATAATTCCCAAATAACAGGTTATTTAGTTTCCTTATTTTTCAAATTAATACATGTGGCATAAAATTGTATATACTTTGTCATTTGTATCTTTTATTGTTTTCAATATTTTTCTATGTAAAAGTATGTAGCTTGGGCAGCCCAGGTGGCTCAGCAGTTTAGCGCCGCCTTCAGCCCAGGGCCTGATCCTGAAGACCCAGGATCGAGTCCCACATCGGGCTCCCTGCATGGAGCCTGCTTCTCCCTCTGCCTGTGTCTCTGCCTCTCTCTCTCTCTCTCTCTCTGTATGTCTCTCATGAATAAATAAATAAAATCTTTTTTTAAAAAAAGTATGTAGCTTTTTCATTAATCTTTACTAATATATTTTATCAAGTTGATATATAATGTGGCATTTCTATATACTAACAATGAGACTGAAGAAAGAGAAATTAAGGAGTCAATCCCATTTACAATTGCACCCAAAAGCATAAGATACCTAGGAATAAACCTAACCAAAGATGTAAAGGATCTATACCCTCAAAACTATAGAACACTTCTGAAAGAAATTGAGGAAGACACAAAGAGATGGAAAAATATTCCATGCTCATGGATTGGCAGAATTAATATTGTGAAAATGTCAATGTTACCCAGGGCAATTTACACGTTTAATGCAATCCCTATCAAAATACCATGGACTTTCTTCAGAGAGTTAGAACAAATTATTTTAAGATTTGTGTGGAATCAGAAAAGACCCTGAATAGCAAGGGGAATTTTAAAAAGAAAACCATATCTGGGGGCATCACAATGCCAGATTTCAGGTTGTACTACAAAGCTGTGGTCATCAAGACAGTGTGGTACTGGCACAAAAACAGACACATAGATCAGTGGAACAGAATAGAGAACCCAGAAGTGGACCCTGAACTTTATGGTCAACTAATATTCGATAAAGGAGGAAAGACTATCCATTGGAAGAAAGACAGCCTCTTCAATAAATGGTGCTGGGAAAATTGGACATCCACATGCAGAAGAATGAAACTAGACCACTCTCTTTCACCACACACAAAGATAAACTCAAAATGGATGAAAGATCTAAATGTGAGACAAGATTCCATCAAAATCCTAGAGAAGAACACAGGCAACACCCTTTTTGAACTCGGCCACAGTAACTTCTTGCAAGATACATCCACGAAGGCAAAAGAAACAAAAGCAAAAATGAACTATTGGGACTTCATCAAGATAAGAAGCTTTTGCACAGCAAAGGATACAGTCAGCAAAACTCAAAGACAACCTACAGAATGGGAGAAGATATTTGCAAATGATGTATCAGATAAAGGGCTAGTTTCCAAGATCTATAAAGAACTTCTTAAACTCAACACCAAAGAAACAAACAATCCAATCATGAAATGGGCAAAAGACATGAAGAGAAATCGCACAGAGGAAGACATAGACATGGCCAACATGCATATGAGAAAATGCTCTGCATCCCTTGCCATCAGGGAAATACAAATCAAAACCACAATGAGATACCACCTCACACCAGTGAGAATGGGGAACATTAACAAGGCAGGAAACCACAAATGTTGGAGAGGATGCGGAGAAAAGGGAACCCTCTTACACTGTTGGTGGGAATGTGAACTGGTGCAGCCACTCTGGAAAACTGTGTGGAGGTTCCTCAAAGAGTTAAAAATATACCTGCCCTACGACCCAGCAATTGCACTGTTGGGGATTTACCCCAAAGATACAGATGCAATGAAACGCCGGGACACCTGCACCCCGATGTTTATAGCAGCAATGGCCACGGTAGCCAAACTGTGGAAGGAGCCTCGGTGTTCATCGAAAGATGAATGGATAAAGAAGATGTGGTTTATGTATACAATGGAATATTACTCAGCCATTAGAAATGACAAATACCCACCATTTGCTTCAACGTGGATGGAACTGGAGGGTATTATGCTGAGTGAAGTAAGTCAGTCGGAGAAGGACAAACATTATATGTTCTCATTCATTTGGGGAATATAAATAATAGTGAAATGGAATATAAGGGAAGGGAGAAGAAATGTGTGGGAAATATCAGAAAGGGAGACAGAACGTAAAGACTGCTAACTCTGGGAAACGAACTAGGGGTGGTGGAAGGGGAGGAGGGCGGGGGGTGGGAGTGAATGGGTGACGGGCACTGGGGGTTATTCTGTATGTTAGTAAATTGAACACCAATAAAAAATAAATTTAAAAATAAATAAATAAATAAATAAATAAATAAATAAATAAACTTTATATTTTACAATTAAAGTATATTTGCATTACACAAGAAGTTCTTCTGGTATGAATATTTTTTATACATGTTCTTTTTTAAAAAAATATATTTATTTATGATAGTCACAGAGAGAGAGAGAAAGAGAGAGAGAGGCAGAGACACAGGCAGAGGGAGAAGCAGGCTCCATGCACCAGGAGCCCGATGTGGGACTCGATCCCGAGTCTCCAGGATCGTGCCCTGGGCCAAAGGCAGGGACTAAACCGCTGCGCCACCCAGGGATCCCCTATACATGTTCTTAAAAATATTTCCTAGTACATATGTAAAATCATGTCTTTTGTATATAGATAAGATGGAAATGTTTAAATTGTAGGATATATACACATGTACAACTTTTTAGAAACTTTATTAACTTCTACCAATTTGTAGTCCATGAATTTTAGTGAGAGTTGTCATTCCACACATTGTTGAAAATATTACATTTTGAGAAAACTCTGAATTGTTCCTAATTAGATAGATCTGGTATTTTATGTTATGGCCATTCTAATTTACATTTCTCTATTACTAATGAGGATGAGCATCCATTTAAATGTTATGGATCATTTGGAATAATTCTGCTAATTCCAGTCTTTTGCCCATTTCCCAAATAACTTGTTTCTTATTAATGTATTAGAGTTCTTTCTAGGTCCTAAATGCAAAACCTTTATCAATTACATATGTTACAAATAATTTGTTCCACTTTCTGGCACGCATTTTATCATTAAATTGCCTTTTCATTTACAGAATTTCTTAATTTTTAAAGAAGATTTTATATATTTGAAAGACAGAGAGAAAGAGAGAGAGCAAGTCCATGAGTGGGGGGAGGGGCACAGGGACAAGCAGAGAAACTGTTGAGTGCTGAGCCAATCCTGGAGCTAGATTCCAGGACCCCAAGATCGTGACCTGAGTCAAGGTTGGATGTTTAACCTACTGAGCCACTCACGTGCCCCAGGATTTCTTAATCTTAATGCAATAAAATGTATTGGTCTTCCTCCACATGCTTACCAATTTTTGTGTCTTGTTACAAAAATCCTTGCCTAAACATACAAAATCATAGGATATTCTTTCATAATTTCTTAAAGTGTTATAGTCATGTCTTTAATCCAACTGTAAACATCTCAGATATTGTGCAACACAGAGATCCAATTTCATTTTTTCTCCTTCTCAATAACCAAATCCCTGAGCAGTATTGGCTAAATAGTTTCTATACATGTCTAGATCTGTATGTTTTCTCTAGACTATTGATTTGTCTTCCTTTACTATACAACAATAATTTGCTTTTCAGTTTTCCTTTTTAGAAGTGTCTTCCTTTGGCTAATTTTAGCTTTCAGTTCTCACATGTGAATTTTATTTTTTTTAAAGATTTATTTATTGAGAGAGAGAGGGGGAGAAAAGGAACTGGGGGCAGGGCAGAGGCAGAAACAGACTCCCTATGAGCAGGTAGTCTTACCCAGGGCTCTATCCCAGGACCCCGGGATCATGGCCTGAGCTAAGGCAGATACTTAACCCACTGAGTCACCCAGGTGTCCCTCACATGTGAAATTTAGAATTATCTTGTTGAATTCCACATCACATCCTATGTCTGATATCCAGTCTGATATCTAGCTTTCAAAAATGACTCATGTGTCATCCCTGAACACTTTCATTGGGAAAGAAAACACTTTCATATAGCCATATGGCCATAACTAGATGGAAAACTGTCATATCTGGAAAAAAAAAGATGATTTATGTAAACAGCTAGCTATTTACGTTACCATACTTTCTTCTGGATACCAAGACTTTAACTTTTAAGCTATGAGTGAATGTAAAGTATTGCAATGTGTATGGTATATCTCCAATAAACATATATTGAGATATAATGTGCATTTTCCCTTTTTCTTTTGGTAAAAATTTCATAACTAAAATTTATCATCTTAACTACCTGAAGGGTACAGTTCAATAGTATATTCACATTATTGTAAAACAAATGCCTAGAACTTTTTCATCTTGCAAATCTAAAACTCTATACTCAGTAAACTACAACTTTCCTCTCTCTAGTCCCCCCAGATACTAATAACAATCAATCCACTTAGAAGTGTTTTTAAGATGCTGAAATTTTGGAATTTAAGAGAAATTCAAAGATCAAAAGAGAATGATCTCCCTTTACATATGGAAATCAGCTCTGACAATCTACCCGTGATCTACAGTCAGAGATCTCAGTGTACCAGGGCATATGAGAAAATGTCACTCCCCAGTTAGGGTAAGAAAAAGTATGATATGAAGAATCTCTCATCTGGATTGAACTGCAGTGACTGACTTACCAGAATCATGTATGGATAGAGGGTCAATAAATTTTTGACAGGTGCTGGCAATGTGCCAAAATGGTAAATGAATACACAGGACAAGAATACACAGGATTTCTTTGTACAGGCAATGTCACTCAATGGTTAAAAGTACGGATGTTAGGGATCCCTGGGTGGCGCAGCGGTTTGGCGCCTGCCTTTGGCCCAGGGCGCGATCCTGGAGACCCGGGATCGAATCCCACATCAGGCTCCCGGTGCATGGAGCCTGCTTCTCCCTCTGCCTGTGTCTCTGCCTCTCTCTCTCTCTCTCTCTCTCTCTCTCTCTGTGACTATCATAAATAAATAAAAATTAAAAAAAAATAAAATAAAAAGTACGGATGTTATAGTTAGTGAGACCTGAGTTCTCATCCAGTTTCTACCATATACTAATGATTTGTCTTTAAAGTTACTTTACTTCTCTGAGCCTCAGTTTCCTTATTTAAAAAATGCTGTGTGTAAAAATACCTATCTCATAGGGCTGTTATTAAGATAATCCCCACAACTGGGGCACCTGGGTGGCTCTGTGGTTGAGCATCTGCCTTTGGCTCAAGTGTGGTCTCGGGGTCGTGGGGTGGAGTTCCTCAACAGGCTCCCCGGAGGGAGTCTGTTTCTCCCTCTGCCTGTGTCTCTGCCTCTCTCTCTGTGTCTCCCATGAATAAATAAAATCTTTAAAAAAAAAAAAGACAGTCCCCACAATTACTCTCCAATAAGTTGTTTATTGCTCCCAGTATCTGCTCAGTTGGAGATACTAGTTATTAGAGGCAGGAGTTCTGTCCAGGAGGAAAATTTGAATAACACACAATACATAAAATATATAAAGTTTAAAATGAAATTATATATATATATATAAATTAAGGTATTAAATATATATGAAATTTTATAATATGTAATGTGTTACATAACATGCATATAAGATTATATTTTTGCTAAACATATATAAATTTGCATAGAAAGGTGATGATATAAGCATGCCTAAATAAATAAATATGTATCACTTCTTTAGCTCAAGGATTACTGGATATATAAATAAATCAAATTGGAAGATTTTCTTTGCTGTTTGAGACTATTCTAGTGTTAAGCAGCTTTGAAGATATTCTTTCTCCTTCCCAAACCCCCTTTCTCTTCCCTTGATATCTGAGAACTGATTGAACCTATAGCAGAATGGTGCTTACTATACTGATATGATTCTTTTTCCCATTGGATTACAGAAAAGGCAGAAGTATTTGTGAGGATTTTGTGATAATATGACTTAGAAGATTTTCTTCTACAGAGAGATTATATATTTCAGTTTCTTAATAGTGCTTAGGTTTATAGTTACTTATGCTTTAGTTATCTAGGCATGACTTACAGCCAGAATCCCTAACAGATTGAATTTCTGCTGAATAGGGCATTCAGCAATTATTTGAGAAACTTGCTAGCTGTCAAAGATGAGAGCAGAATTAAACTAAATATTCTAACATATTGTTAGGGGAAAGAAGTCATTACTGACACTTTAAATATATACTTTGTTTTAAATCAGTTGCTCAGGTTTGACAGCTTTAAGGGAACACTACATATCTTTGCCTAAAATGTACACACTAATCTTTCAGTAAACTCTCGTTCATTTTTTCACTGTTTGTAAGTGTGTGCATTCAATATTAAGAAGAGAGCTGCTGCTCCAGTCCCCTCTCCATAATAATAATGTAATGGGATTTAAAATGTATAATGAGTAGCAGTAATCCAAGAATGACCCAAGAAACTCCTATTATATCTCAAAACATCATTTCTTTGAAGATCTTTCCTCACAACGTTGAGTGGACACATACTTTTCTCCTAAAGTGAATTGGAAACCTCAACCAGATGCCTTGTCTTTAAAGGAATCTAGAATTATAAATAAGAAAAGAATCACATCATTTCCTATGATAATGTAATTCTGAGCCGTGATCCTTGAGCGATGTGCTCAGAAATCTGGCTGCTCATGATGCCGAGTCCAGAAGATGACAAATTTCCAGCTAGTGGTCAAAGACCAAGGAGAAGAATATATAGCAATAAGTTCTCAGAAACATGACCAGGGTGGGCATAAAAACAGGCTGCTGCTGCAACTTACAATTCTCTGTGGTCTATGGCTTCTAACTCTAGCTAATGGACTGAGCAGTCTTCTTGAAAAACCACCAACTGGACTTCCCAAGTCTCAGAACTTGAGGGGAGAGCATGAACCCGAGTGGAGTTCCTATAAACTAACCGATCCTGAACTGCCTGGGGATGGACTACTTTTAACTGAACAACTGGTAGCTTCTCCTGAGTCCCACTCTTATCTTGCTCAGATACTCACGTCCCAGGGGTTGCTCTCCTTCATTATATTTAAATATAAGAAAAGAACCAATTCTTTTAATGATCTTGGGATTACTCTTTGATGGATCAGAACCCTTCCCACGAGGGTCTGTTCTTCCATGTAGAACCAGGTTTGCCTTGCTTTGCCTAGCAGCACCCTCAGCTTAACGGTCACTGGCCTTCTGCCTCTCTTTATCTATTATTTAAGCCTTCTGCATATTGCAAACTACCTCTGACTGCAAGAAAAATCACAGGAAAGGCAAAGTTTATAGAGCTCTAAAAATAGTAGGCCACGAAGGAATAAACTGAGAGGTAATTTCTAATGTTAAATGATTTTTTTTTTTTAATGAAGCAGATTGCATTATAACAAAGGTCTTTGGGATGATCACTAGCACATTCCTGGGTAGACAGATTCAGAGGTGGATGTGGAGATGAACAATGATGAGATTAAAGGTGAAGCAATTTGGAGCAAAGTGGGGAAAAGGGTAAACCCTAGTGATTTAGGGGAGCCATTCCTATTATTGCGATACGTTTGACATTTCTGTAGAAGGTGAACCTGGGCACATATCTGTCAGAATATGGTTTGGAAGAAGGGCTTACGAAGGATTTATGGTATACTTAATGTTTTTGCAATTTGGGAAAGACAGACCCTGGATACAGGACAGAATATTTTCAGGTTAACTTTAGTGAAATTCTCTATGCTTAAAATTGAAAATTTGATCATGTCAAAGTGTTATGTTATTGTGGATATTGCTGTTTTTTATGATCTTTCTTTTCTTAGTACCTGAGCTAGGAGTTAGCTTCTGAGTAATTCCTGAAATTTCTATTTGAAGGGGAAGTTTTCAGAGCTGAAAAAACACTCTATCCCTTCAGTGCAGAGGAATTTGTGAGGGGAACTGGTGCTCACTGAAGAGCCAAGACCTGAGGGATATGGGAATCTCAACCACAAATATTTTTCTCCCCATTCCTTGACTTTTAATTCATAAGATATGTCATGTTAGTTTTTATGACCCCCTCTTACTTTAGAAGGCACAGAAAATAAAATCTGGAAGTCCAAGGACTTGCCACTAAGTCTGGTTGTCAACTGAGCCCTTCTAATACAGGGCACTTATGTTGTAGAATTTTTTTTTAAATCAATCAAAATAAAAACATTTAAACACTGTCAGGAGCACGACTTACATATAAGTTATACTGGCACATCGGTGTATCCGATTTATGCATTGTTAAGCAGTATCATCTCATCTGATCCTCAGCAGGAATTATTTTCTGTCTTTTACACACATAATTACACAACCTTTGACAAATCACTTAACCTTTCAGCTCCAGTTTCATCCTCTATGAGATAATGAGATCGAGTGGCTATTTTTTAGCGTTGCTTTTTATGTTCCTTTCTTGTAACTTATTTGGCCTCTGGAATTCTTTTGCTATAAAAAAACAAAATGACTAACTCTGTAAAGGAAAAATCTTACTTCCCAATGATGCACAGCTATTCTTCTCTCACACACGGGAAACACAACAGAGATGCCCCTAGTTTTGTCTTATAAATGCGGCAATCTACTCCCCTCCATCTAGGGACTGAGATTTTTAAGTTGCTCTACATTTTAGAGAATTGATAATAAAACAAATCACTGATTATTTTTTGAGAGGGGGGTTTAAATCTCCTTCTTAATATTCAGTTCCTATTGAGAAATCTACTCAGGATCAGAAATAATAAATTACAAAATTTTCAAAGTCACACAGTCATTGTTCACCAAGTCTGAACACACTCTTCATTTGTCTTGCTTACCGCTCTATTTGTAAGTAGACCTGACATGTAAAAATAGCTCTAGTGGTAAACCTTTGGTCTCAAAGTGGTTACCATTCCCCATGAGTGCTTTTATAACTATAGCTTACTTTGTAGTAAAGTTGTAATGACAGCTGTCATCAAAAGGCTTTCACGAAGCATTTGCTGACCTTTAGATGCTGCATGTAACAAGTGCTGTTGTAAAGTCTTCAGGGTCTTGCTTTGGAGTCTTGTTCTTCGACATAGTTTTCACATGGTTAACTCTAAATATACCAATTGAAATCTGATAATTCAATCCTTTTATTTCTCTGATGGTTCTCTCATTCCGTGTGTATTCATTGAGTTCTTCTTATGTGCCAGAAAATATATTATCTTCTAGATACATGATGATGAACAAAATAGCCACACCCATATCCACTTGGAAATTACCACCTAGCAGGATTGCTAGAGAGTAAATGAATGAACATACAAATAAGTATACATCATTTTATCATGATTCTTATCATGAATCTCATCATGAATCATTTATCATTATTCTTGAATAGCTGGGAGGTTCCTTTCCAGTTCCCATATCATTATATTGGTATGTTTTTATCCGTATTTTTTAAAAATGTAGAACTTCTCAAGTCCTCAAGACTGAGTGGCAACTAATGTTTATTGAAAGTGGGAGAAAGACGAATACCATAAAGGCAGGGGACCAGAGCTCCTCATACAGTAATTACCAAAATCCTGAGTGGGGCGAGAAGCAATATATTCTTTGAGTTCTAGAAGATCATTATTACATTTAAAAACTCAACTTTAAATTTCTGGCATCTGTAATCTGAAAAGTTTAAACTTGATAGCCTTCATGTCCATAATATAAACAAGGACATTAGGAGTCTTTTAAAGTGCATGTTTATGTTTTACCTAATGCCTGTGGGATGGTGATCATGCAAAGCGTCAATGTTTCATACTTAGTACGATGCTTCTTAAATCTAGATTTCATTATGTATCATTTGGAAGTTGCTAGAAATAGACTATGCTGAGTTTAAAATTTATTTTCGTCTTCCCTTCTAATTTCATACGTATAAAGTAACGTATCAAGGATAACCAGTGAGAGGAGGTGTTCGTTTTTATTCTTTATAAGGTATTTTTCCCCCCTGAGAGCAGATTTCACCTAGCCACATGAAAAGATTTTTACTATAAAGAAAATAATTGTAAAAGAAGCAAGCAAGTCAGAAAACCCTTAGAAAACTCTGCCCAAATTATGCTAGAAAATATAAATGAGGATAACTGTTAGGTTAACAATCTTAGTTCTTGTTTGTTTGGCTAGTTTTTTAAATATGCCTCAAAAAAAATCTGACACATGGGAGAAGTTCTATCACCATGTTTTTAACCTAAAGTAAACTTTATATGGCTCTTTGTTCCCAATTTTTCTAATTCCCTTCACCCCAGTGGCTTAGCAGAGAGTCTCCAGCTCTATTTCAGACTTAATCAGTTCAGCATCTTCCCAGGTCTCGTGTGAACACATATGAAAGACTGGGGAAGTGAAGCTGCTCGATACAATGGGGGCTCATTAACATTGTTTTAACAAGCCTTGGTTTATGCAAGCGGTTGTCTAACATGCAGCTCTAATTTGAATCCACACTTCTCAGCATGGTAATGAGGGCTCTGCTGAATGCCAGTGTTTGTGCATATACATGAGCACTCTGCATTTAATTCAATCAAGAAAATGGAAACTTTCAGACTCAAGCTTAATTTGACTTTGGATTAACCATTCTGACGACACTAAAAAAGTTCCCCATGAACTCACGTACCTTAAATGAAAATTAAGAGGACATGATGAAAAAGTGTACAACTGGCATTTACTTTAAAAGGAAAAATATTTAAATTTCTGCTTTGAGGAGAAGATCATGTCTTCTGTTCCATTACTGCAATAATAATATTATGTGCACTCATGGATGGTTTAAGAGAAAGTACAGAGCAAGGTGTGAATCCCAGTTTCTCTACATAGAGCCGGGGCCTCAAGAAGTTACTCCTGAGTTTTGGCATTTGTAAAATATAACCCCTCACACAATAACTATCTAGGATCAGAAAATAAGAGTGGATAAAGAAGCTGTGGTCTATGTATACAATGGAATATTACTCAGCCATTAGAAATGACAAATACCCACAATTTGCTTCAAAGTGGATGGAACTGGAGGTTTTTATCCTGAGTAAAATAAGTCAATTGGAGAAGGTCAAACATTATAGGGTTTCACTTATATGGGAAATATAAAAAATGGTGAAAGAGATTAAAGGGAAAAGGAGAGAAAATAAGTGGGAAATTTCAGAGAGGGATACAGAACATGAGAGACACCTAACTCTGGGAAATGAACGAGGGGTGGTGGAAGGGGAGGTGGGAGGGGTGGATGGGGTGACTGGGTGATGGGCACTGAAGTAGCACTTGACGGAATGAGCACTGGGTGATATACTGTATGTTGGCAAATCGAACTTCAATAAAAAAAATATACAAAAAACAAAGGAAGATGTATCTTTATGATTAAAATATTCATTTTATTCAGCATCAGTGAATCAAGGAAATCACACACATACACACACATACATGATGTAGCACTAATATTGTACACAACATTGTTTTAAAGATTTTATTTATTTATTAATGAAAGAGAAGCAGGCTTCCCCCGGGGAGTCCAATGCGGGACTCGATCCCGGGAAGCCGGGATCAGCCCTGAGCCATAGGCAGATGCTCAACCATTAAGCCACCCAGGTGTCCCTGTACACAATATTTTAAAACAAAAATTTGACAAATTGTATTATCATGGAAATATTTTAGTTAAAACAGCTATGCAGAAAAAAAGTAGGTTTCTGGATATTTCTTTACTAAAATGCAAAATAAAACATTTCATCAATTTGAAATCTTGCTGTTTAACAAAAGTAAATATTTTAGAGTTTATATCTATAACACATTATCTATTATAAATATAAAAATACACACAAAAGTAAATATTTTAGAGTAAATATTCTGAAGTTTTATTTTTCTTATACATACATAAAATCTGAAGTTTTTCAATAATTATATTGAAGTTACATCTTTTCCTTCTATCCCTTATGTATAATATATTGTCAAACTACTTGAATGTTTTTCCTTTATTTGCTGATGAACTTACTTATATATAAGTTTTATTTCATACCCAAAACCAGATTGAAACAATTAATATATACAAGGTACATTCACTTTGTTTTCCATAATTCTTTTGCTTAAAACTTTGCAATGACTCTCCTTTTTATTCAGAATCAAAGATTAAGTTCTTATAATGACCCATGAGGCTCCTACCAGTTATTCCATAGGTACCTGCCCTCAACACAAAGCCTTATGGATTATTCTCTAGTTGCCCCCTTCTCCAGCTACTTCTCTCACCTCATCCTTTATTTATTTTCTTCTTACCCACATGCTCCATTCAAACTGCCACTGGCTGTTCCCTCTGACTTGAAAGTCCTTCCACTAGTTATCTTCATGGTTAATCCCCTTTCTCCTTCAAGTCTTTGGTCTCATGTCATTTTCCTGATGAAGCCTATTTTGCAATACCATATTTGAAATTAAAACACCTCCTCACTTGCCTATACTCTGGTCCTCCTTATCTAGTTTTTATTTTCTCCTATTTTTATTTATATTAATAATTATAATATACTATAATTTAGTTATATGTTTAATGTGTGAACACACTTCCTATTCCAGCTGCAATGCAATATTAAATATATTAAATATACTTATTGATTTTAAGCTTATTTTTATTTGCTTATTGTTATTAAGCTTATTGATTTTGCTTATTAAGCTTCATTGCTAACTACATCTTCCTCTATTTTTCATCTTCCTCCAACCACTGTTTAACATTTTTAATTATTATTTGTGGAGGTGATGTTTCTTCAAAACTAGTCTCTAAAGTAATAATGGATAATATGCTTTCTAAATTTTTACATGTCTTTAAGATACTCTCACTTTCACTGGTTAGAGTACTTAAGGGTTGTAGTCTTATACTTTGTTTAGTTTGTTTTCTCACATCAAGACTGGAAAAGGAGTTACTCAATGCCAGTCTGATTTTTTTTCTCTTTGTATGAAACCTGAAGCTTACAAGCCTAGTATGATTCTTTTTTGATATCTGTAATCTTATCTATCAATACGTACATAGGAACATTTATTTTCTTCTAAACCCAGTCCAGAATTTAATGAGATTTCAATCTGCAAAACTGGATTTTTAATAATCTCAAGGAATTTTCTCTTGTGTCTTCTGTAATTATTGACTTCTGTTTCATTTTGTTCCATTTTGTTTTCTGAATGTATCATCCAAGTTCCTAGGCTTCTCATTTTAGATTCATAGCTCTTTATATTTTTTCCTATGCTTTGAGCTACTTTTTTCTATTTCATTTTCCAAGCCACTGACATAGGTCCAACTTTCATTTAGTACATTTTTGGTTAATTGGGTATTTATGTTTTCTTTTGTTTAGGAGTTTGTATATTTTTTAAACAAACTGATTATATTAATTACTTACAACAATGTAGAGAAATGATTGAATATGCAGCTAATGTGCTTATTTTATTTTGCTTCTTGGAATTAGGCACAATGATGTAAATTTAATGCTATTAAAGTAAAAGCTAACATTTTCAGCATCTCCAAATAGGAAAACTTCCTGTAATCCAACTTTTAAGATTGTGACCACACAGGTAAAAATATATATTATTTCAAAATATGGTGTGCTCCTTGTTTTTATGAAAAGAGGAGCCACCAGCTTCAATTTGCAAAATGAGGTATCTTTTGATATTTTTCATACTGATGAGTCTAGTGAGACACATTTTAAAAATGATACAGCTGTTAAGTTTAAGAAAATTTCATAAATTAGAATCATTTGGTTATGCCTAATCAGAAAAGTCCTTATGTAATACACAGTAATCCCAGTGGAATTCTGAATACCAAATGTTCCATTGTCATAGTTGTATAAATTTTTTATTGCATCTCACAAGATAAATTTGACATAATTTATGATATACCAGTGAAAATCAGATTATATTTTTCATTTGAAATTTAAAATAAAAACGGATTACTATTTTGCTTAAGAGAATATGAAGAAAATGTGCAGAATATTTGTTCCCTCACTGGTTTATTAAAGAAAATGTTTAAACTCTTTATACTGAATGACACTGATAAAAAATTTAAAGAACAAAAGTTAAAGCTTATATAATAAAAAATGGAACTCATCCATATGGTTGCCTAGCTTGAATAAATATAGTGTATTAAATAATTCAAGATACCTTATCGTTATGCATATAATGCTATGGTTTAGTAATGCTTATTGTAAATGATGCAAAAGGCAATATCAGGAGAAGTCATCACCATTCTTAAAAAAATGGAACTCTTTATCTCTCTAGGTTGAATTAATGTTATAATCACTGGTGAAGAATAGCATACATATTTTTAAATATATTCTATTAACAATAGACTTTTAAACTTTTTTCTTTTCTTAGTTCTAGGAGAAGAGCATTAGGAAACATTCTTTGTCACCAATTTCACCAACTACAAGAGAGGAAAATGTGATGGTGAAGAATGAAATTTATTAACTTCCTGTATTTGGCAAGCACATATTTCTCAGATTGTAAAGATATATAAAAGATTATGTTATCCAATTTTTAAATATCCACAAAGACTAATAAAAAAGTTTGATGCCAAGTGCCTGGGTGGTTCAGTGGTTGAGTATCTGCCTTTGGCTCAGGTCATGATCCCGGGGCTCTGGGATTGAGTCTCGCATCCAGCTCCTTGCAAGAGCCTATATCTCTGCCTATATTTTGGCCTCTCTCTGGGTCTCTCATTAATAAAATAATAAAATATTTTTAAAAAGTTTGATGCCTCCAAAATGCAATATGACATCTTAAAAAATTTATTGTATGAGGTACTATTTCATTACCTGATGTTCAATCTTTAAGTTTAATTTTTTTAGAGGTGGAATGCAACATTGTTCTGAGACTTCATATTGTATCAAATAGTTTAAAGCTATAACTATATAACAAACATTCATAAATGCATTGTTTATGTAATAAATACTATGACATTGTACTTTTTTCACTTAAAAGTTTAAACTAAGTTAAAAGAAAGCAATCAACAAAGAAAAGTCATCACATGGAGGAGAAGGACAGGCTGTTCTGTATCTCCAATTTGAAATGCAGATGTGGAAAGAAGGTGAACTTCCATTTTTCAGTTAAGCATGAGTAGCTAATGGTAAAATACAGTAGTTTTCATAGATATCTTCTTGGAAAACTCCATTAGCTTTTTTTTTAAGATAGTACTTAACTAGTTTCTGGCTTTCACTTAGGGTAGGATTTGAACAAGTATCATTTCCACCCTACCGTCACCACAACTAACGAACTCTGATCAGCCTTTAAATTCCTAACTTCTCTTTAACCCATCAGAGAACCAAAGTAACAGGGCAATCAACTAAACCTTAAACTAAGGAAGGTCAGATGCCTCCAAAAGGAAATAAAATACAAGCCATTGCTCATTGGAGCTAATTCTATCAGACACTACTAAGGATCAGAAAAACATAGTGACATATTTTTAAAACATTAATAACTTTAATAATAAAAGAAACATTGAAAAGAAAAAAAAATCATGGTCCAATCAGAATTACAAGTTCATCAAAAAATTTTTCAAAATTGAAGATGAGAAAAATTACCAGGCAGAAAAATTAAGAGGGTGTATTGTTAATAGACCTGTACTATATGTTAAAGGAGGTATTTCAGACAGAAGAATGAATACAAAACAAAAATATGGATCTACCCAATTAGTAACAAGTGCTGGAACTTACAGTACTATTCTATAAGGTAACTGAATGCTTAAAGCAAAGTTAGTGGTAACGTATGTATTGTGTGTTTGTAGCATGTATAAAAAGGAAATGTATAGCAATAATAATATAAAAGAAAAAGAACTGAATTAAGAGTGTACTCCACAAAGGTCATTATGCTAAATGTAAAGCAGACATAATTTTATAAGGTAGAAACTGATTAATAAAGGGTGGGTATTTTCAATCCTGTAGCCATTATTTAAAATGTGTAAAAAGAAGCCAATAGTGAGGATAATCAAAACAATGAAATTATTACTATCCAATAAGGGAGAGAAAGAAGGGAAAATGAGTAGATGGAACAAATAAAAAACAGCTAGAAAAATGTAGATTTTAAGCCACTCTCAATAATTACATTACACAAAAGGATCAATTAAAAGTGGAGAGTGGGCAGCCCGGGTGGCTCAGAGGCTTAGGGCTGCCTTCAGCCCAAGGCGAGAGATCCTGGAGACCCGGGATTGAGTCCCACATCAGGCTTCCTGCATGGAGCCTGCTTCTCTCTCTGCCTGTGTCTCTGCCTCTCTCTCTGTGTCTCTCATGAATAAATAAATAAAATCTTTTAAAAAAAGGCAGATTAGATATTTTATATGTTGTCTATCAGAAACCCATGTAAATGTAAGATAGAGATAGGCTAAAAGTGAAAGAATGAAACAACATACCGTGCAAGCACACATTGAAAGAAAGCTGTAACAGCTATATTAATGTCATATAAAGTCGACTTCAGAACAAGGAAGTTTATGAGTTAAATAATGACATCACAAAATGATAAAGATGATAACTCCCTAGAAAATATAGAATTCCTAAATGTGTATGTATCTCAAAACAAAGTAAACATGAAGCAACAACTAGTAACACTAAAACTGAAGTAGACACATCCACAATTATATTTGGAGCCTTTAATATCTCCCTTTCAATAGCTGACTGAACAAGATCTGAACAACAATATCAAAGTATTTGACCTAATTGACATTTATAACTCCTCCTTAGTGAGAACAGAAGCATGTACATTGTTTTCAAGTGCACATGAAAAAAAGAGAGGTAATCAAAAAGAAAAGCTATATTGTAGATCATAAGACAATACTTAAAATATTTAAAAGACTAGTCATCAGACAGTTATCTGACCTTATTGAATTAAAATGAAGTAACAAATATATCTGGAAAATCTGCAAATATTTGGAAATGAGCTTCCTCCTAAGTAACAAATGAGTGAAAGATAAAAACAAAATAATTTTTTTAAAGTTTGAATAGAGTGAACATAAAGACACAATATATGAAAAGTATGGAATATAGCTAAAGTAATCCTTAAAGAGAAATGTATAGTGTTAAATACATTATAAAAGAAAAAAGTTCTCCAATAAATGAACCATGCTTCCACCTTAAGGAGCTAGACAAAGAATAGTAAATTGATTCCAAAGCTAGCACAAGAAAGGAAATAGAAGACAGAAATAAATTGTCAAAGCTCACTCAAAAAGAAATGGACTACATAGCCCTATCTTTTATAAATAAATTTTACTCCCAGTTAAAAATCTTCCCATATAGTTAACTCCAGTCCCAGATGGCTTTATTGGAAAATTATACTAAGCATTTAAGAAGGACATCATAACAATTTTATAGACTTCTCCATATAGAAGAAACAATACATTTTAATAGGCTAGTATTAGTCTGATACCAAAACTCAATAAAAACATCTTATGAAAACATTCATATCCCTTATAAACATAAATACAAAAATTCACAATCAAACATTAGCAAATAGAAACCAGAAATATGTATAGAAGATATAACATGACCAAGTGAGTTTCATCTTCAAAAAGAAAAGTTAGTTCAAATTCAACAATTAATCATGGTGATTTAATTCAATAACACATTCAAGATGTGAAACCATATGATCATCTCAGCAGATAAAGAAATATTTCCTTAACAAAATTCATAATTTTGTTCGTAAAAATTTATGCAAACTAGAAATGGAAGGGAGTCTCCTCAACCTGATAAAGGGAACTACCATAAACCTAGCATACACATTAGGTAACATATATTGGTGAAAGACTAAGTGTGCCTTCTGTCCCATACCCCATTGTCAGAAACAAGGCAAATTTGTTTACTCTTATTCAGCAACATCCTGGAGGTATTAGTTTGTTTTAATAATGAACAAAGAATTTTAAAAAGCCACATCCATAGGACAAGAAGAGACAAAACTGTTTGTTCACAGCTAACATGATCATCTTCCTAAATCCCAAAAATTCTATAAAAAGCATGATTAGAACTAAATGAGCTTGAATAAGGTAAGGTCACAGAATATTAATATACAAAAATCACATATCTCTAAAGACCAGAAATAAAAAAAAATAAATTAAAAATATCACTATTTACAATAGCACTAAAAACCCTACTTACCTAAAAGACTTGCAAAATATGTGCAAGATCTGTATGCTGAAAACTACAACACACTGATGAAAGAAATAAAAAATACCTAAACAATTAGAGTGATTTTCCATTGTCACAGATCTAAAGATTCAATATAATTAGTCAATTCTCTTTAAACTGCTTTCTATCTCCCTCTGCCTATGTCTCTGCCTCTCTCTCTCTCTCTCTCCTCTCTGTGTATTCTCATGAATAAATAAATAAAATCTTAAAAAAATAAATAAACTGCTTTCTAGATTTAATGTATTTCAATCAAACCCTCAGCAAGCTTTTCCTTAAAGAAATCAACAAATTCTAAATAATAATAATAAATCAACAAATCTAACTTAATGTAAATTTAGATTATAAATAATGGACTACAGGATAAGGATATATGGGAACTATATGGGGGAACCATATGGGGAAAACAATTTTTAAAAAGAGCAAAGATTACTCACACTACCCTACTCTGTAAATCTATTAAATGATACAGTAGTCAAGACAGCAAGGAATTGGAGAAGTCATGGGCTATATAGATCAGTGAAAGTAAAAAGAAGGTCCAGAAAAAAATGCTTAAATAAAAGTTCAATAATTCTTCAGAGAAAGGATAGTTTTTAGTTCTGGAACTATTGCACATATTTTGGCTAAAAGAAACTCAACTCTTACTTCTTATCCAAATAAAAACTTAAAACATATCATAGATCTAAATGGAATTTATTTTTTCAATAAATAACAAACAAACAAAAATCTTTAGTGGAAAGCATAGGGGGAAATCTTACATTAGGCAATGATTTCCTAGATCTTAAAAGTACAACCAATAAGATAAAACATGGATAAGTTGGACTTTACCATAATCAAAATGCTGTACAGTTTGACAAAGTATATACTATACTCTTTAAAGATGTTATTTATGTATTCATGAGAGACAGAGAGAGAGAGAGAGAGAGAGCGGCAGAGACATAGGCAGAGGGAGAAGCAGGCTTTCTGCGGGGCCCCTGATGTGGGACTCAATCCCAGGATTACACCTTGAGCCAAAGGCAGATGCTCAACCACTGAGCCACCAGGCATCCCCAAAATATATATTATTAAAGGAGAGAAAGACAAGTTACAGACTGGGAAAAAATGTGTTAAAATCACATAAGCGTATTCACAAATATAAAGAACTCTCAAAGTGCAACAGTAAGAAAACAAATATTCTCCAAATTGTACAAAATGTTTGAACAGACACTTCACCAAAACAGAAATATGGATGGCAGATAAGTGCAAAAGAAGATGCTTAACATCACATCATTGGGAAAAATAAATTCAAACCATAACGAGACACCAATATTTGCTTATTAAATAACTAAAAAAATTACCAAGTATTGCCAAAAATATGGACCAAATGGATGTCACAACATTTTTCTTTGGTATTCAAAATGGTACAGTCATTTTGGAAAATTTTTTGTCAACTTGTTATAATATTTTTTAATAATAAATTTATTTTTTATTGGTGTTCAATTTGCCAACATACAGGATAACACCCAGTGCTCATCCCGTCAAGTGCCCCCCTCAGTGCCCGTCACCCATTCACCCCCACCCTCCGCCCTCCTCCCCTTCCATCATCCCTAGTTCATTTCCCAGAGTTAGGAGTCTTCATGTTCTGTCTCCCTTTCTGATATTTCCTACCCATTTCTTCTCCATTCCCTTCTATTCCCTTTCACTATTATTTATATTCCCCAAATGAATGAGACCATATAATGTTTGTCCTTCTCTGATTGACTTATTTCACTCAGCATAATACCCTCCAGTTCCATCCACGTTGAAGCAAATGGTGGGTATTTGTCGTTTCTAATGGCTGAGTAATACTCCATTGTATACATAGACCACATCTTCTTTATCCATTTATCTTCCGTTGGACACCGAGGCTCCTTCCAGTTTGGCTGTTGTGGACATTGCTGCTAGAAACATCGGGGTGCAGGTGTCCGGCATTTCACTGCATCTGTATCTTTGGGGTAAATCCCCAGCAGTGCAATTGCTGGGTCGTAGGGCAGATCTATTTTTAACTCTTTGAGGAACCAATGCCCAGAAGTCAGTGGCATTTCTATACACTAACAATGAGACTGAAGAAAGAGAAATTAAGGAGTCAACCCCATTTACAGTTGCACCCAAAAGCATAAGATACCTAGGAATAAACCTAACCGAAGAGTTTACCTCTAAACTACCTCTAAACTTTAGGGTATAGGATCTATACCCTAAAAACTATAGAACACTTCTGAAAGAAATTGAGGAAGACACAAAAAGATGGAAAAATATTCCATGCTCATGGATTGGAAGAATTAATATTGTGAAAATGTCAGTGTTACCCAGGGCAATTTACACGTTTAATGCAATCCCTATCAAAATACCATGGACTTTCTTCAGAGAGTTAGAACAAATTATTTTAAGATTTGTGTGGAATCAGAAAAGACCCTGAATAGCCAGGGGAATTTTAAAAAAGAAAACCATATCTGGGGGCATCACAATGCCAGATTTCAGGTTGTACTACAAAGCTGTGGTCATCAAGACAGTGTGATATTGGCACAAAAACAGACACATAGATCAATGGAACAGAATAGAGAACCCAGAAGTGGACCCTCAACTTTATGGTCAACTAATATTCGATAAAGGAGGAAAGACTATCCATTGGAAGAAAGACAGTCTCTTCAATAAATGGTGCTGGGAAAATTGGACATCCATATGCAGAAGAATGAAACTAGACCACTCTCTTTCACCATACACAAAGATAAACTCAAAATGGATGAAAGATCTAAATGTGAGACAAGATTCCATCAAAATCCTAGAGGACAACAAGGTAACACCCTTTTTGAACTCGGCCACAGTAACTTCTTGCAAGATACATCTAGGAAGGCAAAGGAAACAAAAGCAAAAATGAGCTATTGGGACTTCATCAAGATAAGAAGCTTTTGCACAGCAAAGGATACAGTCAACAAAACTCAAAGACAACCTACAGAATGGGAGAAGATATTTGCAAATGACGTATCAGATAAAGGGCTAGTTTCCAAGATCTATAAAGAACTTCTTAAACTCAACACCAAAGAAACAAACAATCCAATCATGAAATGGGCAAAAGACATGAAGAGAAATCTCACAGAGGAAGACATAGACATGGCCAACACGCACATGAGAAAATGCTCTGTGTCACTTGCCATCAGGGAAATACAAACCAAAACCACAATGAGATAGCACCTCACACCAGTGAGAATGGGGAAAATTAACAAGGCAGGAAACCACAAATGTTGGAGAGGATGCGGAGAAAAGGGAACCCTCTTACACTGTTGGTGGGAATGTGAACTGGTGCAACTTGTTATAATGTTAAAAGCATGCTCACAAAATCACCAATCAATCTTATTCCTATATATTTATCTACATGATATAAAAGATGTATGCTTATCCAATAATCTATATGAAAATATTTATAACAGTTTTGTTTGTAATCAACAAAAACTGAAAATAGGCTAATTGTGTTTAACTGTGAAAGCAATAAACAAAATGTTTTACAACCATACAATGGAATACAACTCTGGAATACAAATGAATAGACTAATAATACATGCAATTATATGGAAAAGCCTCAAATTGGGAAAAACCAGAGTAAAATGCTTTATATTGCATGATTCAATTTATTTGGCTTTTTTACAAATACAAAACTGTAGAAACAGAAAAACAAGCTAATGGTAATACCAGAGGAAGCACTGTCTATAAAGGAACATGGACTGATTAAGTGCTGAGCGGTTCTCTAACTCATTGCCAGTGGTAGTCACAAGATTGAATATATTAATTAAACTGAAAAGAGTAAACTTTAATGTGTACAAGTTATACCTAATTAAAAATGAAAGACTATATATATATATATAATTATGTCTACATATAGCTGAAAATTGTCAGTTCCTGCCAGTTTAGTTCAAAGCTAATTCCTATTTGACAATAGGAAATTAGTTTCTTTACTTAGATGTAGCAAATGACTTTCAATGACAAAAAAAAAAAAATTCTAACCAATTATTCTAATAAATTTATTTTGCTGTTAGCTTGAAATACTTGTAACTGTTGATAGTCAATATTCTGTCTCAAAAATGAAACTTATAACCAAATATATAAAATAAGCTTTTTATAAAAGATCGTAATAAATATAGCTCTTTTCTTTGAGAGTACAATTGCAAATCTTTCCCTTGTAACCTTAATAACCTTATCAAGACTGACTTAATTGGGACACATGTATTTTCGACTACACAGTTTCAATGTATTTAAAAAAATACGGAGCAAGTGTTCAAAAAGCTTTTTTATTCTTATTTTTTAAATTTTTTGTTTTAAATAAAAAACAATTGGCAGCTCTCAGTCTTTATTGATTACCAGAGGGGAAGTGGGTCACAGGATGGAGGAAATAGGGAATAGGGATTAAAGAATACGCTTACCATGATAAAAATAAATAAATAAAATGATAAAAATATGAAAAATAGCCTTTTTAAATGATTTGACAGCTCATATCTTGCAAAGCACTTTTCAAAATGTACATTGTAATTTACATAGAAAAATATAATGGTTGAAATACGTATAGTAATAATAATATATCTCAATACTTACAGTATTTCAAAATAATATTACTGTCAAAGTTTATAATACCTTTATAGTGGAAATAAATTGCACATGGAAGCATTTGGTTGAATGTGTATTCTAACATCAGATAGCTCTATCTTTTGGATTTTTGCCTTTTTCTTTTAAAAGATTTTATTTATTTCAGAGAGAGAGAGAGAGCATGAGAGCACATAAGCAGGGGCAGAAGCAGAGGGAGAAGGAGAAGCAGACTCCCCACTAAGCAGGGAGCCTGATGTGGGGCTCTATCCCAGGACTCTGAGATCATGACCTGATCTGAAGTCAGATGCTTAACTGACTGAGCCATCCAGGTGCTCCCAGATTTTTGCCTTCTGAGGCAAAATTTTCCTATTTGAAATATGATGGTGGAAAGACAAGTGGAAACTGGCTTAGGGCAGGAAAAAGTATGTAAATGGAAAGTGCATAGGCTGTCTTCTCCAGATGATGGTGGTGTTGACAAGTGAATGCCAGTGGAGATAAAGAAAAACAGACTAAATATATTTATTTTGTTAGGAAAGCTCAGTAAAGGTAACTGAAAGTAGAATGCAAAATCTGCTGTGGTTGTTCACCCAGACCTTAGGTCTAAGAATTCTTTTGTGTAAACTGCTAACAATCACATCTGTCAGCTAAAGGCCTAGGGTTTCACCAAGAAGTAATTTCAAAGGCAGGCAGTAATATTTATTAATATAAGCCCTCAAAGATTGGTTCTTCTGGCTTCCATGTGTTTGACAAGTGGGAATTTCAGTCTTTAATAGAATCTTTCTCCCAACATACCCCCAAAAATCCACAGGGAAGCTTATCTATATAATGTGAATTTTCAATAGGTAGTACTAATTCAAAGGGATACATGCACCTATAAACAGGGATGTTTATAGCAGCAGCATCTACAATAGCCAAATTATGGAAACAGTCCAACTCTCCATCAACTGATGAATCGATAAAGAAGTGATACACAATGGAATATTACTTAGCCACAAAAGAATGAAATCTTGCCTTTGAAATGACATAGATGGAGCTAGAGAGTATTAAGTGAAATAATTTGTGAGAGAAAGACAAATACCATATGATTTCACTCATATGTGGAATTTAAGAAATGAAACAGATGATTTTAGAGGGGAAAAAGAGAGAGAGGCAAACCAAGAAACAGATTCTTAACTATAGAGTACAAACTGATGTTACCAGAGGGGAGGTAGTAGGGGGTGGGTTAAACAGATGATGGGGATTAAGGAGCGCACCTGTTGTGTTGAGCACTGGGTATTGTGTGGAAGTGCTGAGTCACTGTATTGTAAACCTGAAACTAATATTACACTGCATGTTAACTAACTGACATTTAAATGAAATAATAGGTAGTAGAATCTCGGAATCCTGGGATATGGCACATCCCACAATAGGCTGGGGATCAGCGGGAAATTAGGAAAGTCAGGGATCCTGGCAACCACTTGAAGACATTGGAAATCTTGACTGGAGGGATGGTGATGGAGATTCCAGACCAGGTAGGATCAGAAGGCAGTGGACAGGGAGGGGTGGTGGGTGAACAACTTTTCCATATAGCAAAGCAGAGAATCAAAGGATGAGGCAGGCAGCTAGAATGACTGGATCAAGGCTTTGGGGGGTGGGAGGTGTTTAGAAGAGGGCACACTTACAGTGTATAAACAAGGGTGGGCACTGTAGGGTGCATGAAGGGTGCTCTAAAATGACAGGAATGGGCAATTAGGTGAATGCTCTCAGAGGTGAGCCCTTGGGAGAGAGCTAAAAGGTGGGAGAGAGGAGCAGGTGGGGGTGAGTGTAGCCTTCTGCAGCAGCCTCAGATCTCCCTAATCCCAGGATCCTCCTTAGTAGGGGGTATGCTTCCATACATATTTTCAGAAAAGGACACTGAAGCAAGAGAAGTTAGGTAACTTTCCCAGGGTCATACAGTGTTGAATTTGGACAGGGAGGCCAGGTTTGGAAGCTGGCTGGCTTAGGATCCAAGAAGGAAGGGACAGTGTTTCCCTGCTTTTTCTGTGGTGGTTTTGGCCTAGGAGGCAGTTTAAGGAGCAAGCCCTGCTCATCCCAAGGCAGACTGCCCAGGGAAGTGCAGGGGTGTTGGGGTTCACCCATCCAGTCACTTGCAGGTACAGAATTTCAGACAAGTTGAGCAGGCCTCAAGGCAGCCTTAAAAAGCTCAACTATGAAGCTATGCAGAGACATATCACCAAGTGAAAGTCACCAATCTGAAAAGGATACATACTATTTTATTCTAACTGGATGACATTCTGGAAAAGGCAACACTGTGGAGTCAGGACAATGATCAGTGGCTGCCGTGGGTGGGAGTGAAGAGAGATGAATAAGACAAGCACAGAGAATGTTTAGGGTAGTGAAAATACTCTATGTGATATTACAATGATGGATATAAGTCATTAAACTTCTGTTCCAACCCGTAATATACAACAGCAGGAGTGAATCCTAAGGTAAATGATGGACTCTGGATGATTACATGTCAATGTAGGTTCATTCTTGGTAAAAAATTCAATGAACGGTGTTGATAATGGGGAGGATCTGCATGTGTAGGGACAAGAGGTATATGAGAAGTATCTGTACTTTCCTCTCGCTTTTGTTGAAAACCTAAAATTGCTCTAAAAAATTAAAGTGTTAAGAAAAACCTGTTCATTCCATCGTGTATCCTAATCTCTGGTAGGTAGTAGTTTTAACCAAGAAAGAATGTATAAATAATACAGAAGTAAGAAAAACTAAAGTTAAACTTTAGACATCCTCACAAGCAGAGACTGATTTTCATCACATTCCTGGGGACTTATTTAAAAGTTGGTTTAATAAGTGATTTCTAGCTGAAAGTAAGTAATCTAAAAAATAACTGCAAAACTAAACATGAAACAGAACTATAAAAATAAGATCAAAGAGAGTCCAAAAATAAACCATGTTCATAAGGTCAATTAATTTACAATGAAGGAGACAAAAATATACAATGGGGAAAAGATAGGCTCTTCAACAAATGGTGTTGGGAAAACTGGACAGCTGCATGCAAAATAATGGAACTGAATCACTTTCTTATACCATACACAGAAATAAACTCAAATTGGATTAAAGACTTAAATGTGAGACCTAAAGCCATAAAACTCCTAGAAGAAATCATAGTCAATAATTTCCTTGACATCAGGTGTAAGAATGTTTTTCTAGATAGTCTCCTTAGGCAAGAGAAGCAAAAGCAAAATTAAATGGTTAGGACAACACCAAAATTAATAGCTATTGCATAGTAAAGGAAACCATCAACAAAACAAAACAAAACCATCAACAAAACAAAGCAACCTAATGGATGGGAGAAGATCTTTGTAAGTGATGATATATCTGATCAGGAGTTAATATTCAAAATATATAAAAAACCTACACAGCTTGGACCAAACCCACAAATAATCTGGTTAAACATGAGGAGAGGACCTGAGTAGGCATTTCTCCAAAGAAGACATACAGATACATGAAAAAGATGCTTAACATCACTAATCATCAGGGAAATGCAAATTAAAACCACAGTGAGATATCACTTTACACCTGTCAATGACTAAACTAAAAAAGAAATAGCAAGTATTGAGGAAGATATGGATAAAAAGGAAGCCTAGTGCTCTGTGGCTGGGAATGCAAATTAGTGCAGCCACTATGAAAAACAGTATGGAAGGTTCTCAAAACATTAGAAATAGAATTACCATAGAATCCAATAATTCTATTCTGGGTATTTAACTCCCCCAAAACAAAATTCTACAAGATAAATTATCCCTATGTTTCTTGTAACTATTATTTACAATAGCCAAGATACAGAAGCAACCTAAGTGTCCATGACAGATAGATGACACCACATGAAGATGTGGTGTACACATACACACACACATGCACACACACACGCACACAGGACTATTACTAAGCCATAAAAAGAGAATGAAATCTTGCCATTTGCAACAACATAGATGGACCTAGTCCCTATAATGCTAAGTAAAATAAGTCAGAGAAAGACAAATAACATATAATTTCATTCATGTGTGGAGTTTAAGAAACAAAGCAAATGAACAAATGAAAAGAAAGAGCTAAATAACCAGACTCTTAAATACAGAGAACTGGTGATTGCCAAAGATAGAGTGTGAGAGAATGGATAAAAGAGATAAAGTGGATTAAGAGGATATTTATTTTCATGAGCACTGAGGAAAGTATAGAAATCTTGAATCATTATATTGTACACCTGAAACTAATATGTTAATTATATTTGGAAAAAATCAAAATCCTAAAGATTTTCATTTGAAATAAATATGCATTTTAAATGGACACTAATACACTACCCAACAAAATTGGGAAAAGTGAATGGGGGTACCCTGGGCAGCTCAGTCAGGTGAGTGTCTGACTCTTGATTTCCCCACTGGTCATGATCTCAGGGTCTTGAGATTAAGCCCAGAGTCGGGCTTTGCATTCAGTGGGGAGTCTGCTTAAGATTCTCTCTCTCTCTCTCCTTTCTCCCCTGCCTCTCCCTGCCCCACTCCCTCTCTCTTTCTAAAATAAATAGTTTTTAAAGTGAATGAAATGGAATTTTATTTTTCCAATTTTATAAGCTATCAAATTGTATACTATTGTGATTTTCCAAGTGCGTCACTTTTTTTTTTTATTGAGGTATAATTGACATATAACATTATGTTAGTTTCAGGTCTACAACATGATTTTATATTTGTATATACTGTGAAATGGTCCACAATTAAGTTGTCGGCAAAGAATTTCTAGAACTCACTGTCAGAAAATGCATGAAACCCTTGAATAGCAGTCATCCCTAAGAGAAAATGTCTGGATAAAATGCATTAGAGAAATTTTATATCACTCAGTAGACCAATTATAGTTTGATGTGTAGCTTCTCTAACTAAAACTGTATTACTTCATATACTGTTTCTATTTCAAATTTAATGACAGAGAAGAACTTAGAGAATATATAGAAAATTAGAGGATTATGACCCAGGGTGTATTGCAACGTGTAAAAATACATTTTGTTCGTTCCAACAATTTTGTATATTAACCTTGTAGCCACTTATTTTAATTCCTCTGAATGGCATATTGGACATACTGCAAAATTTTTTTCATTATCTTGAGAATGTTCTAATTAGCTTTTACATTGTTTTATAAATCATTAGACTGCTAAGCAAGACAAAGATTCTTCATTATAAACCAATATGCTTCATCATCAATGCAGTTCTCTCTGATCACCACCTACCTACATCCCACATCACAATCCAAACCACTGCTGGCACCAGCCTGCCTTTTTATCTTTTTATGTCACTTGCTTTATGAATCTCCAGCCTCCTAATTACCTTCCCTTTTCACTTAACTTCTGTCTCAAGTGGAATTGTAACCTATACTATTTTCTTTGTTCTGTGCTGTGTGTGAATATCAAGCCTCATCCACTGATATTATCTGACATATGCATATATTCTCTTAAATACTCAAGTAACCAACATTTCCGGAAGAAGACAGGGTACACTTGTTTTCAGTAGCCTCGCATGTATGCTTTCCTTACTCTGGTTCATCCTTATCATTCCTTTATACTAACTTCACCTTTTCTTTGTTGTTCTCAGGATCGTAGGGACTCCACAGCCATCTTTGAATTTAAGAGTCAAGCAACAAGAAAAAGTTCTCAATATGGGCTACCCCTTACTTTGTGACCACCCCAGTGTCTGGCAAATAATTGTCTGTCTTTGTCCAATTCTTGAAACTGAATGATTATTCTTTTTCTTTTCTTGTTTAACTACTGCAAATTCTTGACTTTCTCACAAGAGCCCTTTCTGTCACATTTCCAGTGACTTCCCTGGGTGTGGGAAAAGATATTGTCAAGTTTTTGTAACTACAGTCAAATTACTCACTCATTTCTACAAGTTATTACTACTTTGCTGCATGATGAATGCATTCCAAAATCAATCTTTTTGCATATGTTTTTTTGATGTTCAATGCATAAGATTATATGCCCTACCCCCTCAAAGAACTTTGAGTAGGTTTCAATCACATTTCACAACAAGAAAAGATCAGGATAGTCTATTTTACAAAATAACTAATATAGTAATGTATTCTGGTTTATACTAATCATTTTTAACATACGCATGTCATTTTAATTTCATTTTTACTTCATTTCTCAATGTATGCTGCCTACTTATGAAATGTATTTTTGCCTGTATTTTATTGTGTCCTTAGCTTATTTGTTTAAGGCTACTTCAGATGATATTTCATTCATGATCTTGGCCTAATTTATAGGCAAATTTTTTTCCCTTTAGTTATTCCTATTAGCATACACTTTAGTGTTTTTATCTGGAGCACAATGTATACATTCATTTTTAAAAAAATTCCTCTTACATGTGATCCTGGTTTACCCTATTCTCTTTTTATAAAGCTCAACTTCTTTTTACATGTTTATGTATTTATCTTTTTATTGTTTTGTTTACTACATAGGGTCTCCTATGGCAAACATGGAATCTATAGAATTTCTTTTGCATATCACCTGTAAATAAACTCAGATTTTTGTCTTATTTTCATTTAATATATAAATATAATATATATTATATATAATATATAAATATAATCTCAGTTATTTTTAATCTCAACCTCTGATTTATACCTCTGAAAATTCATTATCTTTAACTCATATTCAGTAAAAATAAACCTTCCAACTATTCTTTTTCCATAGGCAATAATGGGTCAAGGGGTTAACTATGCTTATTACTTCAGTACTTTAGATGATCCCTAGGCACAAAATGAGCTTTTGTTAAGTATTTGTTATATGCACTAATAAAGCTGATTACAAAGACTCCAGGATACCAAGTAAAATTGGTTATATAGAAAGACTTCACCAATTTTATTGAGCTCATTTTTTTTCCTTCACTGAGAAAGACAAGCTTTGTATTTTTTTTTCATCCTAGATGTACTAGCAAAGGGCTTTGTCTCAAGTAGGACCAAGATGATCTTAAAATATTGCCTTTTGAAACATGCTTTTTTTCTGCCTGAAATACAGCACTTATTGAAAGTCTAAATTAAATACAAGTAGAAGGGCTTTTATAAAATTCTATTATGGCTCAAAATTGAAGTCTGATAAGAAAGCCATCACAGGACACTACTAGATGGTGATTGATGAGCTACTGACATTTCAAGTTTTCATCCTTAATGCATAGGAAACCAATTATTATCCAAATGACAACATATTTCTAAGTCTCTTAAGGCTGAGAATCATATATTCAATCATTCAGCTTTTGATGGTTCTGTGGGTTTCTTTTCATCCCTATTTATTGTACATTGGTGTGTATCTAAACTGTCCTTTGTGCACATGGGACAAATGAAGGATTCATTCTTGATTTCTTGTTTTAAGAAGTCTATTTGGTTAAAAAAAAAAATCTACTTTTTTTTTTTTTTTTTAATGCTAGCTTACCTCCAAATGGTGGTAAGAAAGCAGCAAAATGTGTCTTTTAGAAATGTTATTCTTAAGAAAAAAACAAGTATGTTTTAAAGAATATTTTAAAGACCCATTGATTTGATATAATAGAGATCTAGAAGAAAAACAAAAATGAGTAGCATAGAACAGACAGTTTAGAACTGCATTTTTCAATATTTACCCAAGGAACTCCCTCCTTAGGTTATTCAAAATGTAGGCTTCTGGACTTCATCTCCACTGACTCTTTGGTGTCATTTTCTTAAAACATGGACTCAATTTATTAACCAATTCTTAAACGAAAGTTTAGAACCACTGATTTATGCCATACCTGGGGTTTTATATATTTGTTTTGTTTGCTCTGTGGAATTTGGAGATAATGTGCTTAGGAAAATGACTGTCAATATCCCCAGTTTTGCAGTATAGACTTCTGAATATTTTGGAGTATTGTTATGTTTTTTATACCTTGGAAAGCTCATAGAGTCCATAAAATAGTCTGGGAGGGCCAAAAATTTTAGGAAGACCTCCTTAAAATGGGGGGGGGGAGGACATTTCAGTGTTGCTATCAGGATAATCTGTGTGTAGGTATGTGACATAAAAAAAGTTTACAAAATTGTCTATTTGTTTACATGGCTTGTAAAAGTAAATATTATATAGCATAAGGTAAAGCCAGACCTACAAATTAAAGCTAAAATTAAACATGACTAAAGTGAGAACATAGTTTTCCCAATACCCTGTGAATTATCTGGATATCAAAATGTGTGTGTGTGTGTGTGCGCGCACGTACTTAATGTGTCAGTGTTGCAATAGTTTAATAATTAACCTTAAAATAGTCAGGTTTTTAAAAAGGTAATGAGGTGTTTGCTAGATTAATTAGGACTCAAGCAGGAGATAGCATGGATTATACAAATATAGCATATGACAAATGGCATAGCACATGGTCTTTTAATGCACTATTAAATTGCAACTGTCCTGGGTAAAAGAAATATACATAAAGACTGTCAGGAGAACTTGAAGTAATATATCATCTTCTCATAAATAATAGTTAGCTGTCAACATGGAACTGCTTTGTGTGCAGTAATTCAAGTTAAAGAGTTGTGTTTCGATTGCCTGTGTACATGTACTGTTTCAGTATATATATTTTTTATTTCAGTTTCAGAAGCACTTAAACTACCACTTATGACTAACAATGAAAGCATACACATGGTTTAGACAGGGAAGTTTAACTATCTTATAGTTTAAAAAAATTCATAACCCCAGTTTCAAAGCATTGTAGTTAAATGCTTTGTAGCCACCTGGTAGATACTATGAAAATTAGAATTGAATGATTACCATTTAATTTTATTTATTTTTACCTTCATTTAATAAGGTTCCTTTATAATATCACCATTTATTAGACACATATAATTCTCACAATTACCTTTATATGAAATTAAGTTCTATTATAGACAATGATGTCTACGTTGATAAGAATAGTTATAAAGGTTCAATAACTTACACAATATAATAGATCAAATAAGTTTCAAAGGGTGGATTCAAACCCATTTTTGTTGCAATCCAAAAGCTCAGATATTTCCAAAACATTGCATGTTCCTTTTGTGTTCTATGCTGACAAGGTAATAATTATCCATAAAAGTGAGCCTTTTAAAGAATACGACTGTGATGTCTAACTTGCATTTCTAAAAACTATTCTGATTAGATACTTTACTGGTTAAATGAAACTTGGATTAAATAGAAACATGGAATAATAAGGTTTAGAAGCCTCTTGATGCAAAAAATAAACTAAAAATTACTTTTATGGAAATGTTAAGTAGATTTATCATATCAAATGCATCTTTACAAACTCTAAATATGTTCCACAAGCAAATACAATACATATCCTTTATACTGCAGTAATTGAATATATATTGGTGATAGGAGTATTAACTCTCATTGAAAATAATTTTAGTATCTATGTTTTCTAGGTCATGCATGAAAGAACTATATTTCCATTGTAATGAACTCTCTGATTTCAATGAGGATGATGAGGTCTCAGAGTACCCAGAATCATGTAGCAGCACTCAGCAACCAGGGACACTGGTGTGGTTGTCACAGTAAACAGCAGAGTCAATACTATCATCAAAATGGCAAAACAATAGGTATATACAATAATGACCAATTGATCATGGCATCCTAAGACAAAAATAGATATATCATTTATACTAGAATAGAAAACTTCTTCATCATTTTTTTTGTCAACTAAATATTTTTAAATGAAACAAGATAAGCAAGATAAATAACAACAACCAAAAACTTGAGTCATCCCAAAGACTTATGGTCTCTAGTAAATTTCCCAATTTTGTGTCCCTTGAATATACCAATTCAAACCCTTGAACATTGGAAAAGTATCTTGAAAAAGTCTCTGCATTTTTAGCAAAATTGTACATTGTAAATCTCCAAGGAATTTCCTGAAGGGACTTATACAAGGTACCAGATACCTGACACTTATAACCAGGGTAACCATATCAGGGAAAGGAAAATATCAATCGTTTTAGTAATTAATGACCAAAACAAATATTGAATTTGGTCTATTTCATTTCAGTGAATCCAGTAATCCTGTAAACACAATCTCTAATTATTTTCTAGTTTCTAAATATATAGTTGAAATGGGTTTATAAAATGACTGGTAGAGTCCTCCTACTAGCTCCCTTGACATGTAAGAATCTAGCTCATCTTGCTTACCAACACGATCAATCAAAAGACATGCTTCATCAAAGATTTGAAAGAAGCAAAGATCATGAATTTTTATCACATCGCCATTTAAATTACCTAACTGAATTACTGTATTCAAATCGTGACTCCATTTACAGTGTTTATTAGAGATGTGGATTCTGAAAAAAAAGCATTGAAAATATCACTGTCCTAGCACCTCATATACAAGCAGCTGGTTTGGATTTATTAAACCCAATCAATAGTCCTAGCAAAGATAGCAAGCTACCTTCCACATTTTGCCTCAGGGGCTGTTACCTTTCTGGATTAGTGACTTATTTACACCATAGCATATAATTATCTCTTTATTCCATAGATCATCACTCATATCTGCTACATTGGGACACCTTGTCAAAATAATATGTTGACACATATTGTTATTGGGAAAACATTGGTAGTCAACTGAGGAATAAATCCCACCCAAAGCGATGGATCTGTCATTTCAATAAAGCTACTTAGTGTCTTGTGCTCCATAATATATTAGGATCTACTTTCCAAAGGGAAAAGCAAATTGCCTCATTTGAATCATTTGTCCAAAGAAAGTGTCAAAATGCTTAAAACTTCTTAAATTTGGAAGAAATATATAGCTCTAATCTATATATTGCATTGCACATTATGTTATTAGGTTTGAATAGGGACACCAAGAAGAATGGTTGGCTGGCTTGTATTCATTTAGAGAATCCAGTGGTACACAAAATATCAGCCACTGACAAGTTCTGATAAGAAACACAGAGCAGTTGGTTATAGGGAGACCTGGGTGGCTCAGCAGTTGAGCGTCTGCCTTCGGTTCAGGGTGTGATCCTGGGATCTGGGATAGAGTCCTGCATCGGGCTCCCTGCATGGAGCCTGCTTCTCCTTCTGCCTATGTCTCTGCCTCTCTCTCTGCCTTTCATGAATAAATAAATAAAATCTTAAAAAAAAGAACAGTTGGTATAGTGCAAGGATTTAGAGGAATAAGATACTAGATTAGAAGACTGAAAATAACTTTGAAGAAAATTGTATGGGTAAATTTAAAATAAGCTGTAAATAGTGACACTATGTTTCATATAAATGTTCAAAATACTTTCAATAACTATCTAAGATCTCTTATTTGGTAGATATCAGTTGACTTGTTTTCCCAGGCACAGCAATATTCACACGATAGTTGTATGAAAAAAGAAGGCATAGAGGTGGAAAGTTGCGAATGCAAAAAAAGATATGAACTGCTTCTCACCAAGGCTCTCTTGGCTACCTACCACTATTGAGTGCCCTAATTGCCTCTAACAGTGACCAACTATAGGCCCCCAAATGAATATACTGATGGTAGGGTGATTACATTGAACACACACTATTATGTAACTGGAAGTGGTTTATCTTGCTGGAATAGAATATGGATTTACCTTCCTTGCCATCTATGATTCTGCTACAACCATAATCTGGAAACTTGGTGAAAGCTTTATTCATCATCATCTTGTCCTATGTAGCATTGCTTCTGATAATGGGAAATTTTCTGATATTAAATCAAATAAGCGCTTCAATAAACTGAAGATTTTATAATTCATAGCCTTTAAGCTCCCTCCTCATCAGAAGTATCTGGCCAGGAAGGATGCTCCTCTTTCTCTCTGGCCTATGAAGATTCAGTTTAGTGGTGCCTGGGTGGCACAGTCAGTTAAGCAACTGACTATTGGTTTCAGGTCAGTCTGTGATCTCAGGGTCCTGAGATTGAGCCTTGCATGGGCTCCACACTCAGTACTGAGTCTGCTTAAGATTCTCTCTCTCTTTCAAATAAATAAATAAAATTTTTTTAAAAAGTTAGTTTATGCTTCGGATGAAAGATACCATTTGTTGAGTGTGTGGGATGTTTATCTGCAGGAAGGCACATATGTTATTATCCAGTATACTATATAGATGATGATGCTTCAACTGTACCCAGAGCACCTGAATTTAGGAAACAGGGTGAAGGCAAAAGTGATGCAGCACATGATTTTCTCCTCACAAAACAAAGTATTGCTTCCTGTACCCTGTGACTCTGTCCTCTGAATTTTTTAAGCCTTTATACCTGAGGGAGGGAAGTTTACATTATGTGTGTGAACTGTTAATCTGTTAAACTGAAATTTGAGTTTTGCTTCTGGACATTTGGAACTTCTCATGTCACAGATGAAACAGTCGATATGTGGTTAATATGTGGTTAACATATGTGGTTAATCTGTTGGATGAGGTGACTGATCATGATCAGCACAGGAAATACATGATTGTGTACAAGGAGAGGAACAGGTTTTTTTAATAGGGCAGCCTCTTGGAGCCTTTTCATACTGTCATTTTGCATGTTAAAAGAAATTGATTTTATTTCTGAAATACAGTATTTTCTTTATTTTATTTCATTGAATAAAACATTAGAAAGAAATCCCTGTTTTAAGCAAGATACTTTTCCACTATTACAACTCTGAAGAACAGCCTAAATCGCTGAAGCATCAGAAATGAAAAGTATCAGAAACATGGCTTTTCTTTCAAGACTGTAAGTTTTGTTGGTGGCTCGTTACACAGCAAATATGAGCAGATACACCATGGGAAGGGCAAATCTTTCATGGCAGCATCAGCATTATTTGACTTTAGAGAGAGTCAAAAGAAACTCTCAAGAAACTCCTATAATATCACATAGTAAACAATTTAATATATTTGTTTTTTAATTTATTTGTTTTATTGTATTTGTAAAATGATTTTAAGTTATTTTACCTCACCTTAAGTGGGAAACATGGTATAAATTCATTCAAAAAACAAAAAAAAATATATATGAATGTTTTTAAAAATACATTTCTTTGTTTTTTATGTTTTTATTTTTATTTTTTTTTTTTTGTTTTTTATGTTTTTAAATACATTTTAAAAACCTCACAAACCTAAATCAACTTCTACAGCAAGTAGATTAATAAGAGAGACAAAGTTTGCTTAAATTGAAAAAAAATTGAATCCTTTGCCTTATAGAGCAAGTTACACTATGTACTATGAATATTAGAAGAGACTTCAGGAATGCCTGGGTGGCTCAGTGGTTGAGTGTCTGCCTTCAGCTCAGGGCATGATCCCAGGGTCCTGGAATTGAGTCCCACATCGCGCTCCCTGCATGGAGCCTTGCTTCTCCCTCTGCCTATGTCTCTGCCTCTCTCTGCCTCTCATGAATAAATAAATAAATAATAAATAAATTAATTAATTAATTAATTAATTTAAAAAAGAGAATTGAGACTTCATATTGTTTTAATGGGGCAAATCGTTTTTTGTTTTTAACTGTATTCTATCTCCCCTGAGCAAAGGCCTGGATATGATTTTCTTAAATTGGAAAGCTAAATAAAGATTCATTTATATCATTTATAAATTACTCAATTTAGTAAAGAACGAAATATAATATCCTTATAAAATCTGGAATGACTGAGGTAAATTCTTTTTTTTATTTTATAATGGAAGAATATAATGTTTTGAGAATACCCAGCCATGATCATTCTAAGAATATCAGAAATCTTTATATAATGGAAATGGACAGAAAATAACTTTCTAATTGTATGTGTTCATTGTATGCATAGAGGATGGGAATTCTAGGGTGGAAATTATAGAAGCCATAGAGAATGTAATGGTGATGCCAATGCCTTTGGATTCTTGGGTTTGGGAAATTATAGATAAATCAATTATAATTGCCCATGGTGAACAGAATGCCTTTCAAGTAGTTATTAAACACATTTCTAGGGAATACAGGCAGATTTTCCAAACTGGCTTTCATTTCTCAAAATATCTTCAATAATTGCTCAACCAGAAAACAAACTTTATGTATTCCTGATTTCTTAAGAAGAATGTTACTGATACCACCAATAAATTAATATACAGCCTCTACCTTAAATTCTTCAGGTAATCTGTGATTTTTTAAATCTTTACATTGCTGGGACATGTCCATATTCTTTTTATAGTTTGTGTGTATATATGTATCCTACCTTATCTTACTTAAAGTATTTTATCTTGATAGTGTATAAATACCTCTATTCCCTAGTCTATGGATATTTCTGCTTTTGTCATTTTACTTTTTCACAATATTTTTCAAAATAATAATATGCCATCTGAGACACACAAAACAAAACAAAACAAAACAAAAAAACAACAAAAAGCACAGAAATATCAAAGACAGGTGACTTCTTTAAATGGCTCCCTAAAACATGGTCTTTCAAAATTTTTCAAAAGACCTTCTCTTGTGAGAAGCAGAGAAGGTAATGTTTGATTTTCAATCAAAATGGTTAATTTATCTCCTTTTCCCATTTGTAAACTTCTCCTAATTGTTTAGCATTAATTATTTTCTATACGGACAAAATTCTGTAAATATTTTGAATTTTATTACTACTAGTATATTTTAAAGTGGTGATGACTACGTTGGAGTACAATTTATCATTTTAATTTCATGACAAGTTTCTCTTGCAAGAATAGGAACAGGCTCATTTTTAAGGATTTCATCAGAATTGTTATCTTTGCTGTAGGATAACACATTCACACTATTTCTTATAAAATTTTTGACAGGAGACAGTGAAATTATCTCTATTAAAGTGTTTTAAAATTAAAAGTATTTTGTTCTCGTATCTTTTTTGGGTAATCACTGAAGGAGTCCTTCCATGAGGAAGCCAAGGTTTAATTCATTTTAAATCATATGTATTCCTTTCACATAAGTCTTATCAAGGTTACACAGCTTGCTATTCTTTGAGACGTTGTTGCTGCTAAACAAAGTACCCATTAAAATAGCATTTAACTGGTAAGAGAGTGTCAAAAGTGATAACATACTTCCATGTAGGCAATTTTTAAAAATTTACTTTGTCATTTAGGTCACTAATACTATTGTGCAGTTCTAAGGTAAATTTGAAAAAAACAAAACAAAACAAAACCTCCATCTTTCTTTGCAAGTAGTATGTTTCATTTCCTTTTCACTTCAACTAGAAACTGAAAATAACCTAACCTTTCTGGGGAATCAGAATATAAATTATAGTGTTAGACACACAAATGAATGAAGGTAATTTAGGATACAATATCTGTTAAAATACTAAGTACTACATCTATACCTAGGATTAAATATGATATCTGGGCTCAAAAAGTACACTCGCTTTTGTAAACTAACAAGTTGACATCAAGACTTACACTTATGATTATTTCCAGGAATTTATAAGGCTTCAAATTTCAACCAATAGCTACTCAAAGAATTTTGGTGGCCTTAGTTTCCATGTAGAATCTATTATTTTCTAGCACTGGTGTTAGAACAATAGCTTAAATGCTATTCAGGACCCCTTCATCAGTCACTCCTATTTATTTTCCTAACCCATCACCTTCTACTTCTTCCCTGCCTGCTTCACAACTAAAATGAACTACTTAAAATACCTACCTGTGTTTCATACAGCAAAGTCTTTGTTCATTCTCATTCTCTCTGTCTCGTTTCTCTCTATATATACATATAAGCATAAAATTATTTTACAAATTATATGGTTTTTTATATGTTCTTTTAAAATTTTTCTCACTATAAATCCTAATTCAATAATCATTTTAAATGATAATTTTCTAGAAATCTTTATTTTGTGACTCCATTTAAAATCATTTCTGCACCATATCCTATCATTCCTTCCTTCTTATATCTAACTCTTTTAACCTCTGACAAAATTGTGAGCTCCTTTAGTATCTCAAAACTCCACTTGAAAGCTATTGGAAATTTTCAATCAAATAGCACATTGACCTATGGATTGAGAGCAAATAAATAATTTGGGACAAAGTCGAAAGAAAAGTACAGCAACATATAGCATAATTGGAAAATAAACTTATCATTGTTTAAGTAATTGGATCTTACTCATTTGAATAATTACTCTAATATTAGGTTCTTTTAATAATCTAATGTACTGCTTCAAAACTTTTTTAAAAATTGCATTATGCAATAAAATAATAAACCATGACAGACATATTTTTAACTTAAAAAAGGTAGGTTTTTTTTTTAAATAAAACATTACAAAAGAGATATATAATGACATTTAGATCAGTACTCAGACATAGAACAGAGTGCTGTCAGTGAATAGAAGTCAGAACCTTACATAGCCTGGAGGTTTAGAAAAGGAGTTCTAAAGTCAGCTTTAGAAAGCAGAGTGTAAGTTGAAAGTGTGAGCTCAGAACAGAAGTTGAGAAGAAGATAATTAAGTTTGAAAGAAGATACTCACTTGTACCTTTTCAAATATAAAATATAAAATATTTTATATATTAAAATATATTTATTTTATATTTAAAATATATTTTAGATATCACTCAATATTTTCAGACATCACTCAAAACATATTCTAAACATTGATCAAGCATGCTCATTACAATATGCCAATCACCCACAAGGTGCTGAGAATCTAGAGGTTAAAAAAAAGAAAGCAGAGATTTTCAAAGAAAACATTCTACTGAGGAGACAAGGGAGAACCTCAGTGATTATATGTGTCATAATTGCCATTAGTGAGTTGGGTTATAAAAGTTTACAAGATATTGTGGGAGAGATGGGGGTTTAGATAAGGACCAACTAACTCAGGCGATGCATCACATTTCAGGTCTTTTGTATTTATTCCACAAACACTTGAAGACTCACTTGGTGACAGACACTAATTAAGCCCTTGGAATGCTGGGATGCTCAGGAAAGACAAGACACCTGTTACCAAATAGCTTGTGTCTAATACTCTCAAACTTGAAAAGCAGTTCTAGAGTATTCATGGGCAAGTTAGAAGAACAAACTCATGAAGAGGGATTAGCAAACGTTTTCTGGACATTGGGAGAAACTAGCTCCGTAAGAAGGGGACTAAGTTGTACTCCGAGGAGAGCTGGGCATAGCAGGCCTCCTGCATTATACTGTTCACTGACAAAGAATACTTCAGAAAGTATGAGGGCTGCATTGACATTATCTCCTAGCTCAGTTCCCTATGGACTAATATCTGATTGCTTATGTATTTCTAAATTTGAGTCTTAGAGCAGTCATATTCAAAGTATGGTCCACTTCCAGGAAGAATCTTCACAATCTGGGCACTTGTTAAAAATGCAAATTTTATGGACATACCCTAGACCAACAACGTCAAAATCTCTGGAGTTATTTCCATGATTCTGCTTTAAAAAGTTATACAAATCATTCTCATGCATGCTAAAGATGTGAAGTATTCCATAAAACATCACACATGAAGTATTAAAGTTACAAAAGAGAATACATTAAGATAAAGAATATTTTCAAAAAATATCTTGTGAGACAGTTATATTTGCCTTGTTTTTTTTAAGTTATTCTCTTTTTGTGAATTGTCATTTCTTATGCATAAAACATCTCCTTTTCATCAGACTAATAGCCTCATGGCTCTTACATGGCTCTTACGGTATTGCCTCTAAAAATTTTCTTCTTCAAGAACGTCAAAGACAACTTTGAAAACAATAAGCAGAAGATAAACAAATGTTCTTATTACCTATTCATAACATTCAACTTCTCCTTAAGTTTGAACCTTTTCTTTCACTTAAAAAGTTGTACATTCTTGTTAGTGTTTGTATTAAAATTTCTAGTCAAACAGTAAAGTACAATATTTAATTACATTGATTTGGCATCTTAAACTACTTGAAATGGCATTTGGTAAATATTGACAAAGAAAAATATGAGAATATGCTAAATTAGAAAAATGTATTTTATATTTTGTGTCACAGCATAACTTGATGTACACAGCCCTTCATATATTACATATGCTATGATTTGATGCACAGAATGGACTTTTTCTAGTTGAAAGATGGTGCTACCTGCTATAATATTTACAAAGTATTGAATAGCATGTGATTGATTGTCTTTTTAATTAGAAAAAATATGACACAATGTAGCTTTCACTGTAAGGTGTTTTTTTTTTTTTTTTTTAGCTTGCTGATACTCAAAAAGAATGGAAATCATTGCATCTTTTCCAAAATGACAGATTTTTTTCCACTCCAAATAGAAACTGTGGAACACAGAATTTGGGATACTAAATCATCAAGGAACAACTGAGTATTTCAGGCACATGATGGATGCCAAATTTCTGGTGGGGATCAAAATCTGTCAAGGACAGTAGCTGCTATCATAAATCACTTCCCTGAAGTGCCTGGTTCTGCAGTGACTTATGAGTTTACAGGAAGCCCAGTGGTGGTAGAAAGTAAAAAGACAAAAAAAAAAAAGTCAACATTTCCTCAGTGGTACCCTGGCCAGATGATTAAAACTCAACATTCATACAATAAGTCAAGGAGAAAGAGTGGCACAAATGGGGATTTTAATTAGAATAAATTCACTATGGTTTATCAGCCCATGAGGCATATATTGTCATTGTACTAAGTAAAGAAATTTGTCTATCAAATTTATGAAATTGTATTTTTAATCCATAGTTGGAATTTCATTGATTAAAAAGTATATTTAAAATTATGTATAATTTGAAATTTGTGTCTTGCTTTTTTATGCTTTTGTGATATATTATTTCAATGTTCAATAGAGTATACTAAGAATAATAAATTACCATTAAGTTTAACTGCTTTTATACCTTTTTCACACAAAATATCAGCTAAGATAGTTTATGAAGTACTTTGAACTGATATGGCTTCATTGTTTTCATTTGGTAGTTCAGAAATAAAAAGCTGCCTTTCACCATATGTAGAGGAGCTCAGTTATTACATATATGTGATTTCATATTTTGTTTAACTAGGGAAACTAAATGTTCTCTGCAGATTATCTTTATTTTCTACACATAATGCAGATTACCTCTCCCTTTTTAATTCCTTTCTGTTATCCTTTTATCAATATTTATAATTCATTTTCTAGATCTAAAACTGCATTTGACTAACACTCCAATTTTTCATTGTTGAGGTAGAACTGACATACAATTCTATATTAATTTCAGGGATCCCTGGGTGGTGCAGCGGTTTAGCGCCTGCCTTTGGCCCAGGGCGCGATCCTGGAGACCCGGGATCGAATCCCACGTCGGGCTCCCGGTGCATGGAGCCTGCTTCTCCCTCTGCCTGTGTCTCTGCCTCTCTCTCTCTCTGTGACTATCATAAATAAATAAAAATTAAAAAAAAAAGCTTAAAAAAATTTCAGGTGTACAAGGTAATGATTCAGTGTTTGTATACACTGTAATATTTTTTTATAATTGTATATATACTTTTATTAGATAATGCCAAATTCCCCTCCACTTTCTGGATTATTTTGCAATTCTAACAAGAATGTATGAGATGGACTGTTTCTCTAAGCTTCCTTAACAGAATATATTGTTAAGCTTTTGAATTTTGCCAATCTGATGGGTGAGGAAAAGACTTTGGTGTAATTTAAAATTATAATTGATTATTTATTTATTTATTTATTTATTTATTTATTTATTTATTTATTTATTTATTTATTTATAAGATTTTATTTATTTATTCATTAGAGACAGACAGAGAGAGGCAGAGACATAGGCAGAGGGAGAAGCAGGCTCCCTGCAGTGAGCCTGATACAGGATGTGATCCCAGGACCCCCGGATCAAGACCTCAGCCAAAGGCAGACGCTCAATCACTGAGTGACCCAGGCACCCCACTTGGTGTAATTTATAATAAATCTAGTTACTATGCATCACTAAACAAAATTACAATTTTTTTCTTGTGATAAGGACTTTTTTTGTGATATGAACTTTTAAGGCTTACTCCCTTGGCAACTTTCAAATATACACCAAAATATTATGGACTCTTATTCCCACACTATACATTACATCCCAATGACTTTAGTATTTTATAAATGAAGTTGGTAGCTCTTTATCCCCCTACTCATTTCACCTACTCCTCAATCCCAACTCCTCTGGAAACTACCATTCTATTTTCTGTATCTCTGAGTTTTGTTTTGTTAGTTCATTTGTTTTGTTTTCTGGATTCCAAATAAGATGAAATCATATGGTATTTATCTATATTTCACTTGGCATAATACCCTCAAGCTCTATCAATATGACCCCCAATGGCAAGATTTCATTCCTTTTTTCTGCTTGAGTAATATTTCAGTGTGTGTGTGTGTGTTTGTGTGTGTGCACGCGTGAATGCGTTTGTGTGTGTGTATCAAATTTTTATCCATTTATCCATTATTGAACACTTAGGTTGTTGGTTCCATGTCTTGGCTATTGTAAATAATTCTGCAATGAGACAGAGGTATATATATATATATATATTTCAAATTAGTGTTTTTATTTTCTTTGGATAAATACTCAAAAGTAGAATTGCTGGATCACATGGTAGTTCTGCTTTTAATTTCTGAGGAAACTCTATATGGTTTTCCACAGTGGCTATATGAGTTTACGTTTCTACCAATAGTACATGAGGGTTCTCTTTTTCCACATCTTTGCCCACATTTGCTATTTCTTGCATATTTCGTATTAGCCACTCTAACAGATATGATTGTGATTTTGATTTGCATTTCCCTGATGTTTAGAGATTATAAGTGATTGAGGACTTTTTCCACTGCTGGCCATACAGTCTGGCCATCCATATATCTACTTTAGAAGAAGATCTATTCAGATTCTCTGCTCATTTTTCAATCAGTTTTTTTTTCTACTGAGTTCTTTATATAATTTGGATATTAATCCCTTATCAGATACATGATTTGCAAATATTTCCTCTCATTCAGGAAGTTTCCTTTTGTTTTGTTGATGGTTTCTACTACTTTGCAGAAGCTTTTTAGGTTGATATAGTCCCATTTTTAAATTTTTACTGCCTTTGCTTTTAGAGTGAAATATAAAATATCATTGCAAAGACTTATACCATGGACCTTACTGCTTATGTTTTCTTCTAAGAATTTTATGATTTCAGGTCTTATTCAAGTCATTAATATGTTTTGAGGGGCTCTTTATTTGTTTTTGTTTTTTTTTTTTTTTTTTTTTTTTTGGTATGGTGTAAGATAGTAGTCTAGTTTCATTCTTTTGCATGTGACTAGTCAGTGTTTTTTTAACACCATTTATTAAAAAGACTGTCCTTGGATCCATTATTTAATGGTGAGGACATTAAAACTTGAGAATTCCTTCTGTATTTATTAGCAGAAACTATCCCATAAAGAATATTCCCTCACCAATTATTGGTTTACCTTGTAATTTAGTCTGTACTGGAGAGGCTGGATTAATCTTCAATTCTTTCCTTTTACTAGGTTTCAGAATAATTACCATTAGGCAGCTCTTTGCTTCTGGGTCTTTCTAGGAGGAGCAGTTAGGATATATATCTAATAAGGGGAAAATAGTCATGAGTTTATACTGCTATTTCCAATTAAAATTCAGGACCACTGGGCTTTGACTTTTAAAATTTTATATCTGTGTCTTTTCTATGTAGAAAATCTTGGTTCCTAATGACATTAATTATATTGATGCAGACAGGCTGTCTGAGGACCCAGAGTGGGGTTCCCCAGGACTAACGAAGAGGATCATTGGCTTTATGCAAGACGGGTATCAAATGTAAGCAGGGAAATGAAGTTTCCCTGAAGTTTACTGAAGATATATATATACAGAGAGAGAGAGAGAGAGAGAGAGAGAGAGACAGTGCATCCAGGAGACTCAGAAAGGAAGATTAGAAGTTTTGTCTTTGCTTGGCATCTGGGCTTTTTATTGGTGATTGTGGTCTGGTGCACTGATCCAGAAACTGGTCAGAACAAGGGAGGGTCCTGTTTTTGATAAACCTGCCTGGTCACTCCTTAGATGTTATCTATTGCGCTGGAAGACTAAAGATACCATTATCTCTTTGACCCTTACAAGGAGGACATATGCTATTTGCATTACAAAGATACAGATAGAATAGGATGGGGGTGCAGGTCTCAGCAAGAATAGAAGCTGGAAAGGAAATAAAAGAAAAAAAACAGGTGTTTTTATGTTGTTTTGTTTTTGTTTTTGTTTTTGATGAGTTTCCTTCAGTTTCCCTGCCTCATTTTCCCCTATGGGATCTAGCCACTGGGAACTTTATAATTCAGGACTAAATTGAGAACACCCAATCAATCAGCAGCCCATGCCTCCTGCCCAATACCAGCCTCCCTGAGCCTCACCCAAGAATCTCATCCACCTGCAGGATGTTCTTGCCTCCAAATCAAACCAGAATTCCAGCAGGCCTCTAGACTTCCTACCAGCTTACAGGATGCAATCTGTAGAATCAAAAAATGGGGAAAGCATTACAGGAGAGAAGATCTAGTGTGTTTAAAAAACAAATGGCCTGACTCCAAAAAGAGAATGAGGGAAATATTAAATGTTAAGAGACTTAAGAGACTTATCAGCCAAATGAAACCTGTAGATCCCGACTAGACCTTAAACAAAACTGCAAAATACAAACAAAACAAAAACAGAAAGACATTTATCAGATAATTTGGGCAATTTAAACACTGACTGGATATTAATGATATTAAATAATTGTTCAGGTATACATATAGTATTAAAGTAATTTTTAAAAGAAATAAAAATAAAATGACTGTCCTTTCCCCACTGTATATTCTTGGCTTCTTTGTCATAAATTAATTGACCACATATGCCTGGGCTGATTTCTGGGCTCTCTAGTCTGTTCCATTGATCAATGTGTCTGTTCTTATTTCAATACGATATTGTTTTGAATTACTATAGATTTGTAATACAGTTTAAAATCAGGAAGCCTAGTGCCTCCAACTTTGTTCTTTCTCAAGATTATTTTGGTTATTCGGGGTTTTCTGTGGTTCCATAGAAATTTAGAATTATTTGTCACATTTCTGTGAAAAATGCCTTTGGGATATTGATATAGATTGCACGGAGTCAGAAGAATGCTTTGGGTAATATGCACATTTTAACAATATTAATTCTTCCAATTCATGACCATGGAGTATATATCCATTTATTAATATCTTCTTCAATTACTTTCATCACTGTTGTCATTTTCAGTGTATAGGTCCTTCACCTTAATTATATTACTAGACTTTTTATTCCTTTTTGATTAAATTAAAATGGGATTATTTTAATTTCTCTGACAGTTTGTTATTAGTATATAGAAATGCAACAGATTTTTGTATGTTGATTTGTACCCTACAATGTTACTGAATTTGTTTATTTATTCTAACAGTTTTTTGGTGGAGTTTTTAAGGTTTTCATCTAAACTGATGTCACCCACAAATAGTGACAGTTTATTTCTTCCTTTCCAATTTGAATGTCTTTATGTGTTTTTCTTAACTAATTGCTCTGGCTAGGATTTCTAACACTATGTTGAATAAAAATAGCAAGAGTCGACATTCTTTTCTTGTTCCTGATCTTAAGGGAAAAGCTTTCAACTTTCACCATTGAGTATGATGTTAGCTGTAGGCTTGTCATATATGGTCTTCATCATGTTAAGGTACATTCCTTGTATAGCCACTTTGTGGAGGGTTTTTATCATAAACACACAAATTTTGTCAAAAGCTTTCTCTGAATCTATCGAGATGCTCATGTGATGCTTATCTTCCATTAATGTGGTATATCACACTGATTGATTTGCAGATTTAAACCACCCTTACATCCCTGGAATAAATCCCATTTCATAATTGTCCTTTGAAATGTATTGGTGAATTTGGTGTGCTAATATTTTGTTGAGGATCTTGGCATCTATGTTCATCAGGAATAATGGTCTATAATTCTTTTCTTTTGTTCTCTTTTTTTGTTGCTGTGCTTGTCTGGTTTTGATATCAAGGTAATGTTGGCCTTATAACCTGTGTTTGGAAGCATTCCCTCTTCTTCTATTTTTTGGGGAAGATCTGAAAAGGACAGGAATTAAATTTTCTTAAAATGTTTGGTAGAATTTGGGGGCACTTGAGTGGTTCATTCAGTTAAGGATCTGACTCGATATTAGCTCAGGTCATGATCTCAGCATTGTGAGATAGAGCCTCACATCAGGCTCCATGCTCATTAGGAAGTCTGATGGAGATAGTCCCTTCTCTGTCTCTCTCTCAAATAAGTAAATAAATCGTTTTTAAAAATGTTTGGTAGAATTCACTAATGAAGTCATCTGGTTCTGGGCTTTTGTTTGTTGGACGATTTTGACTACTGATTCAACCTTCTTACTAATAACTGGTCTATTCAGATGTCTTATTTCTTCATGATTCAGTATTGGAAAACTGTATGTTTCTAGGAATTTATCCATCTTAGGGTTGCCCAATTTTTTGGCATATAATTGTTCATAATAGTCTCTTATGATCCTTTGTATTTCTTTGGTATCAGTTGTAACTTCTTTTTCATTTATAATTTTATTTGACCCCTTTCTCTTTTTTCCTTGTTGGGTCTACCTAAAGGTTTATCAATTTTGTTTTTATTTTCAAGGAACCACCTTTAATTACACTGATGTCTTTTTAGTCTCTATTTCATTTTTTTTTTCTGATTTTTTTTTTTTTTTTAATCCATGAGAACACAGAGAGAGAGGCAGAGAAATAGGCAGAGAGAGAAGCAGGCGCCCTGTGGGGAACCTGATGTGTGACTTTATCCCAGGACCCCAGGATCAGGACCTGAAGCCAAAGCAGACACTCAACCACAGAGCCACCCAGGTGCCCCTTCTCTCTGATCTTTATTATTTTCTTCCTCCTATTAACTTCAGGCTTCATTTGTTCTTCTTTTTCTAATGTTTTTTTGTTTGTTTATGAGTAAGTTAGATTGTTTGAGAGTTTTCTTGTTCTTGTTTTGGGGGTAGGCCTATATTACTATGAACTTCTATCTTAGAATTTGTTTTGCTCTTTCTAAAAAAAAAAAAAAAAAAGACTTTTTTTTTTTTTGCTGCATCCTATAAATTTTGGTCAACTGTATTTCCATTTTCATTTGTCTCAAGGTTTTTGTATTTCTCCTGTGATTGATGTTTTGGTTGTTCAGTGGCATGCTGTTTAATCACCACATATTTTTAATTTTTCTGATTTGACCCTTTTAATTGATTTCTAGTTTTATACCATTGTGGTCAGAAAAGATGCTTTATAGGATTTCATTCTTCTTAAAGTTACTGAGTCTTGTCCTGTGGCCTAACATATAACCTAAATCAGAGAATGATCTATTTGCACTCGAAAAGAATGTGTATTCTGCTACTTTTGGATGGAAAGTCCTGAATATATCTATAAATGTATATATGTCCATATATATCTATGTTTAATGTGTCATTTAAAGCCAATATTTTATTTTCTGTCTGGATGATATATCCATTGATGTAGTTGGGCAGAAATCTTCAAATATCATTGTATTGCTGTCAATTTATCCCTTTAGATCTGTTAATATTTGCTTTATATATTTAGGTTCTTCTATGTTGTTGCATGTATATTTACAATTGTGATATACTTTTGTTGTATTGACCCCGTTACCACCATTTGAAATTTTCCTTTTTCTTTTATTACAGTCTTTGTTTTAAAATGTTTTTTTTTTTTTTTTTTTTTTTTTTTTTTTTTCCTGAGGCACCTGGGTGGCTCAGTCAGTTGAGCAGATGGCTCTTGATTACAACTCAGGTCATGATCTCGGGGTCCTGGGATCAAACCCCATGTCAGGCTCTGCATTCAGTGGGGACTGTTTGAGGATTCTTTCTTGTCTTCCCCTGTGTTGTACCATGTGCATGTGTGTGCACTCTCTCTCTCCAAATAAGTAAATAAATCTTTTTTAAAAAAATCAATAAAGTGTATTTTTTCAGATATAAGTATAACTACCTCAGCTTTCTTCTGGTTTCCATTTGTGTGGATCACCGATTTTCATTCCCTTTCAGTCTTTGCATATCCTTCCAACTGGGGTGAGCCTCTTGTACACAACACATATAAGTGAGTCTTGATATTTTATCCATTTAGCTACACTATGACTTTTGGTTAGAGAATTTAGTTCACCCACATTTAAAGTAATTATTGAGGGCAGCCTGGGTGGTTCAGCGGTTTAGCGCTGCCTTCAGCCCAAGGCGTGATCCTGGAGATGTGGGATCGAGTCCCAAGTCGGGCTTCCTGTGTGGAGCCTGCTTCTCCCTCTGCCTATGTCTCTGCCTCTCTCTGTGTGTCTCTCATGAATAAATAAATAGAATATTAAAAATAAAAAATAAAGTAATTATTGATAAGTATGTACTTACTGCTATTTAAAAAATTGTTTTCTGGGTCTGCATTCTTTTTTTTTTTTTCTTGCTCTCTGTCTTTGTGGTATGATGATTTTCTCTAGTGATATGCTTAGATTCTTTTCTTATTATCCTCTGTGTATCTACTATAGATTTTTGCTTTGTGGTTACCATGACACTCACATATAATACTGTATATAGATAACAGTTTAAGTTGATAGCCACATAAGTTTGAATGTATTCAAAAATTACATTCTTAGTCCCTTCTCCCCGTTTTTTGCTTTTTGGATGTCATATTTTAGATCTTTTTATTTTTTATATCCTTTGATTTTCAGTTATTTTTACTCTTAACCTTCATAATAGCTTTTAAGTGATTAGTCCATTACTTTTACTATATATTTACTTTTACCTATAAGTTCTATAGTTTCATATATTTTTTGTTGTTGTTGTTATTAATCAATGCCCCTCTTTCAGCTTAAAGAAGTTCCTTTAACATTTTTTTCTAAGGCTGGCTTAGTGTTAATGAACTCCTTTAGTTTTTGCTTTTCTAGAAAACTATTTCTCTTTCAATTTTGAATGATAACCTTGCCGTGTAGGTTATCTTGGTTGGAAGTTTTTTCTTTTCAGTATTTTGAATATATTGTGCCACTCCCTTCTAGACTGCAAAGATTCTGATAAAAAAATCTACTGATATAGGGGTTCTCTTGTACATAACAACTTGCTTTTCTCTTTCTGCCTTTTCTTTTTTAAATTTTAAGAGAGAGAGAGAGAGAAATCAAATTGGGGAGGGGCAATGGGAGAGGGAGAGAGAATCTCAGGCAAAATCCCTGCTGAGCATTAAGCCCAATGCCGGGCTTGATACCAGGACTATGAGATCATGACCTGAGCTGAAATCATGAGTCAGACACAACTGACTGAGCCATCCAGGCACATCTTTTTTTTTTTTTTTTTTTTCCCCTTCACTGCTTTAAAAATCTTTCTTATTTGTAACTTTTGACATTTTAATTGCAATTTTTTTTGGAGTGAATCTTTTTAGGTTCATCTCATTTGAACTCTGTGCTACCTAGATCTGCATGTCTGTTTCCTTTTCCAGCTTAGAGACATTTTCAACCATTATTTCTTCAAATACATTTTCTGTCCCTTTTTCTCTCTTTTCTCCTTCTATGACCCTATATAGTGAATGTTATTTCCCTTAATGTCTGATAGGTCCTTTAAACTATCTTTACTTTTTAAAAACTTATTTTCTCTCTTTTTGCTTCTCTGGGTGAATTCCACTGCTTATCTTCTAGATCATTGATCATTTCTTCCACTTCATTCAGTCTGCTGTTGAACCTCTTTAGTTTGTTTTTCAGTTCAATGACTGTATTCTTCAGCTGTGTGACTTGGTTGAGACTTTCTTATGTTTTCTATCTCTTTGTTGAAGTTCTATGTTCATTCATTCTTTCCCAAAGTAGGTGAACATCTTTATGACCAATACTTTGAGCTCTTTTTTCAGGCACATTATTTTTTTCCACTTAATTAAGGTTTCTTTCTGAATTTTAATCTTATTCTTTCATTTGGAATATATTCCTCTGTTTCCTCAATTTGTTTGAATCTCTGTGTTTGTTTCTATGTACTAACTCTCCCAGTTTTGAAGGAGTAGCCTTGTGTAGAAAATGGATCTTATTGTTCAACCTTGCTCTAGCTCTTGGTTGACTCTTGACTCTTTGTGGTTGTCTAAGCATCCTCATTTATTTTTGTAGGTCCCAGTTGTGGAGGTTGTGTGAAGACTTGTCAGTGTTCCAAAGGGAAGGATCTAGTTTTGGTCTGATTAGAAGCCAGGCCCTTGAGCTGCACCTTTGAAAGTATGCAAATATATCCAGTCCTATGGGACTGCAGTCACAAACCCTGCTGGCCTCTAGACTGGTAAATCCTGTGTTCTCTGGCCAAAGTTGTAAAAATCAGGGCTTCAGACAAGTGTATAAGCTTCTTTCTTGGAAATACTAGCAAGCTGTAGCAAGACAAAGGGAGCAAAGATGGCAACTCTCAGCCTACATTCCCTGAGAGCACTTCTGTAGCCTCCAGATGTGTGGCAAACCTGAAGACTACCCCTCAGACTGAAGCTCCAAGACAGTTAATTAGAGCTTTTTAATAGAAAGACTGGGAGTGTGTTTCAGTCTGGCCCTCTGTGTAGTGACTGACCGTGGATGGTAGCCCACCCAGAACTATCATTCTTATTGTTATAGTCCTATGAGACCCAGGAACACAAATCCCTAGCCACCAGAACCTAGTGATCAAGAAGTGTCTCCTGTATGGATTATATAAGCCTATTGGCTTTTGTAGGACTATAAGGGAGCATAGGGCCAGGGTGTGCCCACCCACTCTAGTGGGGCCTCAGGAGAGCACAGGGCTGAGGGCACCTGCTGGCTCTAAGAGGGTATCAAAGTAGTGGGATAGCACAAAAGTAGAACCTGTTTCTATCCCTAGGGAGAGTCCCAACAGGCTCTTGCCCATCCACCAGATGCTTTAAGATTAGCAAATACACCTTCTTCACTTATAGTAGATGCTTTTCAAACTATTTCTCTTGCACTGGTCCTGAGGCAAATGAGTCTATGCACAAGCCATTTAAGAGAAGTTTCTCAATTCCCTACAGCCCTTTCAGTCTCTTGGACGTGAGCCCCATTGATTTTCAGACCCAGATGTTTTGGGGGCTCATCTCTCCATTGAAGGTCCCAAAAGTTGGGTTTCCTAATATGGAGCACAAACTTCTTTGTCCCCAGGAAGAAGTTCCAGAATTGTGAGATACCTCCAAATTGTAGCTTACCACACTTGGGATAGGGTATTTGGTGAGACCCTGTCTCTGACTCTCATACTTGTCTCAATGTGGCCCTGATACTACTGTTACGAAGGAACTGTTTAACTAGTTCTTAGGTCTTTTTCAGAGGAAAGTTGTTACACATATAGCTGGAGATGTAGTGTGTCTATAGGAAGAGAGGAGTTTAGGATCTTCCTGTGCTGCCATCTTGGACTATCTCCCAACATTCCATTTTTGCTATATATTATTTATCATTTCATTATACATGTACATATATAGATATTCTCTTTCTCTGTTATAATGAAATACAAAGCTTTAAAGTTTATTTTCCATTATGAAAAATGTTTAAGAAAAATTAGTTATACTTGCTTTAGGTAACATTTTCATTTCTTTTCAAATGCATTTCAAATAAAACAGTAAGGCCACATCAGTGGAAAACCATATAGACATAACAAAGTGTTATTTTTTCTTTTGTACTCATAGCTTTAAAATTTAAAATCAATTATTATGTGGGCAGTAGGAGCCTGAGGATACCAACTGAGTCAACACACTTTTATTGATACAGGCTTGTCTTTACAACTGAAACATACTTTCGCTGTATGTCAATCATACCCTAACCGCAAAGCCTTTTATTATTTTTCTCTAGATTATTACTTTCTTCTCAGTTTAAATGGATTGGAAAATTGAAATGCTATTTTACATTTTCTGCCTCCAAGAAAAAAGTATAACTAATCTAAAATGAGGCAACCAGCAACATATCAACTTTGTCAATCACTATTGACATAATATTCAATTCTATCTGTATGCTAATATCGATTTATTTCTGGAAATGTATTTTTCAAATATAAGTCAACCAAGAACATGAAGCATTAATATGATTCCAGTGAACAAATATGGATAATTTTTAGCAACAGAGTGTCATGATTACATTTTGGTATAATTCAGATAAAAAGCAAAATCACTAAAATCATTTCAGAATTTGTTCTACATTTGTAGTGAGTTTTAGAGCTATTTTTGGGGTCCAATGTAGTAGCTACTACAAGCGATATTCTGGTGCACACCAATAGATTATGAAAACATACTATCTTCATTAAAAAAGTTTTTAAATAAATATGTTACAGGTGCTTTATAAGTGAAATGATATTCAACAGTGTTGTTTGTATAATTATTTGAAAAAAAGAGGATAAACATCTCTAGACTTTGTTATTTTTCTCTAGTAACTAATTTTATAGTGAAAGAAAAAAATCAGTTATGATCATTATATGAAACTTAGATTATTTTGATCTAAGGCATCCATTAAAGTACTAGCTAAACATGGGTTACAGAAGTTAAAAAATCACCAATTGTGATAAACATACAGACAGAAATGAACAAGACAAAGCCAATTTTGTCCAAATTAAAATATAATAAAATTGGCATGAAAATATTTGAAAATCTGATATAATTATTTATAACATAACCATCTCTATTCCTTAAACATTTGAGGCATTTAATTTGCTAAATGTCAAATGTTACTTTGAAATTCTCTCAGATGAAAATCATTTGTACAGCAAGCATGCTGCTGTCAGTAGCTGCCAAAAACAAGCCAACATATAATCTATACGATTTTATTTTAAAATCATTAATTTTTTAAAAGGTGGAATGTAAATGCAATAATAACTATGGCAATAACATCAAACACTGAGCAAAAGCTGTCAAAAATATGTCTTATAGAAAAGGTCGGTGAATGTTGGTGGGAATGTAAATGGTGCAGCCACAGTGAAAAAAGTAGTACAGCCACAGTGAAAAAAGTAGTAGGGTTCTTTAAAAAGTTAAAAATAGAATTGCTCTAGGATCCAGTAATTACACTAGTGGGTATTTACCCAAAAAATACAAAACCAGGAATTCAAAGAGATAAATGCACCCTTCTGTTTATAGCAGCCTTATTTACAATAACCAAATTATGGAAGCAGTCCAAACACACACACACACACACACACACACACATACACACACACAATGGAATATTACTCGGCCATAGAAATAATAAAATCTTGCCACTTGCAATGACATGGATGGAACTAGAGAGTATAATTTGAAGTGAAATAAATCAGTCAGAAAAAGACAAATATCATATGATTTCACTCATATGTAGAATTTAAGAGAGAAAACAAATGAACATAGGGGGAAAAAAAGAAAATGAGAGAGAGAGAGAAACGAAGAATAGACTCTTAACTGTAGAGAACAAACTGATGCTTACCAGAGGGGAGGTGGTGGGCAGATGGGTGAAACAGGTGATGGGGATTAAGGAGGGCATTTGTCGTGATGAGCACTGTATTATTTGTAATTGTTGAAACAATACATTGCATATCTGAAGCCCACATAACACTGTATATTAACTATACTGGAGTTAAAATAATTTAAATTTAAAAAAAATTTAAACTTAGTGACCTTATGTGTATATATTACTTCTTAATCATATGTATATTTGAACTTCCCTCAAGACTGCATTTCTCCAAATGATAACTTAATTCATTTTTATAATAATCAAGTGCTTTTAGATGATCATTTTAGAATATTATTTTAATAATAAGAAGCATAAATAAAACGTTCATCCACTTAAACAGCTGGTGCTGAGGAAAATAAAGAATATAAGGGCCCAAGGAATACTGCCTTCGAATTTTAAAATAGTATTGAAGAAAAATCCTTAAGTTATAATTATAAAAACTTTACTTTTGACAGATTTAGATTGTTAGTTTATGCCTGAGGTGGAATTCTCAGGCATAAAAACTTTATATTTAGAATCTCTAAAACAGAAAAAAGACCCAACACTTAGCTTTAAATAAGAAAAGCAGTTCAATTATTGAAAGTCATGCTTTTGTAGATATTTCCTCTTGCCAAGTGTGGAATATGTTTCATTTAATAAGCAAAATGCTGGGTAACTTCTTAAGGGAGATGAAATTACAGATAAAACTCATATACCTGTCACCAAGAACTTAAACTCAATTAATATCCCTGGTTTTTTGCTTAAAATTACATGAAAAAATCAAGATTTTTTATATACAAAGCTAATGTAGAAAGCCATGAGTGTCCCAAACTTCACTATAAATCATGATAGAGGATATATATATTTCTATATCCATATATGTATATATTAAATATAACAGATACACCAAAAGATAGATGAATAGTAAATAGGATGATGAGAACACAGGAATCTGTAAAAACCTACCAGAGTTTGGTGGTCTGGGCAAATAGAGAAAGCAGGGAGATTTTATATGTGACTGGTTTTTATGTTCCCTCACTACTACCAGTATTATGATTTATGGAAAAGAATGACAAATAAATAAATATAATACATTATAGACAGTAATAATTCTACAATATTACTGAAAGAATTGAGACCAAAAATGAAATAATTTGCTCAAATTTATGTTATAAATACTGAAAATAGGACTGGGATCTTGGAATTATATGTATATCTACATATATAGTTTGTTTGGTTTCCTCTATGTTATTATATGTTGTGTTATTATATGGTAGACATCTTAGAAATAAATAACACGGATCACTGATATAAATATGAATAACTGTGGAAGTTTACTGTGTGTCACCAATAATAAATAAAATGATGATGAAAATGAATAAAGATTCATTAACAAAAAGGGCATGATTTCATAGTCAAAAAAGAGAGCTCTCTATATTTTGTTGTAAATAAATCGCAAAATCCTCAGTGGATGCCAGAAACCACAGATAGTACTGAGCTCTCTATACACAATATTTTCTCCTAAACATACCTACCTATGATAAGGTTAATTTATAGATTGGACACAGTGAGATACTAACAACAATAACCAATAATAAAATAGAACAAATATACTGTAATAAAAGTTATATGAATGTGGCCTGTCAAGATGTTCTATTGTACTGTATTCACCCTTCTTGTGATTATGTGTGATATAAAATGGTCAGGTGATAAGATGAAGGAGGGGAATTATGTAGGTACTGTGATGTAGTGTCAGGCCACTCTTGACTTTTTGAAGATATACCTGGATCTGGAGAACAGTTGACTGGAGGTAATTGGAACTGTAGAAAACAAAACTGCTCATAAGGGGAGACTACTTCATTACTCTGTTCAAATTCCAAATTGCTGAGGTGTTCTCTCCTTACATAATTTTGAAATACATACAATATGACCTAGCAAAAATAATGAAATCAATGGGGCTCCTGGGTGGCTTCGTCAGTGAAGCCTCCGCTTTGGGCTTACGTAGAGATCCCAGAGTCCTGGGATGGAGCCCCCGTGTGGTCAGTCTCCGGCTCAGTGGGGAGTCTGCCTCTCCTTCTTCTGCCTCCCCCTACTCTCTCTCACTTTTTCAAATAAATAAAATCTTTTTTGAAAAATAATGAAACCTATAAGTATAATACAGTAGAACAAATCACATCAAAATTCGGTAGCTTGCGACTACAATAACTTACTTTTCTTCACATGCTCACTGGTCCAGTTGGATCTACTTCTAAATACATGTTAGGTCCAGTTGGATCTGCTTCTAAATACATGTTAGGTTCAGTTGGATCTACTTTTAAATACATGTTAGGTTCATTACTATGTAGTGGCAGAAGTATAAGAGGGAAAAGAATTCATGTGATACCTCTGAAGGTCTAGGCTCAGAACAGACAGGACACACAGATCTGCTACCAGAATTCTATTGGCCAGGTAAGTCATATAACGAAGCCAAATATCAGCAGGATGGGGAAATATACTTCATCTCTGGTATAATAAAGTGCAATGCAACAGAAAGAAATGAAGAATTTGGAAGTATATTGGAATCTGTAATAAAAATGATAAACTGGTGATTTCTGGTGAAAAAGGTTTAATAATTATGTCACTAATCCATATGTGCTTCTGTCTTATCTTTGGAATATAATATAATTGTCAAAATGCAAAGTATGGAAAAGTTAGCTTTACAAAGACACTGAAATCTAGAATAAAGGTGGATATGATAAAAAATAACTTGCATTGTAAGAACAATTCTAAAAAAAAACAATTCTAATCTATAGTTTCAGAAAAAGTACACAATGTGGTAAAGAAGAACAAATAACGATTAAGATGTTAAATTTAAATTACCAAAATATATAAACCCCCAACCTTAATGCTTTTCCCCAAATCATCATCCTTTACTTCTACTCATGTTATATTATTTAGCATTATTATATGGCCCCAACCTAAATGCAAGGGTTACAATAGAGAAGCAAATATGCATTTGCTTAATTACCTAATCACAAAGATGTTCTAGGAAATGGTCTTCTAAATATTGATGTTTAAATATTTATTGAATGCATGAATGGGAAAATAAATAAAATATCACGATCAAAATTGACTAAACTTAATGAAAAATTAACCTTGAGGTTATGTGGGAAACAGTGAGAAAAGCACATGTTTTCTCAATCATCAATAGAGAACAAAAGTCATAGCTTTTAGGAAAAACATACCAACTGCTTGAATTTATCACCAGATCCCTTGTTGGCTCAATATTTAAAATATAAATTACAATATTTCAAAAGAGAGTGATCTTTGGTGGCAAGATGAATATACTAAAAAAAAATAACTTCTAAATAAACTGGTTTTAAATAAATAAATAACAAAGCAAAAAACACCCAGTATACTTAATAATACAATAAATTAAGGAAATGTTAAAAGCATTAAACCAGGCCTTTTTACAAAGTTTCTTAATTTGACTTTGAGGACACTATGGAAATGTCTTTAAAAAAACATGATATATATTTAAACATACACACAGACGTGTGTATGAATAAATCTGGTAGAGATTTTCTAGTAATATATTATAATGCTCTACTTGAATAGCAAATTGAATCTAACAATAGATAAAAAAGATAATCCATCATAACTCATTAATTGTGGTTAGCACCATAATGTAAAATTACTTTAATATTTGAAGAAGTGTCTGGGTGGCTCAGTCAGTTAAGCGTCTGACTTTTGGTTTTGGCTCAGGTCATATTAGGATCCTGAGATTGAGCCCCACATTGGGCTCTGCATTCAGCATGCAGTCTGTCTGGGATTCTTCCCTCATCCTCTCCTTTCCCCCATTCTCAGACAAGCCTGCGTGTTGCTCTCTTACTTTCTCTCTCTCAAATAAATACATTAATTAATTAAACAAAATCAATCAGCGCAATTCCCCATACAAATAGGATAACAAAACCCACATGATCACAGTAATACCTCAAAATAGTTTATCAAATTCTATATCCAATCATTAAAATGCTCAGCCAGCTAGGAATACAGGAGAAATGTTAAATCCAATAAAGTATATCGATAAAAAAAACCCACAATATATATCATACTTGGCTATGAACATGGTGAAAGACTGAATGTCTTCTTTATGGAATAGAAATTGGGAAAAAAAAAACCACTCTCATCTATCCTATATGCCATAATGCGGAAAGTCCTGTTGAGTGAATTAAACATGAGAAAATGTACATATACATACACAGACGCACAGACATACAGGCACATACTCACACACACACACAGAGACACCCCTAAACTGGAAAGAAAGAAGCAAAACTATTCTTATTCACTGACAACATGATTGTGAATATGGAGAAAATCCTAAAGAATCTATAGAAAGACTACCAGAATTAAGTAAATTTAATAAGACCATATGATAAAAAACTAAAGATCATATTTATTTTTATATAATCACATGAATATGTAGAATATGAAATTTTAAAAATAATATAGCATGAAAATATAATTAGGGGTAATGTTAACAAAGACACATAAGACCTCTGCACTAAAAACTGCAAAACAGGCACCTTAGGGGGGCTCAGTTGGTTAACCATTGCCCTTCAACTCAGGTCATGATCTCAGGGTCCTGGGATTGAATCCAGTGTCAGACTCCCCTGCTCAGCCCAGAGTTTGCTTCTCCGTCTCCCTTTGTCCCTGACCCCAACTCATGCTCTTTCTATCTTCTCTCAAATAAATTAATGTCTTAAAAAATAAAACCTAAAAAAATCTGCAAAACATTGCTGAAAGATGTTAATGAAGACCTAATTTTTTATAGATGTATTTATGGTCCGACAACTCAATACTGTAAAGATGTTTATTCTCTTCCAAAGTACCTATAAATTCAGAGAAATTACAAGCAAAATTCATACAGGGCTTTTTTTGAGGAAATTGGCAAGTTGATTTCATAACTTATGTTCAAAGGGAAAAGACATGGAAGAGCCAAAACAATTTTGAAAGGATAACAAATTTAGAGAATTTACATCCCCTTATTGTGAGACTTACAAGCTATAGTAATAAAAAATTGTACATTTCTGTATGGAAGGATAGATTAGTAGAACAAAAGAGTGTACAGAAACAGATTCTGATATGTATGAAAGTATGCCCAATTGACTTTCTACAGAAGTCCCAAGGTATTTGGATAAAGGGAAGAATATTGTTTTTAAGAAATTGTGCTAGGAAAGAAGAAATGAGTACTCTAATGGGAAAAGAAGATTCTTAAACTTGATATCATACCACACACAAACATTCACTCAAAATGAATCCTAGATCTATGTAAATCTTAAACTATTAGTGTTGAATAAGAAATAGGAAAACACTCCCACAAACTTGGTGTAGTCAAAGATATCCTGCACATAAAACTACAAGAACTAACGATTAAAGAAAAAAAAAAAAGGTAGAACTTCATTTACTCAAAATGAATCCTAGATCTATGTAAATCTTAAACTATTAGTGTTGAATAAGAAATAGGAAAACACTCCCACAAACTTGGTGTAGTCAAAGATATCCTGCACATAAAACTACAAGAACGATTAAAGAAAAAAAAAAAAAAGGTAGAACTTCAAAATTTGAAACTCCAATCCTTGAAATTTCACCATTAACAAAATAGAAAGGTACCAACTCAGAAAAACTACTCCTAATGCCTATACCTATACTTGACACTGGACTTGTATCTAGAATTGATAAAATGATTTAAAAAACTCTTGCTGCTCAATAGAAAATGTCACAGTACCCCTAGACTCATATGCAAACAATTGGGAAGTTACTTAAACTGATATTTTTTAAAAGATGATGGTTATTTAATATATGAAAATATGTTTTTTTTAAAGTAATTCTTGTGTACCATTGGTGGGAATGTAAATTGCTATAGCCACAGTGGAAAATAGTATGGAGGTTCCTCAAAAATTAAAAATAGAAATATCATATGATCCAGTAATTCTACTACTGGGTATTTACCCAAAGAAAATGAAAACACTAATTTAAAAAGATATATCTTCCTTTATAGCAGCATCATTTACATTGGCCAAAATGTGGAAGCAACCCGAGAGTCCATCCATAGATGAACAGATAAAGAAGGTGCAGCATATATACATATATACACAATGGAATAATTCTCAGCTAAGAAAAAAAAATGAGATCTTGTCATTTGTAACAACATGGATGGAGCTAGCAGATATAATGCTAAATGAAATAAGTCAGAGAAAGACAAACACCATATGGTTTTACTCTTATGTAGAATCTAAGAAACAAAAGAAATGAACAAGGAAACAGACAAAAAAAAAAAAAAAAAAAGACTCCATACAGAGAACAAACTGATGGGTGCCAGAGGGGAAGTGGGGCAGGGGATAAGTGAAGTACATAAAGTGGATTAAGAGGTAAAAACTTTCAGTTATGAAATAAATAAGTCACAAAGATGAAAAGGACAGCCTAGGGAACAGAGTTAATAATATTACAATAACATTGATTAGTGACAGGTGGTGACTACATTTATTTTGGGGAGTACTGAGTAATATATAGAATTGATGAATCATTATGTTGAACACTTGAAATATAACACTGTACTTCAATTTTTATAAAAAAGGAAAACTGGGGATCCCTGGGTGGCTCAGTGGTTTAGTGCCTGCCTTCCATACAAGATGTGATCCTGGAGTCCTGGGATTGAGTCCCACATCAGGCTCCCTGCATGGAGCCTGCTTCTCCCTCTGTCTGTGTCTCTGCCTTTCTCTATATCTATCTCATGAATAAATAAATAAAATCTTTAAAAATAAAAAAGTTTTTAAAAATTAAAAAAGGATAATAGGATTTTTCAACATTTCTCCCTCCTTTGAACCAGAAGATGCATAACTATTATTCTATACCTGTCTCACCATTGTATGTGGCATGTGTTGGAAGTATCCTCTTTCTTTGGTTTCAGATCCAAAAAAATGGAAAACATTTTTGGCCTAGGAGCTGTACTTAATGGTTTATACTTGGGAACCTCATTCATACTTGATGTAGATGTAAATAATTTTAATGATAAAATTATGGGTTCGAACTGATAAGATTTAGCTTTAAGTGATATGATTTAAGACTTGAGCTGGTGCCCAAATGCAATGAGACTAGTAAAGAACTAGGGAGGGGGTATTTGCCTTTGGGAGGGAGGTGAATCACTGAGGGCCAGAGGATGGTCCATAGACAGAACTCTAAGATGGACCCAAAGGTGCCTATTCCCTAATGCACATGTCTGTATAATTCTCTTTCCTTGGAGAGCAGGACTACTAAATATGATGGAATATCATTCTTGTGATTGTATTTCATTAAACGGTTCTTTCAGATCTAATTATTGTTAGCCGAATTAAGGTAGCTCCAATCAGTTTATCATTAGAATTAAGGTTATTAATTAACCGTTTAGTAATTAGCTACAAATTACTAAGTAGTTAATTAGTAATTACTATTAAACTAATAGTGATTAAGGTTACTAATTACACTAATCAAAAGAGATTATTTTGTTGGGTCTAACCCAAACAGGGAGCCCTTAAATGGGATTGGCCCTTCTTGATGATATGAAGATGTGATATGAGAGAGACATATTGAATGGCTGGATTTGTAGGTGAAGGGTCACACATGGCAAGGATTTGGGAATAACATATAGAAGTTGAGAGCACCCCTTAGCCAAGAGAGAGCAAGAAAACAGGGACCTTCATATTACAACTACAAGGAACTGAATTTTGCCAATAACTTACACGGCCTTGGGCAAAAACCCCAAGTCCCAGGTGGGAATATAGCTAGTTGACACATTTATTTTGGCCTTATGAGACATTGAGGAGAGAAAGCAGTTAAGCCTTACCTGGCCTTTTGAACTACAGAACTGTGAGATAATACATTTGTGTTCTTTTAAGCCACTAAGTTTGTGGTAGCATGTTACACAGCATAGAAAGCTAAGAGCTTTGTATGATTAACTCCTTGTATAAAAAGCATGATTATGGTACATGCCAAGTATTCACTTTTGTTTTGTGCACTGTATTATTTTTCTCCACTCCCTTAAAGATGATAGAACTATATTTGTATACTTGACCAAGAAGCAATATACCTGCAGCCAGTGATATGTTCTCACTGTTTTGTCTGAGATGATTGTATCCTTATGTGAAAAATTTAGAATATTGACTTTCAAGATCTGAGACTCATTAATAACAGAGAACTCAAAAGACATATAAAGACAATATACTAATAGGATCATTATTAAGAGTTGTTATACTATATTGAAAAGCAGAAAATATTTGACCACATGCAATCAAAGCTGAAGTTTAGGAAGTCATTCCAACGAGAGCAGAATAATATGCAGAAAAACTATGACCATTTGGCCCAAAAGGGAGAGAGAGAGAGAGAATTTTCATAGCCATGATGGTGTCCCTGCTTCCCTTCCTATAAAGTTTTGTTATATTGGGGGGGAGGGTCTACTATTATCCAGTAATAAGGACACCTGAAATAATTTACTTTTTAGTGACCCTGAGTGAGACTCTATTCCTTGTAACTTAACCAAATTTTAGCAAGACGCTAAATTATGCTAGGAATAGGGCAAATATGGAAAGTATATTATGCTGTTTTGTCTAGAGGGTGGTAAATCCCTTCCGCTCTGGGATTTAATGTTGGAGCTGAGTTGAGACTTCCATCTGGAAAAGCCTAAATTTTTATAATATGTATTATTATGAATATATAATAATTTGACAATATTTGGCAGGGATCTCTGGAACAACTTTACGCAAATCAAGGTTTATGTATTACACGCAGGGAGTGAATATACAGAAAATAAGTATAATGACTCTGCACACAGATCTTTTTGCCTCAGCAAGCACATACTATAAAACATTGCCTCACTAAGGGTCCATAGGCAAAATAAAGCTGAAAAAAACTGGCTAGGAGAAAGACTAGGAGCTAAATATCCAGGGAGAAGGAGCAATGATATGATCATGTAGCCTCAAATATTGGATAAAACATAAGCATTCGTTTCTAATGATTTCCCAACTGTAAATTTTATGAGAACTTGTCAAATCATGATTGCTAACTTCAAATCACCGTGATAGTCATTGCACCTTATAAATTGTCTCCTTTTATGAGCTATCATAAGTGATTCTATATTCCTGGTTGGCACTCACATAATGTAGAGAATATGGCCTCTTAACGTTAGAGCACCTGCAGAAGAGACTGTGCTCACCAATATTTAAGTGTTTCCCTTCTTTCCTGGGATGCAGCTAGACCATACTTTGTCAACTCCCTCACTGTGAGCCTTGGCCACCTCAGTGAGTTCTGGCCAATATAATATGGGCCCAATAATAGGTGCCCCTTCCTGTCCTGCCCAACAAGAAAGGAAACAATTTTTTTTTCTTCTGTAGTATCTTCTCTTCTCCATCATCAGAATAAAAAAGAGAGAAATCCCAGGTCCTAGAGAATACTGATCCACAAGACTGAAGAGGGATTACTCCTTGAGTTACAGGTTGGAAAGTTGCCTGTTGAACACTCCTTGAGTTGTTATGACAGCTAGGAAAAAATTTAAGTTGTGTTAAGTCACCTTTATTTTGGTATTGTATATCACAAATATTCCTCCCGAATGCAAAATGATATTTTCATTTAGGAATATATGCTTAAAAATACATTAAATGTCCTTGGATTAGCAGTAGAGTGATGGGGAACATGGCAATGAAGATCAAAGGTAGGAGAACTGTGATTTATTGTGGAAAAATATTTGCCAGCCCGTTGCCTTCAATTACTTGAAGGGAGGCCCTAGGCAAAGTGGTAAGAAAAAGTCAGCATGAGAGTATGATATTATGTGTTGGGTCCTATTAACTCCTTATTGTAGATTTTTATGTGAAGGAAATAGGCAAAGAAAAACTTAAGTGGTTTTTAAACAAATTCTAGAAATAGAGAAAAATCGAGAAATATAGGCCCTTATAGTATTAAGTGAACTTGTAGAATCCAAATGAAATATAACTGGCAAAGCCTTAGAATGGCAAAAGCCCTTGAAAAACTCATCTTTGAAACAAAGTTCAGATTAAGGGTATGTCTGTCCTCCCTACCCCAGTTGGCATGGAGATAGCCACTATTGAATTAGGAGTAAGGCATGAGAGTGAGAAAGCACTAAATATATCAAGATATAACATTATATTTAAGAATATATTTTATTGTGATTTCTGGAAAATGGAAGTGCCTGGAAGCGAGTACTGAAGGGGTCCACAAAATCACTATCTCTAAAAATAGAGCTCTTGAAGTATTCAAGACTTAAAAACAGTTTTGAGTCTTCCTTTTATACCCACCGGAAGCACATTATAATTCAGAGAAACAGACTTTATGGGGAAAAGTGGAACTTTTATGAGTGATGAGATAAAACTTTACTTGGTGGATCAACAGTAATAAGAGAAAAATGCAATCATTATTTATGCATTTTGCATAAACTTGCATATGTATTGTTACTTTGCAACAGATTAATCACTTAAAGAGCATGTGTTTGCACGTGCATGTGCACATACATGTACACACATTGCACACGTACACACAATTCTGGCATTATGTCAAGCATGTATTATCACATATATAACTAATAACCATGATTATATATCTTATATATACACATGAATATAAATGACCACATATATTAATAGATATGATTATGCATGTGTATATGAATTAACCATATATGTGCATCTATATATAACATGACTATATATAAATCTTATAAAAAATACATGCCTATTGCTATGGTCCGAATGTTTATCTTCAAAAAATCCATAGTTTGGAATCATAGCACCTCATGTAATGGTGTTAGAAGATGAGGCTTTTAGGAAATGATTAGGTCATGAAAGTAGAGCCCTTATGAATAGGATTAGTGCTCTTAATAAAGACATTTCAGCAGAGCTCCTAGACCCATCCACCCTATAAGGATACAGCGACAAGGACGCTGTTAGGAGCCAGGAAGATGGCCTGCAATGGACCATGCTGCCGGATCTTGCACTTCCCAGTTTTAGAACTGAGAAATACATTTCCATTGTTTATAAGCTTCCCAGTCTGTGGTATTCTGTTAAAGTAGCCCAGAAGGACTAAGACAGCTGTATTAAAGTAGAGTTATTTTTTCTCTCTCACACATACACTCATATACAATTTCTGTTCAACTATCAGTTATAATGGTCACAAGATCACAGCCTCTTTTTCTTATCATTCATTCATTCATTCATTCATTCATTCATTTGAAGAGCACTAGGAGGGGGTGAGGAGGGAATCCAGAGGGAGAGGGAGAAGCAGATGCCCCACTGAGCAGGGAGCCTGGGATCAGGACCTGAGCCAAAGACAGGATGCTTAACTAACTTGAGCCATCCAGGTGCCCCCAGGCTCTTCTCTAAATATAGCTACAACTGGAAACTTTAAAAAATTAAGAAATAGGAGATGGTTTGTTCTAGGTTCTGATACCTTATAATCAGCAAGCCTTCTTTTTATCTTAGAAAAATGATAGGAAAAATTGTAGAGGAAGAGTTCGCTCTGGTGTGCTGTTATAGGGCTGGCATAATTTTGTAAATTCTGCTTCAATAAAATCCCTACCTGTTACATATCAATTTCAAAATTAATCAAAGCATAGAGAGGGCAGATCTTATTTCACTAGATCAAAGTTTGCAGGTCCTAAAATCTTTACTGGAAGCTGAAGAATTCTCTCTCTGCTCCAGTTCACACCCTGAGAAATAAAATCTAAGAGTGATAAGAGAGGTAGCTTCCTCATTACCTGCAAATATTTAAATACTGGGTCTGGTTAAATCTCTCTTCATTCAAAAATAAGTAAAATGAACCAAAAAAGCATGCTCTTAGGGAACAATTGTGCATCACAAGAGGATACTCAGAGGAAAGTCACAAGTCAAAAAACAAAATTGCTCTATTACACAGAATGAAATTTTAAGGAGTACTTACATTCTTACTCTCAATGTTCGACTATGTGGACTTTCTGAGCTAGGATTAGAGTGCCACATGTATCAAACAGGCTGGAATTGACAGACTTGAAAATAAAGTTATGTGAATTTGGGAAAAATATCTGTATAGATCCAAAATAATGTAATACAATTAATATTTGAAATAATTAATGACAACGGTTACATTGTAAAACTTGCAATCATGCTAAAAAGGACAAACTTCTTCCAGAAGTAAAGAACACATAAATGAAATGGTTTTAAAAAGAAATGAAAATGTAGAGGAGAATGACACTTTGAAGATATGTGGATAATGTTTCCTTTTAAAAATAAATTAACAACCATTATATGAACTACCAAGGAAATAATACAGAACAGTAATGCTGAACATCATTGTGGCATCTGCTCTTTATAATGCATCTGAGTTTTTAAGGTAACTTTTTAAGTTTTTAAGTAACTTCTTAAATTAGATATGGTTTTCTTGAGGTTTTAATATAAAATCTAGATGAAATATATTCTAATAGGCAATTTTTGCATGCAGGCATCTTAATTACATTAATTCAATAAAAAAAAAATGTTTTCAAGCTACCCTAAGAGGAAAAGATGTTCTTATGGTGCATTCGTTTCCCCTTTCCCCTGAAGACTTCTTTGGCTGAAGCATCCTCCTTTTTTGGCATTTCAAGGAAATGGAAAATGCTGTCTTGTAATCAAATACTCTGGGTACATATTTATTAGATAAATAGGAACTATAAAGGCCAGAGTTTATAAATACATGAATTCTACTCAGAGCTTAGTACTGAGTCTTGTTTGTAATATATGACAACAATGCATGAATAACCGAAAATAAAATTTTTGAATTTTTTCTAAATTCTATTCTGGTGGAATCACAGAGAGCCATTGAGAGACTTCAGTACTTGTGTGGACTGATCACACTGAGGGTGGAGCAAATGTCATAGCTAGAATTAGCTTTCACCTGTTAACCAACCTGCATAGTCACAGAATTGTACATAGTAACTAATGTCCTTGGACTTTATTAATTACAGTAAGAAAAAAAATGCCTTTTTAAAAAAATTGCATTTCACTGACATTAATATAGAATTGGAGATTCTAGGGTTTATATATTTGTTCATGAATTTCGTTGGCTTTGTATATTTAGTTGAATATGTGTGGGGAAATAAGCCTCTTGGAAAATTTTTTCTTTTGGAAGTTATTGCCAGGTTTTGAGCAGTCCCTTTAAAAGTGCTGTCAGAACAAATACATCAGGTCACACAGCAGGTGGTTTATCTCTCTGAAAGCCTAAGCATTAAAATAGAGAAGGCTGCAGACTAGTAATTAGGTATTGATTGGTTTATCTAACACATTCTGCACATTTCTAAACAAATGCAGCATTGTTTCTGATTCTTTTCTTCTAAACCTTGAAATTGGTCAGTGCATTCATTGCTAAGATTACAAAATATGAGGTGCAGTTTTTACAACTGATTCACTGATCTCACTTGAACCCAATCAATAAACTTCACAAAATGATTCCATTCTTAGAAAAATGTCACAAAGATCCACAGAAGCCCATTTAAACCTCCAATAAGTACTTCTACTTTATATCATCAGAAATATATATTTTAAACATCACCAAAGACTTATACACACAGCCCTTTCTTTTAGAAATATTGTGGATCATAATACCCTGCAGAGTTAACAGAGAGACGTGTGGAGTCACAGAGCAAATTACTAAGGGTCACACCATTAATCAGGGCACCAAGGTGAGAATATAAATGAGAAAGTAGAGTTTGAAGAACATATAAGCGTATAACTAAAGAGACACAAATGTGAAAAAACAATTAAGGGATTATAATAACAAAGAGATAAATAGTTAAAAACATTAAAAACCAAAATTCACACAGATTTGCAAGATCATGATGGCATTTAATGTTACAGAATTTATTTTCTTTATTTTTTTAACGATTTTATTTATTTATTCATGAGACACACAGAGAGGGGCAGAGACACAGGCAGAGGGAGAAGCAGGCTCCATGCAGGGAACCCGACGTGGGATTCAATCCTGGGTCTCCAGGATCAGGCCCTGGGCTGAAGGCAGCACTAAACCACTGAGCCACCAGGGCTGCCCAGTGTTACAGAATTTAAATTCTTCTTTTGCTCAATAATGATCACAGTCTTAAAAGGTCAAGACTAAAATATTAAGGAAATACAAAGAATCTGATCTTTGAAAAATAATAAGTGGTTTTTCAGAGGGTAAGGAAATGGGAACAGTGTATAAAGGAATCAAGCAATGAAAAGCAAAAAAAAAATTATTCAGATTTACACTGTGGTATTTTCTACATTAATACAATTAAAGGCATCATAAATTCACTTTTGCTTTGCTGATAAAAGCTGCACATACTATTAAAAATAACACAATGGGTTTAATTTAGATATGGATGTAAAAGAAACAGTAAAAGTGGATCTCACAAATTTAAAAAAATTATACACATTACATATTATTCTTATTTCACATCTAATTTGCTCCTATAATACCCCATTCCAAATAAGAAGGTGTCACATGCCTTGTTCAAATCATCTAGAGGGTGTGACAAAGTTCAAATTGAAACAAAATAAATGCACTTTATTTAAGATTTATTGAGGGCAAGAGGTAAAAGGAGAGGGAGAGAGAGAATCCCAGACTCCCCACTGAGCATGGAGCCTGATCTCAGGACCCCAAGATCATGACCTGAGCCAAAATCAAGAGCCTGATGCTTAACCAACGGAGCCACCCAGGTGCCCGCCAAGTAAATGTATTTTAGAGCTAGACTTTCCACCATTATTCCTGAGGATCTCCACTGCAAGGAACAAATGAGAATCTAATAGTGAAGATGTTTAGAATTTAATCCATATTTACTTATTATAGAATTTTTCCTTACTCATTTTCTTCCAGGACTCCAAAGAGGAGAGCCAAAACAATGAAAGCATGTTGTATTCTACATATGTATACACAATTCTTTTTTCACATACAAAAAACTAAATTTATGATGAAACCTATTTTGGTCTTCCATAGAGCTGGCATGTATGTTTGTATAGAGATGTATGTCATATGAGGGGCCCAGACATATTGCCTGCTTGGCATTTATGAAAGATATTGTCAAATGTAAATGTGTTTTTTAATTATCTTATTGCCTTATCTGTATGCTTTATAAATTGGTTCTATGTCATCCTTCCAATTGGAATGTATACATTTGATTTTACAGCAAAACCCAGAAATAAACTGCTAAGATGTTCCTAATGTGATACAAATGTAGAAAATTACTTCTGTTCACTGGCTTCATCCAATGTGTTCCAATGCTTTATTGTTTATTTGTATTTTGAGAAAGTCATAACCCAATGGAAGTAGGATATAAATATGTAGAAGGTTGCCAAGGCAGTCATACATTTTAATATAAGGTATATTGGGAAAAATACTTTTTTTTTTTAAACCTCTAGGTGTAGCAAGCTTATTTGGGGCTGTATAAAAACATAACGGAAAAATGTGCATCTTTCCTCTTCTCTTTTTAATCCCTCTCTTTGCCATGGCTGAAAGGATGAGCAAATAGCTCATCCTTTACGTATTGTCACAATGACTACTCACTGCTTGATTTTTATGCAGAAGATAGATGAATCTTTCACTCCACATGACTGCACAAAACAAACTAGATTTAAAATGTGTGTGTGTGTATACTATATATATATATAGTAGCTATTAAGGAAAACATTGAGTGCTGTTTCACCCTGGCCAGCAAAAATGTGTATGACGGTCAGTTGATAAGAAATGGAAAAAGGAAATATATGTTGTATATGTCTATTGAAAGGGAGAATCTACATATGATAAAATATTATACACAAGATTTTAAATAGCCTGTCATGCTATATAAATGGAGAAAGACAGAGATGGGCAATGGAAGATTTTAAAATTAATAAGCGTTTTGACATAAAATCCATAAATACTAGTAGCTGATAATGCCATAGTGACTCAATTGCTTATTAAGATACTTTCTCAAAGTCCTTGCCCAAAGAACATATGGTTCAGATACTCCTAAGTTCTTGAGGTCCACTGGTAAAGAAAACAGATGAAAAATACATAAATGTGTGGAGTGCATGGCCCACTAGAGATAGCACTAAGTATGGAATCTTAGAACAGGCTTTTTAAATTCGTAAGTATAAATTAGATCTTTTAAAGTTTATTGACATTGTTAACAATATATGAAATACTACCTTTTGAACTCTAAAGTGTCTGATATAGAATATTGTATGTAAATAATTGATTTACTTAATGCATATTTGTTATTTTAAATTTGCTGGCACAAATTGTTGAAATTAGAGTGATTTTTAGTTATCTACTACATTTAGTTGTTTTTATCAGTAACACATAAAAGTAAGAAAGGAACTAATAGGGTACATATAACAGAAGGAAAAGGCACTATTGCTTGGTGCCATAATGGGAATGGGTTGTAGATTCTTTAATATTCTTAAAAGTATTACTTTTGTAAGGTATAAATATTTGAGACTTTATATTAAGTGACATACTATAAATACATAATTGAATCCTTTTTAAAATAAAGTTCAAAGCCCTCCTTGATTTCTTCACAATTAAGGTCCTGGTTGCACACCTGCCATTATTTCACTTCATTTTGCCCATGCTATATCTGGTCTTGTTTCCTTTTAGTTCTTTGAGCAAACATCTCTCTCCTTATACATGAAGTGCAAGGCCTGGAGCATTCCAATCCTACCTCTTGCTCACTCAATTTCTACTCTTTCTGTAGGAATTTAGACCATACATTCCCAAACTTGCACATTAAAATCACCAGGATGGTATGTTAAAACACAGATTCCTAGATCTCACAGAGTTTCCGACTTAGTATGTCTGGAGTCAAGTTGGAGAATTTCCATTTCTTATAAGTTTCCATATGCTTTCCAGGGACCACACTTTGAGTACCACTTCTTTAGGCTTCAAGTTAGATATGAATTCCTTACAGAAGTTTCTCCCATCCTCTTACAGTAGATTCAAATATTGTTACATATATCCAGTGTTTCCTATTTTTCCTCTTCCAGGACATTAATCTGTTCACTTTTATTCATATTCAAAATACATTAGCTGTGTTTGAAATCTATGATAAGGCACTGATTTGGACAATTCTGTTCTCTAGATTACTATCCATTACCATCAACACAGGAATATATCGTGTGCTTAATAATTAAATGGAAATAATCTATGTTGAATAGTTTTTGTTATGAAATTCGAGGTAGAACTTAATCTGTGGTGCTTCAAAATTATTTTTTAAAGATTTTGTTTATTTGAGAGAGAGTAAGAGGAGTGTGAGGAGAGGACAAGAGGGAGTAGCAGACTCCCCACTGAACAGAAGGCCTGATGTGGAGCTGGATCCCAGGACTCTGGGATCATGACCCTAGCAGACGGCAGACACTTAACCAACTGAGCCACCAGGTGCCCCCAGAATTATTAATTCTTTTATAAAAGCAAAATGTATGATTTAAAAATTGTGGACCATAAATGTAAACAGTATGCCATTTAATGATTTTGCTGATCATGCTCCTCATTTGAACACTATTTGGCCTATAATCTCTATCCTGAGATAAAATTTATAAGCATGTATAGACATACATTTGTTAAATTCAAATTTAACATGTAGTTAAATTAAAATCAGTAAGTCATGTAAACTGAAGCAGTATTTTAAGGGTATCTTTGCAATATTCCAAAGCATTAAGCTCTATAATTATTAGTTAAAAATTTAGCTTTTATATGCATGTAATTTTGCCCACTAACTTTGGTTTTCTTTTTGTTATAGTAACTTATTTTATTTTATTTTATTTTTATTTTTATTTTTTTATAGTAACTTATTTTAAATTTCAAATAAAGTCCATATTACTGGTATAATAGAAAGGAAGCTCTGAGGTTGTATAATGATTTTATATGGGAGAGGTATAAATTTAAAAAGCTGAAAATCACTACATGTATTTCTTTTATTCTAATTTGTCCTATATACCATACTATGAAATTAATCTCTAAAGGTTCTCCAAATGAGTCATTTACTCAGTGAAAACTGACTAAAATAAACCAAACAGGAATTTATAGAGAATAATTGATCTTCAACATATTTTTAAAGCATATGGTCTTATATACCCCCATGTATACATTCTAGACACCAATGGAATTCTCTATTGCTTGTCATTTCCTAGAAATGTCACATCTTCATTTGCATTTTGTCTTCACTTAAGGTCCAATCTCTGCCTAGATTATTCTCCACATGCTATCACATGTCGTAATAACCTCTCATCAAGGCCCAAAATAAATGTCACTCTATTCCCTTCATCATATCTTCCTTGATTCCAGGACCTAGCAATATTCCTAGTGCTTTATAAAACTTCTACTTAGGGATGCCTGGGTGCTCAGTGGTTTAGCATCTGCCTTTGGCCCAGGGAGTGATCCTGGAACTCCAGGGTAGAGTCCCACATCAGGCTCCCTGCATGGAGCCTGCCTCTCCCTCTGCCTATGTTTCTGCCTCTCTCTCTCTCTCTCTCTCTCTCTCTTTCATAAATAAAAATCTTTTTAAAAAAAGAAAGAAAACTTCTACTTAGTATTTTAATTTCTTATATTTATGCCTAGTGATCCCTTTAGATGATAACTTCTGTCAAAATATCTTTTAAAAATTATTCTCATATCTCTTTCATGTTACACTTGAGAGTATATGATTTTATATAGGCAGAAAGGTGCTTGATTTAAAAGTCCATGTAAAAATAAGTGCTAGATAAGGCTACCTAGAATCTAGAAGATCCCAAAGAATCTACCTGGCTAACATATAGCAATATTTTCTTATAGAAGTGGCTTGTTCAAGTTCATGTGTTATAGGTACACATCAAAAGGAGTCTGGACTTCTGAATAAAAAAAATCTAAGAAAAACAAATTTTACTTACATCATTTTTTAGAGAAGTAGAATAATTCCACCATAGTTTTATTAAAAGAGGATTAAAAATATAACAAAGTATATATGTGCATTTATCACCTCTTCTGATTTTTAAAATTTAAGTCCACAAATAACATAAGATTTTGTTCCTTTAGGATATTACAACATTGAGAAAAAAATAAAATTTTTCTTTTCAATAAAAATAAAATACCAAATCTAAAGTTTTTACCTTTGTAAACATGGGTGTTTGGTGCACTGTCATTGTTGAATAACCAATTCTATAAAGAGTGGTTTCCTTGCCAAAGTTTATAAATACCACAAACATGTAAAACATTTTGAGAATACTCTAAATATAGAAATATTCTACATTATTAATAATCATATTCATTATTTGGCATCATGTTATTCAGACAACTAGCATGAATATTGGGAGAAAATATTTTTGTTCTATTCCTAATTTTAATCTTTTCATGACACATTAAATAGAGTTTGTAGACATTTTGTGATTATTTTGCTACAGTACTTATACTGTTTTCAATGATTCAATGGAGTATTATTTTACTACTATTACAAAGAACATATTTAACAAATATTCTCAGAGCATCAATTTTATAATGTTTATATATGAACATAAAAATTTTGGAAAGGATTAGTTTTCATCACCAAATGGTGGGAAATATGTATTCTTATCAAATATTTGATATTGCTTTTCCTAAAGAAGAATGACATTTAAAATATTGACAATGAAAAATATGAATGCCCTATTTTTCAAGCACATGCTTTTTCAATCATCTAACTAGTTGACATGACTAAAAGGAAATCTTCACGTGTGTGTGTGTGTGTGTGTGTGTGTGTGTGTGGAAAAGACTGCATTTACCTTTCAGATTAGGTAACAAGTTACTCTGTGTGATAAAGTTAAGGATTTGGAGATTTACTTTTCTATAATCCTTCATTACAGGAGAACCTTTTGATTCAAAGATGACATTTCCTGGAAATCCCAGAGGAGTGTTAAGTTACCTTGGAATAAACTGAATCATCAGTGATCATCTTAGCTGTCAATGACCTATAGATGACATTTGTATCTAATTAATTAGATGTCTTCTTTTGAAAGAAACAGTACATTGTGCATAATTAGAAGAGACATCAAGGTTGGAGTCATTGGCTCATTAATCTAATGAAGCTAGCCTATGGCATTTATATTACTCAGTGGTGATGTTATTTTATTTGCAATTAACAATCTGTATGTAAAATGTTAATTCTTGATAAAGAACATGGAAATTAAGCACTAAATAATTTTTCAGAGGAAATTTCATATTCAGTTGTTTGACACATGCCCTTGACAATTATTTGCTGCAAAAGCATGAAAAACCAGAGATATTGTTTTTGACTGACTAGTTTCTCACACTCACACATGAGACATCTATTCATAATATTCACATCCATAATAATTTCTGTGCCACCTCCTCAATCATGGTGTTGGTCTAAAGTATAGGCATGTGACATGAACCAGGTACATTTGGGTCCTTCCCTAGGAGTTTTCAAATTGTTTTGATAAAGTAGCTACTTCTCCTCTTTAATCTAGTACTACAGATCCTCTTTGATCATAGAACTATAAGAATATAAACTTAGGGAAAGAGCCAGTCATCAATCGAGCTTACCTGAGATCATGAAACCATCAAAGAAGAACAGAGATGAGAGGAGAAAGTCCCTAATTTCATTAAAAACCTTGGGCTAGCCACTTCTAAGACTGAAATCATGTTTTGTTTTATTTTTTAATTAAGAAATATAATTTACTTCTGTTGTTTTGGCATTTCAGAAATGAATTTCCATTAATTGGAATTGAAATAGTCCTGATTATACAAGATATATTTATCATACAAATTCCAAGTGAACTACTACAGAAGAAAGGAAGTAAAGATGAAAATAAAGAATAGTATTGTAAATTAATTAACAATAATCTTAAATTATCTCATTGTATAGAAAGTTTGTTTTTTCCCATTACATACAAGAAAATTCTTTGGTATCTGTGGAACTTTATAACACTTGAAACTATGTATTAGAGAGAGGATTGAAACCTAAATCCATTTGACTCCAAAAGCCATACAGTATCTATAATATCATTAAAGGCTCTAAAGTAAAATTAAAAAAAAATCTTAGAGGAAAATAGCTTATATGGACACATATGTATACATAAACTTGCCAAAAAATACATAGATAATTTATCTTCAAGATATATTTATATTTATTTGAGAGAAAGGAAGAAGCAGACATCCCCATGAGCAAGGACACCCCCCCACCCACCCGCACCGCCCGCCTAATGTGGGGCTAGATTCCAGAATCCTGAGATCATGACCTGAACCCAAGGCAGATGTTTAATCTACTGGGCCACCCAGGTGCCCCTACATAGATGGTTTTAAACAAGAGGCATTTACTTAATATCCTGTTTAATTAGGGTTACTCTTTGCACAAAAATGGCTACTTGACTTTTTCAATTTTACCTTAGTTATCATGAATGGTAGACTCAGAGCTGAAACATGTATATTTGATGGTGTTTATAAAACCTAAAATGAAGAAAAATGAAATATGTTATAAATCTGCACAGCAAAAGCATCAGCAGCAATTTGGATCCATTTGATGTGGGGACAAACCACTTTATATACATCAAAGATCACATCCATTGGCATATTAAAACAGTATGTTCATTTGGGGAATATAAATAATAGTGAAAGGGAAAAGAAGGGAAGGGGGAAGAAATGTGTGGGAAATATCAGAAAGGGAGACAGAACGTAAAGACTGCTAACTCTGGGAAACGAACTAGGGGTGGTGGAAGGGGAGGAGGGCGGGGGGTGGGAGTGAATGGGTGACGGGCACTGGGTGTTATTCTGTATGTTAGTAAATTGAACACCAATAAAAAAATAAAAAATAAAAAAAAAATAAAATAAAATAAATAAATAAATAAAATAAAATAAAATAAAAAAAAATAAATAAATAAAACAGTATGTGTGTTACAAAGCTGGCATAAATAGGAAATGGTACATGTCATATCTGAAAAGTATTTAACTAGGATGATTTCAATTAGAAATAAAATACGTTTGGGGATTAAATGCATAAATTTCAAATATTCATAGAATGAATATACATGGAAAGCATGATTTCTAGAATAAGCAAAAGTGTGTATCATTAATGTACAGTTGGTATTTTCAGAGATAAATGTATTCCAAAGAAATCTTTACAAAAATGACCAAAAATGGTTGCAAAAAATCATAACTTGCCCTACAAATAATAAGCCAAATAATAGATACTCAGGCTTTGAGTTTAGCCAAGGTTCTTAGTTTATAATGGGTTTAATCTCTGTCAAGTTTCTTAGCTACTCTAAGCCTCAATTTTTTGGGGGAAAGATAATAGTATTCCTTTACATAGTTGTACAAGGATTCCACTTGGCAGTGTGTGAAAATAATTAGGCATAATTTCTACTGCATAACAAATTATTCATTAAATTTAAGTTACTATTATCAGTCATCATATAGACATTTGTATTCAGTGAATATTTGAAGATTTGCTGAAGATTTGTTGTCAAATCATCACTGAATGTAATTAATACCAAACACTAAAAATATATGAATGATTATAGCATTGAGGAATTTCAAATAAATGATTATCTGTAGAATTCAGGCCTTTAATATACCTTTAATATATTCTAAATCCTTAATAATGTTAAAGATTTATGTCCTTAATAATGTTAGCTATCAAAGCAAAGATTGTCCTGGAAAAGTTAAACTGGTAAGAAAAACTATATTCAAGGCTATTGCACTTAGAGCAGAATGTATTCTCAACTCCACTCCACTGGAAGGAAGGGCAGGAGAGTTTTTAGGAGCCGGGGTAAAGGAGGCTGTAGGCTACCTATGTTTGCTAACAAAGGTAGCCTAGTATCTCATGACATTAGTTTCACCACTGGAGCAAGGAGGTGGTACAAGTTAGGATCCTACCTTCCCAGAGAAACTGGCAACTAGGGATACAATCTTGCCTAATAATTACATTTCAAAGTGATGGCTCCCATGTCCTTGGAAAATATATTCCTGGGTTAGAAAACTAGCAACAGGTTTTGCTTTTTGTTTTTGTTTTTGTTTTTTTCTTTTTTGAAAGGATTTACATCCACTTTCAAAAGAGAAAATATTTACAATTACAAGTTTCCTAAAGGAAGTGGTCTAAGAAATGGAAGGGAAAGGATCTCTGTGGTTAGGGCACCTGTATTACATAAGAGCTGTAGCAGAGGGGAGGTCAGAGGCCAAGAGCAGCAAGAAACTTGTGCAGGGTGCTGTCAAACTAAGGGAAATGTTAAGGCCATGTTGGACGTTATCTCTTGGAATTAGTTTAGAATTCATGGATTTGCTGATTTTAATATTATGGCAACTTTCACTGTGATACGTAGAAAAGAAAGCAATCTTAATAAATTCAAGTTCAAAGGGACATCAAATATTTCTAAAGATTTGAATGCTAGAGACAAAACTAACTGCCACCATTATCAAAAGCATGAAGTCTCCTATTTTATACTTATTGTTTGATGTCCTTGGATTTATCAACTACATTGAAGCTTGGAAAGTTTTTGTGTGCCATTAATAACTTCCCTAGCAATAAGAAATGTTTCATGTATTTTATTGCAATTGTATGATAAGATATTCATGTGGGATGTGAATATCTGGGTGGTTCAGTGACTGGAGTCAGTGTTCAAGCAGCCAGGGCCATATAGCCAATCTTACTTCTTACACCTCTGGCCTCCAATTAAGAATCTATCATAAATCTTTTCATTTCAGACATTTTCATGAAGTATCTAAGATGAGATAGATGATATACATGAGTTACCACTAGATAAAGCTGTAAAGTATTCAATATTTGATTTGTGGGTCTTGCTTCTAATTGTATTGTTTCTCTTTCCTTCTTCTTGTTCTTCTTCCAAGTGCGTCTATGTGTGAATTGTAATTATGAAGCACACCCACTCATCTTTTCATGGCAAGGATTTTTTTTTCAGTTTTTTATTTAAATTCTATTTAACATATAGTATATTATTAATTTCAAGGGTAGAGTTTAGTGATTCATCAGTTGCATGTAACACTCAGTTCTCATTACATCATGTGCCCTCCTTAATGCCCATCACCCAATTACCCCATCCCTCCACCACACCCCCTCCAGCGATCCTCAGTTTGTTCCCTATAGTCTCTTATAGTTTGTCTCCCTTCCTGTTTTTACCTTCCCTTCCACAATGTTTATCTGCTTTGTTTTTTAAATTCCATGCGTAATTGAAATCATATGGTATTTGTCTTTCTCTGACTGACTTATTTCACTTAGAATACCCTCTAGTTTTTCTTGGCAATGATTCTTAACAGAACTCCCAAGAAAGTATGTAAGAACCACTTGTGAATGCTTCCCCCCAACTCCAAGTCTCTGCTCCTTCATTTTCCTAATGTTTGTTTCAGAGTGCTCAATTTTCATTTGAAAATCCATTCCCCAGCGGGCACTGTGAAATATTTCTCAACTTTGTCAAAGTGGTGAAAAGAAATTTGGGGATCACTATGGCAATTAATTGATAATCAAGATGCTACTAACAATGCTTGTCTCTTTTTGCTTTTCAGCATAATCATGTCAAGTTTTCTTCAAGGGTATAAAGAATATAATATGAATACTTCTGCTTTTTAAAAAATATTTTCTTATTAGAAACATGCACGTGCCTTAGAAGACAGTTTAGAAATTATAAATGCAATGGTAAGGCTGGAAATTAAGCTCTAAATTCTGAATGTAAAATAAATTAGTATAAGCAAAATTTTTCTAAAAGTCACATAAGCCAATGATAAAAAGCCTTATTAATTAGGTTCAACAATTTTTCCTCTGGCATTGAAACAGATTGAGGTTTCTTAAGATGATTAGAGATAAACATTAGTAACCAAGTGATATGAAAATCTGTACTGTGCATTTGAACACAAATTACACACTGCATTGTGAGATTCTCAAACAATTACAAGTCCTGCAGAAGTTGAATTTAATCATCAGAAAGCAGTTTTCTGTCTTCCTTTCCATGGCCACTCATTAGCATAAGCTCATGGGTGATTCTCATGCCAGCTTGTCCACCCTATTTAAATCTCTGTTCCCTCTATGTAGAGCACTCTCTCTAACATATCATAATTACCTACACTAAACACACCTATATTAAGCACTGTTTGCTATCTAATCATGCAATCATCAGAATTTTAAAGAGAATATATCCAAGGAGTCAAACTTCAGCTTCTGGATATATGGTATAAACAGAATGGCCTGAAATCTTCACACTAAAAATGCCAGGTCAGATATTAAAAAAAAAATCACTCTTTTCCATGCATACATGAACTTAAAAGATAGTGAAGTAAATTTTAAAACCAAGAACAAAGCAAGAATACAAGTCTACTTAGGGTAAGTGGATGCTGAAGCCACCTGTTACTGATAACAGGTGACTCAGAGCACAGAAGAGGAACATCAAAGTCAGGAGCTCACGCAGGGCAGGAAGTCAGATCACAACCTTCCCCTGTCCCTGCTCAAAGATTATGCAGTGCTGCAGCCTCAGAGGAAGCATCTATGAGAAAAGGCATTGTCTTCGTGGAGGCAATAGAGAGGAAACGTGACTATGAGGAGAGAGGTGGCTCCCCCATCACTGAATCCACAGGAAGCACTGCACAAAGGTGTGGGACATAATTCACTCTATTTGTGAAACCACAAACCAGGAATTTCCTTCTAAAAAGGCACCAGCAGAAGCAAGTGTAATTCCTCTCCAGAGGATTGGACTTTCAGCCCATTTTGACACCCAAGAGATCACAATCTGAGATTCTATTTTACAAGCAATTTAACCCACTTGCATGGATTAGGCCTTTCAATATGGTCTGAACTATGACTGATCCCATTTGGCCATAGTTGACCACTCTAGATCTTCTAGAAAAAGACAGGAATAGCTGAATCCCAAGCTGGAATGGATTTTCTTAATTCCTTGATTTCTAGAAGAATTGCTAGTGGCAACTGTCATTTTGCATGCAAGCTGCTGTCTCCTGAGGTCTCCATGATTCTTGTACATCCACACACAGATCCATCTACAATCAATGTTTTAAAAATCAATTACATATCGTTAATATGTCTTTTGTTTTAAATGTGTACCCTCTGAGAAAGAGATTGTTTAACCTCTGCTACAGAGGAAGGAGCCAAGGAAAACAGATGGCATGCTTTCTTCCTAGGTTCTTTATGTTTTTCCTGGAAATCTGGACTGGGAAAAAAATTGTAGTTTTTGCTACATGATTATGATTTTGTCATCTTATGCTACTGAGTTTTTATTTTTTACTTTTCCCCTTCACTCTTAAGGAGTAGATGTATCCTTTGTACATTATTATAAGCAGATAGAGAATAGTGATTTGGGATTCAGTAGCATCTGTTCCTCCAAAGGCCCTGAGAGGACCTTTGGGGTCCCACGTGAGTCAGTGACAATGATAAGCTTGAAATACCTTTGTGGATGTGTGAGGGGCTTTAGCTCAGTTAAGTAGAATGAGAGAGCAAGAAGGACCTGGCTTAGCAGCCTCTTCCATAAACATATTACAGGTGGAGTCCCAAGGCTCCAGAGTTTGATAAAATTTTTATGAACTAAAAAAAAAAAATCTCAAACACCAAATTTTAGTTAGTCTATAAACATTCCTGTATTTAACAGGATTTTTTTTTTAAGTGGGCATGACACTCAGTGTGGAGCCCAAGGCAGGGCTCAAAATCATGACCCTGAGATCAAAACCTGAGCTGAGATAAAAAAGTTGAACACTTAATTGATTCAGTCACCCAGGAGCCTCAATTCCTAAACTTTTAAATAGATTAAATGCATCAAGTAAAATTAGTCTTGTGATAATCCAAAGCCTAAATATAATGTTTGATTTTAACATTTATGTTGCAATCAATAACATATGCATCTCCTATGACAGTATCTACACTAAAATATTTGTGGAACTAGGAGAGAAATCTTATGGATAAAATCTGCACTCTCTTTTCTAGATTTGAATCATACATGTTGTAAAGATTTTGAGCATTCGAGTTGGAAAGCTAAATACATGTTCAACTCTGCCAAAGAAATATATTTCTGTTCCTTTATATTTAAGGAAACCAATGCATGAAAAACATACTGGAAAGCTTACAAACAAATTCTTGCCCTGAGGTTCTAATAAAGCATATACGACTTCTCTTTGGAAAAAATAAAATGCTTTTATTGTGCTTCACACCAACCAAGGACTTCCCTCGTCAGGTATTTTTATCAGCAATACTTCTATAAATCTAGTTAAAAGTGGCCTTCCTTAATGAAAGGTACAAAAATTAAAAATTTCTACAAAGCAAGCTATACATTGTTTTTTTTTTCTCTGACTCTCCCCTTTACTCAAAGGAAGAACACACTTGAAATGGACAAATGTATTTTCAGTATAGTGAAGTTTTACATCTCTCCTGCTACCACCACCACCCCTGGTTGTATTTTTGCCACAAATAGGTGAAGCATGTCTTTGCCAGTCTCTTTAGTGACATCTCCTGGAGAGAGCAAACACAATCATCCTCAGTAATTGCTACTGAACTGTGACTAGGGCATGCTGCTCTACTCCACACTTCTGCAATTTTACTGTTTGCTTGCAAAGGACTAAGGGAGCTTTGTGGATTTTTTTTTTTTTTTGTATTGTGCCAGCATGAACACAATATTTTTAAATAAAAATACCCTTCTCCCATCTTAACCTTGAGAAATGATAGGTAAACTGAATGAATTTGATCTTCTTGACAGATGAGAGTACCATTGATGTGAATTCTGTACCCATTCACCTATAATAGTTCCATGGATTGCTAGATCTCTTTCAAATTAAGCAACAACAACAACAAAAGGAAGCTAAGCAGGATTCACAAAGACTTCAGATCTCAGTGTAAAGCTGTGGATTATTTCAATTATTGCACTTCTAAAACCTTTTTTATCATACCTATTCTTCATCCTGAATGTAGGGAAGGTAAATTCTCATTTACAAACCATACAAGCAAAATCTGATAGAATCTAAACATGGCTAAAAGGGGCTACTCACTCACCAAATACTTGCCAAAGCAACGTTAAAATATCAAATTATGTTCATATACATTTACCATGTCAGTTAACCTATATTTATATTTTAATTAAATGGTAATATTTCCAATCCATTTTTCTGAAGTTCTGAAGTGTAATATGATTATTAATCTTAGTTAATAATTAGATTGGGAGATTATCTCTAGAGTTGATACTTTCTTTTTTCCTGTAAAGAGAGGTATACTATATATTTCCCCAAACTGTTTCAATTTAATGGATTGGTTTACATCCTGGCTATAATTGGCTGAGTCTATTTCCTTCTGTGACCCCTTTATACTCCTGGCATTGGTGTAGTGATTGGCACATAGAAAGAGATCAATGTGTGTTTACTAAATTGAATCAAATGCACCAATTTTGAAATGTGAAACGACCTTCAAGAAGCTGTAAACTTTAGTAAAGACCATTGCATTCAGAATGCATTTATTCATAATACATTGATATTATTGTAACAATTAATTTGAAATGCATTACACCAATTTGTTATTTGTGTAGTTAGTTTCATTAAGGCTACTTGTTCTTCTGTTCAGCTGGTTTACCATAGAGGAAGCTAAATTCTGGAGAGGCTCAGGCTCCCACAATCAACAATTAGGTCCAGTAATGCACTGGACATGTCCAGTGAGTTGCAAGGTCATTCATATGCTAGAGACTTTAGATTATTGCTTGAATAAATTGATGTATTTCCTCCAAGGGTAATTTTCAGGATATTACAGATTAACATCTTAAATAGGTGCCTTAGATAGAGATTTAATCTTCTTTTCAGACTATTATTTCCCTGATAATGTATGGGATGTTGAAGCACTCATTTACACATATTCTAACTCAGAACTACAAACTATCATGTCTAGACAACCTGGACAGAAATCCATTTTTTTCTTTTATTTTTATATAGAAGAAATTTCTGGTTTTGAATCACATTAGTTTTTTAGCTTCTTAATAGTCCCACTGTAATTATTGAAGTCTGGCATTTCCACCTCCCTTTTTTGGTGACTGCGACTGCTACTGCCATCTTTTTACCTCTCGGCCTCTGCTATCATTTCTGACCAATCTGAAGAGGACTCTGACTGCAAATTTGTGTCACAGATCTATCTAAATCCCTTCTTGGTTCACTTTCCCAAGTAGAAAACTCTAAATGTAGTACAAAATGCCCCCTGTATTCCAGCTCTTGTCTATCTTTCTGTATATCAGAATATTATCTTATTTTCAGATTAAAGGCAGTGAGATTTTGTGTTTCTCTTAATTTTATTAAAAGTTACTGTATGTTTTTTAACAGTAGACCTAATAATAGTAAATACAATTTTCTCCTATAACATATTCAATCCATTATCTGCATCCACATCACATTATGACCCATTACCATTACAACAAATAGTTTGAAGCTGGCAAATCTCATCCTCATCTTTTAGGAGTCTTAATTTTACTATTTGTTATCTCCAGCCCATGTGACATAAACTTCTTATACAGAGGCTCTAGGCACTGTGTGGCTTGCTCATTCTCTAGCTTGCTCTAGTTTAGATGTGATGCGTTAGCTCCAATTTATTACATAGTTAGAGAGTGCACACTGCATTCTAGGCCCTTCAAGACTAACACCACCATTTCTTCATATTAGATTAAAGCCGATTGCATATCATAGGTGTTACATGTTGCACTATGAATCTTTTTTTTTTTTAAGATTTATTTACTTATTCATGAACGACAGAGAGAGAGAAGGGCAGAGACACAGGAAGAGGGATAAGCAGGCTCCCTGTAGGGAGCCTGATGTGGGACTCAATCCCAGGACCCCGGGAGGATGACCTGAGCCACAGGCAGACGCTCAACCACTGAGCCATCCAGGTGCCCCTACACTACATGTTTTAATTGAAACATCTTAGTCCATTTTTAACATTACTATTAAACATTATTATTATTAACCATAAATTAGTGATAAGAAAACAGAAGGAGAGATGCTGAGCCCTTGCTCACTGCCACACGGACAACTTGGAACTGGGCAATCTAGAAGTTGGGTCCCAAAGATTCTGTTCTGTAACACTTGGTTGGTGGTGATCATCAAGGGGTCATGACTGCCACTTGACCTGCAAGCAGAACCCAGGCAACCAGAGGTTCCTTACCCTTCCTCCTATCCTTGGAATATACATTCTCCACCCATGTTCCCACACTAGAAGACACTACAAAGATGCAGCTTTGAGACGGTACTGTGTGGTAGAGACAATCTGGACTGAGTACAAAACTGAACCCTGTTAAGGGCTCTAAATAAACTCTTAATATTCTGGTTGGCAGTTGTGGAGATCTATTTGTCTTGCAGCTGCCCAAGACAAGTCTAGTATGTAAATTCCCTGCTTAATAAGTCCTCTACCCACCAATCTGGAGTGGTCTGCCACTTTTTTCAATCTCTCCTTGTCCTCTATGTACAGAAACCAATTTTGGATCTTACCCCAGTAAGTCCCAAGATTTCAAACCAACACACATCCCTGTCAGGAGTAGAGGCACATAAGGGCAGGCAAAGGAATGCTGTTCATGATCAAAGAAGGGAAAGGAATCTAATCAGAAAGGAATATACATGAGCTGGGAATTTCCTTTTTATATATTAAAATTTCCCTAAATCTAGATATGAAAAGAATATGATTTAGCAAATAAGAACCTAATGAATACATGAGAAAGAAAAAAAAACTATTGAGTTTAAAAAGTAATGAAATATAAAAGTAAATACTTTATTAAATAGTAGCACTTAAAAAGTTGAAATACCAACCTGTCTCTTTAAATCAGATTTGTGACAATGAACTCTGGAGAATTTTAATAGACCAAAATCCTTCTGTTAAGAGACTGGACAACAGTATGAGAAGAAAAAAAAAAAATCAAAGAACACTGCAATAGATAGGATGATCTGATCTGATTACAGAATTTGACCTCTTTCTCCTTAGGTCTAAGACATTCTCATTTGGAATTCAAGATCCCTTTTTGGTAAACACTTTTAGTTTTATGAAAAAGGCTTAATCATTAAAATTAGAAAAAAAACTCACTAATGAGATAGAAAAGTTTAAGGGTAAAAATCAGAGGGATAAAAGGTCAGTCTGACCTCAGAGTGGCAGAAAAATATCAGGAAAAAGAAAATTCTATTCTGTACAGGCTTTGTCCTCTGCTCCAATGGTGTTCTCAGTGTCAAGCCTAACATTTTAGAAATTCACTCTTGAAATGAAGCAGTATTTAATATGAAATTGTTGAAAACCAGGCTTTGAAAGACAAAAAATGAGTATTGTCCTTTGAATTAGCCTACTTTGTTTTCTCTCTCATCAACTGCTCTTAGAGATTACTGAGGAGGCAAATAGAAAATCTTGATGGATTTAGGCTTTACGTTTTCTTTTAAAGTTCCAACAATTAAGCATGTAGACTCTAACTCCAATGGTATTTGGAGAAATATTTGTTTCCTGATAGTCCTTTAGAGATTCAAATGGCTTTCATTTTATGATTGACTGTAATTGAATGAAGAGACTCATGATAATTTTAATGAAATTAGATTTCTTTCTCAATTATTTTAAAGCAAGGCTTTAACTCTCTTTTAAAAGTAAATTGTGTTTTTTAGTTGAGTCTTCATAATTCTCAAGAAATCACCTTATTAAGTCATTTATTTTCTTTTTTTAAAAAAATTAACTTTTTATTTATTTATGATAGTCACAGAGAGAGAGAGAGAGAGAGAGGCGCAGAGACACAGGCAGAGGGAGAAGCAGGCTCCATGCATCGGGAGCCCGACGTGGGATTCGATCCCAGGTCTCCAGGATCGCGCCCTGGGCCAAAGGCAGATGCCAAACTGCTGCGCCACCCAGGGTTCCCGACTTTCTTCTTTACATATGAAGAAAAAAGCTTGTCACTTAGGATGCAGGCATTTACCCATATTTGGAATTGGCTTTTCCTATCAGGCACAATAGGAATGCAGTCTTGGGAGAAGTGCCCCCCCCCCCCCAAGAAAAAAAACACATCCTGCACAGTATATGACACCAAACAGGACTCTCTGCACTAAACATTCTGTTGTCATCGGCAATGCTCAGGGAGCAAAATTCTTGCAGATATTAGAGAGAGAATTTTGCAGATATTAAGAAGTCTTTGTAGTCACAGAAAGGAAATCATACACAAGAATTTACCTATGAAGGGATCCCTGGGTGGCTCAGTGGTTTAGTGCCTGCCTTCGGCCCAGGGCGTGATCCTGGAGTTCTGGGATCAAGTCCCACATCAGGCTCCCTGTATGGAGCCTGCTTCTCCCTCCGCTTGTGTCTCTGCCTCTCTCTGTGTCTCTCATGAATAAATAAGATCTTTAATAAAAAAAAAAGAATTTACTTATGAATGAATAGGAGGGGGAAGATCCTTGGATTATAGCACCCCATTCTAATTTCTATGCGCCACCTTTACCCAGTATATTTTATTGATACTTTATTGGGAGGTACAGAGTAATATCCAGGTAAAGAGTATGATGCAAGACTTTCATACTTCTATTCCCGCCTCCCCTTCAACCTCCCCAAATATAATCCAGGTGTGTGCTACAAGAAAAGGTAGGATGGAAAAGCATTCTCATTTTGCTTCTTTCTTAATCATTTGACAGTTTAGAAATGTAAAAAAGGAGAGGATTTTGTGAGTCAGCAAACAGGCTTTATCAGTTTGGACTTGTTCCATAATACTTGGACAGCTCTAGGATGGTAATTTGCCATTTGAATTGGAACTCCATTTGGGAAGGAGAGAGGTATTGGAGCACCGGGTGTCAGAAAGACTGAAGCATCAGAACAAGACAAAGAAGCTGCCTGCCTGTGACAGCCATGGGGAAACCACATTCATTCAACTCCTACCTGGTACTACCAAACCTCTCCTCCAGGAAGCTTATGTTTACAGATCATGGGGGAGTTCAAGCAGCTGCTTTGGTGAAAACAGACACAAACAAAAAAGCATTTACTTACTGTATGAGCAGTTGGAGAAAATGATATTGAAACTCTGTCGAGGGAGCTTAGCTTTAAAAACGAATATTTTGAGACAGGAAAATATATCTAAAATAAGAAAGATATATGCTTCTGCAAACAGAGAAGCCAGACTTATTTTCCAGGTGTTAGCATTTTGTGCTTCTTTCTAAGTGCCTGTAGTTCTGGAATGCATGAGATCATTACTGGGGGCAGAACAAGGAGCCTGTGGGCCTTGTATCCTCTTTGTCAGGAAATTTTCTAACATTAAAGCCCTCCATGCAGAAAAATGGTGGATTTACTATTCTGTTTGATTCCTCATGTGTGAAGTTTTTGCTGTGCCTACACTACAAGTTTTGCTTAGAAAGTCTCTTTAAGAATCCTCTAAAAAGTCTCTTTTGTGAGCTGAATAAACGGTTCCATTGCTTTCCTATTTGATAGGTTTTCCTCACTTCAAATTTTTGATGAAGTGGTCTTTAGACTCATAATCCTCCCCAGGCCCTTTGTTCTGATCTCTCCATTACCCGTCATCTATTAGCTTCCCACCCTCTTCAGCTCCTGGAGTGTTTCTAATTTTCTCAGTCCTTAATCCTCCACTAGAGAGATATTCCTGCTTTGCAGAAATACAAATTATGTCATTCATATTGAATCTTTCCCTGGAGAGGATAAAACAGATTTACAGAAAACATGGAGCCTGGTATGGAGGGAACTTCTCTCCAACTCTTACTCTGGAATACTGTGGTCGTTAGCTTCTCTGTGCCTTCCCACTGTCCAGGGAGGTCGATGGCTTCAAACAGGATTCCCCACGTGGAACATTCTGCTGTCATCAGCAATGTGCAAGGAAGCAAAAACTAAGATGATTTGCCATTCAAACGGAATAAGGTTCTAGAGAGAATATGGCAGGTAATATTGAAGAGAGGCATTTTTCTCATAGTCACACAAAGGAGGTCATACAGACGAACATACCCATGAAAGATTAGGATGGAAAACATCCTTTGGTTATGGCACCTATTCCTACTTTCTGTACCCCACTTTCACCCAGTATACTTTGTCAGAAGATTATGCCATAAAACAAATGCCACACATTACTAATTCAGCAGAGACTGAGTACTTGCTAAGTGGTAGGGATTGAATGATGTATCTTGTGCTAGGTAAAGATGCAGAACACATAGTTTCTGGGAAAGGGGTATTTGCTGTCTCATGGTAACCTCTGTTTCCTGGTTACTGATAATCTATTAAGGGAGATCATTTAGAGATGGTTCTTATGCACCATGTTCTAACTATACATGTATGTTTTTCTTTTTCCTTTAAAAGTTTCCTAACAGTGTCTCATTTTATTTTCTATATTTCTCTCAGGGATGTGATGAACTAATAATTGGACTCAAGGTGTTAATAAATTACACTGCCAGTATTTGCCTCAATGTATTTTTATATATTTTTATAAAATAAGGTGACCTAAAAGAAGTAACATGATTAAATGACAGTAGAGAAAGCATATTTAATTCTTGCCTTTTCATCATAAGACTGTTTGGAAGCACCATTTATACAAAATTAGAAATGGAACAATACCACTCACCATGAGGATCTGGATTCTCTATACAGGTGTTCATGCCTAAAAGAATTTTCTAAGATTTTCCAAAACTAGTTAAATGCTAATAATAGAATTTTAGAGCTTTCTGAAAATGTTCACATCTTTTATAAAAGGGAAAAAAGTCAAATAGAAATTAATCAATCATGGATTACTAAACTATATAAATTGGGATTAAAGGGTTTCAGATAAATTTAAATCGAATATGGTCCAGATCCATCTATGTACACACACACACACACACACACACACACGCAGGAAAACAAAACAAAATATCAAATCCCAAAGCCCTTGACTGGCTTTCGAAGAAAGAGCTCAAGGATGGAGTATCTCTCGCTCTTTTTTTTTTTTTTTTTTTTTAATGAAAGTCTAGGTATGGTAAAAGCTACAAACAGACCTATTAAATAGAACTTAGTCTGTAGAAAATAATACGACTTTATATATTAAAAAGGTTTAACTTTTCTTGGAGGCTACCTAAAGAGTTACATAGCATGAAAATTTGGCACTAGAAAATGTAACTTGAAATACATGATTCTCACAGGGGGCCAGCATTTCATGGAGGCTAAAAGCAACCATTTTATTCAGAAGCTCAGTTTGGTGGTGAGCAACCTAGGACTTTGAAGACTAAATAGGAAGGCTCATCCTAAGTAGACTTCTTTTCTTTTCTCCAGGATCCCAATGGGCTACTTGAAATATCTACAAGTCGTTCATCCAAACAGCAGTGCATCATTACAAGAACTAATTGCTCATTATTTTTGCAGCGCAGCTTAAAAGGGACACATGAAAGATTTCTCAGAGGGTTCGCGTTTCAATTTTGAAGCCTGGAGTGAAAGGACTTCGACTGTGATCCATTGTGAGAGCTGACTAGCAACTAGAGCCTGTTGCAACCCCCCACTGTGCCCTGCGTTCTAAAAGAATGCAAGCTTACTGTGTCAGCAGTTGTACCACGCACACATGAATGAACTTTCAGAATGACCGTTTTATTATGTGTATCTAAAAATGAGACAAACCCATATGCCTGGGGTTTGGGTCTTCAGGAACGAACATGCATCAAGGCCTGTGGTTTGATTGAGCATGTTACCTTATTTTAGAAGGGATGATGCCTGTGAGATCAAACTAAGACAGGTCCCTGCTTGTTCTCTATGAATCTGACATGCCTTCATACAGAGGGGATACTAATAGGCTGCTGAGCTATTAATGAAATCCAATTTCAAACCATGTCTCATAGCCGTCCATGCTGGTAGGATACAAGAACAACAATCACAGCACTTTTAACAGCCCTTTCAGGTTGACTTAAATAAAAGTGATAGAAAAATCCCATGTATAACAAAAAAGCATTGAATAATGGCACTGGGATCAGGTGGCGAGGTAGTTCATTGTCAACATCTTACAACCTTAGAATATAAGGCTCTATCATGTGTGGGCATTATGTGATTCATGAAATGATGAAAAAAAAATGGATTGAAATGCAGTGCACTTGAAATTTTTTTAATTCTTAGGATTATAGGATAAAAATGAAGCAACTATTTTTGATACAATGAAATGTCTCAAAATTTCACTAAAGACTGATCTAAAATTTTACATCTCTGATTAACTTTTTACTTTCTATTAATAATCAAAAGTCTTTTTCTCTTTTCAATTAAGTGTGATAAATTGTAAATATGTGTACCATTATATTACATATAATATTCAGATCCCTTCATTTAAATTCTAGCACAGCAATCCTCCTTTAGTTCTCTTTGGTAGGGGTGAATAACCTGTTTTCATTCCTTTCACTACTACCACAAATTTATAGATTGTTTAGACAAATAGTCTTGTACTTATCCAATTAATATATCTAAATATTTATCTGCTTTTGGTTTCTTTCTGCCTATGTTTTATATACTTATTTGTATTGTATAAATAAAAACACCCTTTACCTCTAATCATGTTTGATTAAAGGATGCATTAATTTAAAATCTCTCCCTTAATGTGGGACTATTCCCTTTCAAGCCAGGCTTATCTTTAATATTATGTTTTTGTTTGAAGCTTTCTTTTCTATCTCTCTTATTTTTGTTAGAACTCAAGTAATAGAATCATAGAAATGTTAATGTCAAAGGGGTCTTTGAAAATTTTTCACCCCAAACTGTCATTCCACAGAGCAGAGAAGTGGGTTCAGAGATATTCAAGGACCGTCCATAGGAGTCACCTGCATATTCCTTTTTTTTTGTTTTTTTTTTTTTTGTTTTTTGGTCACCCGCATATTCCTGATAGAACATGCTAGGAGGCAGATCCCCTTACTTCTAATGTATTTCTATTTTTATAATCAACACCAAATACTGACAATGAGCATATTTTAAGATACAGTAAATTGTTTGTTCTTAGTTCAGTGCTCTGGTTTTTCCAACTGTTTACTGCTTCTCAGATGAACATCCCTTAAAAACAGGTGTCATGGGGACATCTGGATGGCTCAGTGGTTGAGCACCTGCCTTCAGCCCAAGGCGTGATCCTGGAGACCTGGGATTGAGTCCCACATCGGGGTCCCTGCATGGAGCCTGCTTCTCCCTCTGCCTGTGTCTCTGCCTCTCTCTTTCTCTCCCTGCCCTCCTCATGAATAAATAAAATCTTAAAAAACAAAACCAAAACAAAACAAAACAAAAAAAACAGGGGTCATGGACTTCAGATACAGAAGAAGTCAGAATCAGTACATATATATTCAAGAGATCTTTCATGATTCTTTCTCCTTTCTTAACCCAGACTGATTGATTGTTGAGTGATCTAATTCAGTAGTGAACATCCCTGATACCTATCTGAATCATTTCCTGTTTCTGATTACTAATTGGCCTGCTTGCTATCTCTAATTGTACTTTGTGAGGACTACTTGGTGATATGTTTTGTGAGCTCATTAACAGCTCTGTTCATCCTCAGGGAGGTGAAAGTGGTCATTCAAGGTCATACACCTGTTTAATAGGGAGTCTGGTTTCAAACCCACACGTGACTGAAACCTCTGAGCTCAAAAGGTATATTGCTTCTGAGGAAACCCGAATTAACTCTGAGGGATAGGACAAAACCCTAGGATTTAGAAAAGGTGGCTCAGTGGTTTGGTGCCACCTTCAGCCCGGGACGTTATTCTGGAGACCTGGGATCGAGTCCCAAGTCAGCCTCCCTGCATGGAGCCTGCTTCTCCCTCTGCCTGTGTCTCTGCCTCTCTCTCATGAATAAATATATATATATATATTTTTAAAAAAGCAGCAATGACTGAATAAGCAGATATTTTATGCTTATAATTTGGAGTCAACTAGGCAGGAGTTTCAGTCCTGCCCTTGCTGACTTCTAATCCTTTGGGAGTACCTAAACTCTCTTAACTTCTGTATTTCCCCACTTTGATATATATATGAGGGTTTTTTGTATGTACTGTGTTCTCTAGGAAAGTTATATAAATAACTTATTAATGAGGAATGTATTCAGTTACCTCCATAGCTAAGTAAATTCAGTGCATTTAACAGTATAATAATCAGGGGATCCCTGGGTGGCTCAGCGGTTTGGAGCCTGCCTTTGGCCCAGGGCGTGATCCTGGAGTCCCGGGATCGAGTCCCATGTCGGGCTCCCTGCATGGAGCCTGCTTCTCCCTCTGCTTGTGTCTCTGCCTCTCTCTCTCTCTCTGTCTCTCGTGAATAAATAAAATATCTTTTAAAAAAAAACAGTATAATAATCAGTACACACAAACTAAATCTTCCTTCAGGATTTCCACTCAACTCTAGTTTGAAAACACTTCTACTTATCAAGGCTTGAAATTCAAGAATCATCTTGAATTCTTAGTTTTTCTCGTATAACAGTCAAGAAAGTGATTTTGATCATCATACCCCCAATAGTATCTCTCACATCCACCTGCTCCTGGCTTTCCATTCTCATTGCTCTTTCCTTAGTGAGATACATGCCACAATTTCAATTTCTTTATTTCAATAAGGTAAAAGCAGATACCGATACCAGCAACTTCCTGAATCACATTTTTAAGCCTTCTTCTTTCAACTGAAGCATTTGGGTTATAGTTAAACCATACCATATCCAGTACCTGAAGATTTTATGAATGCTGCTTCAACTTCAACTTTTATTAGTTATTTTTATTATTTCTGATGATAGTGAACAGAGAAAGCCAAGAACAGAAGTCAACTAAAACTTTTCACTTCACCTTTAGAGTACAGATTTTGTTCTGGAGTGTCTCATGAGAAACCTTCTTTTGTTGCAATCTTAACTGATATATATCTATGTTGTCATAGGTTTAATAATATAGAATGGATGAGATGCATTCCCAGAAGAAGTGAGGTTTGCGTGGTATAATCTTTCTTGGTAAAGTGTATTAGTTATTGATCCTTTTAAAACATTCAACCAAATTATATCTTCTAAATGATTCTAGAATTTTACAAGTGACTTACACCACGCACTTGATCTCAAATTCTCATATCAACAACACTGTATCAGAAGAATATTCTCTACCAACTCTTTTCTAACATGTCATGAGTGTTTCCATTTTGATGGCTATCGTTCTTTGAAGAAAGTTTGCCATTGGTTGGTATTGGTTTGCTGTTGTTTTTAGATTCTGCCTTTAAATAATATTTGCCAGAAATTAAAAACTTATTTTCATTTGGATAAGTCTTCGTTGAGAGAAAACATCTATGTAGTTTAGATATTTGTTTTCCAGTTTTTATAAAGATTATTCCCCTCAAAAATAGGTATTTTGAATATAGTTGAAATCATTGATTCTTCCCTTAAAATTTTTGTAAGACTAGAGTTGTGTTTGGCTTAACCTTTCTATACATTTTGTTTTAGTCATGTACATTTTTATTTTGCTAAGTATTCCTGTTTAAAATCATCCTTCTCTTCCTCACTAGCCTTCTAATCTGATTTATCAGTCTTTAGCTACATCCAATCTTTTTACATATTTCCCTTTTCCATTTTTGATTCATTCATGAGTAAGATGCCATGCATTTTCTCAACAATTTCTTAGCATCCCTAAGCTATTTTTTCCCTTTTAAAGTCTCAGAGAAGCCTAGAAATATTGTTTTCCTGTTGAATTTCTATAGCCTAGAAAAATAGCACACTGCTCCTTTTAAGATGGTTATTTATCAAAATTATTATTAAATATGAATTTGACAAATACACATTTACACTTACTCCCTTCTTTATCCTTTCCCTATCCTATCTCAAGGATGGGCAGTTTAATCTGATTGGTCAGATTTTAGGACAACGAAAATGCCATTTTCATTATCTGGGTTCCTATAAAATCATTTAATTCTTGATATCTCGTTGGTACACAGGCATCAGAGTGGAAAACAGATTCATGTTCTTTTAAGGGTGAGCCAAACACCTCCTTCTTCTCTCCTGAAATCCAGGACCCTTTCTTCTAACTTTTCTATTCATTGTGGGTGTGAGTTGTGGAGAAGAAAAGACTAGGGAAGGTTTGAGCCTAAGCCAGGTTTTCTGATTTGCTACCATTTTCTGCACTGAGATTTAGGTACAAGCATAAATTACCAGGTGTTATATTAGTTTCATTTTTGATTAACCACCCCCCCCTTTTTTTTAACTTTCCAAAAAGATCTCTGGAGAAATAGGAGCTGTGGCCTATAATTCCGTTATTCCTAGGATTTTTTTCTTCCCATAATGCTATTAATTACCCTACATTTTTATTGTTTTTATTTTTAACCAGTGCAATGGCCAGCATGATTCTGAATATTCAGTTCCAAAATTGAGTTAACAGTTGTTGGACCTTAACAATCTCAGTTTCTTTCATTCTTTGTAGAATAGGTTGATCCTATGATAATCCACCTAACAACAGAATCTGTTCAATAGATATCTGTAACACTCAGAAATACATAACTTGGACTGTAATTTTTGAAACTATGTTGACTGACATTTAATGCATACAGAATGGCACTACTTTTGTGTTTGCTCATATAGTTTTTAGAGTTCCTTTTATAACATTTTTAATCAACACTTTGCAGCAACATTAGAATACCCTAAATTTAGGCCTCCAAATGAATCCAGGTTGTTAACTTAGATATTTATAATTCCGGAACTAGAATTTACAACACATGCATCAGCCTTCCTAAAATAGTCTCCATTGACCTTATCTAGGAAAGGGGGAGACATGGATTTGGTTATCTGGGCTCCCCTGTGATGCACACAAGGACATCCACTACGTCTGTTGCCTTTAAAATCTAAGCTGCCCACTGCTGCATCTGTAGGCACAGCAACTTTATGTGGTGAAGCATTCCTAATAGTTTCAAGTTTCTCCTGTGCATCCTCTTAGTACAAAAATACCAGTGCCTAAATACAATCCTCAGTGTTCCATTTCATTCAAGTCCCTTTAGCAGAAAAATATTAGCTTTCACGTCTTTTTTTTTTTTTTAAGTCTTGTTCTTCCTAACAGTTTGACAGTTTGCCTTGTCAGTGAATAGATCTGCTTCATTTAGGAATACACTACACTAGTTTTTCATCCTTTGGCAGTGCTTTAAATTTAGATACAATTTATAATAACACTAAAGAGAAGTCTATCCTTTAAAGAAGAGTGGAATGCAAAACACATACATAAAAAGCATGCATCTGGGTCCCAGTTGTATTCTTTTCAAGTGTTCTTATCTGTGCTCATGGGAAAATCTAGAGCTGTATGCCTCGTTTTGATTCACAGAGCAAAGAGAAGAACAACTTCAAAAAAGTAATTCCTGGTTTTACCCACAACAGTGTTCATTATTCACAATGATCAAAAAGGGAGTGTTCTCCACAATTACTACACATCACATGAATATACTTGTGAATGCACCACCTATTTTAGTGTTTTGTTTTACTGAGAGATATCCCCTTCTTATGAGGCAGGGGGGATATTTTCTTAGGTATAACCAGGCCCTCACACTTTTCACATAAACAAAATTAAGTTTTCAGGTCTGCCTTCCTGGTCATTTGAAAGTAGGGGAGGTTTGGAGGCAATTTAGTTCTGCTGCACCTGTTCTCCTTCTGGGACCCAGGCTGAAGAAAACACTGCTTGCAATGTGTTTTCCTCATGGTGGAGAGAGAACATATAAAAAGGTTGGTGGAAGCTTTCCATGATCATGAAGGCTTTAGCCAGCAACACTTACACTGCTAATTTCTCTTCTCCATATTATATTCCATTGGTCAAAGAAGGCCAAACCCCACATGAAGGGGTCAGTATAAATACTCAGCTAACTCTAATGGAAATCAAAGCAACATCACAGGACAAAGGCACTCGATTTTCAGAGAGGGAGGAAAACAATAATCCAACCTATAGAAGACAGATAAACTAGAAAGGGTTGCTATGAGTTTCTAACATAAAATAAATAAAGATCACATAAATAGCACTCATTGCTATTTAAGGATGCTTTTATTTTTCTTGTTAAATTTTTCTTAGCAGGGAGGCTTTCTTGTACAGTAATTGTAGAGTTGAAGAGGTGAAGTTATTAGATGAAACTTATCATCACTGCCCCTTCATTAGAACATTTCTGAATCCTGACTAGCTCAGTACAGGTCAAAACAGCCCATCTTTATGTCACACTAGGCACCCTTAAGCAAAACATGCATAGGACAGAGAATGACACAATGCTCTTCCTCAGCTTTGTTGTACCTTGACTAAAGTAGTCTTTGAAGAAACACATTTAATTTTTCCCTCCATGTTATGTTCTAACATACTTCATAACTAGTGGGAATTCATCATAGAAAAATCCTAAATGGGTTAAAATTAGGACTGATTACATTCAAAGGGCATCTATAAAAGGGCAAAATGCACATTTTCAGATGTTTCTATTGAGAAAGAACACGAATGAAATTGAGGATAATGAAACTAATTCTCTTAAAATCATTTAAGTCTATGTAGTCTTTGGGAAGTTTTTGAACATTTTTAAGGATTGTGTGTATTCCAGTTTGAAAACCAATTAAATATGGTGTACTGAGAAGTTAGAAGTTGAAAAGCTATGATCCCCACAAGTAGATGCTTAAAAATAATTAGCAAATGTCAACGTTCATTCATTACCTATAGAAAATGTAGGAAACTAGCAATAAAATGTTCCTAACTTAATGAATGACATATTAAAAGTAAACAATGAACCTGTCATTGAGGAATACCAAATTGAAATAAGGAGAATATAGCCCTTTCCACCATGTCTATTTAGCCTTGTATTAGAGTCCCTGGTCAATGCAATAAAACCAGAAACAATAGGTCATGATTCATAAGAAGAAATGAAAACTTCTTTGCTTTTAATTGACTAATTGACTACAGGGAAAATCCAAAAACCCATATATACAAACCATTTAAATTAATAGGATAATTATGCAAGTTGGGTAGCTAAAGATTATCATACAAAAATAATTATCATTCTTTGGAAACAAAAATCCTATTCTTAGCTGACTACAAAATCAAAACATAGCTAGGAATATAGCTAGAAAAAAAGACCCACAACATTTCTTAGGAAGTAGTTACAGAAATAACAGAAAGACAGAAAGCCTGATTGTTCATAAATTAAAAGACTCAATGAAGTAATACATTCAAACCTCCCCTAAATTGATCTACAGAGGTTGTAGGACTTATTCTAGCAGAGATACTCTATCAATCTACAAAAATGAAGAGAGTACTATTGGTGAAGAATAGGGGTCATCAATACAATAGGAAAAAATTTTGAAGTTAGACCAATCATATACATAAACTTGTTATAAGGCAGCAGTAGTATTATAAATCATTGAAGTAAGGTTAATATATTAGAATACATTAAAATGTTCTTTAAAAAACACAATTAGCAAGGTCATAAGATTTTAAGAAAAATACACTAGGAGATTTAATATTAAAACACATAAAAGAAATCACTATCCAGAGCTTTTACAAATCAAACTCATTTAAACCATTAAATTTCCAATATAAGAAAAAAGTAATTAGCTTGAATTAGTGTTGTTAGAATGTCAAATCATACTTGAAAATTTTCAAAAAAAAAAAAAAAGAAAGAAAAGAAAATTTTCAGGTTGATAACCAATGTCACCCAGGCATTTCCCAAATAAGAGTCAAGATAGTGATCAGACTGCTCCATCATTAAACAAAATAAAACAAAACAAAACATTAAAAGCTATACTTGCATTAGAAAAAGGAAATAAGCATGGACCTAAATTTTGTTCTGTCTCTAATTGTAAGATGGCCATTTATTGACATATTCTGTCTCTAATTGTAAGATGGCCGGCTTTGACTATACTTCATATCAGAACTTTTGCCCAAGATATGGATATGGATATCCTCCATCTACTGTTGAATAAAGATGTGGTGTACACACACACAATGAAATGTTACTCAGCCATAAGAAAAGACTGAAATCTTGCCATTTGCAATGACATGGAAGGAGCTACAGAGTATAACACTAAGCGAAATAAGTCAAAGAAAGACAAATATCTTAGGATTTCACTCCTATGTGGAATTTAAGAAATAAAACAAATGAACAAAGGAAACAAAGAGAGGCAAACCAAGCAATATACTCTTAACTCTAGAGAACAAACTGATGGTTACCAGAGAGGAGAGGGGTGGGGTGGGAGATGGGTGAAATGGGTGATGAGGTCGCACTTGTGATGTGCACCAGGTGTTGTATAAAAATGCTGATTTGATGTACTGTACACCTGAAACTAATAGTACACGGTATGTTAACTATTGTAAAGAGAAGCAAACAAAACAACTTTTCGTTATTACCAAATAAAGGCAGCACACTGTGAAATTTAAAGAGCAGTATTTTACTAATTAAACTCTAAGTTTATAAAACAGAAATGAAAAGTTCTTAATTAAAAGACTTATTGGTTAATACTTTATACCTGTTACACAAACATCCTCTCCACAAGAAAACCATGATGTATTTATACAACTCGGTTTCCTATAGATCATGTTGCTACTTCTCTCTCTCCTGAACAGATGGAGGAGTTAAAAACACAGTGCATGCAAACTCTAAAAGAAGATGCTATAGAATTCTCAACGTCATCCTGTGTTCCACATGCACCACCCCCTAGAATGTTTACATTGCTATTGCTGATGCCCCAGATCTGCCTGCCTCATCCTGACCTGCCCTGAAACAGCTGTCTGAAAACCGTTAGCTTCTGGGCTCAATTTTGTCCAGGTTTTCAGGGCCAAGAGCACGAAGCAATTCTACATGTTTGTCTCTTTAATGGTGAGGCTTGACAATATTCTGCAGCCCCTAACCTGCAATCTGGTGTGTTAGCACTGAACTGAGAACGTCCCATCTTACAATATGCTTAGTATCCTAAGTTCCTTCTTTTGTTCCCTACCTCATTAGACTACTGCTGGCATATAAACCTAATTTCCCATTGTTGTCACAACCCACTGTGAGTCACTTTGTGATTTTCTACAACTATCATGGAAAGAGAACTTTGTACTCAAATGCCTCCCTTTAACATGAGCTCTGATTTAACCTCACTTAAATTCTCGCAAAACCACGGATAGAAGGTGAAGGAGGATCAATAAAGTATCCTCCACCCCGAGAGGGCATTTTAATACCAAACTACACAGCAAGCCACTCCCTATCACTTACAGAGTTTTATAGTCAGGGTAACTTACTGACGGGGACGGGAGGACGGAGGACTCAGATCACCACGCAGCTATTCTCTACCAAGCCCAAACTGCAACCTTGAGTTTTAGAGAGTGAGGGGCATGGTGGTGAGGTCACAGGGCAGTTAACTAAAGTGGAGACTTCTGTGCACCAGTCATCTCTACTAGTTATCTAAAGTGGTGCTATCTGTGTGCCAGAGGGGAGAATAAGATAAAGGGCCAAAGATGAAGTCCGTGTTGTCAGCATTCCTACAACCACTGTTTGAAAAAGATGCTTTCTGAAATTACTATTCTGGTGTGTTTTTAATTTTTTTAATTTAATTTTTTTAATGATGTATGGTTGACACCCAGTGTTACATTAGTTTCCAACATATAATATAGAGATTAAACAAATCTATACTTTGTGCCATGCTCACAAGAGTAGCCACCATCTGTCACCACACAACACTATTATAGTACCACTGACTCTGTTCCCTATGGTGTACTTTTTATCCTCGTGACTTACTCATTCCAAAACTGGAAGCCTGCATCTCCCTCCACCCTTCAGTCATTTTGACCAACTTCCCAACTCCCTCCTCTCTGGCAACTACTAGTTCTCTGTATTTATGGGTCTGTTTCTGCTTTTTGCTTATTTACCATTTTTTTAAGATCCCACAACAAATTGAAATCATGTGGCATTCTCTGATTTATTTCACTTTGCATGATGCCCCCTAGGCCTATCCATGTTGTTGCAAATGGCAAGATCTCATTCTTTTTTTTTTTATGGATGAGTAGTATCCCATTACATATATCCCATTATATATACATACACACACATACATACACACATATATACACATATACACACATATATATGTCGTAGAATATATATATGTATATACATGTATATACACATTATATTCAATGGATATATAGTATAATGGATAATATTGGATAATTAATTGGAATATATATCCATGATAATGGGTGCTTATTGCAACATTATTTACAATACCCATGATATGGAGCAATATATATATATATATATATATATATATATATCATATATATCATCCTCCTTATTCATTCATCCATTGATGGACATGTGAGTTGCTTCCATATCTTGACTATTGTAGATAATGCTGCAAAAACTATAGAGTTTTTTGCAGATAGCCTACATCTTTTTGAATTGTTTTCATTTTATTTCCATAAATACTCAGAAGTGGAATTTCTAGATCATATGTGATTTTAATTTTTTGAGGAACTTCTACACTGTTTTCATAATGACTGCAATGATTACATTCCCAGCAATAGTGCATGAAGATCCTTTTTCTCCACATCCTCACCAACACTTGTTTCTTGTCTTTTTTATTTTATCCCTTTTGAAAGATATAAGGTGATATCTCACTGTGGTTTTGATTTTCATTTCCCTGATGATTACTGATGTTGAGCATCATTTTCATATGTCTGTTGGCCATCTGTATGTATTATTTAGAAAAATGTCTATTCAGACTCTCTGCCCATTATTTAATCAGATTGTTTGGGGATTTTGGTGTTGAGCTGTAGAAATTCCTTTTATATTTTGAATATTAGCCCCTTATTTATTGGACATACCATGTGTTAATATCTTCTCGCACTAAGTTGTCTTTCGCTTCATTGGTGGTTTCCTTTGCTGTGCAGAAATTTTTATTTTGATGTAATCCCAATAGTTTATTTTTGCTTTTGTTTCCCTTGCTTATGGGAATATATATATATATATATATATGTATATATATATATATGAATATATATGGGAATATATTATGGGAATATATCTAGATAAGTGTTGCTCAAGCCAATGTCCAAGAGATCATTATGTTTTATTTTAGGAGTTTTACGGTTTCAGGTGTCACATGAAGTCTTTAACCCATTTTGAGTTTATTTTTGTTTATGGTGTAAAAAAAGTGCTGAGACTACTGCTCTTATACTGTGAGTGGTCCCAGAACTATTTAGGTAAGCTGGTCCAACTTTTGGTAACCACATTTCGGAGCTAGACCTTCCTCTGTAAGGTACAATATCTTCTTCCTCCCCCCATTCTGGCATTTTCCTCTATTAGAAAACTCATGATGAAGGTTTCAGCACTGTTTGACAAAAAAGGTCCATGTGAGCTTTGAAGTCATACTTTCTTGGAACCACTAAATTAGGAAACCGTGGTCGATAGATCAAAAAATGCATTTGAAAATTAATGATTATGATTATCTTCCTAAGCAAATTGCTTTGGAGGTTATGAGAGCTTTGTTCATAAATGCAGTGGAATGAGCATCAGATTAAAACCTAGCTGCTCATGAGTTGGTGAAATTGTGAAAGTAACAGATTCTGAGACGCATGTGCTTTTCTGTAAAATAGAAGCATTTAGAACAACAGCCTTCTTATATTGTGCCAGAGACTGATAAAGTTTCAAGTGTTTTGTTAAGTTCCATGCAAATGTTACAAAAACAAAGAAGTGCCCTGATGAATTAAATATAATATTCAGTCCCAACACTTTCCCATTACAAAAATAAGAACATAAACTAATCAAAATTCTAATCAGATTTTAAATTGCACTTTGTAATAAAATTTCCTAACAAAATTATGTATTTCCAAATTCTGTTTAATAGTCAGAGGAACTTAGTCTATGCATGCAATGATGCCAGTGTATGACCAAAATGAACCAAAAAACCTGAACTGCCCACCTTAAGAGTAAGTCAGAGCTACTAGCTCGACTACATTTCTGATCAGTTCCAGTTAGCTCAGGAATATTAGTCCTAGGAGATTCTCTTGCCTCTAATGTATGTTATCAGACTTTAGGCCAATGTGAAGCAAAAGATAAAATACTGCATTTATTTTTTTCATTTTAAAAATATTTACTGAGCAGCTACCACATGCCAAGCTCTGTTCTAGGCAATGAGGATAGAACAGGAACCAAATCAAATAATGAGGCTGCCTTCTAGGGGCATAAAATGTAGCTCCGGAGACAGAATAGAAACATACAGACCAATAAATATCATGATAGACTCTTCCTTGAGGATTCCCAACCCCATCTCCTTATCCTGCGCACACAGCATGCAGTGATTTTTTTGTTTTCCAACTTCCCTTTCAGTGATAATGGGGACATATTACTGGGTGCTGGCTAATGGGAAACATTGTGTATGCCACTCTTAAACCTACCCATGACAAGCCCTGTAATTTTTCTTCACTCTCTTGCCATTAATTCACTGACATAATACTGATGATCTTAGAAAATGGCAAAGGCTCATGAAGGAAAAATTCATGACCCAAAGTGTCCAAGCTCGGAGCAGAATCTCATTGACAAGGGTCCAAAGTGTAATGTGAATGAGAAATCAATTTGTACTGAACTAAACCAGTATGTTTTTGTTGATCGTTTGTTATAGAGGCTATAGAGTTAATTACACTCACTAATGCAAATGTACGAACTTATTGGCAAGTAGTCATATATACTGTGTAAAAGCATCAACATAATAAGATATATAGAGAAAGGGCTATTATAAATAATATAACCAGAAAAAGTCTTTGGGTTTTGGTAAAGTTTGAACAGAAGGTGAATAAAGAGACAAAATTGTGTTTATTTGGGGATGGACATTCATTCTCTAGTTACATAACATCTATAAATACCCTGAAGCAAAACGGTATCTGGCTTTTTTGAGGAACTGAGAAAAAGAATATAGTTGGAAATGTTGGAAAGAGAGTTAGGGGTCAGATCATTTTAGGGCACATTAGGATTTGATTTAAAACTAAAAGAATTTATCAGAACATTTCCATTAAGATCATAATGATGGAAAACAATACTGCAGTTCAACTAAAAAGAATACTTTGCAAGTGCGAAGTGAAAGTACTATTTGATCTATAGGAACTCTGTTTTTTATAGCATTTACTGGTAGTGTCATCTTTAACATTAACCCGTTTGTATTGGCTCATATGCTGCAATATTGGAAAGATCTTTGTTCCTATGTCATTTCGTCCTTCTCCATAGCAGTAATGTTGCCACAGAATCTTGGTCTGTGCAAATTCTTAAACCCCTCATGCTTCCATCATATAATACTTTTAGATCATTTTGACCAACATTTGCTACTTTTATATTTTCCAGAGGATTGTTAGTTGTGTACCTTTATACTGGATATTCCTATACAATATCAATAGCAACTAAGCAGCAATATGAATATGTATAGATTCATTTTGCTCCAAGTCCACAATATTCTTCTTTTTTAAGCAAAAATAAAAGCAACAAATTATATTATTTGATTGCTTTAGAAAGCCTACCAAACATTAAAAATAAAGGGAATTTTTCAAGGTCCAATATATTATAAGTGACTGCACCGGTTGCAGATCCAATTTCATCCTAGCTCCAAAGTATTCAGTTGTTTTAGGATAATTCAAATGTAGGGAATTTTTATATGTGGAAAAAAATATTTTTCAAGTAATGTGATTTGTCATTTTAAGTTCACTACCATCCATTGATTTCTATTATATTTTCTTTTAAGCAATGAAAGAAAACTAGTCCAATTTTTGAAAATAACTATATTTTTATTGCTTAAAATTTGAAGTTGAGAAACAAAAGCAAATTATGTCTGTGAAAGTAATGACTATCTTCATTTACTGCTTCACAACAAGATAAAAATCATCACTATCAGAATATTTCACATAAACAAAGTAAGGTTTTATTAATTAAGTGATTTAAAAAGAGGGGTGCCTGGGTGGCTCAGTTGGTCAAGCATGTGCCTTCGGCTCCGGTCATGATCCGGGGGTTCTTGGACTGATCCCAGCATCTGGCTCCCTGCTAAGTAGACAGTCCGCTTCTCCCTCTGCCCCCCCCCCACTCATGCTCCCTTCTTCTCTCTCTCTCTCTCTCCGCTCTCTCTGTCTCTCTCTCTAAGGTAAAGTCTTAAAGAGATTTACTAAAAAGATAAAACATATAAAGGAATACTCTAATATAACAGTTCAATTATGGATTAGCTTTCCATAAATTGAATGTTCAAACCACCAATTAAAAGCATTATTCCTATAGGAAAGTGATTTATCTTCTCTGCTCCAGTTTTATACTAATAAAAGAAAATATGAAAAACTACTACCTACATAGTTATATCATTAATAATAAAATGGTCTTAATGAGATAATGCTAAAGATGTCATTGAGACCTTCTCATAACAAACACATTACACATATATTTTCTCTAAAATTGCAATATTTAAATGGAAATGTCAGTATTCCATTGTTTACTCTGTAAACAATTATATTGCATTGAAAAATTGCAGGAAAGGAGAAAAAGTGAGTCTAAATTTTATAATAATTATTCAATATTATCAGGAAATATTCTATCTGGACTCTGCCATTAATATTTTAAATGTGGGGGCCCCCTGTGTGGCTCAATCAGTTAAGCATCTGACTCTTATTTTCACACACACACACACACACACACACAGACATATATATAACAAACCTAAATAGGGAAAAAACCTACTTCCAGTAATCATTGTTAGAAATTAAGATTGCCTGGAATGCTTTAGCACTGCTTTATCAAATATTTATTATTATTACTTTCACTTATATTTTTGAAAAGCATGATAGAAGTCTATTTACAATATCCTGCATTTTCAATCGTGTATCATGATAAAATAATTCAATTTGTTCTGGTTGTCATCCTCCATTGTTACCATCAAATATACAAATAAACAAGTATGTCTCAACAGTAGAGTTCAATTTGAAAACTACAAAATTTCTTAATGACTTTTTTAATATCAACAGTCTTCAGTAGTTTTCATTTATTCAAGAAAACCAGAAGTGTAATTGGAGTCTATTGCACTCAAACTCATCATCTAAAAGAATTACCATTAAGAAAATAGTTTCCAATCTTATGGGTTTTATCTTATTTTCTGGTGCTATAAATAACCCAATGCCTTGCAGTAAGTAGGAAGTAGACAGCATTTTCTGAATGAATGCATATGTTAACAATGAAGCTATACTTTTGTAAGAGAGAAAATAACTTTGGCTGTGCTTTGAACAAATAAAGATTTTGAACATGACACAACCTAACAAAGAAAGTGTTTCTTTGAGAATAAAATGCTTTTTAACCTGTGAAATATATATAATTAGCTCTAAAAGGATCTTACTTTAATCTAAGGCTTAAAAAGGAGATATGTTTTACAAACACGCAGCTAGACATTTCTAGCTAAAGAATAGTGACAATAGGACTTTTCTTCTGACATGAGTTAGGGATCCCTTTAAAGTAATCACTTGCTTTAATAAAGCAGCAATCCATAAATAACTGCAACACATCTCTTTTATATGTTCTTGATAAAGGACAGATGGGTTAACTCACACTATTATGAATTCTTAATGAAAGGCTAATAGAAACTTATCAACCTAATCCAGAAAATTTGCTGTAATATTTTGCATGCTATTTTTTTAACATTGGGAATTCTATTAGCATCCAAATCTAGTAGTGACAACTGATAGGAGGCATTTATCTGAGGAACACCTACAGCACAACTGAGATGGCTGCTTTAAGTAGGTTCCCTTCCTTTCTCCCAGTTACCAGTATTTCTCTTCAAATGTGTCCTTAGCATAAGAGAATCAACTTTACAGGTAAAAACAGTTTTACTAACAAAGTACCAGCTGTTGGATTCTTAGAGTACATAAATAGCAATATAAGTTTGAAATCTATTTGAAAGAAACACTTCGTTAGAAAAAAAAGAAATAACAACCACTCAAATGACAAGTTACATATGGAAGGAATATTTCAAAATAGCAAATATATCTTGTTCAAAGTAACTGATGAAGATTCGTTGAGATCTGACAAGTTTTCTGTCATGAGCAAAAATATTTTTGATTTTTTTTAATTTTTATTTTATTTATGATAGTCACACACACACACACACACAGAGAGAGAGAGAGAGAGAGAGAGAGAGAGAGAGGCAGAGACATAGGCAGAGGGAGAAGCAGGCTCCATGTACCGGGAGCCCGATGTGGGATTCGATCCCGGGTCTCCAGGATCGCGCCCTGGGCCAAAGGCAGGCGCCAAACTGCTGCACCACCCAGGGATCCAGCAAAAATATTTTTAAAACTTTGGTTCTTGGGGCAGCCCGGGTGGCTCAGGGATTTAGCGCCTGCCTTCAGCCCAGGGCATGATCCTGGAGACCTGGGTTCGAGTCCCATGTCGGGCTCCCTGCGTGGAGCCTGCTTCTCCCTCTGTTTGTGTCTCTGCCTCTCTCTGTGTCAGTCATGAATACATAAATAAAATCTTAAAAAAAGAAAAAACTTTGGTTCTTATCACAGCACTGTCCTATAGAATGGTAAGGCACGCCAAAATTGTGAGCTGAGCATGTAATTTTAAATTTCTTATAGACAAAATATCGAAAGGAAACAAATTAAAATGATTTTGATAATGTCTTATCTAACTTCATATGTCTAAATTATCATCATTTTAACATGAACCCAACCCATAATTGTTAACAAAGTATTTTACATTCTTGTTTTTATCTTGCCTTTGAAGTCAGTTTTAAATTTCAAAAACATACATCTCTGTTCAGAGTAGCCACATTTCAATTTCTCAATAGCCATATCTTACCATTTTATAAATGAGAAAATTGCATGCCAGAGTTGAAGTGAAAGATCAACAATTTATCAACTTGTAATGTTAGAACTATGACTGCATTAGATTTCATTTGACTTAAAATCAATTCTGTTTTTCTATTCTAACACAAAATGATACAGTACAGTGTGATCGGAGTAAAAATTTGTCCATGTTTTTCTAAGTAATTTTAATTTGCTGGGTTTAATCTGTTATATTTTTTGCTTGTTTTACTTGTTTATCGTGCTTCCAGTAATCAAGAGGAAGAAAGAAGGGAGGCAAAATATGCACCGGAAAAGAAAGTGTGATGTGAAAGCAAGTTAAAAGTACTTGATCAAATAAAGAGAATTATTTTTGCTGTTTTTTACAAAGAATAACAGAATAATAATATAAGAGATTATTATTGGGAGAACAAAGCTAATCACTGATATGGCTAAAAAATTTCATAGTATTAACAAGATTATGACAAAAGTTTAGATTTTCCCTTTTGTACGCCTGAAACTAATATAATACTGTATGTTAACTATACTGGAATTAGTTTTTTTTTTTTTTTTAAGTTCAGATTTCTCTAGTAGGCGGTCTAGCATTTCCTTTAATCAATCTGTGTAAATCTTGCTAATGAACATACACTGCACTTTCATTATGTGTGTGTATTAGAGAAGGTGAATGATTGATTCCATCTGTATTAGTAGATTTTTTAGAATTATGGACTCTTATATTATTAACCTTTGCAAGCGTTTTGTAGGGGGTAACTTTTTCACTAACCACCCTTATTGTTACCAACTGCATTTGAAAGAATCAAAAGCAGTAATGGAAACTCAAATCAAGTAGTATCTGACCCAGAGGTTAAATGGGCACGCAGAGTTACAAATAAGCTTTGGGTTCATTCTTTGCCTTATATTTAAAACAGTTGTTGTTCAGTAGCAGAGTTGACTGCTTATTCTTTTATCTATATAGAATGAGAATTTAAGGCCTTCAGGCTGCCTTTTCTTCCATGCCAAAGATGTTAATAATGTATCTGCCTACCAATGTGACAAAGAATATGTGTCTGCTGGGTTCTTTTCTTTGAAGTGAGGTGAAAACTGAAAACTACTTTGTCATTTGAAAATCCTTTCCATATAAGTCTTCCATCTCACACCCCCTGCAGAGACTGCAGTCTAGGTTAACTTTGGGCATAAGAAATTCATGAACTTGCCCCTGGTTAATAGATAATAAAATATACACATATACATATATACTCATATATATATATATGAGACATACTTCTCTTGTGTTTAAGTGTTTGAAGTAATACATGGTTGAACACTTCATAAAAATTGTATAATATATGCATTTTTTAAAATGTGAAAACCAAAGCTGAGCTTAGTAAAAAACAGTGCCAAATAAATATGAAAAACTGTTACCATTTTAAGAGAGCTTGTTTTTGATAAAGCAATTTATTTCTGGAAGCAAGCGCTAACAATTATTATAAATAGTAAATGACATTGAGCCATTTGCTTACCCACTCCCCATCTGAAATTATCCTGACATCAACTATAATTGAGCAGTTACTCAAGTTTGTACATGTATTTACTATTCATTTTGGTATAAAAACATTCGATGTCATGTTAAAATACTTGCATTTGTATCCAGAACAGGATAATAGAATCCAGTGGTCATCATGCTAGGTGAAAACATGGGCAGTCACACAAAAATTTGTCCTTTTGGAAGGATGAAAATAGCGTGTGTAATTGAAGCAATCTTTCATACTGCAGCAGGGACAATTTAAAAATGAAAATAATAGCCTCATTAATCGTCAATCTCCAAAGCCATGAAATTTGTGTTAAAGATCTCTGTTCCTCTTGCTAGTTAGCAAGGACCCAAGCCACCGGTAGTAACCATTCTGCCTAATTTACACTCTTTGTGTCAAAAGGAGAAATGAAAAATAGGGGATGACAGAGGTGAATGAAGCTGTCCTTCCCTTAATTTTATTTAACTCACCATAACCAGCTCTCTCAAGATGTGCTCCGGGAATAATTCGCTTTTTATATTATCCACCAGCACCACCACGTGGTGAAATTTTTACTTTCTCTCTGAAATGATGAAGACAAAATAAAAACAATACTGGGATAATATTAGTACCAATTAAGCAGCTGAAATATATCCCATAAAAAGTGCATCTCAGAATCCCCAGGCTAAATCAAAGAGCCACTGAAAATATTACATTTCAGAAATCAAGAAATGAGATAATTTAATGCATAGATTGCTTTGGTTATGCTTATTTTTCTTGTTTTATGTTACCCATATTTTATTCCACAAAGAGGTATTTTTTTTTACTATTGCAATTTATTTTCATTTTATTCCTCCATACTGTCAATTTACTCTAACAGCATAAAAATATATAATCTTTTGATTGCACATTATTTGATTTGGTGGCAGAATTTTGAAGAATAAAAAAATGAACTATAAGTTTAAATATTTGTTATTTCAGTGGAATAATATATGAAAAGCTATAAAATGTTTTAAATTGGTCTAAGAAAATCATTTATCTTTGTGATAATATAAATACAAAGTGTAAATAAATTTTTTACCTACTGTGAATAAAACTATACACAATATACATTTTTAAAGACATTTGTTTAAAAATGACACAGTTTTAAGTATTGTCATTTTGGAGTTCTAAAATAGAATATGTCATTTGTAAAAATAAGGAATGGAAAAAGCTGGATAGCAAAGAAACTGTTGTCAGATTTGCCAGGTAAAAAGTGCCAGGGTCCTAGTAACAGATTGCATTATAATCATCTATGCAGTGGAGAGCATTGAGCACTAGAGTCTGGTCTGTGTAATTTTAAGGATGGTATTGCAAGGTGGAGATATAGTTCAGTTGGCATTAGTTTATAATGTAGAGCTTTGGTTGGTGGGCAAAGGAAGGCAAGTGTACTGATGTGTATATTTGATAATTGAACTGTGAATCTTGATAAGTAAGTTATTTTAGTTGGTTCATTCTTATCTTTCAGAAATAAGCATTCTCCAGAACAAAGAGATAAGTTTTGCCTAACCCTAGTATTGTTTAGTGCCAACACAGGTAAGTAATCTTTCTCAAAAATTCATTCCGATCGATAAGCATGTACGTTTGTCTCCGAATTGCTTAATATAAGAAAGAGTAAAATATGGTGGGTTAAGTTCTCTATTCATTTCTGAAAACCACAGGAAAAACAGCATCAACAAACTCATGTCAATTACAACTGTCAGGAGATAACCCACTGTGGGTCCCCTGCATCACTACAAGTCTTACAGTCTGTCTTTGTACCAGACTATCTTTTCAAGGATGTTTGTAAAATGAGAAGTCTGAGAAATACAGCTTGTTGTATACCTTCTGGGGTTGAATCAGGGATTCCCAAGGTTGTAATAGATGATGGTAGCAATGAGATCCATGCTACCTAATATACAGCATCAGACCAAAACACAGGACAGTTTATTTGGTTGAATCACACCTGTCGCCATAAAGTTCAAACGAAAAGTAAGTGCCAAGCCTTGTTTAATGGCATGGAACACCTCTTTCCCTCTTTATTCCTTCAATCTCTCCCCCTCTATTCACAAGTCAGAGACTTTATAGTAAAAGATAAATAAGGTGGGGCTAAGGACACCTTGTCATCAAAGAAAATCAATGTCCCCATGTACCTGTCTGAGTATGCTGGGGAATTCTGAAGCAAGGGACTCAATTACAGCTCTGTTGAATATAGAAACTAAAGCTGTTATTTTACCCACAACTCTGGAAGGAAGAGGGGCCCTTATTCCACTTATTCTGCCTGGGCAGAGTTCACAGTGGAAAAGGAGAGCTAACATGACTCTGTTGACAGGGTCCTTTGAGTCAATTAGTTGTATTATTGTTGCTCCTACCTATAACGCTTAGCAGGAATTAATGTGCTGTACGCACGTGCCTCCTGTTTTAGAGTGCCAAAAGATGTTCTTTTCATCAGGAACAACCACACCACCTCTCTAGAAATGCCAACTTGCCTCTCTACAACTTCCTGGGTGGTCCAGCATTCAGTATAGAATACAAGAGGAGAAACTAAAAGTCATGACTTTGATCAAAGTCTTAAAGGCAGCAGGAGTGTGAGATGCAGTATCTCAATACATTAGCCCTGTATGTTCAGTGGTAAAGGGAGCTTAGAATGGATCTTTGCTTAAGTGAACTCATTTGTTGCCTCTATAGCCCTGGCTGCTACAGACTTTGCAACTATATCCAAATCCATTACACAAAATGATAGTACTTGGTAAGCAGTCTTGGACATACCAGGTTCAAGAAAAGTTCACAGTATAACATAAAGTATCCAATATGTGTTCATAATACTCCCCCAGGAGCATCTAAACTACCTTGTCATTTGCCAGTTTGGGGTGGATGAGGGTTTAGCATGAATGGTTCTAATTTCTAATGTCCAAAGCTTTACTATGTAGATGATATACTGTTGTATGACTAATCAGACTAGGACCCAGTGACCATGACTTAGTCCATGGACCTTCCTCCAGAAGGTGTCAATGATGAATTCTGATGAAAATTAGGGGCCTTATTGGTAAGTAATGTTTCTCAGAACTATGTGAGTAGATTCATAAGGATTATTTGACAGTTGAGGAACGAAATCTCTCCTTGGCTCCCTTCTACCTTAAACTGAGGTTTTATATATATAGGCCACCACACATAAGACTTTTTTTAAAGATTTTTATTTATTTATTTATTCATGAGAGACACGGAGAGAGAGAGGGCGAGAGAGAGAGATAGAGAGAGGCAGAGACCCAGGCAGAGGGAGAAGCAGGCTCCACGCAGGGAACCCGATGTGGGAGTCGAACCTGGGAATCTGGGGTCATGCCCCAAGCACAAGGCAGGCGCTCAACCACTGAGCCACCCAGGCATCCCACATCAGACTTTTTTGAGTGTTACCCAAACCAATAGATCTAACTCTTTAGAATCCATCCAGTAAACTGAATATGTTCTATATTTAGGGCACTGCAAGCCTAGTGTTCTCTTAAAGCCACATGTCTTGGTAAATGATGATTCTGCTGATTAGAGCTTCTAGCAAAGAGAAAAGCTTCTACTTGGATGCGTCTTTTGAGTTGTGGACTCACTTTCCAGATATGGTTAATAATTATTCCAATTTTTATAAATAAGTTATTAGCTTGCTACTTTACTCCGATTGAAACTTAACTCCTGACTCATGAGACCTTGTTTTTTGTTTTTTTTTTTTTTTTGAGACCTTGTTATTCATCATATTGCCATTTAAGAGTAAGTCATCACAAATCTAATGGTCAGCAAGTTAAAAAGGATCCAATGAGGCTTACCTGAGAAATAGATATGCAATATTAAAGAATGCAGATAATTGGGTCCCAGCATTATTTCATCTTTACCTGAAAAATTGGCAGCTACCACTTTAGGGAAAATTTAGCCCTAACTATGCTACTTGAAGCAAAGCTATTGAATTACCTAGACTCTCAATTTACAGATCTTGCCCTAAATTCCAGGCCTGTTTCAATGATGATTTAGATAAGTCAAAACCTGATAGTGTATAGTAGGCTGCTACCACTGGTGAACCTCAGCACCAGCTAAGCAGGACCAAACATGAATATTGTTTCTTCCCTCATTGAACAGATATCAAGGGCATTTTCATAGCTCTTCCCAAGTCTTTGTCAAATGAAATTTCTTATATTTTTTACCAACTCTTGGGCCATTGCTAATTGACTGCTTATTTGTCTGACATTTGGAAAACTATTGGCTGATAGATTTAAAACTGAAACTGATTTCAGTCACTGAATGAGCTGAGTTATGCATGTAGATGACCATTGTAAGAAAACAATCTCTGATGAGACAGACTGAAGTCGATCTACTAATCAAGCAACACTCAGATTCCTACCATTTCTGTCTGAATTCATCATCATACCAGGCATGGAAATCCATCACCAACACAAACCAGGCTCTAAGCAAACAATTCTGTTTCTAATGCAGAGGATACAACTGCTTGCCAGATTGTCAAAGTTGACCCAGTTGTCTCAGGTTGACAGAAGTGTTGTCTCCACCTGCTTTTGGCATGTTGACTACATTTGATTTTGAGCCTCCTCTCAGGGGCTGTCAGTGGTGCTGTATAGTTGATGATATATTTTCAGGTTATGATGATGCCGTTTCAGTCAATCAACTGACTTGTCTATATCACATTGGCCCCTGAGACTATTATTTGCCATCTTTTCAGTTTTTCAGATTATTTCCCATCCAACAATGGTGCAGCCATTATCCCAGAAGCCTCTGAATACTGGACTCATGTCAAGTTATTTAATGGATGCTCCACATTCCCCACCATCCACTGATATCTGGTATTGCTGAGCAGTAGAATAGACTCCTCGAAAAATCCACTCAAAGATTTCTGACTCTATCTTCCTCACTTCTTTGACCTTAATAAGGCAGTTCTGTCACTGAATGTGCTATTTCTAGAAAGGGATCATTTCCTCTCAGTCTAGATAATGATGAAGACAAAAAGTACAGGGGATATATAGCCATTTTTCAAAAATTTGTAATTCCATCCTGACTTTTCCTGGGTACTATGCTTTATTCTTCCCCTGTGGCAATCCAGGCTGATCTGGTTGATGAAATTTCCAGGTATCAGCAAGTCAAAAGAAGGCCTCAGGGATTCAATACTCATTTTGTTCTAGACACCTACATTTTTCATTTAGGATTGCAGTCTTATACAATAAAGATAATTAGCATTTGTTGAGTACACTCCTTGCTGAGTTCCCTTTCTACCAGTAGGTCAAAGTGGAAGACAATGGATATCTATAAAATTATAGGGATGCCTGGGTGGCTGGCTCAGTGGTTGAGGGTCTGCCTTGAGCTTAGGGTATGATCCTGGAGTTCCAGGATGGAGTCCCACATTGGGCTCCCTGCAGAGAGCCTGCTTTTCCCTCTGCCTGTGTCTCTGCCTCTCTCTGGGTGTCTCTCATGAATAAATATATAAAATCTCTAAAAAACAAGATTATGAAAATCACCTTGTTCCTTTTCTATCTAACCTTCAAGACAAAAGATCTTCATGAAGGGAGATGATAATTGAGCAAAAGGTAAATTTACACATACTGGAATGGTACACACTGATTTTGTAATGGTGGAAGGAAGACAACAACTTGACTCCTAGAGAGGGGTCACCTTAGAATATAGGACAAGTAGGATAGAGGGACATTAATGTCATCTCTCTCTCTTAGAACCATTTCTGAATCCTCCCTCATGAAGGAAAACACCATGGTACAAATCTTAAAAGCCACTGCAAGGACCTTAAATTTAACTCACTCTTAGGTCTGACATTTCCTGTGGAGTTGTTCTGACCTATTAGCAAACAACAAATGTTCTCAACTCCTGTACCTCCCACACAAAACACCTAACAATTACTCTAGATCTCTTCTCCACCTTCTTTCCTAAAACTATCACTTTGTTATGCCATGGAATGGATGTGTGTCACCTGACTGATGGTCTGGGTATTAGGACAGATTGGTCCAATGGCCCTTAGAAGTCCTTGAAAAACAAATATTCAACTTAATTATTCAAACTCAACTGTGAAACTTACGACCTACTCTTTGGCTGGCATATCCCTTTGGATGTTGGATGTACTATTACCTGTACCCAGTAATTGATGTATATCCCGTATGTGTATGTTGGTTGGTTCGAAGGGGGGTGGTCTCAACAATCTAAAAAAAAAAAAAAAATTCTTTCTGGGGTAATTAGCTCATTAAATTTTATTTATTGTGTTGAAGTCAGTAATTAAAACACCTACCTACTAAAAACATGAACACATGCACCCTCATTTGTAAGAGATCTTGAATCTTGAGAAACCACTCATGATAAATCATGTAACCCTCAGCAATAAATATGTCTCCAAAATGAAGTACACTTCGTTTTTTGAGGAAGCTTCCTAGAAGGATAATTGACCTAATGTTTACCAAATTTGTTAGGTAAAAGCAGAGCAGTGCTCCACTAGGGATCATTACTTCTCACTACTCACACAACGCCCTCTGTGTGCTCAACCTAGCACCTTGAATCATGAGGTTTTCCACAATGGATGATAGGAGGAGGCCCTGAGTCCAGGACACTGGCATTGTCACCACTCATTCTTTAGATCTTTTCCTGGCCTTATTCTCACATGTGTGCTTATCAATATTTAGCTGAATATTTGGGAGGTACCCTGTGAGGTGTTCTAGATGTCTACCTCCACTTCGTTACTCTGATCTATGAACCACCATTGTCACCTCTGCCTTTATCAACCTCCAGCTCACTGTCCTCAAATCAAAAAGTCTGTTGGGGTCATCTGCCTTTTTTCCCTTGTACCATGGCCTGGAAACACTATCAAGAAATTGAGGGTAGGCAATGATAGGGGTAATCTTGTTTGCTTCTTACCTCTCACAGTCACTGCCCCTTGTTGGCTGTCTGGTGTCTTTAAATATGTTATTTAAAATATTTTGGCTATTTTGTCTTTGTTTCAAACAGAAAGATAAATTAGGTCCCTGTTGGTCCATCTTGGATGGCAACAGAAGCCCCTTACAATTTTTATTATGGATTTTAGTATCACCTGGACAACTATAACTAACAAAGCAACCAACCAAATTATTTGATTTTTGACTGGAGTTTCACTGAATTTGCCAATTAATTCATTGAGAATTAACATCTTTATAAAGCTGAGTTTGCCATTTCACTGTGATTTTATGTCTCAATTTATTAATGCCTTTTATCTATTTTAATATTATTTTTATCATTTTATTCCTAAAAAGTTTGCACAATATTTGTATAATTTATTTCCATGTAGTTTATGACTTCTGTCATTATGGATAATAGAATTTTTGCTTTTTATTTAATTTCCAGATTGGTTATTTCTGATATAGATCAGAATTGTTTTTAATAAAGATTGATCTAGGGGCACCTGGGTGGCTCAATCAGTTAAGCATCTGCCTTCAGCTCAGGTCATGATCCCAGGACCCTAAGACCCAGCCCTGCATCAGGCTCCCTGCTCAGTGGGGAGTAAGCTTCTCCCTCTTCCTCTGCTCTTCCCCCTGCTTGTTCTCTCTTTCTCTCTCTCTCTGTCAAATAAATAAATAAAATCTTAAAAAAAAAGATTGACCTAATGGTTTGCATCTTTGTTTAACTATATTATCAATTTAATGACTATGCTCTTCCTAAGATTTCTAATTTTCTTTCAGTTTTCTTTCATTTCTGTATGATTTTGCCCTTTAGTTCTTGTTAATTATGGATATCACCTCATCATTTTCTTTTGAGAATACTTCAAAAAATCCTACTTAGAGTATTTTAAATTATTTTATGATATTAATTCTTAAAAACATGAACTAATAATGCAGTTTATTCTGATGGATGCCTTTCTAGTGCTAGATGTTTTTTTTTCTTACATATCTAATTCAGAATTCGGGTTTGCAGATCTTTGAATAAAATGGTTTATCTTTAGTTTTATGGTTGTCTCCGCTCAGCTCTCTGAGGTATTCAGTACAGAATGAAAGTTTATATGATAACTTTAGAGCTCTTGCCCCAGAATGATGGTTCTATCACCAAGCAGCAGGTTATGTGTCAATTCTTGGTTTCAGTATTATACACATAGGGGGATAATTTTTTCCTACTAAATAGAACTGTACTCAAACCTTCTTTCAGATACATTCATTAAAATTTAAGTGTATCCTCAAGAGGCAAACAACAATAGAATATTTCAGCCTAAAACAGGAGTATGGGGAGTATGCATACCATTCTTATGTTCAAGCAAATAGTCTTCTTCTTTAAATGGAAATGTTTTCTCGTTCTGTAATAATCAAAATATGTTGTGGTTATTTACTTGCATTTAGATATACAGTTCAGTCGGCTGGTGGCTTTAACTACCAACAGATTTGTCCTTTTATTTATTTTTTTTTATGGTCTCCAAATAAATTTACTCTTAATTTTTTTTTTACTTTTTGATATTTTTTTCAATATGATATAATTTTGAAGTAACATTTTACTATAATAGACAAAAAGGAATTCAACTGGATCCAAATATAAATCATAGCTTATACGGCCATTTATTTATTCATGTATTTACTTAAATCTGGTCATCTTCTAGAAATGATCTAATGTGGCTTACAGATATGCATCAAATGTAACACAGACATATAAACTAATATTGCTGGGGAGGAGAAGGAGAAAGTAAAGAAGGAAAAGAAGAAAGAGAAGGAGAAAAAGAAGAGACAAAGACAAAAAAAAGAGAAACAAATCATGAGATTAAAAATGAATAGTACAGCTGTCTATAAACTTTATATGAGTCAAACATTCTCTACCAGTTAGAAGGTAAAAGTTGGAATTAATTACACACTTAAAAAGGTCCACTTATGGCTTCCATTCAGTCTTTCCCACCATAATAGCCCTTACTTCACAGGTCAGGGAACCAATGTGGGTATTGTGTCAGCTTCTGAGAATATGTTCTCCAAACACACATTTCAGCAAAACGGCCATAAGGTGTGTTTGGGAACCACTCTACACATTATGAGACAGACCTAACCTAAAATTTCATTGATTACATGATGTCTGTAAGTCATTTCTGACTGGTAAACCACAGTAGTATTTTGGGTCTCTTGGAATTAATGTCATTTAAAAACCATTGTCCAGTAGTCCCCAGAAGAACTCGTTATTTCCTTTTCCCCAGTGCACAATTACCTTGGTAAAAGGTTGTAGGGCCCTTTGGGGAAGGCTGTGAGAAAGACTAACAGTGTCAATTTTTGACAGTGTACAAAGGTCCTTTCTCAAAGGGATACAACTTCCCCTTCATTCAAAACGTTCTGGATGAGCACTGGGTATTATTCTATATGTTGGTAAATTGAACACCAATAAAAAATACATTTATAAATAAATAAAAACAAACAAACAAACAAAAACATTCTGGGACCCTTACACCAGCTCAAGTCTGGGAACTGATTTTGAAGACACGACTCTCCATTTTTATGATTCAGGATAGATCTTTGTTTTTTTTTAATCTCAAACTTTTTAACTTACACACACCAAGTAAGAATTTATTAGACTTCCTATCTGTGTCACTTCTAGGAACACTATGATTAACTAGCCAACATCATAGGGTCGGGTCAGTCAGACTATTCTGATTGTTGCTTTAACTCTGCTGTCCATTATAGTAACCACAGCCAATTGGCAGCCCCTTGGTCCTCCCACTGGGATCCAATTACCAATTCATTGACAGCAGTCACCAGTCACCACTGTTAGGTCTGGCTTATTGGTAGGATCAATGACAGAGCTCTTCAAGGATTCTGGAACTCACCTCCCAAATATCTTTCTCATAGTTGAGTAAAAGTATGTCTTCTGGACCCTCCCAGCATAAGTGTGGACACATATGTCTCACGGGATAAATCTGCTCTAACATTTCAATCTCCTTGAGGCTTTGAATCTTTCCCTTAGTAGGTCTAACATTTCTAATTTACTCACTGTAGGCCACTATTTAGTTCATGTTTCAGCCAACCAACCAAAAAACAATTAGAGCCCATCCTAGCTTTCCAAGCTGCAGCCTTAAATGCAAAATCTCTGTTTAGTGAGTCCATATCAAAATTTAGCCTGATCCAACTTTATGTTCCTTCCATCATTATATCATACCCTCAATATCCATCCCCACATATGTTTCTGGGCTTCTGTGTATATGCATTAAAAAAAAACAAAAACAAACAAAAACATAAGAAGTCCTTTTGGACTGCTCACTTCCTTATGGGTCACATCCTGTACTTTACCTTTAGGACGCTGCTGGGACTTAAATCTAGTTAGATCTAGAAGCAGAGTGGAATGATGGGGGTGAGTCTGAGGAGAATCAGCACTGTCTTGAATGGCAACTGCCTCAGGGGAGCCTATTATCATCTCCTCTAGCAATGCAAACTGGGATGGGGAGGCTACTATTGCTAGGATTGGTGAGGTACCTTTCGTTAGCAAAGAAGATTTATCAGAATTTATAAGGTCGATGTTTCCAGTTTCATCAGGCATATCAGTCATCCCCATTCCAACTTAAAAAATCTTATTCTTTCCCAGTAAGTGCCCTCACTTTAATGGACACCTGCAAGATTGGGAGTTCTACTTGCATTGTAATTTAGCCAATCACAGAATGAGGCTCTGCCTGTGATTTTCAGCAAACTCTGCCTGTGGCTACAGAAGATAAAAATTTCCTTCAGTGCACACATAGAAGCTATAAGGCCATTTCTGGGGTGATTGAGCTGGGAATTTGAATCCCTGAGCGCATCCTTTTCTTTTACTACTTTGTTGACAGACATTAGGAGCAACCAGCTAGCTTCATAATCATTAGTTTTCCAAAAATGTTTGAAAATATCATATACATAGTCACCAAGCTTCTTATTTCTTATAAGTGCTCGATTAGGAGAATCCAACCGGGAGATATTTTGCATATCTCTAATGCCAGATCATGTATCATGTACTCTTTACTACTGGAAATAGTCACTAGCATCTTTAAATATAAGCAAATTAGAGAGCCAATTCCAGAAACTCCAGAAGCAGTTCAGAAAACTCATCCTTAAAATTCTGTTTTTCTAGAACCCCAGTCTCACTGCCAAAAATCTGTATTAGTTGGGGTTTGCCAGAGAAATAGAATTGACTTATGTAATTATGGAGGCTGAGAAATCCTAAAATATGCAGTTGGCAAGCAAGAGACTGAGGACAGCTAATGGTGGAGCTCCCGTTCAAGTCCAGAGGCCTGAAAACCAGGAGAGCAAATGGTGTAAATTCTAGTCTGAATCAAGTCCAAACACGGAAGATTGGTGTCCCATCTCAAAGACAGGCAGAAAGACAATTCTTTCTTACTCAGCTTTTATTCTATTTAGGTCTTTGATGGATTGGATGAGGCTCACTGCCATTGGAGTAGGAAGTCTGCTTTATAAATTCTACTGACTCAAATGTTAATCTCATCTAGAATCACCCTCAGAGACATACTCAAGTATCGGTGCACCTTGTGGGCCAGTCAAATTGATATATAAAATTAAGTAGCACAGCTATCTTTAAGTATTTCAATAGATTTCTCTTTCTGAGTTTAAGAGTAAAATGAATAATTGAGTACTTGATTCTCTTACAGCACATTCATTGATTGCTATATTTTTTCTTCATCTTCTTAAGCTATTGCAAAACAATTATTTTTCCAAAATATTTTTTGCATATGATACCTATAGGTACCTTTATCAAATGGATTCCTCCTCTGATGTTATTTACTAACTTTAGTGGGAGAATTTGTTTTATCTGGGTCATTAGTTTATGCTGGGTATTATTCTACTTTTGTTTTAAGTCTCTTTCAAAATGTTCAGCAAAGATTTGGAGACTTGACAATGGGATAATTTCTTATTAGTTTCTGTTTGCCAGCTAAATCTTGTATTTCTAGATTTAGTCTATTTTTAAAAAGTCAGGAGATAGGTAGTTAGGGTCACATTTTCTCAAGGATATATTTCAAAGCTTACAAAGACATTAAAGAGTAAATTTATCCTTGAACTTCCCAGCGGATTCATCCTTTCATTACTTTAAAAACTGCAGGAGAGTCCCATATGTTTACACAGGAAAGAATTGGGGATAGCCTCCAAAGACCTTGTGTCTGAAATTCATGGACTCTAAAGTTATTATCATGGTTTTCCCATTTTTGACTTTTTTTTTTTTAAGATTTTATTTATTTATTCATGAGAGGCAGAGAGAGGCAGAGATATAGACAAAGGAAGAAGCAGGCTCCCTCTGGGGAGCCCGATGCAGGACTCAATCCCAAATCCCAGGGATCACGCCTGAACCAAAGGCAGACGCTCAACCACTGAGCTACCCAGGTGCCCCCATTTTGAACTTTTCTGTTCATGGGGTTTTTTTGTTTGTTTCTGTTTTTTTATTTGCTTGTTTGTCTTTTTAATCTGAGGGTCCAATTTACATATTAAAGAATTAGTAAATATTATAGAGCCTCAGATTATATACTACCCATTCTAAATAATCTCTAAATGTCTACATATCTTGTCTAACTACTAACAAGCTTTGACAATATTTCTTTACTCTGAAAAAGACGAGTGCCTAACATGAACTATAATGCATTTGCACTGATCTCTAAATGACCCATTGAGAAGGCCAGTTGGTAGATAAGATGGGAAGAAGCATGGGTTAAGATAGGATCCTATCAATCAGTCCAAGAGTGAGTACTCTTAGACTGAATTCAACTTGATCTAAGCCACAAGAGTTTGGCCATAGTTGGTAACATATAACACTTGTGCATTTTGTGATTTGGGGGCCTCAAACTAGTGAGGGATCATTTTCTGTAGTGGTATCAATAAATCTGTTTTTCTTAGAAAAGGAAAATTTTGGAGCAGAGATTTTCCTAATGCCATATTTTTAACAGATATTATAAGATAGGTTCAAGAAAAATTTTATAAGGTTTTGATGGAAGACTCAAGGCAAAGTTTATGCTTTAAAGTATCTAATCTCTCAGACCTTTTGATCTTATATGATGTGTGTTCTCTTCCCTGTGAATATTTGCTTAAAGACACTCTAACAAAAGGGATAGGGATAGGAGAGAGACAAAGAATAGTGTTGTTAAAAATAACATTAAGAATATGTTTTGTGACACCTGGGTGGCTCAGTGGTTAAGTATCTGCCTTCGGCTCAGGGCATGATTCCAGAGTCCCGAGATCGAGTCCCTCTTCCTATGTCTCTGCCTCTCTCTCTCTGTGTCTCTCATGTATAAATAAATAATAAATCTTAAAAAAAAAAGAATATGTTTCTAACTAAGATCAGTTAATTGAAGAAACACTAAAAAGGTTTCTTTCTTAATTCTTAGAAATCAAAATTTGGGAGCAGAACAAAGAAATTATAGCACAAACCATTATGTGGTTTATCTCATTGTTGCAGTTATATGGATCCCTAAGAGGGAGGCTGAAGGGTCTCAGAGGAACATGCTGCTTTTAAGCTAAGGTTCTGAGCCTCAGCAAAGAGGGGCTTTCGATTGGATATACTTGAGGTTTCTGGGCTTCCTGACAGCAAACATTCCCCAAATGACCTCCACTGATCAAACAGATCTGTTTATGAGCCCTAACTCAGATGGAGAGAACACTATCTTGACAGAGACTTAATAATACCTCAGAAAGAGAGGTCATGGGTTGATATTCATAGGCTGGAAGAGGAGCTACACTCAGAAGATTTAAATTGGATTTTCCAATATGGCTATCTGGTTGGGATTAGGCAAATTCTGTGGTAAAATGTTTAGTGAGGAAATTAAATTAAATCTTGGTGATCAAACAAAAGTTGTTTGATAGTAAACTGGATGCCTGGGTAAGGAATTTATTATCCTGAAAAAGGAGATTTAACCCAGATGAGCAACCAATTTGATTCAATAAATTAGATTTAAAGAATTTCCTAAATAGTCATAAAGGATATTTACTTAAAAACTGATCTTCCTGGAACAGAAAAATTCATGCTTACAGAAGTGGCCTTGGTAAAAAGGAAAGAGATTCAGGATGGATTTAACGTTTTGCCACTGAAATATACTGTTTTTGCTTTCCTGCCAATATTTAAAAATTCTCAGACTTGCAAAATATTGCATATAGCCAGTTGAAGAATCAGAATGTACATAATGGTTGGGTACCTCAAAATGTCCAGTGAATTTCATGGTAAGGTAATCTGGCAAAATTGCTTAAACTATTAAGCTAATTTGTTGTTTTCCTTCTTCATTTTTTTTAAAGTCTGTTTAATATATTATGGTATTTCTCACCTAAAGTAAAATGGCATTATTCAATAATAACCAAGAGAATTTAATATGAACAATTAGGAAAATGTACTTTGTGCAATCTCATTGATACATTACATAATTCATATATTTCTGTCATTTTAACCTTTTACAAAACACGATTCCATTTGCATAAACAGGCTAGTCCTTGGAGTACACAGATGGCTCTCTCAACTATTCGGTGACTAATTCCTGTTAGTGAATGCAGTTGACATGGAAACAACTAGTCAACACCAAATAACCTGATTATTATGTGTAAATAGCAGCCCCTCTGTGATTATAGCAAATACCTTATTTATATATGAAGGAAATGTCTAACAGTAACTCAACAACAATTTTCAATGTCTCTTTAGGATATTTATTTATTTTTTTATTTTTATTTTTTTAAATTTTTTATTTATTTATGATAGTCACAGAGAGAGAGAGAGAGACAGAGACATAGGCAGAGGGAGAAGCAGGCTCCATGCACCAGGAGCCTGATGTGGGATTCGATCCCAGGTCTCCAGGATCGCGCCCTGGGCCAAAGGCAGGCGCCAAACCGCTGCGCCACTCAGGGATCCCTCTTTAGGATATTTATATGTGATTTTGCATACACCAAAATACCTTACAGGTCTTCAGATGCTTATAGGTTTTATATCATCTATCTACCTATCTATCTATCATCTATCTATCGAAAGGTAGATAGAGAAGAAGAGAGAAGAGAGGGAAAGAGAAAATTTATGAAAATCTAAGTGAAACGTTCTTGAAATACTAAAGCAATAATCAACCTCTGGGATCAATTAGCATTTCATGAAATTATGCTTCTAGGTTTCAACATCATCCTCCATCTGTTTTATAGCTACAAAATGACACCTTTGACTTATTTTAGATAATTATATTTTAAAAAATAAGGTTTGTAAATATCACAGCGCTGAAGAAGTTAAAAATAGATGTTGAAAGTGGCATATTTAATTTCTTTCCCCTTTATTGTTGTATAATACATGCAGGTTTTGTGTCAGCTACAGCTCTTTGATGATATTATCAAAGTTTAGTTTTCCTTTATATCTTGAATAATTGTGAGTAGCAAGAAAGTATAGTTTCACTTATTTTATTATAGAAAAATATAAGCAGTTTGATATTTCTTCTTAAATACCTAAATCTAAATTTTGACGTGAAAGGTGGATGCTAAACACATGTACCACATATCACTGGGTCATAAAGAGCTGTAGCCACAATTACCAGATTTTGATGCTCAGTTCGATAAGATAACCTCTTGCATTAACAAGTATTTGTTGAGAACCTATCAGTCAATGATGATAGACCAGTGAACAAAACACACAAATTTACAGTCTTCATGAATATTTCATTCTAGTGAATGGATAGTAACTGTAAGAAAATTATTTAAAAAGCATTTTTAAAATGTTTTTTAGGGGCACCTGAGTGGCTCAGTGGTTGAGCGTTTGCCTTTGGCTCAGGTCGTGATCCCGGGATCATGGGATCGTGTCCCGCGTCAGGTTCCCTGCACGGAGCCTGTTTCTTCCTCTGCTTATGTCTCTGCCTCTTTCTGTGTGTCCTTCATGAATAAATAAAAAACTCTTTAAAGCAACAATAAAAAATAAAATGTACTTTAAATTATATTTATATTTATTAAAATATATTTGAATATCTTTATATGTTTATAAATATATATTGTGCATATAGGCAAATATATAAAATTGTATATTTTAAAATTAAATTTATTTAAAACTATATTTTGAAAATTATATTTTGTTTTCTAACTTTATAGTTAGAAAGTAATATGAGCTCTGGGGAAAAAAGCTGAGGAAAAAATATATGTAATGTTATGCTGTAAAGATGGGTTTGCAATTTTAATCAAGGTGGTAATGGGAGATTACAGTGGAATATTGACAAATGACTAAATATCAGGACAAAGTGTGGGAGCAAGCCATGCAAATATCTTACAGAAGTACTTACCTGCAGAGGGAACAGCAAGCACAAAGACTCTAAGTTTGAGAATATAATTAATGTTTCAAGGTACCTCAAAGAGGCCAGAGTTACTGCACTGGAATGAGTCAGGGAGAAGAGAATATCAACTGAAGTAAGAGAGTTAAGAAGGAGGCAGGTGGGTGGTTCAGTGGGATAAGCATCTGCCTTCGAGTCAGGTCATGATCCCAGAATTCTGGGATCAAGCCCAACTCCTGCTCCCCACTCATTAAGGAATCTGTTTCTCCCTCTCCCTCTTCAATCCACCCCACCACCACCCCTTATGTGTGTGCACAGTCTCTCTCTAATAAATAAATAATTTTAAAAATGTCCAATGTTAGTCATCTGACAACTCTTTCAGTTGTCTGTTGGTGTATTAAATAAATATTAGTGGCTTTAAACATTGAACAATAAATAGCTCACAATTGTGAGAACCAGAAATTCAGGAAAGGGTCATCAGAGATGGCTCATCTATGTTTTCCATTCCATTGGCTTTCTTTTCAAGGTCATTTGATGACTGGATCCTTGGCTGTTCTCCACATGGTGTGTGTCATCATTTGGAGTCTTATCCTCCAGGATGTTTCTCATCAGGCAGATAGCCCAGACTCTGGCCTCCCAGAGGGCAAACAATGGATGCTGGAAGGCCTCTTCAGGTTTACATTTGGACATAACACAAAAGCACATACAGAATAGAAGGAAACACAGCCTTGATGTTTAGAAATTATCTACCACAACAACCAAAAAGCAATGAAAACTTCTAGCATCAAATTTGGGTCCACTAGGTACATACATTCCCCATTGAAAAGAAGTAGGATTTTTCTATTAATGGCCAAACCTAGGTACAGAAAATGTGGAAGAACAAATTCAGGGTATCTTAATGCATCAGAAACCAAGGGAGTCAAGAGTATAAAGGAAGAAACAATCATATAGGACATGCCTCTTGATGTGATGCTTTAGAAAGTACATGAACAATGTATAAAATATTCTTCCAAAAAATGAAGTTTGAGTTTGTTCAAATCTCTGATTGTAACCATTAACTCAAATCAAATTCAAGACTCAGAGGAACATGTTAAACAACAACATGTTAATAGCATGCTAGTATCAGGCTAATTTGTGTTAGAAACTAGCTAATAGCTTTTGAGAAAATTGCTTCACAGGGACTCAATCTCTTGCAATAAGATGGAGATAAGAAGATATTTTATGAATATATACTATACAAATTTGAAAGAGTATAAATTGAATAGAACAGCATAGCATAGCATAGCAATGCTCTCCAATAAAAATGAGTTTCAACTCTCCCTCTCCTCCTCCTGACATACCTGTTACTGCCAGTAGAGAATTTTTGCTGGAGTTGTCTGTGGTCCCTAGTACAAATTGATTCCTATGATTGCTCCTCATGAATAGCTTTTCACTAAGCAGATACCTCTCAAATATATAAATCCTTTTGTGGTATGGAATGAATGATTTAATAATGGTCTCAACAAAATTCAAAGATTTTTCAGAAAATAGAAAAACATCCTGCCACAAGCTTCTCCCACCTGAACAACTTATCTATTTCTTTGTTTCTATACTCTGCTTTTTTTTTTTTTTTTTGGTACTTTAGATGGATTCTCATGCTATTCAGCAAAGATCAGTACTTCCACTTGTAGAGCAGATCCCATCCCCTCTCACCTACTTAATGATACTGCTCTCTGCTCTCTCTTCTGAATCACTGTGTTTCCCCTCATTTCTAATGGATTTTTCGGCCTACCACTAGACAAGTATCCTAATATTCATTCTGTCTTCAAGATAAAGCTCTCTTGACCTACTTCCTTTTGCCGGTGTTTCCCATTTCACTTTTCCCTTTATATCAAAACTCCTCAATACTAGTTTACAGTCATCGTGTCCATCATTGTGTCCTTTGTGGCTTCATCCTCAGTGTCCTACTTTTTTAATAATTAAAAGTTCAGGGCATAGACCTAGCCCATTTTCTACACTCACTCCTTTGTTACCTCATATAATCTGATAGCTTTATTTTTTTAAGATTATTTATTTATTTATTCATGAAAGACACAGAGAGAGAGAGAGAGAGAGAGAGAGAGAGAGAGAGAAAGGCAGAGGCAGAGGCAGAGGGAGAAGCAGACTTCCTGCAGGGAGCCCTATGTGGGACTCAATCCCAGGACCCCATATCAGGACCTGAAGTGAAGGCAGATGCTCAACCACTGAGCCACCCAGGTGCCCCTAATATTTTAGCTTTAAACATTATCTAAATGAAGACCACTCTAAATGTACATCTCCACAAAGGTCCTGAATTCCAGACTTGGATATTCACTTACCACTTGGGTATCTCATAGGTATATTAAACTTATAATATAAAACCCTGAACTCCCAATTCCTTCTTTCTTCAAATATGCTATTTCTGGAAACTTTCACATTTCAGTAAATAGACATTCCATTCTTCTAATTGTCTGGATTGATTTTTTTAGTAATTGCTGATTACCTTGTCTTGTTCTAATATTTAATCTCTCACAAATCCTGTTTATCTATCTTCAACATATAACTTAAAATCTAAACAATTCTCAACCTCTCTGTGGTGTTTTGATACCCCTCACAGATTTCCTTTACAGGGGTGGCACTCAATCCTCTGCTTTTGTGAAAGTTGTTTTCAGGTGACTAAGGGAAACCATATTACGGAGTAAGTTAAATCTCTTCCAGCTCTCAAGTGACCAAATTCAGTATTTGCAGATGGAGGCATACAAGAATTCTAATATGTGGTTTAAGCTTTTATGCTACAGAAGCTTCCCTTTTATTGGACAATATTAGAGTTTACCAGCTACCATATTTTTGCTGAATTTTTCCTCCCTTCTCTATCATACTTCACTCCATACCTTACAGGTTTGTGTTTCTTTTTATTTTTTGTTATTTTTTTTTGTTATTTTTTTAATTTTTTTTTTATTTATTTATGATAGTTACAGAGAGAGAGAGAGAGGCAGAGACACAGGCAGAGGGAGAAGCAGGCTCCATGCACCGGGAGCCCGATGTGGGATTCGATCCCGGGTCTCCAGGATCGCGCCCTGGGCCAAAGGCAGGCGCCAAACCGCTGCGCCACCCAGGGATCCCTAGTTTTTGTTATTTTTTTCTGGAAACATTGCTTCCATAGGTTAGGCACAGCAAACCCATATCTCTTACCTGGATGATTGGAATATCTTTCCTACCTTTGTGCCTGCTTTTGCTCACTTTCAGTCTATTTTGACACAGCATTCAAAATATAGTATTCAAAATAACTAGTTTTAAGAGAAAATATGTTAGTAGTTCCATTCAAATAAAAAATTGTAAAGTTCTTGCAGCTAGTTTATTTGATTTTATATTTTTAATCTCTTTTCCTTTTACTGATACTGATGTTTATATAGAATACATTGTAATGTTTATTCTATCAGTGTGTGTTTGTGTGCATGCTTCTATTAGCTTAAAAATAAAAAACTTAGCATGTAAGGTTTCTGACCCCACTTATAAACTAGTTATCCTTCTCCTGGGAGTACAGGGAACTAACAGAATGATAGCACTATTCTTTTGCTAAGCACTACCAAAGTTGTTGTGTGTTGATCAAAAGATAGCAGATCTTCATAAAGGGAGACTAAATAGCAAACGTAAATCTCCTATTTTATTTATTTTCGTTTATAACTCATGCTTTTTTCTATTATTATTCACCTTTTCTGCTTAACTTTCCTCTTTCCTTCCACTTTCTTCTCCAATTATCTTTTTTTTTCCTACTCTTTTGCTTAAATAAACACAGTACAATACATGTACAGATAGCTATGCAAATGGACCTCATATATCCAGAGAAGGTGAAAGAAAACTTAGTTCTATTCCAGCATGGAATTGCTCTCAATCCCTTCAAGAAATAGTCACCCTGTGTCCCCACAAAAATTGACTTGAGATGCTTCCCACATTCCTTTCTGTTCTGATCTAGCCATGTTGGTTAAAAGGCCATTTGCCTGAAACCAATTTGTTAGAAATCAATACACCAAAGGATCATTTTAGCAAATGGCCAATACTGTTGATTTAGCACATGTACTAACTTTAAATTTTTAACAGAAATGTTTAAATGCTTTATAAATAATGTTTAGTATTGGTTACTGCTTCTGGCACATGGGAAAATATATGTTACCATGAGGACCACAAATTTTTACTTTTGAAAGAAAATCCTACGGTTTTTATAGTCTTAAAAGATATACAGAATTTTTGCCTAATTACAGTATCCAGTATTATAAAATTTATATTTTAAAATGGTATGATTAAATACTAATTCATTTTCTATATTGTGATTTAATATTTTATTCTAAATTAATTATAATGAATTTTAATGTCAATTTCTTTTTTCAGTATCTACTTATTTATCACTTTACCAAATATCATAGCAAAGTTTTTTTTTACTTTTAATCATAATAATAATAAACTTTATAATTTTTTGTGGCTGTTTCCTAGTTAATTTCTTAATTTCCAAACTAATCTTGTATTCTGCTATAATAATGTGTTCCACCATGCTCACTTCTAATTGACTGTCTCAAATGTATTTATCCTTTCAAGTTATAATTGCTATACGATCTCTGTTCTTCAACAGTTTATTGGTAGAAACCACAATGCCAATATTTTGTTATAATATTATTTTAACTATTTTAGATATTTTATTCTTTTGATATTTTTATTCTCCTTTCGAATTTCAAAATATTTTTCTCTTCTGCCAATTCCTAGTATAAAATAACAAATTTAATTTATATTTCTGATAACTGTCATGATTTTGATCCAATGATAGTTTAAATATAAATTTATTTCAAAAATATTCAATAAGATTAATAATGAACAAAAGTGATAGAAAAATCTTCAGATTATAATCAGGATGCATACTGGATGAAATATTCCAAAGATAAGAAAAATATCGAAGAGATGCAAGGACATACTTGCATTATTTGAAGGTCTTTTGGGATGACATTTTTTTTTTCTAAAGTCTATGGCAAGCCACAAAATATTAATTGGTAAAAGAATAGCATAATTTTTTCATAAGAGATTTCTCATATTTCATAACCTCTACCTATATATCTTACTTATATAAATAGAGAGTTGAAAATAAAAGAATGGAAAAAGACATACCATTCAAATAATAATGGAGAGAAAATTGGAGGGGTCCATTAACATCAGACAAAATATACATTAAGACAAAATTGCTACCAGAAAAATAAGAGATTGCCTTATAGAGGCAAAAGGGGCAATACATCACAAATAAATCACAATTATAAAGATACATACACCTAACAACAAAGTCCAGAAATAAATGAAACAAAAACTGACATAATTGAAGGAAGGAAAAAAAATAATTCAGTAATAATAGTTCAAGACTGTAAATACTTATCATATTAGTTAGAACAATTAGAAAAAAGATCAATGAGAAAATAAAACATCTAAAAATTACTATACATCAGGTAGAACCAAGAGAAACCTACAGATGATTCTAACAACAGTAGAAAATGCATTCTGCTTAAGTTCAGAGGTACCAGCATAGACCATATGCTAGGCCATAAAACAATTCTCAATACATTGAAACAGAAATAAATAATATAAACTCATCTGAACACAAAGGCATAAAAAGACAAATTAGTAATGGAAGGAACTTTGAGAAATCTAAAAATATTTGAAAATTAAACATATTCCTAAATAACTTAAAATCTAACCACCATAGAAGTCACAAGGGAAATTAGAATACACTTTGTAATGAATAAACATATAAAGCCAATATACCACAATGTACCAAATCCTATAGGATGAAGAGAAGTTCCACCTTAAAACTTAAAAAAAAAAAAAGTTTAACTAAACCTAAAGCAAGGAGAAGAAAGGAGATAATAATGATCAGAGCAGAAAGGAATAAATAGTAAAACAGAAAAACAGTAAAGAATATTTTTAAAACGCTGATTCTCTGAATAAACAAACTTGACAAACTTTGCTAGAAAGACCAAGCAAATGAGAGAGATCAATGACAAATATCAGTTTTTTCAAAAAAAGAGGAGACAGTGAATATCAACCTTGCAGAAATAAAAACAGTCCTATAAGGGAATACTATAAACAATTCTATGGCAATGTATTAGATAACCTAGATAAAATTGCCAAGTTCCTAGGAATGCACAAACTACAAAGACTGAATTCAGGAAAATAGAAAATATGTGTGTACTTATTACAAGTAAATATGATGAATAGGTAATCAAAACTCTTCCAATAAAGAAAAGTCCAGGGCCAGATGGCTCCGCTGGTTATTCCTTCAAACATTTAAAGACAAATTAAGGTGAATCCTTCTGTAGTTCCTCCAAAATTCAAAGGGGTGGTAACAGTTTCCAGTTCATTCCATAAAACCAAAGGCATCACAAGAAAAAAGTTAACAGATCAATATCCCACATGACTGTAGTTGCAGGAATTGTCAACAAGATATTTTCAAACCAAATTCAGGAAAATACAAAAATAATGTTGCACCCTCCCAAAGTGTGCTTTACTCCAGGTATGCAAGCAAAATTCAATAGAAGTAAACAAATCTTTGTAATATGCTATAGAATAAGGGGGAAAATATATACACGGTCATCTCAGCTCACAGACACACACGAAACCGCATTAACAAAAAACACTATTCTTTTATCGCAAATTGTTCAACAAAGTAGGAATAGAAGGCACTTCAACCTAAAAAAACAACTTCTACCAAAAAATCCACAGCCAGTATCATATTGAACTGTGAAAGAATGAAGGCCTCTCTCTTAAGATCAAGCACAATGCTCACCATTTCTAGGTAACATTATACAAAAAACAACAACATATTAGAAATGTTAGTAAATGAGTTCAGCAAATTTGCAGGTACAAGATTGATATGCAAAAATCAGTGTATTTCTATATTCTAGCAATAAACAAATAATAAAATTAATAGAACAATTGTATTTACAATAACATCAAAAAGAATAAAATACTTAGAATGGTTTTAACAAAAGAAGTGCAAGACATGTACACTCAAAACCTTAAATCATCTTAGAAAAAAATTAGGAACCTACATGAATGGAAACATATCTCATGCTTATAAATTTGAAGACAGTATCATTCAGATGACAATACTTCCTAAATTGTTCTACAGATTCAACACAATCTTTATCAAGATCCACACTGGCTCTTCTGCAGAATTTTATGAGTCTATAAAGTTTATATGAAAAGGCAAGGGATGTGGATAGCCACATATATAGTCCAATATATTTATATATATATAAAGACCAACACTTTCTGACTTCAAAACTTAAACAAAGCTACAACAAGCAAGACAGATTCACAACAGTCTAGGATTGATGTATATACATCAATGGAATAGAATAGAGAATTCAGAAGTAAATCCAAAAATTTATCACCAGTTGATTTTAAGACAATTCAAAGGGAGAAATAAGTCTTCAACAATTGTGGAGGGACAACTGGATATATACAAAAAGGAATGAATTTGGAACCCTATCTGACATCATATACATTAAAATATACAAAGACATAAATGTAAAAACTAAAACTATGAAATTCTTAGAGAAAAACACAGGTTTAAATTTTCATGATCTTGGAGTAGGCAATGGTTTCTGGGATATGACAGCAAAAGCAAAAACAATGAAAGACAAAACAATAAATTGGCTTCATCAAAATAAAGGACTGTCAGAAAGTGCTAAGATGAGCCATCGGCTTCCTGTTTCTGTTCTAATATATAAACAGTGTGGAAATCATTACCTGTCTCTCAACAAGCCAAAAGCTGTACAAACTAAAAATCAACTTTTCTTAATTCCACCCAGGAATTAAAGTCACATGACAAACCACCACTCTGAATACTGAAGAGACAAGTGAATACCAAAAATCATAGCTTACTGAAAGAGGAGGCTTGGAGCAGAAAGTGCTGCAGTTAGTATCAAGGTAGGAAGATTTACACTCTGATAAATTGCTGCAGGCTCAGTGTGGACAAGTCTGTAAGATAAAAATTCTACATAAGGCTCAGGTTTAGGCGGCCCTCATACTTTATTGAATTTTACCTCTAGGAACCCCACCAGGCTCACATAGTGACAATCAGGGAAAAAAAAAAATCCCTCCATCCTGGAAGGGAAACGGGTAAGAGAAGGAGAAAAGTTTTCATTTGGAAATATTTCCAAACCATTCTGTTCTCTTTAACTAAATCTGCCTCAGAGAAACTCTTCTAGTAGAGCCAAACCAACCTGAGAGAAGGACAAACCCAACTCCAGCTCCCTCTTGACCTCTGGTGTCACCCAAGGGTAGGGGTATGGCAGGGACAGAGAAGCTTTTGTGAAGGTCATAGTCTAGGGGCCTAGGTTCTGTGAAGGTCATAGCCCAAGGAGCATTAGGAAAAGACTGGGACCTGATCAGTGGAATATGGGATGGATCCCCCCCACACACACCTTACCGCCACTTCCATAGGGCTGCTATATGGTATCAAGTTATTAGAGCTAAAAGAGCAGCAAGGCTCACATTCTACCTAAGGAGTTCTCTAGAGGAGTTCAAAGCCAAGAAGGGAGACAAAATCCAGGAAACTGACAGAAATGTTCACCTCTGACACTTGGAGCCATAGCAAACAACACATACAGCATAACCCCTAACCAGATAAAACAGAAAACTTCACATTAAAGGCCCATTTACCTGAACTCCTTTCACACTCCATATCATGTCAGGCTCTCAACAGAAAACTAAAAGATATACTAAAAAGCTAAACAGTTGTAAGAGACAAAGTAAGCAATAGAACTAAAGTCAAATATGGCAGGGAGTTTGAGATGACCAGATAGGGATTTAAATTCACTATGATTACTATGCTAAGGGAGCTAATGGAAAAAGCAGATAGACAGCATTGAAGAAAACATGTTATATAAGCAGATCTGGGAACTCAGAGAGAATCAGAAAGAAATGCTATAAATCAAACACAATAACAGAAATAAAGAATGCCTTTAATGGGCTCACCAGCAGCACCCCCCCCCCAAAAAAAAAGAATCCGTGCACTTAAAGATATGTCAGTAGAAAATTCCCAAATGGAAAGGCAAAGAGAGAAAAAAAAAAAGACTAAAATTCCTCAAATGTTTTGCATGGAATTACCACATGGTGAAGCGATTCCACTATTACATTTATATCCCAGAGGAATAAAACATATCCACCCAAAAGTTGTATGCAAATATTCATAGCAGCATTTTCTTGATACTAGAAACCTAGGAACAACCAAAATTTTCATCAACTGCTGAATGGATAAACAGAACATAGTATAGTCAGACAATGGAATATTATCCAGCCAAACAAGAAGAATGAAATGGTAATAACCCTATAATATAAATCTTGATGACGTTAAGTGAAGTGAAAGGAGCCAGACACAAAAGTTTACCTATTATATGATGCTGTTTTTATGAATACAAACTATAAAGCTTCAGGACCATTTAAATTTGGGCTTTCACGGATATTCACCCCTTTATTTTCATTTTCAGTTAAAAAAATGCTTCCATATGGGAGAGTGAATGGACAGGGGTTGTTATACACCGACATTTCCTTACCTGTTCTACTATATGAAATCTAGGGTGTTTTAATCTACCAGGAAATGGGTACAACTGATATCTAAAGCTGATATAAATAATTCAAAAATTTACATGCAACTCTAATCGTATAAATTCCTCTCAAAAGACTTCATATAGGGCAGCCCCAGTGGCCCAGCAGTTAGGGCCGCCTTCAGCCCAGGGCGTGATCCTGGAGACCAGGATCAAGTCCCACATCAGGCTCCCTGCATGGAGCCTGCTTCTTCCTTTGCCTGTGTCTCTGCCTCTTTCTCTCTCTCTCCCTCTCTCTCTCTCTCTCTCTGTCTGTCATGAATAAATAAATAAAATCTTAAAAAAATAAAAAATAAAAAATAAAGACACTCATATGTTTCCTAAAAATAAACCTACTAGCTAAATTCAATTAATCTGAGAAATTAAGTAAAAACCATCAATGTATTGAAGAAATGGTCTTTTTTGTAATACTTGTTTTTCATAGCATTCCCTACATTGCAGCTTGATGGATAGGAAATGGGAAAATTGACCTGAATGTTATGAATAAATTTGGAGCATATGAATTTTTTCTTAATCTGGACTCTCATCCTTTTCCTGCAAGATTTGCAAAATGAGAAATACTAACCTGAAAAACTGTCTATGACAGATTATCTAGATTTGAAATAAGGCTGTTTTCCCCGCCCCACCAATTTTGTCTGATTCTAGAAACTGATATTATAATTATGCCACATTCCAAAAGAAGAGATTCAGTAAGATATTTTTTTAAAAAATAAGAATTTGAATGCTTTCAGAAGAAATAAAAAAGAGAGATGCCTTTTCTATAAAATTATAAACATATTTTAAAATGTCACCAGTGATTGCCCCCCCCTTTTTTTTTTACTTTTAAAAATGTCCTGCAATTAAGAGTTTTTCCCGATAAATAGAGTTGTTGTTCTCTGTTAATTTGAAGAGTAAGACTTACCTTAAAATGGAGAATAAACAGTTTATATCTTCTCGGGAGATACACAGAATACAAATCATGGAATTTTTATAATGTTAAAAAGACTTTTAGGCCATATTAGGCAGTAAAATTAAAACAAAAATTACAGATGAATATAGCCCTTGTGATTTTCCTAGAGTCTTATTTAGATCATATTTTGAAAGGCACAAATGTTAAATATTTATGATCTTTGGTGCTAAAATATAATTTTAGAAGATTTTGGCAAAACGTATTTATTTAATATGAAAATATCCTTTGGAGAAGAACCAGCAGGATTGTTACTAAGCGACCCAGTAAGATAAGGTTGCCCAGCAACAAGTTGTCAGGGATCAGGACTTTTCTCTTCTCTGGTCTTAAATTCAAATTTCCAAGAGATCTATGAGGTCCTGTCCTCAGGGTTTCTGGGCTATTTCACCTGAGGATGTCAAGTACTTTCCTAGAAAAATCTTTGTACAGTTGACCTTAATATATAGATATTTTTTTAGCTTCATCCTGTCTTCTGCATCTAACACATTTCGCAGTGTGTCCTATCCTATGTAGGGTTTTGTGTAATTATAATTAGAATTGTCTAACTCAGCACAAACTTTTTTTTTGTCTCCTATGGATATAATAATAAGCATTTGGTCCTTAGAACCATAAATGATGTATTGATGGATAAATTAATCTGAACAGTCCCACATTCTTAGAATAAGTTTATTGCCATATTATGATTCATTTACTATGTCCTGGGGTAAATTTGTTAATTTCTTTGAAAATTTGCTTTCATATGCAAAGGTAAATTACCCTGATTGTCCCTAGAAGTATTGAGAGTCAGAATTTGAGAGCTGAAGCTCTGTTCGACTAGCAAGAAAGTTTATCTCTTGTGCTTACTTTTAAAAGATGCTGATAAGAAATAGAGTTCTTTCCAATCCCGCTAATGGGTAAGTGTTGTCCATCATTTTAGCTACAAACAAGAACAAGGAAGTCATGATTTTCCTGTCACTGAAGAGGAATTCCAGCATTCCAAGTTTGCCTTATATCTATGCTTATATCTAAACTTATGTCTACAAAGAATTCAACTAATGTAAAGGTTAGCCTTGAAAAAGTGGAAATTGCATTGAACGATCCAAACAAATGCATCCTATTTTTTTTAATGCATCCTATTGAGATAGGACTAACAGAAGTGTGAAAAGAAGATATTTATTAGGAAGAAATGAAGTAACTCACAGAAACCCCCAAATAACACAAATTTATTTTTAGAAATTGAAATACTTAAAACATATACAAAATATTCATGTTGTAAATATAATAGACAAGCCAACTATGTTGCCACAATAAACAGATTTTATGTATTAATACACAACTAGATTAAAACTAAAGGTATGAAGAAAATTATAGAAAACTAACAAAGAGGGGGAGGGGCAATTGGAGTGTCAGACATTAGAGTCCAACAAAGCAGATTTCAGAGCAATGCATTTATCAGAGATTCGCAGTTACTGAGAAAAATAACATTCAAACTATTGCTATTCTTATTGATTGATTTTTATTATGGTAAGAACGCTTAATATCAGACCTACACTCTTCAATTTTTATTTTTTACTTTTTAAAGGATTTTATTTATTTATTTGAGGGGGAGTAAATGCAGAGGGAGAAGCAGACACTCTGCTGAGCAGGGAGCCTGATGCAGGGCTTGATCTCAGGACTCTGGAATCATGATCTGACCTGAAGACAGATGTTTACTCAACTGAGTCACCTAAGTATCCTTACCCTCTTAAATTTTTAAGTGTATAATATGTTGTTGTTAACTATTGGCACAATGTTGTAAGGAGATCTCTAGAACTTATTCATTTTGCATAAGTGAAACTTCATACCCATTGCTCCCTGCAATAAGTAAGATATGGAAACAACCCAGATGTCCACTGATAGATGAATAAAGAACGTATGGCATAAATGTATAATAGAATATTATTCAGCCTTTAAAAGGAAGGAAATCCTGCCACATGTGAAAACATAGATGAATCTGGAAGATACTATGCTAAAGAAATAAGCCAGTCATAGGACAAATACTACATGCTGTAACATTAATATAGTTGAAGTGAGAAAAGAAGTTTTAGTCTCTATCATCTATCTGATTTTGTTTACATAATAGGCTTCCCAAATACAAAACTAATGTAAGATTTTAATAGGAAAAGTCTTAATGAGAACTAATAAAATGTAAAATAATCATGTTATCAAAAAAGTTAAGAAAAAGTACTTTTTAAAATATTCATGTTATCAAAAAAGTTAAGAAAAAGTACTTTTTGACATTTTCATTTATTTCTAAGCCTAACATTTGTATGTAGTGATACTAATTTCATGTGATCTTACTAGCTACTCAGCAGTTATAAGACTACATATCCTAATTTCATGTCACATTTTGAGACTTGTTAATAAAAATTAGTGTTTTCACAAATTGAAATTTGGCAGTACCGGCAAGTAAAACAGGGAGTATATAACTTAGACTGAGTTATAAAAATCTAAAAGTTACATCTTAAACCAGGAGTTTTCTTATTGAAACATTTATGTTGATGCATGCAAATGTAGTTCATTCCATTTAGATGCTAACTATTAAAATTTAAAACTCAATATTGGGTCACAAAAGATCATGAACTATGATGCTGATATCTGTTCATATATAATCTTCAAAGACTGGGTTTAAAGTTCAAACACTTACATAAGCATGTTAATGGTACCAAAAATTAATTAAAAATAGTTACAACCTAAGCGGTGATTATATTCTGATTTTTCTAATTGAAGAGAAATGAAACTGTCATACATCTGGAAGAGGTCCACCTACGTAATTTGTGGGGTTCAGTTCAAAGTAAAATGTAGTGAACCTTGTTAAAAAAGAAAAACAGGAAAAAACTCTTTTCCTTTTTCTGAGGCCCTTTCCTTACCTATCATGGTATTTTTAATTTGTTATTTAATATTGCATTCCTTAGGGCAATGGGATACTGGTGGGGGAGTGCATATACTCACAGGAGCCCAGAGCCCTGCCCCATGACTTGATGGATGGGATGGTATGCGTGAATGCATGAATGTGTGCATGAGTGCATCAATATATGGGTGTATAGCATTACCACCAAGCTCTGTAACTGGGGCAATTACATTCAGAAAAATATAGATAGATGGATAGGTAGATAGATGGTTGGATGGATGAGTCAATGGATGCATGGATGGATAGACACAGACAGGGAGATAGAAAGTAGATGATAGATAAATAGGTAGATCATAGTTTAACATTAAAGTTAATATTGCTGGCAAAGCATCTTTCCAGTTTACTCCTACAGTTCTTTATTTGAATAACATCCAAAGTTTGTGTGGAGCTAGATGCTTGGGTTAAAGGGTCTGAATTATGCTTCTCTGCTCAGACATGCCTGCAATGCAGTGAGTACAAAGTCAGAGACAGACCAAGGCAGGAAAGAAGGCCCAAAGCAAAGCATTTAGTCCGTCTTTTGTGCATTAGGAAAAACTTTGAGAGGATATTTTTTAATCAAGTTCTAAAAGACGCTTGTCACATTGTTAGATGAAGTGGCCACAAAAGGATTAGAAGGCAGGAAAACAGAAGCAATCACATAGAGGCTAGAAATCACAGAGTGTATGCAGAAACACAGAGAAGGATTAGTGTTCATAGAGCAAAAATCTAAGAAAGAAATGATAATAAAAGAGATGAAGTTATCATAGGCATTGACATTATCCTAAAAAAACTTCAACTTTATGGTATTGGTGAGTGGCTTCCTATTGGAGGTAAGTTTGTCCTTCAGGGAACATTTGGCAGCATCTAGAGACATGTTTGTTGCATTTTGAGCTGGGGGTTGCTTATAGCATCTAGTGCATAGAAACCGAGGATGCCACTAAGCAGCTTTTACAATGTGCAGGCTAGCCCTCACAACAATGTAATATTATAATATGATTGACAAATCAAAATCTAAGAAAGAAATGATAAAAGTGTCAAGATCGAGAAATTCTGTGTAATTGAATGGGTATTCACTTAAGAGAACTAAAAAAAAAAAAAGTGTTCCTTGGCTAGTCTATGATGGTAGCCACATGGCTATAGGAGATATAATTTATGAACACTCAGGGGTACCTGGGTGGCTCAGTCAGTTAAGTGTCTCCATTCAGCTCAGTTCGTGATCCCCAAGTCCTAGGATCCAGGCCACATCACATTAGGCTCCCTATTCTGCGAGGAGTCAGCTTCTCTCCCTCCCTCTGCCTGTCGCTCCTTCTCCTTGTGCTCTCTCTGCCAAATAAATAAACAAAATCTTTAAAAAAATGTATGAACATTCATTATGATATTTCCTAGATTGCACTAAATTTCTATATTTTTAAATTCAAGTATAATTAACATACAGTGTTCTGTTAGTTTCAGGCGTACATTATGATTCAAAAATTCTACACATTACTCAGTGCTCATCATGATAGACTGCACTAAATTTTATAGGTAAGATAACATAAACTTTCAATTCTTGATTGACTTTGGGAACTTGGAGAATTTCCATTAGTGAATTAGGTACTTTACAATAATGCTTCTTTAAAATTGAAGCTACAGCCTATGACTCAACAAGTGGCTAAGGATTAATTTTTATCCCCTCTGCCACCATCTGCTTTGCTGTTTAATTGCACTGCTCCACACAATATTACATTTTAATTATGAAAGGTTGAGAGAACATTAATTTGGAATTGGCTCAAGGAAAAGATCTCAATTAGATTTCCTAAGTTTTTCAGTTTGACCTCATTTATTTTCTGTCTTTACTACTGAATACAGACAATATTTGAGAGATGAATTGTAATTGGTTAACAATTAAAGTGATCTGGCTTTAAATATAAGCACCCAACACATGAAATGCTAATACACTTGAAATCTAGATGCACATGATTTTATCAAGCTAACACGGTGCTGTTGAAAGTAACATATTGTTACTAGAAGAGAAAAATCTCAATTGAATTCATGAAGTGGCTCTAAAAGTACAAAGAAAACAAATAAAAGTATATAGAAACATAAAATCAGTGATTTTGTAGAATTTAATCAAACTACCAACAAAAATGTATCCTTTCCCAATTTTGATCATCCATTATGAATGCAATCAGATTTAAAAGATATTATATTCAGTACCAGGTTAAACTTCAATTTCAAACATATAATCAAAAGCTTCAAAACCTCATACTTGTTATCAATATACTCTATGTCCCCCCAAAACATAATTGGAAGTGCAGAATATTAATATTTCACATGTTACTTTTTACAATAAAAAAAATCTAGCTTTTTATGAATCTCAGAGTGATTAAACTTAAAGAACAGATGGAAAGGATTGGCTCTTATCGTTAAAAATGTGTACCATTGGCTTTGTAGGGTCCATGAAAATTCTTTGGACAATCTGATTGGAATTGGATTATATCCACAGAATAAGTGTGGAAAACTATTATTCTTACAAAATTAATTCTTCCAATTCATGGATATACAATATCTTTTGATGATTTCTGTCTTCTTTAACTCTTTACAGAAAAGTTGTATAAATTCCTAATAATTAGACTTCACTTTTTTTTTACTTATTCCTAAGTATATTGCTCAAATAAGTAGGGGAAGTTTTAAAGCTTGTTTTTATGTCTTCACTGGTAAATAGTACATTATTTTTATGTTGACTTTTAAAACTGTCCTATTAAATTCTTCGTGGAGTCTTTGGTGTTTTCTATCACCAGTAATCTAAAGATGATAGTTTTACTTCCTTTTTTAGAAATTTTGTTTTTATTTTTCTTGTTTTATTGTTCAGATTATAACAGACATAGAGGGTTGATCATCATATTTCTTGCCTTTCCCCTCATTTAAGGAATCTGATTCAGCTTAGATATTTTTAATGACCCATTATCCATTTCACTGATGCTAATGCCTGTGCTCAATCTGCTGTTAAACAACATAGTTATTTATTGCCTTTATCGTGTATTCTTTCTCTTACATAGCCATGTCTATTTTTATAACAAGTGGTTTTGAATAAGCAGCTTCACATTTTCACAAAAATCTAGAGAGTCCAGCTAATATCTTCAACCAGTGAAGGTTTACTCTTTGCTAAGCAGATATACTAGAGACAATCCCAAAGCTGAGGTCAACCTGGGTTGCAGTTTCAGTAAAAGTGAGACTACCTCTTTACTCTGTCCTTGTATCTAATATGTAGTCCTCTATATTTTTGTTCCTTGTGATCCTGGCATGTCACAGAAGTGTCACAAGAGAGTGAAAATATTACATTGCTTTTTAGAAGTTTTGGCTTAGACTGACATAGCTTTAAAATATGGCAAATGTTTTCAATCTGTGCTTTTGAGAATCTTCAAGTCCCTAGTTTGATGTTTCATAGTTTTCTCTTTTTTTTAAATTTCAATTCAATTTGCCAACATATAATATCACACCTAGTACTCATCCCATGAAGTGCCCTCCTCAGTGCCCTTCACCCAGTTACCCCCATCCCCCCCACCCACCTCCCCTTCCACAACCCTTTGTTTGTTTCCCAGAGTTAGGAGTTTCTCAAGGTTTGTCTCCTTCTCTAATTTTTCCCACTCAGTTCCCCTCCTTTCCCTTATAATCCATTTCACTATTTCTTAGATTTCAAACCCTAACAGTACCTAAAATCTTACCCAGTTTTCTCTCCTCTGGGCCTAGTTCCCAGCCAAACTCCAAATCCACCAAAATAGGCAAACTTCTTGAAAAAGAGCAAAAAAGGATGTTCAGAGTCACTGTCTCAAAAGCTTTTTTCTTATATATAATCTTTGAGACTCTCTCTTGAATAAACACTTGTCTATTCAAGAGAAAAACCCTGATTTTCTAAGGTCTTTGGTTTAGTTCTCAAGTCCCTTGTCTGGCATAGATATAAAATTTAGCATCTATATTGAGGGGAAAACTAGCCAAGTGGAAACCCCTCAGATACCTGGTTTTGTCATTCCACTCCATGGTTTGACAAAAGTTCTCCATCCAAGCAGTAACCCTTTGCCTGTGTCTGGACTAAATTCCCAGACTTCAGCCTGAACCAGGGTTGGTTAGATACCACCATTGAGGCCTTCAAATTCTCACATAATCTATTAAAGTTTCTCCTCTTTCCAGAATTGTATGCACTCTGGTCCAGGTTGGTTCCACAGCTTTAAAGATAATAGTTTACTTTTTATTACTTATTATTTTTTAAAATTTATTTGTTATTTATTTAAAATTATTATAGATTTACTATTTTTAGTATATATATATATATATATATATATATTTTAGTATATTTGATTAGTGGAATGTTGGCCTGTCTCTGAACCACTATATTCTACTCTTAACAAAAGTATTTTTTAAAAATCATGAATGGTAATTTAATTTTATGAAATAATATCTCATTGACGAAGGCTATCTTACAGTTTTTCTCCTTTAAATTAATGAAGTAACTGCCATTTAAAGATTCTTTTCTACTATTTAATCCTCCTCTTATTTCTAGGATAAATTCAAGTAAAACAATATGTCTTATCCCTAGGATTTATATGCTGTTTTAGTGCTTTTGTCTCCAGGATACTTGTTTCTCCTTGTTGCCCACAATTCAAATCAGCTCTTCTACTGTTGATATCTTTCTATACGAGTGGTAGTTCATAAGGAGTCCTTTTCTTTCCCCTTATAAGTCAGAAAGTATATAGACTGTTTCAGAGTGGAAAGATCTTAGAGAGTTCCTAGTTATGTGTGATCCCCAAAGCTGAAACTTCCCTCTACACTCAAATTATAGGGTTTCAAGAAAGAGAAGAAATCTTATTATATACACATTCTCAAACATCTTAAACAGTAATTTATCATTGATTATATGGTAACCATTCTGCAAGGGCTCCAAAACTAAGTAAGAATTTATGCTATAAAATCCTAAAATTCTACATTCAATAATAGTAAACAGATGTTGGTCTGGAAAGAAACAAATTAGAAAATTTGGTGGCAATCTAGAGAATTTGGAAGCATTTTGCTGTGGTACAAATAACACAATCTTTGTAATCAGATACACTTTAGTTTCTAAAGACTGGCTGGCTCCTAATCATCCCAATGATATGATTCAAATGTGTGACCTAAATCTTCTGAACTTCAGAGCAGTCTTTTTTTTTTTTTTTTTTTTTAAACGAGAATAAAGAATGGCACACATTGGAGAGAATTACCTTTAGGTTCATTGAGAAGATTTATGCAACTAATCAAAACTGTGTTTGCTCCCAGGGGTGCCTGGCCGGCTCAGTCCCTAGAGCATGTGACTGGATTACAGGGTAGGAAGTTTGAGCCCCACATTGGGTGTAGAGATCATTTTAAAATAAAATCTTTTTAAAAATGTGCTTGCTCCTTCTCTTTGTTTCCTCAAAAAACAATAGTAACATTGAACATGTACGTTGGAAAATGTAAACTCCTTCTAAATCATTGCATAAAAGTAGAATTTTTGCTTATTAAGGGTGAGAGAAAAATGTTGCTGTCTATTCTATTCTAAATAAGTATGGATAGTAAGCGAAGAAATAGTTAAAATCACATTGCTGTGGATTTAAGGTATATATTTTTTGTAACACAAATAATTTTTTAAATATAATTTTTACTTATAAAAATTCCTATGTAATTGAACTTATTTACAAATTCATTACCAATATCAATACTCTATTATATGTTAAATCAGAGGTTTATTTCTAAATAATAAAACAAAACTTAACCAGACTTTTAAAATAACAGACTAAGCTAGTATTTAAAAATGACAACAATCACTGCTTGATTACATGAATAAATTAATGCTTATATATCAATATTTACTAATTATTATTATTTTTTAAAATTTTATTTATTCATGAGAGACACAGAGAGAGAGAGAGAGGCAGAGACATTGGCAGAGAGAGAAGCAGGCTCCATGCAGGGAACCCGATGCAGGACTCGATCCCAGGACTCCAGGATCACTCCCTGAGCCAAAAGCAGACGCTCAACTGCTGAGCCACCCAGACATCCCGATAGTTTATTAACTTTGTTTTTGTTGTAGTTAGGTGAGAAGAAATTTTAAAAATAGCATCAAATTCTCAAGTAGTGTTCAAGAAAAGATACAGGTAAAGTTATTTTATTCTATAAAATAAACATATCATAGTCTTATAGAATTCGAAAGATTTTCAAAATGATATAAATAATAAAAGGAGCAGAATACACTAACACAACTAAGGATTGCTGGTTATGACTAATAAATAACCTTTTTAGTAGCCTACCTATTTCCCACTTCTTTTACTACTTTTAATGCTTTCAAAAATAGAGGAGCTATATATTTGATTAAATAAATGTAAAATTCTGAACATGGCAGTAAATTCAAGTGTCAAAGAGGTGTCCAAAATACCATTAGAGAGGAGTCTAATACATCAGATCAAAGGTTTAAAGTTGGTTATTTGGAAAATAAATAATATTAAAGCAGTGTCAAAATGTAGTTCTCTGGCTAATATTAAAATATATATACTTAAATTTTTTGTTTAAACCATTTTATGGTGAAATATTCCACTTTCAGAAATATTTATAGGTTCATTTATTATTTTGGAAGAGTTAAAAAACTGCAAAATAAGGTATATAATTCAGAAACAAAACCTTTATTTGATAATCAGGGGATGCATTAATTTTCTACTGCTGAAACAAATTAGCAAAATTACATAATGTTTAAATTATCAAATGCATTATCTCACAGATTTTGTAGGTCAGAGGCCCAACAGAATAGGTTTCACAAAACTGAAATAAAGGTATTGGCCCTGCAGGACTCTTACCTAGATGATTAAAGGAAAATTCCATTTCCACACTTATACAGATGGTTTGCAGGATTCAGTTCCTTGTGGTGTGGGACTGAGGTTCCTGGGCTCCTCCATGTTTAAACTATCAAAAGGGTATCAAATCTTCATGCTTTCAATGTCTGACCTCCCCTTCTGTCATACTTTCTTGTATCCAGCCAGAGAAAATTCTACACTTTAAGAGTACATACAATTATATTAGGCTTTCCTTCATATAATCCAAGATAATGCCCTAATCTTAGTCAACTGGTCCATGAATTTAATTTTATCTGCAAACTTCATTTTGCATATAGCAGAACATATTTATAAACATGATAACAGGCAGTGAAGACCATGGAGCCAAATTCTGCCTGCTAGAGGTGAGATCCTTTATAGTTAGGTAATATAAGGACTATTGAGACATAAATATATGTATGAGAAAATTTTTCTCCTTCACATTAATACTACAATTAACTACAATTTGTGGTATTTGTGTTAGGAAAATTTTTGAATTGATTTTAATGAATAAACAAAAATAAAGCATGACAAAGTATCTTCTACATATGGAGAGGCATAGTAGATTTTATTTATTTATTATTTATTTATTTATTTATTTATTTATTTATTTATTTATTTATTTTTAAAGCTTTTATTTATTTATTCATGAGAGACACACACAGAGAGAGAGAGAGAGGCAGAGCCACAGGCAGAGGGAGAAAGTGGGCTCCATGCAGGGAGCCTGATGTGGGACTCGCTCCCAGGACTCTGGGATCATGCCCTGGGCCGAAGGCAGGCGCCAAACCAGTGAGCCACCCAAGCATCCCTCATGTATTTTATTTTTAAATACTACTCTAGTAGTTGATAGAAATTTGATAGAGTAAGTATCCAGATTTTAACAAAATTCTGTCAGGAAGTTTATGATAATGTTTGTAGATATAAAGATGTGGAGCCTAAGATTATAATATAGGTAAATATTACCTAATTTTGTGGTACAGCATCTTTTCTTCAGTCTTATTTTGCTTAATATTTTAATCTAATGCATAAAGACATTTTCATCTGATTTTTGGACTGTTAAACACAGAGAAGAATAATTGTCACCTACATGACAAAAACCCAAAGACTACTAGGTAGGATGATGAACTGATTTTAAATAAATTTAATATGGATAAATATCTGTCCTGCAGTTTGGTGCAAAATATCAACTGTTTATTTTAAACTGAGAGGAACTTATGTAAACAAGTGCATCCAGAAAGATAATTTACAAGTGGTAGCTCACAGTCAATACAAATGAATAATGCAATATGCTTCCAGTAAATCTAATGCAAAAAAATACTTTATTAGTAGAAATACTGCATCTATAAAAGAAATATGGAATTTTTCATCCTCCTCTGTCATAATTTATCTGGGTGTTAAAAATTAAAAAAAAAATCTAAACAAACTGCAACAATCAAACCTTCAAAAATGCAAACTCAGAGGTCATTGTAGCTGTCTTTTAAGAATTACTATGACATTTTGCTATAAATAATTGATTAAACTTTGCCCTGGTAATAATAATGAAAACAGTAATAATAGAGCTAGTAGTCCAGGCTATCATTTTTTGTTTTACTACAGAAGAAGATGGATAAGGAAGGCTCACAGAGACAACTTATTATTCTAACTAAAATAAAAGTTTTAGAGACTTTCTTGTTAATCAGGTAGCAGCTACTGGGTAGTAAATCGGCTTTATTTTTATTCATGTCATCTCTGAAGATGGTCAGGAAGAGACCAATCAGTATTGTGCACAATAATGGTTCCTGTTGATTCCAGAGGAAGGAAGGAATTCAAATTGCTAATTATAAGGCTATTGAACTATTGTTTGTATTTTAAAGATTTATTAAGTCATAACCACCCCAAGAATCATTTTCTTTGTGGAATGTGCTTATATCCTTTTATTTTTCTTATATATAAATTTTTAAATATTTTACTTATTTATTCATGAGAGAGAGAGAGAGAGAGAGAGAGAGGTAGAGACACAGGCAGAGGGAGAAGCAGGCTCCATGCAGGGAGCCCAACGTGGGACTCGATCCTGGGTCTCCAGCATCAGGCCCTGGGCCGAAGGCAGCGCTAAACCGCTGAGCCACCTGGACAGCCCTGCTTTTCTTTTCTAATCTAAGAAATAAGATAACTAGTGAAAAGTCTGAAGAACATGATGGTGAAATGACTTCACAGGACACTTAACTGAAAGAATCTATGTCTGTCTTGAGCTATAGAGGTTTAGCCGATCCCTTCCCTACCACCATCACCTACTCTTCTGAAGGATTCCCTAATCTGCTATAATTACTCATAATTCTGTATATGTTTGAGGGTAGGATGAGCTCCAGGCTCAAGAATTTTATGTAGAAATGGTAACTCCTTTTGTTTTCTTTTTAAATTGAAGTGTAGTTGACATATAATGTTGTATTAGTTTCAACTGTCAACTTAGTGATTCAACAATCCTATACATTACACCAAAAAAGAAGGAAATCTTACCATTGTGACAACCTGCATAGACATAGAGGGTGTTACCCTAAGTGAAATACAGACAGAAAAAGACAGACACTACATGATTTCACTTTTATGTGGAATTTAGAAATGATCTCTTTTTTTCAGAAAGAGAGAGAACACAGTGGGGAGGGGCAGAAGGAGAGAGGATTTTTTTTTTTTAATATATTTATGATAGTCACAGAGAGAGAGAGAGAGAGGCAGAGACACAGGCAGAGGGAGAAGCAGGCTCCATGCACCAGGAGCCCGACGTGGGATTCGATTCCGGGTCTACCAGGATCGCGCCCTGGGCCAAAGGCAGGCGCCAAACCGCTGTGCCACCCAGGGATCCCAGGAGAGACAATCTTAAGCAGACTCTGTGCTCAGTATGACACCGTCCTGGGATTTGATCCAATGATCCTGAGATCACTATCTGAGCAGAAACCAAGAGTCAGACGCTCAACTGAGCCACCCACGCGCCCCTAGAAATGGTAATTCTTGGTTAATACATGGAAGTTTATGCAAAGAAACAAAAGCTGATTGAGGCAAGAAAAGTATCAATCTGCGGGAAATAAAGACTTCCTTGTATGTTGCCAAAGTGATAGACTCTTTTGCAAGAATAACTCAAGGATTTGACATGAAGCAAACTCATCTCATCACCCTTTTCTGGGTCCAAAGCTGCTGCCTCTAAAAGTGCCATTTCATTGTGCTTTTTTTTTTTTTCATTTTTTTTTCATTGTGCTTTGTATCAGTTAGTGCTGGAGAAATCTTGAATAGCTTATGTACAGAACTGTTTTTAAATTTTATATTATTTTGAAGATTTGCTTCTTTAGGTTTGGGGCACATTGACCACCCCTGTCTGGCTGAGAACTCTCTACAGTCTGTGGGCTGACAGTGTGCTGATCTTTTAAAAGTTTCTTTCCCTCCCCAACTCTCCTTTTAGGTGAGGCTTCTGTGAGGTCTGTTAGGTGTGCATCCTGCAGCTTATTGGCATAAAATGCACTCTTCCTTTGGTGGCCTCTCTTTGGGTGCCGATTGGGAGAAAGAAACAATAGTGCAAACTGTTTTGATAGTGAAAATTGACAAGTGTCTTTTTGAAATAAAGAACCAGTCCCTCTGGAAAAAATAAATAAATAAATAAAAAAAAAAAAAAAAACAAGGTTGAAATTAAGTTGGGAAGAATTGATACTTTAACAATGTTGACCTTTCCAATCCATGAGAATGGACTAGCTTTCCATTAATTCAGATCTGCTTTGATTTTTTTTTTCATTAGTATTTTGTAGTTCTCTGGAGAAACCCTATAAATATTTTGTTAGTCCTAATAGCTAAGTGCAGAATTTTTCTGAGAGCAATTGCAAATAATGTTTAATCTCAAGTTCTGAAAGTTCATTGCTGCTATATATGACAGCCACGGCCCTTTGTAACTTGCCTTGCATTTTACAATCTTTTTGTAGTAACTTTTCAGTGTGAGGAGATTTTGTTGGTTTTTAGGAGTTTTCTGCATGGAGAGTTTTATTTCTCCATAATCTGAACACATTTTATTTTCTTTTTTTCCTATTGCATGAGCCAGGGCTTGCTAGTATGATGTTTTGAGTAGGAGTGAGGTAAGAGGAAATGCTTCCCATTTTCCCTATCTTGGTAAGGTATCCAATTTCTCAAAATATGTTAGCTGTGTATTTTATAATTTTTTTTATCAAAATGAAGTTATGCTCCTGTTTCTTAGCTTGCTAAGAGCTTTTATCTGGATTATTGTTGAATCTTATAAAACGCTTCTATTTCCATCCATTGATGTTATCATACGACTTTTCTTTAGTCTGTTGATGTGGGAGACTACACTGATTGATTCTCAAATACTGAACCATCCTTATATACCTGGAATAAATCACAGTGATCACTGTGTATAAAATTTATATAGGGCCGCCTGGCCGGCTCAGCGGTTTAGCGGCACCTTCTGCCCAGGTTGTGATCCTGGAGACCTGGGATCGAGTCCCACGTCGGGCTCCCTGCATGGAGCCTGCTTCTCCCTCTGCCTGTGTCTCTGCCTCTGTGTGTGTGTGTGTGTCTTTCATGAACAAAAACAAAAACAAACAAAAAAAATCTTGAAAAAATAAAATTTATATATATTAAGGATTTTATTTACTGATATTTTGTTGAGGATTTTTAAACCTGTTAATTAAAGATATTGATCTGTCATTTACCTTTGTTGTACTGGGTTTATCTGATTTTGGTATTAGGGTAATCCTGGCTTCTCGGAATTTTCCCTCTGTTTCTGTTTTCTGGAAGTTATTGTTAAATTGGTATCACTTATTCCTTAAATACTTGGTAGAATTCAAGAGTAAAATCATTTTGGGCCCTATAAGTTCTCTTTCAGATAGTTATTAATTAGTGACTTATATCCTTTAATTGATACAGGTACATTAATAGTATCTATCTCTCCTTCTATAATTTTTGCTAGTTTGCCTCTTCTAAAAATTGGTCCATTTTATCTAAATAATCAAAGTTGTGGGCATAATATTGGTTGTAATACTCCTTTATTATCCTTTTAATGTTCTGTTATAACATTGATGATCCTTGGGGCAGCCCGGGTGGCTCAGCGGTTTAGCGCCGCCTTCAGCCCAGGGTGTAATCCTGGAGACCCGGGATTGAGTCCTACGTCGGGCTTTCTGCATGGATCCGGCTTCTCCCTCTGCCTGTGTCTCTGTCTCTCTGTCTCTGTCTCTCTCTCTCTCTCTCTCTCTCATGAATAAATAAATAAATAAATCTTAAAAAAAAAATTGATGATCCTCTATTTCATTCATGATATTTTCTCTTTTTTTCTTGGTTAGCCTGGCTAGATGCTACAAAATGTGTTGATCTTTTCAAAGAACCATATGTTGACTTTGTGGGGCTTTTTTTTCAATTTTTTCCTTTTTCAGTATCATTGATTTTGCCTTAATTTATATTAGTTCATTCCATCAGCTTTTTCTTCTATTTCTTTTTTTCTGTAATCTCCTTAGATAAAATATTTGGTTAGTAGAGTATTAACTTTTCATATCAATTTTAACTCTGTAGAAAGTTAGTTTTTATTTAGGAAATTCTAAATTTAACTGCAAAAATCGATATCATGTTTTTAGTGAAACTGAAGGAATAAAAATTGTCCCATCTTACTTTTCTTGCCAGTTCCTATAGGAGGTGATTACCCTGCTCTCATAAGGGAAATGGAAATGAAGTTGAGCATGAGAATTATTTTAATATTAATAACAAATAATTTAACTTTTGAATTTTTATAATTTTCTTCTTTTAAATTATAAGTTATGTATAATTATCTACACTTTAAAAATGAGAAAGTAAGGTAGAGGGCTTATAGAGGCTTATAAAATTTTCTAACACTATAGATTTAGTAAATTAGTATTAAATTCCAAGTCTTTGTATACTAAGGCATGATGAACATAACTTCCCAGCAGACTTGTTTTAGCTCATTACAAACTTATTGGTGGAATTATTTAAGCATAAGATATGCAATTAGTTTGCAGGGGTATTAAAATGGAGACCATATTGTCAAGTGTCATATAACCATATAATATATGGTCATTTCTATTCTTGAGTAATCCTATTATATGGATATCCTAACAGAAGAGTTCATTTTCTACTATATCTTTTATGTAACATTTAAGACCATAATGTGGTAGTCTGAATAATGGCCTCCTAAAGATATTCATGCCCTAAGCCCCAGAACCTATGAACATGTTACCCTACATGGTATATAAGATCCTGCAGATGTAATCCAGTCAAGGATCCTGAGATGGAGAGATTATCCTAGATTGTCCTGATAATTGAAATGTAATTACAAGCATCCTTGCGAAAGAGAAACAAGAGTATCAGAGTCCAGAGGTTTTTGCATATGAAAGAAGGGCCACAAGCCAATTCAGTCAATCCATACAAATTCTGTAAAGAGCTAAGAAAGATTTTCCCCTGAAGCTTCCAGAAGGAATACGGCAATGCTGTTCCCTTGATTTTAGACTTCTGACCTCCAGAAATACAAGATAAAATTTTTGTGTTCTTCAAGCCACTAAATTCATGGTAAGTTTTTACATAAGCAATCAGAATCTAACTCACAAGTCCAGGTGGGAGACAACATCCTTTGCCAATATCTTAGGTGATACATATGATTTACAATATTTAGAGACCCAAAGTATACAAAATGATATGTGAAATGAAGTCATGTGCATATGAATTGAAGATGATTAAATTCTTCTTGATGCTAATTTTCTTACCAGTGCAAATATAACAATTTACTATATCCAACGGGATCTTAAAGTCTACTTCTGGAGGAAGGTAACAGGTAGTCTAGAGTTGAGAGGAGAGAGATGAGAGAGAAAGAGGCACATAGAAGAGACAGAGACAGAAGGGTCAGTGTTTTTTATTCTCAATTAGTAAGTTGTTTCTATGAATAACTGCAGTATTTGACTCTTCCTCCTCCATCTTCAGCATTTTTATACAACCTTCCCACTCTATTAGAAACAGAAGGCCAAGATCTAATGGAGGTCTAAGAGTAAATGATGCATTCTCACTTTTCACTTAATTCAAGTAATTGGTTACCATTGCTTAATTTGCAGATCTCTGATTGAATTCTGACACTTTGCAATGTTAAATGAGCTTGAACAGCAGATGGCTAACTTTAAAAAAAAAATCAAGTAGTTTGAACTTCAGAAATTGGTAAAAGGTAAATATAAAATGCAAATAAAATGAAAAATAAAGTATGTTTACTAGCACAGTATTATTTTTAAAGACTTTATTTATTTATTCATGAGAAACAGAGAGAGAGAGGTAGAGACACAGGCAGAGGGAGAAGCTGGCTCCATACAGGGAGACCGACACGTGGGACTCAATCCCGGGCCTCCAGGATCACACCCTTGGCCAAATGTGGCTCTAAACCGCTGAGCCACCCACGCTGCTCCAGCACTGTATTTTCATTCAAGAACACTCACAAAATAAGTTGTATCAGGGACCTTAAAATAGTAACTAAATGATTGAAAGAATCATCAGTTTATTTTTTTATATTTGATTTAATAGAAAACCTCCTAAATAATTCCATTCTTTCATGAATTATCTACTTAGTAAACACACCAATAAAATTATGTACCAGTCAAAATTTTGTGACTGTTCTAGTTACTAAAGATATAAAGATACAAAAGGACATTTCCCTTACTCAAGAATCTTACATGCAAGTGGGGAAGACAAAGTAAAACAGGATTGGTATAACTATAGAAGTATACAAGTTACTCTTACACTTGATAGTTGGGAAAAGGAAGAAAGTGGATATCAGGTAGAGATAATTTAATTTATAGTAAAGTTTCTAACTTTAAAACATCAATCTTATCCTTGCCCCATAAATAATAGTAGTGATACAAAGACATTACAACATGTGAAAACAAAAACTATAATTTAGCTATATACTAAATAACTAGTTTTGATGCAATACGCACAAAACTTAATCAATATAATATTTGTGATTAAAAAGCCTTAAAAATTATGTATTATTCCAAGCACACCATTGGTGCCTATTGAACAAATTCCACAGTTCTCAATTATCTGGATGAGGGCTATTAATGGTAACATCCAATTGATGTAAAAATACCCCTAAGGTTTCCGCATCTATCTGATTCTCCAAATTTCCAAATTCTCCTAAAATGAAGCTTTATTTTCTTATTTTGTTGGAAGTTTTAGAATAAGAGAGAACAGAAAGCCTCATCTGCTGGTGGGAGGATAACTCTGAGAGCCCACCCTCTCTCTTTTTTGGTAATTAGGAACTTTGTAATAAACAGGCTTGAAGAAAATGGTGATCAGAAACAGGAATGTGGAGTGGGCTCAGGAATAAGCCAGAGATCAATTCACAGTTCCCAGTTCACAGAAGGAGATGGTCTAAAGGCAATCTGGCCTGGGAAAGTACTTTCTGCACATTTGAACTTATCAAGGGAAATTGACAGTTTATATCAATTCAAAAGAGGACAGTTTAACAAGATAAGCAAATATTATAGACTTGAAACCCATAATTTTTGTTATGTAAAGTTGCTTAAGATATCTCTTCACTCATTTCAACCAAAAATTATTTATGAAATAATTTCAAATTGATGCTTTTGAACATAGCAGTAGTTATGACTACTTGAAACCAAATAAATTCTCTGTTCATTTTTGTTTTGTGGTTGTTAGCTAGATAGCTAGAAAAAGCTGTTCCTAGTTAACCAAAACTATTAAAAAATTAATATTATATTATTCATAATACTAATAAAAAACATTGAAAACACATTTCTTGAAAGTACATCTATCTAAGATAAATGCCAGAATTCTAGGAAATTATGTTACATTTTGTTAAAAATAAACAACATCTGGGGCACCTGGGTGGCTCAGTGGTTGAGCATCTGCCTTCAGCTCAGGTCATGATCGTGGGGTCTGGGATTGAGTTCTGCACTGGGATCCCCACACAGAGCCTGCTTCTCCCTCTGCCTATGTCTCTGCCTCTCGGGGTCTCTCATGAATAAATAAATAAAATCTTAAAAATAATATAAAATTTTAAAAAACAACATCTATGTGAACAGCAATGAAGACAGCAATTGCATTGGTAACACTTGATTTTTTTAAAAAAACATATGTTAAATATATTCTTCAATTTCTGATATCCTGATTCCAAACGTGTACCACATTATGGACTGAGGAATGAGAGAAATGTCTGTGCTGGTGGAATTTTTTCTCTTGCCCTTGTATTTTCGCCAGTCTGCTACCAGGATCATCAAGTGATTATCTCTCTGAAACACATGTTAGAGCTAGTTTAGAGGACTTCTGACATGATTGCATACCGTCTGAATCTATGGGCCTCCTTCAAGTTTTGAAGAGTTTGACAATTAGTTACCTTCAGGAGGAGTTAAGAATGCTGGCTTTAGAATAAACCCACTCAAGCAGTCATCTCACTGTTCTGAGAAAAGCACCCCCTAAAGGGACCATAGATTTAAAAACACATAACCAGCCAGTTTTTTTCTGGTAGTAGCTTTGATGTTAGAGACCAAGCAAACACACCTGGTGCTGACTTTAATGTATGTTGAGTATTCTTTGTATGTCAACCAAAAGACAACAAAGACAAACCCTCCAAACCCAAAGGATTATTTGATATCATGATAAATTTCATTAGTTTCCATTTAAAAATAATAATAAATCTTCCATTTAAAAATAATTATCTGCAAAGATTCATTTTAATCTCATTTTTCCTCTCTTCTTCCTCCTTGACTAAATGTGCCAACATTCTCATTTCACTGTCCCCAAGGAGCTGTACTTACAAGGAGAGCAATGTGGATCATGCCACCATGGAGCAATGGAGCTCTACAGACTCTGTCTCCTACATAACACTTGCTCTCTGAAAGGGGGAAAAATTAAGTAGAGTGGACAAATGTGAGAAACGAAGGATAACATTTTTTATTATCCACTATGTGAAGGATGCCATACTTGGAAATTTTTACATACCGATTACATGAAACAATTTAATCTTTTCAACAATTTTAAGAGATAAATATCGTTACCATTTTACAAAGAGGAAGAGGCACTGAATCGCAGAAAGGCCAATAGACACCCAAGGTTACACAGCTAGTTAGTAAAAGAAACAGAATCTGTATAGGATTAATCCCAAATGCCCTGTGTTCCTACCACACGAAGCTGACCAATACAATTCCATCAAATTTAATTGACCATGCATCTACTGTACCATATCTGTTCTTCAAAAAATTAAAGTAATTTTCTTCTGACATATGCTTTGGGGTTTTGCACAATCTCTACATATTTTCTCCACTTCCATGCATAATCCTCCAGAGAATAAAACCAAACATTTGTATTCAATTATTTTATTCAATTATTTACCATATATATAGTTGCCATTTTATTAAACTAGAATATAAATGAAGATTAATGATTTGGTTCCATTTTGTTTTAGCAAATAGAGGCATTATTGCTGATATTCTTTATTCATTACTAAACTTGATTTTTGGCCTGTTACCGCAAAGACTATTTTATTCTCCTAATTGAATTGGCATTATTCCTGATTAAAACCATTTTAATAAGTTATACTAAGTACTTGAAATATCGTCTCAAGTGTAAATTATTCTTTTCTATGTAAGGCAATTAATTATCTGAGCTTTTTCAGTATGTTATTAAGTATAAGCACTATTTTCAATAAACATTAAGTTAACCCTCTTAATTTAAAAAAATGGTTATTTTAGACTACTGCTACCAAGCAGATTACAATTTCCTGAAATATTGCCAATAACCTCATACCACTGAACCGCCGCTCTCTCACAGCACTTTAACATGCTCACTTGCTTTCAGGCTCCACCTGGCTCCTCCTTTGTAAGGATGATATGAGCAACACTTTCCAGTAATTTTCCACTTGTACTTATTTATTTTTGAACTTCATCTATGCCAATTAAAAATCTACATCACTTCGAAATTCACCTTGTCAGCTTCTACACATTGAAACTTAGAGAAAGGCACTATCCTGCCTGGATAGTCTTAGGAACCGGTATTATTTTGATGTTCTTTATCTCCTACCCTCCCCCATATTTTCAGTGTTTCCATGGTTTTATTCCCCAAGCTTCAAACACCTCAACACTTCCAGATCCTTTTATGTCAGCAGAGGTCCTCCTCTCATGCTATACTGAGGACACTTGGCCTACCGTGTGAAAGCATCTTCACTTACCAAGTTCCTATACACTCTGGCTTTGTTACAAACAAGACAAAAATCATCTGTGAAAAGAAAAGCTTCCACATACTGTTTCTAAACTCTTTTCTTAAAGGGATGCCAATTGTTATGCCAATTGTAACTTAAAACGCTGCAATTTTGATTCCTTTTTCCCGACTCAGAGATATTGTTCAACTCTCTTCCTCATTTCTTACATTATCACTCTTTATTGAGTGCCCTTCTTTGCTTTAATTTTTTTTTAATTTTTAAGTTTTTTTTTTTTTTTTTTTAAGTAATCTCTGTACCCAGCATGGGGCTTGAACTCATGACCCAGAGATTAAGAGTCGTAGGCTCAGGACACCTGGTGGCTCAGTGGTTGAGCATCTGCCTTTAGCCCAGGGCATGATCCTGGACACCCGGGATCAAGTCCCATGTTGGATTCCCTGCATGGAGCCTGTTTCTCCCTCTGCCTGTGTCTCTGCCTCTATCTTTCTGTGTCTCCTATGAATAAATAAATAAAAGTTAAAAAAAAAAAGAATTGTAGGGTCTTGTGGCTGAAGCAGCCAGGCACCCCTAAAAAAATTCTTGCATGTACTAATTAAGAACATCTGGTCAAAGATTTAGTATTTTGCTTCAGTAAACCACCTCTCCATCAGTGTCCAACTTATCTCCTCTACCTCACCACCAGTTTACATCACCTCTAATAGAATCGTGGACTCAGGATCAGAAGGGACCTGGCTTCATAAAGCCAAGTCTGGAAACTTTACCAAAAGGCAGGAATTTTGGTGTTCTTTTAAAATTTCTATTAGAGAATGAACTTTTTAATAAAGCACCTTGTTTTCTTTCAATGTATCTCTAAGTACTATTCTACTTTTACTATAAGGGTTTGTCTACCTATCCTATGGAATATATTCCCATTTGTTGAAGTCCTATAGCCGTATGGAATAGCTCTAACTATGCTCTTAGTTGCCTTACATTATTTCTCCCAAAACCTAATTATAGGTATCCAAAGTTCCATCTTGTCTTCCCATATAATCTCTTACAGTGAATCCATCTCTTCTTAAAACAGTCCAGAGCTCCATATCACATTTCTAACTCCTTAATCACATTCCCATATAAATATTCCAGTGGCCCACCAACTCTAATAGTAAAAAACCTTCTTTGCCTAAACTCCAGTCCTAATCCTTTACATCTCTATTTAGTATATGAGTAATTGGTTCTTTTCCTTTTTCTTACTTTCTGCTTTCAAATAGCTTAGAAGTGTTGATGACTCTCTACTTTATTTTATTTTTTTTAGTCCCAGAACTGCAACAAAGAGCAAAGTAGTCCCCGCCAGCTGGGAGCTGACCTGGCACTACCAACTGGCCTTCATGTTGCTAGAAGCCAGCCCATCCGCCCCAGCCAGGCCACAGGGTTCTCATGGTGAGTATAGTAATTTTATGGAACAAGGCCAGTCTGTAGCTGTGATGGAACTAAACAAAAACAAGACCACTCCATTATCATATCTATACACTGAGAAACAAAACATACTCATTGTGCAAACCACAAAAATGACCAAACGCCCCCACCCACCTCCCCCGATCTTGGCTAATATGAATGACTTCTGCTTCTTTCCTAAATTGCTACTTTCACCTTGCTTTATTATTTCACCATTTAGATAACAATGATTAGAATACAGTTACAGGTTGAATTATGGACCAAAAAATATGTTGAGATCCTTCTCTAGTACCTCAGAAAGTGATCTTAACTGCAGATAGGGTCATCATGGGTATCATTTGTTCAATAGCGATGAAGTCATATTAGAGTAAGGTTGGGTCCTCCTTGAAAGAGGAAATGCTGGTTAATTCTATGTGAGGGCAGAAGAAGAGACTAGTGACACAGCTACAAAACAAAGACTAAAAGCCACCATCAGAAGCTAAGGGGCAGTGAAGGATTCTAGCTAGAGTCTCAGAGGTTGATGGTCTTGTGCACACCTTAATTTTCAACTTCTAGTCTCCAGAATGGTGAAAAAATACATTTATGTTGTTTTAAACCTTCCAGCTTGTCAAACTTTGCTACAGCAGCCCCAGGAAACTAACTTAGATACAAATCCTTAGATACAAATCCCAAAATTACCCTGGCTCCCAACAACATTGAATCCATAGGTAAGCTCCCCCCAAATCACATTACACAAGGTCAAATCCTAGTCTTACCTAATAATCTCTTACTGAAATGCTGTATGACTTCTCACTAAGGACACTTCCTGTCGCAAAAAGTCAGCAAACTCAACTTTGTTCCACTACCTGATGGTTTCTAACAGAAGTGCAGTGAAATCTTTTTTTTTTTTTTTTTTTTTTTTTTTAGTGCAGTGAAATCTTCCTCCTCATTCATACTTTTTACCTCACAATTGAAAAGTTGTAGCAGGTTCCTAACTATCATTACGCCTTAAGTTTTGACTGTATTAATTTCTGATCTAATATTTAATATGCCAGTTAATCTTTCTAAGTATGTTCTGAGAGGTTTTAGTGATGTCCAGTGAACCATGACTCAGGGATTAGTGTAATCCCTTCTCATCAGCACTGGCCTGTGACCTGCCTGACTCAATAGGATATAGCAGAAGTTATGCTGTGTCAGTTTCCAGGCTAAGCCTTATGAAGGTTTGACATCTTCCAATTTTGCACTCTGAGGCAAATCAGCTCCCATGCATGAAGTCTGAATACTCTGAGGTCTTCATTTTTATGGACAAGAAGTATACCTGATAATAAACAAAGGCTCACATTGTATATTTCTAAGCATTTGAAAATTATTAATCAAGCTAAAAAAATCATTTAAAAAAAGTCTGTCCTCCCTAATGTAGAAATACAGCATGAATAAGCTGGTAGGTCAATTTTGAATATGCAAATTCTCAGAATCCTTGGATTTCTGTGCTGGGATTGAATGATGTGGGAATAGTAGGCCTATGCTTCTGGCTCTCATTTCTCTGGATCCATGTGCTTTGTCATCCCTCTTCTCTTCTCTTTTCCAGTCTGTTCTGCACTACAAAGGAACTCATACACATATCCAAGATCCACCCCTATCCCCACCAGAGTTGCCTTTGAGTTAATGACTCAACATTAGCAGACCTTCAGGAGGACAGAAGGTCCTCCCCTTGAATTAGGCTCAAGATTATTTGGTTGGGAAATTCAATGTTCCAGTTCACTCTACTTGCTTGGGGCTGCTGGGACAGAGGAAGGATCTGAATTATGGTTTACTCTGGCCTTTAAGTGCCTCATCATATGGGGTAGCATAAGACTGGAAGGAGACAAGAGCATGACTTCATAAGCTGTAGGCTCCAGGACAAGACTTTCATAATAGGTTTACAGTTAGTGCTGAGTACTGCTTTCACATCTTATGAATTGTGTCTCATATACCATGACAGAAACCATTATTTTAGTGATTATGAGTGAAATGTCTTCTGTATAGTAGAATATTAAGACTATTTCTAGATCCAAATGTGCTAAGTGAAATTTACCACTTATTTTATAGCCCCTACTTAGAGTCCCTGTTCCAGCACGAGGATTTGTCTTTACAGCCATATTTCTACAGTATAACAGGATGCATGCTTCAAAGCTGAATCAATATCTTGAAGGAAAAAATATAAAATAATTTAATTTATTGTGAAACATCTTTATTTCTCAGTGAGTTACTAAAGTGCCCTATCATATTTGCATTTCAAATAATTTTTTTGATTAGATACTCCCATTGTGTCTTACAATTTTAACATTTCAATAATAGTCAAAAGTTAGTGTGCATGCAGATCATCAATTTTAGTTATTTGCAATATTAACAGTAAATATACAAGAACATATATTAAAATTATTCATAATTATTTTTGAACAGTGCAAAAATGATGTGTAAAATATTCTCGAAGATATGTATACCCAGTAAGAGCTTGCTTAAAGCGTAGGATCTATAATCACACCTTTATTCATCTGTTACCATGCTAGAAATCTTACCTCAAAATTATATGTTGTCAAGAATGGTAAGTAGCATGTCATTTGCAGCTCCGCTAGACTTTCTTAGTTTTGGGGGTCAATTTGTATCCATGAGTTATGAAGAAAATAGTCACTAAAGACTACTTTCAGCTCTAATTTCAGATACTAATTTAAAAAGCATGTCATTAGGTATAAGGAGACTTTGGAGATACTGGAATATTGATTTAAAGTGTATATTTTTATTATCTTCACACTTTGAAAAGTCTTCCAATTTTTTTAATCCCATGCTTCGATGTACACTTTCAGTATGTCCTCATTATCATTTCTTTCACAGACGTGTGACAAAAATTATCAGTTGATGGGGAGAAGTTAAATTCAGAGACTGACACATTGGCTTTTTAATCCTATTAAAAAATCCTAAAATCTTAAAAGTCTTATTTTATATTAAAAGTTATCACATTTTGGCTGTGACTCTTAGTTGCCTCAAGCTACAAAACCCATGGTGGTAACACTGGCTGTAAGAGGCCCACTGAAATATTAGTTTCTCTTAACCTTGTATTGAATACCATGAGAAAATATCTGTAGCTTTGTCCTCTAATTCAGACATTCTTTTATTTTTCTTTTATTTATTTATTTATTTATTTATTTATTCATAAGAAGCACAGAGGGAAAGAGAGAGAGAGAGAGAGAGAGAGAGAGGCAGAGACACAGGCAGAGGGAGAAGCAGGCTCCATGCAGGGAGCCCGACGGGGGACTTGATCCCGGGTCTCCAGGATCACACCCAGGCTGAAGGCGGCGCTAAACCGCTGAGCCAATGGGGCTGCCCCCTAATTCAGACATTCTTAAGAACATGTGTTTCATTAACCATGAGAGCCTTCCAGATTTGAAAAAAAAAAAAAAAAAAAAAAAAAAAAAATATATATATATATATATATATATATATATATATATATATATATATATGTTTTGATCCTACATCCATTTATTCAAACAGGTATCCAAGAAAATGTAAGTGGTCATGATATTTTAACAAGTGACTTTCACTATTCTTTTTAACACTGACTCCAAATAAAAAGAATATTTTTGACTGATAATTATTTTTTGATTAGTGCGGTTTTGGGATTGATATTCAGATGCAAAATCTTTTATGTCTATATTAAGGTTTCTGCTGCTCACATAGTAGTTTTGTCAATACTGACCAAGAAGTATTAGGAATTTTTTATTCATGACAGACACAGAGAGAGAGAGAGAGAGAGAGAGAGAGAGAGAGAGGCAGAGACACAGGCAGAGAGAGAAGCAGGCTCCATGCAGGGAGCCTAATGTAGGACTTGATCCCAGGACTCCAGGATCACGCCCTGGGCCCAAGGCAGATGCTCCACTGCTGAGCCACCCAGGTGTCCAGTATTAAGAATTAAAGAAAATATTCCTGTTCCTGTAACATATATTCTCAATGCTGAACAGATCAAAAAGTCATTAAGCATTTTTCCTTCCTGTGTCAAAACACATTTACAAAAGATGGCATATTCTCTCCATACTAGTGTGTTTACCCATTGTAAGCTAAATTATCAGATAGCCCAAACTCTTGGTGTTATTTGCTCTTGCACATTATATGTCACTGCTTTGAATAGTCAAGCATGTAATTTGGCAAGGTTATTTTCCAGAACCTCATTTTGTCCCCGAATGTATTATGCGTTATTACCTTTGTAGGTGGCTTAGAAGCTCCTAGCAATTACCTTAACCTTACATTTCAAATTTGTGAAATGTATAGGAGAATAATTGTTTCATCCCTTCTTTCCCTGGGACCAAAAAATGACCTGTAGACTAATTGATGGTGTGTTGAGTATCACATTTTTCAAAACACTGCCTTGACTTCAAGATGTAAATACAAAAAAAAAAAAAAATGTAAATACAAAATAATATTTGTAGTACATTGAATGTGGGTATGCTATGTATTTTAGATACTTCTCTGGAGGAATTAAAATCTAAAATATATGGGTAAAACTATACTTTTACATTTCATTCATTTGCATTTAATATTAAACTTAAAATAATTTTATTGAATGAAATACAGATCCTTAAAACATATACATTTTAGTCTCACTTATTGTCAAAGTAGTGCTATAGTATACATCCAAATTCACAGTATCTAGCAAGCTTGCCAGCTTGCTAAAGTACAAATATGTGGATTTATAGCATCAATAGAAAATTTTTTAAATCTGCCTCAAAAAAATGTGGAAAAAGACATTATACTTCCTTTACATTAAGGAGTTATTCTAAATCAGTGTTTACTAAAGTTCTCAGATAATAAGAAAAAATGTTAAATATGCATAATCTGTTTTAATGTTGGATTGGTGTCCAGGAATTGGATTTATAAATACTGCCCCACTCAAATTTTGACAGACAGGATAGTCTTAGGCTTAAGAGCACAGATTCTATATAATGGTTTGATAATCATTTGCTTCTTTGAATTTAGGTACAATAATTTATCTTTCTATACCTGATTCTCCTCAATTGAAAAATTGGATATTAATAATGTGGATACTAAATGAATTCCTATACGAAAGTACTTAAAATGACTGTCTTACCATAATTGCTCTAAAATCAATAGGTTTTATTACTACTACTATCACTGTAAGTCAATTATTTAAAAAACAAACATAGGCAATGTGCTTGATGAGGATTTGAGAAAGTGTAAAATGAAATTTTCTCATTTCTTTTTCCAAAATTCCTATCTTCAGAATGCACAGAGCTTTTGTGTGTGTGTTTGTGTGTGTGTGTGTGTGACAGATGCATGCATCCATCCACCTTCTCGTTCATTGTGAGAGTCCTGAGAAAATAACACTGATCAGATAATAATACTGATCAGATAAACTTGAGGCTCTCATGGGGTTTACACTTGAGTATGTCTATACTACTAATCAGTAAAAGTTTTTATTTCTTATACATTACTTAGAAAAAAGAGTTTTTTTCTCTGAAAAAAACCCAGAGATGTATTTATGTATTTATGAAATGTCTAATTGATCATAATTATCAAAATAGTTAAGAAAAAATAGTTTTTCAGAGATGAAAAGTATCCTTTACCATCATACTGACATTTCAGAGATATTAGAAAAAAATATTTTTTAAAAATGTACTGGGTCAGGGACAGATGAAATGATTCTGTAACAATCTAGACTAGATGATATATCTGGATTTTTAAACAGATTATAGCAGAAACAGAAGTGAAGTCTACCCTGAAATATGGGAAGTTTGATAACTATAAATTGGTTTTGGAAATAAAATAGTATCAAAGTAATATCAGATGTCATACTCAATGATATTCAACACGCTATCCATAGATGTGTAAGTGGAGGTAAGTGTAGTAGGCCTTACACTGTGGTTACAATATATTAACAGACCTTCTGAATTCTACTTCTAAGATGCATCTTTCCACAAAATGACAAAGTAAATTGTCCTACATTCCCAATATATGTGTAAGTCATCTTTGATGAATATGATTATGTCAACTCACTGAATCAGAGGTTAGAAGCTATAATTATGAGAATAGCATTCTTCTTGATTATGTGCATCCTAGATCTCAGACTTATAGTGGTGAAAATATACATGATTTATCAAGACTAACATGACAGAGGAACTTAAGATTCTAAGAATAGTGATTCTCATCAACGCCTATGAAAGGATGAAGTGATGTTTAAGGAGAGCAGATATTATTAAAATTTAACTGCCTAAGGGCAGAGTATGAAAACTAGACAAAAGGAGGCAAAAAAAAAAAAAATCTAAAATTGTCCTCAGTGGCTTTTTGTGGCTGAGTGGTTTAGCACTGCCTTCAGCCCAGGGCATGATCCTGGACACCCGGGATCGAGTCCCACATCAGGCTCCCTGCATGGGGCCTACTTCTCCCTCTGCCTCTCTCTCTCTCTCTCTCTCTGTCTCATGAATAAATGAATAAAATATTTTTTAAAATAAACAAATAATAAAATTGTCCTCAAATAATAGACAAAGGTTACTGTACTAGAATCTGTCCTTACTGATGGTTCCATAGAAACTAGCCTAATTTTGAACAAACCATTTCTGAGTTGACTTTTTTATAGTTGGCCTTGTTGTATCCTGACATATGCTATAATCTATAGCACTATTAGAGAATATTTATAATATGTTTTTTATTTAAGATTTTATATATTTATTCCTGAGAAACACAGAGACGCAGAGACATAGGCAGAGGGAGAAGCAGGCTCCATCGATCCTCAGATTCTGGATCACACCTGAGTCAAAGGCAGATGCTCAACCGTTGAGCTACCCAGGTGTTCCTATAATACGGTTTTAAACACTCTGTAATACTGGTAGTAGATGAAACAACCTGATAAACAGTCAGTCCAGAAACTCAACCCCCCTTCCCCCCATTTTATTTTTTGCTGCTCTTACAAAAAAAAGTCTGGAATGAATGCACTATATATCCATATGGGAGAAAGCTAAGATTGGTGAAACATTTTGTAATATGCAACCATCGCATAGGTTTTCTTTTCACAAGACTCAACAATGTTAAGCTAATTTCTTTGATACTTATGAGGAAATAGGAAATCAGAAGTTGGGCACTTCATCAATGATCACTCATGTAGTGAGTGCTGGAAAAAGCTGGGAGAACGTTTGCGGGGGCCTTTTATAGGCCAGTTCCTGTATCAGGTTCTTTTATAAGCATTACTCTTTTAGCTTTTTCTATCCTGTGAGAAAGACGCAAAATGTAGAAACAAACAGGTTAGAAAAAATACATTTCTATCTGGGTTCCAGAGTTCCCCGTATTTAATCAGGCTGACTCACACTAACTAAACTCACAAAAAAAAATAAAATATATATCAGCAGATAAATTAATATACTAATCCTCAGTGAGCAATATACCTGTCACACAAACTAATACTTGCTTGGGTGGCCAAAAAATCAATTTGGCAAACCAAATCATGGTCGGAAGGTTTTCCTGTGAGCATGCAAATCACAATAAGGAGAGTGATTTTACATGCTTCAAATATTACAGAGCATCAGGCTCTGATTGCTTCATTTGCAGATTTCCATCATTGAAAGATGTCTGCCATAAGCACCAAGACAGCAGAGTTTTATGTCACAACTCTATGTTCCTTGCACAGTGCAGAAGGTGAACGGACAACCTTGCTCCCCGGTTACTCAATTTTCTTACTCTATTTCTGACTCCTCCTCTTCCTCTTTCTCCTCTTTGACCTTCTCCTCCTTCTCTATGATCTATTCTTTTATTTTTTTAAGGTATGCTAAAATTATCTAAATAATGTAAAGTCTCACAATGTCCTGGAGCCCAGTCTCTACTTCTGTCATTCACAGAAAAATTTTATGTATGATCTTATTTTTCATAGTATATTATCTATTATTTATTTATTACTTAATGTTTCTTATTATGCCCTACAGTTTAATTTTTATAAGGTGTGCAAAGTAAAATGAATTTCAGTTCAATATAATCTAATATGAAAACTCAAAATAATAGTGATGTTAACATCATATAATTTTCTGGAGAGAAGTAGTCCAAGGCATGCATGGTGGCTGTTTGAGGACATGAGGAAACAATCTATTTCTGATCTATCCAATTTAAGTCTCGGTTTCCATCATCAGCATTACCTCAAGATACAAGATGATTATCAGAGAACTATCCAGAGCAGTGCTTTCCAAACTACATAGTATAACATCATTAATGTGATCTTTGCATAGAAAAGCTTGTTTGGTTTTACCCACCTCCACATGTCCTAACTAATAAGGGCATGGAGCACTGTTTGATAGAATCAGAGAGTTTACCAGGAATCCTGAAATCGACTTCCCTCTCTTCCACATAGTGGCTGTATTATGCTACTCCCATAGCCCCAAAACCTTCAGTTTCCTCTTATCTATTATGGATATAATGTATCTGTTTAATGAGGAACATCGAGACAGAAAATGAAACTGTTTTTGGAAGCATATAGTACAAAACAAATCAACTGAATATATTTTTAAGCCCTGCATTATGTTTAAAAAAATAATTTCATTTTTCCAAGTTGAAGTTACTCTTTAGTCAGAGCCCATTCCATCTGAGGAAGAAAGACATAATCTTTGTAAATCCAGGATATGCTTAGTCAGTTTCACTACTGGAACAAGTCACTTCAGAATGTTCTCATCTCTTTTCACCCTGCTGTTAGGAGTAAGTTGAGGCCCTCTAACATGTTGGATTTGATTGTATTGATCAGCATTCATCCATTCTGCCTTTTCAGGCCTCCAAGCTTTGTAGGATGTTCTATTGCTCATCAACTTTGGAAATACAACTGCTAAAGACTCATCTCCAGAATTATTCCCATGTACAATCCCTTGCCCCCTCATCCATTTCTTAGATGTTATCTTTCTTTTTGTAAAAAAAAAAATATGTTATTTATTTATTCATGAGAGATACAGAGAGGCGCAGAGACAGAAGTAGGCTCCACACAGGGAGCCCAACATAGGACACGATCCCAGGTCTCCAGGATCACGTCCTGGGCGGAAGGCGGCGCTAAACCACTGAGCCACCCGGGCTGCCCCTTAGATGGTATCCTTGAAAGCTATTGTCTACCATTAGTTTCCAAAGTATTCTTTTAAAGATTTTATTTATTTATTTACTTACTTACAAGTGAGAAGCAGATTTCCTGCCGAGCAAAGAGCTTGAAGCTGTGAGTCTCCATCCCAGGACCCTGGGATCATGATCTGAACCAAAGACAGACACTTAACTGACTGAGCTACCCAGGGACCCCCAAAGTATTTTTTAAATTAGGAGTGCACTCTCTCTTTCCATTTGATTTGTTCACACATAAAAAAACATGTTCCAGAATTAAAAGAAAATAAAATTTTCTGAGAAAGAATAAATTGGGGAGGGGGGAGTGAGCAGAATTTCTACCTAGTTACGTCTCTGTGGCAACTCATCATGTCCATTAAGATCATTAAGGTCTCAGTTTTCCATAACTCACAAAAAATAGTTAGCCTCACTAAGGAGATGGAGAATCAGAAATTCTGTGCATACTAACAACGTAGGTATTATGTAGTATGCAGTTACATAAACATCTTGTTGTCAATTAAGAAAATGGAGAATTTTCATGAAATTGGCATAAATACAAGTAGAAATTATAGGTTAACTATAAATTTTGGTGGAAACTGATATTTTAAAAGCCTTTAAGTTTAACTTACATTTTTCATCCTGTAATTCAAGTGTGAATGATCCAAAAACACCTTAGTTCTATAATAGCCCTATTATTTATCACCACAAAAATAGCTGACATTGTCCAGTTAGTCCAAATGTTAGGACAGAAGAAGAGTAATGGATAAAATTAATGGAATTGTTTTGATCCTTAATACTTATACCCAGTGGAATCAATTTTCTCATGCCATGTTATGGTCTGTGATATATGAGCAACTCAGAGAAAGAAAGTAAGAGTAAAGATATATTTTCTCTGTTCCCTATTCAACTCAAAAAAATGAAAAGTGTTGTTTCTATGAAGGCAACATTCCCAATTTCCAAAATCTATCAGATTTTTAAAGATCTGATCAATCTATCTTTTCCCAAAGTCTATCCCATTTTGAAAAATAATTAAGACACAAAATTAGAAATATGTACCTCACATAGGTATGAACTAATACTGTCATTGCAGTGAGTTATTATTAAAGTCACACAAGGTTGACCAGCCAGCAATGCTTTCCATTTTCCTCAAACTTTCTTCCACCCACTAATAAAAACATTAATATATATACATCGATGTTTGCAGACACTTTCTCACTAGTGTATTATTAGCAAGCAAACATAAAGCATTTCTTATGCAAGATGTGGAAGTTACTTCCTAAAATAACTTCTTTATATTATATTTACAAATATTAGGCCTGCATTATAGGATTTCTGCAACCTATATGGGATTAGGTGTAATATGGTATATGTGTACTATGTACATAATTTAAAAAAAAATATTCATGAGAGACATAGAAAGAGAGGCAGAGACATAGGCAGAGGGAGAAGCAGGCTCCCTATAGGGAATCTGATGGGAACTCAGTCCTAGGACCCTGGTATCATGCCCTGAGCCAAAGGCTGATGCTCAGCTGCTGAGCCACCCGGCTGTCCCTGTATTTACATTTTTAAGAGAGTGTCTTGGAGGGGCACCTCAGTGACTCAGTCAGCCAAGGATCTCTTGATTTCACCTCAGGTCATGATCTCAGGGTCATGAGATCAAGCCCCTCCTTGGGCTCCACGCTCAGCACAGAGTCTGCTTATCCCTCTCCTTCCTCTCCTCCTACCCCTTGCTTGCATTCTCTCTCTCAAAGAAAAATAAGAAAGAAAAAGGAGAGAGGGAGAATGTCTTGGGTTTTCAAACAAATATGAGACTCACACAATGGTTAAATCAATTTATTGGTCCAATATTTTACAGATGAGAAAATACAGATCTAGTGAGATTAAGCTAAGTTATAGTAGAGCTAAAGTCAGAGAACTGACCTTCAAATTAACAGTCTATTTTTCCCCAACACAAAAAATGACATTTTTATGTGTCACCTGATGTACCTCATATTCAGTTCAATGTGTATCAAGAACACTGGTAGTCACAAGCTACTTTTTCATGAAATCCCTTTTCTCTTAGTTCCAAGCACATGGTTACAGTACTTTTATCAACCCTTCTCAGTTATGTGTGGCTGAGACTTTCAGCTCTGGCCAATGGAATGTGGGTAGAAGTAATAACAATATGTCCAGACCTGGGCCATGATAACCTCCCACTGAGTTTTCAAACTGTTTCTTCTCTTGTCTGTTCAATAATGGTTGATGTCAGTGAAGCCTGGAGGTGACATGCATATGGAGCAGCCTCTGTCGGCCTGAGAATCTGAATACTCTTTTGAAGCAGTGAGTTCATGGACTTTGGGGAATTCACAGGTTCCAGAAATATCCATCTTTGGATTCCACGTAAAGAAGAAAATAAACCTCTCTGAATTAAACTACTGACATTTGTGGGTTTATTTGTTATAGGATATAGTATTATCCTAGGTAACACAGACATATTAAGGGTATCACCTAAAATGGTATTAGGGTCTCTAGTTTTGGCATTAAGGTCTCTGGTCCAGTACTATGTATTGTATTTAAAGTGAGAAAATCACAATCAATTGTACTTTAAAATCTATTTCTTAGTCTCCTCAGGAATACTGCTTGTAAAAGAAATGTGTCTTTTAAATAAGAAAAAGCAATAAAAAATTTCCAGGCATTATAATTAAGATAACAGCTCATTGTGTATGAAGAAATCAAATCAAAACATCTCTTTTTGAGGATGAGATTTTGCCATTTGTGACAAGCGGATGGACCTAGAAGGTATTACACTGAGTGAAATAAGTCAGACTGAGAACGACAAATACCACATGATTTCACTCATATGTAGAATCTGAAAAACAAAACAAATGATAAACAAACAAAAAGCAAAATCAGACCTATAAACACAGAAAACAAGCTGATGACTACCAGAGGGAAGGGGATAGCGGGTGGGTGAAGGCCGGTAGGAGAAAAAGGCTTCCAGTTATGCAATGAGTATGTCACAGGAATAAGCACAGCATAAGGAATATAGTCAGTGATATTGTAATAGTGTTGTGTGGTGGCAGATAGGAGCTACACTTGTGGTGAACACAGCATAACATAAAGAAGTTGAATCACTATGTCATACACCTGAAAATAATGTAACATTGTGTGTCAACTATACTTAATTTTTTTAAAAGAGAAATGAAAAACAAAAGCCCACCCCCCAAAACAGGAAAAAAAAGAAGAAAGAAAAAGAAAAAAAGAAACAAAACTCCACAAAAATCTCTTTTGGAAAGCCAGAGAAAGAAAACTTTATATTTTAAAATAAAAAGTTATTTTCATATGGTGGTATTAGGTAAATTTAAATTAATTAGCACAGTATGAAAATTACATAAAAACACATTATTAATGGTTGTCTGGGTGGCTTAGTCCATTAAGAATCCAACTTTTGGTTTCAGCTCAGGTCACAATCTCATGGTCTCATCAAGCCTTGCATCAGGCTCCTCACTGAGTGTGGAGTCTGCTCAAAATTCTCTCACTTCCTCTCCCTCTGCCCCTCCCTCCACTTGTGCACACACACACACTCTCAAATCAATCATTCATTCAATCAATCGATCAATCCGTCAATAAAACATTTTAAAAACATTATTTAATATAACTTGACTACTAATAATTCAAATAAATAATGGTTGTATTTAGGAATTCTTACTCTATATAAGGTGTTGTTTATTAATGGCTTGTTAACGAATCCTACAAAAACAATATATGTTCTATTATTTTCCTCAATCAGTATCTCAAAGGTAGGTTAAGTTGGGTGTTCTGGAATGGAGATCTGTTGTATCAGGCTAACATCTGCAAAAACTGGCCCAAATGGAACCCTGCCTGGGATACCTGTGGAATCTGAGTACTATTTACTGAGGCCTTAAGAAAAGTAGTAGGTATGTATTTATCCGAGCTGATAGACAGGGATGAGAAACCAGCCCAGAGCTGAAGATCCCGACATTCAGTTACTGAGTAGCAGAAGGACTAATGGTGATGGTGATGGCCACCAGGGTATAAGGACATCAAATTTCTGCTTTTCTTTTCTTTGCCTTTATATACTTGAGTGTGTATGTGTGAGTGTGTGTGTGTGTGTGTGTGTGTATCACCTAAGTTTTCCAAACTATATTAATTTGTTTTAGGGAGAGGTAGTATGAGCAGGGGGAGGGGCAGAGGGAGAGAGAGAGAGAATCTCAAGCAGACTCCAGGTAGCGTGTAGAGCCTGATGTAGGCCTTGATCCCAGGACCCTGAGATCATGACCTGAGCTGAAACCAAGAGTTGGAGGCTTAACCAACTGAGCCACTCAGGTGCCCCTAACATGGAGTTTTGATCAATATATGAGAGAATGACCAATAATGCTATGGAAAATAAACAAAAAACACAATTAACTTTACTGGAAGGGGAAAACACTTGTTAAACATCTAGGAAGATATTCAGAATAAAATCTAGAATATGAAAAAATATTATTTTACCTATAATAACCTCCAAAGTAAAGGTGCTGGCAAGGTGGAATAATATATAATAATTAATATTTAAGTGAGTGAAACTTCCCATAGAAATGGTATGGCATTGACATTATTTTTCAAATTTGCAGTAAAATATTCTAAAAAAATATGTGATCAATTGAATAAAAAAAAAAAAATGAGACTGGTTCTCCACTCCTCCTTCTTCCACAATCTTTGGGATATGTTTCTGCAATGCTTCACATTAAAAGGTGGATTCATTTCCCCACCCTGGGCCTACATCCAAGGGAAACTTGCTTGCTTCTGCTCTCTCTGACTCCTACACGTGCTATGAGAATCAGCCTAGGATAACTTTCTGAAGGATGAGACACCAGAAGAAACAAAACCAAGGCATCCTACTTGTTCAAGCTAAACCCAAACATATGAGAGAGATTGTCCAGTATCAGTAAGTGCAAAATAATGAATTGTTATGTCCCTGCAAAATCCATGTATTAAAATCTTAACCTCCACTACGATAGTCCTGGAAGGTGGGGACTTTGGGAGATGATTAGATCGTGAGCCCTCATGAATGGTTATTTGTACCCTTATCAATGTGACCCTAGAGAGCTTCCTTGCCCCTTCTGCCATGTGAGGTCATAGTGAGAAGATGATCAACTATAAGCCTGCAAGCGAGCCTTCCCCAGACACTGAATCTGCCAGCACCTTGACTTTGGAGTTCCCAGCCTCCAGAACTGTGAGATATAAATTTCTGTTGTTTGTTAGCCATCTAGTTTATAGTATTTTTGTTACAGCAGCCCAAACAAATTAAAACAGTAAGTCATCTTAGCTACTCTATAACTGACCATAGACACGTAATTAAGTCCAGCTGTGTGAAGCCAAGAATTTTGGAGCAATTAGTTATACCATGTTATTGTGGCTGTATGTAACTGAAATAGACTTATTATATGCATTCTTACCCTAGACATAAAATCAGCACGATACTGCATATGAAAAACTCTTCAAAATTAATCATTTTATTTAACAAATAAATTATTAAGTAAAAGGAAAACGGTTGTGAGGGGGAAACCTACAACTTTCCAGATTTAAGGCACAATTCAACGAAATGCAGTATGTGGCTGTGTTTGGATCCTAAGTTATTTATTTATTTTTAAAGACTTTATTTATTTATTTGAGAGAGAGAGAGAGAGAGAGAACCAGACCAGGAGGAGGAGCCGAAGGAGAAGCAGACTCCTGCCTAGCAGGGAGCTCTACATAGGGCTCTATTCCAGGACCCGGGATCATGACCTGAGCAGAACACGGATACTTAACCACTGACCCACCCAGGCGTGCCTTGGGTCCTAATCTTAATAAACAAATCCTAAATGAAAACATTCAGACTTAAATAGGAAGATTTAATATTAAAAACTATTGATAATGATTTAGTCTATTAATGGTATAATAATGGGGTAGTGATTATGTTTTTTAAAAACATTCCTAATCTTTGTGAGCCATATACTGAAATATTTTCAAGGATATTATGATTATCCTTGGAACTTGCTTCAAAATAATCCAGTGTGATAGTGGTACAGAAGCGGGCCATACTGAAGAACAATGCTGCTCAAGTTTTAATGCATAAGAACATTTAGGATTCATTTAGGATTCTTGTTAAGATGCAGACTTGGATTCAGTACTTCTGTCGTGGCACAAGGAGAATCCACACGCCTAGCGAGCTCTTAGGCAAAGGCAATGCCACTGGTCCCTAGAATACACTTTGAGCTATAAGGTTACAGATAAAAAGAAAGGCCGTGAATTAGTAATTGTGTACCTGAGTAGTGGCTACATGGGTCCCCATAGAAACACTCTCCTTCATTCTATATATTTTTAATCTTTTCATAATACAATAAAAACTGTTTAAAATAATATTTCTAAATCATTTGAGCAGATAATACCATGCTGCCACTGAAACAGTGAGGTCCCAAGTTGTGTTTTTCTCACTGACTTTAGGTATAATACCTATTTAAAGAAATGAACCACTGAGACACAGAAGAGTTTATGAAGGCTCTGTGAACGAAGTGTCATTTTCACCTTGGTAGTGGAGAGTAGATAAGAGTCAGATATATGGGATGAGGGAATAAAAGAGTGCAGCATTTCAGGAGACAGAAATTGCTTTAGAAAATGCATGAAAGCCAGAAGGAACATCGAATGATTAAGTAGAAGATGCCTAGCCTGCGTGCTTATTAAAAGATATTTACAAATGTGCTGGGTTGCCATGGAATTTAAGAATTCAAAATATATGTTGTTGCTTTCATTGTGGGGCCTGGCCAGCAACTGGGAAAGAAAACAAACCAGGACCAAAATATAATTAACCGCAAGATGGCGCCAAAGCCCCTTCTGACCATCTCACAGCTTGAATTTTCATACTTCCTCTCCCCCCCTCCCCCCATGAAATCTGGAGTAGAATCAGAGCATAAAATAGAAACTCCATGTTTTAAGCAAGTAGTTAAAATAATTAAAATTTGAACCTAGCTATTACCAAGAATGATTTAATCATGAGGGAACTCATGCATTTTAATCACAGATATTAAATGCATTTTATTAGTTCATATTAAGTGATAGAAAAAGTACATATTCATATTTGATAAGTTTATTCTTCCTTAAATATCTTGGGAAAACTGCAGATAAAGTTTTATTGGCAACACTAATAATAATACCATTAAAATGAATTCTGTATCTTTATTTACCATATCCATTATTATAAATGGTTTTTGAATACCTTTTCAAAAAAGTTTTTTTCAGACTAAAAAAAAAAAAAGGAAAAAACTAGTAATTTCCTAAAACTTTCCTAAAACTTTTCATAATAGAATGAACTTAATTGTTAATATAAAAAAAGTATGTGATTTAAGTACCAAAATGTATTTTGGAAAAAATATTTCAATATTACATTTATTGGATTATGTTTTGACCATACAAAGATTACCCTAGCCCTATTTTTAGGTGGTTAAGTTTTCCACGCTAAATTTTCCATACATTAGAAAACAGGAGGACAGCAATCCTATTAAGCCACTGCTATTAACGAGCTACATGTGTAACTTGTCCAAAAATTTCAGTACCAACAAGTAAATTTAAAAATTACTTATTGGGTAGCCCAGGTGGCTCAACGGTTTAGCACCACCTTTGGCCCAGGGCCTGATCCTGGAGACCCGGGATCGAGTTCCGGGTGCTCCCTGCATGGAGCCTGCTTCTCCCTCTGCCTGTGTCTCTGCTTCTCTCTCTCTCTCTGTGCCTCATGAATAAATAAATAAAATCTTAAAAAATAATAAAAATTACTTATTGTGGATTTACTATATACTGTACAATGTGTGATTTGAATGATATCCAGTAAAATATAAATAAGGTATAATGTGAAAATATGTATGATGAACAGTGTTAAATATGGAAGAACATTCCAGCTATGGTTGGGAGTTCATTAGTTAATTAGTATTTGGACATTTCATTACAATAACAATAAAATAAGAAGCCAGAATAACATGGGCTTGGGAGTAAAGTTAAGGTAAAAACTGAGACAGCATTTGGATACTACTCTTTCAAGAAGCAGGACACTAAAGAGAAAGATAAAGCTAGGAAAGTATCTTTGATGGGAATGCAAGAAAAAGAATGATTTAGAATAAAATACTGGATTTACTGTGTAGGTAAAATGAGAGTATCCAAGCGACATGCCTTCCAAGTTGGGGCTGTATTCATATACTGTGGCTTAATAACAAAAAGAGCTTTTTTAACATAGGAAATAAGATACAGTTGAGTTTTTACTGTCTTGTATCTGTGATTTCATAGAGAATATATGTATCACTTATTTTTCAGGGGTGAGTCTACAAGATAGTTAAAAATGTATATTACTACAAAATAAAGATTATGTAACTCAAAATGATATGAGAAATTTTATGATGAAACACCAGTCAGAACTGAATTTGGAACTTTCAAAAGGAAATACTGCTTATAATTTAATATTTTAGGGAAAATATTAAATTATAAGAAATAAACTATTGCATTGTAAAAGAAAGAAACTATTGCATTGTAAAGATTGTTAGAGCCATGTCATTAATAAACATTATAGGTGATTAGTAATCACAATAAAAGTTGCAAGGCAATTGGATGTTTTAATTAATAATGATCATTTTAAGTAACTTACTTTATTTACTTAATATATAAGCAATTTACTAAACTGCTTAGCAAACGTGTTTCATTAAAAAAATATTAGGATAATCAGCTTGTGCCTCCAGTCCTAAATCTAAATAAATAGAGGAGACCAATTAGTAAGTTTATTTTTCACAGAAATTCATGCATATAACTTCTTCTATGAGCAGTAGGCCTCTGGATAGCAGAGACATTTCAACATTAAATGTGATGAAATAAATTAAAATATGATAAACAGATGAATATAAAAAATGAAATTACTGTTGTACATAAATGATTATTGAATTAATTGCACTCTTAAAACTTAGGGTTTAAGTTTTTTAACCTAATAGGATAGAATGTTTATGTTTTTATTTCTCCAAAGTCTTCTGATTTTTTTTCCTTATCTATTACTCAAAACCAAATCATAATGTCTTTTTTTTTTTTTTTTTTAAATTTTATTTATTTATGATAGTCACATAGAGAGAGAGAGAGAGAGGCAGAGACACAGGCAGAGGGAGAAGCAGGCTCCATGCACCGGGAGCCCGATGTGGGATTCGATCCCGGGTCTCCAGGATCGCGCCCTGGGCCAAAGGCAGGCGCCAAACCGCTGCGCCACCCAGGGATCCCCATAATGTCTTTGATGTTAAGATAATATTGTTTAAATATGCCTAAGCTCTACCTTGGCCAATATAAAGCACCCTCACTTCTTAGGGGAGATTCATTGGCAAATGATCCCTTAAATAGAATGAGATCCTTAGCATTTATTATTTTATAATTGATTAGAAAAGAATGTAGGAATTCTTTATAGTGAGAATGCTTTGTAAAAAACTTGTACATAAAAAGAAATGCTTTATATGGAGGGGCAAAATCAGTACAGAATATTTTAGTAGCAGGAATCTCATTTTACTTCTTTTATTAAAACATTATCATGACAGACATGTTATTTAAAGAAAGTAAATATTCAGTGATATTTTCCCCAAAATTACAAAACTCATTTATGTTTGGTTTAATAATTGGTAAGATGTATTTCTCCCAAACTGTGAGCATATTGCCCTAAAACCACATTTTGGTAATACATCATTTTTTGATGATGAAAAGTTGAATTTTGCTCTTACGCTGGTACTCAGACATGTGGCATTGTTGCTGTTCACTAGACATTATTGCTTGGAGAAGGAGTCAAGTGGTGATTTCCACAGGCAATAAGTTACTTATTTTTTTTTTAAGATTTTTAATTTTTTTTTATTTGAGAGAGAATAAGATGTACAGAGAGAGAAAGAGAGAAAGAGAAGCAGACTCCCCTCTGAGCAGAGAGCCCAATGTGGGGCTCCACCCCAGGACCCCCAAATCATGACCTGAGCCAAAGGCACTTAACCAACTGAGCCACCCAGGTGCCCCAAGTTACCTATTTTTTAAAGCATTGTTAGAAGACATTGTCTTGTAGCATTTGTTTATATTTTCCCCCTTAAAGCTATGGACTTAATTTTGTTTCTTGAGCCTTTCATTATGGTTACAAGCATTAAAATTATTTTTCTTTATGTCTATTAAATTACATTGGGGTCAAATAAATTTATACTTGTTAGGTATAAATCATCCTTGCAATTCCTGATAATATCTTAAATCTCATTTGTGAAAAACAGGTCATTGGTAAGAGAAAAGGATCCTCTTTGGTATCCAGAAAGTAAACTAGTACCAAAGTATAAGCCATAACCAAAAATCTTTTTCTATTGTGCTGACCAATTGGAGAGCATAGAATGAAATATAAAATTCAATACATGACATATAGAGTTTAATCTACTCAATTCATTAGGGGTGTGTGTGTGTGTGTGTGTGTGTGTGTGTGTGTGTGTGTCAGGGTGGAGGTGGGGGTGAGCAGACTGGAGTAATTATTTGCTATTCAGAACACTAGTTTAGAATCCTTCTAGAAAAATAAAGATCTACACAAAAGGGGAAGAAGTCAAATTTTCATCTAAATTTGCTTTCTACCCTGTAATTTTAAATCTGCAATATAGACAGGGAAGTGGAAACATGAAAATCCAAAGCTGTTCATATCCATCCTCTTCATTACTACTGGCATCATTCAATTACAGATGTTTTTCCCTATTAGCCACTGCATCTTGTGTTTTAGTTTTAGAAAGAAAAATTTATTAGCATTGATAAATAGTTCATTTAAACCTATGTAATGCTTTTATTAAAACTTTCAATTTCCTCCTGAAAAATGTACATAAAGGTAATTTTATGTGTATTTAATTTTTCAGAGTTAAAAGGAAAATGCATTGCTAGATGCCATATAGATCAAAATACTGAGATTTTGGGAGGAGGGGCAAGATGGCGGAAGAGTAGGGTCCCCAAGTCACCTGTCCCCACCAATTTACCTAGATAACTTTCAAATCATCCTGAAAAACCTACGAATTCATTCTGAGATTTAAAGAGAGAACAGCTGGAATGCTACAGTGAGAAGAGTTTGCACTTCTATCAAGGTAGGGAGATGGAGAAAATACTGAGATTTCATCTTAGAAATATATACTCATTAATAGCACTTAAATATTAAAAGATAATGAAGAGATAGGGTTCAAAGTAATCTTTCTAATTAATTTAATTTTCTATGATTATCTTTCTGATAAATATTTTACAATGGTTACCTTTCTTAAATAGAAATATGAATTGGAGATGTGCAGCTCTCCTCAAAATGCATTTGCATCTTTAAATAACTAGACAAATTCCCTAATGCCATGAGAATTGTTTGAACTTTAAATATTTAGAAATGAAGTCTTGAAAGAAGCATGATCCTTAATAGAATGATGCTCCTTAGGAAAAAACAAAACAAAACAAAACAAAAAACAAAACAAATGAAATGACTTTCTTATCACTGCAATTAGACATTTACAAAATGATGAATGAATGAACAAATGCTTAATTCTTGTGCTAGAAAATATTTTTAATAATGACAATCAAACTTCTACTTAGGGGCCCTAGTGGCTCAGTGGTTGAGCCTCTGCCTTTGGCCTAGGTTGTGATCCCGGGGATGGGATGGCTCCTCACATGGAGCCTGCTTCTCCCTCTGCCTAGGTCTCTGCCTCTCTGTGTCTCTCATGAATAAATAAATAATTAAAAAAAACTTTCACTTAACACTAGGTTTTATGCCTTTTATGCCCACATCATCATCATTCCCCTACTAATGTTTCTCCCTGGTTTTTACCCACAGAAAGCCCATTTAAAAAAAAATCAATTCTTTCTGTTTAAACTAAAAACCCACAAAACTAATCATTAACATTTTAAACCAATAACATTAGTTTCAAGGTGAATTTCTATTGCTACTTGCTTTGTTCTTGCTTAGGAAAAGTGAAGAATTTTTTTGGAGGGGGTATTAATGACTAAAATATATACTCTAAATCAATACACTTGGATTATACTTAATGAATCAGGCTTTTTATGAATCTCTCTAGATTTTCAGAGTTCAATGACTATTAATTCAGCCACTATTTATTGAGTGTTTACTATATTCCAGGCATTCACAGAAGTGCTGAGAATACAATAAATTAATGAAAAATACTGATAAAACAAAACCAAAAATCAGAAAACAGAATATGCCATGTGGATACGCATTTTGATATTTTGTTTTTAAATAACAAGTAGCAAGCAGAAAATTATCACAAGATGCTCCACTATTACCTGTTTGGATTATGCTACTGCCTATGAAGAAAGCACTCAAAGAACTTCAAGCCAATAGCCAGTGATCAGTATCTTGATGTTCAGGAAAAAAAAAAAAAGAAAAAGAAAAAAGCTGTGAAAGCCTATAGGAAATATTGTTGAAAGTATTACATGATAGCTTGTTCAGAGAACAAGGATAATCAGTGATCTCTTCTGTAAAATAACAGTGGTGTTCCTGTACTATTCATTATAGGCTCTTTCTCCAGATATTAGATTACACAATACTTTAAGAATCAAATTCATAATGAACTACAAATTTAAAGACAACACCCTTCTGCAAAGACTTATTATAAGCTCTCAAGGTTAGAGTTAAATATAAACAGTGTTAAAATACAACAGGCAAACTCTGAATTCCCAATGTGCATGTAGTTAACCGAAATGCTGGACTTATGAACTCATTTGTACCTTTGTCTCTCTGTAATATTTCCTGATACATAAAAAGTGTTCTTTTCATTTTTCAGAATTTTTTTAAGATTTTATTTATTTATTCATAGAGACACAGAGAGAGAGAGAAAGAGAGAGCGAGAGAGAGAGAGACGGAAGGCAGAGGGAGAAGCAGGCTCCATGCAGGGAGCCTGATGTAGGACTCGATCCTGGGTCTCCGGGATCACGCCCTGGGCTGAAGGTGGCGCTAAACCGCTGAGCCACCTGGGCTGCCCATCATTTTTCAGAATTAATTATATCTTGATTGCCTAATCAATATATATCTATATATTTAAATCTTAATATTTCATCAAGATTAAATATACAAAAATCACTGATTAGTCTGTGGTAGCAGTCAAGGTTGGAGTTATTTCTCTAGGGTACACAGAAGAAATTCCAAGAGGTAAAGTGGCAGGGCCCTTAAACTGGCAAATTCTCTACACAACTACCTGGAAATCAAAAAGTAATCTTTATGTATTTTCATTATAAAGGGGATTATTGGATATTTTAGAAAGGTTCATATGAATATATTTCCATCTTCATCAGAACTAGGTGACCCATCTTTTCCTTAGAGTGATAAAGCTATTTTATTTTTGTCCTTTTTGGCAGAGAGAGTAACTTTTTGACTGAAGACCCAGCTATGTACTGATTTTTCTGTTGCCCTGGATCTTGGGGGTTCTAATATTTCCTAGTGTAACATGGTTAAACATCACTTGGCAGCAGCTTATGAAAGATTCTTAATAAGCCAATTAATACATATCATCTCTCAGGTAAGGAATCAAGGTTAGAAAGAAAATTGAGATAAAATTTAATTAATTTTGTTTCTGAAATAAATTTGACAGGCAGGTACAAAAATTGGGAGGATATTATTTCTCTATTACCTATTAATGTCACTATTCTTACAATTACCTTTATTATCTTCAATAACCAAATGTTAATCATTGATTTTAATGTTTACACTAATTAGTGATTTTTTTATAATAAACAGGAAATAACCTATCTCCAAATTTAGTGACCAGAGTGGATCTTGCCACATTGTAATCCATGTCAAAAGGAATTAATCATAACACTTTAAAATATAGATTGTCTCCTTTCAGCTATTTTTGGGGTAATAACTTAGCAAAGCCCATTTGCTCAAATGCATAAATATACTGTCCTATTGAGTGTCTTGAAATGGCAATTGTCCGGTGACCTATAAGTATTTTAGTCTTCAATATCTTTGCAACAATGTCTTGGAAATGAATGAATAATAAGTAGAAAATATGAGGTGATTATTCTTCTATGCCATGGTACTTAAAATGTACTGTGATATTGTGTTTTATCCTGGGTCTCACCTTTATAGTGACATAAGTTAAACCTCAAAAGAACTTTAGAAAAACAAGACAGATCTTTAGAATGTAGAAAGTATATTAAGGTAATATGTGGCTTGAATTAGGATGATGAGGTGGGGAAAATAGTAATCTATGTTATTTCTGTATTTATTTTCCAGATTAATTGTGTTATAAATAGGAAGTAAAGGAGTGCCCAGTGATACAACCTGTCTCCTCTTCCTTCATCCCATAATCACAGCCCATAATTGTTGCCAGATGGGACAAGGAGAGTAGGAGGTTTCATTTCTTCCTAGTACTATTTTTCTTCCTTTTCAATGTTTTTCTTTTGTTTTGTTTCATAATAATACTGCACAGAACCACTTTCTATGTTAATAAATTTCTACCTTATCTCTAAAATCATAATAAAATACCACATTCATGTACAACTTAGATAGGCATGAAGGTTATATACTAATATATAAATGCATTAACTGACACAAAACAAGCTCTTCAAATTTCTTCATTCCTGAGAATGAGATCAACTGCAAACTCTAAGAATGAAGTAGCAAGAAAACCATTAATATTTCTATTGAATTCACTAGTGTTTAGTATGCTTAAATGCTTGAAAAAAAACAAAAAGAAAATATTATATGTAGTTCTCTCAAAAATAGAAAAAAAACATGGGGGGAGAAAAAGTGAGGTAGAGAGAAAAGAAGAGAATGAATTAGTTAATACCTCACCTCAAATGATTATAATTTCATTGTGGGTATAATTGAAACCAAAAAAAAAAAAAAAAAACCAAACACATTAGATTATGGACTCTCTGGGTTTCTAAGAGGATAATAAGCAAGGGAGCATTCAGAGCATGTTGAAAATGGGGAAAAGAAAAAAAAAAAAGAAAATGGGGAAAAGATGTTGGTGACAGACCATAGAAATAATGCATAAAACATGGAATGGATGAAGAAAGCAAGCTACGAAGACGTTTTAGGTAGGACAAGTACACCGAAAATAGTACAAGGAAAGGTTTGACTAGATTGCATTACAAGTCATGCTGTGAAATAATACCATTTCCTAATTTGAGGAGATGCTTAATGGAGTAAAACTTGGTATTTATGAAAGAATTTTAATTGAATTAAATGTAACATATGAATCCATACATACAAACACCCTGAAAACAAGAGTGAAATGGTGAGCAATGCAGTGGGGAAATTATTCCATTTTGGAATGTGGAAAAGAGACCTCAAGGTGATAAAATAAATACGTGTATGAATGAAATTAAGTGTTTAGTTTGATCTATTTGAATTAGGGTTGAAAAATGTGCAGTATCTAGGGGCGGCTGGGTGACTCAGTGGTTGAGCCGCTGCCTTTGGTTCAGGTCGTGATCCTGGGGTCCTGGGTTTGAGCCTCACATCGGGCTCCCCACAGGGAGCCTGCTTCTCCCTCTGCCAATATCTCTGCCTCTATCTCTGTGTGTTTCATGAACAAATACATAAAATCCTTAAAAAAAAAAAAAAAGAAAATTGTGCAGTATCTAAAAATAAATAACAAAAAATAAAAAAAAGTAGATAAAAATAACCAAATAGATTGTGGCATCACCAATTGGTGACTAGTTTTTGTTGTTGTTTTGTTTGTTTTCATTTTTTTGTAGTTCAACTGAAACAGATAAGTTTAACGATCAGAATAAAATGGGCTCAATTAGGAAAACCTGTTTATTATAAAAGGTGCTTTGCAGTATAATAAATCTTTTTCAAGTTGATTTTTTTCATAGGATTTAATATATATGATTATTCTTCAGTTTTCCAAATTAAATTGTTCAGGCGGCCATAAGTTTACTGATACTCCAACAATGTTTAACAAATGTACTATTCCTCACTAGCGATTCATAGTTGAACAAGTTGTGCAAAAAGTACACTGAACACAGTGCACTAAAGCGGTGTTTCCATACATCCACCTACAGTGCATCACCCTAAGTGATTTATATTTCATTTTTCACTAAATGAACTTGTGCCCTTAGAATACAAAAGATGTAATCAAGGAAGAAGTGTATGTGGTCTGTGTCTCTGAACAGTGTTATCACCCATATATATATTTTTTATGTTTCACATACTTTAAGTCTTTTTTTTATTGGAGCTCAATTTGCGAGCATATAGCATATCACCCAGTGCTTATCCAGTCAAGTGCTCCCCTCAGTGCCCATCACCCAGTCACCCCAACTCCCTGCCCACCTCCCTTCCCACTACGCCTTGTTCATTTCCCAGAGTTAGGAGTCTCTCATGTTCTGTCATCCTCACTGATATTTTCACTCATTTTCTCTCCTTTCCCCTTTATTACCTTTCACTATTTTTTATATTCCCCAAATGAATGAGACCATATAATGTTTGGAAAGATGAATGGATAAAGAAGCTGTGGTCTATGTATACAATGGAATATTCTTCAGCCATTAGAAACGACAAATACCCACCATTTGTTTCGACGTGGATGGACCTGGAGGGTATTATGCTGAGTGAAATAAGTCAATCGGAGAAGGTGACTAGTTTTTATAAGGTTAAGTAAGTATCATTTTAAGTTGATTGATTTATATTAGAGAATTTAAGTCTATTTGAATTCTGACTATACAATTTTATAGACTTATCCTACTGTGCATTTTTTTTTTTTTTTTTTTTTTTTTGGCCAGAGTTAGCTGTCTGAATGGTCTTAGTGTACTTTATATTGGATGGCTTTTTCTGAATACAACTGTTCTTTTTGGAAAAAAAAATTAAGTATGAGAATATTAAAATATAGATTAATTCATTTAGAAATGTTACTTTAGAATATTTCTAAATATCAAATAAGGGAAATGAAAAAATATAATGGTTTCAACTAAATATTTCTCCAAATATGTGTATAAATAATATAAAATACAGCATATATAAATGACAAATAATTATATATAAATGCCTATAATGCATTTTTACATTATTAAATGAAGTTATTACATATAAGCTGTTTTATACATATACATTTAGATACATTTAAACCAAAAAAAAATACATTTAAACACCAATACATTTATTGGTGTTTTTAAATCACCTTAAGGTGGCTCTTCCTACTTATGATCATTAATATTCAGGGCAGCCTGGGTGGCTCAGCAGTTTAGCTCCCCCTTCAGCCCAGGGCATGATCCTGGAGACCAGGAATCGAGTCCCACCACCGGCTCCCAGCATGGAGCCTGCTTCTCCCTCTGCCTGTCTCTGCCTCTCTCTCTCTCTCTCTCTCTCTCTGTCTCTCTCTCTGTGTGTCTGCCATGAATAAATAAATAAATAAATCTTTTTAAAAATTTATTAATATTCATTAATATAAAAATATGAATAATTTTAAGATATTTTGAGTATAGTCCTTTAAAGACACACTTTAAAAGTATTTATAAGATCAACATATTTATAATCCTTAAAAAGATTCATAAAGAAATTATTTCCAAATTTACTTCTGTGGTACAATCATATTTATGTTACAGATACTCACTTTGTAACATTAACTGGTTCAGAGATTATCCAGAGCAGATTGCATTTATTTAGTGATAATGAAAACAGATAAGACATTTGGGTAAAGTTTTCATCCATCAGTTTTCCCACTGCTTCAATTGCAGAGAATATTATCTCTAAATAATACAAAATTATGCAGGAATATATGAAAATATAGTACTAGACTTGGATTTTAAAGAGAGTTTGAATAAATCATTAATTATCCTGATTTGTTGATGCCCACCATTAATAACACTATATACAAGCACAATAAGCATATTTAAACTAATGTTGATTTTTCCCGTCTGCATCTGAGCAGTGTTTGGGCCTCCTAAATGCTAATTATTGAGAGACATAAAGATGTTTATGGTTATAATAAAGCCATTAATATAATTCACAAGGTTTTCTATAGTAGATTGTCTACAAATAATATTGACTCTATTAATTTCCAGGGCCATTGAATACAAGTGATTATGGAGGAATTGCCCTGTCATGGCCGTGAATAAATCATGTTCTATGCTCCACTGGACAACACCTCTTAAAATTATATTGGAATCTATAAATATGATCTGGACAAAGGATGGAAGCATTTATGGTAGAGTAATGACAGTGTGATAGTAAAGCAAAAATAAATGGAAGTTAAGAGATCTGTGGCTTAAGTCTGGTCTTTGACTAGCTATGTATTTGTAGAGATAAACCAATGACTTCTTTTCCTCTTTTGCAATGCTTAGAATTCCTAATGACCTTTCCAGTTTAATTTGTGGTTTTAAAATGATACAGTGTATGAAAATATAAGATTATTGATTAGTTCAATTAATTGTACATTAATTTGGAAAAAGCCTACTCACTTCACACTGTAAAAGTTAATTTTGTGGAAAAAAAATAATCTAGTAGTTTATTCAGGACTTAACTTACACTGAGTTTTTAATATGGAAAATTTATCTTTGAGTTTTCCCTTTTACTCACATGATATTTTATGCCCCAGTTTGTTTGGTTTCTGACCTAGCTAGTTATTAACATACTTGATCTTGTGGGTATTTAATTCCTGCAAGAAAGCAGACTTGCTGAAAGGTTAAATAAAATTTGTTTACATGAAATCAGTACATGGAATGTGGTCATCATGAATATTTATGACAGTGTGATTGGGATATATAGTCCTTGGAGAAAGATTTTATTTCAAAATATCATGTACTGAGAAAGTAGAGATAATGCATAAAAGACTAAAATTTCTTACATTTTTTGAAATGTGATATTAAGGATTTTTTTGTTTAAACATGATGAAAGATTATAATAAATGCCATGCTTCTTTAAATTTAATTTTTATCTATTTTGCACATAGTGTATAAAAATTAATATTGCTACTTGTCTATCATGTATCTATCTATATGTAAGCATATATATAAACCTGTGTATGCGTAAGCTATTTACGTAAGCATCATTCTAGTTTGAGTTGTCTGTTTGTTTTTTAATTCAAGACCCTGAGATCAAGACTTGAGCTGAAATCAAGAGTCAGACACTTAAGTAAGACTGAGCTACCCGGGCTCCTCAGTTTGGATTTTTCTTTTTCTTTCTTCTTTCTTCTTTCTTTCTTCTTTCTTTCTTCTTTCTTTCTTTCTTTCTTTCTTTCTTTCTTTCTTTCTTTCTTTTCTTTCTTTCTTTCTTTTCTTTTCTTTCTTTCTTTCTTCCTTTCTTTCTTTCTTCCTTTCTTCTTTCTTTCTCTCTCTCTTTTTTCTCTTTCTTTCTTTCTTTCTTTCTTTCTTTCTTTCTTTCTTTCTTCTTCCTTTCTTCCTTTCTTTTTCTTTCAGATCTGTTTATTTATTTGAGAGAGAGAGAGAAAGAGAGAGAGAGAGACAGTATGGGCTAGGGGAGGGGAAAAGACTCCCCACTAGGCAGGGATTTCCCCCCTGTGTGCGGCTGGATCCCAGGATCCTGAGATCACTACCTGAGCTGAAGGCAGATGCTTAACCATCTGAACCAACCAGGTGCCCCAAGTTTTTCTTAATTAATGATTCTTAGGTCTTTATTTTCCCTGCACAATAATTATTTTCCCATATTTATATAATACTTGTGATAATTCCTCATATCAAGCCTTAAAATATAAGCTAAAATCTGTATCTTGGTAGGAAGTATATAACTTTGAGTTAAAAAATTCTTAAAGTTCCTGAGTCATATATACCTAAATTTTAATCTGATTATTACCACTTAACTATATCACCATAGACAAATCTCCGAACTGCCAAATTTTAAGCATCTCACCAATAGCATATAGATTATAAGAGTATAAAATATATAGTTTTTGTGAGAACAACATAAATTCATAGTAAGTACTTAATGTTATCTTGAATCGTGAACATGCTGAGAGACTGAATATACAAATAGGCAATGGCCAGAATATATATAAAAATAGAACTCTGCCCCACAACCTGCAATAACTTGCCTAGGAGACCAGCCTCGTTATTTGCAATAACCAGTCCAGGAAGCCAGCCTGCTGTAAGTTGAAATTGAAGGAAGCCCAATTGCTATCCTTGTAATAATCTAGTAAGCTAAGCAATAACTTCTGGAACAATCAGCCTAAACTGTCCAGGACTCGATTAATAACTGACAGCTTTCTTGATTTTTGTCCCCCCTTCTAACTTAGACTCAACCAGAGAAAGCCAAATATACAACCCCCTCATCAAAACCACTGCATACCTTGCTTCTAGTTAGCCTGCCTCCAGCTCCCCCATGCCAACGGCCTCTAATCAAAACATACCTGAAGTCTTCCCTTTGTTCCACTATAAAGACTTCCCATTTCCCTGCCTGCCTTTGAGTTCCTGCCAAAATCGAAGGGACCTGGTGGATCCCCTTGCTATAGCAAGCTGTTAAAAGATCTCCTTTGCTCTTCTCACTTATTCTTTATTTTGCTTTGTACGAGAGACAGCATTAAAAATCTCAACATCATTGTGCATTACACAGTATATAACAATATATACATGGACTATACTGTTGAACAGCATTTTCGCACATGCAAGATCTCATAACTTTGCACCTATTTACTTCTCTAATAATAAATAGCTTAACTGGATCAAAGAGTGGTGGGACTCATCTAACATATGAAAACTCCAATGAATCACCTAGACTTTAGGGCACTTTTTACCTCGGTTAAACTCAGAAGCTCTGATTAGTGCTCTAACCAATATAATACAATTAAAAGGTTACCTTTGATTGGCCTGCATACCAGATAGAAGAAGCTAATACCACAGAAATGTCTGTGTGATTTTCATGTAGCTGACACCATTCATTCATTCACTCAGTAATATTTTTGAACGGCTACTAGTATGTGATATCAATATTTGATATCAATACAAAGTTCAGTGCTATCGTATAGTTTGCCCAAGGTGAGAGGGATACAGACACCAAGCAAAAAATAATAGAAATAATTATAAAAATTACACATTATAGCATGTTAGATGGGCTATATTCTATAGATAAGAAGGTACTTCAGGGTAAGGGGAAGAGGTTTTCCTTTGAAAAGGAGCCAACACTTAACCTAGAGTACTCAGGGTAGGTTTCATGTAGAAGATAGTGCTTCATAAACTACTGGAAGAAGTGACAGAGCAGGCAGATACCTGGTGGAAAAGTGCTTCAGAAAGAAGAAGCAGTGACTGCACAGGAGAAGGGGGTTTGCCAGAAGTGGGCTAAAGAGAATAATGGGGCCCAGTGTGGATGGACTGAGGTGAGTATAGTAGACACCGACATCAGAAGAGCAAGCAGGATGGAGCAGAATGAGGTGGGAAAGGTAGGATGTGTAGGGTTTGTGGGGCATTGTGAAATCTGTGGCTTTTACTCTGTGGGAAGTGAGAAACCATTGCAAGAGTTTGAACAGAGGAGTAATACGATAAGATTTACATTTTAAAATGATCATTTGGATATATAAAGAATATGTGAAGCATAGAGGTCAGGGGTCAAATTTAGAGACAAAGATCCAAGACCAAAATCTATGGTACTAATCCAGGCTGGAGATGGAGCTGTCTAGGACTAGGGTGGTAGCAGTGAAGATGATAAAAGCAGTTATATTCTCATAAAAGCTTGAAGATAGCCAGCGATATTTGCTAATAGATTAGATATGTGGTGAGAGAGAAAATAAGGAATCAGGGATAACACCAAGAATTTTTGCCTGACAAACTGGAAGAAACTTCATTAAAAAATGCTATTACTTGTATGTTTGAGGAGAGAAAAAGATCAGAAATTCTTTTCTTACACTCTCAGTGATTTTTGTTTCTGGACAATCTCCCTCTTTTATCCCTGATTTTTATTATCAGTATGCTATCTGTTTGAGTAACCTTAAGATGTCTGTAAACATAAAATAATTATTATTTTGGAAAAACTTGTAAGCTTTGGCTAAATATAATTTGAATTTCTACTATGATTTCAAAGTTTTCATCTTACATTTAAAAAAAAATTGAAACACAAAAATACTAGGTTCTTTTGTCCTTGGTACACCAGCCTCTATAATCCTATACAATCCTCCCTTCAGCTGGAGAGGCGGGTGTGATTTAGAGGCAAGTGAATTTCTCCTCCAGTTCCTCTCTCGGAATTCTGCTGGGGCGCAGTGCTCATGCTAGCCTCAGGATCAGGAAAGTGAGGGATCTTCTATCCGGTACATGAGGATTAAGAAGGTGGAGCCACAGAATTAACTGCTATTGTTATTCACCAGTAGAAAGCCTCTATTAAGCATCTCTGAAAGTCAGCACAAAAACTCTCTTATATAATGTACAATGAAAATGTGTTTTCAGAAAGAAATGGATTTTTTTACTTAAACTTCCTATCTTAGATTTCAACTCAGCCTTTTAAACCTGCTTCTCCTTCAGTTTTTCCCATATCCACACAGTTTGGTTCGAGTCATAATCTTAAGAGTCATTGGGATCCCTCTCTAATTTTCACACTGCATATAAAATCATTAACTAATGTTAATACCAGCAATAAATAGCAATGGTATTAATTACTTATTGAGTTCTATGTGTCAGGCATTGTGTTAATAGCTTTATATTCACAATCTCATTTAATTATCTCAACAACGCTTTGAGGTAATTACCATTATTATTGTGAAGACACTAAAGCTTCTCGCATAATTAATTTGCCCAAGAAGATGGAATTTAGAAAACAGAGAATGCAGGATATATTACTTTGCTGCATTAGACAGTCTTCCTAAGTTGCGTCAATCCTCTCATCTACATTTTTTTTTATGTTGTCTACTTGTCTCTGTCCCAACTGCCATAACCATAATACATTTCCTTCTTTCTTAGGCTAATGCAGTGGTCTTATCAACTGTCTCCCTCCACTGTTCTTGCTCTGTTGCTCTGTCATCCATTTTCCACAGGGCAATGGTAGATATCTTTCAAAATGGAAAAAAAAATCATGTTTATCCTCCTGCATTAAAGTCAGTCATGTTATCATATTACCCTTAGTCTTGTCATAAAAGTATAAACACCTATTTGGATAGTCACATGTTTGGTCCTTACCCTACTCCTGTATACTAGCTTTCCTGGTTTTGTAGCTCAAATTCTTAGCATCTTCAGAGGTAATGAAGGATCTAGCTCATCTGAAAAAAAAATACGAGATTACCTTTTAGTAATTTAAAATTAAATCGTAACTGCCAAGTATAGTGCTTTTGACAATGTCTTTATTTTCTACCACTAGTTAAATATGTGAGGAAAGCAAAATTGTCATGAGAACACTGTTTTGCAAAAATCCAATCAGTGAATGAGAATTTTGCTGCATTATATCAAGGGTGATTTCAGTAGACTATGTTAACCTGTTGAGCAAATACATACTTGCCACTGGATCAGCAAATTGTCCTTCCCAGTAGAAAACAAGATACCTTTGAACACTTTTCACACTTTTACACTTCCATTTCTTATCTCCACACTGGCCATCATAATTATGTTAACACTCTGAAAGTTAGGTGGAAAAATAGAATTCATTTGAGTTTATTTTTATAATTTATAATAATTGAATGGGTCTGAATCCCTGAGTTGATCCTAAGTCACCAAGATTTCAATATAACTTTCACTGAAATTCCTTAAACAGCTATTTACAGATTATTATTTGGAGTAGCTTACCTGAATCCATTTTGATTTCATTCTTGCATAGTCATTTAATTATTAAATAAATATACATGTACAAAAAAAACCCTCCTGTCTTTATAGGGTTTGCCTTCTATTGCAGGAAGACAAATATTAAGCAATAAACAACAATTAAAATAAGTGAGTTTAGACAGTCTGTTAGGAACATGAAAATGGGGGAAAAAATTAAGTAGAATAAAGTAAGGAAGTTAAACTGGTGAGAGTAAGCCTAATTGAGAATATGACATTTGGAGGTGGTAAAAAATTTAGATGTGTGGAATCTGGATATATAGCACTTTAGGCTGAGGACCCACAGATTGCAAAATCTCTCTGGCGAGAGTGGCTAATGTAGGTAGGGTAGAGGGAGTGAAACACTGTATAGGAGACTTACTGGAAGGATAGGAAGGCATTGCATGCCATTGTACGGACTTAGACTTTTATTATGAATGAAAGAGGGAGCCACTACAGTATTTATAGTGAAGAAATGACTTGATCAGGCTTACATTTCTTCAGCATCTACTATGGTGAATATAAACATAGAAGGGTGAGTGTGGAAGGAAGAAACCATTGAGGAAATCATTGCTACAATGCAGAGAAGACATAATATTGACCTGATCTTCACAGATAGTCAAGGTGGTAAGAAGGGGTTAGAGTCTGTTACAGACAGGCCCAATTTGAATAATTAATAACAGATTGGATATAGAACAAGAGATAAAGATAGTTATTGAAGATGACTCCAATATTTTTTCCTGTACAATGAAAGAATGGAGTTGTCATCAACTGAGATGGGAAAATATTAGGCGAGCCGTTTTTTTTTTGGTGAGGGAGTAGTGTTGGGAGTTCAGTAATAGACATGTTAAGGTAGAGTTAGCTATTTACCAGACCTTCAAGTGTAGATGTGGAAAAAGCAGTTGAATATGTAACTCGGGAGATCAGGGAGAGATTTTTTTATTTCCTTTGCATATTGGTGATATTTACAAATATGAGAGTGGAAGAATCTCTAAGGAACTGAATGTAAGTAGAAGAGAAGAGGTCCAAGAACTAAAGCCTGAAATATTCCCAAATTAAGAGGATGGGGGTGGGGAGAAAGGAAGGGAAACTGAGAGACAGATGCCAAGTTAGATAAAAACTAAATTTACTCATTAACACGGATATGTAAGCATTATCGCTAACTTTGACAAGTGAGGTAATTTTTATGAATTGGCTTCTCTTTAGACAATTAACTTTAGCATTTTCCTTTCCCTTTTTCTTTTTAAATGTTTATTTTTATTTTAAAGAGAGAGCATGCAAGCTGGGAGAGGGGCAGAGGAAGAGAATCCCAAGCAGATGTCCTGCTGAGCATAGAGCCCCATGGAGGGCTCAATAATCTCCTGACCCGAGATCATGACCTGATCTGAAACCAAGAGTTGGTGCTTAACCGACTAAGAAACCCAAGCGCCCCTTCATTTTCCTATTCCGTCTAACTACATATTTAATAGTAGTTAGTTTTCTCACTAGACATCAAGAATGTGATAAATTTGGATGGAATTTCTAGACTATATCATATTTCAATTGGAAAATCAGTCAGCAATAATACACACTTTTAAGCCTCACTTTCACTATATCAGCTTCTATAGTTAAAGGGATTTATGACTAGGATGTAAGTAGAAGAGTTTTGTGTAATGTTTATCTTTTTCCTTCTTTGTTGTCTCCCTCCTGGTGGCTGAAATATGGATGTGATGGTAAAAGCCCCCATCATGGACTATGACTCCAGATCATTCACAGAGAAAGAATAAGAAGGAAGGAGGAATAAGAGGGATTACCCAAAACCATTAACATCAGAAATGGCCCTGTCACCTATTCGTTTTTTTTCATGAGGAAGAAAAATTCCATGTTATTTAAATCATTGTTTTTATTCTAATTATCATTTTCCACACTCAAATATTGGTACCAAACCAAAAACCCTTTTCTTTATAGTACATGGAAGCTAAGGAAAAGAAAAAAAAATCAAATAAATTATAGAAGAAAATTCACATCAGCTGTGAAGTGGAGCACATATGTTGTATAACTATAGTCAGAGCAGTGGCTGGAAGAAGTAGAATGAAACAAAATGGAAAAGAAGCTGAAAAAAATTAGAAGCTGAGATTTTGGATTAGAACACAAACATTTTATTTCAAGTGAATTTCAAATGTCCCCTTGAAAGCAATGTTAGTGAGGCTGCTGTAAACATAAGTATTATGCTTTCCTGTTCCTGAATATACTCCCAGATTGATTTAATTAGCCTAGTGCGTCTCAAAACATGTTCTCAAGATAATCTTCAAAAAGAGAGTCTAAGAAGTCTTGTATCTTTTCATTCCCTTTTGAGGGCAATATTTACATCAAGATAGCTAAACTAATACTACATTAAGAACACTGAAAATACTATTTGATTTTTTTCAACCAAAATTTTTCAAGGACTGCCTCTCACAGCCTTTCACTTTGTTAATGAATGACACTAAAGTTTTAGATAAAGTTATCTTAACAAGAAAACTTCATGTTATAAAAGAAATTTGAGTATTGGTTTTATTGATGCAGTAGCCAAAACATCTTCGCAAAAATTACAGTAGCAAATCAGAGTTCATGTTTTGAATTCAGTTCAAGTCTTGCTTTCTAATTACCTCCTGGGTTTCTGTCGTCTATCTTCCCTCTTTGTTAAAATAATAATAATGATGATAATCAAAACATGTGCTTCCCTGCCTGGAAGATTCCTGACAACTTGTGTAAAAAAGTAATTCACTCCTAAGCAGCTAATCCATTTAAAACATTCCAAAAAAGAATCACCAACCAAGCATTAAAATTACATTTCAACCATGATCAAACAAACGTAGCATAATCAATTAGGTGTTAAAGCATCTAAACACAATTATCCAAACTCATAATTGAATCCAGAAAGTAGTCTCCAAACTTAAAGAACAGAAGGTAACACTTTCATGTTTAAAGATACATCCAAAAAAATAAAAAAGAAAAAATAAAGATACATCCACAGAGCACTCACAAATATAGGCAAAATTAGAGCAACTTTACAGATAAAGAAGCTTATTATTAAAATTTTTACATCTGTCATTTAACTACATATTAACTGAACTTACAGTTACATAACTTTAGATAATTATTTTAAAAGCTACAAATACATCCTAGGTACATGAAATGTCACAGAATTTCTTTCTCAAATCTATATTTGTACTTTAAAATTTTGTTGAATAAAATATTTATGTTAGCAATTATAAAAGTACATGATGCTGAATTTCATTATTTTAAGCACAAATTGTACTGATTTCTAATAAGATACAAGTCATTTAGTTATCATTACTAACTGCTTATATAGTACAATTAAATTTAAACTTCCAAAATATTTATTTATCGAGATAACTATTGTCAAAAACTTTTTCCAGGTACTAGGAATAAAAGAATGAATAAAATAAAATTGATCTGCCATATTTGGTGAACTCTTACATAATGAATTCCTACTCTAGCTCAAACAGATCACTCACAGCTTATTGTATTAAATGAGTTAATAGCGCCTGAAATAAAATAAACATTATTCAAGGTTATAATCATCATTATCTCTTCTTATCATAATTATTTCTTTATTGTACATATTCCCTTTCATTATGAAAGCAAGTATCAGTGTCTATCACAGTTCATGACATTTATGCTTATTAGCATTTAAGAATATTGAAAGAGTAAATGCTATTTAACTCACTTTTGTGGGAAAGGAATAATCTTTGATGTAAAATATTCTTTCTAAGTCAGTTTTTGGAAATCAAATATGTTAAAAATTACATAGTTCCACATATGCTATGTTAGAAAAGATGTGTAATAATGGAAAAATAGCTGATTTATCCATAAATGATTATAAAGAACACTTTAAATATATGTTATTTCCATGTCAATGCTTATAAAAATAATAATATAACCTATAAGTTAAAATTAAGAGATGATGGAATTATTTTTAAGGAAGATCATTCATAAATGCATTAGTACCTTTTATTAAGCTGTAATTATAGAATTCTAAGCTCTAATGAAAAATAAAATGGCTATAGATTAGCAGTTAGAAACAGATGATATTATTAGAAGATGAAAATATTAACATATATAACTAGGCTTAAGCCCTGTATAAGAGAAGATAATAGAATCAAGTTGTATTTGATATATCATACCAGTAATAATTGGTTTAGATAACTAATAAATTGCTATGTATGGAGCAGTTGCTAGGAGCTTAGAATACATATCATAAAAATATAATAATGAAAGGAGATCTATATATCTCAATAAATAGTACTGATATAATATTAATATAGAAAATAACTCATGAAATATTTCAATAAATGTGGGTACAAAATTCTCCTGATACAATAGAAGATGAATAAATTTTCCCTGAGGAAATCCATTACACTCCTAGAAGAGAAGAGGGCAATTAGACTAGATCTTGAAAATGGAGTAGGAGCATAGGAATCCAAAAGGATGATACAGAATTTTTTTTTTTTGAAACAGAATTTTTTAAAAGCATTGAGACAACAGAGCATGCAGCACATCTAAAAACATGCAAGGTTCTGTTTAACTGGAATGTGGCCAGAGTAGTGATGAGCAATGAGAGGAGGCTCAAATGGAAAACCAAAGAAACATTTTTATGAAGTAGTATAATACAGAAGATCTTGGACACTATATGTTAGTCAAGGGGGAAGTATTAATTGTTTTAAGTACTGTCATAGACTTCAAATAGTTCTCATAGAGAAATACTTGGTGGATGTATTAGACAGTTAAGAAATTTGGAGGAAAGATGCATTGATAAGGATTATATGAAGTTGAAAAAAGAAAGAGACAAGGATGGACCTAGATACAGCATCCATAAAACTCATTGGTACCCTGTTTCATGGTTCCCAAATAGGAGACAGATAAAACCTAGTTACAAATTTTATTAGGGGATAAGGCTGACAGCAAGACTTCTAAATCTGTAAAGATGAGTGGATAGGGGTGACCTTGACTGAGATGTTGAATACAGAACAAAAGGTGTTGAGTAAGGGTGAAATAATGCATTCAATTATTGACTAAGCTTTAAAATTTAATATGTCTTTTAAATACTCAAAAATAGTATCTGAGCTGAAGATACATATATATTTAAGTATTGCCTTGCATTTCTTTTTGAATCACTCTCTCCAATCAATGCATGCATGGCTAAATACTATGAGATGGAGCTCATCAGTTGGATGTGGGAAATTATCCCTCACAGAGTGACTCATCCAGAGATGGCACATGTCTGGGGAGAACGACTCAGAGACTTGATATTTACCCTAGGAAATAGGAACTAATCTCTGCTTTTGGTAAGATTCATCATTGACTTCTGATAAAAACTTTCAGCAATCTAGTTATATAAGGGACCTTTCCCATCTTATAAAGGCTATTTACACACACGCACACAAAAGCCACAGCTAATATTATACATAACAATTCAAAAAATTCCCCCTTAAGATCAGGAAAAAGGCAGAAAGTCCTGTACTACCACTACTGTTGAACATCACACTTGGTGTCCTTGCTGGTGTAATAGAAAAAGAAGAAATGAAGTGCTTCTAGAACTCACAGGTAAGTTTAGTAATATTTCAGGATACAGGATGAATATGTAAATAAAAACTGAATGTACAGAAAATATGAACAGATATTTCACCAAAAGGGTGTGAAAGGATGGCAAAATAAACACATCTAGAGATGCTCGATATTACTAATCGTTAGATAAATGCAAATAAAAACCACCATTTAACAACTGAATGGGAAAAAAAACACTAAAAAAACGAAACTGAAAATATCAAGTTCTGACATGGATACACAGTAGATATATTTCTAACTCTGATAATATTTTGGAGGGCACTGGGAGTTGAAAATGGTACTATGGGAAACATGTTTATAATTTCTAGTAAGTCAAACATATGCAGGCATACCTCAGAGACGTTGGGAGTTTGGTTCCAGACACTGCAATAAAGCAAATATTGCAATTAGGTAGTCAAATAAACTCTTTTGGTTCCCCAGTGCATATAAAAATTATGTTTATACTATACTACAATCTAGTAAGTGTGCCAAAGCATTATGTTTAAAAAGCAATGCACATACTTTAATCTAAAAAAATACGAATTGGTAAAATGTTAATCATCATCCAAGCTTTCAGCAAGTCATAATCTTTTGGCTGATGGAGGGTCTTGCCTTGATGTTGATGACTGGTGACTGATCAGGGTGGTGGTTAATGAAAGTTGGGGTGGCTGTGGCACTTTCTTAAAATAAGACAAAAATGAAGTTTACACTTCGATTGACTCTTCCTTCCACAAATAATTTCTCTTGTCACATGTGTTACTGTTTAATATCATTTTACCCACTGTAGATTCTTTAAAATTGGAGTAGGAAACAAGAAATGTTGGCAAGGATGTGGAGACAGGGGAACCCTCTTACACTGTTGGTGGAAATGCAAGCTGGTGCAGCCACTTTGGAAAACATGTGGACGTTCCTCAAGAAGTTAAAAATAGAGCTATCCTATGACCCGGCAATTGCATTATGGGCATTTACCCCAGATATAGATGTAGTGAAACAACAAGACACCTGCACCACAATGTTCATAGCAGCAATGACCACAATAGCCCTACTGTGAAAGGAGCCACGATGTCCTTTAATAGATGAAAGGATAAAGAATATGTGACATACATATACAATGGAATATTACTCAGCCATCATAGAGGATGAATACCTACCATTTGCTTCAATGTAGATGGAACTGGAAGGTATTATGCTGAGTGAAAATAAGTCAATTGGAGAAAAACAATTATCATATGGTTTCACTCATATGTGGAACATAAGAAGTAGTGCAGGGGACCATAAAGGAAAGGAGAGAAACTGAGTGGGGAAAAATTAGAGAGGAGGACAAATCATGAGAAACTCCTAACTCTGGGAAACAAACAAAGGGTTGCAGATGAGAGGTCAGTGAGGGGATGGGGTAACTGGATGATGGGCATTAAGGAAAGCACATGATGTGCTGAGCACTGGGTGTCATACTATATGTTGGCAAACTGAATTTAAATCAAATAAAAAAAATGAAGTCAGTCCTCTCAAACCTGCTACTGCTTTATCAACGAAGTTTATGTAATACTGTAAATCTTTTGTTATTATTTCAATGATCTTCATAGCATCTTTACCAGGAGTAGATTTCATCTCAAGAAACCACTTTCTTTGCTCATCTCTAAGAAACAACTCCTCATCCACTGAAGTTTTATCGTGAAATTGTAGCAATTCAGTTACATCTTCAGCCCCCTTTCCCTCCCCCGCTTCTAATTCTAGTTCTTTTGCTCTTTCCACCATATCTGCATTACTTCCTCCATTGAAGTTTTGAAATCCTTAACGTCACCCGTATGGATGGATTGTAATCTCTTCCAAACTCCTGTTCACATTGATATTTGACGTGTTCTCATGAATCATGAATGTCCTCAAGGCATCTAGAATGGTGAATTCCCTTCCAGAAGGTTTTCCATTTACTTTGCCCAGATCAGATCTATCACAGGAATCACTATCTTTGGAAACTGTAGCCTTATGAAATGTATTTCTTAAATAAGGATTTAAGTCAAAATTAGTTTTTTATCCACATGGGCTATAGCATGGGCATTGTGTTAGCAAGCAAGGAAACATTTATCTCACTGTACATCTTCATCGGATCTCTTGGGTGATCAGCTACATTGTCAATGAGCAGTGACAGTAATATTTTCAAAGGAATTTTTTTTCTGAGTAATAGTTTTCAAAAGTGGACTTAAAATACTCAGTAGCCTACATTGTAAACAGATGTGTTGTCATGAAGACTTTGTTGTTCTGTTTATCGAGCACATGCATAGTAGGTTTAGCATAATTCTTAAGGGCACTAGAATTTGGGGAATGATAAATGAGCACTGGTTTAAATTCACCAGCTGCATCAGCTGCTCTCCTTTGAAGCTTTGAAGCCAGGCATTGACTTCTCCTCTCTAGTTATGGAATCACTAGATGGCATCTTCTTCCAATAAAAGGCCACTTTGTTCATATTGATCATCTATTGGTTAGTGCAGCCACCTTCACTAATGATCTTGGCTAGACCTTCTGGGTACGTTGCTGCAGTTTCTGCATCAGCACTTGCTGCTTCACCTTGCATTTTTATGTTATGGAGATGGCTTCTTTCTGTAAATCTCATGAACTAACCTCTGTTAGCTTCAAACTCTCCTGCAGCTGCCTCACTTCTCTCAGCCTTCACCTAAGACCCTGTTCTGGATTAGGCTTTGGTTTTAGGAAATGTTGTGGCTGCATTGATCTTCTACCCAGATCCCTAAAACTTTTTCCATATCAGCAGTAGAGCTGTCTCATGCTCATCATTTGTTTGTGCACTGCAGTAGCACTTTTATTTCCCTTTAAGAACTGTTTCATTGCCTTTGCAACTTTGGCTGACTGTTGCAAGAAACTTAGCTCTTGGCCTTTCTCACTTTTGGCATGGCTTCTTGACTAAACTTAATCATTTCTAGCTTTTGATTTGACTCTTCCTTTCGCTTGACCATTAGAGGCCATTGTAGTGTTAATGATTGGCCTAATTTCAGTATTTTTTTTAAAGATTTCATTTATTTATCTATTTGAGAAAGAGAGAGAGAGACCAGAGGGAGAGGGAAAGGGAGAGAATCTCAGGTAGTCTCCATGCTGAGCATGAGCCTAAGCCATGACCCTGCGATCTGACCTGGGTTGTAACCAAGATTCAGATGCTTAACTGATTGAGTCACCCAGTCAGTTAAGGCTCAACTGACTAAGCCACCCTAATTTCAGGCTTAACTGACTGAGCCACCCTAATTTCACTATTGTGTCTCAGGGAATAGGGAGGTTTGAGGAGAGGAAAAGAGATGAGGGAGTGTGTGGTTGATGGGACAGTCAGAATAATACAACATCTAAGTTTGCTGTCTGATATAGTACAGTTTGAGGAGCCCAAAGTTGTTGGAAAAATGGTACCAATATACTTGCTTGATGCAGGGTTGCCCCAAACCTTAAATTTATAAAAAAAAATGTAGTATCTGCAAAGTCCAATAAAGTGAGGTACATGAAAATGGTAGGCCTGTAATTACCATTATATCCAGCAATTCTAACACTTATTTATCCCCAATAACTGCAAACTTTCATTAAAACAAAAGTCTATAGACGAATACATACCCAATCAGTAAGAAATTATATACCTTCCATTGTCTTCTATATTATCTTCATTATTCTTTAATCATTTAGTAGTTTTTTGTTCTCTTTCAGTATTATTTATAAATCATATGAAAGAGGGGATCATCTCTCCTCTTTAAATTCTTAAATCTTCCAGAAATATGATTGTCTTACTGTTGTCTTCAGTAACATAGAATAGAACAGTGACGCACTTAGTTTTTGGCAATATTATAAATTATAAAAATATTATAAAATTATTCTAAAAAAAACTAACCATTTTTAGATACTTAACAATTAATGGAGTCTCACTATTTAATTTGATAACTGATGATGTGCCAGGTGATATTTAAAATGACCGATTATTTCCTGCATATCTTCTGGGATCATAAGTTATACTCTAAGATTTCTGTGCAACATTTTGAATTTTTAGTTCTTTAAAACTTTAAAAATTATCTTATATTACTATAAAACAAGGATGCACTATTACTAGAATATGGTATTTACATGTATTTTTCAACTTAAATAATGGAATGGAAAGAAATCTCAAGTATACAGAAAGACATTTTGGCTACATGCTTAGATATGTTTCTCAGGCATCTGCAAGAGTACCCTTCCTATTGTATTTCAGAAAATTACCATATCCCAATATTTTATTTTATTTTATTTTATTTTATTTATTTTATTTTTAAAGATTTTATTTATTTATTCATAGAGACAGAGAAAGAGGCAGGCTCCATGCAGGCAGGGAGCCTGATGTGGGACTCGATCCCAGGTCCCCAGGATCACACCCCAGGCTGCAGGTGGCACCAAACCACTGTGCCACCAGGGCTGCCCCATATCCCAATATTTTAGAGACATATTTATCACTATCATAAAATAGTAGACAAAGAAAGAAATTCATAAAATTAAATTTGACCTCTACCTTAATTCATGAGTCTGAGAGAACTTAAGGATATTTTTGGGATCACTAAATAATGTGGTGGAGAGATCTTGAGCTGTCTAACCAGGTTTAGGTGTTTATACTATTTTGATTATTAGCACATAACACTGACATAACACTACATGCCTTGACCTGTTGTTCATAATCCTCAAGATCCAGAACTAGATAAAAATGTAAACCTATAGCCCAGAAAAGTAAAACTTAAAAATTGTTTTTCAACATCAATGCATCTACTTTATTTAGCATGATTAATCATCTGCCATATACTTAACACATCACCAAGAAGTCTGAGAATAATTTGCATCAAAATTGATGGCATATTTTATCAAGTTTCCTGAATACTTACATTGAAAGATTGTTGTCAAAGTCATCTACAGTTTAAGACAAAATGTGATAACTTGTTTCTATTCTCTTTACATCCTATAATTTACTGAAAACTCAAAGTTTAAATTGTCAGGATCACTCATTTTGACAATAAAATTATTAGCATCCTAGAAGGCTAACACGATAGAAGTTTACAAATAACCAAAAAAGAGTAACAGGAAATGAGTAAAGCAGCAGTTACAGGATTATGCTGAGAAAAAAATATAATAACCTATATTCAAGTTTAATCTAGTGTATTATACACCTGCTATATGTTTATTATCATTTATTTAATATAATATAGTAAATGACTCAAGAAATAACTCTCTACTTACACACAACAGAAATATCCCATAAGGAAAGACTTTCTAGGTAACTTAGATATGTGAAAGAGTTTAAAATAACAATTTTGCTTATAGTTTTCCCCTTTCAATGCCCTATTTCTTTATCATTGCTAATGCAAATCATAAAGAAAAAGTCAACCTTAATAAAGCATGTACAATGATATCCCCTAGAAAATGTTTTTCTCACAGAATAAAAATGAAATCAAGTAAAAAATATAGACATTTCTAAAACTAGTAATGTTAAAACTTATTTTTATTCAAATTCATATACATGCATATGTGTGTGTGCTGTGTGTATATATAGTAACTGTAAGTATGTGTATATGTAATATAGAGAGACAGAGAGAGAAAAATGAAGTTTTTTTTCTATTGAAACTGTTTTATTAGGACTTAAAAGCAGAAGACAAAGCTTAAAATCTCATAAGAATTAAAAGAAACTTAGTGAAAACAAAATACATCCCTTTCCTTAACAAATACATTTAACTAGATTCCAATTAGAATCCTATAGTTAAAAAATAACCAAATGCCATATAAGTTTGGTGGAATATAATTATTTTTAAACAGATCTTAATGTTTGTTGACTTTAATTATGACATGAACCATATGCTCATACTGAAAATCATCTAGAATAATCAGCAATAAAATATCTTAGTAAGAAAAGAATTAAGATGATACATGGTAAATAGAATGCTTTGAAGTTATTAGTCTAGTCTAGTAGTTTTAACAATTGCCTGATTTCTGGATCTCAGCTAGTATTATTTTCTTATTTAGGACTTTTTTCCTATGGCTGATAATGTCTTTACTAAAAGTAGCAATTCCTTTATGCTTCTTTCTTCTTTCATTTTGGATATTTTAATAATTACATCTATGCTATAATTATATCTATGCAATAGGGTTCATTTCCCTATTGCTAAATTTAGAAGAGATATTGTTTTAAAACAGAGGACCTTGGGGATCCCTGGGTGGCTCAGCGGTTTAGCGCCTGCCTTCCGCCCAGGGCATGATCCTGGAGTCCTGGGATCGAGTCCCCCGTTGGACTCCCTGCATGGAGCCTGCTATCCCTTTGCCTATGTCTCTGCCTCTCTCTCTCTCTCTCTCTCTGTCTCTCTTAAATAAATAAATAAATAAATAAATAAATAAATAAATAAATAAATAAATCTTTAAAAATAATAATAAAACAAAACAGAGGACCTTGACTCTAAGCCATGTGACAAATGAGGGCATACCTTAATTTGCCCCTGATAAATTATGATACCCTGATACCCTGATAAAGAATGATAATACCCAGGAGCTCAGGAGATGGTTCCCCTGTGTGAATGCTACCCAAGGCTGATGATGGACAGCCTAAATTATGGTCTTCCAGTAGGTCTTTCTTCCGGTAGTGAACACAAATCTCAAGATATATTTGTTCTACGTTTATTTTTAATAGAAGTAATATTTGTTGAAAGAATCCATGTTAAGTATTTGAGGAACCACTTGGAAACAGGAAAGGGGACTGTTTGGTATAAGCAGAATAGGCATGATACCTATTTGTGTACTCAAGAAACAGAAGAAATTAAAGATTTTAACAGAGATTTAGGGTAAGATCGAAAATAAAAATGCCAAACTGTGTGAGAAAGATCAGAAGTTCATTTACAAACTTTGTTAACTCAAAAATTTAAGAAAATTAGTGTAAAAATTGTAAAAATATGAATATTTTGACTAGGTTAAAAGAAACAGGAAATATGCAGAATATAATTATAACCAGTTGTATTTTGTCCACACATAGATTTATAGATATAGAAATAGAAGCAATAAAAATCCATGCAGGATTAAATGGATATACTTGGTTATTTAGCATATCTAGGAATAAATTGTATTTTAGGTGTTAATGGTATGAATAAAAACTTGGGGGAAAAGAGTAAGAATAAAGAGATAGTCTCAACATGTAGACATTAACTTTTCCTAGGAATCCTTTACAATGTATGGAATTTTATTGAACACTTGCAATCAATAGCATTTAATCCAGCAACCATTAATGCAGTGGTCTTTCCCAATCCTGAAATGGTTAATTTCCAAAGTTTCAAATTTGCAATATTGATTCTATTTCACTGAGACAGAATGCATTCAAGACCCTTCATAAAAATAGAGCTACAGATGAACACTCAGAGGTACAGGGATATATCTATCATATTCTGTCAAGGTTTATTTTCAATGACCATATCACTTTTAGAAAACAGGCTTTGGAAGTAGGATTTCTTTTAAAGGCTGGGATATAGACATCTGTAGGGGTCCTTTATTCTCCTCTTAAGTAGTCTAGAAGGTCTCTAGTACATTTGACGCAAGAGATGATTTTTGGCTTCTGGGTTAAAAAATGGGGAATTTCTGAAGCCTTAAGAGTTTTACTTTAGATCTAGCCCCAAGACATATTTGAGATACTCTGAAAGGCATTTCTGCAATTATGATTTTCTAAATGTGCTGATATATTTGGCCGGAATCCATAGAAACGCACTTCAAAGAAAATCCTCAATTTGGAATCCACCAATTATTCTTTCATACAAGGGAATCACAGAGAGGAAGGAATTCCTCTTTGAGAACATCACAAATCAGCATTTCTTACTTCTTTGAGGGTCTGTAGAACACTTTAATTTCCTTTTCTTAAAGTTAGCCAGAAAGTTTCATATTCCTGCCATAATGGTTACCCTGAATATTTTTTTGTAGCTGGAATATTTTATATTCCTGGACTCTCTCTGGATAGCTACTTTCTTCTGCTAAGAATGGATGTCTGGCTATTAAAATCAGCAGACCAAAGACAGATAAATGTCCACAAAGCCATCAAATGGGTTTATTGGTGGTATACCCAAGTGTGGATTTCCGCTGAGCTAACACTACTTTTAGAAAACATGAGGTATGGGTTAAAAGGAAGGGCTGATGCCAGTGTAAAGTAGGACCAAAGTTATGAGTTGTTCCTCCAGAGACCTGACTTAAGTCTCAAAATTCCCTCTTATAGTTAAAAATAACTATATTTTGATGTATGCATACCTTGTAATGAGTATACAATGCTTGATTTTCCAAGAACTTCAAATAACCAGTATAGATAATTCAACTTCTTTCTATATAATAAACACTCAGTGCTTAACTAAGAGAAGCATGGTAGATATAACACTTATAACTTGATATCAAATAAAACAGAACTTGAGGAATTATGAGAACCCCTTTTATAATATTCTATTACTTCTTTGCAATAGTTAATTTTCTCTCAGATATGTTACAAATAAAAGCATCTCATAGGAGATGGAATTTTATTGAACACTTGCAATCAATAGCATTTAATCCAGCAACCATTCATGCAGTGGTCTTTCCCAATCCTGAAATGGTTAATTTCCAAAGTTTCAAATTTGCAATATTGATTCTATTTCACTGAGACAGAATGCATTCAAGACCCTTCATAAAAATAGAGCTACAGATGAACACTCAGAGGTACAGGGATATATCTGTACCAATACCAACCTCATTATAAGAGATTATCCTAGTGCAAGATTTCAAAGCCCACTACTTCACTCTGCATTGGGCCTTTAATATTTTAATTAGTGTACACTTCAAAGTCTTCCGAAGGATGCTTACATACATAGTGTTTTGAAAGAGAACATGTTCTAAAGCCAGAATGCCTTATTTTAATCCCTGGCTCCATTACTCAATGCTCCTGTGATCCTAAGCATGTACTTAGTTTTGTTTCCTTATTTGTAAAATGGGGTAAGAGATAATAACAATAGTAAATACAGAGAATGATCAGTACTTAGGGAAAAAACATATAAATGAAATTTACACAACTGTAAGCCAAAATACTAGGCTATTATAATCTTTACCCACTCAGAAACAAAAACAATCAAAACCATCCAAAATACCCCCACTTTATGTTTAGTAACCATTCTCCTCACTCCTCCACAAACTTTAAAAACTCAAAAGGTAGTTAGTTATTTGCTTTCTTGGAACAGAAAAGCCACAAATGTGCAATGTGATTAAATGGGTAAGTAACTTTTTGCTATATGCTTGGTCTGTTTTCATGCTCCGGGTTTATTACGTTCTTAGTTTGGAACCTCCTGTCTTGTGAATATTTATTCCGACATTATATAACATCTACTGTAACATTTTTTTGCTCAGAAGAGAAAAATGCAGCTATGTATGTTTATATATGCCTAAGACAAAAACTTATTTTTCTTTTTTATGTCATAAAAATGCCAAACTAACCAAGGCCTATTTGTTTGGTTGTCTGTTTAATTGGTCATCCAGGTTGCCCCAGACATGGTAAAGAGAAATGATCTTTCTAGTCATTCTAAAGCTCTCAAAGGGAAGCTCGATTGTTACACCAGCTGCAATGAAGCTAATTTCTACATACTTAGAGGAAAGAAGAAGGAAAAAAAGCCCCTTGACAAAATAATAGAAAATTTATATAGAAGCCATCTCTGTCTTTCTTTTCATACTAGAATGAAATTGTTTAAAAGAGCATGTTAAAGCTCGATCTCTTTTTGATGTTGAAAGTGGAATTAATAGTTATGTTTATGATAGTGGGATTTTAAATGTGTAACTGCACTTGCATTATAAAAATTCTTAAACTAAATTTGAAGCTTTGCGTGGGACAGTATTCAAGCATTATGAAATGCTAATATTCGAAAGAAATAAGTAAATCGTGTCATAATTGTCTAGCACTAAATGTAAATGGCACTAGTGAACATCATTAACAAATGTGCTTTTAAATGTTATTTTAACCTGGTTGGGCATTTATGAAAACAAAGCCAGCATTAAAAAAAAGCCTCATTGAACTATAAGCCACAAAGATGATGGAACCCTTCACTAATTGAGTCCATAAGTAAGTCTTTTAGAAAGAATTCCCAGTAGCTCAGATAATCTTTTGTAAGAAACTCAAATTAAAAACTTGTTTAAGAAGCTTATGACCTAAATTAAGTAAAAGGATTCACTTCCCTTAACCTTGACAGTATAAACTTGACATATTCCCCTTCTAACAGGATGAACATTTATGAACTTACCATGTTCACGTGGAATGTCAAGCATTCCACAAAAAAAGAATAATATAACTACTTCTCCAATAAGCCACAGAACATATGAGCTCAATCTTCTTAAACTTCAAATATCGGGGTCTTAAACATATGTGAATAATATGTCTACCTCTATCCCTACTTAACCTCGTAGTCATGAACAAAGGGAACAGATATTAAGCCAGTTTGTAAAGTGAATTTATCCTAAGAAAGCCAATGATAGATTTATACGATCTGAAGAGAAACCAGAGTAAACTCTGGGAAACGAACTAGGGGTGGTAGAAGGGGAGGAGGGCGGGGGGTGGGAGTGAATGGGTGACGGGCACTGGGTGTTATTCTGTATGTTAGGAAATTGAACACCAATAAAAAAAATAATAAAGAAAGAAAGAAAGAAAGAAAGAAAGAAAGAAAGAAAGAAAGAAAGAAAGAAAGCCAATGATAATACTCTTAAATAAATCCATAGATTTAAAAAAGAAGGAAAGGAAATAAGATACTTTTTCCATTAGCTGAATTAACCACTTCAGACCAGTAGGCATGTGTTCATAAATTGAGCATTTCTGTTAAACAAGAGCAATACAACTGTTGTGTTTTTGCTTTTTCCTGTTGTTTTTATCATCTGTCACAACCACTGTTTCTTTTACACCAAAATTGCTCAATGGAAATAGTACCAATTTAGAACTATGAATTCCATATCTACCAATCAGTCATCTGTAGTCCTATTTGAGGAACAAATATTGTTATTTAGGGAAGAAGCGGTACTTTAAATAATGATAAAACTCATTCCTATTACCTTATTTCTTTTTTTTTTTTTTATTGATTCTAATACCGCAGGTAACCTTTGTCATTCCTTTCTGGCTCTTCTACCAATGAGTCAGATACACTAGTCTAAGTATATACTTATTTCTTGTGAAACATAGAAATTAAATAGCACAACTCATATCACCATGAAAAAGAAAGAAAACAGGTGAATTTTTCCAGAGATTTTTTTTTTATTTTAAATATTTTATTAATTTATTCATAAGAGGCACAGAGAGAGAGGCAGAGACACAGGCAGAGGGAGAAGCAGGCTCCTGGAGGGGAGCCTGATATGGGACTTGATCCCAGGATCCCCAGATCAGAACCTGTGCCAAAGGGAGATGCTCAACCACTGACCCACTGAGGTGCCCCTTTCAGAGAGATTTTTTTTAAGATTTTATTTATTAATGAGAGACACAGAGAGAAGGCAGAGACATAGGCAGAGGGAGAAGCAGGATCCTCACAGGGAACCTCATGTGGGACTCGATCTGGGATCACACCCTAAGCTGAAGGCAGAGGCTCAACCCCTGAGCCACCCAGGCATCCCTCCAGAGAGATTTTAACTGCAATAGAAGACATGTGTGTATACTTTGATTTAAATCAGTGAGGGGAATTGCACAGAAAGGACATATTTGATAGTGAAGTACTGAAAAATGTGGCATAATGTGCTAAATTTAGTATCTCAGTCAATTTGGTATGAGTATCAGAAGTACAGGGAAAAGGAAATGTATGGTAGATGACTGAACATTGGAAGTGTGCTTGATCCTTGTAAGACAGCAAGTGTTAAAGGAGGCCTGGCATCGATCTACCACCTTCCCTTCACAAAATGTCTCAGCACATTACCTCCAATTTTACAGTGGGCTCCACATTGGGCCATAGCTGTCACATATGTCTAAACAGGACAGTCTCGTCCAGTATAACGTTAATATACTTTTTTATATTAGAATATTCATTACCAATAACTTTTGGGGGGGTTGGTAATAAAAACCCTGGCATCTAGAAAATAGTCTGATTTTGAATATTTGAATAGAAAAGAAATATTTCAAAGTTAACTAAGAATCAGATTAAGATGACATGATATATGGAAACTAATCTACTAGTTTTATTCCATCTTCTTTGAGTGAGATATTGTCCAGTGTCGTTCAGGTTTCAATTTCAAAAATTTAGAGCTGTCAGTCTTAACCTGGAGTGTTCATCTGAATCACTTAGGACGGGGGTAAGGAAAATACATGTTCCCTGGCCCTTCTTCTGAAATTATGAGGGATTAGGCTCAATAATCTTAACACAGAACAAAACGATGAAAAATCTCTATACATAATTCTAAGTATAAACTTAGTTGTATGTTTTTTGTTTTTTGGGTTTTTTTTTTTTTTTAGTATTTATGTATTTATTTTAGGGGGCAGTTGCGGGGGAGAGGGAGAGAGAGTCTTAAGCAGACTCTGTGCTGAGCGCAGAGCTGGATGCAGGGCTCAGCCTCATGATCTTGAGATCATGACCTGAGCCAAATCCAGAGTCGGTTGCTTAACTGAATGTGCCACCCAGCCCCCGCATTGTCTGTTTTACTAACATATAATCATAATGCAGATTAAGAAAGTGTGAATGACTCAGTAGTCTCAATTCTTCATTCTTTCAAATATATTCAAATAAAATCTTAGCATCTAGAGAAAACTTTAACCCACATATGTGACCATATGATTTTTGAAAACCTTTGAATATAATTAACTTCTCAATAGACTTTAAGAATAATGGGCATTGAAACATTTTTGCCCTCGCTGTCACTATATTTCTTCAACTAGAAGAACATGTGGTATTAAAAAGCTTCTCTACCATTTTTAGCTCATAATTACTCAACAATGGAAATGCCTAAATTTTCTTCAGTGCGAGGATAAATAAACAGTGACAAATTCCTTCAAAGAAATTATTCTTAGCAATAAAAAGAATGAGTTATTGATTCAGGCACAACTTGTATGAATTGTAGACTCTGATGGTTACATATTCTATGATTCCATTTATGTGGAATAAAAAAACCAGACAAAACTCTAGTAACGTATCAGTGGCATCAGGGGTTATAAAAGAAGGTGTGACTGCAAGTGGACAGCATAAGAGAGTATTTTATTTTATTTTATCTTATTTTTAATTTTTTAAGAGAGTATTTTAGATGTTGAAACATTCTCCATACTGATTATCATGGTAGTTAAATGAATATATTATGTGAGTTAAATTTATAGAACTATACACTAAAAATAGTCATTTACTGTATGTTCATTTAAAAATAAATTACAACTTTTAGGGCACCTGGGTGCCTCAATGGTTGAGCATCTGCCTTTGGCTCAGGTCATGATCCTGGGGTCCTGAAATGAGCCCTGCATCAGGCTTCCTGCAGGGAGTCTGCTTCTCCCTCTGTCTAAGTCGCTGCCTCTCCCTGTATGTCTCTCATAAAAAAAAATAAAATAAAAAAAAATTAAAAAAATAAATAAACTACAACTTTTTGGAAATATATTCTGACATAAAATGTATATTGGCATGTAGACTATTTGTCTATAATGTCAAAAAATAACAGAACAATTTTTTTTTCATTTTAATCTAAAGAGTGGGGACCTCTAGAAATATAGAATTGTCATGACCCTACAAATTCATCAACAGCCTTCTCCTATGTTGGGAGTTCAAACTGGATAATCTGTTAGTTACCTTTAGAAGTTTTGAGGCAGCACAGGATAGGAATGAGAATTGTCCAGAACGTGCTCTATTTGTATACTCTCAGGCTGTTTTTTTGCAGCATTACACTCATGACTGCAACAGACATTGTGTGATCCACATGAAAGCATTTAGTAGCCTATTGATCTTTTGCCGGAATAGCCTAGAGATAATTCAATTCAACTTAACAAAAAATGAGTGTCTACTAAGTATTATTACAGTCACTTGTATATATCAAACATAATTTGAACTATGGCTCTTTTTTTTAAGATTTTACTTATTTATTCATGAGAGACACAGAGAAAGAGAGAAGCAGAGATATAGGCAGAGGGAGAAGCAGGTTCCCTGTGGGGAGCTCAATGTGGGACTTGATCCCAGGACCCCAGGACCCCAGGATCACGGCCTGAACCAGAGGCACCCAATCAGTGAGCCACCCAGATTTCCAGCTCTTTTTTCCCACCATTCATTTAACATTTTCTAAAAACATTTTATTTATTTATTCATGAGAGACACAGAGAGAGAAAGAGAGGCAGAGACACAGGCAGGAGGAGAAGCAGTCTCCACGCAGGGAGCCTGATGTGGGACTTGATCCTGGGCCTGCAGGATCAGGCCCTGGGCTGAAGGCAGGCACTAAACCTCTGAGCCACCCAGGAATCTCCATCATTTAACAGTTTTTAAATCATTTAACCATGTCATGCAGTATGTTAACCATTAAGTAACAAGTAACAAGTCTCTGCTATCCTGGAGTTGATACCCTCTTGAGGAGTAAATGATACATAAAAATTTATAAGATTAAAAATTTTATGAAAAAGAGAAATACAAACTACTATGACGATACATACAAGATGACTAAACCATGTTTTCAGATCGTAGGAAGTCCTGTAATGGAACATCGGCCTCCCTCTAGAGTATTAATTTTTGAAATTAATTTAATGAACATATAAATCTCTCACTTGTGACAAAGGGTGATTGTAAATATTAAATGCCATCATCTTCATTGCCACCCTATAAGATGAAAATAATTCATTTTATTTCAATCTGGGAGTGAAGGCAAGGAAGGTACAAATTTTCCCACTGTAGCCCAGCCTGGTATGATCAAGGTGGGCATTAATCCTGGGAAGTCTAGTTTCAGTCTGTCCTTGTTACTGTGAGACTATGCTGTCACCGCCTTCAGCTATTCTTATGTGATGCCAGGAACAGGATCCCATTCGGAGGCTTTAAATGTGTGTCATTACACTTTTCAGAATCTGCAGCACATCAGCATGGTGCTAAATTAGGTCAATAATACAACAGTAAAGATTGACTTTAGTTAAGTGAGAAGTACGCAGAGCTCAGAGCCCATGAGAGGGCCATGAGAATTTTCAGAGTACTGTACAGTAGGGAAATGAAGACAACCTTACCCTGAATTCCCAATATATATATTTTTTTCTTCTTTTTTATCTTCAGTCTGACATAGACCTGACCTCATGCATCTCTGAGCTTATGCAACTTTGCTCCAAGTTGGACTCATTTTAGGAACATTCTGTATTCACAGCAGTGAGAAAGATTCACAGGAGACAGAAATGAGGCAACTGACAATTCATGTTGCCTGCTGTACTTTCTCCTTGAGTTTCTGCCTCTATCATACTTGGAGTGTTTTTTCATAAACTTTTCTGCATTAACAGGTGGGCGGTTTCCCCTCTGCAAAACACTTAACATGGATTTTGCCCCCTGCACTCTCCATTAACACCAGGGCATCATATTGTGCAAATGTGCCAGCATGGATCAAGAAACCGATGTAAGAAAACCTGTTATATTGCTAAAGATTTTGTCACTGAACCTTATGGCATCGGTACTTAAACAGGGAGAATGATGTTTCCAGGAAATTACTCTGATTCAAAATGTAAGCCCATTTTCCAGTGGCTTCCCACCAGGGTTGGTTTATTTGTTTGTTTTTGTTCCTTAATGCACTTTACCACTTATTTTGTCTTGCTTCTGGCCTTTGTAATTGGTTCCCTCTGATGAGATTGCCATCATATTCCTGAGCAAGTTCTATCCTTAGCATTCTCTTCAGTAAGCATATACTTTCTTTGAAGCTTAGTGGCTCAAAGGAGTGATATACCTAAATAAAAAGCACAGCACAAACCCATTCACATCGAATAGGAGTACGCATGTATGTGTGTGTACATGTGTGCATTCATGTGTGCATGCACATGTCTGGGTGTTCCCCCTCATTTTTCCAATCCTTCATGGTCCAGTTGAGATACTGTACACTATTTGTATTTTAACTTATAGTTTTTGCCATAAAACATGTTGGAGTTTCTGAAGAAAGCCCAGTAAATGGGATTCTTCCCTGTCTGTGTCTGAATAAGTTGATAGATAAAACAAGGAATTAAAATGGAGGCTGATATATTACATTTATACAAATAGAGACTAGGTTGGGAAAAGTTGTTTAAAACTGTAGGCTACTATGCAGAACTAGAACTTCCTGATGTGGAGAGGTACCTCAATAAGACTACATAGAGGGACAAAGGAGAAAACCCTGCATGGGTTTTCTCCCAAAAGAAAGAAAAAATAGCTCAGCTTAGAATACCCAGTTATTTTTGCCAATCTATCTATCAATCAGTAAGTCAATGGTTTTCTTCAGCCATTCTGGAGCCTGTTTCCCAAAGGTCTTCCTGGGAATTCTGGTAGATGCTCCACACTTTGTTTCCAGCACATTAGAATGGATTTGTTTCCAGCACAAACCATGGATTAGAACGCTGTTCTGTTTAAATCCATGCCAAGGCCAAGTTGTCCTTAAACCTGAAATATCCCCTTCCCTATCTTCTTAGGAGTATTCCCTTCCCTATCTTCTTTCCCTCACTGTCCAACATATGAGAATACATGGTACATAGTGGGCTACCTACACATATTTTGAAAAGAAATGAAAGTTTCACCAAATACACTTAAAAGAAGAAAACTGTTTTAGAGAGTGTATATCATCATAATAACATACGTAAGCCTGTGAATTGTCAAATTAGTCTACATTGTGTGAACTCACAAAAGAAATTATTAAATTATCATGTGAAGAAGGAAGACCTCTACAGATACAGAAATGCAAATCCACTAGAGTTTGTCTTCTGATATGGTGCACAATTTGAGGCAGTAGTCATCTTTCCCAAGTTAGCCAACTGCACAGGGAGGATTACAGGCATTGTCCAGAATTCTCTCTGTAACTATACTCTCAAGCTGTTTTTCTAGCAGTTTTAGGGAAAGCTTTACATAAAACTAAAAATAAAAGGCCAAATTAAGATGAAACCTAAATATACTCCAACAATAACATGCAAATAGCATAGAGATGGACCAAATTTAAATCTAAGTCTCCCCTTGTTATAAAGTTCTGAAGGAGAAAAATAAATTAAAATAATAAATGTCTTTGAAAATTAAAATGGAAAGATCAAAGGAATTGATGTTCAATACCATTTGCTTTAAACCTTGAGTATCAAAAGCCAAGTATCTGAAATCCTAAATTACATAAAATCCAAAATATTATGCAATTTCTTATCTTGCTTAGAGACTGCCAGTGGTTTCTTGATTCCTGAATAGAACTAGGACTCACATTAGTTGCACTCTGACTGGGCTTTCTCTCCTACTGAATAGGTATGGTCCCTTTGGGGTCCTGGGAGTGGTATTAATTTAATTGCAAATTCCTCAGAAGCCTCACTTATAAAGAGACTAAAACCTTAAAAGAACATACTAGATCTTCATAGCAGTGACTCAGTACCTGTTCAATTTAGAAAAACAATTCAATCCTTAGTTCTTAAAATAATGAGCTCAGGTAAAACTATGTTTACAAAATCCAGTATTCAATATTTTCAGAGACCATAGCAATGGAAACTAATTGAACAGTATTAGTTTCACCAGGGGGCCAGATGTCTACACCTGCTACCCAGAGTCCAAGGCTTCTAAGCCAAAAATTACTTGGGATAATTTCCAAGCAAGATGCTTACTTTGGTATTAGCATGATTTATTGGATTCTTCTTGTGGCTATAACCAATTATCGAAAACTTAGAAGCTTAATACAAAACAAATTTATTACTTATAATTCTGGAAATCAGTGGTCTGAAATGGGTCCTATGGGCCAAAAGTCAAGGTCTCTGCAGGGATGCATTCCTTCTGGAGCTTCTACAGGAAAACTGTTTATTTATGTTTTCCAGCTTCTAGAGACTGCCTACATTTCTTGGCTCATGACCTTCTTCCATCTTCAAAGCCAGTAATCCCATCACTCCAGCTTCTGCTTCCTCTGTTACATTTCCTTCTATGACTCAGACTCTTCCATCTCTTCTTCTGTTTACAAAGTTATTTGCAATTTAGAGTCTCTTTTATGGTTTACATCTCCCTCGCTCTTGCTCTCACTCTCTCTTTTATAGAAAACAAACTGGGTTGCTGGAGGGGAGGTAAGTGGGAGGGTGGGCTAAATAGGTGATGGCTATTAAGGAGGGCACTTGTGATGAGCACTAGGTATTATGTGTACGTGATGAATCACTAAATTCTACTTCTGAAACTAATATTACACTATATGTTAACTAACTAAAATTTAAATAAAAACTTGAAACACTACAAGAAAAAGAAAAACAACCTTACAATTACATTGGGCTACCCAGATAATCCAGGATAATGTTCCTGCATGAAGATACTAATGTAATTCTATCTGCAAAGTCCCTTTTGTCATGTGAGGTTATGAATTCATATGTCCCAGGGTGTAGAATGTGGATATCTGTCCACCTCAATGGTTCATATCTGTTGGAAAACAGATCTATAATTAATGTCTCCCTTCCAAGAATGTCATTTGACACACTGCTGCTTTTCTGGAAACTAAACTTTTTAGTAGAAGCAGCTCTATTTGCTAAGTCTTGTTTGAGGTGTTTTCAAGTCAGAATTTTAAAAATATATAATTTTCCATATTTAATTTGATGCTGATGATTCTGGAAACCCTTTATTGTAGTGGAAAAAAAAACATCAACATTGGTGTCAAACTCATAAAGATTTAAATTGAGACATATTAGTAAATAATTCTCACACTTACTCTGGGCAAATAGCAGTGCTTCATTTTCTTGTCCACATATTTGGTTAGGAGTTTTAAATAGGCTAATGTTTATAAAATACCAGGAGTGGGGCTTAGATTACAGAAAGATATCAGTAAGATAAAGAAATGATCAAAAGCATTACGGTTGATTTGACTCTATCTCTGATGTTTACAATAGGGGTTGAAGACCCTAATTAAACACTGCAGAGAAACACCCCTTCTACTAATTGCCTGTTAGTCTTCCCACTATTTCCTGCTCCTTCCTGCCACCCTGCCTACTGAAATTCCTCTATTTCAAGTTTTCCTGAATTTTAATGTCCTGGCTGGAAATCCATCTGCTATTGTACTTCCTTTCAATGTCATACCAAGTTATCTGTCTATTTCTGTTAAGCCTCTTCTCAAAACAGACACTTGGTTTTCTTTTTTCTCATAGAATCACTTCTCACCTAAGTAGGGCTAAGACTAAGTCACCTACCAATGTGATTCACTAGCATAAATACACAGACCAGGCCATTTGTGTCTTAAGGCATGAGAGAAGACTCAAAACCTACTGTGACTAGAACTATGCCCTGGGAAAGATGGGATGTCTCCGATTGGGTCCAACCGCCTATGAATGTGTGTGAAGGGTTGAAGAGAATTTTGTTGAGAAAAATACCACAAAATCATGTTAAGTAATACATTATTCTAACCTCCACTGTTTCCTAGAAGGACCAAATAATAGTTTCAGCATCCTTTTGTTTAGGTTTCAATGTTGCTAATATTCAGCTGCATATATTGTTATTTAAATAGTGTTTATATTCAATAACCAATGACCTGACAGTAAGTACTAGACTTCTTTAGTTCTAGGACTGAATGGGACTCAATATTTATTTAAAGTTCATTCCATAAAAAGAGTCCACATTTGTGATGATATTCTTCCTTTAAATTGGCTTATACCTTCACAATTCTACAAATTCTTAATACATTGTGCCGGGGTGACACTTCAAATCTGAGTATTTCACAGTAGTACTTTAGTAACCTTCCACTTTCAGAGCACCACAGGGAACCATTAGCATCATTCCCATTTTATAGAGAAGGATATTAAAGCAAATGGTGCCAAGCCCCGGTCATACTCACTTGTCCTTGGAAGGGAAAATAGAATTTACAATCCCCAACTGTCAAGTCTGCCCACTAACAGTCAGTGTATGGTTCTTCTAAAACACTTGATTTCGCTTATATTTTCCTAATTGAATCTCGGAGGGAAGACAGACCAATGCAAGGAATGGTTAACACTAATAGATATTATATAGTAGAAAATTTGTAATTTAAATACACAAAAAGCACAGGTGTTGTAGCTAACACACAGCTTATCTTGGCTCCAAATAAAATTGGAAATAAAATGTTTAGGGCTTGCTCTTTATAATGAATGATAATCCTGGAACATTTACTTAATGCATTTTGATGGAACTCAAGAATCTGTAAATGTATCAATATCAAGCAATTATTCTCATATAAGGGATTACTGTGAATATTATAATTACAAAGGAAAAAAAAAACTAGTAGTATGAAAAAGCACTATCTGATTCTGTCCTAAGTACATTTTACCAGTAACCCTACTAAATGTATATTACTGTTATTTTATGACAGCACCTTTCAAACACTGTGGTCTCATGGCCGCTTAATAATCCTAGAAATTATTGAAGAGGGATACCTGGGTGGCCCATTGGTTGAGTGTCTGCCTTTGGCTCAGGTCATGATCCAGGAGCTCTGGGATCGAGTCCTGCATCAGGCTTCCCACAGGGAGCCTGTTTCTCCCTCTGTCTATGTCTCTGCCCTTTCTCTGTGTCTCTCATGAATAAATGAAAGAAAGAAATGAAATGAAAGAAAGAAATGAAATAAAATGAAAGAAAGAAAGAAGGAAAGAAATTATTGAGGACCCAAAGATATACTGTTTATGTGGGTTATATCTATTATTAGTAACTATAAAAATTAAAACTAAAAAAAAAACAAAAATATTTTATTTCAAATAATAAGTACAAATGAATACAAATAATATATTATTTGGATAATAAGTATATTTAAAAAACAAAAATAAATTAGTGAGAACAATAGCATTGCCCTTAACATCTGAATCAATGAAAACCTCCTATATTGCATATTTGTTTTTATATTTTATCTATTGTGATATGTTGCTTTGTTTGAAATATGTAAAAGTTCTAGCCTAACTCAGATATACATGTGGAAAAGAGGGAAGAAAGTAAATATTTTTTTAGGTAGTTATATTCTTCTCTGACACTACCCCACCAACTCCACAAGTAGTAGTTTCTTAAAGGATAGTTCTTACACAGGTCTAAACACAAATCAATAAACTTTTTGTACTGTTTCACTAAAGTCCACTGATCTATCTTGCACTTTGAATAAATTTATATTGGTTCACTTAATAATGAAGATAATGAAGCACTTTCAAATACTGCCAACTTTATTATACAATGTCAAAAATTACATCTGCTATTAATACAACAAATCTCATAACTTAACTTTTGAATATTTCAAGTATATATATATATATATATATTTTTTTAAAGATTTATTTATTTTATTTATTTATGATAGACAGAGAGAGAGAGAGAGAGGCAGAGACACAGGAGGAGAGAGAAACAGGCTCCATGCTGGGAGCCCGACGTGGGACTCGATCCCGGGACTCCAGGATCATGCCCTGGGCCGAAGGCAGGCCCTAAACCGCTGAGCCACCCAGGGATCCCCTCAAGTATATTTTTAAGTAATAGTTGCTATGTGTGGATACTTTGGGGCACATTTTTGTCAAGCACATCACACTTTATATAGTATACACTTTATATAGTATTTTATAGTATTTTGTTTATTTTTGGCAATTGTCTAAGAAGATATTCAAACAATCTACAATAGTAATAATTTTGATATATTTTACTAAACTATACCTCATTTCTTTAATAATGGCACTAGAAGGTATGTCTGTCATATTCCAGATTTTAATTAAAGAGCCTAATAGTTTCATTGTTGAATAGAATATGAGCTGATAATTTAAGGTATCTTGTTAATGATCCATTCTTCTGTTTGCAGTAGACTAAATTTATCAGAAATACGCTTTCAGTTTTATCAAATGTCTTTTAGCATATCTTTTTTCATTTTATATGTATGCAGTGTGTTCTATTAGTATCTATTATTAAGACATTTTTGCATTGATGGGCAACATTCTGTGGTGGAGTTTTCTTTTTAATATGCCATTGGAAAAAAAAACAAAAAAACAAAAAAAAACCTTGCTGGGACGCCTGGGTGGTTCAGCGGTTGAGCATCTGCCTTTGGCTCAGGGCGTGATCCCAGCATCCCGGGATCAAGTCTCTCAGTGGGCTCCCTGCCTGGAGCCTGCTTCTCCCTTTGCCTATGTCTCTGCCTCTCTCTCTCTCTCTGTCTCTAGTGAATAAATAAATAAAATCTTAAAAAAAAAAACTTGCTTAAACTATAGCTCAAACATAGATTTCAGTTGTTCAAGAAAATCACTTATGAAAAATACAGCTTATTCTCACATTCAACGTGTATTTAAAGTCTCCAAATAAGATATTAATTAGCTAATAAGTTTCAATAACATGCTAAAGGATATAATTTCTAAGTGTATATAAATATACCACTTGATTCACACATACACAGACACAGAGACACAACTGAAGTCAGTTTTCTGGTTTTCTGAGACTACACTGTATCATGAAAGTATAATCTTTTTAAAAAAGATTTATTTATTTATGTCAGAGAGAGAGGACACTGAAGGAAGGGCAAGGTGAGAAGGAGAGAGAGAGAATCCTCAAACAGACTCCCTCCTGAGCATGGTGCCAGATGCGAGGGCTCAGTTCCAGGACCCAAAGATTGTAACCTGAGCCAAAATCTAGAGTAGATGCTTAACAGAATGAACCACATAGGTACTCCTATGAAAGGATAATTTTTATTATTAAGTCATAATAGCTAGGGTACAGACATATTAGACAACTTGTAGTAATGCATAATTTGAAACACTCCTCCTAAAGTATCAGATTCAAACATTAGAAATGATGGAAATAGCATTTATTTATTTCTGATTTATCAAGAATAAAATATAGATGTAACATAGCAGCACTTCTCATTAATAAATTTTATAGTTGATCTAAACAAGAAAACAATTTCCACTTCTGGATTAACAGGAACAGGTTTTAACATCCTTCTGTTAGGAAGAAAGGAAGGAAGGAAAAGGAAGGAAGGAAGGAAGGAAGGAAGGAAGGAAGGAAGGAAGGAAGGAAGGAAAGGAAAGGAAAGGAAAAAAAGAAAAAGAAAAGAAAAAGAAAAGAGAAAGAAAGAAAAAGAAAAAGAAAGAAAGAAAGAAAGAAAGAAAGAAAGAAAGAAAGAAAGAAAGAAAGAAAGGAAGGAAGGAAGGAAGGAAGAAAGGAAGAAAGAAAGAAAGAAAGGGAAGGAGGGAAAAAAGAATAAAAGGAAGATAAAAGAAAAATCTAAAAGAGCTAATATATGTTAATGCATATAAAACAGTAGTTGTCAGATATTAGTTATCAAGTGGCAAAATCATGATTCCTGAGAGGAAGCAAAGGGAACCTACAATTATCCCAGTTTACTGCATGAAGACAGTTTACAGGGCATCCTGTTATAAATAAGAGCACACCGAATTGCAAGATTAAAGAGGTAGAAGGAAGAATTCAGGGAGGCCTAGGTAGGTACACATCTAAGACAGAACACCAGATAGGAGGCTATAACACAAAGAGAGGATTTCAAAATTTTGGAGAGCAACCTGAAGTTTTTCTGTGTATTAATCCATGTACTTTTGGGGGAATTGGCCAAGTTCAAGGAAAGAGCCAAGGGAAATCAATAGGCCAAATGATTCCTAGCGGTCCTAGAGAGCTGGGAATTGTTTCTCCATTACCTAGAGTTCAAACACATTGTAATATACAAGCATCACATAGGGTACTTAGATAGGTATTGCTGGGTTGGGAGGCAGGGTCTTTGGGTCGCCAGTGGTACTCTGCATTTTCCTGAATGTTCCAATCAAGGCTCTGACCACTCTTTCCTCTGGGCCATTTCTTAGAGTTGTTTATACAGTGAGTTACCTGGAGAGATAAGGTAACATCATCGAATCCAAAAGCACAATTTCTTTCTGCTTGTATATAAAAGCTCGGGACTTTGCAGCTCTTACATAAAGCCACTGTGTGTGTCACAATACATTTGGGCACACCATATAACTGTATATGACAGAGTGTTACCCCAGGACTACTCAGATAAATATGCTGATATTCATGCTTGCTGTGTGATAAGAAATAATGCAGATTCTCTACCACTTAAGCAGGAACAGATGAGTGCCACCACACCCGACAACTAAGAACCACCATCTGAACTTGGTATCAGCTCAGTTAATTAACACTGGATATAGTTGACTACTTCAAGAACTTCGATATTAATAAAAACACCCAACCAATTGATGTAAAACTCTATCATTAATAGGGCCTTTTTAGTAACAGAGGTGTTATTTTTATACCTGTCCTACATTTTCCATATCCAACAGTTCAGGATCCCACCCATGACTGTGGTGGTGGTGTGGTTGGGGAGCTACAACATGCTGTTATTCTGGCGGCACCTTAGATATTCCCAACAAAGTGAATTTTGTGGGAAATAAGGAATCACTTATATCCCACACAGATTAGAATTTATTATCAAAAATTTTATTTAGCCTTGACAATTAAATCTGGATGGCTTTGGTCATTGCAATGCCAAGAATTTTACCCTTCTTGAAAAGTGTATTACTGGGTTACTACTTATTTCTTTGATTCATATAAGTGTTATTTAAAGTTTGAAAAATGTATTTAACTCATAATAAAATGCATATACATTTCCAGATACTGTTCTAAGGGTTTTTACAATTTTAGTCCATGTAGCCCTCATATATGGGCTGGTACAATAGTGTATTCATTGTGCAATTCAGAAAAATAAGACTCAAAAAGGTGCATGATAAAAATTTTATATCTGTGCAAGGATCTATAAATTGTAATGACAAAATTTTTATAGAAAATAATTTTAAAACAAAATGGCAATGTAATTTGGAATTCACGTACTAATATATATTTAATGGGTATTAAAGTTAAATGTAATTTTTACTTAAAAATTTAATCCCTATAGATATTAAATAAGAATAAAAATAGAAGCATAATCTCCCCTATTTCTCTTCCAGATCAAATTCAGTTCCATTAAAGCCTTTATTTAGTTATGCAGTGAAGTAGGATTTTCTAGGGTTTATTTAAATTTAGAGGAGCTTATAAGGTAATTTAAGATATACATGATACTTTGAGTCATGGTAAAATGTATAATGCTTTGAATAACTAATAGTATTCTTGCAGAAATTACGTGTGAAATAGTGAAGGGAAGCTTCAGATTGTAGAGCAAGACAATTTAATCTGAAATATATATATATATAACAATAATACAGTTCACAATCTAACTTGTTTTTTGAAAGTTTAAGGCCTAAGGCAACCTATTTAATATTCATTTTATTCTGATAATGAGCCTAAACTAGTCAGGAATGAAAATTAGCATGCTTTCCCATTGTTTAATTGTATCTTTTCTTTTTGTTAAGTAATTTGGCAAGGTTAAAGTCTTTACAAGAAACACTACGCTTTCTCCTGGAAGTATCTTTTGTTTTCAGTTTTAACCTTGAGACAGCAAAATCTGCTATTGCTACATACACGTATTAGATGGATAAAGAGTTGAATTAGCTTATTTCGGTCCAAGCTTTCATTTATTATTTTTCTAACTTAAAATGTTTGATGGCATGGAGAATAAAAGTTGACTTTCATATGAACAAAGAGATAAAAGCACTGTGTTAAATATGATGATGCACAATTTTTTTAAGCAATCCAGGATTTTGTGGTGTGTATGTGTGTGTGTATTTGTGTGTGTGTATGCAATCCTATCTTAGGATCCCATCAGTCCCTGAGACAAAGTCATGGGGGCAGGTAGTTTATTTGAGACATGATATCAGGAAATACAAATTGAAAGGGTGAAAAAAGTGAGACACAGAAGGGGAAAAGCCAATAAAAATTATGTTAATGGACATATTACTCCTGGGACTACAGGGATTTAATCTTTCTCTCAAACCTTCCACAACACCATATGGAACCTTCTTCAGAACTGTCTTTAAAAAAAAATCAAGGAAGCTGGGGAATTAAAAAAAAAACCTTCTTTTAAACAAATCCTTTATTCATTGGGTGAGAGATACCTCATAAGGATTAACTCATGCAATTTTCCATTCTGTAGCTTAATTTGGCTGAGGAAGCTTCTAGGAAATAGAAGGGGAAAACTAACATGCTAGAAATATCTTCAAGAGCAGGTGGAGTGAAGGGATATGAGGCAGTGTATGAACAGAGTTAGCTAGAGTCTGAAATCCACTTCTGCTCATAATCTGCACTGAATCCACTCTCTCGGTGACACCTGTGGACAAAAGCTTCTTAAAATCTTTTTAAAATTCCTTAAAATGGAAGGATTAAGGATCATTTTAGATTCTGTTCACCCTCATATAGCACTTTCATTTTTCTGTAATGCCTGCCCAGAGAAGTGACACAAATCCTCATTAACATGGAGTCTGACTCCTTCTCCCTTTCAGAACACAGTTTTTGCAATTGCCTTTTTGCTTTTATTTCTAAGAATGGAAACACCCAAAGATAAAGATGCCCCAGAATCCCTCAAGTTTCAGATATTTTCCTGCCTAACCCCATTATGTAGCAGTATCTAGTGCTTCTTAGAAGCAAGGTCTATTAACCTAGACATACAGTAATCCCTTACTTTGTTTGCTGGTCTAATAACACTAGTAGTACTAAATAGCTTTTAATTTAGTGGTACCCCTATTGTGTGCCCTCTCCAAATGGGGCTTCTAATTATGATGTGGGTTAACTTCCAGAAACAGGAGAAACAAACTCCCTAATGAATCCCTGTATATGTGGGTGACAGGGTCCAATTTTCTCCTCCCTAGTTCTGATACTGAGTACCAGACTGAGAACACAGCATCATTTAATGGCCATTTGTGCAACATAGACACTAAATTCTAGAAGATACTGCCCTACACACATAGAGTTTTATCACCAAGGTGCTGCATTAAAGAGGTCATTTCAGTATTCCATGTGACTGACAGCTATTGGATAATATGTAATATTGTGGCACTGATATTTCCTATGATTATGAATCTATCATAACTGTCTGATCAGAGCAGTATTGATATATGAGGCAATGCTGCCTCATAAATCCAAAAGAAATGGCACACCTATTTCTTTAGGATGGAAAGTGTAAAGTGCAGTCATTTTGATACCTTAAGATGAGTCCAGAAAATATCCAGACTGTGGGACACTACTAATATCTTCACTAATTGGCAAGGGGAAATGGTGACAGAAAAGGAGGACCCTAGGCTTGTCTCATCCCACAGACATTTAGGAAACTATCAAATCACCTTAAATACTCCAGAAACTGACCTTAAGACTAGCAGAATAAACTCCACAACTAGAGGTAGAGAAGAGGCCATGGAAGAAGGTAGGGAGTGAGGAAATGCAGTTCAGGAGAGAAGGGGATCATGGCCACTATAGTAGGGAGGGAGGTATGGTCACTGAGAAGGGCAAGAGACACTAGCACACAGGGGAGGACCAGGGAAAACGAATGGCCATGGCACTTGGCAATGGAAAGCAGAGGGGCCAAATTTTGTAAGTTCTTGCACCCAGAGGGGCTTAAAGCCTGGAGCTCTAAAGGTCAGGAGGCTTGGCTGAGATAAAGCCTGCAGGGCATTGTGCTGCTTGTGGACAGAAGGCAGGCAAACATCCTGTGGACATACAGTGTGGAAGCAGCCATCTGAGGAGCACCTGGAGCACACAGTGGGGAGTTTATGTGCTCATCTTGGAAGTGTGTCCAAGAGAGGCAGCATTTAGGGAGAGAATCCTCTGGTGACAAGGAACTGGCAGGTACTACTTCCCTCCCTTGGCCCTCAGCATAAGCACAGAGGGCCTTGCTGGAACCACAGGGCCAACACTCCCTGCCTCACTTGCTTATACCAAGCCCACCCTCCCTACCTCTCCCCACCCCATCCTGTTCTGGTGGAACGGTCATGCTTGCCTCAATCTCAGAGCAGTGGGTCCCCTCCCACGCCATCACACCTGACCTGGGAGTTTTGCAGGGCCTTGGTTCTGGCAGCAATGCCAACAGGTCACATTTCACAAGCAGACCACAGTACACCTAGTTGAAATTGCTCACAGCAGACAAAGAGAGCCTCTGCAGATGGTGGGCCTGCAAGATGAAGCAACCAGGACAAAGTAATACAGAGCCCACAGTGCACACTGGAGACACTCCTGGAAGCACCAGGCCCCAGGAGACAGGGGACCCTACACTGCTGGGCACAACAGGACCTCTTCTTCATAAGGCCATCACCCTCAAACACAGGAGATGTAGCTGACTTTCCTAACACACAGAGGCAGGCACAGACACTTAGACATAATGTGAAGACAATGGAATTTGCCCCAAATGAAAGAACAGGACAAGGCCATATATCTTAAGTGAAGCAGATATAAGTAACATACCTGATAGGGAATTTAAAGTACTTATCATAAAGGTACTCATAGGACAAACTAGACTTAAAAAAGAGACTGTAACAAGAGACAAAAAAGGGCATTATATCATAATAAAGGGGACAATACAACAGAAGATATAACAATTGTAAATATGTATTCACCCAACATGGGAGCACTCAAATATATAAAACAGTAACAAACATAAAGGAATTAATTGCTAAAAACACAATGATAGTAGGGTAGTTTAATCCCACCCCCCCCTTATATCAATGTACAGATCATCTAAACAAAAAATAAACAAGGAAACAATGACTTCGAATGACAAGCTGGACCAGATGTACTTGACAGATGTATTCAGAACATTCCATTCTAAAACACCAGAATTCACATTCTTTTCAAGTGCACATGGAACAGTCTTCAATAGATCACATATTAGGCCATAAAACAAGTCTTAAATTCAAAAAGACTGAAGTAATATCCTGCGTCTTTTCTGACCACAAGGCTATGAAATGAGAAATTAACCACAAGAAAAAATCTGGAAAGAACACAAATAAATGGAGGTTAAATGACATGATACTAAACAATGAATGGGTCAACAAAGAAATAAGAGAGTGAATAAAAAAATACACATGGAGACAAATGAAAATGAAGACACAAGGATCCAGGATCTTTGGGATACAGAGAACACAGTTATAAAAGGGAAATTTATAGCAATATAAGCCTACCTCAAGAAGCTAGAAAAAGCTCAAATAAGCAACCTAAACTTATACCTTAAGTGGTAGAAAAATAAAAACAAACAAAACCCAAAACCAGTAGGAGGAAGGAAATAGTAAAAAATTAGAGCAGAAATAAATATTATAAAAACTTAAACACCACAAGACAAGCAAAAAGATGAGATCGGGCGCGTTCAGTGTGGTATGGCTGTAGACAAGACAAGCAAAAAGACTCAAAACAAAACAGTGGAACAGATGAATGAATCATGGAGCTGCTTTTTAAAAAAGATCCACAAAATTCATAAATCTCTAGCCAGAGTCATCAAAAAACAACGAGGAAGGTCTCAAATAAACAAAATCTCAAATGAAAGGGTAGAAAAAAACAATAATATCACAGAAATATAAACTATTATAAGAGAATATTATGAAAAACTATATGCCAATAAATTAGACAACCTAGAAGAAATAGATAAATTCTTACAAACATATAAATTACCAAAACTGAAGCAGGAAGAAATAGAAAATAGGAATAGACTGATTAACAGCAAGGAGAATGAATCAGTAATCAATAAACTCCCAATAAACAAAAGTCCAGGACCAGATGGCTTCACAGACAAATTCTACCAAATCTTCAAAATAAAGTTAATACCTATTATTTTCAAAGTATTCCAAATAAAGGAAAGGAACAAAAACTTCCAATTTATTCAATGAGAACAGCATTACCTTGATAACAAAACCAGGTAAGGGCATCACTAAAAAGGAGCTCTAGAGGCCAATATCTTTGATGAAATTAGATGCAAAAATCCTCAACAAAATACCAGAAAACAGAATCCAACAATATATTTAAAAATCATTCATCATAATCAAGTGGGATTTAAGCCCCATATACAGGGCTGGTTCAATATTTATAAATCAATCAGCGTCATATATCATGTCAATTAGAGAAAAAATAAAAACCATATAATCATCTCGATGACACAGATAAAACATTTGACAAAATAGAACATCCATTCATGATAAAAACCCTCAACAAAGTAGGTTTAGAAGACATATACCTCAACCTAATAAAGGCTATAATAAGAAAAATCCACAGTGAACATTATACTCAATGGGGAAAAAGGCAGAGCTTTATCCCAGATGTCAGGAACAAGGCAAGGATGTTGCCTCTCACCACTTTTGTTCAACATAGTGCTGGAAGTCCCGGCCACAGCAAGCAATTAGACAGCAAAAGGAAATAAAATGTGGTGTACCTGAGTGGTTCAGTGGTTGAGCATTAGCCTTTGGCTCAGGTTGGGATTCCAGGGTCCTGGGATCAAGTCCCTGATCGGGCTCCTCACAGGGAGCCTGCTTCTCTTTCTGTCTGTGTCTCTGCCTCGCTCTCTGTGTTTCTTATGAATAAATAAATCAAAAATATTTTTTTAAAAAAGAAATAAAATGTATCCAAATTGGTAAGGAAGAAATAAAACATTCACTATTTGCAGATGACATGACATTCTATACAGAAAACCCTAGACTCCGCCAAAAAACTACCTGAAGGAATTCAGTAAAGTCACAGGATACAAAATCAACGTGCAAAAATCTGTTGCATTTCTATACACTAATAATGAAGCAGCAGAAACTAAGAAAACAATCCCATTTAAAATTGCAAGAAAAATAATATACCTAGGAATAAACCTAACCAAAGCAGTGAAAGACCTATACTCTAAAACACTGATGACTGAAGGTGACACCAAGAAGTGGAAAGACATTCCATGTTCATGGTTGTAAGAACATTTATTGTTAAAAGAGCTGTACTACCCAAAGTGACATACAGATTTAATGTAATTCCTATCAAAATATCAATGGCAGTTTTCACAGAACTTAAACAAAATACTAAAATTTATATAGAACCACAAAAGACCCCATATTGCCAAAGCAATTTTGAAAAATAAAAGTAAAGCTGGAGGTGTCATAATTCTAGAATTCAAGTTATATTACCAAGCTATAGGAATCAAACCAGTATGGTACTGGCACACACACACACACACACACACACACACACAAAGACACATAGATCAATGCTGCAGAATAGAAAATCCAGAAATGAATCCATAATTGTATGGTTAATTTATCTTTGACAAATCAGGAAAGAATATCCAATGGGAAAAAGAATTTCTCTTCAAAAAATAGGGTTGAGAAAACTTGTCAGCCACATGAAAAAAATGAAACTGGGACACTTTCTCTTTTAAAAGATTTTATTTATTTATTCATGATAGAGAGAGAAAGAGAGGCAGAGACATAGGCAGAGGGAGAAGCAGGTTCCAGGTAGGAAGCCGGATGTGGTACTCGATTCTGGGACTTGGGGGATTAAGCCCTGAGCCAAAGGCAGATGCTCAACCACTGAGCCACCCAGGTGTTCCAAAACTGGATTACTTTCTTACACCATACATAAAAATAAACTCAAAATGGATTAAAGACCTAAATGTGAGACCTAAAAGCATAAAAATCATAGAAGAGAATATAGGCAATAAGGTCTTTGACATTGGCTATAGCATATTTTTTTTATTTCACTCAAACATGGGATTTAAGAAACAGTACAAACAAGGAAAAAAAAGAGAAAGAGAAAGGGAGACACAAGCCAAGTAAAACAGTCTCTTAACCATTGAGAACAAACTTATGGTTATCAGAGGGGTTGGGAGATGGGCAAAATAGATGAGGATTAAGGAGTGTACTTGTCATGATGAGTACCTAGTGATGTATGGAATGCTGAATTGCTATAGTATACACCTGAAATTAATATAATGCCATATATTAACTATACTGGAATTAATATACCACCATATGTTAACTATACTGGAATTAAAATTCAGCAAAATAGGTATTTGTTCTTTAAAAATAAAAATGTTAGCTATGTAATTGTTAAAAGGACTTCCTACTAGCTAAACACTGATTCTTACAGAATAGATCATCGTTAATTCATTTGTACTTTATGAGCAAAAATGTATTTCTAGAATAAAGAACTTTCTACACAAGGAAAACAAAACATAAAACAGAATAAAGCACTGAATAAGGAAAAAAAAGAAAAAAAATGAAAGCTTCCCTAATTATATTTTCCTATCAGCCCTGGCTCATAGAGGACAGACTCAGTACTGTATTTCTTATTATTTTAATGATGTCAATTCAGTATTCTGGCTTTTGCCTGACATGGAAAATTCATTCTATCTAATATGCACAGTTTCCTGAGCCTCCCTACCCTTTCCACATTTATTTGCTAAGAGAATTCTGACTTTCATTATTTACAAGATGAAGAAGTTCCAAAAACTGCTGGGACCTGTGTTTTTTTGCTTTTTGTTTTTTTAATAAGCAATGCCTCCCATAAAAGAAATCAATCTCTGCCAGGTTATGTTGAGACTTGCCCATAGTAACTTATCAAAGGTGACCAGCAGAACTAGCTGCAGATTTTGAGGAGGGCAAGATTCATCTTGTAAGACTTCCATCTCTTGTGAAGGCTTTTGTGCTCTCTCAGTAACTTAGGCAAGAAGGTAGAGATCAATTCTGTCTCTGGAGGGTTTTGGGAGAAGCTAAATTTTAATGTCCTTATGCAACTCCATCTAAAGTTTGCATATAGAGAAAAGGATGCATATTAAAAACAAAAAAGGGTGAAAAATAAGAGTCAAAATGATAAGATAAATTATGAATTAAATGAGCAAACCAGTAAAGAATAATAACATATTTTGGGAAGAATGTTCAATGCTAGATGAGAGTAGAGTAATATCTACATAACTATAGTGTTCTTGGAGAAAGAAAATGTGGTATAGATATGTCAGCTCTCTTAATGTTCAAATAATAGATATCTGTTAAACTGCTTGAAATCAAGAAACAGAATTTCTTTGTCTATCAAGAGTTGAAAGTAAAAAAAATAAAATAAAAAAATAAAAAAAAGAGTTGAAAGTAGAACTTCTGTTAAAAGCACAACAGTTTGAATCCATTTAAAATAGAAATAGTCTAAACATTGGACTTTAATTGCAAAGTTTAAATATTATAAATATTTAGAATTAGGATAAGTTGAAGACAAAAGTTATAAAGATCAAAATGTATTATTTAAATAGAAATATTATATCTGCTTTCATTTCTAACCAGGGCTTAGCATATTGGCTCCCTCAAAGGGTGGCAAGTAGAGCCATTCAATCATCAGTGAGGTAGTGACCAGAGAGTATACTGTCAACATTCACAAGTACATCCATGGAGTGGGTTCCAAGAAGCACACACCTGAGACACTCAAAGATATTGGAAATTTTCCATGAAGGAGATGGGAACTCTGGATGTGTGCATGGACAACAGGCTCAATAAAGCTGTCTGGGTCAAAGGAATAAGGAATCTTCCAAACTGTATCCATGTGCGGTTGTCCAGAAAACATAACAAGGATGAAGATTCAGCAAACAAGCTCTATACATTGGTTACTCATGTACCTGTGACCCCATTGAAAAATCTACTGACAGTTAATGTGGATGAGAACTGATTACTGATTGTCAAATTAAGGTATAAAACTGAAAAAAAGAAAAGAAAAAGGAAAGAAACAAAAAGAAACATTATAACTAAAATAAATAAAAATATCAAAGTATCAAAGTAATTAACCAGAATCGAGTAATTTACAAAGCATCAAAGTAATTAACCTGTTAAGCAAAGTGGTGATAGGGAATATCTTTTAAAGTGTACTTATTCTTCTGCTTCTCAGTACAGAGCCATTAGGCAGTTATTAAAGTTGTTGTATTAAGAATAAATTTATTTAAATTAATATTTAGACATCTTAGCATAATATAAATTAAAAAGGCAAACACTACAAGTAAAACAGATTATAAACTTTATTAATGATAGAAAGAAAATGAATATTAAGCTTCAAAACTTCCAAAAATCAGTACTAATATATATATCAAATATTTTAAAGGAAACAAAAAGGGAAAACGCATCCTAAAATATTATTATTATTATTATTATTATTATTATTATTATAGTCCAAACACATCTGACTTAGCAATATGTGTAACAGATAATTCATCTATCAAAATAAAAAAGTTTTAGGAATGGGTCAGAAAGCAAAACTGGATCCATACCTAGAACAGAGATATTTTGAAATATTATGTATTAGCTTGTATCCAAGATGAGAGCCATTAATTCTTTCTGTCTGTATGTTGAATCCATTCCTCACTGAAAAGTATAGTTCATACCTGCCCTCCCTTTGTCTGTGCATATTCTGATGAATAAAATTCAGCAAATGTGATACTGGAAGACTCTTGATACTAGATCATAAAAAACCTGGCATCTACTATATAAATCGTTTGGAATGTGCACTCTGAGGAAAACAGTGACCATATAAAATGTCTTTATATCCTGAGGCCTCCATTCAGTAAGAAAGCCCAAGCTGGCTACATGGGGAAGCCAAGAGATTGATGTGGACCAACACTGGACCCAATCAGCCATTCCAGATCTAAACATGTGACATGTGAGTGATAGATCGACCCTTCAGTTGTTTCCTGCCTCAATTATCCTCAGTTTTGATCACTTCTCTATACCTAATGTCTCAAATTACAACATAGAAAGGCACTCAGCTGTAATTATTTAATGAATCAATCATAGAGGTTATAATTACTCAATTATAGAAGTTGTAATTGAAGAGTTTTCTTAATATCAATGATCAAGAAGATTAAACTATTTATCCACAGTCAGAAACATGCTAACAGTTTTCTCTTGATAAATGTTGCATATGTATACATATTTTATATAAATTAATTAACATTATTAATCTTACAATATACTTTTTACTTAATATTTAAATTATGAACATGTTTTATGTTAGTATATATTCTACAACTCATATTTAATCTATGCAGGTAATATTTCCAAGAGTCTATCAGGTACTACCCACTGTGCTGGGGCTGATTATACACTGCTAAATGAAACAAAAATAATCTCTTCTGTTGGAGAGTTTTAATCTATGTGGCAAATAGTTGATGAATGTTGCTGCTTGGCTTCCCAGCTGCTGAGATAGACTTTATTGTGCACTAGACTTATTAAGTAGTGCCCTTGGTACCCACACCTCTAGAAAAGAGGGGAAGGAAACAGAGTTAGGAGAGAGAAATCAAGTTCTGATGGAGTTTCCACCGTAGTTTTGACCAACCCCACAGGATACTAAAGCTAATATATCATCAATCTGTCTCAAATTGAGCAGAGATGACCAGATCCAATGAAGACTCGCAAGTATTATATTAGAAATTCTTCTCAATATCAAGATTGTTTATTTTTGGTTGTTTGTTTTAATTTTTAGTGTTAGAAATTTAATCACACTAAAAGCAAAATAAACTGATATATCAGAAATGGATGCTGCTAAATTATATGTATGAAGTAAGTTGTATCACAATATTTTATGGGATGTCAGCAAGATGGCTGGATAAGACATTTCCCACTCAAGTCTTCCCTGAACAATAATAATTTAACATCTGTCTAAAGACAAAAATGCCTTTGTGGGAGCTTTGGGGTGCAGGTAGGTGATTGTGAAACTCTGATGCAGTCCAAGACCATGGGGAGCCACTGTGAGAAGGCAGTTTCATTCTTGGCAGCTAACCACCAACCATGGTCCCAGCTACAAAGGCATGGCTCCATATTCCTGTGGACTTAGCTACAACCCTGTTTGGCCTTGGTCCTGCACCAAGTATCATATGCCAAGGGATCCAGGAGGAATTACTCTTACTTATGTATTGAGTAATAGGCACACAGATCTTGGCCTTGGCTATGCACCCAGAAGTAGGCCTTGAACCAGTTCCATCTCCCACCCCCAGCAGTCACACCTTATGAACATTCCTGCTGGCACAGGGGCATGGAAGGAGAAACTCCTGTCTGTGCCCCTAAAACTCCTGAAAAGGCCCAATGCTCCACTCCAAGCCCTCTAGTAGTAGTCAGGGAGCAGTCCAGTCCACTCAGAGATCTGGTGGGTGACACACTTGTGTCTGGAAATCTCCATGCTTCCAGAGCCAAGTCTGAAGACCTAAATCTTGGCTAAACTAAATTAAAATAGCTATGGGCTCATCTCTAGACTTCTTTAGTCAAGGTCCAGTCTTGCCTACCCAGGTACTCATCCAGAGATTTGGCAGAGCCTTCCCAGGAGCCTGGTGGGAGCTACAACCATCTGCACACCTGGTAATAAGCCTACTATCTGAAGACCCAACTATAAACCCCAAGAGGACTCTTGTCCCATCACCACCTGACTCAATGTACGGAGGGAGTCTTATCTATCCAGAAACCAGACAGGATCCACCCTTGCCCACAATCCTGGTAACAAGTCCACCAATCACAAACCCCACTGTCACCTAATAACAGCTTTGGAGTAGCTTCAACCCAGTATTTCTGTGATTCCAGAGATTATTGCAACAGCCCAGGGAACTGACAGAAGGTCTTACTTTCTTTAATACAAGACTATAAAAACTGGAAGAAGTGTTTGCTCCTTCAAATGCATAGACACAAATGCAAAGCTATGAAGATTACAAAGAAGCAGACAAATATGACACCACTAAAGAACACTAAAAAGCTCTAGCAACTGTCCCCAATGAAATAAAGATCTATGATTTATCTGACAAAGAATTCAAAAAATCATGTTAAGGGAACTCAATAAAATGCAAGGAAACACAAATAGATAACTAAATGAAATACATGAATAACATGAGAAAAATAATACATGAATAACATAAGAAGTTTCAAAAAGAAATAGAAACCATAAAAAGATCAAATGGAAGTCTTGGAGGAGAATAATATGACATGCTGCCCACAAGGCATTTTAGCTTTAAGGACACACATAAAATGAAAGTTAAGGAATGTAAAATGATATTCCATGTAAATAGTAACCAAGAAAGAGCAAGAGTGACCATACTTACATCAGATAATATTGATTTTTCAGTCAAAATCAGTCACAAGAAACAGAGTAGCTCACTGTATAGTGACAAAGCAGTCATTTCATCAAGACAATATGTGATAATTATAACTATACATGCACCCAGTATTGTAGCAACTATTTATTTAAAGCAAATATCATCAACTAAAGACGGGTGTATAAAGCAATACAATAATAGTAGAGGACTTCAATATCCCACTTGAAACATTGGTTGGATCATTCAGATAGAAAAACACTGGCCTTGAATTATATGTTAGTTCAAGTGGACTTAACAACATATATTCAGCAGACTCCAACCGACAGCAGCATAATATACATTCTCTTCAAGTCAACACAGAACATTCCCCAGTATAGATCGCATGTTGAACCACAAAGCACACCTTAACAGATTTAAGAAAACTGAAATGATAAGGTATATTTTCCCACCACAATAGCATGAAATTAGAAATGAGTAACAGGAGGAAAATTAAAAAAAAATTCACAAATTTGGATATGAAACAACATACTCCTGAACAGTTAGAGGGTCAAAAAGGAAATCAAAAGGAAAATTGGAAAGTATCACAAAACAAACAAAAATGAAAACACAACACACTAAAACTTATGGGATAGAGCAAAGGCAGTTCAAAGAGGAAAGATAATAGCAATAGCTGCTCACTTTAAGAAAAAATAAAAACTCAAATAAATACACAAGGAATTAGAAAAAGAAGATGAAACTAAGCCCAAAGTGAGAAAAAGGAAGAAAATAATAAAAATTAAGGCAGGAAAAATGAGGAGACTAGAAAGATAATAGAAAAAAGTCAATAAAACTAAGATTCAAATTTTTTAAAGATAAAAAGCAACAAACTTTTTAGCTAGACTAACCAAGAAAATAACAGAAATAATTTTAAAACTAAATTATAAATGAAAGAGGAGACATTACATCTGAGACTACAGAAACACAAAAGACTATAAGAGGCTACTCTAAACAATTATATGCCAAAAAACTGAAAAACTTAGAAGTAATGGATAAATTCCTTGAAATATACAACCTACTGAGTCTGAATCATGAAGTAACAGAAAACTTGAAGAGACCAATAATGACAAAGGAGATTGAATCAGTAATCAAAAACCTCCTAATAAAAAAAAAAAACAAAAAAAACCTCCTAATAAATAGAAGACCAGCACCAGATAGTTTCACTGGTGAATTTTACAAAAAATTTAAGGAAAAATTAATGCCAATCCTTCCCAAACTATTCTAAAATAAGGAACACTTGAAAATAGCATTACGTTTATACAAAAGCCAGATAAGGACACTAAACAACAACAACATCATCCCAAAACAGAAATCTATAGGTAAGTATCTTTGATGAGTGGAAATGTGAAAATCCTCCACAAAATACTAGCAACTATAATCAATAGCATATTAAAAAGATTATTTACCATGATCAAGTGGGATTTATCCCTGGGATGCAAGGATGGTTCAGTATAAACAAATCAAGAAATATACATCACATGAACAGAATGAAGAACAAAAATCACACGATCATCTCAGTACATATAGAAAAAGCATTTGACAAAATTCAACACCTTTTCATGATAAAAGCTCTCAACAAATTGTATGTAGAAATAATATGCCTCAATGTAATAAAAGGCATGTATGACAAATCCACAATAAATGTCATATTCCAATGGTAAAAATCTTAAAAGCTTATCCTCTAAATCAAGAACAAGACAATGACGCTGTCTCACCACTCTATTCAACATAGTTCTGAAAGTCTGAAGGGAATAAGAAAATACATACATACATACATACGTACATACATACATACATAAATGGATTCCAAATAGAAAAGGAAGAAGTAAAATTGTCTGTTTGCAGAAGACTGATCTTATATATAGAAAACTCTAAAGACTTCACACACACACACACACACACACACACACACCTATTAAAACTTAATGAATGAATTTAGTAAAGTTGCAGGACACAAAAGTAACATACAGAAATCAGTAGCATTTGCATATACTAAGAGTGAAATGTCTGAAAAAATAAATAAAAATCCCATTTATGACAGCATCAAAAACAACAAAATACTTATGAGTAAATTTAACCAGGGAGGTAAAAGATCATTATACTGAAAACTGTAAGACATTACTGAATTAAATTGAAGAAAACACAAATAAATGGAAAGATATCCCTTATTCATGGATCACAACAATTAATACTACTAAAATGTTCATACTACCCAAAGCCATCTATAAATTCACTGTAATCTCTATCAAACTTCCAATGACATTTTTCGTAGAAATAGAAAAATAGTCCTAAAATTGCTATGGAACTACAAAAGACCCCCAAATAGCTAAAATGATCTTGAGAAGAACAAAACTGGAGGTATAACACTTCCTGATTTCAATGTATACCTCAAACCTACAGTGATCAAAACAGTAGAATATCGACAGAGGCAGATACATAGAGCAATGGAAGAGAATTGAGAGCCCAGAAATAAACTCATTCATATACAATTAATATTTGGCAAGGGAGCCAGGAATAGTCAATGAGAAAACTAGATATTCATATGTAAAATAATGAAATTGGACCCCTATATTACATCATTTACAAAAATTAACTCAAATCGTATTAAAGACTTAAATATAAGATCTGAAACTACAAACCTACTGGAAGAAAATACAGGAAAAAAAAAACTCCTTAATATTGGTCTTGGCATCATTTTTTGGAGGAGTATAACAACAAAAGTTCAAGCAACAAAAGGAAAAATAAATGAGTCTATATCCAACTATAAAGCCTCTGCACAGCAAAAGACAGTCAAGAAAATGAGGAGTTAACTTACATAATAGGAGAAAATATTTGCAAATCAAATATCTGATAAGGGATTATGATCCCAAATATACAAGGAATTTACCCAATTCAATAGCAATATACAAATAATCCAAGTAAAAAATGGGCAGAGGACCCAAACAGGCATTTTTCTAAAGAACATATACAAGTTGCCAATAGATACATGAAAGATACTCACTAATCATCAGGGAAATGAAATAAAAATCACTGTGAGAAATTGCCTTACACCTGTTAAAATTGGCTATTATCAAAAAGATGAGATAATAAATATTGGCAAGAATATAGAAAAAAAGGGAACCATTCTGTACTGTTAGTGAGAATTTAAATTGGTACAGTAAGTCACTATGAAAGACAGTACAAGGATTCCTGGGTGACTTAAAAATAGAACTACTATTTGATCCAGCAATCTTCTCTGTATGTATGCAAAGGAAATGAAAATAGGATATAAAAAGATATCCTCACTCCAGTGTTTATTGCAGCATTAATAACAATAGCCAAGACATGGAAACAACCTAATTGGCTGTCAGTGGATGAATGGATAAAGAGATGTGGTATATACATATATATAAAATAAAATATTCTTCAGCCATAAAAAACAGAAGGAATTCTGCCATTTGTGATAACTTAGACCTTGAAGGTATTATGCTAAGTGAAATCAGACAGAGAAAGACAAATAGTACATGATCTCATTTACATGTGAAATCCAAAAACAGCTAAACTCATAGAAACAGAGTTGAGTGTGAGTTACAGGGGCTGGTGGAGCATGATTAGGGGTGAAATTGGGAGATGCTGACCAAAGGATACAGTTATAAGATGAATCAGTTCTGGGGATCTAATACTCAACATGGTGACCTTAACTACCAAAACTGTATTGTACACTTGAACGTTGCTAAGAGAGTATATTTTGAATGTTTTCTCAACACACAAAAAAATTAATTATGTGAGGTGATAGATATGTTAACTTATTGTGGTTATCATTTCATAATATGTGAGTGTATTACATCATCACATTGTACACCTTAAACTTCTATAATACATATGTCAATTATCTTAATAAAGCAGGAAAAAATGCAAAAACAAAACAAAACTTCTTGGTCTCAGAAGTACTACCATATTCGCTCATTTACATATAATATATAGCTACTTTGATGTTACCAAACCAGAGCTGAGCAGTTGTAACAGATATCACATGTTTCAACAGTTTAAAATAGTTACTATCTTACCCTTTACAGAAAAATTGAGCCAACCCTTGGTTAAGTAACTCTAGATTAGTTTTAATGTAATTTTCATGAGATTTGATTAATTACCACAATTGTCAATTTTTAAAATTGTGTAACAGCTGGTCACACAAAAAATAACATGTAATACTATAAATCATAATCTCTTTTGACATTTTATAATATTTTATTGGTTATTTTCTATGAAATTTATATAGGGGAGGTCATCCATCATTCAATGATTATTTACTGGAGGCCTACTATGTAACACAATTTCTAGGACTTGTGTAACAAGAACAAAACAGAGATTGTCTGTGAATCCATGGAACTTATAAAGAAAGGATTTTCTCAATATTTTAATGAGAATAAGTTGTACACCGTGTTATTCTATAATTTACCTTACCATATCTTTGTTCCAAATTTTGTTTGTTTACAATTTCTGTTATTTTAAAGAGTATTAAGTTTGGATGCTTTGAACAGAAATATTTTTCAACACTTACCCTTATTTCTATAAGAAAGCATTACTAGAACTAGAATTATAAATTTAAAGGATTCAGGGATTTCACAAATGATACTTTTGGCAAATGAACTATCATAAAAATTTTAGGCGATTACATTTCTATAATAGTGGATAAATAAGAACTCAATGCTTATCTAGGCCAAGTCATCTCAATATAAAAATAATTAGAGCATTGTTTTAAAAATCATGATCCTAAGGGATCATGATTAAATTTGTTAAGACAAAAATTTGTTTAGAATATCTGAAACCACCTTCTGCAATAGGACTTGGATATATATATATATGATAGATATAAAAATATAAAGGCAGAAAGAACTATGTATTATATAATTGAGACAAAAAGATAGTCTGAGCATATTAGTTTCTATATGAAGACTGAGAATCGTTTGCTCAAAAGCTCACTGGTGCCAAATTGAAATGTTTATAGATCCACATATGTTACCAATAGCCCAAACAAGGAGATTTTAGCCATGTAAAGCCTACCTGCTTTGCAAAAACCACGAAACATCAACCTCCATCTGCTAGCTATTTCCAGTTTCTGGGGCCATACAGGCCTCCCTCAAGCCACTGATGTCCTTGAGAGTTCTCTGACCCAGAAACTCCCTGCTGTGCTGCTGAGCTATATCACCTACACACTTAAGCTCCCTCTTGGATCCCCAGCAACCTCTGGACAGATTCCTGCAGTGAGGGGCTTCTCCTGCATACAAACCTGTCCTATCATCTCCCAATAATTGAGTACACTATGGCCACCTGCTGGTTATATTTTTTCCCTTGATCAGCCACCAAATCTATCAAATCCCTTATTGTGTGTATGTGTGTATGTGTATAAAATTATATGCAATAATCCTATAAAATTCTACTTGAATATATTTGAATATAAATAAAACCTTTATATATATATATAGCATTTTGAAGACCCATATATTTATAATTTCTTTACAAATATATAGAAATTGTACAGTTCAAGTCAGACATGTCTCCACTAAGAAACCATTGATAAGTCTTAGTTTCTGTTCTTTTCTTGTATATAGTCTCCATTTAGTTTCTGATGGTTTCCTTTTAACATAGGATATGTAAACGAATAATGATTCATTTTCCAGAATTATTTTTACAAATCTATGGTCGGAGAATTTGTCATTGCTCATGTCCTTGCTCAAGGCATCATTCCGGTAACATCGATTTCTAAAGGAGGATTTCTTTTTTGCCATTATCCTTGGGAAAAATATGTACTGAACAATTTATTAGAGAATAGAAATGACCCTGGAGTGCTGTAGCTTTTCATTCATTTCTCTATCTGAACACTGGCATTCATGTTTGGTTTTCTGGCTATATTCCACTTGCCATTATCAATGTTCTCTGGTAGGCAGATTATTTTTTGTGTATGATGGTAAATAGGAGAACATTTTATTCTGCTTCCTCTGACAGAATAAAGAACTTCCTTATAAAGATCCAGAAAAAAAATAGGCCCTGCATTGAAGTTAGGACATTTCCTCACAGCGAAATTATTCCCAGCAATATTTTTCCATCTCTATGCAGAAGATTGAGTACATTTTAAAATGTATACAAGTAAATAATTGCAACATACACTATAAAAATATGTTGGCCATTTTTTAAAAATAATAAATTACACAAAATGTATTTTTGACTGTTTTCCAAATACTTTATTAACTCTCCTATATTTAAAGATTTCTAGGAATATATGTGACGAACAAAGTATAATCCTACTTCAGATAATTATCCAGAAATCCTGTATCAGTGCTTGGCTATTAAGCAAAGAATAACATAACTCACTGCTTGAATTACTACATACCTTATTAGGAATTAATACTTTGTTAGGAAAATCAGTAAAAGACAGTTAACTGTCTAACCACATTAAAAAAAATTAACGAGCATGCACTCTGGATCTGTGGCTGCTAGGTTAACAGGGGTAAATAAGGCAGATGATATTTCTTTCTCTCTTTGCCTTTGCAAAACAAAAATCAAACAGAACAACCAGGTCATTTCAATTAGTGTAAATGGACAAAGAGCTTCTGAGAACAGTGGAGGAACAGAGGCCTCACTTAAGAGGATATTCCATCACAGATATAAGTGATAAAAAGTGTAGAGTTGTGCGACTTCAGGGAAACAGCATTCTAGGCAAACAAACTCCTCCTACAGTGACTTAAAGAAGATAGAAGTTTGTTATTCTTGTAAAAAAAAAACTTCTAGATTTGTGGTTCAGGCCTTCCTGGGTGGTTCTGTCATCCTCCAGCTCCCAAGATTGCTCCAGCCTTCACCGTTTCATGGCAAGTATAAAGAATAAGAGCACAGGACAGCAATCTTTATGAGGATGACATGAAAGTGATATATATTACCTCTGTTCACATTACATTGGCCTGAATTTGGTCACAATTCAATAAAGAGATGGAGAATATAGTCTGCAGCTGCCAAGCCCGTTACAGCCACAATTCAGGTGGTTATGTTACAGAAAGGAGGAAGGGAAGGATGGACACCGAGATTCTGTTATCAGTCTTTGCACAGGCTCCAAGTTGAATATGAACTTGCATTTTTATGGAATATGAAAAAGGCCAGAGATGCTGAAACACAGTTAGCCTGGAAGGAAGGGAGATGAGGTTGGTGAGGCAAATTGTATAGATAATTTAGACCATGTAAACTGTGATAAGAAATGTGAATTTTATTCAAAGGTGATGGAGAATTGAAAGGTCGGCATGAGAGTGAAAGATACCATTTATCATTTAAAAAATATCAAATTATCTCAGTTATATCAAAGAGATTCTCAGTGGAATGAATGAATAGATGAAGCACAATTAGAATCTTTAGCCAGACTTCCAGAATAAAGATGATGATGATTATTGTAAGAATCGATACAATTAGGTCACATTTCACAGATAGGGCTTACAATACTTCCTGATATATTTTATGTAGAGAATGAAGGAAAGAAGAAGAGTCATGATAACATCATTGATTTGGGTGTGAGAGACTGGAGACATAGTGATACCATTTACTGAGATGGAGAATATTGTCAATTAAACAGTTTTATTGAAGCACAACAGTGTTGAGGAGGCCATATGTTATGTTTTGAGTATGCTGAGTTTAATATGTCTATTAGACATCTAAGTAGGATTGTCAATAAACAGTTGGATATAGGGGTGTGGATGCAGAGAGGATGTTAGGATGCACAGGAACTGAAAAGTATACATAAAGAGAGAGAGAGAGGGATCGAAGAAAAAAAGAGAGTTGAGGATGGAATCCAGGGATATGTCAAAATTGGCAATTAGTCAAGTAAGGAAGAATCATGAGGAGAGAAAAAGAGGGATCAGACTGCCAGTCAGAAGGAAGGAATGCCAGAAAATGTTGATGCTGTGAAAAATGAAAAAGTTCTGAGTATTAAAATCACTGGTAGTATCAAAACCACTGCTTATAATCTCTGAAAAATCACAGAAAATTGGGAAGTTATCAGAAGCCAAGTGTTTTAGGTCAGGTTCCCTGGAACAGACACTGAGATATGTATGTAGGGTTGTTTGTCTGTCTGGTAATGTTCTCTTGGGAATAATATCTATGAGAGAATGTACAGAGAGACCAGTTGGACTCTGTGAGGCATCAGAGGCCTCACACAATCCCACAGAAAAATCTGGAACTAGAAGGATCTTCAGAGTTGCCTCAGTTGAGACATTGGACCATCCTTTCCTGCCCTCACCCAACATTAATGGGATATTTGGCAAGGCTGCTCCCAGGCATACACTTGGGCAAGGCCAGTTCCTTCAGACTAGAGAAATTCCCTGGGGAAGAGACTCAGCTGTAGAGCTGTCAGAAGTCAGTACATCCAGTAGATGGTAGAATGAGTTTCTTTGTTCTAAAGGGGAAGTGGGAAGTGGTTTTAGACTAAAAAATGAACCAACCACTCAAGATTTCCCTCAAGTAAGAAACTGTTTCTCCTGCTGCTGGCAGTGCTTTTAGAAAACAGCTTCAGCTTTCAGACTTTATAGGGAATAAGTCAGCTTCAAGAAGTTGTGTTGCCATAACTCATACCGTCCCGGGTACACTTGCATGCAATAATTGGATAAGGTTAGTCTGCGACAGTAGTCTTTCTAGTGGAAGATGGAAAATCTCTGATGGGCTATTTTAGCTTCAGCTGTGATGTGCAGTGAGCAAAGCCTGCATGGACTGCAGCCCAACTTTACCTCTTCCTCTGCCCAATCTGGTTTCTTTCTCCTTTCTTCCGTGTGTGTTAGTCCTGAGGTCTCACATTAAAAAACATCCTTTACTTTAATTTCTGTATCAGTTTCCCAGAAAAGCTACCAGGTGGTGCCAGGAGTTGTCCAAGAACACAGGCAATAAGATGGTGCTTTGGAATGGAATCACCCAATCTTTGACTAGCAACAAGACCCCATCACTGGTGTTGATGACATGGACAAACACTAAGAGAAGGTAGCAATAAAACTTTAAATATGATAAATTGGAACATTTTGGTATACTGGTGGAAGGCAATGTACAAGTTGGTACAATGTATAAGGTATTTGGAAATTATGAATTAGAGAGTTTCCCTCCTGTGGTGGACAGACTCGTAGAGTGCCATCATTTATTTTTGCATCCTATTATTCATGCTTTTGTGTTATCTCCTCCCCCTGAGTGTAAGTAGGACCTGTCACTTGCTTCTAATCAGTATAGAACATGGCAAAGGTGATAATATATACATGACAACATGTACATAACAAAATGACTATGTTACATAAGATTATAGCTCCCATCTGGCTGGTGCTTTCTCTCTCTCTCTCTCTCTCTCTCTCTCTCTCTTTTTGCCATGAAGAAGGAAGTGGTATACTGAAGCACTTCATATGGCAGAGCCTGCTGATGATCTCTAGGACCTGAGGGCACCTTCTAGCCATGAGACAGTACAAATATCTGAAACGAAGCTCTCAGTACTACATCTATAAGGACATGAAAGCTGCTAACAACCATGCAAACAGGAAAATAGCTCCTACCCTAATCAAACCTTCAGATGAGACTGCAGCCCAGCCTATATTTGACTGCAACCTCAGAATATTTTAAGTGGAAGATTCAGCTGCCATACCTGAGTTCCTGACTCACACAAACTGTAATAGAATGCATAGTTGCCATTTTAAACTACATTCTAACCTTGCAGTAATATTGTCATACAGTAAGGGAAAAAATAAACACAGACAATGGATGTAGAAGGCTACTGCTAAACTAGATTCACACACTAGGGAAAGATAATGCAAATCTGAGAGAGATTAACTGGCAATTGAGTGCCTGCTGTGAAAGCCAAATTGTCTCACTGACAGCACACAAGGAGCCTGTCTTCAGGAGTAAGGCAGAGAAAACTGAGGGTCAGAGCAAATAGTTATTCATCGAAAGCTGAGCTCCAAAAAGTTTAAATCCTAATCAAAACAGATATACTGCACCAAAGTCAGAGCTTTGGTTCGGAAAGAACAGGACTCTGACATATGGATGGAGATATCTAAGTTCACATCCCCAAATTCTTGAATTCTGAATCTGCCAAATAAGGCTATCACTCCCTGACAAAAACAAGCATTCCTTTTTCACTTGAAAGTGAGGTAAATGAGAGGATAATCCACACTTGCTTCTATGATGGTTCCATGAAACATAGAGAAAACATGAGTCCCCGCACTAAGGAAGGGCAAAGTGCTGGAAATTCTGTGGTAGTAGGCATTTATGGGATTAAAGGTCACACAAAAGGGAACATATTGGAATGTATATAATAATTAAAATACTAAAGCTCCATAGATAATTATGGTCGAAGAAAGGTCCAGAGTGACATCATGCTCAAAAGCCATAAACAATGTCTGACAAGAGAAGCACCAGTACCAGTAAGAAGTTCAGGTTTATTCGTGTGCCAAAACTTGGCACCATCTCCAAGTGAGAAGGTTAAGGTAAATACTGGCATTACCTCAGTGTGCTGCTTTTTCTTTAGAATCTGGTCACTCAAATCCTGTGTGGCTTTTTAGGCTGCAATGACTCTAAAATTCTGTTTGTTGTTTCATGATTCTATCCAACAGCTGTATGTTTCTCAGTGGGGAGATTAGCCTTATAGAATGCCACTGTACAGTCGATAAAAGGGGGTCTTGACCGATGAATCTCATTTCTATTCTTTCATTTTACAATGGAAATAACAATGTACGTATTTAACGAAGTACGAGTTTACTTCTCAAACTCTAACACCAGTCATTCTCTTTCAACTCATGTGTTCTTATTTTCTATTAATTATTTTATGCAATAAATTGCAAGCACTTATTTTTTGTTTTAGGCAGTTAATGTTTCTTCAGCTTCTCTGACCTTCCTTTCTGCATTTTTTCCATTCTTCCTGAAATGAATATTTTTCTGTCATTGCAAGTTTACTCTCAATATGTGCTTATTTGAAAACATCATTAATCAGTGTTATTCTTCAAAAACAAAAAATAGTTTCACTGCGTATACAGTTTTATATTGACTTTTTCCCCACCATTTTGAACATATTATTTCAAAGTCTTCTGGGTTCTATTTTCTTTTGAGAAGTCCTTTGCCAGTCTAATTATTATCCCATGTGCGGTCATCTACATTGTTTTCTTTGATGCTCTGGTGTCCTCCTCTTTCTCTTTGTTTATCTGCAACTTTGTCCAAGGTTTCAGATGCATTTCTCCCCCAACTCGTATCTCTTTCCTGTATTGTATTTTCTAATTAAGATGATTTGTGTTGTTCATCAATCTTGCAGTATTTTTATGTATGTCACTTCTACATTTCCCCTTGCCTACCCATTATCCTCTTCCTCATTCTTTCATTCTGGTTCTGCAACTAGAACTTCATTTTTGGATATTTCAGCAGTTTTCATGTTTCCCATCTCTTTTTAATCTGCTTATTTTTACTTAACTTTGAATTTTAGTTTGCTTAATCTCTCTTCATGTGTGTTTAGTATATTTATTTTGTATACAGTTTTTACTCTTTATCTTTTCCTATTTGGAGCATTATTTAGTTTTTGACTTGAGATTTTCGGTTTTATTTATTAAATATATTCAAATAATATACCTGTTAGTGTTTGATATATTTTTTTGCTCCTTTTGTTCTTTTAATTGTGCTCCTTTTGTTCCTTTAATTTTGGTCCCTTAATTTCTTTTGTTCTTTTAATTTGTTCCTTTAATTATGCTTTTTTGTTACAGCTGGTAATTCCAATACATGAAGCCTTTGTGAAACTCCTCTTCAGTCTTTTTTTTTTCTGCTGAATTTTGCTCATAAAAGCTGATTCCCTTTTGTGTTTTATAAATTTTGTTTTGGAACTCATGTTCCACAGAACTTTGTATAGGGACACTATGAGATATTCATTATTTTTTGTTTACTTCAAAGATGTACGGGTTTGAGACTCCAAGTATCATCACATCACTGTCTTCCATCAGTGATAAGTTTTTCACTTTTCATTGTTTCCGGTCTGATTTTTCATAGCTGAATGTGGTAAATTTGTTCAGCCAGGAGGTCCCAATCAGTCCAGCCTCCATGAAATTCCCAGGCCCCCAGTAATCATTTGAGATTGTTCTAAGGCTCCCTCTACATTTTGAGGGGTCTTCCTTTGTGGTGTCTTTCATCTAATCTCCCACTATTTGCTTTATTCACAGCCTTTAACTCTTATCTTTTATATCGGGTATTTATAGGCCATATGTTAGGGTACAAAGATCTAGTAAGACCCATCTTGAGAAGTAGGAGTTCCTTAGCTCTCTCATACATTTTCAGATTTTCTCTTTCTCCTTGTTTTGGGGCCCCAGACATATTCCACATTTTTTCATTTGAAAGATACATATTACTAGATGTAAGATATGCTCTTACATTTTTATAATTCAGAATTTTAAAATACACTTTACTAGAATTTTTTTCTATAAATTTAGCCTTTCATGCTAATGAAAATTTAATTCCTCACCCTAATGCCATTGTTTCTCAGGAGCACTACATTTAGCATTCCTTGTAGGGTCTTCCCAGGTCACAAATAACCTTCTCAGGTCTTTCTTAGCATGTGTCCTTTCCTGGGCATGCACATGGCATTTTAAATTCTGTAGTATAAGAGGCATCTTTAAATATCCTAATTTCCCAAAGAAACTACTTCCCCAGATAGATTTTTCTCTCAGGCTTTAGGTAAACTTCTGTATGTATATCTTAAATGTATTCTTTTGCTTCAGAGAGCTCTAAGATTTTGTTTACCTATCATATTTTCAGGCAGCACCCCAATTCTTCTCTGTGAAGAACTAGTTCTGAGTTAGGCATATCAGAGATGAGCACCTTGTATCAATCCTTTGGGTAGCCCCCAGAAAGTTTAGAATAGAAGAACACAAAAATTTGCAAATAATATCTGTCCTTAATCCCTCTAAAACCAGGTTCCAGGGTTCCACACTGGGAATGTGGAGTGTGATCTTCAAGACCACTGGGAGCCAGGGACAGAGGGGGGAAAGGATAAACAAAAATACCAAAAAACTTCCCTACCATTTTCAGATTGCTTTTTATTGATTCGGTGTCCACTTCATTGCTGTAAGCCTGTGACTGTTTCTGTGATTCTGACAAAGTTGGTTCTGACAGTTTCTGTCTGTTTTTCAATGTTATTTTTCAGTGTTACTGTGGAAAAGCAAGAATCTGGAGCTTCTTGCTGCACCATTTTATAGACCTAGACCATTTGTGTTCAAATGCAGTGAACACAAATTGTTTATTATTTGCCAACATCAATTAAAAATATCAGGGTCAACAGGTTTTTTTCTACCTGCTATAGCAATTTTCTCACCACAGTTTTAGGCTCCACTAAATGATTGTTCACTATTTTTCTAATAGTTTTTGTGCTGCTTTTCTAGCATCTGCCAATAATAGCTCAGCCCCAAAGCCAATTCCACATATTTTAGGTTTTTCTTATGGTAGCATCCTAATTATGACACCTATTTTTTTGTCAGTATTTGCTGCACAACAAAAATAAAAAAAATCTCAAAATGTAGTGGCTTTAAAGAAACAGCATTTACTTAATCCCAATGTTGTAGTATGGCAGTTTGTGTTGGACCCAAGTGAATAGTTCGTTCACCTGTTTGCTCAGCTGGGCCCCCTCATGCTTTGGCAGTCAGCTGATTGGCAGGTTTGTGATGGACTCAACAGGGAGAGACTACATCAGCCCTTCATAATTTCTTTGCATTTCACAGGCTTCCTTGCTTGATCACATGGTTGCTGTGTTCCAGGAGAACAAGAATAGAAGCTGTAAGGCCACTTTCACTCTGGGCTTATAACTCAAGCACTGGCACTTCTATTTCATTCTATTAATGACAAGGCTGGATTTGAGGAATGGATACATTGACTACCCTTGAGTGGAGATGCATAACAGGTAGCCTATTGGAAATCTACCAAATCTGTGTGGACTTCCTTCTCTTTTCTTAATTTCTCTTCTTTAGGTCGCTATCATTACTTCATTTTTAGAGTTATTATTTTCTCAGTTGGTAATTAGCGTTGTACCTTCTTCACTCTAGTTCTAGTCTTGTTTTTTCTAGGAATTTTTAAAATCATCCTGAGTATAGAATTAGCATTTATGGCAATTATGATAGAAAATATACACTAATGCAAGAAATACATTTTCATATCCTCAATATTTCATAAATTTTAACTAATCTAATGGGGCTATTAATAGATTCTAACTAAATTTAAAAATCTATACACCATTAAAATGTTGAAAACCATAATTGCATTGGTAATACTATTTTCTGCCAAAGCTTCTGTCACTCCATTATTTTGAATAATGATCTCATCATTGTTTTCTACTCTTTTCTCTTTACTTCTCTCTCTCTCTCTCTCTCTCTCTCTATATATATATATATATATATATATATATATATTAGCAAATTACCTTATTGTGTAACTGTGGGGTTGTTTGGTTAAGTAATTGTCACTAAGATTATTTATGAAATAGTATGTGTGTATACAGTAGGTTGCTTTCATAAATAATGGACTGAAGTAATTGAATGTGATAACTAATTGTATCAACAGTTTTTGACGCTTTGGCAACAGCATAAAATTACTATTTACAATATTTTATACTGAAGATAATTTTTTTGAACAATGCCATTTTCTGCAAACACCAGCTATACGGATACAGAAAATATTCTCAAATGCCAGTGTATACACCATGCTTTGTTGTTCCCCACAGGGGTTTGAATAGAGCTTTTAGAACAAAAAATGTTGAAACTGTATCATTAACTACCTTTTCTTTTCTCTTTAACCACCGCAGTAGTGTTAGAACATACCATTATACTTTTCATCATTTGTAATGCAAGTTTAAAAAAAAAATAAGGTCTGATTCCTATACCATCAAATCCTACCAAAGAAGTAAATGTTAAAATATTTTATTTGGTTGACTTGTTTGTATGAATTCACATATTTTGATGACTTTAAATATTATAAGAATCTAAAGAGCAAAATTCTAATCAAAATAAATTGCCAATTCTTTCTTTTAATTTATAAACTCATTTTTCATAGAATAAGTTCACCTAATTTAGTTAACATACAGTGGAAATCCATATACAAGAATTAAATTTGTCTTTAGGTTAAGAAACATATAACATATATATGAGTTGTTAGAATTTAGTTTTTTTTTAATGACAAATATAAAACCTAATATAAAATAAAGCCCTATAGTTACTGAAATTTTTCATTAAATAATTAAATTGAAAGTATTGACAAGTTATATAGAAAATCGAAGTAACACAAGCCACAAAATTTCAACTACCTAAAGTTAATTGTTAAAATTGTTTCTTCTGGTATATTGTTGGTGATTATGATAAACATGATGTAAACAGGTACACAAATCTTTTATCAGTTACATAACATTCATCCAATTAATATTCTATATTTTAGATAGCATGTAATTACTAATTGCATAATATTTTATAACAATTTTATTTTATTTTTTAATTTTTATTTATTTATGATAGTCACAGAGAGAGAGAGAGAGAGAGAGAGAGGCAGAGACACATAGGCAGAGCGAGAAGCAGGCTCCATGCACCAGGAGCCCAACATGGGATTCGATCCCGGGTCTCCAGGATCGCGCCCTGGGCCAAAGGCAGGCGCTAAACCGCTGCACCACCCAGGGATCCCCAATTTATAACAATTTTAAAGGGTAACATTATATCTAAGCTCAAATCAGCCCTATCTTTTCTGTTGCACGTGGCTTTCTCCATTTGTCGCAAATGATTACATTAAATTAAGCATCTGTGTCAGTCAGAGAAAGACAAATACCATATGATTTTACTCATAAAAGGAATTTAAGAAATGAAACAGGGAAAAAAAGAGACAAATAAAAAAACAGGCTCTTAGTTATAATCTGAGAAGAGAGGGTTACCAGAGGGGAAATGGGTAGGGGAGATGAGTGAACAAGGTGAAGGGGAATAAGAATAGATTTACCTGAGGAGCACAGAGCAATGTATAGAATTGTTGAAATCACTATATTGTACATCTGACACTAAGTTAACACTGTATGTTATACTGGAATAAAATAAATAAATAAAATAGGTTTCTGTGGATTTATGATGAAAATTTACTTCTAAATATTTTCCAGGATAAAATCATAAAATAAAATGATTATGATTTATCTATATAAAATATAATTACTATTTTTTATGCTTACCTTCTGAAGTAATATTGTTTTCTGAGGAGAACAGTCAAAATCTGAGGGAAAAAAAGAAGTGTGGGAGGCAAATAAATTATAATTTATCAGTGTTGTCAACTCTGTCCTAAAAAGAGGGCACCCAGACCAACTAATGACTTGTGAGTTATATCTGACAGACGGTTCATTGCCCTATGATAACTTTATTATGCTTCCACTAAAATCATTGAAGCCAACTTTGTTTTGATACCACAGTCACTTCACTGTAACACTTTTATTGCATGGCAATTAATATTTAATATTAAAATTATCCAATAATCTTGTGTAATCTATATTCACAAGGTCAGATAATTGTTGACCATCAGAGTCAAAGGTAGAAATATAACTGGAAATCACAAAGCACTCGGTATGGTCATTTCTACTAGAGTATCATTGCTTTTAACCCCTCTCAGATGAAAAAAAAGATATATGTATGCATATTAACCATTTATATTCACATATTGTTAAGTATTTCTATATGAACCATCTATATCTATATTAGGCATGATTTAATATTGATGCCTCAAATCTAATCCCTTTAAATAAACATAATAATATGTACTTAAATATGCTCTTGGGACACAATTCAATTTTTATTCAGTGTTTTGTGTTCTTTTTTTAAAAAAAATTATTTAAATTTAATTTGCCAACATATAGTATAACGCCCAGTGATCAATTCATTGTGTGCCCTCCTTAATGTGTTTTGTGTTCTAAAACACTTTTCAAACTGCCTACGGCAAAGACTGGCTATGGCCTATCGGAATGTATTCTTCTTTCCATCTCCCTCTTGCACTCCCAGCTAAAAGACTACATCTTTGCATCCTAATCTTGACTGCTAAGTATAGTAGTAAGTATAGTAAGGTGACTTCTAGCTAGTCGGGAAGGAAAATTTTGGGGTGGGGCTTTTAGGAGACTTCTGAAAATGAAAACAGTCCTCTAGCACATCTTTCCTTTACCTTTAACCCTTTCCTCCAGTTGCCTGGGATTCAGACAAGATGACTGGATCACTAACACCCCTATGGGATCAGAGGAATAAAGGATCAAGTAATCCTAAAGCTAGAAACCTATGATAGAGAGTAAAACAAAAGGAGAAGCCTGGCGTTTTGATAACTCAGAGCTGCCACACTGACCCTGTTCTGCCTACATCCAGACTCCTTTTATGTGAACAAAGAATAAACTGCTATCATTTGGCCTTTATGTTTGGTTCAGCCAAGCCAGATGGTAATTGATACAGTTTTGAAAGTCTTTTGAATACAGTTTTCTTTCTTTCTTTCTTTCTTTCTTTCTTTCTTTCTTTCTTTCTTTCTTTCTTTCTTTCTTTCTTTCTTTCTTTCTTTCTTTCTTTCTTTCTTTCTTTCTTTCTTTCTTTCTTTCTTTCTTTCTTTCTTTCTTTCTTTCTTTCTTCTTCTTTCTCTTTCTAAGAGAGAGTGCAAGGGAGAGAGGGAGGGACAGAGGGAGAGGAGAAGAGAGAGAATCTTAAGCAAGCTCTACACCCAGTACAGAGCTTGATGAGGGGCTCAATCTCACTGCCCTGAGATCATGACCTGAGCCAAAATCAAGAGTTGGATGCTTGGGTTCCCTGGGTGGCTCAGCAGTTTAGTGCCTGCCTTTGGCCCGGGGCATGATCCTGGAGTCCCAGGATCAAGTCCCACATCAGGCTCCCTGCATGGAGCCTGCTTCTCCCTCTGCCTATATCTCTGCCTCTCTCTCTCTGTGTGTATCTCATGAATAAATAAATAAAATCTAAAAAAAAAAAAAGAGTTGGACACTTAACTGAGTCATCCAGGTGCCCCTAGGTACAGTTTCTTAAACTAATTTTCATGATTGCTTATTTTGTCCCTCCTTGCATCCCCAAATAAAAGACTTCTTGGGGAAGGTCTTTAGAGTGGTTACTAAAGAGAAAGAGTAGTAAAGGGATGTGGGACTTGTAGGGAAAAGAGAACAGAAGCCAGGAGAGGTAAGGTGAGGAGAGGAAAAAGGAGGGTTGGGAGAGGATGGAGGGGGAAAGAGAGGAGAAGAGGAAGGGAAGGAGGAAGGGCGGTAGAAAAGAAGGAAGGAAGGGAGGGAAGGAAGGGAGGAAGGAAGGAAGGAAGGAAGGAAGGAAGGAAGGAAGGAAGGAAGGAAGGAAGAAAGAAAGGAAAGAAAGAAAGAAAGAAAGAAAGAAAGAAAGAAAGAAAGAAAGAAAGAAAGAAAGAAAGAAAGAAAGAAAGAAAGAAAGGAAGAAAGAAAGAAAGAAAGAAAGGAAGAAAGGAAGAAAGGGAACATGGAATTTAGAGTGATCTCTGGGAAACAGAGATAGTATCATATTATCAAGGAGGTGAGTAAATAAGAGTATATCTTGGAGACAAATGTAAAAAATGTTTACATAGCTTGGGCATTGTTGGAAAAGTCTTTTTCCTCTCTAAGAGTCTAGTTGCATGAGTGTTAGATCTTTTGTTACATTTTCACAGGTTCCTGAAGCTATGTTATATTTTTTTTTCAGCTTATTTTCCCTATTGTTTAGATTGGGTAATTTTTATTGTTCTATATTACCATTCACAGATTATTTCCTCTGTGCAGCTCTTGAACTCATTGATTTGTTTTTATATCAATAATTGCAATTTTCAGTTCTAAAATTTCCCTTTATATTTTCTTTATATCCTCTTTTTCTTTGCAGAAACTATTTTTCTATTGTTCTAAGTATATTTTAACTCTTCATTAATTGCAGTCACTTTAATTTTTGCCAAATAAATTTAACTCCTCTGTCACATCTGTACTGATCTTTTTCATTGTTTTCCAGGATTATTGAGATATACTTGACACGTAATATTTAAGGTGTACAATGTGATGATTTAATACAAGTATATTTTGTAAGACGATTACCACAATGAGGTTAGTTAACTCATCCATCACCTCACATAGGTAATGTTTTTTTTTTTTTTTTTTTTTGGTGGTGAGAGCTTTTCAGATTTACACTCTGCAATTTTTAAGAATACAATATTTTAACTACACTCACAATGTTGTACATTGGATCCCCAGAAATAATCTAAAATAGAATAGAAAGTTTGTATTCCTTGACTACCTTCACCCATTTCCCTCACCTCCGTATCCCTGACAACCACCAATAAATCCCTGTTTCAATGAGTTCAGGTTTTAAGATTCCACATGTAAGGAGCATCGAATAAAATACTTGTCTTTATGACATACTTCACTTAGCCTAATGCTCTCTAGTTTCATCCATGTTGCCACAAGTGTCAGGGTCTCCTTTTTTTATGGCTGAATTATATCCCACTGTGTGTTTGCATTTAGAAGGGTGTATATGTATGTATGTGTATACACACACACACACATGCACATTCCATATTTTCTTTATCCATCCATCCATGATGGATACTTAGGTTATTTTCATAGCTTAGCTATTCTAAATAACGCTGCATCACAGGAGTGCAGATATCTCTTTAAAAAGAGTGATTTCATTTTGGATATATACCTAGAAGTAGGATTGCTGGAACATATCATAGTTCTATTTTTAATTTTTTGAAGAACCTCCACATTGTTCTCCACAGTGACTGCACAAGTTTACATTCCCACCAACAGTGCACAAGGGTTTCCTTTTCTCCACATTCTTACCACCACTTGTTATTTATTAGCTTTTTGATAATAGCCACTGTAGAAAGGTGTGAGGTGATATCTCATTGTGGTTCTAGTTTATATCTCCCTGAGGATTAGAGATGTTGAGAACATTGTCATGTACCTGTTGGCAACCTGTATATGTCTTTGGAAAAATGTCCATCCAGGTCCTCTGACCATTTTAAAAATTGGAACATTTGTTTAGTGCTATTAAGTTGTATGAGTTCCTTCTATATTTTAGATGATAATCCCTTATCAGATAGATGATTTGCAAATATTTTCTACCATTATATGGGTTGTTTTTCATTTCATTGATTCTCTTTGATATGGTTCTAGTTGTTTATTTTTGCTTCTGTTGTTTGTGCTTTAGACGTCATATCTAAAAAGATCATTGTTGTGACAACATCAAGGAGATTTTCCCTTATGTTTGATTTAGTTTTATGGTTTCAAGTCTTACCTTTAAACTTCGATTTGCTTTGAGATAATTTTTGTGAGTGGTTAAAGATAGGTGTCGTTTTATTCTTTCACATATGATGATGCAGTTTTGCAAAGCCATTTATGAAAAAGATTACCTCTCCCTCATTTAATATTCATGGCTCCCTTGTCAGATATTAGCTGCCCATCTATGTGTGGGTTTGTTTCTCAATTCTCAGTTCAGTTTCGTTAATCTTTGTGTCAGTTTATATGTTAGTACTGTTTTGATCACTCTAGCTTTGTAGTATAGTTTGAAATCAGAAAATGTAGTATCTCCAGCTTTTTTTTCCCTGTTTGTGTTGAGCTTGTTGTTTTGCTCATATGTGTTTTCTTCCTAAGTTCGTTTAGTTGTCCATGTGATTTTGTAATTCACTGAACTGCTTTAAGAGGATTAATCTGAATTCTCTGGCTGACAGTTCATGGATCTCTAATTCTTTTGACTCCAGTGTTAGAGTTTTGTAAGTTTCCTTTGGTGGTGTCATGTTTTAACCCAATTGTCCGTAATCCATGTATACTTGTGTTGCTATCTGTGCATCGAGTTATGTAGTCTTCTCTTCCAGACTTTATATAAGTTCACTTTGGCAGGAAAAGACTTTCACTGGTCAGCTCATCTTGGGGTACTGGACAGGTCAGCCAGTAGTGTCTGTGGGCAGGTGAGATTTGCTATTGGTATGGTATCTCTCGTTGGGAAGGCTGATACTTGTGCTCTAAAGTTGGGAGGTGCCACAGGCTGGGCTCCACAGCTGGGAGAGGCTTCTGGCTGTGTTCTCTAGTCAAGTGGAGCCAGTACCTGGGCTTTGAAATAACAGTTTTTAAAAATAAAGATTGTATTTATTTATTCATGAGAGACACAGAGAGAGAAGCAGAGACACAGGCAGAGGGAGTAGCCGGCTTCTTGCAGAGAGTCTGATGTGGGACTTGATCCCAGGACCCTGGGCCAAAGGTGACACTCAACCACTGAGTCACCGAGGTGTCCCATGAAATAACTTCTGGTCATAAAGAGTCACAGGCTGTATTTCCCTACAGCATGGTACCAATGGTTGGAATCTACTACTGGGCAGGCCTGTGGGGCGTGGTCTGCAATTGCTTCCAATTAGGTGGAGTCTCAGGGTGTGATTCCCAACTAGATTGTGCTGCTAGCTAGACTTTGTGTTCAGGTAGGGGCATAGATCAGGCTTTACAGCAGGGCAGAGTCTTAGACCTTGCTCTGAAAACAAGTGTGGTCTCAGGCTATGTCCTGAAATTGTGAATTTGGGCTTTGCAAGTGAATCAGCCATAGCTGAGCTATGCTGTTGGGCATGGTTGTTGGCAGGGCTCTATGATTAGACATGGTCCCCTGCTTTACCCCCCACTGTGTGTGGCTGGAGACTGTGCTTCACATTTGGACTAACTGGCTGCCCAGTCTTCCGGATCAGGTGAGGCCATAGGCTATGCTCCACGATTGGATTGGGTCCCTGGCTGGAGACATCACAGGCTCTTCAGCAACTAGACAGGGCTGTAGGCTCAGGACTGCCTCTGGGTGGGTTTATTGGATGGGCTCCATCAGTTGCTCAGGGTCACTCTTCAGGCTCGTGTTTTATGTGGGGCCAGAGGTTATATTCAACTGTTGGGCAAGGCTGTTTCCTTGGCTCCTTGCCTGAGTGGGTCATAGAATATGCCCTGATGCTGTTGGGCATATGTGGTCACATGTCCCAATAGGTGAGACTAAACACTAGGCTCCGCAGTTGGGCAGGACTGTGAACTGCTCCCCTGCCCAAGCAGGCCATGATGTCTTCTATGGCTGCTGGGCTTCTGTCCCCTCACTCTAACTTTACTTAATTACAAATTCACACAAAAATCAATATAGGACATGGATTACTTTAACTAGGCAGAAAGAGTATTGTCCACATTTCTTAAATCCCTGGACTACTGTTTCCTTGAATCCATCATGTCTCATGATCATGTTGATTTAGATTATTTCCATGGCTTGCCAATTCAGGGGTCATGGAGGAACCGATGTTTTGTTTTTCCAAAGCACCAAATCCAAGACTTTGCTATATATTATGTTAGGCAATGACCTGCATTATTTAAACAAACAAACAAAAACACAAAATATTTTCAAGAAACAAAGTCATTTGCCTCAGACACAGTGAAAAACAAGATAAAACAAAACACCTATTAAAAAAATTCAAAACACTGAGCCATGAGCCAAAGCATTAACCATTTTAAATTTCTTGCCACTGTTTCCTTTAGACCATGGTATCTGTGAATGAAACTTGAAGTCCTCTGATTCCATCTCCACCTACTTGGTCTTACTTGGTCTCTGGTCTCTGCATTCTTAATGACTTCCACTCCTAGCAAGACTCATGGATGTGAATTCTATGGCACACTGCTTGCTTATAAGATAGAGCTGCTATCGGACACTAATTGGAAACTTTATAACTATTCAACATAAAGATTCACTCCCTAGACAATCAAAAATTTAGAAGGCAAAAAAGAAAAAAAGAAAAAAAAAGAAAATTTAGAAGGCAAAGAGATATTTATGGTTTGCTAGAATTTTGCCAAGTTACTCTCACTCTGAGACAACTGGCTACCTTATTTAAGATCAAGTTTTTTTGTTTTTGTTTTTTTTCAGATTAACAGGGTACATTTTGCTAATTTGCCTAGTAATAAGCATGCGACATAACATTGATCAAATATCTAGTTTACATGGGAGCGTTTTAAAAATAATATGCTTTGTTGCACACATATTTTACCCAAACATATACTTCTATTTCTAAAAAAAAAAAAGAGGCTGCCGAGTACGATTTACATTAGCATCCCACATACCTCATAGTCTCCATAGGTCTAGAATGTGCTATTAAAACGTGTCTTCAAGTTTAGCAAAGCATATCTTTAAAAATGTCAAACATTTGCTAAACTTAACGGGAAGTGATTTAGTAGACCTTTGGGTATTGCCTGCTTTTGGATAAAAGTTGTGTTGAAAGAAGCCAATAATAGATAGTAATATCTGAAAATGCTTTATACCTGTAAAGTTGAAAATGAGTTTAAACAGCTTTATTTTTTCTCACCATAACCTCTAGGATTCAGGGGAATTGCAAGTTCTTTTGGTTGAATTCTGCCAATTGACATAATTTATGAACAGAAGGGAGACTAGGTGCAAGTTAATACTTCAAAAAGATAGCTCAAAATGCATAACTTTCCTAAGGCAATAGGGTAGGGCAAACTGATCTTCAAATGACTCTTACTCAAAAATTCTCTCCTTTGCACTCTTGCAGGGTAGAACCATTTATTAACTTGGACGTATATCAACAAAGAAACATTATAGCTTATCTCTTAGTGGTGTAGAAACTTTTGCAAACGGGTCTCCAAATAGGGCAATACAAATACAGAGAAAAAGTTTTACCCACCTGGCACTTTCTCCAAATGTTGACTGGCTTGATTAATTTCAGGAATATCTTGAAAAGATCTTTCCTAGTTAAGAAATCAAAAAGAACCTCAATGTGTAACCATTTGTTTGGGGAACATTTTTTTCTCATGTTGGTGTTTCATGTGAGCTTAGCAATATAAACTTTAGATACATTATTTTGAGATAAGAAGTGAACATATAGAATGTTTATTTTCTGTACCCTAAACAATAAAGAATTTATGATACACAAATAATCATATATGATAGAAAAGTGATTTGTTAAATTTTGTTATTGGATCTCCCTATATTCTGTATATGAAAATGTGCAGATGGGAAATAAGACAATGCCTCAAGGAAAGAAGTGATGATGTTACTAAAAGCTCCAATATCATATATATGCTTTGTTGAAGAAAGAAAGGTAGAAAAAGAAAGAAATATTTCCATTCTGACTTTATTTTCTGTTATTAGACTCATATTGGTCTTCTGTAAAGTGAAAGAGAAGAATACTAGAAACAATGGACTACTTGTGCACTATTTAGTTCTTTGTGCGTGACCAAATTGATTATGCCACAACATTATAGTTGAATTCTAGTCCACTTAAAGGACAAAACCAATATGGTGGCTGTGATGTGTACCTGAACATTTATAAATTAGGTCCTTTTGAGCTCATATGTCTTTATCCCTGGTCAGTTTATATAATTCCAAATTTTGAATAGAAAAATATAATCATGTAAGTACACTAGAATTTTAAGTCCTGAATTTATATTCAATATTACAGAAAATATAGACATTGCACATAAATTTATGAATACTATAACGAATAGGAGTATAATGAAGTTGTTAGGTGTCAGAAAAATACTTAGACTCAATTCTACATCCAGTGGTAGCTCTATGATTCTGGGGGCATTGCTTTCTTAACACTTTACAGATAAACAAACACCTAATACCAAACTTATAAGATTGTAGGTGACTAAATAATACAAGGCCCAAATATGCTTAATCTACTCTCTGGCACAGAGTTAGCAATAAATAAATGTTAGCTCTTTTAAAATTCTCATATGACTGAAAGTGGAAAAATAATAAAGTTAGTCCTCTGCACAAGTTTAAATACATTTTTAAGCATCTCAGTAAGTGACATAATAATTACAGCTCATTAAGTTTTAGATATTTTGGAAAATTGTAAATTCAGTGACTTCTATAGAATGAAAAATATATGTTTAGTAAAGCCTACAGAGAGATTAAATATAGCATAGTTTAGTAAAAGTCAATTATGCAAATACCAAATTGAACTAAGTATTTAAATTAAATAGACCATAAAGTGTTCACCAGATACCTGCAGTGCTACCTTTTTTTTTTTTAATCTTCCCATTGAATTCTCTATCACAAGTCAGATATTTTTAACAAAGACCTTTCTTCCAGTTGCTCCATCTCATCTCTAAAATTTTTCTAACATTAACCATATTTCTAGAAGTTTTGGGCTAAAATTTACAAGTTTTTTCATTATTGACTAAAATACCAAACTCCTTCTTATCTTAGAAAAATTCTGTTTGACTTTGGCAAGTTCTTTAAATTCCCTCAGACTGCAAAACTTGGGCTAAGAGCAGGAAACTCTTATTTATTCCAGTTCTAAAATTCCATGTTTTGCTCAATATGGAGACTTTCTATGTTTACGTATTTAAATAGGTGTGACTGTGACAATGTCAAGACTAATCTTGGCCACCAATGACACTAGCTGGAGGGCCTAAACTCTTTTCTGGCATTATGTGTATGAGATTAGGTAGGTCATAATTACATTACTTGTAAAGAATAAAAAAGTATCCCAAACATTAAGATGAGTCTGAAAATGTTATTTACACTTGTTCTGCCCTTTCACTAAATGGAGATTAAAACACAATGTAGCATCACATTAATATAGTTCTGGTTTTTAAATCTTTCTTAATAATAATGATAATAAAACTACTCCTTCATTCATCCTGTACTGTGCATTATACATGGTGCTTTACATATGTTAGCTCAGTTAATCCCATAGGCCACACTGAGTACTAGCATTTGCTGAGGCTTTCAGATAACATAAGCACAGGAATAGTTCTTTATAGCATTTATTTCTGACAATCACCTAAGCGTTAGGTGCTATGCAACTATTACCATATATACAGTTTCTTCTCCTGATGAACAAGAGAAATGCAATGTACATTTAACATGAAATTTTGAAATTTGGGGCCCAAACCACAGAGAGTTAAGAAACCTACTGAAGATAATATATCAGGTGATTTTGACTCTGATAAGGAATTATAACTTTCTAGTAATAACAAAACCAAAAGAAACAAAATTTTCAAAGGAAATTTTCATTGTTTGCAATGATTAAACATCCAGAACACCTTTTTTAATTGCTGACTTTTTTCTGATCTTTTAAAAATCATGGATGTATTACTTTGCATATTGCCAAAAAATCATGAAACTTCAAATTCAAAAATACACTTTGAGACTCAGAAAAAAGGAAGGAAATTACTTTGACTAGTAGCTGCATTTATGCTTGGACGGTTATTATTTATTAGTAATTTGATTATTAGCATCTTTCAGTATATATATATCATGAATAATATGTAATGGTATATATAAAATATATATAAATATATTATCCTATAAATATATATATTTGAATGTACTTAATGATATACTTTCATAAGTAAATTTAAATTCATGTTTCATCAGCCAACCAGATATCCCCCTGCTATAATTTTATTTTAAAAATATTTTTTGCTCTGTGATCAGCTTTGCCGTTTTTATGCAACAGAAAAATTGCATTTTTAAAAACTAAGTTCTGTTTATGAACTTTATATTTTTTATCCTCAGATAACTGTTTTACAAAAATCAAAATAACAAAGCAACCTATGAGAAACAGGGAAACAGAAGAAAAAAAATGCTCAATATTCCAATTCTCTAATTTTTCCAAAAATATTTTAGAATGTATTACTGAAAACCAACATCTTCTTCTCTGCTTGACAGTTTTATCTTTGATTCAGTTTTACTAAACATCATCCCCAGACCATGCAACACTGAGATTGTCTGCTTAAGTACCAAAGGCCAATAACAGAGTTATTTTGAAATATCAGTGCATCGCCAGGACTTTCATTTTCCTGTGGTCAGGCCAACCCAGTCTGGGACTGCCACTTATGTGGACCTGAGAGCAATGACTGGTTCCTGCTTCAGTCTGTTTTGGTAATAACTGTGCTTATGAAAAATTGATAAACAAAATAATGCCAGCTTTTTCTTTTAATTCATCTTATTGCATTGAAGCAGTTGAATGTAATAAAAAATGCAATTGGGATGTTACTGATGACTTTTTGTTTATACTGCAATTTTTATAAACTCCTATTTAATTCCTTTTAATAGTTTAGTTTGCCCAGTTTTATTGTAGAAATCATGGTAAAAATAAATGAAAGTTTGTGAAATGGTATAATTTTTCTTTAATAATATATCTTCCAAATAGATTAGCAGAAATGAAATTACTGGAAGAAGTATATGAATATATTAAAATGCATAATATATATTGCAATTTAGCTTCCAAATGAAAATGAACACATAATGCCATTGGAATTATTGACAGTTTTATAGACAAAACTGTACTAAGTTTTGGGTTTGTGTTTCATTCATTTTTCATTTACAGTTCACTACTGAATACCTGCCACAGGCCAGCCACTGTTCTCAGTTCTCTTGTGCTACTTCAACGGACTTTTCCTACATGTAGGTGTGTAACCTCTGGGTTTGGCCTTTGTTTTTGAATTTTCTGCTCAGATTGGTTGCTCAGTTTCCTACTAAATGTGTTTTTATTGTGTGGGCGTTTTATTTACATTTCTTTCTGATTAAAAACTCATAGTTTGTTAATAATCATCACAAGAGTATGTAATACAAAGCATGAAAGTCTCTAGTAGTAGTTCAAAAAGATCACCAGCAGCAGCTTTCCCCATATGCTTTTCAATATTCTAAAATGTGTTTTATTTAATGAACAGAAATATATAAATTAATATATAAAATTATGTCTACTAATACATATTTAAGCACTTACCAAGAAGTAGGCATTACTCCATGCATAAATAATATCTCACTTAATTCTTATATCCATGTGTGGTATATAGTTTTATTTTGTTCATAAGCTATTCTTTATTCTGATCTAATGGTATATGCTCACAAAACATTATTCTCTTTCTTCCACTCATTTAGTTTTTCTCAAAAAAGAAGTAGTCTGGATCATTCTTATGTTTTCCTTCCAATCCATTGTCATTGTATTAGTTCTACCTACTACCTCTTTCAAGAGTTTACTGTTTTCAAGAATCTTCTCCCATCCCAATTGCTAGCCTGACTTCTCCCATCCCAATTGCTAGCCTGACTCCCAATTGCTAACCTGACTCACCCAGCACTTGCTTAAAACTTTAAAAGTATCTTTACCCTTAGGGGCAGCAAAAGTTTGCTTTGGAAGCCAAATACTAGAATAGTATTTGTCAAATACCAAAGAGACAGGTTTTCCTCTTTGAACTTCAGCTATAAGTTATCTTAGTTATACTTGGGTAATCTGAATGACTTTGAATCTTATTGAAAAATAAAATATGAAAAAGTACAGAAGAGAAAAATCACAGAGAATAATATCTCAACATATCTTACCATATATATTTACCAATGGGGAATATAAAATATTTATAGAGCAAATACATTAGCTATATGCCTGTCCTATACACTATCTCTATTTTAATTTCTCTTGTAACTTCATTTTTAATGTGTTTAAATTAAAAGCATCATGTTCAGTTAATAATTTTTGTTAATGCACTTTCTTCTTTATGATTTTTCTGTAACATCATCATGTCAGTTATTGCCCTTGATGTTATGACCTGACTGTGTCAACTCATATAAACCTTGACTTAAAAAGCATTCTATAAAATTTCAATACTTCACACAGGTCAATATATTACGCACAGTAATTTTGAATGTTTTTGAAATTTGGGGAGGACTTAAAGTAAGGGACATATTACAGCATGCACTGAATGTAAAAAAGCTATATATAGAGAGAGCGTTCTCACAGCCAACAGCCAAAAAATGTCTGGTATTTTTTTAAAGACCTTCCTTCCTTCCTTCCTTCCTTCCTTCCTTCCTTCCTTCCTTCCTTCCTTCCTTCCTTCCTTCTTTTCTTTCTTTCTTTCTTTCTTTCTTTCTTTCTTTCTTTCTTTCTTTCTTTCTTTCTTCTTTCTTTCTTTAGAGAGGGAGAGCACACAAGTAATAGGAAGGTAGAGGGGAAGGAAGAGGGAGATAGAGAATCTCTCAAGCAGACTCCCCGCTCTGCATGAAGCCCGATGTAGGGCTCTATCCCATGCCCCCCAAGGCTACGACCTGAGCCAAAACCAAGAGTTGGATGCCCACTCAACCCAGATGCCCCTGATAGTCTGTTTTTAACCTTCTACATTGCATAAATAAAGCCTCACTTCATCTCCATTTTTCTCCTTTATCAGAGTATACTTCTTCATTCTTCATAAGGAGGATTTTATGCTATTCAGAAATCAGTAATGTTTACTGCATACCATAGACCCGAGAACAGAAATCATGTTAAGTGACACCTGGATCTCAGAATAAAAACCAAAGGTAGAAGTGCCAACCAGGTTAGCATTTTCTTGTTTCTTGTACACGAGTCTTAAGAAACGAATAATTTTAACTAAATGAGCTATATAATTAAGTCCATCTATCAAACAGAAATATTACTATTTTATGGGCTATATTATAAAGACCACAATAAAATAAAACAATACAATCATTAGGTTATCTTATCTTACCTAGGGCAACTGGTTCCCATATTCTCTTTAGAGAAAAAAAAATGTCTTTTCTTTCCTAAACCACATATGATTTCTTAGAATTTTAAGAAATTGACTTGCTTCAGGCAAGCAATTCTGTATCTTTTCAGGCAGTCTGCTTAGTTTTCCTCTACATTAACTTTATTCTTAACAAAGCTTTTTCTTGGATATCTAAGATTTGGTGGAGAATAGACATACCAGTCCCCTCTAAGGGATTCAAATAAGTCCTTATTTTGGTAATGGCCCATTGTTGGACAATGACTCCATCCAGGAGAATGGGGTATTATGAGTGAACTGTGGCATGTGTGTCATATATAAAGTTAACGACATGTGATTGACAACCACACTAGCTCCCCTCCACAAAACAAACCAAGAAACATGGATAGGAGAGAAAAAACTAAATTTAAATGTTCTAAATTTTGATTGTATGATGACTGTTTGACTCTTGAAATTTACTAAAATTTGTAGAATTTAAATAAAAAGAGCCGAATATTAGGATATGTAAATTATCTTCATTAAATCTGCTAAAATAAAGTGCAATTTAAAAGAAATGTATCTCCATATCCTAGCTGCATCACTGATTCATGATTTGCATTTACACTGAACCCCAGTGATTTCTACTTAGATTTTAGTCTCATTCTCCTGAGTGTTCATTTCAGTTCTCATCCATCCAGACATTTCCATTAGTCAAGAATTGTGGGTTGGTTGGCCTTTCCAGTAGATTGATCTCTCTTGAATTATGCATCAGAGAATTTTCTTAATATTGCTAGAATATCTATGGTGACCTTTTCTATTTTCTAGAATGGGTATAGGATATTTTTATATTTTGCATTTTTAATTATTTTAATTAATTTTTCCAGAAGGGGGAATTGAATTCACATATTCAGACCAGTGTTTTGACTTATATTCCCAATATTCTTTTATTACATATTTTGCAAAGGTCTATTCAGTATCTATCATTGCAGTTGATACTTGTATTAGCTTACTAGGGCTGCTGTAACAAAGTAGCACTATTTGAGTAGCTAAAGCAATAGAATTTTTTTTTTTCTTGCAGTTTTGGAGGCTAGAAGTCCAAGATCAAAGTGTCAGTAGGGTTGTTTTTCCTAAGATCTATGAGGGAAGGATCTGACACAGCTTATAGATAGTGGTCTTCTCTGTTTGTCTTTACTCTGTGGGTATTTTTTGTTCAAATGCTTTTTTCTTACTAGGACACTGGTCATATTAAATTAGAATGACCTCATTTTATTTTAATCACTTCTTTGAAGATCCATCTCCAAATATAGTGATATTCTGAGGTACATAGGACTGGGACTTCAATGTATAAATTCCTAAAGAGGCAAACTTTAGCTCGTAACAATACCTTCAACTTAAAAAAAAACATATAATCAGTGATATTAATATATCATAAATATTGGGATGGATTTTAGATGTACCAGCAAAGTAGTGAGAAAAACTACTTAATGGGAAGATTCTATTTCTAACCAAAATAGATTATTTTGACTATTATCAGAAGCTCCTATTGCAATATCATACCTTGCTTTTTATACACCCATTTTGGTGTCTTGTTCATTCAACTATCCTTTCCAAAAGAAGTATAAAATTATAAGCATTTAATGTGCAATAGGAAAAAGACAAATGCAGATTTATATTTATTTTGGTGTGTTAAGCCATTTTGGAAATATGGGGAGAAATCATATGCCACGGAGAAAAGAATCATATAAAAGGAACTAAATACTGCAATGTACATGTGATATGCCATAACTATTTTAAGTCTTAAATTTAACACCACGATGTTTATTGACACTGCAAGCACCAGCTATGAAAAGAACATGATCTTATACTCAGCTTTTATTCCTCTTCACAGGCTGGTGCCACTGCTGTCAGACTTTCTACCTGTAACTGAGATCGATGATATATAGCTCTTACTGATCCCTAAGGGCATTTCCAAAGTAACCATGCAAAACACAATCACCAAAAACAACTGGCATTCCTAATGTAGGAGATTGTGTCTATATAAGGACCTGTTCTAAATTCTTACATGTCCCCTTTGATGAGCAATTTCCTCTGGTGATTTTAAAATAGATATACAACAAATTTATCAGTAAAACTGAAGCAGATAATATCATTACAGAGAGATAAAGTTAGTGGTTTTACCACCATGTCAACATTTATCAATTCATCAGGAGGTCTCTAATGGGTTTTTAGAAAAGAAGCACATTTTCACTAGATCCCATTAATTTAAAATGACTACCAGCATATACTACCAAGATAAAATGCTAATGTACAAAAAGGAGAAATCAGATTTTTAAATTAAAGTTCCTGAATTTTTCTGAGGCATATTACAAAATCTATTACCTTTGGGTTTTCAGTTATACTTGGTTGCTTCAGTCACCACAAATTCATCAACATTACAGAGAATCATACAATAGGAAGAGGAAGCAGAAGCATCAGTCACTGGGCTACTGGATAAGAATACAACTTTCATAGAGACTCTGGATTTGTGTGTATATATACATATACTGTATATACTCTATATATTCATAATATTCAATATACATATGCTCATATAGATTTCACAAAAGAGATTATAAAACTTCTTCTGCATTGGTGTAAAAATAATTGTCAGGAAAGTCAATGTAAATAAAAAATGTGATTAAGGTAAAAGCCAAACAAAATTCATATTGGTGACTTTTTTCTTATCAAGAAATTATGCAGATTATCCCATTATTCTCAGCTATTTGATGAACAATTACATAGATTTATTACGAAGTTTATTCTCTTAAGACATAAGAAATACACTACAAAGTTGATTATTGATATCTAAAGTAGCATTGTCTGTGTTCCCTTAGGTCATGATGCTTCTGCTATAAAATTGCAATATTAAGCATTCTCTAGAGAGCTCTTTATAATATTATCAACTTACTTCATTATTTTCCTCTCTTGGCTACTTAATATAATTCAAACTTCACTGCCCTTAATTTACATTTTTTAAAGATTTATTTATTTATTTATTTATTTATTTATTTATTTATTTGGGGGGGTGGAGAAAGAACAGGGGGAGAGATGGAAGGAGAGGAGGAAGGAGAGCATCTCAAGCACAGTCCACACTGAGCACAGTGCCCAATGTGGAGCTCTCTCCCATGACCCTGAGATACATGACCTGAACCAAAACCAATAATCAGACGCTCAAATGACTGAGCCATCCAGGTGCCCCATCTTAATTTACAATTATGTAGCCATTTGGCACTAATCTACTTTTTAAAATAATAAAAAGTATAAATCCCAGATGTAAATAGTAAGAGAAAAATTTAAAAATCACAAGCTGAGTGGAATTCACAATCATATAGCTCCTCATACTTTATTCAAATATATAGTTATTTTCAAATTTACTCTTATATCTAAAAAACATCCTATGTGATAAAATATACTTCTATCATTTTCTATTATTTAATGTAGCATTGAAGTGACATTTGAAAAGTGTCTTATAAAATTAAATATCACATTCACATATATTTCATAACCTTGTATAGGTTTTATTATGGTTTTTGGCTAATAAGGAAGAATTTTAAACCTCAAAAACTTCAAGAGAATTGCTCAATATTATATAGCTAGTAAAAACAGCTTTGTTCCTTGAAGATACATCTCCTTTGTTACTGTCCTATCCCTATCACCCATTTTGTGTACAAACACTGCGATTAGTTTATCTATAGTCACTGGGTCTACTTTATCCAACCATATTTCACTGTATTGCAAAAAGACTTTCATCTCCAATGTCTCTACAATGACATTATTCTCATGAAGATCACTAGTAACATATTTGTAGATATATTAAAAACTAATTATCTAAATAATTGCACATCTTTGCACATTTGACACTGTTGATAATTCCCCAACTCTGATCTCTTTGTTACTAGCAAACTCCCTACTTTTTTCTTAAACCTGACCACTCTTTCTTAGTCTTCTTACTGGCGTGTTCTTTGAGGAATTCTTTATCATAAAGTGCTAGCTTTTATCTCTTCATTCTACGTATTCTCCCGGAGAATTCTACTTTTTTCAAGGCTTCAATTTCTGTGTGCTTAGTACACCTAATCTCTGTCTAGAGTTCAGAATGCTCTCCTGAAGTTCATACTTTATATTTAAATCAGATTTTTTAAAAAAGATTTTATTTATTTATTCATGAGAGACAGAGAGAGAAAGAGAGAGAGAGGCAGAGACACAGGCAGAGGGAGAAGCAGGCTCCATGCAGGAAGACCAATGCAGGACTCGATTCCCGGACCTAGGATCATACCCTGAGGCAAAGGCAGATGCTCAACCACTGAGCCACCCAGATGTCCCTTAAATCAGATTTTTAAAAAAATATTTATTTATTTATTTATTTATTTATTTATTTATTTATTTAATTATTTATTTGAAAGAGAGTGAGAGAAGAACAAAGTTAGAGGAATGATGTCACCCAACTTCAAGAAATACTATATAAGCTATAGTAATCAAGACAGTGTGGTATTGGTGAAAGAATGGAAAAACAGATCAATGGAGCAGAATGGAGGGCTGAAAAAGAGACCCACATAAACTGATCTTGGTAAAGGAGCAAAAACTGTAACATTGGTGCAAAGATAGTCTCTTCAAAAAATGGTGCTGGAACAATAAGACATCCATATGCAAAAAATGCTAGTCTAGACAGAGACTGACACCCTTCACAAAAATTAACTCAAAATGGATCAATATTTCAGATTAAAACATAAAATGCAACACTCTAAACTCTTAAAGATAACATAGGAGAAAACCTAGATAATCTTGAGTATGATAATGACTTTTGATAGAACACCAGAGGCATGATCTATGAAAGAAACAATTAGTAAGTTGGGATTGATTAAAATTAAGTATTTCTGCTGTCTAAAAGGCAATGTCAAAAGAATAAGAAGACAAAGCACAGCCTGGACATAAACATTTAGTAGAGGCAAATCTGATAAAGGACTTTTATCCAAAATATACAAAGAACTCTTAAAGCTCAACGTCAATTAAAAAAATTATTTAAAAATTGGCCAAAGATCTTAACATAAACTTCAGAAGGAAAATATACAAATGGCAAAAAAAGCATACAAAAAACAGGCATACCCCCAAGTTATTGCAGGTTCAGTTCCAGACCATTGCAGTAAAGTGAGTATCACAATAAAGCAAGTCAAATGAATTCTTTGGTTTCTCAATGCAAATACAAGTTATGTTTAACATTATCCTGTAGACTATTAAGTGTGCAATAGCATTATGTCAAAAAAAACACAATGTACATACCTCAATTAAAAATAATCTATTGGTAAAAAATGCTAACCGTAACCTGAACTTTCAGTGAGTTGTAATCTTTTTGCTGGTGGGGTCTTGCCTTGACATTGATAGATGCTGACTGACCTGGGTGGTGGCTCTGGAGGTTGGGGTTGCTGTGGCAATTTCTTAAATTAAGACAAAAATTAATTCTGCTGTATCAATTGACATTTCCATTCATAAATGATTTCTCTGTAGCATGTGATGCTGTTTGATAGCATTTTACCCAAAATAGAACTTCTTTCAAATTGAAGTTAGTCCTCTTAAGCCCTGTCACTGTTTTATCAACTAAGTTTATGTATTATTCTAAATCCTGTGTTGTCATTTCACCAATCTTCATAACATCTTCATTAGGAATAGTTTCTATTTGAAGAAGCCACCTTCTTTCCTCTTCCATAGAAGAAACTTCACATCTGCTCAAGTTTTATCATGACATTGTAGCCATTGAATCCCATCTTCAGGCTCCACTTCCAGCTCTAGTTCTCTTGCTATTTCCACCACATCTTCAGGTACTTCTTTCATTAATATCTTGAATCTCCCAACATCATCCATGAGGGTTGAAATCAACTTCCTTTAAACTCCAGTTCATATTGACATGTTGACCTCTTCCTATAAATCATGAATGTTCTTAATGACATCTAGATGTTAGGCCCTTTCCAGAAGGTTTTCCATTTACTTTGCCCAAATCTATCGGAGTAATCCCCATGCCACGATAGCTTTACAAAATGTATTTCTTAAATAATGAGACTTTAAAAATAAAATTAGTCCTTTATCCATAAGCTGCAGAATGGATGCTCTGTTAGTAGGCATGAAAACAACGTTCATTTCGTACATCTCCATCAAAGCTCTTGAGTGAACAGGTGCATTGTTGATGAGAATTATTATTTTCAAGTGCATCTTTTTTTTTTTTTTTTCTGAGTAGTTCTCAACAGTGGGCTTAAATTTTTCAGTAAACCATGTTGTGTTTACAACATCCAGGGTTTGTTCTTCCATTTGTATGGCACAGGCAGAGTGGATTTTATCTAATTCTTAAGGGCCCTGGGAATTTTGGAATGCTAAGTGGGCATTAGCTTCAACTTCAAGTCACCCACTGCATTAGCTCCTAACAAGAGAATCAGCCTGTCCTTGAAACTTTGACCCCAGGCACTCAGTTCCCCTCTCTAGCTATGAAAGTCCTAGATGGCATCTTCTAGTAACAGGCTGTTTCATCTACACTGAAAATCAGTCGTTTAGTGTAGCCACTTTCATTAGCTAGATCTTTTGGATAATTTGCTGCAGCGTCTACATCAACACTTGCTGCCCTACCTTGTACTTTTATGCTATGGAGATGGCTTGTTTCCTTAAACCTCATAAATCAACTTTATCAGCTTCCAACTCTTCTGCAGCTTCTCACTTCCTCAGCCTTTGTAGAACTAGAGTTAGGGCCTTGCTCCTGATTAGGTTTTGGCATTAGGGAAATGTTGTGCCTGGTTTGATCTTCTACCCAGACTACTAAAAGTTTCTCCATATCAGCAATAAGGCTGTTTCGCTTTCTTATTATTTGTGTGTTTACCAGAATAGCACTTTTAATTTCGTTCAAGAATATTTCCTTTGGGGGCACCTGGGTGGCTCAATACTGAGTGCTGCTGTGGCTGCAGAGCAACGAGAACTCTCATTTACTGCCGCTGGAAATGCAAAATGCTACCGATACTTTTGAAGATGGCTTGGCAGTCTTCCATATGTACAAAAAATATTCTTACCATATAATCCAGCAATCACATTCCTTGATATTTACTTAAAGGTGTTAATACCTTATGTCTACACAAAAACTTGCAAGTGGATGTTAATAGGTAGTTTATTCATAAGTGTCAAAACTTGAAAGCAAATGAAAATGCCCTTCAGTGGGTAGATGGATTAATAAAATGAATAAAAAGACATAGAGGAATCTTAAATGCATATTACTAAATGAAAGAAGCCATCTGAAAAGGTTATTTATTGTAAAATTCGAACTATCTGATATTCTGGAAAAAGCAAAACTATAGAGATGCTAAAAAGATCAGTACTTAGCAAGAGTTGGGGATTGTGAGGTAAAATTGAAAAGAGAGCACAGAACTTTTAGGATGTGAAACTACACTGTATGATACTATAACGATGAATACATGACATTATACATTTATCCAAACCCATAAAATGTACACCACCAAGAATGACTACAATGTAAATTGTGAAGTTTATGTTTTAAAGATTTTATTTATTTACCCACAAGAGACACACAGAGAGAGAGAGAGGCAGAGACATAGGGAGAGGGAGGAGATGCAGGCTCCATGCAGGGAGCCCAATGAAGGATTTGATCCCAGGAATCCAGGATCACACCCTGAGCTGAAGGCAGACACTTAACCACTGAGCCACCAAGATGTCCCTAAATTATGAAGTTTGAGTGATTATGGTATCTCAATGTGGGTTCATCAATTCTATAAGTACACCACTCTAATGGAGGATATTGATAATGGGCAAGCTAAGCATGTCCAGGGACAAGTGGTATATGGGAATTATGTCTTTTTCAATTTTGCTATAAACTTAAACTTACTCTAAAAATACTCTTTACCTATGAATAAATAACAAATTTTAATGAACTATTTCTCTTGAATATGATTAGATAACATCTATATCCATTCCTTTAGCATCTTTGAATACAGTAGGATATAATGGCACAGCATGAATTTATTCCTTCCACTTGTCCAATTTCCAGATACTTCTATAAATGCATTAATCATAATAGTACTTTTATGTAGAAACATTATTCACTCAATTATTTTTATAAGAAGAACATTTTTAATAGTATTCTATGAAATGAATGAGTCAGGCAAAAGTTATGCTATATAAGGTTATTTTTTGTTTTTCTTGTAACCATTTATTTATATTGTGCAGGTTTTAAGCAATGATGTAAAGCTGTTGGTAACACTGAAGTTGCTAAATTGGGTCACAAGGAGTGAAAAGTTGTCACAGTATTTTTGGATCAAATGAAACAACATTGTCTGCTCTCTTGTTTAACTTTTCAGCAATTTAGAAGACCTAAAAAGATCTTTATATATGTTTTTTTTCCTCCCAAAACCCATTTCTTGTTATTTCCTCCACAAGATAATTAGAGATGGATACCACTTTTCTGGCAGCCATGTCCTTAAAAAAGCCTAAAAAAAGGATAAATACAAATTAATAAGGGCACTATAATAAGGTCATAATTAAAGAGGAAGACTGACTTCAAATAAGTTAAATTTCTTTTTTAACTTTACAACTTTAATACTCTCTCCATAAATACATCCATTTCTTACTAACAGACCAGTATATTTTAAGTTTATGCCTATATAATGTGACTCCCTCTCCTCAGAAAAAAACAAATATGTCAGGAGAAATAAATGGTGAAAATCACTTTGGGATGGGATTTCTAAATGCATAGTAAATTCAGATAACATTTCTTCCAAAATGTAGCATGGCAGCACTGTAATTTCTCTCATTGACTGCCAAACTGATCGTTTGGAGCAGATCAAGATAGCCAAAATAGGCACTTGTGATAGGTTTTGAATTCCATTCCCTGGATATTGTCCATGCTCCAGAACTACTACTAGTGTAAACCAACTTCAGAAAACAGTAAATGTTAAAAAAAAAAAAAAAAAAAAAAAAAGAATAACAATCTTCAAAGTCAAAATTAACATTTTGTTTTATTCTCTAGGAGATGAATCACAGTTTCTGATTTTAAGCTTGAGGCTGCCTAGATTACTCCTAGACCATGGCTATTCCCCCTTAGTTTCTAGAAGTTTTCACTGTATTCACTTTGATAGTTAGGCTAAATCTCATCATGTCCTTGTTAAAACACCAGAGAGTATTACATTTTGACCTGGAAATTTCTGGGGTAATGCTATTCTATTTTTAATAGAAAAATACACTATTTTTATTCCGTTTAACAGAGAACTAAATAATCAGAAATCAGTGATTACAGGCAATTCATATTGATGAGCTCTCAGAGGGGATCTTGACATCAGCTTGTGAAGTTACAATCCTTTCATACACCTGGATGGGAGAAATATCATGGATTTCTGGGAGAAACTAGGAGTGGCTATCTCATAAATTACTGTATTCTGGTTACATTTCACCCTACTTTGACATAGAGCTTTATGTTTTACCTTCTCATGCCATAAGAAGGTATCAGCCAAGATTTAGCCTGCCCATAATTTGGGATCAGACTCATGAATTTACTCTTTTTTAAGATGATCTTACATAGAGGATTAACCTTTATCTGCATTTTACTTTATTGAGGTTTTCATAATGAAGGAAGAAGTGAGGAAGGCAAGAAAAAAAAGGAAGAAGAAAAGAGAGATCAGTTAGATATTACTGAAGTTGTATTAGAAAGAAATGGTAATAATTGAATTAGAATCATGTCGATAACAATGGGAAAAGAGCCAGATTTTTGTAAAACATACAAAGAAATAAGTAGTTGGCATAATTAGTCAAATATTTCATATGTAACATAAGATAAGTAATCCTTAAAATCACTTGTATGAAAGGAAACAATTTTCAGTAAAAATGAAGAATTCCCTTTTACACAAGTTGTCACATCTTAGAAATGGAGCATATGGGAAATAGAATCTACTTTATTTCTAAATTGGTCTGTCCTTGTCTTTTTCCTTTAGTACTGATACCTGGAAATTATTTCTAATCAGCTAGTTTTACAGACTTAACAAGAAAATAATCAAAAAGGACTATGAAAAGACTGAATAGTAAGTAGTGTTTGTTTGTATATGTTTCATGAGTTTTGCCATTCCAAAAGTCCCTCATTTGTTAGGTTGCTGAATGTCATATTCTTAAGACAAAGTAGATTTTTCTCTTCTCATAAGTGAAATTAGTAACACTCTTTGTACCATTATCACTGAAATAGATTTTTATTTAGTAAGTGGCAATTGCTTTTTTGTTGCTGTTTTATGTTTCAATTAAAAATTTCATTTTATTGCATGGCACTGCTCCTTATTTCATAAATTTTAAACAAATACAGAATCTATGACATTATTTCTCATGATCAAATATGACAAAATTAATGATGTATTATTTCAGCTTTATTGAAGTATAATTGATAAATTGTATATATTTTATTTTTTTAATATTTTATTTATTTATTCATGAGAAACACAGACAGAGAGGAGAGGGAGAGAGGCAGAGATACAGGCAGAGGGAAAAGCAGGCTCCATGCAGGGAGCCTGACATGGGACTCGATCCTGGGTCTCCAAGATCACGCCCTGGGCTGAAGGCAGCACTAAACCGCTGAGCCGCCTGGGCTACCCAATTGCATATCCTTTAAATGTATAATCTTCCCATTCATCTGTCAATAGCCACTGCAAAGAACACAGGAATGCAGATATCTCTAGATAGTAATTTCCATTCCTTTGGATACATACGTAGACATGGGATATCTAGATCATATGGTAGCACTATTTTTAATTACTGGAGGAATTTCCATTCTATTACCCACCCTAATATACATTCCTATCAACAGTGTACAGGGTTCTTTTAACCTCACATCCTCCCCAGCCTTGGTTATCTCTTGTTTTTTGTTGTTGTTGTTGTTGTTTTGTTTTTGATAGTAGACATCATAGCAAGTGTGAAGCAATACTCCCTTGTGGTTTTGACTTGCATTTTCCTGATAACTAGGAATGTTGACCACCTTTTCATTTACTTGTTGGCCATTTTAATAATATAGCCTTGGAATACAGTTTGAAATAAGCAAGTGTGAAACATCCAGCATTGTTTCTTTCTTAAGATTGCTTTGACTATTCCTTCAGTGTGGGGCAGCTCTCTGCACACATTCCCTAGCTATCTGCAAAGGCTTGCCCTCACTGCCCTGTGATCATGCACAGAGAGTTGGAGATATATGTGGCTGAAATGTGCAGAACACTGGGGGTGTCCAAGGACTACGTGAGGGATCTGCCAGTGAGGTATCCCCAGTGGTATGTGGGAATTATTATTATTTTTTTTAAGATTTATTTATTTTAGAGGGGTAGGAGGAGCAAAGGGAGAGAGAGAGAGAGAGAGAGAGAGAGAGAGAGATTCCCAAGCAGATTCTGTGCTGAGCGTGGAGCTTGATGCGGATCTCAGGGCCAGAAATGAAACCAAGAGTCAGATACTTAACCAATTGTGCCAACCCAGGCACCCCATAAGTCTATTCTTACTCTGGAGTCTGAGAACCTTTTAGAATTTGCATGTCTTAAATGCCCTCCAAGAGCCCTAGCTTCTGTTCTTCCAGCCCTCTCCCATCCCCTAATCTTGCAGCACCTCAGTATTCAGACAGAAGTAGGCTTTGTGGGTAGCATCCAGCACAGCTGAGGAAGTAGGAAGCTCACATATACACTCTCCTTTTTTGCACATGGGAGAAATGGTAGGATGAGTGTCTCTTGGCACTAAGCTGTGCCATCCAGGAAGGGTGATGAGGATAAAGTGAAACTTTTCCTATCCTCTTTTTTTTTATAATTTTTTTTTATTTATTCATGATAGGCACACAGTGAGAGAGATAGAGAGGCAGAGACACAGGCAGAGGGAGGAGCAGACTCCACGCACCGGGAGCCCGACGTGGGACTCGATCCCGGATCTCCAGGATCACGCCCTGGGCCAAAGGCAGGCGCCAAACCGCTGCGCCACCCAGGGATCCCTGTTCCTATCTTCTTAAATGTGTCCAGCCTCAGATTATTTTTTTCTCTAACTACGTATTGGAACTTCTCTGCTGGACTTCTTGACTTCCAAAAAGGCCCTTTTGTCAATGGGTGGTTGTCAAAATTGGTGTTTTTTGGAGGGGAAGATGGTAGTAAACTCGTATTCTGACATTTTGCTGTTGCCACTCTCTAATGATGAAGAATTATGACATCCTATGAAAAATAGCAACTTTTATTTATTTAGAAATAAATCAATGGGGAAAGAAGAACTTTACAAGCTCATGTAATAAGGCTTAGAAGAGTCCAATAAAATTCAACAGGGTTCAATGAATCATAAAATTCACCTATTTATATTCAGTGAATCCAGTATTTTCTATGATTTGTCTGTATATTTCTCCTCATACATTTGTAAGCAACAGATTACCATCATTGTCTAATTTCTAACGTTTCTATCTTTTCAGAGATTTTGTGTTATCTTCCCAAAGTATACACTGATTTTTGTGTAGTTCTTTTCTCTCTGATGGCCTTTCTCCTTTACCCCCTACCCTTTATATAGATTTGGATTAAATCAGTTTGCATTGGAGGAGGATTAATGAGTAGTGACTTCAAAGAGAAAAAGAGACAATAAATGTTTCAAATATAAGTTCTAAAAATATATCTTTCAAGGATGGACCAAAAAAGAGATGATAGGTCTATTTTAATAAGTATACTATGGGCCACAAATATAGAATACAAGTAAATATTTAAAGCAAAAAAATACATTTCATCTTCCTTACCCTCATCTCTATATCATTATGACATTTATTATGTTCTTATTTAACATTTGCTGAGTTTAAGAAAAATGTTACTCAGAATGAGATTGCAGTGATTCCTAAGATAGTTATTCAAGGCTACCCAACCACATCTGTGGCTTTATAAGCCACAAGCAATGAAAAACAAACATGCTGCTGGCATATTAGGAAACCATGGAACTTTGACAAAACCAACAAGTAAGAAAAAGAAAATTGGAATGTGAAGACTCTGTGCTGGTGGGCTGCAAAAGTTTGGCAACCTGTGATGGGACCTGTTGAGAGACTGCTTGTTTAAGAACCTGCAAATGAGATCCTGCAAGACTGGCAGATGGTGGCAGTTTCTGTTTTACTCTGGTGCTCCTACAAAAGTGTTTCCTCTTAAGAGATGCACAGAAACGTCTCTGACAAGTTCAGGTTTCTGATAACTTTCAGATGACGGCACTAAAGTAAAAATCTATAGAACTCTATCAGAGACGTTGACTGATTTATAAAACTGCTAACAATAGATCAACAAGAATTAATTATGTGGGACTGAATGAATTCATGAGGACATTCTTATTGTTTAAAGCATTGCAAGTTTTGTAATGCTTTGTATTTCCAGACATAAGGAAACTTTTTCTTTTATCTCTAACTTACAGCAATTTGGTAACTTACACCATTGTAACCAGAATTTAAATAATTACATTTTCTCCCTACCTGATCTCTTCAGAATTTGGAAACTCGCACTGAATATTCTTATTTCTATGGTGATATATTATTTGCATTAAATTCAATAAAGATACGTTCTCTTTGTAATAGAACACAATTGGAAGCACTGGTTATAATACCAAGGTTTTGACTGGAATATCAAATTTGTGAGTGATGTGCACAGAATCAAATATGACCAGACAGTTTTAAGGAACTAAGCTTGACTTTATGGAAACAAGAAAGCCCCCTAGAAATACCTCCTGGTGCCTTCTTTATAGTGTCCTCATCAGCCTTGCCTAGCAAATAAAGAAAGTCACTTCCTGGCAGGTACAGGAAACTGAGACTATCTTAGCGATGTTGAAAAGTGAAGGATCTACCCAAATCTATAGGTATTATAGGCAAATTCTGATGGGGAGTCCTTGGCTTGGCTTCCTAGCCTCAAGAGTTTTTTTAATGCCTACTGTGAAATTTCTTATGAAAAGTTCCAGCAAAGCAGACATAAAAAGAACCTATATGGTCAATCCCTGTTCTTGCTGCACTCATGCAAATAATCATCCCAAGTTTAATGAAACTTGGCTTATTTTGTCAACAAATTATTCTTATTGTGATTATCTTTTGTAGAAATGAGAGTGATTGTAGAGAGGAAAATTATGTTTCAGTAGAAAATACAGTACACTTTTTGGATATAAAAAAGTCATTCAAATCCTCACCACAAATCTGCTTTTATGTTTCCCATTTCAACAAATAGCAACTTGATCCTTTAAGTTATTCAGGCCAAAACTTAAGTTATTCTTGAGAAATGAAGGAGACTTTTTAAACAAACAAAAAACATTTCAATTTGCCAGAAATTATTTTTGCTATAAATTCTAAATGTTTCTCTTCAATTTCACTGCTAGCAATCACTATTTCAAAATATAAAATGTCCAAGTGCCATCGATGAAATCAATTATATAAAAATATGTAGAATAAGAAGTTGGCTTTGAAAGATGGGTGGATGGGTGGATAGACAGATCAAAATAGATAGTGATCTATCTATCTATCTATCTATCTATCTATCTATCTATCATCTATCATTTATCTATCTATATCTATCTATCCACCTATCTATTCATCCCTCCCTAGGTGATTCTAATTGACAAGAAAGGTTAAAACCTACTACATTAGATCTTTTGTACTTGGTCTCTGATTTCATATCCAAGAAATTATCCTTCCATCAACTTTTTGCTCTCAGCACGTTGGCCTTCATAGATTTCATGTTATTTTTTATGTTATTTTGATGATTTTGATTATCAAGGGGATTATTTTCTATTTATTTTTCAGATGTCTTGTTGTTAACATATAGAAATGCAAATTATTTTTGTATTCTGTAACTTTACTGACTTCATTTCTTAGTTCTAACATTTTTTAATTATGTTTTTAGGTTTACCATATAAAAAATCATGGGGCACCTGGGTGGCTCAGTCAGGTAAGCTGACTCTAGTCATGGGCTCTGCACCTAGTGCAGGCTCTGCATAGGATTTAGGATAGAAGATGGCACTCTAGGAACAATGGATTCTGTTATGACTGAATATAAAGTTTAAAGAATCTACCTCACATTCCATCTAATATCATTTATTTTACTTATTTGCATCTTAATATTCATCTGTAAGATGAACCTTAAATGTGACTCTCTTATCTATGAAAAAATCTAGGGGAACCCTGGGTAGCCCAGCGGTTTAGCACTGCCTTCAGCCCAGGGTGTGATCCTGGAGACCCAGGATCAAGTCCCACATTGGGCTCCCTGCATGGAGCCTGCTTCTCCCTCTGCCTATGCCTCTGCCTGTCTCTCATGAATAAATAAATAAAATCTTAAAAAAATAAAAGATTTTTAAAAATTAAAAAAAGGAAAAAATCTATACATATGGTCCTGACAGACTATAGAGTGTCTTTTAGTATAGAACATTTATCTATCATTTACTATTTACCTACTTCTTCAAAATTATTAATATAGACTTAAGAAAGAGAAAATTAGAAATTAAATTTTATTTTGGGGGTGTTTGATAAAAATTGGTAAATTAAAAAAATTGGTAAATAGTAAAAATTAAGTCATTTTCAAATAAATTGAAGGGAAATATAGTTTCTAAAAGTGAACATTAATTTTTTGTTTTCTGATTTAACAAACACTACATATTTGTGAGAATAGGAAAAAATGTGCAAGTTTCTGTTTTCCAAAACAGAAAACACATGTTATTTTTTTTAATTTTAAAGATGTATTATTTACTTGTTCCACATTTATAAAAGATAGATTATATTCTAAATTTAGAACAAAAATTCTATAGCTTTAAACGTATCATTTTAATTTTTCTTCCTACTAAAAGTTCCATTAATTCTTACATATATATTTTGTCTTTGAGTCCAACTATAGGGAGTATACGGCTAAGAAACTCCTTGTAAGAGGCAAGTTATCTATATGATATGTTACCACAGATAAGCATAAACTCTTCAAAGGAAAGTGTCACAATAATAGGTTCTATGGTTACAAATTGCATTATCATTCAGAGTTTTCGCTACAAATTTCAGTGTCTTGAGAGACATTTTAGTACCACTCAGAATTCTGATGATAGATCAAATCAAAGCTCAACAAATAAATCAAAGGACAAATTAGTATAAAGTAAATCTTGCTCTGTCTCAAAAATGACATAGATTAGTGTTTATCCAAAATTTTAATCCGACTTTCCATAAGATAATAGGAAAATTAATCCATTTCCCAGAAAAGTAAGTCAGAATCCAAAGCAGCTTACTAAACACTAGAACTTTATCGGTTGCTTTGTATTATATCATTTCAAATGTGTGCATTTTATATTACAAATAGTGCATCTTTTAAAAGTAAAAATAATGCTCTAAAAAGATAGTCTACATTCATCTTTCTCCTTTTTGTTCACCTGACACATTATTGTATAATTAAATGAAATTACAACAAAATCTAGTTTGATAAGCAAGTGGATTTAAAGAGGTTATTAAATTATACCAATGGTTTACACCAACCCTATCAAAACTATAACTTTGCGCACAGTGTGGTAACATGAGAACAGTTTGGGTTCCTAATAAAAAGAAATACTCATGTTGCTCTTTAAATGGGTAAGGATTTTCTCTAGGTACCTGTCTAATCTTCAGAAAAACTCTGTAACTTATCTATGATTATTATCTTTATTTGCAGATGGGAGGGAAACTGAGAAACCATATCCTAAAGTCACACACCTAGTAAGTAAGTACCAGAACCAGAATTTGAACCCTGGGAATTCCCCTCAAAAATCTGTGTCCTCAATATTATGCTAGGCTGCTTCTTTGGGGGCTGTCATATTATAAACCTCATTTTTTAGCTTAATCTGTTCAGAATGTTATAACAAATACCATAAATTGGGTAACTTATCAACAACAGAAATTTATTTCTCACAGCTCTAGAGGCTGAAAGTCTAATATCAAGGTGTCAACATGGTTTGGTTCTGGTGAAGGCCCTCTTCTGAGTTGTAGCCTGCCAATTTCTCAGTGTCCTTACATTTGTGAAAGAGATAAGGAAGCGTTCTTAAGCCTCTTTTATAAGGACATTAAGCCACTCATAAGGGCTCTACCCAAGTGACGTAAGCATTTCCAAAGGCCCGACCTCTCTATTATCATCACTTTGGGGGTTAGGATTGCACATATGAATTCGGGAAGTATGCAAACATTCAGACCACGGCACATTTTTAAGTAAGTTACTTTAATTTTTTGTCATTTCTCAGTTTCCTAAACTGTAAAATAAGGCAATAATAATTATTTTTCAGTCCTATTGAGAGGATTCTCATATGTGTGAATATCAAGACTAAGATTAGTAGGTTAATGAGGTATATATGTGCTTTGTAATTATATTTTTGACTTTTATTATATGTTGGCACAATTTTTTGTGACTATTATGTCTTTCATTATACTGTTAGCACAATTTTTTAAATAAATACTGAACTGCTAATTCCATATTTAAGTTACTGCACATTTTTACTGTTTCTTTCTCTAAAGTTTTAAGATATCCTTATAGTTCAACTGCTTAAACCTCAAATCCTCTCACTTGTCAGACTAATAAAAACATAAAAAGTGGCATTTCTAATAGATCCAGAGTATGGAAATTCATATCATTATGTACAATCATTTGGTTCTCTGTCCAAAGGTTTTCAAGCATACCTTTAAAATACAAGTTCAAAATCTTTGCCACTGCTAAAGGTTTCTGAAAAATAGCTATTGTTTAGAGAAGTTCTCTTCTTAGAGAATCATTTTTCAGCAAATACATCCAGAAAAGCAAATATTAAGAATAATTTTGCAGATAGCTCTACATTTCAAAGAACAATGATACCTGTGTATAGGTCTGCAAAATTAGTTGATAGAGCATTTTTCATTTCAGTCAATCCTGATCAAATAATGACTGAACATTATTATTGTCATATGTGTTACTATGAAATTTGATACTATAAGCTTGTATCATTTTTGCTCAAAATTGTACCATATTATCTGCTTCACTAAATGCTAAGCTAAGTAAAATGTGAAACATTTTGAATTGTCTTATTGTATATTTGCCTAAAAAACTAGAAATGCACACTTTGCATGTTTATCTTGAATTGAAATAAAGAAGTTTCAAGGTTGTCTCTGGATTGCTTTTCATCACACAGTTTCTTGTTCCCCTTCTTAATAGTACAAAATTTGCAAACTGTAAGGTGCAGACAGAATTGATTTCCCTCCTCCCAGCTCCAGAGTGGCCATCCTGGCCATAATGATTTACTGAGTTGTACAAAGAACTTAAGTTTTTTTGCAAACAGAAGGCATGCCATTTTATTTACTATTATTTACTAGGAACATGATGAAATATATTAGCTCTCTCCAATTCCCTAAGAAGTATAAGGTTATGAAGCTAAGAACTATTTAATCCTTAACTTCCAAAGAGCCCCTCCTAGAGTCAAGAATGAGGTCAATATTACATAACTGAGGGAGAGAGAGAGAGAGAGAGAGAGAGAGAGAGAGAGAGAGGGAAAGAGAGGGAGAGACAAAAAGAGAGAAGGAACAGATTTGAGAAAGACTTTCTGGTGAATCTTTTTGCATTCTGTTTCAAGCCTCAAAGAGATACTTAAAACCTTTCAGGTCTCCCAAATTAATGAATTCATACAGTCTCTTTTAAAACAGTTTGAGTTGGCTTCACATCATGTAAAACCAACAGCATACCATAAAATATCAGATAAATATTCTATGATATTATCCTCCCTGAGTTAAGAACTTACTAGAAATGACCTTAGACAGAGTCCTTTGTTCATTTGTTCAGAAGACTAAGGGAATGGCTTTTAAACTGAGTTACTTAACAATTTTTTCCCCAAAATTAGGTTTGAGGTCTTCTTTATTATAGAACTGTCAATAGTAAATAAAAATAGTAAGATGTCTCATTTATAATTTTGATGATTGTGAAAGACTCTGACAAGGCAAAACAGCAAAACATATGTCTAATGGTCCCATTATGTCCTTTTGTAGATATATTGTTTAAAAATAACGTCTAGGCTTATAAGTATTAGTAGTGATATATATTAGCAGCACTATATATCAGTTATGAATCAGAGACAATACTTCACAATTTCACCAAGGAATGCTGGGATGACATTAAATATATTATTGTTCCAAAAAATTATTTATTCAGAACTCCAATCCTCTACAAATATAAATAATTTTTTTCAGTAAGTTATCCTTCATTTGGGGTCTACCTGTACTAAATAAACCCTCACAAGCTTTCTTGAGAAAATAAATACCCAGAAATTAGCAAAAGGTATGAATTTTCATCCATAGCGAAAGGTATGACTAGACAATTAGGTAACAGGAATACCTGCCCACTGACCAAAAAATCTGATCAAGTTAGCTTCACAATTTTCAGCCATGCCATCAGGCCTTTAATTCTATTACTTTCTTGTCTAGAACGTCAGAATATACTTTAAAGCACTGTAAGGTTCTAAATTCTGTAACATAGAGTTTAACAAGAGCTATTGTCCTCAGCTCAGTGTTTTTTAGTTTTTGAACTTACTGAACTCCTAACCATTAGAAAATCCACCACGCTGGTTGTAAGGATTCACAGGTCTTGGGGAACCTACATTTCTCAACGGCTCCACAGAAACTACAGGGCTATTCAGTTGTAACATTAATCTGTGACATTCACTGGCAGAAAAACCCAGTCCCGGGAATAAAGAACATTTTGGGCACTTTCCCAGCTCATTTGGACCAGACTGCTTGGTCATAATCTTTGTGCTTTTCCAAGGATCATTTTCTGTTTGAGTGAATGCCAGATGCAGGGCATATAAAGCAATTACTTATACCAACCACCAAGAAGGTAAAAAACAAAAACCAAGGAAATGTTTTGAGTGAGGCAAAATTATACAGATTCTAATATATTAAAGTTCCAAAGAAAATGGATCAATCCTTTATTTTATATGTTCTCATTATGTTAACTCTCCTGTGTTTGCAGTTCAATATAAGAAAGGTAAAACTAAGTTTTTATTTTAAAATATAAGAATGCTAAGTCATGGAATAGATACTTGATTAAACACAATGTATACCATCATAATCCTCTTGTGGATTCTAGATTCAAGTTTGTAAATATTTTCATCTTATCATTTAAGAATCACTGAGTATCTCACATGGTTAGGGTCACACAGCTTGTTAGTGGAAAAACCTTAATCAAATATATTTCTCCACACTCCCAAAGCTCATGTTCTCTCAGCAGCATATGGCTATCCCAGAAAAAAAAAAGGTGATGTTACAAATCCAATGATAGTATGTTATGTTCTTCCAGATATTTGCTTCATATTTTATATAATAAGGTAACATGCTGCATTGGAAATAGAACTGGGATTTCATTAAGAAGATTTGAGGTTACAGAATTGCAGATATGCAGAATCTTATTTCAAGGAAGGTCAATATAATACCTCAAGTTCCATGCCATTTTGCCAGTTGAAATTATTGTTCATGATTTTTTGTCACAAAAAATGTAGGTGTCACTTGAATAGAATTATTATAACAGCCTGTAAAAATGGAATATAGGTAAAATTAAATCAAGAACTGATGTTTCATAGACACCAGATTTCTATATGGGTGAAGGCATATGATTACACACACACACACACACACACACACATCAAATTCCTAAATGATGTACTTACATATCTGGAAAAATTAGAATACTGTAAGTAAAGAAATAAAAGAATCTGTAAAATTAAAATGTACTGTCTATTGATGCTATTGATGTTAATGGATTTTTTTTTCTTTTTCAATTGATTGTGAGGTCAAACACTGTTCTTTGCATAAAAATACTAGCAGAAAATTTCAAATGCTAAGCAAAGGAAGTGCAACATTCATGACTGCAAGCATAATCACCTGTTCTTCCAGTTTCTCATACAGTTTATAGCATACTATTTAAAGTTGTTTCTTAACTTAAAAAGTTCAATATTAATGATTCTACTGTCAGGGATCTTATTCCAACAGTTCTAAAAATACAATCCTATATCATCTTAGTACTCTCACTTTTAGCAGCTTTTATGCAGTCTGACATCTGAATCAATTTGATCTTTGGTTTACAAACTTTTGATCATCTTTATGACTGAAATATTTTTGAAAATTCATTGTGACAATCTAGAAATTGAGCTCTGATTGGAAGAACAGGTGATGTCTTTTCCTCTCATTTAATGTGAGGAGAAAATGACTATTTTTTGCATATGTTCGAGAAGATCCAGAAAATTATACCTAAACTGTCATAATTAAAGGAGATGCATCATTCAGGGTATAAAATGTACTTTAAAACAACTTTCAGTATAGCAGTAGTTTAATTTTAAACATCAAAGTAATATAAAATATAATGAAACAACTTTCTTTTCTAATTTTCCTCTATCGTTAATAAGTGGTGAGGATGTGCTGAAATAATTGTTTAGTAAGTAGGTAAAATCAACAGAATAACCCAGGCAATAATACCAGTAGTTTTATGGTAATATGTTAGATTAATTTCATGTCAATAGTTTCTAAAGGAAAACTTCTTGAAAATTTACATCTCATTTAATCCTCAAAACATAACTGAAAACTTAGAAGGCAATGTTTTTTGATGAAACATGTTGCATTGGAGATGAGGAGGCTTCTATTCTATGTGTGGCCTTCTTTTTCACTACTTAAAGACTTTCAGAAAAAAAAAACATATAGAACTTTTCTTTGTTCCACTATAAAATGCATAATCTACATGAAATCTGGTGATACCAAATATATCTAAATAGACTGCCTTATTTTCCATTATCTACTATAAATTTTACTCAGTTAACTTTAGTGATTGGCATTATCCAACAGAGAAATAAAGAGATTAAATGATAGCCAAAATGTTCAATGGTTTTCTAGCTTATCTGAAGTTTACTGTAAATTATAAGGGTAAATAATTTAGCCTGTTTCAGAATTTCCCCATTAATAAAGTCTAGATGTGAAAATGAAATAAATGTTCTATGGATTTCAGGATAACTCAATGGAAACCTGGTCATGATATCTGAAGGTTGGGGAGGACTGGGAAATATGTGTGTATGTGACTAATAGATTACTTTGTATCAATTTATATGATGTCCCATTTCATAGTCCCAGAATTTTGAGTGGCAATTAATATTACTACTCAATGTCTGATAAATAAATTGAAACTCATATTACATTAAATTTATCTCAAAAAAATTTATCTCACATCTTTCTCATGAACTTTTACTAGACCATTTACATCATACTTTGTTGAAAAAGTAGAAACCATCAAATTAGAATACCTTCTTACATCAATTTCCATGTTTCTGCACCCTCCTTCTCTTTGATTTTCTTTTACAGTAGAGGAAGTACCTCTCTTCCTATCAAAGGCTCTTCTAGATCCTCTTTGAATGGTCTCCCTTTCTGAGGGGTTTAGTTCATTTGTACATCTCTCCTCAATTGTCAACATTTACATCTCCATTCTTTGCTTTCCATCAACCTATACCCAGGGCCTAATTTCTCCTACATTTAAGAAGTCCATTTTTACCTCAAATTCTCTCCCAACAACCAAAACCTTCTTCTTCTCTTAATATATAAAAAGTTAGAAAACATTGTCTTTATATTTAATTTTCTCTGATGCTATTATTTCTCCAAGTTATTCTAATACAATTCCCCCTCTTACCACTTGATTCTACTCTTATGAATCAAACCAAAAATGTCCTGTAAAATCCTGGGTCTTTCTCATTTGCCCTCATTCTTGAACTTTTATTGTTATTATGAAATGTTAAAAATGGTATCATTCTTAAAATGCTGTCTTCTCTTCTTTGATACCACTATGCCTTGATTTTTCTCCAAGCTATGTCCTATATCCTCCATTTGATTCAAATTCTAAATATTGGAATTCCTAGGCTCTTGCATTAAGCCTTCTAATTTTATCTATACTCTCTCACTTAATTAGCAAATTTATTTCCAGAGATTTAAAATGATGTAAAGTAAAATATTTTCACCTTTACATATTTAGTAATAGGTTTTCTTTCCATATCTAGATGCAGGTCTAGGCACCTTAATTCTCCTCTCTCCATACTGTGTCTGTCTGTTGCCCCCCTACCTCTTCAACACCCTCACACAGCAGTTTTCCTTAACCAGTCTGATCAGGTCACTCAGGCTTTGCATATTTTTCCCTTCCTGAAGATGTAAACTATCAATTTAGGTCATGGCTGGCTCTTTTTTCATTTTTCCTTCACTCACAGAAGTCTATTCATTGATTTCATGACAATATAGAGTTGATTACTCTAATTGTATCATTTACTGATTATTTGCATTTCTCATAAAATGTCATACTTCTTGAAATCAAGGACTATAAGTACTTTTTTACTATTATATACATGATGCTTAGCATTAAATAATGAATGGTTAATGGATGAAACAGAATGTCCTTCCCTCCAAAGTTCTCTAACACCAAAGCCAGTAGGTTCTCACTCTACCAGATTGCTGTCTAAACTCTAAGCACATTAACCCCAAAGTGATCATTTTCTACATTGACTTTAAAGCAAAACTAGTTTTTAAAAAGATATGGCGCATAAAGAACTCACAGGCAATTAGCAATGTAGTGTCCTGGGGTCTGCTGTTGAAATGTTGGTTTTCATGAAATCAGAACATATGAGCAGTTAGTGTATGCATAATTTGTTCTCCAGTTCAATGAAATTGTCTCTAACTGAAGGTAGCAAATGAAATCTCATTTCCTCTCTTGGCATAATCTGGAAAAGACTGTCCATCTCAGGAATTTCAGTACCTACTGCCTATAGCTTCCCTTTAACTATATCTCTACATTTGTATTTATAATTATTCATTTACTTAGCACCCATAATTTCCCAGGTATTGCATGAGATTTTGACCATATCAAGGTATATAAGGGCAGTGATTCTTTAAAAAAATAAAAAAGTTAGTAAAGATAATTATATAAAATAATAATGATAAGATCATCTGATTAGCAAAGAGACAGTTATAACAGAGAACATCAAGAACGACCAAGAAGAAATGAAGAATCAATGCAATCAATGAAGGAATTGTTCTTGAATCTTCCTAAATCAAGAAGGAAAATGTATCAGCAGCAACAGTTCAAGCTAAGGGGGGCTAGCATCAATCTTTCATATATCTAAAATGCTAAGGATAAGCTATAAGGCCTCTTCTATTTTCTACACTTGCCTACAAACAGTTTCTACTTAACTCCTTCATCCTCCCCACTATAACAATCTGATTTCAGGACTGAAATTTGGTCATTGTTATTCATCCAAATACTGTACTTGTGTCCATAATAAGACTGAATCTCTAACCTAAATTTCAGACAATCTGTCCACAGCAAACCCTTAACAGTCGCTGTCACCAGACACTGGGCTCAGGCTCTCATTTTTATAGCACCTTATTACACCACCATTATGACTATATTAGTTAAGAAATAAAAGGCAACAATCTATCTTACTTTATGTATCTCCTGCTGGCAAGATTCCTTCGGTGTCCTAACTTGTTATCTGCTTGGACCCTCAAATATCAATGATTGCCTGAATTCTGACACTGTTCAAACATCTTGCATTACTGAGGTTTGCATTCCAGTTAGTTTTGCCAGTAACTCTGGCCATTCCAAGATTCCTCCTTTCCTCATGACTGAATTATGAAAATGATAAGATTTTACATATCAAGAACTTATTCACAAGAATGAATAAGTCTCTGAGCTTGTGTCTTCAGTTCTATTTGCCCACACTATCCAATTTCATCAACACTCAGTAAAAAAGAAACTCCTCTACCATTGAAATTTTGTGTCCTCTACCTTAAGCAATTTTCTTAGATCTATTTAATTCTCTACTTTCTGGCCTATTTGTGGCCCTAAGTACTGAAGCTGCTTTGGTTCCCTTAAGAGTCTGGTACTTGACAAAACTTTTTTCCAGATTTGACTTTAATAGGCATTTCTACTCTTATTGTCCAATCTCTAGGGCCATTAATTTGATTGACAGTGCATGGGCTTTTTTTCTCAGCTTACTAAAGGAGAACTGGAAATATGTCGAAAATTTCTCTGACACTTTAAAAATGATTACAGATATTTGCCACATCTTACATAGTATATAAAAGTTCTAAAGTCATTTTAAAATGTAATTATTTTGTTTAGAAGATGAGTATCTGAAGTTCCACTTCATTTGCATTAAATCCATTATGTGATACACTGCAGTTATTTGTGATACACAAATAATGTAACATTTAAGTAATATTTTAACTTAAAAAATAGGCTACAAGTCCTCTTTCCTACTATGTATCCCAAGGTTATCTTTTTCCTAAATAACAGAACTACAAATTTTCAACTCTGTTTAAAACTTTGACTTTAAAAAGAAATGGAGCAGTAATTATTTTCTTCTGAGACATTATTTTAAAACTCCCATTGTATTCCTAATTTAATTGAACTGAATTCACCAACAAGACATGGAGTTCTCTCTGATACACAATTGTTATAAGCTAGACAAGTTACCAAAACATATTTATGCTGATACTAGTAACAACTTTTCTGATCATTATCAAGAAGACAAATTATAATATCCTGTAAAAAAAAAAAGCTCTGAGTCACAGTAACATCTATTGCAAAAGGCAAAGTCAGCATTCATTGTATTAGGATTAAGAAATTTATATGTCAGGATATTTATAATTTTTTACCTTTTCTATGTAGGATGATGACAACTTTCCCCTAAATTCTTCCCTTCATCATTAACCCCTGTTCATCCCCACTAAACATTTATAAACTAGTTATTTTCTTCTGTTTGAACTGAGATTCTCATTCAAGTCACCCATGGTAGTTGTCTAATGACTTCATAACATCATTTAGTGCTTGTCATTAATAATTTAAAAAGTTCATTAATAGGTTTTATTTTTTGAGAAGAAATATGCTAATCACTAAAGAACCATGGAAGGATTGATCAGTTAAGACTATAAAGCTGATTAGTAATTATAAAATATTTTCACATGTTTTCTTTTACATTTCTGAATATTTAATAGAGCAGTATAAATGGAACATGTAATATTTCCATGGCCTGAAGTGATACTGAAGGAATATTTGATATAGAATAAACCATTCTAAGCCAGAAACCATAAATATTAACCAGTCAGCTTCTGAAGTTTGTCATCATTGTTTTAATTGCTAAGGCCTGACCGATACCAGTTCTATACTTCATTTGTTTCTATGCCTCAAATTCAGATGGTTACCATAGGCAAAAGGTAAACATAAATTTTCTAAGGTTTGAGATGACCGCTCTCAGCTGTAATCACACCTCTAATTCACATTAAATTGCACTTGGAGTAATAGTTAATATAAATAATTTTTGCTATAATTAAAGAAATATTGTTTAAATATTTATTTATTTATTTATTTATTTATTTATTTATTTATTTATTTGAGACAGACAGCATGTGTAAACAGGGGGAAGAAAAAGGACAAGCAGACTCCACACTGAGCACAGAGCCCAAAGAGGGGCTGGATCTCAAGACCCTGAGATCATGACCTGAGCCAAACTAAAAGTGGGATGCTCAATGGACTGAGCCACCCAGACCCCCCTAGAAAATATTATTTAATATATTTGTTTTAATGTTTACAATCCATCTAAATAGATAGTGTGAATTATAAAAATTGAGTTTTCTATATGAAGAATATAAATTATAGCATGATCAAGTACATTTAATTTTAAATTCACTTTTTAATGAGGAATTAAAATTATAACGAGGTTTTAAGTTATGCTTTAAATCAGCCAGGTTGCATTCTTAGACAAAGTAGTTCTAACTATAGGTAACCAGAAGCACAATCCATAAGCACAAATAACAGTAAGGATCATTGGAGCTAAGTGAAAGGAAAACACCTATGTATAGGTCAATCTCAATAGATCTTAGCATGGATCTTCTTCTGGGGCTAGAGATTTCTGACTTTCCATAAAAGTCCTCAAGAAAAAAAAAATACTACTTTACCTCTATTTAATTAATAAGAGTAGAGTTTAAACTCCTCCCTCTCTTCTGCCAGATTTCTGGCAAACGAAAGTGTAGGCACTCTGTCCCTTAATTCTTTGCATAAACGTGACCTGCCTATGAGTCACCATTTACTGGAAGCTGCGAAAAATTATGTATTAAAATAATGTGCAACTGTATTTCAACTGAAGTAATGGTATCTTTTGACTCTTGCAGACAACTTTGTAATATGTCACATTAGAATTATTATCCTCCTCCTAATATTAGTGGTTGTGCAGGAAGCTTAGTGACTCTCAGATTATAAAGTTCTTAAAAATTCCTGATAACATGTATCTGTCCATTTGCTAGGTATTCATTACACTAATCCATCGAGCAAACATGCATAGAAAAATCTAAGCACAATACGATGGATGAACAGATGAATAAGACTTTTTTTCCTTCTTACATACAGTGCATTGAGATTAAATAGGTAAAATGGTTATCGGTACTCAGGACATTGAATGGACCTCAGCGAGGAGACTGTGTTTGAGTAGCGTTAGAAAGAAAAGCGCAGGGGCATCTGGGTGGCTCAGTGGTTGAGTATCTGCCTTCAATTCAGGTCATGATCCCAGGGTCCAGGGATCAAGTCCCACATCAGGCTCCCTGTGAGGAGCCTGCTTTTCCCTCTGCCTATGTCTCTGCCTCTCTCTGTGTGTCATAAATAAATAAATAAATAAATAAATAAATAAATAAATAAATAAATTCTTTAAAAAATAGAAAAGCACAATTTCATAAAATTAGAATGTTTTCATTTAAACTTAATTACATGTTTCTTTTCATTTATCTGTATGCCATTGAAGCTTCCTTGACTTGACTGTATTATTTAGCAACTGAAGTCTTCAATCATATGCCATATGTATTTAATTTAATCATAAATGCATAAAACACACGATGCAGAATTGCTAGAGTGTGTAAATTGAACAATTTCTAAATAAATTGGATATCTTTCTAACTCACTACCTCACCATAAAATAAAGATGGAAAATGGGTGTCCTAAAGAACAAAAACAGTCCATTTTATCACAAATATCAAGTGACTCTAATAGAAAACTGACCCATTTCAACCCTTCCAAACTCAATGTGTTCTAACACATACAATCTTTTTTTAAAAAATCAATCTTTTCAAAATAAAAACAAAAGATATTTTCTAGCAGATTCTTTTTGGTAGTATTTGGCATATATTGAAATTTATCAACGGGTCAATTAAACTAGTATCCAGATAATTATTTTATCTGCAGTGTTCTCAAAATTATTTATGAAAGTACCATTAAGGATATGCTTTATACATATTTGTGTATGTGAATTAACCCTGTCTTCCTTTTACAATTTTATTATTTATTATTTTCTCCATATTATCCTTATTTTTCTTATGCTATCACTTTCTATTGTATATCATTATCAATTACAGAAAGTCTTTTGTAAATAAAAGACTTAAAAATAAAATAAAATAAATAAAAAAAAGAAAGTCTTTTGTAAATAAATCAGAGAATAAGGGAAGAAAAGGAAAGGAGGAATGGAGGGAGAGAGGGAGACAGGAAGGAAATGCAGTGTAAATAAGCTTAAGGGCCAGAAAACACACATTCTAGACCATCAGGAATATTACATTCTTGAGATAGGAGCAGTAGGTGTGTGAGCACCTGTTGGCCATCCTTTCCTATTATGGCAATTAATAGACATCTAACAGTGAGTGACAGCAACTGTAGAAGGATCACAATGTTTGCATTGTGGAGCTTTTAAGTTGCAAGGTTAGGAAAGGATGGAGTGACTCCCTTCTCTAGCATAACCAGGATCAAGTCATAACAGCAACAATATATGGATGGCAGCATCTTGATTCCAGGCTTATCAGGCCAACCTAGCATTCACATGTACAGAGAGCTCAAGCCACTTCCCTAATGTGATTATCTTCCTAAAAACAGTTTTTATGTTTTGATTGGCTACCTAAATGACTTCTCAAAATTATTTAATGTGATAGAGCATTTTTATCCTGAAATACATTTTTCTAGGTACATCAAGATGATTTTTATTGTAAGTAATGCAAACCAAATTAACAGTAGAGTAAATAATGAATTCATTTATTTACTCAGGTAATGAGATCTGGAGACTTTGGAGTTTGATTCATTGATTCAATGATCAAGTATCTGGTGCTCTCCACATTTCAACCCTTCCAACCTCAATGTGTTCTAACATCTCCATTCACTTTTGTAAGATGGCTTAGGCAAAAATAAGTATCCTTTGCTCCCATGATAACATCCAAAGGCACAAAAAGCAAGACTCTCTTCTTTTTTTTTTTTTTCTCACACAATTACATCCCAAAGAGGAAATGGTACACTTTATATTACTTGAAAAGGGTAAAATTTATTATTTTGTGAAGACTGGTTTACATACTCTCGGTTAAATTTCTGCCCTGGTGTATGACTTAGCTCAGTCTATAAGCCATGAGAATTGTGTTTACCTCTCTAGCTTAAGGCCTAAATACTAAGTAAGAACAATAATATCACTGGCCCTTCGATATTCTAAAATTACAAGTGATACAGCACCATCTAAAAGATATCCTCCCCAAAAATAAAAAAATAAAAGATATCCCAATAAGATGTAATATATCTGTTATACTAAAAAATAAGAATCAATTCGAAACTTAAAATGTACCTTGAAAAATAAAAATAAATAAATGAATAAAATATTGAAATGTACCTAATAAGGAAATATCTCAAATTTAAGTTAATTCACTAATGAATGGTCCAGTTATGTGAAACAAGGATCTGCTAAACTTCTAGTCCCTCTAGAAAGTACTAGAAAAAGATGTAAATTCCTTCAAAATTTAGAAATCTATAGCACTGGGCATCTTCCTTGCCCCAAAATCCCCTTGTTTTCTTTACTGGTCACGCATTACCTTAATCTCTTGACATATAGTTAGCATGTGAACTCACATGCTTAACGTGAATGTTCCAATTGAAATAACTTTTTTTCTTTATAATGCAAAGCTTTGAGCCATGGCTAAATTAGAAGGAAAAAGAAGAATCTAGAACCACCAAATAAAATCGAGTCCAACTCACCATCAAACTTTGCTTATATTGAAAAGACACAACTTAGCTTTATTCCTCTGCTAATATTATATCCCCCTTGCTCAACATCATGCATGATCCGTTAGTCATGCATATGTTCTTGCTATTTAAGTCTAAATCGATCCTGATATGGCTTTATACAGGACTCACTCTTTGTGTATATATGAAATTACTATAATGCCATTCCTCATTTATAATTTGAGAGTCTCTGATGAGTTTTCCCGGGCTCTAGAATAACAGAAGATCCTAAAAAGATGTAACAATACATATTATCTAGCAATTCGGGAACTTGCCCCTATGTTAGGAGCTGGCTGTTGAAGAGATGCAGCTGCTTTTGAAGTTTTCAGTTCCTGGGGGGGTCGGCTTCACAGATCCTCACCTGTCTGCCAAGCTACAGCAGATGTCAGACAGATCCCATGAGGGGAAGATTTGGCCAGTTTCTTCAATGTCTGGATTGCCAGCCAGCTGTACCCTGTGGCTATAGCTACCCCGTCGCTCTGCTGGTGAGGAAGGGCACAAAGGCACTCAGACATATGCAATACTTCACTCCCAGGGATGAAGCTCGCTGCCAGCTCCTCTGTAGTCTACTCCCTAGTGAACTCTGCTGGAACATGCCTTGAATATTCCTTTGCTCTTCTACCTTAAGGCCTAAAACTTCAAATCAGCTTTCAAAATTAGTCATTTCTGATATTTACCCTGACTTCACTCTAGTTTTCATTTGAATTTCCAAACAAACCGAGGGGACACTTACAGAAAGAAGAAGGTAAGAAGATGAGGGTTTCTTTTTTTTTTTTTTAATTTATTTTTTATTGGTGTTCAATTTACTAACATACAGAATAACCCCCAGTGCCCGTCACCCATTCACTCCCACCCCCCCGCCCTTCTCCCCTTCCACCACCCCTAGTTCGTTTCCCAGAGTTAGCAGTCTTTACGTTCTGTCTCCCTTGGGGAATATAAGGGAAGGGAGAAGAAATGTGTGGGAAAGATGAGGGTTTCTGCACTTCTTAACTGGAGAGAGTTCTTTGGCTATGGTATTTCCCCAGTTATGGAAGGAAGTTATTTTCAGAAAAGAATTTTTAAAATGTCATCTTAGAACACAAAGGAATTAAGGAAAAGGAAGAGGGAAAAAATCATTAGCAGAGAGAGAGAGAAAGAGGAGAGGTGGTTCTTCTACATTGAAAATAAAGCAGTTTTCTCCTTTACTTCTGAGGACTGTGCAGGTAGGTTCCCTTGATTTTTAAAGGGACTCCTTTTCACAGTGATTACTTGAAAGAAAAGAAAAGGTGGGGTGGGGAGAAGGGGAGCCTGGAAGTTTCAGTAGATAGAGCATGCAGCTCTTGATCTCAGGGTTGTAATTTAAAGCCTGTACATTGAGTGTACCAATTTTTTTTTTAAGCTAAAAAAAGGTGTGGGGAGGGGCTACTCCTTTTTCTTAGGGATATGGAAGACAGGATTGAGATGGGAAGAGGCAGCCATGGCAAGTTGGTCTTGAATTCTTCTTAGAGGTTACATTAATATTAACAATTATGACTAATGATGGACTATTTTAATGTCACTTATTATCTAGGAAAGCCATGATCTCCAGGAATAGTGGTATGTTAAGACTCATTTAATTAGGAAATACAATTTCTTTCTGACCTACCCATATAATAACTTAGGTATCACATTCAATCTACAGGTAATGTTTCAAATTATAAGCATAGTATCTGCTAAAGGTTGAATGTTTGTGCCTCCCAACCCTCAAATCGATGTGCTGAGATCCTCATATCTAGTGTAACTGTATTAGAAGATGAGGCCTTTGGGAGGTGATCAGGTCATGAGGGTAAAGTGCTCATGAATCAGATTAATACCTTTTTAAAGAAGATCCCAGATTAATACCCTTTTAAAGAAGATCCCAGATTAATACCCTTTTAAAGAAGATCACTATGTGCCAACATCTGAGAAGATGGCCATCTGTGAACTGGAAAGTGGGCTTCAGCAGACAACGAATCTGCTAGCACTTTGATTTTTGTCTTTTCAGCCTCTAGAAACATGAGAAATAAACGTTTATTGTTTAACCCAGACTATGGTATCTTGTTATAGCAGTTCAAACAGACTAAAACAGTATCTCGGGGCGGGGGGGGGGGGGGGTGGCGGAGGAAGCCTTGCAAATCTATCAGAGAAATCATTATAATGTAAACTATTTTGTCAAAATTTGTGTGTGTGTTCACTATTCAGTATGTAATCCAAATGCAACTTCATTTTTATTATTTTTAAAAATATTTTATTTACTCATTTTAAAGAGAAAGACAGCAAGCAAGTAGGGGAAGGGGCATCAGGAAAAAGAGAGAATCCCCAGCAGACTTTCCACTGAACGCAGAGACTGAGCCAGGGCTCAATTCCAGGATTCTGAGATCGTGACCTGTGCCAAAATCAAGAGTTGGACGCTTAACCAACTTAGCCATCAAGGTGCCCCTCTTTATTTGTTTAAGATACTCCATCAAGTAAAACTTTGGTGGATGATTATATTTCAGATTCATTCCTTCTTAAGGATTTAATGTGAAAAAAACTAATAGAAATTATGAGTGTATTTTGTTTTCCCTACAGCAGTAATTTCTTACTTTATTTTCTTTTTTACTATTGTCCCCTACAGCGCTGTTGAGACCATTTTTTCCTAATATTCTTACATGAAGTTTTAATATAGGTATTCTGTGTTTTCATGTACTGCATGTAAATCTATGTGGTATTCATAAAAAGGATAGTAAAAAAATTACAATATTTAATTTAAGAGTGACTAGAATAATATTAAGAATGACAAAATCAAATTTTCAAATTACATTTAAAAGGTGGTAATAGGGACACCTGGGGGCTCCGCGGTTTAGTGCCTGCTTTCCACCCAGGGCGTGATCCTGGGGTTCTGGGATCGAGTCCCACGTCAGGCTTCCTGCTTGGAGCCTGCTTCTCTCTCTGCTTGTCTCTCTCTCTCTCTCATGAATAAATACAATCTTTAAAAAAAATAAAATAAAAGGTGGTAATATTTAATTTTATAATTACATTTGCTGAGTAATTTTAATGCAGTTTATGTACATATATAAATTGGAATGTATGAAGTTCCATATGAACATCATGCTAATGGATCATAGAAATACATACTAATAGTGTAATCCAGTTTTAAAAATCATCAAAAATAATTTTCATGAGAAAAATTAAATAATACATTTCTTAAAAACTTTTTAACACACTTAACTTTTAACTTTTGCTTAAAGAATATACTGTGTACCTTTTTTTTTTTTTTTTTATGATAGTCACACAGAGAGAGAGAGAGAGACAGAGACACAGGCAGAGGGAGAAGCAGGCTCCATGCACCGGGAGCCCGACGTGGGATTCGATCCCGAGTCTCCAGGATCGCGCCCTGGGCCAAAGGCAGGCGCCAAACCGCTGCGCCACCCAGGGATCCTTATACTGTGTATCTTAACTGCAAGACAGTCATTCAGAAATTGTCAGCTTCTTTTTTTGTTTTCTGCACTTGGCATAATTAATGATGAGTTAAATAAATTTTGTAGAATTGCACAATAAAACATAAAGGATTTTTATTGAATTCGCAAAGTCCAAGTCACCCATAAAAATACTGAAGATCAAATATAAACAATATTCATAAAGCAATCAATAGCACCCCCTATATATATTCAGACCATCTCCGGTCTCTAATCTTGCCTGATTACAGCCATATATTTATACCACTGCATCTTTCATAACTCAGTGTCAAAGCTGCTCATGTCAAATTCCAGAAAACCAAACAAAAGTAATTAAATTTTAAAGAATGCAATTTTGGTTGGTTGGTGCAATTAAGCTTCAGAACCCATAACCATGTATAAGTTGTTTTTTGTTGTTGTTGTTGTTGTTGTTTTTTACTTCTTCCCCAGAACCTATTTTCATCCTGCCCCAGAGACTTCATATCAGTCACAGATTTTTAAAGCTATAAAAATTATCTGGTTCAATTCCCTCACTTGTCAGAAAGTAAAAATTATGCCATAAAATATTTTTTCTCCTGTTTATAAAAACAGAAACTAAAAATTTCTGGCAATGAGATATTTTCTTCTATAAAGATGATTATTTTGCTCTTCCATATTGGTCTACTGTATTATTTCATTATTTTTTCAATGAAAACTGATAATTTAACAAACCTAAATTAACTAGCATATTGTTAGTAATTTAACTGATTTGTTATAAAGTTAATTTTTGTCAATAAGTTAATTTCTCAACTTTTCTGCAATAGCTTCGTATGAAATAATTGCATCACTCTTCAATTAAAGAACCACTTGAAACTGTTTATATTCTAGAAAAGAGGGTGCAATTCAGAATGAGAGCAGCATATGCTCCTGAATGCCAGAACAGCAATTCTCCATTTGTAAATGAATAAACATTAAAAAAAATAATAGCTGTTTTCTTCCCAAGCCTGAGTTAACATAAGGTTTATTATCCTCATCTTCATGTATTTCCAAACCTACCAGAAAGAGAGAGAGCTCCTCCATGTATAACAATAAGGAATATATCGTGTGTGTGTGTGCTGGAGTGTGTATAACTATAGCTGTATATAAAATATAAGCAGAAGAGAAAGCTAATAGGAATAAATTAAAAATTAAATTATATTAACAGTGAGAATAATTTGTCTATCATGCAATGAGAATATTATAACACTCCCAACACACTATTTGGATTTTTTTCTGCGTCTGCATGAATCATGAAGAGTTTACTTTAAATCATAGCAAATGTGGCCTTAACCGTATTTTTGTTTGTTTGCTTTGCTTCTGTTCTTATATTTCTTTCTTAGCAAATGTAAAGTAAATATTGTGTGATATTTCTGAAAATGATAGGGTTAACTTACAATTCAGAATGCAATTCCTTGGACTAAGGACTGTAGCATAGGTTAAAGGACAGCATGACACAGGGTTATCCACTGCCCTGAGCATTTCAACCTCCCTGTGGACTAAAGTTAGTGAACAAAGTATTCCTTTGGCTAATACACTACTTAATAAAGTTTCTTAGAGACAAATTAAAATTTTTCAGCAATGTGTTTGAAAACCAGATATACGAGTACAAAGACACTTATCTATACTTTCTCATTTATCTATTATCTCAACACCTATTTATTAGATACCATAGATAATGCCCTAAAAATACTTAAATGTGAAAGTGTAGGACAGGTAGGTCAACAAATACAACATAGTTTTAAATGTGCTGAATATGCCATGATTGAGATTACGAGAACACCTTCAAGAAAAGGCAGTAGGAGGGATGACTTGGGAGTTTCTAAGAGAAGGTGAGGTCTAAGCTCAGTTTTTAAAAATGTGTAGGTGTAATGTAGTTGGTTAATAAGGAAAGGGCTTTTTTTTAAAGACTTTTATTTATTTATTCATGAGAGACACAGAGAGAGAGAGGCAGAGACACAGGCAGAGGGAAAAGCAGGCTGGCTCCATGCAGGGAGCCTGATGTGGGACTTGATCCCAGGTCTCCAGGATCAGGCTGTGGGCTGAAAAACCACTGAACCACCTGGGGGCCACCCAGGAAAGGGCTTTTAAAATGGAACCAAGTGTGCTCTCTTTGGCAGCACATATAATAAAATGGGACAAAGCATCTGCAAATGTATGGAAGTGTGGAATGCCATTACATGAATAAGAAGCTGTGAGTACTTCAGGGCAATTAGAATAGAGTGTAAGTGGGAAGAATGGTGTAATTTGAGAGGATAGAATTAACGGTAAACAAATCATGAATAATCTTGTGATAAGACTAAAGCATATGTGAGGCCTGATTAAAATATTGTAAAAAGTGAAGTAGTAATTTGCATTTTAATTGAGGGGAGGGCTGTATATCGGCTATGCAAGAGAAGAACAAAGCTGAAACAGAGGTTTATTTCAGTTTGGGGTTTTGGTTTCTAGTAATGGTAAATTGATTTGGTTAGATTAACTTTCTCACAGATAACTATGGGACTTGAGACAGATGACAAATAAATACACACATAAAAACAAATATCTTTAGGCACTATAAGGCGACAAAAATACGGCAGGGACTGGAAAAGAGATAGTCTTAAAAGGTATCAATTTGGGCTGCTCTAATAAAAGTACCACAGAATAAGCAGCTTGTAAACAACAGAAATGTGTATCATACAGTTCTGGAGACTGGGAAGTCCAAGATCAAGGTGTTGGCTGATTTAGTGTCTGGTGAGAACTCACTGCCTGGTTCAGATGGCTGTCTTTTCTGTCTGTCCTCACATGGTGAAAGGTCTATTTCATAAGGCCTGTAATCTCATCAACTCCCCAAAGCCTACATCCAAATACCAGCACATTAGGAATGAGATATGAACATATGAATTTGGGGGTGAATGGGGTAGGGGTAGTGAGCAGCAAAACTATTCAATCTACAGCAAAAGTTTAGTCTTGAAAGAACAGAACTACAATGAGTGAGATTTGTCAGTTTGCCACTTTTTGATTTAGGTCATTTCTCAACCTACAAACTTTGCTTGAGTCGGTGACAAGCTGCAGTCTTATTGCCTTGAGGAGTCAGACACTTGTCAGAACAGCAGAGTGAGTCAAAGTTAGAGGAGTAATAGAAGAGAGTCACAGTTATGGGAAACCTGCAGATATGCATATAAATTACACCAAACAGTAAGCTGATTTGATTGCTAAACTATGCACCTACAGAGAAGTATAAAAGGGACTGTAAAAAGAACAAAAGCAGAAAGTTAAAATCATTAAGTGGATGTTTTAACTGCTAGCGATCCAAGGGAGGCATAGTCTGGCATTTGATTTCAGAGCAGGTACCTATCTGCTAGAAGAAAAATAAATATTCTTCAGAAAAACATAGATTTCAGAACTTCTAGAATATAATATCCATAATATTCAATATACAATTACAAATTTACTAATCCTGTGAAGAAACAGAACAATGTAATCATAATTAGGAGAAAAAAGTCATAAGAGAATGAACCCAAGAACCAAGATGCTGCAATTAGCAGAAAAGAACTACAAAAATAAAAGTCACTTGATGTGCCATTTGATGATGGAGTCCTTAGACTGGAAAAAATATTACAATAATTCAATGAACAGTCAGAAAGAGAAAAAGATTCAAGAAAAAATAAAGACTCTCAGTGACATGTTGGAAAATATGAAGTCCTCGAACATACATGTAACTGGAGTTCCAGGAAGGAAGGAGAGAATAAATGCACAGAATAAAATATTTTCATAATCTGTAGCTGAAAATATCCCCAATTCTAAACACTTTAAACTTAGATATTCAGCAAAATTCAATGAGATGAATCTCCCAAAGAGAGATAAATACAGATGAAATCCACCTACGCAAATCAAAATAATGCTGCCAAAATCTAAGGATGGAGATAAAGTCTTGAAAGTATCCAGAGAAAATTAGCATATTACATTCTGGAAAACTAAAATATATTTGACATCTGACTACTCATTAGAAAAAATGAAAACAAGAAGATAATGAAATTATATTTTTAATTTTTTTTTAATTTTTATTTATTTATGATAGTCACAGAGAGAGAGAGAGGCAGAGACACAGGCAGAGGGAGAAGCAGGCTCCATGCACCGGGAGCCCGGCGTGGGATTCGATCCCGAGTCTCCAGGATCGCGCCCTGGGCCAAAGGCAGGCGCTAAACCGCTGCGCCACCCAGGGATCCCTGAAATTATATTTTTAAATCCAGAGAGATACAAACATACATCAAAGCAAAAAATCTGCATCTGGCAAAATAATCCTTTAAAATTTAAAATTCGAGTTCTATTACACTCCATGATAGTAGAATGGCGACCAGATTTGCCTGCTATAAACAACAAAAACAAAACACATGGAATTAAAACAAACAAACAAACACATCTTTTAAGTATTAGAAAACAGAAAAAAAAGTGTCTTCTAAGGAAGGAAAACAAATGAGATAAGGTCTACAATTGTTGAAGTATTACTGCCTGTAAAGAGTCTTCAGACCTTATCACAGACCAGGAAGCCCAAAGAAATCTCAGAAGTCCCCCTCAGTTGAAACAGCAGAGCTGAATTCTCTCGGAGACCACAGTAGCTAAAACGTATGGATAAGAAAATTGGAGAGGAGGAGACTACACCAAGTAAAGAAGACTGCACCAAAAGAGAGATCAGGATAATTGCAAGTAATTTCCTTAAAATGTTCAGCTGAATACCTACCGTTGCATACATGTGAGAAATTAACCAGAGTGGCAGGGATGGGGGAGGGTACAGAAATAAAAACAAAACACCAGAATGAAACAAAAGAAAAAAAAAATCTTTGCTGCTGCTCACCCAGGGTGAGTAAATTTCATATTCTCACCAGTAAGTTGGAAAAAAAACATTATATAACATGGAGAATCATGTAGAATCAACAGAAGGAAATCATTTCAGTAGTTAGGGGAAAGAACAGCCCTGAACTACAGACTGCTCAAGTACTGAGTGGCAAAACTTTTAAGTTTGAAGCATCCCTGAGAACAAATTGTTTCTCACTAACAACTTATCCAAGACAAACTACTAGAATATTGAAAAAAATAACAAATACATTCAGTCTACAGAACACACAAAGCTTGATTTCCAATAAAATATTATAAGATATTGAAATAAACAGGAAAGGATAACACATCATAGGGAAAAAAATCAATGTAAAGAGACCTAAACTAGTAAACAAGTACATTAAAATAGTATTTATAATAGATTCATACATCCAAATAGAGGAAATAATAGTCTTGTTCATTAGAGATGTATAAAGCATAGATGGGTAAATACAAATTTGAATTCTTTATTTATTTATTTATTTATTTATTTATTTATTTATTTATGATAGTCACACACACACAGAGAGAGAGAGAGAGGCGCAGAGACACAGGCAGAGGGAGAAGCAGGCTCCACGCACCAGGAGCCCGATGTGGGATTCGATCCTGGGTCTCCAGGATCGTGCCCTGGGCCAAAGGCAGGCGCTAAACCGCTGCGCCACCCAGGGATCCCCAAATTTGAATTCTAAAAGTAAAAATATAGTCTCCTAAAATGAAATACACACTAGATTGGACTAATAGCAAATAAGACATGGCAGATAAAAGATCAGTAATCTTGATGCATAGGAAGAAGCTATATACATGAAACAAAGAAAAGCGGGGAGGGATGGAGAAAAAAAAGGAACAGAGGAGCAATGGGTTGTGGATCAAGATTAAGTAGCCAAATATATTCATATAATTAGCATACCAACTGGCGAACAGAGAGGAAAAAGAATTCAAGAATTCAAGAAATAATGGCCAAAAATACTAAAAATTTCATGGTAATTTAAACCCATTAATTCACAATGCCCAATAAACCCCAAGCAAAATCAATAATAAGTAAACAATACCAAAGACATCATAATCAAATTGCTCAAAACTCATTATAAAGAGAAAAACCATAAAAATAGTCAGGAAATTAAAGATATTTTGTACAGAGGAAAATAAAAATTACAGCAGATTTCTCCTTAGTGCCAACAAAAATAAGAGGAACCTGAAACAATGTGGTTTAAGTACTAGAAAGACAAAATAAACAAACAAACATACAAAAAACAAAACACCCTTCAAGCTAGAATTTATACCCAGAAAACATATATTACAAACGCAGAGATATTATCATGTATGCAAAAGCTGAAAAAAGTCACCTGCAACATATATCTACTAAAAAGAACATTTAGAGGAATTCCTTGAAGCAGAAGAAAAATGATCCTAGATGGAAATCTGGATCTACGTAAAGGAAAGAAGATAATTGGAAATAGTAAATAAAAATCTTATAATTTAAAAAATTCTAAAAGATAAATGATTTTTCAGGTGAGAATAACAAAAATCTCATATGACTTTTATGACATGTAAAATTAAAATTAAAATACACAAGAAATATAAAGACACAGAGTTGGGAAAATGAAGTATGCCACTGAAAAATTTTTGTATGCTATGTAAAATAGTATAATGTTACCTGAAGATAGAAACTGTAATGCATTAAAACTACATACAAGAATCCCTTAAGCAACTCCCAAAAGAAGACAACAAAGAGCTATTTTTTTTTCAAAGAGCTATTGAAAATAAGTCACCATGAAGGAAAAAACAGATAAACTAATTACTAATTTTAATAAATTAACCTATTTAATAAATTAATTTTATCAACATAATTAGAAATTTAAAAATCTCAGCTCAAAAGAAGGCAGAAAAGAAGGAAAAAGAACAAAAACCCCAGCCATATAAAAAATCACATTGAGTTTAAATAGATAAAATACTCCAATTAAAAAGCAGATATTTAAAATTAGGTGAAAAAATAAGAATCACAAATATCCTGTCTACTAAAATATGCACTTTAAATAAAAATACTCAAATATCTAAAAGTAAAAGGATAGAAAATGATACATTATAATAATACCAATTAAAAGAAAGGTGAAATAACTATTAATAACAAAGTATATTTCAGAGCAAAGAATATTTCCAGAGATAAAGATCATTTCATAATGATAAAAGGATCAATTCAGCAAGAGAACATAACAATTCTAAATATTTATACAACTAATAACACAACTTCAAAATACATCAAGTAAATTAAGCTCCAAGAAGAAACTGAAAAATCCACAATTATAGCTAGAGATTTCAAAACCTTTTATGTTAGAACATATTGAAAACAGTAAGAATTTGGAAAACTTGGACACCTGGGTTGCTCAGTGTTTGAGCCTCTGCCTTTGGCCCAGGTTGTGATCCCGAGATCCTGGGATTGAGTCCCACACCAGGCTTCCCATTAGGGATCCTGTTTCTTTCCTCTGCCTATATCTCTGCCTCTCATCCTGTGTCTCTCATGAATAAATAAATTTAAAAAATAAAAAGAATATAGAAAACTTGAACAATCAACCAGCTTACCTTAATTGACCTCTCTCTATAGAACACTAATTGCAACAACAGAATAGACTCTATCTATGCACATGCACCAATAGGATCATATCATGGTCCTAATATCTCAGTACATTTAAAATTTCAAATAAAATAAGGTATGTCTCTTGACCACACTGGGCTTACTTGAAGTTAAAAACAAAACTCTAAAAAATGCTAAATATTGGGAAAATATATATATTTACATTCTTGCTAGTAATGTATGAGAGTTCTAATTGTTCTACGTATTCAGTAACCTTTGGTGTTATGTGTTTTTAATTTTTGTGTAATTCTAAAATTGTATAGTAGTATAACATTATTATTTGGATTTTCATTTCCCTAATGACTAATGCTTTTAAACACTTTTATATATCTTTTTTTTTCTTTTATTTGTCATTCATATAACTATTTTAAGTGTCTATTCAAGTCATGGGTCATTTTTCATTTTTTAGTTCTTTAGTTTTTTTTCTTAAATCTTTTTGTTTTTGACTCAAAGGGTATAGAAGTATATAAATTTATATTATATATACATATGTATTATATTTACATATAATAACCTTTACATTAAAGAAGAATCAGGGGCAGCCCCAGTGGCTCAGCAGTTTAGCGCTGCCTTCAGCCTGGGGTGTGATCCTGGAGTCCCGGGTCAGGTCCCATGTCGGGATCCCTGCATGAAGCCTGCTTCTCCCTCTGCCTGTGTTTCTGCCTCTCTCTCTCTCTCTGTGTCTCTCATGAATAATAAATAAAATCTTAAAAAAGAGAATCAAAAGAGAAACTAAAAAATGTTTTAGTGTAAATTATAAAGAAAACACATTTTTAAATATGTGGGATGAAACTAAAGTATTAAAAACTTTATCCTTAAATAAAGGCTTGATATAAATTATCTAAGCTTCTACCTTAAAACTCTGAAAAGGAGGAACAAATAGCATCCAAAGTTACTACAATGAAATAAATAAGTAGAAATATGAGGTAGAAAAATAATTATTTTCTCCAAAAAGTCATTACATTTAGCAGTGCCTATAGAAGATTAAGAGAAAGAGAGATTGGAAATTGGTACTCATCAAAATGTACTTTTAAGAAAATTAAGAGGTATGTCAGAGATAGGAAGAACATATTTGGAAAACACTCATCTAACAAATGTCTGATATCAAAAAGACAAAAAAATAATAATAAATAGATGAAAAGTGAAAAATACATATGAATGACAAGTACAGAAAGATATATAAAAGAGCTAACATCATTAGTAATTAGGGAAATGAAAATCCAAGCAATGATGTCATACTGCTATACATCCTTTAAAGTGATAAAAAATAAAAACACCATAGCACCAAATGCTAGTAATTAGGTATAACAATCAGAACTCTCATATAACCCTTTTGAGAATGTAAAATCTACAATTCCTTTGAAACATATTTTTTCAGCACCTTAGAAACTGAAATGTACTCTTATACATTATTAAGGACACTAGGTGTAAGAAGGTATTTAGCCAAGAGAAATGAAAATACTCACTTTATTCATAGCCAAAACTGAAAACAACCAAAAAGTCTATCTACAGGAGAACAAATATGTAAACTCTGGTGTATTCACACAATGATATACACTCAGAAATTAAAAAAAAATACGGCTACATGAAAAAAACATGGCCAATTTTACAGATATTATGCTGGATGCACAAAAAAATTAAAATTTAAAAACCAGGCATAAAAATACATGATTCCATTTACCTGCATTTCTAGAGCAGGCAAAGATGATGGAGAAACAGATGTATACATCTTTATATATGTACATGTCACCATAGCCTCTGACGGGTGAAGGAAATTACATATTGGAATTTTCTAACTTGATAACTTCACATGGGAGATAAAAAAAAAAACAGATTTATCCATTAATCAAGATCATAATATTAAGATTTGTGCATTTCAAGTGGCAGGATATTTATTAATAGTTAATGAAGCCAGGTGATGAACCCTAGTGATTATTGACTGAATGAGAAGGAACAGATAAGAAGTAAGAATGAATAAAGAGGTGGTCTTTTGACTAGTTAAAAGCTTGGGGCTTGAATATATGAGTAGATAATTATATCTTTTCCAAGAATAGAATTAGAAACGACTTGAGCCTTGTCGATGTATAAGAAAAAAAAGCCCTGTTTGGGGCATAACAAACTTAAAGTTACACTTGAATATCTGTATAGAAATACCCAGTAAACTTTGATTATACAACTTACTGGAAATCTCAACCTAGATGTCCCGTTTTAGAACAATACACACACTCTGAGTTTATAATTCTGATGAGTCAGTTAGGAAGCTAAAACTAAAGATTTAATTATTAAAATGTTGATGTTCATCAAACCAGCATAAGATTAATTTATCCACATGTGCAGAATTGGCTGATACTACTTGGTGGTTGTAAAAAACTGAAGGAATACAACTAATAAATACTAAGAGAAAAAAAGTTTCAATTAAAACTTGACTCCTTTTAAATTATGGGATGATTTAAAACTAAACTGCTGAATTTTAAAACAACATGGAGTGGCCACGGGCATAATTTAGGTGAACGTTATATATTTATGAATTCAGATTCATGTCATTTTTATATGAGAAATCTGATTCTGGATTATTTTAAAATCCACCATTAGTATTACATGGCTTGGATCTAGTTTTATATTTATAATCTCAATTTTGAATTTTATAAAAAACCTTTAAACACTGTATTTCCACATAGAGAAATGTCAATTCCATTATATTTGATATACTCTTTGTTGCATTAGAAACAGACTGGAAATGCAGTTCTGTTTTGCCTGATGCTTTACAATGAATTTACATTTTATTTTCGATTGCCATAGACTCAAAATATTCAATGAATCCATTTTATCTGTCTCTGGGCAAAAGTGCTTTGCAAAATAAAGAATTTGTTGTCAAATGTTGATATAAGCCAAGGGCTTTTGTTATTTTACATGCCTCCAAGGAATACTACCTACAGGCTAACAGAAGAAATGATAAATGCTGAATAGCACCCAACAGAAGTGACATAATATTCAAGAATAGTACTCTAAATTGATAAAATAGCAACATGCAGAAACATGGGGTGAGGAAAAATTTACTAAGGAATAAAATATTTTAAAATTTCAAACTCCATAATTCATTATTGACTGTCAAGAAAGAGGAAAATATCCAAACAGAGAAGAAAACATTGGGCAATAAAGATTATTTGTCTATGGCTCTCTAGATGGCTTAGAAAAAGCTCTAGCTTGAATGTTCACTATAATAAGAGGGCATATTTTTTAAAAAATGCAAAGTGAATTCTAAAATTCTGTAGAAAGACTCAGAATTTAATATCTGTGATATTTACATTATTTACAAAAAAAAAAAAACAGAGAGAACCAATCAAAATTTTTCAGAAGTTGAGGCCACCTATAAACTACAGCATAAAAATAATTCCACTATTTTGAAAAAATTTAAGATATTATTGGGATCCCTGGGTGGCGCAGCAGTTTGGCGCCTGCCTTTGGCCCAGGGCGCGATCCTGGAGACCCGGGATCGAATCCCACGTCGGGCTCCCAGTGCATGGAGCCTGCTTCTCCCTCTGCCTGTGTCTCTGCCTCTCTCTCTCTCTCTCTCTCTCTCTCTCTCTCTCTCTGTGACTATCATAAATAAATACAAATTAAAAAAAAGATATTATTATAAGAATGTAAAAAACTTAAATGAAGAAGAACAAAAAAATCAGTACAGTCATTGTCAATGGTGTTGAAGAAAGGATTCAGAATGATACTCGATACCTAAGAAAATAAACTACTTCCCGCCAGAAATCTAAAAACACTTTGTCCTCACAGGTAGAATTTGTGTGAACAGCTTATAAAACAAGACTGCTGAGTCCAAGGTAAAGGTGGATATGAAAAAAGCCATATTGCTGATAGTTCTGAAAGAACAAATTACCTTTGAAATAGGAAATTCTTTACCAGCCAAATGGGATTTTTTTTTAAACTTCATCTTCCTCTTTACAAGAAAGGGGAACAAGAAAGAGAGAAAGAGAGAACTCATTTAACAACCAATCCATATATTGGTGCTGAGTACTAGATTTGTGAACTTAGTCATTTCTCAAACTGAGGTTAAATCAATCATCTCTTTGTTATGGAGAAAGATTTAAAGACATTTGATTAACCTTAAGAGGCTCAACTCCACTGAAGGCCTTAGATGGTCTTTGATTTGTTGAGTGTGGGGATTCTAAGAGGCTATTATATTCTATTCCTCATTAAAAATATAGAAGAGTAATAATTGTATATGAGTCTGAGGACTGTCAAGTAACACTTATGAAAATGGTATCATTTTACTAATTAGAAAAAGTAACACATTTACACTAAGGATCATCAAATCCCCTGTTATATTGGGCTTGGCTGGATTCTTTTATCCTGTAACCATAGAAATGCACTGTATATGGGACAAATTTATCTAAGAATTGCCTAAGCATATAGTTGCTTTAAAGAAAAAAGACAGTGGATAAGGTTATCAAAGTAACTATGTAAGATTTACTTCTTTTAAATCTTTTAAATGCCAAAATAATAAGGATTTATTATTATTTTATCAGTTCTATCAACGTATATTTATTAGTCCTCTCCCTTGGTGTAGTCTCAAGGAGGAGCAAGGGACAGAATCATTGCATAATTTCAAAATCTCTGTGAGTTCCCAAAATGGTGACAATGTATTTAGCCTATGGAAAGATTTGTTTGGCTCAAATAACTTAACCAAATTAACAAACAAACAAAAATCTGAGCCAAAATTTTACTTAAAAATCTAGACTCCTGGCTGGATTCTACTTGTTCTCTAGCACATTCCAGTGTGTCCACTCACATAAGGAATATATTTCACATAAGGCTGTATATTTTCATCATCTTTCATACTGCCCTCTCCTTAGGGACTTTTGAGGGTTTTGATATTACGATTAATCTAAATCATAGTTCTGAATTATCATTAATAAGCTGCACAAACATTAGCAATTCACTAAAACAAGATATTTCTCAGTTTCTTCATGTCTCATAAGATACTGAATTATGGTAAAATTTGTTGCAAGATCTCTGTTATACCTTCGTAAAGCATTCCTTATGTATCCAGGAAAAACCCATTTCCTTCTGTGAGCCTATTATTCTTGTTGCAGAGGACCTTTGTGAATATTATGTCATTATTATTGATTTGATAACTTCCTAGTAAATAATAAGGAGAGAGGACTAGAGTCCTCTTTATCTTTCTTGAGCCACAGTTCCTGGCACAGTATGTGATATATTATAGGCACCTTGATATTTTGTTCAATAACTAATGGTTGTCTTAATCACTTTTACTCCTACAATACCTTCATCCTCTACTCTGCAGAAAGCTCTTGAACTGAATATTTCAAGGGGTTCATGTATAGAATTATTTTGGGGTGTGCTTGAGTGACTCAGTGGGTTAAAGTGTCTACCTTCAGCTCAGGTCATGATCCCAGAGTCTTGGGATCAAGCTTCACATTTAGCAACTAATTTTTGTACTAAAATAATATAGCAATAAAATCTGAAATCAGAAATGTATTTAGCAATAAAAACACCCCAACCTTTTCTAATATTAAAACTGATCTGAAATGGAAAAATCTCTGCAACAACATGGTAGTGGAATATAGTCACCAACTGAACAAGTCTCAGAGAAGAAAGCCAGTGTACACAAAGTAAGAAAATCACTCCCTGTATTAGGAAAAGGCAAAAGAGCAAAGAGTAGACTAGTTGTGAAGCAGGTCGCAAAATATCCTCAGAGGGTTTTAAAATAACCAGGGCAGTTTTGAAACAGGGCTCAATGTGAATGGGGATCGAAGCTAGTCAGTTTGTGGGTAGGGTGATAATACTTTTTTTTCTATTTATACGCAAAGTCCAGTCGTATTTGTTTCAATAAATTATATAACAAGGTAGGGAAATAACGGAAAATTAAAATAGTCTAGGATTCAGTTTCTTGAAGACTGCCCTTTTACCTTTGTGTTTAATGACATATATTTCATTCTAATATATATATATATATGCATATATATTCCCATATATTCTAACATTATGTGGATCATTAACAGTCATAATGGGTTTGTCATTTCTAACACTTTCCTTGATATGGAAAATAATTCCCCAACAAATGAGAAGTTAAAAAGGATAAAAGGAAAAGTACATTTGAATCTACAGGATTTCTATCTACTAGCTCAGTTCTAAGGGTAACAAGCTAGAAAGCATCATTAGAGTTTTTAGTTATTGTTTAGTTTGTCTCATTTTGTTTTGTTTTGCTTTATGACAAACATTGGAGCAGGCCTTTTTGAAAGTCTTTTGTAGGCAACAATATCAAGTAGTTGAAAATAAACAGTCTTCATTGCATTCCTTGTAACACAGCCTAACTTTTTTTAAGTTTAAACTGTAAACTTTTTTAGCCAGTGAAGAATCAGTTTAATGCTCACATATTTTGAACATTTTACAGGTGAAAGGGATATTAGAGGTAGTCAGTATTTGAAGAGACCTATAATCAAGAGAAAAATCATCTGCTCCTCAGTTCTCTTTGATGATGTTCTAAAGATCAAAGCTCTCATTGGTCACAAATTTGGGTCAATGCCATTCCTGTCTTTGCTAGCTAACCACATTCCTCTGATATAATATTCATTACCCCAATAAGAAAACATTTTGCTAAAAAAAAAAAAAAGAAAAAAGAAAACATTTTGCTGGTATGTAAAATACAAGTAGCTTTGCACTTTCTTGTGGATTATTAAAAACTGAATGAGTCAAGAACTCTGGGTAAGATATAGTAAGAATGTCATGTGAAATTTTAAGGAACTGTAAGTAGTAAAAATGGGAGCAATGAGAGAAAAGTAACAAAAATAGAATTTAAAGGATTTTTTATTTATTTTCCCAAATCTGGATATTTTCTAACACCAGAAAGTTATGTCATCATCAGCGTTTTGTAAGACTCAGCTGGAAAAAGGATCATTATGTTCTGTTAAATAACACTGGGACCCCAAGAACCACACATATTAGAAATAATGGCTCCTGGTTCTGAACACAAATAAAGAGATTACTAGAGAATCAAATACTTTTAACTCAGCTTAATCTTGTAACTGGTATTCGTGTTACATATTATTCTGAACATTTATATAGTGTCATCACACTTTTCATCATACTATAATGTCTTCCTAAAATGTATGTAATTAACTCTGAGAACTCAAACTTAACCCCCAACACTTAACTGAAATGCAATCTTTCTGAAGTGCTATATAACCTCTATACAGGGGATCCCTGGGTGGCTCAGCAGTTTAGCACCTGCCTTTGGCCCAGGGCATGATCCTGGAGTCCCGGGATTGAGTCCCACATCAGGCTCCCTGCATGGAGCCTGCTTCTCCCTCTGCCTGTGTCTCTGCCTCTCTCTCTCTTTCTCTCTCTCTCTGTGTGTGTGTCTCTCTCTCATGAATAAATAAATAAAATCTTAAAAAAAATAACCTCTATACAACCACATGAAGGGTAGAATTAATCCAGTGTTCTTCTGTATTCTAACTTTACATTTTTCATGATTCTAATCAGTTTTTGCCTAGATATCAATGACTTCTACAGTATTATGTGCCTTTTGAAATATCCCTACTTGCAATTATACCATCACTCAAACTAAGAATTAACCATTTGCATGCACCACGTGGATGGAGCTAGAGAGTATTATTACAAGGCAGTCGGAGAGACAAATACATATGATTTTACTAATCTGTGGAATTTAAGAAACAAGCCAGATGAACATAGGGGAAAAAAAAAAGAGGCAATCCAGGAAACAGACTCTTAACTATGGAGAACAAACTGAGGGTTCTGGAGGACAGGTCGGGGGATGGATTAGATGGGTGATGAATATTAAGGAGGACACTTATGTTAAGCACTGGGTGTTGTTTGTAAGTAATGAATCATTAAATTCTACACCTGAAACTAATATTACACTGTATGTTAACTAACTGGAATTTAAATAAAAATCTGAAAAAATTAAAGCCATTATAAATCAATATAACTCATTTTGGAAAAACTAATTTTGATATAATTGTAAACTTTTCTCCCATTTGGTTTACCATTCTCTAACTCTCTCACATTATGCATACATACTGTTAAAAAACAAGACAAAAGGCCCAAAATGGAGTCACTTATGCAAAGCCAGTCACCAAACTATAATTAGTTACAGTTTTGGCTTTCTCAGAAATGGAATTTCAAACCAATCCTCAATCACCTGATCACACTAGTTATTAATCTACCTGATAGATCCCTATTGCTCCCTAAAGGAAAGTGATCTCACAATAACCGACATTATTATTATTATTATTATTATTATTATTATTTGCATAGTATAACTTCCTTGTCCCTGCTCTCTCTGTCTATAAAAGACTTTCATTTTGTATAACGTCTCTGAGCTCCTTTCCACCTGCTAGATTAGATGCCACCGGATTCAAATAGATTTTTACTCAAATTCTTAAAATTCTCAATATATACTCAGTTTATCTTTTAATGGTTCTGGTGTCAAAAGAAGGAACCAAGTGAGACCCCAACAACCCCCAAGAGTAATGAGCAAACAGACAGGTATACCCATAGAGCCCCTTGAGTTCACTGCTCTCTCACTGCCTCTGGGGGCCATGGGTAAGTCCCTCTCAGATCTTAGCTCTGCAGTAGTAAGAGCTTTCAGACTTGCTTTGAGCATTTCTTTTCCTGGACTGGATCCAGAAACCAACTGGAGTTGGGTTGGGTCTGACTTGGAAACCAGAGTACACCTGGAGTTGGACTGTCATTGTCTTAAGTTGGACCAAGTCCAGTATAAGGCTTCAGGTGAGTAAAATTGTGTTTTAAGGCTAAACTAGAAGGTTAGTCTTACCAAAGATAATCTCGAATTACAGTGGCCCCAGTGGAGAACTTTTAACCGTTTTATAGAAGCTAAAACATTTACAAGGTATCCTAGAGAAAAAGGGGTCTCAAGCCAAGCACTCATTATAAAGCATAGAGGGAAAATATTGTTCCTCTACTACAGTTCCTGCTGATCAGGATGAGACCTTCTGGGACACCCCAGAGCCTGCAGACAAGATCTTGCAAAAATTGGCAGAAATCAGCAAAGGGTTTTTTTTTTGTTGTTTTTTTTTACCAAAGTGAGAAATCCCAGATCTCTAGCTGTGGTGCCTTAGTCAGGAGAAGAATGTAAAATTTCATCTTTTCCCTTCCTTCCCAAATTCAAAAGGGCAGCCAAAAAACAAAACAAAACAAAAACCACACAAAACATTTGTAAGAATTCAATCCTTGAATTGTGACTGGTGAATCTGCTTTCAATGCCCTCTGGTTATCAATCCTTTCCATCCCAGGGACGGCTTTGCCATTATTGTTCCTCTTGTTTTGTGTCCTGAGAACTAGGTTTGACCATCATCAAGTTGGGGGCCCCCAAAATATGGCCAGACAGAAACATGAACTGTACCCCACTTGTGGCTAGATATGGCTGGACAAAAATAAGTGAGTTGCACTGCAACTCACTGAATTTGTGACCAAGGTCCTACAAAACGTTGCCAGCTCACAGAGAAATTATCTAAAGTGTTCTTTCTTTTGGTTATCTTTGGGAATGATGCTGCATTTTGGGAGGGTAGTATCTTTTCCACCTTCTTTGAGGATGTCTCTGGCATCCATAGGGTTGTTCAATACTGTCAGTAATATTTACTTTTTTGCCACAGCTGAGACATGACATGATATTTGAAAGGATTTTCTTTAGGTAGGTCTATGGCTGAAAGTTGGCCAAATTAGAAGCTGAGATACAAATTTGTTTTTAGGCCTTCTCTAGTAAGCTAAAATGAAACTTTGTACCCACAGGGAAAGAAAAACATTCTGAAGCCTTTGTGGAAGGATTTACTAGAACATTCCAAGGATGCATAGCTCTAAATCTAGAACATAGGAGTCCACTGATTTCCATTTTAGTGGAAGATCTTTTCCCTGATATAAAGAGTCAAATTGAAGATAATATAGTTGGATGGACGGGTTAATCCCTTGATATCATCAGGTTGCAATTCAATTCTATGAGGAATTAGAAACTGTGCTTGTCTTACAAATAAAGCTTTTACAAGAACAGAAATGTGACTCTAGAAAGAATTCAAAGCCCACATATTCTTTTTTTACAATTTCCAAACCTCTCCTATTCATTTCAAAGGCTTGTAGATAATGGAAAGGATCTGGACAGAGAGAACAAAAGTCCTTCTTGGTGAAACTTTATTTTTGTGTGTGTGTGGCTGTTGAGATATAAGTATTCTATGTGGTCTTCTCTAGGAACCAAGGTAGTTATTACCAGAAGGGAAAAGAAAGGAAATTCTATTTTGAAAACTATGCCTATGAAAAATGTTAAAAGTCTCTTCCACAAATATTAGTAGAAAGTTTTAGCATCTGACATCTGAGCAGGTACCTTAACTAATCCCATCTGCCAGAAACACAGTTTGGATGCAAATGTTCTTTTATAAACTAGTGAGTTTTGCATTCTCATAACTGTCTTATGGCTAAAATCTTAAAACAACAGCTGTAAAATCTCTGTTTCTATATTTATGTATACCTATGTATGTATGTATACTACAAATGTGTGAAATTTTTTCTACCCCTGGATGACATTGCCAAAATCAGTTTGTAAAGGAGTTTATTTAATTGGCTTAAAGGGAAACAAGTGTTTATATAAATCAGGGATACTCTGAGAAATACAGAAACTAATACAAATGCTTTTCAAGTTCACATAATCTAGGATAATCTTAGTAAATAAAAGCTAGGTTGAATTTGCTGGTTTAATTAAAACAGTCAATTCTTAGAGTTACTGGTATTAAATATATAGTACTTTCATTCTTCCTAGGTTCACTAAAAGTCAAATAAGCTTATGTTATTTCTATTACAGAATTTATCAGACAGATAATTTAAGATAATGTTTAGCTGCTTGATGTCTCATGAAATTTCATGAGTAATCTTTTTTTAAAGATTTTATTTATTCATTCATTCACTCATTCATTCAGAACAGACACACAGAGAGAGGCAGAGAAATAGAGAGAGAGGGGAGAAACAGGCTCCTCACAGGGAGCCTGATGAGGGACTTGATCCCTGGACCAGAAACATGCCCTGAGCCAAAGGCAGACGCTCAACCACTGAGTCCCCTTGGCATCCCTTTCATGAGTAATCTAAACATAATTGCTAAGAACAAGGAAATTAAATAGATGTAAAAGTTTATAAATGGACTTTTCAACAAGAATTGTGTTAAATGTCTCAGTCTATCCTTTAGTAATACATAATCATATATTTATGTATATACATATATTAATGCATATGGATGTTTTATATTCATCTAGAATTCCTTAATCTATATCCTGATAAGTACTATGTATAAAGACATAGAAGTAAAAACCACCCCTTATCTTCAGTCATGCATTTTACTGGTGCAATAAGGGCTTTAAATGAAATAGCACGGAGGTTTTGCAGTATCTGAACATGGTGGCCAGGACCCAAATCAGAAATAATGTGCAATCTTGATCTTTTAATGTGAAGTTCAGGCTCTATACTTCTTTCTCTTAGAACTATGACTCAGTGTTCTACCCATTTCCTTACCTATTTATTGATGTATCTTGGTCTCTGTCTCTATCAAGCAAAACTAATGGGCTATTGTGTGAAAACTCAGAAAATTATCTATTCTTACTTAGGGTATTCCAAATTTCATTGCTTTTATTATGCAACATATCAGCTGTATCAAACTATATTCAAAGCCTTTTTTGACTTTTTTTTTTTTTTTTTTTTTTTAAGAGAGTGTGCAGACATGAGCTAGTGGTGGGGGGGAGCAGAGGGAGAGAGATAATCTTAAACAGGCTCCATTCTCAATGTAAAGCCAGGCATGAAGCTGGATCTCAGGATTCTAGGATCAAGACCTGAGCCGAAATCAAGTCAATTGCTTAACTGACTGAGCCACCAAGTGCTCCTTGACTCAGTCTTTTTTTTTTTTTTTTTCCTTTTCTTAACCTGTTTTTGTTTTGTTACTTTTTTTATCTGCTTATCTGGATTTGTTAACATATAAAATTTTATCTAGCTCTTTGCTGTTTTTAATGGGAATATTTATTTCTCTAGCTATATAGACCACAGTGTTGAAGAAAAAGGGATAGATAAATGATTTCAAGGGGAAATTGCCACTGTTTTCAGATAGAATGCCGTTTAACATTAGTTCAGGATTTTCACATATTGCTATCTTTGTTTATGACGCACTTCCGTATACTTGCCTAACATCTCACTAAATGAAAAGTAGGTAGTAAATTCAGTTGCTATAATACTGCAAATTTCAGCCATCTTGGAATGTTGGATGTGACCTAAATGGCTTCCGTTAGCAAGGTCACATTTCCTTCTCTCTCTGCTCCTCGTTATGATTACACATATTCCTTTCCTATAAGATTTTATTGAAAATTACAGGACATAGTCACAACTCTCCAATAAACCAATTCCCTTGACCCCCTCCAACTAAGTTTTCCTAAATTTATTGGCTAGAAAGGTAAATGATCTGAGTTGCAAGTTCAAGCAACTACTTCACTACCTCTTAAGGATTGTTGGCTTCCATGCAGGGCATCCAGGAATTCTCATTACTCCTCAACCTCTCTTAACTCAGGTTATTCCAAATATTATTATCCATCACTGCTGTACCTATTTCTGATATCTACATGGGTATCTCTTGATATCTACATGGGTATCTCTTGATATTATTAGGATCAAGTGACAAAAAGCATAATTTAGAAAGTTTGTGTACATTTGTTTTCAAGTAGGCTCTATTCAGTATGAAAACCAATGGTACTGCTATTAAATCTGTCTTTTCAACTCTAGACTCTACTTTCTCTGCAATGGTTTAATTACTAGGTATTTGTCAATATACACTGGTGAAGGCAGGATTTTCAGACTAACAAATCACCAACATCTACTATAAAGTATTTCCAATACTAGAAAGTGTTTCCTGTTGCGAGAAAAATGGAAAAAAAAAACAGGAAAATTTTTGAAAAATCTCTAATATTTCCCACTGAAGTTTTTCAGCCAAAGCACTCACATTGATTCTGATTGATCCAAGTTGAGTCACTCACTTATATCTGAGTCAATCATGTTTTATAGCAAGTGGAATATCAATCTTGTAACCAGAATCATAAACTACTCTTGAACCCAAGAAATGGGGTCAATTCTAAAATCACTACTGTCTAGAATGAAATAGGTAATTTTTCAATAAGCTACTGAACAGATAATAGATAGTTTCTTTTTCTCCCCATATTATCTTTGTTTTTTTTTTTCCCCTTTCTTTGTCTGTTTTGATCACTTTCTTCCATGAAAGTTTTTTTTCCCTTAAATACAAGCAAATAAAAATATTTCTGGTCTATATTATAAAACATTTATTCTGAGAATAACCAATATATTGATTTCATTAACTATTTTCCAAGTTTTACACTAATAAAAAATGTAATACTATAGCAGGTACTTTATAGCTTTCTTTTAAATAAATTTTGTTTTTGACTACGTGACTGAAACTATATTACCAGGCACAAGTTTCAATTCTAGAAAAATATTTGGGCAAACATGTAGCATTTGGTGAATAATGAATACTTCAAATATTTTCCACTTATTGACTATAGTATTTTTATTAAGTCAGTGTCATGCATTCATTAGTCAATAGTTACTCTATTTTTGTTTTAAAATTTTTAAATAGGATTTTAAAGATAAGAGCATTCTACTAAAGGATTACTAAACTACATATTGAAAAAAAAATTTCTTCAGCAGATAACAGCTCATTTTAACATGAAAAAGGAAATTAAATAACATCTTGGAAGTATCTGATCTTGAGATTATATAGTTCAACTCTGCCTTTTCTGCTCATGCCTTTTGAATTCTGAGTAGTGCTATTTTGTTGCTACTATAATTTTCATTATAGTTTAGAAGTATAGTTTAGAAGTATAGCAATAGAAGCAATTTCCTTCTCCCAGTCTGCTGGTTCAAATCCTATTACCAGTAAGTTTCCTAAACAACAGTCTTTTAATACCTATTTCTTTCAATTTGTCCTGGAAACACCATCAACTAGTAACATTAGCAATGTTTAAACATAACATTTCCAATGTGTTATACATTGATGTCTGTATTCAAAGTAGATCTGGTATTCTATAGGAATCAAATATCAGTGCATCAAAAGATCTAAGTTCAAGACCAAGCTTCTAAATTTGCTAATCCACAGTTTTAAAGGAAAATTGGAATTCTTCTTCATGGGACTGCATCTTCAATATAGTTAGACACAGATAAAAGGGCCAGGTCTGTTTTCTGCCTACCATGTGTCTAGATACTTTACATTTATTATCAAGCTTTCAAAGCTAATAACATCTTCACTATTATCTACAATTTTTCCAGGAAACATCCACCCCAAGAAAATCTTTAGATGTTCATAAAGATTATTATAAGAAAGATGTAGCACTATATATTCATTGTGTTACTGATCATTCTAAAGTGCTCAGATTGATTCTTCTGTTGAAAGAGAATGAAAAAGGTGATGCCAGTGTCCCAGCACCTGTACTAAGTCATCACCTGATCCCACTGAAACTCTACTTCCAAAAATGAAAGGAACATGAATTGTCAAATGAGAAAAAAGAGACTTAAAGTAGAGAACATTTGAAAAGGAAGCATATAAAATACTAATCATGTAGGTAGAATTTTTCAAATGGCCATAAAAACATATTATTTATAAAACAGAAAATTAGTTATATATTTTAATTAAAATTTTGTTTCTGTTTAAAATTATTGAACTGATTCATTTAGCCCACATATAATTATAAATAAACCTTTGTATATCATGGATTTAGTAAATCACTGATGATAAAATGGTGAAAAAAGAGACATATTTACCATCAGAGGGTTTACAGTATAGTAGGGGGAGACACTCATTACTAATAAAATTATTAAATTATTTGGAATTCTGCATAAGAGATTTATTTCCTCTATTTATAAATATGTCAATCATTTGTGTGTATTAGTATGGATATATGAAATTTTAAACTTTGGGTTATAATCCAATTACATGATTTACTTGGTCAAACAGTCCCAGCTTCAGTCATTGGAAGCCCTTGCAGTTGCTCCTGGGTCCCTTTGATCTACTTCATCAACAGTTTAAAAAAACAAAACAAAACAAAACAAAACTTTTTTTCTTGGTTGGTTTCTGGGTTGGTTGGTTAGCTTATTAGCATATTATTTTCTGGTAGAACAAGATGCTCCAAGCTCACTTTCTGTATTTCCTAACCCAGCCTTGAACTAGCCTTTTTTCCAAGTAATCTTCATTATTTTATTGGAGACTAGTATTAACCTACCACTTTAAAAATAATAAATCACATAGCATTCATTTTTTTTTTTGCTTGGGACAGGATTAAGGCAGATTTGCTAATTATCAATCTTTAAATACATAAGACCATATGAAATATGATTTCGAGATTATCATATTTCCCTCAAAGAACTTGTCAATAGAAGACAAGGAAAAAGTCTCTAAATTATTTAATTATATAAAAATATAAAGGAACAGGAATTAAAGTGAAAATTATTTTTACATTATACACTTTTTCATTCTGAAATTTTTCCATGCAAAAATGGATTGATAAATTATAATAATAAACTAAAAAAATAAAGATAAGAAAAGAAAAACTATAACTGGCAGGATTATTTTATGGATATGATATATACTAGCCCATAATCAATACTGTATATATTTTAATGGAGTTGAACTGTGGTTAGGAAATCTAAAAGGAAGATATCCTGAAGAGGTACAAAAGTTTGGGGGCATGGGTGGCTTAGTCAGTTAAGCATCTGCCTCCCTGCTCCTGCTCTCTCTTGCTATCTCTGTTTCTATCTCTTTTTCTCAAATAAATAAATAAAATCTTTTTTTAAAAAGTACAAAAGTTTTGAAAAAAGAAAAATTTAAATATTTAACTACCTTGACTATATACACCTATTGTTCCATTTGATACCTGACCTCCATAAATAAAAATCCATCTTCATTTTATGTTCCATTTTTATGTAGTTGAAAATCTAAATGTATTCAGCTAATAATCTTGAAAAAATATGAAAATACGCTCCTTTATTTAAGGCATATTTGCATTTATTTAAAGCAGCATATTTAATTAAATAAATAATGGGAAACAAATATTATGTACACAAATACATGGACAAATGTATATCTTTATATAAAAATTTATTTTTATGAAAATTTAACCAAGGATTCCTATGGACAAAAATAATGTATCCCTTTATTTAAATTGAATAAGGAATTTGGCTTTGAGAAGATGAGCTTACATGAATGTCTAGAGTCAGAGGAAATATTATGCTTCTAATCAATACCAAAGAAAAACAGAATCACAACTTGAAAAAACACTGTTACTAGATCATCTGAAGAGAACTGAGCTGAGACTATGGTGCTACCACACACTGGTTGCGTTAAAGATTTTTCTATTATAATCAAATATAGTAACAGATTCTTTTATCCCTTTTTTGCTTTTGTTTGTTCATTTGTTTGTTCTACTTAATAGTTAGTTGATTGTTCCTACCATGGTATAATTAAAGGTGTTCTCAATCATAAAAAAGAGGATTTTTTTTCAGCCATTGTGCAATCTTTCTAGATGCCTGAAATCACCAAATTACTCTTGAATTTCTGACATATTCTGACATATTCAGTTTTCATACCAACAATTCAATGTTGTCTTATCAGAATTAAAAATAAATAAATTAAATGCATCTCATTATTTTAAGAAAACCCCCCAGACGTCATACTATCAATTAAATAAAAAATTAAATCAAATTGGGCCAAAGACTTAAAAGTGTCACACTCTATACCTTTAGAAGTAAATGTGACAAAAAAAGAAAAAAAATCTTTGTGGTCTTGAGTAAGGAAGCTGGAGGAGCAAGAGAGAAAAAACATCTCTAGCATGTGGATATTGAATTTTTCCAACTCTTGACACTATTTTAATTGTTTTGTACAACTATCATTTTGCTCAAACATACTACCTTAATCACTGGAACTATAGTAGGTTTAAAATCAGGTAATATCAGTAATCTAATTTTGATCTTTTTCAAAATTATTTTGAAAAATCTAATTATTTTTCTTTCCACCTAAATTTAAAAATTACCAGTAGATTTCTACAAAGACAGTGCTGGAATTTTGGATGAGAGTCTATCATATCTATAAATCAATTTGAAGATAATATATTAAAACATCCTCCAACTTAAAAATATATTAAGCCCATCTATGTAGGAATTTTCTATGATGAAATTTTTCATCAATTAGTGCTTTTTTATGACAACTTTTTAAATTTATATTTTATTTTTTTAAGATTTATTTATTTATTCATGAGAGACAGAGAGAGGCAGAGACACAGGCAGAGGGAGAAGCTGGCTCCTCACAGGGAGCCCAATGTGGTACTCGATCTTGGATCCCAGGATCAGGCCCTGAGGCAAAGGCAGATGCTCAACGTCTGAGCCACCCAGATGTCCCGTGACAGCTTTTTTAAAGATTTATTTATTTATATTAGAGAGAGACTGAGAGAGAGAGAGAGAGTGCACAGAGGCCAAGGTGGGCTCCATCCCAGGACCCTGAGATCACAATCTAAGTTGAAACCAAGAGTCAGTCATCCAACCAACTGCGCAACCCAGCTGCCTCATGACACCTTTTTTTTTTTTTAAGGATTTATCTATTTATTTACTGTAGAGAGAAAGAGAGCACGAGCAGGAGGAGGGCAGAAGGACAGAGAGAAAGTCTCAAGCTGACTTCACACCCAGTACTGAGCCAGATATCACACAATCCTGAGATCATGACCTGAGCCAAAATCAAGAGTCAGAGGTTTAACCCACTAAGCCACCCAACCACCCTTGTTTCTCATTTTCATAGATGCCCCTTTATTTGGTGAAGAAGTTGCTTTCTACTACTAGTTTGCTGAGAAGTTTTTGCTAAGATGGTTGCTGAATGTTGCCAATTTTTTTTTTTTGATGCCTGCATCTATTAATATGATCACTTGGTCTTTCCTCTTTAGATTCTGAATATGGTAGCTTAGATTCAATGGTTTTCCAATATTAAACCAACTTTGCACTCCCATGAAAAATACCATTTGATCATGGTATATAATCTTTTTGATTTGTTAGCCTACTATGATTTTGAACTGGAGGGTGAAATAATATGATCTTGGTTTTAAAATTACTTTCTGGCCACTGGCTTGATAAACAAACATCAGGGATTAAGTGTGGTAGCAGCTATTCTTAATTGAAGACTACTGCAATGTTTCATGTGAGTGATGAAGATAGCCTGAACCATGGTGATTACAATAGATTTATGGACATATGGCTGAATTTTTATATAAAATCTAAAGTTTGAATAATATGAATTCCTACTGATTTAATATGGGATATAAGAGAAAGAAAAAAGTAAAATTTTTTTACCTAAATAACCTGAAGTACAGAATTGTCACCCATTCTGATGGGAAAAATTATGGGTAAATCAGGTTTCAGGGAAAGAAAAAAATTCACTTTTGCACAAATTAAGTTTGAGATTTATATTAGGTATCCAATTGATGCTGTCAATAGAGCATTAAATATATGAAGTTGGAGTTCAGTAACATAACTGTGATTAAGAGAAATAATATTTTCTGTTTCATAAAACAAAATTCAATTCCTTGATTTACAATGATGTCTTTTTATTACAGTTGTTTAAATGCTAGCATCATTTGTCAAGATTCTTGTCAAATCAAGTCAGTAGTCATATTTTTTTTTTAATTAGAAAAATGTTGAAATCCATAGAGGACGTGCTGATATCTGATGAAGTTAATCTACCCCTCAAAAGTACACCTCTCCATAAAGGATGTGAAATGTGCTCCCATATGCTAAGTCTTTCTCCAAGCAACGCTATAGAAATGCTGACACATTGTATTCATGCCCTCTTGGCTATCACAGTAATCATCCATATGGAGTCAAAATTACTAGATTTGTTTTCTAAATTGGAATTATTGACATCTTGAAATTATCTGCATTACATCAGTTAAAATTCTGAACATCTTACAATTTCTTTCATGACAGGTTTCTGAAACTTCCAAGGAGTGAAATATATGTATATATTCTAAGAAGAAACCTCTTAAGAAATAATATATACAGAAATTAGTAAAAAAAAACCCTCATTTTTTTTTTACCTTCACTTATATTTCAAAAAAAAAATGTTAAAGATTTTGTTTATTCATGAGAGAGAGAGAGAGAGGCAGAGACACAGGCAGAGGGAGAAGCAGGCTCCATGCAGGGAGCCTGATGTGGGACTCAATCCTGGGACTCCAGGATCACTCCCTGGGCCGAAGGCAGGCACTAAACCACTAAGCCACCCAGGGATCCCCAACCTCCACTTATATTTTAAATAATATTTGCCTTACCTTGACAAATAATAATAATATACCAAACTGACAGCATGATAATTTAAGTGGTTTTCTTTATATATTAACTAATGACCTAACATCATATGGTTGTTGTTATTGCTTAAGCAATACTAAACTTAAGAAGGAGTAGTTAAATAGTCAATTAACCATTAATCAGGGAATATTTTACTATTAAAATGACCTGGAGTATGTTTTTGAAAATATTCTTATTAAATATTTATTGATTCTTTTTCTAAGAGGAAATAATAGATTTATTGATAACTTGATGAATTACTTTATCAAACCAACATTATACAGTTTAATTATTAAGCCAACACATGATCAACTGAGATCATTTTTTGTTTGTGGCTGTGCATTTATGAATAATCACAAAACCAGCACATGAACAATGGAAGAAAGATGTGTTTATTATTGTGTCTATGACTTTTTGTATTTATGCTTTTGTATTTGGCATTATATTTGATGCCATTGCCTCTGTTCTTATTTAGCACAGAACAGGCTGAAGGTTGTGGGAAGCAATGAGAATGAGAATGAGAGTTATCTATGGAATGACTTCATTTGCATTATTTGCAAGTTAATTGAATAAATAAAAGAAAGGAATATATTGCATGTAAAAGATTCAAGGGATAATTTTACTTTATTAGGTATATTGTTTCCCATTGACCAAAAAGCAGAGTAGGTCAAGGCAGAAAGAATTAGTACCTCTTCAGGCAAAACTAACATAAATAAGAACAAGACTCTCCACCTCTACAAACACTGATTTCATTAAGTTTTACATAATCACTTGTAAAAAATCTTTAGCAAGTGGCAAACAGCTAGCTTTTCTATTTTCTAAATACTCACTCTTCCCTGGGACTTTCATAAGATTAAGAACTAAACCAAGGCACATCACTTTTTACTCTAAGAATTACTAGCATTTCTTTATTCATAATTTTTCAAAACATAAGAGAGTATTATTGGGGAAAGTTACTTTTACACCAGATAGTAAAACCTGAATTTCCTAGGGAAGTCATTGACAGAAAAATCATGATGGTGTCCTAGAAGATACATTTGTTCTGCTATAAAACATATTTCAAAACTTAGCAATGTCTAATAAATAGAGTAAGGATCTGATATTACTTAAAGTCTGTTCTTTCTTACTTCAAACTGAAAAAAACAAAACCCTATAAATCTATGTCCTACTTACTTTAAATTAACTTTTGAATAATACACAGCTCCCCTTATAAATATCTTTTGTAGCCAACAATTCCCTGCAGGAAAATTCTAGATGCCATAGTCTGACACATGAGGCCATTAAGTACTATCTAGAATCAAATTTCTAATTGAATCTGCAGTCACATCCTCAAAAATTATACCAAACATATACTTCATTTACATATACAAAATTATATCCGACATAAACTTCAATTTATGTCTCAAAATAAATTTCTACTTAATTTGTAATCTTCACAATGCCCAACAAACTCTTTCCTCCCCATGCTTCAAATTTTATGAAAATGTTTCTAGTTTTTGGATATTTAAAGTGAATATAATATTCTTCTGTGTTAAGGTACTAAACTGTAAAGTTTTTGCTTGTTAAATTATTAATTCAGCACAACATATATCATACTTATGTTGTTATATTGTGATATATTATGGTATACATAATGCATATATTCACATACATGAGTTTATACCTCCTCTGGTGTATATTACATTACAGCACAATGGTGTTTATTCATATGAACTTTCTTTTTTATCAGTTTGGTTATATACCAGTCAGATTGTGACAAGTACTCTAAAATAATTTTCTAGAAGTATTTTGTGGCATATCAGTTTACGCATCAAAAATGATATAGCACTTGCATGGTAGTATATGGGATAATCCAGGAGTAAACTGGTATGCTTGCATGAGTTTGACTTGTTTTGTGGGATTAAATTAGGGATTAGCATTTTTTTCTCCTGGAAAGAACCAGAAGGTAAATATTTTAGGATGTATGACCCACATTGTCTCTCTTATAACTACTGAACTCTACCACTGTAAGACAAAATCAGTCATTGACAATACTTAAATAAGTGTGTGTGACTGTTTTGCAATAATTCTTTATTTACCATTGCCTAAAAGTAGGCAACGAGCTATATAACCTACAGACCACAGTTTCTCCACCACTGAATTTGTATAACATAATTTACTAATATTCTCCAATTATTATAAAAAATAACTAAGTCTTCAATGGAAATGCATGGTCTATGCAATTTCATTTGGCTGCAATTCTTATTCCTGTTGTTAATAGTTCTGAAAGAAACATGCAAGTCTTTTGATTAATATTTAGGGAGAGAGACATTCCTCAAGCTGCCTATAAGAATCTACAAATGTAACAACTGGAATACCTAGGAATATTCAAATGACAAGATTAGAATTTGCAACATTAATGACATTAGGAAAGGTGGTAATATAAGTACTTTCAGAAATTTGGACAAATAAATACTTATTTTGGATGTGAGTTATTTTTGGAAAAAAAATTTATTTCTGTATGAAAGATGAAATATGTGGGTGGGGATTTTAAAAATGTCAATTGAGTGATTAATATGTGGTAAGAAGTAGTCTCTATATATTAACTTACATATCCTCAAAACAACCCTGAGAGGAAGGTGCTATTACTGCCATTTCTATTTTACAGATGATGAAATTGAAGCAAAGACATTTTAGAAAATTGCCTAATACTACACAATAGTATATGACAGACCCTCTTTTCAAATCCAAGCAGTTTGGCTGTTCAACCTGCTCCAGTTCAAAAAAGGTTTCTATTTTGCCTGGTTTATATTCCTGAGTGCACAGTTTCTTAGCTGTTGACCACCAAAAAGTGGTTTAACCTCTTCAGGTTTCAATTTCCTGAAGTGTGTAATGATTGGCTTGAAGTATACAATCTCTAAGACTTTGTCAAAATGCTATGATTAAATTCATAAAGTTTTAGCTTCATAAATATTCTTGAGCGTTTTGAAATTTTAACATATTACTTTTATAGAAAATATTATTCAGATAGTCTAAACCATTTGCATTTTCTCTTTAGTGGTGCTTCTTTTGAGAAGATAGAATTAAAATTCCTGTTTGGGGAAGAGAGGGAAATGGAAGGAGAGCTGTTGTAAAGAGATTAGGGGAATTGGGATCTGAGAACCAGAGTTCTGTCCACTTCCCTTTCAATCTTCCAATCCTGGTTTTTTAACAAGGGGATTCTTGAAAGGGGATTATGAAACCTATCTTAAAGAATTGCTATGAAAAGAAGTATGTTGTGATATATGAATACTAATATTGATCCAAGCTATGTAAATATGAAAGTTTTTGAAAAAAACATTAATAAAGAACCTAAATATACATAAATAAATTTAAGTAGTGACAATTTTCAGAGATAAAAGTAGTTTTGGTTATTTGAATCTCAGTTTCATTGATGATACCACAAATTTACTTACGTATCAACTCAGGAAATAATTCTGTGGGATTTTCTTCAAGTGTTATTTTATTTAGAACAAATTGAAGAATATTATTTGATATGATAAGAAATGAGATAAGAGAAGAAAGAAAGGCCTACTTAAAAGTAAAATGTAATATGTGTACATCTGTATTTTGCAACAATATGAAAACATCACTCAATTAAATGTGGTCTAAATTTAATTTTTCATGTATTCTCTTTACCCTAACAGCCTGCAACTCCCTGAAAGAATTGATTCCACTTATTGATATTATTTTCATTTATGTAAATGGTAGTATATCATAAAATTATCTTTTGCCTAAATTTTCACATTACTTGACCCAGAGCAGGACTTCAGATTTTATTATCATTGTTATAGTGCAACATCCCAGTAATTGTTCTCTGGAAGATATAAGTCAAAATGATTTGATTTTAATACTTAAGGCAAATTCCCAATACTTACAGAGATTCTGACATAACGGAAATCTTGAAACTATTATTGTGCTTACATAGAGAGGCGCAAATAAACATCCCCAATAAGAGTAAGAAAAGAGTTCTAATTAAAATGGTATCAAAAAGAATATAATACTTATGGTTACAGTTAGCAAAAACGCAAAGATGTACACTTAAAACTATAAACCATTGTTGAGAGATATTAAATGAGAACAAAATAAATGGAAAAACATCCCTTGTCATCCCAGAAATGTTGTTAAAATAGTAAGAACTTCCAAATTCATCCTTATCAGTATTCCAGTTGCTTTTTCTTTTTCTTTTTTCAAAAACTAATATTCATAAAAATACTATGGAAATTTGAGGAATCCAGATTTGTCAAAACAACCTGGATAAAGAAGATCAAATGGAAAACTCATTTTCCCTGATTTTAAAGGTTACTGCAAAGGAACAATAATCGAGAAATGTGGTAATGGCATAATAGCCTAAGGATAGACACACTGATCAATGGATTAAAACTGAGAATACAAATAAACCCTTACATTTATGGTCAATTGACATTTGAAAACATGCCAAGACAATTCAGTGAGGACATATATTCTTTTCCACAAATGGTACTAGAATAACTATTTATATATTTAAAAGAAAAAGAAAGAAAGAAAGAAAGAAGAAAGAAAGAAAGAAAGAAAGAAAGAAAGAAAGAAAAAGAAAGAAAGAAAGAAAGAAAGAAAGAAAGAAGAAAGAAAGAAAGAAGAAAGAAAGAAAGAAAGAAGAAAGAAAGAAAGAAAGAAAGAAAGAAAGAAAGAAAGAAAGAAAGAAAGAAAAGAAAGAAAGAAAGAAAGAAAGGAAAAAAAAGGAATTTGCATCCCTATCTCATGTCATATGTAAAAATTAAAGTGAATCAGAATTAAATATAAGAGGTAAACATATGAAACAGGAGAAAGCATAGGAACAAAGTTTCATAGACTTGAGTTAGCAATAGTTTCTTAGATACAATAAGAAAAACACAAGCAAAAAAAAGACATAAATCATTGGATTTCTTAAAGTTAAAGAGTTTCATGCATCAAAGGATACCATCAAGGAAATAAAAAGAAAAACCACCTGGAGAATAGAAAATGTTTGCAAATCATGTCTGACATGGGACTTATATTCAGAACACATAAATACTTACAATTCAACAATAGAAAGAAAATGTTAAAGAATTTGAATGGACATTTCTCCAAGGATGTACAAATGGCCACTTAACAAATGCAAAGATGCTCAACATCATTAATTATTAGAGAAACACAAATCAAAACCACAATGAGATATTCAGTTACTAGGATGACTAAAACAGTAACAAATGTTGGTAAGAACACAGAGAAGTGGTAAATTTCATGCTCTGGTGGCGGGATTGTTTCAAATGTTTCCACCACTTTGGAAAGCAATTTGACAGTTCCTAAAAAGCTTAAACATAAGACTCAGCTATTTAATTCTTGAGTACATCTCAACTTAATTGTAAACATATGTCTACACAAACATTATATGTAAATATTAATAGTGGCATTATCCATAACAGTAAAAAGTGGAAACAACCCAAATATCCCTTGTGGAATGGAAAAAAAAATATGTGATATTTCTATAGAATATAGTATTATTTAGCTATGAAAAATAAAAAGAGTAAAGTACTGATTCATGGTACAACCTGGATGAACTTTGAAAGTATTATTTTAGGGGCACTGGGGTGGCTCAGATGGTTAAGCATCTGCCTGTAGCTCAGGTCATGATCCCAGGGTCCTGGGATAGAGTCCTGCATCTGGCTACCTGTTCAGCAGGGAGTCTGCTTCTCCCTTTTCCTCTGCCCCACTCCTTGCTTGTGCGCTATCTCTCTCTGTCAAATAAATAAATAAAATGTTAAAAAGAAGAGAAAAGAAAAGAAAAGAGAAAGAAAGAAGAGAAAGAAAGAAAAGAAAAAGAGAAAGAATTATTCTAAGTAAAGAAGGCAGCTAAAAAGAGATCACACACAGGCACCTGAGTGACTCAGTCAGCTAAGCATACCCTAACTCTTAATTTTAGCTCAGGCCATGATCTCAGGATTGTGAGTTCCAGCACTGCATAGGGCTCCACAATGGGCATGGAGGACCTGCATAAGATTTTCTCTCGACCTCTCCCTCTCCCCTTTCCTTATTTATTTATTTATTTATTTATTTATTTATTTATTTTAAAATCACACATTAGATAATTCTATTTATGCAAAATGTCCAGATTAGGAAAATAAACGCAAGACAAAAGTAGATTATTGGTTGCTAGGGACTAGAGGCTATGGGAATAGAGTGTGACTGCTTAATGGGTATGAGATTTCCTTTGGGAACAGTGAAATGTTTTAAAAATACTGGTGACGGTCATACAATCCACAAGACACTAAAAACAACTGAACTGTATAATTTAAGAGAGTAAATTTCATGATCTGTGAACTAGTTCTCAATAAAGCTATATTAAAAAACAATGCAAAGGTGTACAGAATCATGTACACATCTTCCCACTTATAAATATTAATTTATAAATGGTAGTTAAATTCATGCCAAATAAAAAAAAATTATAACTGAATAATGAATGATATTGAGAGATAAATCATTAGCTATTAGAATTTAAATGCAGTGCTCTGAAGATAAACACAGTGTTTGAATCACAAGTCAAAGAAGAATGAATTTATCAAAGAAATGATCTCTTGCAGCTTCAACTGTCAACATGTCAGCTCAGTCCCTACTCTCGATTGCATTTTGACACCATAAGATGCCAATGTAAGTGTGTGCCACAATTCTTCTAAGTGTCACAGAATACATTACAGAGAAGAAATAAATATTAAACACAAAATATAGATATATGTGAAAATACCATGCCTTCAACTACAATCAGATATACGTGTCCTATTATCACTGTATGCCCCCAAATTGGAAACTAATTTCCTCAAGTACTGATAATGAGAAGTTCTAGTTAACTCAATGAGTTTACTACTAGTAAACACAGCTATGGTTTACTGGAAAGAATGCCGGACTTCAAGTTTGAATACTTGATATTAAAAACCAGCTCCACCACCCATACAAACACAAATGATTCTTATGTTCTGTGCTTGACTTAACTCTCCTGTACCTCTTTCTTTCACCTATTTAAAAAAAAAAAAAAAAAAAAAACTCACACTAAGTATTGCTGTCAAGTGTAAATGAAAGTCAAATGCTGAAAGAATCTAATATATGGCAGGTAATCCATAAATAGTTATTACATCTGGTTAACTTATTTCAGATAGTAGGTAATAAAAATCATACATTAGTGAAACTATCCTGATTATAATAAGCACATTTTAATAATTTAGAATGCATTTTTTAAAGATCTATTTAAAACTATTTTAGAGAAAGAGTGTGTGATGTCAGCAGGGTGAGGGGCAAAAGGAAAGGGAGAGAATCTCAAGCAGATTCCCCACTTGATGGAGGCCTGATAATCCTGAGATCATGAACTGAGGAGAAACCAAGAGTTGGATGCTTAACCAACTGAACTACCCAGGTGTCCCTCAATTCCATTTTTATATTTTGACAATATCAAAGGATCATTCTTAGGAAAACTTCTTAGTATATTCTTCATGCCTAAAATAAAGTTTTTTTATACATAATGAGAGAAAATAGAGAGTGTTTCCTTGTTGTCCATTGCTAATATGGCATAAGACCTAATACACGGAACATTACCTGGAATTTTGTAATTAGGATAACAGTTGGAGATTTTTGAAATCTAGCATTAGCAATGAAACTTCTGTGATTTTAAAGGCCCATCAGGCACAATGAAATATAATAGTAAGAATGTAATTTTGAAATACTGAAGGAGAGACAATTCATATAGAAGTCTGGCCAAACTACCAGTAATCAGCAGTGTAGCAAATACAGCCCATTAATAATAACTCATGTTTCAGAAGGGTTAAAACCTAGTATATATTTAGCCACATTTTGTAAAAAAAAAAAAAAAAATACTTAAAAAATTACACTTTCCTTTATCTAAAATAGTTCCCTGTAAGGGAAAAAGAAAACAAAAATGATTCTTTCCAGCTCAACAGAAAAGTCACATAAATCAAAATGTCATCAGTGAAGTGGTAGTACTGTAATACACAGCCCATCACAGCCTTCACAGCGTCTTAAATAAGTACCACAGAGGCAAAGAGATGAAATAAAACCCCGTGAGGTGCTATACAAAAACTCTCACAGTAAATGAACAAATATCCAATGCTGCCCTTTGGCGTCCTGTCTCTATAGGAGGAATGAAATCACTGAAGGTAGAAGTCCATCAAATCTGACTCCCTATCTCATGGCCATTGGAGTACAACACTCCTGACAGTAGATGTCACATTATTCTATATGAGAAATTAATAGAGAATCCATTCTTTTTTCTAAAAATCTAATTCCTTTCCCAGATGCCCTTGGGTATACATTATTGTTTTTATTGTAAAGTCATTTCCAAGGAATGTCAACAGATAAACTTCTAAGTCTAAGGTCAAATATAAAAGTCTCACTGTATGTGTTTGGAAGAATAAAAACACAGTTTAAAAAGATAAATAAAACCTCTAGGAAAAAGAGGGAACACTGTGCCTTTTGTAGCACATTTTAATTCCTTATTAGGTCATTTTCTTTTATTTTAACCACAATTCTGTGCACAATCTGGCAAGGAAGGGCTATATAATATGTAATTAATATAGAAGATGGATCTGGAAAATGAATTTATTCCAAAAAGTATGTATGCTGAATAGATTTAGGAATTTTACTTTAAATGGTTTTAAGAAAAATTGAAAGCTAACAAATTCTCCAACCTTAGATTTTCTACAGGGATAAATATACATATGTATATTAATTTCTTGATAACCATGATAGATACACACATAGATAAACAAACGGATGGATGGATATAGGTAGGTAGATAGATAGATGATAGATAGATGATAGATGATGATAGATAGATGATAGATAGATAGATAGATAGATAGATGATAGACATCACAGATTCACATCATTTCATTTTTTGGAAGTGATTTCACAATGTATTTGTCGTGTATCACAGTAAAAATCAGTAGAGTCTTTGAGGTCTCAAGTGCATTTACTTGCTCCTGCAACTGACTTTGCGCTCGATAAAATTTATAAAAAACACCTTTTGTTTTGTGCTCAGTTACTACAGGGAAGTTAAAAAATAGAACTGTTTCTATGTATAAATAATGTAAGACATTCAGAAACAGCACAATTCACCAACTTGAATTCCCATTAGATTATAAACAGCATTGATGAAATTTGCCATGATTTGGCCTGGATCTTATTATGTCAAAATGTGATGTATCTTAAGAAACATTTCTTAAGACCTGAGCAAGAGTTTTCTTTTTCTTTTAAGATTTTGTTTATTTATTCATGGGCGAGAGAAAGGAGACATAGGCAGAGGGAAAAGCAGGCTCCCTACGGGGGAGCCTGGTGTGGGACTCCATCCCAGGACCCTAGGATCATGAGCTGAGCTGAGCTGAGCTGAAGGCTGACATTCAACCACTGAGCTACCCAGATGCCCCTGAGCAAGAGTTTTCTAGCATATAAATTTATTGAAAATCTTCTGATGTTCTATCAATCAGAAAACAAAATGCTTTGAAGAGTCCGTTCCCTATCAGCTTTGATTTAGACAAGTACAAGATTTGGTATGGGTCCTCGTCACTTAAGAATGTGCAATATAATTGGCAAGGCAATTTAAAAAAATATGTGAGAACATTATATTTTAAAAAATAAGATCTAATAACTTAGTTCTCCTAGGAATTTTGAGTTTAAATGATTATTTAATACTGGACTGATGTTGTTGAGTTGAATACAGTTATAATTTAAGGGTTTGACCTCAGATGTAGAGATACCTTTCATTTACCCAGGCCAGTGAGGCTCGGGAAAATGAGGAACTCTGAAATAAAATTATAGGAGACACAGATTATTTTTTGTTATCAAGGGAAATAAATTAATAGGAAGATAAAGCTTTCCAATCATAAAGTAACTACATGGAAAAATAAGAATGAATATAGAAAAAAATCAATATCATTTTATATCAGGCTACACTTCAAAGATATCCAAATATTCCATTTTTTATGCATTTAAGACAGAATCAGACATGAAGTTATATTAAATGGGGATTTGAGGTAATTGAAATTTCATTCCATAAAAAGAGGTTGTATATTATGGCTTGGATTCTGTTTATGGTTTAATTTAAAAAACCTTATCTTGGTTGGCTCAAGATACTTTCCTACAAGTCATTAGAAAATTTTTTAATTTAGTTAAGGAAATATTGAAATCAAAACATGGAAGCCTTAAACTTAGGACAGTTATTTCATATGATTTAATTTGGTTGGGTTCAATACTCTTATAGATGTGATGTCTATCTATCTATCATCTATTGTTATTGTTTCCATAATATACAAATATTCAAATTCATTTTTTGGTTGAATTAAGGAATTTTAAGTTTCTGATTTGAAAAATTCTTTAATTATATGATCTTAATATTAGAATATATTTATATACTTATAAAATAAAGGAATGAGAATTCTTATTATTCTAAATTTATTTTAATAATAGATAAGTGGTGAGGGTGTATATGTATGTGTATAAAATTGGGGTGAGGCAGGATACCAAAGAAATTTTCAAACTAATTTAATTACTGTTCCTACAAAATTAGGTTTCAGGGATATTTTTTACTTCTAGAGTAATTTTCAAAGATATCTGTGACTATATTTTCATACACATTAGATTTGGGGGAATTTAATCTGGACACTTTCTATGAGTATATTTTTCCACTTGTATCACTTAAACTACAGATTAGCCTGGTTTGCATATTTGAATGATAAAAACAGATTATGCTGATGTGATATTTATTATTTTAATTGCTCCCAACTAGAATAGAGGTTGAAATGCCAGTGGTAGATTCAGCCAACTTGGAGGCTACATTTTGGAAAGGATGCTTACTAGATCTGTGACTTCAGGCAAGTTAGTTAAACTAATGTGAAAAAATTCAAAGGTGTGATAAATAAGAGATGTGCTTAAGATATATTATTAGTAATAGCTCTTACAGTATGTTAGGTAAGAGGAAACAGCAGTTTTACCTTTTATAGTTAATAAAGATTTATGTTCACTATTCTTGCAGGAGAGGTCTTTAACCAAAAACTTCATAGGAATTGCCTTTAATGTATAGTTGTCAGCCTACAGAGAATTATCCAAAGGTTCAATAGAGAGAAATGCTGCTGTTTTAGGGAAAAATATGCAAATAAATATGGATCTTTTGTGTAAAGATTATTTGGGTCTTCATGATGTAATCTTTCTAACCACCTCACTTAAACTCCTATAATTTCATTCTTCATTTGTTAATGCTATTCATGTGATCCTTTTCTTCCTGCTGCTGCTCCATTTATTCTGATAACAGATTTCCTAGTTTATTTGCCTCCACATTTTAGTGTTTCTATTTTCATTTTTTTCAAATAATTAGTTCTGATTTTGGTAATAATGATCCTATTGTTTAAAATCTACATGTAAGATGCCTGGGTAGCACAGTCGGGTAAGCATTGACTTTTGGTTTCGGCTCAGGTCATGATCTCAGGGTCATGAGATTGAGTCCTGTCTCCAGCTCTATGTTCAGCACAGAGTCTGCAAGAGATTCCTTTTCCCTATGCCCCTCCCACTCATGCTCTCTCTCTCTCTCTCCCTAAAATAAATAAATAAATCTTAAAAACACCCTACACATATGCACATATACACATTTAATTTCAGCAATCTTGGTATCTCCTTTGATGACAATATATCATTCTCAGATTGCTATTTTTAATTAATTTTTATATTAAATAACACTAGTATATTACTTAACAAGTCAAATTAAGAATTCTGCTTTGTCTATAACTGAGTAATAAAAACTAGGTTTACTGTCCCCTCTCCTTGCTCACATAAACAACTAGAAAATAAGAAAAGCTACATGAAACATAAAACAGAATTATTTAAAAAATCCTTTAAAGTGAAAAAATCAAGTATTAGAAGGAATGTGGTGCAACTGGAATTTCCAAAATAAAGGACATACAGCCACTTTAGAAAACGTTTTGGCAGTTTCTTATGTTTAAAAGATAAAGTAATGCAATATAGCAATTCCACTCCTAGGTATTTACCCTAAAGTAAATAAAGCATGTGTCCATAAACCCTTTATTTGAATTATCATACTTGAATTATTCAAAATGGCCACTTTTCTTTCAGTTTTATAGAAACATAGTTGATGTACAGTACTGTATTAGTTTAAGATATAATGCCTAATAATCTAACATCCATATGCTATAAAATGATTACCACAGTAAATTTAGTTAACTGTGTTTAGGTGATAATCAAATTAAGTTTAGTTACCTTATGTAACACGCGTGACTATAGTTAACAGTACTCTACAGTATATTTGAAAGCACTAAAACAGTAGATCCTAACGGTTCTCAGTATGAGAAAATAAAAAGCATTTTTGTAACCATATGAGACAATAACTGTACATTATTAAAAATAAATGCAGCAAGCATTTATTTTTATTTGTCCACTTAAACTAAGGGAACATCTTATATACAGTAATACTCTACTTCTATAAACTCATCCTGACAAATACATTAATATAACTGATGACTGTACATTACCAGAGTTGTTAAATAATCAAAGGAATCTACTAGTTCATATATAAACAATTGACATTATCAAAGAAAAAATATTCAAAGACAAAAAAGAAATGCATCATCACAAATCAATAAATTATTATAATGTGTAAATACATAACTATAAAATAACTCACTGTATTAGTCTAGGAAACCAACTTTTTCTATTCACATCTTCATTGTAAATACTAAATCTTACTCAGCTTTATTTTGCATTGTGATATAAAAAATATATGAAAACTAAATTAACTTGTACATAAATTTTAGTATTTTTATAAATTGCCTAGGGCATAGTATCTCACAATGAACTGGAGTTCATTTATATGTTTATTTATGAACATTAAGGTCATGCATTTTGTATGATATAAACAAACATGTAAGTTGTAACAAAAATAGAAGCATAATTAACAAAATGGTGATGTTTATGCTGATTAGCATGAACATTTTGAAGATAAAGAATGTAGAATTAAGCTTTTTGACCCCCAATATTCCAAGGAATCATCACTTATTTCTTTTTTAGAGTCATTAGTTGGACATTAAGTTAGAAATGAGTGTCCTCTTTAAATGATTCTATGTATCAATCTTTAAATATGTATTTCCTAATGAATTTTGCTCTTTCTTATGTTTTGTTTTTAATCTGGGGATGTTCTTGCAATTGGTGGTAGGAAAAGAAAAATAAAAGCTTACAATCTTCTCATCTAATGAATTACTATTGATTACAATACATGCTGCTAACCAAATTTTTCTTCAAAATTGAAGAAAATAAAATGGCATATATTTATTTTTAAATGAATGAATATATCAGTATGATGCTAAGTCATTTTCCTCCCTTAGCGGAACCCATACTATGAGATTCTTGTTGATACATACAGAAGTTGTTGTAAAAACAATTCTCTTTTTAACTGGAGAGATTTTATCCCTTACATTCTTCTCTCCAAAGTTTTCAGTTTTCCTCAGTTTTTTCCTGATGTCATTTTTTAGTTCCAGGACCCCATCCAGGATACTGTAGTTCATTTAGTTGTTACATCTCCTTAGCTTTCTCCTCACAGAGAGTTTTCCAGATTTTTCCTATTTCCGGTGGCCTTGGAAGTTTTAAAGAATTCTGGTAAGGTATTTTTGTAGAATACCTCTCTATTGGAATTTGCTGATTATTTTCTCACAATTAGACTTAGTTATATGATTGTTGGAGAAAGATGGAAGAGGTACAATGCCATTTTTATCACATAATATACAAAGTATGTACTCTCTACATAATTTAGCACTGTTCATGTTGACCTTGATCACGTGGTTGAGATAATAGTATTTTTCTGGTTTTGCCAGTATAAGGTTGTTCTTTTTTTCTTCTCTCTCTCTCTCTCTTTTGGCAGAAATGTTTGTTTTTCATCAACCTGAGGACCTTACTTGCATTTTGTTTGCCTTTGTGGAAGAGCAGTTTAAGACCACTCAGTGGTCACTCTTACCCATTCAGTTGTCTGAGCTTGAGCAGTGGCAGTCTTCAGTGGCAGGCTGGGTCTCCAGTCTTCAGTAGGGAACTGCTCAATAGCCCCAAGGAGCACCTACACACCTTCAGACCAGTCTGCAGCTACAGGTTGTGTAGCAGTGTAACTCATGAGCTGAAGCCGTCCAACGACCCTGAAATCCCTCCTTGGTTATACAGCTTTTTCACCAGCAGCCTGCTCTCCCTTTCAACTTCTTTAGGATCTCTGTAGAAGTGGAAATCAGGCATGACCTCCCTGGGGTGTCCACAGGAAATGGGGTCACGCATGTGCAGAACTTCCCAGGCCAGCATCTACCACATCAGATCCACTGAGGTGTTGCAAGGGATGGCAATGTCCACACAGTGCAGAGGAGAGTCTGTGTTACACAGAACAATGGTAGGCAGGTTAACATAAGACACCTCTACGACAGGCTGGTGGCAGCCCTGGGATCAGTAGCCTTGGCTTCTGGAAGACTGCCTGGATCTGCTTAGTGAAGGTTCCAGGAGTGAAGCAGCCAGCAGTAGGAGTGGCTCCAGGGGCAGCAGCAAACTTCAGTACAGCTTGCCAGCCAGTCTTCCTGGAGGATGTGACATTGACATCAGCAGGGTTTGCGATAACAACAAGGATACCAGCTGCCAGCAGAAGCTTCTCCCAGGTTCGCTTCAGATTTATGATATAGATAGCATCACTATTTCTTGTATAGATGTACCATTCCATTTGGAAGTCAAGGATTTTGTCACCTAAGCGGGTTCCTTCTGCAAGGAATTTGAAGACATCCTCCTCCTTCATTTGTAGGAGACCAAAGGCTCCAGATATTGTGAAAGTTTTCCTTTAAGTTCCTATGGGAATGCAGAATAAGGCCATACATACCCCTCCCTGGGTAGTGCAGAAAGGCAAGGTTGTTCTTTCTTCTCCTTTCAATGCTAGGTGCAGCCCATACTAAAGGAGTGGGGAGTTAATATGCTCCTTCCTTGAAGGTAGCAGGTCTACATAAACATTTTGGAATTTTTCTGCATGAGGATTTATCTCTTTTTTCCAGTCATTCATTTAATTAATACTCTGTATCAGTATGGACTCAGGAACATTTATTTTATACTTTAAGTTATAATTCAGTGGTAATTTATTTTTTTGCTCTTCAAAATGTTCCAGCTTGGGCCATCAGGAATCTGTTCAGTCAGCTCCTGTGTCCCTTTATCATACCCTCATCTATGTGTTTTTGTTGTTCTTGTTCCTTGTTATTGTTTGCTTGTTTGTTTTGAGCACTTCCTTACTTTCTGGCAATGTAAGACACTCCAGACTCATTTCGTGTATTTCCTGCCCCCAAACCATGGGATTTTCCATTTCTCAAGGAGCCCTAGCTCTTTATATTGGAGAAGGGTATTAGAAACTAAAACCTGGGTATTAAATGTGCTCACTGCTAATGGAGTGTCATTGTATACTGGTCTCAGTTGACAAAGGATATGTATGTCTATAACCTAAACTGTGTATATGCACATGTCCATAAACACTTCTATGTGTAAACATTTGTATCTATATTAAGCTACATATGAGTTCATCCTTGGCCACAGTGTACAATATTTTATACTTTTTTGAGTTTGACTTGGTACTTTGTGAGAACTGGTTTTAGTACTCTGGTATTTGCCTTACGGAACAAGTTAAGATGTCTGCTTTTATTTTATCACATAATTTTCTGAGAATGGGTATTATATCTTCTTTAAAAGTTTAGTAAAATTTACCAGTAATACTATCTAGGCCTGATGCCTCCTTTTTTGGAAGATTGTTAACTGTTGATTCAACTTAACAGATATAGACTATGCAGATTATGTATTCTCATGTGGGTGTTGGTAGTTAATATCATTCAAAGTTTATTTCAACTTTGAAGTTTGAACTTCATTCAAACTTTTATTTCATCAAAGTTATCAAATTTGTTCATACAGTTGTTAATAAATTCCTTCACTGATTCAAGGACTTATTAACTCATACATGCAAAATATGCTGCTAATTTTATGAGCAAAAAATCCATATATAAAATCACTCCACAATCCTGCAACTATTCATTTAAAAATGTTGTTCTTAAAAGTCGTTAAAAGTCCACCACTATTCTTCCAGTGGGCAAACTGTACTGAACATTGTCTGTTCTGTCCCTGAGTTTTCAAAACCTCACCAACACAAAGTAACATTTTTAGGCAAAGCAGTGATAGAAGCACATGTCCATGTAGGTGAGGTAAAGAGTAGGGTCAGTTTCAGTGCTAGTGATCTGGCAAGACAGGACATTAAGATTCATAGTTTAAGAATAAAATATTTTGCAAACTGTAAACCTGCAACAGATGATTTTTACTCCTACTTCCTAGAAAACTAAGGAAAGCTTATATCAAATTTGAATAAAGTAATACAAAAACAAGAATGCATTTTTGCTAATCTACAAAAAAATCCACAAAATTTGCGTACTTTTCAGGAAGATTTTGTAATACAGAGACTTAATGCACGTAAAGGAGGAGAAAAGAAGTACGCTTACTAAGTTAGCAATTATTCAGAGTGAATTAAATACTCAACCGTGGGAGAGGTGGCAGGTGTAAAAAAAAAAAAAAAAGGAAAAGCCTCAGAGAACAGTGATAATACCAACTTTTCTTCATCCTCAACTGCATTTGACAGAAAATAACCTTTTATAAATTTTACTTGTGACATTTTATTCAGCTTAATTATTCTGTGTACAGTGTAGTGTATGTTAATCTCCACTTCATATTTTGTCAAAATACTGTCATCATCTTTTGATCATGTCAAATATTTCACACACTCCATTCCAGTACACCCACAGCTAAGAGCAGCATACTTCATTAGGAGAAACATAGGAATAAGATTTTTATTCAAAATCTCAGCAAAGGCTAATAAACTATTTTTTAAATTCATCACAATATTAAGATTCATCCAAAGAAATGAGCTATTCTCATTACATTATGATATACAGTACAGCATTATGGAATGAACACTGACAAATTATTGAATATAGTAAAATACATTTCATTAAGGAGGGTGTTTTGCTTTACATATCTGAAAACTAATTAAAAACATCTCAATTTCTTAATATCAGAAGCTACAGGCTTCTTAAAGACAAAAGTCCATAAAACAGTTCAGTGCCTAGTGTTTGTAGCACATAATGCAACATAGTTCAGAGGGCATTTTGGCAACTCAATCTAAGCAAAGATAAAGAGTACTGAAAATAAGTCTTTGAGAAGCTTGTCAGGCACTAGGGTGGCTCAGTGCTTGAGTGTCTGCCTTGGGCTCAGGGTGTGATCCTGGGATCCTGGGATTGAGTCCTGCATCAGGCTCCCTTCAGGGAGCCTGCTTCTCCCTCTGCCTATATCTCTGCCACTCTCTGTGTGTCTCTCATGAATAAATAAATAAAATCTTCTTCTAAAAAAAATAAGCTTGTCATCTGGGGGCTAAATTTTAATAGAATATGAAAATTTGAACTCATACTTTAAACATACAAAACTCTAGAATTTCTGATTGGCTCAAATGATTGTATGGAAAAACTAATCTGTAACAAAAATTTGGCATTGAATGTGAAGGCTCCACCAGTTTTGAGCAAAATGTACATCAGTTCTAAGAGAGACAGAGCAAGGAAATGAGAGTATTAGATTTTTGCCAGCAGACACTTTCCCTTCCTCTTCTTGATGGGAATAGCCCGGAAACTGCTGGAGAAGCTTCATCAGAAACTGCCTTGAAGTGACAGAACCCTCAATCATGGCTAAGCCTTGTGTGGCAGCAATGAGAATGATCTCTTACAGTTTCCCAATTATGCCTTTATCACCTTTAGGATCATAGCTCTCACTAGGACAATAAGGGAGTTGAGACAACAGTGTTGCACTTCAGGATACCCCTTTGCAGATATTGTCAAATGATTTAGGACTCAAAGGGAAAAAAAAAAAATTAAGAATGTATCTGTTTGTGGATAAGATAGAAGACATAAACTAACATAATTGTCTTTTCTAGTTGTATTCCATAAAGAGTCATGTGTTTTCCACATACCATAACACTCACAACATAATTATAAAACACAGTAGGAATATATTCTTCAAGAAATGTGCTGGTTGGGCAGCCCGGGTGGCTTAGCAGTTTAGTGCTGCTTTCAGCCTACGGTGTGATCCTGGTGACCCAGGATCGAGTCCCATGTCGGGCTTTCTGCATGGAGCCTGTTTCTCCCTGTGTCTGTGACTCTCCTTCTCTGTGTCTCTCATGAATTAATGAATAAATAAAATCTCAAAAAAAAAAAAAAAGAAATGTGCTGGTTGTCTGACTGGTCAGTGGGCAAATTTGACTTACAGACCCATGTCTCACCACCATACACACCAATTGATGGCCTACATTGGAGCTACTTGTTGGGGCACTGCTCCAGGTGTTGAGAAGAAAGCAATGGGTTGGCTAGTCCAAAGCCTATGCTTCTTATTTACATAAACTGGCAGGTCAGACATTTAGGGACTAGCTCCTTTCTATGTAATATTGTATTTTAGTGAAATTCCTAGACTGAGAATAGTAATTTTAAGTTTAGAGATGTCTGACATTGGAAGTTGACTTTGTACCTCTGTGGTACAATCCCCTCATCTATCAAATAGGTAGAACACAATAAATACCAGTTCTGAGTATAAAGCATAAACTCTGGGTAAGAACTTCAGGGATCAGACTGGGATTCATTTTTCAGGAATAAATAGCTAATATAGCATTTCTCAGTGGTAACTTATTTCTTCATAATATTATATTTATTTCTGAAACATGGTTCTTCGATTAAATAATAATATGAACAAATCATTTACAGTTTATTTTGCTTTCAGAGAGGTTACTTCTATCAGATGTAGTTTAGATTTTGGAGAATGGTAAAGAGTTTGGGGACCACCCATTATTTATGTAGAGATTTCAATATTGTAGTGGCTGTACAGTAAGCTAGGATAGCAATTACACAAAGCTGGACCTCTTTAAAAGGTAAATGTCTCACAGAAATGGTAACAAATCCAATAATGGGTAAGCATTCAAAATATTAGATAGTGAAAAAAATATTCTAATCAAACCTCTCCAAATCGGTCAAGAAGGTCAAAAGTGACATTTATCATTATATATGCTGTGTTAAAAAACGCACTTACCATGATAAATGATTTTTCAGATATAAAACCAATCTTGATCAGGGCATTTGCTCTATTTGAGGAAAGGACTGACATACTGCTATTTAAACATCTAGTATTCTAAATATCCAGTGGTATATTAAATTGCCTGTGATCTCTGCAGACTAAAAAACAAAAAAAAAGTTTAAATTTATTCTGCTTAAATACTATGTATTATTATTTATAAAATACAACCTAAATCTTAGCCTAATTTTCTTCAAATCCATTAGTTTTAAAAATATTTGATAGTAAAAAGTACTTACTAAAATGTGTGTGTGCATCCCTGTTGACATCTTAGAATCTCAGATTAAGGCAAACTATAAAATAAATCAGCTGACCTTAGAATGTTTGATGAATTTTTGACTAATTGGTACCCATCAATACTCCTTCATAACAGCACCAAAATTTCTTACTATGATTATTTTATTTTATTTATTTATTTTTTTAATTTATGATAGTCACACACCCACAGAGAGAGAGAGAGGCAGAGACACAGGCAGAGGGAGAAGCAGGCTCCATGCACCGGGAGCCCGACGTGGAATTCGATCCCGGGTCTCCAGGATCACACCCTGGGCCAAAGGCAGGCGCTAAACCGCTGCGCCACCCAGGGATCCCTATGATTATTTTAAAGCTTAATTTCTTAGACTATTCTACACATTTCACTATAGCCTTTAGTATAAGTGGTCAGAATCAGAATCTTTCAACTGGATCCAAAGTACCAGAACTAACACAAAATCCTCCAAAATTTTATTCTATTTCACTATACTATGGAAGTCAGGCAATTCTGACACAACAGAATTTCTTATGCCTGGATATTATAATTTCCTTAGAATACAAGTTCTAGTGTCTGGCATTTCTATGGCTGTACAAGTAACAAAGGAGACCAGAAATTTTTTCTCTCCAGGATACTTTTCTCTTATTACTCCTTGACTTATAGCACCAAGTTCAGCAGTATATGTTGAATATATCACATTATGTAAATTGTACATTTTACAATTGCATGGGATATGGGCAATTGCATGATAATCTAAAACAATTAGTTTAGATGGTAAAAAAAATTACAGAAAAGACAAGAAAATCACTTTTGTGCTTTATTTATTTTTTTATAAATTTATTTTTTATTGGTGTTCAATTTGCCAACATATAGAATAACACCCAGTGCTCATCCCATCAAATGCTCCTCTCAGTGTCCATCACCCAGTCACTCCCACCCCCCCGCCCACCTCCCCTTCCACCACCCCTAGTTCGTTTCCCAGAGTTAGGAGTCTCGCATGTTATGTCTCCCTCCTTGATATTTCCCACTCATTTTTCTCCTTTCCCCTTTATTCCCTTTCACTATTATTTATATTCCCCAAATGAATGAGACCGTATAATGTTTGTCCTTCTCCGATTGACTTATTTCACTCAGCATAATACCCTCCAGTTCCAACTTTTGTGCTTTAAAGAGAAAATGGCCAAGTGTGAAGCATGGGAAGATTCAAAAGTTCCTCTTCTGATTTATTCTAATTTTGTTTCAATCTTAAGTATACTTGGTTACCTGTTAGTTATATGTATCCTACACATCAATAGTTCTCGACCTATTCTGTTTATAGAACTAAGTAAATTACTTAGAGAAATTAGAGGAAAATTCTCTGATTGACTAAGAAGGCATTTTTAATTAAAGCTCTCTATGTCATCCAGTTATCTGGATATAACTAAACATAGTAACGTATAATTATAAACTAATATAGTAGCATAAATGATTTTAAAATGTTGGATTTGAAATGAAAGTCTTATAAGCAATTTGTAACCCTGATTTTCTCATGTGAGAAACAGGTGTAATATGTCACGTAAGTGAGTGTAACCATATCGGATGCATCATAAATTCATAAATACTTGGCAGGACTTATGATATGAAGTCATGTGTAACCGGTTATAGCAAAAAATCTAAGATTTTTTTTTGTGGAAGAAAAGATACAGAGATTAAACAGTTCTTTGAAGCTAAGAGCCAGCCCTCAGTCTAGACTCTTAAAATCTGAGAGTACAAAAGCAACCATTTAATTGTGTACATAACATACTGTTTTAAAAAGATACACATTCTAATTGGAGAGTTGGAAATCTCAAGGTAAGTATGGCACTGATACTCTTGGTCATACCAGACAGGAAGGAATCCTATACAATGGATTGCATCCATGGGATGGCATCATGCCATTTAGATGGGCTTCCATACTGGTTACTTCTAAATAAATGCCTGAATCAAAGTGACCTAAATAAATTAGTGTGAAATAAAATCTTGATTACTAGAGTTTGCTTATATGTTTGTGAGTGCTTTGTAAAGGAGAAAAAAAGAGAGAGAGACCAAAAGCCAGGTTGCTTCATGTCTCAAGACTGATGACTGTGAAGCTTTCTATAGGGGTCTAACTACTCTCTCCGGACAGTTATTTAGCATTGACCGAGAATGTTTCTCTGAGCAGAACTGCACACTGAGACCCACAGAAATGATATCTATCACAGAAGAATTTGCTTGGAAAAATAAATACTAGAAGGAAACATAATATTGTCTCTCTCTGATATTTTGAACTTGAGGAAATTAATTTATTAGGTGAATAATTCTTGCCAGTAGAATAAGGGGCTGAGGGAGGGAGGAGAATTTCAAGTGGACTCCCCAATGAGCATGGAGCCCTACATTCAGAACCAAGAATCAGATGCTTAAACAACTGAGCCACTGGTAGCCCTCTATTGATCACATTTTCAATCTATTCTTGTATCCCTCCCTGTAGGAAAATCTCACCTCTCTCTTTACACACACACACACACACACACCTTACCAAAACCTTGGGATAATTTCACTTTATACATAAATTAGCATATGCTGTTTTTTGTTCATTGACAAATATAAGGATTTTTATAACCTATCTAGAATATACTTCATAACCATGGAAATTTTTAATTATGTATTAATATCAGTATATTACAATTAGCTAAATTCCATATTGACAGATTTCTGGTAGTTTCAAAAATCTCAATTATAAAGAATGCTGTAATTTGTTTTCCTCTGACACATAACTTCATCTTGTCCCTCTCTTCCATATATTCTGGGCTCTATCCTTCCCATCCCTATCAGTCTTCTTTTGGCTATAACCACTCTTGCCTGATTCACCATCTTTGAAAATCTCCTATTTCATCTCCGTCTCCCCCATTATATTGTTCATCGTGTAATCAATTATTTTGAGAAAAATCAAGTGTATGATTATACCACTTCCATCCTTAGTGCTTTCAACAGAATGCTACTACCCTTAAGCTAAAAGTTATATCTTCATCACATCTTATAACATATGATATCAACCTCCAACTTTAAACCAACTGTAAATCAACTTTATCTTGAGCTATTTTTTTGTACTGTATGCAACATTATTTTACTACCATGATGTGCTGTATTCTCCCAAAACAGAAGTACATTAACCTTTCTCTGTCTTTTCTCTGGGACCTTCCTTTCTGCCCTCTGCCTATATACACACATAGACTAGCTGGACCAATTTCTTCCTTCATTTTTCAGCTTATAATTCACTCCTTATCTACACCATTTTAGACCCCTTCTCCTTGCATTGCCTTAGCACACTTTATTTCCCCACTCATTTCAGGTGACCAAACTGTTTAATTTTTGCCTTAACTTGTTGATTCTAAGCTTCATGAAATTACTTTATAACCAGTTTCTTTATAACTATCACAGTACTTAGAAAATTATTTAAGCTCAATTAATATTTTTTAAATTGACTTAAAGACTATAGGGAACCACTGAAGGTTATAAGCAATATAGAGACACAGAAAACGGGTTGACTATAAAAGGTGCAGACTCGTTGTTTATCCTCACATCTACTGTGCTTTTTTTAAATATAAAAGCCAGAAAATAATAAGCTTTATTTCACATATACTCTTTAGTTAGCATTCTGGATGTAAATTAGATCCCATTAGCTAAATATATTCATGAAATATTTTAAAAGAAGAACAAAAGACATCTTTTTGCTGCTTTAAAATATCCTGCCAGGACGCCTGGTTGGCACAGTCAGGCATCTGACTCTTGGTTTCAGCTCAGGTCATGATCTCAGGGTCCTGGGATCAAGGCCTGCATTGGACTCCATGCTCAACAGGGAGTTGACTTGAGATTATGACTCCTTCTCCTTCTGTCCCTCCCATTTACTGTCTCTCTCTCAAATAAATAAATAAAATCTTTTAAAAAATAAATAAATAAAATAAAGTTTCCTGCCAAGAAGCAAAACTAGAGGTATATGAGTTTCTCCTGGCAATTTTGGTGGCAAGGACTATTCTCAGTATTCTGGTATCTAGTTTCTTTCTTCTTGGGCAAGAGGAAAGTTGGGGAGCAGAGCAAGAGAAGCTATTCCATTTTCCTTTTGTTGAATTGCAGCTATGGCAGTTTGTGTGTGTGTGCGTGTGCGCACATGCGCGTGTTTTGGTCTTGAATTTATCAGTTACAGGAAGAGCTTATAGAGTACCATCCTCTAGAGCCTCAAATATTATATAATCCATTATATTCTTATATTAATAATATTTTCCTAAAGCACTGAGAATATTTGCTCTTTGTCAATCTCAGTTTTGAATGTCACAGCATTGGAGCTAGAAATGGTTACAGACACTTGAGGAAGGGAATCAATATGACTATTTGAATGGCTTATTACTGAAGGCAGTTATTATCTGATTACTATTGGAAAATGGGACAGAAGGCAGTTATTATCTGGTTACTATTGGAAAATGGGACGCTAGTTGTGCATGGCACGTGATGACAAAATAGTTACTTAAATTTTATTCTGTGGTCATCTGGAATAAAAAGTCAATTAAGATAACACTTTGAAACACCAGATGTCAAATGTCTGCTGCAATAAAACATATTGATGGAGAAAACTGCATGGGCTCTCTCCTCCCTTTATGAGAAAGATTCAAGGAAGAAAATGGCCAGTGCAAGATATCAAATTAATGGCTCAAAGCATAGAGAACTGGATAGTTTCAACCATCTAAAATAAAACCTATATCTTGTGATTATAGGCCTGTTTTCACAAACTATCAGATTCAGGGTCTGATAATTTGGGTTTTTGAAATGGCTTATAAGTTTAATTCACATTCTTGCTGGAACTATTATTTAAAATTAGGAAATTCACAGGATAAAGTAGGACTGTAAGAATGGAAATGAGAAATTATGGATGAAGTTGAATGACTGTGAATATAATTATATGATAAACTTGTCTGATGGTCTAGTTTGGGCTTATTTAAAAACAATGTAGTGACTGATCCTAGGCAAGTTATCTTGCAAGGAACACTGATCTCAAGGCGCGCCCCAGTGATTCCAATTCTTCTCACGTCTATAAGTGGACCCAGATTTCAACACATCCTCAGATAGTACAAACTTCTATCTGAGACAAAAAAACCTCATGTGCCACAAATGTTGCAGCATTACTCCATGTATCAGTAGAAATCTAGGGAATTGTAGAAATTACTTTTTTTAATTAAAACCATAAAGAAAAAAAAAATATATATATATATTTAAATACAGCCCCAAATATCTATAAAGGTGTACTGGACAAAGATTTTGGACTTAAAGAACTAAATTGGGCATCTTTAGGTGGTTCTGAAGTTTGCTGAGGTGGTTGACAAAAATGTGGACTCATGGGGGTTACAATACCATATATTCCTTCTATGAAGAATAAAGTCTTAATGAATCAATAAGGAAGATTTGATATATATATACAAACAAATATATGTAATATATGTATGTAATGTGTATATATGCAAATGTATTTATATGGGAATATATATGTGTGTGTTTATATATATATATTTGTATGTGTATATAAACACACACACACACATACACACACAAGAGTATTACTCAGCCATAAAACAGGATCTTGCCATTTGCAACATAGATGGATTCTAGAAAGTAAATAAGTCAGACAAAGAAAGCCAAATGCAATTTCATTAATATGTGCAATCTAAAAAGCAAAACAAATTAATAAGCAAACAGAAAACAAAAGCAGACTGATAAATACAGAGAACAAACTAATGGTAACCAGATGGAAAGGGGGGTGGGTGAAGAGGAGTGAAAGATATAGGCTTCAGTTATGGAATGAAGAATCTATGGAAATAAAAGGCACAACATAGGGAATATAGTCAGTGTTACTGTAATAGTGTTGTATGGTGACAGACAGTGACTATATTTTTGGTGAGCACAGCATAACATAGAAAGTTGCTCAAGCATTATGCTGTACACTTGAAATTAATGTAACATTGTGTGTCACCTAAAATCAAAATAATATTTTTCTTTTAAATTTTCACTTAAAAGGCTGGTATAAAAGTCATAGTGGTAAAGAATTAGGCATTTGGCTAATATATCCTTGAAAATAGATAGTTTCTCTTTAAAAAAAAAAAAAAAAAGCTGAGAGCATTTGTTGCCAATGATAAAATTCTAGTTTTCAAGTAGAAAATTATAATTTTAGAAAGCTTGTATCTGCTACCAGGAACTTGACAGTTCCCCAATATTTAAAGAGTTTTCAAATAAGATTTGTCATGGTATTTATGAATGAGATCTTTGACACTGCATAATAAAATGTGTCAAAATTTGAATGGTCTACATAACACCATGAATCAATATTTCCAAATGATCAATGCATGATGTTACAAAGTCATGCAGACATAAAAGATCCATTCAAAGTGCAAATGGGCTGATGTAATAGAGTATGAAATTTATTGATAAGGTTTCAAATTCTGCATTACAACTGACCTTTAAGAAACTACCACTTTTCCAGTTTCCTTGTAATATTAAAGAATAGCCATAATTACCTGAAATGCTATTAAAGTGTGACTTCTATTTCTAACTACATGCCTTTGTAATACCAAGTACTCTTCACATACTTTAACTTAAAAAACATACAATTCATTCTAGGAATTCAACTTTGTTTTATTAATCTAGACATTAAAGTGGATTATGAAATTATAAAATAATGATATTTTTCTCACTTTTTTTGAAAATGTAGTGATACTTTCATAAAATTATATATGACAAATTGTCTTATATGGCTTACTATTATTACTTTAAAGTGAATCAATAAATACATATTCAGCGAACTTCTCATTGTAATACTGAATGCAGCACATATATATAGATTTTACCCATATAAACCAAAGCTCTTTGGGGTCCTCAACAATTTTTCAGGGCATAAAATCACCCGATACCAAAAATTTGGAGAACTATTCTACTAGATAAACTAAGCAACTAAATTCCTGATAAGCATGATGTCACAATATGGCAGAGTAGGTGGTTCCCAACTTCAATCCCCCTCACAGATCAGCTATCTAGTATCCATATAGACAATACCTTTGTGAAAATCTCAGAACTAAGAAATGACACTGAAGCAACCCCTTGGACCACAAAAACTGAGAAAAGGAAAACTGCATTAGAAGGAAAAGAGAAGCAATTTTACCTTGAACACATTCCCCTTTCCAAAGATGCTATAACACTGCTCTGAGAGTACCTCCCTGTGCTTATCGTTTCTATAGTGGGGAAAAAGAGAGCCCAAAGTGGACTTTCAGTTTCCCCAGCATTATAAGACACTTCCTGTGAGGCCCATGTAGGTCTTGCTTCACAGGGGTTCCAGGGGGATCAGAGAAGCTAGACTATAGGAGATCAGCTAGAAAGAGAGAAGGAGGTGGAGCTCACAGCAACTGACATCCAGATCTTGGCAGACCACATTTCTGCTGGCAGCAGTGCCGAAGCATAGAGTCCATCCATTGGCTCTTCCCATTTGCGGAGCCAAGCTGGTGGCTCTATCTGGTAAAGAAACACAATTCTGAAAAAAAATTTAAGAAAAATAAAATAAAATAAAAAAAAAAAGAAACACAATTCTGCCCAATTTGGGTTCTTATGCAATGGACTATTTCAGCTAAGGAGCAAATCCTATAGACTGCTTGGACAGGGAACCAATGAACAATCTTGTGTCAATCTCAGAGCCCATCCTACAAACCTACATGGGCAGAGAGCCAAGATAGAAGCCCTACCCAGCTATGAAGCATAATCTCTGACCCCAACTCCCCAACTCACTAAGGATCCTAATCAGTAAATGGCTTCCAGCGAACTTAGGCAGTCTGTTAGAACAATCTACTATGCCACCTAGCCACTGAGCACAGCCTCAGGCCTTGTCTGACTACTGAACATAGCCTGCAGACTGACCAAAGCAGGAAGTCCAGTGGCCTCACCCAAGCACAAGGCATAACCTGTAGCCTTACTGGACCAGTAAATCCAAAAAGCAACCTTCCCAACAGCAGATAGGCTCCAGCCCTATCCAACTGCCAGGAATGGCTGTCAGCCATGGCTGATCAGGCTGCTTGGCCAGTGACCTCTCCCAATAGCTGAGCCCAGCCAGTGGCCCTGCCCAACTTGGAGATAACCTATGGTCCCATCTGAGCACAGAGTATAGCTTAAGAACCCACCTAATCATAAAGCCCTGCCTTCAGCCCTGCAAATGTGGATTCAAGCCACTAGCACTATCCAGATAAGCACTGCCTAGCTTTCAAGTTTCCAAAAGTCAGAGACAAAATTTTGAGGCAGCAAGAGAAAAGAGACTTGTCACAACAAGTGAGTCCACATTAGAAGATCACTGGGTTTCTCAACAGAAACCTTGTAGGCCAGAAGAAAGTAGAATGATATATTCAAAATACTGGGAAAAACCTATCAATCAAGAATACTGACCTGGCAAAGTTGTCCTTCATAAGTGAAAAGGAGATAAACCACGTCTCAAACAAAAAAGCTTAGGGAATTCATCACCACTAACCTGACTTTCAAGAAATACTAAAGAGAACTTTTCAAGCTGAAATGAAACTAAATAACCATGTATAAACATATGGATATGTAAAATTCTGTGATAAAAGTACATACATTACTAACGTAATGATGATGCATAAGTCATTTTCAACTCTAAGAATTAAAGAACAAATACATTAAAAATAGCTGTAACTAGGGGCACCTCAGTGGCTCAGCTGGTTGTATGTCTGACCCTTGGTTTCAGCTCAGGTGTGATCTCAGGGTTGTCAGATCAAGCCCTCAATAGAGCTCTGTACCCTGTGAGGAGTCTCCTTTGGATTCTTTCTCACCCTCCCCTATACCCCTCCCACTACTCGCACTCCCTCTCTAAAAATTAAATCTTAAAAAAATAGCTATAACTACAGTAATTTGTTACTAAATTCAAAATATAATATAGATGTAAATTGTAACTTCAATAACCTAAAATGTGACTGGGGAAATATATGCAGTTTCTATATGTTATTGAACCAAACTCATTCTCAGCTAAAATAGGATATTATACTATAAGAAATTTTATGTAAACCTCATTTAACTTCAAAGAAAACCCTATAGCAAGATACACAAAGGATTAAGATACAGGCATCTGAGCATACCACACCACTAGACTTCACAACACAAAGGAAGACAGAAAGAGGAGAAAGTAACAGATCTCCCAAACAGTCAGAAAAACATTACCAAAATGGCAGTAGTAAGCCTTTATCAATAATTGCCTTAAATGTAAATGGATTACATTTTTCAAACAAAATTCATAGACTGGCTGAATAAAAATACAAGATCCCATGACATGCTGCCTATGAAAGTCTCACTTTACCTTTAAGGACACATAAAATGAAAGGATGAAAATGATATTCCAAGAAAATGGTAACCAAAAGAGTCTTGGGATGGCTATACTTAACTCAGACAATATAGATTTTTAGTCTAAAATGGTCACCAGAGACAAAAAATTTCATATAATGAAAAAGAGGTCAATTCACCAAGACATAATAATTACAAATACTTAGTTATCCAACACTGTACACCTACATATGCAAAGCAAATACTAAACAGGCTAAGGACAAATAAACAGCAGTACAGTGGGGAACTTAATACCCCACTCTCAACAACAGATAACTTAGCCAGGCAGAAAATTGATAACAAAAGAGGAGATTTCAAAAACACTGTAGAGCAAAGGGACCTAACAGATACATAGATATAGATAAAGATACAAATACAGATTAGATGTAGATATAGATATTTGGATAGGGATATGGATAGATACAGATATACAGAACATTCTATCCAACAGCACCACAATATATTCTCCTCAAACATATAAGAAACATTCTCCAGGATAAATCATATTTTAGGCCATGGAATAAGTCTTAACAAACTAAAGAAGTTTAAGATGACACTAAGTATCTTTTCTAACCACGATGGTATGAACTAGAAATCAATACCAGAAGGAAAACTGAAAAATTCACAATCTTGTAGAAATTGAACAACATACTCCTGAATAAACAATGGATCATGTAAGGAATCAAAATGGAAATAAAAAAATATCTTGAGACAAACAAAAATGGAAACGTAAAATACTGAAACATATGGGAGGGAGCAAAAGCAGTTCTAAGAGGAAAGTTATAGCTATAAAGATGCCTGTATTAAGAAAAATGTAAGATCTCAAATAAACAACCTAACATATCTCGAGGAACTAGAGAAAAAGAACTAAGCAAAAAATTAACAGAAAGAAGATTTTTTAAAAAGGTAAGAGTAGAAATAAATGGAATGGAAACTAGAAAAGTAATTGAAAATGTCAATGAAACTAGTGTTTTTTTTTTAAGTTAAAATTGACAAATCTTAAGCTGAATCAACCAAGAAAAATGACAGAGGACTCAAATGTAATTCTAAATAATAAAAAAGACTTTATGACTGACATCACAGAAATACAAAGGGCCATAAGACACTACTGTAAACAATTATACTCCAATTGATTTTACAACCCAGAAGAAATGGATACATCCTCCCAGCTAAGGGGGACACCATCATTTTTGAAGACATTTTTGTTGGCTCACTTTTGTAGATCAGGGATGATATGTGAATGCTGCAATGATATTTTATTCCATCATTTCAAGAAAAATAATGTGAACTTGGAGGAGTAAAAGCCAAGTTTTGTTAACTATCTGAGAACAGAGAAGCATAGCTAATATAGTCAGCCATGGGATTGAAACAGAGACACTAAGCACTGGTTTATGAGACTTCTCTGATGATGGTTAATTAATCTCAGAGTTCGTAAAAATGAAATAGACAGGCACTCTGTTAAAGTGCTGCTTGACATACAGTGGAGGAAAAAATAAGCATCATAACTCAATTCAAGGGCATGAAAATTCATGGTCTTTTCAGGTTTTAGAACTAAGATGGTTCCCAGACCTCTAGTCCCCTGATTAAGGGAGAGTCTGTGTGTCTCTCTGGGGAAAGATCCTGTCTTATAGTCATATTTGTATCCCATGAATCTTTCTTCAAGTGTTCTACATTTTACAGATGACCAGAAACTTGGAATAGATAAACAACTATTCCTTTTGGAGTTATTAGTTACTAACACAACACTGAACTTACATTGACCCTGAGAGATTCAACACCCTGAAGCCCAAGAGTGCAAAAGCAGACTTAAAGACATTAGGGATTAAATAAAGACTTAAGCCCAGCTCATTTAACAGTACTTCCAGTGGTACCATGGATCCACTAGTAGTCCCTAGACTCATTAAGTCAGGGGCACTAAGGTAGTAAAAGCTAAGCAAAAGTCCCAATAACTACCCATCTCTACCCTATTTACAGGATATCCATGGACCAGACTAGCTGATACATAAAACTAACCATCACACAATGGAAAAGCAGAGGCACAGGGAAAGGAGAGAAAATATGCAAAATTTCTCTGTAGCCTTATCTAAAGCATGCTCTGTTGCTTCAATAATAAACTAAGGTAATACGAACTCTTCAGTGAAAATTCAAAGATTATAAATACCATTAAATCCATGAGAGATGAAAAGGTATGATTCCTATTTTAGCCCACTTATCTAATTACTCAGTAAAAGAGTCATTTGTGAGGTGGAGAATGGCAATCAATTATTACAACCACAAACAGATGGTGATGCCAATCAACTTTTATTCAAGATGTTACCCCTCTAGAGTAAAGCTACACAATCCTGGAATGCTGTCATTAACTCACTAATAAGTGAAATCCAAAGCAGTTTACATTTACTAAATGAACACTATCCTTTCACCTCACTCTGTCACAGCATAGTTCAGAGAAATTGTATTTATTGTATTAGCCACTGTAGTTTAGGATTTTCCAAAAGAAATAAAAATTGGGGTATAGTGCTTATTTGGCCAAGTTACTCCAGGACTGGGAGCCAGCTATAGACAGGGACTGTGTCCAAGTTTTAATTTCCAGAGGGCGGGGGGGAAACATTCTTTGGTGCTTAGCAGACATTTAGTAAATGTTCTCATAATATATGACTAAATAAGTGACTTACAGAGAAAAGAAGTAGGTCCACTAACTAACTCAATGTAAGTTCCCTGTAACTGTATGTGTTTGTAAGGGTATTGTACTTTCAGGAAGTAAAGAGATCTTCAGAAAGAAAAAGACCGAAATAATTTCTAGGATTTCGCTTCAATTACGCAAAAGAAAAAAAATATGTAACTGCCTAGATATGTTTCAAGAATTTTCTGAAATTCTAAGGTAGGCCACAAATTCAATTTACATAATATGTATATATTAATTAACATAATGTGTATACATATTTGCATATATATGTGTGTACGTATGTATATTATGACTCATGTAATAAATAACTTGAGTTTTATATATATATATATATATATATAGGATAGTGTGTATATGTATTATTAGCTGAAGACAAAGTTTATTTTATCTTCAGTAACTTTGTTTTTATGTTTTTCTCCAATATTCAGGATTTTTTAAGGTTTAATTAGAAATACTCTTGATATATATTTTTAAGTAAGCTCAAATTTACCCTCTTTATCCACTAGTGAAGAAATAAGTATTTATAAGATTGAACAAAATCAGAGTTTGAGTTTTATTATAAAAGCTAAGAGCACCTAAATACAATGCTTTCCTGAAAATTTAATACTATATACAATATTTTTACAAAAGCACAATAAAAAGCAAGAAAACTGTTCATAGCATTAAGAAGCCTTTTATCAAGAATTATTTTCCAGGGGTCAGCCAGGAAGATGGCAGAGTAGAAGGATGCTAACTAAGCTCACTTTGTCCCACAGATACAACTAGATAACACTCACATAAGCATAAATAACCCTGGAAAGAATCGGAGACTATCAGAACAAACTCCACAACTGCAGGTAGACAAGAGCCCACACTGAAGAAGGTAGGAATGGCTCAAGATGCAGTCTGGGAGCAAAACAGACCATGGTTGTCCACAGTGGGGAGGGTGCCAGTGATGCAGAAAATGACAAAAACCAGACTTTCACACTTGTGAGTTGATGAATGGGGAGGATGAATCCCTGAAATATTTGCCTTGAGAGAGGGAGAGGCTAAATTTCATGAATTCTTATAAACAAAAGGACTTGGAGGCCCTATTTATTCCTGCTTTAGTTTCGGTAGGTGGTATAGGTTGTATGTGTCTAAGAGTTTATCCATTTCTTCTAAGTTGTCCAATTTGCTTGCATATCAGTTTTCATAATATTCTGTTACTAGTGTTTGTATTACTGTGGTGTTTGTTGTTACATCTCCTCTCTCATTTGTGATTTTATATATTTGAGTCCCCCCTCTGTCTCTCTCTCTCTCTCTCTCTCTTTTATTTTTTTTGGATGAGTCTGGATAGAGTTTATCAATTTTGTTGATTGTTTCAAAGAACCACTCCTGGTTCTACTGATCTGTTCTAATAATTTTTATTTCTTCTCCCTACTGGTTTTGTTTGTTTTTCTTTTTCTAGTTCCTTTAAAGGGTGTAAGTTCAAGTTGCTTACATGAGCTTTTTCTATAACTTTATCTAGATCTATGTATCTGTTAGGTTCATTTGCTCTACAGTGCTTTTGAAATCTTCTCTTTTATTATCAATTTCCTGCCTGGATAGTTTATCTGTTGATAGTTTATCCAGTATTAAGTCCACTACTCTACTGCTGTTTATTTCTCCTTTTAGTTTGTTTAGTATCTGCTTTGCATATATAAGTGTGCCAATGCTGGATGCCTAAATATTTATAATTATTGTATCTTGGTGAATTGACCCCTTTATCATTATATAACATATACCATTGTGGTTAGAAAAGATATTTGATAGCATCTTGAACTTTTTTAGTTTGTTAAGACTCATTCCATAAACTAAGATATGATCTATCCTGGAGAATATTTGTTGCATGCTTGAGGAGAGTGTGTTTTTGTGTGGCTGAATGGAATGTTCTATATATCTGCATCTGCCATATCCCTATCTATATATTCTTATCTACCTATATCTATTTAATGAAGGACCAGGAGGCTTCACAGGAAAATTCCACTAAATTTTTAAAGAGGAGATAATACCTATTCTTCTCAAACTATTTCAAAAAATAGAAAAGAAAGGAGCACTTCCAAATTCATTCTGAGGCTGGTATCACTCTGACACCAAAACCAGATAAAGACACTATAGAAAAAGAGGACTATATGCCAATATCTCTCATGAATATAGATGCAAAAACCCCTCAATAAAATATTAGCAAACCAAATCCAACAATACATTTAAAAAATCATTCACCAGGATCAAGTGAGATTTATTCCTGGGATGCAAGTGTAGTTCAATATTCACAAAACAATTAACATGATACATCACATCAATAAAGGATAAAAACCATATGATTATTTCAACAGATGCAGAAAAAAAGACATTCAAAAAAGTACCACATCCATTCTTGATAAAACCCTCTTCAAAGTATGTCTGCAGGGAATATACCTCAACATAATAAAAGTCTTAGATAAGAAAACCCATAGTTAACATCATACTCAATGGGGAAAAATCAAAAGCTTTTCCTCTAAGGTCAAGAACAAGACAAGGATGCCCCATATCACCACTTTGCTTCAATACAGTATCAGAAGTCCTAGCCAAAGCAATCAGACAACAAAAAGAAATAAAAGGCATCCAAATCAGCAAGGAAGAGGTCAAGCTTTCACTATTTGCAGATGACATGATACTATATACAGAAAACGTTAAAGAACCCACCAAACAACCATTAAAACTGATAAATGAATTCAGTAATGTGGGAAGATACAAAATCAAAGTACAGAAATGCATTCCTGTATACCAATAATGGAGCAGTGGAAAGTGAAATTAAAAGAAAAAAAAACATTGCATTTACAATTGCACCAAAAACACTAAAATATCCAGGAATAAACTTAACCAATGAGGTGAAAGATGTGTACTCTGAAAACTATAAAATACTGATGAAAGAAATTCAAGATAATGCAAAGAAGTGGAACGACATTCTATGCTCATGAGTTAAAAGAACAAATATTGTGAAAATGTCCAAACCATACAAACAAATCCATAGATTTAATGCAATTCCTATCAAAATACCAACAGCATTTTTCTAGAACAAACAATACTAAAATATGTATGAAACCACAAAGGACCCTAAATAGCCAAAGCAATTAGGCTATTGAAAAAGAAAAACAAAACTGGAGGTATCACAATTCTGGACTTCAAGTTATATTACAAAGTGATAGTAATTAAATCAGTATAGTACTAAAAAAAAAAAAAAAAGAGTATGTTACTAACATGAAAAACAGACACATAGATCAATGGAATTGAACAGAAAATCCAGATAGAAGCCCAAACATATATAGTCAATTAACCTTTAACAAAGGAAGAATGGAATAAACAATGGGAAAGAGATAGTCTTTCAACAAATCATGCTGGGAAAACTGGATCGCTACACACGAAAGAATAAAACTGGACCACTTCCTTTCACTACACACAAAAATAAACTCAAAATAGTTTAAAGACCTAAACGTGAGACCTGAAACCATAAAAATCCTTGAAGAGGGCAAAGGCAGTAATTTCTCTGACATCGGCCACAGCAACATTTTCTTAGATATGTCTCCCAAGGTAAGGGAAAAAAAAGCAAAAATAAACTATTGGGACTACATAAAAATAAAAAGCTTTAGCACAGTGAAGGAAACAATCAAAAAAATTATATATAAAGACTATATATAAAAACTATATATAAAACTATATATAAAGACTGCTGAGTGGGAGAAGATATTTGTAAATGACATATCTGATAAAGGGTTAGTATCCAAAAATATAAAGAACTTCTAAAACTTAACACCTAAAACCAAATAATCCAATTAAGAATGGGCAAAAGATATGAACAATTCTCCAAAGAAGACATACAGATGGCTAAGAGATACATGAAAAGATGCTCAACATCACTCTCACCAGGGGAAAGCAAATCAAAACTACAGTAAAAAATCATCTCACACCTGATGGCTAAAATCAAAACACAAGAAACAACAAGCGTTGGTAAGAATGTTGAAAAAAAGGAACCCTCATGCACTGTTGGTGAGAGTGAAAGCTGGTGCAGCTACTGTGGAAAACAGCATGGAGGTTCCTCAAAAATTTCAAAACATAACTATTCTATGAACCAATAATCACACTACTGAGTATTCACTCAAAGAATACGAAAACACTAATTCAAATGGATACATGCACCCCTATGTTTATTACAGCATTAGTTACTATAGACAAACATGTGCCCGTCAATTAATGAATGGCTAAAGAAGATGTGGTATGTGTACACACACACACACACACACACACACACACACTGGAATATTATTCAGTCATAAAAAGAATGAAATCTTGCCATTTGCAACAACATAGATGGAGCTACAGAGTATAATGCTAAAGTGAAATAAGTCAATCAGAAAGACAAATATATGATCTCACTCATGTGGAATTTAAGAAACAAATGAGTAAAGGAAAAAAAAAAAGAGAGAGAGAGACAAACCAAGAAACAGATTCCTAACTACAGAGAACAAACTGATGGTTACTAGATGGATGAAACAGGTGACAGGGATTAGAATACACTAACATGATGAAAAATAAAATAATTTTTAAAATTATTTTCCATCCTCACTGAGACCTGTGGTCAAAGTGTTTGAACTCACCTCTAGTCAGTTTGTATAGCGTTCAGATGTATGTAACTAAAGGTAAGCAATTTTACTTCATTGTTTTCACATAGGTAGAAATAATATGTAAATTATAGAATATAATGGTAATTTTCAAAGATTTAGTGGTTTTGATGAATAACGAATTGGAAAAAGTTCAGGAATGTGTTTTCATTAAAAATTCAAACAAAATAAAATTTTGTTACTCAGTAAACAATGCAACAATGCCCTTCTTAAGGTCAAAACTTTAAAAAGTTTTAAAAGTGCATAATAATTGAAAAGTATCTTAGGCACTAAGAAACTTTAATTCCTATAGAAATAAGTATTGTGATAATGCTGCTACATAACAATAAAAAACAAATGTTTATTGCTTATGCATCTGAAGTCAGCTGGGGTCAGTTAGGAGACTCAGATCATCTTGTCTGGATTGAATGGTTAGTGAGTGATCTACACTGGCTTTTTCTGAGGCCTATATGGCAGCTCCCCTCAATTTGTGCTTCTCCCTCTATTAGATTATCACAGTGTCTTAATCAGCATTCTCCAGAAAAACAGAATCTACAGAGCGTGCATGTGTGTGTGTGTGTGTGTGTGTGTGTGTGTGTGTGTACAGGCTGAAGACCCAGAAACCCAGAAAGTTCTATTTAAGTCCAAAGGCAGTTCACTACAGAAAGAAGAGTCAATGTTGCAGATGAAGTTCAGAGGCAATTTGCTGAAAAATTCTCCCTTATATGGAGATGGCTCTTGTTTTAGTTCTATTTAGGCCTTTTGCTGATTGGATAAAGCCTGTTTGCATTATGAAGAACAATCTGCTTTACTAAAAGTCCACTGATTTAAATGTTAATGTCATCCAAAAACCCCCTCATAGAAAGACCCTGAGTCATGTTTGATAAAAAGCTTGCTGCTAAGTGGCCCTGATTAGCTGATACATAAAATTAACTATCACACATGGGAATAATAGAGGCATGGGAACACAAGAGAAAATATGCAAAATTTTTTTGAGCATAGGCTCAGGATTGGCATAACACCATTTCTGCCACCATCTATGGGATCCAGTACATCACAGCACCAGCCCAAGTTTAAAGAATGGGGAATGAGACACCAGTACTCTTCAGGGTAAAGAAGCATAAAGTCATATATAAAGGTATATGGATACAGAAAGTGGTAAAAAATTGAAGCTATTAATGTAATCAGTTTAAACACTTTTTTAAAATCTTTGGTATGATTTTAACAAATGCATCTTCATCACCTGATTTAATCATACACTTAGATGAATAATTCAGAATGAGCTCTTACAAGTCCAGATAGGATTTGTGAGATTTGAACTTAAAGATATCTATTCTTGCTTGAAAAGTGGTTAACAACCATATTATATAGCACACAGATTTGCAAGTTAGAATTTTTAACCACCACAGCAAAACACTGAGCCAGATGTTTAGTCACCTATTAACAGTATTGTGACCTGTGAAATATGTAGTGTAAACAGACTGAGCATTTACATACTTTATGCCCTGATTTAAAGCTGGATCCCCGACAAGGGAGGGGCAAGACAGTAGAAGATCAGGGTCCCCAAGTCACCTGTCCCCACCAACTTACCTGGATAACTTTCAAATCATCCTGAAACCTACGAATTCGGCCTGAGATTTAAGAGAGAACAGCTGGAATGCTACAGAGAGAAGAGTCTGCTTTTAACAAGGAAGGAAGACAGAAAAAAAATAAGGAAATAAAAAGACATCCAAGGGGGAGGGCCCGCGAGGAGCGGCTAAGGGGGGCTACGAGTGTCCCCAGGACAGGGAAGCCCCGCCCGGAGGAGCAGGAGCTTCACCAAACTTCCCGGATAGAGAAGGGCTGGCAGTGAGCTCGGGCAGGATCCCAGGAGGGCAGGGATGCCCCTAGGCTCCCGGGGAAACTAACAGGACCTGCGCCCCAGGGAGAGCCCTACACCCCGCGGCCGAGCTCCCTAAAGGGCTCCAGTGCACACAGCTGGGCCCAGGAGCAGCTGGGAGGTGGCTCAGGTAGAGGCTCCAGGGGAGGGGGCTGCACAGCCGGGAGTGCAATTCCAGCAGCACAGGCCCAGGAGCCCAGGGCACAGGGGACACAGCCCAGGATCTGGTGCTCCCCTTGGGACAGGAGGAGGCTGGGAGGGCACAGGACAGCGAGGACGCTCCAGCCTCCGGCCGGAGCTGAGCAGATCAGCGGCCCCGCCCCTGGAGCATCCCGGCCTCTGCGGACTGAGAGCTCCATAGTTACTGCAGGAGCTGCCTCCAGGGCTGGAGAGCTGGCCGCCGCCACTGTTGTTGTTTCTCCTGGCGTCACCTTGTACCTGGGACTGAGCAGGGGCCTCACAGGATAAACAGCTCCCACTGTGCTGTGCACCTGGCAGGGGGTTGGGCAGCTCCCCCAGGGGCACGCAGTTGAGAATCAGCACAGCAAGCCCCTCCCCCAGAAGACCAGCTAGACGGACAGAAGATAAGCAAGTTATTGACCAAGCAGCACTGGAAAGTTCCAGGGGAAGTTGAGGGATTTATAGTATATAGAATCAGAGGATAACCCCCCTTATTATTTGCTTACTGTTTGTTCCCTCCCCCCTTTTTTTTTCTTTTTTCTCTCTTTTTCTCCTTTTTCCAGTACAACTTGTTTTTTGGCCACTCTGCACTGAGCAAAATGACTAGAAGGAAAAACTCACCTCAAAAGAAAGAATCAGGAACAGTCCTCTCTCCCACAGAGTTACAGAATCTGGATTACAATTCAATGTCAGAAAGCCAATTCAGAAGCACAATGATAAAGCTACTGGTGGCTCTGGAAAAAAGCATAAAGGATTCAAGAGACTTCATGACTGCAGAATTTAGATCTAATCAGGCCGAAATTAAAAATCAATTAAATGAGATGCAATCCAAACTGGAGGTCCTAACGATGAGGGTTAATGAGGTAGAAGAACGAGTGAGTGACAAAGACAAGTTGATGGCAAGGAAGGAAATTGAAGAAAAAAGAGACAAACAATTAAAAGATAATGAGGATAGGTTAAGGGAAATAAGTGTAGCCTCAGAAGGAAAAATCTATGTTTAATTGGGGTTCCCGAGGGCACCGAAAGGGACAGAGGTCCAGAATGTGTATTTGAACAAATTATAACTGAGAACTTCCCTAACTTGGGAAGGGAAACAGGCATTCAGATCCAGGAGATAGAGAGGTCCCCTCCTAAAATCAATAAAAATCATTCAACACCTTGACATTCAATAGTGAAACTTCCAAATTCCAAAGATAAAGAGAAGATCCTTAAAGCAGCAAGAGACAAGGGATCCCTAACCTTTATGGGGAGAAATATTAGATTAACAGCAGATTTCTCCACAGAGACTTGGCAGGCCAGAAAGGGCTGGCAGGATATAGTCAGGGTCCTAAATGAGAAGAACATGCAGCCAAGAATACTTTACCCAGCAAGGCTCTCATTCAGAATAGAGGAAGAGAAAAAGAGCTTCCAAGATAGGCAGAAACTGAAAGAGTATGTGACCACCAAACCAGCTCTGCAAGAAATATTAAGGGGGATTCTGTAAAAGAAAGGGGAAGTCCAAGGAAACAATCCACAAAAACAGGGACTGAATAGGTATCATGATGACACTAAATTCATATCTTTCAATAGTAACTCTGAACGTGAATGGACTTAATGACCCCATCAAAAGGCGCAGGGTTTCAGACTGGATAAAAAAGCAAGACCCATCTATTTGTTGTCTACAAGAGACTCATTTGAGATGTAAGGATACCTACAGCCTGAAAATAAAAGGTTGGAGAACCATTCACCATTCAAATGGTCCTCAAAAGAAAGCAGGGGTAGCCATCCTTATATCAGATAAATTAAAGTTTATCCCAAAGACTGTAATAAGAGATGAAGAGGGACACTATGTCATACTTAAAGGATCTATCCAACAAGAGGACTTAATAATCATCAATATTTATGCCCCAAATCTGGGAGCTGCCAAGTATACCAATCAATTAATAACCAAAGTTAAGACATACTTAGATAATAATACACTTATACTTGGTGACTTGAACACAGCACTTTCTACAATTGACAGATATTCTAAGCACAATATCTCCAAAGAAACAAGAGCTTTAAATGATACACTGGACCAGATGGATTTCACAGATATTTATAGAACTTTACATCCAAATGCAATTGAATACACATTCTTCTCAAGTGCACATGGATCTTTCTCCAGAATAGACCACATACTGGGTCACAAATCAGGTCTTAACTGATACCAAAAGATTGGGATCATACCCTGCATATTTTCAGACCATAATGCTTTGAAACTAGAACTAAATCACAAGAAGAAGTTTGGAAGGAATTCAAACATGTGGAGGTTAAGGACCATCTTGCTAAAAGATGAAAGGGTCAACCAGGAAATTAGAGAAGAATTAAAAAGATTCATGGAAACTAATGAGAATGAAGATACAATGATTAAAAATCTTTGGGATACAGCAAAAGCAGTCCTGAGGGGGAAATACATCTATACCCTAAAAACTACAGAACACTTCTGAAAGAAATGGAGGAAGACACAAAGAGATGGAAAAATATTCCATGCTCATGGATTGGAAGAATTAATATTGTGAAAATGTCAATGTTACCCAGGGCAATGTACACGTTTAATGCAATCCCTATCAAAATACCATGGACTTTCTTCAGAGAGTTGGAACAAATCATCTCAAGATTTGTGTGGAATCAGAAAAGACCCCAAATAGCCAGGAGGATACTAAAAAAGAAAACCATAGCTGGGGGCATCACAATGCCAGATTTCAGTTTGTACTACAAAGCTGTGGTCATCAAGACAGAGTGGTACTGGCACAAAAACAGACACATAGATCAATAGAACAGAATAGAGAATCCAGAAGTGGACCCTCAACTTTATGGTCAACTAATATTCGACAAAGCAGGAAAGACTATCCACTGGAAAAAAGACAGTTTCTTCAATAAATGGTGCTGGAAAAATTGGACATCCACATGCAGAAGAATGAAACTAGACCACTCTCTTCACCATACACAAAGATAAACTCAAAATGGATGAAGGAAGATCTAAATGTGAGACAAGATTCCATCAAAATCCTAGAGGACAACACAGGCAACACCCTTTTTGAACTTGGCCACAGCAACTTCTTACAAGATACATCCATGAAGGCAAAAGAAATAAAAGCAAAACTTATTGGGACTTCATCAAGATAAGAAGCTTTTGCACAGCATAGGATACAGTCAACAAAACTAAAAGACAACCTACAGAATGGGAGAAGATATTTGCAAATGACGTATCAGATAAAGGGCTAGTATCCAAGATCTATAAAGAACTTATTAAACTCAACACCAAAGAAACAAACAATCCAATCATGAAATGGGAAAAAGACATGAAGAGAAATCTCACAGAGGAAGACATAGACATGGCCAACATGCACATGAGAAAATGCTCTGCATCACTGGCCATCAGGGAAATACAAATCAAAACCACAATGAGATACCACCTCACACCAGTGAGAATGGGGCAAATTAACAAGGCAGGAAACCACAAATGTTGGAGAGGATGCGGAGAAAAGGGAACCCTCTTACACTGCTGGTGGGAATGTGAACTGGTGCAGCCACTCTGGAAAACTGTGTGGAGGTTCCTCTAAGCATTAACAATAGACCTGCCCTATGACCCAGCAATTGCACTGCTGGGGATTTATCCCAAAGATACAGATGCAGTGAAACGCCGGGACACCAGCACCCCAATGTTTCTAGCAGCAATGGCCACAATAGCCAAACTGTGGAAGGAGCCTCGGTGCCCGTTAAAGATGAATGGATAAAGAAGATGTGGTCTCTGTATCAATAGAATATTATTCAGCCATTAGAAACGACAAATACCCACCATTTGCTTCAACATGGAGGGACCTGGAGGGTATTAAGATGAGTGAAATAAATCAATCAGAAAAGGACAAACATTATATGTCATTTGGAGAATATAAAAATTACTGAAAGGGAATAAAGGGAAAGGAGAGAAAATGAGTGAAAATATCAGTGAGGGTGACAAAACATGAGAGATATCCAACTCTGGGAAATGAACATGGGGTAGAGGAAGGGGAGGTGGGTGGGGGGGTTGGGGTGACTGGGTGATGGGCACTGAGGGGGGCACTTGGGATGAGCACTGGGTGTTATTCTATAGATTGGCAAATTGAACTTCAATAAAAAATGATAATTAAAAAAATAAAAATAAAAATAAAATAATAAAGCTGGATCCCCAATGCTTAAATATTATACAATTAAAATAATAAGTCTAGGGATCCCTGGGTGGCTCAGCAGTTTAGTGCCTGCCTTCGGCCCAGGGTGTGATCCTGGTGTCCGGGGATCAAGTCTCGCATCAGGCTCCCTGCATGGAACCTGCTTCTTCCTCTGCCTGTGTCTCTGCCTCTCTCTCTCTCTCTCTCTTGGTTTCTCATGAATAAATAAATAAATCCAAAAGTGAATTAATTAATAGTCTTTAGATGTCTATCCTGAAGTGATACTCTTTTTTTTCTTCCTCCATAGATCATTTTAAGGGAGGAAGGGGTTACAAATTTCTACATGAAAGATGCCAAGAAAAGCTTAAAAAATTTGAAGCAAAATAAAAATAATTTCATATAAATATTGACAGGAATATTTTGTGTTAAGATAAATCTTGGTAATCATTTTATTTTTCAAATATTGGCAAGGCCCTGAATAATGTCAAAGTAAGAAAAAAGACAAATTATATGAAGACATTTTCTGATGATCTCTAAAAAAAAAAAATGTTTAAAGTCGCTTGAAAAATAATTGTTATAAAATATGTATTTTTTCATTCATTTCTCCATTAGAAATGTTAATCTGATTTGGTATTTTAAGATTTAATTATGCATGAGGAATATTTTTCTCATGCTTATTTGATTTTTACAATTTCCTGTTTTCAGATTTAAAATTTATTTTTCGTAATGGTAAGAAACATTAATTCTAAGTTTGAATAAATTATACATACAAACAGCTAGACGTAAAGAAGGGTAGTAAGTAAATATATTACACTTAAAGACAGCTGGAGCTCACCAAATATTTGGTATTACAAATTGGTTTTAAATACTGATTAGGTGGCTAATAATATTCATAAAGATAACTAACTCAAGTCCAGTAAAATTATTCTTTATTATAAACTATACATTTTTAATCATATAACATCATCTTATTTTAAACAGTGTTCATGTTACCATTTTCAGGACAAACCCATCCTCCTTTATTTTTTCTGGAGTCACATACAGAAAAGACCTCTTGGTCTCTTAGTTTAATTCAAGATCCCTACAAGCATCATGAAAGCAAACACATGATTTTTGAAACCTAACTCAAAATTGCAAGTAGTTGCTAAGATTTATATACAGGTAAGAACTTCTTTGATGACATGTTTTTCCCCAGTCATCCTCCTCCCAGCAAATTTCAAAGTAGGCAAATAGATCAAATCAGAATATATATCAAGACTAAATTTCAAAATTAATCATCATCAAGTCAAAGATTTTTTTAGAGCATTATCATCCGGATATCTTTTCTTTGTAGGACTTTGCCATCTTTTGAACTAGTATAATACTAATTACTCCATAAATGTTCCAAATAAATCAAAGCATGTGTCATTCTGAAATGTCTCAGATCTTCATATAAAACATTTCAGACTATATAAATCCTAAATACCAAACAGGGAAATATTCCAACCCTGCAATATAATTAAGAACTGGACTACAATAATAAATTTTTTTTCAAATGTATTCCTCAAGATTCACTCTCTTGAAATGGGTAAGGGACATTTTAGGATCTGGGAAAAGATCATCTTCAGCATAAAGGCTAAATGACAGAATAATATAAGCTAAGGAAGAATTGTTAAGTTAGAAAAAATGTCAATCATGAAGCAGTGTTACACTGGTTTTAGTGAGAAAGACTCGAATGCCAAAATTGTCTCTGACATTACTATGTGGATTAATGGCTTAAAAATTTTTTTCAAGAATTTTAAATTTCTTCCTGTGGAAATAAGCATAATAATAAAGTTTCCGGGATCCCTGGGTGGCGCAGTGGTTTAGCGCCTGCCTTTGGCCCAGGGCGCGATCCTGGAGACCCGGGATTGAATCCCATGTCGGGCTCCCAGTGCATGGAACCTGCTTCTCCCTCTGCCTGTGTCTCTGCCTCTCTCTCTCTCTCTGTGTGACTATCATAAATAAATAAAAATTAAAAAAAATAAAAATAAATAAAAATAAAAAAATAAAGTTTCGGTGAGAAATTTTTAGAAATTATAACTTATATAGATTATTTGGCATTAAGTAAGTCCTCAATACGTGGTTACTGCTCCTTTATACTCTAATCTTTATTGGGACAGAAAATAAATCTGTCTTTTCTAAGTGTTGTGTGTCTCCAGCCTCTGGAATAATTCCTGCACTATCGTGTGCACAATAAATCTTGGTGAATGGGTTAATAAATACATCTGGCAAGCACAAAAAATGGAAAAAAGTATAGATGAGAATTTAAAATGCCACATTTCTCCATACCATCCAATTAATTGGAAAGGCTTTACTTTAAAAGTGGTAAGACATAATGAACAAAAAGGTACTTTCCCATTTATTTTTAGTCATTTATTATATTAATGTACTATGAATTAATGTAGTTGCATTAATTTATGGGAAATGCACATGGGAGATGACATGCCAACAAAAATGGCAATCATTCAGATAAAATCATAAAGAAAATACAGTGTAGTAACTGAAAAGATTTGAAAACGGTGAGTCTCAGGAACTTAATAATTTGTCCTTGTCCAATTTGGAATTTATTTTGTTTACGGTTTTTAAAATTATGACAATTTGTTAAGTTGGTCATTTCACCTCTGGTCCTCACATAACTATCTTCCTTATTCTCCTATTTCTTTGTAAATGAATCACTATGTCTATAGCTACCTCCCACCAATTCCATATTAATGTGTTTCTTGCACTGTTTTTGCACATTTCTCTTAATTCTTTCCCTAGGTATTTTCCACTCATTTTTGCATCTTTCTTTGGGAACTCTTGTATGATACAATATATGATCATCAACCTGACTATATAAATCTAGGACTTTAAATTAAAGAAACTACTTGGGATCCCTGGGTGGCGCAGTGGTTTAGCGCCTGCCTTTGGCCCAGGGCGCGATCCTGGAGACCCGGGATCGATTCCCACGTCGGGCTCCAGGTGCATGGGGCCTGCTTCTCCCTCTGCCTATGTCTCTGCCTCTCTCTCTCTCTGTGTGTGACTATCATAAATAAATAAAAATTAAAAAAAAAAGAAACTACTTAAAAAATTGGTGGGAGAATTATTGCAATGGTGGATTAGAAAGTTTGAAGTGACTAAAATATCTTAGAAAGTATTTTCTCTTAAGTCTGATTGCAAACATTTGACAGATAACAAAGAAATAAAAACTACTGTAACATCCAAGAAAAGAAGAAAACCCAGAGAATATTCAGGTCTTTTTCTCTTACTTGCCAGGGAGGGACCTTGGGAGAAGGTAACTGAGACATGAAGAAGCTAAGCAATGATTCTGAAAGCCTCATGGGACAGGGAGACAAACCTGGTAAGCACAACCTGACAAGGGGAGGGGGCTAGAAAAACCACCCATATTTTGGGTTGGACAGCCTTAAGCAAAGATAGACTGGTGGTGAACCAATATAGACGATTCCTCAAAGGGATTGAAGCCTAAAGTGTGAGCGTTTCACTTCCCACAACTAAATTGAGAAGCAATGGAATTGCTAATGCACTTCCAACTGGCAGAAGGAAATAGCTATCCTTTCTGAAGGAAATAATCCTATGCAGACGTTAGGTTATTTTTACAACTTTTTATGTACAATACTACCACTCAATAAAAACAATAATAATGGAGCACACATGAGAAAAGTCAGTATGAATTAGCCATGTGATACAAGAGATAGTAAAAACACACTCCCAAGGGATCTAGATACTGGAATTCTCAAATCCTAAATTTAAAATACTTAATACAAAAAATAAATAAATAAAATAAAATAGTTAATACATACAAGGAAATTAAATACTTAAAATTTCAACTAGAAAAATAAACACTTGGTCTACACACAAAATTAAACTCCTGAAGTTGATAAAGAAAAACTTTGAGTACAAAGCAGATTTTCAAAAGAGACAAAATGAGTACCAACTTTTCAACAGAAACAATTTTACATGTATCGCTCAATAACTGAGAAGAAAAATCAATAGGATATAAAAGATTTGAAAAACAGAGTGAAAAAATGATCTAATGCCCATTTATAGAAGACAGCATCCAGCAACTGTGAATATGCATTACTTCCATGTGCAAATAGGATATTTAACAGAACTGATCATATTCTGGGCCAGAAAACAATCTCAGCATGTCTTAAAATGTAACATATTGATTGTGTTTTCTGACCAAAAGGGAATTAAGCTATAATCTGTAATGAAAAGCTCTAGGAAAATCACATTATATTTTGAGATTAAGCTGTAAATGATTCTTGAAAAAATCATAATTGAAATTAGAAAACATTTTGAAATAAATCAAATTTAAAATACTATATAAAAAATTTGTGGTTGACTTCTGCTTCAAGGCAGTCATGATTAACTTTTATGAGAATTTACTTCCCCTCTAAACAATGAGAAAACTGGACCAAATATATATATATATTTTTTTAAAAAATGGTTTTTATGCATTGGACCAAAAGCATCAAAGAAGTGTGATTACTAATAAAAAGTAAACAAAACAGGCCTAATAACACATGACTTTAAAACTTCATTAAAAAGCAACTAAAGGGATCCCTGGGTGGCTCAGCGGTTTAGCGCCTGCCTTCGAACCAGGGCGGGATCCTGGAGTACCGGGATTGAGTCCCACATCGGGCTCTCTGTGTGGCGCCTTCTTCTCCCTCTGCCTGTGTCTCTGCCTCCCTCTCTCTCTCTGTGTCTCTCATGAATGAATAAATAAAATCTTTTAAAAAAAAGCAACTAAAATCAGAGTGTAATTTTGGTATAAAGGTAGACATATACATCTGTAGAGAGAATAAAGAACACAGAACTGGGCATACACACATGCGCAATTAAGTTTTGACAAACTTTGCAAGGTCACTCATTATGGAAATGATACTGTTTTCAACAAATTGTGCAGAAACAATTGTTTGTCCATTTGCAAACAAAACAGACACATCACAATTCATACACACAAAATAATAAGATGTAATAGAACAAAAACCTAAAGATAAGAGTTAAGACTATCAAACAACAAGGAAAAATATGAAAAGATAACCTTTGTGACTTTGAATTAGGTGATGATCTATTAAATAGGTCTCCAAAGCATGAAGGATAAAGATAATAAATATATTTGTTCAAAATTTAAAATATGCTCTTCACAAAACCAAGCAACACTTCCCCCCACCCATGTGTACACACATGAAAAGGCAAACGAGGAAAAAATATTTACAAAACACATAATTCAGTAAAACACTCATGTTCAGAATATATTAGGAAACATTACAACTCAATAATAAGGCAAACTACCCAGAATAGATCAGAAGTTTTGAACGATATTTTACCAGTGAGGTTATATAAATAGCAAATAAACATACAAAAATATGCTCAGTACCACTGGTCATATTCAAATGAAATGACCATGATACAGGACTATACATTCACTAAAAGGGCTAAAATTAGAAGCAGAGACAAAACCAAGTGTTGGAGAAGCTGCAGAATTAGTGGAATTCTCTTATAGTGATAATTGAGGGCAAAGCATCACAACCAGTTTAAGAAATAGCTTCTTGGTGTCTTAGGAAGCTAAAAATGCATTCACTATAGAACTCAGAAAGTCACATCTTAAATATTTACCAAAAAGATATGAAAACCGATGCTCATGCAAAGATTCATGGTAACTTTATTAATAATAACTCAAAATAGAAATGACCCAAATGTGAATGATTTTTAAAAAATGGTATATTTACACAATGTAATATAACTCACCATTAAAAAGAATTACTACTGGAGCCCCTGGGTGGCTCAGTCTGTTAAGCATCTGCCTTCAGCTCAGGTCATGATGGTGGGGTCCTGGGATGGAGCCCAGAATTGTCCAGTCATCAGGCTATCTGCTCAGCGGGGAGTCTGCTTCTCTCTCTCCCTCTGTTGTCCCCCCACCCCGCCCCCTCTCATGTCTCTCTCTAATAATTAAATGAAATCTTTAGGGCAGCCTGGGTGGTTCAGTGGTTTGGTGCCTGCCTTCAGCCCAGGGTGTGATCCTGGAGACCCGGGATTAAGTCCCAGGTCGGGCTCCCTGCATGGAGCCTGCTTCTCCCTCTGCCTGTGTCTCTGCCTCTCTCTCTGTGTGTCTCTCATGAATAAATAAATAAAATATTTAAAAAAATAAAAAAATAAATGAAATCTTTATAAATACAAATAAAAAGACATGCAGATATAATAAATTCATAGAGTTTATTTTTCTAAGATTTTATTTATTTATTCATGAAAGACACAGAGAGAGGTAGAGACATAGGCAGAGGGAGAAGCAGGCTCCCTGAGGGAAGTCCTATGTGGGACTCTATCCTAGGACTCCAGGACCACACCCTAAGCCAAAGGCAGATGCTCAACCACTGAGCCACCCAGGCGTCACCATAGAGTGCATTTTAAATGCATTCCAATAATTTGCAACTTAAGCATATTATACAAATCCCTGGAAAACTATATCATTTAATACTGCCATAGAAAGCAATGCAAAATCTATAAAATTCTAAGAAAATCTATCTGTAATTAAAAAACATCTAATAAATGTCAGATTCATAGTTTTCAAGAGTTCTTCCAAACACCTGAGGGGAGATATTAAACAAATTCAATACAAAAGTTGTAAAAATTCCAGAATAGCCTCATTAGCAAAATTTGAAAATAACATTATTAAAATAATGTAATTATTTTTATTTTCATTATTAAAATGTTTATTTTTATTTTATTTTTATATTTTATTATTAAAATTATTTTATTTTTATATTTTATTATTAAAATAATATTAAAATATCATAAGTGAATATAGCCTTTGAATTGATAGAAACTTGTTTAAAACCTTATTTGCAGAAACAACTAAGCAAATGTAAAAATATAATTTTAGAACTCTAAATTGGACATATTCCAGGAATGCAAGATTAGTATAGCATTTGAAAATCTATTTAGTTTCACATCTTTAAAGTAGGACAAAAATATGTAATTATTTCAGTAGATTTAGCAAATATATTTTTAACCAAAAAAAATTTTAGAAAACTAAAAACAGAATTTAAGAGGTCTTTATCTAACAAATTTAATGAATAGATATTGAAATTATATCCACACTTTGAAATCAAAATGTAACAAAAATGCTTGCCACTACGGTTTCTATTAAGAGTTATGCAGGAGGCAAAAAAAAAATAAAATAAAATAAAGAATCAAAAATGAGTGAATAAAGTAAATAAAATACATAATGTTAAAAAGAAAAAAAATAAAATACCCTCATATGAAGATGGCATAAATTGCATATAGAGTTCAAAATAGCATGCAGATGAACTATTTGAATTAATAAGTAAATTTTTAAGGTCAACAAGAAAATTAAAATATATCTAATCATTGTACCAAAAAAATTTTAATGGAGGTTTTAAAAATCATGTCTTTTGGGATGCCTGGGTGGTTCAGAGGTTGACTGCCTTCATGGCTCAGGGTGTGATCCCAGGGTCCTGGGATTGAGTCCCCCATCAGGCGCTCTCCTCAGGGAGCCTGCTTCTCCCTCTGCCCATGTCTCTGTCTCTCTGTGTCTCTCATGAATAAATAAAATCTTAAAAAAATTAAAAACAAAAAATCATGTCTTTCCTAAGCATCAAAATCAAACACTGGAACATCAGGTTTCCAGTTCTGCAATGTAAGGAGTTTGAAAGTTGCTAAGTTGCCACTCTTCCTAACCACAAGTAAAAAGTGGAACACACTGAACAATCAACAACTCTTGGATTTGTAAGACAGAGGAGGGCAGGAGGCAAACCGCTGCCCCCAAGATTGGAGAGACAAAGGGAATCATGTAATCACAACTCACCGAACAGAGACACAGAGTGGAAACTGCCTCAGGACCTGGTGCCAGGGTCAGAAAACCCGAACCATAGTTGATTAATTGCTAAAGGCTCAATGTGGACAAGTTTGACATTTCAAAACTCCAGGGGGATCCAGTCACAAATCACAATATTGGTGCGTTGCCCTCTGGAGATTCACCAGGTTTCCAAAGTAAATGGAGAAAAAAATTTCTCTCCAACTTCAGGGAAGGATTTGGGGAAAGGAAATATTTTGAAATACACCAGAACATTCTGTTCTTAACGAGGCCAGGCCTCAGGGGAAACTAGTTCACCAAAGCCTGACCTGCTGGGGTATTATCAGAGAATAGCTAACTGCCCTGGGGGGGGAGGGAAGAAACACAACTCCAGCCCACTCTAGGGATAGGATAGACCTATCCCACCAGAGGGGAGACAAAACAAAACTAAGAAATAGTTGTTCACAGTCCAAACATAGGCTCACTAAAACACTGAGACCTAATCACAGAACTACAGAACATCTCTTCACCCCCTACACCTGACCACCACATTACTGAAGACCTATTAACAGTATTTCCTTTTAGCTAGTACATCATATTCACACACAGAAAAAGGCAAAAAAAAAAAAAAAAAAAAACTGTCTGAAGGGAAAAGAAAGCATCAGAACCAAAGATGACAGAGATGTTGGAATTTATCAGACTAGAAATTTAAAACAACTGTGATGAATATGCCGAGGGCTCTAAAGTATAAAGTAGACAGCAGGCAGTTACAGAAGGCAATGGCAGCAGAGATACAGAGATCCTCAGAAAGAACCAAAAAGAAATGCCACAGATTAAAAACACTGTAACAGAAATGAATACTTTTGATGGGCTTATTAGTAGATAGGACACAGCTGAGGAAAATCTCTAAGCTATACAGGAAAAGCCTTGAAAACTTTAAAGTAATGAGAACAAAGAATGAGAAAAATAGAATATCCAAGGACTGCGGGAAAACAGCAAAACGTATTAACACACGTGTAATGAGAATACCAGAAGGAAAAGAGAGAACAGAAGAAATATTTGAATCAATGATGATAATCAATTTCCCCCAAATTAATGTCAGCTACCAAACTGCAGATCCAAAAACTAGGAGAATGTGAAGGAGGAATAATGGGGGGGCGGGGGGGAACCAAACCAAATCAAACAAAAAAGCCACACACACTATACCCAGGCCTATCATTTTCTAACTATAGAAAATCAAGGTTAAGAAAATCCTGAAAGAGGCCAGAGAGGGTAAAAAAATTTAAAATAATAATAATAAAAATTAAAACCGCCTTACAAAGATAAGAATTACATCCAAACTCTCTTCAGAAACCATGTGAGCAGGAAGAGTATGGAGTGAAATATTTAAAGCGTTGAGAGGGCTCCTGGGTGGCTCAGTCAGTTAAGCACCTGACTCTTGATTTTGGCTCAGGTCCTGACCTCAGAGTTGTGAGATCAGCCCAACATCCAGCTCCACATTCATTACAGAGTCTGCTTAAGACTCATTATACCACAATAAGACTTTAAAATGTGCCAGTATTAAAAATATATTTCACTGTTTTTATTATTTTGTACTAATTTCATAAATGAAATAAAAAAATAAATGTAAGACATATTAACTTCTCAAACCTCACACAGTAAGAAATTTCAAAGTCAGGGCATCAAATTTTTATTTTTAATCATTTGCAATTTTCCTTTTATAAAACTTTTCTTCCTTGAAAATCCCTTAATACTTAATATATAATATGGTATTAAAGACTAAATGTTTATGTCTTCTCTAAAAACATTCATATATGAAACCTCCTGCCCCACATGATGATGCCCCTGAGAGTTAATTAAGATTAAATAAGATCTTAGAGGTTGAGTCCTCATGAAGGGGAATAGTGTCCTCTAAAGAGTCATGAGAGAGCTTGCTACCTTCTCTGCTTTTTGCCATATGAGGATACATGGAGAGAAAGTGGCATCTTGTAACCTACAAGAATGCTCTCATCAGAAACAAGCCATGGTGGCACCATGATCTGGGATGTCCAGCTTCCAGAACCATGAGAAATATATTTCTGTTGTTTAAAAGCCATCCACTCTATGGCATTTTTGATATAGCAGCTCAAGCTTAGACATGTAACATACACTCTTTTCCCATTCTTCCAAATTACTCATTTATACTGTTCTTCTTTCCCCTTTTAAGTGTCGTTTGCCATTTGTATCTTATAATTTGCTTTCTGTTCATTTCCTTTAATATATTTTTATATTACATAATTAAAATTAACTTACAACAGCAGATTTCAGTATACTTAGTGAGGGATGTAGTTGGACAGTTTTTCACAATTACAATATTACTCATAACTAGATCAAATCATTCCAAATATAGTCTTCTTTTAATAGGTACCCATTGTTAATTTTATCTTCTCTGCAGTACAATTATTAATGGGACACTGTGCTTCATTACATGCCACATGCCCTCAACCTCTTATAGTGTCTTTCATTCATTTTTCTATTCTAGTGCCTAGAAATAATTCAGAAAGCATTTGCAGTTTCTCTATTATTCTAAATTATGTCTCTTCAAAACTTTGACTACTATAATGTCTATTATGTACAATTTATTTATAGAAAATGCATCTCAAGAGCACAATCAAAGCTACTTTATATTTTAAATCTATTATATAGATGTTTAAGATAGTAACTTTTCCCCAAATAATCAGTATTCTAAAATTGTCACAAATTATCTAACTCTGTTAAGATTATTTTGTATCAAGTTATTATTGGAATTCTCACATACTTAAGTCCTTAAATTAAGATATTAAAGGTGTATCAATTTTTTCTATGAATCATTTGCAGTAACAAATTAGGCAGATTTGTAACTTTTTAAGTACTGAAACAGTATTGTTATATTTTACTAATAATTAAAGTACTTCTAATTTATTTTAGAAAAAATGAAATTTATATATTATCTTAAATAACGAGATTCTTTAATAAGGAAATTAAAATGACCTTATCACTATCAGAAAAATATGACATAATTTTAATTATGAAATATTAAAAACTATTAATATTTTGGGTTATGATCTCTCAAGATTATTTCTACCTATACAGAACACTTCCCCATATCAGATTCATAGAAATAAACGGAAATGTCTTCTGTTTTGATATATTTTATTTCTTAATTTTTTTAAACTTATTTATTTATTTTGAGGGGAGGGGGACAGGGAAAGAGAAGCCTCAAGAAGACTCCCTGATCAGTGAGGAGCCCACTGGGGGCTCGATACCAGGACCCTGAACTCATGACCTGAGCTGAGATCAAAAGCCAGCCACTCAATCGAATGAGCCACTCAGGCTCCCCTTGATATCTTTTAAACTTAGAATTTGAGATGCTCTCAACAGATGATGGAGTGAAATAATTAGACTTTTCTCTCCCAATAATTGTTGAAATGTGCAAAAAAAAAAAAAATTATGAAACAGCCAAAGCAACAGGACAAAACTTCAGGCTGTAACATTTGAAAAATATGTATACAGCAGCTTTAAAAAAATGACACTGTGGCATAGACTGGCAAGGCTCCCAACCCTGGCCCTGAGGAGAAGATGGAATATTGAGTGAGAAAGGAAGGTAAATAGAGCACACTCAGAATTGTCAGAAATTCCTCACTATTTCAAACAAAGTAGAATTGGGGTCAGAGAGGGGAAAAATAGAAAATTGCACCTCCGTCTCTGTGATTTTTGGCCTGGGTTTTGGTGGAGACTATTAATGGACATACCTACTGTAAAGAGTCACACCAAACAAATACAAAGGGTGCCCCTGGCAAAAGCATGTGCATTAGGCTTCACATGCACCCTGTTCCTTTGTTTATTTAATGTAACTTTCCTCCATACATTCCAAGAAATAGCAACTATTCCAGACGTTAGCACTAATGACAAAAATGAGATAGCATGAGTCTGTTCTCACAGAATTTAAATTCTACTGGGTGAGATACAGGGTAAGATTACAGAATGCTGATTGTTTCACATCACAGGATAGCTGAACTAAATCATGAAGAATTATTTGATGAAGAGTATCTAGGATGAGAAGGTGGGCACATTAGGGTGGCAAAGCCTCTCTGTAAGGAGAGTGATCCATCGCCTAAATGAAGGATCTGGGCAAAGATCAGAAGACAGAGTGATCTAAAGAGGGCAAAAGTACACAGGCCCTGAGGAAAAAACAGGTTCATCAAATTCCCTGGCTGAAATCAATCCCTAGATGGCTAATGAGTTACAGTAAGACATACAGAGAATAAGCTTAAAGAGAAAAAACAAGCTGGATCACGCATACCACGGAAAAGCTAGGGTTTTATTTGAAGTGGAACTGGAAGTCACAGGAATACTTTGAACTGAAGAGTAATATGATGGGCCTTGCACTTTTAAAAGTTCATTTTGGAGGATGTGTGGAAAATGGGCTTCATAATGGCAGCACAAAACTCAATTTGGAGGCTATTCCAGAAATCCACATGAGTGAAAATAATGGGTGGTAACTTGGTAATACTGGCTATGGAAGAGGTTGATGAGTAGAGATATTTGTTAATGTTTATGAATTGGGTGTGTATAAGTGGAACATGATAAAATATGATCTGAAATCCAGATTACGCCTTCAATAATAAAAAATGTATTTCTGACTATATGAAGAGGACCTGGATTAGGATAAATTTCAGAAGACAGAACAGAGCTCAAGAGCTACAAGAAAAGCTCTCCAGGGTCCCAGGTGAGTTCCAGTCCTCCACTGTGCTACAGACAATGCTACCGAAGCCAGGGATGCTTGATCCTTTCCTGTTTTAGATCCAGAGGAGAAAATGAAGACAAAGATTATCCAAGAATACACTCTTCCTTGAGACTAGCTTTTCAGCATGTGACATGGGAAATAGAAACCAGGAAAGAGCATACCACAGCAGGCATGGGGAGGCTGGTGGAAACAGAGTATTGATAGCTTGTTTTCCAAGCTATCTCACTTAAAGGCTTCTTGCTGCAGGCCTCCTGATATTCTGGAGATGCTTTTGAACCTATTTATTCCTCAGCATCACCTTCCTACTTTTCGTGAAATGTGTAAGCTCTTTAGCATCCTTAAATAAATAAATTTACTTGTTACCAATGTCATCTTTGTTGTTATCATTGTTCACCATGAAAAAACCAACTGACATACATAAAGTATGGATGGCTGGTACCCTAAAGTTAAAAATCCAATGATTAGTTTAAAAAAAAGGAATAAAGAAATACATAAGGAAGAGTTAGAGGCGAGATCACCTGAAAACTTAACACAATTCTGAAAGAGAGAGAGAGAGAGAGAGAGAGAGAGAGAGAGAGAGAGATGGCCTACCAGATCCAAAGTACTTTTATCAAACCATACCAATTAAAACACTGGGAATTTGCATATAACTTAATGAGCAAATATATGACTAAGTAAATAGAAGAGTCTAGGAATTCAGAAATATAAACAAACACATATGAGAAATTGATAGCACTGCTTTCTGTATTAGTGTGAAAAAATAGACTGTTCTATAAATGGGATATAAACTTACCTGTCCTCATAAACAAGATCAAGTTATAACATACATTACTCTATACACAGGTATGAATTTGAGGTGACCTTAAATTAAAATGAGAAAAGAAAAAAAAACTAGGTTTATTACATTTCATTGCACATAACTAAAATCTGTTCTACAGAATGACAATGTAAATAAGTTAAATGACAAGCCACAGAGACTGAGTACACATTTCCAACACAAATACATTAAAAAATAATAAATTGTATTATATATAGACTTTACCTATAAGGAACTTTTAAAACAATCTAATTATATAAACAGAAGTTTCTAGGGTGCCTGGGTGGCTCAGTCAGGTAAGTGTCTGCCTTCAGCTTAGGTCATGATCCCAGGGTCCTGGGATGGAGTCCCACATCGGGCTCCCTGCTCTGCAGGAGACCTGCTTCTCCCTCTCCCTCTGCCTGCCACTTCCCCTGCTTGTGCTCTCTTTCTCTCTCAAATAAATAAATAAAATCTTTTTTTTAAAAAAAGAAGAAGTTTCTTAGAAGTGGACATATGCACATGCAGATACTCAACCTGATAACCATTTAGGAAAATGCATATTAAAGCAATAGTGAGACAAGAGTGACAATTCCAGTTGGTAGTAATGTTGTAGCTAAAGATTAAGTCTTACATACTGTTGGTAGGACCATAAATTATAAAAACCACATTGAAGGACAATTTCACAGCATCCAAAAAATTAAACTTATCCTGTGACGTGGAACACATAGAAATATATACCCAAGAGGAATGTCTTCCTCAAAAGTGCATAAAATGTTTATTGCCACTCATTAAAAATGTTTATGGTAGTGTTGTTATTAATAGTGAAAAATTGAGAACATAAATGTCTATTCACAACAGTATAGATAAATAACAATAGTAGCAATAATAATAATAGCATTTATTTCATATTGAGCAATAGCTAAATATTTTACTAATTTCTAAATATTTTTCCTTGTATTAGGTTATTTCATCTTCATTAAAAACCTAAGAGGAAAGCTGATACTACTAATCCCATTTCAAAGATAACAAAACTGATGCAAAGTTGAGTTATATAAATTGTTCACAAAAGATCACAAAACCAGTTGAAACAGAGCCAAGGTCCAAATTACTCAATATGCTCTAGAAGCCACTATCTTAACCATCATTCTAGTATAATATAATATAATACACACCTTGTTATGTGTTGTGTGTGTGTGGTGTGTGTGTGTGTATCATCATCCAATGGAGTAAGATTCAGTCATTTAAAAAAATGAATGCAAGTTATATGAATCAACTTGAGTACATCTTAAAAACTTAATATCAAGCAGCAAATCAAGTTGTATAACAATCTGTGTAACCAGTCCTCACACAGCTGCTGTTGAGAGTATTCCCAAAGGGTGTCATTGACTTGTGCTCCAGGGGTTGAAGTCTGCAAAGAACATAATATCAATGGTGCCTCCTACTCAGAAGTGCTGATTTCTTAGTCTCTCCACCATTAATGCCAAGATCCATATGTGGATTACTTTGGTGACTTTCAATAGTTTCTCATTTCTTCCCTTGTAGTCTTTTCCAACATAACACCAGAGAGATACTCTTAAAAATTAAGCCAGATAATCTAACTCGTCTGTATAATATCTTCTTATATTTTTTCATTTCACTCAGGATATAGTCAAAGTCTTCACAATGACTGGAAACATGCTAGAGAATATGGTTTTGCCTTATCTCATTGATCCTTATGTCCACCACTCTCCCATCCCAAAATTCACACACTGGCCTCATTAATTTTTTTCAACTAGAGGATCCTACTCCTCCCTTAGGGTTATTCTACTTCTTGTTCTCATTGACCTGTACATATTCTACCCCAGGTATCTACAAGGACCATTCCTTCAGCTCACTCAAGGACTGCTGTGAATGTCTCATTTTCACTACAATCCTCCTGCTAATACTATTTAACTCATCAGCCTACTCCTTTGCAGGTTGGTTTCCTCCACTGCATTTCTCACCATATAATATGCTATCTATTTTAATTATTTATGGATCTGCCATTCATCCACCTCAATGTAAACAGCATGAAAGCAGAGATTTTGTTTCTGTTGTTCACTAATATTTCCTAGCATCCAGAGTAGGTTGCTATACATTACTAATTCATACTGAATGAATATGAATGAATATCAAGTGCTCATGTAAATTTAATAGCAAATATAATCCTCTATTATTTCCATATATGTTAATGTAATATCTATAAAAATGTGCCACAATGTATTTATCAAATCTATTCTATGTATTTTTATTTTATTTAAAAATATATTTATTCTTTTCCTGAGAGGTAAGAAAAGGAATCTGGAATAGTGGAATAAATCCTGTCAGTGATCCTAACAAGGAGTGGGTCCTAATACATTTATAGAATTGTTCCTTGAAGCTTGTAGTAAACAGTGGGCTATGGTAATAGAGGTAAAAATGTCATAATTGCATTGGAAGAGTATAAAAGAAAGCTTTCAGGAAACTCAGATGTTTCATTATAATACAGCATATTGGGGATCCCTGGGTGATGCAGTGGTTTGGCGCCTGCCTTTGGCCCAGGGCACGATCCTGGAGACCCGGGATTGAATCCCACATCGGGCTCCTGGTGCATGGAGCCTGCTTCTCCCTCTGCCTATGTCTCTGCCTCTCTCTCTCACTGTGTGCCTATCATAAATAAATAAAATAAAATAAATTGTTTATAATACAGCATATTATAATAGGTTTATTAGGTAAGACTAGAGGAGTCATCAGATGACCACACTCCCTTCATTAAAGTAACCAGGAGAATAGTAATAAAATCTGAATAAGATTGCTACCAAGTCATTAGGTCAAGCATATCCAAGAGCAGTTCATCATATAATGGACCTGGGACATATAGAATCAAGTATAAGCATATCTGAGGGTGCATAAATATGTGATCAAGACTCTCACTGACCTCAGTAACACTAATGTCTCTTCGGTAACTCACACAGATAACCTCATGGGTAGTTTCCTTTGGTGAAGTAGAAAAAAAATCTAGGTACAAAATATGGAAAACTCAATATGTTACTGTAAAGAAAAGATAGACACCTCATGTTGGGGTTACCTGAAAGACAGACTGAGGGAAAATCATTCTAGTGGACTTGGACATACCCGGTGGCCATAAGCTTGGTGGATGAATCTCTTAGACTGATGGTTCAGGAATCTGAAAGAATAGGATAGGACAATCAAGAAGAAAAAAACTCTGTGATTGAAGGATGTGGATATACCTAGGTAAGTACAATGATTACCAGAGAGCATATGCTGCAGAGGAAATATTCAAAAAATAGGAAAACACAATGTGTCTCCAGTCGATGTCCCCAGGCTCTGACTTCAGCCATCCCAAGCATGTTCACAATGGCAGATGGATACCATAGTCATTGTATCAGGGATAGAAGCTGTAACATGGACCTAACAGCATGAGCTCCCTCTGTTTAAGGTGGCTCTACCATCTGCAGCTGCTAAATATGCAACCTGTCAGCAGTAGAGACAAAGGGTGAGTCCTTAATAGAGAACCATCTCTCAAGATCAGTCTCTTGCTGCCAAGTTGATAAATGAGAACTTTTCCATCCTGAAGCGGATAGTAATTTCTAGATTGATTCATGCTCTATTAACGATTTAACCTATCCACATACCCTATACCAGTACCATCTTCGTTTTTTTTTTTAGATTTTTAAAATTTATTTATTCATGAGAGAGAGAGAGAGGCAGAGACACAGGCAGAGGGAGAAGCAGGGAGCCTGATGTGGGACTTGATCCCAGGTCTCCAGGATCAGGCCTTGGTCTGAAGGTGGCGCTAAACTGCTGAGCCACCTGGACTGCCCCAGCATCATCTTCTAAGGATACACAAACATCTGATTTAGCAATATAAGATCTCACATAACCTCACCTTAGACCACAAAAATCTCATATAACTTCACCTCAGACCAAAAGACTCATTTTAGATGTGAAAATGAGCACTTGATCACAAAATCCTCTGGATGTATGTTAGACTGGAATCACTTGGAAACTTCTGGCCTGATAGCCCCTTGAAATGGCCTCTGCAGGGGTCATTGGGTATCACATCCTAGGATTAGAGAATCATCATTTAGGGTCAGTATATAAGTTAAACTAGTAGTCATTGTATTACTATTAGCAGTAGTAAAATGCCCCCTGATATCATAAAAAAAAAAAAAAACTGGATCCATGAAAGAGACACAGAATTGGCAGTGACCTTCTGTCACCACTACTCTCTGCTCACTATGGTTTTGTGCTTCACCACTTTTAAAATTTAGACTTGGCATAATTACAGAAGCAAGACTCAAGACTCAAGCTTGAGCAAGACTCAAACAAGACTCAAGACTCAAGAGGTGGAATGTTTTCACCTGTGGACATAGGCTGCATTGAACCTAAGCAATAATACCACGTGGTCATTTGGGACTCCTCATGCCCATGTACTCAAGGGCAAAAAAATTAATCACTGTGTCTGTGTGGGTAATTGACTGAATATCATGAAAAGGTAGGGCTGATGTTAAGTAACAGGGACAGGGACAAGTATGTTTCAAACTATAGGAATCTACTAGGGTGCTTCTTTGTGTTCCCACATTCAGTAAAATGTAAAGCGATAGCGACAATAGCCTGAATAAGCGAAACACTGAAAGGCACACAATCTACTAATAGGATATGTGTTGCCTCTTTTTTTGAAAACCACTTATTTTTATTTCTTAAATATTAATTTTAATAACCTGTTTGTATATAAAATAAATTCATTCTATATGTGCAATATATAGGGAAAATAACTTTTCTCAAAAGGTATATGATTAGTATTTGTCTTATATGCCAAACTTCCTCATCTGCTTATAGTTCTTTTTGTCCCCTTAAGGGAAGCTCCACTGCTTTGCACCTTGATGCTGCCATTACACAAATACTGGACTTTACAGATCCACTTTCAAGTTCTGTGGATTCCTATTAACAGTGGAGTTCTTGAGAGGTACATTGTCAATAGGTGCTATGATTTTCCAGAACCTGTAACATCCAGTGGACGGATGTCCCTCTAAGACTGGATCACTCCCCATACCAGAATGTTTCATGCTTTATTAGAGAGGAACCAGAATTATGGGAATAGTGTCTGTCTTTGATATCACAAGTGATTATTAATTAAAATATTTATAATATATTACACCTTATGGATGTCTTTCCCTTACTTTCATAATCTTGTAATAATTTTGAAAGATACCTGACAGCCATTGCAAAAAGGAGAGAGATTTGGATTTCTTAAAAAAGTTTTTCATATTACCAAAACATCTCAAATTTCCTTGTTACAGTGCATATGAGTCTTCAATGAGATACTTGGCATTTTTAATAGTCTTATTGAAATATGATTTATATATGGTAAAACACATTTATTGAGATGTATAATTCAATGATTTTAAGTATATTTACAGAATATATCACAATAATCTAATTTTAAATTATTTCCATCACCCCAAAAAGCAATTCCATACCCATTCATAATCACTTCCACTGCCATTCCCAGGCCTATGAGGCAGTCACAAATCTACTTGTTACCTACTATATACTTTCCTTTTCCAACCATTTCATGTAAATGAAATCATACAAAATGTACAATGTGTAGTCTTAGGTGTCTGACTTCTTTCATTTGGCATAATGCTTTGAGATCCACACTTGACACTTTCTATGAAACAAACAAGGAAAATATAGAGGCTAAAAATATAGAGGCTCTATAAAAGGCTTCATGCAGAAAAATGTGGCATAATGAAAAATAAATATTGAATTTTTCTCCTTAAAGACGATATTGCTAAAATTACATGGTGACACCGATATGAAGAACATGCCACTGTGAGGTACCAACTCAACAGTCTCATCAAGAATTATTTCATTTTAGGGCAGCCCTAGTGGCACAGCGGTTTAGCACCGCCTGCAGCCCAGGGTGTGATCCTGGAGACTCAGGATCAAGTCCCATGTCAGGCTCCTTGCATGGAGCCTGCTTCTCCCTCTGCCTGTGTCTCTGCCCCCCTCTCTCTCTCTCTGTGTCTCTCATGAATAAATAAATAAAATCTTTTAAAGAAAGAATTATTTCATTTTATTTTACAGAATATTTCTGAAGCTTACAATCCCACTAATAACACGTGTTAAAAAAATGTGTTTTTATCTTAAAAATTTTAAAAGTTAAACCTGGAAAATATTTTAGAATCTAAGACCTTGAGAACTAACTGTACCGTTGAATATCTAAGTAACATAATTTACAAGTGAAGCAAGGGAAAATTATCTACATGGAGTTTATGATACTGATGTTTGAAAGAGTGCTAAAAATTGTCAAAGATTTTCAAAATGCAGTACTTTCCTAGTTCCTTTCTGGTATATCTGCAGAAGAGTATAATTTTGTGTAATTTTTCCTAACAGTTATCAGAATGAGACTATTAAATATAAAATCTAAAATGTATGAGAGAAGGTAGGATTATGGATAACATAAAGCATTTGTGCCGAAATCATTTACTCCTTTAAGAAGATTTTCTCCAATTTAACTAACAGAATTAACTTCAAAGTTCCTTTGTTCTATACCTTAGTTTCCTTAATACATAAACTTAAATGCCTTACGGCCTGGCTGAGCTATTCATATTCTGCTCTTTGGCCATGCCCTGGGTGGTGTCAGCAACTCAGAATTGTTGTGTATAAGCCCAGGCAGGGAGGCAGAGCTGAAGAGAGGACTCAGTCTTGGCAGATTCTTGTGCCCTATCATGTCTTAGTAGAGCCGAGCTACTGTTCTTGTGGGACCATGTAAAATTGGGCAAGGAACACATGATTATGATAAATTATAGGTCTCTGAACTCTTGTTTTCTTAGCCTCACTCTTAAGATAGAAAAAAATATAAGGCATACAGAACAAAAGTCAGGAACAAGTAACAAAGTTAGCAAAAAGCATAATGGTTTTAAAGGTTTTATCTATTTGAGAGAGAGGGAGCACAAGCAGGAGGAATTGCAGAGGGAGAGGGGGAAGTTGACTCCTCACCAAGCAGGGAGCCTGATGCAGGGCTTAATCCCAGGACCCCAGGATCATGACCTGAGCCAAAGGCAGATACTTAACTAACTGAGCCATCCAGGTGCCCCAGAAAAAGTCATAACTAGATAAACATACAATAACAAATTCAAATAGCATATATGAATTTTACTCCATAGACTTTTTGTGTGCAAAAGTGTCAAACTGGCACATGTCTTATACCAAATAAAATTATAATGGGCATTGCCTAAAATAAATATATAAATCTAGTCACTGAGTTGTTTTCTATTATGCTTCAAGCAAAAATTTATACAAAAACATAAAGTTAGAAAACTATAGCTGCAAGTTTTCAACTCAAGATTCCTGAAGATAAAAATTGGCTCTGTAAACCATCATTTATCATGGGCAAATACCGTGGTAAGAATTCGACATCTGTTAGGTAATAAATGTAGTAGTCTACTGTTGATTTAAAAAAAAAAAAAAACAAATTTTTATCTCACCTTGAGAAATGTGGAAATTAGCCTTATAAACTGTCAAATATATCTAGGCAGTGACTATGCCACTCTGAGCAAAAAGTTACCACATCTGTGTTAGTAATTACTAATGCAAAATGTGCTAGTTTTAACTGTTATAGCCTTGTTAATGAAGTCTGAAGAACATGAGCCAAAAATTACAAACTTTTTTCTTCTGATAACAGAAGTGACAGGGGCAAACATATGTGGCATATGGCTAGCATTTTGAAATTAGAAAATATTTGAACTACATATAAATCTTTGTCATACACTTTGTCTGAAGGAAAAGGAACAAGCACATTAGAGCCATTTAGATAACTAAACGTAAAATTTAATGTAAAATTTTCACTTTATTTTAGGCATTCTTCTTTCATCATATATTTTATGAGTGCCTGTTATGTGGCATAGTAGTTTGGCAGTGGGAATATAAAATGCCATATGTTTGAGTAACTCATATTCTAGTGTTGGAGATAGGCAAAAAGCATAAAATATTAATATATAAAGCAGTGAAATAAGATATTAAATGGATGACTAAAAGCAAGAATGCCATACTATTAAAAGGAGTATGAATTAGGGATGGTTTCCAAAACAAAGGAAAATATAAGTTTTCAATAACTAAAGGCATTCATTCAATCTAGAGGAATTACTTTTATCTTTAAATTATGCGTTTTGCAATTTTGTGTTAAAATGTTTCATGAAACAAGGTTAACTATCAATGATAATATTTTAATTACCTTATAACAATCATTTTAATTACCTTAGCAATCATTTTTCACCTTCCATCCTTTCTTTTCTTTTTCTTTCTTTTTTTTTGGGGGGGGGTATATAAAATTCAGAGGAATATTGATTTGGCATAGAGTGTGTATACAGTTAAAACTAAAACTCATTCTACCTGGGAGACCTGGCAGTATGTAAGTACCTGGGAGAAAGGAATTTTGTGTTTGACTTGAAGTGTAAATCATTAAACACTTTAATCTTTCAGGGCTAAAGAAACTTTGCAGCAGTTAATGTTTGCCCAGACTCTCAGAGTTCAGCAAAACACAGAAGACTGGACTCAATTTGGAGGCATCACAGAAAGAGTCTCTACTATCAAGGATCATCATCAGCATTTCACTTCTACCACTAATGAGATACTGTGAAAATGGTAATGGCACATAATATCATCCTCAAAATTCACCTCCATGGGGACATCTGGCCTAGAACTACAGTACAGTCCTGGCTTTGCTGTTTGAGATGGTAAATGACAACCAAGTCTAATTCATGAGCAGACACAATGATGCCTGTGTTTTCTAAAGTTTGGGGAAATTTTGTAAACTTTCAAGTTAACATATTAGTGAAGATACAAGAGGACACATGGAGATGGGCCTTCCTTTAACAGGACCTCCTGAGGTCAAGAGTGACATGGTGGAGGAGTTGGGGTATCAGTAAGCCCCAATATAACTATATCTCAGACTTTCTCACCCTACTAGACAATATTTTACACATTTTTTTCTTTTTATACAAACTTTTGTGCTAACTGTGCCTTGCACTCCACTGAGAAAACAGAAATAGGCTTAAGAAAGTACACTAATCTGAATTTTAGAGAATTTATGGGGGTCTACCCTGATTTTGACCATTGCTCTCTGCCTCATCTCCTATTGCAGGAAGTAGTTAATAAACATTTATCTCCCTCTCTTAACTTACTCATGACTTCTGAAGAGCTGCATTTCTCTTTTCCATTATCATCAGTTTTTTAAGTTTTTAAGTCAATCATTCCCCTTAGAAATACATTTTTGGAGCACGTGGGTGGCTCATTTGGTTGAGCATCTGACTCAGTTTTGGCTCAGGATGTGATCTCAGGGTCGCAAAGTTAACTTGAGGATTCTCTCTCTCCCTCTTCTTCTGCCCCTTTCCCTGCTCTCTCTCTCTCTCTCTCTCTCTCTCCCTCTCACACACACACACACATATACACAAATAAATAAAATCTTAAAAAAACAAAAAAGAATTCCTGGAAATACAGTCTTTAGTTTCTCTATCATTACAAAAACAAAACCACAAATCAACTATAACTCCACATCTGCTCCCTGCTTTTCTGATCCCCTTCACAAAATAAGCTATCAGAAGGATACCCTACACTCATGTTTTCCCTTGTCTCAATCTCATTTCTCCAGTCCCAACTGAATCTACAATAATAGATTTGGTTTGGTGTTGTCGATTTCACTGAAAGTCTTATGTTTTGAGTCACCATTAACTTGAGTGAACATAATTCCCAGGTTTTAGTGGGCAGCCCTGCTTTATACCTGCTGCTGTAGCTAATAGTAGCTAATAGTTGATAATATTCCTTTTCACTCTCAAAGCTCAATTGGATGATAAATTATATTTGTCGCTCTATCTGTGTTGTCACATAGAGTTTGTTTTTGACTCTAAATCACAGCAGCCAGGAAAGGTGATCTCGGGTTCTTTCAGATTTTTTGTTTGTTTGTTTCAATGACATCTCATTCTCTCCGTGGATCGGGTGCAGTCGCACTTACATGCCAAGTTTTCCTTTTGCTGCACTATATTTCCCATACTCTTTCAATGAGGGACATGTAACAGGTCCTAGCTAATAAAATGTGTGGGAAATAATGTGAGTCACTCACATATTTAAACAGTAAAAATCCAGATATGACTCTCCAGCCCTTTTCTTAATAAAAAGCTGGATGTTTTAGCATCCATCAGTGAGGTCTCAGTGTGACTTTATGGAGCGTAGTCCCCTGCCGACTCAGGGAGGACAGAAAGTATGAGTGAGAAATAACCTTTTGTAACGTTGAACAATGGTGCATTAGAGTTGTTTGTTACAGAAATGTGCTCTGGACTATTCTGAAGAAGGTACCCACTTTAATGCTTTCTTTCTCAATTTTTATCATGGTTCTGCCTTGGTTACTTGACATGAAATATATCACACTATCACAACAGAAGATTCTATTTTCTTCCTAACATTTATCATTAGTTATTCATTTCTATGATTGTTTAACCTCTAATTAGAATGCAAGCTTCATCACAGTTTGAAATGCATTTGCCTTATTTACCAATGGGTCACCAACTTTAGAACATTGCCTGTCACAGAGTGGTTACTTTCTATTTTCGGCTGAGTGAAAGAATATATTCTGGGTGAAGAAATCGGAGGCATGTAATTCAACAAAATCTTTAAAATATTTCCATCTGTGTAGCTATTTTTTGATTAAAAAAAAACCTTTTTTTTCTTCTAGAAGATGTCCAATCCTTGCAAATTGAATTAATGCATCCATAATCTTCAGTTCAGGAAAGATTCCTCCCAAGGTGGCCCAATGTGGATTATTTATTTAGTTCCACTTGTTTTAACTACTAGTTAATCATATGCAATAACCTGGATGTTCATATGCTGTAATCCTAACTCTCAAAAATGATGGTATTAGAAGATGGGGCCTTTCAGAAGGGCTTATTAAATCAGGTGGGTGGAGCCCTCATGGGTGGCGTTCTCATGTGGGTGGAGCTTTTATAAAAGAAGCTCCAACGGGATCCCTAGCCCCTTTTACCATGTGAGGACATAGCAGAGGAGGTGCTGGCTATGAACCAGGAAGTGGGATCTCACCAGAACATGATCATGCTGCCACCATGACCTTAGACTTCCCTCTAAAACTGTGAGAAATACATTTCTGTTGGATTAGAAGCCAGCCAGTCTATGGTACCTTATTAGAGCAGTCCAAATGGACAAAGACATCATAGTTAAATAAAAGCACCTTGAACATATATTTTCCAAGTTGCTAAATATCTGAAGACATCTTTATCTTTTATCCATTTACTGACAACCTGAGTAAATGTAAATGGCTAGGTCACAACTCTTTTCTTTCAAATCATTGCAGACTTTGCTTCATTTGCATCTTCCATTTGCATTAGTATAGAAAAGAGTTAAGCCAATCTGATTTTTAAAGTAAACTTATATTTCTAATATTCTTATTTAAAAGACACATTATGTACAAGTTTTGAAAATTCAAAGTATTTTTGTCTAAATATGGATCCTTTTATTAAGTTTGAGAAAAGAAATGATGTAAATACTCAGTGGTAGGAATAGGCTCTTTAAAGAGGAAACTTTTTTTCTTCTATTAACATCTTTTATATGCCCTCTAATCTCTTCTCAATTTAAAAACTATTATTGTGTATAGAACTTATTTCCATTTCTCTTAACATTTCCCACATTTTATCTATCATTTTTATTTGTGTGTATGGGAGACTCTTGGATTTTCTTCCCTTTCCATGATTCAACTGTGTTCCTTTCGAAAAGCCATTTATTTTCCTAAATATATTGGTTTTTAACACAATTATATTTTTAAACCCCAAATCCTTCTTTTTTAATGAATTTTTTAAACCCTGGTAATAAAGACTTTATATATTGTAGGCTTGCAATCTTTAAAAGATGAATTGGTGTCCTAAAATGTAATCATTTTTAGTCAGTAAATCTGGGCTATTCAGAAAATGTTAATCCTATCCTTTTCCATCACAAATTATTTTCATACATCACTTTAATGTTTATTTTTCACTCATCAGTGCAAGAAAAAAAACTCATTTGCATGGAATTGACATGTTTTCCAAAAGCAATTTCTGACATGTTATCTGTGATTTCTATGTATATCTTTGCTCCTATCTTTCAAAGGATATGCCAGTCGGGAAAATGGTAGAGGAGATGCAGGTGGAGTGGCAATAAAATAAATAAAAAAAAAATCAGACAAACAAAAAAGCAACAGCAAAACAAAACAAAACAAAACAAAAACAAAACCTTAAAACTGTAGAGTTCTACAAATCTAGGTTGGGCATGGTACCGCATTAGTATTAGCAGTACAAAGCGTTTTATTTTCCTTTTCCTTTTCTGCTTATTTCCATAGATATTTAGGATCTGGTGTCTCTTTACCAAATCTGATTTTCTGGTTAATGAGGTCATTTATGCAGAAGCATAGTCTAAGGCCTCCTCAGAGTACTGTAATTTCTGGACAAATTTGACACATGAGAGAAAGGTCCTGTGTATGGCCACTTGCAGTCCTTTAAACTGTCCTGATTTTACAACCCTAATCTGTCAACCAGAAGTGCACTGGAGGATAGTTCCTCTGCCCATCTCCAGACAGGCAACCCTCTTCCAAAAGGATGATGTTCAACCCTTAGGGATTTAGCTTTTCAACACCTTATCTATTAGAGATCCCTCAAATGTTCAGTCCAGAAAAAAATTGTCTTCGGTCTAATCATTTTCTTCTATTAGAGTATTATGAGTTTTTAAAAGAGTATTGGTTCACCTGCTATTTTATTCTTAAAGATGGCATGATTTTCTTAACATGCAGACATCATCACGCCACATATTTCGTGGTTTCTCCTTGCCCTCTCTGAATATCTACCCCACTCTAAAAGGTTGAGCCATTATCATAGCCCCTTCCTTCATTCCTTTCCATTTTTTTCCTTCACATGTAGGATTTATTATTAGGCTTTTCTAACTTCCTCAGCATAAATTTGGAGAGGGAGACCCTACTCTGTGGAGGATTAAAATTTGAGGAGTATTGGGATCTAGCGCCTGCTCAGTTGGTACTGAGATACATGCAGTATTAATTAAGAGTGAAAAATAACTATTGGAGATTTAGGCTTTCAGTACAGACTGCATTATTTGTGATTTCCAGGACTCTGTAATTGTAAAATGCGCCAGTATTTGCATCTAGTTTTTACAGTCGAACACTTGGCTTTCAGATCAGCAATTTTAAGGCTTATATCATACAGGATAGAGGATCTTTTCCCCAGGGGGTCTTCAAATCCTATAGTGGCTTTACAAACATGAGAGGAACCATCTATAAATGAACATTGATGGTCTCAAGAAAGTCTGCATGAGCTTGAGGAAACTTAAAATATGAGAGCTTCTTGAGCCTCCGAAAATATAGGCGGGTCTGACATGGAAGTGACTGTGATTCAGAGGCTAGGACAACCGTACAAAACCAGAGTTGGCAAGGCACAGTCCCAGTTTCAGAATGTTCAGATTTCAGGGTGCTCACTGCAGCACTGGGTGCAGGCTGGGGCCCACGCCAGCTGGCAGAAAGGACCAAAGATTCCGCTACGAGAAAGAATTTTCCAAACAAGGCCTTTCATGTATTAAAAAGATGAAGTAAATATTTGCAGGTTTAATGTTGGATTTTCCAGCAGGTATGCAGTTTATAATTTCTAAATGGCAATTAAGTTCCATCTATAAGGAACACAAAGAATCCAACAAAAAAAATGGGCAAGAGACTTGAACAGGTATTTCGCAGATGAAGAAACATAAATAATCAATAGATTATAAAAAATGTTTACTTTTGTTTGAGGTCCAGAAAATGCAAATCAAGACCACAATAAGATAAAATTCTAGATATATTTTATTGGCAAAAAAATTAAAATCCAAATACTTTACATATTGTTTAATAAATAAAACAAATGAACCAAAAAAAAGTAAAGAAAACAAAAAAACAGACTCAACTATAGAGAATAAACTGATGGGGTTACAAGAGAGGAGGTGGGTGGGGGATGGGTGAAATAGGTGAAAGGAATTAAAGATACACTTATCATGATGAGCACTGAGTCTTGTATAGAATTGTTTAAACACTATATTATATACCTGAAACTAATATAACACTGCATGTTTACCATCCTGGAATTAACATTTTTAAAAAATGTAATGCTAAATAAACTGTAGCAACTCACAGCTCTATCAGCAACTTGCATATTGTGGCTTACAACTATATCCTTAATGTTGAGGATGGTAAACAAATAGTGTTTATGGATCCCTCTTGTTTTATTTCTTAAACTCCACATGAGTGAAATCATATGGTATTTGTCTTACTCTGACCTATTTCACTTAGCCTTACACTCACTTAGCCTTACGCTCTCTAGCTCCTTCCATGTTGTTCCAAATGGCAAGATTTCATTCTTTTTATGGCTGAGTAACATTCATACATATATATGTATATGAAATATATATATCACCTCTTCCTTAGTCATTCATCTATCAGTGAACACTTGGGCTGCTTTCATTATTTGGCTAATGTAAATAATGCTGCAATAAACAGGGACAAATATATCTTTTTGAATTGGTGTTTTTGTATTGTTTGGGTAAATACCCGGAAGTGAAATTACTGCATCATATGTTAATTCTATTTTCAACTTTTTGAGAAACCTCCATATTGTTTTCCACACTGCCTACACCAGTTTGCATTCCCACCAACAGTGCGCAAAGATTTCTTTTTTTCCACATCCTTGCCAACGCTTGTTTCTTGATTTTTTTTTAATTTTAGCCATTCTGGTAGGTGTGAGGTGATACCTCATTGTAGTTTTGATTTGTATTTCCCTGGTGATAAGTGATGTTAAGCATCTTGTCATGTGTCTGTTGGCCATCTGGATATGTTCTTGGGAGAAATGTCTGTTATGTTCTCTGCCCATTTTTAATTGGATTATTTGGTTTTGGGTGTTGAGTTTTAGAAGTTCTTTATATATTTTGAATACTAACTCTTTATCATATATGTCAATTACGGATATATTCTCCCATTCAGTACATTGTCTTTTAGTTTTGTTGATTGTTTCTTTCACTGTGCTGAAGTTTCTTATTTTGATGTAGTCCCAATAGTTTATTTTTGCTTTCTTTCCCTTGCCTCAGGAGACAAAGTTAGAAAAGATGTTGCTATGGCTGCTGTCAGAGAAATTACTGCCTTTGCTCTCTTCAAGGATTCTTATAGTTTAAGGTTCCACATTTAGTTCTTTAATCTATTTTAAGTTTACTTTTGTGTGTGGTGAAAGGAAGTGGTCCAGTTTCATTATTTGCATGTAGCTGTCCAGTTTTCCCAACACCATTTGTTGAAGAGACTATCTTTTCTCAGTGTATATTCATTCCTCCTTTGTCAAAGATCAATTGATCATATAATTGTGGGTTTACTTCTGGGTTTTCTGTTCTATTCCATTGATCTATGTGCCTGTTTTTCATGCCAGGAACATACTGCTTTAATTACTACCACTTTGTAATATAACTTGAAATTCAAAATTGTGATACCTCCAATATTGTTTTTTCTTGTTTAGGATTTCTTTGGCTATTTAGGGTACTTTGTGGTTCAATACATATTTTAGCATTGTTTGCTCCAGTTCTTTGAAAAATGCTTTTGGTATTTTCATAGGAGTTACATTAAATCTGTAGATTGCTTTGGGTGGTATGGACATTTTCATAATATTTGTGCTTTCAGTCAATGAGTAGGGAATATCTTTCCATTTGTTTGTGTGATCTTCAATTTCTTTCATCAGTGTTTTATAGTTTTCAGAATATAGGTCTTTCACCTCCTTGGTTAAGTTTATTCCTATGTATTTTATTTCTCTTGGTGGGACTGTTTTCTTAATTTCTCTTTCTGCTGCTTAATTATTAGTGAATAGAAATATAAAGGATTTCTGTATATTGATTATCTATCCTGGGATCTTACTGAACTCATTTACCAGTTCTAGCAGTTTTTTGATGCAGTCTTTAGAGTTTTCTAAATATAGTATTATATCATCTGCAAATGGTGAAAGTTTTACTTCTTCCTTACAAATTTGGATGCCTTTTATTTCTTGTTTTTATCTCAACACTGTGGATAGGACTTACAGTACTCTGTTCAATTAAGTAGTCAGAAGGGACATCATTATCCTGGAGAAATCTCAGGTTTTCCCCATTGAGTATGATGTTTGCTATGGGTTTTTTATAGATGGCCCCCATTATGTTGAGGTATATTCCCTCTAGACCTATTTTTTGAGGGTTTTTTAAATCAAGAATGAATATTTTACTTTGTCAAATGCTTCTTCTGCATCTATTGAAATGATCATATGATTTTTATCCTTTCTATTGCTGAAGTGACATATCATGTTGATTGATTTGCAAATTTTGAACCACACTCGAATCCCAGGAATAAATCCCACTTGATCATTAGTCCATGATTTTTTTTTTAGTGTATGTTAGGCTGGGTATGCTAATATTTTCTTCCAGATTTTTGCATCTATGTTCATCAGAGATATTGGCCTGCAGTCCTCTTTTTTGGTAGTATCTTTATCTGTTTTTGGTATCAGGGCAATCCTAGCCTCATAGAATGAGTTTGGAAGCTTTCATTCCTCTTTATTTTTTGGAATAGTATGAAAAGAATATGCATTAACTCTTCTTTAAAGTTTGGCAAAATTAGGGGCACTTGGTTGGCTCAGTTTGTTGGGCATCCATCTCTTGATTTCAGCACAGGTCATGATCTTAGGGTTATGAGATTGAGCCCCATGTTGGATTTCACCCTCCATTGAGGGTCTACTCAAGGATTCTCTTCCTCTCTCCTCTATCCCTGCTCCCTACACACACACACACACACACACACACACACACACACACTCATGCATTCTCTCTCTCTCTCTCTCCCCCAAATAAATCTTTAAGAAAAAAAGTTGATGGTTTTTAAAGTTCGATTCCATTCTTTATTCCTTCCTCACCCCCATATTTTAGGTAATGGTGTCATACTTTACATCCTTTTATTTTGTGAATCTCTTGACTGATTTTTATAGATTTATGTAATTTTACTGCTTTTGTGCTTCTTACTTTTCTTATTCCTGCTTATGGTCTCTCCTTTCCACTGAAAGAGTCTCTTTTAACATTTGTGTAGTTGCTTTAGTGGTCATGAATTCCTTCAACTTTTGTTTGAGAAACTCTTTATCCCTCCTTCTATTACGAATGATAGCCTTGGCAGATAGAGTATTCTTGGCTGCAGACTTTTTCCCTTCCACTACTTTGACTATATCATGCTACTTCTTTCTGGCCTGCAAAGTTTCTACTAAAAAATCACCTGACAGCCTTATGTGGTTTCCCTTATGCAATTTTCCCCCTCTTTGTCTTGCTCTTTTAAAAATTTTGTCTTTATACTACTTTTTGCCATTTTAAGTACTATCTATGTATCTTGGTGTAGACCTCCTTGGTTTGATTTTGTTGGGGGCTTTTCTGTTCTCTGGATCTAGATATCTGCTTCCTTTCCAAATTTGGGATGTTTTCAGCTATGATTTTTCTTCAAATAAATTTTCTAATTCCTTTTCTCTCTGTTCTCCTTCTGGGATCCCTATAATGTGAATGTTATTTGGCTTGATGGTATTGCTAATTGCTAAGTCTATTTTCATTTATTATTATTTTTTCTCTCTCTCCTGTTCACCTTGGTTGCTTCTTATTACTCTATCCTGCAGGTGGCTGGTTTATTCTTTTTTTTTTTTAATTTATTTATGATAGTCACAGAGAGAGAGAGAGAGAGAGAGAGAGGCAGAGACACAGGCAGAGGGAGAAGCAGGCTCCATGCACCGGGAGCCTGACGTGGGACTCGATCCCGGGTCTCCAGGATCGCGCCCTGGGCCAAAGGCAGGTGCTAAACCGCTGCGCCACCCAGGGATCCCTGGTTTATTCTTCAGCTTCTTCTAGTCTATTATCTTTGCCAACTAGTGTATTTTTTAAAGACCTTATTAATTTATTTGAAAGAGAGCACATATGTACAAGTGAGGAGAGAGGCAAAGGGGGAGAGAGAGGGAGGAAGAATTTTGAGCAGACTCTAGGCTGAGCATGGAGCCCAACCCAGGGCTCAATCTCACAACTCTGAGATCATGACCTAAGCCAAAATCAACACTTGGATGCTTAACCAATTGAGCCTCTAGGGGCACCCACAGTGTATTTTTTCTAAATTTCAGTTATTGAAATTAATTAATTAATTAATTAATTAATAAACAAATAAATAAATAAAAAATAAATTTCAGTTATTGAATTCTTCATCTCTGATTGGTTCTTTTTTACATTTTCTATCTCTTTGTTGAGGGTCTTCTACTCTTTTCTCAAGTACAATGAATATTTTTACATCCATTGCTTTAAATTCTCTATGAGGTATATTACTCATTTTCATTTTGTTTGGCTCTCTTGCTGTGATTTTGTCCTGTTCATTCATGTAGGACATATTCCTCTATCTCCTCATTTTGTGGAACTCACTATGTCTATTTATATGTGTTAGGAAAGTCAGCTATGCCCTCTGCTCTTAAAAGTTGTGGCTTATGAAGAAGTTGTGTAGTGTCCTGCAATACAATGTCCCCTATTCAGTAGGACCTTTAGGGGTGTTGTGCTATTGTGGTTGAGCCACTTTTGGCTTCCCATCAGTCATCTGTGATGGCTTTCTTTGCCTGTTGTGGGCAGTGTTTGGTCCCTGTATTTTTAGTGGACCAGTCTGGGACCACACTAGGCTTGAGTTGAGTCAGATCAGGCATTTCCCGGAGATGCAGCAGCACCAAAATTAAAGACACAGTCCCTGTATTGTCCCTTGAAAAGCTTTCATTTGGTGGACAGAGCCTGCAGTGAGACCCAATGTGTGGCCCCAGTCCACTGATGGGGCCATAGTTAGACTGGTGTATGTGGTTACATTCTCCTTTCCCTGGGACAGTCATCACTTTGGAGTGCTGCTATTCCCTTTCAGGGTTGCTTACACACTGCCAGGTTTATGACACTGGTTTGGATGGGCTCCAGCCAAGGGCATATTGGAGGGGGCAGGTCAGCAGGAGAATGTGGGGACAGGACATGCTGTTAGCAAGTAGTGAGTGTTAGCACAGTGCTGGCTCCTATAGGTGTCCATGTATCTAGGCTGGCAGGTGTAGAGGAGGAAAATGGCACCCACCATCTTTTATGTTCCATGGACAAATCTGCCAAAGGATTCCTGACCTCCAGCACATGCTCTGAGATTAATAAACAAATATCCCCACCCCCCATATGCCCCAGGAATTTTTTAAAATGTTGCTTCTATGTTGTATCTCCATTGGGTTGTTTGTTGCACTGTCTCTTTAAGGGGGCAAGAACTCAGTATCCTTTTGCCTTCAAGGTTCTCCCAGAGCCAAGCCTGATGATTTTTAAAGTTCTAGATGTTAAGCCCCACTGATTCTGGGGCCTCTTTTTTTTAAAAGCCAAATGTTACAGGGATTCATCTTTGTGTGGGTTCCACATGCCACGGGTACTTGGCATGGGGATTTGCTCCTTTACTGTCTCCACACCTGCTACAACACTCCTTTCTATGGACAGTCCTGCAGGTCTGTTTAGCTCTCCACTGCCTTTCTGCCCTTCTTAACCTCTCCAATGTGGTTATTTTCTCTACATTTAGCTGTAGATAGTCCGTTCTTCCAGTCTTCAGGTCATTTTTTTTGTTTATTTACACTGATACGCATGTTATCTATTTGTATCCATGGGATAAGGTGAGCTTAGGGTCCGTCTACTCCAATCCTGGAAGTCTTAGCATTACCTTTTATAACTTATTATTCCATATTTCATACTCTAGTGTTCAGTAATTCCATCTTGTATAGAAGCAAAAGAGGTATGTTCTTAGTCATCTTCCTTTCTGAATTACTGACAGCCTTACTTTACACATTCCATATAAAAGTTCCTTGGTTATTATAAGTATTGAAAATAACTTCTCACACTTCATACCTCACATTTACACTCATCTGATTGTTTCTCTAATGAATGGACATCTCTAATATAATAAAATATATTATTTTTGTGGGTAAGGCATTTTGTTATCCTTTTTAAGAAATGTCTACTTAGCCAAAATAATGAAGATATTCTATATGTAATATGTAAATATGCAACTTATAATTGACATGATTTGCAATAAATTACAAATAATTTGTGGTTTTATCTGATCATTTAGATCTACACTCTACCAATAATTTAAGGTATCATGAGAAATAAGGATCAAAATTCATTTTGTATGAATATATAATTTATAGAGTACTACATTAAATAAAATATCCTTTACTCATATACATACTCTTTTAGTCTGCTAAAGCAAGAATACTTATTGTTTTCATATTCTTGCAGTATTCTTTTAGTGAGTGCCCTAGAGATTATAACATGTACTTTTATTTTACTAAAGTGTAATATATATTATTAGAACTTTTAGTTTTAGAACTTTAAGAACTTTTAAAATATTTTTATAATTTAACTTCATTCACTTCTTTCCATCTCTTTTATTTTTTCATTTAATTGTTTGTAATATTTTTATATAATTTAGCAATATAAAAACCAACTTATTTAATAGAATCATTTTTCTTAGATTGTCTAACATATTCCATTGTTCTCTATTTTTTCTCCACTTTCCACTTTTATCTTGTAATTGTTTCACATACAATTTCTTTTTCTTACCAATAAGCCTTTTTTTAAGATTTCTTTTATTTATTCATTCATGAGAGATAGGGGGTGGGGGGAGGCAGAGACATAGGCAGAGGGAGAAGCAGAGGGAGAAGCAGGCTCTCCACAAGAAGCCCAGTGCAGGACTCAATTCTAGACCAGAGGATCTTGCCCTGAGCCGAAGGCAGACACTCAACCACTGAGCCACCCAGGCCTTTAAATAAGCCCTAAATAAGCGTTCCAATAAGCCTTAAATATATGATATTTTTTAAAAATATATATATGATATTTTTCCTATTTTTTTCTTCTTGGAAAATTCATATTTAATTTTTCATGGATTATTTTACATATTAATTCCTATATATTCTTGCCTGCCTTTCAATAAGAAGCATGTTTTTCTCAGATACTCTTAGTATACTCTGCCTAATTTCATTATAGTAATAATTACAATGTATTCAATTATGTGTTTTCATAATTGTCTTCTCCCTAGGTATTTAAAGGCAGGGAATGTATGTTTCATATTTGTAACTCTAGTGTCCTGCACATTACAATTATTCAGTAAATATTAGTTAAATCAACAAGGAAATTAACACTCTGCCAAAAGTAATATCCAACACTCTACAAAACAGGTTATCAATCAAATTCAGCTACCATTTTAACATTTCATCCAAAATTTTAGATTTGCAAAGAAGCAGTAAAATATGTCCCATAACAGAACAAGAAAAAGTATCAACACAAATAGACAAATACTGAAAATAGACAAAAATTCAAGCCAGCTACTTTCAAAATTATACCTAATTGTTGAAAGCAAAACATAAATATAATGAGGTGAGCAATAAATAGAATTTAAAAAATAACATTTCTGGAGATATTTTTTAAATATACTTAGTTAAAAGAAGAAATCAGTGTACTTGATGGCACAGCAATACTAACTACTCAAAATGAAACACAAAGGAGAAAAAAACTGAAAAATAATGAATGGATCATCAGAGATATAGAGGATAATATCAAACCATTTGTAGAAGAAGAGGTTGATTGGTAGAGGGAATAGAAAAATATTTTAAGAAAAGGCCAAATATTTTCAAAATTTGTCAGACAGAAACGATATAAAGCCACAAATCCAAGAGACTCAGAAACTCCAAAGACAAATAAACATAAAGGAAACCAAATCAATGCACATAATATCATATTGCTAAAATCAGTGATAAAGTTTTAGAGAGGAGAAAGAAACATTTCATACTGAGCACTGCTATTGAAGGTTTCCTCAGACTTCTTTTCTGAATTTATCTAAACTAAGAGACAAAAGTGTAGAAAGAGAAAAGCAAATCAAAACTACATTGGCTTGAAATATTGGGAGTTCCCAGGTTTAATTTGTAATTTGCTCCTCTGTATGGAGGGCAAGGAGAGACAGAACAAGAGGCTGGTTTAATTAATTAACAATGGAACTTGCAAAGAGGTTTTTCTTGGGAAACCATAAGATGAGTAGACCTCTGCACCTACCAGTGAGAATCTTAAGTTTATATAGAGGCCTTAACTGAGTTCATTCATGTATTTTGTCCAAATGGTCCCAATATCACCTTACTTTCTCAAGGCTACATCCTTGAAACAGCTCCTAGTGTAGGAATGGTGGGCAAGAACATGCAATCCAAGGACATGAGTGGGAGTGAAGAGTTTCTGATTGACTGGGTCCAACTCAAAGGTCAACCAGCAGTCACATCCTCTTGACTTTTTCCAACAATCAGAATTCTACATTCAGTAAAAATGTCAAATGGAAACAAAATATGGAATCTTTAAGATAAAAGCAGAAAAAATGTAACACTATTAGATCCACATGACAAGAAATGGTATGTTATTCTTCCATACACAAAGAAAATGATATCAGATATATATTTAGATCTACATGAATCAATAAAGTATACCAAAATGTTAAAACAGGAAGAATAATAGCAGTAGGCACAACACTTTAAAGCAACATACATGGAGACATTAACAAAGTTTAGAATAAAGATAAGCCAAACTTTTCATGAACAGATCCCTGTTAATAAGCAAATTTCAAAGCAGGAATGTATTTCTTTACCAGGAACAACAGGAAAAGAAACAGACAGTAATGTGCCATAGTGTAATTCTCTAAGGATTCCATGAGTTTTAGCTACCGTCAGAAACAAAACAAAACAAAACAAAACAAAACAAAACAAAACATCACTTTCTCCCTTTCCCCTTCCACTTGACTTCATGTCGACATCATTCTAGCCTCATACCTTTGCCAATTAATATTTTTATTTTGTATGTTTAATGCATGATGCTCTTAATCAAACTTAAAATGTTTTTTATAAGCTTATGAGGAAAATAGGTTTCCACAGAAAATCACTTAAGTCATAAAACTTCTAGCTCTTTTTCAACCAACCAAAAGAAAAACAAAAGAAAACTGTAGAAAATGTAGTATAGTTTTTCTTGTTGCTGTATTCTGGTTTTATACTCCATCTTAATAGAGAACAATTTAGAGCAGGAGGATCTAAAATTACCATCAGTATCCCCTCCCAGATATTGACTTTTATATCTACTATTGACTACAAAACTTTAAACTAATGGATCAAGAGAGAGGAAGGAGGTAGGGAGAGGAGAACAAAGAGACAGGATGGGGGTGGAGAGAGAGAGAGAGATAATACCCATTGGATATACTTCAGTTGACCATTTATCTATTGACTTTTGACTTCACACAGTTGAAAATCTGCGTATAACTCTTGACTACCCTAAGACTTAACTAATAGCCTTATGGAAAAAGAATTAACATATTTTTTATTTTAAATGTATTATATACTATATTATTGTAATAAATAAGATAAGAAGAATACATTAATACTAGGATAATATTAAGAAAATCATAAGGAAGAGAATATATATTGTGCTATTTTTACTGAAAACAAAATCCATGTAAAAATAGACTCATGTGGGTCAAGTCCTTGTTACTCAAGAGTCATCTATACTAACAAAGCTTACAACAAGGACACTGTAACAAATAGAAAAATCAATAGGGGTAATGGTGGAAGGGATGTGAATTGATCTTCAGTAAAGGATTATGTAAATGGCCAAAGTAGTCAAATTAGTACACCACATAACATATAAAATATTGCCTCATTCTATGGCAAAGAGAATATGACAACAATTGAAATGGCAACTTTTGTTTTGGTATTTTGGGTCTGAAAAATATAGTCCATGCTACTAATGCAAATACAATCTCATTATTAAACTAAGTGTAAACTCATAATCTTGGAATTTCAGACTTTTAAAAAAATATTTATTTATTTACTCTAGAGAAAGAAAGAGCAAGCATAAGTCAGAGAGGCAGAGGGAGAGGAAGAGAAAATCTCAAGCAGACTCCATGCACCAAGTGTGGAGTGGGGGCTGGATCTCACAACTCTGAGATTGTGACCTGAGCTAGAAACCAAGAGTCAGATGCTTAACCAAATGTGCCATACAGGTGTTCCCCAACTTTCTTAATATCCCTATTCAATCTAAATCAATCTTTCATTACAAATCACCCATTATTGAAACAAAGAAAATACCTATTTTCTCATAAACCAATTACAAGTATATATACTAGTAAACATTGTATTTTAGCTTGTTATTTTAAATTTACATCTTTTAAGACACATTTCAGGAAAAAGATATTTGCCCCTTGTATTTTTGCTAGACTGTTATGATATCCTCAATTTTAATAGCCATATTATTTTATAACATTTAAAGATAGATCTATGTCAAAAGCAATGATTAACTTTTCTATTGTTCAACCATTCCTTAATGTGAACTCAAGAAGTATTTAGTTTTAATTCATACCACATTTAAATAGTTATTATTAATGTAGAGTACCATACCATGCCATCAAATTGGAAAAGTAAAATGAAATTATGATTAATCATGTGAGTCTCTATTTTAAAATTACATCTTTGCTTATTTAATTGTCTTTTAAAAAGTATTTCAGTCAAAATTTCAAGAATAAATGATAAATTCCTCAGAGTTTCTAATTCTTTTCATTATTTTTAATAAAGTCAGTGATCATTTATAAAATAAACCATTACATTAAAACTCAATCAAATCAGTAGCAGTCTGATAATTTGCAAGTACTGGCAAATATTAGCCAGTTAATGGACTTTTGTTAATTTTATTGGGAAAATATATTTGCCACCCTTTTAACTAATAACAATGTGGATATTTCAAAAAGTATTTTCTGTAGCTAGGTTGTATCAGCAAATATTTTCTCTAAGGTTGTAAAGTTACTTATAGACCTTCTAGAAATATTTCATTCTATATAATGTGAATGTTAGCCCTCAAAATATCCATTCTTTCTTGAAGTAATTTGTACCCTCACTTTCAACTTGCGATGCCATCAGGAGAAATGAGACAGAAGTCACTTTTATGTCAATCCTTTTCTGGGGCAACTTAGAAGTTTATTTTATGGGGAAAATCTAAGTCCTAGTTTTGCTATCCATAAAATAAGGGGCTATATTATATGGTTTTTCTCATTTTTTGATTTTGTGATTAATCTACTAAGGTATACTCTCTTTCACTGAAAAATTAATGATATATGAATGATGATACACTGCTTTTTCCTCTTTGACTTTGAGAACACTTCTTATTATAATAATGTCTTTATATGTACAATAAAATTAAACATGGACTAAGTAACAGGTTACTCTGAATTATGGAACTATATATCTATCATGGAATCCTAGTGATTTCATAAAACATAAAAGCATGCTTTATTTTTATATACTTACTATGACAAAAAGATTAAATTATGGCTCAATAATTCACATTTTCTGGCTCTTATATCATTCTAGCAACATGCAATTATCAGATTTATTTTAAATATAGTTTTGGCTTCTTTTCTAGTTTTATAAATTCTATAAACCACTACTTTTATATATGGAGATCCTATTAACTATGTGCTAGAATATAACATTCCTACTCCTCTGCCAGTGTTTACAAGGCATGCAAAATAAATATGTACAGTGTTGGAAGGGATGAATTTGGTTGATAGGCTCAAAAAATAGAAGGAACATACCATGAATTCATGGCTATTTGAATATCTTCAATATTTTCATTCACATTATATACCACTGGATTCTGAAGGCAGTTTGGGTTACAGCTAAAATAGCAGGAATACCTCTCTCCCATAAAAAAAAAGAAATATTGCTATTTGTAACAATGTGGATAGAACTAGAGGGTATTATGTTAAGCAAAATAAGTCAATCAGAGAAAGATAATTATCATGTGATCTTCCTCATATGTAGAATTTAAGAAACAAAAGAGAGGATCATAGGGGAAGAGAGGGAAAAAATAAAACAAGACAGAGGCAGAGAGTGAGACAAACCACTAGAGACTCTTAATCATAGGAAACATACTGAGGGTTGCTTGATAGGAGGGGAGTGTGGAATGGGGTAACTGGATGATGGGCATTAAGGAGGGTATGTGATGTAAGGGGCACTGGGTATTACATAAGATGGATGAATCACTGACCTCTACCTCTAAAATTAATAATACATTATATGTTAATTAATAATTTAAATTCTAAAATGACTAAATCTGAAAAAAAATAGTTCTTCAAAGCTGTTTTTAAGTTATTACAAATTATTTTGGAATTTAAGGCTCAGGGAAGCCTTTACATATGGTTATAAGTATTAAATAAAAATAATATCAGTAAAAAATAAGAATTCTGTAAAACTTATATCTGCAACTGTGAGCCAGAAACTTCCCAATATTCAAAGATTTTTTTGGTGAAATAAGTAATAACATTAACAATGTTTTTTTCAATTTATTCATGAGAGACAGAGAGAGGCAGAGACATAGGCAGAGGAGTGAGGGGAGCCTGACTCGGGATTCAATCCCAGGATTCCAGGATTAGGACCTGAGCCAAAGGCAGATGCTCAACCACTGAGCCACCTAGGCACCCCAAAAATGATTTTTTAAATTATATAATAAAATGTGTCAAATATGTTTCAAATAATTGGTTTGGTATAAACATAAAGTGTTACACTTTCATTATTTCATTTCATATAATGTTAGATCCCACATCACAACTGGCTTTTAACAAACTCACATTTCTTGAATTTTGGTGGAGTATCAAAGAAAATATTTTACAATTATCTGAATAGGCTATTAAAATACTACTGCCTTCTCTAATTACATATTTGGGTGAGTCCAGATCTTCTTCACACATCTCAACCAAAACAACATACTGCAATAGAGTAAATGTAGAAGCAGATTACAAACCCAGCTGCTTTCTATAAAGTCAGATGTAAGAAATCATAAAACTGTAAAACAATGCCATTCTTCTCACTAACTTTTTTTTGTTTTGGAAAATATAACTATTTTTGTAGGTTATATTACTATTTAATGGGTTTATTATTATGATCTTCAAATGAATGAATATTTTTAAAATTAAAAAATAAAATAAAAAAACAAAATAAATAAAATAAATAAAACCAACATAGCAAAAAAACCCACATTTTTTCAATGAGAAAAGAATTGATTATATAGATTTATTTTAGGAATCTGATTTCCCCTAGAGTATACCACAATACACACAAAGAAAATAATAATGCCATTCAATAGCAATACCTAGAAGCCACTGGGTATATTATTAAGCTTAATTATCTGCTGGTGATTACCTGCTCTCTGGTAGAGAAACATGTAATACAGCTATCTAAAGATATATATAGCTCATCTGGAACCCATTTAAGGCAGGTCAAGATATGTAATCAAATGTAAATTCAGCTCAAATTGAAATCCCAGTTGTATATGAAAAGGTAAGAAAGTTCTAATAAACTTATTTTTGAGCGTCCTAAAACTATTTTTAAAACTCATGTTTTAAACAAATAGACTAATACCTTTATTTTTCTTACTTATCAATGGTCTAACTTCAATAATTGACTAAATCTCCATATAAATTGATAAACTCATCATTAAAACAGCAATCAAAAATCCCTGCATCATATAAATAATGTAGTCATTGTATTAAATCCACAAACACTTTAGCATCATTATTAGTCATAATTAAAAGTTTAATATATGCACTGTTTGCAAGTGATATATTTCCATTCCTTTCCCATAAAAAAATTGACTAGATCAAAATTAACAATGTACATTCATCAGAAGATACTTTTAAGACACTGAAAAGAAAAGCTACCAAGTGAGAAAAGATGTGCACAATATGTAATTCCAACAAATCATTTAAACCAATAACAGAACACAGAACCATTGCCACCTCCAAATTGGACAAAATCCTTTAACAAAAGACACCTTAGAAAAAAAGAGGACATCCCAAGAGTAATTAAACATATGAAAATGTCCTCAATATTACTGATGTTCAAGGTACTGACAATGAAAATCATGGTGAGATACTAAATGCACCATCCAGGCAGAACATATCAGATGTTAGCAAAAATGAGGAAGAAATGATGGATCTACAAATTCATATAAATGTGCTCAAGATTACCTAATATCGCTAAAAATGTGTATATATTGTGATGAACAATTCCATGGGTAGGTACATCCAACAGAAATGTATGCACATATTCATGCAAAAATACATAGATTAGAAGACTCACAGTAGCAGTATGTATAATAGTCAAAAAAGGAACCACCTAAATACACATCAATAAAATGAATACATCAGTTATGATATATTCTCACAATGAAATACTATGTAGCGATGTGAATGAAGAAACTTCAACTATGTCCATCAATACCAAATGAATCTCAAAAACAGTACTGGGAGTAGAAAAAAATCAGGCACAGAAGCGTATATACTGCATGAGTCAAATTTTACAAGGTTTAAAAACATGCAAAATTAGTCTGTGATTTTAGAAGCCAGAATACTGGTTACATTTGGAAATGGAGGACCACATAGTAACTGGAGGAAATTTGAAGGAGGTTTCTGGGATAAAGGTAATAATATCACTTGATCTTGTAGCTGGTTATGTGGGTGTATTTTCAGTTTGTGAAACCTAAGTGTGCCCTACACTGTGATTTGTACACAGTTCTTTTGTTATATATTTAAAGAATGTATATAGAAGAACTAAATGTATTTAAATATTTTTGAAAAGAAAATTAAAGAGTAGAGTTTATTTATCAAACATGATGACATACTAAAATATATTGTAACTTTAAAAATACAATACTGGAAGAGGAGTAAACAAACAAAACAATAGAAAAGAACAGAATCTAGAGACAACTTTACATAGAAAGGATATTGATATATAATCAAAGCTATGTTGCAAATTATAAGGATAAGTGAACTGTTTAATCATTTTTTTGGTATGTTTTGTTGTACTTTTTGTTTTTAGAAGATCCATCAGGATGAAGAATTTGACCTCTATCTTACTGGTCCAATGGATTTAAAAAAAAGAAAACAACAACTGTAGAGTAAAATTAAAATCTAATGAAAGGAAATATTGGGGAGTATATTTATAGCCTAAAGATGAGAAGTAATGTTCAAAATAGCACTCAAAAATGTGAAAACATTGGTACTGATAGATTCTGTCCTTGACCAAACTTCAGTCATACTTCATTGAGCTCTCTGCTCTATTAGGCCCTACCTTTAGGGCCTAATAGAATAGTGAGAATCCTCCCCCTTCAATATCTGATCACCTTCCATATCTGATCAAATTCCTCACCCCTCAGCCTCATATAGATGATGCACAGTCACCCTGACCTGCTTTCAGCAAGCGGTTGTGAGCTCTGTTTAGCTAGAATCTCCTCTTACGTCTGATGTTTCCTTTTCATAATTTTCAATTCACCAGTTCCTTACCTTGTTCCTTGGCAATAAATCCCCACTTTTCTTTGTTGTATTCAGAAATGAGCCCAGGTCTACACTGAGCCCAGTTCTATGCTGAGGTGTCCCAATTGCAATAGTTCCTGAGTAAACACTGTTTTTAATTGCTTTATCTACTCCCCAGATTCACTTTTTTTTCTTTCACAGTTAATGTGATTAATTTTATCAGGTCAAAATTGGGTTGATGAAGGGCACTAGCAAATGAAGGATTGAGCAAAAATATCTGTAATACTGAGAACTAAAAAGAGACCAAACTCAGAATAGATGGTGATATGACATCCTAAAATCAACAACAACAAAAGAAAACTGGAAAAATATGCAAGGGATATAAACAGATAATCAACAGAAAGAAAACCTAAATGAGTAATTATACAATTTTAAAGAGGTGCTCATATTCGTTAGTAATATGAGAAATTAAAACTAAATCAATGTAGTTACCAGATTTTACTCAAGAAATTAGTAAATAATTTTAAGTTTTGTAATGCCAATTGTTGGAACAAAGGTAAAAGAAATAAGAACAAATAGATCGGTCTTGCAGAAAATAGCTTAAAGTGCCTGGGCAAATTGATCATTTCTATATCCTATAACACCAATCCTTCTCCTGGGAATAAAATCCTGTGAAATGCTTGACAGGTCTCTAATGGGATACACATTTAGTTGTTCATTGTTGTATTGCTTTGTAATAGAAAAATGGAGAAAAACTAGGTGTCTATCACTAGCACAAGATAGAAGTGCAATGTGATCTATATATGCCATGGAACATTTCTCAAATGATTAAAACAATGAACTATGGCACACAGCAAGACCAGCAGATTAAAACCACTTGTTTTGGGATCCCTGGGTGGCGCAGCTGTTTGGCGCCTGCCTTTGGCCCGGGGCACGATCCTGGAGACCCGGGATCGAATCCCACATCGGGCTCCTGGTGCATGGAGCCTGCTTCTCCCTCTGCCTGTGTCTCTGCCTCTCTCTCTCTCTGTGACTATAATAAATAAATAAATAAATAAATAAATAAATAAATAAATAAAAATAAATAAATAAATAAATAAATAAAACCACTTGTTTGGTAAAAAAAAAAAAAATCGAAACAAGAGCTACCTAATATCTCTCTTCTTGTATCCTAAAAACATTAAAAATAATATAAAGTGTATAATGCATAGTATAAGAAAATTACAAGGGAATACACATTATTTCAAGGCTCCATATCAATCACATGGGAGTGGTTGCCTTTGAGAGGATGGAGAAAATGTTAGTGCTGTTAGAAAGAGAATAAAAAACAAAATAAGTGGAACCTTCTAGTGACTAATGATGATATTTGCACAATGACAAGGCAAGAGCTACCAGAAAAAAAAAGTTTTAATGTACCTATGGAAGAGGTCATTGATTTGATAGACTAGCTCTCCATGAAAGAAAAGCACCAAAAGAGATTGTAGAAGAGAATGAATATATTGTAAATAGGAATTTGTTTTTAGTCTTTCTGAAAGTTTGAGTTACTTCAAGAATAAAAAGTTTTGCTTTTCCTCCTAAAGGTTTTCAAAGGTTCAATCACATCCCATAATAATATAATTTATATATTTTTTGTGTTTGTTATGAATGTACAGTATAAAGTACCAAAATATTATATGATGGAAATAAACTTACAGAATATACCAAGAGAAGACTTGATGAATTGAAACCCAGCAGGAAAAAATTTGCTATTCAATGCATCTGAATAAAAACTTTATCATTAATAATTTATAAAATAAATTTATTCAAATATTTATTTATTGTAACCTTTTTTCCCTATTGTTGAACAAATCATCTGCTATTAAGATTCACTCAGCTAGTGTCTTCAGAAATCTTTTTTTTTTTTAAGATTTATTTAGTTATTCATGAGAGACACAGAGAGAGAGACAGAAATACAGCAGAGGGAGAAGCAGGCTCCCTGTGGGGAGCCCAATGTGAGACTCCATCCCAGATCCCAGGATCATGCCCTGAGCCAAAGGTAGACCCTAAACCACTGAGCCACCCAGGCATCCCAGTGTCTTCAGAAACCTTATTTAGAATTATTAGGATTTTTATAAAAGGAATATTTGGTGAAAAAGGACTATCTACAACTTGTTACCAGTTTAAGACACAGTCACTAAAGCAATTTAATTTCAACTTTGAATCGGTACCTATAAGCTTATAGTTACAAGATAAATTATTTAAAATTTATCCATGAAAAAGGTACATTAAAAATACCTCCTATATTTTACTATAACAAAAATAAAACACAACTTATTGTCATTTTAATTGGCCAGTTATTTAAAATAGCAATCATGTTCCAACCTATTTGAATTCTAAACATTTGGTAAGACTTCTATAGCAGTATTAGATAATATAGATATGTTCAAAGACATACATTTGACATATAAAACTTTACAACAGCCTTTACTTTGTTAGTTTTATTATAATTAAAAATTATTCAAGCAAAGAAGAAAAATTATTCAAGCAAAATCTGCAACTAGTTTCAGTATGGTTGTATAGTATGGTAGCAAATTGTGCATGAAGCGCTATTGTTTTAATTACAGAAAGAACAAAATAGACAAACTGACCTCGGATATAGGTTCAAGTAGATACTTGAAATGATAATATATATATATTTTTCCCTTCAGACGCAATTTATCCAAAAGCGAATGAGAACACAGTTACTACTAATTGCTTCAGAAGAAACTAACATGATTTATGAAGCTATTAATTTACACAATCCAGGGTTTCAATTAATTTACATGAAAAAATAAAAAAGTTTTAACCAATCCCTTAAATAATAATTCCCAGTGTAGAATTTACCAGGGAAAATTTTTAAAAGTAAAAGCACATTAACTGAATTTACCATGACTTAGTATAAAGTTAATGACAACATACACATATATTTTTAAAAAGCAGGCCTAGAATACTACTTTCAAAAATGATTATTTTATGTAGGTATGACAGTCATTTAATTTTTAAAAATGCCATATTCTATTAATATTACTTGAATTCCAAGACTAAGTTAAATTAAAAAAATTATAACATTCTTCTTAATTACCATATGTGATATTAAATAGTCTATATCTATACCTATAGATATCTATCTATTAGATAGATATTAGATATCGAATAGTTAGAGCTGGAATTATTGAAAAGAACTATTTACTAGTGCAGTGAATTTTTTTTTAAATCACTAGTATATAATCTCACAAGTTTGACATAATAAATAAGCCTATTCAGTAGGTAATAAACACATAATTCTAAGTAGGAGGAAAAACTATACATAGTTTTGTAGAGTAGTGTATAAGTATATAATAGTATATATAAAGGAGCCTGAAACACAAAATCCTCTATCTCAAGAACATAGTTGCTCCAGTGTTTCATGGATTCAAAAAATGTATTCATACCATTAACAGTTGATCCAGTAGTTTTTGCCATCATCAAAAAAAGTGGAAAAAAAAGTGAAAAGCAAGGTCTTTAGAAGCAGGAATCAGACTGACACAAAGAAAGAAAAGAGATTTATAATAGGTAAACTTTTCAGTCATACTTAAAAAAACTAGTAAGACCTGTGTTATGGAGTTCATGTTTGTGTCCATTCCAAAATTCATATGCTGGAGCCCTAACACTTAGTGTGGCTATATTTGAAGACAGGACCTCTAAGAAAGTAATTAAGGTTAAATGAGGTCACAAGTGGCACCTTATTATGATAAAAATTAGTGTCCCTATAAGAGCAGACATAAGAGAGCTTGAGAAAGGTCATATGAGGACATAGGAAGAATATGGCCATCTACAAGCCAAGAAGAGAGGCCTCACCCAAATTTGAGTTGACTGCAACCTTGATCTTGTACTTCTACCTCTAGAACTGTGAGAAACTAAAATTCTGTTGCTTAAGCCATCTAATCTATGATATTTTGTTATGGCAGCCCAGGCTAATACAATCTATTAATTGTGCACTTCGGTTTCATCAGAACACATGTAGTTGATCAGATATTCCCAAACACCTTGGAAGTAAATTTAAAATGTAATTTTATATTATAAAAAATTTTAATGTTAAATTTCTCAAGTGTATTATATATGATTTAGTTTGCCATTTAAAAATATAATTTAAAAAATTGGCATACTGAAATCACCAATGATCCACTTACTATAATGCATTTGTATAATTTTGGGGAAATATGTAACCTTTGCCATCAGGACCCTACTTTATATTTGGATTCACAAATTTAGAATCCAGACTTTGGAAGTGAAAAGATATTAGGGAGGAAAATATTCTGTAAAAACTTTTTAATGCAAAGGCCTTTGAAATATCCTTTGTAGATATGAGACAATAAAGAACTTTAAAGAAAGGGGTAGCTGGAAAAAAATGTGTATTTTAGGACTCCTCTGACTTCAGGGAGAAAAGTGGATTGAGAAAGATAAACTTAAACCATAGCCAGAGACTCAAGACAGATCAATAATAAAATCTATGCAAGAGATAATGAAGGCCTGATACCATGCTATTGCCACAGCAATGAAAGAGGAAGGAGAAATCTTGATACATATTTACTTCCAGGAAACATTTAATTGGGTATTATAACTAGTAAAGTTTTGGAACTGAAAAGAAATGGCAGAGACAGGGGCAAACATAATGAATTAAAATTTAGACTTTATTTAGGTTGTCAAATGAGAAAGTGGACATATTCATCCCACAACAAATACATAAGATTAGAGCCTAGGTTAGAGAAAATTCTGATCTTGAAATAAAAATGTGGCTCAACATCAAATCTATCAACCAGAAATATCATCACATATAATATAAAGAAGAAAGATATACTTAATAAATATTCACGCCATATTTATTAGGTAATCATTTCTATAAAACAAGCACATGGGGATCCCTGGGTGGAGCAGCAGTTTAGTGCCTGCCTTTGGCCCAGGGCATGATCCTGGAGTCCCGGGATCAAGTCCCACATCAGGCTCCCTGCATGGGGCCTGCTTCTCCCCCTGCCTGTGTCTCTCTGCCTGCTTCTCTCTCTCTCTCTCCCTCTCCCTCTCTCTTATGAATAAATAAATAAAATCTTAAAAAAAAAAAACAAGCACATGTTAGTCGTATGAAAAAAAATAAGCATTCATGGTCTCTAGTTTCCATAGGCCATGATTCACAGGGGTCATAGGGGGATGACTTCTATTTGCTGGATAAAGTCAGTGGCTTACTGTAGTACATGAAGGCTGGCCCTTGGAATAATTTCATTTATTCACATGTTGTCAGAGGATGTTGACTATTACCTGGAGCCTGGCTAAGGTTGTCCAGCAGAATATCTATTTATGACCTCTCTATATAACCTGATCTTTCTCCCAACATGGTAATTATGCTACAAGGGAAAGCTACCTGAGATAAAAAGAAAGAGAGCTGTTTGGGAGCCATGTATCCTTTTTTAAATCTAGTCTTAGAAATTAAACAGCATCATTCTATTGGTTTTAGTTATAAACATCCACCAAGATTCAAAATTATATCCCACCATTTGATGGAAGTATGCTGACTTCACAATGCAAAAAAGCATTCATAAGTGGAATCCAACATATGGAGAGGTAAAATAGAGTAGCTAAAACAGTTTTGGAAAAGAACAAAGTTAAAGAATACTCAGTATGTGTGCTCAAAAATTACCATAAAGCTATAGTGATCGCAAAAGGATAGTGTCAGCAAGAGATAGACACAGAGACTAATGGAATACTAGTGTGTCCAGGAGCTGACCTGCATACACATGGTCAACCGATACTTGCATCAATGGAGAAATAACAGCTCTTTCAACAAAAAGTGCTTGATAATTGGTTAAACATATATATAAAATTGAACTTTGACTTATGCATCATATAATGTCCAAAAATAATAAAAATGGATTGTAGACTTAACACTACATTGTAAAACTTACAGAAGAAAACATAGGAGAAGGTAAGTAAAGATTTCTGAAATACAACAAAAGCACAAACCCATATAAGAAAAAATATTTCTTTTTTTTTAAGATTTTTATTCATGAGAGAGACACAGAGAGAGAGAGAGAGAGAGAGAGAGAGAGAGGCAGAAACACAAGCAGAGGGAGAAGCAGGCTCCATGCAGGGAGCCTGATGTGGGATTTGATCCCAGGACTCCAGGATCAGGCCCTGGGCTGAAGGTGGCGCTAAACCACTGAGCCACCCGGGCTGTCCCCAAAATATGATTTCATCAAAATTTGAAAGTTATGATTTATGAAATACACTGTTAAAAATGAAAAGACGAGTCACAGAATAGTTGAAAATAAGCTATCTACAACGGACCTAGACCTACAATATTCAAAGGACTCTCCATACTCAGCAATAAAACATTAAAATAAGCAAAGGTGCTGACTGAACGGCAAAGGACTGATGAGGATCCATAGCGACGAGACTTCTACATTCCTAGTGCAACTGCAAACTGACACTGCCATTTTGTAAAGCAATTTGCCAGTTTCTCATAAAGATAAACATATTCTTTCCATACATCTCAGCAATTGCAATTGCAGGTATTTGCCCATGAGAAATGAAAACTTAATTACACATAAAAACCCATACAAAAATGTTTATAGCACCTTTATTCATAATTACCGAAAATGGAAATAACCCAAATGTCCTTCATCTGATGAATGGACAAACGAACTAATATATCCAGATAATAGAATACTATTCAGCAATAAATCCAATGAACTAATAATACATACCACAATATGGATGAATTTCAAATGTATATTGCTAATTGAAAGAAGCTAGACTCAATAGGCTTTATAATCCACGATTCCACTTATGTGTCATTCTGGAAAAGTAAAACTAGAGGAACAGAAAATAGATCAATAGTTTCCAGAATCTGGGGATAGTGGAAAGTGGTGAATAAAAACAACCCAAGAGAACCTTTTTTTTAAAGATTTATTTATTCATGAGACACACACACACACACACACACAGAGGCAGAGACACAGGCAGAGGGAGAAGCAGGATCCATTCAGGAAGCCCGACGTGGGACTCGATCCCGGGTCTCCAGGATCAGGCCCTGGACTGAAGGTGGTGCTAAACCCCCGAGTCACCCGGGCTGCCCCAAGGGAACCTTTTGAGACAATTGAACTCTTCTATATCTTGATTATGATTGTTGTTGCATAACAGTGTATGTTTGTCAAACCTTGTAAGACTATAGAATATAACGGATTAATTTTACTCTAAAATTATAGCACAGTAAAAAAAAATATATATATATATGTATATATATATATATATATATCCTGATATCAAAGCAACACAATTCCAATAATGTCAAAATGTATGATTTAATTTTAAAAATACCATTGGGTGTAAAGAAAATATTTGTCTTCCTCACCTAAAAATACAAAAATTGCAATACTTTGCTATATTTGTGTAACACTTTTTAGCTAGTAGGGTACTTTTTTATTGCCTTCTATTGCTCTATAACTAACTAACTAACTAACTAAATAACTGACTAAAACTAACTAACATAAAGGTAAGGTTTTAGAACAACTTATTAGCTCACAGTCCTATAAATCCAGACATTGGTAAGGCTGATGACCTGGGGTTAAAGGCAAGAGTATAGGAAATTTTCTGTGGCCAAGTTCATCCTGTTTGTTTCTAGAATTGATTTCCTTAAAGTTTTAAAACTATAGTTTTGGAGTACCTGGTTAGCTCAGTTAAGTGTCTGCTTCCAGCTCAGGTCATCATCTGGGGGTCCTCCCTGGGAGGTTCCTGCTTAGCAAGGAGTCTGCTTCTCCATCTCCTTCTGCACCCTTGCCCCCTGCGCTCATGCTCACGCTCTCAAATAAATAATTGAAATTTTAAAAAAATTGTAGTTTAATCAGTGGTACCAAATTACTTTTAAGATTAATGAAAGCATAGGGACACCTGGGTGGCTCCGTGGTTGATTCCGGGGTCCTGGGATCCAGTCCCACATCCAGCCCCTCGCAAGGAGTCCGCTTCTCCCTCTGTCTATGTCTCTGCCTCTCTCTCTCTCTGTCTTTCATGAATAAATAAATAATAAAATCTTTAAAAAAAAGATTATTTAAAGCATATATCTGAAATAAGTACCCAATTGTGGAAGGCACAATTCTAAGATGGCTCCTATCATCTCCACACACATTACACCTGGGATTACTTATTTTGCAAAAGAAATTTTGTAGATAAAATTAAGTTCTGAGGGCAGTCTGGGTGGCTCAAGGTCTTAGCACCGCCTTCAGCCCAGGGCCTAATCCTGGAGTCCTGGGATCGAGTCCCATGTCAGGCTCCCTGCATGGAACCTGCATCTCCCTCTGTCTGTGTCTCTGCCTCTCTCTGTGTGTCTCTCATGAATAAATAAATAAAATCTTAAAAAAAAATAAGTTCTGTAACCTCTTGACTCTAAAATGAGAAGATTATTCCCTATGTGCTTGACCTTATCACATGAGCCCTTTAAAAAACAGTGATTTCTCTGGTAGGTAGCAAAAGAGGAAGTCAAAGATTTACAGGTTGAAGAGGATTCTAGCTTCAGTTGCTGACTCGAAGATAGAAGGAGCCACTAGCCAAGAAATGAGAGTGGCTTCTGAGAATTAAAAATAACTCTAGTTACCTTCTTTCCTTCTTGCTTATCCTAATGTGTCCACTTGTTATAAATCTTTTGAGAGTGGGTTCAAGTCTCTCTCCAGCAGTCGTTGAGATTTAAGCAGTGGTGAAATGCTGGAGATCTTCTTGTATCTTATAGCCCAGTTTTCCAAACACTGAGCAGTCTTTCTGTTAAAATGATTTTTATTTTTCGTTTTAAAATTTTTATATTCCTTTTCCTCATCTATAGCAGATTTCTATTCTTCCTGCTTTGCCAGTAAAATCATAGCTATAGATCTCTTATATCTTTAGTTTTATTTGGGACACTTTGAAATTTCTGTTCTTTCTTGAGTTTCAAAGATTTGACTTCTTTTTAGTTAGTTAGTTTTTATTTCTTTTACAGAGATAATGACAGATTTTTCATTTTGCTTTGTTTTCCTTAATTTTTTCATGAATTTATATATTCTAACCAGAAGTATACAACCCACGATGAGGCCGTTTTAAATAAAATAAAAATAATTAAAATATGATTCTCAGAAAGACTATATGGAGTTTTCTACTGACACTAAATAGAATAAGTTAATAATAATATTCTTCACATTTCTTGAGTGCCTATTCTGTATAAGGCACTGTTATAAGCATTTATATGATATAACAGAAACGTTTACACTATCAAAAGGTGTTACAGTTTTCTCAGTGTTTCGTGGTTTATTTTAAGTAGCAAAATCCATGGTTGAACACATGTCTAATTCCTGAGAGCACTTTCCCTACCAAGTTCCTGCTTGATCAAAATCTGGAACTGAAATAGAAAATGCATTTCACATCCAATTCCATAATACTGAACTATATTTTCTTCTTTTTTATTGTTTTTACTTCTGGAAGTAGTATGTCTTTAAATAGTTATATATAAATATGTAAGGGCAATCTCAGATAAATACATTATCATCTTATGATTCTGTTCCTCTACCAACATTACAAAGTTCAAATATTTAACCATAGTCAACAAAAATCCCGTCAAGGATTTGTGTGCGCCTGCATCCATTATTTTACCTCACCTCCACCTACTAATTAACTGTGCATCTAGTTTGTACTTATGTTCGTTTCCTCCAGCACCATGTTGCCAATAAAATGTCACACCGCTATCATCCCTATAAATTCTAATTCCAAAAATGTCATTTTTTAAAGGTCATTTTAGATCTGCCACTCTGGATAGATGCATCTCCTTTCTTGAAAAAGCCAAGTTAAGTAGCTTTCTTAAAATTATAGCGATTCCATTCCTTTCTTAAATACTCTATACAAAACATGGTCAAACAAGCCATTTGAAAAACTTAGATATTTTCATCAGCCTTGAAGCACATATATATGAGAAATAGTTTCTGTAATTTATTATTTCATGATTTACATGAATTCTTATGTAACCTTTGTGGTGAAAACCAAACAAAGGTCAAGTTGTATTGAAATATATCATGGACTCAACAACAAAGATATGTTAAATTTGTCAGCAGCCGAAGAGATACATACCTCTATGTTTACTAAAGCATTATCTACAGTGGCCAAGATATGGAAGCAGCCCAAGTGTCCATTAACAGATAAATGGATAAAGATATGGTATATGTAAACAATGAAATATTACTCAGCTATAAAAAAAAAGAATGAAATCTTGCCATGTGAGACAACATGGATAAACTAGAGGGTATAATGCAGTAACTGAAATAAGTCAGACAAAGAAAGACAAATACTGTATGATTTCACTCACATGTGGAACAAAACCAAAATGAACGAACAAGCAAAACAGTAACAGACTCATAGATACAGGAAACAAACTGTTGGCTATCAGAGTGGGAATGGGTTTGGAGATGGGCAAAACAGATGGGTTTGGAGATGGGCAAAACAGATGGGTTTGGAGATGGGCAAAACAGATGAAGGGAATTTAGAAGTACCAAATTCCAGTTGTGAAATAATTAATTCATGGGAATGTAATATATAGTATAGGGAATACAGTTGATAATGCTGCAATAGCTTTGTATGGTAACATGGTACCTAGACATCATGGGGATCATTTTGTAATGCATAGGAACACTGAATCATTATAACATACTCTTAAAACTAACAGGATATTATACAGGATATTATATGCCAATTATTTTTCAATAAAAAGAAAAATATTTTCCAGGACTAAATAAGAAGTAGTAAAATTTTTGCCTTCGTGGATGTATCTTGCAAGAAGTTACTATGGCCGAGTTCAAAAAGGGTGTTGCCTGTGTTCTTCTCTAGGATTTTGATGGAATCTTGTCTCACATTTAGATCTTTCATCCATTTTGAGTTTATCTTTGTGTATGGTGCAAGAGAGTGGTCTAGTTTCATTCTTCTGCATGTGGATGTCCAATTTTCCCAGTACCATTTATTGAAGAGACTGTCTTTCTTCCAATGGATAGTCTTTCCTCCTTTATCGAATATTAGTTGCCCGTAAAGTTCAGGGTCCACTTCTGGATTCTCTATTCTGTTCCACTGATCTATGTGTCTGTTTTGGTGCCAGTACCACACTGTCTTGATGACCACAGCTTTGTAGTACAACCTGAAATCTGGCATTGTGATGCCCCCAGATATGGTTTTCTTTTTTAAAATTCCCCTGGCTATTCGGGGTCTTTTCTGATTCCACACAAATCTTAAAATAATTTGTTCTAACTCTCTGAAGAAAGTCCATGGTATTTTGATATAGGGATTGCATTAAACGTGTATATTGCCCTGGGTAACATTGACATTTTCACAATATTAATTCTGCCAATCCATGAGCATGGAATATTTTTCCATCTCTTTGTGTCTTCCTCAATTTCTTTCAGAATGTTCTATAGTTTTGAGGGTATAGATCCTTAACCTCTTTGGTTAGGTTTATTCCTAGGTATCTTATGCTTTTGGGTGCAATTGTAAATGGGATTGACTCCTTAATTTCTCTTTCTTCAGTCTCATTGTTAGTGTATAGAAATGCCATTGATTTCTGGGCATTGATTTTGTATCCTGCCACGCTACCAAATTGCTGTATGAGTTCTAGCAATCTTGGGGTGGAGACTTTTGGGTTTTCTATGTAGAGTATCATGTCATCGGCGAAGAGGGAGAGTTTGACTTCTTCTTTGCCAATTTGAATGCCTTTAATGTCTTTTTGTTGTCTGATTGCTGAGGCTAGGACTTCGGCCATAGTAACTTCTTGCAAGATACATCCACGAAGGCAAAAGAAACAAAAGCAAAAATGAACTATTGGGACTTCATCAAGATAAGAAGCTTTTGCACAGCAAAGGATACAGTCAACAAAACTCAAAAGACAACCTACAGAATGGGAGAAGATATTTGCAAATGACATATCAGATAAAGGGCTAGTTTCCAAGATCTATAAAGAACTTATTAAACTCAACACCAAAGAAACAAACAATCCAATCATGAAATGGGCAAAAGACATGAACAGAAATCTCACAGAGGAAGACATAGACATGGCCAACATGCATATGAGAAAATGCTCTGCATCACTTGCCATCAGGGAAATACAAATCAAAACCACAATGAGATACCACCTCACACCAGTGAGAATGGGGAAAATTAACAAGGCAGGAAACAACAAATGTTGGAGAGGATGCGGAGAAAAGGGAACCCTCTTACACTGTTGGTGGGAATGTGAACTGGTGCAGCCACTCTGGAAAACTGTGTGGAGGTTCCTCAAACAGTTAAGAATATACCTTCCCTACGACCCAGCAATTGCACTGTTGGGGATTTACCCCAAAGATACAAATGCAATGAAACGCCGGGACACCTGCACCCCGATGTTTCTAGCAGCAATGGCCACGATAGCCAAACTGTGGAAGGAGCCTCGGTGTCCAACGAAAGATGAATGGATAAAGAAGATGTGGTTTATGTATACAATGGAATATTACTCAGCTATTAGAAATGACAAATACCCACCATTTGCTTCAACGTGGATGGAACTGGAGGGTATTATGCTGAGTGAAGTAAGTCAGTCGGAGAAGGACAAACATTATATGTTCTCATTCATTTGGGGAATATAAATAATAGTGAAAGGGAATATAAGGGAAGGGAGAAGAAATGTGTGGGAAATATCAGAAAGGGAGACAGAACGTAAAGACTGCTAACTCTGGGAAACGAACTAGGGGTGGTAGAAGGGGAGGAGGGCGGGGGGTGGGAGTGAATGGGTGACGGGCACTGGGGGTTATTCTGTATGTTAGTAAATTGAACACCAATAAAAAATAAATTAAAAAAAAAAGAAGTAGTAAAATTTTGCCAAATTATCGCTTACCAGATAATCGCCTTTTCCTTGCTCCAGGTTATAACTTTAGCTTTAAGGATTACATGAAGAAAACGCTCATTTTTTAACTCTCACTATGCACAGCTTTGGATATCCTTGCTTATGAATGAATAATCACTTTATTTTCTAAGATGCACAGCATTTAATGACATTTATTTTAAGTACTTCCAAACTATAAGTCATTGTTTCATCTAAACTACTAATTCCACTGAGAATTCAATAAAGAATGTCACCAAAACTGCTTTAGCTCTACATATTTATGGATGCTTTATATCTACCTTCATGTTTTGATCAATTCAAAGGCACCAAAGGCATTTCCTTTTTTTTTTAATTGGTGTTCAATTTACCAACATACAGAATAACCCCCAGTGCCCGTCACCCAATCACTCCCACCCCCCGCCCCCTCCCCTTCTACCACCCCTAGTTCGTTTCCCAGAGTTAGCAGTCTTTACGTTATATCATGTCTCCCTTCCAAAGGCATTTCCTTCTGATCAAGTATAAACACTGGATTTGAACTAAATATATAACTAGAGGAATATATATATCTGTGGTTGTCTGAATTATAAAATGGTCACTTTTATAGATAGATTCCTGGCCCCTGGCTATTCAAGCACTAACATAGATATTATTGTGAAAAAAAATTGCCAATATAATTAAGGTTACTGATTAGGCATTTGTGTGAGAGTGTGAGAGATTATCTGTATGGGCCTAATATAATCACATGAGCCTTTACAAACTGGTTTTCTCCAAGTGGCAGCAACACTTAAAAATTCAAACAAGGGAAGGATCTAATATGCTGTTGCTGGCTTTGAAGATGGAAGAGGTAGACAAACAAAGGAAAATGAAACAAACAAAAAATCTCTTAAATATGCAGAACAAAGTGGTGGTTGCTGGGACAAGGTGGATGGAAGGATGGGTGAAAGAGATGAAGGGGATTAAGAGTATATTTGTCTTTATGAGCACTGAATAATGTACAGAATTGTTGAATCATTATATTTCATGACTGAAACTAATATAACACTGTATGTTAACTATACTTGAATTAAATAATGACAAAATATTAAAAATGCCATTTTTAAAAAAGAATGGAGGGGACTGTATGCAAGGGCAGAAGAACGGCCTCTAAGTACCAAGAGCAACCCCCTGAGATAGCAAAGAAATGAAATCCATAGTCCACAATTGCTAGGAATAGGATTCTGCCAAAATAAAATATTCTTTACCTGAATAAAGTGGATTCCTGGAATTGGATTCTTCCCCAGAACCTCCAAATATGAGCCCGACCTTACTGACATACTTTTTTCAGCTCACTGACATCCTAAGTGGAGAAATCAGTCAGGCCCATCTGGACTTTAGACCTAAGAAACTGTAAGACTAAAAATGAATATCCATTCAACCTATAAAATGTGGGTAGTTTGTTATGCAGCAAGAGATAACTAACAAAATATTTAATTATATCCATGTAACATAGTGGATGATAACAAAGCACAAAAGAATTATTTTTAAATTTTTCAGTTTTTCCATTAATTCATTGTAATTTTGTACCTACTGTGTTCTTCTCTTCTGATTTGTATCTGGAAAATTTTTATTTAATTATTTGAGAAGTGAATAATAGATGTCAGTTATGTTGAGCTGGAATGCTTTAGATGCAATGGAAGTCATTCCCTATCATCCAGTTTCTATGTTGCATATTACTGGACTTTTTAAAGCATGCTAATCTATTTACCTTATTTATTATGAATACTAGCCCTATAAATAAAAACTTAGATATAAATGTTTTACTACCAAGTTAAATTATCCAAAATAATTTATTCTCTAAATAGTGCTTGTGAAGCACTGCATCAGGCACTGCAGTGCTTCACAAATGTTAAAATGTTGAGCCCAAAAAAACAGGATCCTGAATTGTGTTATTCAATAAAGTTATTAAAAATACATAACCTATAAACACCCCTATGAAGCAACTATATACACTGTGGTGGAAGTATATAACATTAAATTGTTCCTAGTTTCAGGTTTCAGGAAAAAAGCTTCTGTGAAGAAATAAATTATTAAGCTGACATTGAAAAGATGAGAAAGAACTACGTAGATTTAAAAAAGGGGGGGGGGGCGGGACATGATTTCAGACAGAGGGAACAGCATGTGCAAAACCTAGTGGCAGGAGAAAGCATGGCTGCTTTAAGAAAGTGCAAAAGACCATGGGACTAAATTAAATGATGAGAATGTGCTTGGGAACAAGGCTTCAGATTTATAAGTAGGAGCCTGATCATCGGGCACTGGAGTTTCTGTTAAGCATTTCAGTATTTATCCTAAACAAAATGAAAATCATCAAGTCAGAACTGTTTTTGGCAAAATCAACCTGGAATTTTTAAAAATCTGCTTTTGTGACCTAAAACTAAAGAGGCTTTTGGACAAATGGAAGACTGGCTAAGAAGGAATTTAAGTGGCCTAGGCAAGAGATGACATTCACTTAGACTAAGTAGTGATGGTGAAAATAGGAAAAAGTTGAGTTTTAGAGGTACTTGAAAGCAAAATAGATATAATTCTTTGATAGGTTGAATGTGGAAGCTCAAAAGATTCTTCATGGTGATCTCTATATTTCTTTTTAAAATAACTGATTTATGGGGGTGCCGTTTAATAGGTAACATAGGAGAGATTCTATGTTCTCTCATAAGAGAAAGATTATGAGCTAGTTTGGAACACATTTGATTTGCTGTTGAATAAGGAAAATCTATATAATAATTTCAAGTGGTGAGATGGGCACACTGTTAAGAATGTTAAACAAGAGTCAAAAGTTGGAGCTAAGAATCTGGAAGTCATTGACACAAAAGTAGTATTTGGGACTGTGTACATAAATGAAGAAACAGAGTCAGGGAGAAGGTATAAGGAGTTACAAGAACCAGGGCTTCCTGGTGATATACTCCCAAAGTTAAAAGACAGAATAAAGGATGAGACATAATAGAAATACCAGATTTCTAGAGGAAATCCAGGAAACAGTGGAGTCATTGAAATCAAAGAAAGATCACGTTTCAGAAAGAAGGAGGAGGTCAACATTGTAGCATACTGCTGAGAGTTCAAGTAAGATGAAAAATAAAGCAAGGCAAGAGATGAAGAGGAGACACTCTCTGATGATCACAGAGAAAGCAACTTTCTGTAGGGTTATGATAGGAAATTATAGTGGATGAATTGAGGAGTGATTGTAGAAAGAGAAAAGTTTCAGTGAACAATGACTCTATTTTGAGTAGCTAGTTGTGAAAATCTGCAGAAAAACTGGGTAGTAACTACAGTGAAATTTGTGGTTAAAATTACTCTCTTCTTTCCTCTTTTTTTTTTAATTTTTCCCTCAAATATATTGAATGTTTCTGGGAAGATTCCAGGGATTCTACTAAAAAGAAAATATTGAATAAAGAAAATAATGATGTAATGGTCCAAGATATAAATTAAGAGTTTATTCTTTTGCATGTGGAAATACCTTTTATTCAGAAGAGTCAGATCATTTATTGGAAGAATCAATTGATCATATATCTGTGATCTTTCCAGGCTATCAATTGTTTTCTGTTGGTCTATATCTATTTTTCATGCCAGTACCATATTGTTTTGATGACTATGGCTTTGTAATATATTTTGAAATTAGGAAGTGTGATGCCTACAGTTTTGTTCTTCTTTGTCAAGATTGCATTGGATATTTGGGGTCTTCTGTGGTTTCCTATGATTTTAGAATTTTTTTTCTACAAAAAGTGTTATTGGGATTTTGACAGGGGTTGCATTGAATCTGTAGACCACTTTAAGTAGCCAGCACATTTTAGGAATATTAATTCTTCCAATCCATGGATGTGGAATATCTTTCCATTTATCTGTGTCTGCTTTAATTTCTTTTATCAGTGTTTTATGACTTTCAGTGTACAAATCTTTCACCTCCTTGGTTAACTCTATTCTAAGCATTTTATTTGTGATTCTATGACGTTAGTTTTAGTTGTTATTGTATTTTTTTTATTACTATTGCTTTTTTAAGTTCCTTTTCAGATACCTTGTTGTCAGTGTATAAAAACACAATTGCTTTTTCCATGTTGATTTTTGTATCTTGTAACTTTGCTAAATTCCTTTATTCTAATAGTTTAGTTATGGAGTCTTAGGGTTTTCTGGGCTTCTCATTACATGGCAGCCTCAGGGCAGTCACACCTCACCTGTTAGCTACTTTCCAAAACTGATCAAGGTAGAAGTTCCACAACTCTTATAGACAATGCTTAGAATGAGCACAGTATCACTCACACTGTGTTATATTAGTCAGTCATTGACTAGCCCAAATTTAAGGGTAGGGGAAATAGATCTCATGCCTTTGGTGAATGTTAAAGAAGTCTCTGCCATTTTCTCACACAAGAGAATAGGAACATGTTTTATGGCACACATAGCTATTAAGTAGAAGAACAAAGATTCAAGCCAAGGTTTTTTTTGACTTCAGGTCCACTAGGAATATTCTATACATCAATATTCTATATATCTAGGAAATATTTCCCATCAAAACCAATCTTTTTTTTCAAACTGGATTGCAAAGAATTGTATACATGTATTTGGAGGAGGGCTTGGTTTTCTTATCCTTTTCCTGGGCCCACTGTAATCACATGGATCCTCGAAATAGAAGGGGTAGAAGAAGAAGAGAGAGAGGGAGATGTGGCTATGGACGAGAAAGGAACAGAGATGCATCAATGCTGTCTCTAAAGATGGAGGTAGGAGTCTAGGAGCTAAGGAATGTGAGAGGCTAGTAGGATTTGGATAAGTAGAGAAAATAATTTTGCCTTAGGGCCTCCAAAAGATAATGCAGTCCTGTCAAAATACCTTGATATTAATACAGTGATATCTCTTTCAAACTCCTGTCCTCCAGACTGTAAGGTGATAATTTTGTGTTGTCTTAAGCCACTAAACTTGTAGTAATTTGTTACAGCATCAATTAAAAAAAAATCAATGCTATACTTCCATACTTACTAATGCTTTAATTTTTATTACAATTATTTTATTACAATTGCATTATTATACCCAGATTCCTGGGCCAGAGTATTTTTAAATTTTTTGACTACTTAGACTTTGCTTCCAAAAAACTTTTAAGACTCCTGGCTGAAAAATTTCCCTAAAGAATTTGTTGAAAGAACTAGAAGGCCATATGCCCTTCACTGACATTATAAAAAATGTTCCAGAGGATCTGAAAATGATAGAGTATGATTGGAATGAGAACTCCCACTTCTGAGTCAGCATTCTCAGACAACTGTTGACTGACTTACATTAGACATCTGAGAAGTCACTGTTTTCTATAAAGAAAAAAAATCACCATCCTAGTAGAATATTTGAGAGTATTATTAACATATTCTAATAAAATTTTTAAAAATATAATTATTTAAGTTTTGACATGTGAATATTAACGAACTTGAATCTCAAATTTTATTTACTCTATACTGCGAAAATACCTCTTAGTTCATAGACTAAGGTATCTTTTGTCTTCCAAATTAAACATTATACAAATTTTATAACTCAGGTATGCTAGATACTAATTAGGACAAAAGAAATTTATATAGGTTAAATAACTATATACAATTGTAATTACATATAATGTATATGCATTATTGTTTTTTAATGGGACATTACTATTGAATTATGAAACTTTCCACACAATTGGATCTATCTTTTAAACAAAGGGTAGTAATAAATACCCACTTACTATTTAGATAAAAAAATGGTATCAGCCTTATTCCTGGTAATAATTACAACTAGAGTTATAGCGTGTCACAAACATGTACTTCCTGGATATCTAGTGTGTTTTTTTCATAAATCAAAAAAAAGTTAGCCTACATGTTTCTGTACAAAGACTTTAAGAGTAAGGAAAAAGTAAAAAAAAAAAAAAAAAAAAGAGTAAGGAAAAAGTAATGGATTAATACATTCAAAAATATTTTATATTAAATGCAAACCTTAGGTGGCAGAAAAAGAACTAAATAAAATGTGAGGATCTTTGTTTTGGAGAATGAGTTTTACACCATAGATAAAAGAAAATTCGTCATACATGTAGAGTTAAAAGTTTGCCTCACAATCTGAAGAAGATTATGTAGTTTGTTTTTTTTTTAAGATTTTATTTATTTATTCATGATAGTCACAGAGAGAGAGAGAGAGAGAGAGAGAGGCAGAGACACAGGCAGAGGGAGAAGCAGGCTCCATGCAGGGAGCCCGACGTGGGATTCGATCCCGGGTCTCCAGGATCGCGCCCTGGGCTAAAGGCAGGCGCTAAACCGCTGCGCCACCCAGGGATCCCAGATTATGTAGTTTTGCAGTGTTTCCAGAGAAAACCAATATGCAGGAAGCAGTATGAATAAATTATTCTGAGCATGCAGATTAAATGCAGAGTATTTAGGTATTAAAGCATAATAGTTTCCATGGACACCTGATTTAATGACTAGATATGAAAACTTCATTTCAAAATCCATAAGTTACAGGTCTAATAGAGTTGTGAGTGATGCTTCAATTGCCAAATTTGTATTTTTTTTTCTTTAAAATGAAAATAAATAATTGGGGAAGATTCTTATATTGATTTATGTAATTTTGTGTTTTTAATTGTATGTGTGGTGTCTGTGTGCAAGGAATATATATGTGTGAATATAACTTGTTATTAGATAATTAAACTTCTCAACACATCACTGAAATTAGTAGCGGAGTCGTAAAATACCACAATATTAGGTGTTAAAATCAAATATAAGCTTTTGAAATAATATTTGTATACATATTGTCTTCTTACATTAATTCAGAATTCCTTTAATCTTAAATGTTACAGTTTTAAACCAATATATTCAATTGAATATGAAAACACAGTCTGACACTCAAGTAGATTATCTTTTTTTTTATTTCCAGAGACGAAGGATGAAGATGTTTACCACTTTTAATTACTCTTTAAATAGAAAAAAATAATTTATTATTTAGAGTTAATATTTTCTTTATTTTTTTAAGTAATCTCTGCAACCAATAGGGGTATTGAATTCACAATTCCAAAATTAAGAGCTGCATGCTCTACCATGCTCTACCATGCTAGGCATCCTTAGAGTTAATATTTTCATACAATTAAAATAATATATATATATTTTTTACATATTTATATATTTTAGTGAAAAGCTACCTTGGCATCAAATCCAAACATATTTTCCACAAGCTGGAAAAAAATATCAAGGCTCAGTGAGATTCTTTGACTTGCCCAAGGTTAATAAATAGAAATATTTACAAAGATTTGATTTAACTTAATCTCATTACTTTTGTATGTGAACCTTATTTTAAGCAAATTTAATATAAGTACTGAAAAAAATAATGAGTTTAGAGAATTGGTACCTACTCTAGAATGTATGTGTGTGGGGGTGGAGGCTGGGTAGTAGCAGTTAAAATTGAATTTAATATGCACCCAACTTTTTAGGTACCCAAATTTTATTTGTTTCAGGTACATCTCTTTCAATTAGACCCATTTTTTAAACTAATTTCAGAGCCTACTGGAACATAAATATTATTTATTAATAATATTTATAGACAATTCTACAGAATTTGATGTCATTCTATTTTATTGTAATTTATTAACCTTTTAATAAATATTTTATGAGCTTTTTAATTTCAAAGCTAGCAGAGTGTGAGAGTTTATGTGTGTGTATGTTTAGAAATAGCAGTGTGCATACATCACATGGGCAGCATTTGCATTTAGGTAACGCTGACTAAAGAATGCAGGATCATGAGTAAGCACACACTAATCCTTAATCCAATTTTTTATAAAATTCAAAGCAAATATTTAGATGTCAGTCTCAAAGAATCCAGGACCATCAGAAAGCAAATCCTCCAGAATCCTAGCCTTATAACACTGAGAATTCAGTCAGGGGAAAATGGGAAACACGTTTAGGAATGAAATCAAGATCTGTATTTTGGTTCATAACTTTCAAAACAAAGATGAAAGGACATTCAAATATGGTTTATAGGTGAAAAAGAAAATGAGAGGCAACATCAAACAAATTAGCTGGTATCTGGAGGAATGAGCTGGTATCTGGACATACCATCATACTAGCCAAGGATGAAAGCCACATTACCATGTTACATTTTCCAGCGTCGAGTTATTTAAAGAATTCTCTTCTTCTAAGCACTCAACATTTAAAAAGATAATATTTCAAATAAAGTTTTAAATTGTGAGGAATAATTAACATAATGAGAATACAAAAACTCCAAGAACAATCACCACCACAAAACCTCAAACACAAAGTTAGTATACAGTCTTTGCATTAAGCAAGACTCTGCCAATTATTTACTATTCTAAAGAGTATGTAATTTTTGATGCATTAAACATGCCATAAAAATATTCAAATTGAATTAGTAAAATGCATAATCTCTTTCAACCATATTGGCATATATTTACTCTTTGTATTTTCGTTTTATTTAAATTATTCAAATTTAAGTTTTCAAAAGACTCTGATTCATTGCATTCATAAAAAGTATCTTCTACAGTTTACAGAATACTGTAAGTTCTTAAATACTACTGAATAAAATAACTAAGGAATGAATAGTCACACTATTACCACAATATCTCAGGGGTAGTAGAACACTTAGAGAGTGAATGATAATGAGCAATCACTTTCCAACTATCTTTCTCTGAAAATGGAGAGTGACCTTTGCTACAAAACAGGAAGTTTAAAATTTGATAGATAAATGCAGAATTTTTCACAAGCCCAATGCCATGTTGCTAATGTACTAGCATCAGGCATATATATGCCAGGGAAATGTAACACTAAATCAGAGAAGGCCAAAAAGGGAGAAATTAACAGCAAGCTAAGGTCTGAAGCATGATATCCTGCATGGAAATAGCCAAGCACCCCTGACAATGCTGGGGAGAGAGTTTTCCTATGCACCAAGTTGCTGCACATATGGGCCTATTGTGCTGGTAGCTGCCTAATGCTTCAGAATGAAAAATGTGGCTGCATGCAGAATATGGCTGCAGGATGAAGCAGCTGATTCTGGGAGAGTGGCCAGAGGGAAATAAAATTTCCCTCATGGGAACAGTTGCTAGTACAGTCTCAGATGTATAAAGAACTGCTTAGCTAAAACTTTTCTTAGAGCCAGTCTCTTGCCATTTCCCTATAAATGTAACTTTCTACATTAAGTGCATATTTACACACTAAAAAATGCTGTTAAGTACATGTTAGTGAGTTTTTCTTCTCAAAGTAAAGAAGATATAAACTGAGCAGGCTTCCAGTGTGCAAATTCTATCTATGAAGAAAAAAAAAGTATTTCTTAAAGTCTTTATTAAACAAGTCTTTGTTAATGTGCTGTTAGGTTCATTATTCTAAATACTGTGTATGTTTGAAGTATGTGTGTTCTTCTAATTGTTGACTTTGGTAAAATTCTCTCATTAAAAAAATAATGTAGCATGACCACAGATGTAGAGAATTTAAATTTGCTTTTGAGCTTCAACCTCTAATTAGTGCCAAGATGTTTGTGACACAGCACATTCATATTAATGGGATGCAAGATACTTAATCTTGAAATAAGCACTTGCTATCAGAGAGAAGTACATCAGTGTGACATGTACAGGCAATAGGCCTGATGGGCCGTTTGCAATGGGAGAGAAACCTTACAAGCATCACAGTCAGCCTTCTGACAAATGAGTTCAGAGAGATGCACATCTCTCCTGAGAAAAACTTCAAGAAGTGGGAGAAGGCTAATGCTCACTCTTAATCTAATTGCCATGTAAGAGGCCTTTTTGATTTGGAATCTACACATGACCACCTTTCCCAACTGTTGTAGGCAATGTCTTGTTTTACCCAGTTCTCCAAGACTACACATGACTCATTAAATAGTATCAGAGTCTTGCCTGAGATTAGTTATATTTATCAAAGGAAATAAATTACTCTGGGGAATGAAAAAAGCCACACAATTCATGCAGGTTGGCTTCCACGTAAATCCATATAATCGATGGTTTGATGTGTGTTCTTTCATTCAAACAAAGAAACAGGAGTTTATAGGCACTGATATGAATAAAGGAATTATTTATCTTATCAATGCAGCATTTAAAGCAGGCTATAATGAAATATAAATCCATGAAGGTAATTTAAAGTCATGCAGATGAATAACCTACAACCATATTCCATGTTTGTTTAGCTTCTAGGTTCTGCAAAAGTAGAAGTAGCATACATAGACTTTAAAAGAAATATTTCATGTAAGTATAATATAGATACGAGTAACTATCTTCTGCTGCCATGCAAATGACTACATTACAGCCTTATTTTAAATAAAACAAAACTCATTAGGAATGTTTGTCCCTTCTAACTCAACAACCATAAATACAAAAACATAAACAATTCCGTTTTTGAAAAAAAAAAGTCTCCAAATCTGGTCTGTAAGATAACACACAAAATTGCTTGGGACACAAATTAAAAAGAGCAAATATGTACCATCAGCATACGGCAAAAAATGCAATTAAAGACAGTGGCTAAATTTTTTTCTAAGCCATAAATTCAGACCCTGACTCAAAGTTTCAAATTTGTGAAAATTTCCCAGTATCATTTAATTAACATATACCATATACCACCTTCTACCAATCTATTTGATTTAAGCCTAACTGATTTCATAATTCATTATAAATTAACACAATAAATTCCAAATCTAAATGACACTTAACAATTTACAAGGACCTTTATACACATGAATTACATCATTTCATCTTCAGAAGAGCCATGTGACAAAATCGTGTATGTGAATTTTGATTATGGAAACTGAACTCTAAGGACTAAACTGCTCAATATTTTATACTCCAGGCACAATTTCTCCCTCTCCTACACACACACACATACACACACACATTTGTACAGAATAGATAAAAATGAAAAAGTCTTTCAGGCTTAACAAGCTACCACCTCTTTTCTCACATACTCTTGTAGTAAAGCTTTTTAATCCAAATTTTGATAGCCTATCAAACAATTTATGGAATCAGGGATCAGTTACAAGCCTCGCACCAGGTGCTATCTAGGCAGGAATGGGAAAGACAATGATAAGAACACAGCAGGACTACAAGCTCCCTGTTGACAATAGAGTGAATTTCAGCATCAGGAGATGGAGTGGGGCCCTTCCTGCACCTTAGGTTAAGTGGAAGCCAGATTTAAAGAGCCATGTCCCCTGTATCTGAAGACCAAACAAAAGCCTTGAAGCCTTTAGCTGGGTTTAAGTGATCTATTTACAGACGTACTAGTTAAGAAATATTTGAAATATTACATAGTGGTCCTTAGGAATATCTTAGATAAGCTGTTTCCTTTGCTTCAGTCTAAACATTAGACTCTCCTGTCAACAAACGTTTCTATAATTTATTGATTTTCGTGGATGCCAAGAGGAAAATCTGCTGAAAACGTCTCATGATTCTACTCCCTCATTTTAAGTATTTCTCAGAAAAGTTTTGTCATTAACATTAATATTTATTCCATGTTACATGTTTGCTCTGATAAGTGTAATAGGAAGCACTATGATTATATAATGAATTCTTGCTCTTTTTGAAAGCTATGATGGCATAAATCCTGATTATTGAAAATTTGATTTTTAAGTCAGAAACAAACCTGTTTGTTCTCTGATTATCATACATTATATGGATACCTATAACATCTGATGAAGTGAAATTCTTTCATCTGTAAGCTGGGCAAGAGTGTTCAATGCCAAATATCTCTTAAAAGCTACTGATAAGTGCCCTAGAAAGATTTTCATCCAGAAACCTAAGTAAACCATTAAAATATTTACGGTGCCCTACAGTTAAGCAGTCACTCTACACAGTAAGTCCTACAGTAAGATTTGCATACTGATTGATGTGGCAACTTTATTGATTCAAACCAAATACTGGGATTTGAAAGGCATTTTATGTGGAAAAGATGGCAAACTGTCTGCTAGAAATCATGTCTCCCTTCTTCCGTTTGGAAATAGAAATCTCCTGCCTTTGAGTTTTAGCTGGACACTTGACAGTCCAGCTATAATCTATATTTTTCCAGCTTCCCTTCTACTAGCTGCAGCCATATGACTAAGTTTTGAACAATGGAATGTGAGCAGAAATAATGCACACAGATTTAGGTTCATATTTGTATGTGGAAAGTGATTATCTTCTCTTTTTTTTTTTTTTTTCTTTGCTACTATAGGAAGTGGTAATAAGTGGAACAGCTAGGTTACGCTCAAACACAGAAGCCAAAAGTTGGAAGATAGAAGAAACTTCTCCTGGTCTGGTTGCCTGAATGTCTATGTAGGTCAAAGTTACCAATCCATCCCAGAGTACTTGTTTACTTCTGGACTCTTACATGATGGATAAATAACATTCTGTCTTATTTAACCACAGTATTATTGGATCTCTTTGGAAAGTCAGTCCTACTAACTCACCTAATGCCCAATTTTAATAAAAGAACTTTTTCTAAAGTCTTTTATTTTATTTTTCTAAAGTCTTTTAAAGTCAGAATTTTCATCATCATAATCAACACTCCTTTGTCATATACGAAAATTTAACACGTTGAAACAAGAATTCGGATACAATTCGTGCATTAGTAAAGATATGTAGCACTAGCTTATCAAATATTTTATAACATTAAATTATTTTAAAACGTTCTTTAGTATTATATTCTATATGATATTTATCATTAAAACTCCTTCAAATACATCTCTCAGTGAAGTCTGATATTTTCAAGACAGACTGCAGGCAATTCAAGAAATTCACTATCATAGAATAATGAACTTTTAATAAAATTATATCTGTAGTAAGTCAGAATGATATGGTCAACAGAATCTACCCAGAAAAAGGTAAAAGAACTAACAACTAATATTCATGGAATGCCTGCTTTGTGCTAAGCATACTTCATAGGCTATTTTATATCATTCTAAAAAAATCCACATAAAGTTTCTATTATCATCCACCTTCTGCTTCTGCAGGCCTCTCAGACAAATAGCTACCCTTCTCTCAACCCTTATCTTTGTCCCAAAGACTGCTCTTAGAGTAGAACATCTCCTCTGGTGACAGCCTGGGCAACCCCTTAGCCCATGCCTTCCCCCCTCTTCCTCAGAAGGATAAAACTGAACTGGAGGTTGAGGGAGGTATTTTTTTTCATGTACTCAATGATTGTGCATTATCTGTAGCAAGCTAGTGTAACCTGCATTATTGGGTTTCCCTGGATTATAAGGAGATGACTTTCTCTGGGAGAAATATAGTGGGTACATATTTGACTATCTTTTCAACTTTATCTATACCATGATTAATAACACCATAGCTCAGCATTGGGAAGTTATGGAAAAGTCTGCCTTCGTTTTTGAAAGTAATAGTGTTGGGGTACCTGGGTGTCTCAGCTGATTCGGCGATCAACTCTTGATATTGGTTCAGGTCATGATCTCAGGGTTGTGAGATCTAGCCCTGAGTCAGATTCCATGCTGGGTGTGGAGCTTCCTTAAGATTCTCTCTCTCCCACTCTCTCTCTCCCCCTCTCCCTCCCCCTCCCACTCATGCTCTCTCTAAACAAAAAGAAAGTAATCACGTTATTTATGACTAAGTATCTTTAAGAAGCACACAATAAGTTTGATTCTGGGAAGAGTTAAAGGGTGAACTTCTCATGGGGTTGGGTTAAGTCACTAAGCTTACCCACAGTCTTCAAGTAGGTAGATACCCAGTTATTCAGGAGAAGAGTCAGTGAAGTTATTTTTATAAAATCTGAGAAAGTCTATATTCCCCTGAAAATAATGATCTCTTTGCAACAACTTGAGGTTCTACTTATAGCATTCCTGAGCAATAGAAAAAAATCTCAGTCAATATAGGTTATATAGTAAATCCATGAAAATTGCTTCTGAAAAAATACTCAGATTTAGCAATATAAGATGACTTTAAAAAATATCCATTCACCCAAATAAGAATGTAACTAAAAGTCTTTGAAAAAGAACTATTTCATATTTATGTTGGATGTTTATATGTCACAAACAAACACACAGGGGTAAAGGGGAGGGTTTGTGTTTTTTTCCTTTTATTTGTTAAAGGGCACATACTGTCACAAATCTCAACATCTAGTTATTAGTTGCAGGCTTGATATTTGTAAACTAACTTTCACAAATAATATGTAATGGTTTCCTCAGGGCCATCATTAACCTTTAAGTAATATTTCCATGAATTTTATTGGTACTCATATAGAATGTTTATTGCAAACTTTTAAATCAGAATTCTTGTTTAGAGGAACCAAGATTATTGCACTGCATAATATTTGGCTACATTTTTCTTACACTTATTTTTAAAGAAATCAATAAAATATTATTATATGCCACCAAAGGGATCAAGAAAATTAATGAAATCCATGTTTTACTATATTGAGAAGTTTATATTTCCAATAGTAAAATGAGAATTGTGGGGATATATTTGTTTTCTTTTTATTGGAGTTCAATTTTCCAACATATAGCATATCATCCAGGGCTCATTCCATCAAGTGCCCCCCTCAGTGCCCATCACCCAGTCACCCCAACCTCCTGCCCACCTCCCCTTCCACTACCCTTTGTTCATTCCCCAGAGTTAGGAGTCTCTCATGTTCTGTCTCCCTCACTGATATTTCCCACTCATTTTCTTTCCTTTCCCCTTTATTCCCTTTCACTATTTTTTTATATTTGATGAAAACTGTATGACTGGCAATATTTTGCTCTTAAGAGAACACACTATTTTAAAAGGAGATAGTTTGCAGGTAAATTTTAATTCTTTTGGGTCTTTACTATTTGCACTGATAACATGACTGCTTAAAAATGAGATTTCGTGAAATAGTGCAAGAATTCTATGCATGTCATTCAGGGTATATACAGGTTTTGATGTAAATCACCTTTTTGGTGGTTGTAGGTAAGTATCAACAGAATCATATTTTGTACAATTTTAACAACACTTGATCCTGATACATCAGGGGATGAACAAATTAGCATCTTTTATCATTCATCATTTACAGATGAGCCTTTCTTTCTAAAGAAGTACTTATATGTTTATAATAGCAATAAAGACATGAAATATTACTGCTTTGGATAATATCTTTTTTCCTACCATTTCCCTATTATAGTGCCTGGTAGAAAGTAGGGATATATTCTTGTTTATTGAATAAATTATTCGTTTCTCACCAAAGCATATATTTTAAGGTCTAAACTACCTAGGCATATATATAAATACATACAATTGGATTCTTAAGAAAATAAAACATTACTGGGGGCACCTGGGTGACTTAGTGGTTCAGCATCTGCCTTAGGCTCAGGTCTTGATCCTGGGGTCCTGGGATCAAAGTCCCACATCAAGCTCCCTGCAGGGAGTCAGATTCTCCCTCTGCCTGTGTCTCTGCGTCTCTCTGTATGTGTCTCTTGAGGATGAATAAATAAAATCTCTAAAAAATAAAGCAAGCATTACTAATAAATATTTGCTGAAAATCTTTATACGGTATAACCATTCAGTTTTCTATCATTTTGGTTATTTTCTACTACAATGCAAACCACCTCTCAATACATTGACTTAAAACCAACAAACATTTGGGTTATCTAGGTAGTTCAGTGGTTCAACATCTGCCTTTGGCTCAGGGCTTGATCCCAGGGTCACGGGATCGAATCCCATATCTGGCTCCCTGTACGGAGCCTGCTTCTCCCTCTGCCTATGTCTCTGCCTCTCTCTTTGTGTGTCTCTCATGAATAAATGAATAAAATATTAAAAAAAACAAACATGCAAACAAACAACAACAACAACAACAAACACTTTATTCAGCTCAAAAATCTAAAATAGGAAAAAAAAAATCTAAAATAGGGCAAGACTTTCCTTGGGGCATCCCATCTCTGAAGACACCAGTGGGGAGGCTCAAAAGGACCTGAATGATCTGCTCTGAAGCTGGCAAATCTGGTACTGAGATGTGACTGGGAGCTCATTCAGGGCTCTTTACAGTGGTCATGCTTCTTCCATGTTGGTCTCCCCACATGGATACTTAGACTTGTTCATAAACTGGTGGCTGAGCTTTTAAGAGTAAGTATTCCAAGAGATAGCAAGTGGAAGCTTCCAGCCTCTTAATACTTAGATATCAAGGATTTGGTACCTAATCACTTACACCTTCTATTGGTTTTACTGGTCAAAGCAAGTCATTATGCCTTTCCATAGTCTATGGAGGAAACCTAAATCTCTTCAAAAATAAAAAAGTAAATTTGCAGCAATCTTTATCAGAAACCATCATTTAGCCATTATGGTATTTACATTCTTCTCTTGTACAAAATATAGTCACCTACTTCCAAGATCCACCAAGTCTCATTTTATTATGACAGTGTCTCAAAGCCCTAAATCTCATCGTTTATATTGTGTGTAGATGAGGTTCTCATCTACAGGTTGCAGCTACTCTCAATCTGCAGTTCTTTGAAGTTCAATTAAATTAAAAGTCTGTTCTACATGCTAAAATAATACATCAAAAAAAACCTATGCATATTCATTATCTCATACATTTTAACAAATAATATAAAATTATGATTTTCATAAGCCAAGTATTATACATTTTAGGAAATTTAATATTAGTCTGCTGAGTTACTAAGTTTTTCTTTAAATGTGTGTTGAACACATATAAAACAGAAGACAGTGAACCATTCAAAAATGTATGCTTGCCCTAATATAACATAATGCCCAGTTCAGGGAAAACAATAGCAAACAAGACGCAGAAAGTCCCTGCTTTTAGGTTACTTATGGCTTTCTAGAGAATATGAAAAATAAATAGTTAAATAAATAAATACTTATAGATTGTGAAAAGCACCCTGGAGAATACAACTTTCTATAACAGAGTCAGAAAGGGTCTTTCTGAGAAAAACACTTAAGCTTGAAAGAGACTTGAAAGAGAAGTGGGTAACTATGAGAGCGTAGGAAATTAGCATATGCTTAAGGGGAGACAAACAAATAGCATAAGCTTAAGGGGAGAATAGTTTGATGAATTACTGGACCTATCAGAATACTTGTATTGCTTAATCAAAGCAAATAAAGGTTAATAAGAGAAGAAGTTGGTAGGATAAGCAGAAGAGATATTTGGCATATCAGAATCCTCATTTTATTCTAATGGCAATGTGAAACAACTGCAGGATCTTAAGCTGGTAAGTGATATAACAGGATTTAGAATCTCTCTCCTTCCATGTTAGAGAATTGATTGTAGATGGAGAAGACAGAGAAATCAATTTAAAAACTCTAGTAGTCCAAAGGCAGGAAAAATGATAACATGGACAAAGTTTATCACAAGAAACTAAGAAGTAAAAGAAAATTCAAGGGACATTTTGGAAATAAGACTGAAAACATATGGGGATGAATTAGTTATACGGTGTAAGGCAAAGAGAGGAATGAGGAATGATTCCTAGGGTTTTTGTTTTTTTGTTTGTTTGTTTGTTTGTTTGTTTGTTTGTTTGTTTTTGAACAGCAAGGTGGATTATAGGACCTTACTTACTAAATGAGAAAGACCTGGGGAGAAACATTTAGCAGAGAAAGCATATGAATTCAATAATCCTGTTTTAGACAAGAGTAATTAAATACTAAATTAAAGCTAAAATTTAGGCAATTGAATCTAGAAGTCCAGAGCTCAGATGGAAGGAGAGGTCTAGGGAGACAAATCACAATACCCAGCCTTGTGTGGGATCTATTAAGCTCACTGAATTGAATGAGAAAGCTTACGGAGATATTATAAATAGGAGGGAAAAATATCCCAGGAGTAAGCCATGAGGTGCAAACATTTAGAGGTCATATAAAGGACATTTTAACACAAAACAGGCAAACAAAAAGTGTCAGGTATTATGGAAGTCAAAAAAGAAAAGTATATCAAGAAGGAAGTCCACTGTGTGAAATATAGTGAATATTTGAGTAAGATGAGACAGTGGTAGCCATATAAATGGCAAATGAAGTCACAATCACAAGAGCAAATTCACTTGGTGAAGGGCTTATGGGGATAGAAGCCTGACAGAAGTGATTTTAGCAAGTGGGGCGAGAGACTGAGAAAGAAAAATAAATGCAGATTATGGTAAAATTAAGAAGATTTCTAATGAATGGATGGTAATAGCACATTCCTGTGTACTTTCTGTAATACTGTAATAGAGAATAATTAACCATGCAGGAAAGAGGAAGACAACTGAAAAGCAGTCTTGAAGTAGAAACACAGGGACTTACTCCTAATCACAGCTGAGGAATAAATATTAAGTTTTCAAGGTCCTTTGTCTCTTCTGTCAGGAGAAAAATGCAGCAATCTAGAACTAAGTCTATAAATGCTTGATAGATTTTAGGTCACTCATACTCTCTGCCATTGACAATGATGATATTATTGTTTCTGATTTTTTTTATAGACTATGAGGACTGTTCATCAGCTAAGTGTAAATAGTGGGAAAAGGCAAAAGTAGACATGGATTTTTTTTTTAAAGGCATAAAATAGTTTTCTTAGAAGGTAGGGAAATTTTATTGGAAAACATTTGTGACTGACGACAGTACAATTTGACAATTTAAGTCTCATGATCATTAATTTAATCTACCAAGCTCAGAGGACATTTTCTGAGAGACGGATTTCAGAAGTGTGATAGTTCTCCAAAACACAGAGAGATTTACCACTCTTAGGGTTCAAAATGCTATGTTCTATAATTATGAGAAAACTGGCAACTTCCACAGCCTTTAATGACTTCATCAGGTATTTGTAGACAAGCTAATGGGTGAACAATAACTTTACTTTCAAATTCTGCATCAGTTTAATATTTTGAAGACATTTTAAGCAATAATTGGACATAGTTTCATATACAAGTTAGTCAAATGGTCAAAAAGTATATGCAAAAGATGTTCCACATTAGCCATATCAGAACACTACATGTTAATAACACAAGGCAACACCACTATACACCCACCAAATAGCTAAAAAGAAAAAGACAGAAAAAGACTATTACGTTGGTGAGCATATGGATCAACTGAAACTCAAAAACACTGCAGGTGGGAACATAAAATGCTACTGCCACATTGGAAAACTGTTTCAGCTAAGTTTTCTGGCATTATTTTAAGACATCCCAATTTCAAAAGTATTGCTATTGTTAAACATGCAATTTAGAATTGAGAAAATATGTTAAAGTAAATTATGTTATTCTGCTGTAGTTATAGTGAACTAGCCATATCAGGAGAAGCTACCAAGCTTATAATACTTTTTGGTTTTCTAGAAACAGATCTTTACCTAAATATACATGGTTATGTTGGACAACAGTTATTTTCTTCCATGTACCTTTTCCCACTGGACAGTTTTGATTGGACTCTAATAGGGAATCAATTTGTTAACTATGACTTTGGAATTGGAACTAAAAATATCCAGTCTCAGTCTGATTAATATTCAAACATGAGATATGCCACATGGGGCATATCACTTTTTTTTCTTTTTCTTTCTTCTTCTTCTTATTTTTAGACATATAGACTACGAACAGAAAATGAAGTTCTGTAATGAGGGAGAAAAGCAAACAAACAAAAAAAAATCCAGCAATGAAATATATGCATAAATGTGAGATGTAGCAAGATACTGGTCATACTGAAACCATCACTGTCCCAGTTTTAATCAACTCAAAATTCAGCTGATTGCTGTTGTCTGCAAACAAGAGATTATGAATATATGTATATGAGCAGAAATGGGGAAGTCTGAGTCATTTAAATGCTTATTGAAGGGAAGAGAAATCCCGCCATATGTGTAAATCAGTAATTTAACAATGAAGGTTTTAAATACTTGCAGATTTGGATGAGCTGAAGTCTGTGGTCATTGCAGGAGTATATTGTTCAGGAAAACATCACAAGAGCTGTAATCTGAAGGTCAGAAATCTCCAGTGACTTGTGCTGGCATGGCTATATTACATAACCATGAACTGATAAGTAGATCTAAAAATGTAGTCTGGCCACTGAAACTGCCTTTCAGCACCCATATATTCATATCCTTGCTTGATAACATCAACACAGATGGCCTCAACCTCAACTTGGCATTCCAAAACTCATAGCATATATCTTATGAGAGGAAAGCAATTTTTATATAGAACCCCTATTGTAGAAATTTAAAAATGTAATTTTAAATGTCCAACAACAGTAACAAAAAGGATAGAATGGATATTAAGAAAGCCAATTCATAGTATTTATCACATATGTAATCAAGGAGAATCTTACTTACTCTAAAAATTCCTGTCTGGCTTAGGAGAATTTGGACAGTCATTAATGATAATAACAATTTGAATGTTTTTCCATGCTAGGCAAGGTATCAAAGAAATGTATTTGTTTGCACTATCAATATGTTTTTTCTCTTTGTAAATATTTTATTTACATATTCCTCAAATATTTAATGAGACCATACTATGTTCTAGACACTTCCTAAGTGCTGGACATTCAGCAGTAAAAAACAAAATAAAATGAAAAAATAGACATGATCTTTACCACAGTAGTTTGCATAGCCTGATGAGACAGAGGTATATATTAATCAAATGCTCCAAAAATATGATTAAAAATAAAAGAAAATGCCAGAGAGAGATTTTACATGGTGTGACGGTTGTAAGTCATATAGCAGAATGTTGTGACTCAGCCAGAGCTTCAGGGAAGGCTTCCCTAAAGGAAAAGAACTTAGCAGAGCTCTGAAATAAGTTGAACGAACCAAGTCTAAGCCTGGGAAACAGCATATGCAATGATCCTGAATTTTAGGAACCAACTGTGCAAAGGAGCATGAATTGTGCATGTCTCTTTCCCACTCTACATCTTTCATAATTTGTTTCCAGTTTTACTGGGATATAATTGACATATAATATTGTGTAAGTTTAAAGTGTGCAACAAAATTATCTGAAACATGTATGCAGATCTTCTTCAGCTGATAATGGGGTTACATCCCAATAAACTCATTGTAAGTTGAAAATATCATAACTCCAAGATGCATCTACTGGATCTAACCTACCAAACATCACAGCTTTGCCTAGCCTACCTGAAACATCATCAGAATACTTATATTAGCCTATTATTAGGCAAAGTCATCTAACATAAAGCCTATCTAATAATTAGTGTGGAATATCTCCTGTAATTGAATGCTGTCCTGAAAGTGAAACAGAAAATGGTGGTACAGGTACAAAGTGATTGTAAGTGTATCAGTTATTTACCCTCATGATCCCATGGCTGACTGGAGCCTGGGCCTCCCGACCAACTGCCCAGCATCATGAGACAGAATCATCACTAGCCCAGGAAGAAATCAAAATTCAAAGTGTGGTTTCTAGTGAATGCACATAGCTTTTACGCCATCATAAAGTAAAAAAAATCATAAGTAGAACCATTGTAAGTTGGGGGCCAAGTGTATATTGCAAAATGATTACCACAATAAAATTAATTAACACGTCTATTACCTTACACAGTTACAATTTACAAACTTGAGTGTGTGGGGGGGTGAGAACTTTTAAGATCCACTCTCTTAGTAACTTTCAAATATATAGTACAGTATTGCCAACTATAGTCACAATGATACATTACGTTCCAAAAATTACTCATAAATGGAAGTTTATACTCTTTGACCACCTCTACCCATTACCCCCATGTGCTCCCCACCTCTGGTAACTATTTCATTTCCTTTGATATACTCAGGACAGGAATTGCTGGATGATATAGTACTTCTATTTTTAATTTTGTGAGGAAGCTCCATAGTTTTCTTCAGTGGCTATATCAATTTACTTTCCCACCTACAGTGCACACAGGCTCCCTTTTCTCTTTTTTATTTTTATTTTTTGGCTCCCTTTTCTCCACATCCTCATCAACACTCGTTACCTCTTTTGATAATAGTCATTCTAACAGAAGTGAGGTAATATCTCATTGTAGATTTGATTTGCATTTCATTAATGATTAGCAATATTGAGCATCTTTCTTTCACCTCTTGGTCATTTGAATAACCATCTTGAAAAATCTCTACTCAGGTCTTTAGTATTTTTTTGGATTTTTTTTTCTGTTGAGTTCTATATATTTTAATCCCTTATCAGGTATGTTGTTTTCAAATATTTTTCTCATTCTTTTCATTTTGTTGGTGGGTTCCTTTGCTGTACAAAAACTTTGCAGTTTGATCAAAGTCCCACTTGTTTACCTTTGCTTTTGGTTCTCATAATTTAGGTGTCATATACATAAAAGTCATTGCCAACACCAATGTAAATGACATTTTTCCCTGTTTTCTTCTAGCAGTTTTATGTCCCACATTAATCCTTTAATTCATTTTGAGTAAATTTTGGTGAATAGTGTAACACAGGGGTACAGTTTCAATCTGTTGCATGTGAATCCCTAGTTTTCCCAGCATTATTTATTGAAGAAACCATCTTCTCCCTATAAGTACTCTTGGCCTCCTTGTCAAATGCTAGTCGACTATACATGCATGGATTTATTTCTGGGCTCTTGATTCTGTTCCATTGGCCTATGTGTCAATTTTATGCCAGTATCATACTATTTTTATTGCTGTACCTTTGTGGTAAAGTTTGAAATCAGGATGTGTGATGCCTCCAACTTTTTTCTTCTTTCTCAAGATTGCTTCAGCAATTTGGGGTCTTTTGTGGCTCTATATAAATCTTAGGATTGCTTGTCTATTTATGTTAAAAATATAATTGGAATCTTGATAAAGATTGCATTGAATCTATAGATGGGTTGGATACCTTGAACATTTTAACACTATTAATCCTTCTGTTCCATGAGCACAGGGTATTTTTCCATTTATATGTGTTTGCTTCAGTTCCTCTCATCAATGTCATACATTTACTTGTATAGATCTTCATAAGGAATAAACTTATTCCTAAGTTTTTTATTGTTTTTGATGCTATAGTAAACAGGATTGTTTTCTTCATTTCTTTTCTCAACAATTTGTTGTTAGTGTAACTGACTTTTTTCAAGATTCTATTTATTCATTTGAGACATAGAGATACAGAGAAAGAGAGAGAGCACATGCATAAGCAAGGGGAGAGGGAAACAGAGAAGCAGATTCCCTGCTGAGCCAGGAGCCCAATGTGGGGCTTGATCCCAGGACCTGGAGATCATGACCTGGGTCAAAAGTAGATGCCTAACCCTCTGTGCCACCGAGGTGTTCCCATAACTGACTTTTATATGTTGATTTTATATCCTCAAACTTTAATAAATTCATTTACTTGCTCTAAGAGTTTTTTGGTGGAGTCATCAGGCTTCTCTATATATAACATCATGTCGTATGCACATAGAAACAATTTTACTTCTTCCCTTCAAAAATGCATGACTTTTTTTTTTCTTTTTCTTTACTGATTGCTCTGGCTAGGACTTCTAGTACTATGTATTATGTAGTTATATAGTATAAATCCTGTAGTACTCTTTCTTCATTCTTTTTCATTCTTTTTCCCTTACCCTCTGAACAGGTTATTTCAAATGTCCTTTCTTGTTCATTGACCCTTCTTTCTGCTTCATTGAATCTATTGCTGAAGTTCTCTGTTGCAAGTCTATATTTGTTGATGTCCTGGTTAGCCGAATATCAGTCATGATGGGAGAACTTACACAGGAATCATCAAATATTATAAATCATTGTATCATTTCCCCCAGAAAACTGATGTTAACAATTTTCCAACATGCCATTAGTCTGGATACATGATATAAAAAGGATAACAGTATGAAATAAAGCTTGAATGACAGGCAAGAACTCAGAACAATTAGCCCTTATCTTAGGAGTTTGATCTTACCTTAAGAAGAATGGAAAGGTGGGGATCCCCGGGTGGCTCAGTGGTTTAGTGCCTGCCTTCCACCCAGGGTGTCATCCTGGAGTCCCGGGATCGAGTCCCACATCAGGCTCCCTGTATGGAGCCTGCTTCTCCCTCTGCCTGTGTCTCTGCCTCTCTCTGTGTCTCTCATGAATAAATAAATAAAATATTTTAAAAAAGGAAGAAGAAGAATGGAAAGGCTCTGGAATTCAATGGCATATGATGATATTAATTTGCAAAGTGAACATACAACACTAGCTGCAATAAGGATAATGAATTGGATTGAGAAACTAGTACCTGCAGAGACATCAGGTCAGGGGTCCAGAGTACACCAGGAAATTAAGAATATTAATGTAGACTAGGCTGTTGGCAGTGAAGGTACAACAAAGTAAAGAGATATAATAGCTATTTAGGAGGTAACACAGACTGAAATCACAATGGATTAGATAAGGGAGTGATAGAGAATGTGACATAATAGATAATTTACAATTTGACAGATGGTAGTGTTGTACGATGATAATGAAAGAACGTGAAAAGATGGCACACTTAGGAGAATGGGCTTTAGGGTCTTTAATTTGCTTGACATACTACATCCAAGGTATCTTTGAATTATTCAAGTGCTGTTGAGTTACTTAAATTTTTTGTTCTCTGGTGGTCTTAAGGAACATGCAGTTACCCATAGAAGTTCTAGTAATAGAAATACTGTCTATTCTAGAATCCTCTATTTCTCAGAAACCATATACTTCTTCCCAAGCATCTGGATGCTTTGGAAATAAAATAATAAACAAAATATGTCATAAATCCACAGAGAAATATTATTATTAATAATAAAGGTAAATTAGACTATTCTACATGGCTATATGCTCACCTAAATAACAGGCATTCAATTACTCTGAGATAGATGGCCAGACTGGATACAAGGTGAATGCTATCAGATTTTTGACAGTATTATTTCACTTAAACCATGAGGAATCCTGATAAACCACTTTAAAGTAAAATTAGGCTTGAAATATTTAGATTTGGCAGACAGAGACATAATCATTCTTGCTTGGAAAATGGCTATATAAATGTTTGCCCATTCACTCTCCATTAAGGGGAGAATGCAGCTTATCACTTTGCTATATAAGAGGGAAAAAATTCATATATTTTGCTAGCCATTTTATATCACTTATATCCTAGTAACCCTTTCCTAAGGGCATAGTATGAGATTCTCCCATTGACCTATAATAATGTCCTTGGAGTCATACTTGATTTGGGAAATAATGAGTTTCCATCAAAAATTTGTTTATAAATCTTTTTTTAGAATATAGAACATGTAGCAAATAGCACCAGTTGACATTTGAATTATGTTTTATATCTAATCTTATTTGATCCTCGGTCCTCACAGCACCATTACTACACACACTGGTGCTCAAAAAATAGAACCAGAGAATCCAAAATGTTTGCCCAATATTTAAATACCCACCCACTTGGTGAATTCAACCTATATATTCTTTATTATGTCATAAAACTGATAGAACATTATTAACCTAAACTGTGTTATTTTACTAATTTCAAAATCAGAAGTCAATTTCATAATCATATTTCCAAAGTCTTGAGATGATCACTAGTAACCCACTGAGAGATAAGTAAGGTCAGAAAATGTTAGTCTTCAATTCTAATCTATTTTTTAAAAATGTTTAACATTAAGGGAAATAATTGTACACTTACAGTGAGGAAACACAAAATGAGAGTAGTATTTTAGGAAACAAGGTTGATTACAATGTGTAGATAATTTATGGTGTGCATGAGAATTGGCTTTCAAACAGTGGTAATATGAATAGAAAGAAAGTGGTTAGATATCATGGAAGGAAATGAAGGGCAGGATGAATGACTGTACTTCTGGAGTAAATATTTAGAAGACATGATGATTGATCAGGGAAGGGAAAGACTTCGAGAATGGGAGGAAAGACTGCTGAAAATCCACCTCTCAATAAAAGCAACAACACTAACAAAATTTATCAAAATAAAAGATTTCAGAACTCTTAGAATTTATTAAAAGAGCCCAACAATATAAGGAATATATATTCAAGAAAAATAGCTGTCTATGCAAGAGTTTCATAATGTTTTAATTTGACTTCATCTCATCTCCCTTTTCTCAGCTCCACGTAGACTTAAATACCTAGAGCCCAGTAACTGGAGTAGCTCTGGAAACCTGGAGCCAAGGATACCCCAGAAGAGGCTAAAGGGTTCCCAGTTCTCACAAAAGCTAGGTTCCCAAGAATTATCACTATGTGAGTTCCCTGGTAGCTTGCTGTAAAGCTTCTTTCTCAAGGCTTGTTTTATCTGACTTAGAGTCTGTCTCTATTTGAACAGCCTATCACCAGAATGCTTGATGAATAGTCAGGAGAAATGGGTTTGCATACCGCCAATTACCTCAACTACCATTACTAGTTGCCTAAATGACCAAAAGCTGAAAGGAAAAATTGAGGAATGAGGCTCCAACAAGTTCCTGGGAATCTTCAATTCCAAAAGCATGTCCAGAGCTGTGTGCCTACTCAGGAATGGCCCAAGAAAATCCTAATCTTTCTTTCTGGCTGACACTGAGGGTCTGTGCGGGAAGAAAGCGAAGGCTGAGCTGAAACTATAAATCAGCAACTTGAATGTGGGAAGCATGTCCCCAGATACACAGAGCCCCTCAATGAAAACTAGGAGACATAAAGGTTCAAGGAATTTTTTTTAAATCTCATTTTTAACCAATCACTAGGTTAATCAAGCATACACTCCAATGGCTATGCATAGAAAAGAACACACACTTTGCAAAAATTAGATCAGGAAGGTCACTAGAAAACAAACAAACAGTAACAACAATAACAGACCCTAAGGAGGCTGGCAGGGGACTCTGATTTCCAGAGTTGTCATATTATATTATTTTGAATTGTTGATATTTCATCAAAAATTATTAGACATGCAAAGAAACATAGAAGAAACACACACAGCAATAAAAGCAGTCATTAAACACTGCCCTTGAGGATACTTTAAGTGTTGTGGGGGAGACATTCTTTCCCCCATAATTCTGAGTCCATGTAATTCTGGTAGGCCTGACCCCCTCTGCTCCAAGGGAGAAACCATGACCAAGGCCTGGCAATCAGAGCATTACATGTCCCTGGCCTCATCAATTTTTCAGGGATAGGTACATGATCCAAGTCAAGCCAATTAAGAAGCTTCTTTTCTTGGAGCTGCTAAGTTTAGAGTATGATAGGGCTACTACAGGTGAGGCAAGGGACTGTCTGAGATTGTGAAGCTAACAGAGATGAAAAAGACAGATTTCTGACCATTGCTTGGGCATGTGGATCCATCTGAGCTCAAAGCTGATGATTCTGGCTTTTTCATTCACACAAGCTCCCTCTTCCCCCTCAACCCCAGTTTGAGCTGGGGTTTTGACAGTTGCAAATAAGAAAATTCCTGGAAACTATGCTTACTGAGACTTTAACACAAGCATCAGTATGTAGTCAGAATGAGAAGTGTTATCAGGTTATGATATACTCAAATAAATCCACCAGATTATAAACATTCACCCAATTTACCTTTAACCTTGTAAAAGTAAAGCAGAGGCCCAGAGAAAAAGTGATTTAAGACCAAGGAACCAAACATAAGACAAGTAGTAAAATGTTACATAGAGAAACTTTGAACAAATAAACAGTTCCCTAGCTACAGAAGACTTCAGACTACAAATCCCAAATATCTGCTTCAAAAGTTATACCAGGGAGAACATTCCAAAGTTTTAAAAGAGAACTTTTCAATGGAAGAAATTGTAAAGTTTATAACATATATCTGCTGTCTATATTACAATGTCTAGTGCCTAAAAAATTAAAAGGAAGTATGAGAGCGATTCTCTATTCATCAAATAGAGAATATCAATAAGACAAAAATTATAAATATAATTCAATAGACATTCTGGAGGTAAACAATGCAATAAATGAAATGAGGCAATTCACCAGAGCAGCACAACCACAGATTTGAACTGACAGAAGAATCAGTGAAAATGAAGACAAGCCAACTGAGATTACCTGAGTCCCAGAAACAGAAAGAAACACAATGAAAAAAAAAATGAACAGAGCCTCTGAGGCCTGTGAGACATCATCAAACATACCAACATAAGCATCATACAAGGTTCCTCTTTAAAGAAAAGAAAGTCTCAGAAAGATTGAAGATACAATGGTCAAACACTTTCCCAGCTGGTTAGAAAATATCAATCTAAACATCCAAAAAGTAGGATAAATTTAAAGAGATACAGTTAATATCTCATCAGAAACAACAAAGGAAATGAGATGATGCCTTAGTCAGGATTCTCCAGGGAGACAGAATCAATAGGATGCAAGTATTTATCTATTATAAGGAACTGACTCACATGACCATGGATGCTGCAAAGTTTAAAATGTGCAGTGTGAACACCAATAAAAAAAAAAAAAAGATTAAAAAAAAAAAAGTGCAGTGTGGACCAGTAGGCTCAAGACCAGGAGACCTGGGATCCCTGGGTGGCTCAGCAGTTTAGAGCCTGCCTTTGGCCCAGGGCGCGATCCTGGAGACCCGGGATCGAATCCCACATTGGGCTCCTGGTGCATGGAGCCTGCTTCTCCCTCTGCCTATGTCTCTGCCTCTCTCTCTCTCTCTCTCTCTCTCTCTCTGTGTGACTATCATAAATAAATAAAAATTAAAAATTAAAAAAAAAGAAAAAACTAGTATATTAAAAAAAAAAAAAAAAAAAAAGACCAGGAGAGCTAAGGCACTGGGGTAACACAATCAGTTGAGCATCTGACTTTTAGTTTAGGCTCAGATCATGATCTCAGGGTTGTGGGATTGAGCCCCACGTCAGGCTCTGTGCTCAGATCAGAGTCTACTTATGATTCTCTCACCTCCCTTCCACTGCCCCCCCCCTAAATAAATCTTAAAAAAAAGATCAGAAAAACTGATAGTGCAGTGCCAGGTTGAATGATGACTGGTATAGACCTAGGAGAGATAATGGTGTGGATTGTCTGAAGGCGGTCTGCTAGAGAAATTTTCTCTTGCTACAGGACAGTCTTTTTTGTCCTATTCAGATTTGAAGAGGTTTACCCACATCATGGAAGGCAATTTGCTTTACCCAAAGTTCACTGACTTAAATGTTAAACTTATACAAAAACAGCCTCCAAGTTTACACACAAAATCCATGCATCTTTTCTTACATGATAAAGGGAAAAGAAAAAGAAATAAATACTTTAACATATTCATAATAAAATAGGAAATACTCATGACAGTTCCAGAACTTGACTCTGTCATTGGTCACATAGCCATAGCTGGTACCCATAACTAGCATTTCCAACTATCCATACTGACTTGACTTTATCAAGTGTCTTTGCTGGTCATGGTAGTATGACCAAAGAGTTCACCCCTGAAGGATTTGGACCATTAACAGTCCTACCTGAATTGACCTTAATCACACAGCATGGTAATACTAAGATAATCCAAATACATCTCTGTTCCACACATACTCTTTTCCTTGCCTCCACTGTGGAAAAATTGTCCAATTTCCCCTTCATAATCGGGATAAATCACAGTAACTCCTTTCTTTGTCTGTTAATTCAAAGACATGAGGAATCTAAAATGGCTGAGTGGCAGTATTTACCTCCAGTTCAATTCCTCCCTTTGCATCTAAGACTTCTGGCCCACAAAGCATAGTGTTGTGGGAACAGGAGGGAAAATTTCACCAGTTGAGCACTAGGGATAATAGTGAGTGTTACTACTTACTACTATTTCTACCTCTTGATTTCTATCTGGACTCATGCCTCCTGGTTATTGGATAAATACCGCTGTATATTAAACACTTATTCAGAGCCTCCTATAACCTTGATCAGTCTACAAAGTACTGTCACCTAGCTAGTGCTGTAACTGAGTCTTCAAAAGGCAATGCCACAATTCTAACAAGCCAGCTGCTTCAGGATTGTGGGGAACATGGTAAGACCAGTGGATTCTATGAGCATAAGCCCATTTCCACACTTCACTTTCTGTGACGGTAGTTGTTTGATCACAAGTTCGGCGTGTAGAATATGACAATGGATAAGACATTCTGGAAGTCTATGAATAGCAGTTTAGACAGAAAAACTGCATGCAGGGAAGGCAACTCCATACCTAGAGTATATGTTGGTATATATACTGTATATACCACTGCAGTGATAGAAGTGGCTCAATGTAATCATCAGGTCGCTAGCTGACCGCTCTGGGAAACTATACCATACTGGGGACTAGGTGTTGGGTCTCTACCATTGGCAGGTTGAGTGTTCAGCGGTGGCTGTAGTAGACCAACTCCGGTGAGTATAAACCCATGTGTAACTTAGACACCTTGTTTATGAGCCTACTGAGTAATGACAGGGTGGCTGCAAAAAAGAGAGGATGACTAGTCTTCACAGAAATTGACCTACGCTCCTGATTATTAAAATATTCCTCTACTGAAGTCACTCTTTGGCACTGACATGAGACATAAATATCTTCATGATTTTGCCTATTTAGAGAGGTCCATCCACATTCCTCTTTCCCAGACTTCCTTGTCACAAATTTTCCCATTGTATTTCTTCTAGTTCCTCAGCATCCCCAAACCACTGGCCACAGCCCAAGAATCAGTATGTAAAGGCGCATCTGGCCATTTCTTCTTCAAAGAAAAGTAAACAACCAGGTACACTGCTCAAAGTTCTACCCACTGGAATGGTTTCTCCTCACCATTGTCTTTCAGGGATGTTCCAGAAAAGGGTTACAGAGCTACAGCTATCCACTTTCTAATGCTGCCTGCATATTATGCAGAATAATTTGTAAAGCAGGCCTAGTGTTTCCTTCATCTTTTAGTCAATCATAAAGAACTCTCCATGAGCCTTTGTGTGCGAGCTGGGAGAGTGAAGGTTGCATGGCAGGGGTGAGAACTTGCATATATGGGCCACTTCTTCATGTACCTTATTTATGCCTTCAAGGCCTGCTCAAGTCCCATCTCATAAAGACCACTTCCATTTGATGATAGATTTCTATTGTGCATGCCCAACTTTATGACTTTGTAGGTAAGATAACACACAGTTCATGACGAGCAGCTCAGGCCACATGGGCATTCAGTAGCCCATGATCAAGTATTCAGTCTTTACTAAGGACAAGCAGAAAGCCAAGAACTGTTTCTCAAAAGGAGAGTGAGTAGTGTGGATGATGGCGAGGCCTTTCTCCAACATCCTAAAGACCTACACTGGGATTCACCTCTAGGGGACTGCCAAATGTTCCAAAGAGCATTTCTACCTGCTACCAATACTTCAAGCACCATTGGATCTGATGGATCATATGGCCCAAATGGCAGAGCATGGCAGCCAGGACCTGTTGCAGGCCCTTCTTTCCTTCTGGGCCTCAATTTCAGACACTTGGTAAATGGCCAGAGTAAGAGATTCAAATGAGGAATATGTGGCTTCTAAACTCCAAAGAGGCCCACTAGGCATTGTATCTCTTTTTGGTTGTGTCTCTTTTTTTAGTTCAACATCTTACCTTCTATCTTAAAAGAGTATGCCAATTATGCCACACATCACTGCGCCCCTAGAAATTACACTATGGTAGAAGGCTCCTGAATTTTTGTCAGATTTATTTCTTAACCTCCTGGCACGTAAATGTCTTATCAGTAAGTCTAGAGTAATTGGTACTTCTTCCTCATTAGGTTCAATCAGCATAATGTCATCAATGTAATAGACTAGTGTGATACCTTGTGGGATAGGAAGATGATCAAAATCTCTGCAAACTAAATTATAACATAGTCTGGAGAGTTGATATACTCCTGAAGTAGGAAAGTAAAGGGCTATTGCTGGCCTTGTAAGCTGAAAGCTAAATGCTTCTGGTGGTCTTTATTAGTAGGGATCGAGGGAAAAAAAAAAAAAGAAGTGCTTGCCAAAACAATGGTTGCATACCAGGTATCAGGGGAAGTGTTAATGTGCTCAAGCAATGAAACCACATCTGGTACAGCAGCTGCAATTGAAGTCACCACATGATTAATCACACAATAACCTACTATTATTCTCCAAGACCCATCTGTCTTCTGCACAGGACAAATGGGCAAGTGGAAAGAGATGTGGTGAGAAACATCACTTCTACATCCTTCAAATGGTGGCACTAATCTTTGCAACCCTTCCATGAATATGGCATTACCTTTGGTTTCTTATTTTTCCAGGCAGGGGCAGTTCTAGTGGATTCCACTTGGCCTTTCCTGCCACGTTACCCTTATTCCATAGGTTAGTGAACAAACTTGGTAGTTTCTGCCAGATTCTGAACATCTCCACTCCAATTACACATTTCAGAACCAGGTACAACAGGGACCCATGGGCCCAATATGAGATAGATCTAAACTAACACTGCATTGATCATCTGACCTCTATAAGCCTCTCTTCTGTGTGAACAACAGTGATGTTTGCATCTTCTGGAATTAGTGTCGGTTCAGAGCTAGTTACTAGTAACCCTCAAAAGGTTTGATAGATTATTTCCTTTCTCCCAATACACAGTTAACTTGGCCTTAAATTCCTTTGGAGAAGGCTGGGAGAAGGACCAATAGTATACTTTTGGCAATGTACTCAAGGTCTTTTCTCAAGGGAACCCAGCATCCCCTTCTTTCAAGGGGTTCTGGGTATATAAACTGACTCAAGACTAGGAATTGATTAATGGGACCATTACTCTGTTTTGATGATTCAGACTAGAGTTTGATTCATTCAATCTAGAACATTCTACTTATGTATATATCAGGTAAGAACTTAGTAGGCTTTCTATTTCATTTCTAGCAACACCATGATCAACTAACCAATCCCCTAGTTCTACATGAGTCAGACTATTCTGATTGCGGATTTGACTCTGCTGTCCATTATCGTAACCATACACTGAGTACCATCACTTGGCCCCTGTCACCCCAAGATCCAATTATTCCCACTGCATTTAGGTTTCCAGGTTCAGGGACCACAGTTGCCACTGTGAGATCTACCCTTCAGATAAAAGCAATCATAGAACTCTTCAAGGATGGGGGGCTTCCTTTATAAATTTTTCTCACAGTCATGGTGAAAGGTATGTCTTTTGCACCCCATCAGCTGGGTGAGTAGGTTTTAAATGACAAATCCTCTCTAACGCTCTAATATCCCTAAGCCTTTGAATCATTTCTTCTATAATGAACCACAGCAGTTATGGCATTTCTTCCTCATTTATTCTGGACCAATGTTCAACCCTTGTTAAGCCAAGCAAACTATCCCAGCCCTTTATACTTTCCTAATCTACACTATTAAATTTAGAATCTCTGCTTACTGGGCCCATATCAATAAATTTGGCCTGATCTAACTTTATGTTCCTTCCATTATTATGCCACATCCTTAATATCCATCCCCACACATATCCCCCAGAATTCAGTCCATATAAATTAGAAAACTCAAGTAGTTATCTTGGAGTGTAGTTCATCCTCCTCATAAGTCGATCACACTTTGTACTTCTCCTCTTGGGGATCTGCTGGGAATTGAATCTAGTAATAGATCTAAAAGCAAAGAAGGAGGTGGGGTTGGTTCCCAAGGAGATTCAGCATTGTCTTCTATGGCAAAGGACTCAGGGGAGGCCATTATAGTTTTTTCAGGGAATGTAGGGTTAACCTCTTCACAAAGTGGTTGAGAGCTGCTTCTACTGGTAAAGATTCCTCAGAATTTAGGGGCTCAATGTCTTCAGCTGATTCTGCATCTTGGGATCCCATTCCTTCCCAACCAATGCTCTCAAATTAAACAGTAGATATCCTATGAGGCTGAGAATTCAATGTGCATTGTAGATCAGTCACTTACAGGATAAGATTCTGGGTTTGGTTTTCAGCAATCTCAGCCCTGTGGCTATAGAAGAATCTTTCGGTGCAGACATAGAAGCTTTCCAGTTATTTATGCAGCACTTGAGCTGGGAATTTTAATTCCTGAGCTCTTCCTTTTGTTTCCCCTCCTTGGTGATATCAGTAGCACGCACTCAATTCCATTAAAATGGCTAATGTGACAAAAATGTTTGAAGATACCATATACACAGTCATTCATCCTTGCTTATTATAAATGTTTGATTAAAATATTCAGTGGTGATATTTTGTGTATCTATATTGCCTATCACACCATGGATATACTCTCTTTACTACTAGGAATAGAGACATTATTCCCAGTATCATAATCTGTATTAGGATTATTCAGAGAACAGAACTAATTGTGTGTGTGTGTGTGTGTGTGTGTGTCATATATATGTGTGTGTGTGTGTGTGTGTGTATATATATATATATATATATATATATATATCCAGATTCATTATAAGAAATGATTAATTATGGAGGCAAGGAAGTCTAAAATCTGCAGTGTAGACTGGCAGGGTCCAGACTCAGGAGAGCTGATGGGACAAATGAAGTTTGAAGGCAGTCTGCTGGAGAATTTTTCTCTTGCTTGAGGAGATTGGTCTTTTTCTTCTACTCAGGATTTCAACTGATTAGATGAATCCCATCCACATGATGAAGGGCAATCTGCTTTACTCAAGGCTCACCAATTTAAAGGTTATTTTCACTCAAAAACATCTTCCAAATTGACACATAACGTTAACCATAAGAGTTGGCATATTCAAATTACTGGGGGTGGGGAAGGTCCGCCAACAGACTTATATAAAGTAACCTACGACCCAGCAATTGCACTGTTGGGGATTTACCCCAAAGATACAAATGCAATGAAACGCCGGGACACCTGCACCCCGATGTTTATAGCAGCAATGGCCACGATAGCCAAACTGTGGAAGGAGCCTCGGTGTCCAACGAAAGATGAATGGATAAAGAAGATGTGGTTTATGTATACAATGGAATATTACTCAGCTATTAGAAATGACAAATACCCACCATTTGCTTCAACGTGGATGGAACTGGAGGGTATCATGCTGAGTGAAGTAAGCCAGTCGGAGAAGGACAAACATTATATGTTCTCATTCATTTGGGGAATATAAATAATAGTGAAAGGGAATATAAGGGAAGGGGGAAGAAATGTGTGGGAAATATCAGAAAGGGAGACAGAACGTAAAGACTGCTAACTCTGGGAAACGAACTAGGGGTGGTGGAAGGGGAGGAGGGCGGGGGGTGGGAGTGAATGGGTGACGGGCACTGGGGGTTACTCTGTATGTTAGTAAATTGAACACCAATAAAAAATAAATTAAAAAAAAAAAAGAAAAAAAAAAGAAAAAAAAAAAAGTAAAACTATCTTTCAAAAATGAAGACAGAACAAAGATATTTGCAGATAAACTAACCTGAAGGAATCTATTGTTTGCACGTTTACCCTACAACACCAAAAGGAGTCCTTCAAGCTGAATGAACTATAAGGACATTACACAGTAACTCACACAGAAACAGACCATCAATGAAAATAAATACACAGGTACTAAACATAAAAGACAATATAAATGTATTCTTGTAGCTCTTATTTGTTTTAAAAGAAAACTACATAAAGCACTAATTATAAAATAGCATTCATGGGCTAATAATCTATAAAGATGTAATTTGTATGATGATAGCACAAAGAGGGGGAGGGATTGGAGCTATATTAGAGCAAAGTTTTATATACTATTAAAATTAAGTTGGTATTTATCTAAACTAGATGGTTTTAAGTTAAGATATTAATTTTAACACCCAGGGCAACCACTAAGATAATAACTCCAAAATAGTTAACTAAATAAAAGAAATAAAAGTGCAGAAGAAAATATTTGTCTACCACAAAAGAAGGCAGAATTAGGGGAATAAAGAAACCAAAAAAATACATAAATCCTATTTAAACAAAATCAAAATGGCAGAGGTAAACCCCATCATATCATTAATTATACCTAATATAAGTAAACAATAGCTAAATCACATACTGGTAAACATTTTACATTCACTAATATTCCCAACAATCATTAGGACTACTTATATAGCATAGGCTATTTTTATCTCCACTGTACACAAAGTTAAATTGATTCAGAATATTTTCCAAGTTTACACAGACAACCATAGATTATAGTTTGACCGCTCTTAACCAAGGAGTGAGTGTATTGACAGTTAAACTTTGATTCCAGCTTTCTATTCATGATGAACTAAACACTACAATTCACAATATTACTTGACTTATCAGCCATAAAGCCTATTTGATTAAACTATTATTTTTTTAATTGAGGATAGTCACATGTAGGGGAGAGAAAAATCAAAATCTTTTTTTTTTTTTAGAAAAATCAAAATCTATTTGTGTTAACAAACAGAAAGTAAATTTAAAAAGAAAGTAAAACCAAAACCAAAACAAAACAAAACAAAACAAAACAAAAAACAGAAAAACAACCTAGATTCCCATTCTATGGATTCAATTGTTTTTGTAGAACTTTTTGCTATTTTAATGTTGACAATGGTATGGCAATCCTCATGGTACCATCTGGCCTCATAAAAAATGAGAATTGATAGGTGGTGGCAAGGAGTAGATGTAGAAGATAACAGAAAAAAAGAGGGAATTTCTTTCTGTTTCAGAAGATTCCTGTTAAACCCAACCTACTATTTAATCTAAATGGCATTTGGCAACTCTGCATCTCTTTCTGTCAAAGGTAGATCTGGGTAGTGGTGACCACCCAGTGTCAAATGGCAGTAAATTAGAGAGTAAAAGTAGGTATTATTGATATATTGCACAAAAAGCAGGCATAAGCCAAGACTGTCCCAGTCAAATTAAAACACATGGTTGCCCCTACTTATGAATGAATGGGCCACTTATATTTTTCTCTTCATTGAAAGTTAGAACTTACCTTTTAATGCAGAAGACTTACATCCATCGCTATTACACACCATGCATAAATATATCAATTCAAAATGGATCATCACCTATACTGAAAGCTTAAACTATAAAAGTTCTAGAAGAACACACAGGAAACTATCATGTCCCTGGAATAAGCAAAGATTTCAAAATGGTTCATTTCGTCTCCCAAACTAAAGTCTAAGACACAGAACATTCTTTCTCTCTTCCTTCCAGGAAAGCAATTTTTCCACTCTTCAGTCTGAACAACAAAAATGATCCATCCAAGTGCTTTTTCTCAGGATAAAAATCTGATTCAATGCAACTTTAAATTTTTGCCTAGAAGTTTTAAAAACCCTACCTGATATCCAATGTCCCTAAAATTACCATTTGTGTGTGTCAACACTCCTCTCACTGTAAAGCTCCTGTTTTCCTGGCACTGATGATGGCCATTGAAGTCCATTGCAGACTGTCAGCTACCAATATCTTTGGTAAGATCCTGTGTTTTCCCTCCTTTGTCCACATCCTCCAGGCAACATATATACTACAGGGATGTTCCTCTGTGGCAACTAGCACAGTCCTGTAACCCTGAGGGTAATAGCTGCCTGCCTCCCTTCATTTAGTCAGGATTATCAGAGCCTTGCTCTAGAAAGCATCTTTAAAACATTCCACTGTGTTGTACTTACAATCTCACCCTTTCTTGTGTGTGTGTGTGTGTGTGTGTGCATGTATACTCAAAAACACACTGTAAGCAAAATAGTTTGTATTCATTCCCTGGGGCAAAATTAATATCTTTTCACATAACCTGCATATTACTTTGATAAAGCTTACAATAAAAATAAATAAAAATAACTTACTTTTTGCTTCTTGTCACAGTGAGGTCACAGAATTGTGAGGTTGTTACTGACATCAGGAGGATGAGAACAGGGAGGACAAGGAGGATTCCAATGTTAAGAGAATAAGCAGGATCCTACAGAATCAAAAAAGATCTATTTCAAGATACAGCCATGTAACAGTCTGTTTTAAACAGTATAATGCAAACAAGCTAGATCTATTTGTACTGAGAAGGAATGATCTTCAAAACACTGTTAAATAAGACAAAGAGAAGTGCATATGGTATGCATAATATAATAATATACTAATATACATAATAATATACTGTGTGTTTTTAAAATAACTTACATACATATATATTTATCTGTACATTTCTGTGAAGATACACAAGAATTGTACCTGTTATAGATTCTAGAAGGTTTTAGTGTCTTATGAAGGCAATTTTTGCTTTTATTTGTATTATTTTGTATTCTTATCATGTACAGGCATTGCTTTATAATTGTTTTTGCTTATTTATTTATTTATTTATTTATTTACTTATTTATTCATTCATTCATTCATTCATTCATTCATGAGAGACACAGAGATAGAGGCAGAGACATAGGCAGAGGGAGAAGCAGGCTCCCTGTAGGGAACCTGGTGCAGAACTCAGCCCCAGGACCCTGGGATCATGACCTGAGCCAGTGGCAGATGTTCAACCACTGAGCCACCCAGGCGCCCTTGTTTTTGCTTCTTATAAAAGGACCTATTGCATAACCACAAAATAAAATATTTTCTCAAAATAGGAAAAAATATATTAAACCTTACTTTTATTCTCATCTGTATCCTTTGCTTATTTTAAGTAGCAAGTCACTTGATTACACAGATTAGCCTCCCCACATTCCTTGGCAGGTAAGAGTAAAATTTGAATTGAATATTTAATGACTAGGATACTGTCATTGTTTGAAATGAGGCTAGTTGCAGCAGCTCATGTGATGCACCACAAAGATTTTATAACCAGATGAAATGTATGGAGACTGAACTGGTGTATGCATGTCCTTCCCTTGATACAGTCAGCATTCTTTAAAACGGCTGTTGGCCAAACTATATACTCAGATACACTCACTCTCTGGATTTAAAATCCCAATCTAGAACAAAAACTGTGCTTTTACTTCTTGGTCTTATTTTCATGATGTCTAAATTTAGTAAAAGTAAATATGAAAGTTGAAGAAAGGAGAAACTAAAGATAATTGAGAATTTTCCAATACAATTTCTATTGATGGGGTTAGAAACAGCAGGACTTAATTTGCAAGCTCATGAAAAATGTGGCCAAGTCTGAGGCAGTGAAAATCTGCATTCCAGAAGTACATATAGCAACAGAAAATGAAAAATAGGACAGGAAAATTATCACTATTTTGCATACCTTAAATGATATAAAATTTACCCTTAATATTTATTAAGCATTAAACCTATACATCCATGCATAATTCAAAATATTTGCCATTTTTAAAAGATCTTATTTATTTTATATTTTAGAGAGAGAGAGAGCATGAGGGGGTAGTACAGAGGAAAAGGGAGAAGGAGAGGGAGAGAATCTCAAGCAGACTCCATGCTGAGTGCCAATGCAGTGCTCAATCTTATGATCCTGAGACCATGACCTGAGCCAAAACCAAGAGTGGGATGCTTATCTAACTGAGCCACCCAGGCACCCCCATATTTTATTTAATCACAACATAAACCTCAGAGGTGCTGTATAGTTTTAGTGGAGTCAATATGATACTAAAGCAATGTCTTCATAGCAAGTGAATCAGGTTTTAATCCTGCTGGTCAATCTGTTCCTTTGAAATCTTCACAGTGGTATGAATAAAATCTTTTCACTTGCAAAAACATGGATGGAGCTAAAGAGTATAATGCTAAGCAAAATAAGTCAGTCAGAGAAAGACAAACACCATATGATTTCACTCATATGTGCAATTTAAGAAACAAAACAAACATACAAAGGAAAAAAAAGGCAAACCAAGAAACAGACTCTTAACTACAGAGAACAGAGGGTTTCAAGAGGGAAGATGTGTGTGAGATGGGTGAAATAGCTTAAGGGGTTTAAGAGTACAGTTATCATTATGAGCACTGGGTACAGTGTATAGAATTGTTGAATCACTATATTTTGCACATGAAACTATTTATAAAACAATTAACTATAGTGGAATTAAAATTAAAAACTTAATTTAAAAAAATCTTCACAGTGGTTACTAACTACCATGACCAAATTCGCCGTGCAGTGATTGGTGCCAGCCATTGTAACAGCTGAGATGGAGAGCTAAGATGTTCCATGTCCATTCACTTCATGTATATAAATGTGCCTTCTGACAGGAAAGATGATTCAATAAGATAAAATGTGGGAAAGAACTGCTGGAGAAGAAGAAAACTGTCTACCACGGAAACCTTAATAAACAAGCCAGCGAACATTTATTCTACATTTTTCAGTTTTGTTCCACATGATGCATGATTATTTTGATCTTAAAAACTGCACACTTTTTTTAGCAGAATACACTTTGAACACAGAGAGATCAAAGTAGACTAGGGTAACCCACTTCCTCTGAAATGGATATTAATAATTTGCTACATGCTTCATTATATTCACTTAAGTTAATCAGTATGATATAATCATTGGCATTGCCATTTAATCCATTCTTTTAAAAGAGCAAGCTCTTACTAGTACATTACTCCTGCTCTTCATGAATGAGCCTCTGCAGAGATCTTAAATCACCACTTATGGGTTACTGACATTGCTATTAAGGGGGCGGGTAAAAATATTGTTATATGTATTTTGCCCTGTAAATTGTCCATCATCAGTACCAAATGATGCCCTTTAATTATTTCATTACTATGTTATATAGTACAATGAGTTGTGTGGTAGACTGATTTAATAATTTCGGTTTGAGTTTACCATATGAAGAGAGACTGGATTAATTAACATGATTCTATTCAAACCAATTTGATCTTACAGAACAAAAATGCATTTCATCATTTCTATGAGCCATTTATTTTATGCCTTATGAATCATTTAAATGATACTCCATAGGAAACTATTGTGTAAAGTATAAAATATACCTTAAAAAAACTTTTATGAGTAAAAAAAAAAATCCTAAAATATTTTACTGGGGAAAATGATTAAATAAAATATGTAATAAATAGAGTTATTTACAAATAATAGAAAAGATTCACTTTTTTCCCTTCATTTCTCTGCAGTTATATTATCATGATAATATGCCTGCATCATTGATTTTTATCCCCTTTTCTATTGAATTATGGCTTCAAGGTTCAGTGCACTGATAGGAAAAGACACAGATATGTTCTGCTTTCAGATATATGAGGAAGTAGAATTCATCTCACTTGGTAAACAATAAAAAGTGAGATTCTTTTTCTCAATAATTGATACACATTTAACATATAATTATATATTATATATGAGCGTATATGTATTTCTTTGTATTGTACAAGTAACTATAGGTTCAATATTTTATACTATTCAAATTTAAATTAAAACATCATTTTTATCCAAATTTTATATTTATAATAACAGGTCACAGAAAAACTAAATTTTATTTGAGAAACAAGGAAGGGGAAAGCTGGTAAAGTGTAGATATTAGTCCAAAACAGTGGATCTTCTGAATAATCTAACATCTCTTTGAGACAGCATCTCAATACCATTTCACTTTTAGTAAGTGTTTTCTTGGTCCATTAGGTCGAATCCAATTTTCATGGTTCTGTGTTACAAAGAATTCTGTTCCTTCCACCTTCAAGGTTGTCTGGTTTTTATTTGATCCTAGTTAGGGTTTAGCATAGCTATCTCTGGCTAAAAATGGGCAACACTTTATGATCAGCAATTGATAAGAAGACAAGAAGTGTTAAGTCACAATTTTACTACAAGTGTATAAATGTGTAAATCAGTAGAAATCTAGAAATCTGATTTAAAAAAATCACATAGGTGTGCTACATAAAGTATATTTTTCTTAACTCTTTTGTGACATTTCATCAGAACTGGAGGTCAGATTTTTTTGTTGAACAACTCTTTTTTTAAATGTTATTGATTCCTTGGAGGATGTTAAGGAAATTTTTTATGCTATACTCTCCAAAGTTATTTATTAAAATTTGCTTTGATTTTATACAAGAGTGTTTGAATAAGAATCCTAGGGTTCTTCATGAAATTATCTTTAATATCTTCACTTTATGTGAACTCTTTATGGAGCTGGCTTCTAAAATAATTCAGGCAAAAAATAAATAAATAAATAAATAAATAAATAAATAAATAAATAAATAAATAAAATAATTCAGGCAAATATTTTCATACTGCAAGAAAAAAAAACACATTTTGAATTTCTAGATTATAGGAACAAAGAACTTGCCCATCTATTCTATGTCTATACAAAGTGGGTGTGTGTGAGATACGAATATTTAATATGAGAATTAACCTCTTGACATATTTTTAAGTGTGCAATATAGCATTGTTAACTACAGGCAAAATGTTGTACAAGAGATCTCTAGAACATATTGATTTTATGTAACTGAAACTATATATCCACTGAGCAGTAACTCCCCAAACACTGGCAACCACCACTCTACTCTCTGTGTCTATGAGTTTTTCATTTTAGATACCTCATATAACCATGCAGAATTTGTCCTTCAGAGACCAGTTTATTTCACTTAGCATAATGTCCTCCAAGTTCATCCACATTGTCATTTTTGGCAGGATTTCCTTTTTTTTTTTTTAAGGCTGGATAATATTCCATTGTTTGTATATACCACATTTTCTTTATCTATTCATCTATCAGTGGGCATCTAGGTTGCTTCTATATCTTAGCTATTGTAAATAATGCTGTAATGAACATGGGGGTATAGATGTCTCTTAGATATCTTGATTTCAATTATTTTGGATATATAAAGATGAATAACGACTTGTATAAAGTCATTGTATCGTCAAAAAATTTAATATATTTGAAGAGATAAAATACATATACATGGAAATGAATCAGATAATTTATGATTAATATCTAGACCACAGAAAATAAATTCAGTTCCCAGAAAGAAGGAATGGTTAAGACTATCTGGGGATATAATGAAATATATGTCAGAAAGATTTTTGGAAAAGGCAAAGATATCCAAAATAACTGATTTTGTAAAATAAATAACAGATTCTCTACAACAGAAATCATGCCTCATAAATTATTATGATTACTATTCTGCGATGTAGTAAGAATAACCTAAGTCATTGAAAGGCAAAAATTAGGATATGTCATTTAACAGCATTTTACTTAAAAGTATTAAGAAAAATTAAAATTTCTGGTGGCTGTTTTTTCAATAAATATTTATTTAATACTATTTAATTCTAGGCTCTAGGAGTTAAATATTTTTCCTATTTCATTTTTCCCCTCTACTAAGGGAAACCTCCACCATGCACTTAATGATCCCGGCCTGCTGGAATTCATTTCCCTGTGTAATTTCCCTACATACTGTCCCAGCACTGCTCTGCAGGATGAATAGGATACTGCAGAAGCAGTGATAGGCTATTTCAACAAATAGGTTATAAAATACTGTGGCTTCTGCCTTGAACCCATTTTCTTTCACATCATATGCTCTGTTGGAAGACATAATGTGAGCAGTCATATGCAGAGGCACAAGTGGCAAGAAACTGAAGCCTCTTGCCAACAGCCATGGAAGTGAGGTGGGAAGTAGACCCTCCAGACCCAGTCAAGCCTTTGGCTGTTGGCTAAAGCAACAGCTGATGCCCTGATTGCAGCCACGTGCTAGACTGATCCAGAATCAACCAGCTAAGCAGTTTCCAAAACACTGGACACACAGAAACTTTAATAAATGTTTGTTGTTTTGATCTGTTAAGTTTGGAGTACTTTGTCATCCAGCAATAAGTAAGTGATATTTAGGTACCTCCTGTAACAAAACCAAAATTATAGCACTGCTGTGGACTGAGAAGAGAACTTTGCAGAGTGTTAGTGACAGATGGAAGTGCCTTGAAGAAGCTGTTACTTAAACACTCTGATCTTTGATAAGGTGTGGGCGATGGCTGCAAGTAAAAGAAGGTAATACTACTGTTAACTGGAAGAAGGAAGAGCTTTGTTATGCAACAGAATAAGGTTTATCAACACTGTCTTCTGAAATTGTGTTAGGTAGAAAATTTGTCCAATGGACCAGATGATCTAACTGCTAAGACTCCCAACCAGAGTGGTGAGTGTGCCACCTGGTTTCTTTCTGCTATTGGAGCAAAATAAAGAAGATACATAAACTCAAGGAATGACTAATGGAGAAAAAGGAGGTATGACTTGATAGTTTTCAAAAACTTCTCAACTTCTCCTAGCAGTAAGTGATGCTATAAAATAGCTAAAAAATGGCTTCCAAGCAAAGATCATGTTCAGAGCAATGTGAGGATAATACGATCCAGTGATGATGCCAAGGTGTGACTCTAAAATCTTATGTTAGAGTAAGTTGTTGATAATGGAAGAATTGACAGGATCCAGAAAATGGGATGAGTGTAGGACCAAACTCGCGGAAGAGGTCAAATACATGAAAAATGGGGCAGAAGAGGAGCAGAAAATAGCAGCCACAGGAACCAAGAAAATGTGGAACAAAGTGCCAGTTCAAATGTGAGACTTAAAACTAATGAAGAGATTCCAGGCTTAGTTCATCAACCCAGAGCAAATAGGCACATCTCTGAGAGCCAACAGGAATTCTTCAGAATCCTGGATGAAAAAAATGGAAAAGGGTCATGATTATTGTTTGGAAGAAGAGGATATCACATAGCACTGATTCTACCCCTCAAAGCAGGAGTGACCACTGTGTGAACTGGTTACACTTGAACTGAAATCTTTGCAAAGGTTGGTTCTCTTCAAGGAACCGCACTATAGTGAAAGAAGTTCGTTCCATTTTGTATGCAACATTATTTTTTTAAGGTTTTATTTATTTATTCATGAGAAACAGAGAGAGAGAGAGAGAGGGGGGCAGAGACACAGGCAGAGGGAGAAGCAGGCTCCATGCAGGGAGCCCGACGTGGGACTCGATCCCAGGTCTCCAGGATCACCCCCTGGGCTGAAGGCAGCGCTAAACCGCTGAGCCACCCAGGCTGCCCTCGTATGCAACATTAAATTACAGTGTTTCTTAATGAATTTGTAAAGGAATATTGCTAAAATAAACAAACAAAAACCTGTTAATGAAATTTCTTTGTTGCTGCTGGTTAAAATCTGTTGCATCTTTTCACTTCTCTTGTGTCCAGTTATGCAGCAAAATTCTGCAATTTTACCTTCAAGATACTATTGGTTTTATAGATGCTCCCTAACCACTTTTCTATAAGAGGAGGTAACAGTGAACTCAGATATTAAACTTCTGTCAGAACTGTTCTGCTTCTAAGATAAGCATCTCCTTCCCTCTCACCTCCCTCCCTGTCTCTCCTCAGTGGTCCAGAGCCTTGCTTTTCACCTGTATTTTGTACTTTGGAGATGGGATGGTGCTAAGGCAAGTCTTGTTTCTCTGCTAAGAAGAAGTAGAGAAGCCATTATCCGCTACAAGCATGTTGTGACATGACTCCTAGTGTCATGTAGGAGAGAGCAGCAGGTAGTTTATTGACCAGAAATGTTAACCACAGATTAAGCTTGCAACACTGGCTGTGTTCAGAGGCAGACAGAAGTGTGATCACCTATCATTTTGAATTCTTCTTCTGCACCTTTTTTTTTCCTAAAAAAAGTAAACATTTTACTATTTTCACTTAAAAAATAAATAAAATAAAATAAAATCCATTAAATCTCAGAATGGTCTAAAGTACTATTCAGTCAGATAAAGGTACCCTAAACAGATTAAGGGTATGCCTCACAGATCCCAAATAACAGTGATAAAGCTCATAAGCAGTTCAAAGGCAGGGACCCTAAATCATCTCAGAAGAAACTCAAGGTAAAAAGGAGAGATCTTAAAGAATTTTGGTCTAGTGCAAATGATTCTTAAGGAGGAGAAATTCCTCCCCCTCCTTCATCCCCATAAGGGACCTTTGGCTATGTCAAAAAATTGTTTGGCTTAGGGCAGCCCAGGTGGCTCAGTGGTTTAGTGCCACCTTCAGCCCAGGGTGTGATCCTAGAGACCCAGGATCGAGTCCCGTGTCAGGCTGCCTGCATGGAGCCTGCTTCTCCCTCTGCCTGTGTCTCTGCCTCTCTCTCTCTCCTCTCTCTCTCTCTCTCTGTTATGAATAAATAAATTAAAAATCTTAAAAAAAAACTGTTGGCTTAAGGTAACTTGGAAAAGCCCTAGTGGTATCCAGTGGGTGAGGCCAGTACACTGCCAAACACCTTGTTATATACATGACTGTCCTACAAACACAACAAAAAAATATCAAGCCCCATACCAACACTAATAGTATTAAAGTTGAATAACCCTGTCTAATGGAGTTAATTGTAACAAGATTCACAGAAGCCCAGCATACTAATATATATATATATATATATATATATATATATATATATATAGTCCAGCATACTTATATACAAAAATATGTGTGTGTGTATATATATATATATATTCATTTACAGGAACATCATCAGCTTAGATGCTGAAATAGAGAGACAGTACAAAATAAAAGCAGATTTGAACTCTCCAAATTCTATCAGCAGGAAGCCACTAAGAATATTCGTTAGTTGCAAACGCATGCTATTATGAAAAAAAAGGAAGGTTGAATCAGAGTGGAACTAAGATCTCAAAAAGAAGGCAGAGTCTTGAATCATGGAGAATTAATTATTCAAAGGGCTGAAGACCTAATCAAGGATATTCCAACACTGACTCAACTGAATTTCAGAATTGTGATGGACTAGTGACTCCTCTATGCAGTCTGTTTTCCCCTTTTATGAACAAAAATCTGTATATTAGTGACCCTGTTTCTGTCCTTCTATTGCATGTTGGATGTGCAGGTGTTAGATTACTTATCTCAACAGTTTATTAAGTGAGGAGAGAATATTCATGGAGTTGAACTTGGGGAATTGTATTCAAGAAGTCTCATCTATACCTGGTCTTAATTTGGATGACAAGGTTCTGGATTTTGAGCTGCTGCTATAATAGAGGCCTTGGAGGTTTTTGGAGACCTTGGGAGAGAAGGAGTTTATTTTGCATATAGGAGTGATTATTAATAATTAAGGAACAGAGGGCAAACTGCAGCAGTCAACCATCAAGATGACCCCCAGTATTTCCCACGTCCATTACCCATGCCCTTGTGTACTTACCTCCCACATAATATCAGGCTTGATTTATATATTATTTATTATTGCTATAAAAATGTTACCCCAGAACTAAGTGGCCTAAAACAAGGTATATTTTTATCCTCAAGTTTCTGTAGGTCAAGAACCTGGACACAGCTTAGGTGGGCCCTTCACTTCCGAATCTGTCACAAATCTATGATGCAAATGTTGGTCAGGGCTGGGGTCTCATTTAAAGTCTCAACCTTGGAAAAAGACAATTTCAAGCTCACTCATAAGATGATTGGCATGACTCACTTTCTCAAAAGTTGTTGAATCAAGGATATCAGATTTTTTTTGGATAGTTCTCTCATTTGCCAGTAGGCTTCATATGCTTGTGACAAAGACTGCTGGTATGCTCACAATCTATACTAAGCAGCTCGAAGAGTTATGAGGATTAAACTGTAAATGTAGTTTACAGTGCTACGTAAGTAACTAACACATACATAGCAAACTCTAGGTCCCGGCCGTTATTACAATTACTCAGAAAAGGAAGAGAACAACTTTAATGCAATGCATTTATTTTTAAAAATTCACATGTTAATGGCCAGAATTCCAGAGATTGTGCACATAAATGCATGAATTATTATAAGTCTGAAATAGAAAAGAACAATTTCAGTATTACTCCTTCCTATTCATTTTCTTTCATATTGGTGGGTAATTTAAGAAACTAAAACATAGAAATACACTATTTAGGTAATATTCTTATTTCTAGCTCATTAAGAGAAAAACTTAACTATCATATTTGTAATATATTCACATAAAGTTTTTATTGGTAAGTCACAGAGCATACATCTGTTATAATTTGACAAGCGAAATCTCCTGGGGAAAAGAAAAATATATGTATAATAAAGTACAATTATAATTGATTAAATAGACAGTCAAGCTCATATATTATCACAAGCAAGAAAACTATTTCCAGGATATATTATGGAATTATACTAACAACTGTGGTTTCCTGCTAAAATAATACACAACAAATTAGGTTTTTATGTTAAGCCATAAAGTTTTTAGATGACTAAGTTACTCATATAATGTACAGACTATCTCCGTTTTAATGACTTGCACAAAATTCAAAAGTCATTTATTTACATTTACTCATCATAGCCTGTTATGTAATTACTAATAACATAATATCCAAATATCATGCTATATACACAAAAGGATTATCCTAAAATTCAATTACAAGCCTAGTAAGTTAAACATAATTGCTTGCATATTATTTTTTAAACTTTGTGCTAGCATATATTCATCATTGTATGAAAAGACATTGCATGTTGATAAACTTTTATTTTCTATCATAAATGGAGGCGGGAAAAGGGCCTCTTGATTGCTCTAGCCTTTATTTTGTTAGTTATTAGCCAGGGTAGAAAAAGTCCAAGAAAAAAGAGTAAATCCAGGAAGAAATCCATCATCAAGGCTCAGTCTTCGGGTTTGTCTTTTCTGATTTCCTGGTGCATTATAAAGGCAAGTGGGTAGTTTTTCTAAGTTATAGGATTTAGAACAAATCAACTTACAATATGTTTCTATGATCATGTCCTTCCTACTAGGTGTCCAGGGTATTTATTGGTCAAAATCCATTGACCTTATATGTGAACCTTAAACTTACTTTCACTATTACCAGATTCTCAAAATTTTCTTCTGATTGGTACATGCCATCTGAAGCCCTACATATCTTGTCTCTATATCTTGCTCTAAATTCAATTATTTATTCATTCTGCTAATATACTGAGAATTATTTCCAAGCAGTAATTATGCTATTATACTGTCCAGAGTTCTGAACATGCATCAAGCAAAAATTTTACAAATCAAGGCTTCACACACAAGTCAGGGTGCCCATCTGTACAGCATTTAAACCTCGGGGCTCTGTGGATGGGTATGTGTGTGTATATGTGTGTGTGTGCCTGCACATTTGTACTCATGCACAAACACATGTAACTATGTGATAGGTATGTAAACAAAATTTCATATGTAAATAGATATAAATATTTTGACATTTTCAAGAACATTTAATGTAAACCAATTATCAATATTTCAGACAATGCCTCCATTATATATCAGAAAATGCTTTGCTTTGGACTACTGCTAAGCATTGGAGTTAGTGTCTAATAGCTAATGGTCATGACATCTGATTTCTTCTCTGGAAACTTTCAAAGATTCTCCTTGAATAACCAATTAGTTTGGTTAAAAGCATTCATTCTACTTTCCAAATTAGCTAGATTGAAATTTTCACATGAATCTAATGATTGTTACAAAATAATGATAAAAAACAAGAAATAAAATCACTACAATATACTATAAAGCAATTGACAAAGTAAGAAATGCATTTACTATGAATGGTGAAAAAAGTAAAGTTGCTTACTCGAAATACAAAAATAATATTTTCAACATTTAAATTTGTGAGTTATTTCAAAATATATGAAGATAATTAACATTAGCTGCTCCCACCTGCCAATTTTAAGGAAATACTGGAACTAGTAATATTTTTTCTGATGAGATACAAATGAAGTAGCATCTTTAATTAATTAAACATATAAGCTCTTCAATTCGTTTTAAAAAGCAAATAAAGATATTTTTAATAATTGTTGCTCTTCAAAATTCTTAATTTTTATTTTTATTACTTCTGTTTTATTTTCTGGTATATTAATTACATACTCTGACTTGATTAATATATTGTGAAATTAGATGATATAAGTATGTCAGGTCATTTGTGACATATATATTTCAAATGTAGATGTTTGTGAGATATATATACTGGTACATATATATGAATAAATACATATATATATATATATAACATATATATACATACAAATCTTTCTATTTACTATCTGCTTAATTATCTGAAACAAATTTTGCATAGCTGTATTCAGACTCTATCTAGAGATTTCCTAAAACATATTAATCCTAAAATATGGGAAGGTATAATACTATAAATTATACTAGATTTTTAAATATATATATTTTATTTAACTATAATTTTGCACTGAGAGGGAAAAAAGTCAATAAAAAATTCCTTGCTTTGTCAACTCAACTGTCCACATAAATACTCATATACTCTGTATTCCCACCTGATATTTCAGTGTCTAGATAAATTGTTCATGCCCTTGGGCTGACTAATCTCATTTTTGCAATAGAGCCCTTCTAAAACTCACATAATCATGGATATTTTTTTTCTAGCACCTCTCCTTTCTTTCTGGGAAGTTCTTTTATTTTTCACTCTATATTGGATCATCCCTATCAAAATGAAATCTATTTTTTTTCTCCCATCTTTTTCACTTGGTTTCATACCCCATGACAGCTACTACTCAACTTCTGTCCCTCCATCTTATCAAAATTCACCTTAATTGGGACTCAGGCAGTTAGGCCTCCAACTCTTGATTTTGGCTCAGGTCATGATCTTAAGGTCCTGAGGCTGAGTCCCAAGTCAGACTCCATGGTCAGTGGGGAGTCTGCTTGAGATTCTCTCTCCTTCTGACCCTCCCCATCCAAATAAATAAGTAAATAAATAAATAAGTTTTTAAAAAAAGATAAAACTTCCCCTAAGAGTTGTCTATGCTCTCTCTTTTCAGTTCTCATCTCATCCTCTCAGTTATTGATCCCAAGCAGGCTTTCTCCTACATTTCTTCAACAGATGCTACTCTAAAATTCAGCAATGCTATCTATAGGTTGGAGTTTAGGTGACAGGAAGACCTGACAGATGCTGGAACTTGGCCCATCATGAGCCATGGAGATCTTGATGGAAAAAAAAGGATGGGGGAGGAATATTCTAGAATCTTCCCATCTACCTTCCAATGTCACATGCTGACCCACTCAAAGAGAAGAAAACTTATCCAGGAACCTGGGAAACATTGTCCTGATGAGTCAGCTCCCACAAGAAAACAGAGCCTTTTCAATTATGCACAACCAATCTGGGATGCATAACAAAGAAGAATGGGTCTGAGTGCAAACAGGCCTCAGGGAGTGGCTCAACAGGCATTAAATAAATATTTGGATTCAATAAATGATTTGAATTGTGAGTAGATGTGGAAAATATAATGTAATCTCTTTGATATATATATAGCACAATTCAATGGAAATTAACTGAAAATAGAGAAACATTTTCTGCTTTATGTATAATAAAATAATGAGTATAATTATTATAGTGTTACAATTATGTTATTATATCATCATAATATGTTATATGTATACATATAATTATATATTTTATGTATTTATACCATTATTATATGTTTAATAAAGGCTATATTCAATAAACTTTTCTAATTTAAAGTGCCAAAATTAAATTTTGCTTAGAAATAATAACTTTTGGGCACCTGGGTGGCTCAGTGGTTAAGCATCCATCTTTAGCTCAGGTCATGATCCTGGGGTTCTGGGATTGAGTCCCACATGGGGCTCCCCTGAGGAGCCTGCTTCTCCCTGCCTATGTCTCTGCCTCTCACTCTGTGTCTCTCGTGAATAAATAAAATACTTAAAAATAATAACTTTTAGCATCCACATCTGTTGCAGACATGTATCAATATTCATAAAACTAAAATAAACAATTCTTTGTCACTTTCCTTGATTCAACTCTTAGATCTTGGCAGTAAGGTCTTATGACAAATAATTAAACAAATCAAGACAAAAGGGCATTTTTGAAAAAGCATAGGGTAGAACTTCTGACTTAGCTGGCCTACCAGTCCTACACAGGGCACGAAAGGGTGGAATAGTTGTGAAGGTGTAGTCCTTCCAAATTGAGAACATTTGAGACCTTCCTTAACATCCCTATAACTTAGGTGTTCTGAAAGTAAAAGCAAAGTAATAAAAAATATATACATAAGCAAAAATTTCTATTAGCTCCAGAATATTTTCAACTTTTTTAAGTTCCTTTTCTGAATCTTTCTTTTTTTAATATGTATTATTTTTATGGAAGTTCGATTTGCCAATATATAGTATAACACCCAGTGCTCATCCCATCAAGTACCCTCCTCAGTGCCTATCACCCAGTCACCCTATCCCCCCACCCACCTCCCCTTCCACTACCCCTTGTTCATTTAATCCTGCCACAAAATGTTTAATCCTACATTAAATATATTTTTAAAAATAAAGGTAATGTTAGTGTTTTATATAGATGATCCTCAGAAAATTAACAATTGATTTATCATACCATGGAGACCATAAGGCAATGGGATGACATATTAAAAGTCCTGTGAACAAAGAATTCTGTAGCTGTCAAAACTGTCCATCAAAATGAAGGAGAAATTAAGATATTCTCAGATAAATAAAAATGAGGTAGTCTGTTACCACTAAACATGTCCTACAGGAAATGCTAAAGAGAGTCCTCCAGATTGAAATAAAAGGACACTAGAGAGGAGCTCAAAGCCATATGAGGAAATAAAGATCTCTACTAAAGGTAAATACGGGCATAAATGTAACCTAGTATTACTATAGACTTGGTTTGTAACTACACTTTATTTCTTATAGAATTTAGAAGACAAATGAACGATTATATATTTAAGTTATTATACACATAATAGGTAAAGATGTAACTTGTGGCAATGACAACATAAAAGTGGGGTGAATCAGAGCTGCATAGGGGCAGAGTTTTGTATGCTATTGAAGTTGGTATCAATTTGAACCAGATTGTTATAAGTTTAAGATGTTAAATATGATTTCCATGGTGATCACAAAGAAAATATCTAAGAACTATGCAGTAAAAAAAGAGAAGGGTAACAAAATGGCTCATTAAAAAAAAATCATCTGGGGCGCCTGGGTAGTTCAGTCAGTTAGGCATCTGACTCTTGATTTCGGCTCAGATCATGATCTCAGTGGGGGAGGGATTGAGCCCCATATGGGGCTCCACAGTCAGTGAGGAATCTACTTTAGATTCTCTCCTTCCCTCTCCCTTTGCCTCTCCCCTTGCACTCTCTGTCTCTCAAGTAAGTAAATAAATCTTTTTAAAATATTAGCTAAACATGACAGAAGGCAGTAATGAAGGACATGAAGAACAAAAAATTATGAATGACGAACATGCAGAAAACAAATAGCAAAATAGCAGTAATAAGTCCTTTCTTATTAGTCCTTACTTTGAATGCAAATAAACTACATTCTCCAATAAAAAGGCAGAGATCAGTTGGGGCAGCTGGGTGACTCAATCTGTTGAGCATTTGACTCGATTTCAGCTCAAGACATGATCTCAGGGTCATAAGATCAAGCCCCACAGGGAGTCTGCTTGAGATTCTCTCTCTCTCTCTCCATCTCCCTTCCCCCCCACCTCACTCTCTTTCTTTCTCTCTCTCTCAAATAAATAATCCTTTTTTAAAAAAAATTTAGAGATTTGTATAATGGATTCAAAAACCAAAAAACAACCATATATAGTCTACAGGAGACTCAGTTTAGCTTGAAAGACACAGATTGAAAATGAAAGGATGGAAAAAATATTATATGCAAACAGTAACCAAATGAGAGCTGGAATGGCTAGATTAGTATTAAACAAAGTAAACTTTAAGTCAAAATCTACTACAAGAGACAAAAAAAAATCATTATACATTGATAAAAGGATGAACTCATCAAGAAGATATAACAATTACAAACATATACACATTATTGTACACTAACAGTGGGAATTTAAAATGGCACAGCAGCTGTGGAAAGCAGTGTGGGGTTTGAAAAGCTTAAGAAACTTCAAATGCTAAGAAACAGCACCGCACAGCAGCCAAAAGTATAAACTAACTCAAATGTCCATCAACAGCTAAAGGAAAAAGCAAAATGTTGTATATACATACAAGGGAATATCGTTCACTAATTCTGATATATAAAGTACTTTGAAAGCATATGTTCAGTATAAGATACAAAAGGACAAATGTTAGGTGATTCTACTTATAAGAAATATATAATAGAGGCTAATTCACAGAGACAGAAAATAGATTAAAGGTTACCAGGGGGCATGAGGAGAGGAGATTGGGTGAGTTATTGCCCAATGATTATGTGTTCTGTTTAGGTGATGAAAAGGATTTTTTTTGGGGGGGGGGGATATATACACAATAAGAGAAATTCAAAAAACATCATCTTTTTTGGCTGATGGCTTATTTTCCAGGGAATTAACAACATCTGAAGCAAACCTTCCCCAACAGCCTTGAAAAGTCTCAGACAAGCCCTTGATGGTCCCACACGAGTAATGCTCTCACTCCTGAATCAATTACATCGATCCTGTGAATTAGGTTTTCCGATTAGACTGAACTGACTCTCATAACCAAACCTGAAGCCAGAAGAGTAGATTTTGCTACCTGCAAACAGACAGAATTAACCTCTTACAGGAAAGAGGAATTCCGTCATTGGTAAAATAGAAGGAGCCTCGGCAGATCAAAATGGCAAATTGCTGGAGCTATCTTTATCACAGATCTATAACTAAACCTAAAACTGCAAGTTCGAGAAAAATAGAGTATTAAGAAATATCAAAAGTTGTCATAGAGCTTTTGAGTGATTCATAGCAATGTGATACATGTTTATGTCTCATTATTTTACCCGTTGTACAATGAAATTTCTAAAATGTGATACGTACGGTCACCTTAATATCTTCTTTGAAGTAATTTCATAAGACAGGGATAGCTAGCTAAATGTTAAACTAACAATCTTTCTTCTCTCTCTCTCTCTCTCTCTCTCTCTCTCTCTTTTGCTCAATGATTTCAGGAGTTGATTGCATTGCTAAGTTATGGAAACAAGACATTCTTCTTCATTTTTTTTAATAGCTCCTGTTTAATGACATTATCCTTCAGGGACACGGATCCTTACCATAAGACTATATCCTCTCTCACCCCTTCTTATTTAAGGAAGTTCAGTCTCAGTAGCAGAACACTGGTTTTCTGGCAAGCACCTTGCTAAAAAAAAAAATGTCCATTTAGTTTGAAACACTAATTATTACGTGGTTGAGTATAATCATCCTTGTTAGAATCCAAATGGAACATCTGGAGTGCCAAAAAGAAACCTATCTGCAGCTATTTAGAGTAAGTTTGTTTATAAGGTGACCTTCCAGGAAATGTACTTACTTCTGTTTTAAGTCCTATAGTGAGACTTTGAAAGATGAGTGCTTTAGACTGAGTTGGGAAGGGAAGCTATTTAGCGGCAGAAGTGGTCTTGACACCCTCCAAATCATTTTATGTTATAATGTATTGGAGTAGTGTTTTCAGGTTAAAATAAGATTGCTGAGATGCTTGACACAGTCCAGAAAAGAATATGCCTCTGGACAGGATTCTATAATGAATGGCCAAATGCATTAGACTATCTGATGTGAAACTAAGTTTATAAAAGGTAAATTACTAAGCTGGCAGACAGAAAGTTTTGCTCAAGGTGTTCACATATTATAAATGCCACTGTCAGATAAATGCAAACCTAACTTTCAAGGGATAATCCTGAAAACTGTGTGGCAGCTTTTAGAGGAAAACAACGATTTATCCGACACCAGAGTAGCACAATTTACCAGTAGAGTATTCTAGGAGGAGCAGTTACAATATGTTGTTTTTAATTAGTGGCTTGCTTTTCCCTGGAAGAAGAAAATATTGCCATTAATGAAATTCCACTAGTGAATTCAATTTATGGATCGTCCCCTTTTAAAATCAGATCATCTTCAACAGCCTTACCCTTTGGTCAGTTACCAAATAGTGAGTGCTCTAGGAAAAAAAGCTGCTGGAGAACTGGTAATGGGATGTTGGTGCTACCACCAACTGCAGGAACTTAGGATGGATGGAGGCAGCTTAGTCATATGGACCCTGTAGCTCCAATGATAAGCAGTAGTCTGCATCAAAATAGTGCTTATTTATATAGCCCCAAAGTTTTCAGACCTATTTAGCCAGCACAATAAACAAGACCCTTGTGGCATGAGAAACTGAATACAGCTGTAAACTGTTTAACTTCCTCTCCTGAGATAGTGACACATTGGGAGTCTCTGGATTACATTTATTATTATTATGTGCCCGGTGACTAGGACATGATTTGCAGGCAAATAGCTCCACCCTGGGAGAATCTGAGGCATGGTGGGGAATCTAATTCTGGGTCCTAGAGCTGGTAACAGCCCGTGATGTTTAACTCCTATTCCATGCTCATTCTCCTAGAATGTTGTCAAACATTTCATTAGTTGGACAACTTTAGCAATGTTAGCCTCATTAGTAGCAGAGGAAATCTCTGGCCCATTGCAAGAGGAAAAAATAAAGTCCACAAGGACTAGCTCAAGGCATATTGGCAAACGTGATTCATACTGGCTTTGTTAGAGCCTCTTGTTCTTTGCCTAAAGTTTGCTGAAATTCTCCATTTTGAAAAACTAAGCAAAACTAAAAAGTTCCTTTAACATTGTTTCTCCTCAAACTGCAGCTATAAATAATTTCCTAATCCATCATTTAAAAGATACTAATGGAAGAACTCAGCTCTGGAGAATCACTTGGACATCTGTGTAAAACTTCAATGAGCCTCTTCAATCTTCCATTTGGCACTTTCATTTCCTCTCACTCAACTTCCCTTTCACCCAAATACAGAGAAGATCTAGGGCCACTGTTCAAATTCATGGACAGATGTCATTTAATTCTAGTCAACCCATATTTTACTTCCATTTTGAATGTTTTCTTGGGGGGATACTAAATCATACATGAAGGAGAGAGCATAAATCATGTACAGAGAATCAATAAGAACCTATTTAACCACAACCTTGGATAAAAAGAATATAGTCCCAAGACTGCAGAAGACTCCTGTGTAGATCACATATCCCTCTCTATTTCTTACAAGATACTGACTTATCTGATAAATTTCTCTTGCTTTTTACAAATACAGTTTCTTTATCCACTAGTACATCCCTAAACAAAGGTAATTGTATTTTCCTGCGTTTCAAATTTGTTGAAGTGGAGTCACCATGGATATATTAATTTGTGGCCTATCACCAAGTTGCTACATGATGCAGCAGTTCACTCATGTTCACTGCAATAATATTCCACTGTGTAAACAGATGACTTATTTTTCAGTTCTGTCCAGGACTGGTGATATAATCTTTGAGGCTCAATTCAAACTGAAAATGTGAAGCTCCTAGTTCAAAAAGTATTAAGAAGTTTAAGATATGGACAGCAGAGCATTAGACCAAGCATAGGGATATTTTAGGTATGGGCCCTATTAGACTGCATAGATCACATGCCCATGAAGCCAGTCCTGAGTCTATCATTAATTTACTTGTGGATTATTTCTGGGTTTTTTCTTCTCTCCTTGTAACTACCAAAACAGCTGCTACAAACATTCTGCTAAATTTCTCCTGGGGCATACACTCAAGAGTTTCTCCAGCATATGTACACCAGAGTTTGTTTGCTGCTTAAAGGATGGACATTTTTAAGTAGCTAATGAAAACAGTTTATCAAACTTGCTAGAATAAGTTGCATTTTCAACACAATGGATTAGATTTCCTTTATTTCACATACTTACCTGTCTACTGTACATTTAATGATGCATAATAGTAACTCCTTGTGATTTTCATACTTTTTCTAATAAAATAATGATGAATCTTTGTTTCCTAACCTGTTGTGATGATATTTGGAATGAATTTTCAATTATTCTATCAATGGGGAAAGCTGACATCTCAAAATGTTTTCTAATAAGTGGACACTGTATATAATCTCCATTTGTATTTTTAAATGTATTCTTTTTTAAACTTTACAAATTTTTGCATGTAATTATTATAGATTTCTAATTGGAATTTCCTCAAAGCTTGATAATTTTTATTTAAGACTTTTATCTAGTTTGTTATTTTCAGTAGTATGACTGAATAATAGTCTGTGAAATAAGTCAGAAAATGAAGGTCCCAGGGAGCCCTGGTGGCGCAGCGGTTTGGCGCCGCCTGCAGCCTAGGGTGTGATCCTGGAGACCTGGGATCGAGTCCCACATCAGGCTCCCTGCATGGAGCATGCTTCTCCCTCTCCCTCTGCCTGTGTCTCTGCCTCTCCCTCTGTGTTTATGAATAAATAAATAAAATCTTAAAAAAAAAAAAAAAGAAAATGAAGGTCCCTGTCTCCTGCTATTATCAAAATTTTCAAGAGTAATCTATATTTGCCACCTTTATTTTCTGATTACTCTATTTTTTGGCTAAAGGACTTCATAATCCATGTTTTTTTTTGTTTAATATACTAAAATTTAATTCTTCTGAAAGATCATTACCTATCTAATACTAAAGCCAGATAAATCTGGATCTTTTAAGCTCAGTTCCTATTTGACATCTCTCCACATTTCATAATTTCCTTTTTTAAAGGTCTCTTCTCTCTTGGCAACAGTACATATTCCTAATTTCATTCTTTCTTTGCAACACAACTCCAGAGAGTCACCATCATTGATAAAACATTCTAAGTTTGTACCTTGAGCATTTGCTTTAAAAAAAATAGTTTTCAGTAGTTGACCTCAGTGTTTCAGTAGCCCTAAGTATCATATCTAGTCAATAACTCTCAATTTTATAATGAAAATAATTTTCCTTTTTTTTATAATTTTCCTTTTTAACCCAATATTCAATTTCCAGTTGTTTGCTATATACATATTTCTTTCCACATAAAATGTTATCTATTTCAATGAGAACTAAATTCACAAATCCTTCTATATCTCCCAGGTGGTTAATAGTATCATTTTTGTCAAAAATGTGACCAGTAACTACTCCACTCTCAGGAAAGAGAACTCTTTCAGTAGCCCTAAGACTCTAAACTGGTTTGCGACATTTACATGATTTTGTCAGCAAAATTCTGTTACCTCCTGGGTCATGAATTCACAGATTTTTTTTTTCACTGCCTTTGTCAATAGATGCATTTCTTGAGCAAATTTACATTGTTTGTTGAACGGAAAATAAACCCCCTCAAATAATTTCAATTCGGTCTATATTCTAAAATTCCATAATCTTTCCTAGTCTCAGTATACTGCTGAAACGTTGCTTCCTTTCCCCTCAGTATGTACTCACAGCATTCAGTTCCCACGTAAATTTTCACATTGGTTGTCCTCTATATCATATGAATTTCAAGATCTCAGAGTTCAGCGAAAACAAATAATGAAAAACAATAAGAAGGTTTAAAGTGTTTAGGTTGGATAATAAAAACAAAATATTTATGGAAGGCTTATTATGTTCTAGGGACTGTGTGAGGCATTTTGCATGCAGTAATCCATTAAAGTTACACATAGATTGTAATGATATCCTAATTACAGAGAGAGAAAACTGAAGCTGAGAGAAGCTAAGTAATTTATCCAGGATTACTCCAAGGGGCTGAGCCACTTGGCTCAGAACTGGAAGATTCAAAAGCCTGTGCATTTAAATGGTCTTCCTTGTGGCTCTGTTTCCCATATAAAGAAATGCATGATGACAGAAAGTTTGAGCTTTATCTAATTCAAGAAAACAGTGAAAAAGAAATATTGTCCAGACAGCTGTGAAACAAGATTCCCTTAGCCAATGAATCCCAAAAGGACTTCTTCAATTCTGATTGAAGTTACTTCGAGCACAAAAATTCCAAGCCATGAATCTCAACATAATACTCAACTTCCTTGTCTGTTTCTAAAACACCTATTCAATATTTATGTCCCATATGTTTTCCCTCTTGTATCTCAAATCCATCATATTCTTTTTATTACCATTGCACCAATGATCTACTTGGGAATAAGTGAATCAGCTAAACTGTCTGAATAGCAACAAACTTTCTAATAACTATTGCTATGGATCCAATATTTTTCTCCCCCTAAAATTCATATCTTGAAATACTAACTCCCCAAATTATGGTATTAGGAGGTAGGGCCTTTGGTAGAAAATTGGGTAGAAAATGGGGGTGGAGCCAATTAGTTTTAGACTTGCTCAGGACCTATTTCTATCTTTTGGAATGAGAGTCTCTATCCCATAACTGTCCAATTATGCATACCATGTTTGATTTCACAGGATCACAGCTAGAGGAAAGTAGTTTGCCTCAAAATGAAATATACCCTCAGTTTCACCCATATACGATTTAGATGATAGAGAAATAACAATTTGGACTTAGACTTTTGTTGATTCTGGAATAAGTGAAGACTTTGTGACTACTGGGGTATTTTGCAAGAGAGAAGGACATGAAGACATGAATTTTGGAGTGGAGTGGCTCACAATGGAGTGCTATGTATTGTGTCCCTCCTACCCCCAAACTCATATTTTGAAACCCTAAACCCCAATATGATAGTATTGAAAGGTCGAGCCTGTGGAGCCTGGTTAGGTCATGAGAGTAGAGCCCTCATGAAGGGGATTAGTGCTCTTATAAGAGTCCTGAAAGAGGTCCCTCCCCATTTCTGCCATGAGAGAACACAGTGAAAAGACAGGCATCTAAGAACCAAATATTGAATCTGCCAGCACCCTGATCTTGGACTTCTCAGGCTCCAGAACAGTGAGAAATATATTTCTTCTATCCAGAAGCCACCCAATCTGGGATGGTAGTTGTTGGTGTTATTGTTTGTTTGTTTTTTAATAGCCACCCAAATGGATGAAGACAACTGTATACATTTTTTCATTCATAAGGGAAGGATTAAAGTTTGCAATAGTGAGTTAAAATCTGTACACCAAAATTAATATTCTTTATCATTTAGAGAAAGAAATAAAAAGATTTATAGCTTATCTCTAATTATCAAAACAACAGAGAAGATGAAAGCATAAAACTATATTTCATATACCCAAAAACTGTAAAAGAAAGAAAATAACAAGGCACACTCCAAATTTAGAAAGTATAAAATAAGAAATACAATAACTAAATTAGTTAAATAATATGACTAGGTCCTTTTTATTATGATTTAAATATACTATTATAAGCCACAGTATCATAGTTCATAATTGTTTCTACTTATTCTAGTGAGAGAATTATACTCTCCCACCCTGAGGACCTCATATGATCATATGACCTACCTTGACATTGAAATATAAACAAAAAGTGATTCTTTCAAACAGAAGTTTTAGGAGTTAGCACTAGGTTAGCCAAGATTTCTTTTCTTTCTTCCATTAAGAAGAGTAAAATTCTACAAAAAGAAAAAAAAAAAACTGTTTGGCATCCTGGATGAAGGTGATGTGGACAGAATCATACTGACTCATTATGGATGTGTGTTCATAAGCTAGTAATCAACCACTATAGCTGTATCCCACTGAGATTCTTGGATTGTTTTTCAGTGGTGCACAGTTTATCCTATCCAGAAGGATAGAATGATACCTAATGAATTTTTTATCCTGATTAATATAACCTACCTAAAGAATATTCTACAGAGGTTTTCAAGAATCATACATAACCCCTTTTTTATATATAGGTATTATGTACCCAATTCTGTTGTTGGGTTAGTGATCCAGCCATGCACACACACACACACACACACACACACACAAATTCAGAATTTCTCCCCTTGTGGAATTTAATTCTAGGGGAAGAAGAAAGATAAATCAAATTCTTAAATTTTATAAAATGTTAGAGGGCAATAAATATTTTGGAGAGAAATAAAGCAAAGAGAACTGACGGAGAGTCCAGTGTCCAGGAAGGGATTGAACTTTAAATAAAGTTTCCAAGGAAGGTGTCACTGAGAAGGTAACATTTAGTGAATAATTAAATGAAGTGAAGGAGAAGACTTGAGGGTATCTTGGAGAAAAAATCTGGGAAGGGAAAACAGGCTGGACAAAGATCTTCATCCAGGCATATAATCGTAGCAAGAACAATGGGAAGGCCAAAAAGGTAATGTTATCCAGATCCAGATCATGTGAGGCCTTCTGATTTTGGCTTTTATACTAAGGGAAGCTGGCAACCACTGGAAAGATTAAACAGAAATGTAGTGAGATGCAGCCCATGCTGGCTTCTCCATCATCAAAGTGCCAACGAGGCAGGATCCAGTTGGACCATTGGGAGACTTCATCAGTTGGGGGAAAGAGATGATGGTGCCTTCAGCATCTGGTAGTGGTAAGCTTTCATTAAATTCTAGATATAATTTGAAGATATAGCAATTTGGAAGTGATGACTAATTAGTAAGAGATTGGGATCCAAAGATAGTATCAAGGATGACCCAATTTTTTGCCCAAGTGACTAGAAAACTAGAACTGCTATAAACTTAGATAAATCTACAAGAGGTGAAGACTGAGGGTAATGAAAATCAGGCATCTATTATATTGATAGGCATAATCACTTTGAGATATCTATCAGTTATCCAAATAGAGATGCTGAGAAACTAGCATATCCATGGTCTGGAATTGAGGAGGGTTGACTGGTTACATCTGATTTTAAAGCCATGAGAAGAGAAGAGGACACTCCTTAAAAACTGAGAGTTGAGACCTTATTTTGTATTCACTTTTATCATAATTACTGCTAAGGAAGTTGTAAACTTTAGTATTATAATCAATGTTTCAGAAATCCTAGTTAGGACAGAAATGTTTATTGGATTTAACTGTATAAATACATTGATTGCCGGAGTCATTACCTGACACACATCATATATTCAAGCCAACCAAAATATATGCAGTATATACCTTCTTTTTCCTTAACAAGATAGTATTATTTTAATAGGTTATAAAAAAATAATCACTCACTGAGTTGTATCCCTCAATTCCCTGAATGATAGAATGATAAAATATTAAGAAATTTCTGATCTGGGGTTAAGTTTACTTATTTAAAATATATGTGACTAACATAAGTAAAAAGGAGAGGCAAAGATTATCGCATCATTTGAAATGATGTAAGAATTATAACTATATATGAGGTTTTTTCCAATTATTGTATTACTCTGTTTTCTAGGAAAATGTGCACCATTGATGATAATATTAAATTATAAAAGCAATTTAAACAAGTCAGCAAATGAGAAAATATTAAGAATAGAAATAAAATTGTCAGTCACTTCACTCTAAACCATATAATTTTTAAAGGGGAGATTCATCAAACCTTCATCCTATTTGGTTTTAATAGCAGAGATTAAAAACACCTTCTGCTGACAGATAATCTATACAAAATATAGAAAAAAATGAAAAATATATTCTTTTCACCCATCTACAAAAACATGCCTCTCTTCCTTCCAAAAGTAAAAGTAAACACAAAAATATCAAGGTACAGACAGCAATAAACCGCCCTGACAGCTGTCAACTCATAGCTGACATTGCATTAACTGTTAGGCCATAGTGTTCTGCTGAACATAAATAATTTCACAAACTCCCAAAATCAGATGAAATTACTCTACGATCCTGATGGAAAGAAAGAAGAAACAAAGTTTCTCTGTAATCACTGCGGAGCACAAAAAACGACACCGTGCAAGCAACCAGAAAGACCAAAGAGCCCCCTCTCCAGGCCACCACAAGTGACTGCTACTTCTTTTTCAATTACACTTTTAGCCTCACTCTGTTTCCAGTCTTTAGAAAAGGATGGTCAAGGTAGTAACCAAGAGGGCCTTAATGTTCCCCTCAGCTTGACCAAACTTTAGTTGCTTCCTTCCTGACAACAGGACCCTGACCTCACTTTTCTGAGGATTTACTTTAAGAAAACTTGTCACTGTAAATTCTGTCTCTGCTCCTTTGAGATGTAAATCTTCTCCCAGTCTCTTGACAGTTTTACAAGCCAGGAATGTCTCTCTTAAGAGGCTGGGAGCATTCTTTTTTGAAATATAATCACCAACAAAGATAGCTCCCCTATTATCCACTCCATGGTGGGGTAGGAGCTGAACTCCTCAATAAACACCAATTAACAAACATAGATGACCTCATCACTTTGAGCAATCACCTGCCCCATGTCCACTAGTACTTTTCAATTAGGCCACCCCAGCACTTAAAAATTCTCCTGCCTTTTGCTTCAGTGGAGTTGAGTTCAGTCTCTGCCCCTAACCACAAAAGCCTGAACCCGTGCTGCAATATCTTCCTTTCATGCTTAACTCCACCTGGTGTAATTATTTTTTAGACATTACTTAATAGAATTACCAAGACTTCCTAACAGCATTCAATTCTAAAAGGTAATCTAATTTACTGAACCCTCCCCCAGAGCATCTAACACAACCACAAATCCTACATTAAACACCTGCTAGCATCCTCTTACTAAGATGTTCCATATTTCCCCATAATGTCTGTCATGTGACTATTGCTGTTTTCCTGGAAATCTTGGCTGGTGAGCACCAACAAGACTAGTGTCATCTATAAACATAAGAGGGAATTCTAAATGGGTTAAGAAAATATGAATCCAAAGTTATTAGAAAGTATTAAGTCACAATAAGTTATGATTTTGGAGAAATAAATGGATAGTTCCTAAATAAATTGTTGAATGTAATATGACTCAAAAATTTACCTCTACAGTTTTTCAAATTCCTTTAAATTATCAAATAATGTATTAAATTAAGTGATACACAATACACACACATTCACAGCACAATTCATTCACAGTAGCCTTAGAAAATAGCAAAAACAATTCTGCAATATTGCAAAATAAGATAAATCCTGTTATTCCGAGAGAATGCCTTTTAAGCTGAGACTTGAAAGGCACATAAAATTAGACAAAAAAAGACCTAAAAGTTTAATGAGACTTCTTTAGATGAGCCCAATGAGTTGGGGCATAAAATGCAATGAGGCCAGGTTCAGGGAAAATCCCCAGAGAGCTTCACATACGAATTCTTCCAAATGTCTAAAAAAAAGAGAGAAATTCCCTCACAAACTCTTTCAGAAAGTAAAGGAGAAAACACTTCCCACATCATTTTATTTGGATACTATTACCCTGATGCAAAGCCAGACAGAAACAACATAAAATACAATTTAAGGTCAATATTCCCATGAACGTTGGCACACAAACATTAATATAATAGTTACAAGCCAAATCTGGTAACATATAAAAATGATTATATACCAAAACCAAGTGGAATTTATCCAAGGAATACACTATTGTTTTACAATCTGAGAATCAATAAATATCATAACCATACTAATTGAAAAGTGTTCAGAAATCAAACTGCATCATAGTCTCAATAAATGCAAGGGGAAAAATTAACAAAGACTGACATCCCTTCATAATTTCAAAAACTGTCAGCAAACTAGGAAAAGAAGGGAACTTCCTCAGTCTGATAAAGGCCATTTACAAAAGTATCACAGCTTATGCAACTTATGCAATAGTAAAAAATCAAATGTTTTCCTCCTAAGACTGAAAACATGGCATGAATGTCTGCTTTCTCCACTTCTACTCAACAATGTCTTGGGACTTTACCCCATACAATAAAGCAGAAATAAACAAGTTAATAAATAGATGAAGATAACAGAAGTAAAAACTGTCTTTATTCACAGGTGACTTGTCACCAGGAATCCAGAAAAGAATTATTTGAACTAATAAACCAATTGTAAGGTCTCAGGACTCAAACTCAGTGTCAATTATAGTTTTATATCTTAGTAACAAAGAAACCAAAAAAGAAATTGAAAAAAGCAATTTCATTCACAATGGCTTCAAGAAGGAAAAAAAAAAAAGCATAGATTTGTTAAATTAACAAAAGAATTGCAAATCATACTCAGAACTGTAATTGTTATAATTGATAAAAAATATATATAAAAAAAAAGCAGATCAAAAACCAATACCCAGGGGCAGCCCAGGTGGCTCAGTGGTTTAGCAAGCCACCTTCAGCCCAGGGCGTGATCCTAGAGACCCAGGATCAAGTCACACATTGGGCTCCCTGCATGGAACCTGCTTCTCCCTCTGCCTGTGTCTCTGCCTCTGTGTGTGTGTGTGCGTATATGTGTGTGTGTGTGTGTGTCATGAATAAATAAATAAAATCTTTAAAAAAAAAAAAAAGGAGTGCTAAAGGCCCTCTGTTTTATTTAGAGCTATCTGTCTACCTACAACTAAGGGATCCAGCTCTCAAGACTGGACACAAAATATATCTCATTCTAGTATGCTCTGCCTCTTTGCGGAGCAGTTTCCTCCTTCCACTGAAACCTCCCTTCCTCTTTCCAACTCCCTTCTATGCTCAGGGAGCTGGCTACCCAAGCAGAGACACAGATCCTGGAAAGGTTTTCCTAGGGCAAAATCAAGAACACACCAAGGAATGCCTTTCTGCTCACTAAGCACCTCGAATAGGGGATCTTGTCTAAAACTCTTTTTTTTTTTACATTTTTATTTTAATTTTTTATAAATTTATTTTTTATTGGTGTTCAATTTGCCAACATATCGAATAACACCCAGTGCTATAGCAGCATTGTCTAAAACTCTTTAGGCAGCCGTTTATGTTCCACTTCTAGCAAAGCGGGCTTTATGGGTAAGCACATGACCCAATGCTCACAAGAGTCTGTTATTTGATTCTCTGCTTATCAGAGTTCTAAAAAATTTAACTTGAAACTTCCATTCCGTAAGTGAAGTCCAAAGAGATGATGGAACGTGGAAATTTGTGGATGACACAAGCACAACATGCATGGCTTCCACCATTCTTTGTCATCCTGTTCGCCTAAGGGTTTGGGATGCCTAATGGACACAGTTTTTCTGTGAAATGACAATGCATGGGAGTTTAGTGAGATTCACGGTGAGTGCAAGATAAGAGAATTATGTTTTTTTCTGTGCAAGCAGGAAAGATGAATGTTAGCAGCCTTACACCCTGAGAGGCCAAGCTGTTTGAACAGAACTTGTGTCAAGTATAGAAAAAAGCAGAAGTGTTCTCAGACACATGAATGACCAAGAACCCATATTGAAAACTCTTTTACTCATTTTATTTCCTGGTATCCGCTAACCACTTACACTGACAATGATGACAGAGAAGAACAGCAAAGATCCTTTCCCTTAAGTCCCTCCTCATCCCTCAGTAAGCTGAAGGTAGAGCCTTGGCAGTATATGCACATATCAAAAAGTAAAAGGCAGTTGAATTAGTTTTGTGTCGCATTTCCACTGTTCTGGAAACAATGAAATGCATATGCATATATGAGCTAAAAAACACAAATTGTGTAATTTCAGTGATTTCACACACAAGTTAAATGCTCTTACATTTGCAATTAAAGCTGGCAATACACAATACAATAATGAATAGTAAATGTCATGTTAATAAAGCAAAATATTATTTTTTTTCTTCAAACAACATTGGCAAATAAAAAACAACATGGCAAGTTTAGAGACTGCAGAAACAGTTCAACATTTTCCACTTTTCTGTGCTTTAACTCTTCCATCAGACATAACATTTGCATGTGTGTGCTGATTATGGGGTAGTATTTGTTTCTTAGACTTATGTGGGGCCTTCCATTTGAAAATCTGGGATTGCGATTCCCACCAGTAGGAAACTGTCACTGCTCTGACAACAAAGCCAATCTCTGATGTAAAATTCACCAAGACTTCTGAAAGCAGCCACATAGCTTATAATCGAATCACTCTCTGTTGTCTCCCACCCTCCAGAGTTATTCTATATGAGAATATGTGGCAGATTTTCACTGCACTATTATAATAATATCATTTGTTGACAGCTTGAGTTCTTCCAATTTACTGGGTTTCAGAAATAATTTCTCCCCACCTCCATTGGCTACCCCATCACAGACAACAAGGAAAGAAAACAAAATACACACAATAGGAATAACAATAACACCACCATCAACAAAATTAATTAAGCACATCAAAAATACCCATCTCTCCCCATTATAAGAGAAGAGAAAAAATAGGTAGAGATTTAGGTAATACCAGCAAGAGACAAAAATGAAAGAATATTTCTAGTCTAAATAGATAAAAGATAAAATTGTGACTGAAAGACAGCAACGTACTGAGTACCAAGTGATGGGGCTAAACTTGAACAAAATGACACTTTCTGTTAAAAAATTAGGATGGCAATTGAAGTTTCAAAAACCAAAGTCAACCCATTAGGGGTAAAGGACTTGAGTCACAGAATGCTTCCTACTTATCAAAAACAAAACAAAGCACAGCCTAACAACACAAAGGTGTTCAGGGGTCAGGAAGGACTATAGAAATGACAAATAGATATAAGACAACAAAATTGTAAGGTTTTAGACTTGGGAGGGGCCAACTTCCTATCTCTCCAGCACTGTTACTCAACTGTTCCAATGGCAGCAATTCCTATGATTCAAAGATTGCATACTCACTTGGTTTCTCTAATTTCTCCCGCATTAACATAATTCTCCTAATTTCACTCACTCCTTCAACAGTTTCCAGAGTCCATTAGTCCAACAATTTCTCCCTGATACCTTCAAATCCGTTTACTATTTTCATTTCTTCTCCCTTATATGACAACATACCCATCCTGAGTAAATCCAGCTGCCTGACTCCATAACTGGGAATGGACGTTGTCATGCGGTTTGTAATGTTTGTTGGATATACTATCAAACTGTAGAGCTCTATTATATATTTGTGTAATTGCAACTAAATTTCACCAGTGCATGATTATCTTTGTTTCTCTAGAAACAAAACAAAACAAAAAGGTGTTTTTTTTTCTTATTTTCCGCACAGTTTCAAATGGTTTCCTTATCTATATTCTTGATTTCCTCATGAAACTGTCAAAGAAAAACTGCCATTAAACAAGCATAGAAGACTGACTGACTTAAAACTACTGCAGGAGAGGAGAGAGAATGCATTTAGCTCCACTGAAACAGAGGGCAGTAGGGTGAGCACTGGGATGAACTAGTGGAAGAACACTAGAGGACATTAGTGGGAACATCAGCTAGTGTGGTTGGGCCACCTGAGTTGGCTCATGGGCATGAAGCAAAAGTTAAGCTCCCGCTGTCCCACAAAGACTGGGTGACGGGGGTGATATCACCCTTCCATGACTACATTTCAAAGGGAAGGCTCCAAAGTTCTTGAGATGCAGTAATAAAACTGGCAAAACATCTCAAAGGGACATAGAATTTACAAGGTCAAGTTTTCTAAAGTGAATCAGCTAGGAATAGGGAGGTCAGAGTCCAGCAGCCAAAATATATATAAATATGTCTAAACTTTGGCAGGGATGTGGGAAACGGTAAGGCCCTGGTCATACCCCTCACTCTCTGCTGAAGACATGTTACTTTACATAAGCCCTTCAGCAACCCATGATTGACCAATCTTTCCCCCCATGGCAGTGTTTTTCCCTATTCCAGCCTCCCCTTCTGCAATCCAGCCCCCTTTCTCTGTGCTTTGTCTCCCATCCCCTTGGTTTTCTCAGTAACTACTTTAGTTTCCCTAACTGTCCCTTGCATCTTTAACGCATCAGTCTCTTCTTGCTCCTTCCCACAACTATCAATCAAGTCATTTCCAGAACAAAACATTGCAGTCCCTTAACTCCAAAGCATGTTTGTCTTGTCATCCTATTATTCAGCTTCTCTGTAAAGCAAAATTTATTGTAAATTTTGTTAAAATCACCATTCCCTGGTATTCATTTCCTATGCTTTCACCCATTAATTTTTCTCCATATCATTTATATAAAACTACTTTTGCAACAAAAAACAATGGCCATTTTATGGTTTCTTTACTTTTGATATTTCAGCAGCATTTGCACATACTGAGCATACTGTGTGCTTTGATACCAACTTAGTTACCACAATACTCTTATTTCTTCATTTGACCCTTCAGGTTCAGGGATTCTTTGTTTTCTTCACAGAATATGTCCCTCTACCTTTTCCTAAAAGCTGGTACTGTAAGAACCCTGTCCCTAATCCTCTTAGCATCCATACACTCTCTCCAGCAAACTACATCCACTTGTGTTACTTCTATCTATGGGCTGCTAACTTATGACCATGTATTTCTACCCTAGACAGTCCTCTTGAGTTTCTGACCACACATAAAACATTTCACTAAGGATGTACATATGGTACACAACCAGCCCATCCCGTACTGAACTCACCACCTCTATTCTCCTATCCCCAATTGTTGGCCTTGTATTTCTCCCTTTTTTATTAGATGGCTTCATTTATCTGAAGAAATCTCGGTCTCATCCATGATTTCTTCCTCTCTCCCACTCATTTCAACTCGAATACTAAGTTATGTAGTTTCTAAATGCTATATTCTCTAAATCCATGATTTTTCTCTATTTTCACTGCCACTGTCCCACGTCAGGTCCATTATCTCCTGCCTAGCTTATTATAACAGCTTGTCTGGAATTGGCCTCTGTATAGGAAATTCTCTATCATTTTAATATGTAAATCTGGCTATTTTATTTACTTATTTCAAAACTTTGCATATGATGTTTCTTACTTCAAACACAGTATAAAATAGTTCAGTACTTTGAATCTCACCACCTCAGGCAAACTTCTCCTCCATGCAATTTCTCCCAAGGTGTATTAGTTTGCTGTGCTTCAGTAGCAAAGAGTGTTAAACTTTCAACAACAAACTTTTTTTCTCATTCATTTTACATGCTACTATCATGAGTCCAGCTGCAGAAACTTTACTGGAGTAATACAATCTAATCATTTTTTTCTCTTTTACTTGACTAAAAATTCCCTCTAGCTGTTGGTTTGTCTATTTTTGTCAGTATCTTCAATAGTATGTTGGGCTTCAATAAAAAACACTGAACCAAATTAATATGTTAGCATTCAGCAAACCTTGATGGCTATAACTTAGATTCAATATACAATAAATACTTATATAAGGTCTGCATTTCTTTTTTATTTATTTTGGCAATATATGCTATGATTTTCATCAAGGGCAAGCACAAAAAAATAAAGTGGGGATTAGTGTGTAAAAACCATTACCTATTTTTGCAGAATTGACAGTAGTACCGCTATAAACTTTTCAAAGGTTATGATAAGTATATTTCCTTCTAATAAGGTCAAAAGAAATCCAGAACATCTAAAATAAAGGCTTGATTAGGTATGTCTTAAATTACTTTTTTATTATTATTATTTTACTGCATTCCCAAGGACACAGTGTAAAGTGAATTGGAGTGAAAAAAAAATTGAGTGATCAATACCATCATAGCCCAAATTACTTTGAATCATTTGCTCATCTCTAACTATTATGAGCAACTTGAATTGACATTTTCTATATCAATTAACATTATACTGAATATACTTCAATTTAATTTCCTCTTAAATACCTTTTTTATATGCTACATGGAACAAGATCCTGTGGTGTAGCCTTCATTTCCAGTTTATATGCTTCAGTTAAAGATAATTTGATTGCTTTTCTTTTGTGTCAGTTAGGATCCTATTAGAAGTTTTTCATATAAATATGAAACTCAGAATTGAGTTTATAATTCAATAATAAATTGGTCTACTTATGTAATCTTTTTCTAAAGAATATAAGCATTTCTCTTATAAGACATAAAAGGAGAAGAACCAAAAGTACAATTCAACTTGTAGAAAACCATCCTAAGAGCTACATCACCCAAAAACAGATCAGTAGAAGTTCCTTTAGTCTCGCTCCAATTTAGTCTCTTGGACTATTCTAATTGAGAAGCAAATTATTTCTCTGTATCTAGACATGCCATGTTTCAATTCATTTATTATAGGCAGAGTAATCCTTCTGACTTCTAATACAATCTTATTTTTACCCTGCTTGAAAGTCATCATTGGTTTCTTATTACGAGCTCTGTAAATGTTTTCAATCCTTAAATCCCTTCATCAGCATTCTAGCTATATTGCATCTTGTGTGCTTGTGCCAAAATGTCTTGATTTCCATGCCTTCACATATCATCTTCTTTGCATCCAAAATGATCTTATTTTTACTGACAAAACTTTTTGGCTTCCTTTATGACTCAGTTCTTCCAATTGTAAGGTTCCTTCCTCATTAATTTTATAACTTATTAAACATATGTATTAAGAAACGATAATGTGTTGGGTAGTATGGCAGGACCTGAATAAATAAAGACAGATGGTCATTGCAAGCTTGTTGTGAAATAGAAACCAATGCCTCATATAAAGACATAACAAAGTGAACAGTTCTATAAAGGAAAGGAACATGAAATTATGAGAGGATAATAAATTAGAGAGATTACCAAATCACTGAGTTTATAAAGGCTTTTTAGAGGAAATAATAACTAAACAAAAGCAAAGATAAGTAAGAGATGATTACATGAAAAGAGGAACAAGTGGAAAGCATGTGCCAAGTCTCTGTGGTAGAAATTTACTTGGAAAATATAAAATTTTGAAATGGGGCAAATATAGCTAGGGGGAAGAAGCATGAAAGCCTACAGAATCCAGTCCAGTTCATAGCCTTGAAGAGTTAAATCTTTAAGAATAGGGTAACATTACATATTTAAGGTAGGTTGTCAATATAATGAGTCGCCGCTTTACACGATTACTCAAGATGATGTTCAGAGACTTGATTATAAAGCACAGAGAATGAGTCAGCAGTTTGATTGGTAATGGTTCATATTAAAGGGGCATTTGGGAAATTTGTAAAGGATGCTGACACAGTGACTGGGGTTCACTACTGTAATCGAGTGTATAGTAGTCAACAGCGTTAGATATTCTACAACCCAGATATCAGTGCTACACAGAAAAAAAATTGTCCTTTCAGAAATTAACACGGTTTGAATAAAGTGTTTTTATTTATCTGAGACTAGAATCTAAATACATTTTACACATAACACAAAGTAATTTTTTGGATAGTTTTAATATACTGAATATTGTATGCAAACTATTTTTATATCAATTAATTTTCATAAGTGCAACTTCAGTGTAAATCATGGGAAAACTGCATCTTGAGTTATTCAAAATAATACAAATGTTATCATTTTAGAAAATTTCATTACTGACAATTCCAGTAATGATATTTGAGTCTGTCTCCAATAGAACAAAACTATTTAAGTCTACTTTTTATGTTACTTTTACTATAATTCTATATACACATTAAAATTCTGATTTAGTATTTTTTAAAAGGTAAGACACAAAGAAAATGTCAACAATATCCAGTGGAACATCAAAATTGAGTTGCATACATTCTTCACAAATTAACAGTTACCATGGCTACTATGACAACATGCTTTCTCTCCAGTAAAGCAATAACACCATCAGTATTAAGTAAATAATTTGAAAATCCACACTGCTGATAAACTGGAAAAAATATATAGTGTGTAAGTCTATAATATTGTCAATGCAACGTTATAAACATCAAAACATCTTCCAAATAGAAGTAAAACTTTTTTTTTATTTTTTACTTTACAACACATATCAAAAATTTCAGTACCAAACATTACTATGAAAATTAACAAAGCCATCTACACAAGAAGAAATGAGTACAAAGAAAGAAAAAATCTTATACGATATTTCTACTGTCAATATTCCACTATCAAAAAAGCATATTCATGAGGTGAAAATTTAGAAATTCAGATGAATAATTAAATGCAGTCAAGAAAATTTTCCATGGCATGGAGGTAAAGAAGGCACTCCATTTTCAAACACCCTGTCATTACATCCGTCTTTTAAAAAATCCCTCTCTTTAGTTTAATTTTCCATATAACTTCTACATTTTTCTCCTCTCCTTTCAGAAAAGTCCCCTTAAAATGTCATTCATGCTCTTTGGTTATCCAGAACTCGATTCATTTTCCTCTTCTTTTCTCATTCTTTATAATTTACTCCTTTGGTGTTCTTGTAAGTCTTCATGGCTTTAGAAAACATCTATGTATACATCTCCTAAATTTATACTTTCAGCTTTCTCCAAATCCCAAATGTGATATCCAACTCTGTATTTAACAGCACCAGGAAGGGTATGTAAATGATCAAATTTTCTATATTCAAAGGGTTTGATGTTCTACACACACATTCACACACACCTTCCACAGGTTTCAACATCTCAGTTTATTACAGCCCCATTCTTCCAACTGTTCAGACCAAAGATATTGATATATCCACAATTCTTCTCTCTTTCTCCCTCATATCGAAAACAATCTATAAGGATAACTTATCACCTCTACCTTTAAAATATATAAAGAATCTTAACAGTTCTTACTTACTTCATTAATATCATACTGGTCTAAGTCACTGCAAAGTGCTTTTTTTTTTTTTTTTTTTTTACTTTTTTATTTTCACTCAATTTTTTTTTAAAGATTTTATTTATTTATTCATAGAGATGCAGGGAGAGAAAGAAAGGCAGAGACACAGGCAGAGGGAGAAGCAGGCTCCAGGCAGAGAGCCTGACGTGGGACTTGATCCTGGGTCTCCAGGATCACGCCCGGGGCTGCAGGCGGCGCTAAACCGCTGCGCCACCGGGGCTGCCCTCAATATTTTTTTTAATTGACAACTTGTTTTGGGAGGTAAGTATACTATGACAATCAAAGTAAACATTTGTTGCCCTCATGGACTTATACAAGCCAATATGTAATCAAACTGAGATAAGTACTGGGTACAAGAGAAAACAGGATGCTTTGAGAAATTGGGAGAGTCTAGAAGACTGCTCTGAAAAAAGAGATGTTTAAAATTAGACCTGAAATAACTTCAAGCTGTACTACAAAGCTGTAATCATCAAGACAGTATGGTACTGACACAAAAACAGACACACAGATCAATGGAACAGAATGGAGAACCCAAATAGGGACCCACAAATATGGTCAACTAATCTTCAACAAAGCAAGAAAGAATATTCAATGGCAAAAAGACAGTCTTTTCAACAAGTGCTTTTGGGAAAATTGGACAGCCACATGCAGAAGAATGAAACTGAACCACTTTCTTATGCTATACACAAAAATAAATTTGAAATGGATGAAAGACCTAAATTTGAGACAGGAATCCAACAAAATCCTAGAGGACAAAACAGGAAGAAACCTCTTTGACCTCAACCATAGGAACTTCTTACTAAACCCATCTCTGGATGCAAGGCAAACAAAAGCAAAAATGAACTATGGGGATTTGATCAAGATAAAAAGCTTCTGTGCAGTGAAGGAAAAACCCAACAAAACTAAAAGGCAACCAATCGAATGGGAGGAGAAATTTGCAAATGACATATAGGATAAAGGGCTATTATCCGAAATCTAAAAAGAACTTATCAAACTCAACACCCAAAAAACAAATAATCCAGTTAAGAAATGGGCAAAAGACAAGAACAGACATTTCTCCAAAGAAGACATACAAACGTCTAACAGACACTTGAAACAATGCCCAACATCACTCATCATCAGGGAAACAGAAATCAAAACCACCATGAGACACCACCTCACACTTGTCAGAATGCCTAAATTAACAACCCAGGAAACAACAGATGTTGGCATGGATGCAGAGAAAGGGGAACCCTCTTACACTTTTGGTGAGAATGCAAACCGATACAGCCACTCTGGAAAACAGTACAGAGGTTCCTCAGAAAGTTAAAAATAGAATTACCCTATGATCCGGCAACTGCACTACTGGGTATTTATCCAAAGGACACAAAAATGCTGATTCAAAGGAGCACATGTACTCCAATGTTTATAGCAGCAATATCAACAATAGCCAAAGTATGGAAAGAGCCCAAATGTCCACTGACTGTTGAATGGATAAATAAGATGTGATAAATATATATACATCAAAAAGAATGAAATTTTGCCATTTGCAAGAACGTGGATAGAACTAGAGTGTACCATGCTAAATGAAATAAGTCAGAGAAAGACAAACACCACATTATTTCACTCATATATGTAAGTTAAGAAACAACAGAGGAACACAGGAGAAGGTAAGGAAAAATAAAATAAGATAAAAACAGAAAGGGAGGCAAACCATAAGAGACTCTTAACTACAGAGAGCAAACTGAGGGTTGCTGGAGGGGTGGTAGGTGGGGGGATGGGCTAAATGGGTGATGGGCATTAAAGAGGGCACTTGTTGTAATGAGCACTGTGTGTTATATCTAAGTGATGAATCACTAATACTAATAATACACTAAATGATAACTAACTTGAATTTAAATAAATCTTGGAGAGAAAAAGTAGACCTGATAGCTATGGGAATTAAGCAGGTTAAAGATGGTATGAAGAGTAGTACTGTGGGCAGATATAGCAGCCTTAGCAAATATCCCGGGGTGGGAAAGGCCAGTGTGGCTAGAGCATATTGAGAGGAGAGGAGAACACTACAAGATAAGGCTTGGTGTACATAGGAGTCAGCTGGTTCGGGGCTTTGTAAACCACATTAATTTAATTATTCCACAGTTCATTTCAAGCTGGCTAGAGAATAGATTAGAAAGGAATACAAACAGAAATTAGGAGACAACGTCAGGTCATTGCCTTTAGGTTAGTGGCCTCCAAGCGAGACATAACAGTAGTTTGGAGAAGGACATGATTGGGACATGAAGAGTTGTAGATGGATTCAAGGTTTATTTGGGAATCGCAACCAACAGAAGTTGGTGATAGACTGTCGTATCAAAATGGGGATATGCTAAGGATTGTTATCAGGGATCTAAAGGGAGTAGATGAAGGTGCCACGTACTGAGTTGGGAAAGACGTGAGACAGAATAGATTTTAGAGAGGACCAACAGTTTAGCTTCAGGTGTGTTAAGTTTGAAATGAGTCTGAGAGATATCTCAGTGGAGATGTCAGGTAGGTGGCTCGTTATATACTATGTTACTTATCTCTTGCTGCCTAAAAAAACTACTCTGAAACCTAGCAGCAAATCTATTTTAGCAATCTAATGCCATACAACATATTAATCCAGCATTTATCAGCTTAAAACAACAAATATATATTTCTCATACAGTTTCCTGAGTCAGGAAATTAAGAGTGGCTTTTGGGCCAGGGTCTCACATGAGGCAGTTAAGGTATTGGCCAGAGAATCACTCATTTGAAGGCTTGAATGAGGCTGGAGAGTTGACTCCAAGATAGCCTGTGGCAGAAACCTCAGTTTCTTATTGCCTGTTTTCACAGAAAGCCATAGTCCATCACCACATAAACCTCTTCCTGGGTCTACTTGAGCATCTTTATGACACGGCAGCTGGCTTCTAGTAGAATGAGTGATACTAGAGAATGCAAAGAGGAAGCTGCAATGCCTTGTACATAGTCTCAGAAGTCCTCCATGCATCACTGATGCCATATTCCATTTGCTAGAAGTGAGTTCCCAAATCCAGACCCCATTAAAGGGATGAGCTGTACCTCCCCTTTGAGTGGAGGACTACTAAATAATTTGTGAGCATATTTTAAAGCCACTACACATAATTTTATAGTTCAGTAGAGAGATTTGTGTTAGAAATGTAACATTGAGAGTTTTGCAGATAGATGGTATTTGAAACTGTGAGAGTGCATGATAGACTGCTTAGTAAGAGAGAATAAATTGAGATAAGAATCAGGACTGCTCTGCTGGAAAATCTGACATTTACAGGACCCGCTGTTGGAATAGCAAAGGAGGGAATTGAATCTGGGAAGACAAAGAAAGAGTGTACTGAGAGGCAGGGAGTGGTATACTTTGTGATATACTTTTTTAAATGCACAGCATAGTGACTTGATACATCTATATATCGGGAAGTGATTACCACAATAAGTTAACATCTATTAGCACACAGTTATAAATTCCTTTTTCCTATAAGAATTTTTAGAATCTACATTTAGCAATTTTCAAATATACAATACAATATTGTTAATTATAATCACCATGCTGTTACATTATACACCCAGGACTTATTTATAACTTATCTTTTACCACCTTCACTCATTTCTCCCACCCTCAATCCCTGCCTATGGAAACCATCATCTGGGACACCTGGGTGGCTCAGCAGTTAAAGTGCCTGCCTTCAGCTTAGGGTGTGAACCTGGAGTCCCAGGATCAAGTCCCACATTGGGCTCCCTGCATGGATCCCGCTTCAACCTCTGCCTGTGTCTCTGCCTCTTTCTCTCTGTGTGTCTCTCATGAATAAATAAATTTTAAAAATCTTTTTTAAAAAAGGAAACCAGCATCTGTTTTTGCATTTATGAGTTCACTTTTTAAACATATTTTTTAAAGATTTATTTATTTGTGATAGACATAGAGAGAGAGAGAGAGGTGGAGACACAGGAGGAGGGAGAAGCAGGCTCCATGCCAGGAGCCTGATGCGGAACTCGATCCCCGAACTCCAGGATCGCGCCCTGGGTCAAAGGCAGGCGCCAAACCGCTGAGCCACCCAGGGATAATGCCCTCAAGGTCCATCCTTGTTGTCACAGATGGCAGGATTTCCTTCATTTTTATGGCTAAACAGTATTCCATGATATATAAACCATATTTTCTTTCCTCATCCATTGATGGACACTTCCATATCTTGGACATTGTAAACAATGTTGCAGTAAATGTGGGGGTGCAGATATCTTTTCAAGACAATGGTTTTATTTCTTTGAGATAAATATCCAGAAGTCAAATTTCTAGATCATATGGTAGTTCTGCTTTTAATTTTTTGAGAAACTTTTATTCTGTTCTTTATTGAAGGTGCACCAATTTACATTCCCACCAACAGTGTACAACCAGTCCATTTTCTCTACATCCTCACCGTTTGTTATTTTTTGTATTGTTTTGTTTTGTTTTGTTTTTGATAATAGCCATTCTATCAGGCACAAGGTGATATCTCATTGTGGCTTTTATTTGCATTTCTCTGATAATCAGGGATGCTGAGCATTTTTTCACGTACCTGTTGGCCTTTAGTATGTTCTCCTGTAAAGATGTCCATTCAATTCCTCTGCCCATTTTTAAATGCAATTGACTTTTTTAGGCTTGTTTTTGTTTTTAATATTGAGTTGTATTAGTTCTTTATGTATTTTGGATATTAATCCCTTATCAGATATATGATTTGTAAATATTTTCTCCCATTCCATAGGTTGCCTTTTCACAAACTGTAACTTGGATGATTTTAACAGCCTTGTATATGGTATTTCTATTTATATACTTCTTGGAGAGGCTACAATCCTACTGTTATTCTTGAAAACAGATTTTTGAACAGCAATTTAATACTATGAAGTATCAATAGAATATTGGGTAAACAGGAAAATACAAGAAAATCTCAGTTTAAATTTCAAAACCTTGATCAAGGGATGAAATATTCACAACATGATGCTTATTGTGAATCTCTTACTGGTTGTTCACAATAAAATAAATATCAGATGGATAAAGTAGGATCTCAAAATGCTAGCTGAATAGTTAATAAAATGTTTATAATATATTTTAAAATTTTTATTTTTTTAGATTTTAAAATTCTTAAAGTAAATTTGAAACCATAAAAAACTAATAGACTGTATATCATAAAAATTAAAATAGCCTATGTATCAATAATGATTGTATGTAGTAAAATTAAAAATGAATCCAGGGAAACTATTTTCATATGTATTAAAATCTCAGCTTAAACAACCTGACTATATAAAGAGCACTATCTATTTAAAAAGTCAAAAGAGTAAGACACCAATAAAAAGAGCTATATGATCTAAACAGTCAAATCTGAGAGAAAAATTTAAATGCATAAAATTTAACTACCCAAAAATCAAAAAAATGAGAAAGAATGAAACTATGTAATAGCATTTTTTGCATAGTAAATTGCAACATTTATAAAGAATTATAGTACTCATTATTGTGGAAGATTTGATAAAATGTATGTTTTTATATTCTACTATTTTTGTTAAGCATTTATATGAAATATTATGACATTTCAGAAGAAAATTCAGCAATATAAATTAAACATTTTAAAATATGTACATTTTAACTTGGTAAATCAACTTCAGAAAATTATCCTAAGGGAACATTCAGAGATGATATCAGAATTTTATGTACTATAAAATTCACTGTACTATTGTCATGAAGAAAAGAAATGGCTGAAATATTCTTCCCTGTGAAAACTATGAAATTGATAATGTTCATTACAAAAAGTTGAATATTATTTAGACATAATAAAACATATGTTTGAAGAAAATGATATAGGAAAATAGCCACAATATAAAGTTAAAAGTAGACAAAGTTAATTTTACTACATAATTTTGTGTTCTTGTATACAGGTATATGTGTAAAAGGAAAAAGGAAAAAGTACAATAAATACTAAGTATTTATAGTGGTTTTTTCTCTTGGCTGTGACATTCTGGGTGATTTTTAAAATAGATTTTGTTCACAGAATTTTGTACTTTCTAAATATTCTTCCTTACTTCTTAAGATTCAAAAAAAATATATTGAAAAACAAAAAAAATAAGCCATCTACTTCCACTTAACTTAAAGGGAAAAAAAATAAAAGAGAATAGAAATGGAGAGAAAAGAAAAATAAGTCACAAGTAGTTATTTAAATAAGCCAACTGGAATTTTATAAACAACAAACATTCAAAACACCCCAATATCAGTTAGTTTGCCTTTGGTAGTATATGAGAAAGCATTTGACCAGACGGTCCCATTTTCCTGTTCTCTTTGTGAAGTGCTCTGGTCCATGCATTTCTGAATCAGAATGTTCAGCAAAAACCAAATCATTAATTGATGATGATGAATTATCATGAATGAAAGGCTTTGTCTATATCTTTATGCCCCTTCCCAAACTCACTAAGACAAAACAGATGGCCTGGAATCAAATCTTCAGGTCTTTTTTTGGTGTGGGGTTTTTTTTTATTATTAATTTTTTTAAAGACTTTATTTATTTATTCATGAGAGACAGAGAGAGGCAGAGACACAGGCAGAGGGAGAAGCAGGCTCCATGCAGGGAGCCTGATGTGGGATTGGATCCTGGGACTCCAGGATCACGCCCTGGGCCAAAGGCAGGTGCTAAACCTCTGAGCCACCCAGGGATCCCCTTTTTTTTTTGGTGTTTTTTAACATAGAGCTCTCCCTAACTGTATCAGCAGTAACTGAGTTGAATGTTGCTCTCTCTCTTCTGAGCCTTACCCTGGCATCCAACTCCCAAAGAAAAGCCTCACCCAACGAGAGTAAGAGTCACAGAAAGAAATAAAAAAAGAGATGGAGTCCTCAAAAGACCAAATATCCTCACTCAAAATATCTAACTTAGTTTAAAAAAAAAAAAAAGACCACTCAATTTTTGCCAGTATTTTATATAGGAAATTGGTAGTTATAAAATCTTTGTAATACAGGCTTACAAAATAAAAAGCCTCTAGATGGAGTCTCCAGAACAAATTCCAGAATACAGCAGAAGTGAACATCCAGGGAGCTAATACCACTGGCACAATCAGAGAGGGAAATGAAGTCACCGGAATTAAAGTAAAATAAATAGAGGCTCTTGGGTGCCTCAGTCAGTTAATTATCTGCCTTTGGCTCAGGTCATGACCCCAGAGTCTTGAGATCGAGCCCCATGTTGGGCTCCTTGCTCAGTGGGGAGTCAGCTTCTCCCTCTGCCTGTTCCTCCTCCCGCTCGTTCTCTCTCTCTCTCTCAAATAAATAAAATCTTTTAAAAAATAATAAAGTAACATAAATAAAATAGTAAATAAATAATAAAATCAACCACTGTAGAGATATTTCTAAGTACTTCTTTAAAAAGCCCTAGTGTCAGAGGAGAACCCAGGCAGTAACCTCTTTAACATCAGCCACAGCAACTCATTCTAGATATATCTCCTGAGGCAAAGGAAACAAAAGCAAAAATGAACTATTGGGACTTCATCAAGATAAAAAGCTTCTATACAGTGAAGGAAACAGCAAAACCGAAAGGCAACCTATGGAATGGGAGAAGATAGTTGCAAATGACATAAAGGATAAAAGGCTAGTTTCTAAAATATATAACAAACTTATCAAACACAACACCCAAAGGAATGCAAAAACACTAATTCAAAGGGATGCATGCACCCCTACGTTTATAGCAGCACTGTATACAATAGCCAAATTATAGAAAAATCAGTGTCCACTGATTGACGAGTGAATAAGGAAGAGCTTGTATACATACATGGAATATTACACAGCCACAATTAAAGAATGAAATCCTGCCATTTGCAATGACATGGATGGAGCTTAAGAGTATTATACTAAGCAAAACAAGTTAGAAAAAACAAATACTATATGACTTTATTCATTTGTGGAATTTAAGAAACAAAACAAACTAGCAAACATGCAAAAAAGAGAAAGAGAGAGGTGAACCAAGAAACAGACTTAACTGTAGAGAACAAATTAATGGTTGCCAGAGGGGGGGGGATGGGTGAAATAAGTGTTAAGGATTAAGGAGGACACTTGTTGTTGATGACTGGGTATGGTATGCAAGTGTTGAATCACTATATTGTACACCTCGAACTAATGGTACCCTGTACGTTAACTAACTGGAATTTAAACAGAAACTTTTAAAAATAAATAAATAAATAAATAAATAAATAAATAAATAAATAACTCTAGCATCCTGAAATTCTTCACATACCCTAAGAATTAGATTTATAACTGTTATTCTGGAAGATGACTTAGATCTAAACAGATAATAGAACCTTTTAGTTCTCTGAGAGTCACAAATGGTTATAGCTCAGACAAGGTCTCTAGATTATGGCCTAGAATAAAGTACTTGGTCTTTAGGTATTTATATTTCAAAAGGAATGAAGCCCCAGAACTCTCTAGATTAAAAAAAGCAGAGGGATTATAGTAACCTATGAAAGGGTTGGGGTTAGGGCTCAGGCGTCCCTTGCATTTCCTTTCAGGAGAACAGGACACCTGCCTCTTTCCTTCTACAAGTGGGGAAAAAAAAAAAAAAAACATGTTTTACCTTTCACCTATGGAATATCTAGATATTTGTGTAGGAAAATCTCCACTGGCTCTTATCACTTCACCTGGGGATAGGGCAAAAAGGGAACCAATTGACTTATTTTCATCATGAAGTGATAAATAAGAGATCTATCCCTGATCCAGAATGCCTCCTGGATGCATTCAGAATAAAAATGATAAAAATGAATATTATGGGCAGCCCTGGTGGCTCAGCGGTTTAGCACCGCCTGCAGCCCAGGGTGTGATCCTGAAGACCCAGGATCGAGTCCCACGTCAGGCTCCCTGCATGGAGTCTGCTTCTCCCTCTGCCTATGTCTCTGCCTCTCTCTCTCTCCTCTCTGTGTATTCTCATGAATAAATAAATAAAATCTTTTAAAAAATGAATATTATAAACCCCATAATCACCAAAGTATCAATAATAAATTCAGGGATCCAGAAGCTAAAACACCACAAAACTGGAGACTAGACATTGAGACACTTTTGAAACAAAACCCTACATCATCTTAACCTTGACTGCCAGAAGAAAAAATCATCTGGAACAGAAATTTGGCTTCTGACTCATGTTCATTACCCAAATGTCATATGAAGAAATCCAAATTGTAAAATGAATTGGCATTCAGGATTCCAGCTACCAGGCAGCCTAAAAACACAATTTTTGTTCTTTTTTCTTTCATACCACAGAACACATGAATGAATGTTGAGTATGCATGTATATACAGACACTTGGTAAAACTGTATTGTTATAAGATAATGAATCAACAGAACCAGGAGTTGGTTCTTTGAAAGAATTAATAAGATAGATAAACCATTAGCCAGCCTTATTAAAAAGAAGAGAGAGAAGACTCAAATTAATAAAATTAATTAATAAAATCAGAATGAGAAAGGAGAGATCACTACCAACACCAAGGAAATACAAACGATTTTAAAAACATATTATGAACAGCTATACGCCAATAAGTTAGGCAATCTAGAAAATGGACGCATTCCTAGAAAGCCACAAACTACCAAAACTGGATCAGGAAGAAATAGAAAACCTGAACAGGCCAATAACCAGGGAGGAAATTGAAGCAGTCATCAAAAACCTCCCAAAACACAAGAGTCCAGGGCCAGATGGCTTCCCTGGGGAATTCTATCAAACGTTTAAAGAAGAAACCATACCTATTCTACTAAAGCTGTTTGGAAAGATAGAAAGAGATGGAGTATTTCCAAATTCGTTCTATGAGGCCAGCATCACCTTAATTCCAAAACCAGACAAAGACCCCACCAAAAAGGAGAATTACAGACCAATATCCCTGATGAACATGGATGCAAAAATTCTCAACAAGATACTGGCCAATAGGATCCAACAGCACATTAAGAAAATTATTCACCATGACCAAGTAGGATTTATCCCCGGGACACAAGGCTGGTTCAACACCCGTAAAACAATCAATGTGATTCATCATATCAGCAAGAGAAAAACCAAGAACCATATGATCCTCTCATTAGATGCAGAGAAAGCATTTGACAAAATACAGCATCCATTTCTGATCAAAACTCTTCAGAGTGTAGGGATAGAGGGAACATTCCTCAACATCTTAAAAGCCATCTACGAAAAGCCCACAGCAAATATCATTCCCAATGGGGAAGCACTTGGAGCCTTTCCCCTCAGATCAGGAACAAGACAGGGATGTCCACTCTCACCACTGCTATTCAACATAGTACTGGAAGTCCTAGACCCAGCAATCAGACAACAAAAAGACATTAAAGGCATTCAAATTGGCAAAGAAGTAGTCAAACTCTCCCTCTTCGCCGATGACATGATACTCTACATAGAAAACCCAAAAGCCTCCACCCCAAGATTGCTAGAACTCATACAGCAATTTGGTAGCGTGGCAGGATACAAAATCAATGTCCAGAAATCAGTGACATTTCTATACACTAACAATGAGACTGAAGAAAGAGAAATTAAGGAGTCAAACCCATTTACAATTGCACCCAAAAGCATAAGATACCTAGGAATAAACCTAACCAAAGATGTAAAGGATCTATACCCTCAAAACTATAGAACACTTCTGAAAGAAATTGAGGAAGACACAAAGAGATGGAAAAATATTCCATGCTCATGGATTGGCAGAATTAATATTGTGAAAATGTCAATGTTACCCAGGGCAATGTACACGTTTAATGCAATCCCTATCAAAATACCATGGACTTTCTTCAGAGAGTTAGAACAAATTATTTTAAGATTTGTGTGGAATCAGAAAAGCCCCGAATAGCCAGGGGTATTTTAAAAAAGAAAACCATATCTAGGGGCATCACAATGCCAGATTTCAGGTTGTACTACAAAGCTGTGGTCATCAAGACAGTGTGGTACTGGCACAAAAACAGACACATAGATCAGTGGAACAGAATAGAGAATCCAGAAGTGGACCCTGAACTTTATGGTCAACTAATATTCGATAAAGGAGGAAAGACTATCCATTGGAAGAAAGAGAGTCTAGTCTCTTCAATAAATGGTGCTGGGAAAATTGGACATCCACATGCAGAAGAATGAAACTAGACCACTCTCTTGCACCATACACAAAGATAAACTCAAAATGGATGAAAGATCTAAATGTGAGACAAGATTCCATCAAAATCCTAGAGGAGAACACAGGCAACACCCTTTTTGAACTCGGCCACAGTAACTTCTTGCAAGATACATCCATGAAGGCAAAAGAAACAAAAGCAAAAATGAACTATTGGGACTTCATCAAGATAAGAAGCTTTTGCACAGCAAAGGATACAGTCAACAAAACTCAAAGACAACCTACAGAATGGGAGAAGATATTTGCAAATGACATATCAGATAAAGGGCTAGTTTCCAAGATCTATAAAGAACTTATTAAACTCAACACCAAAGAAACAAACAATCCAATCATGAAATGGGCAAAAGACATGAAGAGAAATCTCACAGAGAAAGACATAGACATGGCCAACATGCATATGAGAAAATGCTCTGCATCACTTGCCATCAGGGAAATACAAATCAAAACCACCATGAGATACCACCTCACACCAGTGAGAATGCGGAAAATTAACAAGGCAGGAAACCACAAATGTTGGAGAGGATGTGGAGAAAAGGGAACCCTCTTACACTGTTGGTGGGAATGTGAACTGGTGCAGCCACTCTGGAAAACTTGTGGAGGTTCCTCAAAGAGTTAAAAATAGACCTGCCCTACGACCCAGCAATTGCACTGTTGGGGATTTACCCCGAAGATACAGATGCAATGAAACGCTGGGACACCTGCACCCCGATGTTTATAGCAGCAATGGCCACGATAGCCAAACTGTGGAAGGAGCCTCGGTGTCCATCGAAAGATGAGTGGATAAAGATGTGGTTTATGTATACAATGGAATATTACTCAGCCATTAGAAACGACAAATACCCACCATTTGCTTCAACGTGGATGGAACTGGAGGGTATTATGCTGAGTGAAGTAAGTCAGTCGGAGAAGGACAAACATTATATGTTCTCATTCATTTGGGGAATATAAATAATAGTGAAAGGGAAAATAAGGGAAGGGAGAAGAAATGTGTGGGAAATATCAGAAAGGGAGACAGAACGTAAAGACTGCTAACTCTGGGAAACGAACTAGGGGTGGTGGAAGGGGAGGAGGGCGGGGGGTGGGAGTGAATGGGTGACGGGCACTGGGGGTTATTCTGTATGTTGGTAAATTGAACACCAATAAAAAATAAATAAAAAAAAAGAAAAATCAAATAGGTTCTTGTGTTTTATAGGATCTGAAAATACTGTCAAAGTAAGTGGAAGATATTTGAGCAGCTACAATAGGGGAAGGACTTGTTAGCTACTTCAAGTTGAAATTTTTCAATGGCTCCTTTAGAAGTTGAGAAAAAAATGTTCTTCTATTCTGGAAGATATAAATTATGTATATTTTAATGTATTTATAAACCTGAGAAAAAATGATATTCAGAGTATAATCACTGCCCACGTAAATCCTATATTACATAGAAACATTACCATCCTCCAACCATGGGTACACATAGAATGTTCCAAGTAGAAATAAAGATCTTTAAACATATTTTCCCTTTCCATATTCTTATCTTTATATATTTGTTAATATCTTTAAATATTTGTATACTATGAATTTTTCTGCAACCAAAGGACAGGGGAAATACCTCATCTAGATTTCCTGTAAGAAACATATGTAAGAGATGCTATAATAAGGAAAGGGAAAAAAATGAAATAGCAAAGTATGTCAGGAAAATGGGGGGGGGACAACAGAAAATTCATTAACAGCAATAAAGAATAGACATTTAATTAATGGAATCTAGGGCCCATTTAAGAAAACATCCAGGATTTTTTTTAATAAGATACTCCCATAACATTCTGAAAAGTAGACTGTTAAAGTTCTAAGATTTGAATGTGTGAAGCAAATTTTGAAGAGGATTTAATGCTTTCACGGAGAAATAAGAGTGGATTTATGGAAGAAAGCAGAGATGTGACCACAAACATAGCCAGGAAAAGAGAACACATTTGAGCTAGAGCTCTAGAATCACACTCCAAGACAATTTCCTCTCTTCTTCCCTCCCATTCTATCCACTGAGCACCAACAAATAAAATTTTCTACAATTCATTTTTTCTTTAGTCCAAATAACAATATCTCAAGTGTTAACTGCTGTAGGAACATGGATTATGCCTAGACTTGAAACTCTTTAGGTAGTATGTAGAAGAGAGGTCGGAGGTTCAATCTCAGGGGTCCAAGAGTAAAATAAACCTCCAACACCACCTTTCACTCCTACGTCTAAGGAAAAGAAAGATATGGTAGTCAAGCAATGAATTAAAACAAATAGCATAAATTTTGATAGATTTTATTTTCAAATTTTAAATCACTGGATAAATTATTTTAAGCTTTAAATTGATTTTCTTCAAATGCAAGAAAAAACAGAGAAGAGTCTGTTGTTCTGTCACAAATGACAGCTTGCAAGTGCAGCACATCTTGAAACCAGTAAAAATGTCAGATTTCAGTAAAATATGTTGATGATTTTCAAAAGAAGTATCTTGAGCATTTGGCTTCCTTCAGTCCTCCAGTTAAAGGGTAAGAAAGAAAATATTAAAAGCTAGTCTCTTGGTCAAAACAGTATAAAGCAACTTTACATGGTTGTTAACATTTTCTGCCTTCTTAGAAAACATAATTTCTGAGGTAGTAAAATTAATCTTCTCACTATCACTTTCTCAAGAATTCCAAGTAAGTAATTTTCAGACTGCACAGTCAGATTTATGGAAAAACTGACTATTTTCTTTTTTTATTTTTTCAAACTATTTTCATTAGCAATTAGAAGTCATCATAATCATAGCTATGTCCAGATTAAATGTGCACATTTGGATGACAACCATGATATTAAGTTACTATGTCACCTTTGCCAGTGTTACCATGGCAATATCACAATTAAAATTATCCAAGTTAAAACTAATAACCTCAATATGCAATTAACTAACAGTGTGCAAATGTAAGAGAATGTCCTGATTGAGAAAACTGAAAAAATGTACAGACATTTTGTCCCTCTTTTTTCCTTCTTCTTCCAGGAAAAAGGGACAAAGAGTAAAATGTAGAGAAAAGGGAAATTACTGATCATTGTTAAGCATTCTTTCAGTAAACACTTTATGATCTGCTATAAACAAACTTTAGAGCAACTCTCTTTGTCACTCCTTCCCTTATGTTCCCGTTTGATTCACTGTCGATATCTTCTTTGGTTCTGAATAGAAGTTGGCCTTGGTTAAGCACTCCTTCATATTATTTTCCACATTCCTTATCTCTCCCTCTCCCATTTATAAATGAGGTTCCAATGCTGGCCTCTAGCGTGGGAAGGAGTACTAGCATCACAAGTGGGATGACAGAAATAAGAACAGTTTCCTTACTGTAAGCATCGTCACATTTACTGTCTTAGTTGGATCCCACCTTACAGGAGATCCTCACACAAGAATGTAAGTCCAAGTATTTTAACTGCACAAGAGAGCTCACAAAATATATATGAAGAATCAGGGAAAGTGAAATAAACCATAAAATGGACGTGAAAGATCATGTTTCTAATAAGGACAATTGGGGCTCAATTTCATGATGAACCCTCTGAGATACGGTGTGAATATACCTCAGAATCAGCCTACTCAGCCATGTAGAAAGCTAAATCATTTCTGTTCTGATTCCATCACCCTTTGGTGAGGATGGCCTCTGCCATATGATCTTTTCTCTCCCACTTGACTGTGCCTGTATGTAGCCCCCAGCAAGGCCCCTCTCTGCTAGAGAAAATCCTATGGCACAGAAGAAAGACATGCATAGGCCCTTGTCATAAGCAGCCATCAGATTGTCAATAACTTCAGATAAACTCAAGTGAACCAACGAAATATGGAGCAGACATTAGTGGGGTCAGCTCTTTATTTGATATAAGACTCCAAGCCAGATTCTAGAATGAAAATAGTTAGCAAGACAAACATTGAAACCTCATGAAATTCAAGGAATTTATAATAGCAAGCAAGTCCAAAATTCTGAAAAACCAACAAATTGATTACATTTGGTACATTTATGTAACACCTGACATTGTGTCTTATCCCGGTAATTTTTCAGCTTAAAGGAACCATGCTGCTCCTGCTTCTCTTCCCCACCAAGCTACACAGAAATTCCATACTGTTATTCCACAACCCACCCAGCCCTTTATACTTCATGATTCTATAAACCACCTGAACTCTATCTGGGAAAAGAGACTGTCTCTGTGCTTTATGTTATAGAATTGTTCTATAACAATTGTTACAATTGTCCTGTAACAACCACCAATTTCTCAGTCCTCAGCCCAAGGTGGAACAGCAATGAACAGAAATAAAACTTTCCCTGTAGTCTATTTCACTGCCTAAAATTTTGTTATTTAGGCAGTGAAATAGACTGTTGGGGAGTTACTATAGCTCCTTTTTGATAATAATCTCTTACGCTCTGATTCCTTAAAGACTCAGGATTTCCACAAACTGAAAGTCCATTTAAACACACAAATCAAAAGTGTATTATCAGTAACTCAGATGCTCCCTAAAGCCTCCTCCTAGTATCTTTTCAACCTATAAGTATCCACATTCCTGACATTTGTCACTGCAAATTAACTTTGCCTGCTTTTGAGTATAATACAAATGGAATCAAATAGTACACACGGTTCTACGTGGGGCCCTTCTTCAATATAATACACATTATTGTAGGTAGCAATAGATAATTCTTTATAACTTTCAGATAGTCTATTTTATAAATTCACCACAATATATTTCTTCTATAGTTGTGGATATTTGTTTTATTACTAATTCTTAGCTACTGGAAATAGTGCTTCTACAAGAATTATTGTGTATTTGGTAGATGCATGTATGCATTGCTCTTATACACGTGCATAAAAGTGCAATGCCGGACCAAAGGTTGTATGTATTTGTTAGATTTTTTTGGATACTATTAAAACTTTTACAAAGTGATTTTATCAGTTTTATTTCTCAATTGTTTGCTTCCATACTTAGTTTCTGCTAAATACTATTATATTTGGTTTCTTTATATCGACCTTGCTAGATCCACATATCCATTTTAATAGAACATCAGACAAATATTTTGGACTTGCTATATACACAATCATTTTAATAGCAAATGCTTATAATTTATTTCTGCTATTCTAATTCTTAGTTTTTTAAATCTCATTTCACTTGCTAGGACAACCAATTTAATATTGGATAAAAAAGGTGAATAAAAATTGTTTTAACAAGCAATTTGAATCAATACTGACTTTGGAATAAAGCATTCGATATTTTATTATTAAATACATTGCTTGCTGAAAGATTTTTGTAGCTACTCATCAAAAGGAGATTGACTTTTTTCCGAGTGCTCTGAGCACTTATTTTGGTCATAAATTGCGGTTAAATTTTATCAGATGCTGGTTTTGTATCTACGGAGACTATTATTTTCCTAAGGCTGTCACAACAAATTCCCACAAACTCTGTGGCTTAAAACAATAGAAGATTCCTTTCTCTCAGTTCTGGAGACTGGAAAGTCCTCAAAAAGCAGTGTCCTCAGGGCTGTACAATGGCTCTGAAGGAGAATCCTCCCCTGCCAATTCCAGGTCCTGGGGGCTTCAGACATTTTTTTACTTTGTGGCTTTATAACTCCAGTCTGCCTCCTTCTTCACATGATCTTCCCCTCTGTGTATCTATTATGTATCTCCTCTTCCATGTGTTTTATAAGAATGCATGTGATTGGATTCAGAGCCCACCTAGATAATCCAGGATAAATTCTTCCTCTCAAGATCCTAAACTTAATCACACATTTAGCCATATCACCTGAAATTCACAGATTCCATGAACTTTACATGGATACCTTTTAGATGACATTTTTTGGCCTCCAAAAATTCATATGACTTGTCTCTTTTTTTTTATATGGTGAATTCTATTGTTTTATATTTTTAATGTTAAACTAACCCTGCAATTCAAGGATGAATCCAACTTGATCATGATACATTATACCTTTTATGTATTGTTGGATTTGATTAGTAATATATTGTTTAGTTTGTATTACACCTGTATTCGTGAAAGATATGCTGTAATCTTAGAATTTTTTTGTCCAGTTTGGTTATAAAACTTTTACAGGCATCATTAAAATGAGTTTGCAGTGTTCTTCCCTTTCATACAATATATCTGGGAGAGTTGTTTAAAGTTTTATGTTAATATTTCTTTGAATGTTTGGGCGTATTTGATAAATTTATTTAATCCTGGAAGGTTATCTGTATGAAGATATTCATTATACATTTGATATATTTAGTACTCACCAGATTTTCATCTTATGTCATTTGTGTTTTTTTCTAGGAAGTCACTGCTCTAGGTTCCATCCAGGCTAGGTCTTTCACATATATTTTCATGTCAGAAATCTTGCTAAAAGAGCTGCTCTTTTCTAGGATGTACACTTCTCATGGTGATGAGAGGGAATGTAAAATGTCAAAAGAAACCATAAAAGCATATTTAAAGCCTCTGCTTGAATGGAGTAAAAGTCCTATCCATGCTCATTTAATTGGTCAGTGCAAGGAATATCCGTAGCTCAACATCACTGAAGTGAGAAATATAACATTCTTATGAAGTAGGGAGGAAAATGAAAATTTGCTGAAAAATATTATACTCTAACCACCATTCTTTTAATATACCTATTTTTAATAAGTAATAATTTTAATATTTCTTTATACTTTTAGTTTGTCTCTTATAAACAGCATAACATATTTTTTCATCTCTAGTCTAAAATCATGTATTTTAATTAAAGCATTTATTTCATCAAATGACAAAGCTTATATGTTATGTTACAAAAATTATACCATGTACAAGATTGGGCAGAACTATGACTTTACTTTAGACGTCCTAAGTATTTACCAGAATTGTTAATGAAATTATAGGTCCTTTAAATTTTGGGGTGTTAAATTACTGGCAATGTAGTTGATGCAAATTTTTACTGCAGCTTGATTTAATTATAATGTATATAGAACAAGTCACATATTCTCAGGAAATAGTTTGATGGATTTGACAAATTTATACAATGTTGCAACAATACCAAAATCAGTTTTTAGAATACGTTCCATACAAAAAAAAAATATGTTCCTTTACGCCATTGGTCAGCTATCCTTTTGTATAGATGAACATATTCAAATGGCTAACATTTTGTTACAGTTTCTCTATCTTTACAAGGAATACTGGACTTAATTATTCTTTTAATGTCTTTGGCTAAGTGTATCAGAATAATAACTTTCCCATTAAAGTAAGTTGAAAAGCATTCCTTTCTCCATTACTATTTGAAAAAAGTTAAGGGAGACTGTTAAAATTTCTTAAGGATTTTTTAAAACAAAAATCACCAATGAGCAATTAGAACAAAATTTTACTTTTTGGGATGAGTTTAATTATTAACTAAGCTAATTAAACATTTAAATTTATTTCACTGATGTAAGATTCTTTACATTTTTTCATTTCTTGATGCAGTTGTTTTTCACAAAATTTGTCCATTTCATTTAAATTGCCATGGTAATTAGCATAAAATTATTTATCATACTTCCTTATTATCATCTTAACATCTGTAGGTCATATACTGAGATCCTAGCTTTTATTCTGGAATTGATATTTCTTAAAATTGATCATTTACCCAAAGTTTTATCTAATATTGATGTTTTTAATACAATCTTTGGTTTTATTGGTTTTTGTTGCTTTTATATATTGCTTTATCCTCTTCTTTTTCATCATTTTCTGCTCAGATCTTTTTAATTTCTTTCTTTCTGTCTGCTTACATTAGGATTTAATATGCTCTTCTTTTTCTAACTTTCTCATAGTGGAATATAGAAAAATAACTTTAAGTCACTGTTATTAAGCTCCCTAGGCTCACCTTGTCCCATAAATACTAGAAAACCATTAAATAATTCTAAATACCCAGAAATTGACCTCAAGGTGGCAGAACAAACTACACAACTAAAGACCACATTAAAGAAGATAGAAAGGGGAGTGATGTGGTTTGGGAGATATATGAATCATGGCCACTGTGGTGGGGAGAGGGCTGCAGTCACAGAGAAGGTTGAGAGACACAGTAACCCGGGGGGCGGGGGGAGTGTATGGGGTATATGAATCCCCACAGCAACTGGCTTGGAAAGTAAGAGGAGATGAATTTCATGGCTTCTGGCAGCCAAAGGGCTAAGTCTGAAGTTTTAGAGGTCAGCAGGCTTGGCTGGGGTAGAGCCCAGAGAACATTGCTTTGCACGTGGAGGGAAGGCAGGCAAACAACCTGCAAACATACAGCTCAGAAACATCAATCAGAATAGTGTCTGGGCACACAGTGGAGAGGTTAGTTGCTCATTTTGGAGCACATCACAGAGAGGCAGCATTCACGGAAAAACCACTCTGGGAACAAAGTAATGACAGGTACCATATCCCTCCACCACCCATCAGTGAAAGCACAGAGCCACCTGCAGGAAGCAATGTAGTGTCCATAGTGGCTACCTAACTTGCTCATCAAGACTGGTCCCACTTCCTCCAGTGCTCCAGTAGAACTGCCCTTTGGTGTCTTGCTTGCCTCAGTCCCAGCACTGAGGCACAGAAGACCAGCCCAAACCCCTGCTCACAACATGTATCCCTACTCAGAAGTTTTGAAAGCCTAGTATCCTGCAGCAAATGATAAGTCTCACTTCATAAGCAGACCACAGCACACATAGTTAAAATGTACCACATTTGGGCCAAGGACCAAACACTGCCCACAAGAAGGAAAAACAGCCACTGCAGATGATTGGCCTAAAGGATAAAGAAGCCAGGAAGAAACTACCAGAAGAATTAGGCCCTGAAGAACAGGGGACAGTACACTGAAGGGTGCAATAGGATTTCTTCTTCATAAGACTATACCCTCAAGAAAAGGAAATGGAGCTGACTGTCCTAACACAGAAAAACAGGCACAGAGACTTAGACAAAATGAGAAGACAGAGAAATTTATCCCAAATGAAAGAATAGGACAAGGCATGGCTAGAGATCTAGGTGAAACAGATACAAGTAACATGGCTAATGGAGAATTTAAGGCAAATAATCATAAGGATACTTACTGGACTTAAGAAAATTATAGAAGATATAAGTGAGACATTTAATACAAAGATAAGGAATAATGTAGCAGAGATAAAGGGCTCAATAAATGAAATGAGAAACACACTTTACAGAATGGGCAGTAGGCTGAAAGAAGTAGAGGAATGAATTAATGACCTAGAAGACAGAATAATGGAAAGAAATCAAGCTGAACAAAAGAGAGAAAAAAGAATTATGCAAAATGGGAATAGATTTCGGGAACTCAGTGACTCCATCCAATAATTTGTATTATATGAGTCCCAGAAAAAGAATAGAGAGAAAAGTGGCCAGAAATTTTATTTGAAGAAATAATAGCTGAAAACTTCCCTAGTCTGGTAAAGGAAACAGATATGCAGACCCAGGATACACAGCGAACCCCCAGCAAAATCAACAAAAGCAGATCCACACAAAGACATATTGTAATTGGCAAAATATAGTGATAAAGAAAAAATTTTAAAAGCAGCAAGACAGAAGAACACAGTAACATATAAGGGAAACCTGATAAGGCTAGCAGGAGATTTTTTTAAGCAGAAGCTTTCTAGGCCAGAAAGAAATGGCATGATATATTCAAGGCACTAAATATGAAAATGAATTTGCAGCCCAGAATACTCTAGCCATGAAGGTATCATTCAGAGTAGAAGGAGAGATACAGTTTTCCAAACAAAAACTAAAGGATTTCATGACCATTAAACCAGCTCTGTAAGAAATATTAAAGGGGATATGTGAGTTGAAAGGAGGACCAAAAATGACAATATTAAGGTAGGAAACACAAAAAGAATATTTCTGTAAAAAAAATCAAAGAATTTACAAAACAATATGATGTAATCATGACAACATATACCTAAAATGTGGGGAGGAAGGGGTGAAGAATGAGTTTAAATTTAACCATGAACAAATATAAACTGCTATATGCAGAAGAAGTTATACACAAATCTAATGGTAACCTTATATCAAAAGCCACTAGTAAATATGCAAAGAATGAAGAGAAAGAAATCCAAATACATGACTAAAGAAAATCAGCAAACCATGAAAGAGAAAGACAGGAAAAGATCAGAGAAAATCTCCAGAAACAATAAGAAAACAAGTAATAAAATGGCATGAAATACACTTACATCAATAATTACTTTGAACATAAATGGACCAAATACTCCAATCAAAAGACATAGGATGTTAGAATGGGTAAAAATAATAATAATAATAATAAAACTCATCTACATGCTGCCAACAAAAGACTCACTTTAGACCTAAAGACACCAGCAGATTGAAAGTGAGGAGATGGAGAAATATCTACCATGCAAATATATGTTCTCATTCATTTGGGGAATATAAATAATAGTGAAAGGGAATATAAGGGAAGGGGGAAGAAATGTGTGGGAAATATCAGAAAGGGAGACAGAACGTAAAGACTGCTAACTCTGGGAAACGAACTAGGGGTGGTGGAAGGGGAGGAGGGCGGGGGGTGGGAGTGAATGGGTGACGGGCACTGGGGGTTATTCTGTATGTTAGTAAATTGAACACCAATAAAAAATAAATTAAAAAAACAAAAACAAAAACAAAAGAAAGCTAGAATAGCAATACTTATTTGGATAAAATAGAATTTAGAACAAAGACTATAATAAGAGACAAGGAAGGACACTATATAATAGTAAAAGAAACAATCTAAGAATATATAACAATTGTAAAAGCTTATGCACCCAAGATAGGAGCACGCAATTACATAAAACCGTTAACAACGTACATCAAGGAACTAAAAGAAATCAATAGAACACATCAAAGAAACTAGGACCTGGGTCTTTTAAAAAAAATCATAAATAAAATCAATAAGTAATCAATAAAATTGATAAACCCCTAGCCAGATTTATCAAAAAAAAATAATAACAGAAAGGACTCAAATAAAATCACAAAGAGAGGAGAAATAACAACCAACACCACAGAAACACAAGCTATTATAAGAGAATATTATGTAAAACTATATGCCAATGAATTGGACAACCTAGAAGAAATGTATAAATACCTAGAAACATGGAAACTACCAAAACTGAAGTAGGAAGAAATAGAAATTTTGAGCATAAACAGAAAAAAAAAAAAACTGAATCGGTAAACAAAAAATCCCAACAAAGTTCCAGGAACAGATGGGTTCACAGGCAAATTCTATCATTTAAAGAGGAATTAATAGCTATTCCAAAAAAATAGAATAATAAAGTAAACTTCCAAATTCATTCAATGAGGCCAGCACCACCCTGATACCAATATCAGATAAAGACATCAGTAAAATGATGAAAAGTAAAAAAGAGAACTATAGGACAGTATCTCTGATGAACACAGATGTAAAAATTCTCAAATTCCAAACAAAATACTAGCAAACTGAATCCAACAATACATAAAAAAAAATCATTCATCATGATCAAGTGAAACTTACTTCTGAATTGCAAGGGTGGTTCAATAATCACAAATCAGTCAACATAAAACATCATATAAATAAGAGAAAGGATAAGAATCACATGATCAGGGGATCCCTGGGTGGCTCAGTGATTTAGTGCCTGCCTTGGGCACAGGGTGTGATCCTGGAGACCCGGGATCGAGACCCATATCAGGCTCCCTGCATGGAGCCCGCTTCTCCCTCTGCTTGTGTCTCTGCCTCTCTGTCTCTGTGTTTCTCATGAATAAATAAATAAAATCTTAAAAAAAAGAATCACATGATCATTTTAATAGAGGCAGAAAAGTATTTGACAAAGTATAATATTCATTCATAATAAAAATGCTCAACAAAGTAGATTTAGAGGAAACATACCTCAACATAATAATGATCAAATATGAAAAACCCACGGGTAATATCATCCTTAATGGGAAAATACTGAGAGCATTTCCTCTAAGGTCAGGAACAAGGCAAGGATGTCCACTCTCATCACTTTTATTCAACACAGTACTGGAAGTCCTGGTCATGGCAATAGACAACAAAAAGAAATAAAAGGCATCCAAATTGGTAAGGAAAAATTAAACTTTAACATTTGCAGATAATATGATACTCTACATAGAAAACCCAAAAGATTCCACCAAAAACCTGCTAGAACCAATAAAAAAGTTCAGTAAGGTTACGGTATACAAAATTAATGTACAGAAATCTGTCATTATAATAAAATAATAATCAAGCAGCAGAAAGAGAAATTAAGAAAACAGCTCATTTACAGTTGCACCAAAAATAATAAGATATCTAGGAATAAACCTAACCTGTACTTTGAAAACTATAAAATGCTGTTGAGAGGACTTGAAGGTGACACAAAGAAATGGAAAGATATTCAATACTCATGGAGTGGAAGAACAAATATTATTAAAATGTCAATACTATGCAAAGCAATCTATACTTTTAACACAACCCCTATCAAAATACCAACAGAATTTTTCACAGAACACTATTAGTAGAAATGCTAACTGCTACAGCTGCTGTGGAAAATAGCATGGAATTTCCTCAAAAATGTTAAAAATAGAACTACCCTGTAATCTATCAATCGTACTACTGAGTACCCAAAGAATATAAAAACACTAAAGTGATACATGCACCCCTATGTTTATAGCAGCATATAGCTAAATTATGGAAACAGCCCAGGTGTCCATCGCTTGATGAATGGATAAAGAAGATGTGTTCTGTGCATGTGTGTATGTGTGTGTGCATTGACAAATTATAATTGGTGGTGTTCTTCCTTTCCCATAGATCCCTGTTATCATCTACTGTCATTTTAAATCAGACGGACATATTCCTTGAGAATTCCATATAACACAAGGCTCATAAAACTGAATTATTTCAGTTTTATTTATCTGTAAGTATGTTCATTTAATTTTATTTTTGAAGGATAGTTTCACTGGATAAAGAATTCTTGGATAGTAGCTTTATTCATTTGTTTCTTTTGCTTTTTACTTTCCCAGCACTTTCAATTTGGCATTCAGTAGTCTTTATACGTTTTGGATTTTTTTTGGTCATAATTCAGACATTTATTGTTGTTTCCCAATAAAGGATCTGTCATTTTTCTCTTTTGCTTCTTCCATGATTTGCTCTTTATACTTTGCTGCCATCAATTTTATATATACACATATATAAATAATATAAATACAAATAAAATATATTTATAAATATGTATATGTATATATTTAAATATATAAATATATAAATATAATATATTATATTATATAATATATAAACATATAATCCATGTACTATATACTATATATAATGTATATAATTTTAGATGTGATATAGTATATATCATTAATATATATTAATTTAACATATTAAATAACATATTAATATATGTTATTTAACATATATATTTTGTTTGTGATTACCCTACTTGGGTTACTTGAGCTTCTGGGATATATAATTAATGATTTTCTCTCATTTGATAAATTTGTCATTAGCTTTTCAAATATTTGACTTCTCCTGGCTCTTCCAAGATTCCATTTTAATATGTGACAGAGTTCATTCAGAGCACATGATAGGTCTAGGTCAGCCAAAACAAATCTGCATATCCTTGTTCACAAAAATCTCCGTTTTTCTGGCATCTACTTAAATTTTCAGGCTCATTTTGCTACAAAGTACCTTTTCCTATTTTTTTACAACATAGCTTTACTGAATGTATTTTTTAAACCTGTTATATCTTTTTTCACCTTCTAATCTTTGAAAGAGCTACTACCTCTTTATAAAATATTCCTCTCTACCTTTCTTCACTAAAATAATAAGTATTTATCTTTCATGTGTCATTTTAATTATTCATTTCTCCAGTGAAGCCATATTTGCCTATAAAACCATCCAAAGTAAAAGAAACCCAAAATTTCAAAGTTCATTCTAACTTATGAAAAAAAAAGATATACTTGTGCATTCATAGAATGTCCATGTTTTCGAAAATGCCCAAGAGCTCAAATTTAGATTCCTAGTGCTTAAATAAGGAATACTAGCTCAAAATTTTTGAAAGAAATAAAAGTACTTTGTAAAAGTCCTCTGTCACATTGACTTTGCTAGTTTTTGTTTTCTGAATTAAAAACCATATAACTAAACCAAGATGATTTGTTATTGAGATTTTTGTGACATTTCAGGGACAAGATGCTAATAGACCACCATGATACTGCCATTTTGATTCAGCATTGAAGATGTTCAACTTAGGATTCCTGTTTCTAAGTAAATGTGTTCTACCAGAATTGCTGACATTTAAAAATACCAGTGTAGGGATACAGTGGCCACAAAAGAGGTTTCGGTCATTTTGAAAAGTTTTACAGAAAAGCATGTTGACATAAACGTGTGAACTACATTCCATATGAAAGATATAATCATATTGTAGTGTAAAGGTCTTGGAAGAGAATATGGAAATAGATTATTATCAGAAAACCAGCACATAAACACATAAATAGCTAGCAAAGGGATCACCTGTAGAAATGTAGAATGATGTAACTCCAATGACTAACAAAATGAAATTCTTTGCCAATTTTTTTGACTCTGCGATTACTGTATATTAAGCAACTGTTCCTTCACTGAAAGCCATATTTCATATCTGAAATACCTCTTAAGGTTTATCTAAATTTTAAGTTTAAGTATAAAAAAGTGACTGCTATACAATGAAATACTTAATATTAGTGTTCTATAATACATTTTTCCAATATATAAAACTGCATTTAAATTTTTCTACATCAGGGATGCCTGAGTGGCTAAATTGTTGAGTGTCTTCCTTTGGCTATGGTCTTGATCCCAGGGTTTCAGGATCAAGTCACACACCAGTCTCCTCCCCACCAGGAGCCTGCTTCTCCATGTCTCTGACTCTCTCTCTGTATCTCTCATGAATAAATAAATAAAATCTTTAAAAATAAATTTTCTACATCATTATTTTCACTGTATTATATCAAACATAAATCTGAGTATAAAATAACAAAAAATTAATTATCATGAGCTATCACAGTCCAAAGCAATATCTAATGGTGTAACTAGAAATGCTTGATGATGCTACATGGAATGCTTCTCAACCTTTGTATTTCAGTTAAATGAAGCTCTTCTCACCAATCAGGAAGCTAGCTTGCCTATTGAAAGAAGAGGAAGTGTATATCCACTTGACATTCTGACATTGACACTATGTGTATGAGATAACTGCCAAATTGAGAGTAAATCCAGGAACACAGTCACATGAACAAAGGGAAAATCACCCTCTACCAATAAACAAGTAATGTTTGCCGTTTGTCAGGATCATTACCAAAATTAAACTTGCTTTATTAGTACAAATGGTAAAAAATATAGTTAAGCTGTGAACACATGGTTGAGCAGAAATGGAGACTGTGGACCTTGATATTGATAAAAATATCTTTTTGCCAAACAGATGTGCAAGACATGAAAAAAAAAAACAGCTGCTAAGCAAAACAGGGAAAAGAAAAATTGTGGTCAGAAAATAAAATGAATTTTAAATTAGACATATTTTCAGTACTTCTTGAAAAGATAGTAGACATAAAACAGTGCCAGACACTAACTCCATGTCTTTTAAAGTTTACATTATATACTTTAAGTAAGTTCTATAGTAAAGAGAGCATAATAAAAATTCCATAATAATGGTTCAGTTTTTTTTAAAAAATATTTTTGTTGGTTTCATAAAATTCTGAATTAAGGAATCTCCTAGGTATTATATTGAGATCTCAAACCCAGATTCTTTAATACAGATAAGGAAAGGGCTCTAAAGGATCTTATTCCATTAAGCCTTGATTCTTCTTTTTAGTATGTCAAATATTAAAATGTCTTAAAAATCCCATATAATGTTGACACTAATATTTCAACTTTTTTTTTTTTTTTTTTTTTTTTTTTTAAATTTTTTTTTTTTTTTTTTTTTTTTTTTATTTATGATAGGCACACAGTGAGAGAGAGAGAGGCAGAGACACAGGCAGAGGGAGAAGCAGGCTCCATACACCGGGAGCCTGACGTGGGATTTGATCCTGGGTCTCCAGGATCGCGCCCTGGGCCAAAGGCAGGCGCTAAACCGCTGCGCCACACAGGGATCCCATATTTCAACTTTATGACACATTTTTAATGCCTTCAAAATTTCATTGCCTCCATTTGAAGAGAAGTGCTTGCAAACTTTGCACCTGTTAAAATATCTGATATTTATGAAAATTTTGTCTTCAAAATTTTACATTCATTAAATAACTTATACAGTGTTAAACACTGTTAGTGAAGAGATTATATTAAGACACAGACTAAAAATCTTAGCATACTCAATTAAAGTTAGCATACTTCTTAACTAAACTTAACTAAAAAGTTAGCATACTTCTACAAAAGATCTGTATCTCTATCACTTTAGCTTAGAGAAAACATTTTCAGCTATAAATACTGAATAGTTCAAAGACTAACACTACACTCTCCATATGTAAAAGGTTTTTTCACACGAATTATTCATGGGCCAACTAGAAGTTACATGTAATTTTTAATAGTGTGAAAGGGTAGATTGGCAATATTCTATCTTTCCTATCAGAAGCGGGCTTTCCATGAACATCATTTTATTTGTATAAAAATTATTCTTGGGGATTCCTGGGTGGCTCAGCAGTTTAGCACCTGTCTTCAGCCCAGGGCGTGATCCTGGAGTCCTGGGATTGAGTCCCACATCGGGCTTCCTGCATGGAGCCTGCTTCTCCCTCTGCCTGTATCTCTGCCTCTCTCTCTCTGTGTGTGTGTCTATCATGAATAAATAAATAAAATCTTTTTTAAAAAATTATTCTTACTAGCCATATCTTATTATGAAATATAATTAAAGGAAATACCAGGAGAAACAGAAACACTAGTGTCAAATCCTCCCCCTCTTTTTTAACTACTTTACTGAGGTATGCTTGTCATACACAAAGTTGTACATGTTTAGTGTATACAACTTAATGAAATTGGAGATAATTATATATACATGAAACCATCACCACAATCTAAGCCATAAACATATCTATCACTTCCAAAAGCTTCCTTCTGCCCTCTTAATTATTATTACTGTCTTATTTTATAAAGACACTTAACATAATATCTATCAAAAGTCTTAGAAGCAGAGAGCAAAATGGTTGTCAGGTGCTAAAGGGAGGGGAAAAGAGTGGTATTAGTCAAATGGTACAAAGTTTTACTTTATGCAAATGAAAAGGTCTAGATATTTACTGCATAGCATACTGCTTATAGTTAATTATATTGAATTGTATACTTAAAATTTTGCTAAATGTATAGATCTTATATTAAGTGTTCTTATGAAATGAGACTACCAATAATCAAGAGGGCAGAAGGAAACATTTGGAGGTGATATGTTTATGGCATAATGCTGCAATGAACATGGGAGTACAGATATTTCTTAGAGATTCTGATTTCAATTCCATTGGATACATATTCAAAAGTGGAATTCCTGCATCACATGATAGTTCTGGTTTAATTTTTTTGAGAAACTTCCAGACCATTTTCCATAGTGGCTTCATTGATTTACATTCTCACGGTGCTCACAGTGCATAAGAGTTTCAATTTCTCCAGATCTTTGCCAAAACTTGTTATCTTCTGTTGTTTTCAATAATAATATCCTAATAGGTGTGAGGTGATATCTCATTATGTTTTAGATTTGCATGTATTTCCCCGATGATTATTGATGTCAACCACCTCTTCAAATGGTTACCAATTGTATGTTTTCTTTGAAGAAATGCATTCCTGTGATTAAAACATGAACAAAGGTGTTTTTTATTTTGTTTTCTTTTGCTTTTGCTATAAGTTTGTAAGAGTTCCTTATATATTTTTACATAAATTTTTATCTGATATGTGATTTGCAAGTATTTTCTCCTTTCCATAGGTTACTTTTTTTTATTTTCCTCATGTTTCCTTGTGCAAAAACATTTTGGTTTGATGTAGTCCCGTTTGTCTATTTTTGCTTTGGTTGATTAATTTAGTGTTATATCAAACCCCATTTTAATACATTTCTTTGAATTAATGATTGCTAAAAGTAGACCAGAAGCAGAAATTTAAATACATTTTGTTTTTTTATGTGTATGATATTCTCATTTATCCCCATTGTATTTTTTCTAAATTTGCTCTTAATCTTATTATTCAAACTTTCTTCCTCTCTATTCCTTTATATACATCACATTTCTTATATTATTAAATATTTACTTTAAATGACTACCCTCTATTCCATGCTAATGAAATCAGTAAAACTTTCAACCTGAATACCTTTGTGTCATTAATATGCACATAATGATTTTTTGCCACATTTTTCCTGATGAGAAATATCAGGTGTTCAATCAATTTAAAAATGATTTTGAATTTTTAAAATTATTTTTGCATAGATACTTTCAGTGATAATTTTTTAAATTTTATTTTTATTTAATTTAGAAAAATACATTAAGTTTCATATCAAGAGATTTATATCATGATTGGTAATTCTGATTTAACAAAACTATATAAGTTTTAGACTAAGAATTGAATCTGAATCTCTAGGTCATTTTTTCAAATAAAAATGCTTAAACTCAGTTTTTAAATTATATTTGTATTTTAGCATCCTTGAACATCAAAAATTAAACCCCCACCTACAGTTCAGCTTTCTATAGTTCTCTTTGATTTGTAAAGCTTTTAAAGCAAACTTTTATTCAGAATGATAGATGAATTCATCATTTCCCTGTATTAGTTTTTCACTAAGTAAAGCTCTATTTTTTTCTTATGTAAAAAGGAATTATAGTTTTCTTCCTTTAGAAAAATCATTTTGTAAAAATCTTACTTCTCTGTCTTCCGCGCACTAAACTATGGATGACATAACAAAGCAATTTAGGGATAATTCTACTCATTCTTAGCAAGTAGATTGTGAGGTCAGTATTTTTATGCTAGTCAGGTCTGCTTTGTGGTTAGTATCTTGGATTGTCACTGCTAGCTAGCTGAATGTTACATGCTGATGGCAGAAATCCAGTGTGACATCTGACAGTGTGGAAAAAAATCACTGAAAATTCTTTACACAAACAAAATGCACCAGTATACCCTTGAACATTTTTTATTTAAATTTCAAAAACACTGTTGGTCTCATTCTATATGTATGTCATTGTGCCAATAACTGAAGAAATGCGAAGAGGAACACCTATTTTTACCTTAAAGGCCTCACATCTCTCTCTAGCTTGCTATTATCTCTGTGAGCCCTCTGAAGAGGGCGGGACAGTCATATTTTATCCATTTGATGGATGAGTAAATTCACACTTCAGAACAAGACTAACCAAAGTTAAATCCAGGAGACGAGTTTTCTCCCCTGAACTATGGAGTAACAGTCTAGACAGAGATAATACATTAATTAAAAGTGCTTAGAAATTTTAGAGCAATATGTCAAAGCAAATGCATATCCGTTAAATTTAACAATTAAAATGGTGTTTATATTCTCCATGCCTTTTTTTCATTTTTCTAGTAATTCTATATATTACTGCATTTTACAAAAGTTTTGGTCTGTACTGAATGGAGATAACCAGTGCTTCACCACAGTTTGAGAAGTGTTGCTCTAGAAAGGTATTAAGTGTAACCAATAGCCTTACCCAGTTGTTCATACCTCTAACATACTCTATAATAATATATGGGTTGTTTCAAAATTAAAAAAAAAAATCCTCTGCCCAACAATAGGAAACCGATATTTACTAGGTCTTCCATGAAGCTTAAATATATGTATTTGCAAAATAAAAAACAAAACTCTTCTAGTAAAAAAAAAAAAAAAAAAAAAGGAAAATAACTTGAACATTTGAATCTAGATTATTGATACTAGGATCACCTAATTCTATTCTACTTAATGCTCCCTAAAAGAGTTTATGATGATCACCACTCAAAATCTCCTCCCTCACAAAGTGAGCTCCTGTGAAGGCTCAAACTGGAGGGATGGTGCTGGCAGATGGAGGTTCCATCAGTGATGATATTGGCAGTCTCCAAGGTAACAGTTACCATGGTGAAGGAACACCTCCAGCAATGGCTAGCATTAGTGTAAGAAAGAAAATGCAGAAAATGTGATTGCTGTTGTGGCTGCTCTGTTGAATGCCTTGTGCAGATCTAGGGAAGCACTGTGGAGCTGCTCCTATCACCTTCCCCTTAATTCTGGCATATTCTTTCACAGCTCTTTGGTTTGCTTTCATAGTAAACCCAAATGAAAAACACCCTAAGCCTGTTTGAATAGTCATACTAGACAATTTTCAATTCATCATCCAGCCTAGTTCAAGTTCCAAGAAAATAATTTGAAAGTCATATCATCTAGAAGCTCTAACAACTTAATACGGAATTTTTACAAGAAGTGGAATCGAATTAGAAATACTAAAGACCTAGCATTTTCGCATAAAATTTTCACTTTATCCAAAAAGTTGTGTGTGTGACTGGGTCCTTCCCAAAGGTTTACTACTGTTTATTTGAATGTGAACATCGCTAGTGAAAGCTTGATGAAAGCAAATGGAATGAAATTATTGCACACCAGAAACCTTTATGATTATAAATTTGAATAAAAATGAGATAAAATGTTGCTTAATCAATTTCTTTTATACTAAATAGGAAAATATAAAATATTCTGAATATTGGAATGGCAACTAAGGATTTAAAGATATTTCCCCAGGGATCCCTGGGTGGCTCAGTGGTTTAGCGCCTGCCTTCAGCCCAGGGCGTGATCCTGAAGACCTGGGATCAAGTCCCACGTCAGGCTCCCTGCATGGAGCCTGCTTCTCCCTCCACCTGTGTCTCTGCCTCTCTCTCTCCTCTCTCTGTCTCTCATGAATGAATAAATAAAATCTTTAAAAAAATATACTTCCCCAGTGTTTAAAATTTATGTGTGTATGATAAAAGAAAACACACAGGCTACTGCTGAATTGTCTCAGCATGAAGGTGCCTCAAAAATTACAGGAAGGTTGAAGAATCTAAGCAACTAGAATAAAAATAGGTAAATTTCTGGCAATTTAGTTGCAGTTATTCTGTTTTTTAAAAGATTCTATTTATGCAAAAAAAAAAAAAAAGATTCTATTTATGTATTTGAGAGAGAGTGAGTGAGAGAGAAAGCATGAGCAGGGGGAAGGGCAGAGGGAAAAGCAGACTCCCCTGCTGAGCAGAGAGCCGGACATGGAACTCCATCCCAGGATCCCAGAATCATGACCTGAGCCAAAGGCAGATGCTTAACCAACTGAGCTATGCAGGTGCCCCTAGTTGCAGTTATTCTAAAAAAGTCTGGTTAGGAAGTCAAGAATAGGCATGTGGAGAATTTTCTTAGGGTATACTCTGAATAGATGATTGGTATCCTATTTCTACTGCAAGCCAGGAAGAAAAAAAAAAAAAAGCTACTGGAATTATGGTGTAAACATAATTTAAGTTCATGCCAAAGCCTTACTAGGTGGCATGCAAAGAGGAATAGGTGGGTCCAGTCAGATGGGCTGGGCACTAAGTATTCTCTTACTTAATCCTTTCATTACACACTTACTGGTAGCTGATATAGACAATAAGTGATAAAAGATTAAAAGGTGGCTATTATAAATTAGTAGTACCAAGAAATTCCCCAAGAAAAAAGAATACCTTGTGGGAATGGGGTCCAAAAGGGAGAGACTGTAACATTCAAAGGACTTTGTCCTGAGGTACACCCCAACCAACATACTGAATTCAAAGTAAAGACAGAGGTTAAGCCTTGGGCTTTTAAACCTCTCCCAAAGTATACCACTTGTGCATTAGATTACATTCCTTCCTCACTATTTGAAGACATATCTCTAAAAATTACTCTTGTCTTTCCTCCACCATCATGTTTTTGTTCCCAGTAGGAACGTTACTGCAAGCATTCAAAATACTGATATTAAAAAAAAAAGACTTTAACAGCATATTCCTCAGCATTTTCAGATCCAATTCTCCTCCCCTTTAGAGCAAAAGTCCTACAGAGTTAGCATCCCTTATGGTAGACAGCAAACATCGTTCCTCTCATTTCCTCTTAAATCTATTCCTCTCTTTTTTTTTTTTTTTTTTGTTTAAGATTTTATTCATTTGAGAGGAGAAAGAAAGAGAGCGAGCACAGGAGCTGGGGGAAGGGCAGCGGGAGAAGGAAAAGCAAACTCCCTGCAGAGCCAGCAGCCAGATGATGCGGGGCTCCATCCCAGGACCCAGAGGTCGCAGGCTGGGTCGCTTAACCATCTAAGCCATTCAGGTGACCCAATTTTACCATTTCAACAATATATTCCCTAGAATGCCAAATCTAATAGTCAGTCCTCAGTCCTTATTTTTGACCAAGCTGCAGCTTCTGGCTGAACTCCTTACTTACTGGTCTCTCCGCAAACTCCCTTGCTGCTACCAATTTTTCTTTTTAATGTTAGAGAGTTCCCAGGTATTAGTCTTTGGTATTCTTTGCTTTTCTGTCTATGCTAACATCCAAGGTAGAAGTCAGCCTCAGAGCTTAAATAAAATGTATACAGTGCCAACATCTAAATGTATACCAACAGACCACACTTCCTTCCCAAATTCCAAATACTTATATCAACTGTTTACTTTATATTTCCAAAGATGTTAATAGACATCTCAAACTTAATATGTCTAAACTGAACATCTGGTTTCCCCAAAACTCCTCATTTTCTAATCTTTCCCAATTCAATTGATAGATATTCCATTGTTCTACTTGCTTCTCTGCTTCTCACACACCTCACATACAACCTACCAGGAAATCCTTAAGTGTATATCCAAAATCTAACTACTCTTCACTGTGTCCATTGCTATCACCTTTGTCTGAGTCACTATCATCTCTTGTCCTATTGGTCTCCTTGCTTCTATTCTCAAACCTTCACAAAAATTTATTTTTGAAACTTAAGTCATTTACATGCATCTTTATCTGTGTTCTCTGTTTAAATCTGCTGTTTTAAAGTCTGCAACCATACTTCATTTCACTCAGAATAAAAGCTAATGTTTTTTTTAAAAAAAGCTGACAGGGTTCTGAATGACCTGTGGTGTCCTGACTTCCTTTCCTAACACGGCTTTACTCTTCTGATACCAGGTGAATCATCATCCCTTTTATTTCATGAATGGGTCAGGCATGGTCCTGCCTGAAGGCCTTTGCTCCAGATTTTTCCTCTGCCTAGCCTAATCTTCCCCTAGATATCCATTCTAAATGTTCCCTCTGCCTGCAACTTCCTTCCTGTAAACAACCACCTGTCAAACTTTTTACTAAACTCAAGTCTCTACTAAAAAGTCCATCTACCTGCATCATCTATAATTGTAACCTATACCAAATCCACATCACTAGCATTACTATGCCAAAAGAAAACAAAATCCAAAACAAGAATTCCAAATTAATAAAAAATATTCTTCAGTAACAGAAACAGTATTTATGGATGAATGTAAAAAGATATTTTCTCTTCTATTAATTTCTATAACAGATCATTTAATATTTAAAGAAAAAAAGGACACCAATGTATTGTGGGCTTTTTAAGATAGGTGGAAATAAAATGAATTAAAATCACAATCAAGATGAGTGTGATAGTTAATTCTATGTGTCAATTTGACTGGCCACAGGGTGCCCAGATTAAATGTTATTTCTGGATATATCTGTGAGGGTTTCTGGATGAGATTAGCATGTGAAGCACTGGGGCTAGGTAAAGTAGATTGCTCTCCCCACTGTGGGTAGGCATCACCTAATCCACTGAAGAGAACAAAAGGAAGAGGAAGGAGGAATTCACCTTCTTTCCCTGCCTCTTTGCTTGAGCCAGAACATTACATTTCCTCTCATCTTTTCCTGCCTTCAGATTCAGACTGAAATACACCATTGGTTTTGCTAGGTCACCAGCTTGCAGATGGCAGATTGTGAGACTTCTTAGTTTCCATAATAGCATGAGCCAATTCCTCATAATAAATAAATCTCTTTATATAGAGAGAGATATGAGAAAGAATTTTACCAGATTTATAGTGGAATAAAATTTTTCCAGCACTTAGAATGGATAAATATTGAACTCAAAATATCAGAGTAACCTAATGTGTACATATATATGCATTACATAGGTATATCTATTATATATGTATATATGTATTTATCTTAAAAACATACATACTGTTGAGATTAATACTTAATGAATCAAGAAAAAGTGTACATGTTTTACAATGTTTTTACTGTGGAATATATCTAAAACAACTTAAAATTCAGAAGTATAACTGTTTATTGTACAAAAGCATTTTAACATTATTTAACATTAAAAATATACAATAAATATATACAGTATTTTATATCACATGTATGCAAATAAAATAAATTTATATATATGAATACGCACATGCATATATATATGTGTGTGTGTGTGTGTGTGTATCTCCTATTGATTTTGATTCTCTAGAGAACCCCTAACAATGGGACATGAAAAAATGCACTTCTGTTTTAATAGTCTCAAGTGATATGTAAAGTGTATAATATTCTTTGTGAGAAAGTGTTAAAAGATGAGTTAAAAGATGCATGCTATAAGCCCCAGAGTTGTATCATACAGTAGCCACTAGCTACATGTAGGAATGTAAAGTTAATTTAAATTAATTAACTTAAATTACAATCCTGAAATGGATACTGTAGTTTTAAAACATTTCCATCATCCATTGAATGTTTTAATATATAGCACCACCTTAGAGAACCCAGAAGGATAAAATAAACATATAGAGATGATAAAATGAACACTAAGAAATACTTAACACAAAAGATGGCAGGAAAAAAGAAAAAAAAACAAAAAATGAGATAAAGAAAAAGCATGTTATCAAGATGTTACAAAAAAATCTCACAGCCACATGTAGAATTACACTAAACATAAATATTTATTCTTTTCCAAAGAGCATGGAACTTATTAATGAAGACAAATATGATGGGCCATAATAGAAATCTCAATAAATTTAAATAACATTAAATTATACATACTGTATTCTCATCACAATTATATTCATAATCAGTAAAACATAAAAAAATTTTCCACATACTCAGAAACATAAAAATACATGTATAAATAATATGTATTAGTAAAGGGATATAAAAATTTAAGTTAGAAAATATCTGTATTAAGTTAAAATTAAAACACAATATATGAAAATGTGTCTCGTGCAACTGAACCATTTCTAGAGGAATACTTACAGATTTAGCTGTTTATATTAGAAAATAAGAAAAGTCTAGAATCCGAAATCTAAGGAGAGGAGTTAAGATGGTGGAGGAGTAGGAGGCCTCTGAACTTGTCTCTGCCCTCAAACACAACTAAATAGTTATCAAATTATTCTGAACACCCAATAAATCAATCAGAGAATCAGAGTTCTTTTTTTCTCTCTTTTTTCTTTTCTGGATCTTCAGAGAGAAGTCTACAAGTAGAACAGAAACCACCTTTTGGAAGGTAGGAGATGCAGAAGTTCACTTGAGGGGAACATAGCTGTGGAAGTGGCAGTGAGGAAGGAGCCTGTTTAAGAAGGCTACTACAAAGTATTAGAAGTTGTAGAGCTCAAAAACTGAACTCTTAAAATCCCCATCGTAGGGGATGTGCCTGGATTAAAGGTCCTCAGTGGGTGAAAAGGGGCATAATCCCAGGACTGAGAGTGGTCTGAGGATCCCTTGGGTCATGGGAAGTTTGGATGGCGCCAAGGTGCTCCACTGTTCTCAGGCATAGGAGCAGAGAAGCCAGCAGAGAGCAGCAGGCTCGGGGCCAGCTTTCTGCTATAAACCGCGAACCACCACATAGTCCTGTGACCTCTTTCCTGGGACAGAACAGCAAGTGTGGGAAGACCCTCCTCTGGAGGAACAGTGCAGGTCCACCATGGGCATCCTTAGAATTTAGAGTTATGATACTTGGTGACATGCAAGGCTGCGAGTGGGCAGGGTGAATGCGGGTTCAGATGGGAACTGGGGAAAAGATAGGGTGACTGATTGCTTTTCTGTAAGGGCTCACTGAAGAGTAGGGGGTGTGAACTTTAGCTCCAAAGCTAGAGAGCAGGGCACAGCCATTTTCATCCCAACCATCAATACCGAGAAACTTGAAGGAGTAAAACAGCATCACCTAGTGGATGCCAGAGTCCAAACACTAACCCCTGCCCCCCTGAGCCATGGAGGAGCATTTCCACTGAAATAAGTCAGCCTGAGAATCAGGAGAGTTGCCCCCACCCCAGTCCCTCGAAACAGCACAAACAGCTTGCACAAGTTTATTGGTCACAGAGTGCCACACAGCTTCAACTCTAGGGGGAACTCTAGCTTCAACTCTAGCTTCCTTTTTACTTTGATTCTTTTATTCTTTTTTTATTATTATTTTATTTATTTTCTTATATTTTCCAATTCCTTTTTTAATTTGTTACTATTTCTCAACTTTAATATTTTTATTTTTCATACTATATGGGGGTTTTTAGCCTACTTTCATTTTATGTTACTTTTTTTTTTCTTTTAAACCTTGGGGTCTAGACTCTTAACAAGACCAAAAAACACCTAGGATCTAGGGGGTTGTTTTGGTTTTCTTGTTTTTGTGTTCTTGTTTTTCTTGCTTGGGGTTTTTTTTTTTCTTTGTTTCCTTGCTTTGTTTTTGATGTTCTTTTTTCTCTCTTTTCTTTTCTGACAAAAGGATGAGCCAGAGGAAGTCACACCAAAACAAAGAATACAAGATATAACTCATACCAGATGAGTTACCAGATATAACTTAATTGATACAGACATAAGAAAGATGTCTGAACTAAAGTTTAAAACAATTATAAGGATATTAGCTGGGCTTTAAAAGAGCATAGAAGACACTAGAGAATCCCTTACTATAGATTACTTACTATAGAGATCCCTTACTATAGATAAAAGAACTAAAACCTAATCAGGCCAAAATATTAAATGCTATAACTGAGATGCAAACACAAATGAAGGCCATAAAAGCGAGGATGGATGAAACAGAGGAAGAAATCAGTGATGTAGAAGATAAGATTATGGAAAATAATAAAGCCAAAAAGAAGAGAAAAGAAAGGTGATGGATCACAAAGGTAGACTTAGAGAATTCGCTGACTTAGTAAAACATAGTAACATTCATATCACAGAAGTCCCAGAAGATGAAAAGAGAGATAAAGGGGCAGAAGATTTATTTAAACAAATTATTGCTGAACACTTCCCTAATCTAGGAAAGGACACAGACAACAAAATCCAAGAAGCACAGAGAACTTCCATTAAATTCAACAAAAGCCGGCCATCACTATAGGGCATGTCATAGTCAAATTTACCAAATATACAGACATGGAAAGAGTCCTGAAAGCAACAAGGGAAAAAAGAGCTTTAACATACAAGGAAAGTCAGATCAGGTTTGCAGCAGATCTGTCCACAGGGACTTGGCAGGCCAGAAATGAATGGGAAAAAATATGCAGCCAAATATTCTTTATCCAGAAAGGCTATCACCCAAAATAGAAGCAGAGATAAAGAGCTTTCCAGACATACAAAAACCAAAGGAGCTTGTGACCACTAAACCAGACCTGCAAGAAATTTTAAGGGGGTCTCTTTAAGTGTAGAAAAAAGACCAAAAGCAACAAAGACTAGAAAGGCCAAGAGAACATTACCAGAAACAGGAACTCTACAGGTAACACAATGGCACTAAATTCATCTCTCTCAATAATCACTCTGAATGTAAATGGACTAAATGCACCAATCAAAAGAAAAAGGGTATCAGAATTGATTAAAAAAAAAAAAGAAAGATCTATCCATATGCTGCCTACAAGAGACTCATTTTAGACCTAAAGATACCTGCAGATTGAAAATGAGGGGATAGAGAACCATCCAGCATGCTAATGAATGCTAAAGAAAGCTGAAGTAGCCACACTTATATCGACAAAATAGATTTTAAAATGAAGATTGTGGAGTGCCTGGGTGGTTCAGTCAGTTAAGCATCCAACTGTTGATTTTGGCTCAGGTCATCATCTCAGGGACTCATGAGATTGATTCTGTGCCAGGCTTATGCTCAATGGAGTGTCTGCTTAAGATTCTCTCCCTGCTCACTCACAAGCACTCACTCTCTCTCTAAAATAATTTTTTTGAAATTAGTTAAAAATTAAAAAATAAGATAAATATTGTAAAGAGATGAAGAAGGACATTATATTATAATTTAGGAGTCAATCCATCAAGAAAATCTAACAATTATAAATATTTATGCTACCAATTTTGAGGCACCCAAATCTATAAATCAATTCTTAACAAACATAAAGAAACTCACCAATAATACAATAATAGGAGGAAACTTTAACAAACCACTTATAGCAATGGACAGATCATCTAAGCAGAAAATCAACAAGGAAACAAAGGCTTTGAATGATACAATGAATAGGTGAATTTAACAGATAAATTCAAAATATTTCATCCTACAACAGAATATACATTCTTCTTGAGTGCACACAGAACATTCTCTAGAATAGATCACATAATGGGTCACAAATCAGCCCTCAGCAAATACAAAAGGACTGAGATCATACCATGCATATTTCCAGACCATAACATTGGAAATAAACAAGAAAAAATTTGGAAAGACTTCAAATAAATGCAAGTGAAAAAACATCCTACTAAAGAATGAATAGGTTAACCAGGAAATTAAAGAATTAGGGCAGAGACTTTGCTCTATGCCCAGGACTTGTAATGGTGCTTATTAAATATTTGTTTATTGAAGGAAAGAAAAGACAATGAAAGGTCTATGATAGAGGTTGAATCACAAATCAGTAGAAGACTGGGGAAGCCACTGACCCTATGTAGAAAACATAAAGTAAATTACATAGTTCATACTATGCATTAAAGAAAACTGTAGCTGTATTTAAGTTCTAAGTATCACAGGTAAAAAAAACAAAAAAAAAACAAAAAACAAAAAAAAAAACAACTAAGAAACTACGGGGAAGTAAGAATAATAATCTTTATTATCTTAGGATAAGAAAGGACTTCTAAAGAAGAATCCAATGAAGGAAACATGCCAAAACAAAATCATCACAATAACTAGATGGAAATTTTGAGAAAATAAGGTGCATATGATTTTTCTTAAGGATATATATTGGAAAATTAGCATGTCTCAATTTATATTGAGGAATTGAAACCTATCTTAAAATTCAATATACACAGCTTTTCAGAACAGAATGTCTAACACAATGTTTTTGTTGTTGTTGTTGTTTTAGAGATTTTATTTATTCATGAGAGACAGACAGAGAGAGAGAGAGGCAGAGACACAGGCAGAGGGAGAAGCAGGCTCCATGCAGGGAGCCTGATGTGGAACTCAATCCCAGGACCCCAGGATAACGACCTGAGCCGAAGGCAGACATTCAACCACTGAGCCACCCAGGTGCCCCTAATATAATGTTTTGAATGAAATTACTGAAGTGATTGCTTCATTGCTTTTTACTATTCTTTTTCAATTCTATTTCCTTATAAGAAAGCATCTAAATTTTTATTCAACCATCTCCCAAAATAAAAGAGTAGAAGAAGAAATAAAAAGAAGAGGAGGTAGAGAGAGAGAAGGGAGAAGGGGAGGAGGGCTTTCTTCTAGCTATATATAACCATGGGCGTACATTCACAATGGATTGTGAAAAGGTAAGACATCAGCGACTTATGGATTCAACCTCTTAAAAGGAGGGTGAAAGTTTTTCTGTGACCTCTTTGATCATGCATATGAGAAAAACACTCTACAAAGATATACGAGATAGAAAGTCCACAGCCACCATACCTGTTGGAACTTCAAAGTGACAAGTCTTGATTCTGTTTTCGAGCAACTAAATAATATGCAGCCACCTATGAAGGCTTAGTTTATACACAAATTACATTAAATGGATAGTGTTCACTAGAACAACTGAGAAGAACTGTACTGTTCCTTCTGATTATATATATTTTTCTAATGAGCTATTCTGGTTGGTGCTATTTCCAATAGATGCTTTTCCATTGAATACTGTAAGTATTGAACATACTAAGGTTTTTACTTAAAGCCTTCATGAGGGATCTTCGGATTATAAACATGCTTATGTGTTCATCTAATTTTAGTAAGACACAGTCACCTAAATTGCTCTTGCTGCAAAAGAAACCAGCAAGACAGCTAAAGGGGTGATACCGGGGTGGTGGAAGGGGAGGTGGGTGGGGGGTAGGGGTGACTGGGTGATGGGCACTGAGGGGGGCACTTGATGGGATGAACACTGGGTGTTATTCTATATGTTGGCAAATTGAACACCAATAAAAAATAAATTTATAAAAATTTTAAAAAATAAAAAAATAAAAAGGGGTGATACCTAATAACCCTAATTTTTTTCATGCCTTTATGGAAAGAATGAAAATCAATGGGTAGAGAAAAGGCATAGATAAGTTTTTCAAAGAAAACAGAAGAAAAGGGGCTTCTAACTGTAATTTAGAAAATCTGATTATCATGTACCTTTTCTATGAAGCCATATTCTAATGAATAGCGAAGTCAGGTAACATCCTGCAACTGTAAACTAAAGAAATTGTGTCTATGAGAATATGTGTTAGTAATGTTCAAATTCTGGAAAAATATTTTGCAACATAGATGTTTAAAAGGCTAGAGGGTAAGCCTGCCTAATAGTCACCACAATATATTCTCTTTAGACTGTCATATAAATGGCATGTTACTTTGAATTTGTCTTTCTTTTTTGTAGAAAAAAATTACATTGGAAAAAGTTTCTGTATTTTTAATAAAGGCTTATTCAACAGATAAATAAAGCATGCAAGTGTGAATAGTAGTACCCCAATAACGCACATTTCTTTTTAATTCATAAGTATCAAAGTTTACATCTTTGAATGTCTTTATGATAAATTAAACATCCCAGGTTAGAATATCTTTGTTTCCACTCCAAGTAAAGATGGGGAGGCTGTAACTTAGAATAGACGGGTAAATGAAGTTATTAAACTATCAATAATAGAATAATTACAGATTTTGAAGAGCAGTTAACAAGGTTGTTAACCCAAACAGAAAGGTTTTTAAAAAGTGATACGTACATATGGCATAAAAAAAAAGTATTCACCAACTCAACTATCATTGGTACCCTCTACTAAATGTTTTGTGCTTATACAAATTAGTCTTATATAATAAATAATATTTAAGAAATCATTTTTCAAAAAGTTTAAATTACCTTCAGGATAACAGACCAAATTTTATCTCTTCGAGTAGTAATGACAATTTGTTTTTATAGTATAGAAAAGGGACAACTGGGAGGCTATTCATATAGAAAACTCACTTCTTACACTTTTTTACAATTTGAAACAAAGCAGCAAGAGTAATTTCTAGGAAATAAAATATAAAGCAAAACGTATCAGACCAAAAGTTTGAGAATGTGATCATGTAAGGTAAAGTTAAGAATTTTTTTTTCATCTCCGTGAAAGGAGATTTAGGCTTGGATTAATTATGCACAGCCAATTTGAGCAGCTATCATCCCTGTGAAGAAGTAAAATGACTCCTGAGTTTTGTTTTAGAAGGCCTGGAAGAATTCCTGATTTAGACAAATGAAGGAGTAGATACAAAATCTACTAATGTAAAGATTATATTCTGAATTTAGGGTCAGAACATGAAGATAAATGAATCAGGCAAAGCTCCTCAGATAGCCTGTTGATGCTGGGTGATCTGGCATCACTCCCCTCTCTCCCTGCCTCTTCTTGCTCTCCCTAGGCTCCAGGGGAGCTGGCCTCTTGCTGTTCTTCAGACTCCTGACTCAAGGCATTTGCACTTCTGCTTTTTCTAAATGGAGTACCTGTCCTCCACACAACCAAGTTGCTACCTCCCCCACTTTATTTCATGTCACCTGTTACCTAGCAAATGAGGCAAGGGAAAGATCATATTTTGCTTTATATTGGTTTTGTCCCAAACTCTAATGTAGTATTTACTATATTTGGCATCATCAGAGGTGTACAGATAGGAGGCAGGAGAAACTACAAGTACTACAAGATTGCTCTCCACTAGAAACCATCTCTGAAATTTTGGCTTTCATTGCTTTGATGATGAAAAAAAGGCTAGTCTAGTGTTCTTTAATTTGATAAATCCACGACATCATTCATTCTCCCTACAGCTAGGTTGGGGAGTAGAAGATAAAGGAGGGCACTTAATCCCTGACATTAATTTTCATGCTCAACTAACTTCTGGTTCTGATAACAGGACAATAATATATATCTATGGGAATACTGTAGGGTTAGGATCATCTCCACCTAATATGAGATGCTGACTGATTTGTATAAATGAAGCCAGTGCCTCAGGATTGTGATGCTCCTATCAAAATGTTCAGGCCATTTGTTGACTTTTAATCATCTGTTTTTGAATGAGGAAACTAAGAATCCAAACTTACAAAGAATGAAAGGTCAAGAAGATTTTACTAAAGGTATTTAAGTCTGATCGCAAATAAACATTCAGAAACCTCATATTTTTCTTTAGACATAAAGGGTAGGGTCTTGCTTGCATGAGAGTTTTCTGAAGATGACATAAAAAGAAAAATAAATACATAGGATAAAAGATGAACTATAAAGCACATCTTCTTGTTTTTAATATTCCCCGCTAATGTGTGGAAGCCAATAGATTCACAATGTGTTTTGCATTACAGTTTCCTTAATGATTACTACATTACATCAATAATAAAAAGGCAATGAACTTTGGCAGAAAAAAATTATCAAAATGTTAAAAGCTGACTAAAGAAATTGTCACCCCTTACCATTCTGAGTAATTCACAGGCTCTTGAGGTATCAGCAATTTCAATAATTACTCTGAACTATTCTGTATACATACTAATAGGCAGAAAGCAAATACATTTTTTCTTATTGTATATTCACAGTAAGAAAAAGGTTCTGAACAAATGTTGACTGAGCAGTTTGTCTCTAACACTCTCAGCTCGCCCACAACTCAAGTCTTCCTTTTTAATGATGTAGTTATTCCATGTGCATTATCTCAAAGAGATAACGGAAATTAATGTGTATGAAATGTTTCTCTGTGGTGAAATCATACTGTGTTTTTAGTCAGAGATTTACTCCTACTGATCATGGCCTATACACTAAAGAAGGAATCTTCTCCTTCTCCTTCAGTAAGCCAGAGTCCTATTGATAGTTACCCTGTCATAATAATAAATAATGGAAACCATGGCCATTTCAGGACATAAAACAACAACATGTAGACTTGATAAGAGTGATACAGCTGCAATTGGATTTTAGAGATCACCTATCTCAATACCTCATACTCCAAGCAAGGAAATTGAGATAGCAAGGTCAGAGAGCTCATTAATGGCCTAACTCAGAATCTGTGTTTTCAACTGACGACTTAAACATGTCCTTTGACCATGTTTCTTCTCCACCTGCTGACCCACCCCACCTTCACTAAGCCTGGTGAGTTCTTTTTCATCATCCAATATTCAAATAAAATGGAAAGAGGCATTCTTTTTATCATGCCTGTCCTCACTCATTGCCACCACGTTTGTCCTCACCGTGCACCTATGTATAAGCCCATAATCCTAAGATACATTTAAGCCTTTTGCAATTAATTTTTAAAATCTGCCTCTAGTTGTAAGATCTACTTAAATAAGAACAGTATCCTATTTGTGGTTGAATCCCTGTGTCTGACAAAGCTGCTGTCACAGAGGGGACACATAAGAAATGTGCCTTGGCAACTGAAAGAAAAGGATATGTCACCATGTGTGATGGCTTAAATACAAAATTTCGTTCTTCACTGCACAAGGAGAGCTTTTGGCTGAATGACTTAAGATGTAGTATAGATACTATGAGGTTGTGCTTAGATTGAATACTATTTGGGTTCCTTTACAGGCCTATATGATACACAAAACCTGTGTTTCCAGGGTTTCTGAGAAATGCAGTTTCTTGGCAACCGGATAGGTATAAGCAGAACCCAAGTAGAAAGAAAGCCAAATCTCATTAGTGGCTAGTCTCTGAACAGGCAAAGTGCAGCAGAAATAATGAGCAAAATAAATAAAGCAATATTTAAATAATTGACAAAGAACAAAATATAAGAAATTAGATATTGAGATTTCTATGTTGTTAGGATTTATATAATAAAATGGCCAGCTTGGTAAAAAGTAGCATGGACAAAAAAGTGCATTAAGAAGCAGTAAAGTATTTGGAAAAAGAAAAAAAGGACTCTGAAAAATAGACCACAAACAGAACAATTTCCATTAGATATACCTGTCTAAATTGTTCACTGGTACCATCCTCCTGTCCTATGATATATCACCTTGGGAACTTTTTCCAGGGACACCATCCATGAAATCCTCCCAATATGGCTGAGCTTCCCTTGCTCACCCTTTAATGCTCATCTAAACTTTTACTGCCACCCCTACCCCAAACAGTTACACAAACAGGCTGACTTTAAGTCAACTGGGAAACATCACCGAACCTCTATTATTTTTGTGAAACCATCACCCATGAATCATCTATTTCTGCGTATCTCCTGATCAAAGGCATTGCCAGCTTTTGTTCTGGATTATCTTTCCAAGGATGTCTATGAAGCAAACAACACTGGTATATAGAGATAGTTTCTTACACAGGAAAAGAGAGTAGATTTATTTACTGTCCAGAATAATAAAGCAAATGTCTCCTTCAGGGACAAAGGCTGAGCAGGTTTGTCTGACGTTCTTTAGAGGATTGTGTTTCCCTAAAATCTGAGTTTCTCAGCTATGGCACAAACACACTGTATGCACAAAAGTCACATAGGCTGTAGGATGCACAAAAATCCCCTTCATGGTATTTTAGGGGGCAGTCAAGACTGGAAAGTTGAAGTACATGCTGCCTGGTGTACTATGTGTAATAAAGTCCTTTGCTCTGACCCAGAAAACTCATGTCTTCTGCTAGCATGTAGGACATGGAGGCAGACTCATTTGTAGGCTTCCAAGCAGGGAAAAATCCATCCTTTACCGTCTTGACAATTACATGTTTAAAATTATGCCAGAGCTATAAATACAGTAGTGAGTGACCACTAAGGCCCTCTAACAGGGTTTGTACTTTATAGAGGGAGATAAACAACCCTATTTAAATAACAAAGACCACGATAACTACAGTTCCACAGGAGTGCTATAATGGAAGGTAACAGGACCTGTGAGAGAGCCATAGAGAGGATGAGATAGTGAGAAAAAAAGATCTCTGAATAAGTGACATTTAAACTGGACATGAATTATAAGTCTTCCACTGGAAGTATGAGGCAGGTGTGTTCTAGCTATAGATTACATCAAAACCAAGGGTTCTATGATGAGAAAGAGTTTCAGTGTCAGAAGACCAATACAGCTAGAATGAGGGAAGAGGAGGGGTAGGATTGTTTGACTATTATATAGGAAAGGTTGGAAGAGTCCATAGCAGACAATAGGTTCTGGAAGAATGTTGCAGAGATTTCGATTTTCTAAGTAAAACTGAATTTTTTTAAGGAGAAGGAAGTCACTGGTCAAGGAAAGAAATAATATGCAATTCATGTCTTAAAAAGATGACTCCGATTCTAGTAATTAATATATTTGAAGAGGGTAAGTACAATCAGAGAAATAGGGTAGAAACAATAAAATATAGGGGCTATTATTAAGCTCTAGACAACAAAATATAGTAGAGTACAGTAATGGCAATGGAGATACAGATGATTAGAAAGAATCAAAATCTATTTTAGAGGTAGAATGGACGGGATTAGGGTTCAGTGTTGATGGTGAGCGAAAAGTAAGAAGGAAGACTGAGGTAAAGATTATTGGCAAAAGCAACTGTAATTATCCATTCCTTCCTTCACATTTCTTGAGGACCACATGAATGTAAGGTACTCTTTTAGGACACGAAAATACAATAGTGAACAAAATAAAGCCCCTGCTCTCAAGCAATTTGCATTACAAGGGAGGTGGAAACAATTGATTAATAAAAATGGGAAAATTTACAATGTTAGGAAGCTGTAAGCACTACTGGACAGAAATGAGATAGGGTCACAGGATAGAGGAGAAAGAGGGTGCTCTTTAAATAATGTGGTTAGGAATGGCTTTTGCTGAGGAAGCGACACCTGAGAAGACACCTACATGAAGGGGATGAATGAGTCAGGTAGTTACTGGAATGATACCTGGGTATTTCAGGCAGATGGGCAAATAGAAAGATCTCGGGGGTATGCAGGTTCAAGGATTACGATTTCACTTACATTGGTGTTTCTGGTTCTAATTCTTGATTCAAGTTTTTCCTTTCCCTTCTCTCAAAAGTCTAAATCAGTCATTTAACAGATATAGCTATGCCCACCTTGTTAATCATTGTGTTCTTCTCAGCAGAGCGCCAAGCAGAGATTTGGCTCCTGATAACATCACTAGTTCCCAAATTAACACTTCTTTCTCTGGCAAAAGCAGTCTTTTCTTTAAAAAAGAGAGTCTCGTGGAATATGATTTTTTATAAACCTGGTCTCACTTATAAATAATTTATCTTCCCTGGCCTCTGTCCACTCTCCTGTGAATCACTGCTTTCCTTGACCTCTCAGGGGATTCAGCACATTCTTGTTCAGCTGGATCTCTGCCACCTGCATACAAACTTCCCTTGACCTAGCCCACACACACAAAAAAAGACAGTTTTAAAGTTCCAGTTGGTTCCAACATGCCTTCTCCAGGTATTGCCCCATTTTGTATGATACCCTTCATAGTAAAGCTGTCAAAAGAGCTGTGTATGGTCACTCCTTCATGTTCTATTTGTTCTTTATGAACATTGTCAATTTGGCCTTCTCTCTGTTTTCCTAACCAGTAGTGGAAGGGGTATGTTGATTTTATTACTCTTTTATTTTTTATTTTATTACTCTTTTAAAAGAAGTAGTTTTGACTTTGTTTAGATGGGTTTTATATCTTCCTAATTAATTTCTGCTCTTGTGGTAATAAAGGCTGACCACAAAGTTCTAAGCAAAGTCCTGGAGTCCTGTATCTTTTATGTATTTACTCACTCAATTCTTACCACACCTCTGCAAGGCAGGTGCTATTACTATCATCCATACATTATAGATGAGGAAATTGAAGAGCTTATGTTACTTGCCCAAGGTCGAAGAACTATTAAAAGGGAAAGCTGAGATTCATATGCAGACAGTCAGGCTTCAGAGGCAATGCCTCCTTATTAAAACCTATCTCTACTTTCTTTAGGTTTATTCTATAGCTTATGTTTTTTAACTTAAAAGTTGGATATGTAACACATTAATTTCAGCCTTGTTTTTTCTTTTTTTTTTTTTTTTTAAATTTTTTAATTTATTTATTACAGTCACACAGAGAGAGAGAGAAAGGCAGAGACACAGGCAGAGGGAGAAGCAGGCTCCATGCACCGGGAGCCCGACGTGGGATTCGATCCCGGGTCTCCAGGATCACGCCCTGGGCCAAAGGCAGGCGCTAAACCGCTGCGCCACCCAGGGATCCCAGCCTTGTTTTTTCTAATATAAAAACTTAAGGCTATAAAAGCCAACTGATTTATACTTCATTTATATTCTGTAAGTTGTGATATGTGATAATTTTTTAAATAAGCCTATTTTCTGATACCCATTTTGATTTTTCTATTTGATCTTCCCATTACGCAGAACAATGTCTTCAAATTTCTAAACTCATGGAAGTTTCTGGATTGTTCATTACTAGATTTCTAATTTATCAGAACTGTTGTCAGACAATGCTGCCTATATGATATTTACCTGGTAAAATTGGTTGAGGTATTTTTTTTAACAAAGTATGAAGTCAATTTTTCTAAATATTTTTATTCATTCATTCATTCATTCATTCATTCATGAGAGACACAGAGAGAAGCAGAGACATAGGCAGAGGGAGGAGAAGCAGGCTCCATGCAGGGAACCCAATGTGGGACTGAATCCCATGACTCCACGATCACTCCCTGGCCAACCAGACACTCAACCACTGAGCTATCCAGGCATCCCAATTTGTCATAAATCTCCATGAATGTTTTAAATTAATTGTTGAATCTCTACTACTGAGTGTAATGTCTTTCATATGCTCATTAGACCTAGTTTCATTGTTTTAATTTTCCAGTATTCTTACTGATGTTTGGCTTCTTTGATCTACCAATTATTGAGATAGGTAAAATATCCAAATATAGGTGTATACTTTTATACAAATATTTATATTATATATTTTTGAAATTATTTTGTGAAGTGTATACAAGTAAATATTTTTTAAAAGATTTTATTTATTTATTCATCAGAAACACAAAGAGAGAGAGAGGCAGAGACACAGGCAGAGGGAGAAACAGCTTCCCTCCCACATAGGGAGCCTGATGTGGGACTTGATCCTGGGTCTCCAGGATTACGCCTTGGGCTGAAGGTGGTGCTAAATCGCTGAGCCACTGGAGCTGCCCAAATAAATAATTTTTATAAAATCTGGATAAATTGAATTTTTATTCATCATGCAATTTACTCTTTACCTTCAATAATGGCTTTTATATTAGAGAGACCTTTGACATTAATATAATTACACAGATTTTCTTTGGTTATTATTTTCCTACCTTTCAACTTTTCACTCTTATCATTTGTATATTTTATGATTCCAAAATTGTGTTTTAGGGGCATCTGGGTGGTGGCTCAGTCAGTTAAACATCTGACTCTTGATTTCTGCTCATGTCACCATCTCTGGGCTGTGAGAATGAGCCCCACATTGGGCTCTGCACTAGGCATGGAGCCTGCTTAACATTCTCTCTTCTCTCTGCCCCCTCTCCCTTCCCTCTCTTACAATAAAACAAAATTAAAAATTGCATTTTATAAAAAGCATATAGATGGATTTGGCTACAAAGTGGAAACATTTTTGTATTTTATTGGAACATTTAATCCAATTACATTTATTATCTTAACTCGTGGCTCATGATTACTATCTCATTTTTTGCCTTCATTTATATCAGTTTTGTATTTTCCTTTTTCTCTCATTTTTTGACTTCATTGGTTGAACATTTTATTTTTCTCGTTCTTTTTTTTCTACTACATTTAGAAAGCCATAAACTCCACTTTTTATTTTGCTACACTAGAAACAATAAATATGTATAGTTAACATATCAAATGTTCAAATCCATCAATATATCAACCTCCTAGTTTATATAAGGGCCTTAAAAAGCCTTAACATCAGTAACCTCTTCATGATTTATAGGGTATTAGTTGCAATTTTAAAAATTTATTTCTTGACTTTTTTTTTTAATTCCATGGGACATCCTTATTATGGCTTCAGATATGTTCACATACAATTTTTTTTCTTCCTTGCAAGTCAAAATTACCATTTATAATCACTTTCATTCTGCCTAAATGAATTGTTTAAGAATACCTATTCTAAGAGTGTGCTGCTGCTAAAATCTCTAACATATCTTTGATGAAATGTTCTTTTTGAGTCTTTTCACTGGATATGGTATTCTAGTTCCTGTTTGAATGTTAACTAGAGAGGCTTTCCAGAACCCCACACTTATTCTTTATCCTGCTTCTTTTCTTTTCTTTTTTTTTTTTAAGATTTTATTTATTTATTCATGAGAAACACAGAGAGAGACACAGGCAGAGGGAGAGGCAGGCTCCATGCAGGGAGCCCAACGTGGGACTTGATCCCAGGTCTCCAGGATCACACCCTGGGCTGAAGGCAGCACTAAACCGCTGAGCCACCGGGGCTGCCCTGCTTATTCATAACCAATTTTCCCCATTTCATTTATATTTATTTGGGTGTTTTCTCTCCCTTCCCTCCTACAATCTAATTCAAAAGGGAAGGAACACTATGTTTTGTTTACTAAAGATTTTCCAGACACTAATACACCCTCTGGACTGTGATGAGCTCTTCATAAGCCCTTCTTCAATTAGGAATCTTCAGGACTAAAAAATGTTGTGCCCAAGATCGTGAATCCGAGAAACCATCAAAGAGCCGACACCGATGCAATCACACGACGGTTTATTACACAAGCTCCAGCCTGGGTCCAAGTATACCTGGACCCAGCAGAGCAGGGACTTGGACCCCGAGACGAAGAGGCTTAGCAACTTTATAGGGGCCAGTGGCCAATGGGATACGCAGAAAGTTGCACAGTCATGCTGGTCCGCTGAGCCGGATTTCCGGGTAGGGTGTGTCCTGGTCTTTGATTAGGGTGGGGCAGTGCCCTAGGTAATAAGCAGGTCAGCACAAGGCGGGTGCAGCCCAAAATAGAGTCAGCCCTGCTCTGCTTGTCCAGGGGCAGGGGATTTTGTTCAATTTCGTGGGTCCCACATTCCCCCCCTTTTTCAGAGGATCCTATGCAGGACCCAATCATGGGTCCAGGTTGCTCTCAGAGTGAGCCAGGGGAATGATTAAACCAGATTTTCACCAACCTTGTTGCTGTTCTCGCTTCTTATTTACAGTTAAGGCGGCGCATAACCCCCCACCCCCACCCTTTTGTTGTAAGAAGACTAATCCTAATCCCCTTCTATTTTGAAGGACAACCTCAGACTAGGGAGTCTTGGAGGTGGGAAATAAGTGAGAATGGCAGAGTCTTAGCTTTAGGGGATTGTCCTTGTCTGGTTGGCTTTTCCATTCTGGAACAAAGTCCGTGAGAACGGTGTGTGGGTCAGCTGGCTGGACATGTGTAGTGGACCCAGGGAGTAATCCCGTCGACCTTGAGAGCAGTGGGAGTGGTCAGGACCACGAGGTAGGGTCCCTTGAGTGAGGTTGAAGTGTCTGGTGTTGGTACCTCCGCACATATACCCAGTCACCTGGCCGATGTTGATGGGGGTCCGGGGGTGGCCCAGTCTCGTAGAGGGCCCTCAGCCTAGGCCACACCTGCTCATGGGTTCGTTGTAACATTTGGAGGGAGAAAAGGAGTTGGTGACCAAACTCAGCAAGCACCTCAGGTTTTAAATTGGGGATAACAGGTGGAGGAAGACCGAAGATGATTTCGCAGGGAGTCAGTCCCATCTTATATGGGGAGTTCCTCACCCTATATAGGGCGAAGGGGAGGAGAGTCACCCCCTCCCCGCCAGTCTCCAGGGCTAATTCAGTTAAGGTCTCCTTTAACGTGCTGTTCATCCTCTCTACCTGTCCTGAGCTCTGGGGCCTATATGCACAATGTAATTTCCAATCTGCCCCAAGTACTAGGGCCACTCCCCGTGTTACTTTAGAGACGAATCCTGGGCCGTTGTCTGACCCAGTTCTAACGGGAAAACCATACCTCGGTACGATGTCTTCCAGCAGTTTCTTGGTCACGATCTGTGCCATTTCATGTTTGGTGGGAAATGCCTCTGTCCATCCTGAAAAAGTATCTACAAACATTAGTAAATACCTATACCCGTATTTTCCAGGTTTCACCTCAGTGAAGTCCACTTCCCAGTAGGCTCCTGGGCGGTCCCCCCGGAGCCAGGTGCCCGGGTTAGACCATGGGCGGAGGCATTTGTTAACTGGCATGCGCGGCAGCCTGCCACAATCTGCTCGATCTTTGCTCAAGAGTCTTTAATAGTGATCTTTGCATGTCGTATGAGGTCTTCCATCTTCCTTGTCCCCATGTGAGGACTCCGATGCATTTGGGATAGGACTCGCCGTCCTAGTTCCTCTGACAGGATGATGCTGGAGTCTGCGGCCCTCCACCAGCTATGCAAGCACTGGGTCATAGGCAAGCGTTTGATCCCGTGTAAGTCAGCATCAGTATAGTTGGGGGTGTCGGGCAGGGTCAGTGCCCCGGATCTGGTAGTGTGGTAGCTAAGACCTGGGTCACCAGAAGGGCCGCCTCCTTTGCTTTTAAATCGGCTCGCTGGTTTCCCCTGGCTACTGGCGTGTCTGCCTTTTGGTGCCCCGGACAGTGGATGATGGCCAGGGCCTTGGGCAGCCAGAGGGCCCTCAGGAGTTCAAGAATCTCCGTTTTTTTTTTTTTTTTTTTTAATTTATATTTATTTATGGTAGTCACCCAGAGAGAGAGAGAGGCAGAGACACAGGCAGAGGGAGAAGCAGGCTCCATGCACCGGGAGCCCGACGTGGGATTCGATCCCGGGTCTCCAGGATCGCGCCCTGGGCCAAAGGCAGGCGCCAAACCGCTGCGCCACCCAGGGATCCCTCCGTTTGGTTTTTAACAGTCCTTCCCTCTGCTGTCAGAGGCCGTCTCTCCCTGTAAAGGGCTCCGTGCACGTGAGCGTGGCGAGGGCGGACCTGCTGTCCTCGTAGATGTTTATTCATTTACCTTCCCCCATGGTCAGCGCCTTGGCCAGTGCGGTCAGTTCTGCCCGTTGAGCCGACTGCGTGGTTACGGCTGCCCCCGCATATCTGAGTCCTTCTTGGACAAAAGTGCTGCCGTCCGTGTACCAGGTGGTGCCCGCTGCTGGCCCGCGCACAGGGACTCCCTCGTCAGGGAGGGGGGCGCCCCTTCTGCAGCCCCCGATGCCTCCAATGGAGGGGCGGAAGGGGGAGGGGGTGCCCGGTAGGGCGGCGGGAGAATCAGGGCCTCCGGGGAGGAATCCTGGAAGACCGGACGAAGGGGTGCTTCGTGCAAGAGTCGGTCTCCTTTTTGGCTTTCTGCAGGGCTAGAATCTCCGTGGGTCCTGCTTTGGGGGGTAAAAACGGTTTTAGCCAAGGAGGAGGATTCTCGATCATGTCCTGCCAGATCAGGATGTTGGGCACCTGGTCAGAGTGGCTGCCCGGTTTGTCCCTGAAGATCACGGCCTTAACCTGTAAGATAATAGGTAGGTGAAAAGTTCCTTCCTGGGGCCATCCTACGTCAAAAGTTGGCCATTCTGATATACAATAAATTTGGAACCTCTTTCTCTGTATGTCTATGCTCAGAACACGAGCCCTTTCCCTAATATCCGAGAAGTGAGAGAGCATAAGAGATAGGGGAGTGGTTTCTGTCTCCCCCGTTATGCCTCTAATCCACACCAAGACACAGACAGTAAAGACGATTCACAAGGACCCAACAACAGAGACAAATGCACAAACAGTTAACAAGGATATAGTAACACAAACAAACGTGCAAACAGTTAACAGGAACACGGTAACAAACGTTCCAAGCCACCGCGGAGACAAAACAGTAAGAAACCTGAAGGGCTGGCGGCCGGTGCTCCTTACAGATGAGGATCCCCATCCTCCATACAGATGAGGACCCCTGAGCTCCTTATAGATGAGGACCCCCATCCTCCTTACAGATAAGGACCCCTGAGCTCCTTACAGATGAGGACCCCCGTCCTCCTTACAGATGAGGACCGAACCATCCTCCAGGCAGGGGCAAGGGACGCCTCCTCAAGACCCCCGGTCCACCGCCCGCCAGCACGTCCACCTAAGCCAATGCCGACCCAATACAGATTGGAATTCCCACAGGTACAGTACAGGTTAGAGCTCTCAGAGAATATGCGCGCAAAAGTTGGAAAAAGTTGAGTGCACTCACCACGCGTGAAACCCTCCGGGTGGGGTCCTGGAGGTTTCTTGGATCCCGGAGGAGCCCCCAAATGTTGTGCCCAAGATCTCTAATCCGAGAAACCGCCAAGGAGCCGACACCGATGCAATCACACGAGGGTTTATTACAAGCCCGAGCCTGGGTCCAAGTATACCCGATGCAGCGGAGCAGGGACTTGGACCCAGGCTGGGGCTTGTAATAAACCCTCGTTGATTGCATCGGTGTCGGCTCCTTGGCGGTTTCTCGGATTCGCGATCTTGGGAACAACAAAAACTAAATAAATAAATACAAATAAAATAAAAATATTATTAAAAAAAGGAATCTTCAGGACTAAAATGATGTCAATATTTGCAATAAATACAGGAATCTCTTCTGCCCGATTCCTTTGAGTTCTCATTGCCTCGGTTGTATTTATACATGATAATTCTTTAATAAATAATCATGGATTAATAAACAAATGAGTAAACAAACCTTATAAGCTGTATTTTCCATAAAAAAAAAATGTTGAGGAAATCACAAAGAATATTGGAGATAACAGAGAATTATGAGGCGTTAAGCCCCAAACTCTAACTTCTTCCATTTAAAGTCTCTGACAGGGAATAGTTTATCCAAGCATTCTTGGACTCTGCCCAAGATGTGGCAGCATTAGTGGAAGCTTTCTTATATTTAAATAGCTTTTTAGAAACAAAGTGCTCTCTCTTACGTTTGTATCTAATCAGTTCAGACTACAAGGATACAAATCTATAAAGTAACCTAGCAACAAATAATGAAATTAACTGGTAAAAGATGAATATGTGCAGATAAGTTTTGGAAATTAATCTTTCATTAATTTGTGTGGCAGATCTTCTAAATCTCATGGAATAAAGAATAACTTTATAGAATATGTGAAACAAGAGAATAAAATAGTTTTAAAAGTAGCTCAAAAACAGACTCACCAATAATAGTAATGGCCTTGAGACTTTGGATTTCCAGGGTAAGCAAAATTTTGCACATGCTACCATATATCAGTAGAACATAGAGTTAGCTTATAAATTTTTTGCTGTCATGCAGTTAAAAGTATATCAAATTAACATAATATTTTGATATAAGAAAAAAATTAGTGTTAAAATCTAGGAAGGTAAATAATCTCAAAATATTTATTTAAATTGAATATAAATCCAGCTTATGAAAATTTCATTTACTTATTTTCCACACTTGCAGTTTGTCTTTGTCCTGGCATAATGCTATCACAGAATCTAACAAGTCACAGACAGTAACTGGCAAATAAGAATTGGAAGTATGTATTTTAATATCCATTCTCTGACATAGCAATTCCCAAAATGCTACATCAAACACTTCTTTCACCCATTCTATGAATATTCC